>NC_057855.1:5002500-7502500 GCF_015237465.2 Chelonia mydas | reverse complement strand
CAAAAAGAAAAGGAGTACGTAGCTCACGAAAGCTTATACTCAGATAAGTTTGTTAGTCTCGAAGGTGCCACAAGTCCTCCTTTTCTTTTTAAGTAACAGAAGTTTTGGTCCGGGGAGGGGAAGCACAGCACGAGGGTGGGAGACACTCTGGGCTGCGGTCAGCCCGTGGCTTCTCCAGCCAAGTGGCATGCACTGGGCTGTGGCCAGCTTGGGGCTCTTCCAGCCAAGGGCGGGGAGCGCTCAGGCTTTCAGCCAGCCCGGGGCTCCTGTGGCGGGGAGAGGGGGAACTTGTGGCTCTGGTTGTGGGGGCAGGGTGTCTTGGGGCTCTGGCCGTGGGGAGGGTGTGGCAGAAGGGGTGAAGCCAGGGGCTAGCCTCCCCAAAGGGGGGATCCTCCTGCCGCCCATGTAGGCTAAGATAGGTTTTCTGTTTTATACAGATGTGAACACCTAATTCTCTTGCCAATTTTCTCTCTCCAGTTGGCAAAGATTTATGGAAACATCTACACTTTGTGGCTGGGACAGACCCCCATGGTGATACTGAATGGATTCCAAGCTGTTAAAGATGGTCTTATCTCCCATTCGGAAGAGTTTTCTGGTCAGCCTGGGACCCCCAACTTAAAAAGTCTTACTGGTGAAAAGGGTTATTTCTTTCTTTGCACCGAAATGATATAAGAATGTTGAAGTGACACTTAAAGGTTCTTTCCCAGTATTTCTTCCCCATGTTGTGTCGTAGGCTTATATGTGGCAGGGCTCAGGGGCTTCCTGGAGAATTGGTTTATTTGTTTAATCAATGTTTTTTTCCCACCACCTATTCCCACACCTGCTAGAGCCCTCCCCCCCTAAGCGCTTACAGAAATAACTGTTAGATTTTGCCAAGGAACTTTCTTGTCCCTCTCTAACCAGTCATCACAGTGTCCTCCCATGTTTGGGAAAGATTATAGAGAAGGATGTGGGGAGATGTCGCGAGCGGTACTTTTGTCCTGAGGTCTTTAACCCCAGTTAGTTTGGTTTCAGACCAGTGCATAGTGTGCTGGGAATGTTGTTTGAGGGAGGATAATAGGCTGTCCAATGTTAATTCTTTTAGAGCTAGCAGCTGCTTTTGATACCAGTGACTGTGAGGTGTTGAAATGCCTTGGGGGACACCTGTCTAATGCAGAATGCACTTCTACCCATGGCTGTACTGTTATATTCTGTGACTATCAATGCACTTTTATCTATAGGTGCTGACATAATTTGTCATTTATTGTAGTTATTTCCTTCCACCTGTAAACATCACCACCGTTTTTCAAGATGGGATTCTTGTAGAAAGGCCACTAATCAATATTCAGACACCTACATAAATGGTCTGATATTCAAAGGTGTTGAGTGCCTGTATGAAGTCACCGAAGCTACTGACGCTCTGTTGCTTCAACAATCAGGTGTCTCATTTATGTGCCTACTGTGGATTTATGGGCGAGGGGTAAAATTTTCAAAATCACGTAAAGTCCCCTTTTCTAAAGCGACTTAGTGTCTGTCGATACTGAAACCCCCCCCCCCCCCCCAACCCAAACCCAAACCCAAACAAAAACCAACCTGGCAGCAGCAAGTCAGAGCCTGGGTCAATTGATGCAGGGTCATGTTTCAGGACTAAAACGAGCAGTAGCGATGTTTCCTCTTATAATGGTGTTAAATTAAAAACACTTTTAAATATATTTATGGGGGGGGTGTCGCAGTCAGAGTAGCTGGTCCCTGCACTGGTTGGCGTTCTGGGCTCACAAGCTGGCTCCCCTTTGAGCAATGGGGCCATCGCCTTCTTCGAGCGTTTGCAGTGCTGGCCGAGCCGCTCGACAGCAGCTTCATCAGCCGAACGAAGGGCCCGAAGGTAGGGTGACCCGATGTCCTGGTTTTATAGGGACAGTCTCGCTAGGTGGGGATTTTTCTCATAGTGGCACTGATTGCCCCCCACCCTACCCTGGTTTTTCACATTTGCCGGCTGGCCACCCTCCCCGCAGGCCACCGTGAAGTCTGGGTAGCTGGCGCTCTGCGGCAGCGCCCGCCCTGGACCCATGGAGGCTGCATTGACAAGCAGGTCGTCGGGCGGCCCCCGCACGTGGAGGTCGGCTGCCTGTATTGCTTGGCCAATCTGGAATCTGTCCCGCAGGGTCCAAAGGTGACAGGCCCCTGGGCTGACTCTCCCCCAGCCTCCCCAAGGCCCAGGCTGTAGGACCCCCCCCCCCTTCCCCCGCACAAGGGCTCCCTGCAGGAGGAGCTGGACACGTTTCACACGAGGCAGCTGCAGAGGGCCGGGCCCTCAGCCCCCCCCCCCCGTACCCCACGTGACGGAAGGGGGTGGAGCGAGCGAGCCCGCTGGCAATGCATGCTGGGGGCTGTAGTCTTTCTGCCCCGCAGCGCATGCTGGGATCGGTAGTCAGCCGGCCCCCTCTTGGGGTGCTAGGATCAGGAGTCGCCCGCCTAGAGGGTTATAATTGGTCGTACGCTGTCACGTGCTCCGATCCTGGCTCCTGGTTGGCTGGTGGTCCAGTCGGCTGTCTCCGGCCCGGGGAGAGCGGACGGAATGTAGCCCAGGTAACGGGTCGGCAGCGGGTGGGTCCCGGGATAGCAGCTGAGAGCCCGGGGTGGGGCGCTGGGTTTGCGGGGTGGGAACCCTGAAGGGAGGGGATGTGAATGGTTTGCGGGGGGAGGGGTCGCGGGGGCAGGTGTCCGGGAGCGGCTGGGGGGGGGGGGGCGGGAGGGGTCGCGGGGGCAGGTGTCCGGGAGCGGCTGGGGGGAGGGGTCGCGGGGGCAGGTGTCTGGGAGCGGCTGGGGGGGGGAGGGGTCGCGGGGGCAGCTGTCTGGGAGCGGCTGTGGGGGGGGGAGGGGTCTCGGGGGCAGGTGTCTGGGAGCGGCTGTGGGGGGGGGAGGGGTCGCGGGGGCAGGTGTCTGGGAGCGGCTGTGGGGGGGGAGGGGTCGCGGGGGCAGGTGTCCGGGAGCGGCTCGGGGGGGGGGAGGGGTCGCGGGGGCAGGTGTCCGGGAGCGGCTCGGGGGGCAGGTGTCTGGGAGCGGCTGTGGGGGGGGGAGGGGTCTCGGGGGCAGGTGTCTGGGAGCGGCTGTGGGGGGGGGAGGGGTCGCGGGGGCAGGTGTCCGGGAGCGGCTGTGGGGGGGGGAGGGGTCGCGGGGGCAGGTGTCCGGGAGCGGCTGTGGGGGGGGGGAGGGGTCGCGGGGGCAGGTGTCCGGGAGCGGCTGTGGGGGGGGGAGGGGTCGCGGGGGCAGGTGTCCGGGAGCGGCTCGGGGGGGGGGAGGGGTCGCGGGGGCAGGTGTCCGGGAGCGGCTCGGGGGGGGGAGGGGTCGCGGGGGCAGGTGTCCGGGAGCGGCTCGGGGGGGGAGGGGTCGCGGGGGCAGGTGTCCGGGAGCGGCTCGGGGGGCAGGTGTCTGGGAGCGGCTGTGGGGGGGGAGGGGTCGCGGGGGCAGGTGTCTGGGAGCGGCTGGGGGGGGGGGGAGGGGTCGCGGGGGCAGGTGTCCGGGAGTGGCTGTGTGGAAGAGGGAGGGATTTGGGGAGGGGTCTAGGCAAGTACTGGGGGGGGTGAAGAATCTGGGTGGGAGGGACAGAGGGAGGGTTCTGAGAGGGGTGGGGGAAGGATCTGAGAGGGCAGGGTTCTGGGAGGGTAGTTGTGAGGGACACTGGGTAAGAAAAAACTAGGCCGGCAGGTCTCTGGGGAATGTGTGTGGATGGACTGGTCTGAGGGGGGATTGTGAAGGTTGGGGCTGGGTTGGCATGTTTGTTGGGGAAGGGTCTTGGAAGTTTTAGGAGAAAAACTCTGGGGAGGCGTCTGGCCAGGGATGTGCAGAGAGGAGGATTAACAGGGCATGACTGAGAGGGGAGTGGGTATTGCTCCAAATACTTTGTGAGATCATATCCTGAGCAGTAGCAGGTGTCTACTCACATTGAGGTTTACCTCGGTTTCATACTTCTCTCTGTCTGGCCTGTCATTTAATGGTGAGATTACTTATAAGAGATGAAGGTGTCAGGCTGCACTGGGATAACTTATTCCTGGGGGAATTTTGCGCCGCTGTGCGTGCGCAGAATTCATGTCGTCTCCCCCCCAGATTTCTTTGCTTCCCTGCAGAAAAATGACTTTCTGATAGGGAAGCAAAGGGAAGCTCCAAGAGCACATCACTCCCCAGCTGCACAGGTACATGGTTTCAGGCATCCGGAGCAGCCAGTGGAGAGGTAAATCACCGCAGGGCTGGGGACACCCCAACCAGTGGCTCTTACCCTGAGTTAGGATCAGCTGCTAGTCCCAGCTGTGCTGGAGGCAGGAGAGGGTGGAATTTCCTCTTCCCCTGCAAGGAGTGGCTGGGGCTGTGTCAGACCCATCCCCAGAAAGCTCAGCATCCTCCCCTGCTTCCTGCCTCCATCGTTCCTCAGCTGCTGGAGGAGAGGTCACTGTATGGGGAGCTGCTCCCCCATCCTCCCAACCCCAGACACCCATACCCGGGACTTCCCATACTCAGACACCCCCGCCAAGCCTCACCCCGTACACCCAGAACCTCCATACCTAAACCACACCCCACTGAACCTCAACCCCTGCACTCGGATCCCCCTGCACTCAGATCTGCTGCCTGCGGCCCCCCACCACTCCACCCAGACCAACCCCACTGAGCTCCCTGCACTCAAACCCCCGCCTTGATGAGCCCCCAGGCCACTGACTCCCAACTAGCTGCACCCAGACCAAGCCCCACTCCCCCAGCACTCAGATCCCCCTGCTGAGACCCCCATATCCAGACCCCTCCACTAAGGCCCAAACACTTTCACCTGGAAGCCCCTGCAGAGTCCCATTGCCCCTACATCCCAGCCTCTGTGCATCCAGATCCCCCCACACCTAGACTACCCACTGAGCCTCTCCACACTTGGATCCTGCCTGGTTGAGCCTGCCTGCCCCATACCTGGGCACCTGGCACAGAGGGGCAGGGCCCCAGGGTGTTTCTGGGGTAGGCCCAGGCCTTGTGCTCTGTCAGGGTCAGGTGCAGCCTCACCACTGAGTCCATGTCCCGAGGGTGGGGAGGCTGTAGGGTGATCTCCCACCTTTATACAGCCACTGGCCTGTGCTCCTCACTGCCATGCTGGAGCTTCTGCATTTATTTATTGACAAATACATTTTGCAGAATTTTAAAATACTGTGCACAGAATTTTTAATTTTTTGGCGCAGAATGTCCTCAGGAGTAATAACTACTCAGACAGTTTGATGTGTTCTTTTTTTGCAGTATTGGATTCTTCAGGGCCAACAACTGATTTTGAATAAAATTTCAGCTAATATGGTTCAAGCGATTAAGTGGAAACGGTTAGTGACTTTTCGCTTATGAGTTTATCAGCCTCACTCACCCACTCCCAAAGTTATGATTCCTGGTTCATTTTAATTTATATTATAGATTTCAGTTAGAGACGTAAAGTCTTGGAGTGGCCGACAGAGCTTCAGTTGTGTTGAAAATGCTGGGAGACAGAGGGCAGTCAGCTACAAAAGAAAATCTTTACAAAGACCCCACATTTCCAGCAAGCGACAGCTCCCTCTTTTTTAACTGTTCCACCCCACTCTCACAATTCAGAGGGGAGATTTCCTGGCTGAGACCTCAGGTGAGTTTTGAGATGGGATAGCTTAATGGTTTAGCAAAATTTGACTTTCCATTAACAAGGGGATGACTTAGTGTTCAGTTACTGTTTCTCGTTCTTTGTATGGTTCTGAAATACAAAAATGACAAAAGTGGTGTGCTGTGGTTGCTGGGCTAACTGTATCTTTGGCCACTTTGAGTGAGAGCCTTTAGTACTCTGTGTATCAAATGTGTTTACCCAGCAAGTCTGACTAAGTTTGACACCTGTGATTCTTCCCTTTAGGAATCTGTCACTAGTGGTGAATGTGATAATTTGATGGCCTTCTTAAAAAACAAAGTATTGTTTAATTTCCCCTTTTTTCTTCCTCTACACTTTATCCTAGATAATCTGATTTGCAAACACAAATTCAACTCTATCTCTATGCTAAAGACTCACAGGTATATCTCTCTACTCCAGATCAGTGCCCTTCGGTCCAGACTAAGATCTTGGCCTATCTCTCTGAAGTCTCCTTGTGGATGTCTAGCCATCAGTTCAAACTCAACATGGCTAAAACAGAGCTCTTAGTCTCCCCCCCCCCCCATCCCATCCTTTCTCAGTCAGTGTGGACATCACCACCATCCTGCCTGTCACTCAGGACCATAATTTGGGTAGCATCTTCAGGTTAGGCCTCTCTGTAGGTCTTCAAGTCAAGGCTATGTCTAAATCTTGCCCAATCTTTCTGTACAACATCTCAAACATACGGTCTTTCCTGTCCATCCACACAGCTGAACTCTCATGCAGGCTTTCATCAGCTCACATCTTGATTACAGCAACATCCTTTTCTATGGCCTTGACAAATGCTATCTTGCCCTGCCCGTATCCATTCAGAACACTGCTGCAAAGATTATTCTTCTTGTTTGTCACTTTGACGATGTCACCCTTCTCTTTGAATCCCTCCACTAGCTTCCCCTTCTCTGTCTCATCAAACATAAGTTACTTGTCTTCAGTTTCGAAGGCCTTCATGCCCTATCACCACCCTATTCCCCCACAATAATCTCTCATTCAGTATTGAAAAGTTGATGCCAATCTCCATAGCCCATTTGTTAAATTTTCAAACTAGCACCTTTATGCTTTCTCCTGTGCTTGCCTCCATGCTTGGAAGGAGCACACCATAAATACTGCAAAGCTATCTAATTACTTTTCTTTGCTGACAAAAACCTGACAAGCTGCTGGTGTGCTGAGACCACTATCTGTTGTGTCTCATTGTTTCCTTGTATTCCCTTGTCTTCTATATTCATCTGTTGTTTCTTGTATATTTAGAGTGTAAGCTCTTTGCAGCAGGGACTACCTTTTTGATCTTTGCTTGTACAGCATCTAGCACAATGGGATCCTGATCCATGACGGGGGCTTCTAGACCATATGGTAAAACAAATAACTAATAAGCATATTTCCCAGAGTAAAGTGTGGGGCTCAGCTAGCCAAGGAGAAAAGTAACAAAGCAGCAGCTCAGGGCTAATTCATTCAGTTTTCTGCCCGCTGTAAAGTTTACAAGAAAAAGTGTTTTGCGGTTTAGATCAATAGCTTGCTTAGCAATGGCAAACTGAGTTTTGCTTGGCCAGACAAGGGTGGGTTTTTTTTGTTCTGGGATGTTGAATTCTCTCATAGCTTGTATCTCATGCTGCCCTGCTAATGTACCTCAACCTTGCTTGTGAGTTGTGACCTGCACAACTACTAGGGAGTGGGTTATTTCTCTCTCTGTTCATTCACTTCTTGTCTCTTTGCTGAGATTATCAATAGTAATGTATTATTGATGATGGAATCTATCTACCAAGATCTGGGCTGAGACCCACCAGTCTTATTTCACATAGGTCACCTACTGAATAGTCATACTGTAACAACTCTCAATAAGTGGTAACCTGTGCTGTATTCAAACAAGAACGAAAGGTCCCTTATTGTGTTAATTGTCTTGTGAGCCATCCGATCCGACAAAACATAGCGTGTTTGGCTTAGACTGTCATACAGGATTTAACCTTAACGTTTGCTTTGTTTTAGGAAATTTGTTCTGCTCCTCAATTGTTTTCAGACAATCCACAGGAGGTGCAAGTGAAGCAAGGGATTTTGGGAGATTGTTGGTTCCTGTGTGCCTGTGTTGCTTTGCAGAAGAGTAAATACCTGCTAAGTAAGGTATAGAACAGCTTCTTGTAATGTTTCATGTCCTAGCAGATTCTCCTGTATGCTCCATTAATATTTTTTTCCCCTAGTCTTTTCCAACTCAGTGAAACTTCTAAGATGTACTCTGATGCTCTGTCTTTACTCTTTGATGTTATGACATATTATTTCTATCTACGCTATGATGTAGAATAGCTGGAATTGACCATGTTTTAAGTGGTGGTTTCTTCAAAAGAAAGTCCCTGTTTGTCTTGATTTTGCTAATATTGTCTTCTTCCAGGTAATCCCTCCAGGTCAGCCCAGCTGGACAGATGAGACGTACACAGGCTGTTTCACTTGTCAAGTCTGGCAGTTTGGACACTGGGTGGAGGTAACCATTGATGATCGCCTGCCTTGCCTTGGGGGTAAACTCTGTTTCTCCCAGTGTCAGACAGAAGATGTGTTTTGGCTTCCCTTACTGGAAAAGGTCTATGCCAAGTAAGTGAACTTCATTGGAGGAGGAGATTTAAATTGCAGTAATGACTAGCACATATTCTACATAGTGCTTTGTTTGATTGGATTTCATGCCATGTGGGCTTCCAGAGCCCTCTCTAGGACTTGAGCTCTTTATATCTGAAACCTGTATATAGACTGATAGTTTCCAGAGTTTTTCCTATATTGGATTCTGTAGAGGTCCAATGTTTATCCTGGATCACCCAGATACATTTCCGCCTTCATACAGGGTGAGATTTTCTTACTGAAAGGAATTGTGAAAAAAATAAGAGTTTTATAATGACGCAGCAGCTGCTAGACTGCAGTGATGCTCAGCTAGCTACTCGCTGCAGATCACCTAGCTCAGTAAGACTGAAATAAAGTTTTCCCTGGTGCATTATTTGAGAAGATTTTAAGAGAGACATCAATGGTCAGATCTTCAGCTGTTGAAAATCTATGTTGCTCCACTGAAATAATGAAGCTACACCAATTTATGTTAGTTGAGGCTCAGGCCCTGAATATTTCTTTCCTGCATACTTCTGCCTAACCATCCCTTGCCACTCATTTGCTGGTTTTATCAGGAGTTATGGACCCTGGAATATTATTATTGTTGTTGTTTTGTTTTATATCTGGCAGTGGGGCCATTGTTTTATAAAACAAGCACCAAAATACGATCTCAGCCCAGTATACAGTGTAGACCGACAAAGCAGTTCAGAGACCAAATGCTTTGGACAAGGACACCAAACAGTTACAAGATCTTAGAGAAGGGTTTGTTTAGCCCCCAGCAGAGGACAAACACCTTTTAAGGTGAAGTTATTCAGCTAGTAGTAGATATGCTGAAGTTAAGGTACATGTTTCTGTCAAGGCACCTTTGGCACATTAACTTTTTCTTCTTACTGTGGGTTTGCCAGGCAAATGTTGTTTTGACCATTTCTTACAGAAATTTTATGAATCTGGCTTAGTATTCTTTCAGTGTGTTCATTCACTCTGCTTTGTAGTTACCGCAAATAATAACACAACGTCCCTGACCCCACAAAATGAAACAGCTGGGAGAAAAAACTAGTTTGACTGTGTTTAGCAAACAAAGAATATATTAAGGGGAGGTATGTTAGAAATGTTATTTTTTAAACATTACTAGCTATATTGTGCTTCATGAAGGGTGATGAAAATTCAAAGATGAGATGCAAATGACAAGCAGCGAGCAGTTTCTATACAGGAAAGGATTGTATCAAGCTTTCCATAAGGCAGTGTGATATCTTATTTTTCTTTCCCTTTTCCCATCTAGTTGGAGTCAGGTAGCCTATCAGTGTTTCCAGGTTTGCTGGTCCAACGCTCACTCCATATCTACTTCATCCTCCCGTACACCGTCTATTGGCTGTTTTCTTGGTCATCCTCTTGTTCTCAGCCTGTGAACTCTAGTCCCAAATGTCTCCGGTTAGGGAGCTTATTCCTTCACTCACTTACTTCCCTGGTCCTTCTCATATGAACAGAGAGCAACAATACCCGTAGTCCAAAGTTGCAAACAATTTGATGTTTATTGGGGTGAACTTCCAGCAAGCATGATTCCAGTTTCCTTCCTTAGTGTCCCCCTTCCCAGCTCTGACACCACAGAGCCTTACACCTGTGTCCCTGTTCCCATTCCTGCCCTTAGCCAAACATGATTCCAATTTCCCTACCCCCATTCCCTGTTCCCATTTCCACCCCAAACACCCACTCACTTCGTGATTGACTGCAGACTATATAGTAAAACTTGAGTTCTGCTTAGCTATACCTTAACCGATCATTTTCCTGAAATTTAACTAACCAATCCTAACATATTGTAACATGATTATGTAACCAATTATATCCCACCACCTTAGTTTACACGCAGCAAAATTAATTATACAGCAGACAGAAACAATCACAGAACCAGACAGAGATTATACAGACAAACAATAGAAGAGTGGGAACTATAATGACAAAACAATACAGACGTGAGGATTTCACATCCCATTTATTGATAAGTGAGTTCTTGCCAGACAGGATGCTATCAAACTAAGTTTCCTTTTACATTTTCTAGGCACTTCTCTTTCTCTGGAGGTGATAGGCACTATCAGGACAGGATTGTATTCCGAACAGCCCAATAGCACCTTATTTCAATGTGACTAGTTTGGACTCCCTTATCCATCCTTCAAACATGCCCATACCGTCTCAGCTTCCTCTCCTGCAGCTTCTGTCTGATACCACAGACCTTAGTCTCACTCCTGATGTCATCATTCCACATGTGTTCCAGCAATGTCAGCTCTTTCACTGCCCTCAAACATCTCATTTCAATGGCTTCTCTTCGGTCACCCATTTCTCTGATCTGTAGAGAAGAGCTGATCTTACCAAACTTTTGTATAGTTGTCTCTTAAGTAGTCATAAATCACACCACTTATCTTTGTCAGTTTTGTCTCACGCGCAGTTCACTGTTGACTACTTTGTTTGCTGCTAACCAGCCACCAAAGTACTTGAATTCAGAAACCTGATTTAGTTGCTGGCCCTCAATGTTAATATTTATCTATTTTGGTCCCGGGTGAATTACCCACATGACTTCAGTCTTTTCTTTAGTCATTTTGGGGTCATAATTTGTTAGTTTCCTGTTCCAGGCATCAATTGCCTGGACCAAATCTTCTGCACTATCGGCCATGAGTGCAATATGGTCTCCATACATCAACTTTGGACCACCACCTATTTGGATTTTCTTACTTATGAAGTCCATCACAGTTATGGTCATCTTGGACTAGATGACCTTCTGGGGTCCCTTCCAACCCTGATATTCTATGATTCTATGAATACTAATAGTTTAAGCACTGATCCCTGGTGGAGCCCAACCTTCACCTCAAAACACTCTGTTACACCGAAGTGTGTCCACTTGTCATGAAACTGTCATACAAACCTGTCACCATCTGGACAAGGTCCTCTGGTACGTCACAGAATCTTAGGAGAGGCACCAGCAGTCACCTAGATACTTTGCTGAATACGTGAGGTGTCTGATTGCCTAAATATTCTATAGCTGCAGGGGCACCTTTTATGTCATACTAACATCGGGCTCCCAATGGGGACATATGTGTGATTAAAATAAAGCCAAAATGATGTTCATTTAAGTTTGAAATATGTGCCACTGTTTCTTTTTTGTTTTTATAGGGTGCATGGGTCTTATGAGCAGTTATGGGCAGGGCAGGTGGCAGATGCTTTAGTTGACTTGACTGGAGGTCTAGCTGAGAGATGGATCCTAAAAGACCCTGGAAGAAGCATGGAAAGAGAGAGGACTGGTAAAGTTTTGGAGAAGATGGTATTTAGGAGACTGATGAACCTGAAGGAACAATGTGTGATAAGTTGCTCAGTCCTCAGCTCCAGGCAAGGTAATATGAGTATTCCAGAGATTCTTAAATATGGCAGGTGTGTCTTTCTCTTCCCATAAAAGGGAAAAAGTAAGGGAAAGTAGTGCTTCAGCACCACTGGTCTGTGGATACTCAAAGCTAACTAGCATGTTTCTAGGGATTCTGGTGATCAGCATTTCTCTTCACTCTTCTAATCATAGATGTATAAACCAGGCAGTTATCTGTCTCTGTGTACAGGGTGGGTTGCATGTTCCTCCGTTGTGTTCACAGGCAGAGCAGTTGACTTGTAGCAACTTTCTTCAGTACAAAGTGAATCTTCTTCACAGGGGATAGAGAGTTTACTTCCTCTTGCCTTGAAAAAGAATGCTGGGTAGTTTTCTACCTCCTAACGATGGTTATCTTTCCTGTACAGGTGCCAGTGAACTGGGAGAATTTCATGCCTTTATTGTCTCAGATATGCTTCATCTCTCCAGAGTCTCGGGCAACGAAATCATCTTGCTACGGATACGAAACCCTTGGGGGAGGCGGTGTTGGAAAGGACGCTGGAGGGAAGGGTAAGTGGCTTGTTTTCATTTAGAATACTCTCTTTTTAAGGTTCTACCATAAAGATGAAGATATTTACTGTGTGTGAGCACAAAATGTGTGTGTATATTACAGAGTAGTATTCCTAATAGGCTACAACAGAGGAGAGTTGCAGAGTACGGTAGCCTTATTCCTCAGAACCTTTTTATGAGTTCAGCATACAACATTATGGTTCTTGTGGTCTTGATTTTTTGGGGTTTTGGGTCTGGCAATCCAGATTTCCAAATACATGATACATTGATAGGAAATATGTTTTTTGGGGGTGGGGATTTAATTGGGTTACAGATTGTTGTAATAAGCCATAAATGCAGTGTCAATTCAGTCTGTGATTTTTGGTATCTAGAAAATGTATGAATTTAAGCTCCAGGCTCATCTTTTGAAGGGATTGTGCAGGTTTCCTTTGAGGATGAGGACGGAGAGGTCAGATATAGAGTGATCGCTTTGTGAAAAGTGTTCACCCACAGGTGATATGGGGCTTGTCGTCTTTTATCATATTTCTGTATGAGTTCTTCTGAGAGCATAGTGGTGGTCTTATCTCACCTACGTCAGTGGTTTTCAACCTTTTTAAATTTGCGGAGCCCTACACGTATTTTGAGTGGAGTTGTGAACTCCTTTGGAAAGTCAGCCTGTGGTCTGTGGACCCCTCCTATAGACCTCTTAGAAGACTGAAAACTGACTGAACAGAATTCAACCATACATGTTGCACATGCTCAGCACGGCATTTGACACAGCATGAGAAAGGGTTCTAGACAGTGGACTTATATGGTAATGACAACACTTCCAGGTTTTGATCTGTAGGTGGGGATATTTACATACTTTTGATTGATCAGAAAAACAAAATGCCTTTTCTGGATCTGAAATTTTATTTTCATAAAAAGAAAAGGAGTACTCGTGGCACCTTAGAGACTAACAAATTTATTTGAGCATAGCTCACGAAAGCTTATGCTCAAATAAATTTGTTAGTCTCTAAGGTGCCACAGGTACTCCTTTTCTTTTTGCGAATACAGACTAACACGGCTGTTACTCTGAAACCTTTATTTTCATAGTCACCTTTTGTAGACCCCTTAGACATAGTCCGCAGACCATAGGTTGAAAACCACTGACCTAAATAGTTGTTGCCTGTAATCCACTTAACTCCCTGCCCCCAGATTCTTTTTCTTCTTTTTGTGACAGGAAAGGTATGTTATCGGGCCACTGGTCCCTTGAAATATGTATTAACTATTTATGCTAAACAATCTGTTCCATCTTGTTCTACCTTGTATTTAAAGGCGGTAGTCTGAGTACATTTCCCAGACCTGAAGAAGAGCTCTATGTAAGCTCAAAAGTTTCTCTCCCACCAACAGAAGTTGGTCCAGTAGAAGATATTTCCTCACTCACCTTGTCTCTAATATCCTGGGACCAACACAGCTACAACAACACTGCATAGAGAAAAAGACAGGCTGATTTAAAGATTAGTGTTGTGCTGGACACCGCATAAAACATAAAGGAAGACACACTCTCCTGGCCTCAAAGTACTTAAAGCTGTAGTACCCTGTTCTGTGAAGTGCAGAATGTTTTTCATTCTCAGTAAAATTAATGGGAGTTGAAGGTGCCCAGCAATTAGTAGGACCCTAAATAATTAGTCGTGGCTCACATCTTCAACTTGTAGTAACTTTGAAGCCAACATGCTAAAAAGGTCTTGCCCTACTGCTCTATGGAAATGGTGTGTCGCTGATGTAAGGGGCTCAGTAAGTGGCACCAGAAAAACCTTCCAAAACAGCCATATTTAATTTTATTTGTTTAACCACTTTCTTGTGTTTTGGAGTTGTGTTTTTCACTTCCTCTTTCCATCATGCACAAATTCTAACACCTGCTTTTTTTTTTTTAAACGATAAACAAAGGTACAAATACTTTGCACATTGTTCAGTATTCATTGCAAATAAACTATTTGTTTTACCTGGGAGTATGTTCCATAATCCCTTACTCTCTGGTGTAGCTGGTTTCTAGGTCTTCCTGCAAGGAGATTGCCTATCTATAATTTCTGTTTCCAGTCCCAATTGATTAATAACTAGAGGAAATGTTGTATGGATGAACACAACAGTAAAACGAAAAAATCTTTTTTTCCCTCACGAAGCAATTTTTGTAGAAGATTTTTGTAGAACTCTATTGGGAGTGTGAGCAAAGAGCCTAGACATTGACTTTTGTGCATTTATTTGCAGTGGTCAAGGGTGGAGCCAATTGGATCCAATAGTTGCTTCAGAATTGCTTTCCCAGATCCAGGAAGGAGAATTCTGGGTTGAGGAGGAGGAGTTTTTCAAGGAGTTTGATGAGATTACCATTGGGTTTCCAGTCACTGAAGAGGGACAGCTTCAGAGCCTCTATACAGGTACAATGTGGACAAAGGGACTATTGGTAACAAATCAGATTAGTTTAATGGGGAAGTCTGATTTGAATTAAAAAGGGCCAAAATTAGACTTGTTTAGCACTATATCAGGGGTGGGCAAACTTTTTGGCCCTAGGGCCACATCGGGTACAGAACTTGTATGGATGGCAGGGTAGGGAAGGCTGGGGGAGGCTATGCCTCCCCAAACAGTGAGGCGTGGCCTGGCCTCTGCCCCCATTCAGGCCCCCGAGAACTCCCACCCTCATCCAACCCCCCCGCTCCCAACCCCTGACTGCCCCCTGGGACTCCTGCATCCTATCCAAACACCCCTGCTCTCTGCCCCCTGACCACCCTCCCCCCCCAGATGCCCGTACCCTATCCAATCCCCCCTGCTCCCCACCGCCTGACCACCCCCAGGACCCCCGCCCCTATCCAACCCTCCCTGCTCTCCCTGCCCCACGTTACCTGTGGAGTGGGGGAAGGGGGGCTCGGTCCTTTTCCCTGTGTGTTTCCCCTGCTTGTTTGGCTGCTCTCCCTGGCAGTCGGGCAGGGCTCGCTCCCTGTCTGGGCTTGGCTGCTGGGGACAGGGGCCAAGCATGCTGGAGGTGGAGGGGGCCCCTGGCTTGCTCTCCCCCTGTCCCCAGCAGTGGGCCGAGGCCCCTTGATCCCTGCAACCCTCCCTGCTCCTCGCCTCCCCACCTGAACTCCCCCTGACCGTGCTGCCCTGGAGCACCAGGTCTGGCGACTCTATAGCCGGGCTGCCCGACCGGAGCTGCAGCCACGCTGCCCAGGTAACTGTGACTGCAAAGGAGGGAGGCAGGGGAGCAGAAGGAGAGGGGCCAAGGGCTAGCCTCCACCCCGCTCACCACGCTGCGGGGTAGTTAGGCTTGCAGAGGAGCCAGCCCGTCCTGACCCCACTCCCTGGCAGGAGCTCGGGGGCCACAGGGAAGGGTCCTGCGGGCCGGATGTGGCCCGCAGGCCGTAGTTTGCCCCCCTCTACACTAGACCTTTGTGGTTTCCAAAACGTTTTCCAAATTTTATTGAGTATGCCCTGAATGCGTACTCTGGGAGAGGTTGGAGAACAGAACTGGTGTCTACTGGGTAATTAAATTAAACTTCTTATTAACTTTTCTCTTTCTCTACATTTCTCTGATTTACTGGAAAAATCCTCTTCCTTATTTGCCAATAATTTTAAGAGTTGTAAGTGAAAATGCTTATGCAAAGCTCAGGGACTCACGTACTTTGAGGCTGTGGAGTTTGCTGCAGAGCTGACCTGCCTGATGTAGAATTATGCTCTGAAATCTCATCATTTAAAAAAATGTTTCTAGCCCTTATGGTTACAGTGCATACTCCATGCACTATTCCATGCAGCCCAGACATCAGGAGGTTTGGGAGTGATAGCTGGAGTCCAGCTTGCAGGCAGCGAAGGGGTAAAACAGAAGTGTAAGCTGTCAAGCTAGGTTGTCTGGAGAACAGTGCAGTAGCTGAGGCCTGGGGAGATAAGTTGCTCATGCCATCTACAAACTCTCACCTTCCCTGGCACACATGGGGAGAATCTGGTTCTGAATTGGGTCATCTGAACAGCACCAGAGGAACAGAAACCTGGGGAATGGAGCCAGATATCCTTAATCCTGCCTCAGTGTAGGAAGCTGGACTTGATGACTCCTCAAGGTCTCTTCTGCCCTTCATTTCTATGATTCTGTGCTTATTCCAGAGAAAGACCAGTAGGAGGCATTTTGGCCTTGATTTGGCAAAACACATAAACGTATTTGTAAGTAAATTCCTATTCACCAAAGTATTAAATCGTGTTTAAATGTGAAGTAGGTGCTTTGTGGAATACAGATTGTTTGCTACATTAAGTAGTGTAGCAAGTTCTCCTCCTCCTGCTCCTCCACACCCCCAGAGGTGTAGGTGTCGCAGTTACTCCTTCATCCCATCTCAAGATGATCTATGGAGAATTGGAATTCTGACCTACGCTTGCTGTAAAGTTCTTATCAGCCCATGTTTGCAGATGAGATGATCTCTATGTAGGTTATTTTATGGTCCTCGTTTGCTGCAGTATCAGACACAAAATATTTAAAACAGAAATACCAGTATTTTACTCTCTTCCTTCCCAAACTCTAGGCCCAGGATCGGCAACCTTTGGCACGTGGCCCATCAGGGAAAGCCGCTGGTGGGCCGGGACTGTTTGTTCACCTGCAGCGTTCACAGGTTCGGCCTGTCGCAGCTCCCACTGGCTGCGGTTCACCGTTCTAGGCCAAATGGGGGCTGTTGGAAGCGGTGTGGGCCAAGGGGTGTGCTGGCCGCCACTTCCCGCAGCCCCCATTGGCCTAGAATGGTGAACCGCAGCCAGTGGGAGTTGCGATTGGCCAAACCTGCGGATGCTGCAAGTGAACAAACTGTCCCAGCCCACCAGTGGCTTTCCCTGATGGGCCACATGCCAGAGGTTGCCAATCCCTGCTGTAGGCCTTTCCTGTGTCTGTTGCTGCTGGGAGGAAAGAAGGAGATTTCACAGGAGTTTTTAAGCCTTTTTTTTTTTTTTTTCAGACTAAAGAATTGTTTGCTATGTTTGCCCCCTTGGTCTGGGAGTTAGTCGTTTCCTGAAGAAAGTTTTATTGGGGAGCCCTGTAATGTTCTCTTCCAACTGGGAGACAAATTTGAGGTTTCAGACTTGTAGAAATAGTCTGCATATGATCTTTAAGGATAAAGTTCTTCAGCGTCCCACTCTGACTTGGATTTTATACCTCTTGGGATATCTTGGCCGTGAACATTAGCTCACAGAAAGTGGCACTGCCACAGGACTGCTTTCAGTCTGGAGACTCTTGAGCCACAAAAATGAATTGTTTCCAGTTGCTGATGTGTGGTACCGGTTTTTTTTTCTTAGAGAAAGTGCTGAGTCATACTCAGAATCTCTGTGGATCCTGGGTGAAAGGCCAGTCTGCAGGTGGTTGCCGTAACAACAACAGCTTCCCTATGAACCCCAAGTTCTGGCTGAGGATATGTGAGCAGAGTGAGGTGTGCATTGCTCTTCAGCAGAAACCCAGGAAGTATTGTGCTGATTGGGCTGGAAGAACTCAGAATCTGACCCACTTAGCAGAGAAAGGTCCATCTCTGACTGAAGGCATTCAAGGGCAGAATTACCAGGCTGTGGGACTGCATGTCTGGAAGGTAATTGGGGGTAACTTTTCAAACTTCTAGTTGGGCCAAGAAGAAAAGTTTCCAGAAAAACAGGAGTATCTGACATAGTCATTCATTTGTTACTGCAATGCCATGAGTCCATTGTTCATGGAAGTCAGGGTGTAAAAGACCTTTTAGATGAGCCTTCCCATCTCACAGGGTCATTGAAGGATCGTTGCCTATAGTACATATACCAGGGCTTTATTCAGTTTATTTTTAAACATTCTAAGCAATGAAGCTTCCACTACTTCTCTTTGGAGACTGTTCACACAGTCAGTTACATTGCAGTATTAGAAAGATTTGCCTGATAATTTTTCCCTTTCTTAATGTTAACTCCTTTCTCTTAGTTCAACCCCCTTGTACTATCCTAAGAAGTTCTTCTCTCGCTTTGGTGTCTACACTCTTCACATGTTTGTATACTGTTATGTCCCTTCCTTAATTATCACCTCTTATATATGTATTAATCTTTTAAAATCTCTGTTAAACTTTTTCTCATAAGTCAGTCCTTTCACCAACCTACTTGTTTTTGTTGCTTTTCTCTGGGTTCTTTCTAGTTTGTTAAACTCTGTCTAATAATGTGTGTACCCAGAATACAACACAATGTGCATAGGAAAAAAACTAATTTCAGAAATGCCTAGTGCAACTGAAAATAATTCTACTCATTTGTAGATACAATTTTGTGCAACTCTATTTTTGCATACTCAAGCTATCATCGAGGTGTTCAAAAACTTCAGAAATGTGTGTTTATGCTTGCAGTTGCACAGTGATCAGTGCCCCTGGGTTCATTAATATAATTTCACCTCCAAGTTTAATTTGCACTATGAAAATATCTTCTAACAACTTTTTTCTTCTTAATTACTTTTGTAAACAAGAACATAATTAGTAGTGGATGAAGGCTTATTTTACTGATGCTCGGGCCAAACGCTTTAACTCAAAATATGAACAGTATTTTTCTCCTAATCTCCTTTCATTCCCCACAGATCTCTGTTACACTTGTTGTACCTAAAATATTGTGAAAGAATTAAAATGTTTGCCCTTCGCTGAAAACGTTTAATTTCAGCTGAAATGTGGCAGACAGGTTTTCAGTCTGGGCCTGGTTTGCTCCAGCCTGTTCCTTTTTTTTGTTTTGAAGAGAGCAAATTAAAACAAATTGTTTTCACTTTTTTTGATAACAGTTGCTCACTTTTACAAAATGTGCTCAGAGTCTGGTAGGTGCTGAGCTTTAACCTGCCCTGAGACTACATGAGATTTCCAAAAAAGAATTGGTTTGAAAAAGTAGCTATTGTACATGAGCAAGGTTCAGCACCACTGAACTTTGTATGAAAAATGAGAGCTTCCCATGGTTTATGATCTGACCATGTTGGCTTCTGGGTAAATCTAATCTGAATGAAAACACAACAGTGTATCAGAATTTTGTGTTTCCTTTGGGCAAAATTCTGCCCTGAGGCATGCTACTTCGGTTCTGCATGGGGCTGGTTTGTAACTGATGCCCCCAAGAGCAATTCTAGCTGGGACAGAATTCTTCCTGGGAATGCCCAGGATAAATATGCCAGAGGAATGTTCTGTGACCTTTTGAGATGTATAATGTGCTATATGTGTGGTCTGCTCCATTGGCTGATGCATAGATGGTGGACCATTTCCCTATACTCATCTCACGCTTTCTTGCCCACTTACTGGCATTAACTTCCACAGGGAAGCTATGTGGGAGAAGGGACTACAGTCCCCAGTGAAATTCTGTCCAGCACTGCTCCAGGGCACAAGAAGGGGGAAGCAGCTTTCATTTTCCCACCCCGAATTGCTCACCCTCATGAGTGCGATCCTGAATCTGACCCTTCGAGACAGGTTTGGAAATAATACCTGCATGGTCTGCCAGATGGCAAAGCACACACTTGTGGTACTATGGATTTGGAGTTTGTTGACTGAATATTTGACCCCATTTAACTTTGCTATAATCTTGTCAACTTTCCTACAATGCTATGCTACATTATGTGTCTATTTTAGGTGGAGAAGAGGCGCTTTAACCTACCAAAGACCCTCTCTGCTCCTCCAGTTGTAGGTACCATTTGTCATTCTTATGACAGAGAAGTACATCTGCGCTGTGACCTTGCCCCTGGTTATTACCTTATTGTCCCTAGCACCTTTCTGAAGAATGCAGAGAGCGACTTCCTGCTTCGTGTATTCTCAACAGGAAGAATCTGCCTCAGGTATGGTCAAAAAGGAGGAGAAGTAGCAAATCCCACAAAAACCCTGTTCACAGTTTATGTAAAGCCTTATGCCCTTTACGAGGGCTTGCTGTGACCTGAACTATGGTTAGGAGAGGTACATGTAAAGAAGGTGCTAAATCTTTTGAGTTCAGGTAATTAGTGTGGCTGTATAATGGGCACCTCTTCTGGCTCTTTGAATGGGGTCTCGGAGATGCTTGAAGTCCTTCCTATAGTACAGGGGTGGGTAACCTCCAGCCCGCTGCTTCATTTCGTCTGGCCTGCGGCAAGTCTCTGTGCCATGGGCCGAAAGCCCCGAGCCTTGGCGCCCCCCTGCCCCCACTGGCCTGAAGCCATGAGCGCTGGATCACCGGCATGTCCTTGTGGCCCCTAGGTGGAGGGGCGATCAGGGCAGCTCTGCATGCTGCCCCTGCCCCCAGTGCTGGCTCCGCAGCTCCCATTGGCCAGGAACTGTGGCCAATGGGCGCTGGTCGCGTGCACTGCACTGAGCCGCCTGGCCCCTCTGCCTAGGGGCCGGACATGCCAGCTGCTTCCGGGAGCAGTGCAGAGCCCGGGTAGGCAGGGAGCCAGCTTTGCTCCTGCTGCGCCACCAACCAGGAGCCTCCTGAGGTAAGCGCTCCCCCGACTGGAGCCCACACCCCAAACCCGCTCCTACACGCCAACCTTCTGCCCCAGGTCAGGCCCTGCTCCCGCACCCTAACTCCCTCCCAGAGCCCACGCCCTAAACCCCTGCCGCAGCCCTGAGCCCGCTCCTGCACTTCAAACCCCTTTGCCCCTCCTGGAGCCCCCTCCTGCACCCCAAACCCTTCAGCCCTCCAGCCAGAGCCCTCACCCCCTCCCGCAACCCAAACCCCTCATTTCTGGCCCCATCCCAAAGCCTAGGGGAAGCCACGAGACTCGGTGCCACCCCCCACGGGGCTAGAGCTGCGACTACTTGCTTGAGCCTCTGCTCCCACCCCAGAGCTGTGTGTGGCCCCTGACTGATTTTTTCTGTGGGTCAGTGGTCCCTGATAAAAAAAAGATTCCCCACCCCTGCTATAGTACCTCAAGGGACCTGGGGGGTGGTCATCTAAATCCTTTTTTGATCCAAGAGAGCCCCAGTGTCTGGAAGAAGTGCACACTGTTCAGAGGTGAACTGGTGTAGTTCTTTGCGGTGTGTACATTGTGGAGAATATACTTCATACAAGGTGTGGTGTGTTTTATACAAGAATGTTACTGCTGCACAATTACTGCAGGCATCAGTACATTTTGGATGTTGCACAGGTCTGTGATGTGCTCACTTCATCCAGGGTAGATGTTTCCTGGAGCTCTGTGGGTGGTGGGGAAGGCCTCAGAGAGCTACATTGTTTTCATATTTCTTTCTTTTCCTCCTTGCCTTATTTGCGGGGGCGGGGGACCCTAGGGAAATTAAATGCAAAAATGTAAATTCATGGAACATTAAGGTTAAGAAACTAAATGCATCAATGTTAGGAAATTCAAAAGATAAATTTAATCAATAAACTAATGCAGCATGTTGTATTTTCTATTGCTATGTCTTAAATACATATTTTAATGTGTTTATACTTTAAATTTATATTGTGCAATGTGGCGAGATTCAAGGTGCTGTAGAGATCTTAATTTTTACTTTATTTATTTTCTCTGTTCCACAAATGTTCAGGTTTTGCATTTAATTATACTTATATGTGGCAATGATTGGCATTGAATTGACAGTTAATGGGAATGCTTGACTGGTAAGAGTTTGCATTTCTTGACACTTATTTCATTACTAGTATTTGTCCATATTTTGACAGCTGAGCACTAAGGATGGTGAATTGCAGTCATGGAAACCTTTCACCTTTTGTACACTACTTTCCCTTTCTTTCTTACATTTGATAGTGAGATAAAACCACCACCCACTGATGCTGCCCTCTGTGAAGAGCTCCCACCAGGTGAATGGGAGACAGTGCAGCTACAGGGATGCTGGAAAAATGGCCAAAGTGCTGGAGGTAGCAGGAACTTCCACTCCTTCCATACCAATCCCTGCTTTCCCCTCTCCGTCCCTGCAGGAACAGAAGAGCGCAGCATGAAAGTCACCCTCCGCCAGCACTGTCAAGATAGCAAGTGTCGTCCAATAGGGTTTCATATCTTCCAGGTATGATTTACCCCAGTCAGTCAGATTAGTTGATTCTTGTAAATGAAACAAATCCATCACTTATTCAGGTGCCTCTTACCTTGGAGAATGGAAATGCACCCTATAAATGATTATATTTGGGCCAATACAAGTAGACATTTGAGCTGTATTAGTTCACAGGTACAGTAGGTATAACAATGCATGAGTGGATAGCACAGCAACCAAATTTCTGGTTCCACTGAACCCTTGTCATATTCCGGTTTAGAAGTCATGCAGCAGCCAGTATTTATAGATTTTTCTGAATGTTTGAAGGGTTTTATTTAACACTAAGACTATAGCCAGGTAACTCAATATTAAATGATACGCTTTTTTTAAAAATGAGCTGATTTTTTTTTCATTTTAACACAGATGCAAATGATTGGGCATGCTTGGTGACTAAGACCCAAGCTTGGTAGTTGGGCTTGACTCTCTCCTGCCCTTCTCCCCTAACAATTTTTTTTCCCCCCTGACAACTGATAAGTGACCCTGAGCGAACCGTGATCACTCTATGAAATAGGGCGTGTATTTGGAGGAGTGGGTTATTTGTGGACCACACTGATTTGTTTTAAAGGTGTGAGATCTGAAATTATTTTAATCTCTTCAGGTGCCTAACAACAGTTGGAAACCACAGAGTTGTTCTTTTCTGCACTTGGAGCCATTGGTTAGCTGTGTACCTCATTGCTACTCACAGGAAGTGAGCCAACTGTGCAGACTCTCTGCAGGGAATTATGTAATTGTACCTTCAACGTACTTGCCTAATACTGAAGGCAATTTCACAGTGGTCATAACAACTAAAATAGACAGGTAAAAATATATAGGTATCTGTTTGGGTTTACACTGTTTCTAAATTCACATGTAACAGAGCATAGGACAACACTACACAATAATTTATAATAGTAATGTTTCCATATTTATTATAACGTCTTTGTACCACTACCACAGGGTAACTGGGATGACTAGCCCTTTAAGGGAAGTAGGGCTGGCTCCATCTGTGCCATAATTACCAGCCCGCAATCTGAGGGGGTGATACTAATGGGATCAGATGTTAACCTGATGAACAATTGGTCGTCAGAAAGAGGAACTAAAGGAAGTAGGTTAGGCCTGTGGGAGGCTCTGATCGAAGGTCTGCAGGAAGTAGGGAGGTTAAGTCTTGAGAGAGACAGGTAGAGTTCCCTGGGAGATGAGACAGTAGGAAACTATTTATGCTTTGCACTGAAGTAATATTTTCTTTCCTTTTCAAATAGGAAACGCATTCAGAGCCAGGAGACCCTTGGACAAATATTGCAAGAAGTAGGTGGCATTTGAATTTCAGTGGCACTGAGATTGAGGTACACTGGAAGTCAGAGAGGCAAACACATAAGCATTAGCTAATGATTTGTACCAGGGACTGGGAGACAAGAATTTGAAAGTTCTAATTCCACTCCGTTGCTAACTGTTTGTTCTTGGGCACATCAGTGAACCTCTCTTTTCGTTTTTCCAGTCTGCAAAGTAGCAATTATACTATAACTCTTTGTCTTCTCTCATGCTGCCTCGTACACAGGGAATCCCCTCTCTGAAATGATCTATAAAGCCAAACTGACTCCTTCAAATCCATCCTCAATACCCACCTCTGCTGTAAAGCCTGTGAGAAGCTGGTGGACTAATAGCTGTGATGGGCTTATGGCAATAATTGACACTTATATTTGCATTTTAAAAGTTATTAATATTCATAGAATCATAGAATATCAGGGTTGGAAGGGACCTCAGGAGGTCATCTAGTCCAACCCCCTGCTCAAAGCAGGACCAGTCCCCAACTAAATCATCCCAGCCAGGGCTTTGTCAAGCCTGACCTTAAAAATATCTAAGGAAGGAGATTCCACCACCTCCCTAGGTAACGCATTCCAGTGTTTCACCACCCTCCTAGTGAAAAAGTTTTTCCTAATATCCAACCTAAACCTCCCCCACTGCAACTTGAGACCATTACTCCTTGTTCTGTCATCTGGTGCCACTGAGAACAGTCTAGATCCATCCTCTTTGGAACCCCCTTTCAGGTAGTTGAAAGCAGCTATCAAATCCCCCCTCATTCTTCTCTTCTGCAGACTAATTAATCTCAGTCCCCTCAGCCTCTCCTCATAAATCGTGTGCTCCAGACCCCTAATCATTTTTGGTGGCCTTCTCTGGACTCTTCCCAGTTTTTCCACATCCTTCTTGTAGTGTGGGGCCCAAAACTGGACACTCCAGATGAGGCCTCACCAACGTTGAACAGAGGGGAACGATCACGTCTCTCAGTCTGCTGGCAGTGCCCCTACATATACATCCCAAAATGCCATTGGCCTTGGCAACAAGGGCACACTGTTGACTCATATCCAGCTTCTCGTCCACTGTAACCCCTAGGTCCTTTTCTGCAGAACTGCTGCCGAGCCATTTGGTCCCTAGTCTGTAGCGGTGCATGGGGTTCTTCTGTCCTAAATGCAGGACTCTGCACTTGTCCTTGTTGAACCTCATCAGATTTCTTTTAGCCCAATCCTCTAATTTGTCTAGGTCCCTCTGTATCCTATCCCTACCCTCCAGCGTTTCTACCTCTCCTCCCAGTTTAGTGTCATCTGCAAACTTGCTGAGGGTGCAATCCACATCATCCTCCAGATCATTTATGAAGATATTGAACAAAACTGGCCCGAGGACCGACCCTTGGGGCACTCCACTTGATACCGGCTGCCAACTAGACACGGAGCCGTTGATCACTACCCGTTGAGCCCGACAATCTAGCCAACTTTCTGTCAACCTTATAGTCCATTCATCCAGCCCATACTTCTTTAACTTGCTGGCAAGAATACTGTGGGAGACCATGTCAAAAGCTTTGCTAAAGTCCAGGAACATGTTCACCGCTTTCCCCTCATCCACAGAGCCAGTTATCTCATCATAGAAGGCAATTAGATTAGTCAAGCATGACTTGCCCTTGGTGAATCCATGCTGACTGTTCCTGATCACTTTCCTCTCCTCTAAGTGCTTCAGAATTGATTCCTTGAGGACCTGCTCCATGATTTTTCCAGGGACTGAGGTGAGGCTGACTGGCCTGTAGTTCCCAGGATCCTCCTCCTTCCCTTTTTTAAAGATGGGCACTACATTAGCCTTTTTCCAGTCGTCCGGGACTTCCCCGGATCGCCATGAGTTTTCAAAGATAATGGCCAATGGCTCTGCAATCACATCCGCCCACTCCTTTAGCACTCTCGGATGCAACGCATCTGGCCCCATGGACTTGTGCTCGTCCAGCTTTTCTAAATAGTCCCGAACCACTTCTTTCTTCACAGAGGGCTGGTCACCTCCTCCCCATGCTGTGCTGCCCAGTGCAGCAGTCTGGGAGCTGACTTTGTTCGTGAAGACAGAGGCAAAAAAAGCATTGAGTACATTAGCTTTTTCCACATCCTCTGTCACTAGGTTGCCTCCCTCATTCAGTAAGGGGCCCACACTTTCCTTGACTTTCTTCTTGTTGCTAACATACCTGAAGAAACCCTTCTTGTTACTCTTAACATCTCTTGCTAGCTGCAACTCCAGGTGTGATCTGGCCTTCCTGATTTCACTCCTGCATCCACGAGCAATATTTTTATACTCTTCCCTGGTCATTTGTCCAATCTTCCACTTCTTGTAAGCTTCTTTTTTGTGTTCAAGATCAGCAAGGATTTCGCTGTTAAGCCAAGCTGGTCGCCTGCCATATTTACTATTCTTTCTACACATCGGGATGGTTTGTCCCTGTAACGTCAATAAAGATTCTTTAAAATACAGCCAGCTCTCCTGGACTCCTTTCCCCCTCATGTTATTCTCCCAGGGGATCCTGCCCATCAGTTCCCTGAGGGGGTCAAAGTCTGCTTTTCTGAAGTCCAGGGTCTGTATTCTGCTGCTCTCCTTTCTTCTCTGTGTCAGGATCCTGAACTCAACCATCTCATGGTCACTGCCTCCCAGGTTCCCATCCACTTTAGCTTCCTCTACTAATTCTTCCCGGTTTGTGAGCAGCAGGTCAAGAAGAGCTCTGCCCCTAGTTGGTTCCTCCAGCACTTGCACCAGGAAATTGTCCCATACCCTTTCTATTGTCCATTGGATTGTCTGTGCACCCCTGTATTGCTCTCCCAGCAGATATCAGGGTGATTGAAGTCTCCCATGAGAACCAGGGCAATGCAATCTAGTAACTTCTGTGAGTTGCCGGAAGAAAGCCTCATCCACTTCATCCCCCTGGTCCGGTGGTCTATAGTAGACTCCCACCATGACATCACCCTTGTTGCTCACACTTCTAAACTTAATCCAGAGACGCTCAGGTTTTTCTGCAGTTTCATACTTGAGCTCTGAGCAGTCATACTGCTCCCTTATATGCAGTGCAACTCCCCCACCTTTTCTGCCATGCCTGTCCTTCCTGAACAGTTTATATCCATCCATGACAGTACTCCAGTCATGTGAGTTATCCCACCAAGTCTCTGTTATTCCAATCACATCATAATTCCTTGACTGTGCCAGGACTTCCAGTTCTCCCTGCTTGTTTCCCAGGCTTCTTGCATTTGTGTATAGGCACTTGAGATAACTCGCTGATCATCCCTCTTTCTCAGTATGAGGCAGGAGCGCTGCCCTCTCACGTGCTCCTGCTTCCTCCCGGTATCCCACTTCCCCACTTACCTGAGGGCTTTGGTCTCCTTCCCCTGGTGAACCTAGTTTAAAGCCCTCCTCACTAGGTTAGCCAGCCTGCTTGCGAAGATGCTCTTCCCTCTCTTCGTTAGGTGGAGCCCATCTCTGCCTAGCACTCCTCCTTTTTGGAACACCATCCCATGGTCAAAGAATCCAAAGCCTTCTCTCCGACACCACCTGCATAGCCATTTTTTGACTTCCACGATTCGACGGTCTCTACCCAGGCCTTTTCCTTCCATGGGGAGGATGGACGAGAAGACCACTTGCGCCTCAAACTCCTTTATCCTTCTTCCCAGAGCCATGTAGTCCGCAGTGATCCGCTCAAGGTCATTCTTGGCAGTATCATTGGTGCCCACATGGAGAAGCAGGAAGGGGTAGCGATCTGAGGGCTTGATGAGTCTCGGTAGTCTCTCCGTCACATCGTGAATCCTAGCTATATTAATAGTGTGTGTGTGTGTGTATATATATTTTTTTTAACTGTATTCTCCTTTTGTGTCTCCATCACTCTTATTGTTTTATTTATATATTCAGTCCTTTTCCTCACACAATGGGCTCTGATCTGTATTGGGGTCTTTAGGCACTACTGCAATATTTAGAAATTAATACTAATCATATGGGAAAAAAAGAGTGGGGAAAACCTGGAAATGATTGCCCTGCATGCCTTAGTAGGTCTACATTTGTGTTTGCTTGTACACACAATATGCTATAATGATAATTCACATTGGGCTGTGAGCTGTTTTGGTCAAGTTAATGCAACATGTTTAACGTTTCACTGATTATTTTTTTTCTCCACTACACATGCGCACAATGTTGTTGCAGGGTTGGGCATGAGTTCTGAGTTCCTGACACTTAAGATACTTTTATTTTAGGGGGGAAAAGATCCAAAAATATTATTTTTTGCGACTGTGTTAAAATAAAATCTTACTTGCATTTTAAATCAGAGGGTGTTCTTCATAACACTGTTTACTTATTAGGCAAGACAAATACCAACCTGATAAAATCTCCCAGAGGGAAAGAGGCCAATTACACACAGAATAAACAAGCAAATAAAAAAACAACCACATCACCACACCAGGTATCAGTTGGCTTACTAATTTTCCTGCTCTAGGTTATGTTGACCAGTGATTATACTTTGTCCTCAAAACCACACAACAAACTAAGTCTGGACTTTTATTTCACAGAAATTGGAGATGGAAACATATATGTACATTTCTAATGGTGGCCTTGCTTTAGAATCTAGGAGCTGTAACACCTAATTAATAATAGCATTATTTCCATTCCTTGTTCATTCATTTCTTTCTTAGATGTGGTTCTTGCCTGTCTCTAGGGCAAATGTTAATAGGCCCCTCCCTCAGTAACAACAGCCTATCTAGTGAGATTATTTTTACACTATTCTCTAAGGGTAGTAAGACTTGGGCCTACCCTGCTGTCCAGTGGTAGGGTAAAATGCCAGTGGCACTCCCCTGAGAATACCTTGCTTCAAACCTCCTGAGAATTTCAGTTTGGAGATGACAGCCGCAATCTCCTCATTGATTGCAGCTAAGATACAGAAAGAGAGAATCTCTGAGTTTTTAAGAAATCCTAGCTGGTGAAGGTTATAAAGACTATAACCTAGAAGCAGTTCAGGTTTTTGAAGGGGAACCGGTGGAGAGCATGGACCACTTTGGTGATGTGGTTTTGTTAGTCTGCCTTACATAGAAGTGGGCTGCTGTGTATTAAAGCTTCTGTGTGCCCTTCCTGGTCTGTGCCAGGTGTAGTACACTGCAGTAGTTTATCCTGAAGGAGATGGAAACGTGGCTGACTGCGCTGGGTCTATATCTCAAAGAAAAAGGTGCAGTCTCCCTGTTAATCAAATATTAAAGCACTTTTGGTTACAGCTGCTGTTTGGTTGAGTAGGAGTGGTGACGAGTCCACTTAGAACCATGAGACTATGCAGTGCTTTCCCCTTTCCTACCAGCCCCACTACTTGCTTTTCATTCAGGTAGTTGTGTGTCTCGGGCACTGGGACAAGTGGATAATGGCACTGAGAGAGAGATGTAGAGCGGGTGCGAGTGATATACTGTATTGTATATTCCTAGGGTTCTGTCCAGTCTAGTTCCAGATTACTGAAGTTATGGGATTTGCATCACTTCCTTGAGACTATTTAAGTGTATCAATTAACAGGAAGAGAATGTGTAATAATACATGGCCTTAATTCCTGAATTTTCCTTTTCTCTGTCTAGCTAAGGCATATCTGCCAATCTTTTTCACCCTGAGACTGATAACATGTTACAAAACTACAGGTTTTAACCTATGAAATAGCTTCAATTCAGCCTCTTTTTTGCAGGTCTCCTTTACAGCTGTGATGAAAAGGTAATTTGGAATTCTCGCGTCAACATCATAACAGTAGAGAGACTGGAAAAGCCTGACCTCTGGCTATTTTCAATTTGAAGTGAATTAACCAGAAAATACCCTGGTCCCAGTGGTTTTCCATTCAGACTGACTTCCAGCCTGGTGACGTCCTCTCTGAAAAGATACCTCCTTGATCATATGCATCCTGATGAGCATTCTTCCCCTCCATATGTTTTACTACCAGCAACATACAAATGAACTTCATGCTATACCTCAGTTCTTCAAAAATATGGACAAAGGATATGTGCACATGTTTTAACTCAAGCTGTAGTTTTAAAATTAAAACAGGAAAAAAAATGTGACCTATGTGTACATAATGAAAGAACGTTTGGTGAAGAGTACCCAAGTTTACAGAACAACCTCAGGAGACCAGGGGAGGAAAGGAGGAGTGTAGGGGAAAGAAACTGGAGTCCCTTTTTCAGGAAGGAAAGACTAGGATCCAACAAAGTACACTGGAACAGGTATAGACCAGATCTATATCTACCACTGCCAGTCTTATTACTGAGCACTTTATCATGGGCCCTGCTACTATGAATGTTTGTCATGAAACTGTAACTTTGGAAAAGATAAGTTTAGGGGAGTTTGTCTTGCACCATGTGAACACCTGGAAGGGAAGGAAGAAATAACTTATGCAAAGCTGTTGGTTTGAAACTCCATATAAGACAGTATTTTTGTTACTAGTAACCAGAATGTTGTTTTCTTAATTCCTGTTAAAATATTTCTTACTCAAGTGTGGGTTTTTTAGATATTGTATTTTCTTTAATAAATGTAAGGTGATGTTAAAGAGTTTAAAAGGTCTTCTGTTAATATCATTGATAGTTTCAATCTCTTTGTGTTTCTTTAAGCTTTATTTGTTGTGTTGTGGGAAGCTTTGCAATTTTTTGCAGTCTCCAGGTTTCCGTTAAGTGGGAGTTGAAAAGCAGACCTAGAGGGCCCAGTTCTCCTCTGACGTTGACTTTACAGCAGCTTTACATGCACAATGATACTTTCAGCGTCAAAATTCACTCCAGAATCTTTTACGCTTTTCCCTATTGAACTTCAGAAACTGAAGAAAACTAGGCTGCACGCAGCTGATTTGGAAACGGAACCTTTTCAGAAGTGGAATCAACAGAGCGCGATACGTTTGGTTGAGATTAGTGGGATGGTGATGCAATAAATGGTAGTACCAAGTGCACCAAACCCTTAATTTTCATAGAATAGTGTTATATCTAGGGGTTGATCCTAAGAAATGGTGGTAATTTGATCTAATTTCTTCAGTTCTCAACTGCTCAGTGCCCTCACTTTAAGTAACCAGTAGTAGAATGTTGTTCCATTAACTTCTCAAAAGAGGATGGAGTTGTAAAGGGAAACGAGGGATTCTTAAGAAGAAAAAGAGCAGGTTCCTGGAGATGCCATGATTGATATAACAAAACAGATGCATAAGCATCTTGTCAAGAGACAGTAACATTTAATGAGGAAACCAGGAGAAGAAGGCGAACAAAAAGAATCTGTAACACTACAGTGACATGTCACATTGCCAAATCCAAAGGGACGTTCAAAAGAATGGTGGTTGTGAGAGGAAATGAGGCCCTAAAACTGCAGACGTCTGCATGCTTAACTTTACTACTGTGAATAGTCCTCCCAGAGAGAGTAAAGGAAGGGGGACCCAAAGTACATTGATAGCCTTTGGATAAAAACATGTGAAATGAACTTTGAAGGAGAGAAGAGAGGTTTTGTGAACACAGAAGAGTGAATGGTACACACTGAAGTTCAATTAAAATAATGCATCTTTATTATATCTGGACAATTGTGCAGCCGTGGTGGGACTACAGCTAGTTCATCAGTATCTCTACTGTGTAGAAATAGTTTAGATAATTCTTTCCAATAGGTGTTACCTTGCACTTTTGTACACTGAAGATCGCTTGATCTTTGGCAAATGCATTTATTTTTTAAAAGTTAAAATTTAATAAGTCTGTGTTCCTAAATAAAACTATCTCCATCCACTGTCACAATACTGAATTATCAAATAAGACTAATGAGATAAAGTACAAGATTGATATTAAAATCCCTGACAGAATCACCTCCATTTATGGTTTGTTTCAGACTAGCGTGGAACCACATGGAGCTTATATGGATGTGGCTGCAATATAGCCCCTAAAATATAGTTCAGATTGACTTCCTTCACTCCCTCTGGAAGCTGGAATGTGAACACCCGCAGCAGGTTGACAAAGAAGATGAAGAGCTCAGTTCTTGCCATCTGTTCCCCCAAACACACCCGATGCCCTACGGAAGGAACAAGAGAAGGGCATTACTCCTACAAATGATTGCACAGAGTGAGTCAGAGAAAAGTGAATTTCCAAACAAAATTCTGCTGAGTCTCTTGGACTCTAAGGTGAGAAGTTGCCTCAGGGGGACATAATCTGTATACTTTTCTTTACCTGAGAGATGCTAGATATATATCTGGCTTTGGGTATGTCTATGCTTCGAGCCGGGGATGTAATTCACAGGCAGGTCATGGAGACATGCCCATGCTAGATCACTAGAAATAAAGCATGGCTGCCACTGTGGGACCGGCGGGAAGGGCTAGCTGCCCCATGTATGTAGCTAGCATCTCACGTGCTTACGTACTTGGAGCAAGCAGATTTAGATGCCAATGAAATACCTGCTGAGAAAGGTATGAATGCTTCATTGTTTACAAAGTTGCCATCTGAATCGAGAAAGTGACTCGGGTTGAACTTCCATGGGGTCTCCCAGTGTTCAGAATCGTATACAGCAGAGTGTAAGTTTGGCAATACAATTGTGCCCTGAAAAAGAAGCAAAACTTAATTGTCTTCTATTTGTGAATTAGTCTTTGTTAGCTAAGCATTAAAAACAGGAGCAGGTTCTCAGCTTGTGTAAATCAGTGTGGCTTCATTGACATCAACAAGTCTATGCCCTTTTACAGCAGCTGTGTGGCTCAGACTGTCTAGCCTCATTTCTCTGCTTATCCGCGTGGTGCACCAGGGTCACATCTGATAGTACTGTACTCAAATGTTCTGTTACAAATTGCCCTCTTTTTCCTTTTATCACATTCTCTCCTTCTCCTCTGTTACTGACACAGAGGTTTCTCATCTGCCCTCCTTTAATCCATCTGTCCCAGCAACCCGATCCTACCCTACCTCCCTTCACCCCATTCACCCTCTTCCTTGCTCTCTCTTAACCACTCACTCCTCTCAATAAATGCATGCTTTTCTCTTCCCTATCATGAAAAAAATCTAACCTTGACCCCACTTACTTCCCTGTCCCTTTCCCCTCCACACATAGAATATGTCTTCTGTAACTACTGCTTTGAGTTCCTCTCCATCCAGTTCTACATCTGAGATAGCTTTTCTAACATTTCTTCATGGATGTCCAGCTGGAACCTTGAATTCAACATGGTCAAAACTGAGTTTTGGCCTTCTTCTTTCTCCATTTACTCCATCACTGTGGATAACACCACCACCACCCTCCCAGTTGTTGCAAGACCATAATTTGGATGTTCTCATCAACTTGGCCTTCTCTCCAAACTCACAAATCTAGACTGCAGCCAAATCTTGCTGCTGCCACCAATGTAATATTTCAAAGATTTGGCCTTGTCTGTGTCCAGACTGTCATCTAATCTCATCATTTTATGCCATGAGCCTTATAATCTCTTCTTCTCTGGCCTTGATGCCAGCTACATTGTCTCTCTCAAGTGTATTCAAAATTCTGCTACTAGGATTGCATTCATGGCTTGTCACTCTAACCACATCAACCATCTCTTTCCATTTCTTTGCTGGGTCCGTCTATCACACCACATCAGACACTAGCTCCTTGTCTTTGCATTTCTGGCCCTTCACCAGTGAGCCCCATGCTATCGGTAAGATCTACTGGCACATTGAACAGTTGGCTCCTGCCTTCGCTTGGTATTGACGGCAGCCCTAATCATCATCTCCCTCAGACGCCTCCAGGCTTTCTCCCGTGATCCTCTCATATGTGTGGGGAAAATGCCCAATCAAATTCATAAAGCACACCACCATCTCTCTTCCCCCACCTTAAAACCTTCTTGATGCCTACAGGCCTAGACTACTTCTGCAAAGCTATGGTCATTTTTCAACTCCCAACCTACTTCCACGCTATTTGCCTGTTCTGTCCATCTGTTCTGTCCTGTCTCATGTATAGACGGAAAGTGTTTGGGGGCAGGGACTGTCGTCTTTGCTATTTTTTCTGAAGTTCTTACCACAATGGGGCCCTGATCCTTAATTAGGATAGCGAGGCATGAGTGTAACATGAATACTTAGGGCTGGTCTACGCTACACAGTTAGGTGGATGGAAGGCACTTTACATTGACCTAATTATGTCAGTGTACACACCACAGCTTTGTCCCACTGATGTAAGTGCCCTGCTACACCGACATAATAACTCCACCTCCACGAGAGGCATAGGACTTACGTTGGTGTAGTTATGACAACACAGTGTCTGTGTAGCCACAGCAGCTGTTGGCTGTCTTGTCAATTTTACAGCTCCATGCTGGAGCAGTGAAATTGACAAGAAAGCTGGGTAGCTGGAGCCCGGCTGGGCTGTTGCACGGCGGCTTCCCGCTCAGGGAGCCGAGAAGCCCGGGCAGCTGCCCCCTGCACCCAGCTGTGAGCGGGGAGGCACGAACCCTGGGTGGCTGGGTGGCTCGCAGGTGGGAGTGGGGAACCAAGAGCCTGGGGGTGGCGGGGAGCAGCTGGGCTCCCAGTGGGGAGCTGCAGGGAGCTGCGAGCCCTGGCTCTTAGCCTCCCTACGCTGCCCCTCTTCAGTCAATGGAAGTGCTTCTAGTGAGGACGCATGCCACCAACAGAAGGAGGGTAGTGTGGACATCAGCCACCGCAGTAATTACAACTGTAAATCTGTAGTGTAGACTGTAGGCCAGGGGTGAGCAAACTTTTTGCCCCTAGGGCCACATCGGGTACAAAAATTGTATGGAGGGCCAGGTAGGGAAGGCTGGGGGAGGCTATGCATGGCCTGGCCCCTGCCCCCATTCCAGCCCCCTGGAACTCCCAACTCCCCCTGCTCCCCACCCCTGACTGCCCCCTGGGACTCCTGCATCTTATCCAAACACCCCTGCTCTCTGCCCCCTGATCATCCCCCCGGGACGCCCGTCCCCTGTCCAATCCTCCCTGCTCCCCACCCCCTGACCACCCCCGGGACCTCCGCCCCATCCAATCTCCCCTGCTCCCCACCCTGTGACTGACCCCCTGAAGCCCCCCTGCCCCCTATCCAACCCTCCCTGCTCTCCCTGCCCCACCTTATCTGTGGGGTGGGGGAAATGGGGCTCAGTCCTTTCCCTGTGTGTTTCCCCTGCTTGTTTGGCTGCTCTCTCTGGCAGTCGGGCAGGGCTCGCTCCCTGTCTGGGCTTGGCTGCTGGGGACAGGGGCCAAGCATGCTGGAGATGGAGGGGGGCCCTGGCTTGCTCTGCCACTGTCCCTGGCAGCAGGGCCCAGGCCCCTTGACCGCCCTCTTGCAACTCCCCCTGCTCCTCGCCCCCTCCCCCCCCGTAACTACCCCTGGCCACGCTATAGCCGTGCTGCCCGGCTGGAGCTGCAGCCACGCTGCCCAGGCGTTGGGGGAACTGTGACTGTGAGGGAGGGAAGAGGGGAGGGACCAGGGGCTAGCCTCTCGCCCGCTCACCACGCTGCAGGGGAATTGGGCTGGCTCCTCTGCAAGCCTGTCCTGACCCCGTTCCCTGGCAGGGGCCAGAGGGAAGGGTCCTGAGGGCCGGATATGGCCTGCGGGCCGTAGTTTGCCCCCCTCTGCTGTAGGCTGTAACAGTGTCTGTAAGTCGACCTAACATAGGTTGATATATGTCTCTAGTGTAGACGTGCCTTTAGTAATAATGATGCAAAAGAAGCAGGGGTTATTAACATGGGGAATACTGTTGTACCTTTTCAACGGGAAACCCCAGCACCGTTGTATCCTTCACGCACTGCCGAGGGCTCCCGACAGCAGTAATGTTGCTGCAGCGCAAGATCTCATGAATCACAGCGTTTGTGTAAGGCAGTTTCTTCCGGTCCTCATAGTGGATTAGTTGGGAAGGTTCCAGAACCGTGTCTAGTTCCTTCTGGACTCTCTCTACAAAGAAATACTTGGTTTTACTTATAACCGGTGAATATTTTTCATCCCTTTTTCTGGTTTTCTTTTTAATACGCCCATCTCTTTACAAAGCTGTGTTAACTTGCTGTGTGTCCCTTGACTGGACCTACACAATCCAGGGTTTTGTAAAATAAGAATACGTTGCCGTGAGATGCTTTGGAGTGTGGTTTGATCCCTGCATTGGTTTGAAGTTGATCTTTAGAGAGGGGGAGTGTTTCCCCAGAACTCATGGTAATTTCTCAAATGGTACTTCTCTTTCAAATTAATCTTTACAGAAGTGCCTGCGTATTTCCGTCTAGATGAAATGAGGGACATCGACATATTGCCATTATATTCACCATATCTTTTGACAGGAAAGTTATAAATACATGTCAGATTAGGTAAATTTTTAAGTGCTGTTCACTGTTTCTACTTTGGCAATGAGAAAGTATTAGTGAGAGAAAATATGCTTGTTTTACTTGTGAAATTGCCCCTTTAGCCTGCTGTCTCCCCTCGCTATTGTCTTAGTATGAAGTGGGAGACAAATAGCCTGCTGGTGTTGCATTTCAGGCAGCTGGTGGGGTGACAGCATATTTCTATTTCCTTTCATGATATTTCATAGATTAAATTCTCCTTTCTGAGCTGTTAGATATTAACAGCTAAGCACTGATGTTCATTGCTGGCAGGTCACTGTATCTTGCAGCACCCTGTTAATCTGAGCTAATATTTGTTTAGTAATTATTGGCAAACTTTAATGTGTGTCCCTTTGATGCGCATTCACTCACCTTGGATATCTGGGTATTGCAGCATATAGAGGAGTGCCCAGCACAGGGTGATAGTTGTGGTTTCTGTCCCTCCCAGCAAAAGATCAGCCACAGTCTGAACCATGTTATCTTCATTAAAGGTGGAGGTGGGGTCATCTTTGGTCTGAAGGTGACATTCACAAGATTGGAAAGCAGAAGGTTCTACAGGAGTACGGTTGAATCATAGAATATCAGGGTTGGAAGGGACCTCAGGAGGTCATCTAGTCCAACCCCCTGCTCAAAGCAGGACCAATCCCCAATCAAATCATCCCAGCCAAGGCTTTGTCAAGCCTGACCTTAAAAACTTCCAAGGAAGGAGATTCTACCACCTCCCTAGGTAACGCATTCCAGTGTTTCACCACCCTCTTAGTGAAAAAGTTTTTCCTAATATCCAACCTAAACCTCCCCCACTGCAACTTGAGACCATTACTCCTTGTCCTGTCCTCTTCTACCACTGAGAATAGTCTAGAACCATCCTCTCTGGAACCACCTCTCAGGTAGTTGAAAGCAGCTATCAAATCCCCCCTCATTCTTCTCTTCCGCAGACTAAACAATCCCAGTTCCCTCAGCCTCTCCTCATAAGTCATGTGTTCCAGACCCCTAATAATTTTTGTTGCCCTTCGCTGGACTCTCTCCAATTTATCCACGTCCTTCTTGTAGTGTGGGGCCCAAAACTGGACCCAGTACTCCAGATGAGGCCTCACCAATGTGATTGTGTAGTAATTGTAGACCAATTGACTGTGTAGTAATTAACACATTTTTCACAGGTCGGCTGGCCCTTCTAAAGGGACGTATCTCTCAGCCCATCTGTGACACAGCTAATTATCCTCCCCTGGTGGAGAGAAGGAAGCAAGTCATGTGACAGGCAGGTGTGTGACTAAATTGAACCTCTGGGGAGGTAGAAAAACAGAGGTTGGTGGATGGCCAAATGGTTGGGGGCGACAGAGTGAAGCTGCAGGGAGCGTGTTTGCCTCCTGTAGTGATTCCTGGGAAGGGATTTGGGGGCTGGGTAGAAAGACCCATCTGGACGATTTTGTTTTCCTTTCGGGGAGAGACCAAGAAGGGGACCAGGCCTGGCGTCTGCTCCAGTGGCTTAGAGAACAGAGGAAGAGACAGTACCTCAGCGAAAAGGGGCTCTGCCCAGCTTACGGCTGAGTGGGAAAGCTTTTGTGTTTGTTCTGGAACTTCGTTAAAATCAGCCCAAAGAGGTGCTGCTGCTGCTGGACTTGGGAAAGCCTCTTTTGAGTGTGAGGAACCAAGAGCGGAAACTGAGGCTGGGTACTGCAGCACCACCCCTAGCCACAAGGGGGCGCAGGGGAGGCAGCTGACACGGTTGCAGTGTTTCTTGATGAAAACGTCTCGTGAAATGCCCAACAAATGGGGGGGGGAACAAAAACGCTTCTGAAGTCCCAAATTACAGGAAGATTTGAAATATTAATCTATAAAATTATTTAGCAATCCTTCAACTAAGTCTCTCTGCAGTGGACAGTGAGGCTAAGGAGAAGCTAGTGTTATACAGAGTACAGGCACTTACTTTTTCTATCTGAGCCAGGTAGAAGTCAATGAGATCCTGTGGATCATCTTCTTTCCATCTCTCCTTATGACTTCGGACTTCGTTCTTAACTAAATTATGCATAAAATCGGTGTACACAAACACTTCCTGGTGAGGTCCTGGGAGATGATGCATAAACCATGGGAAAGCATCATACATCTATGGGTAAAACATAGAGGAGATGATGTGAGTTCTTTGATATAAGCAAGTGAACCTGAGGAAGTTTAAAGTGTCATGAAAACTTAAATAAAAGTATGAAGGGACTGGACGGTTTACATTTCTAGTAGGAATATGAAACCTTTTAACCTCTGCTTTAAGTCAGTTCTGATCTGGACTAAACTGATGTTCTGTTCTACATACATTTTTGTACTGTGCTTATTCATGGTAGTATCTGAGTGCTCTCCAGTGTTCATTAAACAACGTGTCTGCACACCTATCATGGAGTTTGTTCGCTCATTCTCTCCCCAGAGCATGTGCATTGGAGAGTCTTGTTTCAGAAGGGTGTTTTTAATATAAATATACCTGTTGCTCTGTGTTTAGGTAAGAGAAGGCAAGGTTAAAGAAATGCACCTTGCATTAGGTGTGGAAAGTAGTTAGGTCTGTCATGGTCCTTAGTGCCTGGGGGAATTCAATCCACAGTCTTGGATCACCCCCAGAAGTTGAGCGTTCCTTTGTGCCAGAGGGGCACAATTGCTGACCACGGTCTTTTTCCTGGAGCTTTGGACTGTTTTTAAGTTATGTCTACACTGCAATAAAACACCCTTGGCTCATCGCTATCAGCTAATTCGGGCTTGCGGGGCTCAGGCTGCCGGGCTGTAAAATTGCAGTGCAGCTATTGGGGCTCGAGCTGGAGCCTGGGCTCTGGGTCTCTCCCCCATTGCAGGGTCTGAGAGCCTGGGCTCCAGACCAAACATCTAGACTGCAATATTATAGCCCCGCAGTCTGAGCCCCACAAGCCTGACTCAGCTGACGGGCTAGCTTCGGCTGTTTTATTGCAGTGTAGACAGACCCACAGACACCATGAGCCCAGGCCATGGAGCATGTTGACCAGAAGCTGCAGAGAGGTGACATCTGCTCAGTGACATGTGTGTAATGAGCTGGTGGTAGTACCGCAAGTCTAGTTACTAGGGAGCAGGCGCAGTGCCTATGCTATTGTCACCCTGTTTAACTTCCTCGCTAAAGAGACTGAAGACTGAGTGGGTTTCGAGGCTGAATTCCTAGATGTGTTCCCTCCAAAACAGAGATGAGATGCACCGTTAGGAAGTCATTTGTGGGAAGCTTTCTTTTGCATTGCTTATGCTGTGCCTCTTCTGTGGATAGAGGATTTTGGTCTCTAGGGCTGTAAGCAGAGCAACTTCTGCAGAGTTCACTTACATTTATGTTTTAATTTCTGAAGCACCCCTACTTGAAGGCCTCAGGGTACCCAAAAATACTATCAGTGAATACTAGAATGCCAGAAAGGCAACATAGCCCAATAAACAGATAAACTTCAGATATGTTTAAAATAGGGCTGTCAAGTGATTAAAAAAATTAATCGTGATTAATTGTGTGATTAATCACAGTGTTAAACCATAATAGAATACCATTTATTTTAATATTTTGGATGTTTTCTACATTTTCGAAGATATTGATTTCAGTTACAACACAGAATACAAAGTGTACAGTGCTCACTTTATATTTATTTTTGATTACAAGTATTTGCACTGTAAAAAAAAATAGTATGTTTCAATTCACCTAATACAAGTACTGTAGGGAAATCTCTTTATCATGAAAGTTGAACTTGCAAATGTAGAATTATGTACAAAAAACTTGCATTCAAAACCAAAACAATGTAAAATTTTAGAGCCTGCAAATCCACTCAGTCCTACTTCTCATTCAGCCAATCGCTCAGACAAACAAGTTTGTTCACATTTGCTGGAGATAATGCTGCCCGCTTCTTGTTTATAATGTCACCAGAAAGTGAGAACAGGCATTCGCATGGCACTGTTGTAGCCAGCATCACAAGATATTTACGTGCCAGATGCACTAAAGATTCATATATCCCTTCATGCTTCAACCACCATTCCAGGGGACATGTGTTCATGCTGATGACGGGTTCTGCTCTATACCAATCCAAGGCAGTGTGGACCAACACATGTTCATTTTCATTATCTGAGTTAGATGCCACTAGCAGAAGGTTGATTTTCTTTTTTGGTGGTTCGGGTTCTGTAGTTTCCACATCGGAGTGTTGCTGTTTTAAGACTTCTGAAAGCATGCTCCAAACCTTTTGCCTCTCGGATTTTGGAAGGCACTTCAGATTCTTAAACCTTGAGTCGAGTGCTGTAGCGATCTTTAGAAATCTCACATTGGTACCTTCTTTGCGTTTTCTGAAATCTGCAGTGAAAGTGTTCTTAAAATGAGCAACATGTGCTGGGTCATCATCCGAGACTGCTATATCACGAAATATATGGCAGAATGCGGGTAAAACAGAGTAGAGGCCATACAATTCTCCCCCAAGAAGTTCAGTCACAAATTTAATTAACACGTTATTTTTTTAACGAGCGTCATCGGCATGGAAGCATGTCCTCTGGAATGGTGGTCGAAACATGAAGGGGAATATGAATGTTTAGCATATCTGGCATGTTAATACCTTGCAATGCCAGCTACAAAAGTGCCATGTGAACACCTGTTCTCACTTTCTGGTGACGTAAATAAGAAGCAGGCAGCATTATCTCCTGTAAGTGTAACAAACTTGTTTGTCTTTGGCGATTGGCTGAACAAGAAATAGGACTGAGTGGACTTGTAGGCTCTGAAGTTTTACGTTGTTTTGTTTTTGAGTGAAGTTATGTAACAAAAAAAAAAATCTACATTTGTAAGCTGCACTTTCATGATAAAGAGATTGCACTCCAGTACTTGTATTTTTCAATTCACTTCATACTATTTCTTTTGTTTATCATTTTTACAGTGCAAATATTTGTAATAAAAAATAATATACACCTTGATTTCAATTACAACCCAGATACAATATATATGAAAATGTAAAAAAACATCCAAAATATTTAATAAATTTCAATTGGTATTCTATTGTTTAACGATGAGATTTAAAACTGCGATTAATTGCGATTAATTTTTTTGAGTTAATCGCGTGAGTTAACTGCGATTAATCGACAGCCCTAGTTTAAAAATATGCTTTAGTCATGATGAAATTCTATGGCCTCTGTATCATACAAGAGGTCAGACAAGATGATTTGATGGCCCCTTCTGGCCTTAAAAGGAGAAGAAAAAGCACCATCCATACAGAATATATGTGCAGATTAATTTAAACAAATTCTGAGAGAGAATGCAGTATAGAACATACATTTAGGATTTGTAGATCAGATCTTGAGCGAGACTGATCAGAAATCTGCTCAAAATGACAGGGCTTCAAAGTTTTGGATTTTATTAACTGTACTTTTATGTCTCAGTTTCCAAGTACAAAATCAGCATTCCAAGAGTGTTAGGTTTAGTGCTAGCATTTAGAAATCTGGTTCAAGACACACACGTTTATGTAAACGTTTCTTGGTTTTGAAACACATTAAATGATTTGGAAATCTGCTGCCAAAAGAAATAATGATTTGTACTAATAACTCAAGTCTTGGGCCACATGATTTACTGATGGTGTCCTATAAATAAGACATGAGATCTATGACGTGTGTATTTATTGCTTCATAAGCAAAAATCCTGCATAATACTTTTTGGAAATTACATCCTGTGGTAGATGTCCATCTCTCTGTACTATGTATATACAGTAACCATTCAGTAACCATTAACCACTTTGGTTTTCCTGGTGAAGCATAGATAAACTTTACAGTGATAAGAACCGGAATAACTGTATGCTCACCCTGCCCCAGATAGTGGCCTGGAAGAAGATCACAAAATAGATGGCTTTGATGAGCCGGTTGAAGGAATCATCCTCACTGGAGAAGCGATGGCCAAAAACCACAGTGCAAATCACATTTGCGACAGCATGGACGATGTGGGTATGGGGGTCGAAGGATTTCCCTGAAAATACGGCAGGTGTTACTTAGAACCACTGAATGGACTGTGGTGAGGAGTGTTAAGGAGGACCATGAAGGAATCTGCACAATAGTACTAGCAGTTGTACAATGTAAAGGAGATTGAATTACTTTTAGATAAGTGAGACATTTTACAAAGGAGTGAATTCTATTTAATGTAAACTAAACAGATGAACTAGAACCTGGAGAGGACTTCCTTTTTCTAAAAGAACTGAAGATATTTGTGAAGAGATTCTTGGAATTTATTTATGTTAGTCCTTGTCCTTTACAATGGAATGATGCTACTGAATATAATACGTTTGGAGGAAACAACCCTTGCATCTATGTTTCCCTGTTTGGTCTGTGGCCTGTTTTGTGTGGAATTACTGCATTTTTTTCTCCCCTCTGTGCTGTGCACTGAAATAAGAGCATAAGTCCTCAAGCTTCTAGGCAGGAGTTTTAATTTTTCCTTTCTACTGACAAAGTTTTAGTTTCTTCCAAACTTTGAAATGACATCAAGTTTGGAATGTCTTTTCTCCCGTGAAAAGTTCCAGGACTGTTTACAGGCACTAACTGTGCAACATCAGCATTACAAGGCCTTTTAACATAAAGTGTGTTTTCATGTATCACTCTTAACATGTTCAAGGGTTTTTTCAAAAGATTAGGCACCTTGTACATTTTTACAGTTCTTGATAACATATTAGTTAAAAAAATAACCATTAGCAATAACAACAAATCTATTGCAAGTGTCCATTTACAATTATTCTTGTCATGCCACACCTTTGGCTTAATACCATTGGGGTTTGGGCCTTTTAGGGTCACCCTATGGCTTCCCGTTGCAAAATCAAGTTTTCTTTTTTCTTCCTGTCCTGAAGGATCAAATCCTGATTTCTCTTGCTTAACAGAATTCACTGGCTGGTTGGGTGTGATCTCTTTGCTAACAGCTATTAGCAAGTCTTTCTTCTCCCTGTCAGCAGGTAATTTGCATCAACACAGGCAGGAACCTGTTTACAGGTTTTCAGATCCTTTACTCTACCAATTTCAAGGCTGGACTCTGTCTTACAGAGGCCTGGTCTACACTACGAGTTGAGGTCGAATTTAGCAGCGTTATCTCGATTTCACCCTGCACCCGTCCACACGACGAAGCCATTTTTTTTTTTTTTACTTAAAGGACTCTTAAAATCTATTTCTTTACTCCACCCCCAACAAGGGGATTAGCGCTGAAATCATCCTTGCTGGGTCAAATTTGGGGTACTGTGGACGCAATTTGACAGTATTGGCCTCTAGGAGTTATCCCAGAGTGCTCAGCTGTGACCGCTCTGGACAGTGCTCTCAACTCAGATGCACTGGCCAGGTAGACAGGAAAAGGCCCGTGAACTTTTGAATCTCATTTCCTGTTTGGCCAGCGTGGCGAGCTCACCTGCACAGGTCACCATGCAGAGCTCATCATCACAGGAGACCATGCAGTCCCAGAATCACCAAAGAGCTCCAACATGGACCGAACAGAAGGTACGGGATCTGATTGCTGTATGGTGAGATGAATCCATGCTGGCAGAACTCCATTCGAAAAGACAAAATGCCAAAATATTTGAAAAAATGTCCAATGGCATGAAGGACAGAGGCTATCCCCGATAATGTCACGGCAAACCTGGTGGCTGAACTTTGTGACTTTGTCCTCACCCATAACTATTTCACATTTGGGACAATGTATACCTTCAAATCAGCGGCACTGCTATGGGTACCCGCATGCCCCACAGTATGCCAATATTTTTATGGCTGACTTAGAACAACGCTTCCTCAGCTCTCGTCCCCTAATGCCCCTACTCTACTTGCGCTATATTGATGACATCTTCATCATCTGGACCCATGGAAAAGAAGTCCTTGAGGAATTCCACCATGATTTCAACAATTTCCATCCCACCATCAACCTCAGGCTGGACCAGTCCACACAAGAGATCCACTTCCTGGACACTACAGTGCTAATAAGCAATGGTCACATAAACACCACCCTATACCGGAAACCTACTGACCGCTATTCCTACCTACATGCCTCCAGCTTTCACCCAGACCACACCACACGATCCATTGTCTACAGCCAAGCTCTACGATACAACCGCATCTGCTCCAACCCCTCAGACAGAGACAAACACCTACAAGATCTCTATCAAGCATTCTTACAACTACAGTACCCACCTGCTGAAGTGAAGAAACAGATTGACAGAGCCAGAAGAGTACCCAGAAGTCACCTACTACAGGACAGGCCCAACAAAGATAATAACAGAACACCACTAGCCATCACCTTCAGCCCCCAACTAAAACCTCTCCAATGCATCATCAAGGATCTACAACCTATCCTGAAGGACAACCCATCACTCTCACAGATCTTGGGAGACAGGCCAGTCCTTGCCTACAGACAGCCCCCCAACCTGAAGCAAATACTCACCAGCAACCACACACCACACAACAGAACCACTAACCCAGGAACCTATCCTTGCAACAAAGCCCGTTGCCAACTGTGTCCACATATCTATTCAGGGGACACCATCACAGGACCTAGTCACATCAGCCACACTATCAGAGGCTCGTTCCCCTGCACATCTACCAATGTGATATATGCCATCATGTGCCAGCAATGCCCCTCTGCCATGTACATTGGTCAAACTGGACAGTCTCTACGTAAAAGAATAAATGGACACAAATCAGACGTCAAGAATTATAACATTCATAAACCAGTCGGAGAACACTTCAATCTCTCTGGTCACTCGATTTCAGACCTAAAGGTTGCAATATTAGAACAAAAAGACTTCAAAAACAGACTCCAACGAGAGACTGCTGAATTGGAATTAATTTGCAAACTGGATACAATTAACTTAGGCTTGAATAGAGACTGGGACTTTGTCATTACACAAAGTAAAACTATTTCCCTGTGTTTATTTCCCCCACCCCCCCACTGCTCCTCGGACATTCCTGTTAACTGCTGGAAATGGCCCACCTTGATTATCACTACAAAAGGTTTTCTCCCCCCTGCTCTCCTGCTGGTAATAGCTCATCTTAAGTGATCACTCTCCTTACAGTGTGTATGATAACACCCATTTTTTCATGTTCTGTGTGTATATAAATCTCCTCACTGTATTTTCCACTGAATGCATCCGATGAAGTGAGCTGTAGCTCACGAAAGCTTATGCTCAAATAAATTGGTTAGTCTTTAAGGTGCCACTAGTACTCCTTTTCTTTTTGCAAATACAGATTAACACGGCTGCTACTCTGAAACCTTTACAGACAAAGAAGAGCTGGAGAAACCTTCCGCTTTAACAGACACACAGCTTGGGATCTCATTCCCCTTGTCCCAGCACACACAGCTGTTCACAGACAACTGTTTGGAGGCTGGGGTAGCTCCCTCCATAGGCAAGCCATTACCCCTGACAGACACAGGCACATTTCCTTCACTGTCACAATTCTCCACACAGGTAAGGTACAAGGGACGCTCATCTTCCACTATCCTTGCCTTTCCAAACTGCTGACTGGATAAAGCCATCAGCTCACAAGTCTGTCTAGGCTCATCCAAACTTTCTTTGTCCTCCTCTCCCATCAAAAATCTACCCTTTTCTTCCTCAGCTAGGGCTTTAACCTGACCATCCACTTTAATCTGCTCCTGAGAAACATTTTCTTGACCAATGAGTTCTTTCTGTGCTTGATCTAATTCCAGATTCACTTCTGAGATCTTAGACATTCAGAAACTGCATTCATGGACAAACAGCTTTCTTCCACGGACAAACAGCTATTTCCCACCAGGCTAGAATCCCCCTCTCCCTGGCCATAGCAAAACTGGTTAAACACAGAAAACTGCTGAGAGTAATATATAGTATACCAATATTGTTATAAACTGGACTTCCAAGAGGATACAATTTTAGCTGTTCTTCCATTGCTTTTTTGACTTGGAGCTGAGGTCTGGCCATCTCCTGTTGCATCTGATGAGTCTCCTGTTGCATCTGGCGAACCCTCTCGTCAGCAGCCAGCCGTTCAATACGCTCCCTACGAGCCCTTTCCTCTCTTATAGTAGCTTCTCTTTCCAATTCAGCATTCTTTTGCTTTTCCAGCCGTCGAATGTCTGCTAGTTTCTGTTCATGCTCAAGGTGCAGTTTACTTGCTGCCTTTTGCATTCTAATTGCTTCTGCAGCTTCTGTAGTATCGGGTAAGGGCTGTGCTCCTGCCTTCTGATCACTGGCCATTAACAGCTCTCTCAGTTCTTGATTTGTAGCTTTCTTTTTAAAGCTTATCCCCTTTTCTGAACACAAAACTTCCAGGGCTTTTTTGTCAAGGCCCTCATATGCTCTCTGCTCACCCATTGCAACTGCTCCTTAACCAACCAGACTCTCAGTACCAAAATTCAAATTTGGATAGCATGGGGTTTTGATCCAAAGCTTAATTGCCTTGGTTCACAACTATGCTACTGTAACAATGCTGCCTTTGGTGAGACACTTCTGAGAGTATCAATTCAGGACAAATTGCTTAGAGCAGAGCAGAGCAGGGCAGTTACAGCCCAAGGCTGGGGTTCCTTTGCACACCAAACCAGCCAAACAGAGAAGACTTCGGTTTTACCCCACTGGCTAACCATAAGTCATACAAGCAATTCCCTTAGACACTCCAGTTTCCCAGTATCACCACCGGTGCCATTCGTTATGGGGACGAATGATTATGAAAACGAATGCCCCAGTAAAAGAAAAAATGGTTCTCCCAATCCCAAAGGACCAAGCCCCAGACCCAGATCAATATACAAATCAGATCTTATCCACAAATCACACTGTTGCCAATCCTTCAGAATCTAAAATCTAAAGGTTTATTCATAAAAAGAAAGAAATATAGATGAGAGCTAGAATGGGTTAAATGGAATCAATGACATACAGTCATGGCAAAGTTCTTGGTTCAGGCCTGTAGCAGTGATAGAATAAACTGCAGGTTTAAATCAAATCTTTGGAGAACATCCACAGCTGGGATGGGTCATTCAGTCCTTTGTTCAGAGCTTCAGTTTGCAGGAAGGTTCCTCCAGAAGTAAGAAGCAGGATTGAAGACAAGATGCAGCAGCCTTTTATAGTCTCTTGCCATGTGGTCTCTGCTTTCTTTGTCCCAAACACAAGCTGCCCAGCCATGGCTTGAAAGCGTCAGAGCTCTGTCCATAGGCAGGTCCCTGCACACCTTGCTGAGTCACAAGGCGTGTCTGCCTTCTCTCAATGGGTCAGCTGTAGAGCTGATGGTCCTTAATGGGCCATCAAGCAGGCTAGGCAGCGCTGATACCAACTTGTCTGGGGTGTCCCCCAGAAGCATAGCACAAGTTTGCAATACAGACAGTATAGAGCCAATACTTACTTATAACTTTAAATACAAAATGATATCTGCATACAGACAGCATAATCATAACCAGCAAATCATAACCTTGTCTGAGACACCTTATCTGACCCCCTTTATACAAGATTTGGTGCCACCACAGGACCTTGGTTATAACAATGATCTATACGGTCCCCGTTCATATTAATAATGTCACACAAGTATTCACATTTCCTAAGCTATCATTAAAAGGTAAGGTATATTATTCATTTCAAATATATCTGGCTTCAATCTAAATTGATATCACATACTACAAAACTGCATTACAATAATGTTGTTTAGGTGGCAAAGAAAAGTGCTCAAAAGTTAGCAAATGCTAGATTAAAAATTGTCTGGGCAATGTTAATTTTGCTGTCTTGTGCATCCAGAGTGAAAAAAAGTCCTCAGGGTCTGTGTGTATGAATGAATGAACAGGTAATAAAAGGTTATAATGAATTTTCACAAGAGGGAAAAATTCAGGTTCCAGCGGCAATCTTCATTCTGGTATTTCGTCTCTTTCAAGTGCTTGACTTTGCAACCTAAATGACTATGATTCTAACGTGGTTTTCTATGTGTAATTCCCGGGGGGGGCGGTTCCAAAGGGAAAAGGCAAGCTATATTTTGTGCACCAATAACAGCTCCACCCGCTCCTCCCATACATCATCAGGGTTTGTACCCTGAACCTGCAGCATTGCAACAGAGACTGCTGCCTCTGGAGCGACAGGACTGTTTAAAAAACAACAAGGAGTCTGGTGGCACCTTAAAGACTAACGGATTTATTTGGGCATAAGCTTTCATGGGTAAAACACCACTTCTTCAGATCAAGAAGTGGTGTTTTACCCACGAAAGCTTATGCCCAAATAAAGCTGTTAGTCTTTAAGGTGCCACCGGACTCCTTGTTGTTTTTGTGGATACAGACTAACACGGCTACCCCCTGATACTTAGGACTATTTAGGCATTCCCCGTACAGCATGGGGTGCTACTGCTTTGGTGGTGTAGACCTAATTTTTTTGAATATTTATGTTCAGTTATTATTCTCTTGGCATTCTGCCACAATGTTACTGAACAACACAAGCGAGGGAAGATGGTGATTTTCAGTGGCTTATATTTCATCCAGGCCTGCATGAAATTTCATGGGAAAAGGGAAAGACATGTTTCTAGCCTGAGGGCCCATTCCCAGCTGAATTTCAAAGGTCTCCTGCAAGCAATGGAGTTGTAAAGCCTCACACAAAAAGGTCACAAGAATTTTGTGTAATGGAAAGTGTTAAGTGATTCTAAAGATAGGGATTGTTCCAGCTCCCTGTTTTTTCAATAGGACAGTGATATGAATGAGAAATAAAAATTGGTTTCGGTGTATTTATTTTTAAAACCCGTTAAATGTCTATCTGTACACTCAAACCTGAGCACTCCTCCTAAAGTGCTTCGTTCACTTAGGCAATTAAGAACAGGTGGACTTGTGGCACCTTCGAGACTAACAAATTTATTTGAGCATAAGCTTTCGTGAGCAACAGCTCAATTAAGAAACCCATAACAGTCCCCACCAGCGTGAGCATCTCTGTGTCATTCAAGAACAGAAGTGCTGTTAGACTTGTTATCACTCCCACAGCCTGTCTTATATATAGGGAACAGCTCTAAATTACTATCTTTCAAAGAATTTACCTTTCTGACTCGCAAAGACCTCCACCAGGTGTCTGGTCTCCTCTTGTATTCGGTGCTCCAGGCTTTTCTTACCCAGTTCCAGGCGCCTTAGAAACGTCATACCAAAGCGTCTCTGCTGCTTCCAGGTGTGACCGCTTGTCAGGAAAATACCTGAGGACAATAGAAACACCATTATGCTCTTGCTAGGAAGGAAACCCTTTTATATCGGAAGGCAAGTTTAAATTAAGATGCATTTTTCTAATAAGAGGAAACAATGACATGCTTTACAGACTTTGAGCTGTGATCTGTTACTTGGGTTTCTATCACCATTAGTATAACTATATATCTTGTTATAGTCACATCCCTGGAAACTCCATGGGGGCAGCTTTTGGAGAGTATAGAATAACTCATCTATTGGTGTGTCAGATGTGCTTATAGGCAAACCTTTGAATACATGTCTGTTGTGGGGGTTTTGTATATGGAGACATTGTCTCTTTAAAATTAAGCCATATTAAGGCCAACTTGGTGGGCAAATTTTTCTCCAAATCCTAAGAAGAATTAAAGAAGAAAAGCATAGCCAGTGGTGTGTTATGTAAGTGGTACAGGATTTGCCTTTTTTGGTCTGTTTTTCTTTTTTAATATTGCAGTTCTGCGTGGAGCCCTGCTATCCAACTGCATAAGTACCATGTGGCAAGACAGTATCTGGGAAGAATTCTCTGCCTTAGAATGCCACCTTTATACTTCAATATTATTCCTTGCAAAAGAGTAATATCTTTTACCTTTTTCTCCCATCAGATCCCTATAGAAGGGGGTGAGAGGCCGTCCAGAAATCTCTTCTGAATGGGAGATAAGGCCATCTTTTAGTGCTTTGTAGCCATTCAATACAATCACAGGTGTCTGCCCCATCCACACTGTGTAAATGTTGCCATAGATGTTGGTTAACTGGAGAGTTGATAACCATAAGTCAGAAAAATTGAAAGCAACAGGCAGATCTATTAAAAGGCTTCTTTCGGATGTTTTCTATAACTCTGACTAAACCCATTTGCCTCTGACTGAATTGGATTAGAGTTTACAACAGAATTTACTTTCTAACGTAACACACTTTGGGTATGGAATGCCAGTCCTACTTCATTTTATGCAACATGGACGCTGAACATTAGAACATCATTCAACAGGAGGGAAAAGGCGACAAAAGGAGAACCAGAGAACTTTGACTAAAATATTACATCAGCTCAAAGTTAAAGTGAATAAACAGACACTTGTTATTTTTTCTTTTTTTTTTGTATTTGTTTTTTCCTTTTTGTTTTCATTTATTGCGAATTATTGTATGTGTTTGTTTCTCTCAATGTCAATGTAGGAAGAAAACTATTTTTGCACTCTACGTTTCTTTTCTTACTGCTTCCCTGTGATTTTTCTTATCTTCCTTCTCATTGCCTTTTCTCGGGTCAGACTTATATTTTCTCCTGAAACAGAGTCTGAAGTGAATTTCTTACTATTGTAATTATTTAAACTGTTTCTCAAGAGAATGGCACTTCAGCAAAACAGGAGTACAGTTTTTCCTACTCCATCTTAAAACCAATTGTCTGGGTTATTGCAAAATTTTGTTTTAGGGTGTACAGTTGGCCATGCTATGGAGATCAAAGTTCTCACAGTCTGGAGACATTTCACTGATATGAGTGTTGTGATAGACCCAGGCCAGTTGGGTACAGCAGAATAGCAGAAGGCAGATATTAACAGTTTTCTGTTCCTTAACTGACCAGAGCAGGGGCTAGGCTCCTGGCTAATGAGAACACCTGACTCCAATTAACCTGCAAAGAATCAGGTGAGGCCATTAAGCTAATGTGACCACCTGACTCTAATTAAGGCCCCCCTGGTACTACAAAAGGGCTCACTCCAGTCAAGCAGAGGAAAGCCAGGGAGCGGAAGTGTGGCTGAATGGCTGGTTTATGAAGACACCCTCAAGTCACTGGTAAGGGAGCCCTAAGGTAAAGGTGAAGAAGGGAGAAGCAGGAGAGCTGTGGAGAAGTGGCCCAGGGAAATCTAGCAACTCTGGCAGTGAAAGGCTGGCTGCCAACAGCTGCTACCATTGGGGTCCCTGGACCGGAACCTGGAGTAAAGCGCGGGCCCGGGTTCCCCCCAACCCACCACAACAGAAACACCTCCTGGGAGGGGAAGACAGGCCCCTGTCAGGACAGGAGGCTGAACTGTTTTGGCATGAGGCCGTAGGAGCAACAGAGACTGTGGGAGTTCTCTCACCGACCTCCTTGCTGGCTTATGATGAAAAGGGCTTAGTAGACTGCATCTCTGGCCCTCGAGAGAGAAGGGCTACGTGGAGGGTTGCAGTGAGCCTCCGAAGCTAGCATAAACTGCCTGGAAGCGCGGGACCTACGGGGACAAGGTCGGAGCTCTGCCACAGCTGGTGTGAGAAGTGGGATACTGATTGTTCACAGTGTGTGGCGGAACAAAGAGGGTTTGTTTGTTTTTTAAAAAGTGCACTAGGGTTTATGGTTTGGGGTTTTTGTTTGTACCACAATGGAGGAGGTGGTGAGAGCGCTGGTGCAAGCCACGGCGGCCCAGCAGGAGGCCACCCGGGCTCAGGCGATGGCGCAACAGGAGTCCATGAGGCTACAGTAGGAAACCAACCAATTATTAATGAGCCAGGTGACCCAAGGTCAAGCCCTCCTGTGCGAGGTAATGGACCAGCTGACTATCCTCACCACCCAGGCCCGGCAGTCCGATGGGACCCGAACCCTGAGGGCCACCGGTTGTCTGCCAAAGATGACAGCAGAGGATGACGTAGAGGCATATCTCCTCTCATTTGAAAGGTCTGCTCAGTGTGAGGCGTGGCCCCAGGAGCAGTGGGCCAGCATTCTCGCCCCTTTTTTGTGTGGAGAGGCCCAGAAGGCCTACTTTGATCTGCCCACCAAGGACACTGCTGACTATTCCCGGCTGAGGGCAGAGATCCTAGGATGATCAGGGGTGACGGCAGTGGTACGGGCCCAGAGGTTCCAGGAGTGGAAATACAGGGAGAATAAACCTCCGAGGTCCCAACTATTCGATCTCATACACCTCGTTCGGAAGTGGCTACGGCCCAAGGCATGCAGCCCGGAGGAGATTTTGGAGACTTTGATAATGGACCATTACATGTGGGGACTGCCGCCAGATCTCCGCAAATGGGTATGCCAGAATGATCCATCCACCTACGATGAAATGAGCACTTTGGTGGAAAGACGGATGACAGTCAGGGAATTGACCCAACTCCCCAAGGAAGGCCCCTCCTGAAGCAAACACTTGACCCTGACCCTGGAGGGTCGGGTGGCCAAATCCCCAGGGAGTCCTAGGTGGAAGAAGAGGGGGACCGAAAACCAGCCAGGAACCCAGAAGGAAGGAAAAGGCCTGAGTGGGGGGAACCCTGGGACTGAAGCCCCTAACCCATGTGACGGGGGAATGACTGGAAGTAATTATAAGTGTGACGGGTGCAGGGAGTTGGGGCACATAGCGGTCCAACGCCCCAATCTCGTAGCGCCCATGCAGTGGAACCTGGGGGACGGGACAGACCCGTACAGCCTACTCAATATTGTAGGTTGCACCCCACCTAAATATACAAGGCCGGTAAAGTTGAATGGGGTAGAAACCATGGCACTCAGCACTCCCTGAGTCTACATCACCCTAATTTCAGGTAAGTTAGTGAAGTGCAGCCAGTTAATGCAGGCTAAGCGTATGGGGGTAACCTGTGTCCATGGGACTGTTAGTTACTACCCCATCACACCAGTGAAAATTGAAATTCAGGGAAATGTCACGGCGTGAAAGCAGGGGTAGTCCCAAACCTCCTGTAGTCCATGCTCATAGGTAGAGATTTCCCTGGGTTTGGAAACTTGCTTCTACCAGAGGGACTGGAGGGAGGGGAGCTCCCCGAACTTCAGGAGGCAAATGTCACCTCCCATTTTTCGCAGAAATGTCCCAGGAGCTATCCCCTGTCCCGGGGAAAGGCAGGAAGACCAAGAGAGAAAGGAGGGTGGCCAAGCCCTTGGGTACCCGAATCCGGATACAAGGACCGAGGGCTGCCTGTGTAGGCAGATGTACCTGGACAACCCCGCAAGACAGGAGGGGTCAGAGACCGCTTCCAGCCCCAACCTCACCGATCCAGCTGAGAGGGCAGAGACAGATCCCTCAGAGCTTGGGCTGATAAGCCCCGGGAGAGAGACTTTTGGACGGGACCAGGTGGAAGACCCAAGGTACGAGAACGCCAGGAAGGAGGTGGCTGAGATAGATGGGGTACCTATAGAGGGGAAAGACCTGGGGGCCAGGGCCTTATTTTGTGATCAAGAGGAATCTCCTATACCGGGTTGTGCAAATGCAGGAGCAAGACGTACACCAGCTCCTAGTACCCCGGAAACACCAGAAGGCAATATTAAGCCTCACTCACAGTCACCTTTTTGGAGGGCACCTGGGAGTGGAGAAAACCCAGGTGTGATTCTTACGCAGGTTCTTCTGGGCGGGGGTACATAAAGACGTCCGGCGGTACTGTGCCTCTTGCCCCGAATGTCAACTGCACAGCCCTCGTCCACATCTAAGAGCTCCTCTGGTTCCCCTGCCGATCATCGAAGTTCTGTTCAAGCGGATTGCCATGGGGCTGCTAGAGAAAACGACCTGAGGCCACCAGTATGGCTTATCATCCTAGACTATGCAACCAGATACCCAGAAGCTTACAAAACACAGTTTCCAAGAGCATTACCAAAGAATTAGTGGCAATCTTTGCCCGAGTAGGGCTACCAAAAGAAATCCTCACAGGCCTGGGAACACCATTCATGTCTAAGTTGATGAAGGACCTGTGTTCCCTGCTCCATGTCGAGACCCTGCAGACCTCAGTTGACCATCCACAAACCGATGGTCTGGTGGAAAGATTTAACCAGACCCTCAAGGCCATGATAGGAAAGGTGGTAAGCAAGGATAGAAAAGATTGGGACAACCTACTACTGTACCTCATGATCGCCATCCGTGAGGTCCCCCAAGCTTCCACCGGATTCTCTCCCTTTGAGCTGTTGTATGGACGCAACCCCCGAGACACCCTGGACCTAGCCAAGGAAATTTGGGAGGAGGAACCCAGTGAGGGAAAGAACGTAATAGATCATGTGCTATGGATGAGGGACCGGATAGCCTGGGTCACGCCCATAGTGAGGGAGCACCTAGAGAAGGCCCAAGAGGCCCAGAGATCCTACTACAACCATCAAGCCAAGGTTCGTCAGTTTCAACCCGGTGACCCGTGTAGTAGTACTGGTACCCACGGCAGAAAGTAAGCTGTTGGCCCAGTGGCAAGGGCCCTACAAAATAGTCGAACCCATAGGGGAAGTAAATTACAAGGTGCGACAACCAGGACATCAAAAACTAGAGCAGATATACCAGGTCAACCTTCTGAAACCCTGGCATGCGCGAGAGGCATGCACAGTGGTTTGGGAAGAGTTGTATCTAGGGAACAAAAAGAAAAGGAGTACTTGTGGCACCTTAGAGACTAACCAATTTATTTGAGCATGAGCTTTCGTGAGCTACAGCTCACTTCATCGGATGCATACTGTGGAAACTGCAGAAGACATTATATACACAGACACCAGGAAACAATACCTCCTCCCACCCCACTCTCCTGCTGGTAATAGCTTATCTAAAGTGATCATCAAGTTGGGCCATTTCCAGCACAAATCCAGGTTTTCTCACCCTCCGCCCCCCCCCCCCCCCCCCAAACTCACTCTCCTGCTGGTAATAGCCCATTCAAAGTGACCACTCTCTTCACAATGTGTATGATAATCAAGGTGGGCCATTTCCTGCACAAATCCAGGTTCTCTCACCCCCTCACCCCCCTCCAAAAACCACATACACAAACTCACTCTCCTGTTGGTAATAGCCTATCCAAAGTGAACACTCTCCTTACAACGTGCATGAAAATCAAGGTGGGCCATTTCCAGCACAAATACAGGTTTTCTCACCCCCCCCCCCCTTTTTCCAAAAAAACACACACACACAAACTCACTCTCCTGCTGGTAATAGCTTATCCAAAGTGACCACTCTCCCTACAATGTGCATGATAATCAAGGTGGGCCATTTCTAGCACAAATCCAGGTTTTCTCACCCCCACCCCCCCCAACACACACACAAACTCACTCTCCTGCTGGCAATAGCTCATCCAAACTGAGCACTCTCCCCACATTTATGCTGGCCCACCTTGATTGTCATGCACATTGTGGGGAGAGTTTGTGTGTGGCCCAACTTGATGATCACTTTAGATAAGCTATTACCAGCAGGAGAGTGGGGTGGGAGGAGGTATTGTTTCATGGTGTCTGTGTATATAATCTCGCCCAATATCAAGAGGTATTCTCGACAAAGCCAGGTCACACAACCGGGACATATCACCATGTCATCACGAACCCTGGGGCCAGAGTAACTATGAGGCCCTACCTGGTGCCAGCAGCCAAAAGGGAGGAAATAAAAGCAGAAGTCAGGAAAACGCTGGAGGTGGGGATCATCGAAGAATCCCACAGTCAGTGATCCAGACCAATAGTGTTGGTGCCCAAACCTGATGGCACCAAGAGGTTCTGCAACAACTTCCGTCGACTAAACAAGATATCCCAGTTTGATGCCTACCCTATACTCCGCATCGACAAACTAGTGGACCGTCTGGGGAATGCCCAGTACTTGACAACCCTGGACTTGACAAAGGGGTACTGGCAGATTCCCCTAGTCGAAGATGCAAAGGAAAAGACGGCGTTTTCTACACCAGAGGGTCTCTTCCAATATACAGGCCTCCCTTTTGGACTATATGGGGCCCCAGCTACCTTTCAGCACCTCATGGACAAGTTATTACGCCCCCATGCCAGTTATGCTGTGGCCTACTTGGATGACATGGTGATTCATACCCCAGATTGGGAAACCCACTTGAAGGTGGGGGCGGTCCTTGATACCTTCAGGCGAGCTGGCCTTACGGCGAACTCTGTTAAGTGCGCCGTAGGGTTCATGGAGGCCAAATATCTTGGCTATGTGGTAGGGAAAAGGTCTGGTAAAACCCCAACTGAATAAGTTAGAGGCCATCCAAAATTGGCCACGGCCAAGTCATAAGAAGCAGGTCCGAGCATTCCTAGGGGTGGTGGGGTATTACCGGCTTTTCATCCCCCATTTTGCCACAACGGACTTAGTGAAGGCCCATGGTCCTGATCCAGTCAGATGGTCCGGTGCAGCAGAGAGGGCATTTGCGGACCTACAGACTGCCCTCTGCAGTAACCCCATATTGATAGCCCCGGATTTCACCAACGAATTCATCCTACAGAAAGATGCATCTGAGGTGGGGCTAGGGGCCGTCCTGTCACAGATGGTTGGGGAAGAGGACCACCCAATTCTGTACCTCATAGGAAACTCCTTCCGAGGGAACAAAAATACACAGTGAGAGAGAGAGAGTGCCTCGCCGTAAAATGGGCCATGGAAACGTTGCGTTATTACCTGTTGGGGAGCAGATTTATCCTTGTGACCGACCATGCCCCTCTTCAATGGGTGCAACGGAACAAGGAAAAGAACACGAGGGTAACCAGGTGGTTCTTATCCCTCCAACCTTTCCAGTTCCACATACAGCGCAGAGCAGGGAGTCGCCATGGCAACGCCGATGGCTTATCACGCGCACACTGTCTGGCGTCCCAAGCTGCCCAACCCCTTGGTGTTGAGCAGTGGGGAGGGATATGTGATAGACCCAGGCCAGTTGGGCACAGCAGAGTAGCAGAAGGCAGATATACTGGCCACTGGATTAACTGTTTTCTGTTCCCTGACTGACCAGAGCAGGGGCTAGGCTCCTGGCTAATGAGAACACCTGACTCTAATTAACCTGCAAAGAGTCAGGTGAGGCCATTAAGCTAATGTGACCACCTGACTCTAATTAAGGCCCCTCTGATACTACAAAAGGGCTCACTCCAGTCAGGCAGAGGAAAGCCGGGGAGAGGAAGTGCGGCTGAAGGGCTGGTTCATGAAGACACGCTCAAGTCATTGGTAAGGGAGCCCTAAGGTAAGGGTGAAGAAGGGAGAAGCAGGAGAGCTGTGGAGAAGTGGCCCAGGGAAATCTAGCAACTCTGGCAGTGAAAGGTTGGCTGCCAAGAGAAGCTACCATTAGGGTCCCTGGGCCAGGACCCAGAGTAGAGGGTGGGCCCAGATTCCCCCCAACCCACCACAACAGAAACACCTCCTGGGAGGGGAAGACAGGCCCCTGTCAGGACAGGAGGCTGAACTGTTTTGGTATAAGGCTGTAGGAGCAACAGAGACTGTGGGAATTCTCTCACCGACCTCCATTGCTGGCTTATGATGAAAAAGGCTCAGTAGACTGCATCCCTGGCCCTAGAGAGAGAAGGGCGACATCAAGGCTCACTGCAACCCTCCGAAGCTAGCATAAACCACCTGGAAGCGTGGGACCCACGGGGACAAGGTCGGAGCTCTGCCACAGTGTCAATATATCATAGTGCCTCCTGCAAGAAAAGTCCTGCCATGGATGCCTTATAGAATGAGATACCCACAATATATAGAGAGCAGAGAGTGAGTCCAAACCGTCAGTAGAATATAATGAGTTGCTTTTTAGAAGAAGGCTGAGTCTTCTGTATCTATTACCTAGTACCACTCGCAGTCTGGAAGAAATACCAGAGAAGCGACGAGCTGTTCAGCCTCTGGCAAAACAGGATATCTAAATGGTCTCGGAACTGCTTTGGAAACAATAGGGCCTGATCCAAAATCCAGCGAAGGCAATGGAAAGACTCCCATTGATATCAGTGGGTTTTGGTTCAGGGTCTCAGTATTATTCACACACTGGACTTGTGATAATAAAGTCTGTACGTTATAAATATGCCTATTTGGACATTCTTAGCGAGAGAACAGCAAAAGCAAAGAAGAAAAATAGCAATTGAAAGTGATTATTCTTTTTTCCCAGTAGTGCAGTTCCCCACGTCGCGTGTGTTTGGGTAATAATTAAGTCAGGTTGGGGAATACCCTATAATTGATTAGGTAACTCCTGTGCAATGCCAATTTTAAATCCACCTGAATCATTCCAAGCTTCTCTATTTCAGCCAAGTACAGAATTCTGCTAAAATAAATACCTTAACAAGATTTTCTCGGTGAAGTTTAAAGTCCAGCAGCCATAAGTTGCCAATAATGGGTAGGGGAGTTGGTCCAGGAGGAAACCGTCTACGTGTCCATTGCAACTTCAGAAACTGTGCAATCAGGAGACACACAATCAGAGCCACTGAAACCTCAATTATCCCCAACATCTCACCGTGCTGCGTTATCAATTTCCTATCTGCCGGGGGTACTGTCTCTCTGAAAATTGTCCTGGAGCTGCATACACTGAGCTCAGTTTCTGTTAGGTTCTAGTTCTTTGCTAAGCGCATTTGCCCTTTCTAGTCATCTCTCGCTCTCTCTATTGTTTCCTCTCTTTGATACACTCTACACTTGCCAAACTAACGCGTTTTTAGTAAACTTTGAAATAGGCGATCCATTTCAGTTAGCCAAACCACTCCCACCCTGTTCTGTGATCTCCCAGTGTGACCTATCTCTCTTTTCAGTGAGAAACTCTCCTATTAGGATGGATACTGGGGCTACATGCTATTGGCTCTGAAATTGTGATCCATCGGCATCTGGACTCTCATATAAGGGTGACAGGTTTCAGAGTAGCAGCCGTGTTAGTCTGTATTCACAAAAAGAAAAGGAGGACTAGTGGCACCTTAGACTAATTGGTTAGTCTCTAAGGTGCCACTAGTACTCTATTTCTTTTTATATAATGGTGACGTTTCTCTTTGTTCCCAGCAGCTAAAATGCATTAAAAACAGCTAAGAATGTTATCTTTATCATATTATTTTTCTATGAAGTGATTGCTATAATTGCAAATGGGAGGGAAGGCATCCACAAGATACTGTATAAGGTTAATTAATACCTTGTTTAGCAAAGCAATCACACCAAAACAAGCTAATATGACTGAATATATAAGGAAAATAATTTGAAGACAGAAAATAGTTTGAAGATAAAATATATGATATTAAGCTGAAACCACTATGAAGGGGGCCTCTGAATAGTAAGGGTATAAAATGATTCTCTTCACTGGAGCGTTTTGTTACTGGGCATGCCAGAACAGTGCAAATGGGCAAGACTGCAAGAAAGAATCTGCTCACTGTACAGAAAGCCTGGAGTTGGAGAAATGCACAGTTCAAATATTTAAAAAACAAAAATAACCAAAACACCTCTTTAGGGCCTTGCATTCTTGGGACAAAATCCTGGGCCCATTGAAATCAATGGCAGAACTTCCATTGACTTCCCTGGATTTCAACCTTAGCATCCTTCCAGACCCATTCTTGGTGGAGAAGCAAGATTGGTATTCTCTTGGCTGAAGGCAAACCACTTGTAAACCTGATGGATCAATCTCTGAGCGCTATAGGACCTAGAGTGCTTGCTAGCTTAGAAGGGCAGAAGCAAACGAATGCACCTGGGCTGTGAGCTGGTGTGAAGAAGGAACTACGTTGGTTTGAAAATTGTTTGGTAAGAGATGTGGTCATAGGATAAAATGTTAAGCGAAATTGTATGATGGGATATGTAACAGGATGAAGATCAAAAAGAACATGGTGCTGAGTGCACATAGACACAGAGGCTTGGACTCCTGGATGGATGTTCCACCCAGTCTGCCTGTTTGAGATTTGGAGGGTTTGAATTTGAAGGATTGTTGGCTGCTGTGGGGAGAGGGAGCAGGATCCTAGAGGGGGTCGGAGAGCCAGACTGCGGTCATGAGGGGAAGCAGGGCTGGGGCTGTATAAGAACAGGCTGTCCCTATTGGAGTAAGAAGTTGGAAGATTTCTGAACACTTGTTAGGTTTACGTTATGTTTAGTCTGACTGACGAAACACTAGGCATTTATTTAAACCGAGCAGAAGTTGGCGGTATAGTCTGTCGGTAGGTTTTTAAGAGCTCTGCAGGGCGCTCGAAATAAAATTAGGAGAAGTAGCCAGGATCACTCGATTCACAGGCAAGCACCCTGAGATGATTGGGATAAAAAGGCTGCACTGGCAACCCAAAATAAGATGTGTGTCCAGGAAGAGTCAGGTCATGGCAGCTGGCTAGGATGATCAAATTTGCTAACAGACTTGGTATGGACCACTTTGGGCCACTCCCAGGCATGCAGCGCTTCCTAGAATTATTTATTTGTTTGGGATGTGTGCATTTCTTTAGAACTGGACCTCAAGTACAGTCTTTTCACTCAATTTTTGTTACCTTTGCTATAAAATGGCTGCCTTTCTTTCCCTATTGATCCCCTGCGGAAGATCAAACCTTCCAACTTGTATAGCTTCTGGGTGAGCTCTTTTTTATGTATTGTTTTTGACACCTTTGAAAGTGTTGTTTATAATAATAATTGTTTCTTCAGTATCTGAGGAATGAATCTGACTGTGTAGAATTCAGCCCAACTAAGCTTTTGTAAACTGCCTGTTAATAAGCAAATGTCGTTATATCTCATTTCAGCAGTTGTTTCAGTGTGCCAGCTGCAGTTTCCAGACTCATATCTCTTCGGCAGAATCAAGGTTACTGAATCACTCTGAGCACATTGTGTACCTGCTATTGGATCCAACGTTTTAGTGCCAATAATTCATTAAGTACAGTATGAACTCCAGGGAATTCATTTAAATGCCCAACAAGAGCCTGAGTTACAGGTGTGATTATGACTTTCAGCTGTGGGTTTTTGTTTTGTTGTGTTCAGTTTCCACGTGGATTAAGAGAAATTAGAGTGCCAAATATGTAGCATGTTGCATCCTTCAGTCTTGCATTAAGTCCCATTATCTCTATCTGGGGAAAATCTGATTTATTTCATTTCAAGCCAGTGGCGAAATTTTTTTCACCCCTCTGACATGAATGACACTACTGCAGTTCTGAACCTGACTAATTATTACCCAAACACATGCGATGTGGGGAACTGCACTACTGGGGAAAAAAGAATAATCACTTTCAATTGCTATTTTTCTTCTTTGCTTTTGCTGTTCTCTCTCTAAGAATTTATAATGTACAGACTTTATTATCACAAGTCCAGTGTGTGAACAGCACTGAACCAAAACCCATTGATATCAATGGGAGTCTTTCCATTGCCTTCGCTGGATTTTGGATCAGGCCCTATTGTTTCCAAAGCAGTTCCGAGACCATTTAGATATCCTGTTTTGCCAGAGGCTGAACAGCTCGTCGCTTCTCTGGTATTTCTTCCAGACTGCGAGTGGCACTAGGTAATAGATACAGAAGACTCAGCCTTCTTCTAAAAAGCACTCATTATGTTCTACTGACCGTTTGGACTCACCCGCAATATATAGAGAGCAGAGAGTATCTCCTTCTATAAGGCATCCGTGGCAGGACTTTTCTTGCAGGAGGCACTATGATATATTGACACTGATATCAGTGAAATGTCTCCAGGCTGTGAGAACTTTGATCTCCATAGCATGGCCAACTGTACACCCTAAAACAAAGTTTTGCAATAACCCAGACAATTGGTTTTAAGATGGAGTAGGAAAAACTGTACTCCTGTTTTGCTGAAGTGCCATTCTCTTGAGAAACAGTTTAAATAATTACAATAGTAAGAAATTCACTTCAAACTCTGTTTCAGGAGAAAATATAAGTCTGACCTGAGAAAAGGCAATGAGAAGGAAGATAAGAAAAATCACAGGGAAGCAGTAAGAAAAGAAACGTAGAGTGCAAAAATAGTTAACTTCCTACATTGACATTGAGAGAAGCAAACACATACAATAATTCGCAATAAACTAAAACAAAAAGGAAAAAACAAATACAAAAAAAAGAAAAAATAACAAGTGTCTGTTTATTCACTTTAACTTTGAGCTGATGTAATATTTTAGTAGAAGTTCTCTGGTTCTCCTTTTGTCGCCTTTTCCCTCCTGTTGAGTGATGTTCTAACGCTCAGTGTCCATGTTGCATAAAATGGAGTAGGACTGGCATTCCATACCCAAAGTGTGTTATGTTAGAAAGTAAATTCTGTTGTAAACTCTAATCCAATTCAGTCAGAGGCAAATGGGTTTAGTCAGAGTTATAGAAAACATCCGAAAGAAGCCTTTTAACAGATCTGCCTGTTGCTTTCAATTTTTCTGACTTATGGTTATCAACTCTCCAGTTAACCAACATCTATGGCAACATTTACACAGTGTGGATGGGACAGACATGTACATGGCAAAGGGGCATTGCTGGCACATGATGGCATATATCACATTGGTAGATGTGCAGGTGAACGAGCCCCTGATAGTGTGGCTGATGTGATTATGTTCTTTGATGGTGTCACTTATTGATACACTGTGTGATCTAAAAAAAAATGAGGAGTGCTTGTGGCACCTTAGAGACTAACACATTTATTTGGGCATAAGCTTTCGTGGGCTAAAACCCACTTCATCAGATGCATGGAGTGGAAAATACTGGAAGGAGGTATAAATACATAGCATATGAAAAGATGGGAGTTGCCTTACTCTTGTCAACCGTTGAGAATAGCCCACTTCCACCTTAATTGAATTGGCTCATTAGCACTGACCCCCAACTTGGTAAGGCAACTCCCATCTTTTCATATGCTGTGTATTTATACCTGCTATTGTAGTTTCCACTCTATGCATCTGATGAAGTGGGTTTTAGCCCACGAAAGCTTATGCCCAAATAAATTTGTTAGTCTCTAAGGTGTCACAAGGGCTCCTCATGGTTTTTGCTGATACAGATTAACACGGCTACCCCTCTGAAACCTGTGTGATCTTAAGTCACTTAACTTCTCTGAGCAGCAGACAAGTCACCCCTCTGGATGGATGATGTGAGTAATAACCCATATCTGTGGTGGAGAGAGGAAAATTTACCAGCTAGCTCTGTTCTCTGGGTTTGACATGTGAGCCTTGTATCCATTTAGATTGTAAGCTTCACAGGGCACAGGGATGATACCTACTTGTGCCTTCATGTACAACAGCTGAGAATGCTGTTGGGGCTTAATGATGTCTTACTCACTGTTATGAATCACTTGAGGATGTATGGAGGGAAAATATTAAGTGCCAAGAATTATTAATTGAATCAGTTTCGTAATGTTGTGAACAGGGTTTTACAGGCTTTGCTCAAAAACAATATTAAACGATTCTGGACCCGGCCGTTAACAATCCATGTTCTATGTCGGTTGTATGTTTTACTGCTAATACAGAAGCCGCCTCCTTTGCAGATAAATACCACACTCAGAGGTTAACGTCATGAAGCCTTGGTGGCCATGTCTTACAGTGTAACTTCCTTCACAGCTCTTCCCTGAAGTAGCTTCTGTTTCCTAAGCTACGTTTTCACCAGTGACAGCACATCAGCTGTGTCTGCAGATGGATCTGCTCCTGCTTCTGAGAGCGTGTTTGTGATGAGACCCCACGCGGTCTGAATGACTTTCTGATGTTCCCTACATTCCTTTGGTCTTCAGGAGTTTTCACAGCACTGCTTTTACTGCTGTGTTATCTCATATTTGTATTTTTACAGCAAACTTGTACTAGTGAACATTTTTAATGACAAAATAGCGTCTTGCTAGTTTAAAGTGAATGGTCAGATGGCCCTTCTGAATCAATGCATACCTACCGCCTGTGTGTATCAGACCCCTATCAGATTATTTTTTGTTTCTGTTAGCCACGCAGAGCCAAATGAAAGAGAGCAAGAGAGAGATGGATTCTATGTCTATTGGTGCATCATAAACAGAATTCTTTGCCAGGTTCCCAGGTGTTACACCTATGCAAATGCACTAAAGACCATGGGAGTTGCAGAGGTGTCAATGGAGGCATAATCTGTAGATTTTAAGGTTGCACAAGTGAAACTGAGGGATCCTGTTGGCCTGGAAAATCTTTTGTTGATGATGATGATAAAAGATGGGAAGGAAAAAACAGTGTGACTTTCAGATCTCAGGCTGAGTTCTCAGAGCTGTAAATTTGAAGACAGCTGCTTATTTGAAGCCGACATTTCAAACCCTCCCCTTCCCTCGTTACCCAAGAACCAGGTGTCCCTGAAGTTTCACATGCCCATTGTTGCCAACGCTTCTGGTGATGCTGCAAATTTTGCAGTTCCAGGATAGTTATGGAAGGAGCTCTCGCGATCTCTCTCGAGAGCACGGTCAGCTCAGGAATGTCACCTGAACTGCCTGTGTTTCCCCCTTCTGTTGATAGAGGCAGCTGTGCTGCAGGCTCCCTGGTGTGCTTTGAGTGGGGCAGACCCCCCTGAGCAGCTGTCGTGGAGCCACATCCCCTCCCTCCCAGCTCAGCATCAGAGGCCTTATCTCCACCTGAAGTGGAGCACCCAAAAGGATGCTACTCGAAGAAGGCGGCAATGTTACTCACCCTGTGCAGTAACTGTAGTTCTTTGAGTTGTGTCCCCCAATGGGTGCTCCACTACCCACCCTCCTTACCCTCTGCTTCGGTTGTTCCCTAGGGATGACCGAGTAGAGAAGGAACTGAGGGCAGTTTGCCCACACACCCCTCTGTAGCCTCGGTGTCTGCCATGAGAAGGCATAGGGCGCATGTGTGGGCTCAATGGGCACTGCTAGCCAGAAGTCTCTGCTCAAGGGCTTGAGAGGTGCATGTGCACCTGGAGTGAAGCACCCCTAGGGATGCACATAATGCAGAACATTGCCTTTTGGAACTCCTGGTACTGGCAGTACCGTTGCTGAGAGTTGAGAATAAGGGATGAGAGAAATATAGAGGGGCAGGAGTCCAGGTGGGGACATGGTGATGGGGGAAGTGGACTGTGGGTTAGGGACTGGGTGTCATGGAGCTGTGCTACCTGGTCTTGAAATAGAGGCTCTAGGGCAGGAAGGGGCGAAGGGAACCGGAGTCATGGCAGGTGAGGTGCTGTGCGAGGATGGAAAGTCAGGTAACAGCTATTATCTCCATGTTAAACTGTAAATACTGAACATTTTCTAGCTGATAACCTTGTCAGATGTGCTCAGGACCCACAATTGGAACCAGATGTTCAGAAGAGCATGGCTTCCATTTAGGCACCTAAACAACTGGCTGGCGGTTCCGAAGAGCTCGGCATGGTGGGTGCTCTTTTAAAAATCTGGCTCTGATTCCAGCTGTCAGGCAGTTGAAAAATCTTGCCCCCGGGTCGTTTGAAAAGTGCTCAATATGGACAAAACTTCCCCTGCCCAGCTCTATTCCTGGGCATCATCCACCACCCCACAAACTTCTGAAACTGCAAGAAGAATGTCCCATTTTGATGGGCTTCATAAAGTCTGATGGACAGGGCTCCCTCTTCTGCAGACCTTATCTACCACCCCAATTTAATGTATAGAACAGCCAACAGATGAATACATTTGGTTTTTTACCTTTGATTATTATTGTAATGCTGAGGACCAGGACCCCATTTGGTAGGTCCTGTACAAACACCCAACAAAAAGATGGGCCCCCACCCCAAAGCTTTTACACTTAGAACAGGGTGAAACTTTTTGGATGAATAGTTTATTCGCCGAAAAATGTTATTTCAGATCAACCAGAACTATTTGCAAATTTGTGTCGAATTTGCTGAACAGTTTGAGCTGAACCAAAAAAGTTGATGGCAGCAACGTCATGTTAATTGAATGATTGTTTCTTTTTTTTACGTGTTTAGTTTGGTGAGCATCCCCAAAAGGGAAGGGATAGGGGACACTGAAGGGAAAGGGAGTGATGCTGAGGTGAAGAGACTGAGGAAGGGGGAGGGTTGGAACAAACCACCAATCAGCACAGGACCAAGTCAAGGCAAAACTGAAAAAAGTTCTCCAGAGGACCATTGGTCCCTGCTTTGGTTGTTTCTGACCCTCTCAGATGGAGTCTCCAGCTGGCTCCTCTTTGCAGCTTTCTAACAAGCCCAGGTAGGGGGTGAGGCGGGGAGAGAATACAACACCTGGGTCTTGATGCCCCCAGATGAGGGGTGTCTCCTCTGCACAGTTCTGGATCCAAGGGATGCTGGGGCAAGGGGTGGCTCCAGCTGGGCCTCATTTCCCCCCCCAGTACCTGTCGTTGGTTATTACAGTAGCACTTAGGTGCATGAATCATGATTCAGGGCTCCTTTGTATTAGGCTCTGTGTACCTGTATTGAAAAAGTTGGCCCTGCCCCAAAGAGATTACAGTGTAAACTCTAGAGAAAACCGGTAGAGACAAACAAAGAGATGAGGAGTAGAGGAGAATGTAAAAGTCAAACAATCATATTAGACACAGGAAGCATTAGTCACTGCTTCTCGCTGGCTTTCTGGTTGATTTCTGCCTCTACCCCATGCAGACACACAGCTCCAACCAATGAATTTCCCAGTCCAGCATTTGCAGTCAGTCCCCAGGTAAACCCTTCGGCTCACACGGGTAAGCCTCTGCCCAGGCCTCGCATGTGGCCAGTGCTTTCAGCAGAAGTCTCCACTGCTTCAGCCATGACCATGAAGGGGGTATATAATTGCGCCTGTCTTTAGCCTGAATGAAAGGCGCTCAGCACACCTATCAACTTCAACCAGGTCTGTGGTTGATGGCAGCCACTAACCCCTTTCAGTATAATTCTGTCATGAACCAGATCAGAATCCCCTTTCCCACTATATGTATTAGATACAGAGCTGTACTGACGGCGATCGTGGTGATCAGCTTCCATCCTCCTTACTAGTGCTTCTTCCTCTTCTGGTGGGCTGGTGCCAGGAAAGACTCAAGTTCCATGGCAAATTCCACAGGCCCTCAAAGGCATGTCTATCTGGGGTGTTAGCCTGCAGCAAGCTGGGGTGTAAGTCTACCGTGGCCTAGCCTGCCACACACTGACTGACCATGCAGACCCTGCTACTGAGCACTAAAAGTTCTCTAAAAGTGTCTGACATGCACCTGTGTTTTGGGTGGAGGCTCCTGTTGTTTCAGCGATAAAGGAGATTAACTGTTTCACGCTTTTATCCCAATGAGGGGTAGCTGTTACGCCCACCAGTTTCCATGAGGTTTAACACAACATCATAACAATAAAACACACTCTAGAAGGTGAATGTCCTATGCTCTAAGAACAGGGAGGGAAGGAGATTTGAGAGATACACAGAGCTTCCTATAATTAAGTGGACTAATTAATGCATTAAATCCTTAATAAAGCAAGATAAAGAGGGTTCAGCCTGTGTATCTGCAACAGACTTTTCAGAGAGTAGCTCTATAAAGCAGCAGTAAAATGCTGACAATATGCAAGACTCTCATAGGGCTGGTTGTGTTTCTTCTGACTGTGCAGTTTCTGAAGTTGCAGTGGGCACGTAGACGCCTTCCTCCAGGACCAGCCCCATTCTTGGAAGCTTGTTGCAGCTCAACTTTAAAGCTGATCATGACATCCTCAATAAGGTATGTATTTCCAGATAACTCACTAATAGACTAATAAGATGACAGAGAAAATTAGTGACATTCATTGGTAGTATAAAGTGTGTTTTTTTTCATGCTAAAGAGAGTTTATTTCTTAAGAATTGGAGATATGAAAGTCAACTTGGATCATTCTGTCATTTTTTAAACAGAGATTGTGTCAAATGTACATGAAACCTTGATGTGCATAAGAATTAAACAACACTGAGGACAGTATTTCTGCCTCATGAAGAGGAAGAAGTAATAAATTTTCATATTGTAGAAATTTTCAGATACATTGGATTTGACCCTTAAAGAACTGGCTTTTTTTATTTTTTAGACAACCCACTAAATAAATGTTTAGAAGGTTGTATGATGCGTACTGAAAAACCAAATCTAGTCATCTCCCACCTGTTGTTACATAATTTAAACTGGGATGGTGTATAAACTGCACAGAAGAGGGAGTCCTGCTCCATCAGGTTTTATGAAGCCTATCAAAGTGGCACCTGTCCTGCTGACTTCAGAAAGTCTGTGGGGAGGAAGTTACACCTAGGTAAGATGTTAGGTGGCGGATGATGCAGGGGAATAGAGCTGGGAGGGGGAAAGGTTTTGTCCACACTGAGCGTATGGGGCCAGATTTTCATGATATCACAGGGAAAGATTTTATAAAATGCTCAACACACACAACTGGGATCAGATTTTCAAGAGAGCAGCCAATGTGCTGAGCTCTTTAGAAATCCAGCCACTAAATCTGGCTCCGACTGTGGGTGTGAGACTTTGTCATCTCCCCACAACCCCTTTGTGTGTCCTTTTCCTTCCTCACCTTATTTCTTCTTCTCTTTCCTATCCCACTCCCTTTTTGCCTCCTATCTAATAGGAATCTGGCCCAGCTGGCCAAGACTGTATGTTTGGCAATACGACTGTGAGCCTCTGCTCAAAGGAGCAGTTAGAAGCAATGCCCTAAACAGCCTGATGCTAGTACAAATTTGCCAGGTCTTGGAGTGGCTGATCACTCTGTGTGCCATGCCTGTGTTTTTTCAGCAATGAGGTTGCAAGGAAGAGTCAACACCAGAGAAAGAAGCTGCATTTTCGATCTTTGCTGTTCTTTTCTCTCCCCTCGTGTATGCATTTGTCTAGTTTTGTCTGCTAGGAAATGGGATTGGACTTTAACAACAGCTCCAGCTCATCTCAACTAACTTCTCTTTTCCCCAGAAAGATAACGATCGCCATCTTTAATACTGACTAAGAGGTTGTTAAATAGAGAGGTGGTCTCCTTCTAAAAACTTTCTTCAGCTTTAGGGATAGGGAACAAGGGACACTCTTAAAATGAAAGCCTTACTTAATGCTGTCAAGGTTCCTTCCCCACTCTAAACTCTGGGGTACAGATGTGGGGACCCGCATGAAAGACCTCCTCAGCTTATTTCTACCAGCTTAGGTTAAAAACTTTCCCAAGGCACAAACTTAGCATACTGTTCAAGGACAAAGTAGACACCATCAAGTGATTTAGACAAAGAACAGGGAAAGGACCACTTGGAGTTCCTATTTCCACAAAATATCCTCCCAAGCCGTTACAACCCCTTTCCTGGGGAGGCTTGAGAATAAACAAGATGAGCACAAACCCCTTGGATTTTTAAGACCCAAAAAACCCAGTCAGATTCTTAAAAATCAGAACTTTATTAGAAGAACAAAAAAAGATAAGAGAACAACTCTGTAAGATCATAATGGAAGATAATCTTACAGGCAGTCAGATTCAAAACATAGAAAATCCCTCTAGGCAAAACCTTAAGTTACAAAAAGACACAAAAACAGGAATACACATTTCCTCCAGCACAGCGAATTTACAAGCCAAAACAAAGAAAACCTAACGCATTTTCTAACTAGATTACTTACTAACTTTACAGGAGTTGAAGGGCTTGCATCCTTGATCTGTTCCCGGCAAAGGTATCACACAGACAGACACAAGCCTTTTTCCCCCCCCTCCAGATTTGAAAGTATCTTGTCCACTCATTGGTCATTTTGGGTCAGGTGCCAGCGAGGTTACCTTAGCTTCTTAACCCTTTACAGTTGAAAGGATTTTGCCTCTGGCCAGGAGGGATTTTATAGCATTGTGTACAGAAAGGTGGTTACCCTCCCCTTTATATTTATGGCAAATGCTTTGCCTTTCAAATGTTTTAACTGTTTTTCCTTCTTTTTCCTCTATCTTTAATAGGATTGTTAATGGTGTTTGCCATGGTACTAAGCAGGCTGAGGTTTCTGTATGCCTAACCCCAAACCTTGCTTAAAACTCTTTAATGTTGGACAGTGACAGGGTCATGTTCACGCATTTGACTCTTGGGGCCTATTTATATAATCTAAATGAATACAACTGTGCTGTGCAAGCAGAAAAAAAAGACAGTCCCTGCCTCAGTACTGAACCCCGGAGTCACCCTTCTCAGAAAACGGAGCAGGCTTATCATGACTAGGGCCCTAACAAATTCACAGTCCATTTTGGTCAATTTCACGGTCATAGGATTTTAAAAATTGTAAATGTCCTTATTTCAGATATTTAAATCTGAAATTTCACAGTGTTGTGATAGTAGGGGTCCCAAACCTAAAAGAAATTGTGGGGGGGGGGGGGGGTCGCAAAATTACTGGGGCGGGGGTTTAGTGGTTCTGCTAGCCTTACTTCTGCACGGCTGCTGGTGGCGGGGCTGCCTTCAGAGCTGGGCAGCTGGAGAGCGGCGGCTGCTGGCCGGGAGCCCCGCTCTGAAGGCAGAGCCGCCACCTCCAGCAGCGCAGAAGTCAGGGTGGCCTGGTGTGGTGTTGCCACCCTTTCTTCTGATCTGCTGCCTGCAGAGCTGGGAGCTCAGTCAGCAGCCGCCACTCTCCAGCCACCCGGCTCTGAAGGCAGTGAAGAAGTAAGGGTGACAATACCGCTACCCCCCTACAATAACCTTGCAACCCCCTTTTGAGTCAGGACCCCAATTTGAGAAACCTTGGTCTCCCCCATGAAATCTGTATAGTATGGGGTAAAAGCATAGAAAAGACCAGATTTCACGGGGGAGATCAGATTTCACGGTCCATGACGTGTTTTTCAAGGCCATGAATTTGGTAGGGCCTAATCATGACTGTTTGGCATGATGTTTTTTCACCTGTGCTGTTCTGGCACTGGTCCAACCCACAGATGGCAGAAGTTCACGGCAACATCTTCACTTTGTGGCTGGGACACACCCCTGCGATTGTGCTGCATGGGTTCCAAGCAGTGAAGGCTAGTCTGACCACCCGCTCTGAAGAGTTTTCTGGACGGCTGGAGACCCCTGTCTTCAAACAACTGGCAAATAGAAAGGGTAAATCTTTCCCCTCCTCTGTCTTCTCTTGCACCCTACACTGTGTTCCTCCTTCTCCTCCTCATTCTTCCTCTTCCCTTTCCACTTCTCCGCATACATTCAGTCTCCCTCCTGCTCCTTCACGTTCACCTCCCTCTGTCTCTTTCCAGCACATACGCATTTCCCTGAACTCCCTCCAGTCTCTTCCAAGTCCCAATCCTACCTCACACAGTCCCTCGGCTCCTCACCATTTCCTGTTCAGTTCCTTAGCTGCCCTGCTTTTGCTTTATGCTTGTGTTCCCTTATGGCAGCACTGGAAATAAAGGGGGATAGCTATCATTTTTACTAGGGGCAAACAGAGGCTATAGGGAAATTGTTGCCATCAGGAATTGATTCCTAAGTGACATAATGGGAAAAGGCTGCCGTTGTGAATAAGGGCAAAATTCATAAGATGGACGCTAGTAATCCTGAAATCAAGAGAAACTTTTCTGAAAACACCAAAGATCACAAGACTGTCCCAAGATAAAAATAAAAACATGTAAGCTGCTAATTCCAACTCCCTCTCTTTCCCCTCACTGGTTACTGGTTCTTGAGAAACAGAAGGGGCTCCACTCTTTTTCTCTGAGGAGCTAATCAGAAATAGCCATTCAGAGGCCTGATGTCGCCACACTGACCTTGCTCTGTCTGGTGCCTCCAGCCCGTGTGCTACAGAGACTCCAGGTGAGGATGAAGTAGCTCATGGCCCCACCAGGAGTCCCTTGGGTGCACTGGAGAAGTCCCAGCCCCACATGATATCCACAGTAGGGGGTGCTGCACACTGCATTACACAAGTCATCCTGTAGGTACAACATAGGGTCTGTTTCACAGTTGTGTGGCATCTTGTGTCACCATTTACACCTGTGCAAAGTGGGTGCAAAATGCTGTCAAATCAGAGTGATGATGTTTTACGCTCTGCATTGGTCTAAGTGACTGCACAAGGTGCAGGGCAATAGTGAATGGGGATTGTTGTGGCTAATGACTGGAACATCAAAGGTGGAACTTAGTCCCACCACCCCTAATTGCCAGCTGCTGGGATGTAATTGCACCCCTTAAACTCAGTAAGATTTCCTTACACACAAGCTGCAGTTAGGGAACTTTTGGTTGAAGTATTAACTAATGGGGTTAGTGGAAAGTACAGGAAGAGGTATAGTCTGAAATGACACTCGGATACAATGTTGAACAGAAATTTGGGATGAGGTCTTGGAACCCCCGGGTCTTTGTGGAATATGTTATCAGGTGGGTGGGCCATCAGGGACTGCAGTGCCAAAATTATCTCCACTGAGGTTCTGGTCATTAAGAAGAAAAACTTCAGCAAAAGGTTGTACAGAGTGCAAGACTCAATGGGCTCAAAGGACCTCCCATAAGTTTGGTTAACAGTATCTGCAACTCCAAGACATCACTGGTGGACTGCTGAGGACTTTCTGGTGGCCAGCAGAAACCTGGCTGGTCACGTGGTGCCAGTTCTCCTCCTTGTTTCCAAAGTGCATTATAAAAAGCTAAAAGCACTCTGCTAAGGTTGTTTGTCCAGGTAAGCAGCTGTTCTAATTCTCACAGGGGTGGATTTGTGATTGTGTCTCCCAACATTTACAATCTCTTTATTAGGATGTGGTCCATCTTATGGAAATGGTGGGAAAGCCTGTCTTAGAATGAGACCTGAGGAAGAGCTTGTACTGTCCACCAGCAGAAGTCGGTCCAGTAAAAGATATTCCCTCACCTACCTTGTCTGTCCTCTAATTAAGCTGTTGAGAAGTCCAAGAGAATATTTGTGGCCTCTGGAGAAAAATCTCTCAAAGTCAAGTGACCTTGGCTAAAAGGCTGTCTATGTGGATAAGGATTTACACCCCTTCATGCCCTGAACTAGGGGATGTGACTGTGTCTGAATGTCTCAGGGCCCAGTCAACTCAGGAGGGGACAGCCACAACAGATCGTAGCTGCACTGAGGCTTTATATGAAATCTATAGGGCTGCTGGGTGGAGCTTGCTTCACACTCTTATTAACCACTATTCTCTTGACACTGCATCAGGAGCAGAGGCTGGTTTTGGGAGGACAGCTATTCGACTCTCGGGACTCCTCAACCCTCCTTCCCAAGGAGGTCACGGCTGGATAAATGCCTGCTGGGAAGCTCTGCGAAGACAGTGTCATGAAGGAGAAAACAGAATTACCTGCCTGTAGTAACTTACATTCTCTGGATGTGTGTCCTTCACACAGACCCTCCCTCCTTCCCTCTGCTTCAGAACCAAGCTGCAAATAGGGCATTTGGGGGTTGTGAAGAACTGAGAGGCTGGAAGAGAGTGGGCTCTGTATATGCTTGATATGTAGAGCTCAAGGGAATGGTGTGCACCCTTTAACTGCCAACTAGTGCCCCAAAAGAGTCAGTGACTTTGTAACCATTCCTAAATTGGGTTTCTATGGAGGCAACTCAGCCAGAGAACAAGAATTACTGCTGGTGAATAACATCTATTTATCCTCAGCTTTTAAATCTCCCGTTTACAATAAAAAACAATCCCTTTTTTAACAGGAGACTTTTCTCGGGTGGTTCCAATCCGTGTTGTTTCTATGTCACAGCAAGATCTCAGATAAATGAACTAAGTCCTATGGTTCTGGATTTATTCCTCTTGATAGAAAGTATATTGTAGGGATGTGTACATAGTTTTGCTTTTCATAAATATTAGCGTGACAGGTAACGGATTCTCAATGGCCTCAGGTATTATGTTCTCAAGTGGTCACACCTGGAAGCAGCAGAGACACTTCGGGTTGATGACCCTGCAGAACCTGGGACTGGGCAAGAAAGGCCTGGAGCACCTAATCCAGGAGGAGGCCCGACACCTGGTGGGGTACTTTGAGACTGTGAAAGGTACGTCACTGCTAAAGTGGTTTTTAACTACAGTTGTGTTGCCAGCATGTGAGCTAGTCTGTGAGACCAAGCAGGCTCCCTCTGCTCCAGAATGGAGTATCTGTAGTTCTTGGGGCCGTTTCATTGAATCACTGGAGTGGAATACAAGACTACAGTCAGAGCTGAGTCTCACTAGCATGTATTTTATTACTAACAGGAAGATTTCGTTCTCAAAAGAGCTACACAGAAAAGCTCAGGGTTGGGAGATAGGACTGAGGCTTTAGGGTCTGCGTTCTTCTGTATCAGTGTTAATTAATTATTTATCGGCAGCTCTGACGCTCATCATCAATATATCAGAGTACCTAGATAACAGTAATGAATTAAGTCTCACAGTATCCCTTACCTCTCTAAAGCTAAGGAAACTTTGAAACAGGGAAGTTAAGTGACTTGTCTAAGGCCCCACAACCACATAGCTTGAGAAAGAGCTTAAGCCCAGAGCAACTCAGTTCTAATGTAAAACAAACGCCAGTGGTTGTACTGACCAGAGGAAAGAGCTTGGCTACAAGGTGGGGGAATAGGAGAAGAAAATCAATATAGGTTTTATTTACAATTTCTCTTTTTATATAGGTTTCAGAGTAGCAGCCGTGTTAGTCTGTATTCGCAAAAAGAAAAGGAGGACTTGTGGCACCTTAGAGACTAACCAATTTATTTGAGCGTAAGCTTTCGTGAGCTACAGCTCACTTCATCGGATGCATAAAAGTGGAAAATGCAGTGAGGATATTTTTATACACACAGACCATGAAAAAATGGGTGTTTATCACTTCAAAAGGTTTTCTCTCCCCCCATCCCACTCTCCTGCTGGTAATAGCTTATCTAAAGTGATCACTCTCCTTACAATGTGTATCTATCACTTTAGATAAGCTATTACCAGCAGGAGAGTGGGGTGGGGGGAGAGAAAACCTTTTGAAGTGATAAACACCCATTTTTTCATGGTCTGTGTGTATAAAAATATCCTCACTGCATTTTCCACTTTTATGCATCCGATGAAGTGAGCTGTAGCTCACGAAAGCTTACGCTCAAATAAATTGGTTAGTCTCTAAGGTGCCACAAGTCCTCCTTTTCTTTTTATATACTTACAAGACAGTGAGTTAGATACCGAGTGTGCAGGAACTGTACAGCAAATGGAGCAGCAATTACACACTCAGCAAAAGGTCTCTCTCAACATGGGACACTAGAACCTATTTCAGTGAGAGGGGAATGTTGATCCAATCGTGCCATTGGCTCATGGATTGTGCTTGTAAATAGTCTTATTTATCGTTATTCTATTGTTCTGGAGTAAGCTGGGGGAGTGTCAAAGGAAAAGGGGGTGGATCTTTAGATAGTATAAGGGGGTAGCCGTGTTAGTCTGTATCCACAAAAACAACAAGGAGTCCGGTGGCACCTTAAAGACTAACAGATTTATTTGGGCATAAGCTTTCATGGGTAAAAAGCCCACTTCTTCAGATGCATGGAGTGAAAATTACAGACGCAGGCATATTTATACTGACACATGAAGAGAAGGGAGTTGCCTCACAAGTGGAGAACCAGTGTTGACAGGGCCAATTTGATCAGGGTGGATGTAGTCCACTCTAGTGCTGGGTTTACAGTGGCTCCATGCTCAGAAGGGGCCCCGGCCTGCTCCCCTTGCACTGTGCCCAGAGACCCCGCTGGCTCCCCCCGCCCACCTCTTTCTCCTCTTGGCCTGCTCACCAGCTAGCCGAGGGCTCCTCTCAGCCCCCTGGCCAGACCCCAGTGCACCTCTGGCTCCGGGCAGTCTCTGCTTCCCACCACCTGTGGGGCCCCACCTGTTTCCCCAGAGCTGAGCCACCTGGGACTGGTGCAGAAGCCTGCCGGTCTCAGCCATGTGTGGGGGGAGAAACAGTGTGAGGGGCTTGGCTGGGCCCCTCCAGGCAAGTGTGTCTTGAGGGAGCCCAGCTGGGCAGGCCCTGGCCTGGCTGATCTCGCCACTCCTGAGGGGCCGGAGCGATTCCCGGCCCTGGGACCGGCCCTGGGACCGGCCCTGGCTGCACTGCCAGCTCAGTCCAGCAGACACAGTCGCCTCCCAGCAGGGGTGGTGAGTGTGGCTGGGAGGCAGGGGGTGGGGGAGTGGGTGTGTGGGGAGTCTGGTGGGGTGCTGGGCTGTGAAGGAGCCGGGAGGATCTGTGTATGTTAGGGCACTAGGGAGTGGGGGTTCTGTGGGGGGTGCTGGGCAGTTGTGGTGGGGCTGTGGGCGGGCTGGTGTTGTGTAGGGCACTGTGCATTTGTGGGTGGGTCTGGAGGGGCCCTGGGCATAGTGGGTCCTGGGGGGATCTGGCCAGAGGGAGTCAGGGGGTATTGGGTGGGGGGGCTGTGTGGCTTGGCATGGGCCTGCCCGCGAGGGGAAGGGGCATGCTGGCAGCACAGGGCCGGGCAGGCCACTGTGTGTCTGGCAACTGCTGATTTGTAAATAGTGCCTTCGCATTGGGAGGAGCAGGGCTTCCCCTGCCATGCCATGCCCCATTGCCTCTGGCTGGCCCCTTGCTCTGGGCACTGACTTCCCTGCGCCATGCTCCATTGGCTCCATGGGGGCCCAAAAATATGTTTGGCGCCGGGCCCACAAAAGGTTAATCTGTCCCTGGTCCACTCCCAATAATAGATGAGGAGGTGTCAATTCCAGGAGAGGCAAAGCTGCTTTTGTAGTGAGCCAGCCATTCCCAGTCCCTATTCAAGCCCAAATTATTGGTGTTAAATTTGCAAATAAATTTTAGTTCTGCAGTTTCTCTTTGAAGTCTGGTTTCAGTGGTAGCCGTGTTAGTCTGTATCATCAAAAAAACCGAGGAGTCCTTGTGGCACCTTAGAGACTAACAAATTTTTTGGGGCATAAGCTTTCGTGGGCTAGAACCTACTTCATCAGATGTATGAAGTAAAAGATACAGGAGCAGGTATAAATAAATGAAAGGATGGGGGTTGCTTTACCAAGTGTTAGGTCAGTCTAACGAGATAAATCAATTAACAGCAGGATACCAAGGGAGGAGAAATCTCTTTTGAAGTAGTAAGAGAGTGGCCCATTACAGACAGTTGACAAGAGGGTGTGAGTAACAGTAGGGAGAAATTAGTATTGGGGAAATTAAGTTTAGGTTTGTAATGACCCAACCACTCCCAGTCTTTATTCAGGCCTAATCTGATGGTATCTAGTTTGCAAATTAATTGCAGTTCTGCAGCTTCACTTTGGAGTCTGTTTTTGAAGTTTTTTTGTTGAAGAATTGCCACTCTGAGGTCTGTTATTGAGTGACCAGAAAGATTGAAGTGTTTTCCTACTGGTTTTTGTATGTTACCGTTCCTGATGTCAGATTTGTGTCTATTTATTCTTTTGCGTAGAGACTGTCTGGTTTGGCCAATGTACATGGCAGAGGGGCATTGCAGGCACATGATGGCATATATAACATTAGTAGATGTTATATATGCCACAATGTGCCAGCAATGCCCCTCTGCCATGTACATTGGCCAAACTGGACAGTCCCTACATAAAAGAATAAATAGACAAAACTTGGACATCAGGAATGGTAACATATAAAAGCCAATAGGAGAACACTTCAATCTTCCTGGACATTCTATAACAGATTTAAAAGTAGCCATCCTGCAACAAAAAAACTTCAGAAACAGACTTCAAAGATCTACAACCTATCCTGAAGGACGACCCCTCACTCTCACAGACCTTGGGAGACAGGCCAGTCCTCGCTTACAGACAGCCCCCAACCTGAAGCAAATACTCACCAGCAACTACACACCACATAACAAAAACACCAACCCAGGGACCAAACTCTGCTACAAACCCTGTTGCCAACTGTGTCCACATATCTATTCAAGGGACACCATCATAGGACCTAACCACATCAGCCACACCATCCAGGGCTCGTTCACCTGCACGTCTACCAATGTGATGTATGCCATTATGTGCCAGCAATGCCCCTCTGCCATATACATTGGCCAAACCAGACAGTCTCTACATAAAAGAATAAATGGAAACAAATTGGACATCAGGAATGGTAACATACAAAAACGAGTAGGAGAACACTTCAATCTCCCTGGACATTCTATAACGGATTTAAAAGTAGCCATACTGGAACAAAAAAACTTCAGAAACAGACTTCAAAGAGTAACTGCAGAACTAAAATTCATTTTCAAATTTAACACCATTATTCTGGGCTTGACTAGGTACTGGGAATGGCTGGCTCACTACAAAAGCAGCTTTGCCTCTCCTGGAATTGATACCTCCTCATCAATTATTGGGAATGGGCCACATCTACCCTGATCGAATTGGCCCTGTCAACACTGGTTCTCCACTTGTAAGGTAACTCCCTTCTCTTCATGTCAGTATAAATATGCCTGCATCTGTAATTTTCACTCCATGGATCTGAAGAAGTGGGTTTTTTACCCACGAAAGCTTATGCCCAAATAAATCTGTTAGTCTTTAAGGTGCCACCGGACTCCTTGTTGGTCTTTAGATAGGTTATTCCTGGCTGCTTGAATGGTTCACTTACATGGGTTTATTTTTCCTTACCCCTGTGTTTTGTATGACATATTGTGATGCCTTTTTAAAAATATAAGTTCCTTTAGAATTTGTATACTGGAATCTTTCTGTGAGCACAAGGGCTGGGGAGAGTCAGTTTGACAATTTGCCCTTTTCTGAGCAAGCTGCTTTCTGGCTGACTGGCTGTTTTATTTCTTTATATTTACTTTTCTTGTTGAATTTTGGTCTGTCTTCCAACAGTGTAATTGACATAGGTGGTCTCTGGGATCATGTGCAATTTTTACCTACCCCACTAGACAGAGAAGGAGTAACAGGATGTATGAGTACTCATCATTCTTTCTGCTGGTACAGACTAACACGGCTACCACTCTGAAAGGAAGTATTAATAATACCCATCCCTCTGTTTGCAGGGAAATCTCTGGATCCTTCTGTCCCCATTTTCCATGCTGTCTCAAATGTGATTTGTGCTGTAGTTTCTGGACATCGCTTCTCCTTAGAGGATGAAACCTTCCACCAACTGACTGAAGCCTTCGACTGTATAATGGCTTTTGGGAACAGTTTCCTTTTTTTTTGTGAGCAAATAATCTCCCTTTTCTTTTGAAATGAGAAATGCAGATGAAAGGTTTGACTGCGAACATGATCATTTAAAGAACTCACCAGTGCCTGGAACTACTAGAGTTTGTAATAGAGCACCCTGAGTCTGGGGTGATTCAAGGATGCGTCTGATGCTGTTTGTTAAAATTTCACAGTATAGGTCAGATACTTACGATGCTGAACTGTCATGTGCTGGGAACATTGCTATTATTAAGATGTAATGCAGTAAAGTCTGTGTTTAATAATGTGATTTGATATTTTGTGTTTAGGTATTATGTGTTAATAATGTTTTCCTTTAAAGTCAGAAGCATGGGTTTGTGATGGCATGGTGGTATGAAAGTACAGCATGTCTTAGGATGACAAATAATAGGTTGAGTGGGCAGATCCTGTAATGATCCGTCTGCTGGTTTCTCCTCCTGGTGGATTGTATTAGGATTAAGAGTTATGCAATGGAAACAGGACTCCCATGCCACAAGACTTTGACAAAGCCCTGGCTGGGATGATTTAGTTGGGGATTGGTCCCTTCTAACCCTGATATTCTATGATTCTAAGACAATCCATGTCAGGATTCTGAGAATGTTTGTGGGAGGATGCCTGTTTACAGTGTGGCTTCCACATGAGCAAGTGAGCCAATGAGTTTTGACTTAGTTGCACGACTGAAGCTGGTAGAATGATTCTCTTAATTAGAGGATACTATATAATCCATGCGGGGAGAGAGAAGGGGAATAAAAAGGAATGGATGGCACTGTGTCTAAAGTGTTTGATCAGTCAGTGAGATATAACTTGGTAGTGGAGAATGTGAAATAGTTTGGGCAAACTTACAAAGAATGGACAGACAATGAGGAATCTATGTGGTTGTATTGTCTATTTCTAGATGATAAAGTGGCCCTGTACTTTGTGTAGACAGTAGACGTTACATGTTTGGCTATATTTGCTACACAACAGGAGTCTAAGTAAAGTCCGGTGTGAATACAGTATTCTGTGATTTTAAGTACAGGTTGAACTTCCCTAGTCCGGCACCTCGGGACCTGACCTGTGCTGAACCAGAGAATTTGCTGAACCATGGGAGGTCAATATTGTAGCGAGCGGGTCTCTTTTTATTTTTATCTTGTCAAGGCTTGCAACGCTGCCTAGCCAAGGTTTACCAGCTCTCTTCATAACAAAGTGTTAGTGTTACACAATGTTACTGTGTTGGCACAAGGAAATAAGTAGATAAAGCATAAAAAACATAAAATAAAATCATGCCAGACCATGGATGTTGCCAGACCAGAGAGTGCTGAACTAGAGAGGTTCAACCTGTACTGTTAAAATTGGTTCAGGAATTTTTCATTTTCACTCTAGCAGATGTGCTAGGGAGATGCCAACCTGCATCTACTTACTTATAAGGGAGCAATTGATTGAAAACCTGAGAATACGGAAGTTTGGTACCTGGGATCTTGAGTGACTTGAATTCAGGTTGCTAAGGAACAGGGCAACAGATGAACCCTGCATACATTTCACAAGCTGTCACCTCCCATTCTATTCTCTGTGCCTCAAGTTTGAAGTATCTATGATATAACATAAATATTTCACATCTGGTTCTGAAAGTTTTGTATAAATATGTAGGGACACAAAAGATCCTTAATCATATCAAGTGTATTCTGAATCTTATTGGCCAGATTTTGCTGTGCCTTTCACCCTGTGCAACCCCATTGAAGTCAGGGCAGAATTTGGCCCTACATATCACTTTTTTTAATAAGCTGCTGAGACGGATTAAAAAAAAGTCCATGATTCTGCTATAGAAGGCTGGGTCTTGCTCTCCCAGTATCTTAATGTGATTGTTTTAGCATTGTCATGGCAATTATAATCTAGGTAGCGTTTGAGCTGGAATTAGGCTATAATTCTGAGGTATCATTTTGTAAACACAGGGTTAGAAATCATGCAGCATGTGGACTCTCAGTCCCAAAATATAAACATCATGTTCCCAATGTTGTTTTTCTATATGATGCTGAAATGTCCTCATGGGAGTAATAAATTCACTGATTCCACTACCAAAATGTCTACTCTGAGATCTACTGAGACCTTTCTAATGTCAAGTAACTCTCAGCTCCTTCCGTTTATCTCTTCCACAGCTGTTTGAAATTTTCCCCTGGCTAATGCATCATCTCCCAGGACCTCAACAGAAGGCGAGGTCTTGCTGTGAGTTTGTGCGTTCTTTCATAAGGAAGGAGATCCGAAGACACAAGGAGAGAGGCATACCAGATGAACCACAGGATTTCATTGGCTTCTATCTGGCTCAGATAGCCAAAGTGAGTATGTTACTACAACTCCTCTGAAGCACCATTAAACCTCCTACAGATACCTGTGCGAACAGAATTCTGTAAAGAGATCTGTGGCTTTAAACAGAAAATATTCCTTGGGGTTTTTTTGGATTTAAAGGTGAACTTTAAGGATTATTTGAAAAACTGCTAATCAAGCTAACTAAAGCTGTACAGTGCTACAGGCTGGAACTCTTACATGAGAAACCACTGAGGTCAAAAGTTAAGCAGGATTCACAAAGGGATTAGAGGAGAACATCCACAGTTACATTAGACTAGATAAAATAAATGCTGTTTTTAAGGACTATAAAACCTCATTCTTCAGGACATAAGACAAGCAGCGAGTGACAGGGGGTCAAGTAGAAACTTCCTCTATGGGCAATTTGTCAAGGCTTTTCCACTGGAGTTTCTTATACTGTCCCTTGACAAATCTGGTGGTGGCCACTTTTGGAGACAGGATGTTGGATTGGATGGATTTGAGTCTAAGCCAGTAATTCATTCCTGTGTTCTCTGGTCATGATGCCCAAGAGTAAAACTGCTACTTTATTTCTTTTTTATTTTATAAACAGTTACAGTCTGTCATATTTACAAGCTCCAACCCAGTAAGACTCCCTTAGGCAGCTTTACAGATTTAACTCTCTATAGTTCACTACAGCGCTGAATGAGTTTTTAATGAGTTTATGTATTTTGTTTGCATAAATTATAGTAGATATACGCTTCAAGGGGTGAGGTGAGACTGCTGATTTGTTATATATATTGCCTAAAGAAATGTATTTTTGATTTATTACAAAGACAAAAATATTTTACATTAGTTATAAAGAAAAGTCCTCGGGGGTTTAAATAAGTGCCTTTTAGTATGTATTTGAATCTAAAATATTTTCCAATGGTATAAAATTATATTGAATGTAAAATTAACATCTAAAAAACGTAAGTCCACATGAAAAACATTTTAATATTAAAAGATCATGCCCCATGACTCTTTCTTTTTTAACTACATTTATGACTCGTGTTTTCTTCCATGACAAACAGGCAGCTTAAAAATAACAACACTTAGCACTTACATCGTGAGGTATATCTTCAAAGCAGCCTACAAAGACTCGCAGGAATGCTTGGAGATGTATTAGCAAGTCAGCTAAATACTAGCTTTTTTATTTTATAGACAGGGAAACCGAGGCTGGGAGCTAAACTGAATTGATCAGGGTTGGTCAGTCAGCTTGTTTAATCTTTGGTGCTTCTGGGGCACTGATCACTGTAGCATCTAAGAATTAAATGCATTAATTATCAGTCACATAGCATTGTGCTCAACAGAGTTCCCGAATGATTCTACTGCTCATCTCCTCCATCAGCTTTCCTTCCTGTTTAGTGCATGTGAGCATTAGAAACTCCTTGTCTTTGTTTATTGTGAGAAGATTTTTTAAATGATTTTTAATGTAAAACAGGTGTGTTTTGGCATCATGTTCTGAAGGTATTTGGGTTTGGGCTCAGTCTTATTTCCCCCTTATTAGTAAGAGTCCCTGAGTAAACTTATTTTATCTCTTTCTGTCATAACCTTAGTCCTGGGCACTGTTAGCAGCAGCATCGTTGGGAGTGTAGCTGTTTGTGTAGGTCATAAATAGAGAGATGGGAGACCCTTGGCAGGTTAATATAGTGTATGAGCCTCCAAAGAGTGGTGATGTGAACTGACAGTACTCAAAGGAGAAAGAGGAGTTCTACTTACCTGTAATTTTCAAGTAGATTGTTGGTAAAGATCCACACAGTCAACAGCCTGCTTCCTTTACACAGCCCCGATTCATCCTCAAAGCACCATCTATCATGTGCACTGAATGAGGCAATGGTTGTATGGAAAAAATTGTATGTGATCCTGTAATCAATAATGTATCATAATGCATTTGCACAAAGGGGCTGAATTCAGATTGCATAGACAATCTTAATTCTGAAATTTTCCAACTTTTCGGTTAGAACTTTGCAATTTGACTTTGCAACCTTAAAAATGTTCTTGTAATGTAACTGTGTGTGTGTGTGTGAGAGAGAGAGAGAGAGAGAGAGAGAGAGAGAGAGAGAGATTAAGAACAATAAAGACAGTCCCTGCCTTAAAGATCTTATAATCTTGGCTAATGACAATATGCAACATATAGATGAAACAAACAAGTGGGCAGGGGTTCAACAGAAGGAAGGTGAGAGAAAAACATGAGGGGTGTGTTTTGGCTGGACTAGCTCTGTGCATAATGTTAAAAGTGAGGCAGGTGGTGAGCTACAATAGGTGGTGAGTTTAACAGACAGAATAGTAAGTGGATTTACAAATTTGACAGTTTTGGAAGAACAAGTAACACGACAATGTGAATAATACTGGAACAAATTCTCCATATTTATTCAATAAAATATTTGGAAATCTCTTTTTGTGTTATTCTATCAGCTTGATTGTCTAATTCTTTTAGAGGTGTGTTTGTTGTGTAATATTATACAGTGCACATTCCAGTGAAGTAGTCAGGTTAATTGTTACATAGTCCTACCTTATGTGCTCTAACATCATCTTTCTGATTGACATCTGCAGGCTAAAGATGACCCCACCTCTACATATGATGAAGACAACATGGAAAAGTGTATTTCTGACCTCTTTCTGGCAGGTACAGAGACCACAATCAGCACTCTGCGCTGGGCGCTGCTCTATATGGTGGCTTATCCCAACATCCAAGGTGAGTCAGGGACACACACAAACCATGCAGGAGATTGATGCAGAAAACCCACCATTTCTGCACATTTTAAGAAGAATAGTGCAAGTACTAAAGCTGCTTGTTTGGAGCTGTGGAATTAGATATGTTGCAGCCAGAGATGCAGATATGATTTCAGGATAGTCATTCTTTGGAAACATATTTCATTTTTTATTGATTGTTGTCTGAGTGCTCAGTCCTGTACAGACACTGAGGAAGACACGGTCTTTGCTTCAGCGCTCTCTCAGTCTAAATCCAATACAGACCTAACGTTGGGAGCCAGGAGCTGACGGTGCTCCAAATAGAATGGGAGTTGGCCTCTGCAATGAAGTTAGAGTAAACCGTCCTGTACAGTGGTCACTCAGAAAAGTGTGACTGGCATGACCATGTTCTCCTTTGCTGGGTAGCAGAAATAGTCCTAAGTATCAGGGGGTGGCCGTGTTAGTCTGTATCCACAAAAACAACAAGGAGTCTGGTGGCACCTTAAAGGCTAACAGATTTATTTGACCGTTAGCTTTCGTGGGTAAAAAACCCACTTCTTCAGATGCATGGAGTGAAAATTACAGAAGCAGGCATATTTATACTGACACATGAAGAGAAGGGAGTTACCTCACAAGTGGAGAACCAGTGCTGACAGGGCCAATTCGATCAGGGTGGATGTGGGTCCACTCCCAACAATAGATGAGGAGGTGTCAATTCCAGGAGGGGCAAAGCTGCTTTTTGTAGTGAGCCAGCCACTCCAGTCCCTATTCAAGCCCAAATTAATGGTGTTAAATTTGCAAATTAATTGTAGCTCTGCAGTTTCTCTTTGAAGTCTGTTTCTGAAGTTTTTTTGTTACAGGATGGCTACTTTTAAATCTGTTACTGAATGTTCAGGGAGATTGATGTGTTCTCCTACTGGCTTTTGTATGTTACCATTCCTGATGTCCGATTTGTGTACATTTATTCTTTTACATAGGGACTGTCTGGTTTGGCCAATGTTCATGGCAGAGGGGCATTGCTGGCACATAATGGCATATATCACATTTGTAGATGTGCAGGTGAATGAGCCTCTGATGGTGTGGCTGATGTGGTTGGGTCCTCTGATGGTGTTGCTATCATAGATATGGGGACAGAGTAGGCAATGGGGTTTGTTACAGGGATTGGTTCCTGGGTTCGTGTTTCTGTGGTGTGTAGTTGCTGCTGAGTATTTGCTTCAGGTTTGGGGGTTGTCTGTAAGCGAGGACTGGCCTGTCTCCCAAGGTCTGTGAGAGTGAGGGGTCGTCCTTCAGGATAGGTTGTAGATCTTTGATGATGCGCTGGAGAGGTTTTAGTTGGGGGCTGAAGGTGACGGCTAGTGGCGTTCTGTTATTTTCCTTGTTGGGCCTGTCTTGTAGTAGGTGACTTCTGGGTACCCGTCTTGCTCTATCAATCTGTTTCCTCACTTCCCCAGGTGGGTACTGTAGTTTTAAGAATGCTTGAAAAAGATCTTGTAGGTATTTTTCTCTGTCTGAGGGACTGGAGCAAATTTAGTTTTATCTTAGGGCTTGGCTGTAGACAATGGATTGTGTGATGTGTCCTGGATGGAAGCTGGAGGCATGTAGGTAAGTATAGCGGTCAGTAGGTTTCCGGTATAGGGTGGTGTTTATGTGACCATCACTTATTTGTATTGTAGTGTCCAGGAAGTGGATCTCTTGTGTAGACTGGTCCAGGCTGAGGTTGATGGTGGGGTGGAAATTGTTGAAATCCAGGTGGAATTCTTCAAGGGCCTCCTCCTGTGGGTCCATATAATGAAGATGTCATCAATGTAGCACAAGTAGAGGAGGGGCACTAGGGGACAAGACTTGAGGAAGCATTGTTCTAAGTCAGCTGTAAAAATGTTGGCATACTGTGGGGCCATACGGGTACGCACAGCGGTATTCTCTTTCATAATAATATTAATAGCAACATGTGAGATGATTATACAAGAGAAGTGGGAATCATAGAATCATAGAAGATTAGGGTTGGATGAGACCTCAGGAAGTCACCTAATCCAGCCTCCTGCTCAAAGCAGGACCAACCCCCAACTAAATCATCCCAGACAGGGCTTTGTCAAGCCAGGCCTTAAAAACCTCTAAGGATGGAGATTCCACCACCTCCCTAGGTAACCCATGCCAGTGATTCACCACCCTCCTAGTGAAATAGTTTTTCCTGATAGCCAACCTAGACCTCCCCCACTGCAACTTGAGACCATTGCTCCTTGTTCTGTCATCTGCTACCACTGAGAACAGCCGAGCTCCATCCTCTTTGGAACCCCCCTTCAGGTAGTTGAAGGCTGCTATCAAATCCCCCCTCGCTCTTCTTTTCTGCAAACTAAAGAAGCCCAGTTCCCTCAGCCTCTCCTCATAAGTCATGTGCCCCAGCCCCCTAATCATTTTCATTGCCCTCCACTGGACAAAGAAGGTAAAAGGAAGACTGGAAGACCAAGGAGGTGGGGTATAGTTGCATAGTATAGAATTGTGATTGGTTAGATACAGGGTTAACAGGCCACGTATTGGCATTATAGCGCAGGCAGGTAGTACCTATTACAATTAAGATTGCAAAAGAGGTTATACACTGGAGTAACTTTTGCTTTCTGAATGCAGTGCCTCCCCAGATTCACATTGACCTTCCCTCTTCCCCTCAGCATCCGAGATCTAAAGCGTGTGCCAGGCTTCAGAGAGGAATTGAGTTGAGTGAGAGGAAGGTTTTTGTGCCCTGGGTTCTGGAATGCTGGAGCGGAGGGGCATGCATGCACTTCCAGTTTTAACTGAACTTCAGAAATTAATCTTAGATTAATTATTACTTAACTGCTTTTGTAAACCTTTAACATTTGTAAGCTGAATAAAATCTTGTGGGGTATGTGACAACCAGCAAAGGGTTCATTAACGCTCAGTAGTTGCTAGGTAATGTTATCTTGCTCTTGGAGTATATTCCTGCCTTCAGAGTTTTGTGATGATGCAGTGCTTTTCTTGTGGTCTAAATGTGTTGTCACTCTGTCTCCTATGAGAGCAAAATAGATTCCTTGATTGTGTCACTGAATTAATTTCTTAATAAGCAGTTAATATTTTATTTATGGTTCAGTCTCAGAGCCTAACTATAAATACAACAACTTGCAAGACTAATTTTATAAAAGATCCCCAAATCAGCTGTCTCATTGGGAATGGGCAGATGGTAAGATTTCACTGTCTTCTAGTGTTTGTTTAAACGAATTATCTGAAGATGCAACCCAGAAGTATGTGAAAAATCCAGTTATAATTTAGTCATTTGTCCTGGAATTTGAAAATATTCTTATTCTTTATTTACTTTTATGTTTTCAAATAATTAAAATTCTTTTAATTATTTACTTTATTGTATTCTTATCATTATAATAGCCAAAAGGGAAATGAAAGTGCCCATAATAAATACACAGTGTGCAGAATATATGCTCTTTCCCCCTCTCTAAAGCCGAATGCTTTTCCTCAGAGAAAGTCCAGAAGGAGATGGACACTTTACTGGGTCCCTCTCAATTAATCTGCTATGAGGATCAAAAGAAACTGCCCTACACCAATGCCGTGATTCATGAGATCCAACTTTATTGTAGCATTGTTTTAATTGCAATCCCCAGAGAAAGTGGGAAGGATACAACACTGCAGGCGTTTCTCATTCCAAAGGTACAGAGACATTGTTCACTTTGATACGCTCGTCTTCTGTGTAATATCTGTGAAAGAGGTGCAGATTTATAACCCCCTTCTCCCACTGAAGGGGTGTAGTGCATTAGGAAGCCATGTCAACTCATGATTCCAAATATATTGCTGTCTCTCTCATGTTCTTTTTTAAAGTTTCTTCCTGAGGCCTGATTCAGGTAAGCATCCATATTAAGGACACATGCTTAAGCTCTGTTTAAGTCAGTGGGACTTTAAGACTCTGTTTTAGTGAAGCACATAGTTAAATGATCTCCAGAAGAAGGATGGACTTAAGAGCTTTTCTGAAATGGCCCTCTAGCAAATTTGCTTCTCTAGCAAATGCTGAAACAACCCAGCTGTTGTCAGTGTCTTTAAAGCGTGAATATTAGAAGTAAAAGGTGGGCTCCATGTCACTGGTGTCATCAATATTATTGCTTTTTGGCAACATGGCCGTTGCCGGTAGCAAGCTTGAAATAAACAGTTTAATGTCCAGTATCCTCTGAATTACTCCTGGTAGACAGGCTTGTCACTGTGTGACTAGAACTGATCAAAACATGGAAAAACCATTTCACGACAATATCTGAAATTTCAACTTTGTTCCCATTTTGCGGGGTTCCAAAGGGAACCCTTGTTTTTGTTTTTCTTTTTTTGAAAAAAAAATTCAAAATACTTTTTCTAACAATTTTGAATTTTCAACTTTGCAAAAGTTATAGACTGTCAAAAGGAAAAATGAAACTCTACAATTCTGGTCCCGGATAACTTTTTAAAATGTGGAGAAACTTTGAAAAGTTACAGGGTGGCAAGGGGAAAAATTGACGAAAACAAGACATTATCGCTTCTATTGCATTCAGTGGCAGAAAGGAGAAAAGGGGGGAAGAGAGAGAAAGGATAAGAAAACAAACACCTGAAATTTCAAAATTTTTGGTTTTGATGAAATACTGAAACATTTTGAGAAACTGAAAGCTCCAAATGAAACTTTTTGGTTTTGAAAAAAGGCCATTTAAATCCAAAACATGTGTCAAACACATTCTACATGTGACCTTCTGCACATTGCAATAAATTTGAACTGAAATTTGTCCATGTCCCTCTCCTTATTGACTTATCTGATGGAGAGAGACTCCGGGCTTGTCTACATGGTGTGTTAGCCCACACCAGTGGAGAATAAATTCGACTCGATGTGAGAGTGTGGTGCAATAAGTGGCTCATGTGGACCCTGCTGGCATGCACTAGAAGTTCCCTCATGCACATTAACATCTTCCAGTTTCAAACAGTACTATGCTCATGTAAATGAGGGAACTTTTAGTGTGTGCCAGCGGGTCTACACAGACCAGTTAGCACATGACAGGTTGGTGCAGACAAGAAATTACAGCCCACAAACTCACCGCGTAGACCAGACCTCAGAGAACTGAACCAACTGCTTCTTCCTTGCAGGGCACCATCATTCTGCCAAATTTAGACTCTGTCCTCTTTGATCCTGAGAAATGGGAGTCTCCTCGACAGTTCAACCCAAGTCGTTTCTTGGATAAGGAAGGAAATTTTGTGAGCAGAGAAGGTTTTTTACCATTCTCAACAGGTAAATGCACTGACGGATAAACACTTCTTCTTTGAGTAATATCCCTATGGGTGTTCCACTCTAGGTGCGCTGTGCCCCATGCACCATTGTTTGGAGATATTTCATAGCAGTGGCCGTTTGGCGCATGCATATGTATTACTCAGGCTTGTGCTCCATGCCATTGTTATGCAGCATTGCATGGGCGAACCACCCTCCATTCCTTCTCAAGAGATGGAGCCTTTGCAATTGTCTGTGTTGAGTTTTACCTCAAGTGTGTCCCCTTAGCTCTTTTAGTAGTTAGTTTATTATAGTGTTTATTAGTAGTACTTAATAGTGAGTAAGTAGTAGTAGTTTAAAAAAACTTTACACACACACACACCATTTTGTATTATTCAGTCAATTAGTCCCAAGAGAAAATTACAAGTTCAGCAAAAATACCTTTGATTTCAGGTGAGAATGAACAATGTTGCATCTGAAAAGTGCATATAAGTTAGAAGGTAGCCTGTGGAGAAATAAATCATGACCATGTGTACAGAGGGAATATTTCTTCTGAAAGTGCCTGGAAATATATAGCAGAATAAGACGAGAATGCTAATCTTCATAATTGAGGGGCAGCACCCTTTGTGTGTGTGTATAATATATAACAGTAGCCTGTGCTGTTGACCTTTCCAGCTTCGTACTGGATATCAACATCCCCTTGAGTAGAGTAATCTCTTCCAATTCAAGCAGCAGAGCCCCCACTTGTTCCCCATAATGATCAGCACTGCACAGATAAATCTGTTGAGATCAGTAGACAGCCACCTTTTCACAGTGTCTTTGCTTGTGATTATAGCCACATAAACATCTATGATAGGTGCCAAGTTCTTGCTGGTGAGTGGGGGGCAGTTGCAGTGATATCTGGGAGTCAGTTTGCTTTTGGATGAGAATGAACAATCTTGCTTCTGAAAAGTACCTACAAGTTGGAAGATGGCATGTGGAGACAGAAATCCTTGGGTACTTAACTGTCCTTCCCCTTCTCTTCTTCAGAGCCCCGGGTGTGTTTTGGGGAGCAGCTGGCAAGGAGTAAGCTCTTCATCATCTTCACCAACCTGCTGAGGGCATTCAAGTTCACCCTCCCAAAGGGAGTGAAGGAAAGAAGCACAAAGCTTGTTTTGGGGAGCACAGTGCAGCCCCAGCCATATAAGCTCCGTGCTGTTCCTCGTTAGGCTGCAGTGCATCACAGATCAGGAGAAGAATCATTCATCAAGATTGTTTGACCCCATAACTCTCCTCCTTGCATCTCTTATTCTTTTTCTGGTGTCAGCATCACATATTATCGCAAGCTGTTAGATCCTGGGCAATGCAGCTGAACAGTGCAGCTGTGTCATCATTGTCTTGTGCTCAAAAAGTCTTTGTAAATTTCTTCCAGATGTGCTACAAATTTAAAAAATTACAGCAAAGAAATTTAGTGTCTGACTTGACTTCTCACTGACCTGAAAACTGACTAGTGGGAGGAAGAATTTTAAGAGGTAGATGCCGTCATTTATTATAATATTGAGGTGACAGGGTTTTAATCTAATAAATCCTGTAATTCATGTATGTGAACTGTGAATTGAGGTGTTGAGTCTGTAAAGATCTGTGTACTTGTAACCCTTCTGCCCGTCAGAGGGTTTAAAAAATTACAGCAAAGAAACAACAAGGGCCGGGTTCAGTATTTAGTGGTTCCGTTTCAATAACACAGTGCAAAACCGGCTCGAGCCCCCACCCAGTGACCTGGGACAATTACATACCACCCTCCTGGGCGCCTCTAAGAGGCAATACTTCCCCTCTTGCAAGCACAGAGTCTAAGTGTAGCAAAAGCCTTTTAATAAAGGAGGGAAACGATGCGGCATTATGTTGGGGAAACACCACAAACAAGATTCATAACACCAAGCATGAGCAAAAGACTCGCCCCCAGGTAAGTTTGGCAGTGTCCTTTTCCCCTCAGGGTCTTAAGTCCAGCAATCCAATAGTCACCCCCCCAGGTTCTGTCGTTGGTCAGTGCAGCCCCCGCACAGAGTTCAGAAGTTCATCTGCAGAGTTTACGTCCCAGCCTGGGTGGAAGTGGAGGGAGGTATGGGGGGCATCTTACATGCTCCGCTGCTCGGGTCGACAGCCAAATGCCAGGCCTCTCCATGGGTTCTGCTGCAGTCTTCTCCACCAGCCGCGCCTCTCCGTCAGCTGCCTCGCTATCCGCTCCACTCCGCGCTCTGCGCCTCTCCACCAGCCACCCAGCTGTCCGCTCCGCTCTCTGCTCGCTGTCCTGCTGTCTGCTCCTCTCCGCCAGCCGTCCAGCTATCTGCTCCGCTCTCCGCGCTAGCCGTCCTCTCACCAACTTGTCTTCAGCCCCCCTTCTACTTAACACAGCTCTTCTTCAAGGGACCTGGGCCCTGCTGCCGGGAACAGGGGCAGAGCAAGCCAGGGCCCCCCTCCACCTCCAGCATGCTTGGTCCCTGTCCCCAGCAGCCAAGCCCAGACAGGGAGCGAGCCCTGCCCGACTGCCAGGGAGACCAGCCAAACGAGCAGGGGAAAAACACAGGGAAAGGACTGAACCCCCCTTTTCCCCACTCCACAGGTAACGTGGGGTGGGGAGAACAGGGAGGGTTGGATGGGGGTGAGGGAGCCCCAGGGGGTCGGTCGGGGGGAGCAGGGGAGATTGGATAGGGGTGGGGTCCCGGGGGTGGTCAGAGGGTGGGGAGCAGGGGGGATTGGATAGGGGACAGGCGTCCCAGGGGGATGGTCAGGGGGCAGAGAGCAGGGGTGTTTGGATGGGATGCAGGAGTCCCAGGGGGCAGTCAGGGGTGGGGAGCGGGGGCTGGGAGTTCTGGGGGGATGGAATGGGGGCGGGGGCCAGGCCGTGCCTTGCTGTTTTGGGAGGCATAGCCTCCCCCAGCCTTCCCTACCTGGCCCTCCATATAATTTCTGTACCTGATGTGGCCCTAGGGCCAAAAAGTTTGCCCACCCCTAGTTTAGGCACAGACAAGGTGGTTTAAAAAGCAGTGAAATGCTGACAATGTCAGGTTCTCATCGCCTTGATTGTCTCTCTTTTGATTGTGAAGTTTCTGAAGTTGCGACAGGCACAGGAAGACGACTTCCTCCTGGACCAATTCCCCGCCCAGTTGTTGGAAACTGCGCGCAGATGAATTTTCAGTTTCATCGTGATCTTCTCATGAAGGTATTCATTCTCAGACACTGGTTGGTTGATGGTCTAATGGGCTAATGAAGTGACCTGTATTGGTAGCAGGAAGTAGTTTTACATGCTCTGGAAAGTTGTGGTCAAAGTATTGTCAAATGTGAAAATCAACCTGATCGCTAAACTCTGTCGCCTTTTAATGTGGGATGTGTCAAATTCATGTGAACCCTGATGTTTATAAAAATTAAACAACTGGGGCCAGTATTTCTGACTAGCGAAGAAGGAAAAGGAATACGTTTTTAAAGAGGGACTTTCAACAATATGAAACTTTCAGACACATTGGTTTTTAACCCTTTAGAGCACTGGCATTTTTCTAGCCTGCTCACTGAAGGATTAGCACTATGTGTTGTACATCTGTCTGTATTACTGAAAAGGTTAGAAATTAACAAATCTCTTCAGTTCTCACTCATTTTTTTCAGGGCTTGCTGTTTCTCAGTCCGTCATTGCCCCTTTCTGCTCAATCCTGCAGTGAATCCATAGTGCTCAGTAGGTGATCTCAGCAACTGGGGCAATGTACGGATTCCTATCATCTCACTGCAGGATCAGGCAGAAGGAGGAGGTACATTGTGAGGGATAATGATCTTATTGAAGTACCGGTATCCAAAATTATTGTAAAGCGAGAAATAGAAAATGCCTGGCTGAGTCAGCTGCGTCTAGTTAATGCGGGGATGGGTGCCTTAGAAATGTTATTCCCAACGGATAGCTTCTTGCATAATATTTTCTTCTCCAAAAGTGAATGTGGGTCCATGCTCCATTTGCAAGACTGGTTGGAATCCCTCTGGTAAGTCTTTGATCCGGATTCATGAACCAGGAGCAGAGCAGTGAATATCTGCCCCTGTATGGGACACTGCTAGCTTCTAGTGCCTCCAACCATCGGTTCTTTTCTAACCTTTGATGATGTCAGGAATCAGTGAATACCATTGACATGCTACTGGGGTGCAGGTGGGTCCCGGCAGGTGGATTCCATCATCGTTAAAGATTAGAAATGTTACGAATTACACCTGGTAGGACACGCACACATGTGCTACGAATTACACCTGGTAGGACACGCACACATGTGCTACGAATTACACCTGGTAGGACACGCACACAAGTGCTACGAATTACACCTGGTAGGACACGCACACAAGTGCTACGAATTACACCTGATAGGACACGCACAGTTCGAATCTAGGCTGAGGCACAGAAATAAAGTCCACAACTGCAGAGTTCCCAAAAGACACTAAGTTTATTACGCTCGAGCGTGGTGCCCCCCTGCTAGCCAGGAGGGGACCCTGAATACAGATTATACAAAGGTTATATACTTTTTAGCAAAGCATGTTGCCCTCGTGCATCGGAAACCTTAGCCAATAAACAAATCCTTGTCTTATCTACCACCTATCCCTGCTTGGTGCATTCCTCGTGCTATACCAGTATGTTAATTACACAGCATGGTCCTAAAGCCATGCATCAGTAACTTTTATTATCAGGATGAGAGGCCTCACATCAAGGCCAAGAGACAGGGAGTTAGAGACTGACAAAAACCAGATACTGCAAATCAAGGCAGGCTGGAGACAAGGAGGAGGATTTTCACACGGATTCGGTATTTAAGGATTACTCCTCCTGGTGTATGATGTGCTGGCATTTAGACAATGGTGGGCCCCAAACCAAAATGGAGTCACATGTGCTAACTTTTCCTTAACAGAAAGGAGAGAACGGTGACTTACCTGTATAATGATTGTGCCCATATACATTCCACTGCAGGTGTCTGTGTGCACAGTGCTCTTGAGTTGGAAACTTTTGCGAGGGGAGTGCATAAAAGGGGTGCCCACCACCTCTCTCTCCGTTCCTTCTCACTGCCCATGGTGAGAGTTATAGGTCCCTGTAGCATTTGCATCAGTTAGCCAGTATTTTATAGTTTTAGTGGGTATAGTTAGTAGTATTTAGTACTTAGTTATAGTTTAGCAGTTTCCTGGAGGATTTTGGTATGAAAAAATCCCCAGGTTTTGAGCAGTGTGCCACAGGCAGGGCTGTTATCCCTGTCACAGGTAGGCAGAAGAGCTCCTTGATTTGTGTTGGTGAGGGCCAGGTGAGGGATAAATGCCCTATTTGTACCTCATTCCCCACCAGGACTGAAAAACAGAGACTTTCCTCTAAAAGGTCACTTCATGAAAGAATTGATGCATCCTGCACTGGTGCCAAGCCCCGGTCATGAGGAAGGGAACTCAAAATCAACCAGGAGTCCCCTCCAGTTGTTTCACAAGTCTGGTGACAAGCATCACACTTTTAACCTTCACCGCCAGCCTCGCCGAAGCGCTCTGGGCTTTCTGACGTTTACGAGAGCACAGAGTCTCTGGCTTCTCTGTGATGATGATGGAATTCTGCTGCCTTGAGTCAGCTGCACCCCGTGGCAAAGCAAAGATGTTCACGGAATCCTGCAAGCCCTGATGGCTCAGGCACGGTCTGGCACGATTCTATGAGAAAGGGATGGTTTATTTAAGGCACTAGGGATTATCAGAGTTCCAGTGTGCCAGCCTATTACTTGCTGGTGAACATAATTTTCACTAGGTAACATGGTCCTTAGTATGTGGCTCTGTTAGGAGAATAAGAGTTACAGATTGTATTCTAATTTGTTCCAAGGGTGAAAGAAATTATTACGGGTTATTGGAAGTAGGCCCCTTGGATAAGAAATGGGATTTTGTACTCTCCTAGTCATTTATTACTTTGATCCTCGCGTATAGTTTTTGCAACTGTTTAGGGCCAAAGCGAAGTTTGGGTGGGTGGTGGAAGGTCAGGTGGGCTCGGAACGAAGGATGAAAGATTGTGTCACTATGGGAAACAGGCTGAATTGCTTCACTGCTCATTGCCAGACAGTCTAACATTTTGGGGGGAGGAGGGAGGGTAAAAGGTGTAAAGATGTTGTCAAGGAAGTGATATTTGGCCAGGATTTTGGCCCTGCTCCACTCCCGTTGCACTCCTTTAGCCGAGCAAACAGGATGGAAAATGGGCTTAAGCAATCACTGGGGATTCTCCTTGCATAGAAAATTCCCTGGGCATCGTGAATGTGACAGAACAGAGAGAGCAGTCTTGTGGGAAGAGAAAGGGTGGCCAGAATACATTGGGGTCCAGTGATCCTGGGCTAGCAGAATGGCCCCTAATGATAAAATTTGCTGGCTGGAATAAATTAGAGCATCTCTGATGCTGTGGAGAGTGAGAAGGATCACCACAAAATCATTCCTAACAGTGAATATAATGAGTAGACACATCCCTGTTCTTGGGGACAACTCAGGAAACAACAACAAATCTGATAGTGAGGTGAAATGTTCCTGCTGGTATCCTGATCCCATAGATGAGAGGGGAATATCACCCCCCATTACAGATCCCCTGAGAGATCGTCATCAGTGAGAAAAGGAAACTCATCATCTATTGGGTTGGTGGGTTTTTTCCTCACCTCCCCACCTGTGCTTTTCTGGCATTGATCCAGTCTACAGCTGGCAAAAATTCATGGGAACATCTTCACCTTGTGGTTTGGAGGGATCCCTGTGATCACACTGAATGGATTCCAAGCAGTGAAAGACAGCTTGACCAGCCACCCTGAAGATGTTTCTGGGAGGGCAATGACTCCTTTCTTCAAAGCTCTGTTAAATGGAGAGGCTGAGATTTGTTTTCCATAGAAATTAAATGGAAATGTTGAACATCTGCTTGAGGTGGCCATTCCTCTATTTTTTAGCCATTGTCTCTGGTACAGTAATGGCAGATCTTAACTGTTCAGTGCTACCGTAAGTGAGCAGCCAGATTGATAGGGGGAAAAGGGGGAAAACAGCCATTTAAAGAGAACAAAAGAATAAAAATGCCAGAGAAATAAAACTGACTGATAAGAAACTTGTTTGAAGCATTCGCTGGGCCAGATTCAGAGGTGACACATAGGCAGCAGTGCCTGATGCCTCTGATAAGTGGTGGGACCGCAGGTGCTGGAACCTGTCTGCATCCCAGATGCACTCCCTCCTGCTCCAGCCTGAATAGACTTTCAAGGTGAAAACCTGGTGAGGAGAGGGCGGGGGCTCAGAGGCAAAGCTTTGAGAGGGGATGAAAGAGTTTGGGGTGGGGGGCGCGCGGGGAAATGAAAAGACAAAATTGTTCCCTCTGCCTCTGCCCTCCCCCTATCATGAAACCCTGGGACACATTATAGTAAAGGGCTTGGTAAGAGAAAACAATATCTCTGTGACTCCTTTCCCCTCCAGTCCCTGGCCTCTTTTGTCTCTCTCTCCCAACCAGTCTGGCTGTGACCTTTTTATCTGCCCTTAGTATTGTCCCTCCGGTCACCATTCCCTCTACTTACGCACATTTTCACCCCACACAGCTATCATCTATCTCCCCCTCCAACCTGGTCCCTGCCAGCCTAGGAAGCCACCCAACGCCCCAGCATCTTAACTCCCTCCAATCCAAACCAGCCCCATTCAGAATCTCTCTTCCACTCAACACCCATAGGCTTTGCGCTCCCACGTCTCCCCTTCCCCCACTGGGAAACACCCCCTTAGCTCTTGAAAGCTCTACCCCTCTCTTCTTTTGTAACCCTAAGCTCAGAGCGCCTCCCTCCCTCTCTTCTCTGTAGGCTTTGAATCCATCCTTCCCTTCCGCTGAAGACTCTGAACGCCCCATACACACTGGAACTTCCCAGACTCAGCATTTGTCACCTGGCCCCCTGCCCCCTTGGGGGTACCACACAGGGGAATAGCTCCCCTAGCACTCCGTGGCTGGATTTGTGGGGGGGGGGGGGGAGAGAGCTGGACTGGGATGGGCTATCCCCTGGCCAACCCCAGAGCTCAGCACTTGGACCCAGTGGTCCAACACCCGATTTGGGATAACAGTCTTCTGCTACTACAAGCTTAATGTAGTTAGTCCTGTAATTCAAGTGGTAGACACGTATGCGGCAATGCTGAAGGTTCAGGGTTCAAATCCTGCATGCCTGGAGGGTTATGACAGATGAACATAGTAAAATTTTGTTTTTTACACTTTTCCCTTTTAAAAAAAATCACTTAGGAGGAAAGTACATGCAAAAACTTACATTAAAAGAATGTTGTTTAGGTTGCAAAGTCAAGCACGCCAAAGTTAGGATTTATTGTTCTCTGTGCTATCTAATTTGGCCTCCTTGTGCGTATGCAGTGGGATAGCCTTTAATAACTTGATGACACATTATTTTTTCCACAGGACCCTTCCTCATTCAGGGCAACTGTCAATCCGGCCTTTCCTAACTTGCTCGCTTGACTCTGCCACTGAAATAATTCCTAGACTGACAGACTCATAGATTTTAAGGACAAAAGGGACCATTTGATCATGTAGTATGACCTCCTCTATATCACAGGCCATCAAATTTCACCCAGTTACTCCTGCATTGAGCCCAATAACTTGTGTTTGACTGAAGCCTCTCTTCCAGAAAGGCCTCCAGTCTTGATTTGAAGACTTTACAGAATGGAGAATCCACCTCTTCCCTTGGTAGTTTGTAACAATAGTTGATTACCCATACTATGAAAAATGTGTGCCTTATTTCTAATTTGAGTTTGGCCGTAACCTCCAGCCATTGGTGGTGGTTCTGCTTTTCTCTGATGGATTAGAGAGCCATGTAGTACCGAGTATTTGCTCCCCACGTACTTACAAATTATATTCCAAGATTTATTAAATATGTTCTTTTAATATGTTTTTTTTATGTAATAAATATTAGTGTGACAGGTAACTCATTCTCAGTGGCCTCAGGTATTACGTTAGCAACTAATTGCAACTGGAAGCAGCAGAAACGTTTTGGGATAATGACGTTCATAGAATCATAGAATATCAGGGTTGGAAGGGACCTCAGGAGATCATCTAGTCCAAGCCCCAGCTCAAAGCAGGACCAATCCCCAAATAAATCATCCCAGACAGGGCTTTGTCAAGCCTGACCTTAAAAATATCTAAGGAAGGAGATTCCACCACCTCCCTAGGTAACCCATTCCAGTGCTTCACCACCCTCCTAGTGAAAAAGTTTTTCCTAATATCCAACCGAAACCTCCCTCACTGCAACTTGAGACCATTACTCCTCGTTCTGTCATCTGCTACCACTGAGAACAGTCTAGATCCATCCTCTTTGGAACTCCCTTTCAGGTAGTTGAAAGCAGCTATCAAATCCCCCCTCATTCTTCTCTTCTGCAGACTAATTAATCTCAGTCCCCTCAGCCTCTCCTCATAAATCGTGTGCTCCAGACCCCTAATCATTTTTGGTGGCCTTCTCTGGACTCTTTCCAATTTTTCCACATCCTTCTTGTAGTGTGGGGCCCAGAACTGGACATAGTATTCCAGATGGGGCCTCACCAATGCCGAATAGAGGGGAATGATCGTGTCCCTCGATCTGCTGGCAATGCTCCTACTTATACAGCCCCAAATGCCTTTAGCCTTCTTGGCAACAAGGGCACACTGTTGACTCATATCCAGCTTCTCGTCCACTGTAACCCCTAGGTCCTTTTCTGCAGAACTGCTGCCTAGCCGCTCGGTCCCTAGTCTGTAGCGGTGCATGGGATTCTTCCGTCCTAAGTGCACGTTGCACAACCTGAGACTGGGGAAGAAAGACCTGGAGCACAGAGTGCCAGAGGAAACCTGTCACCTGGTGGCATTTTTTGCAAGTCAGAAAGGTATGTCACTGCTAAGAAATTAGGTGCTTTTCAGCCGTGGATTCATGTTTTTAGTATGTGAGCTACTCTGTCCTACTTCCTACTCTCAAATCAGAGGTGGCTTCTTCTGCTCCAGACTGGAGTATCTGAGCCATATAATTGACCATGTGGAACGGAATAAAAATGTAGAGAACGCCGAGTCCCAGATTTCAGCACCAAACGTCCTCCTCCTCGTCCTGCTGCCGCTGCTTCAGAGTGTTCTCCTGCTGGCTGCTGCTGACAAAGCTGCCGCTGTAGAATATTGTCCTGTTCCCACCTCATTGGCTCAATGGTGCCACGGGCAAAGTCCAGTGCTGAATTCCTCCAGCTTTGACTGCTGTAAGCCAGCCCCAGCCGCCTCTGAGTATTTGTGTTTGTTGCCACAGTGGAGTGCGGCATTGATGGCCGTCAGCAGTTTGAAAACGGGGCAAGCACAAACTGATCCCAGATGTAAGCCCCTGGTGGACTTCTGCGGAATGGTATGCAAAGGCAGATGGCTTTGTGCCCCAGTGGTGAGTATGCCGCCTATTACAGCTACATCTCTCAGACGTCTCCAAGTGGTCTCTTCCCTGATTCGTTGTTAAATCGCTTGCTGGTGGCAACGTACCAGGTTTTAACCTAAGCTGGTAGAAATAAGCTTAGGGGGTCTTTCAGGCGGGTCCCCACATCTGTACCCTAGAGTTCAGAGTGGGGAAGGAACCCTGACAGCATCAGTCATCCCAAAGGCCCTGGATTGGCCCAGGCATTGCTGGTTCATGGAAATCCGAAATCTCTCACTGACACCTCCAATATCTCTACCTCTTCTACCAGATTTAATTGCGCAGAACAATGGGACAACATTTCATCTCGATTTGTTCTCGCTACACCTTATGGCAAGGAAGCTGTCTGTCTAACAGACATGGAGGAGAATTGTTCTGCTGATGTGCAGAGCATACTGATTCAGTGCAGAAAGCAGTCCAATGAGGGCAATTTATTCTGCGGAATGGAAGGGTTTTTCATCCTTGTCTTGCAAACTCAATCTTCCCCTGCGAGAGACATCAATCCTTCATTTACTTGAGTAGCTCTTATCCTTAACAACCTCTGGCTTGTCTGTAAGCTCATTTACATGCTTATTTGGCTACTATCTGAGTGCATCATTCAGCGATTTAAAACCATACCATTTTCCTCCTCATCCTTCAGTTAGTTTGTGAAAAATCTGAGAGTTTTTGCTCCAATGAATGAATGTCCGTCACTGTGGGGATAAAGTCACACTCTTCCATTTCAATTAGTCCGTTCACTTACCTGTTTCTTCCCCCTCCCCCCCACCCCCAAAGCCTCATTCATTCAAGCGTGGGGCTGCATTGCATACTCTAGATGTCCTCTGAGCTCTGTCATTTTATCTGATTAGAACAAAACCATTCAGGCAGTCCCTTAGGCTATATATTTCTATTGCTCAGAGCTGCCAGGGTCAGACCATCTCAGCACTGAGACTATCGAACTGGGGGTCTCACTGCATAAAGTTAAATTATGAGGTGACCGATTTCGAACTCCCAGGTCAAGTAAGGTCACATGGTACCAGAGACTGGTCACTTCTGCAGCCTCTTTTAGGGGGATGCCCATAGCTGAACTATGTAGGTGTACTTGGAGTAACATACATACTCTCACCAGCCATTACTCTTTAGCTCAGGCCCCTTGTTCAAATGCTCAATTTGGCACGACAGTGTTTCAGTCTTTGCTGAATTAAACTTGCAGTACCCTCCTTGGTCTATTACATACTGCTTTAGGAGTCACCGGAAGTGGACCACGTGTCCAGAAGCACTTGAAGAAGAAAAGAAGGCCACTTACCGTTAGTAACTGGAGTTCCTTGAGATGTGTTGTTTACATGTGTTTACATGACCCACCCTGCTTTTTACGGCTACTGTCGAAGCCAATAGCCTGGATTTGATAGTGGCACAGAAGCTGAGGGTTCGTTGGTCACTCTGCTCCTTTATACCCTTGAGTTGGAGGGGCTCGAGGTCATCAAAGAAGCACACTTCTGGGTAAAGTGTTTGGCTCTCGAGCACACGGGGTAAGTGCACACCAGAAGTGGAACGCATATAGGGTATGTCTACACAGAGGTATAAAAACCCATGGCTGATCTGGATCAGCTGACGGGCACACAGGGCTTAGGCTCTGGAGCTGAAAAATTGCTGTGTAGATGTTTCTGCAAGAGTAAAGGGTCCCAGAGCTTGGGTTCCAGCCCGAATGCATATGTCTACACAACGATTTTTAGCCCTGGACCCTGAGTGCTGTAAGCCCGAGTCAGCTGACCTGGGCCGGCCGCAGGTGTGCTGTGGATCTTTTATCCCCATGTGGATATACCCATAAACGATACATCTCGAAGAACTCCACTTACTAAAGGTAAGTAGTTTTCCTTTTAGTCAGTTCAAGTGAGTTCAGTGCAGTTCCCAATCGAACACATTAATAGTGAAGGGCTTAGAGGAAATTCACAGGGTGTTACACTACTCAACTAGATAAGCAGCTGTGGTGATCTCCCTTTATACAGTACACATGCAGGAGGCAGTTCAATGACATTCAAATGAATACAGCGGAGTTTGTATCCAGTTGCGGTAATGAAATGTTGGATAAATACTGTGCAAAACATTGTTGTCAAGGTTTAATTTTGGAATGTAAACGCCTCTGTATTGACTTGAACTTCACTGAGCTGGAGTTCAATTAAGTTTATAAAAGTTTGACCAAGTTCACACTGTAACACGCAGGGTTTACCAGATTCACTAACAAGAAGCTCTCAGCTGTGCTCTTCCTTACCCTATCCTCAGCTCAGTGGCTTCCCCGGCAGAAGTCTTAGTTTGAAATTCCAAAAAGCAGCTCCATAACAACCCTCCAGAGGATACAGAATAATACAAATGTGAAGATACAAGAAAAGCTAGAGAAGCAAAGTCCTTGGGTTGGTAAATCCAACTCAGAGGTCCTGGTAAGCTACGGAACTAGAGTTTTAAAATGATAAAACATTTTCCTCATTTTTGAGGTGTTGGTCTATGGCTCAGCTTCACCAGGATACACCAGCTGCTTTGGACCACTTTTGTGATGCAAAGAAGCCATAGCTCCATTTGAATGGTCTGGTTAACGTGGGTTTACAGCTCCTGGCATCCCTGGAGCAGCTGGAGCATACTAGTGAATTTTCTTTACCCAAATTGAAGTTGTTCTATGCAAACGATAAAAACTCTGATTTTAATTTAATTCTTTCCCATCTCCTAGGGCCTCCAGGGGAATACAATAAAAATCATACAAACACGCAGTGGCCAAGAACTTGTGTTTTGCAGAGCCTAAAGGAATCCCATTTTTTTTAAACTAAATTGAGAACCAACAATTCTGCTTCGAGTCATAGATTCATAGATATTTAGGTCAGAAGGGACCATTATGATCATCTAGTCTGACCTCCTGCACAACGCAGGCCACAGAATTTCACCCACCACTCCTGCAAAAAACCTCACACCTATATCTGTGCTACTGAAGTCCTCAAATCGTAGTTTAAAGACTTCAAGGAGCAGAGAATCCTCCAGCAAGTGACCCGCGCCCCATGCTACAGAGGAAGGCGAAAACCCTCCAGGGCCTCTTCCAATCTGCCCTGGAGGAAAATTCCTTCCCGACCCCAAATATGGCTATCAGCTAAACCCTGAGCATATGGGCAAGATTCATCAGCCAGATACTACAGAGTCGTGTCCCTATGGCTGCTCCAGAACAGGCTGGATCAGAGATTCTTGTCAGCAGTTTACGCAGAGCCACACCTGCATCCCAGACACCTTGTGCCATGGGGTGAGGGCATGTAGGGAAGGGGAGACCCGTCACTGCTCCAATTGCTGCTTGAGATGGAGCATCGAGATGTCTGTAAGCTGAGCCATGCAGTTTGCTACACCTCGCTTTCTTTATACCTTTTTAGTTTGAGTTATTTCTTTCTTTTTTTTTTTTTTTTAATTACCACAAGTTTGTGCTTTGAGGGGTTCCCTACTGTTTGGCCCTTTGTTGTTTTTTTTCCCCCTCTGGGCCTCTTGCATGGCCTCGAGTGCAGGTTATGCCCAAGACTTGGGCCTTCAAATTCTGTCAGACCTGCCACAGGTCCTTTCCCCACAGTGACGGACATTCCAGCTGCCTTCATGGCTTGGGAGAAACCCACATTCCCTCTCAATTTAAAATTTGCTTTGGATTTTAAAAAAAGGGTTTTTAAGATCTGAGGGAGGACAGACTTAAACTCTTCTGTGTAGAGCACCCTCTCAGACTCACCGAACATTTATTTAGTAGAGGATCACTAGGCAACACTTTAATACCAAACTTTATTCAAAAAGAAAAATGACTAGTTAAGCAAAGAGGCATGCACTTACCGCTTCCACGACACTCCAATTATACAGTACTTACACTCAGACAGGGACTCATGTATCAATGGCTGATCAGTCCACTGACCGCAGAGTGCAGTACGACCTTATAATCCTGGAACATAACGGTCCCCTTTTGATCTTAATTGGAGCTCTCCCCAATTTAACAAAACGGCTCCTTTGATAATCCATTATAACACTAATTAACAATAAACTGCCCCTTGCCATAATTTTATTCTGCCATCTCCTCATTGGCTCTTTCCATTACACATTATTTAAATTAACATCTCCACCATTGTCCTTCCTATGCTATCAATACAGATAGCATTTAATGAAACATTGAAATCCCTCACTGAAAACCTTGCTTAAACCGTTACAACCAAAACATAACAGCAGCATAACCCTGGGTCATGTTCTTGCTAACTTCTATTTTCTGTCGTACCAAAGCCTAATTTCTACTTAATATATTTGATAGGCTACAAGTGGTGGCAGGTCCACCCCCCCATATACTCTTGTATTGGGGCACGAGGGTGTCTGGGGCGCAGGAGCGGACTCATGGACAGAGCTGACAAAATCTCAAATCAAGAGGGCATGGGCATGCAGATATCCTGACGTGGAGAACCCATAGGGGGACACGTCTTGAAGAGCTCAGGTTACTGTACAAGGTAAGTAACCTTTCCTTTGTGAGAGAATTCTCAATTTGTGTGAAAACTTTCCCAAGGGCTTTCTCCCAGCCCTTCATCAAATTATATAATTAATGTTGAAACTGGTTTTTACCTTTACACACAACATTTATACATCAGAGGGCAGGCCAGTCTCACTGGGAGCTTAGAGTTTATGGTCTGGTGGGTAAGGTTTGGCTAGCAGAAAGATTGGCTTACAGTACAAAGGTCTTATTAAATACACATGAAACTTGCAATTCACCACGCTGATGATAGGTATAAAAGCAGGGAATCACAGGGAGAAGGAGAGAGGTAGATAGAAGGGGATTAAAGCCTATTTAGGGAGAGCTGGAACCTCAAAAAAGACAGGGAGAGTTCAGACCTGACCACAGAGTGGACAGACAGATAGAGCAGCAGGGTGATGTTGGGGATAAGTGAGTTTTTAGTAACTCTGGTCATCTCTCTCTTTGTTGTGCAATTTCTGAAACTGAAGTGGGCATGTAGCAGGCTTCCTCCTGGACCAACTCCCCTCCCGCTCATCGGCACCATGTGGCAGATGGATTTCAAACGCCAGCATGAGACTCTCATTAAGGTATTGTGAGTGTGTGTCCAAATATAACCAAGTAAATGATAAAATTAGCAAAAGGCGGCACATAAGGCACTTCTGCGTGCTAAATAACATTTCATCTGGCTTGTGCGTGGGATAGTAAACGATGGCCATAAATTCCATTACCTGTTAGTGATGAAAGTGTGAATTTAATGACATCTGCTGAGCAGAAGATTGAATGAGAACGAAGTATTCCTGACTCAGCAAAAAGAATTGACTTGCTTAAACGGGGGGGGTCCCCAAACCCTGGTAGGTCATGAGTAGGCTCCTAAATGTATATGTAACTATCTAGATAAAGTGAGATGATATTTCGAGGTGCTGAGCTCCCCCAAGTCCCGCTGACGTCAATGGGAGCTGCAGGTGTTAAATATGGATTTATTGAGGCACCCCACTTAGACAATTTCAGCCTCAATCTATTCAACTGTCGCCTGGTTTCCTTCAGTATTTCTTGCTACATTTGCTCATATCCAAAGTATTTATGTTTCTGGGATGGCTATGCTCCTTCCCAGCTCAATTCTTCGCTGAAGCCTTAATGCTCAGTAGGTGGCATTGCATTCACTTCTACGGTAAGAACCTGGAACACACCCAATTTCATCAGGCAGAAGGAACAGCCGCATTGCGAGACAGAAAGATCTTTTTCAAACACCAACGACAGAAATTATTGCAAAGAGAGAGGTAGCAAATGACCAGCTGCCTTAGGCAGAAATTTGCCCTTTATACAAGTTCTGGAGTGAATGTGCCTTTATAACATGCCAAGAGATCTGGTTGCTTTAAAGGATTCAGAAAACAGGGGCAGGTGAGAGGAATGACTAGATGATCTCCTGAGGTCTCTTCCAACCCTAATCTTCTAGGATTCTGATGGGGAAATAAATTAATGGGGATGTTTCTGGGCACTGGGCTGTTTGTAATTTGCCGGTAGCTCTAAAGGAGAAAATGATATGCTTTAGTGAGTTCAGAGGTAGGTCACTGCAAGGGGCACTTAGGAAGACTGAGATGCATGAGATTGCCCAGCATTATCGCATATAACTAACCCTGATAAACTGTGACTCCAAGGGACAATAATAAATCTCCCAAGCATGTCAGTTACCACCTTTATTCGGTGTGTTTTATATGCAATGTTTACACACAAGGTATTAGAAGAGACACCACAGAATTGTCCCCTTAATTGGAAGGCACAAGCCATTCTACTCCTGGGGACGTCTGTCCATCATGAGGTGAAACTCACCTCTAGGTAATTCTAATCCCATTCCGTACAAGACATTTAAATAGCATCCCCATGACACAGCTGCTGAGACATCCTGTTGGATGAGAGAGTATGGTCTTATCTCAGTCAGCTATGAGGCTTTTCTGACTTTAGCTCGTCTTTCGCCATGGTTCGGGGTTTCACTACAAATGTTTCTACAGCACCCCCTCCCACCCCCAAGAGAGCGTCCTGGAGTAAGCTGGGCGGTTGATTCATTGTGTACAGTTTTTCTGACTTGTGGTTTTCTAGCACTGATGATGTCTCTAGTTGGCACAGATTTACGGCAACATCTTCACCTTGTGGATGGGACATATTCCTATCGTCATACTGAATGGATTCCCAACTGTGAAGGATGGCCTGACTGTCCACTCTGAAGAGGTCTCTGGCCGGCCAACAACCCCTTTCTTTCGGAAAACGGCCGGAGGAAAGGGTAACATTTTCTTTCCTTATTAACTATATAGAAAAAGTAAGTTCACATGATCCTTTAAGTGCGGCTGCTCCCTGCTTCCATAGTCATCTCCCCATGGGAATGCTGCTGCAAACAGTTAAAATCACTACAAAAGTGACTTTTCTGATACTAATCAGTGAGGCAAACAGCCACTGAATAGAACGGAGGAGCAAAATCCTGACTAATAAGTTTGTTTGAAGCATCAGCCAGGAATGTGAACATCAGCTGGCATTACTCCCATTGTACGTATGCTTTACACAGTACTAGTTTTGTCATAGTCATCTAATGTGATGGCTTTTTAACCTGGGCAGGATCTTCTCACCTGCTGGGCTTCAGGTCAGATCCCTGCGCTGTCATTCAAACACAACCATTCTTGCCCTTTTATTCATGCCTTGCACTGCAGCAAATCTCACCCCACGGAATTCCCCTCCTCTCTAGAATTCCTGGTGTGGGTTCCCAGCTGTAGAATTACATGGTTTTGTATTACAAATGATTTAGGAGAACTACATCCTGAGTTTTTGAAGCCCCACTTTCTATTTCTCTTATAAGAGCAACAAAACCCTTGACATCAAGTACTTTTCTGAAGTTGTCACAAGCCTTATCACATCTGTGGCCAGATAAAGGAGTTCAGCTAGGAGTCACATTCTTCTGCATTTACCTCTCCTGTTAGAAAATTTATTTTAGATTTAACTGTTACTATGTGAAGGATTTTGCTTTATATAAACAACAATTCTCAATGGCCTCAGGTATTATTTTCACAAGTGGTCACACCTGGAAGCAGCAGAGACGCTTTGGGCTGATGACCCTGCGGAACCTGGGGCTGGGCAAGAAAGGCCTGGAGCACCGAATCCAAGAGGAGGCCCGTCACCTGGTGGAGTACTTTATGAATGCGAGAGGTACATCATTGCCAGCATAGCTGGGCCTTTTCACTTCCAGAAGCGTGTCTCTGTCATGCCAGCAAGAGGAGAGAATTCCAGGCCACAGATGGCTAGATATGGGCGGAGTTAACACCAGTGCTTTATGTTAAGATAAATCTGAACACACGTAAGTGAGGCTCTAAAGTAGCCAGGAACTAGAGCCCTGCAGCGGGACTGGGATCCCGCCAGACCTGCAGGACCTGCTGACACAATAGCAGGAGTGGGTGGGAGTGAGTATTGCAGGGCAGGAGCAGAATTAAACATCGTCCTGCCCAGGGCTCTACCAGGAACCAATCCATGAATAACTTCACAGGTCATAACCGACACTTTGAATTTTAGCTGAAACTAAGCTGGAGTCCAGTACTAGCTCTGGAGCCTATGTGGGATGTGCTCCTTGTAAGACCCACTGCTAAGGAAGTGGTTCAACACCAGCTGATATTTCTGGAGCCTTCAATTATAGCTCTATTCGTAGGTTCATATATTCCAGTGCCAGAAGGGACCATTATGATCTTCTAGTCGGACCTTCTGTATAAAATAAGACCCTGAACTTTCCCAAAATAATTTTATTTGAACTAGAGCAGAGCTTTTAAGCTTTTAAAAAAATCCAATCTTGATTTTAAAATTGCCATGGTGGAGAATCAACCCTGAACCTTGGTAAATTGTTCCAGTGGTTAATTACCCTCGCTGTTAAGAGCTTTTTTTTTTTTTTTTTTTTTATTTCCCATCTGAATTTGTCTAGCTTCAACTTCCAACTGTTGGATCTTGTTATACCTTTGTCTGCTAGTTTGAAGAGCCCGTTATTACATCTTTTTTCTCATCTAGATACTTACAGCTTGTAACCAAGTCACCCCTTTAACCTTCTTTGTTAAGATAAACAGATTGAGCTCTTTGAGTCTATCACTACAAGGCAGGTTTTCTAATCCTTGAGTCATTTTTGTGGCTCTTCTCTCAACTCTCTCCAATTTATCAACATCTTTCTTGAATTGTGGCCACGAGAACTGGCCATGGGATTCCAGCAACAGTAGCCCTAGTGCCAAATACAGAGGTAAAACAACCTCTCTGCTCCTACTCAAGGTTCCCCTGTTTACGCATCCCAGGATCACATTAGTCCTTTTGGCCACAGCATTGCACTGGGAGCTCATGTTCAGCTGATTATCCACCACAACCCTCCAATCTTTTTCACAGTCACTGCTTCCCAGGATAGAGCCCCTCATCCTGTAAGTATGGCCTGCATCCTTTGTTCCCAGATGTATACGTTTACATTTCACTATGTTAAAACGCATATGGTTTGCTTGCACTTCCCTTCCCAAATGATCATGACCTGTCTTCATTATTCACCACTCCCCCAATCTTTGTCATCTACAAACTTCATGAGGAATGGTTTGTTTTTTTTCTAGTCATGTTAAATAACGTAGGGCCAAGAACCAATGCCAGTTGTACCCCACTAGAAAAACACACGCTCAGTGACGATTCCCCATTTACAGTTACATTTTGAGACCTATCAATTAGCCATTTTTATAGCTGTTTAATGTGTGCTGTGTTAATTTTGTATCGTTCCTATTTTTTAACCAAACTGTCATGCAATACCAAGTCAAATGGCGTACAGAATTCTAAGTTTATTACATCAACACTAATACCTTTAGCAAATTACACTTGTAATCTCATCAGAAAAAGATATCAAGTTAATTTGACAGGATCTATTTTCCCTAAACCTGTGTTGATTGACATTAATTGTATTATTCTCCTTTAATTCTTTATTAATCAAGTCCTGTATTAGCTGCTCCCCTTTCTTGCCTGACATCTATGGGTTCAATGTCAGAGTGAGAGACACATAATTGCCTGCCCTTTTAAAATATTGGTACAACATTAGCATTCTCCCTCTCTTCTGAAACTTCCCCAGTGTTCCAAGTGCTATTGAAAATCAACATTAATGGTCCAGCGAGCTCCTCATCCAGCTCTCTTAGAAGTCTTGGATGCAGATTATCAAGACCTCTGACTTAAAAATGTCCGACTTTCATAGCTGCTACTTAACATCCTCCTGAGTTACTGTTGGAATGGAAAGTGTTTCATCATCATATATGACTACATCTTCTCATCCCCCCCCCCCCCCAAATACAGAACAAAAATATTAGCTGAATACTTCTGCCTTTTCTGCATTATTATTGACAACCCTACCATTTCCATCGAGCAGTGGATCAATACCATGAAGAGTGCAGTTCAGTAATCCAGCCGAGAAATGATCACGCCCTGGATGAATGCAGGGAGGGCAGACTATGACAGGGCACAGTCACAGGCTCCTTACTAGCTTTACAACAGCTGACAACATAAACAAGCAGCCTTGACTATTGCTGGACCTGCGCATTCAAACACAGCAGGTGATCCAGCAGGACCTCAAACCTGAGGACTTTTCCAGCAAAAAGTTGGCCAAACCTTTCCTATCGGGCATCATTACCACCAGCTGGTCTGGGTTTAGCGGCAGACAGCTGGGGGCTGCCGAAGCACCTTTGAAAATCAGGCCACAATTAGTTTGGTGTCTAAATATGGAGTTAGGAACCTACTTATATCAAACCCATTTTGGGCAACGAGACCATCGAGAGTGCTTGACCCCCAATTCCACAGAATCAAACCCATTCAAACTGAGACAGCCCTGCTGCCTCTCCCCCTCCCTCTTCAGTGGCCTGCGCAGGATTCATCTCTCAGTAGAGGGAGGGAGGAGCAGTGTTGAAAACGTTAATGTGAATTCTGATCACTACTTTTGCAGGAGATCCCCTGGATCCTTCTTTCCCCATCATCCATTCGGTCTCAAACGTGATTGCGGCTGTGATTTTTGGCCATCGCTTTTCCACTGAGGACAAAAATTTCCACCAGCTGGTTGAAAACAATGATTATTTGGCCAGCTTTGGAGGCAGCATCAGCGAGATGGTGAGTACGTACAAGCGCTTCTCGTTATTTTATCAGTATCCAAAGCAAAGCGAGGTTTCTCACCCAACAAAGAAGGAAGTGAGATCTCTACATTGAGGAATTTACTATATATTATACAGTTAGTGAGGGCTGGTGTACAACATGCCGGATTAAAGAAGGTTTCAGGTTTTTGGAGTAAATGGAATCTTAGGCTTTGTCTACGCTGCACTTTTGTCGGTAAAACTTTTGTCGCTCAGGGGCGTGAAACCCCCTCGTCCCCAAAAGACAAAAGTTTTACTGATGAAAAGCGCTGGTGTGGACAGTGCTTTCTTCCACCAACAAAGCGACCACTTCTTGTTGGGGGAGGGTTTATTGTGTCAGCGGGAGAGCTCTCTCCTGCTGCCAAAGAGCGGCTACGCTGGGCACCTTTTAGTGGCCCGGCTGCAACAGCACAGCTGTGTCGCTAAAAGGTGCATAGTGTAGACACAGCCTTAGCTGGCTAACTCCAGGTAGCCACCTTTTTATCAAACCGTCAGTGCACAGCCTCCCCTCCTGGATACCTTGGTACGGGGTCTCTTCAGCACTCATCGTATGCTGCAGTCTGAAGACCTGAAGCACACCCAGGTGTTACACCGCGCATGCCTATGACAGTATGACTGATTTGTCTTAGGCTGAGACAAGGCCTGAAGCTTCAACACGTAGAAAACTCATTCAGACTTTGGCATTGGGCCAGCTTCTAGGGCGTGGGTGCCATTAGAGCAGGCTGGATGAAGGGCTTCTGACCTCTAACAGGCAGGCCAAGTCAGTGCTCTCGCATGGAGCCAACAGCAGCTGGCCTTGGATTGCCTCCTTCTTGGGAACCTTCTCTCTTCTCCCAGCCTGTCTTCCATCCCAGATGCAAGTTCCCAGCTGGTCATCCAGATAGGAATTGGCAGAGAATCATGGTAGCCATTGGCATGGTGGTTCAGGGACAAATTGGTGCAAAGCCGAGAGCAGCTCTGTCTGGAGATGCTGACTGGCAGTGAGGTGCTGTTGGCTCACGGGCAAAGGTGGGCTCCTCCTTATGTTTATCAAGAAAGCAAAAACCAAAACTCAACTTCCTCTTTGAGGCGGCCTCTGCATATTCCCATTGGTGCAGGAGTCCCCAAACTGTGGGGTGCGCCCCCGTAGGGGGGAATGGAGGAATATTAGGGGGCAGCGCTGGGGCCCAGGCCAGCCCCCACGGGGGGTGGGGTAGGAGCACCACCCTGCTCCACTCCTGGCCCCACCCCGGCTGTTGGCTTCACTCCCAGCCCTGCGCCCAGCTGTGGCCCAAGCCTCGGCCCCCTTACCCCTGTCTGCATCCCCCCTCCTGGAGCCGCATCCCTGCTCCTGGCCCCGGCTCTGGGGAGGTGGGGCGCAGACAGGGGTAAGGGGGGACGTGAGGTATCGCTGCATTAGTGGGATGAAGCTGCCTGTGGCTTCCAGTCTCTTTTAGGGTACATCTGTAATGCCTGCTTCTTTCGGCATCATGTAGGGTGTGTGACGGGTTGGGTCACAGAAACCCCCTTGGGAACTGCCACCTGATGTGCTGAGACTACCCCTGAGCCCATTTTCCCTGGCAGCTTGGAACTTCAGAACTCTGCCTTGTTGAGCCAGACATGCCAGCCTGCTGCAAACACAGACCCAGGTCTGAACCACATCCCCCAAAGCTGCAGGCTTTAACTGAACACCACTTAGCAGGTACTCCTGTCTCCAGCATGCAGATACCCAGTTCCCAATGGGGTTCAAACCCCAAATAAATCCGTTTTACTCTGTATAAAGCTTATGCAAGGTAAACTCATAAATTGTCCGCCCTCTATAATACTGATAGAGAGATATGCACAGCTGTTTGCTCCCCGGGTGTGAATTACTTACTCTGGGTTAATTAATAAGCAACAGTGATTTTCTTAAGTATAAAAAGTAGGATTTAAGTGGTTACAAGTAATAACAGACAGAACAAAGTAAGTTGCCAAGCAAAATAAAATAAAACACGCAAGTCTAAGCCTAATACAGTAGGAAACTGAATACAGATGAAATCTCACCCACAGAAATGTTCCAGTAAGCTTCTTTCGCAGACTGGACTCCTTCCTAGTCTGGGTCCAGCAATCACTCACACCCCCGTAGTTACTGTCCTTTGTTCCAGTTTAGGTGGTAGCTAGGGGATTTCTCATGACTGCCGCCTCCTTTGTTCTGTTCTACCCACTTTTATAGCTTTGGCCCAAGGTGGGAATCCTTTGTCTCTCTGTTTTCTAAACGGAAAAGCACCATATTTAAGATGGATTTCAGTATTAGGTGACATGGTCACATGTCCCTGTAAGACCTCATTCTTCATTACCCACAGGCTGGCCCCCACGTCCACAAGAAGGCTTGCAGATAAATAAACCGTCTACAGCCAATTGTCCTCGTCAATGGGTGCCATCAAGATTCTAAACCACCATTAATGGCCCACCCTTTGCATCATTACAATAGGACCTCAGAGTTATATTTCATATTTCTAGTTTCAGATATAAGAATGATACATTCATACAAATAGGACGAACACACTCAGTAGATTATAAGCTTTGTAATGATACCTTACAAGAGACCTTTTGCATGAAGCATATTCCAGTTACATTATATTCACACTCATTAGCATATTTTTATAAAATCATATGGAGTGCAACGTCACAGGGTGCATGCGAGCATAGCCCCCCTTGCATGGGTAAGAATAGCAGTGTCTCTGGTGAAGGCCCAGTTTAGGGCAGCAGAGTAAAGACACACCTGAAAAGCGTGGGTCTGTACGCAGAGCCCAAGCCTTGCCTCCCCATGTACACTGCTGTTTTTAGCAGTGTGGTGTCCCACACTGCAGGGAAAGACTGGCTATGGGGAAGGACTTGGGCTGCTCCCTGCAGGGAAAGACACTGGCAGCAAGGTAAGGCTCTTGCAGGGGCGAGTTGCTGAAGTTAGGGAGGCCACTCATTTGGTTTGGAACTGGACAGTCCTCTTTTGGGGTGATCTGTCCCCCATCTGGTACTACGACCAAAGTGGACATGGTTTGTCCAGTATCGGATGGGGGATGCCATTTTTAAGAGTGTGCCACTCTGACCCCTCTGGCATGACCTTGCGTGCATGGTGTGTTTGAGGTCACACCAGTGGGGGCTGGGTGCACTTGCAGACGGCACTGCCTCCCATACAGGGTGACTCCCAGATGCACGGTGCGTGTGAGGTCATGCCAGCTGGGGTGGGGTCACACCAACGGAGCTGGGCCCACACCATTCCCAGAAGTACCGGAACGTCCAGTATTCCGGGGTTGTGTGAGTGATGACACTGAAGCCTTCCCCCACTACTTCCCTGCTGCCAGAGCCTTTCACCCACACGTCTAGCTACAGCATTGGGTTTCCAAGGTATAAAGAGGGCAGTGATTCCATCCACCCATCCATCCGTTAGTTCGTTCGGAACAGGCAGTGAACCCAGATTGCACTCAGTGGCCTTGGCATGTCCCTCGTCAGTTTTTCTTGGCCCCTTTGGGGACTTATTTTTGTTTTTTCTTACTTAGATTGTCAGCTAGTCGATCGCCTTTTCTGGGTTTTTTTTAAAAAAGGGAGTGCAAAGAAAGCCCTGAGGGTTCCCATATGCTGTGGGCATTGCCTAGATCCACCTCAGGTCCAGTAGGCTCAGTCTGACACTGTGATGCTCCAGTACTGATTTGGGAGATCTGCTTGTCAAAGTAGTTCTGTGCCAGTCTTTATCAGTCCTGAAACCTCTTCTTGCTCCTGAAGGAAAAGCAAAAGCAGTTCTTCAACAGAGCAAGATGCACAGTTCCTGGAGAAACTCCTCCCCCTCTGTCTGCAGCCTGGCTGTTGATCCACCCTCAGCAGCCATCTCCCTAGGATGACTAGATTGCCAGTGTGAAAACTTGGGACACCTTTTTTTTTTTTTTTTTTTTTTTGGGGGGGGGGGGGGGGAGAATATAGTTGCCTATAAAAGACAAAGCCCCCAGTATTGAGACTGTCCTGATATTATCAGGACATCCGGTCACCCTACATCTTCCTGCTCCTTATAATTGCTCCAGGCTGGAGACCCATCTCTTTTGACTTCCACCACGCTTCTGGCCATCATAAGTGTAGCAGTCTCCATCACAATTGACTTTTGCCCCTACTTAATGTTACTGGGCTAATTTCCTGTAGGTATCAGATTAGAAGTGGGCCTTCAGAATATGATAGCCCTATGGACTACCTTGGGGAAGGTATCCTGTGTGTAAGAGGTGGCATGAAAGAAAGCATGAGGGCTGCTTTGGGAGAAGCAGATAAACTGGTGGTTGAGGCTGGCGTTGCTAGCAGAGGCAGATAACGTGATAATAGACAGGAGTGGATCAGTAGGGAGGAGTAAAGTTGAAAAGGGCCTTGAATCCTCCCGTCACTTGTGTGACCACAAGAGGGGGCAGAACCTGATCCCTGGACTTCAGGAACACGTTCAGTGCCTCTGGAAAGCTTGCTAGAAAAATCAGTTCCAAATGGACTGACAAGTAAGTGAAGGACAACAAGCAAAAATGAACGGCGATGCATTGAGGTGCAGAGAAATATCTAATGGGGTGCTGCAAAGAGCAGCGTTCCATCTTGTTCCATGTACTCTTTGTTAAAGATCTAAACCAAAGATTTTAAGTACACATTACCTTTGTAGATTATACAAAGGGGAGTGTTGAGAAAGCAAGAAGATAATACGGGGGGCTGGGGGTGGCAAGATTAGCGATATGGGCAAGACTGATAAACTGACATTAAATACAAGGTTTCAGAGTAGCTTATGCTCAAATAAATTTTAGTCTCTAAGGTGCCACCAGTCCTCCTTTTCTTTTTATTAAATACAAGCAAATTTGTCAAGGAAAAAATACAATGTCTAGTATTTAATCAGAGTCAGAAAGCTGAAAAGCAGAAATGACTGAAAGAACTCGAGGTGCTAACAAACAGCAGGAATTAGTTACCAGCTGGCAGTAGGATATCATGGCAGAAATGACTCTCTGGCCCCGTAGGGCTTTTTTGGTCAGAGCAGAGGAAGCAGACAGCTGACGCAGATCCTCTCTTTCTGAATCTGTCTCTGTTTACACTCAAAGGGTTCTCCTTTCTAGACTCTAGGGTTACGTTTTCCAAACATTATACAATGGAGTTTTAGCCATATGTCCGAGTAGTACCAACTGGAGTCCTAAGGCTGAAATCCCCACACATGATGCCGAAAATGTACCCTGCTGAGTAATTAACTCACTGATCTCACTGGCAAAATTTCACCTGGATATTTTAACATTTTGAGAGACCCACCATGAATTTGTTAAAAGCAATGAATGAAAGCATCTCACTTTTGCCTCTCTCACAGCTGTATGATATTTTCCCCTGGTTCATGAATCATCTCCCAGGCGCTCACCAGAAGGCATTCTATTGCCAAGAGTTTCTCCGGTCTTTTGCAAGGAAGGAGCTCAGAAGCCACCAAGAGAGTGGGTCACCAGACGAACCCCAGGATTTCATTGATTTCTACCTGGCTCAGATAGACAAAGTAAGTGTCTGTGCTGTATATGATGACTGTGCTTTTGAGGCTTCACTGCTGTCCTCTGGTATAAACACAAACTTCCCCAGGATAAGATGGGAAAGAACCCTCTGAAATGTTTCATATGATTTTACTAATCTAATCTCCTCCCATTGGAGTCATTACTTTTTTGGAAGTAGGATCAAGTTCTTTGATTTTATAGACAATCTGTGAAGAGTTTATTTTAAAAAAATTCCAAGACCCTAATATTATATGAATGTAGACTTAGAAATGATGACCCAAACAAATTGCCATGGAGACCAGGGTGATATCAAAGTAATGGGAGAAAAGCAAACAGAGGTGGTAAGGAGATTTTAAAAGATGGAAGAGAGCAATTACAGTAAGTGTAATTTAAACCCTTAATAATATCATGGCATTAACAGTAAGGAGAAAGATATGCTGCAGACAGTGCTCAGAGACATCAGTACTGGGAGTAGTAAATAGAATGGGGATTTAAAATATACATCATACTAGACAAACGTCATTGTTCTTTTTGAATGAATCACAAAACTATTGGATTCAAGGAACACATTGGATCAAATATTTGATACGATTGAGAAAGGGCCTCATGAACTTTCACTTGAAAATGAAAATGTTGTTGGCTACAACAACACTGCACATGGAAAACAATGCCTAGCAGGGTTGGAAATACGCCCTATCACATGGAGAAACAACTGATGGAAAGATCCTAAACAAGTTCACTTTTGCACTGCCTTACAGAAGTGAGCGAATAATTGATATTGTTTGGTTTGGGGGCCAAACCGAAAACTCTGGGGGGGAAAAATCCTTTCAGGCTGAAAAAGAAATGAAAACCTGAAAACAAAAATTATTTTTGGGTTGAATGAAACATTTTATTCGACACAAAATGGTTTATTTTTCAGTTTTTCATTTCGTTTTGGGATGTTTTGCACCCTTTAAAATTAATATAACTAGTTTTCAAAACAAAAAGTCAAAATATCTAGACCATCCTTCATTTTCTTGTCTCCCCCCCCCCCCTTTTCTTTCTTTGGCTGAAACTATTCACCAAATTTGACCTGAATTCACAAATAGTTTTGGTGCCCAAAAAGATCCATTTGTCAGCAAAATTACTATCTGGAAAAAAAATATTTTTTTGGCCAGATCTACTTTTTTATTATTACCACAGCACCGAGGAGGCCTTACTATCTACCCCAACTAGGGACCATTTTCTAATCAGTCAGTGTGCCAGGCCTCGAATAGAATGTCTCCCTCTGTGAGGCACTGCCAATCACATCCAACCATGCCCCCAGTTTCTCTTCCCTGCCTTTTACCACCCAAGAAAGTCAGAGATATAATTCGCTGGTCATAGCACAAATATCCCCCCAGCACTTCATGAAATTCATGAGCTTCCTCTGGATTCAAGTCAAATAGAGGAGACTCTGCATTTGTCTTGTTGAGCCCTAACAAGTTCTGAATTTGAACAATGTTAACTGCAAAATAATTAGACAAATCCTGGCACTGTGAGATTCTGCCAGCAGATGCAAACAACCCAACTAAACCGCCCAGGACTATCTATCACACAGAACAGTACAGATGAGCAGGATTTTGCAACTCGTATGCTGGAAGCAAAGAAACTTTTCTTCACCTCTTGCTTGAGTGACAGGGCATGGTGTGTGGAAACGATGAAGGAGCATGGAGGGATGAAATCCTCATTCCTGTTTCTCAGTGTTCTTTTAAAAATACAGGGTTTTTTTGTTTTGTAAAGTTATAGACATTGCACACTGCTGGGCATCAAAATAGTACAGAGTGACCCTCATTATTACCCAGATTGTCCTACCTTCTGCACCCTAACCTCAAACCTCTGACTGTCACCTGCAGAGCAAAGCTGAGCCTGATTCTACCTTTGATGAAGACAACCTGGTCCAGACTATTTTCGACCTTTTCTTGGCAGGCACAGAAACCACCACCACCACCATGCGCTGGGCAGTGCTTTATATGGTGGCTTACCCAGACATCCAAGGTGAGGGGGTGAGGGAAGGTACGTGCACCATGCATAAGATCGTGCATTTATGTAGAAAGTACCCACTTCTGCCCAATTTTATTAGGTGATTGTAAGTCTAAAACTGGCAGTTGGTGGCTGCAGCTCCAAGATGGGTCCCTGATATAAAAGCAGATGCCTGGACTGAGCTTTGAGTCAGGCCTCTTTGATTTCTGACCTCCCACTGCCCCTTGCTTCTTAGAGATGTAGGGTTTCCCACAGTTTGTGTCTGGTTCTCAAGCCAAGCTCTATCACCTTTCCACAAGATACTGGTGCTTCATTCAGATAAACTCAGACGTCCAAATAAACCACAAAGTCCCAACGCAAACAAACTTCACTCACTTGGGGCTGCTTCTTCCCAATGGTTCCCTGAGCCACAAGTAGCTAAACATTTTTTCCCTCCTTAGGATTCCTTCTCCAGCCATCTGACTTTATACACGGGTTCTCTCAAGGTCCTTTGAAGAGACTGTCCGTAATCATGTCACCCTCTCTCTCTGTTATGAAGGAAGGGAGCTACTTATATACGCTGCCTCCTTCCCAGCATGCCTTGCAACACAGTCTAACTCTCAGGTGTCCCTCTGGGCCACAAGTCCTAGTGTGTGTTGGTGCTGCCAGGAACAGGGTAATGCTGGTGTGGAGGCCTCCTTTAGAGGAACCTGCTATTGTAGTTATGGTCCTCAGTGAGGAACATGCCCCTGGCCGGGGACGTGCTTTCAGAGTTGTTAGCTGGTAAAGTTGTCTTTGTGATTGCGCAAATGCAGGACTTTTAATTCACTAAACGCTAGTGTCCCCTACAGCACAAGCAGATGGTGCTTCCCAAGTATCTCTCTCAGTTATTGCCGCTCAGTCCCTTCCATCTTCACTTCCAGGCAGAGGTGACGTGTGGGTGGGGCCTGGGGGGATAGGGGGGTCACATGCCCCCCACCCTCAGATTTGCTGTTTGGCTTGTACTGAGCATGCTCAATAACACTGCTAAAGCTGGCTGCCCTCACTCCTTCTCCCCCACCCACTATTGGCAGGCACAGGTCATCTCTGCCTCCAGGATGGAACACCAACTTGCATTTCATACGCACTGTTATGCCGGAGGGTGTTGGTAGCTGCCAGCAAGAGTGGCTTTGATCTATAGGCAATCACAGACCTTGCTGAGGCTGCTGGGTGTGCCAGCTGTCTTTTCTTTTGGCCAACTGAAAGAAGCACATTAAGCTCCTTTATGGAGTCAGATAGCTGAAACAAGAGAAGTCACTGCTCAAAGCACTGGCCACATGGAACGGCGGAGCAAGAATTAATTCTGGGTGAATAAGAGGGGATTCCTGGGAACTGATTGAACATGTGGAGGTTGGTGCATTGATTGGCTTGTGTCTGTGGGCTTCTGTCAGAAGCAGAAAGCAGTGAGAAAAGCCAGGAGAAATCAGAGAGCAGTGGTAAAAGCATGGCCTGGAGTGGATACAAGGAAAGAGCTTCTTTTGGTCAGAGTGCTGGAGTGGTCAGAGTGCTGGCAGGGAAGGCAAGCGTGGAAATTATGAGCAAGGGAAACTGCCTCTGGTTTGATCCTACGTGTTCAGGGAAACAGGACTTGGTGTACATTCCTTGCAAATCTACAGGATTGCACCAAAGAAATACCGTATTTGTATAATCAACTACTCCTAATAGAAACGACCAGTGAGGCCCTGAACACTGGCTATCTGCTCAAGCCAAGGGGCAATGCTATGAAGCCCTCTCATCCTTCATTTATAAACAGGAACATCATACAGATGCATTAGCCAAAAGGGGGGCCTTTGGCTGCCATTCTATATCCCAGCTATTGCTTTCATCTTGCAAGGATGTTTCTTTACTTTACATCTGTGAATGTCATTGCACTTTGCTAGCACTAGAGGTCTCCTGTTTCCAGCTAAGATAATGTCTTGATTGCTCTACATTTTGAATTCCTGCTCTGCTAAGCTATACTCCCAGCTGATCCCCCTTCACATAAAACTCTGTTGTTCTCTCAGTACCTGAAATAAACTGTATGGGACAGATGCTGGGCACGGCATAGAAACAGGAGTCTAATCTGTGAAACAAAGCTAGAGAAAGCTTTCCCTGTGCAGGAGCCTTGTTCCTGGCTGCCTCAGAAGCAAACGTCATAGAATCGTGGGACTGGAAGGGACCTCAAGAGGTCATCTAGTCCAGACTCCTACACAGTGCACTCATGGCCATGAGTAGTTCCTGAGGGTGCTGCCCCCACCATCAGTCTTTCTCTCAGAGAAAAGAAAGGGAAAAGCTCTTTACCAGGGCCAAATTTGGCCCTGACACTTGAGTTTCAGTCATGTATTGTCTGGGTCTCTGTGGAATGTGCTGATAATCTCTCCCAGTTAGTTGCTACATCTGTCCTGCTGACAGGGCTTTCCCCTCGCACTAATGTTAACCCAGCAATAAAGGAGAGATTCAAATAAGATTCCAGCCTGGGAAAAGAAAAGGCTCCACGATTAGGGTGACCAGATGTCCTGATATTATCGGGACCGTCCCAATAGTAGGGGCTTTGTCTTCTATAGGCAACTATACCTATCCCCGACCCCGAAAAGAAAAGTGTCCCAATTTTTCATGCTTGCTGTCTGGTCACCCTATCCGGGATACAGACAGACAGAGAGACACACACACACACACACACACACACACACTCTCTCTCTCCAAAATATGTATCCTTAATGTTTCTCTTTAGAGAAAGTCCAGAAGGAGCTGGACGCTGTGCTGGGTCCCTCCCGCTTAATCAGTTACGAGGATCGGAAGGAACTGCCGTTCACCTACGCCGTGGTCCATGAGATCCAGCGCTACAGCAGCATCGTTGCAGTGGGAGTTCCTAGAGAATGTGTCAAAGACACAGTGCTGCAGGGCTTTCCCATTGAAAAGGTACAGAGCCATTCTCTATCTTTATAGCCCCTCCTTCCATCAGAGGGCCAATGTACCAGGAGTCCAACTAATCGGTGTGTCCACATATACAGTGAACCTGATTCTCTTTTGCTTTACAGCTCCTTCGCTTTCTTCCAACACCTAAATAATAAAGCTGATGGATGAGGCCACTGGGAAATATCTCTGACTTTAGGGAGTTCCTCAAACATTACAGAATCAGCAAAGAGCTCGGGGTGACCCCTCTTGAAGTCTGCTGTGATTTGGCTATTCTCAGGTGCCAGTATGTCCCTTAGGGGCCTTGGCAACATTACGCTTTGGGCAGAGCCAAGAATAGGGGAAGCTCAAAGGTGACTTTAACCCACCTTTAATTCCCCCTCCTACATCCTACCTGATGTGTTTCTTGGCCAGAAAGAAGGGTTGGACTGTGTATCTCTTCTCCATTTGACAGGTTTGTGAGCTGTAGCTCACGAAAGCTCATGCTCAAATAAATTGGTTAGTCTCTAAGGTGCCACCAGTCCTCCTTTTCTTCTCCATTTGTAAATCTCACACTGAATGTCCTTGTTTTTAAAAGTCTGTATCAGCCCATCGAACTCTTGTCAGTGTCTTGCTGTTTTAACATCAGAAAAATATAACTTTGTCAATTTAAAGCAATGGCTTAAAAATGTTAAACATTACTCTTTTTGTTTCCATTGAGGAGTCAATATTAAAGCAGGGAGGATTCTGGGTATAAGACTTTTGCACTGGGCTCTCTGTTGCTGGTGTTTCCAGCAACATGACTGCTGTCATCAGATTCAAAAGGACAAATAGAAATGTATTGTCCAGCACACTCCCAATTTGTTCCTGAGGACACAGGGTTTTCTCTAGGTGACCTTCCACGCAAGGTAATAAATGAAAATTAAAAACTGTCTGTCCTTACCTATCTGTCTGATGGACAGACACCGAACTGAGTCAAATTTTCCCTTGCAGGGCACCATTATTCTCCCAAATTTAACCTCCGTCTTATTTGACCCTGAGCAATGGGAGACACCTCAACAGTTCAACCCAAATCACTTCCTGGATCAGGATGGAAATTTTGTGAACAAAGAAGCTTTCTTACCGTTCTCAGCAGGTAAGAGCATTGACAGGCAAAAGCCGGGCCGTCCTTAGGCATACGCCGCATATGCAGCTGCATAGGGCCAGAAATTTGGGGCACCACCGGGACAGGGTGTGCTGCAGCCTCCATGGGCAGGGGCCGTATTCACAGAGCCGAATGCACCAGCCCGGTGCATTCTGCATGAGGGATAGGATACGGGGGTCTCTGCAGGGAACTGTGACTCTCCATCACTGTGAGGTGGGCCGGGCGGCTCGGTATCCTTTGCTGCCTCGTCTCTCCCCCTCCCCAGGCTACCGCAGCTGCTCCGTATGAAGCTCAGTGTGTGTCAGCAAGGGGGAGGGGATTTTTTCCCAGGGTCTGCGGGCCCCAGTTTAATAATACTGCTTAGGGACCCATAAATCCTAAGGACAGTCCTGGGTAAAAGCTTCTTAGTGCAGGGGTGGACAAACTTTTTGGCCCTAGGGCCACATTGGGTACTGAAATTGTATGGAGGGCCGGGTAGGGAAGGCTGGGGGAGGCTATGCCTCCCCAAACAGCAAGGCGTGGCCTGGCCCCTGCACCCATTCCAGCCCCCAAGAACTCCCACCCCCATACAACCCCCCCTGCTCCCCACCCCGACCACCCTACGAGACCCCCGTCCAGTGATGAGCTGCCAAAATCTTAACAACGTGTTCCTTCCTCACCCCAGGAGGGGGTCATTGCCCACCCCCGCCCCCTGGGACTCCTGCCCCATCCAACCCCCCGCGTTCCTTGATGCCCCCCCCTCCAGGACCCCTGCCCCATCCACCCCCTTCCCCTGTCCCCTGACTGCCCCCAGAACCGGGCAGGAGGGTCTTGTGGGCCACCGTAGTGGGTGCCCACCCCACCCCTAAGAGCCAGAGGCACCTGCCGGGGGACGAGGTGGGGAGTCCCGGCGGTGCTTACCTGGGGCAGCTCCCAGGAAGCATCCGGCAGGTCCCTCTGGCTCCTAGGGGTGGGCGAGCGTAACTGGGGGGGAGCAGGGGGAGCGGCCGCTCCCCCCACTGATCACATCAAAAGTGGTGCCTTAGATGCCGACTCCCTGGGTGCTCCGGGGCTGGAGCACCCACGGGGAGAATTTGGTGGGTGCAGAGTACCCACCGGCAGCTCCCTGCCCTGCACCCAGCCCCAGCTCACCTCCGCTCCGCCTCCGCCCCTGAACGCGCCGCCCTGATCTGCTTCTCCGCGCCCCCCCGCTTCCCGTGAATCAGCTGTTCGGCGGGAAGCCGGGGAGGGCTGAGAAGCAAGCCATGGCTTCACACTCAAGCCGAGGGTGGCGGAGGTGAGCTGGGGCGGGGAGCCCCCTGCGTTCCCCCCCCTCCCCCCACGGGTTACCTGCTGCGACGTGGGCGGCCTCCTCGTGCCCCCCCCGCCCCAGCTCCCCTCCGCCTTCCTGGGCCTGAGCGGGAAGCTGCGACCCGCTTCTCCGCCCGCCCTGGCTTCCCGCGCAAACAGCTGATTCGTGGGAAGCCTGGGGGGGCGGAGAAGCAGGGCGGGGCGGCGCGTTCAGGGGAGGAGGAGGAGCGGAGGTGAGCTCGGGGAGGGGAGCTGCCGGTGGGTGCTCTGCACCCACCAACTTTTCCCCTTGGGTGCCCCAGGGCTGGAGCACCCGTGGAGTCGGCATCTAAGGCGCCGCTTTTGGCCGGTTAAATTTAGAAGCCCTTTTAGAACCGGTTCTCCCTCATGGAACAACCGGTTCTAAAAGGGCTTCTAAATTTAACAACCGGTTCTAGGGAGCCGGCTCCAGCTCACCACTGCCCCTGTCCCTATCCAATCTCCCCTGCTCCCCACCCCCTATCCAACCCTCCCTGCTCTCCCCGCCCCACATTACCTGTGGGGTGGGGGAAAGGGGGGCTCAGTCCTTTCCCTGTGTGTTTCCCCTGCTCATTTGGCTGCTCTCCCTGGCAGTCGGGCAGGGCTCGCTCCCTGTCTGGGCCTGGGGACGGGAGCCAAGCATGCTGGAGGTGGAGGGGGGCCCTGGCTTGCTCTGCCCCTGTCCCCGGTAGTAGGGCCCAGGCCCCTTGACTGCCCCCCCCGCAAGCCCCCTGGTCCTCGCCTCTTCCCCCACCAAGAACTCCCCCTGGCCGTGCCACCCTGGAGCCCCAGGGGCTAGCCTCCGTCCCACTCACCGCGCTGTGGGGGAGTTGGGCTGGCTCCTCTGCAAGCCTGTCCTGACTCCGCTCCCTGGCAGGAGCTCGGGGGCCAGAGGGAAGGGTCCTGCGGGCCGGATGTGGCCCGCCGGCCATAGTTTGCCCCCCTCTGTCTTAGTGGGTTTGATTGTGAGGGGTGAATTAATGGATTAGCAGTGGGACCCTGCTAACCTTCAGACCTTGTAATTTACACAAAAACCAGCCGTCTCACCCCATTTCTCAGCAAAGATTTAATTACAGAATGCTAGCTGGACCACTGATCTGGCCTAGTATGGCCGTTTTTATCTTCTTACTAATACTAAAATGAGAATTGTCAAAACAAAGGAAGGTATATTTTGTGATGGATTTGAATTGTTCAGTTGGTAATCTGCAAAAATAATTATTCTGCATTGGATTTCCCAATCATTAACACAAAGTAGTATAATTCTATTGCATTTAGAAATCAGAAGGCAATAAATATGATCCTCAACCGTACAGTACCAGTTATGTGGAAAATGACCTTATCTCCTGTTCCTACATGGTTACTCAACAGCTGTTTGCTTCAGAGGCAGAATATATGGTGCTGCATGTGCACAGACCTACCCTCAGATCTTGAGAACTTCTGATGTACTAAATTCCTTCACTTTAAACAAGTGGTGTTTTTCTTCCACCAGTGAGAGGTAGGATTTTGCCAGCTTTGAGCTCTGACCAGATTGGATACACAAGGATTAGAATGCATTCAATCCAATTGTAATTCATATTTTCAAATGAAAAAAAAACATTCCCCCCCCCCGCCATCACTGTCCCTTTGTTCTTGCAGGGCACCGTGTGTGTTTGGGGGAGCAGCTGGCAAAGACTGAGCTCTTCATCTTCTTCACCAACTTGCTGCGGGTGTTCTCATTCAGGCTACCAGAGGGAGTGAAGGAAATCAACACCGAGTTCATTCTGGGGGCTACATTGCAGCCTCATCCCTATAAGATCTGTGCTGTTCCTCGCTAGGCTGCAGCACCCCCCAAAGCACAGGAGGAGCCATTAGGCAGGCACGCATGCCTCTGTGAATTTTCACCTTGTACCTCTTGCCCTCTTTCTACTTCCAGCTTTGACGACAGTATCGGTTCAGGCCAGTGGAGTCAGTTTCTCAATCTGTTAGACCAGTGGTGTCCAATCCGTTCGCCGCTAGCCACATGTGACTAATAGGCTATGGAATTGTGGCGAATGCATGTGGCTTTTTTATAATGTGGCTCATAAGAAAAATTCAGAACCACAAGTGTGGCTAGCACCGACCTTCTATTGGGCCCCGCTGTGTTAGACCTTGGGAAATTAATCTGCAAACCACTGCCACTTCATTATTGGTCTGTGCCCAAGCTTTCCCCTTAATAGATTGCAGAGAGAGAAAATGTAAAACAAGGAATTCCAGAGTCAGGCTTTAGTTGGGTGGACCAGGAATGAGTTAGATGCGTCGCACTGAAGTTGGAGTTGTGGTGGCAGGAGAGAGAGGAGGGGAAAGGCGGGACATAGTACGGTCGGTTACCAGGTTTAGCTTTATTCAGCAAGTTCTTAGCCACAGCTCTAATCTCTGCCACAGGCTGAGCCATCTGACCTGCTGCCCTGATTGTGTCTTACGCAGTGAACACGCAACCCTGAGAGTCATCTCCAAACCGAAGCGAGCTGTAGTCCACGAAAGCTTCTGCTCAAATAAATTGGTTAGTCTCTAAGGTGCCACAAGTCGTCCTGTTCTTTTTGCGGATACAGACTAACCCGGCTGCGACTCTGAAACATCTCCAAACTGGTAACGCTGCCACCGAAAACCTTTCCCTCTCTCCACTGTTCGTTTTGTACATGGATTCTAATGAAAGGCAGATTGTTGCTTACCAGTACTGCAAGCAATTTCCCATGAATACTCCTTTGAATTTTTCATGAATCTGCTTTAGCTGGCTTTGCACCTTTAGGTGGTTGCTTTTCACAGATGTTGTAGTGAATAAGTTGACTGGCAAGAATGCCAAAGCCGTTAGTTTTAGGGAAGTGTTGCAGAGTATCCACTGAGCGTGAATTTCACATTCATAATCACAGGTATTAGCATCGGAAACCTGATCTCTTGCTGAGTCAGTGATCAGAGACATCCCATGTAACCTATTGTCATGGAGTCACAGTCTCCTGAAGTCAGGCAGGTCTCTAGTGCTGTGTGTGTCCCCCTCACCCACTCAACAGGGCAAGAACACTCCTAGGATTCAGCCCTTCCTGGGTCTGGCCTCAGAGCATTCAGCCCCCTTGTTCACAATGTAACTTCCTGCAGTGAGCCCACCTGGAAGGCACATCTGAGGAGGCCTTACATGCCCCCCAAAGGGATCACGCAACCCAGCTTGGCGGTCAGCAGTGACTCCCAGCTAGCTTTGTAAAACAAGTGTTTATTAGTCGACGGGAACACAGCGTAGAACAGATCTTGTTAGCCCGGAAAGCAGGAAGTTACAGCAAAGTCTATCTGCGGGGAGGAAGGGGAATCCAGAGCTCTGGGCTCCCCCCACTGAGTCCCAAACCAGGAGCCAGCCTCAGTCAGGACCAGCTGCCCTGCCCCCTTCCTTTATCTCTTCCCCGGGTAAACAGGTCGCCTGGCCTCTCACTTTGTTCTCCAACACCCGGGTCTGATTCTTGCAGAGGAGGGACCCCCCGCCCCGGCCATCAGTTGCCAGGACACAAAATGTCTCTTTGCCCAGACAGCCAGTCAGCAGTCACCACATCGGCCCTTTCTGCAAGGATCACGCACCCTTGTCCCACCAACCAGATACTTGAGTAACACATAGAAGAAACTGAGGCACACACACAATATTCAGACAAAACATTAAGAACATTCCCACGTTGTCACACCTATATGGCCACTCAGAGTGAGCTTTTTTTATATCAATTATACATAACAAACGGCTTGTGTATAATTGATATAAAAGGAGATTCACAAGGTCAGTTCTTAGACATCTCACAAACAGAAGAGTGTTGATAAATTGTACAGTCAATTGCTTGACCACACTTTGGTTCATTATTTCGTTATGAAATATACTCAAGAGACCAAATAACCAATGTCGGCCATCTTAATATGGGACAGGGAAAAGATTCTATACCAGGGATGGGCAAACTTTTTGGCCCTAGGGCCACATCAGGTACAGAAACTGTATGGAGGGCCGGGTAGGGGAGGCTGGGGGAGGCTATGCCTCCCAAAACAGCGAGGCGTGGCCTGGCCCCTGGCCCCATTCCAGCCCCTGAGAACTCCCAACCCCATCCAACCCACCCTGCTCCCCACCCCTAGCTGCCCTCTGGGACTCCTGCATCCTATCCAAACACCCCTGCTCTCTGCCCCCTGACCATTGTCCCCCCGGACGCCAGCCCCTATCCAATCCCCGCTGCTCCCCACCCCCTGACCCCTGCCCCATCCAATCTCCCCTGCTCCCCACCCCCTGACTGCCCCCCTGGGTCCCCCCCCATCCAACCCTCCCTGCTCTCCCTGCCCCACGTTACCTGTGGGGTGGGGAAAAGGGGGGCTCAGTCCTTTCCCTGTGTGTTTCCCCTGCTCGTTTGGCTGCTCTCCCTGGCAGTTGGGCAGGGCTCGCTCCCTGTCTGGGCTTCGCTGCTGGGGACAGGGGCCAAGCCATGCTGGAGGTGGAGGGGGGCCCTGGCTTGCTCTGCCCCTGTCTCCAGCAGCAGGGCCCAGGCCTCTTGACCGCCCCCTGCAACTCCCCCACCCCACTCCCCAACTCCCCCTGTCAGCGCTGCCCTAGAGCACCAGGTCTGGCGGTGCTATAGCCGTGCCACCCGGCCGGAGCTGCAGTCACGTTGCCCAGGTGCTGGGGGAACTATGACTGCAAGGGAGGGAGGCGAGGAGGGGACAGGGGCTAGCCTCCACCCCGCTCACCACACTGCTGGGGAGTTGGGCTAGCTCCTCTGCAAGCCCTGTCCTAACCCCGCTCCCTGGCAGGAGCTCGGGGGCCAGAGGGAAGGGTCCTGCGGACTGGATGTGGCTCGCGGGCCCTAGTTTGCCCCCCTCTGGTCTACGTCTTCTGAACCACATGGCCTCATGCACATCCAGCATGCCAGTCTTCACCTGGGGCCCATGCAAGTCTGGCTTGGCTTGGTTTACAAGCCAAGCAAACACCCTCTGGACCTGCTGATTTGCGTACAGTACCTGCACGAGTGGCCTCTTCCCTGGACTGGTGGATGAGTCCAGACAACGTCTGTAGGGGGGATTCCAAGTACTGCCCACCGTGAGATCAAAAGTCCTGAGGTTTTTTTAAAGACTCCAGTGTGTTTCTTCAGTCTGTTTGAACTCCCTCAGCCCACCCCCAGTGCGTGTGTGTGTGCAAATTAGGGCTTGTCAACATGGGGAAGAAGCCCGGAATAGCTAATGTGGAATAGCTATTGCTGAATAGATTCCTCGCTAGCTACCCATGTGGACGCTCTGATTCCACACTAAAGGTGCCTTTGTGCAGATTAGGTTAATCCATTTCCAAAGCAGATTAACCTAACCTGCACAAAGGCATTCACCGCAGAATAAGAGTGACCGTATGGTTCGGAAAAGCTACTGTGCTTTAAATTCACACTCTAGCCACTTTGCACCAACTTCTCCATGAGCCATAGAAGGGAGCTGGAGCCGGGGAGAAGAGGGAGCTCAGGGAGTATGGAGGACAGTTGGAGTGAGGCTGAGGCCAAGCGGCTGTGGAGGAGAGGAGGGGAGGGGATTGGAGCAAACAGTTCATGAGCTCAGGGGACCCAGCCCTGTCACCAGCTCTCAAGATTTGATCCCAAGTCTCACGTTATGTGGTGGTTTTCCTAAATCCTTGGCTGCCAGTCACAGGGTGACAGGAGAACCTTTCTCTGAAAGGAGAACCTCAGTTTTCATTTCAAATAAGAAGGAAGTTCTCGCCTTCGTGGCTGTGGAAAAAGCTTGAAACTCGGGCCCAAGTGCACCCCAGAACCAGAGGGCAAACCAACAGAGACCCACCTTTAATGTTCTTTATAAATGTGATTTTTGAGCCACTCATGATATTGGGACCCTGGTGTGTGAGTTTTGAACACTCCATGTGGGCAAAAAGAGAGGCGTCTGGCATTCAGTGGGCAAAGAAATGTGATGGCATAATCCGGACCCTAGAGGCCCTGCTGCAGAACCAGCTTCTGTTCCTGTTCCTGCTGGCTGGAGCCTCTCTGGACCCCAGGGCTGGCTCCTCCCTCTTATTGCTTGTTCCCCCAAACCCACAGAGCCTGTTGTGGGAGGTGTGGTGAGCCCTAGTGCCTAGCGGAGTGAACCTGAGTGTCAAGCCTAGGGTGTGACTGGAGAGCCTGGAGCAGCGATGATGCCAACAGCTCCTGCACGTCACTCACGTGATTCTGGAGCCGGTGGCTGCATGCGCCTCCCCCCTACTCCCAGCAGCCACTTGCTCGCTCACCCCTCCCTGGCCTCCGCAGGGACCTGCTGCTCTGGGCCCTTCCCTCCAGCTCACCCTGCTCTGCTCATGGCTCGCTGGAGCTCCTGCTCCCCTGATCCTTTCCCTCTTCTCCCTTCGGTCTCACTGCCCCAGTGGCCCCTTAGTTCCATCCCCTCCCTCCCTTTTCTCTGAGCGCCCTTTGCTCACTGCCCCCAGCCCCGGCAGATACCCGTTCCCCTCCCCACCCTCCACCTCAAGCCCTTCCTATTCCAGAGTTTTTGCTCTCCCCCATCTCAGCCATCTCTGCTCCTCAGCCCTGGTGATACCTATCTTCTGCCTGGCTCCTTCCTTCCCCACTCTGGGTTCCCCAGCGAGTACCTGCTGCCCTGAGCGTCGCCCCACTCCCGGCTCCCCAGCCCCCACAGCCACTTGCTCCTCCAACCTCCAAAGCTTTGTCCCCCCAGCCCCACTGTGATGCTGGCAGACCAGGTACCAGCTCATGCCCAGGCCTCATAGCTGGAAACCAGTCTGGCTCGTCTGTGTGTGAGCGCGATCAGAATAGATATTCGATGTTAAGTGGCTAAGAATGTATTTAGCTTTATGAAATGCTTGCAGGATGCGGCATGTACTGATCTCACTTATAAGCGCTGTAGCCCATGATATCAAGTTATAGTGAGTGTTTGCATCATAAACCTCTGTAACCGTGTAACTCACCAAACGGGAAAAGAAGCATTCACTCAGGTAGAGCTCTCGTCCTGCTTACTCGCTGGCCCATTGAAGGCAAATGAGGCATTGATACGGGGCATTGTGTGGCACCAAAGGACAGAGGCTGTGTTGACTGCATTCCTAATTCCCGCCAGGAGGGCGAGACCTGAACTCATCCCATCAGTTTGGACTCTGGTGTTGGGGAGATAACAATCCCCGACAAGGAGAAACTGGATTTTTTCCTGCTGTCTGGACTCTGAGGGGCAAAGATTCGTAAACATAAGCAAGAACTCCCCGTGCTGCTTGGTCTGGGGGAGCCCCAGAAGACATTCAGTGTGGAAAGATTGCTGCCACTGTTACCTTTGGAAACCACAGACTGTAACTCAGCTGTGTATATACGCTTTCTGCGTTAACCTGGAAATAACTCTCATTTCTTTCTCCAGGTGAATACATCCTTAATTAGTTCACTACAGGATTGGCTACCAGCCTTGTCTATGGGGTGAGAGCTGAGGTACACATTGACCAGGCATAAGTGGCTGGTCTCTTAGGGCTGGAAGTAACCTGGATCTTTTGTGGTCATTGGTGTATGGCAACCAACTGCTGCCTGATTGTGTACTTCCAGTTCCAAATGAGGTGTGTGGTCAACTGGCAGTTAGTAATTCTGGGGTTCGTAACGCTGAGGTTCTACTGTATTTCATCACAAACCAAAGTGTGGTCAAGCAATTGACTATACAATTTACCAACACCAGGAAGATGCCGGCAGGGACTGGTGGGCATGGCTCCTTCTTCAGGTCCGTCCTCAGCTCATCACACAAGTGCCTGGTGGCCTCAGGGGTTAGCCTATGGCACTGTGAGGCTCAGTGAGTCAGAAACAGTACGGCAAGGCTCATAGGCCCTGTCAGGAAGGGTTGTGACACTTTCATCCTGGCCAGCTCTGAACTTGCAGCAGCCTTCAGTCCTGTGGAAAGATGGGAGCAAAAGGGCGAGAGCACCAGCATAACCAGCCAGGTGAAAGGACACTGGTTTTACTCTCTGACAGCTTTGTTTCAAACGCTTTTTGTAAGGATTCCAAGCACAGCTTGAAAAGCTTAGTTTGTTGTATTCCGTGTGAAGGTTGCACACTAGGCAGCTGGGTGCTATTTCCCTCTTCACGGCGACTGGTTGGCATTAATGAGACCTGGATTCAGGTTTGAATGCAGTGGCCCTGGGTTTGATGCTGCATAATGCCTTGTGAGAGTACAGAATTCTGCCCTGTGCTCCATCACAGAGTTCAGCTGAGCTGGAGGAAGGTGAGTGTAAGAGAATTGCACCTAACGTGCCCCGGTATCCCCGGTATGTGCACCAATCGCAGCTGTGTTTTCAGGCAGTGGAAGGACTGAGACTGGCACTGGTAAAAAAGAACCTGAGAAAGAGAAGCCCTGGCCAGGGAAAACTGTTTTGCCCTTTGCTTAGTTTGCCCTGCAAGGAGCCGCAGTGAGATCCTGGGGGCTCTGCTTAGGGGTAGGGATTATCTGGCAGGTTCGGGACCTATAGTTAGCGGATGTTTAATTAGGGAGGGGAGACCCAGAATGTGGGGTGTTGGATATGGTGAAACTTTTCTAACAATGCTCCAGGAAGCATTTTGGAAAATAGTTTCCCCTCGTTTCAAACTGTCTTTTTCTCACTAAATTGAAGCCTGTACTATTCAGACCCTAAAACCTCTGGTCTGAATGTAATTCATGGCTGCTTCTAGTGCAGCCGGGGAATACAATTCTAAACAAAGCATGCAGCAGCCCAGAACGCGTGTTTTGCCGTAGCCCAAGAGAACGCCCAACTCAGACGCTTTGAGGGGGGTTTAAAATCAGAACCCAATGATTTCGGGGGGAGTTCCGCATTTGGCCAATAAAATCTCATGCCTGGATTTAACTATTATGTAATCAAGGTTTAAAATAGCTTTACACAGAGAGATCTCTCCAATCCACTCTGCTTTTCAATGACGAGGAGGCTGCTGTGGTTTGGAGCTCAAAGGTTAAGGTCTGGTGGGAGTGGTTTGGCTGGCGAGGACGAGGTATGTGGTATAAAAGTCTGCTCAGATAAACTTGAGCCTGGCATATCTCCAGACTCCAGTGTGATGGTGGGTCCGAAGGAAGAGAAACAAAACAGGAAGTGGGGCTCATAGGAGGGTTGAAAGCTCCCTGGGAACTGTTAGGACTCCAGCAAAGTGACAGCTCAGCCTGCGAGCTCCAGCAGGTTTGCCCAGTGCCCGAAGATAAAGGCAGCGGCAAGAGGATGTTGGGGATCAGTGAGTTTTTTGTGGCTCTGGTTACGTTCCTCTTGATTGTGCAGTTTCTGAAGCTGCAATGGGTAGGCAGGCGGCTTCCCCCTGGACCAACTCCCCTCCCCTTCATCGGGAACTTATGGCTGTTGGGATTTAAACTTCATCCTGAGGCTCTCGAGAAGGTAATTATTTATTTTCGTATACTTGATTAACTTACTTCTCAGACTCTCCCCAGGCAGCAGCTGAGATCAGCAGAGGCAGGGGAGGCTAGCAGACCGCTGTCTGATGGGCCCCAACCTTTGGGATGTGCTCCTTTCTTGGTCTGAAATCTGCCCAAGTTTGTTGATCTTCTGGGGACACAGCAAAGCCCATCTGTTCGACTGGACTGGGCTTTCAGACTGTGTGAGCTCCGCTGACTGAGGATTGCTGCTGGTGAAGGTGCGGGAGAGGAAACGTCCATTGATTTTTGGTTTTGTAATACTCCTTTTATATATTGTGTTTTTCATTTATGTGACAGGCACCTGGAGCCCCCTGATGGGAGATGTTTGGTGTGGAGTTTTAAACCTCAGCTGGATAAATACATTTCAGTCATTTCCTCGGTTATTAATGTAAGCAGAGTCAGGATGAGCTCTGCCCTGACATCTGGTGGTGAATTGTGGCGAGTTGTGGCAAAGAACTTCAGGGGCTGATCTTGTTTGCATAGGCACACCCAGCCGCCTAGTATGAGCCCACAGCAGCCCAAATGCTGCTATCAGTGGAATAAGATATTTTTCATGCTCAGGAAATTTTATCCAGAGTCTAGGCTTGTGCAAATAAGTCAGGGTCAAACATTTCATTTCCGGTTTGCAGGGAAGGTGTGACAGTGACATGAATCCTGCTGAGCACAAGATTTAATGGCAACTGAGTATATCGGACTTGACAAAAAAAGTCATCTCACGTGAAGAGAGCGACTTTCAGAGAGCGGGAAATGATCACACAAGATGTAAAACCTAAGGCCAAACGTTTCAGTCCTGGGAGCCTAACATGGAGCTCCTAAATCTGCATTTAAACGCCTAAATGAAAGGCCTTCTGGGGGGGGTCTGAGCACCCACAAACCTCACTGTCGTCAGTGGGACATGCAGGTCTGAGGACCCTGGGAACATAAGGCTCCTTTTAGTTAGGTGTCTGAATGTGTATTTAGAGTCTCACTTTAGGCTCCCAGAATCCGAGGTTCCCCTCGACCAGCTACATTGAGGGAAAACTACCCTTGCCTAGTCCACACCAGTATTTTATGCCTTAGCTTTCTTGCAAAAAACACAGCTTTTTCTAGCGTAGACATGGCCAGAATGGCTGCATCGTGTAAGTCTTTTCTGATCCTTCCCCTGCCCTCAGGCGCTGTCCACCCTATCTTTGGAATGGTCATAAAGCCAATGTGCTTCAGGGAATAAGCCAACTTCTAGCTGAGGAGGGTTAGGGAAAAACCTTCCCCTATTGGCAGGCACAATTGTCCACTTTGGGACTTCTTGCATCTTTCTCTGAAGCTTCTGGCGCTGGTCTTTGTCAGAGACAAGATGCTTGACTAGATGAACCGTGGGTCTGACCCAGTTCCTATGTTCTGTCTTCATCATTTCTTGCACCATGGCATTGTGAAAGATTCTACAGAGCCAGGCACATCTTTATCACAGAGTCCCTGAGGTGGCATCCCTGAAGAAAGCTGGGACACTGGTTTGTATGGTGTTCCCAAAGAGGACCCAGGGTTGTGAGAAACCTCACCACTACCCACCCTTAGCATGAATGAGTCTTGACTGTGCTTGCAATGGCTCAGTTCCCCGAAACCAACAGCTTCTAGCAACACAAGCACTGCCTTCCAAGTCTCTGCAGACCTCACTCGCTCTGTACATGTAGCGACAGGCACAAATCCCAATACTGGGAGCGTTCCAGGTAGTATCTAGCCCCTTATCTGCTGAATACTCACAGAATTACCGTGTCTGCTATGCCCAAATGAACAGAACACGCCATCTTGTGAGATTCAACTCTGGACCAGCACTTTGCTTAACACCACAGCACTGAGATATATTTATAGTGAAAACAATAAGTTTATCATCAGAGATTCAAGTAATAGTAAGTAAGAATACTGGAAACCAGACAAAATCGTTTCTAGAGACTAAACTTAACTAATAGGTCCTGTCTAAAGCAGTTGCCTAATGTTCTCTTCAGCATTTTCAAACAAGACTGGCTGAGACCTCTATTTCATTAAGTAAAAAGCACTGTCTTCCTCAGTGAAGGCTGAGGTGTCTTCTTTGACTTGTAGAAGTACCCCCAAAGTTCACTGTCGTTACTCATAGACAGGACAATTCCCCCATGGCTAGTTTTTTCTTGTGTTGATTTCACATTTCTTTGCTAACCTTTGGCTTTGTATGGAAATGGATAGCCACTGTGTGTAATTTAGATCCTGACACCAAGTTAGGTGAATAAACAACTCTGACAGAAAAGCCTGTTTTTCACCTCTGCTGGTGATTAATACTTTCATACAGACTTAAGAACATATTTCCAGTTTGTATATCCATAGTTCGTTACATAATATCTGTACACACATTTCACACTGATAGTAATAAAACCAGTGTGATGCCAGATTTCATGTAAGACCTCACAAGACATTCTTGGGTGAACCACAATGTATAGAGCAGCATAGGTCCCAACTCCATGGGTGCTCTGGGACTGGAGCTCCTGCGGGAAAAAATAGCGGGTGCTCCCCAGCCACCCATAGATCAGCTATGCGGTGGCCTTCCGTCAATCAGCTGTTTGGTGGTGGCCAGGAGGCACTGGGGAGAGGGGGCGGAGCAGGGATGGGAAGAGGTGGAGCAGGGGCGGGAAAAGGTGGCATGAGGGTAGGGCCTTGGGCGAAGGGGCGGGTTGGGGCAGGGCCTCGGGGTGGAGCACCCACCCAGAAAAATGAAAGTTAGTGCCTATGCATACCAGAATCAAGACATTCCTGTAACACCCTTACCAGCTGGCATTAAGAGGTTCTTGGGTCACAATTTGTTGTACACAATTTTTCAGCCGTGCTTTGCTGATACTGATCATGTCTCTAGTTGGCACAGATTTATGGGAAGATCTTTACCTTGTGGTTGGGACAGAGCCCTGTGATTGTATTGCATGGATTCCAAGCCGTGAAAGACGGTCTAACCACCAACCCTGAAGATGTTTCTGGCCGGCCAGCGATGCCTTTCTTCAACGAAAAGGCCACTGAAAAGGGTAACGTTCTCTTTCCACGGACACCGTACAAAAACCTGGAGTGCCCACTGTAAGAGTGGCTGTTCCGTTATTCCATAGCCATCTTCCCCATGGAGCCGCATCTCCAGACTGCAAAAATAGCTACATGGATAGCTGGTCTGGTGATGAGTAATGGGGCAAGCAGCCACTGAATGGGACTGAAGGGTAAAGTCCTGAGTGTTAAGGAGCTTGTTTGAACCATTCATTGTCTCTTGGGCCCAGATCCTCAAAATCAGTGGGAGTTAGGCATCCAAATAACTTTGAGGATCATTAGTTCTTTGCTGTCCTGTGAACATCACTATCATCAACAGGCTTTCAGCACGGAGCATGAGCATCACTCAGTGTCCCACTGGACATGACGTTGACACAACGCTAGTTTTTGGTCATTCACACAGTGTGAAGGCTTTTGAAACCTGGCCAAGATCTTCCTACCTGCTGGGTTTCAACTCATAGTCCTGCACTGCCATTCAAAAAAAATGCTCTTTTATCCATGCCCTGCATTGAAATTGACCTCACCCCACATCTCTGTGTGCATCCCCAGCTGTGAAATTATCCTCATATTTTCAGGTGATGTGTGAATTATGAAACCTGTATCCTGCGTGTTTGAAGCCCTGCTTTCTGTTTCACCTAAAAAATGCAACAAAACCCTCCATAACGGGGAGTTTTCCGGAGTTGTCACAATCCATTCAGGCCTGAGGCCCCAGATAAAGCAACGAACAATGCGCTCACTCTTCTGGATTTCTCTCTCATGTTAGAAAATATATTTTAAGTTGAACTCTTACTCGGTGAATGATTTTGCTTTATATAAATAACGGATTCTCAATGGCCTCAGGTATTGTTATGACAAGTGGTCACACCTGGAAGCAGCAGAGACGCTTTGGGCTGATGACCCTGAGGAACCTGGGGCTGGGCAAGAAAGGCCTGGAGCACCGAATCCAGGAGGAGGCCCGTCACCTGGTGGAGTACTTTATGAATGAGAGAGGTACATCATTGCCAGCATAGCTGGGCCTTTTCACTTACCATAACCTTATTTTCATAGAATCATAAAATCATAGAACTGGAAGGGACCTCGAGAGGTCGTTTAGTCTAGTCACCTGCATTGAGACAGGACTAAGTATTATCTAGACCAGGGGTCGGCAACCTATGGCATGCGTGCCAAAGACGGCACGTGAGCTGATTTTTAATGGCACGCTGCTGCCTGCCGGGTCCCAGCTGCCAGCCCCGCTCAACCCACTGCCGAACCCAGGCCCGGGACCCCAGCAGGCAGCAGCGAGGCATTAAAAATCTCCCCCCAGGCCTGCTCTTCTCCGCTCCCCCACTCCCCGGGGGTAGTGTGAAGAAGCTTGGTCCTGCCGGCTGCTGCTGCAGGGAAGGCAAGTTCCCCCTCCCTGGCCTCTTCCCGCAGTGTGCTGGGTTCCTGCCCCTCCTCTGCTCCCTTCCTGCCACCCATCAGCTGACTGCCCTTGTGAGGGAGGGGAAGAAGCGGAGCCGCAGCGCACTCGCTGCTCCGGGGAGGAGGCGGAGAAGAGGTGGGGACGGGGCCGTGGGGATGGGGGGTGGAATCAGGGCATATCCCCTCCAGCCCCCTGCCGTGAGCTGCTCTGGGCAGGGGGCTGGGACCACCCCCATGACCCTAGCCCACACTCCCAGTCCTCTGCCCTCACCCCTACAGCCCCCACACACCTCAGCCCCCTGCCCTGACCCCTGCACCCCCCCACACACACTCCCAGCCCTCTGCCCTGACCCCTGCACCCCCCCTCACACACTCTCAGCCCTCTGCCCTGATCCTGGCACCCCTCACACACACCCAACCCTCTACTCTGACCCTTGCACCCCCCCACAGCCCCAGCCTTGACTCCAGCACCCCCCACACATACCCAGCCCCTCCACACCCCATGCCCTGGCTCCTGCACCCCACCACCACCCCAGCCTTGACTCCAGCACCCCTGACACCCCATGCCCTGACTCCTGCACCCCCCTCAGATGCCCCCAGCCCTCTGCCCTGACCCCGGCACCCCCCACACATACCCAGCCCCCCAACACCCCATTCCCTGACTCCTGCACCCCCCACATTCTCACCCCTACCCTGAGCACCAAACAGGAGCTCCTGCACCCCCCCCCCCCATTCCTACCTGCACCCCTCACACCAAATGGGAGCTGCCCAGGTAAGCACTCCACACCCAAACCTCCTGCCCCAACCCTGAGCCCCCTCCCTCATTCTAGCTCCTGGCCAGACCCTACACCCCAACCCCCAGCCTGCTCCTTCACCCCCAGCCCTGTGCTCAGCGCACTCCCACCCTCAGCTCAGGGCAGAGAGAGAGGAAGAGAATGGGCTAGAACCAGGGAGAAGGTAGGTACCCACTCTATGTAGGCAGGGCCGGGATCCCAGACCGGCAGCAGGCTGAGAGGGGCTGGCAGCCGGGACCCGGGCTGGCAGGAGCCGGCAGACGGAACCCCAGACTGGCAGTGGGCTGAGCCACTCAGCCCACTGCCGGTCTGGGGTCCCGGCCGCCAGCCCCACTCAGCCCATTGCCGGTCTTGGGTTCTGGCTGCCAGCCCCTTGCCAGCCGGGGTTCCGGCCACAGGCCCCGCTCAGCCCACTGCTGGTCTGGGGTCCCGGCTGCCAGCCCCGCTCAGCCCACTGCCGGTCTGGGGTTCTGGCTGCCAGCCCCTTGCCAGCCAGGGTCCCAGCCGCAGGCCCCGCTCAGCCCGCTGCTGGTCTGGGGTTCTGGCTGCCGGCCCCTTGCCAGCTGGGGTTCCGGTCGCAGGCCCCGCTCAGCCCGCTGCCGGTCTGGGGTTCTGGCTGCCGGCCCCTTGCCAGCCGGGGTGCCAGCCGCAGGCCTCATTCAGCCTGCTGCTGGCCTAGGTGAACGGAACCCCAGGCCGGCAGCGGCTGAGGTGGGCCGGCGGCGTAAGATCAGCATTTTAATTTAATTTTAAATGAAGCTTCTTAAACATTTTGAAAACCTTGTTTACTTTACATACAACAGTAATTTAGTTATATAATATATAGACTTATAGAGAGAGACCTTCTAAAAAACGTTAACATGTATTACTGGCACGCGAAACCTTAAATTAAAGTGAATAAATGAAGACTCAGCACATCACTTCTGAAAGGTTGCCGACCCCTGATCTAGACCATCCCTGACAGGGGTTTGTCTAACCTGCTCTTAAAAATCCCCAATGATGGAGATTCCACAACCTCCCTAGGCAATTTATTCCAGGGCTTAAACACCCTGATAGTTAGGAAGTGTTTCCTAATGTCCAACCTAAACCGCCCTTGCTGTAATTTAAGCCCATTGCTTCTTGTCCTATCCTCAGAGGTTAACGAGAACAATTTTTCTCCCTCCTCCTTGTAACAACCTTTTACGTACTTGAAAACTATTATCACGTCCCTTCTCAGTCTTCTCTTCTCCAGACTAAACAAACCCAATTTTTTCAAACTTCCCTCATAGGGCATGTTTTCTAGACCTTTAATCCTTTTTCTTGCCTTTTTCCAATTTGTCCACATCTTTCCTGAAATGTGGCACCCAGAATTGGACACAACACTCCAGTTGAGTCCTAATCAGCATGGAGTAGAGCAGAAGATTTACTTCTCATGTCTTGCTTACAATACTCCTGCTAATACATCCCAGAATGATGTTAGCTTTTTCTGCAAGTGTTACACTGTTGACTCATTTCAGAGTAACAGCCGTGTTAGTCTGTATTCGCAAAAAGAAAAGGAGTACTTGTGGCACCTTAGAGACTAACCAATTTATTTGAGCATGAGCTTTCGTGAGCTACAGCTCACTTCATTGGATGCATACTGTGGAAATCGCAGAAGACATTATATACACAGAGACCATGAAACAATACCTCCTCCCACCCCACTCTCCTGCTGGTAATGTGTATGATAATCAAGTTGGGCCATTTCTAGCACAAATCCAGGTTTTCTCACCCTCCGCCCCCCCCCCCCCCCAAACTCACTCTCCTGCTGCTCTTAGAGTGGTCACTTTGGATGGGCTATTACCAGCAGGAGAGTGAGTTTGTGTGTGTGTGGGGGGGGGGGGAGGCAGAGGGTGAGAAAACCTGGATTTGTGCTGGAAATGGCCCAACTTGATTATCATACACATTGTAAGGAGAGTGATCACTTTAGATAATCTATTACCAGCAGGAGAGTGGGGTGGGAGGAGGTATTGTTTCATGGTCTCTGTGTATATAATGTCTTCTGCAGTTTCCACAGTATGCATCCGATGAAGTGAGCTGTAGCTCACGAAAGCTTATGCTCAAATAAATTGGTTAGTCTCTAAGGTGCCACAAGTACTCCTTTTCTTTTTACTGTTGACTCATATTTACCTTGTGATCCACTCTGACCCCCAGATCCCTTTCCGCAGTACTCCTTCCTAGGCAGTAATTTCCCATTTTGTATACGTGCAGCTGATTTTTCCTTCCTAAGTGGAGTACTTTGCATTTGTCCTTATTGAATTTCACCCTATTTACTTCAGATCATTTCCTCAGTTTGTCCAGATCGTTTTGAATTTTAATCCTATCTTTCAAAGGACTTGCAACCTCTCCCAGCTTCGTATCATCAGCAAACTTCATAAGTATACTCTCTATGCCAATATATAAATCATTGCTGAAGATATTAATATTTTCCGGCATGTGATCTGTTAGACCCATGGGAAGAGTGAATTCCAGAGGGGAGGCCTCTTCCTGGAGGTCATTTGGCTCCAAGCCCCAGAGGGTTTAATATTAGACAAGGCACTTGGGTTAATATTCCCCATCTCAATTGTCAGAAGCAGGTCGCTAAGGTAGCCAGCAGCCAAACCACAAGGGCTTTATATGTCAAAACCAACACCTTGAATTGCATCCAGAAATGAACTGGAACTGGTTTTGGCTGTGGAGCAGGGGTGTGTTTCCTGTAGGCACCACCACCAAGTAAGCACTCAGCTGTGTTCTGCGCGAGCTGACATTTCTGCACTGTCTTCAGATGCAGCCCTCCACCCCCATGGAGTGCATTTCAGTGAGCCATTCCTGAGGCAGCAAAGGCTTTGTGTGATGGGGCATCTGCCCCACACAAGCCCTGGAAGGGGTTAAGGTAGCCAGGTAGGTCAATTAACTGCCCAGGCTGCACCTGCAGGAGGAGCCAAGGAGCAGGGAACTGATTAGACAAGGCTCAGCTGGGCAGAAACAGGAGGGGCCTGAATAGAGCCCAGGAGCTGAGAGCGGAAAAGGGGCTGCAGGGAAGTGTGTAGGGATTACAGAGGGTAGTTCACAGATACTCCCTGGGAGTTCTGGCAAACCCAGAATGGGGGGAAGCCAGGAAGATAGGAGAAGACTCCGGGGAAAAGCAGCAAGGAACAGGAGTGCAGAGCTTGGCTGCTGAGTAGAGGGCCCCTGAGTGGGAACCCGGAGTAGAGGGCGGCCCCAGGTTCCCCGGCCAGTCACTGGAGGAGTGGCACAGTCAGAGCAGTAAAGGGAAGGCTGCTATGGTGGGACTTTGATACCCGTCCAGATGGAGACAGCTGCAGAGATGGGCAGGGTCCCTTTAACACACGTAGTGACCTGGCTGGAAGGGTGAGTCACGAGGAGGAGGAGGCTGTGGTTCCTGGAGCAAGAGGGGTCCACAGGGCGAGAGAACAATGGGAGAGACATCTCCAGACTTGAATACCTGGTGTCTCTTGCTCATAGTTCTTGTCACTAGTGTTTGGTGATCTGCACTGGGGGGGGGTCTGCTGGCCTCTGGGTAGAATTTAAGGTGTTGGCTTTGACCTACAAAGCCTGGGATCTGCAAACTTCATAGACTGCCTCCCTCCCTGTTCCATGTTGCCACTGTTACGGTCAGCAGTGTCCATGTGAGTTGGAGTGCCCTCGATTTACGGGAAGGGGTGCAGTTACATCGTTTTCCAGGAGAGGCCCTCAGCTCTGGAATTGGTTTCCACCCTGGAAATAGCTTTGTATTGTTGACCAACCTTCATCCTTTTTGCCTGAGTGTTTGGGGAGGGAGGAGACTGATGGGGGTTATTGGCTGTAGGGGATGGGAGTTTGGCACAGTACGTCCCTTTTGACTTTGTCAGGCTGGGGCCTGAGTGTTTCATGGGCATTGCTGCTGGTTTTAGTTGCATAGTTTCTTCTGACACTATGTCAAAGGCACCCGGAGTAATAGATTAACCAAAAACAGGTGGCTGGTTTTAGTGTGAATAAAAATTTAATAACTGTGTCAAGGTCCAAATATGGGAGGAAAATCACAAGCTCCTTTCCAGACATAGGTAAAAATACACTCTTGGCTATTGCTTTTATAGCATCCAAAAACAGCAGGGAATCCAACAGAACCCAAGCCTGAGCCCCCTCCTTAGCACTCTTCTATCAAAGGGGCAGATATCGACTCCACTATCCCCTCGAGCTGTTTTCCCCAATCAACCAGCTTGTCTACACAGCTAATTCATTGCATTTCTAATGCACCCTATCACCATTGTAGATAATCATCATTCCTCAGATCTTGTCTGGGGTAAGAGTCAGCCAGCTAGCCTTCATCCAGGCCTCAGTTTTGCAAAGCCCCTGCTCTCTCCAGGATCAAGCCCATAGGCCCAAATTCCACCCTGCCATCACACCCTGTGCAACATGAGTGAAATCACTCAGGTTCTGTGGACTATACGTTAGGACAGAAGTAGCCCCAAAGTCTTAGCCCACTGCTAAGTGAGATCATCAACAAATGAGACCCAGTGCTGTGTTGGTACCATTACCGGCTCTGTAACTAGAGTGAAAGGGGTCCTAGAAGTGAATGTAAAATAGATGCCAGTGACTGTAATGACTGGGGAGAGAGCATAGCGACTTGGTGACACATACAATGGATCGATGTATAGCCAAGCTATCCCATAGCTCATTACAAAACAATGGGGTATATTCACAGCCTTGCTCTGCTTCCTTTGCCCTGCTGGAATAGTTTAGAGAAAGAGCCAAGCAGAGAATCCAGGAGCTGTAACCAGCTTCCTGAAGCCCCTCCCCACTCCTATCTGCTGCACCAAGCAGACCTCAGCCACCGGAGAGAATCCAGCCCAGTGAGTTTACTGGGAATTCTGGGGCTGTGAGGAAAAAGCAGCCGTCAGAGACGTGCCCAGCAATCTCTCTCTCAGCCTGGGACAGGAGAACCTGCTGGCATGTGAGGGGTGTTACTGGGCAGGAGCTCTGCTCACGTCACCAAGTTTCCAGTGATGATCTGCTACCGCCTGGACTGCTGCAGAGATGGGCAGGGTCCCTTTAGCACACTGAACCTTCCGCAGAGAGTTGGTTTGTAACCAGCTTGAGTTTTCTTTGATTGCTTCTTTTAAATGTTTATTAGTGAATGATGCTGGATACTAGAATCACAGGCTCAGAAATGTTCAACAACTGAAAAGACCTGCTAGATCCCGGGCTCCTTCTCGTGCCAGGAGCGGGAGACACAGTAGCAGGCAACGTTAATGTTAATAACTGTGTTTGCAGGACAGCCCTTGGACCCGAGCGTCTTCTTCAGCCAAGCTCTGTCAAATGTCATTTGTGCTGTGGTTTTGGGACATCGCTTCTCCGCTGACGATGAGACCTTCCAGCAGCTGCTTAAAGCCAATGCCTGTTTGCTCATATCTGCGGGCACCCTCAGGGAGAGAGTACGTTCCCAATTTGTCGCTGTTATTTCTTTTGCCCCCCTCCCCAAACGCGGGCTGGGCCCCTCCCTAAATAGAAGATGTCGGACAGGAACTCCTCACTTAACGTTGTAGTTCTGTTCCGGAAAAATGCGACTTTAAGTGGAACGATGTTAAGCAAATCCAATTTCCCCATAAGAATGAATGTAAAGGGGGGGGGTTAGGTTCCAGGGACGTTTTTTTTTTTGCCATACAGTCCAGTCCAGTCCTATAGTTGGGAGGTGCCCCCGCCTGACCCCACACAGGCACAGCCCACTGGCACTGGAGGCAAGGAGGCAGCCAAGGAGGCTGAAGGAGCTGTAGGCTAGGAGAAGCAGGTTGCACAGCAGCAGCGGCAGCTTCCCCTACTCTGCAAGCACCAGGGACGGGGGCTCCACCCTCGGCCTGCCCACTCCACCCCTTCCCCCTTCCTTCCTCTCCTTGGGTTTGTTGCTCTGCCACCCCCACCTTGAAGTCCTTCCATTGGCCACTCCTCTTCCACCACAACAAACACAAGCTACTTGTCCTTCCCTTCAGAGACTTCCACAAGTTAGCTCTTTCCTACCTAGCCAGCCTATTCCCCTCACAAGCTTTCTCCTCGACTGGCCCCTATGAGTAGGAAAGGTTACCATTCAGCATCTGTATCCACCACTGTACCCTCTTTCAAACCACTCCTATGTTAAAAGCATGTTAAGTTTGCACTGTCAAGCACTCCAAAGTTACGATATGTCAGAATTAAGGTTGTCCATGCAATCTTAATTTGGTCCCCCTTGTGCATGTACATTATGATACTGTCTTTAATTACACGATCACTTCCAGTTTTTTCATGAGACCCCTGTCTCCTTTAGCACACAGGATGAACAATGCTCATGGAACGAGCCACTATTCAAGGTTTCTTTTTATCATCTTCATGCAGTGTGTGGGTCCGTGCACACCACTCAAACCCTGCTCTAATACAGAATTATTCATTTCCTCCTGGGCTTTTCTGTGGTGCTTTCGTGGTAGAATCTTAGCCCTTTATGTACATTAATGAGTTTATCTTCACAGTGGAGAAAAAAAGCCAAAATTGCCACCACGATCAACTAAATTTGGGGGCCCAATCTGAGACGCCCAGGGACTAATGTTTCAGAGTATTTAGCATTGTAGAGCACTTCAGATGTTCAGAGCAGAGCTCCATTGACTTCAGTTGCAGCTGGGAGTGCTCAGGTCTTCTGCAAATCAGACCCCTGGTATCTTAATTTGGATACCTAGAAAATGAGAATCCAGTGGCCACCTGTTAACATGTTGGGCTACGTGACTTGCCCGGCGTCACCTAGGAACTCAGTGGCAGAGGTAGACCACAGGTTGAAAATCTCTGATACAAAAAAACAACGAGGAGTCCAGTGGCACCTTAAAGACTAACAAATTTATTTGGGCATAAGCTTTTGTGAGTAAAAAACCCACTTCTTCAGATGCATCTGAAGATGTGGGTTTTTTATCCACGAAGGGTTATGCTCAAATAAAGCTGTTAGTCTTTAAGGTGCCACCGGACTCCTCGTTGTTTTTGTGGATATAGACTAACACAGCTACCCTCTGATATCTGTGACACAGTGTCAAAACACCAGTGTCTTTGAACTCTTTAGCTCAGTAGACCTTTACTTTCCGTCTGTTCCATGATTCTAAGCCCAGAAGAAGCAGACATCACAAGGGGAACTTGGAGCATCTCTCTGTCTCTCCGTGTTTGTCTATATCCAAATATCTTTCTGGACACTAGGGCTAGGTTCTAAAGAGTTTTAACCATCAGTGTCTAGGCTGAAGCCCCATACATGATGCTGAAAATGTGTCCTTCAAAGCCATTGATCCAATAGCAAAATTCCCCCCACTGGGCATTTTCGTCTTTGAAGAGCTCCACCAGGAATGTGTTAATTGCAAAGAATGAAAGCAGCTTCTTTGTGTCTCTCCTACAGCTGCACAATACTTTCCCCTGGCTCATGAATCACCTCCCAGGACCTCACAAGAAGGTGCTGTCCTCCCATTGGTTTCTGTATTGTTTTGCAAAGGAAGAGATCAGACGCCACGAGGAGAGTGGGGTACCAGATGAGCCACAGGATTTCATTGACTTCTACCTGGCACAGACGGTCAAGGTACGTTTCTGCGCCGTATGGGACTATAACGCCTCTACAACTGCAATTCCACCCTTCTAGCACAAACCTCTGCAGACTAAAGCGGAAAAGCTTCTTGTGATGGGATCAGGTGCGTGGCTGGGTGGGAGAGTGGCAGAGTCAGAAATCTATAGGGCTCCAGCCTGGGCAGGCAGACGGTAAATGACAGCTCAGTGTCAGCTGCAGCTCGGCAGCTTCCTAGAAACCCAGCGATAAGGAAGAGGGATCCCTTGTCCAACGGGCACAGGCCAAGTGGTGTCTCAGAAGGGTGTTGCAAAGCAGCACAGCACAGAATTGGGATTGAAGGCGGTGACGGGAAGTAACAAAATCAAGAACCTGGAGGGCATCAGAAAAAACATTTCTGTTTTGTGATTTTCTGAAATCAGAAATACTAAAAAGACCTTGCAAATGGCAGGGAGTCAAAGGAATGAGCAAGTTCTGCTCTTTATCACGTCGACTGTCCTGCCTCCCGTGTCCTAATTTATCCCTCTGTCCCCTGCAGTGCAAAGATGACCCCACCTCTACATTCGATGAAGGTAACCTGATTCAGACTATCCTGGACCTCTTCATAGCTGGTACAGAGAGCACAGCCACGACTCTGCGCTGGGCACTGATCAGCCTGGTGCTTCATCCCCACATCCAAGGTGAGGGAGAGGGAGACGGGAACACACACCATGGATGTGAGTCTGCATGTATGTGGAAAATTACCCGGTTCTGCCCGTTTTTATTCGACAAATGTTCGTTCTAAAACTGACCATTGGCGGCTGCTGAATCAGCTGAGCTGCAGCCAGCAAAGCAGTAAGATTTCTGGTCCTACAATCATCGAATGACAGACATTAGAAGTGACAAAGCCTCATAGAGATGCCTAGACCCCCCACTTCCCCAGTCCAGCCCTACTGCGGGATTGTTAGTCCACCTGCTTTAAATGTCTCGGGCAATGGGACTTCTACCACTTCCTTTGGGAGACTGGCCACAGGCTAACAGATCTCACCAGTTGGAAGTTTTCTTTCCACAGCAGAACCTTCCTGATTCACCCTTTGCTAAGCCACAAACCTCATGATTCACACTCTAAATGCACTGGGATGGGATTTCCACCCCACTCAAGCAGAGCTCAGGTTCAGTGGGGAGGAGGGACTGCAGCCTGCAGGGACCTGATAGGTGCTTCCGGGTCATCAGCCACCCAGCCCACCTGGGTGCAAGTTAGAGCTTCACAGGAGCAGCTCCGGGACCTTACATCAGCAGAAAACCAGGCCTAGTGGAGCTCTGCTCGTCCATGCTTCTTCCTCTCCCTGCCCTGCCTTCACCCCGCCCCTGATCTGCCCCCTTCCCTCTCCGGTTGCCGAGACGGGGGTGGCACGGGCGGTGGCTCTGCTGCCTCGGTCAGCTATCTGCCCAGTGATAAGTTGCCCTACACTGGTGGACTTTTCCACTGGCCACCTCCAGTCACTGTGGGTCTGTCTACACTGCACACTAAGCCTGGGTTCTGACGCAGGTTTGACCCAAACCCCACTTCTGCCCATATACGGATCAGTCTGACTCAGGTCAGCAAGCACTCAGAGCCCGGGTCCTAGGACCTGGCCGGGGGGATGTCAGAGCCTGAGTCCTGTTGTAACTCAGGTCCAAGCCCTGTCGTTTGGCGGGGTGGAGGCAGCTCAAGCCACAGACCCAAGTCAGAAGGTCTGCGCAGTGCAGTCTGGACACGTTAGCATGGCCATGAGCCTAGGTCCAGCAATTGTAAACCCGGGTTTACAGTGCAGTGCGGACGATCAAGCGTTTAGAAACACCAAGTCCACAAGTCCAGGCCCCGCATACCTGGGCTTAGGGTTCAGTAAGACCACTTGTAAGACCACTTTGTGCTGTGTGAGCCCAGCAGCCCCTCCGCACGTCTCAGCAACGCTCTGGTAGCAGAGATGGTACGGTAGGCAGGTCTCATTACCGGGGCGTCATGCACGTTATTACAGAACGCTTACCCATGTGGGTTGCAGTGTTACCATCCACACCTAAAACGCAGTTGCTCTTGCCCAGTTAATGAACAAAGGGCTTTTTGTGTTTCTCCTCCATGAGGCATTGAGCGGAGCTCTCTTCAGCGCCCGCCCCCCCCAACCCCACCCCCGTGTCGTATCAAATATAAACAGCACCATGTCCCAGATTTCTCAGGGCCCTCGCTGAAATCAGCATCTGGCTGGAGAACAGCTGGCTGGAGCTGAGCCCAGGCCAGACTGAGGTGATGCTGGTGGGAAGTGCTATGAAGAACTTACCTTCTCGACACCCATCCCCCAGTACTGGAGGCATGTGCCTTCCGGCTGAACGGGTCTGCAGCCTTGGGTCTGCAATGGCAGGTAGAGACGCTCTGGAGCCCGCCCTCGTGGCCATGGTTCCCTACATCACAGTGTGACAGTTCTCGGGGTACCCAGGACTGTGAGTTTCCTGGTTAACCTCCTGCCTCCAGAAAGGGACGGGCTTGCTTGCACTTAGCTGAGTGTCAGCTACCTGACCCCACCAGCCTGTTAGCCATCCCAACAACCTCCTCGGGAGCTGGCCAGCCCTTCCTTTGCCTTGCAGGCTAATAAGAGGTGCACCCCGCTCCCGGAGTCTCTCTGAAGGGTTCCCCTGTAGCATCCAGCCCCTTATCCACTGAACACTCGGAAACACCAGGGCTGCTGTCCCCAAAGACACAACGTACACACCAGCCTGTTTGATTCACTCAGGATCTGCTCCTTGTATCACACCACAGCACTGAGCTGCATTCTAGTGAAAACAACGATCAGTGTATTATCAAAGATTCGCGGTTCAAGGGATCGTGAGTACAGGTAATGGACACAAAGGTTGCATACAAAACAACATCAAGAACACACTTTCTAGAGACTAAACTTAGTTTACCAGGCCAAGCCTCTGGCTGAAGAAGTTTATCTCACCCCGAAGGTCTTCTCCAGCATTTCAGCCAAGGTTGGTTGTGATCCTGTTTTCAGAAATGTAACCACACTGACCAATGACTTCCTAGGTGGAGGGTAAAGGTGTGTCTTCCTTGTCTTCTCTTTATATCCCCCACTCATTGTCTGTTCTTAGGGTCACAATAACCCACCCTAGCTTATTCTCCAGTGTGCTGCCTTCCTGTTGATTTCACATCCCCCTGTTGACTTTGTATGTAAATGCGGCTTCCATTGTGTCGGCTTACAATGCTTAGAGCAGAGGTTTCCAAACTGTGGGGTGCGCACTGCTAGGGGGTGAGGAATGTTTGGGGAGGAGTGGAGGCCCCAGGTCACCCCGCACAGGGGTTGGGGAGGGAGCACCGCCCAGCACCGCTCCACTCCCAGCTCTGCTTCGCCTCCGGCCCCAGCTCCCAGCCCCGCGCCCGGCCGCAGTGCCATTCCCAGCCCCGGCCCTTCTCCCTACCCCAGACCTGCCCCCAGCCTCTGCCCCCTTTCTCCTTTCCACATCCTCCCCTGCCCCGGGAGCTGCGGCCCCAGCCTCTGTCCCCTTACTCCAGCCCCGAGTGCCATGGTCCCAGCCCTGGCACCAGGGGCTGGGGGGGCCACAGACAGGGGTAGGGGGATGTGACCCTCAACAGTTTGGGGACCACTGGCTTAGAGATACAGGTGAATACACACCTTTTGTAGGGCACCAAATCTATTTGTCAGCTCTGCCTTGATTCAGACTTCAGGACCATATTTTCAGCTCACACACACACACTTACTCAGGCTTGGTCTCGGCATGAGGCAGCTTACGTCGACCTCATTATGTCAGTACGTACACTACAGCCTGGCTCCCACCAGTGTAAGTGCCCACCTACACCGACATCATAACTCCACCTCCAGGAGAGGCGCAGGGCTTATGTCCGTGGAGCTAGGGTGACGCAGTGTCCGTGTAGACACAGCGTTCCTTGCATTGGCTGTTGGCTGTCAATTTCAACGACTGCGGTGGTTATAAATTGACCTAACATAGGTTGACTTATGTTTCCAGTGTAAACATGCCCTCAGTATGTGCACAGACATTTCACAGCGATAGCGTCACCAGCGTGACCCTGGCTTTTGTTTCAGACCTCCCATGACCAATGTTCCCTCTAATTTTTCCCACGCATGTGCGGAATGAATTTTGTTATGTGCACCAATATGGAGGTGATGCATGGCGGGGCTGGGGGGTTCGGAGTGTGGGAGGGGGCTCAGGGCTGCGGCAAAGGGTTGGAGTGCGGTGGGGGTGCGGTCTCTGGGGTGGGGTTGGGGTTGGGGTTGGGGTGAGGGGTTCAGGGTTCGGGAGAGGGCTCAGAGCTGGGACAGAGGGTTGGGGCGCAGGGGGTGAGGGCTCCAGCTGGGGTGGGGGCTCTGTTCTTTGGGGAACCAGAATGTACAGTCCAGGATCAGGATAGTCTTGCAACCCCCTTTACCCGTTGGCACTGAGGAGTTCTTAGGGTCGCACCCAGTTGCCCTCACACAACAGGGATGTGCTCAAGTTGCAGTGGGGGAGGTTTAGGTTGGATATTAGGAAGAACTTTTTCACTAGGAGGGTGGTGAAACACTGGAATGAGTTACCTAGGGAGGTGGTAGAATCTCCTTCCTTGGAAGTTTTTAAGGTCAGGCTTGACAAAGCCCTGGCTGGGATGATTTGATTGGGGATTGGTCCTGCTTTGAGCAGGGGGTTGGACTAGATGACCTCCTGAGGTCCCTTCCAACCCTGATATTCTATGATTCAAGCCTGGAAAACAGGGCAGCTGCTCCCAGGCTCATATATAAAGATACAAGCCTGCTGCCCTAGGGAGAACCAGTTTGCTGCTCATTGATAGTGTTTTTTCCTTGCGTTAACATTTTCTAGGCTTATTCCAATCCCTGCAGGTGGTTCCCTTTTGCCTTGGAAGGTTTGTGCTCAAGCTATTTGGCCACTTTCAGGTTAAGGAACTGTGAAGAATAAACTAGGCCTGCTGTAAAACTACGAATCTGACATTGTTCTGGGCCTGGCTAACTCCTGAACAGTCTATTGGAGCCCAATTCCCCCCCCCCCCCCCGCCGTGGGTACCAGTTCCATTTCCCTGAGCCCGTGGGGCTTCCAGTGCTGGGGGCAGGATTTTCATCAGGCTGCTAGTGCGCCCCTGGGTGCATCAGACAAATAGGAGTTTGGTCTGGGGAATGAAGTGAGAAGAAACTTTCCCTGCACTTTGGGATGCTCCTGCCGCACCTTGCCTCCAGCACCCTCTCACTGCAAAGAAAGGGAACGCTGTGCTCCAGGGCTGAACTTGGCCCTGATGCTGAGTTTCAACTGGCATCTGTGAGTCTGCTGGGAAAGTGCAGGTCTCCCTTAGAGATAAAGATGTAGGAATCACCAGCGTAGCTATTCCCTTGGCATGGCTTCCCATCACCCACTGCAGTTAACCAGCATTAAAGGATTCAGAGTAACAGCCGTGTTAGTCTGTATTCGTAAAAAGAAAAGGAGTACTTGTGGCACCTTAGAGACTAACCAGTTTATTTGAGCATGAGCTTTCGTGAGCTACAGCTCCGATGAAGTGAGCTGTAGCTCACGAAAGCTCATGCTCAAATAAACTGGTTAGTCTCTAAGGTGCCACAAGTCCTCCTTTTCTTTTTAGCATTAAAGGAGTAATTCCTCCTTCAAGCTAAAGGAAATCCTGCAGGGAAGTGACAGAGCCCCAGAATACACACACATCTCTGGGCATGCACTCACTGCCCGAATATGTGTCCTTCCATTTGCATCAAGCTAAATGTGTCTCCTCAGAGGAGGTCCAGAAGGAGCTGGATGCTGTGTTGGGTCCTTCCCAATTAATCTGCTATGAGGATCGGAAGAACCTGCCCTATACCAACGCCGTGATTCATGAGATCCAGCGCTACAGTTGCATTGCCCCGGTCGGAGTCCCCAGACAATGTGTGAAGGATACAACACTCTTGGGGTTACCTGTCCCAAAGGTACAGAGACATTCTCCATGCTTATACCCTCCTCTCCCACCAAAGGGGTCAAATGTACTAGGAATGCAACTCATTCGTGTTTCCAGATATATAACATGTCTGCTTCTCCTTGCACCCTCTGAAGTCATCAGCACTAGGGCAAAGTGAGACAGCAGAGTACAGCCGCTTTGTACACGTCCCGGTAACATGGTACAAAGTGCAAGGAAGTGGATAATCAGGCGCAGTGTCTCTTTATTGATATGTCACACTGCCCTGAATTTGCAAATGCTCCATCAGCCCCTTTAAACCTCTCACTGGCTTTGCTGCTTCGACATAAAAATATTACTTTGTGAATCTGACACATTTAAAATATGAAGCATTAACGTTTTTCTTCCATTAAGGAATCCGTATTAAAGCAGGGAGAATCCTGGGAAACTGCCTCTTCTTTTGGGCTCCATCCTGCCAGCAGATGGCTCAGAAATGATGAACAGAAATAAAAATATACCATCCAGTAGTCTCCCAGTTTACTCCAATGAGACAGATCTCTCCCCGGGGGACATGCGATGCACTACAGTACATGAGAACTGAAAACTCTCTCTTTAAGCACCGCTCTGAGGGAGTGACGGGGAGAACTAAGTCAGATCCTTCTTCCTTGCAGGGCACTGTCATCTTGCCAAATATATGTTCCGTCTTGTCTGATCCTGAGCAGTGGGAGACGCCTCACCAGTTCAACCCGACTCATTTTCTGGATAAGGATGGAAACTTCATGAGCAGAGAAGCGTTCTTACCATTCTCAGCGGGTAAATGCACTGACAGCTAAACCATTTTTCATGGGGTAGATTGTGAATGCAGAATTCAGAGAGATTTACATTTAAACCTTGCTAATGTGCACGCTTTATCATTTGCACTTAGAATGGCAAACTCCCCTCGCTTCTCAGCAAAGATTTATTTGCAGAATGCCATGGGTGGGTTCTTCTACTACACAATTTCATTATTTGTACAAAAATCACAGCACGCTGGCCATCATTAAAATGACAACATTTACAGCTAGTTGCCACAATATGACATCTGAGATACCACAGGGTTTTCCCCTATACTTCAAAATTCAAATGTTGACTTTTAATGGGAAGCGCTGTATAGACTCATAGACTTGAAGGCCAGAAGGGACCATCTTGATCATCTAGTCTGACCTCCTGCACATTGCAGGCCACAGAACCTCACCCACCCACTGCTGTAATAGACCCCTAACCTCTGGCTGAGTTACTGAAGTCCTCAAATCATGGTTTAAAGACTTCAAATTATAGAAAATTCACATTTGCACTAGTTTAAACCTGGAAGTGAACCGTGCTCCATTCTGCAGAGGAGGGTGAAAAACCACCAGTGTCTCTGACAATCTGACCTAGTGAGAAATTCCTTCCAGACCCCAAATATGGCGATCAGTTAGACATTAAGCATGTGGGCAAGACCCATCAGCCAGACACCTGGGAAAGAATTCTCTGTAGTAACTCAGAACCCTCCCCATCTAGTGTCTTGTCTCCAGCCATTGGGGATTTTTGCTACAGGCAGTCGTTGATGGGTCACAGGCTATTGTAGGCAGTCCTGTCACACCATCCTCTCCATAAACTTATCAAGCTCAGTCTTGAAGTCAGAAACGTTTTTTGCATTTTGTATAGACATGAAAATGGAATGGAAGTTGTCTAAATCAATTTTGTGATAGATTTTAAGTGTTTGCTTGCTTATTAATTTGCAAAATTCCTTAATAAGCAATGGATTTCTCGGTCATTAGTACAAATTAGCCAAGTTCTACTGTACTAAGAAATCTGTGGACCGTGCAAATGACCCCCTCCATCCTTTTGGGAATAATCATGTGAAGAATGATTCCTAATGCTAATTACCTAAGAAATGCAAATTCTCAGATGCACATATGCAGGCCTAGCCTCAGACCTTTGACTTCAGAGGTAAAACATGATTTTGCTTTTAAGCAGATCTTATTTTTCCTTCCTCACTGAGGACTAGAATCCTGCCAAGTCTGAAATTTCTCATGCTGTCGTTTTTGAGTTACACAAGCAATAGAAGGGAAATGTTGGGTTTTTTTCTTAACTCACTAACTGCCCATCCCCTCTCCCCCGTTAGGGCACCGTGTGTGTTTGGGGGAGCGCCTGGCAAGGACTGAGCTCTTCATCTTCTTCACCAGCCTGCTGAGGGCGTTCACGTTCAGGCTGCCGGAGGGAGTGACTGAAATTAACACTGAGCGTATTTTGGGGGGCCTATTACAACCGCACCACTATAAGATCTGTGCTGTTCCTCGCTAGGCCGCAGCAAGTCACAGACGACCAGGAAACCCAATAGGCGGGTGTTTCTCATAGTGAATTTCCATAAGTAAACAAACTATAAAACAAAGAATTGTGGCACCTGGCGTTATTTATGGCTGACCAGGAATCTGACTGCTGGGAGGGAGACTTGAGAGAGGGTTAGTCTATTGTAATGAAAGGCTGGTAGGGTTTTTAAAAATCTCCTAATTATGAGATTAGCGTAGTGGGTGTGTGTGGTGCGTGAAACCCCATCATGGGCTAAAGAAGGTTAAAAGGTAGCTAGTCACATTGATTACACCTGCACCCTGATTAATTAGCTGCTTCTCAGCGAGAGCTGCCGGGAGGGAGAGGCAACAGGTGATAACTTAGTGGATACCTGGCCCCCATAAAAGGGGCAAGAGCTTGGTCTGATGGGAGGAATAACAGAGAGATGTCTGTGAAGGGGCCCCGAGCCCCAGTCTGCAGGAGAATAGATGTCTGGGGAAGGCTCAGTATTGGAGCTGGGGAGCCAGCCCAGAGAGGGGCACGGAAACAGAGCTTGGAGGGTGACGTGGGGGCACATGGACGAGAAACCCGGCAAGGAGAAGCTCTAAGGACAGGGGGCGTTACGACAGGGAGTTCGATCCCTCGCAGCTGCGAGATGAGAGCTGACCAGAAGTTGGAGAGAAGGGCAGCAGGCAAGAGGACAGGAGGCAAGAACCAGAAGGGAAAAGAGGAACATATGGCCCCTGTTATCCAGGCTGAGTTTTAGCTGGCTAATTGTTATCTAGGCCCTAATTGCCACACAAGGGGTTGGCTGGAGCCTGTCCCTGGAGAATTCCCCCTGCTGAGAAGGACTCTCCATAGGCATGATACTGGCAGGGACAGTCTTAGTCAGCTGCCCTTCCCCTATCAGTGTAATGGGGTGAGGAGAACGGGGAGGGGGCATGTGCCCAAGCCTCGACTGGCGCAATCTCTGTTATCGAGCAGTAAAAGTTAGCGTAGGTCACAGCTACTCTAATTTCCATGAGAGCGGGGAGGCAGAGGATCAGGGAGCCGGGACCAGCTCCCTCTGGCTGCTGCTGTCCTATGGCACTGCGCAGCGTCGATGTACTGGAGAACTGGAGCCTAGCGTGTGTGGTTGGAATATGGTTTCAATCTGCCACACGCTAATCCATTGTCCTGGTGCTGCCAAAGCCCAGAGGCTCAAGAGCTGTCAATTCTATTGGTTTTCAGCTGCCTGCTAGAGCTGGGCAAAATGTGGGGGACGAATCGCTTATCTGGGGACATATGCCATGTCAGTCAACTTGGAATGATTTGTGAATTTGATACAAATTCAGTGTAGTTTTGGCTAACACCATTTGGGAGTTGGGGGAGAGGACTTACGAGCTGTACAGAAAACGGGGGAAGAAGTGATGTGCCAGTGACCTCTTTATAATCTTTAGCCCTGGGGTCAGAGCTCTCAGCTGGGATGTGTGAAACCTGGGTTCAATTCCCCCTTCCACCCAATGTGGCACAAGGATTTGAACTTGCCACATCCCTGCCCATCTCAGGAGCATGCCCTGGGCTATGGAGCATCCTGGGATGGGGGGGGGGGGGGGGAGGTCTTTCAAGCTCTCCCGTCAATGCTGTTCTACTTGGTGTAAATAAACAGTTGTTGGAGCAGGGACTTGGGGACCCGACCCCCATGTCTTAGGGGTGTGGCCTAACCATCAGCTGAGTCCTTTTCACTTGCGGGTCCAATGACGAGTCTTTTATCTGAAGTGGAACAGCTTCCAAAGGAGAGATTGTGAGACCATCTGTGTCTAGCAGTTTGATTGCTCACCTGAGAAGGCTGGAAGACCTGGGTCCAAGACCCTGCTCCAGAGCAGGGATTTGAAGCTGGCGGTCTCACACAAGCCAGGTAAGTGCTCTAACCACTGGGCCACAATCGTCTCACTCGTTGTCCCACTGACTATTTAAATTCATACTCAGTGGAACGGCTTCAACATGAACCACTGAGAGAAACCTGCCCCTGAATATCTCATAGCCCAGCTGCCAGGGCATTTTCCTGGCATTGGAAGACAGCAGGGCTCTAGGGAAGTCCTGCCTCTTTCCCCATGCATGCTCAGAGAAGCAGTCCTGCCTCTGCCAGTGCCAAGCTGCAGAAGCACGTCCAGCATCCAGAGACCATTGGCAGATTGTTAAGAGAGCATGTTGCAAAAGCCAGGACATGTGCTAAGACCACACATTTGAAGCCCTTATCACTTTGACAGGTGTGACCTGCTTTCCCCAGCTCACTGGAAGTCCCTCGGTCACAGATGTGCCTCTCTCCCTGGAAGCGTATGTGCACCAGGGGCTCCCTGGCGCTGCAGAATGGGCAGGGGTTGGGGCGATGGAGAACCAGGCCCGTGCTCCCGGCTCCATGAAGGAGACGCTAAATGATGTCCCAAGCACATCCGGAGCTAATGTGACGCGGACTGACCCCGCCAGGGCCCCTCGGCCTCTGCAGGTGCGGAAAAGTCCTGGTGCTTTGTATCAGGGCCGGACACAGGGGTGAGGAAGTGGGTGGAGGCTCCAGCATTTCCACTGGCTAAAGTGGGACGGATCCTGCCACAGGGCAGTGGGGGGGGGGGGGAGGGGGGGGTCCAGTGCTGGCCACGGGTGTGTGTGTGGAAGGCCCAGGGGGCAGGTGCTGGCCGTGGGGGGTGAGAGGCCCAAGGTGGGGGCGGGGCGGGGTAGGTGCTGGCCGTGGGGGGTGAGAGGCCCAAGGTGGGGGCGGGGCGGGGTAGGTGCTGGCCGTGGGGGGTGAGAGGCCCAAGGTGGGGGCGGGACGTTGGGGGGGGGGAGGGCAGGTGCTGGCCGTGGGGGGTGAGAGGCCCAAGGTGGGGGCGGGACGTTGGGGGGGGCAGGTGCTGGCCGTGGGGGTTGAGAGGCCCAAGGCGGGGGCGGGGCGGGGTAGGTGCTGGCCGGGGGGGGTGAGAGGCCCAAGGCGGGGGCGGGGCGGGGTAGGTGCTGGCCGGGGGGGGGTGAGAGGCCCAAGGCGGGGGCGGGGCGGGGCAGGTGCTGGCCGGGGGGGGTGAGAGGCCCAAGGCGGGGGGGGGGGGTGAGAGGCCCAAGGCGGGGGCGGGGCGGGGCAGGTGCTGGCCGTGGGGGGTGAGAGGCCCAAGGTGGGGGCGGGGCAGGTGCTGGCCGTGGGGGGTGAGAGGCCCAAGGTGGGGGCGGGGCGGGGCAGGTGCTGGCCGTGGGGGGTGAGAGGCCCAAGGTGGGGGCGGGGCAGGTGCTGGCCGTGGGGGGTGAGAGGCCCAAGGCGGGGGCGGGGCGGGGGGCAGGCCACGGCCCCAGGAGGTCGCGAGGCAGGTACCGCCGCGGGGGGTGGATCAGCGCTGTGACCCCCTGCGTCTGGGGCTCGGTCCCAACGCCCGCGGCCGGCAGCCGACCCCGGGGAACCCCGCCGGGCGGGATCCCTTCAACCGGAAAAGACGCGCAAAGCCCAGGGACGGGCCCGGCCGCGGCCGCGCCTCCTGACTTCCGCCACACTCAAGATGGTGGACTGGCTGCCCCCGCCCCCTAGCCGCGGCGCCCGCCCTGGTCTCGCGAGGGCGGCGCGCGCGTTCATTGCGCCGTGCGGAAACTTGCGTCTGTGCTGTGGAGTTCCGCCGCTCCCGGAAGTGGCGGAAGGGTGACTGGCGCGGAGCGGAAGTCACCAGAGAGACGGGCGGAGGCGGCGAGCGAGGATGAACAACAAATTTGACGCGTGAGTCTGAGGTGCCCCCCTACCCCGGCTCCCTCCCCTTTGCCCCACGCGCTTCCCGGCCGCCCCTGGGCCACGGCAGCCCCGTCTGGCCGGGAGCGGGTGGCGGGCAGGCGGCTCTGAGTGACACGCGCCCCCCGCTCCGCGCAGGCCCGGCCCCAGCTCGCCGCCCCTCCCCCTCTGCGGGGCGAGCCCCCAGCCGGGCCCGGGCCCGCACACGGAGTCGGCCCACGTGAGCCTCTTTCCGCCCGCCTCAAGCCGTCAGTGGCTGGTTGTGTAACCGCCGCCGGGGGCAGGGGCCTCGGGGATCGGACGCCTCTCGGCCAGGGCCAGCCGCCAACGCCGGACGGGGCCCCGGTCAGAGGCTGGCTCCTGTTCCCCCAGCCTTCCCGCTGGCCTGTCCCGGTGAACGGAGAGCAGCGGGCTCCGGCACCGACTGCCACTTCCCCGGTGGGGAGCTCGACCCCCGGCCCTGCCCCGGCGCCACGCTTTCCGCCAAGGCCCCGCACCCAGCCCGCTCTGCCCCCTCTGAGCGCACCCCGCCGCGGCCCTGCCTGCTCCGCCCCAGCGCCTCCTGCATGACGCTGAACAGGGGGCGGGAGGCGCTGGGGGGGAGGAGCTGATCGACGGGGCCGCTGGGGAGTGCTGAGCACCCATGATTTTTTTCCCTGTGGGTGCTCCAGCGGCACTGGGAGACCTGTTTGGTGCAAGATGCTCCCTGGGGTTCAACTGACTAACTCCCCTTAGGCCTGGTCTATATCTAAAGCGTGGGACAACCTGGCTATGATGCTGAGAGGGTGAAAAATTCACCTCCTTGAGAGATGTAGTTGAGCCAGCCTGACCTCCAGTGTAGACACTGCTCGGCTGACAGAAGAATTCTTCTGTTGACCTTGCTACTGCCCCTTGAGGAGTTGATTTACTACAGCAATTGGAAAAGCATCTTCCCTTGCTGAAGTAAGTATCTGTGCTACAGCAGCATAGCTGCGGCTGTGCCATGTATCACTTGTGGTGTAGACGTACCTTTAGAGACTCAGCCTCTTTTCCATTCCCCGGTTGACGGTTGTCAGTATTAGTTGGTGCATAGGTCCCGAAGTGATGGGTGTGCTATAATTATCTTCAGTGGTACTTCCCTATTTAATGATCTTTCAAACAGATCTCAATGTAGGAAGAAAACCTGTAGTTGTCCTAAAAGTTAATCTGGTTTTTAACAGTCGCTGTGCTTGAGCTTGGGGTTCGTGTTGGCCAAGTGGTCTGTGACAGGGGTAGGGCACATAAGCTTTCTCAAGTGGTTCTCCCTGTAAGAATCTGTTGTCAGTAGACTTGCAGCATAGGCTCCGTTGTGCCAGCGGTTTGTGCCTCGGGGAGAAGTCAAGTAATATAAGTCTCGCTTTTGTAGGATGGCACCTCAGCCATGAAACATGTAAAGCTCATTCTTTTGCCCTTGCCAGTTTGAAAGATGATGACAGTGGGGACCATGACCAGAATGAAGAGAACAGCACACAGAAAGATGGTGAGAAGGAAAAAAATGATCGTGACAAACCCCAGAGTAGCACCAAGAGGAAGGTGAGTTCTCGATGCCCCACTGCCATCATCAAGGGATAATACTGGCATCTGCATGAGGTCAATCTGTCCCAGTGTAAGGAGTATGTCTAGGAATGCTGTCCTGGCTTAGTGCTGTGTTAGCACCGTGATGGGGAGCCATATAAGCTGTTGGGTAAATAGACTTTGGGTTATGGTACATGAGCCAAGCTTCAGTATCCTCTCTACTAGTGCAGCCAGAGCTCTTTGCCTAGGAAATTGGGCTCCATATGGAGACGGAAAGCAAAGGTGGACTCTTTCCCCAATCAGATTTTCAGAAAGCCTTGGTTGGGGGGAGCTTCCCATCGCTTTACCAGATCAGCTTTGTGCTTTTTAAACAGTCTGCATTTCTTTGCTGCCAAGGACAAAAGGGAATTTACGCAGAGATTAATGCTGCTCCTAAATTGGCAGGAGGGGTTCCTATAGAGAGACGTTCCTCCTGGGACTGAGCTGCAGCCTCTTTAGCACACCCAGTCCTACCAGTTTGGGGAACAAATGTGCTATGGATTTCTAATCTCCTATTTGAATTATAGTCAATTGCTGCCAAACTAATGGTCTGTGTCAAGCTATTAAAGTGAGATGAGATTTTTCTGCGAAAATGAGTCTAAACTGTTCATCTTAGATTGTGATGGCAGCAATGTGTGGGCAGCTAATGCTCTGAATGTAGCTTGTTCAATCTCCTCTTGAGAGAAATATGGGAGAATAAATGAGCTTATCTGTTCCCCAGGCTGTTGTCCCAGGGCCGGCCGAGCACCCCCTGCAGTATAATTATACTTTCTGGTACTCCAGACGAACACCCGGGAGACCCACCAGCTCTCAGAGCTATGAACAGAACATCAAACAGATCGGCACCTTCGCCTCAGTGAGTACATTCCGATTGTTCTACCTTTTTGACTAAACACGATGCAGCTTCTCAGTGTAGCTTTTCTCTGTGGCTATGTGTCTGCATGCGTGTACCATGTTTATATACCTACCACCAGACGTAAAGGAGAGCGGTTCATCTGCCTTCATCTGAGTCTCACATTCTGACTCACCTACAACAGAGGACAGCCCTAAAAGAGACCAGGAAGCAGCACTGCCTTTCCTGTTCTAGAGATTGGTGTCTTTGCTAATAGTAGCAGTGGAAACAGAACTCCCTGAGCTTGTAAGTAATGGCAAGTAAGAAGCATTTCCGTTCTCCTTTATGTCTCGCAGTAGATACACAGCAAGTCAGGCTCAGGACTTGGCAGGTGGGTAAGAGAGGAAGTGATTTTTCCTATATTTAGAAATATCGAATGACTGTAACTGATGTGCGAATCATAAACCAAAAGCTTTTCTGTCCACTGCTTCTGGCAATAATGTTGTAGATTCCCATCTACATGCATCCCCTTCATGAATAATATACTTGGAGCAGACATTTGTCTGTTTTACACATGTAAATAGCTGATGGGCTTGCATCTGTTGACGGCGTGGTTCCTTGTCTCTCCATGGAGTTGAGGACTGAAAAGCAAAGCTGGATGGCACTGGCCCTCTGAAATACTGTTATAAAGCCAGGAGACATGGGAAACACATATAGAAATCACTGCCAAATCTTGCAGAAACAGAAATACAATGTCACCATCCAGGCAAGTAACCCTAAATTCAGACCTAGCCACTGTCTTCACTTGTGAATAGTTTCAGAAACACTCTCCAGGATGATCAGGACCGCAGAGGGTACAAGATAAGTAAACTTGTTGCTCCATGAATTTTCCGAGGGTCCCTTTCAGTGTGTTTATCCTGTCCACTTCTGAACTCTCTACTGGACCATTTGAAATGTGAAAATATCCTATTCCAGTCACACAGCTTTGGAGGCAGGTTGTTGAAATAAGTCTATTAGTCTATACATGTTCAGTGCACTGAGGTGTCACATGGGCCTGTCCAGACATCTGGATCATATCATTCCACACACAGGGGGGCAGGAATGGGGAGAAGGCTGGTCATGGGCTGACCCCTGGGACTCATCAGTTTCTCTTACTTCAACAAGTAAAGTTTGCTTATCTGCTCTCCCAGCTGTGGAGAAAGGAAACAGGTCTAAATAGTGAGGAACCAGCATGACTGTTCTGCATGTGGTGAGATAGGCAGTAGCTGTCAAATCACTTTAGTTTAAAAAAACAAAACACTTTGTCCCCCCCGCACTGCTTTTTTTTTTTTTTAAAGGAACTAAGAACCTGTGAATCTTTTGCTTTCGCTACAATAAAGAACAAGGAGAAACTTATTGATTGTCCTTTGTAGACTGGAAATGACGCACTTTCATGTGGGATAGGAGATATTAGCTTAAGAAAGAAACTTGTTGACAGGCAGGTAACAGTTTTCTGGTGCTAGGTTTCAAGGAGGAGGGAGAATAGGTTTAGGGGAAAGCATCATTTTGAGCGCAAGCCTGCTGTGTGTAGTTTTGGCTAAAAATCACTAGGCATTTGCAAATACAAAATTAGCCACTAGAGGGCATATCATACAGTTTGGGGAATCTAATGTCTACACTGTATTTTAATGACAGACTGTATTCAACAAGATTTTTTTCCCCTCATTTCTTGGATCCATAATGAGTTCAGCTCTTGAAAGGGATTTTTTCCCCCCCTGAAAGATAAGTACAGACATTTTAATTATAATTCCTGGGCTTAAATTGGTGGCCATACTATTGGGTTTTCTCCTAGTCTTTGTGGCATTGCTCTTGTTCAACTCTTTTGACAGCCCTACCAGAACTTTTAATTAGCTCATTATTGGACAGAATCCTTTAAAATGCAAATGATGGCTTTCTGTATGAAAACAAATCCATCCTTATCTTCTAGCTGGGCCTTATCCTGTGCCATTGAACCAAGTTGGGGAGCTTTACTATTGAATTCAGTGCTTGCAGGATCTGGTTCTAAGTGCTTTATTTAAGGAGAAAACCCTCTGTCATCCAAAACAGCTCAAGGGGCCAGAATAAGGCATTCAGGAAAGTTTTAAGTGTCAAGAAAAACTTTACGCATTTAAAAAAAAACCCACAAAAAATCCCCTAATTCACTGCTGCCTGGGACACTGAAAGTCAATTCAAAGAGTGCTGCAGCAGAAACCAGTGCTCAAAGGGGTTAAACTGTACAGTGATGGTTAATCTTAGTGGTGACTAGGCAGCCGTATGAATATGCACTTTAAAAGGTGGTTTAAGATCCTAAACTAGCACCAGAATATGTGTATTGTCCTTCAATCACCTATGGTAAAACCCAAACTGTTCCTTGGTTGAGGGCTCCTGTGAGGAGTAATTCCAGGAGTTCCCACAGTTGTAGAAAGGAAGGGTATGAAGTGCTAATGAGACTCTGTGTAGCGTGGAGAGAACTATCAGTAGCTTACCCCTGTGTTGAGAAGCTTTTCACCACTGGCTGCAAATTGAGGGTGCTTGGGTGGGACTTGTGTATCTCTTCTCGCTGTCCTCCAGAGCAGCCTTCATCCCCCTCGGGTTTTCTTTACACAGATAGACTTTCCTGAATTATTTGGTGTGTCTGTTGCGCTCGCAACAGGCCAGACGCTAATAATTGGGCTGTGTGCCGGTCACACAGCTGTAACCACTCCCAGAAACACCTGCACAAGCCCTATCAATGCCACTGCTCTGTTTCTGAATGTCCTGAAGGCTACTGTCCTTATGTGCAGTCTGACAGGGAAGCAGCACAGAGCTGCCTCACTGGAGGGGGAGAGACTCAAGCCAGACGTGAAGGTTGTACATCTGCTCCCGAAGGCCTGAGTCCTGACATTGTGAAGCACCCCTTCTAAAGTGTTGGAAGCCATATTGGATGACTTGTCTTTGACTGCCTGGTGCATGTGGTGTTACAGGTGGAGCAGTTCTGGAGGTTTTACAGTCACATGGTACGTCCCGGGGACCTGACAGGCCATAGCGACTTCCATCTCTTCAAAGAGGGAATCAAACCCATGTGGGAGGTGAGTTGGCGCTCAAGTGTCTGCCTTGTGGTGTTATCGGGAATTTTCTGGCAGAGCAGTGACTGGTCTCCGAGCATTAAATGTCAAGCCAGGCTGTCATTCCGGCTGCAGTTACATTTGTTCTCCTGCAGAGCCCCGTCTCCTCTCACATAGCAGCTACTGACACAAGTAATGAGCCACTTGCCCTGCACGCAGAGGAGGGGCGTTCAGGAGCAATGCAAGCTGGCGCTCTCCCTGAGACTAAGAAAAATTGCCTCTGGTGATCAGCTGTCTCCAATCTAAGATGGCAGATTCCAGAGAGACTCCCAAAGCTGTGGCCCAAGGGAACTTGGCTACGTTACTGTGTGCTGTTTTTGTGACACATGCACCTTGTTCTGGCTGAGTCAGTCAACTGCAGCCTGAATGTAGGAGACCAACTTCTCTCCTTGTGGAAGGAAGAAGCCAGTGGGTGAAAGCTCAGGCACTGAGAATAAACAGAATCATGATAAAGAATCTGGGGGTGGGTTGGGAGGCTTGGATCTGATTTCCTGTCTTCTTTTTCTTGGAGTTCAGCTTGTTTCTTTGTAGTAGTCAGACAGTAGGTCTGCATGGAAATTGCCACACCCAACCAATTTTCCCTCTAGCTTGCTCACCTGTCCCTAACAATGACCAGTACCAGTTGCAGTCCGAGAATTTTATGCCTTGCCATGAGGCACCTAACTGTGCTACTCTGCCTTGAAGAAATTATTTCTGACCCCAGCTGGCAATTAGTATATGCCCTGAAGCATGGGGATTTATAGCCCGTGTTGCTACAAATACTATTCTAATATAAATGTCTATCCTTTTTGGACTCTCCGTAACCTAGATGCTTTCATAAGATGCTGCAGCAGAAGATTCCACCTGTCAGTATTTAAACTTTTCAAAAGCATCTTAAAATGGTTCTTTTAATTTCGGGTACCCACTTTGTTCGTGTATTGAGAGGGGAGTAACTTGGAGCTCACTACTGGCCTTCGTTTTTCCACTAGTTTCCTTGTGCTTTTTCTCCTTTCTAAATTAATCCTAGTCCACTGTCCTTGTATGGTCATATATAAAATACCACTCCCCGCCTCCGTGTGATGCTAATCCATTACCTGACCCTACCCTACCATCTAGCAGGATATCAGAAGCCTCAATCGTAAAGTTGGTGGTTATTTACTGTGCTGGGAGATCGAGCTGTTCATCTGACAAAGGGAAATTAAGCAGCTCACTGAACTGAGGTGCACTCAACCTGAAAGAAAACTGACTCTAACCCACAACTACAAGGCCCAGTCCTTCACTCCAACCACTGTTCGTTCTGGCCCTGAAAACCTCCTAAGTTCTTCTGATTATTTTCAGCAGTCACATTGGCTCCTTTTTGCTTCCTTGTCCACCTTAGTCAATGTGGAAAGGTCTTCATGGGGTTAAACTAAACTTCCTGCTAAGGACTGACTCCTGGATAGCTCATTTCTTAAGGGGAATGGTCTGTTCTCCCAATCCTGAACATTTGCTCCAAAGGCAATTTGCCTCCCGTCGGTAATTTTCCACATTACTGGAGTTTGTGCTGACTTTGTTTGTCCTCCTTGCGTGTAGCTGTTTTTGCCACCTTCTGCACTGAAATCTTCAGCCTGCATCTGTGATAGCACCAACAGTCATCAGGACTAGGACTGTAACGTCTCCAATCTTACTGTGACTCACTCCAGTACTGGATAGTCTGAGTGAGGGAGCCTGTATTTTTAACAGTTCCCTCTGGTAACTTGCAGAAATAACCTGTTCTCTGCAGTTCTTCCTCTGCCTTTAAGGAGCACTTTACAAACATTCGTTCCCTTAACATCCCTGTGATGTAATTAGGTATTCTCCTCCTTTTACAGCTGGGAAAGCTGAATCACAGATTGCGAGGTGACTTGCCTAAGTCTAGAGGGGGAATCAGTGTTCGAGATGGAAGTAAAAGTCAGGAGTTCCTATCCCCTAGTTGCATGTGCAGACCCCCAGATCATGGTGATATGTTGTATCAATTTAACCTCGTTTAGAGTCAGTACACTGTGAATAGAGGGAAGATCTGTGGAATCTCTGGGGAGAGTCATTGTCTCAAATGTTGCCTGGCATTCAGAATACCTTTGTCATGCTTCCTTCATCACTAAACATGACAATGCTTTAGCATGAACATTCCTTCATTCTGTCCCTCTTGGTCCCATGTGATTGATATTTGCTCATTTGTGAGCTTGTTGTTTTGGCAGCAAAATAGCTGGGAGAAAACGAATCACTTTCTCACCCCTCTTCCCAGGACGATGCCAACAAAAATGGTGGCAAGTGGATTATCCGTCTGCGCAAGGGCTTAGCATCCCGCTGCTGGGAGAATCTCATTCTGGCGATGTTAGGAGAACAGTTTATGGTGGGGGAAGAAATCTGTGGGGCAGTTGTCTCTGTCCGATTCCAGGTAAGCCTCCATTGGGACTACATTGGGCATGTGTGCTGACTTGGGGGATGGCATCTGTGGGGCAGTCATCTCTGTCCAGTTCGATGTAAACGGCCCTGCGCACTGTCAAGCATATGTTCTGGCTGGAGCGCACAAACACCCATCGGTTTACCACCCATCATCATTGTTTTGTAGGAGGATATTATCTCCATATGGAACAAGACTGCTAGCGACCAGGCTACAACAGCTCGGATACGCGACACGTTACGCCGAGTGCTTAACCTACCTCCGAACACCATCATGGAATACAAAACGCACACCGACAGCATCAAGTACGTGCGGGGGCAGGGGGAGGGAGCGCTGCCAGTTGAATGTGTGTTGGTTGGAGCAGTTTTCTGTAAGATCCAGGTGCAGAGAAAAGTGGTCACACACACTGATGCTTTGGGGCTGTTATCCGCTAACAATACTGTAAACAGCATGGCCTCGAAAAGCCTCTCGCTGCCATGCTGTTGTTGGGAATATATGAACTTACTAGTAAATCCCTCGGTTTGCCTGTAGCCTGCACTCCTAATCTCTTTCTTAGTGACCCGTCCTGGTCTTCATCTGGGAATGAGCTACCCATCATGGGAAGGGGCTTTTTCAATTAAGAAACAAGACTGCAGTGGGGAACAGTTCCTTTGAATGAGAAGGAATTATGGAGAATAAAATACCAAAGCTAACTGGGATTTATAGAATCATTAAGTTAATAAATGTTCTTGGGAAAGCACTGTGTAAATTTACAGTGCTGTACAACTGATTTCTAATCATAATAAATCTTTATAGTAAATCGTCCCAACCCTTGATAACAGAGGCTTTTTAACAAGACTAGAGGATCATGGTACATAGAAAGGACAGTTGTATTTTAACAAAGCTCATTATAATTTGCCATTCTAGGCCATTCGGCCGACTTTTATTTCTCAAAGTGTCAAAGAGTTGCTGCATATATGGGTACTAGTCATAAGTAAATAACAATAAACCATTTTCACTGAGGTTTATTATAAATCAGACATAAATTAGGTCACATGGGTTAGACTAAGAACGTTTCAAAGTTTACATACGCACAAAGAAATTAATAAAGAGAGAAATTCAGTGGAGTAGAGGGCTTTCTAGTCCAGCTTGTAACCAAGGGCACAAGTACTTGTTGTTTTTTTTCCTTAGGCTAACCTTGTTTCCATGTCTAAAACTTCCCAGATCTTGGCAAGCCATCCATCCAATTTAAACACCACAGAGCACTGGTCACAATGACTGGTGAGATCAGCCAAGTTCTTAGTGGGACAAGCGTCTACATCAGGGATGGGCAAACTTTTTGACCCTAGGGCCACATCAGGTACAGAAATTGTATGGAGGGGCAGGTAGGGGAGGCTGGGGGAGGCTATGCCTCCCAAAACAGCAAGGTGTGGCCTGGCCCTTACCCCCATTCCAGCCCCCCGGAACTCCCACCCCCATCCAAACCCCCTGCTCCCCACCCCTGACTGCCCCCTGGGACTCCTGCATCCTATCCAAACACCCCTGCTCTCTGCCCCCTGACAATCCCCCTGGGATGCCTGTCCCCTATCCAATCCCACCTGCTCCCCACCCCTTATCCAACCCTCCCTGCTCTCCCTGCCCCACATTACCTGTGGGGTGGGGGAAAGGGGGGCTCAGTCCTTTCCCTGTGTGTTTCCCCTGCTCGTTTGGCTGCTCTCCCTGGCAGTCGGGCAGGGCTCGCTCCCTGTCTGGGCTTGGCTGCTGGGGACAGGGGCCAAGCATGCTGGAGTTGGAGGGGGGCCCTGACTTGCTCTGCCCCTGTCCCCGGCAGCAGGGCCCAGGCCCCTTGACTGCCCCCCGCAACCCTCCCTGCTCCTCACCTCCCCCCCGCCGAACTCCCCCTGGCCGCGCCACCTTGGAGCCCCACGTCTGGCTGCGCTATAGCCGGGCCACCTGGCCGGAGCTGCAGCCACGCTGCCCAGGCGCTGGGGGAACTGTGACAGGGAGGGAGGGGAGCAGAAGGGGCGGGGCCAGGGGCTAGCCTCTGGCCTGCTCACCACACTGCCAGGGAGTTGGGCTGGCTCCTCTGCGAGCCTGTCCTGACCCCGCTTCCTGGCAGGAGCTCAGGGTCCAGAGGAAAGGGTCCCGCAGGCCGGATGTGGCCTGCGGGCCATAGTTTGCCCCCCTCTGATTTATATCATGGAAGCCACAGTTGCTGCATGTTTAGATTGTCGGTCAGCTAGTCAAATTACATATTTTTTGTATTAATGCCAAAGAACCTTTCTTTGCCAGAGAACCTCTCCTTGGATGACTACTGGTGTATGGGGATGGAGGGGGAAAGAGATTTTTCTTATTAACCTAAATCTGTTCCTGACTATTCTGTTTCTAAAAGATCTGACTTATTTTATTGACTGAATCTCTCATTGGGCTCTGTGAGCCATCTCGCTGTGTAGCAAGCACTCCTCCTGCACATGGTTATGTTAAATGCTTGTGGAGAGCAACATTTCTGTCATGCCTGTTTTATTCCGAGATCTCAGAGGGCTCCTGCAGACCTGCATTTGGCTGTGTTGTGTCTGACCTTTGTTTAGAGACAGCATAGTCTTCAAGCTAAGGTTGCGGGACTCTCTGTGGGTGAGGGGACTGTAGAAACTCCTCAGTCACTTTCCCTTCTCTTCTCCCTGCCTTCCTCCATGGCTCTGTACAGAAAAGCCCTGCTCTGAGCCAGCATTCCGGCTATGCTGGAGGCAGCTTGGCTGTCTTGGTGAGGGAGAGAGGGTTTACCAAGCGGTGCTTCCAGTGTAGCCATCCCGGTCTTTCCGCGGAGACTGAATGTGCTCCTTCCACAGCATTCCTAGCCTTTGCTGCCCTAGGAAATGGGAATGCATTGCATTGCCCCAGGCTGCTGGATTCTGCCCCTTTGCTCATTGCTCTCTGAATATTGTCCCTTGCATTTGTTCTGCTGACATACAATCCAGGATGCCAGTGTCTGGGAATAACAGGTGTTTGAGGAACAGATTCGCTTAAACAGGGCATGGTGTTGACTAGCTCACATTACAGCTGGGAATGATTCTTAAAAGGGACTAAATTGGCTTGTCTCCTGCTCATTCTGGTGCAGTTAAGAATGCAGGAAGTGAGCTTGCAGCTTCTTTGAAGCAGGGCTAGGCTATTCATTGACTTATCCAAGGGAGAACAAGAACTGATTGCTGTTAGCTAGTTCAAGTCTGCTGCTGTGTGTTTCCAACATGGTCCCAGATCTCCCTTTAATAGTATTGTTTTCACTGCACAGATTCTGATCTCACTTCCACCGTGTAAATCCAGAATCTGGCCTGTTGTCTTGCTTTCATGCTGTTTGCATTAGTGTGTAGTTGCTGCTAACAACCAGTTTAATTGCTGCAGTTGTAACCTCTCTGGGTTGGGCGCAGTCTTTGACAGATTAACAACTCTGTTAGTGTATTACAGTCAGACTGCAGCCAGTGCTGTATCTGGCTGAGCTGGTTTGCATTAGCAGAGTCCTTTTGCTAATAAAGAATCTCTTGCAAACCTGCTGTTATCTTCCAGAAAATCTCACCCTCGTTACCTTCCCTGTCTGTCAAGTCCTGTTGAAATACAAGACTACACTCCACTTATGTTGCACATGTACCATCTGATTTATGACTCTAGGGGGGCTTTCTAGCCATTACTCTATTCTCTCACGCTGTGGCTGTGTTTTATGAAAGGCCCTAATGGACCTGCCCTGCTGGAGATTGTGTCAGGGCCTCCTTTCCAAGTGGTTTCTGGTGGTTTTGTTTGTATGGACTGCATCTTTCCACCAGAGCTCGGCTCACGTGCACAGTTTGATTGGCATCTCCGCTCTGGGGAGGGAGTGGGTTTCGGGAGAACATGGGCTTTTCTCACAAAAGTGTGTGTATGTGTGCGTGTGTAGGGCATTGCCCTTTATTAACTTTTGACACATTGCAAATGAACATCTCTAGAAATCTCCAGCATGTCCTTCACTGCAGTTTCTGGGCCCGGTGGTGCAGGATTTATATATTACTTGTGTGATATTAAATGTACATATTAAACTTATTTTATACACACCAATTCTTCCAGCCACTCAGAGGTGACAAGGCCCTCTGCTGCTGAAGGCGCTGATGCTGCCACGTTGGGTTAGAAAAGTATCGGTTGTACCCCTCTCGTTCAGAGGGGTGGTTCTGCACGCCATTCTTCCTGGGCTCTGGCCGTGTTTTTAGCTAGATAAGTGGATCTTTCAGAGCCTTTTTCCTGTGTCCCTTCATTCTCATGCTTATGATTTTGAGAAATGTCCTAAATCCCAGCAAGTAGCAGGGTCCATTTGTTTCCATATCATTAGAAGAGCTAGACCAGTCTCTTGCAGCACTGCGTAAGTCCTCAGACCTGCAGTACCATAGACATCAGTGCTGGTCTCTTTTGAAATGCATGTGGCATTGCAGTAGCGGTCTTGTTGTAGTGGTTGAGGAGAACGTCTCTTACTGTTCCCCAAGAGCTCTTCCTTTTAGCTGTTGTTCTTCAAAACCTGTAATGCTTGGAGAGTTGAGGGAAATTCTGTTGTACCTCTGCAGCCATAACTGCTCCTGTCACCCCTAGGCGTTTTAAACGACCGAGTGACACGTGGTCCCCAGCCCATTAACCCTGCACCTGGCACAGCCTGGGAATAAAAGTGGATTCTTGAGAGTTGCACCCTTCACTTGGCACTTCCTGGCTTTTGAACGTTGCCCCCTTCCCATTACCTTGTTACAATGGAGGCTGTGCCATTTTCCAAGGGAGCGAGGGATTGGCCACCGGCACAATAGCGTCTGGCGTAAACTACTGCAAATATTGACCCTGGTAGTGGGTGAACCTGGAGCTTGTTGGGGTCAGTGGTGCATTTAGGGAGAACTGGCTGCTGTAGTTGTGGGACATTTGTGTGTTGGTTTAGCAGGGTTCCTTCACTGACCCGTGTGTTTTCCCCCATGTCTACCCCCAATCCTTCTTTCCAACTCATGCTGTGTGTTTGGGTGGCTGCTCCCACCAGCACCACACAGTCAGCAACCCAGTGTAATGTAGGAGTGATACCCCCCGAGAGAGGGGAACATATTCCTTGTGTGGCCGCACAGCAGACTTCTGCAGAGCCAGCGGGGCTGGAAATAGTTTTAAGTCACTCCGGAGTATCCTGTCAGAGCTTTGAGCAGGGCGGCTTTTCTGAAAACAAAGCCCCTGTTTGTAGGTGGCTGCTGCTGCAGTGGGAGCTGAGCAGGGTATAAAACTCTGCCTTCCCTTCGAAGTCAGCACTGAGAAATACTGGAACTCCTCGAGTCAATTGGAAGAATGGCTGATCTTCTTAGTGCTGGCATCAGGTCTTTGTCACTACAGACACTTGGAGAAAATAAAAGGTCTGAGGTTAGCCAGACGATGAGCAGATACAGAAGGGAACAGAGGGAGGGTTCTGTGGTGTAGGGAAATGAATTACGCGGTTATGTAGAGCCCCACAGGACACGCACGGGGAACTAGGTCTCGGATCCACTGGAGACTGCTGGAAAGTGAAATCCCCACAGAGTTTAGCGCTGTTTGGCCAGGAAATCCTAGCAGTAACTGATTCTATGGGAAAGTGCAACGGCAAGTCAGTGGGCTTCGTGTTTGTGGGGGGCATCTCCTTTGCCGCCACATCAGAGCATAGCTAATTCTACAGCTCATTTGACCCACTGGGAGGCCCATTTCCATCTGCTCACAATTTCTCGAGAGCACGCTGGGAAATGAAATAGTTGAACGCTGCAGCCACTTCTACGATTGTCTCTTTACACTGCACCGAATGGGACCTGCCCCCAGGGCCTCTAATTTCTAGCCCTGTTCTTACCATTATGCAGCTGCTCTTGTGGAGGGTCTGTGGAAGGGAACCCGTAGAAATCCGCACTGGACTGACACATGCCTTAGTCTGGTCACGTGTCCAGATGTATGTATTGCTCTGTACTACTTCCCATCGGGCCTAGGAATAGAACCGTGGAGAGCAGCGACAGTCCAGGGCTAAAGATTGCTTCCTTTTGTCTTGAGCGTCTGCAGCAATGGCTCAGTTCAGTTATCCCTCCATCCTCCAATCCCAGCCAGTAGATTCTGCAAGTTTAAAGAACCCTTTCTTAACACTGGGTTTTGAAATGGCGGTTCTGCCGCTAGGGTCCGTTTTGTAGCATCACAGCGCATGTCAGGGGTGCGGGCAATTCTGAAAGGTTCCTTTCTTTTGGTGGGTTGTCTTTGTCATCAGAAAAGTGACTGAAATGGAGCTATTCCGCATTTCTTCTCAGTGAGCCCAGCTCAAACACGTTCATTTCAAAACATTGCTTTGTCCCTGGTTGCCAGGGTGGGAAATGTCACCTGAGATCTGAAAAATCAAATTCTGGTCTAACTAGTTTACAAGAGCAAGAATCCTTCTTAGAAGATGTGGGATCTGTCCCCAGCTCTGCTACAAACTTCCGGGGTGACCTTGAGCATGTCACTTAATTTCAAGTGCTTCCATTTCGCCACCTGTAAAATGGTGGTAATCCCAACTGTTAAGGATAAATTCAGTTAATGTTTGTGTGCTGCTTGGATACCATGGTGAGGGGCATAAAAATGGCTATAAATAAAAATATCCTTACACTGTGGCACTGTCTGCCTCTGGCCCTGCCGTAGGCCATAAAGATTCTGCAAGCAGAATTCAACGGGCAACCTTGACGATGCAGGACACAAACTACATGGCCGCTCACTCTACCCCGACTGCAGAGATGTGTCAGGGCGAACAAAACTAGAGAGGTGGTTTTATCAGTAAAGTCAGCAGATCTCTTTAATGCTAATAGCACTATAACAGGTGTGGCGTTTTATCACTTCAAATCCTTTGCCTGAAGAGTTTCACTCTAAAGCTGTGAGCAGGACTCGGGAGGTAGCAGTACAGCATGGATGCTGTTGTCAAGGTGTCTTAGAATTTGCTGATTTGAAGGGGATGGTGGGTGCTAGGTTCGTCGGGGTAAGGAACTTGTTCCCAAGCACGTTGGAGTGGTGGCACGAGAAGGGGGCAGTTGGGAGAGAGGCTTGTGGGTTGGAAATATCCGGGCTGGGAGGTGCGAAGGAAGGCTGATGGGCAGACGGGGATGTGGGCAGCTTCCAGATGGAGGAGCAGACGGGGGGAGCCGGGGAGCACCCACGAAGCCGGGGTGCTGTGTAAGAAGGGCCCATTTTTGTCACCTTTTTGATAACTGCGCTCTGAATTCAGGTGAACATTTGTGGGTTCCGCAGATCCTGGTGTCACACTCAGCCCAGGCAGTGCTCTCAGTAGTCCTGTCTCTGAAAGATCCCCAGGTTGCATAGTCCTGAAGGAAGGTGCTCCCTGGGTGTACGTAAGGAGGGAAGATCTCGGGGGATGAGGAGATTCTTGGGTGGGGCCCATCCACAGCATGCAGCCCCCTCAGGGGAGGGAGTAGGCTTTTTTCCTCTGGTGTAACTTACACATCTCTTTCCATGCTGTTGCCTTCCCTGTGATGAGCCCTTAGCACAGGGGCCTCCTGAGCAGCAGCTGCCATGCCTGTCCAAATGGAACTGTGAGTCTGTGTGTAAACATCCACGAGAGGCCACAGGCAGGCCCTGTTCCACAGTCACTCGCGTTTGGTTTTGGACTGCAAGTAGCACCTGCACACCCCCACCCCCACCCCACACCCCCCGCGCGGCCAGGTGTCCGCAGAAACGGTTAATATGCTGCCCCATCAGGACGGCGCTGGCTGCTGTGATACGTTCAGCAGCGCTGACCCTTGCGTTCCCTTTGTTTGGGAGGCTTCGGATCAGAGGTCGGACTCCAGTTGTGCTCATTTAACATCAGGCAGTGGTGTCTTTCTCTCTCATGCTGTCATCCCAGGGAACCACGTCAGTCACTCACCCATCCTAACAAAGGGAGTTCTGGGAGACAATGATGAGATTGTGAGCTCCCAGGCAGGGGAGAAGAGAACAGATAGAAAACAAGTCAGCTCTACACAACAGCCTCCTTAATTAACTCCTGTCACAACTAGAACTAAGGGCATGTCTACACTGCAATGGAAGATCCGTGGCTGGCCCAGGTCAGCTGACCCAGGCTTGCAGGGCTGAGGCTGAGGGGCTATACAATTGCAGAGTAGATGCTTGGGCTGGAGCCCGGGCTTTGAGACCCCTTGAGGGGGAGGGTCCCAGTACCCAGGCTCCAGTCTGAGCCCAAACGCGCTAGCTGACCTGGTTCTGAGACCTGGTGCTGAGGGTTTGGTACCGCAGTGTAAACATACCTGAAAGGGCACCCTCAGCAGTCTCCAAAGAGGCCACCGGCTGAATGGACCATGGAGGCTGAGTTCCCCTTTTTCCCCAGAAGTGTGGTCACTGCATGTCAGGCCTGAGGTTCATTGATGGGGTGATCTTGCTACTCCTGCCATATGAGGTCCAAGCCAGGACCTTAGCCTCAAGGACTGTTCTCCTTTCACCACTGCTGCGGTTGTTGTCAGAGGGATCTATCCATGTAATGTTCAGAGAGGGGGAATGCTTTTTTTAGGAGCGATCAATGTCACAACCTCCAAGAGGTAAGGTGTGTTGGGAAACCCTGCTTGTATTGGGCCAGTTCCCCAAGAGAAACTAACTAGAAGGGGGGGGGGGGGAGAATCTCATGGCAGGGTATGCAGCCATCAAACACAGCCAGAAAAATATCTGGGATGAACCCTTGCTGGTAAGCCCTGGCCAGGGCTTTGGGCAGTGCTTTTACCAGGCAAGAGCAGTTGAAAATGTAGCCTAAAGATTTTATTGCTGAAGAGTTAATGCCCTCAGGAGCTTACAGCCTGGCTTTTAGGCACAGATCATGTAAATGCATTGGGAGACTCCCAGAGTCCGGTGATAACACGGAGTGTTCTGTGTTATCTGGACTCTTGTGGGGGAGGAGGCATTGAACTGTCACAAACTCACTACAGAATAAGTGAGCTCTTAGGTTGCTGGTAAATGTTTGGCTTTCGGTCTGAAAATTAGTACTGGAGGCAGAATCATGGAACGGAATCAGATTTTACAACTGAAATGGGTTGCCTCTAATCGACCATGCCCCCATGGATTGAGTGAAATGGCATGTACTATAGCAATAAGCTCAGTATTCAGGGACACTGAGATACAGAGCTCCTTGATGTTTCTGATCTCAGATAATAGTTATGCTCATGTTCACCTCAGCATCTTTTCCCTGGGAGACCCTTCAATATGCTGTCTCTGTAAAACAGACAGTCATTTTTCAGTCTGCTAACTTTGTCCATAACAGATTCTTCGCCAGGGAATGGAACAATAGGCCTATCCCTGTAACTTATTTGAAAACATTTTCATTGCAAATAGCTGTCGTTTTTTAGCGTTGGTGTCATTAACTGAGCAGGCTTATGATAGGAAATGAGGCTCCCTCTCTAATAACAATTGGAATCTGCAGCCTGGTCAAAGAATGGTCTGATAACTAAGCCGTACGGCATGAAAAGCAGTGTATTTCTGGGGGATTACAGCGAGCCCTGGTATGTGCTGGAAAATGAGGCCACAGACTGGGTGAATTTAACCAGTCAAGGAACATGATGATCCTCCAGAAATACACAACCCTGGGTTATTTTATTAGGAATAGGAAATGGCAATTCTAGTCTAAAAACAGCTCAAGGGTCCCACCTTGTATCTGGTGGGTATTAACCTGCTATGATGTCACCGGCAGCCAATCAGAAAGCTTCATGTCTGTGCAGGACTTTAAAGCTGCCTCATGCTGTCAGATGTCTGGCTGTGTTTTAAGGATGCTTCTGTCCACTAGGCCCCGATGAGAACATTGCCTTGCTCTCAGAATGGCCTTTCAAACGTCACTGAATGTCTCTGCGCTCGTTAAAAGTTAAGAACCCTTTGATCTGAAGTGCTGTTTTTTTTTTTCCCCCTCTGGCTTACCAGGGCCTGGGAGGAGTTTCATGGCCTGGTGAACAGCAGTGGTCGCTGATCGAACGCTCCCCCTCTCTCTGTCACACCCAGGGTAGGGCCTCATCTTTCTTCTTACATGACTTTATGGCATACCTCTCAGCTTGCCCGCTTTCATGTGGGGACAGCGCTCCACAGCAGACCTGAATACCTTCTGGCCTGGCGTCAGTCCCATCGCTATTGGCTGATTTGCTAAAGTCCAAACTCACCTTTGAATCAAAAGGCACTCATAATCTCACCCTGGGAAAAACTGCTCACTTGGTGTTTGTAGCCAGGATGCTGTCAGCCAGTTAGCCAATGCATCCCCTGTTGGCAAGGCCGCTGTGTCCCGGTGCCTCGTTGGCTGAGAGGTATGGCTTCAGCTTGTTTGTATTGTCTCGAGTTGGCTGCTCGGAAGTGGAGTTGTAATCCGAAACGAAGAGCGTACCTGTAACACACCTTGGTAACGGCGTCTCCAGCTTGGCAGGCCTTGCTCTTGACCGAGGGCTGAGGCGGAAGAGCTAGACTGTGTCAATAAAGGCTTGTCCATGAGGGATGCGCAGTAGGTACTATATTTAAAAATAGTACTTGCTGTGGCTAACAAGATGAGAGTGCCTACAGCCCCTCTGTTAATGGCAACCCTGTGCAGAGAAAATAGCTAGGTACAGTTGTCCATCTTATGGCCAACATCATTTTCACACTCTGGTCCACGTACGGGATTGTGGGTGCCTTACTGTTAAGGGGGCAGAGTGCTACCAGAGTGCTACTTAGTGACTAGAGGTGTCTTCCGTTGTCAAGATGCTGTAGACAAGCTGGATCGCTGTCAAGCAATCCCTCCTCTTGCAGTGTATCCCAGTGTGGTACACAGTAATGTTCCCAAAGGGGATGTGTTGCGAGCTCCTAAATCCCACAAAGCTGCATATGTGACAGCTGCAACTCAGACCGGCTTCCGGAGTTCATTGGTAATCCCAATTCTGCCACCGTCTCGCTCTGTGGCCTTACACAAACATTGTTTGGATAAACCCTGTGGCCTTGGGTAAAACGGAAGAGCGTTCTTTTTTACCTACCTCACAGGATTGACTGTTGGGGAGGGTTAATGAGATGATGCTTGTGAAGTGCTACATAAGCACTTAGTAACGTTTTATTATTAGAAGACATTCAAACGACCTTCCAAAGTAAAAAGCTGCCAGCACAGGTTGTGAAATGCCAGCCTTAGAAGACAGTAAATGTGCCAAGTGCATTTGACTATGTGGGGAATGTTGATTTAACTTTCTTAATTGCATTGAGTTGCCTACCCTGGCCAGAGGAGAGTAGAGGCAAGAACAAATATAGCATAGTCCACAAAGAAACACGTTAGGGACCATATAATACTGGGGGATGGTGAAAGAAAGTGGAACGGCAGTACTCCACCAAAACCCCCACCGAGCAAGAACTAACCCAGCGATAGGAGTCCCACCGAAACCTGCTTTCGAGGTAGATGCTTTGCTGTCTGTGTGTTTGGCATGGGCTAGGGCGCAGCAGTAATTGAACTCTGGATTCGAGAAGAGTTTAGACCCGTGTTCCCAAATGGCCACGCAGCCCAATTCTGCCATTAGTGTGCTCAGGAGTAGAATGGTTACCACTCTTTTTCTGACGGTGACCTCCAAGCATGTGTCTAAATAATAGCAGGGAAAGTACTTACTGCCCCAAATCGCAGAAGGGCATTCGGCATGCAATCACCTTTAAATTCACTACTTTCAGGTTGCCCATAGACACACCAGCCTGCCCCACTGGGATATCCCAGCATGCACCATGCTGTGATGTCACAGCCACCACATGGCTCCTTAGCAGCGCAGCTGTTGAAGAAACATTTCACAGTCCTACAGTATACTGCCACGCCTTTGGGCTGCCTGCATTCCCCAGCAAGGGGAGCTCTGCTGGCCTGCTATGATGCATGCTTGGGTGCCCCAAAGGTCTGTTCTGAATGCCCCTCTGCCCTGCTACTGTTGTGGGAACTCTGCCCATTGCCATGCAGTTACAGAACCTGCCTTCTCAACAGGTGTCCCTCCCTCCCATCCAACTTCCCTCCTGTCCGAAAGGTCCCTCTAGAAACCTGACGTTATGACGTGTCCATCGCTGTCAGCCCCGCTCTAGCAGTCGCCTGGGTTGCAGCTGCTGGAGGGCTGTCAGAAAGCACCACCGCAGAGGCTCACCATCGGTTTAGGTTATCCGTGACCAGGTCATGTGCCCCGAGCGAAGACAGACAAGGAGCTGATCCTGCAGCAGCAGGGGTACTAGTCACACAAGGAAGGGCTGCAGGATTGGCCCCTCTGTGTTTGAACTCTGAGAACTTCCCTTCCAGGGTACGGGATTTTTAAGGTAGGGCGCATTTGGTGCCTAACCTTCTTGCCAGTCCCTTTACAAAGAGACCCCTGGGTTAGGGGCTAAAGGCAGGAGAGCTAAGAGCACAGATGTTAAACAAAATGACTTGTCACTCGTTTGAGAGCAGAATAGATGTATGGGAAAGAGACCCTGCAATGAGCCAACTTAGTCCAGTCCTGAAATCTACCAAGCTGGTTGTGCAGGTCTAACACACCGGTTCCTAGCAGTAATATCCTGTCTGTTTCCGAATGGATGAGGATGAAACCAGGATCTTCTCATTTTCCCTCTAAGTACACTAGCGATTGGTAGCAGCTTGGAATAAATAGAGACGCTGTTTGGGTGTAGTGTGGATGTTTAGCGGTTAACTAGGGGTGATTTGGGAGGTGAACGTGAATCAGGTGGGTTGTTGCTTGTTGCCCTCAGTGTGGTGGGACCGGTCAGGCTCTGTGTCTGTATCTGGGACTATGTACTTACCTACGTATTAAACTTCTCATTCTCTCCCCCTCTCTTCCAGGGATAATTCGAGCTTTCGAAACACCAAAATCACATTGTGAGAACAAGGCTGGTGGTAAATTCCTCTCTTGGTGTGAACCCGCTGAGAGGTCTCCATCTGTGCCCTGCCATTTCTGGAGGGCCGCGCAGGCTGGATTGACCACGCCACCCTTTTGCACTCAACCCCAGAGGAAGGATTTCATTCAAAGCCCTTCTGCATCGGTGACTAATAAGCGGCTGACCTAGTCACACAAAACTCTTTGCAATGGCAGGGCGGGAGGCCGACTTTTCAGTTATCAGGGTGCCCTCCCAGTGCCTCCTTCAGCACTTTCTCTCCTCTTTCCATACCCTGTGCAGAGGATATTGTGATCCCATGCGCTCGTGCTGAGGGGTACCAGTATTAATGAATCTCTGCGGCCAGGAGAGATGACCCATTGGTTTGCAAATGCCCCCTTTCAGCTCTGCCAATAAATTATTGGGTCTCTGTTTCTTTCAATCTCTCTGGCTTGGTTTGTTTAAGAATAGCTGGGGTGGCGATTTTCTAGCTTGGCATCTCCTCCTCTGCCCTTTCACCCCAGAGAGGGGGCCAGCCTGCCTCCTTCCCCTTCCCCATCAACCGCACAGGAACTGTCCCAACAAAGGGCTGGCTTTGCAATCTGCTCCTCTAGAGGAGGAGTGGAGGGCAGCCCTGCCATAACCCCACAATATTCATTGCAGTCACAGCAGGGATGACTTCAGCCTGAGGTGTTTACCTATAAAAGCACAGGCTCCGTACCAAAGATTGGTGAATTATAACAATGCCTGGGATGGGTCTAGGTTCCTGCCACCTAGTCAGGCTCTTACAGGTGCTCCTGCCCGTGCCACCATCATACATGTCAATTAGCTGTCCCTTAAATGAGGAGAAGGAGGGGCTTCCGAGGCCTTAACTGCCTTGACTCCGGCTGTCTGGTGACCCTGCAGGACGTCATAGGTGGAAAGATCAAATGTGGTGTGGGATTAGGGAAGAGCCCCCTCTCCTTGCAGCCAGGGCGGGTGGGCTGGAGGAGCAGCAGCTGAGTTCCTGCTCTGTCGCTGGGGGCAACCCAGCCTGGAGCTGCCTTCCAGCATTAGCCCGTGGCTGTGTCTGAGAGCAGGCCAGCAGGATGGGTGGAAAAAGCTGTTAGGGGACCTGGGGATGGGAATGACACTGCTGCCACCCTAGCTTTAGGCCAATGGTGATCTTGCTCACCTGGGAACGCACCCTCAGATTCCACAGCAACTAAGGGAGTGGATTATTTCCTCTGGTTAGTGCTGTATCCAAACTCAGTTCTGCTCAGGAACAGCTCCTGCCTTTTCCCCTCCTCTTCCTCCTGGAGCCCACAGACTTGAATTTTGGCAAAAACTGCTGTTCCCCGGTCAGCCGGAGTTTGAGCCTCAGTCAAACTGGAGGAAGGGACTTTGTTAGCCAGTCTCTTTTGCACAGTGCGCAGTGACCCAAAGACCTGGAATTCGGGAGTCAAGGCAGATAGATGCTGGATTTTCCTTGCTGACTGCAGAGGTCTTCAGCCTCTTAACCTTCAGTTAGCCTCAGAACAGCACAGTCTAGGGTGAGGGATCTTAGAAAATCTTGCTCTTCCTTCCAGAGTCACTTTCCATCATCCCACGCTCTGGGAGAGTCACGCCTGGAATTCCTCAAAGCGCTCGGGGGGCCGGGGGCGGCGGGGGGATGGATAAAAAACAGCTACTGTTGCTCTGACCAGGCCGCGTGGCCCTGCACAGGGTGGCTGGATCAGGGTGGAAGACGTGAAAATCCCCAGCTGCTGGCTTTCCGTAGGCGGGACAGTGGGACGGATAGCCCTTCTCTCTGTAGCTGTGCTTTTCAGGGCACCTAGTCCCCTCTCACCTCTTGCTGCTTGTTTACCCACCACCAGTTGCTAGGGCATCTCTTAAACAATGGATCCAGTCCAGATGCAGCTTGTTTTGCCTGATACTACCGGGTAGCATACCATAGCTGCAGCACTTAAAATGCTCCTTTTGAAATAATACTCTGTCCTGGTGCCTTCAAGGTTTGTAAGGGGGGATTTATTCTCAGTCATAATAAGATACTCCTTCGAGCCACATTGTGTTAAGCTTTCTGCAGATGACAGCACTTAAGGTTTTAGTCTCGTTTCCACTCCCCACGATGCGCAGAGCCCAGTGCAGCAGGGCAGGGCAGCAGTCGTGCCGTTTTAAAGTGAGCCACCCTATGGAACTGCCATTCTGTTGGATGTCTGCTTCTCTCCTTCCACGGCCCCTCTGCCTCCTGTTTCCGTTCAAAACATCAGTCCCTCTGGCTCTGATTGTTCGATGGAGATTACTTTGCCCTGTGGTTTGGTCTATGGAGCTCAGAACGAACACAGTCCCTGGGGCTAAAGGGAGAGTGCGGGGGCAGGGGTCACAGCTGTCTGAGTCATGGTGGCTGGTACAAAGGGACAGGGTGAGAAGCGGGTTTCGACAGGGCTGTTCTTTTGTAGCCTGTTTTGCTGCACTAATAAAATCCTGCAAGAACAAGAGTGTGGACTGTTTTAATGGAGAGCGAGGGAAGGGCTTGTCTCTACTTCCAGCTTTCAATGCCGCTCCCAGCAAAAGACAGTCGAAGCCTCCTCCACCTCGGATGGTCTGTTTAGCCCCACTTCTCACTGAGAGCAGGGGACCATGTGGCCGTGTAGGGAGCTGCCTGGCCCCTTGTGTCTCCGCTGTTTTACCAGCCACCAGTGAGCACTGAAAATAGCATCCTCACGGGGAGGAGAAGCACCTTAGGCCTCTTGCAAGTGAGTCTGTGCTCCCTGTGATGAAGTGGGACTGTTCTTCATGTTTCCTCTGAATACTGTAGGGGTGTCTCAGTTTCCCCTGTGCATTTCTTAAGTCTCTAGGTGGTGGGATAAGGGGGTGTAATTGTTGCAGAGCAAAGGGCCAGGGTACATAAATGGCCGACACTCTGTCTCCTGGCAACGGATGGCCTGGGCCCTTCCCCCCTGCAAGGTGAGAGCTAAAGGGTTGGGGAAACAAAGGAATCAGGTGACCTCCTGGCCCGGGAAAGGGACAAAGCCCAGAGGAGGAGGGGCTGGAGGATGAGTCAGTTTGGGGCTGGCTGGGGACATGGAGTGAAGTGCAGTCGTGGTTGTCTGGTTCCCTGCCCCCCAAAATGGACCTGGCTGAGGGGTCCTGTTCTCTGCACCTACAAGCTCTGTGTTAGACCATGTTCCTGTCGTCTAATAAACCTCTGTTTTACTGGCTGGCTGAGAGTCACGTCTGACTGCGGAGTTGCGGGGCAGGACCCTCTGGCTTCCCCAAGACCCCGCCTGGGCGGACTGGCTGTGGGAAGCGCACGGAGGGGCAGAGGATGCTGAATGCTCTGAGGTCAGACCCAGGAAGGAGGAAGCCGTGTGAGCTTCTTGCCCTGCAGACAGGCTGCTCCCAGAGAGGAGACTTCCCCAGAGTCCTGCCTGGCTGTGTAGGGAGCAGTTCCAGAGCAGCGCCCGGGGACTCCGGGACACCCCCCGCCCGCCCGCAAGTGCTTCATTCAGACATTTGTCAATTCCACCTGGTTCTGCCGTCAGCCCAGCTGGGGCAGGACAGGCCCAGGCAGGACTTGCTCCCTGCAGTCTCAGAACAGACCCAGCTCCATTTGGCTGGGAATGCATTGTGCCAATGCACCGTTCTCGGCCCTGGCTCCCCAATGAACACACGGGCCAGCCCAAGGTCTCTAGCTCTGGATGCGAGCCCTCCGTTGGCATAGCCCTGGCTCCATGAAAGACCACCGTTGCTTCTGCCCCCGTGACGTCCCACAGCAGCTATCGACCCATCAAGTCAATTCTCCCATAGACTCAAGAGGGAGAGTTATTTCTCAACACTTGGGAGGCATTCGTATTGATCCCATGAGGGCGACAGGGCGTCTCTACAACAAGGACCAACCAGCAAGTGGCCAGAGTTGCTGGCAGAGCGTTACGTCGGGTTGGGTTTTCAGAACGATGTTCCACCTCCCGGAGAGTAGCCAGCATGACGGCCCTCAGACGAACCAGGCTTTCCAGCCAGCTAACACAGGGAGCCTTGCCATGACGAAACCTGTTCCATGCTGCGTTTGATCAATCCCTGACCGCTGACCGGAGCCTGGGGGAGAAAACGCTGCTCAAGCATTGCAGGAGAAATGCTGGGTCTCCTACCAGTAGAGAGGGGGCATCAATCCGAACTGCCCCAAGGGGGCTGTCCGTTCCTGCTGGGATGGGAATAGGCCAAAAATAAGCCATCAAAAAAAAAAAAAAAAAGTCATCCATGCAGAGGAAGGGTCTCTGGATTTCAGGTAACGATATTGAATGCTGGCCACTAGGCCTCACCCCCCCCGCTCATGTGCGATAGCTGAATAAGGGGGATCTCCATGGTACAGACTCGGGGTGCAGTGATTCTCCAAAGCTCATGGGAGTAGGAGAATGAGAGCCCACCCAGAACTTGTTTCCCAGGTCCACAAGGGCACCTGATGCTTTACAGAGACTGGTTCTCCTAGAAAAACCCAGGTGCCTTCATTTATTAAAAGGGAACTTAATTCACCTCTACTGAAAGGCCGGCCCTGGCCACCAGAAACCCAGACAAGCTCTGTCACAGAGCTACCTGAGCTGCCTTTCTTATAAGCCTGGTAACTTACCCGTAATTCCCTTTCTTAAAGGGGAAATTCCTCATTTCCTCTCAGCTGACCGGGGGAAAAAGCCTGCCTTTGCTGCATCTGTCACATATGGGGCAGGGGACGGAGCAGGCAGGTGGCTTCCACACAGCAAGCGGTAAGGGCCTCGGGCCACAACATCACCGGGGTTAGGGGAATCGTGGTGAAGCGGCCAGGGCGGGCTCCTTTGAAAGCACGTAGCCTTTAAACCTGCTGCTGGGTTTGCACTCTGCTTTGGGAGCTAACGGGCTTGACCTGGAGAAGGTTGCTCCAGGCCAGCCCTGCATTTTCCTGTGGAGTCGGTTGCCCCTCTCACAGGGAATTAGGAGCCAGGACTCCTGGCTTAGCCACTGTCTAGCTCTGGGACCGTGAGCAAGCGTTTACTCCTCTGTAAAATAGGGCTGATGCTGGTTCTGGCTTGGTTAGGTGTCTGAGGTCCCTCTGAGCAACACGTGTCCTGGTTTTAAAAGCCCTGAGCTAATTTCTCCTCTGCACGTGTAGGGTTCGGTGTGAGCTGCCCCCCCTCTCCCCCTGCAGACTTTTGCACCTAAGGGCTGCGGCAGGGTCCGTGTTAGAAGCTACGCACCTGGTAAGGAAAGGAAACGATGTGTGGGGCGGGGCTGGCTGGGCAAGGTGTGTTTAGTTGGGAAATCTGCCTCGAGGGGTAACCCCTTAGAGGTCTGTGGCACTCGACAACACCCCCCGCCCTATTGCTTGCCCCATGCCTCTGAGAACCTGCCATCAGCTAGGGGGTAGACAGGCAGCCAAGCAGGGCTCAGCAATGGTCAGTGAGCCGGTTCATGTATTCGTTTGCACTCGAGAGCTAGGTCATTAACGGACCTGCACCATCAAAGTGCGTGCAGGACTCCTCTGTGTTACCGCGCGGTCCTAGCCCTGTTCCTGCGGCCTCGTTACTCCAGTCGCTCGCTCATGCCGCTGCTCCCATTTGTTGCATCTGGTCCTGCGTTCAGTCATCTGCCCTTCAAGGTGGGGACCGTGGTTTTGTACGTGTCTTTACAGTGCCCCGCACCACGCAGCCCTGATTCCAAATGGGGCCGCTGACCCCTGGAACCTCTGTGTTTCTGAAAACAATTCCCCAAAGAGCCCCCGGGGTGGTTTTGCACCAAACCCTCCTGCTTCCAGACGCACCTGCCCAGCTGCCAGCAGCCCAAAGGGAAACTCCCATTCCTCGATTTAATGGGGAAACCCCACATACACCAGGTCCACCAAGAGCTGATTTGATGGTTTAATTGACTTCCTGTGTCAGTTAGAGCAATCTGGGAGGGCCGTGGGCAGACTGGCTTATGGTGCCCAGTAGGTTGAGGACCTGAGCCTGGCATATGCTTTCGCCGTGTCTGAATGCTTTGCCTCATTCTGCTCCCCTGGCTTGTGGTGGGTTTGAACCGTTCACTGGCTCCTTCCTCTTCCTGCCCTTGTGATGCTGGGGCTGTCGAGGATTCCCAGCGCCAGGTACCGTAGAGTTCAGGGTGTGAAAAGCATGTGTGTGCCTTCTGCGATGTGGGTTCAGCAAGGGGCCCAGCCAGTGCTGGATTTTACGGTGACCTGGGAGCGGAAGGGTGGCCTAGTGGTTGGGGCTCTAGCTCAGCACTTGGGAGACCTGGCCTCAATTCCCTGCTCTGCCACCGACTTCCTGTGTGACCTTGGGCATCTCCCTTAGCTTCCCCTGTGTACAATGGGGATACCTGCCCTGCCTCTCAGGGATGTTGCATTGAGGATTGGGAGGGGCTCAGACACACTGGTGGTGGGGCCATGTGCACACCTAAGACAGACAGACAGTACATCAGACTCCAGGTTCTCCAGTTGCCTCGTGAAAGCAGCACACGCAAAGCCAGGCATTGAGTGCCATCCCACCCACCCAGGCGATCCGGCGTTCGCGAGGCAGCGGCGGCCTGTGCCTCGCTGTTGGGATTTCTGTGACTCCGGGGGGGAGCTGCTGGACGAGTCCCAGGGTCTCTGGCATGGCAGGGCTCCCAGCAGGTCTCTTCTAGGCCTCCTCAGCTCATCTCGAAGAACATGAAGTTCTGGGAGACATGAGAAGAGGTTACAAACAGGCGGGCGCGTCCCTGTGCTCCACACAAAGGTGGAGGGGGCGTCCTATGCCCCTGACTTTACCACTCCTCTGAGCGGGAGATGGGCGTCCCCTTGGGTTACAGCTAACGACAAAACACACGGGTGCTGCTGCCTGGAGCGCCGTGGGTGTGCAGCGCCCTGCACGGGCCGGGCTGGAGACGGTACATTCCGTGGAGCAGGGGCCAGTCGAAGCGAGGTAGCTAAGGACGTCCCAAGACATGACAGCTGATGGGGGAGGGGAGCTTGGCGAGGAAAAGGCAAAGCGAATCCTGCCCAGCGCCTGTGCCCAGTCGTCCCCAGCTCAGTGCCCGCACAGGGGTGTAGTGCTGCAGGGAGGATGGTGCGGAGGAGGGCTGGCGGGGGGGAGGTATAGCTGTGTTTGTCTTGGGTCTAGTGTAACCAGGCGCCAGAGGGGAACCGAGGCAGCGAGCTGGCGGGTGCGGGGCCGTGCGTTTAGGTAAAACAACGACATGTCAGGCAGCAGCCAAGAGAACTTGCTAAGGCCCCCTCAACAGAGCTGTTTGCTCAGGGGCAAGCTGAACCCGGGCGCCCTGCTGCCAGGGGTTGCTGGCGAGGCCCCTTTGCTCCTGTCCCCTCCGGTTGTTCGCCGGGTTAGGGCTGGAAGGTTCAGTGTCCCTGCCCCAGGGCTCTGGCCCACACGAGCCACTGGCAGGGTGGCCAGCCCATGAGTGCGAGCAGGGGGCAGAGGGCACGCAGTGGAGGGCCGGCACGTGAGCGGGCGGGGAGGGTTCGGCTGCTGGCACTTACCAGGAGGAAGGCTGCTGCCAGCAGGAGAGCGGTGTCCTCGGCCCCCAGCTTTGCTGAAACTGACAGAGAGACGGTGGAAAGGCGCGTTGCCCACAGCTCAGCTATGGGTACAGGGGGCAATGCCAGCACCCTCCCGGCCCCAGACCAGCCCCACTGCTTGGGTTTGGGGGCCTCTCTCCCGCATGGGACATTCTGCGGCCTCAGGGGGCGAGCATCCCATCTGCATCCTCTCCTGTCAGGTGCTGATAGCTTCCCTCCCTGGCAAGAGCATCTGAGAGGAGAGCCTCTGCTCTCTGGGTGGCCGAGACACAGCAGGGCTCTTCGCCACCACCCCGGGGCTCTCCCTGCAGCTCGCTCTGTGGGTGAGGCCAGTTCCCTCGTCCTTGCTGGAGCTCAGGTGCTTTGGGGGCAGATGCTGGAGAAGGAGCTGCCTCTATTAGGGACGGGAGGAAATTAAACCTGTGCCCATCTCCATGGTGACTGAGCCCGAGCAAGGCCTGTTTGGAGGGTGAAATGCACCAGGAACCTTCTCTAGCGACAGCAGCGGAGTTTGTCCTGCTAGGGGGCGCTGTGGAGAGCGCGGCCAGCTCTGAACCCCACCGGCGTGTGGTCACCTCGGCGTGCCCCCAGAGCCCGCCAGCCTGCCCATCCCAGAGGCGGCACTGCTGGGGGGCTCTCCCTGGCAGCCTGGCCGCTCTGCGCTCCCCACTTACTGTCCACCCCGAAGAACTCATGGTCCATGTTCCGGTCCTCGTTGAAACCCGGCCACCTCTTCCAGATCACTGCCAGGGGGCTGCCAGCGCGGGAGGTGACCTGGGCGGGTGGACAAAGATGAGCAGCTCAGTGCCAAGGCCGTGCTAGCAATGGGCTGGGGCTGCGGACATCCCGAAGGGGGTTCTAGCAAGGCCCCAGCATAGCATCGTCGCTAGACTACATAAGAACATAAGTGCTGCCCCACTGGGTCAGACCATGGCCCATCTTGCCCAGTGTCCTGTCTGCATCCATGGCCAGTACCAGAGCTTCGTGGGGGGTGGGGGTGTTCTGAACAGGGCAATTATGGAGTGATCCACCCCTGTCTTCCACTCCTGGCTTCTGGCAGTCAGAGGTTTAGGGTCACCTTGAGCATGGGGTTGTGTCCTGACCATCTTGGCTACTAGCCATCGACGGACCTATCCTCCATGAACTCCTCCTAGTTATGCTTTTGACCTTCACAACATCCCCTGGCACGGAGTTCCACAGGTTAATTGTGCATTGTGTGAAATACTTCCTTTAGTTTGTTTGAAACCTGCTGCCTATTAGTTCCCTAATTCTTGTGTTATGGTGTGACGATGTGATGCCAGCAGGGAGGGGGGAGTGTTGACCTGGGAATGTGCCCTGGGGATGGGAGACCTGAGAGCCTGTCACCTGAGCCAGGAGGGGGAGGGGGAGGTAACACCTCTGCCCAGGAATGTGAACAGAGGCTGCAGAAGGAAACCTGCTGGGTGGGTTTAGTTTTCAGTTTGGGGCTGGGTGGAGGAACGCAGGGAACCCCAGGGCTGGGGTCTAAGCTCCCTGCTCCCCCAGAAGGACTTGACTGAGGGGTCCTGGGTGTACCCACAAGCTCTGTTTTGGACTGTGTTCCTGTTGTCCAATAAACCTTCTGTTTTACTGGCTGGCTGAGAGTCTCAGTGAATCCCAGGAAGAGGGGTGCAGGGCCTGGACTCCCCCACACTCCGTGACATATTTATTCCGGGTAGGAATAAATAACTCTTCCTTATTCCTTTTCCCACGCCAGGCATGATTTTATAGACCTCTGTCATACCTCCCATTCGTCGTCTCCTGTCTAAGCTGAATGGGCCCTATCTTTTTAATCTCTCTTCGCATGGAGGCCGTTTCATACCCTTGACCATCTCTGTTGCCCTTCTGTGAACCTTTCCCAGTCCCGCTGCATCCTTGCTGAGATGGGGTGACCAGAGCTGGACACAGTATTCACAGTGTGGGTGCTGGTGGACTTTACACCAATTACTTCTGTTGCGTTCCTTCCTGCCCACGTTCACCCACATTGTATAGCCCGCATGGCAAAGGAGTAAAGCTGCCAGCTTCAGGGTGGATGATATATAAGAAGCCCATGTTGCTGTCTAGAGAGTGTAGATAATCCAGCGGAAACCAGTGAAAGCCCCCCAACATCCACCACAAAACGTCTAAGATCTGTGTTTGGCGGGAGCCCCAGGGAAACGCGCTGCCCTATTCCACCCACCCCCCTTACCTGGAACTCCTGGTTGGAGGAGCAGCGGCTGGCCGCGCAGGACCCTCGGATCCTCATGGTGGCTACACCCTGGGGGTCACGCAGGTCCCAGAGATGGGCAAGGATGCCCCACCTAGACACAGAGCATGCCGTGTGGTACAGCCAGGCCGTGGGCAGGGCAGCGGGCCCCACGCCAGCCAGAGGGGCGGCGGGAGCCCCTGGGCTGCACTGCTGGGCATGGTGCAGGGTCTGATCACTGGTCCATCCGCCCCGTGCAGCTTGCCGCTCACCAGTGGCCAAACCCTGGTGCCTCAGAGGGGGGCGCTGCCCCCCGGTTCACCCACGCTGCCTCTACCAGCCCCTCGTCCGCGTGGGGCCCGGCTCCTCTCCGTGCTGAGGAGCAATCCCTCCCTGAGCCCTGGTGCCCGAGCCCACGGTGCCCTCACCGCTGCCGCACGCTGCCCACGAGCTGGTCACCGGCGGTGAACACCCGCATCTCCCTCTGGCAGCAGCCCAGGCAGCTGGCGCCCCCCCCGAAGGGCCGCCGGAGCCACAGGACTTCTTGGCCTTGGGGGTCCTGGAGGTGGACGCAGCAGGAGCGGGCAGGGCCACACAGATGCAGGCACAAGCGGCTGGTTTCTGAGGTGGGCACAGAGAACGGTGCAGACCCGGCGGCCGTCACGCATGGGGGAGACTGCGCCCCGATGCTGGGGCGAGGGGGCTGCGCTAGGGGCCTGCGCCCCAATGTTGGGGCGAGGGGGCTGCGCTAGGGGCCTGCGGGGGGAGGGGGGCTGCACTAGGGGCCCTGCTCCCCTGCACTGGGGGGGGCTGTGCTGCGCCCCGCCCTGAGCCAAGGCAGCGCCGCAGGGGATGGGAACAGAGGGACCGTGGCAGGATCGGGGGCTGCTGCGGGAGGGGGCTGCCGGGGGGGGGGGGGGGTGTGTGGGGGTGGGAGGCACATCCTGTTGGGGGATGGGCTCAGCCCTTTCCATGGCTTCCTATCCAGACCATTTCCCCCCATTTGGGAGGGTTTAGTGCCCCTCCCCCCATGGCTGGTGACAATGAGGGAGGTGGGGGCGACCAGTTACCTTCGCTAGCTACCAGCAGCCCCTTTGCTTGCGCGGTGCCCACCACGTACGTTCTCCCCGGGTCCCCGGCGAACCCTGCAACAGTCGCAGCGACAGTGTCTGAGCTGTGCCCTCTCCCCCCGCCCCCCGCCCCGCACCTCCCCGCCCTGCTAGTGCCAGGCCTGGGTGGGCAGGAAATGTCACTACCCGGCGTGGTGCCTTTAGATTCCTCAAGCAGGGCCGGCGTGGAGCGCCCGTCTGGGACCGGGCCGGGGGTGTTCATGGCCCCATGGCTTGGGGCTGGTGGGCCCATCGCATGTTGGCCAGCTTGGGTTAAACAGTGTAGGTACCAGAGATCCCAGAAAGCACCCAGCCCGGGGGCAGGTCTGACATTCAGCCTGCGGGGAGCAGGTGACGGGACCATGACGGGACACAGCTCCCTGGCGCGTCCTCCACCAAACCAATGCCCCCCGGCGTCCCCCCCTCGCCCCTTGGCCGCTCTGCTCCCCTCCTTCTGCTCCTCTGCGCTGCAGGTTCGGGTGGGGTTGTCACTGCACTGGGCCAGGCTGATTTGGGGCCACCTGAACCCCAGAGACAAGCGGGTCGGAGCCGAGATTGTCTCCTCCCCTCGGAGACAGCCCCCGCGCACGTGGGAGCTGGTCGCTATTGGCTCCCAGGCCTGGCTGGTGCTGGCTTTTGTGATCTGGGTGACCTGGGTCAGCCTGAACCCCCCAGACACTGCCAGGGGGCACCAGCTTTTGCTCCCTACTGATGGGCGGAGCTGAAGAGAGGAGCTGGGCTGAAAGGCTCTGTCCCCCACTGCCAATCCCTGGGTCCTGGGTGCTGGGATCACGGCAGGGGTCTCGTAAGGAGGAGGTGGGGGCTGAGTGCTGCGAGGGCCACAGGCCGGCGGGGAGCCGAGGCCAGCAGATTGGGCCTCGCACGGGCCTTACCGCGTGGATCAGCTCGGGCGGTGATGCGCAGCTGGGAGACGCCGGCCAGCACCTGCAGCCCGAGCGGGGGAAATTCGTCGTCCTCCTGAACCCGCTGCAAGCTCTGCTCCAGGCTCCGTCGGCGGGTTCTCCTGCCCCGCCAGCCCAGCCGCGGCAGAGGTGACTCGCTGGCTTCCTCCCCGGCAGTCCCACCGCGCTCGCTTCCTGGCCGTCTCCGGCCCTTGAGCTGGTGGCCAGGGTCCTCGGCACTCGAATGGGCATCGGCTCCAACCCGCCGATCTGGCTCCGGGCTCCCTTGGCTGCTCTCAAGGGCCGGCTCGTCAGCCTGGTTAGCCCAGCTTGTGCCTTCCCAGCTGGGGGATGTCCCCCTGGCCTGGAGGCCCGGAGACCCGTCCTTCTTCCTCAAGGATCTCTCCAGCGCTTGGATGTGCCTCTCCCGCGTCAGGTGCCCGAAGGGAGACGGCTGGGAGCTGAGCGCGGCCATCCCGAGGGGGCCGAGAACTGAGGTCAGGCCCTGGGCGGCAGAGGGCTGAAGCCGAGCGGAGCTCAGGGTTTGGAGGGCACCTGCTCTGCAAACTCCCCGGCCCCTGTGCAGCTGTGCCGCCAGCCCCCTCCAACAGCTCAGCCCCCGCCACAGCCCCCCTGCCCCTCCAGCCCGCCCGCGTTGCCATCCCAACCAGCCGGATCTCCCCCATTGTGCGGGGACAATGGCACGGCTGGAGCGCAAAGGGCAGAGCTCTGGCCCCGAGAGGTCAGCGAAGGGCAGGAGGGAGCAGCGGCTTTCCCAGGAGGAGGGGCCCGTCGGGCGGGGGGGGGGGTGTTAATCAGGGCAGCGGGGGAGACCTGGCAGAGTGACATTAGAGCCAGAGGACAGTCCAGAGCCCAGTTGGTGCCATGCGAGCCAGGCCGGGTCAGGGTGCTGCCAGGCCTACGGGGGCAGGAGAAAACAGGGTCGCTTGCAAATCTGCGTCTGCACCAAAGTGACTCGACGCCCCCGTGACGCAGCAGGGAGGGGGAAGTGTTGACCTGGGAATGTGGCAGGGGAGTTTCAATGGGAGACCTGAGAGCCTGTAACCTGAGCCAGGAGGGGGAGGGGGAGGTAACACCTCTGCCCAGGAATGTGGACAGAGGCTGCAGGAGAGAGCCTGCTGGGGGGGTTTAGTTTCAGGTTTGGTGCTGGGTGGCGGAACGCAGGGAACCCCAGGGCTGGGGTCTAAGCTCCCTGCTCCCCCAGAAGGACTTCACTGAGGGGTCCTGGTTGTACCCACAACCTCTGTTTGAGACTGTGTTCTTGTTGTCCAATAAACCTTCTCTTTTACTGGCTGGCTGAGAGTCTCAGTGAATCCCAGGAAGAGGGGAGCAGGGCCTGGACTGCCCCACACTCCATGACAACTGGTGGTAGCGGTGGGATCTACTGCACCCCGTGAACGGCGCTTCCTGCAGTAAGTGACTGGGGACCAGTAAAACGAAGGGGGATTGACGGGGACCAGGCGTGCTGAAGATTCAGAGAGAGACAGTTCCAGGGGGCGGTTAACCCCTGGGAGCGTGTGACCAGAGAGAAGGATTTTGCAGTAACAGGGTCCCCCGGGGGATTGCAGCGAGCGGTCCCAGGGGCGGAGGAGTCTGCAGCTCGACCCTGGCAAAGAGGTGGTGACCTCAAGAAGGACTGGCACCCTCGGGGTTTTTCCTGGAAACTGTAGAAAGCTGCCCGGCCTGCGAGTGGCCAGCAGGGAGATGTACGCTAAACGCCTTAAGAGCGACCTGGTGGAGCTGTGCAGGCAGAGGGGGCTGCGCATTGGGAGGTCCACCAAGGAACAGCTGATTGCCCAGTTGGAGGAGAGGGATCGTTTGGATGACCCGATCCCTGTCCCTGAGGGAAGCCGCCCGGTGGACGCAGTGTGGGCCCTGGGGCCTGACCGGGCTGGGAGGGGTCAGACTGCTGCCGAGGACACCCCGAGACCCTTCCTACCTAGGCCTGGGGGAGGGGTTGGGGGCAGCCCAGTGAAGACTGAGGGCACCCTGACCCCGGCAGCCAGCAGGGGATCCTCCCGGCGGAGCTCCCCATCCCTGGAGCGGAGGCGGCTGGAATGGGAGAGGGAGATGAAAATGAGGGAGCTGGAGGACCGTGAAAAGCAGCGTCAGCATGAGGAGAAACAACGTTGGCATGAGCAGGAGGAGAAGGAGAGGGAACGTCAGGAGAAGGAGAGGCAACGTAGGCATGAGCAGGAGGAGAAGGAGAAACAGAGACAGCATGAGCAGGAGGAGAAGGAGAGGCAACGTCAACATGAGCAGGAGGAGAAGGAGAGGGAGCGTCAGGAGAAGGAGAAACAAAGACAGCATGAACTGGAGCTGGCCAGGCTGAGGAGCAGTGGGGCACCGGCTGCGGTGAGTGCGGGGGGACCCAAGACTGCAAGGAGCTTTGATAAGTGCTTCCTGGCCCAGCGGAAGGAGGGGGAGGACATAGATAGCTTCCTGACGGCCTTTGAGAATGCCTGCGAGCTGCACAGGGTTGACCCTGCAGACAGGCTCCAGTTCCTCACCCCCTTACTGGACCCCAAAGCCGTGGAGGTCTACAGCCGAATGAAAGGGCCGGAGGCAGGGGACTATGAACTGTTCAAACAGGCCCTGCTCCGTGAGTTCGGGCTGACCCCCGAGATGTACCGGAAAAGGTTCCGGAGTCAGCGTAAAATGCCTGAGGTCACCTACCTACAAGTGGTCAACCGGATGCAGGGATATGCCCGCAAGTGGACAGCTGGGGCCCAAGCTAAAGAGGACCTGCTTGACCTGTTCGTACTGGAGCAACTGTATGAACAATGCCCTTCCGACCTGAGGCTGTGGTTGATGGACAAAAAGCCAGAGAACCCCCAGCACGCAGGGCAGCTGGCCGACGAGTTTGTGAACAGTCGGTCAGGGGGTAGCAGGGAGGAGTCCCAAAAGAACAGGCCCCCCCCGATGCAGAGAGAGAGTCACCATGGGGCCTCCCAGCGGGGAAATATGGAGAATCCCCTCCCAAGGGGAATGCCTGGCATTGGGACCCTCCGACCCGCTTGCGGGGACCAACGTGACCTGAGCTGCTATCACTGTGGCCAGAGAGGCCACATACGGACCCAGTGCCCCAGGCTCAGGGACAGACTGAGCAGACCCATCCTACCCAGTGTTAACTGGGTAGGGACCCAGCTGGACGAGGGGCAGACGGCCCAGGCAAGGGGGGCTGCCAGCTTACTACCTGCTCGGGAGGGAAGAGTACCCCAGGCCAGCTCTGCCAGAGGGCCGGATGCTCCGGACTCAGGGTTCTCGGTTTACAGGGTGGGCGCGGGGCTGTCCCTCCGGAGTGAGTGCCTTGTTCCCCTGGAGGTGGATGGGAGGAAGGTCAATGGATACTGGGATACAGGCGCGGAGGTGACACTGGCCCGGCCCGAGGTGGTGGCCCCAGATCGGGTGGTGCCCAACACCTACCTGACCCTGACGGGGGTGGGTGGGACCCCATTCAAGGTGCCCGTGGCAAGGGTACACCTGAAATGGGGGGCCAAGGAGGGCCCCAAGGACGTGGGGGTGCACCACCATTTGCCCACTGAGATTTTGATGGGGGGGGACCTAGAGGACTGGCCAAGCAACCCCCAGACCGTCCTGGTTGTGACCCGTAGCCAGAGCCAGCGAGGGGCACTGCGCCCCGACCTTCGGGAGGGTACCACACCGGAGGCGCAGGACCCTACCCTGGTGGGGAGGGAGTGCCGAGGGGCACGGCTCAGAGAGGCTGTGGCCTCAGAGCCGGCCAATGAGAGGGAACCGGTCCCCATCCCTTCCCCAGCTGCTGAGTTCCAGGCCGAGTTGCAGAAAGATCCCTCCTTGCGGAAGCTCAGGGACCTGGCCGACCTCAGTGTGGTATGGAGAGGTTGCCAGGAGAGGTTCCTGTGGGAGAAGGGGTTCCTGTACTGAGAATGGGCTCCCCCAGGGGAAGTGGAGTCCTGTGGGATCAGGAGGCAGCTGGTGGTCCCCCGAAAGTATCGCCGCAAGCTACTGTCCCTGGCCCATGACATCCCCCTCTCAGTGCACCAGGGAATCCGGCGCACCCGGCAGAGGTTGCTACAGAACTTTTACTGGCCCGGGGTCTTTACCACTGTCCGGCAGTATTGCCGATCCTGTGACCCCTGTCAGAGGGTGGGGAAGGCCCGGGAAAAGGGGAAAGTAGCTTTGAGACCTTTGCCCATCATAGAGGAACCTTTCCAGAAGGTGGCCATGGACATAATGGGACCTCTGAACAAGATGACCAGGTCGGGGAAGAAATACATTCTGGTGGTGGTAGATTTTGCCACCCGCTACCCTGAGGCAGTGCCCTTAGCTTCCATTGAAGCAGACACCGTAGCAGATGCGCTCCTGACCATTTTCAGCCGAGTGGGGTTCCCCAAGGAAGTCTTGACAGACCAAGGGTCCAACTTCATGTCTGCCCTGCTCCGGTGCTTGTGGGAGAAATGTGGGGTCCGGCACAACTGGGCCTCGGCTTATCACCCCCAGTCCAATGGGTTGGTGGAGAGGTTCAACGGGACGCTAAAGATGATGCTGAAAACCTTTATGAACCAGCACCCGCAGGATTGGGACAAGTACTTACCTCACCTGCTGTTCGCGTACAGGGAGGTACCCCAGGAGTCTACCGGATTTTCACCTTTCGAACTGTTATATGGAAGGAGGGTGAGGGGCCCCCTGGACCTGATGAGAGATGAATGGGAGGGGAAGGCCACTCCCAATGGAGAGTCAGTGGTGGAGTATGTCCTGATCTTCCGAGAGAGACTTGTTGAACTCATGGGCCTGGCCAGGGAGAATCTGGCCAGAGCCCAGAAGAAGCAGAAGGTCTGGTATGACCGCATGGCTCGGGCCCGTGCCTACGCCACCGGGGATCCGGTGATGGTTCTCATCCCCGTGAGAAAGAACAAACTACAGGTTGCCTGGGAGGGCCCTTTCAAGGTTGTCAAGCAGCTAAATGAGGTAAACTATGTGGTGGAGCTGTCTAACCGGGCGCACCACCACCGGGTGTACCATGTGAATATGATGAAGCCATATTATGCCAGGGGGAATGTGGTGTTAGTTGTGTGTGGACATTGGGAGGAGCAGGGAGATGACCCTTTAGTAGATCTATTCCCTGGGACCAGAGCTGGTTCCCCCCTGGAAACAATTCCCCTCTCGGATCAGCTAACCCCTGCCCAGCAAGCTGAGGTCAGGGGGGTGCTGCATCCCTACCGACAGCTGTTTTCCAACCAGCCTGGACGCACTAATCTGACTGTCCACCGGGTGCAGACGGGGTCGCACCCGCTGATAAGATGCTCCCCCTTCCGAGTCACAGGGAAAACTGCTCAGGGCCTGGAAAGAGAGGTCCGGGACATGCTGGCTTTGGGGGTGATCCAGCCATCTGCCAGCCCTTGGGCCTCGCCGGTGGTGCTGGTCCCCAAAAAGGACGGGTTGGTCCGGTTCTGTGTGGACTATCGGAAGCTCAATGCCATCACTGTATCTGATGCCTACCCCATGCCCAGGCCTGACGAGCTCCTAGACAAGCTGGGAGGAGCTCGATACCTTACCACCATGGACCTTACAAAGGGCTACTGGCAAGTGCCACTGGATGCAGATGCCCAGCTGAAATCAGCCTTTATCACCCTTCTGGGGCTCTATGAGTTCCTGACCCTGCCTTTCGGCCTCAAGGGAGCGCCGGCCACCTTCCAGCGCCTGGTGGACCAGCTACTGAGGGGGATGGAGAGTTTTGCCGTGGCGTATATTGATGACATCTGTGTCTTTAGCCAGACCTGGGAGGACCATGTGTCCCAGGTTAGACAAGTGCTGGACCGACTCAAGGGGGCTGGGCTGACCATAAAAGCTGAGAAGTGCAAGGTGGGGATGGCGGAAGTATCTTACCTGGGCCATCGGGTGGGGAGCGGCTGCCTAAAGCCGGAACCAGCTAAGGTGGAGGTGATCAGAGACTGGCCCGCTCCCCATACCAAAAAGCAGGTCCAAGCCTTTATTGAGTTGGCAGGATACTATCAAAGGTTTGTGCCCCGCTTTAGCGCCATAGCCACCCCCATCACTGAGCTATGCAAGAAGGGGAAGCCAGAGAAGGTGGTCTGGACCGAGCAGTGCCAGGAGACTTTCCGGGCACTGAAGGAGGCTCTGGTCAGTGGCCCAGTTCTGGCAAACCCAGACTTTGACAAGCCCTTTGTGGTGTTCACCGACACCTCAGACACGGGACTGGGAGTGGTGTTAATGCAGGAGGATGAAAAGGGGGAGAGACACCCCATCGTGTACCTGAGCAAGAAGTTGCTACCCCGGGAGCAGAACTACGCGGCCATCGAGAAGGAGTACCTGGCCATGGTGTGGGCCCTCAAGAAACTAGAGCCCTATCTCTTTGGGCGACACTTCACCGTCTACACCGACCACTCTCCCCTGACCTGGCTGCACCAGGTGAAAGGAGCCAACCTCAAACTCCTGAGGTGGCGCCTGCTCCTGCAGGATTACGACATGGACGTGGTCCACGTGAAGGGAAGTGCCAACATGATAGCGGACGCGTTGTCCCGGAGAGGGGGCCCCGAACTTCCCCAGGTCACTGGTCAGAGTGACCCCGCTCAGTTCAGTCTCGAAGGAGGGAGAGATGTGATGCAGCAGGGAGGGGGGAGTGTTGACCTGGGAATGTGGCAGGGGAGTTTCAATGGGAGACCTGAGAGCCTGTAACCTGAGCCAGGAGGGGGAGGGGGAGGTAACACCTCTGCCCAGGAATGTGAACAGAGGCTGCAGGAGAGAGCCTGCTTGGGGGCGGGGGCGGGGGGGGGGGTTAGTTTCAGTTTGGTGCTGGGTGGAGGAAAGCAGGGAACCCCAGGGCTGGGGTCTGAGCTCCCTGCTTCCCCAGAAGGACTTGACTGAGGGGTCCTGGGTGTACCCACAAGCTCTGTTTTGGACTGTGTTCCTGTTGTCCAATAAACCTTCTGTTTTACTGGCTGGCTGAGAGTCTCAGTGAATCCCAGGAAGAGGGGTGCAGGGCCTGGACTCCCCCACGCTCCATGACAGCCCCCAGTATCCAATGGGGCATTTTGAATCCTCAGCCCGGATCCTGGCAGTGCTGGGCTCCTCCTGCCCCATGGGACTCCCTGCTACCCTCTGAGATGCGGCCCAGGAAAGGGGCAACGTCCTCTGGCACGGGTTGGCCAGCCACATTGTTAGCCCCCATCCCCACCCCGACCCAGGCCAGCCCCAGCTGAGCTCCAGGGGAGTGCTGCCTTAGTAAACAGGACAAGGCACTGGGAGGTTTCCTCCCACCCTGGTGCAAGCAGCCAGCTGACCCTGCCCTGTCTCTATAGGGCCGGCTCAGCTCGGGCACCCCATAGCCCCCGCCATGGTAGCAGCTTCCAGTTGCTAGTGCCTGGAGCAATCCAAAGCAGTCAGCTCTGGAGCCCACCTCTGGAACCCCCTCCCCAGTGGCTGTGGCTCCCGCACATGGCAGCGCCCTCTGTGGCAAAGCAACCCGTGCCTTTCCCCCCCACGAACCCCGTGTCTGACTCTGGCTCGTTCACAGCCAGGACGGGAGGTTGAGCAAACAGCTGTTCCGCTTGCATGGCACTTTTCTTTCCTCCGCCGCTTTGGGGCCATCTCCTGCTGGGGCTCTTTGGGTGGCTGCTCCTGGCCCCATGGGGGGAGGACGGGGGAGGGCAGCAGGGATTAGGGCTTTGCTCCAGGATCGAAGCCGGAGGAGGAAGCGGATCAGGGTGGTGAAAAGGCTTCACCAGAATCTCTGCTCTGAAAATCAGGTCTGCCGGATTTGAGGCCCCTTTCTGCCCCAGCCCCCTTGTGCCTGGGTGTGGCACGACAGAAGGCCCTATGGGGGTCTTATGGACCTTCTGGGGCCTCCCACCCGTTGCCCTTACACTGCCTGCCCCCCAGCCAGCTGGGGATTGCGGCTAAGGTCTGAGGAACGAGCCAGAGCCCCTCTCAGTTCCTGAGATCTGCAAGGGGCCCGATCTGAACCACTCGCCTCTTCTGCGGCAGCGTGCCCCTGCCTGGCCATGCTGCTCAGTCGGGTGGCCCCCGCCAGAGACCGAATGCAGAGTGTGAGAGGCGCGGTCAGAGCCGCAGAGGCCAAGGCGTCTTGGCCAGCGCGCGCTGGGTGTCCCGGAGCCAGCTGGGAACTGCCTGGAGCAGTGACTGGTGAGGGGGGAGTTTGGAAACGGTCGTGGGAGGCCTATCTGGCTGAATCCAAAGGGGAGCCAGTGCTCCCCGCGCAGCCGTTACTGGGCACGAATGGCCACGGTGGCCTCCTTCCCTGGCCGGTTGGCCGAGTGGGCGCGTGTGCCCACAGATCTGCAGCGTGCTCCGGGACTGACTCCAGGGCTCTCCCCAGGCAGCTCAAAGCACAACCCCTCCCCACCCACACCCCGTGTCTGGGCCAGGCAAAGAGCGGGTTAATGGCCAATCGAGAGGGAAGGGGCTGGCCAGAGCTGCCCTGCAAAGTAGGAATTAATCCAGCTGAGCATGTGCCAAACCACTCATGCCCCCTGGAATGCCGGAGCTCCACCAGCCAGGCTGGCGCCGCAGGGACCGCAGTGTGGCCGGCGAGCAGGTGCTCTGGGGCTGAGCTGCTCACCCTAAGGAACAGGAACCCCACAGCTTGGGCGAGTGTACCCAGAGCCGTGGCTGGCGTCACTGGCGCTCAGCAGCCTGGGAGCAGCAGCGGGCAGCCTCCCCCCCCCCCCCATCTCCCTCTGCCCGGCCGCTTCTGGGAAGCCGGGGCCAGCTGGGCCAACAGAGAAGGACCCGTCTCCCCTTCCCACCTGCTGCCCGCCCCCAGCGCCTGCCTGGCCTTTCCCTGCTGCCAGCAAAGAAGTCCAGCAGCCGTTTGGAAACACAGTGGTGTTTACTCCCATGCCTGGCTCACATGAAACACATGCGGCCGCCCGAGATCTCCCGCCAAACCCACGCGAACCTGCCCCGCTCCCCTCGCTGGGCCGTCGCCACGTAGCTACCCACGGGGGCAGACAGGCTCCTTGTCCCCTGGGGTGCCAGAGCTGCCAGCTGCAGTGTTTGGGGGGGCCCAGATTCAGCCAGCGCCCTTCAGCTCACTTGCCCTTTCCATGGAAACGAGGCAAGCAAGAGGGCTGCAGCTGGGTGCAGCGCGGGCGTGGCGGGCTCCGGACTCTCCAGTTCGGCTGCCATCTCTCCCAGCGGTCCGCGTCGTCTCCATCTGCGGCTCCCACGAGCAGCCCCAGCTGAAGGGTCCAGTGGGCGGGTGCAGCCGCAGGCTCCACTCTGCAGCAGCTCTGTGAGCCCCGCCTGGGACCCGGTGCCTTGGTGCCTGGAGCCCAGGGGCCCCCCGCCGCCGTGCAGGGAGGGCTCAGCCTCCTGTGGCAGAGCCGTGGGGTGAGGCTCTCGTGCAGATGTCCTGGGCTCGCCCACCCCAAGTGGAGCGCTACGGCAGGTAGCGCTTGGGGTCCCCGGGAAAGGGCACTGCTGGGGCCTGGTTGAAATGGGCCATCAGGAAGATGCTGACCGTCCCCAGGACGAAGAGCGAGGCCATGACCAAGAAGCAGACGCGGTCGATGACTCTCCCCACCAGGATCCACTCCTCGTTCTCCTGCGGGGAGGAGAGACAGATGCTCACGGCCAAACCTGCTGCAGGCTCCCGCTGTCGCTGGGCCCGTGGGCCCTGGGGCCTTTGGGCTTCGGACCACGGGCAGCCACCGCTGAACTCAATCAAATCTTCGCTTGCTTCCCCTGCGGCTAAACACGGCCCCTTCTCTCCTTCCTCCCCCTTTTCCCTTTCCAGCTTTGTCGCTGATCTGCTTCTCCATACGCGAGTCCTTGCAAATTGGGCCCCTCTGTCCCCACTGCTCTGGGTCCCCCTCTGACCTGAGGGCCTCCCCCCCCAGTTAAGGCTCTGCAGCGGCAGCACTCACGTTGTCGAAGTCATTCTGCTCCTGCAGGGTCTTGGCAATGTGGTTGCAGGCGTCCACGCAGGCCCGGATCTCGGGACCAGCCTGCACCAAGCTGTGACAGAGATCCTGGGAGCACCCGTTTTCCAGGCCTTTCCCTAGAGACAAGGAGGGGAGGGGATAGCACCAGACAGCTGGCTGCCTTGAAGGCCAGCGCGGCCCCGGAAAGCCTCCACCAACCATCTCTGTTACCCTCAGGCATCTCAAAGGCATCTGGCCCTTTGCAAAGCACCGGCTGGCCAGGCCCCAGCCCAGCGGAGCAGGCCGAATGGCACACAGCGAATTCACGGCTAGCTTCGTGCACCGAAGCCTGGTGCTTTCGTGGCTGCTCCGAAGCGTTTCACGCAGTTTAGCACCAGGGACGCCGCGTTTGGCTCTCCCTGCTGGAAAGGCCACGGCCAGCCGGCGCTGCTGGTGGTTCTCCTGTTTTCCAACACGGCTGGGCATCCAGTCAGGGACCCGGAGCAGCGCCACGTGAGTTGGGTGCCCAGTCGCACCCCTCGTGGGAGGGAAGAGTTGAAGCCTGAATTTTGTTGGCGTCGCTGATTCTCCCAGACGAGATGGCCCACGCAGGGGGTGAGCTGGTGCCGCTTGCCTCGCCCTGCTTGCTGCCCGCTGGCGGGCACAGGGATGGGTTTGCATCGGGACCCGATGCCGGAGCAATGGGAGTTATTCACTCTCCTCTCCTCCGCAGTCTGGCTCCTGGCACTTGGCGTCCATGGTGACACCCTCACCCCAGTACCATTTCCCTGTCAGCACCCCCCCCCACCTCATTCCAGCCCTGGGGGGCTGCTCTTACGGGGTGGATTTGCTGCCAGCAAAAGGCCCAGGGGGTCACTGTCTGCGGGGTGGGGGCCTCAGGCTGCTCCGCCAGGAGGTTCTCCCCGGCTCCGCGGAGCCGTCACTCACCGATCTTTTCCAGGACGGCCTTCATCAGCCCGGCCCTCTCCTTCTGCTTCTCAAAGATCAGCTCGGTCCGGGCCTTCCACAGCATGTACTCGTCAGCCTTCACCATCAGCCCCAGGGAGCTGCGGCGCCGGGCCATCAGCGGGCGGGGGGCCATGTCGCTGGGGCGCATGTGCATCCCCAGGAAGTGGGGCAGCTGCCGCAGGCAGATCTGGGGACAGAGCGAGGAGCCGGTGCTGTCAGGCTCGGGGCAGGCCGGGGGAGTCTGCGCCGTCACGCTTGGGGGGGATCTGGCACCGTCCCGCTCGGGGGGAGGGGGCCAGGGGAGCCGGCACCGTCACGCTCAGGGGGAGGGGGCCGGAGGAGCCAGTGATGTCATGCTTGGGGGGGGGACCGGGGGAGCTAGCTCCATCACGCTTGGCACCGGGGAGGCCCTGACTGTTGGGGGGCTCATGGAGCCTGAGTCTGGCCCCGGGGCCGTTCCGTCGGGCGCAGTGCACTTCCCCCTGACTGACGCCGGTGGGAGCGGAAGCAGCGTGGGCTCCATCTCCGCCACCTCCGCCGAGTGGGAGCTGCCAGGGGGGCGTGAATGCCCAGCAGTTCCTTGGCAGCTGGGGACCCGATTCCATCCCCGCGGCCCTGCCCCCTGTGCCCTCATTTGGGCCTGGGCACAGCGGTGTGGAGATGCAGTCAGATCCGGGCGGTGAGCCCGCGGCTGTGGCTAGGCCAGGGTAACGAGACACCGGGGCCAGGCCCTGCGCCCCCGTGGAGGAGAGTGCCCCACGCGCCATGGGTCGGACGATCGCTCCAAGTCTCTGGGGCTCTCGATCCCGGGAAATGGTTTGGCGGCTCAGTGCACTTGCCTTTGCTCTCTGACCTTCCCCCTCAACCCCCGTTTTCCTGAGGCACCGACCCCAGCCCCGCAGCACGGGCCGTGTCTGCTCCCCGGAGCTGGCGGCTCTGGGAGGAGCCGGAGGCCGATCACGCGGGCGTTAAGCGGGTCTCTGCCCAGCCCGGGTGGGAGCGCGCGCCGGCCCCGCCCGGCCTACCTGCCGTACTTTCTGCGACATGGAGTGCGTATTGGGGGTCCTCAGCGAGATGTTCAGCACAATGACGGCATTCGCCACGATCACCACCGTCACCACCAGGAGAAAGGTCAGGTACCTGGAGGAGAGAAGGGGCCGCCGTTGCTGGTCGCCAGGCCGTCCCCCCCCCCGCTTCACTAGCCACGGGGCCTGTGCTGGGGCATCTGCCGGCTCTTGGTGAGGCCCTAGCAGCAGGCACAGGGCAAAGCCGAAGGCCGGCTGGGATCCGGGAATGGGAAGCGCCTGGATCTCTCGCTCCACAGCCCGTATGTTCATAGAAGACAAAGGGAGCCCAGACCAGAACTTCCCAATGGTCCATCTAATCCGCCTAGCAGCAGACATCTCCTCCGACAATGCCCCTGGCTGTGCAAGACTGCTGCATGGGGGGATCTCCCTCTGAACTCCCAGCTGTGGGCTCACTTTCTGTTCAAAATGTCAAGGAGGATGGTGCTTCTAGCTCCATCCTAGCCCCTGGAGCACACTCTTGAGTTGGGCCATGCTGTTTGCCTCAGCACCCTCCTGCAGCGGTGAGTTCCGCAGATGAACCCTGGGCTGTGCAGCAAGGCATGTCCTGTGGGCCACTAGGAAGTTCTGTTAATTCATGCCCTGGTTCTTGCATTGCGGGGCAGGGGAACAAGGAGCGGCATGGCCACACATCCAAGGCCTCTGCTGATGCTCGCTTTGAGTTACCAGTCCCCAAACCCCACCTACGACGGCTCTGATTCTCTGGCCCTGCCCATGTCCATTGTGTCCCTTGGAGCAGGGCGTTGAAGGACCCCACTTGTTCTGCCCTCCCAGGCTGAGGTGAATAGTCTCAGCTGGGATTGGGGGGTGAGGAGCCCAGCGGGTTTGGGAGATTGCCTGGGGCCCTGCCAGATATGGGCTGGCAGGCCCCGGAGAGCATCACTTACTTGCCAATGAGAGGCATAGCATCGGAGGTCTCGGGCACCTTCTGTGCGATCAGGAAGAGGAAGACGGTCTGGGCCAGGAGGACGTTTATGGAGACCGTGCACTTCTGGCCGCCCGCTGCCGGGATGCAGAAAGCAAGAGATTAGCCTGCATCTGCACCGAGCTCCCCAAGCACCGGCACCCTCTGGGAAGGGCTTTGCTCTTCTCCTGCACACCGGAGCCTGCGAGGAGCCTGCCTTCCTAGTGGTTAGAGCAGAGGGCTGGGAGCCAGGTGTGGGAAAGAATTCTCTGCCGTTCCATCCTGATGTGTGCGAGCGAGCCATGCGCTCCCAGAGACACGGGGGAGCCGAGGGGCCAGAAGTGGGACATAACTGGGCAGGGGCAGGGGAGAGTTTTGCCCATTTCGGTTCAGATAACCAGGGCGCGAGGGTGAGCCCCCGGTGGCCCGTCTCACCCGCGTGGGCATCGGACTGGGTCTGTCCCCATCAACTGCTGCTGCCCGCTTCCCACTCCGGGAGGCGTGGATTGTCCACGGGCCAATGCCAGTGGCTCGAGCCATGTCGGTGGCTGGTGGCAGCGAACTCGGGTGGGCCAGGGCTCTACCTTTGGCAGGCAGGAAATACACCAGCACCGCCACGGAGGAGATGAGCACGCAGGGCACGATGATGTTGATGACGTAGAAGAGCGGTTTCCTCTGGATGATCAGGTAGAAGACGACCTGCTGGTAACCCAAGTCGTCCGGGGTGAAGCGCTCGGCGTTCACGATCTTCTTGGCCGGCCGGTGCTTGATTGCCCACTCCCCATTCTCTGCGGGGAAGACAATACCACATGCCTATGGAAACCATGCAGGCCCAGCCTCCTGGGGGTCCAACTTTGGGCCCCAACTCCCCTTGGGAGCAGCATGTGCCACCCCTGGGGGAACAGGAGTTCATCCAGCGATGCCCGGAACTGCCTCTTGCCCACATTACAGCAGCGTGGGGGGGCACTGCTCTTATCTGGGGTCTTCGGGGGCAGGAGGATAGATCGGAAGAGGAATCCTGCTCGCTGGCATGGTCTGAGCCTGGGCACTGAGCTGCCAGTTCTCCCCAGATGTTTGCAGGCGTCTTTGGAAACAGCAAGGCCAGGCGGGCCGAGGTCTGTGCTGCGAGCCAGTTCCTGTCTCTGCATGCCGCCCAGGCCCGACGGCGTGAATGACAGGACCAGCTGAGCAACTATTGACATTTCTGTCTGTGCCCGGGGAGCCCATTCACCCTGCCCCTGCTGCCGCCATGTCTCTAGGGGGACAGAGGGGGCCCGAGACAATGCCTCCTGGATACGCGGGAAGAGAAATCCTTTGCTGGGGGCTTCCCACGGGGGGGCAGCTAAAGATCCAGGGAAAGGGGCTGGGAGAAGATTTACAGCGGTGCCTGGGAGCCCTGCAATGTTCTCTGTCACGGCAGGACATACGCAGCCACCAGCTTAATGCACCCCATTTTGCAGGGGCTGGCTCCCAGGGGCCCGATCCCGCTTGGGGGCTAAGCATCGCCAGCTCCCATGGTGCAGGGGGTTTGGATGAAGGCTCCGTCGCTCTCCCATGTGACTCCCAGCTGCCGGGGGAAGCCGTGCGTGACACCTTACTAAGCCTTGTTGTTTTCCTGTCTCCTACGACAGATTTTATTTTTTTACCAATCTAGATATCTGGCTCGGCCCGGTAATGAAAGAATAAATCTCGCTGCCCAAAAAAGCATTTTGCTCCTTCAAGATGCAATTAAAAGGTGATGGGAAACATCCCTGTCTGCCCGCGAAAGCTCCATTCCCCACATCAATCCGCTCCCGGTACCGGTTTGCGATTTGCAGGCAGAGGGACCGAGAACAGGGGTTAGAAAAACTCTCTCCGAGTGTGATTATTGACTTAAATACCTGTGTGATGGTGGCAGCTGCTAATAACCCTCTGTGCGGGGGATACCTGTGGCGCGATGCTGAGCGTGCACGGGCCAGCAACTCCTGTTCCAAATCCTGGCTACAAAACCTGACCCGGACACCTGCTCCAGCCAAGAGGGAAGGACCCAGGACAGTGCAACCAGCCCTGGGAATTCCCAGTGCTCAGGGCTCTGCTCTCCGTGATTTCCCTGGTGGTGGTGCCCACAACCTGAACAACTTTCCTGAGTGCGTCCTTCCCCCTCTCGGGGCAAGCCACCGTGACGGGAGATGGGCCTTTACCCCGACTGCACACAGGCTGCATTACCCGACCATCAGTCAAGGGGCAAAGTCCCAGGCTCGGAAGTTAAGAAAAGAGAGCCTGGGAGCCACCTGTGCATCCTCCCGGCCTCGTTCATGACACACGTGCCAACCTCTGTACCAAGTGAGGCCAGAGGCTGGCAGACAACGGCCTCCCCACCCCTGGTTCGGCCCCAGAGCAGGCCCATCCCGGGCACGGAAGGAGGCCGGGCCCCTGTGGGAAACAGGACGTGCCCAGGGAATTAACGGCCATCTTCAGGCAGACCGGCGAGAAGGCTGAATTCAGGTTGCCCAGGAGCCCTTCGTTCTGGCCTTTCCTAAGCTTTGAGTGCGGATAGGGGTCAGGGCAGTCTGGGAGCAGGGGGTGGTTGGATGGGGTGGAGGTTCGGAGGTGGCGGTCAGGGTACGGGGAACGGGGGGGTTGGATAGGGCATGGGGTCCCGGGGGGCCTGTCAGGGGGTGGGAGTGCGGATAGGAGTCAGGGCAGTCCGGGGACAGGGAGCGGGGGGTGGGGGGGTTGGATAGGGCGTGGGGTCCTGGGGGACCTGTCAGGGGGTGGGAGTGCGGATAGGAGTCAGGGCAGTCTGGGGACAGGGAGCGGGGGGGAGGGGGGGGAGGGGTTTGGATAGGGCGTGGGGTCCCTGGGGGCCTGTCAGGGGGTGGGAGTGCGGATAGGAGTCAGGGTAGTCCGGGGACAGGGAGCAGGGGGCGGTGGGAGGGTTGGATAAGGGGTGGGGTCCCAGGCGGTGGTTAAGGGCAGGGGGTTCCGGGAGGAGGCGGTTAGGGGACAAGGAGCAGTGGGGGGTTGGATGGGTCGGAGGTTCTGAGGGGGGCAGGAAGTGGGAGGGGGCGGACAGGGGGCTGGGGCCAGGCCATTTGGGGGGCACAGCCTTCCCTCCCCGGCCCTCCTTTGCAACCCCAGTGCGGCCCTCGGGCCAAAAAGTCTGCCCACTGCCATGCTCGTCTCTACTGAGCTGGGGGCAGCCGCAATTTTTCAGGGGCTCGTACCGTCGCCAAGTTTGGGAGCATTTTCACCAGGGTGGCAAAAGGTGCATCCCCGCCCCAACCCCGCCCCGCGCCGTGTTCCCACGCTTTGGAGCAGGGATTCGGGGCACTACAGCTGTTCAAGGGAAAGGTCCCTGGAATTTGGGCAAAACGAGTTATTTTTCCCCGGCCTCGTTCTTGGACCCGGCTGAACCGCTTCAGCTGATACTTTCCCCATCAGCTGAGCCCGAGGCGGACGCCCGGCGTGGAGAATTTCAGCCGAACGGTTAAAGTTTGGCAAAGACTTTAAGCAACTGAAAACGAGATCTCCTATACGGGAAGGGTCAGGAAACCTTCACAACAGGCCGTGCTACCAGCCCCGCCTAACCGTCAGTTAAACGCCAGTTATTTACAAATGTCTCCATCCCACACTGGGTGGGCTGGAGGGACCGGTTGGGTGGCTGTGCGCTTTGCTACATTTCTGGGCCATGCTGAGTCACCTGCCAGCCGCTGGCCTCCTCCTCCTCCTGGCACCACCCTTTCTGGCACTGGCGTTTCCTCCTGTAGCCAACAGCTGGAAGATTTCCGCAGCCACAACTGGTAGGCTGGCCCCACGGGGCCAGGGAACCCCCCCAGGGAAACAGATAGAGGAAGCAGATCGTTACCTGTGAAAGCTTCGGGGTCGATGACGATCCACTCAATGGTCTGCCCATCTTCCACCGTCAGCAGCAGGTTAATTTCATTGGCGCTGTAGGTCTGGGACCTATGTGGCAGGGATCGGGGGGGAGGACGCGTGTGGCTGAGACTGGCTGTCTAAAGGACATGCTCATACAAACAGAAATGCCGAGATCCAACCAGCCAGCGGGTGCTTCAGCCGCTCCTGGGATCGGCGCCACACCCAGACGTATGCAGGGCCGTGGAATTGGCTTTCCCTTCCTTTTGAAGCGAGGCAGCGTCTGGGCTGCCTGGCCTACGGCTCCGGCACCTCCCCAGCTTGGGGTCAAGCCCAGCTCTGACTCAGACCCATCCCACGTAGCAGCATTGCAGCCACCAGCCTTGCCTGGATCCGGCCAGCTGGTAGGCGTGTGGGCACAGACAGGGGAAGAGTTTTCATGTAGGCCCCAATCCTGCAATCGAACCCGGCCGGCTGGTCGCTCGCCCTGGTGCGGCGCCTCCCCGAGTCTGACTTCAGAGTCGGGACGTGGGGTGCTCGCTTTCCAGGCTGGGGACTCCGTCTGTCTCTGCATTACGGGGCGTTAGGCACATCACTGGGGCCAGGTCCCGTTTTGATAACCGGGAGCTGACTTTTATCCTCCAAGGCCTTTCAGCGGCGCTCGGGGTGAGCTCCCGTCCTGCTATCGATCGGCACTGGCCGATGCTGGGGGAAGGGACCCCTGCGTCACTAACTTGGATGCACTCAGAATTTAGTAACCGCTTCAGAAATCAGATCCGGTCACACATAGCCACGGACTGATCGGAGAGGAACAACCGTCAGAGGAGCCGCCGGGGCCCTGGTCCTGCACGCTGTTCCATGCAGGTGACCCCCACCAAGAACAACACCCACCTGGGTCCATCGGATCGGGGCCCATACAGTGGGAGAATTTGTGGGAAGGGGGAGGAAGTGTTGATCACACACATTTCACTCTCCCACGGCTAGCTCGGTCTGTCTTGGGAGGGGACGGAAATGTCTGATAAAGCAGGGCACCACGCTGCTACACGCAGGGCCGTCTTGGGCTCAGGGCAATGGGCTAGAACAGGGGTCCCTGGGTTTCTTTGGTTTGCATGCCTTCGTTGGCTAGCTCGGCAACCTACAGGGCTCATGCCATGGTAACCGACCTAGCGGCTGCCGCGGAGCTGAGCACAACCTGCCTCTGGCTAAGGCGGAGGGAGGTGCAGAGGGTCACAGCTGTGCATGATCTCATGGGCCCTTAGCTGGTGATCTGGGCAAGCTGCCACCTGAGAGAGGGCGTGAGAACCGCCTGCCCGGCAGGAGAGCTGCGTGCGCGCCCCGGGCTCTGCCCCCTGCCCTCCCATCTGGGGGGCAGCCCAGCCCCTTCCCGGGCAGCCGCACTCACTGAAACACCATGGAGCAGTTCTGCCAGTCGAAGGGGAAGTAGGTGACGAAGATGGCGCAGGAGGTGCGGTAGATGGCGGGCGGCATCCACAGGAGGCAGCCTTTGGAATCCAGCAGCGTGTTGCAGTACAGGGTGATCTCAAACACCCCGTCGATGCTGGGGGAAGGAGAGGGGCAGGTCAGGCCAGACAGGCGCTCCCTCCCTCCCTGCCCACGGAGCTCATGCTGTGGGCTGGCCACTGCCCACGGGGCTGGAACTGTCCCAGGGCCACAGAGCAAGGCAGCCCCAGCAAGGCAGAGGCGATCCCAAAATGCCCCCGGACACCCAGCCAGTGCCCGACTATGGGCTCCAGACCCCCAAGAGCTGCTCCAAACTCCAGACCTACCAGCTGCGGGACAGGACGTGATTGGGGGGAAGGGCGCGCCACCACTGCCCTCTGCTGGATGGAATCGGAACTGCTCATGGCTGGGATCATGCTGCTGCCTATTGGCTGCTGCTCACAGGAGATAAAAGCCTACTACTGCTGCCTCTAGTAGAGATCTTCCCTTTAGCCCACCTGGTAGGGCCCTGTGCTGGTGGAGCAGAGCATGTGGGGTTCTGTCTGTTCTGTCTGCTGGATGCGTGAGAGTTAGCTGCTGACCACGACGTCTCTGGGTGGGTAGCCACAGACGCGGCCCCTGCAGGGAATGGAGCCTCACACGGAGTGCCCGGGCAGAGGGACAGCTGGACAAGGTCAGTTTCTATTGCTGGGGTCCTCACCCGGCTTCCCACTGCCCCCCTGCCCTGGGCCCTGCAGCTGCTCACTTGTTCTCCAGGACGATGTCCGGCAGCCACACCTCGGTGGAGGGCACCCTCAGTATCTGGATGTTGTCGTATTCGTCAGGATCCCACTGCAGCCGATAATCGCACCACTTCTGGAATGGAGGGGAAGGGGCCGAGCAAAGCAGGGTCAGTCACTTGTCATAGAATGAGCATCTCTGGCCACCCCGTGACCCCCCAGTTCCACACTGCCCGGGGGCGTGGTCTGCAGGGAAATGGCATGCTCTGGCCACAGGCTGAGACCTGCTAGGGTTTCTCTGCAGGGCCGGCTCCACCGTTTTTGCCGCCCCAAGCAGGACGTCTGAAGACAGAAGCTGCCGCTGAATTGCCACCGTGGCAGCCTGCAGAGTAAAGCTGCCGCCCATTTGCCGGTGCCACAGAAAGACGAGACGCCGCCCTGACGGCACACGGACGGCCGCCCCTTTCCCAGTGCCGCCCCAAGCTCCTGCTTGGAACGCTGGTGCCTGGAGCCGGCCCTGTTTCTCCGAGACTTGTTCTGGGAGCCGTGGCGTGGAGTCACCCCTCTGGCCTGTGCTCTGTGGCAGGGGTCTCTGCCCAAGCTGCTGATCTCAGCGCCAAAGTGGGGTCTGGCTATGGAACGAGCCCTGAACAATCCTCTCCCTCCCGGCTGCCGTTTGTGAGGCTTTGGCCCCAGCCACATCTGCCTTCAGGCCAGGAGGGGGCTGCGACCTGCCCTAGCCCTTGGGCTGCAGGTGCATCGGGGCGCTGGGGCGTTGGAGGGCTGCTGGAGCTTATCATGAGGAGTGGGAGGCATTAGCTGATCTCTGCCTGCTGCATGCTGCCCGGCCCGAGTGGCTGGCGGCACCCCTGGGCATCTTACCATCTCAATCCAGATGTTGGTGGTGAGGGTCTCTTCCCGCTCGTTCTGGAACCCAGAAAGGAGAGAGGGATTTTGGGATTGCTGCCCCACCGCCCTGCCCTCTCCTGCCACTGCAACAGATTCCTGCTGGCGGCTGGGCGGCCCTGCTGCACGGTGCACGCCAGCTACTGGGCACTGAGGCAACGCCCGCCTCATGGGGCTCCGGTGCATGGAGCCCTGAGGAATTACCTCCCAGGGTGCAGCAGGGTGTGGGGCATCCCAGGGGTGCCCTGAGCAGGGCAGCGTCCCATGATCCCGGCCCCCGCCCCCCCAGGGGAAGCCAGCAGCAGCCACAGAGCCACTGAGGTACAGCCAGGCCATGCCCTCACTGCAACTCTGTTGCTGCCAGGAACCCTGCCTCTAATGCATTCACTGCCCTGGGCCCCTATCCAGCACCGCCCCAGCTCAATCACCACCCCATGCCCACCTCCCCAATCTCCCTCTTCCTTCCCCTACTCCCCCAGCACAGTGATTCTCCTCAGGGACCGTTACCAAGGGCGGCTCGGACAGAGTGTCCTGCAGCCAGTTCCATGGGCATCTGCCCTGGCATGGACTCCCCGTTCCGACGGCAGGGGTAGTGTGAGGGACGCCCAGGCAGGACTGGCTGTCCCTGGTCAGCGCTGGGGGCTGGGTGCCTTTGGGAGGAGAGGTGGCAGGGACCCAGTGAGCAGGTGGGACAGGCTGGCGCCCGGCTCGGCATGTTCCTGGCATCGGTGCCCCTGCCTCTGTCATTCCCTGTCCTGGGCAAAGCATTCAGGTCTCTGTCCCCCATGCTAGCCTAAGGGGGGAGCAGCCATCCACCCCTGGGGCAAGCAGCCCCCTCCGAGCTTGGGTGCTCAAGGAGAAAGGCAGGAAAGGGCCCAGCTCTGCAGGTGCGGGCTGGCAAGGAACAGGGCCGGGGGGGCTCTGCTTACCAGGGAGATGAGGTTGGTGAGGGTCAGCTTCAGCGTGACGTTAATGATGTCGCCCTCCCGCTGGGCCGGGCGCAGGTTGCGGTTGTAGTTAGTCATCAGGTCATTGAGCAGCTTCTCCTCCTGGTTCCGGCACAGCACGGCTGAAAGCAGGGCACAGCCAGGCCCTGAGGGAAGCAGGCACCACGCCACCCCCACCCAGTGGCCGTGCCAGCCCCACAGAGGGGAGGCCGAGCGGTTCCCTCGAGCACCGGTCACGAGTGGCCCATCCAGGTGGCGCCAAGTGCCTGCCCTGGCAACCTGAGGGCACAGGGCAGGCCCAGCATGGGCAGCAGCAAGGTAAGCTCCCCCTACACCGCTCCGCCAGTCTACCCCAGCCTCGCCCCTTTGAGGGGGCGCTCGGCGTCTGTGGCCGCTCCGGTGAGACCCAAAGTGGGCAGCTGTATTGTCAGTGCCCACGGAGCGCGCAGGGCTGCCTGGCTTTGTGCTGTGCGCCGGGACCCGTCAAACGGGATTCACACGGGGGCACCACACGGGAGCTGCTTGCAGCCTCCGCTCACCCTCGCGGGGTTTGAACTGACGACAGGCAACAGTGTAACAAGCTTCTGGAGTGGGGGATGGGACTGGCCACACAGGATAAAAGCCTACTCTTTCTGCGTAGTAATGGAGTGACTTCTTGAACACAAGAGGCCGAGCTCTATGCTTCAGAGCCAAAGGGCCCGGGTTCAGACCCTGCCAATGACCTCTCCAGGGGGCTGCCCAGGGCTCGGGGACTGGACGCCCTGAGGGGGTAGCGAGTAATAACAATAACCCATTTCTCTCTGGGGTGAGGGCCGCAGGCGTCCCGCTCTCCAACCTTCGTGAGCCGGCCCCGACTCTGGGACCCCAGAAGGAGTAAACGTGGCTTGAACTCTACAGACAACGTGTGTTGAACCCAGCTTAACTGTGGCCTAACAATGGGGTCCTGCAGCCTGTCAGCGCTGGCCCCGGGATCAATCCCCATCCGCTGCCCGGATCGTTAGCTCATGAGCTGGGGCTTTACAAATGCCCTGCATTATTAAATTATTAATGGCCAGACCGGGCAAGCGCCTCTGAATGAAATGCCTCTGGAGAGAAGCGTAACGGGCTAACGAATTACCTTCGTTAGCAAACCTGCTGCTGCTGCTTCCTGGAAAGCGTTGGGGCCAGAGGACAGAGCGGGGACTCAGAGAGCAGGTTGGGGTTTAGCGCTGGCAACTGGCCAGCCCCACTGTGTGTGTATGTGTGTGTCCCACACTCGTGGGGAGGGGGTCTGCGCGTGCCCTGCCCATGTGTGTGCACGTGTCTCTGGCTTCTCTGGGCTCAAAGCCCCTGCTAACAGGCCTAAGCAGCAGCTGGCTCCACTGATGCAATGGTGCCTGCCAAGAATTGTTTTGTGGCCTCTGTCGGTCACGCTCCCAAAGCGGAAGAAGCCCAGTTCAGTCCCCCCTTCATCCCCAGCATGAAACGGACGAGGGTGGGTGCCCCACGACCGGCAGCGTGAAATGGACGAGGGTGGGTGCCCCAGGACCGGCAGCGTGAAACGGACGAAGGTGGGTGCCCCACGACCGGCAGCGTGAAACGGATGAGGGTGGGTGCCCCACGACCGGCAGCGTGAAACGGACGAGGGTGGGTGCCCCAGGACCGGCAGCGTGAAACGGATGAGGGTGGGTGCCCCACGACCGGCAGCGTGAAACGGACGAGGGTGGGTGCCCCACGACCGGCAGCGTGAAACGGACGAGGCTGGGTGCCCCAAGCGGGTGGAGCGGTAGGAGATGGTCGCAGCGTAACATCCCAGTGCGCTGAGCTGGGTTCTGGTGGGTGTGTCATGCTCCAGGACCCCCCGCAGCTGTTCAGGGCTGGGAGTCGGTACAGGGAGCTGGGGCTGCAGGGGCTGGGGTAAGGGCTGCTGATGCTCAGAGCTGAACCCCCTGGCAGGCAGGGCGTGGAAGGGGCTGCTCACCGGGCAGAGATACTGATATTGGGAGCCCCAGTCAGAAGCAGGACCCTGCTGCGCTAGGTGCTGTATGCACACCTAGTAGCTAGGCCAGCCTGCCGGGGGCTGTGCAGAATGGCATGCTGCCCTGCGCCAGCCAGCAGGACAAGGGGGCTGCTGCTGTGCCCCAAGCCCTGAAGAAAGAGGTGGAGCGTGATCATAGCAAGAGAGGAGGCTGCTCCCCGGCCCCCACCCCCAGCCCCAGGATGGAGTGGGGTGGGGGTGGTCTTCTGAGCTTCCCTGATTGCCTGCTGCTGAACCCAAAACAGAGCCCTCTGAGCTCACAGCCTAGGTTTAGCCATCACCTCCCCAGCACCGTACCCGGCTGCCCCTCGCCCCGTCCCCTGTCCGCAGGCCGGGCATGGCTTACCGGTGAGGGAGCCGAGGGTCGCGAGCAAAGCCAGGCAGCGCATGGTGGTGGCAACCTCCCTTCCAGCACGGTGGCGGCTGTGTGCTCGGCAAGCTCTGGAGGTTTATTTTGGGCCGTGGTCAGCCCCCCTGCGCCCCTCCTCTCCCCGAGCGCACCGTGCCTGAAGTCCAGCTGTCCAGCCAGCATTGTCAGCTGTTCCCCAGCGGATCGCCAAGTGCCTCTGAAATGACAATGGGGGAGGGAGCGACTCACCCTGACAGCCACCTACCGGGGACATGCAGACCCCCCCTCTCCGTGCTGAGTTGGCAATATTTGTATGAGCCAAGTGTGCCTCAGTTTCCCTGTGTGCTCTGTACTGCTGTGCCCTGATGCAGTGTTTGACTCCTGTAGCTGCCTGGTTGGAGGCCAGACCCCTTAGACTGGCTGAACAGACCGGAGGAGGCAGAAGAGACAAAGGGAGCCCCATGGCCCGGGACATTACGGCCAGCGTAGCCTGGGCGCGTGAACACTGCATGGCTGGAACCAGAGACAGGGCAGCCAGGTGTGAACAGACTGTTCTCAGTGTCTTAGCTGGGAAGAGAGGGCCAGAGAGAAGCAGAGAATCAGGGCCCGCCGGAGCCCACTGGGATCCTCTGTCTCCCACTTGCCTTTCCCGTGCTGAGTTGCCGACTGCTGGAGCCCGGATGCCAGCTGACTCAGAAGGGCGGCCCAGTGTCGCTGCAAATACTCCCTGACATGCTGCTCCCTGTAGGGGTACAGAGCCTCGAAACCGGCCTGCACCTCAGTCGAACCCGCTGGTCAGAGCTCACAGCAGGGAACAGATGCTGCTGGAGCCTGAAGGCCCAAGTCCAGAGGTGTGGAGACCGTGTGGAAAAAAGCAGCCCCTTGGGCACTAAAGGGGATCTCCCGGGAGCCTGCATGTGCCTGGGGCATAGCACAGACCCTGTGAATCCATGACACTCCCCCACACAGGATCAGGACCCAGGCCAAGGCTTGGGGATGGCTCCCCGAAGCCACGGTTCCACAGGGCTGGGATACGTCTGAGGAGGGACTGGAGAGTCCATCAGGACCAGAGAGTCCAGGCAGTCCCCTGGGAGCCTGCCAGCCCAGAGCTTCTGGTTTGGTGGCTACAGCTGGGGACTGGGACGCCAGAGACCTGGGTTTTCTTTCCAGCTCTGCCATGGAGCTGTCGTGGGACCTTGGGCGAATCCCTCCCCCTCCTGGGCCTCAGTTTCTCCAGCTCTGAACTGAGGATGATCTTTTCCTCCTCCTCACCTTTAATGCCTGTCAGGTGCTTTGAGAGCCCCTAAGTGAAGGCGCCAGAGGAAGGCAGCGTTGTCTCAGTGGGGATACATGACCCGCTTAGCCCACAACTCGGGCTTACCCAGTCTCTGCATAGCTTTGTCCCTGACTGGTGTCCCCTCCCTGGCCGGGTGTGACACACGGACACCGGCCCCCACCTTTCACTGGGGAGAGGGGTCTCACGTGCATGGTGTCATGGATCGATAGGGACTTGACTATGCCCTGGCCTCTGCGTGCCAGCTCCCCCCCCCGATCCCCCGGGCCACACAGCTCCACCTGGCCTCCATGACTCCAACTTCTGACCCTTTGGGCTCCAGCGATCCCTGTTCCTCACCGAGATCAGACTCCCGAACGAGGAGCAATGCAGGGACGCAGGGCAGCCCTTCCAACATGAGGGGCCCCGTGACGTTCTGCCAGCCCTCGTTCCCGTTCACGCTCAGTGTGTGACAGTACCAAGCGCATAGGGAAACTGAGGCACGCATCTGGTTCATAAAGATATTACCGGAATGCCCACCTTTATCACACCCCGCATCTGGGGCATGGAACAGGGAAATCACACCAGGGCCTCCCACCCCCCCGCTGGGGGCATGCTAGCCACACAAAGGTTTCTGATTCCAATGCCCAGGACCCAAGGCCCCATGTCCAGCATGCTGGAGACACACTGGCAGAGTGTAATGGGGGCAGAGTGTGGGCAGTGTGGGCATTTCCCCTGCCTGGGCAGTGTGCAGTGGGGGACACTGGTTTCATGAGTGTCTCTAAGGGCAGCTGACGCTGCTGAGTGGCCCCCCCGGGTGGGTCTGCCCAGCTTCCAAGCTGCCCGTGTTACGGTGGGCTCCCATCCCCCACAGGCCAAATGAGGCCCTCGCTCTCCCGCTGCCCACAGAGAAGGTTGGCGCAGCCCAGGCCAGGGAAGGATTCGGCCCTGCAGATGGCTCTGCACTGACAGCTCAGTCGCTGCTGATGCACCAGCCCAGTCCGGGGAAATGGATCAGGCCCTGCAGGTGCCGTGAGGTCCGATCCCAGTTTCCCACCGCTCAGGGCACTCGACACCGCCTGGAGCTTTTGCTGTGTGTTTGATCCAGGAGCTCCGGGGTTAACTAGCTCTGGTCTGCACAAAGGCTGGGATGCAGCCCAGCCCAGCTGCTTGGAGAGGCTTGCACCAGGTAAGAGATTGCAACTGATGTTCTAGCCGGCACCTGTGTATCGGGCTGGGGAGAGGCTTCCTCACGACCCTAGCAGTACAGGACCATGTCAGCCTGGAACAGGGCTAGGGAGAGACTTCTCTTCAGGGCTGGGAGTGCTGGGGGCTGGGCTGGCGTCTGAGGGATGAGCACCAGCCCCAGCTGTCCTGGGGGAGGGGAGGGGTGACCAGCCTGTCTGGGGGTCACATACCAGGCTTGCTTGAGCCCTCAGTGTGGGCGACGCGAGCAGCATCAGCTGTCCTGAGAAATGGGATTCCTGGCATATCCCATCTGATGCCCGCCTCCCCGGCCTGCCTCCCCTGCACTGCCCCCCCTTCACCTGCTGCTGCCTCACCCCCCCAGCCTCCCTCCCGCACACTGCTCCCCCGCACCTGCTTCCACCTGACCCACTGGCCTCGTTCCCCTCCCCGCCAGGGAGCCTGAGTTAATAACACCCATAGGCAGGCCCCAGCCTGGCTCAGGGGGCTCCCCGGCATTCCCCATTGCAGGCCCTAGTGCCCCGTATCTGCCCCACGCCAGTGAGCAAGTGAGGTCAGGGCTGGGCCTGACGCCAGGCTGTAGGGGGCCGAGGGGCTTCCGGCAGCCAGGCCCAGGCTTGGTACGCAGGGCCCTGGAGAGAGGGCACTGATCCTGCCGGTTTAGTGCTGGGGCCCCCAGGGGGGGGTCTCTGCTCAGGGGTCCCATCCAGCCCTGGCTCCTTGGGAGGATGGTGCAGGGGTGATGGGAGGCTGGGCTTAGCAGGGCGCTGCCTGGCTCGGGAAGGAGGGGCGTCCATCATTCTCCCTACCCCAAGGCGGCTGGGTGGCCGCAGAGTGGAATGAGTTTGTGGGTCTCAGCCCCGTGACTGGTGGGCGAGTGGCAATCAACGCTAACTGCCCCTCACCTGGGCAGTGTCAGCAGGGAGGCCATGGACTGAATGGGCCCCAGAGGGCGGGGCAGGTTGGCAGGGGCTGCTGTGGGAAGCTGGCCCTGCTCCCTGGACAGATCTCAGGCTCCAGCATTGTCTGCATGGCACCTTTCACCTTCACCATCTCCTCACAGGACAGCTCGGGGCAGCCATGCCCAGCACACTCCTGCCCCGTGGGGGTCACTGCTGTGATAACGAGACCCCCCCCTCCCCCCCGTGGACTCCCCTTGTTCCTGGGCCGCTAAGTGCAGTGAAGGGAGGCCGGGTGAGCACCAAGGTCTGGTGTGCCCTGGGGAAAGGCGCCAATGGTGGTGGTGGGGGGGACTGTTTCCCCCTGGAGCAGGGTGGGGCTACTGGGAACACACGGCATCCGCTCCCATGAGGCCAACCCCCTGGCTGGAACAGCAACTCCCCATGCGGAATCGAGGGCCTTGCTGCCAAAGGTGCTGGGTTTGATCCCTGCCTAGGATCCAATGTCTATGTAGGTGCCATGGTGCCCCACACGCGAACCTGCAGACCCGGCTCTGGGTCAACCCTGGGTGGGCTGCTGCATTCAGCTCTGGGTGCTCCCCAGCAGCCAGAGAAGGGTGAGACAAACGAGCAGGGGCTGATCTGCAAAGAAGGGCTCAAGTGCCCAGAGTCTAGGTCAGCTGGGACAGGCTGAGTGCCCAGGTGGAGGGCATGGGAACACTGCATGGAACGGAAGGGTACAAAGCCCGAGAGGGGGCTGTGACATTATTGACGTGAACTGGGACCGTATAGATCATTGTTGCAACCAAGGTCCTGTGGTGGCACCAAATCTTGTATAAAGGGGGTCAGATAAGGTGTCTAAGACAAGGTTATGGTTTGCTGGTTATGCTTATGCTGTCTGTATGCAGGTATCATTTTTGTATTTAAAGTTATAAAGTATTGGCTCTATACTGTCTGTAGTTCAAACTTGTGCTATGCTTCTGGGGGACACCCCAGACAAGTTGGTGTCAGCTCTGCCTAGCCTGCTTGATGGCCCATTAAGGACCATCAGCGACACAACTGACCCATTGCGAGAAGGCAGACACGCCTTGGGACTAAGCAAGGTGTGCAGGGACCTGCCTAGGGACAGAGCTCTGAGGTTTTTCCAGGCCATGTGCTGGGCAGCTTGTCTTTGGGACAAAGAAAGCAGAGACCACGTGGCAAGAGACTATAAAAACCTGCTGCAGCTCCTCCATCTTGTCTTCAGTCCTGCTGCTGACCTCTGGAGGGACTTTGCTACACTGAAGCTTTGAACCAAGGACTGATGACCCATCCCAGCTGGGGATGTTCTCCAGAGACTTGATTTGAGCCTGCAGCTTATTCTATCACTGCTACAAGCCTGCACCAAGAACTTGGCCATCACTGTATGTCATTGATTCCAGTTAACCCATTCTCGCTCTCATCTCTAGCTTTTTCCTTTTATGAATAAACCTTTAGATTTTAGATTCTGGAGGATTGGCAACAGCGTGGTTTGTGGGTAAGATCTGATTTGTATATTGACCTGGGTCTGGGGCTTGGTCCTTTGGGATTGAGGGAACTTTTTTCTTTTACTGGGGCATTGGTTTTCATAACTATTCATCCCCATAATGAGTGGCACTGGTGGGGATACTGGGAAACTGGAGTGTCTAAGGGAATTGCTTGTGTGACTTGTGGTTAGCCAGATGGGTGAGACCAAAGTCCTCTCTGTCTGGCTGGTTTGGTTTGCCTTAGAGGTGGAAAAACCCCAGCCTTGGGCTGTAACTGCCCTGCTTTAAGCCATTTGTCCTGAATTGGCACTCTCCGTTGGGTCCCACCAAAGCCAGCATCGTTACAGAGGCAGAGTTGCCCTGACCAGGGGATGGATCCAACCAGCTGGGAATTGTCCCCAGGGCAGGGCTGGGAGCGTTGTCACACCCCGACTGGGGGATGAATCCTGCTGGGAATTGTCCCCTGGAAGGGCCGGGGCTCCCTCACATCTGAGGGAAGGGCTGGTAGCCGTGGGGCTTGGAACTGCCAATAATCAAACATGTCCCTGAGACTGACCCTGCCCATGATGAGCTAACCCTGTGGCCTGTAGCACTTGCTGGCTGGTCACATGGCACCAGCTTCGCCTTCTTCCCATCTACTTCCCAGCTGCTCAGAATCCACTAATTTCCCTATGTGCCTTTCCAGTGAGGTTACACAGGTGTTATCCACCGCCCAGTGGGAGGGGAAATGGGGATACAGGGCCTAGCGCGAGGTGCTGGCCAGTGGGAGTGGAGGAGAGGGGAGATGGGGCAACAGGACCTAGCGTGGGGTGCTGGCCAGGGGGAGGGGAGGAGAGACGGGGAGACAGGGCCTAGCGTGGGGTGCTGGCCAGTGGGAGGGGAAGGGAGGCTGGCCGGGGTGGGGGCCAGTGGGAGGGGAGACTGGTCTGGGCTTGGGATGGTGACTCCCTGCCATGCACGCCCTGCAGCCGCTGGCTGAGAACCGTGGAGTTTATTCAAGTGCCAGGAATGAGACAAGAGCAGCCAAGGTCACCGACATGCCAAAGCCCCGGGGAGGGGCCTGGCACCCCGCAGGCAGAGGGCGGGGCAGCAGTGCAGCCCAGCAGGGGCAGGTAGCCGTGGCCCCTAGACGAAGTGTCTGTGCTCCATCCTGTAGTCGAAGGGGTCCCCAGCGAAGGGCAGCTCGGGGGGTTCGTTGTAGATTCCCGTCAGGAAGATCCCCAGGGTCCCAAGGATCACCACCGGGGTCACCAGGAAGAGGCAGAGGCGGTCAACCGTCCGGGCAACGCGGTTCCAGTTATCCTTCTCCTGGGGCGGGGGGACACCGGGGGCGGGGATGGGACACAGGGCGGGGCAGAAACAGACAGGGGTGGGGTACAGCACGTGAAGGGGGGGCAGAGCTTGTTAACTGGAGTGAGTCTGGGGCTGGTGAACGTGCCATGGCCAGGAGCCCCCTATCCACACAGCAGAGATAGCCTAGGCTCCCAGGGCACCCTGATCCCCTTGGCTCCTCCAGCACCCTGCTCCCCCTGGCACCCCACTTCCCCAACACGACACTCCCTGTGGCGCCCTGCACCCCCAGCACACCCCTTCCCATGGAACTCTGCTCCCCCTGGCACCCCGCTCCCCCTGGCACCCTGATCCCCCTAGCACCCCACTCCCCTGACACCCTGATCCCCATGGCACCCCACTTCCCCAACACAACACTCCCTGTGGCACACTGCACCCCCAGCACACCCCTTCCCATGGAACTCTGCTCCCCCGGCACCCCGCTCCCCCTGGCACCCTGATCCCCCTAGCACCCCATTCCCCTGGCACCCTGATCCCCATGGCACCCCACTTCCCCAACACAACACTCCCTTTGGCACTCCTTCCCATGGAACTCTGCTCCCCCTGGCACCCCGCTCCCCCTGGCACCCTGATCCCCCGGCACCCACCAACAGAATTCTCCCTAGCCTGAAGGGAGGGGAGTTCAGGCTTTCTGCCCCACTTAGTCTCTTGTGCCCAGATGAGGTTGCCAGCAAGGGGCCAGTTAGAACCCACTGTGGCAACTGGGGGTGTTCTGGCCCCCAGCAGGCACCTCCATCTTGCTGCGTGGGACTGACTGGGAGGGCGTTGCTGGGACTGGCCAGTGAGGCAGCCCTGGGGCCGTTCCCACTCAACACCCCGGGGCTGGGCTCTGCCCAAGCCCCTCCTGGCGGCTCTGGGCTGCTGCCTGCCCGGGCACACCCACCTCGTTGTAGTCATTCTTGTCCCGCGTGTGCTTGATGATGAAGTTGGCGCCGTCGATGGCCGGCTTCACCTCGCTGTACAGCTGCTCTTGAATGTCGGCCATGCCCAGGGGCCTGGGCCCTGCCAGCGGGCAGGGAGGAAAGGAGATGCTGTGAGGGATGGCACCAGTTTGCTGGCTTCATGTGTGGGGCCAGGGTCCTGACTTGGGACATGGGGCTCAGGGGGTGGGGCTCCAGGGTCCCATCCCACGGTGCAGGGCTCAGGGAGCAGGGCCAGGGTCCTGGCATGAGGCAGGGGTCCCATTCTGGGGCGCGGGCTCAGTGGGGCCGAGGTCCTGTCCCAGGGCCCGGGGGAGGGAGGGCCAGGTTCCCGTCCTTGGGCATCGGGTTTGGGGTAGCTGGGGTCCCATCCAGGACTCGGTTGAGGGGGTAGGACTGGATCCCATGCCGGGGAGGGGCAGCCGGGTCCCGTTCTATGGTTCAGGGAGTGGGCAGGGTCTTGCCCTTGGGTGTGGGGCGTGGGCTGAGCTCCCAGCCTGGGACGCGTGGAGCCCTCCCTTCTGTGCTCTGTGGGTGCCTGCCGCCCTGGGCTGTACAGCCCAGTTCTCTCGAGGCCTCAGCCTGCCGGGACCCGCCGTTCCCCCGGGCACTAAAGGAGCCACCGGGCCCGCTGGGAGAGCCCCGTGGCACCCACCCCGTCCCCCGGCCGCGGGGCGCTCACGGGAGGGGGTGACGCGGCTGGCCAGCCCGTGCCGCTCCGACTGCTTCTCGAACATGAGCTCGCTGCGGGACTTGACGGCGAAGTACTCCTCCGCCTTGGCCATGTAGCCCACGGAGCTGCTCCGCCGGATGAGCAGGCTGGCGCGGGGCCCCGGCTCGCTCTCCGCTGGCCTGGACATGTGCAGCAGGCACGGCAGCGTCTCCAGGAAGAGCTGGGGACGGGGGAGAGGCCGGTGCTGGGTGCGTCTCGGGGTAGTGGGGGGCTCCAGAGCCGGCTCGACGCTCCCCAGCCTCCTGCAGGTGCGTGACTGCAGCCTGGCCTTTGGGGGGCGCTCCCGGGCAGCCGCTCTCCCCTGGGCCGAGCCTGCAGGAGCTGGGCTGGCCTGTCTCCCCTAGCTGGGCTGAGGGCCAGGTGGGGTGCCCCTGCGCCAGGCCCTGGGGGGCCGGGGTGACGCCTAGAGAGAAGGGGCTGGTGCTGGCCAGGCCTAGCTGGAGACAGCCACTGTACCGGAGGTGCACGGGAACTCTCATGCCACTGGGTGGCAGCATTACTCAGCAGCTGTGGGCACTGCCAGGGTTGAACGCAGGATGCCCGGGGACGTGACTCCCGGGGGGCGTGGGCCTCTGCCCTGGTGTGAATCTGCCCCGGTGCCCGCCGCTTGGTCTGCGCAGTGCCAGTGGGGCTGGCTGATTTGTGCGGTGCCCAGGCCTTTCCCATGCCCCTCGCTCCCAGGCCCGGGGATCGTGCTAGCGGATTCTGGAGCTGCAGGAGGAGATGGTGGTTGGGCTCCAGGGGCCCCGGCACGAGCCGAGGGAGCAGCCAGTCCCCGGAAGGCATAGGGGCACAGAGACGGGGTGATGGGCTGATGGAGGTAGCTGGGCGTCCGCCCTCCCGGGCACTAAGCCCAGCCAGAGGCCCCTGTGCCCAGCTCCCCCGCTCACCTCTTTGATCCAGCTGGACATGACGTGGGTGCTGGGCGTCCGGAAGTGGATATTCAGCACGATCACGCAGGTCCCCACCACCGCGGTCACCAGCAACATGATGAAGAGCAGGTACCTGAAGGGGCAGAGACCAGCTCCCAGTGGGGGCAGCCTGGCTTCCCTCCTGGAGACAGCAGGGCCTGGGCCCCCTGCCAGAGGGGGGCTCTGTAGGAGCCCCATGGACCAGCGACAACGCAAGGGGTCTCCTTCGCTGTGGGTGCGTCCGCTGCTGGGGGAAACACTCCGAGACCTTCCCAGCAGGGACCAGCCACCTCCACCAGCCACGGGACACCCAGCATCCCCCTCTCAGCATCCCCAGCAAGCAGAGTGGGCCCGCGGGGCACGTGGGGCAACCCATGGAGACTCACTTGCCAATGAGGGGGATGGCGAGGGAGGTGGCTGGCAGGCGCTGGGAGATCAGCAGCAGGAAGACAGACTGGGCCAGCAGGACGGAGATAGCCAGAGTCATCTTCTCCCCACCTGGAGAACAGACAGAGCTCAGAGTAACACCCCCTCTGCTCCCCCTCAGCCCAGTGGGAAGACCCCTAGGGAAAGAGGGGATCCAAGGAGATGGAGCCCCCTGTGATGAAGTGGGACTGTTCTTAATGTTTCCTCTGAATAATGTGGGGGTGCCTCAGTTTCCCCTAGGCATTTCTTAAGTATCTAGGTGGTGGGGTAAGGGGCTATGATCATTGCAGAGCCCTAGAGGGCAGGTGTGTGCAGGGGTCTGGACACAGAGAATGGCCGACACCCTGTTTCCTGGCCACTGATGGCCTGGGCCCTTCTCCCCTGCAAGGTGAGAGCTAAAGGGTTGGAGAACAAAGGAGTCAGGTGACCTCCTGACCCGGGAAAGGGACAAAGCCCAGAGGAGCGGGGGGCTGGAGTGAGTTTCAGTTTTGGGGCTGGCTGGGACATGGAGTGAAGTGCAGATGTGGTTGTCTGGCTCACTGCCCCCCGCAAAATGGACCCAGCTGAGGGGTCCTGTTCTCTGCACCTGCAAACTCTGTTTTAGACCATGTTCCTGTCGTCTAATAAACCTCTGTTTTACTGGCTGGCTGAGAGTCACGTCTGACTGCAGAGTTGGGGTGCAGGACCCTCTGGCTTCCCCAGGACCCCGCCTGGGCAGACTTGCTGTGGGAAGCACACGGAGGGGCAGAGGAGGCTGAATGCTCCGAGGCCGGACCCAGGAAGGTGGAGGCCGTGTGAGCTGTGTGTCCTGCAGACAGGCTGCTCCCAGAGAGGAGACTTCCCCAGAGTCCTGACTGGCTTCATGGGGAGCAGTTCCAGAGCATCGCCCGGGGACTCCGTGACACCCCCCCCCCCCCCCCCCGGAACCGCCCCCGGCTCACGAGCCCCATGACACCCGGGATGCCAGCTCTGATCCCCACCTGACACAACGCAGGCCTGGGCGTTTCCAGCCACCTTCCTGGGGGAGCTCTGGCCAAGGGAACAGCAGCTCCACAGGGGAGGAACCTGAGCCCGAAGGCACAAACGGGGGCAGGTGGCCCAGCAGGGGTGGGGGAGCTTGGCCTCGCCAAATCCTCGCTGTCAGTATCGGGGGGTGGAGGGCTCTCCCTGCCCAGTTGGGTACTCATGGTTGGGGGAGACCCAGTACTCACTGTGGGGGGGTCAGGATCCTACACTCAGTGGGGGTGTGTTGGGGGGGTCTGTGTACTCACTGTAGGAGCAACCCTGTACTCCCTTGGGGTGGGGGCCCTGCACTCACTGGGGGTGGGGTGGTGGTCCCCATACTCACTCGGGGGGGGGGGGGGGGCCTGTACTCACAGGAGGTGAGATGGGGGACCCTGTACTCCCTTGGGGTGGGGGTCTCACTGGGGGTCGGATGGGGTCCCTGTACTCCCTGGGGCGGGTGAGGACCCTGCATTCCCTGGAGGTGGGATGGGGGAGCTCTGTACTCCCTGGCGGGTGAGGACCCCATGCTCCCTGGGGTTGGGATGGGGGAGGCCTGCACTCCCTGGGGGTGGGATGGGGGACCCCGCACTCACTTTCGGCCGGCAGGTAGAAGACGAAGATGGCCATGAAGGCGATGAGGATGCAGGGCAGGACGATGTTGATGACGTAGAAGAGCGGCTTACGCTTGATGATGAGGTAGAAGGTGATGTCCTGGTACTTGCTGCTCTCGGGCGAGACGCTCCTGTCGATGTTCTTGCGGGCCGGTTTGTGGATGATCTCCCACTCATCGTTCTCTGTGGGAGCAGGGTGGGCAGAGAGGAGGTGTATTGCTGGGGCCCCACTGGCCCTCACGCCCCCCAACATCCCCACACGGCACCCTGGGACATGGGACTGGCCCTGCCGTGCCTTTTGATCCCGGTGTCTCAGTGCCCTGATGGCCCATGCTCTACCCTCTGCACCCTGGGGAGACCTCTCTGCCCCTGGAGCCCCCTTGTTTCCTCCCATGAGGAGACAGCCTCAGGATAAAGCCGCCTCCTCCGGGGCAGTGCCCTGCCCCGGGCAAACTACTCAGGTCACCGGACGCTGCCATGCCAGCCCCTGGCTCTGCCCAGCGGGGGGAGGCGGGGACGTGCTTTACCCGTGAAGGCCTCCAGGTCGATGGTGATCCATTCCACCAGGTAGCTTTTGTTGAGCGTTCTGTCAGGATCAGGTTCCTGCTTCAGGTTCATGGTGATCTCCTTGGCATTGTAGCGGAGCGAGCTGGGCCCGACAAGAGACGGGTGAGTGGCGGCTTGCCTCCCCCTTGCTCCACCCCACTCCCCCGTGCCTCATGCTGCCAGCGAGGATGGGGGCTCCCCATGAGTGGTGCGCCCCGGCCGAGGTCTGGCACTCAATGGCTGCCCCAGTTGTCATGGGGAAGCTGATCCAAAGCCCCAGTGGGTGGTAGATCTGGCCCAGGATACAGTGCCAGGGCAACTTTGATGGGCATCTTTCCATTGACTTCAAAGGGCTCTGGCTCTTTGGGCCTGGCCTGGTGGTGGGCACTGGGGCTGGGCTGGGCCTCCAGCCGGTGGGGTGTGACGTTATTAATATGAACTGTGACTGTATAGATCATTGTTGCAACCAAGGTCCTGTAGTGGCACCAAATCTTGGCCAAAGAAGGTCAGACAAGGTGTCTAGGAGAAGGTTATGGTTTGCTGGTTATGATTATGCTGTCTGTATGCAGGTATCATTTTTGTATTTAGAATTACCGGTATCGGCTCTATACTGTCTGTATTGCAAACTTGTGCTATGCTTCTGGGTGACACCCCAGACAATTTGGCATCAGCACTGCCTAGCCTGCTTGATGGCCCACTGAGGACCATCAGCTCTACAGCTGGCCCACTGAGAGAAGGCAGACACGCCTTGTGACTCAGCAAGGCCTGCAGGGACCTGCCTATGGACAGAGCTCTGACGCTTTCAAGCCATGGCTGGGCAGCTTGTGTTTGGGACAAAGGAAGCACAAGCCACATGGCAAAAGGACTATAAAAGGCAGCTGCATCATCTCCATCTTGTCTTCAATCCTGCTTCTTACCTCTGGAGGGACTTGGCTACACTGAAGCTCTGAACAAAGGACTGAATGACCCATCCCAGCTGGGGATGTTCTCCAGAGACTTGATTTGAGCCTGCAGCTTATTCTATCACTGCTACAAGCCTGAACCAAGAACTTGGCCATCACTGTATGTCATTGATTCCAGTTAACCCATTCTAGCTCTCATCTCTAGCGTTTTCCTTTTATGAATAAACCTTTAGACTCTAGATTCTAAAGGATTGGCAAGAGCGTGATTTGTGGGTAAGATCTGATTTGTATATTGACCCGGGTCTGGGGCTTGGTCCTTTGGGATCGGGGGAACCTTTTCTCTTTTACTGGGGTGTTGGTTTTCATAACCATTCGTCCCCATAACGAGTGGCGCTGGTGGGGATACTGGGAAACTGGAGTGTCTAAGGGAATTGCTTGTGTGTCTTATGGTTAGCCAGTGGGGTGAGACCAAAGTCCTCTCTGTTTGGCGGGTTTGGTGCCTTCACAGTAAAGGAACCCCAGCCTTGGGCTGTGACTGCCCCGACACTCACAGTGTGTCCCGCCCGAGGCCGCACCGGTACACGGGGCTGCGCTGCAGCGAGCGGGGTGAGGCCCTCACCTGAACTTTAGGCTGCAGTTCTGCCAGTCGAAGGGGAAGAAGTTGACGTTGATGGGGCAGGGGCTGTGGAAGATGGCGGGCGGCAGCCAGTAGACGAAGCCGGAGTCGTAGATCAGCACGTTGCAGTAGTAGGCGATCTGGAATAAGCCGTCGTTGCTGCGCAAACAGAGACACGAGTGGGGCTGACGGGGAGCTCAGCATGGCTGGGGGAGCCCTGACGGGCTCTAGGCTAGTGCAGAAAACCCTGTGTCCCTAGGAGTCATGGGCCGGGACCAGTGTGCGGGAAAGCCCCAGGGGACCTTTCACCCCTGCGCTGTGGGGTGGGATCTGTGACTGGAGTTCGGTGCCCCAGCACGGACACAGCTGTCCCCAGGGCGATGGCACCTGCTGTGGGGTGGGATCTGTGACTGGAGTTCCGAGTGCTGGGCACCCGCTGCCAGATTCCCCGACCCACTTGGAACCACCCCAGATCTGGGCTGGGCACGGCCCCCACGGCTCAGAGGCACCTCGTGGGCAGGCGCAAGGCGAGGGAGCCCCGCTCCGAGCCCTCGCTCTGCCAGCCGCGGGACTGTGACGATCTTGCCAAGGGCCCGAAGACAGTGCTGTGGGCTGGGTCCTCTGGGAAAAGCCAGGCCAGGACTCACTTGTTCTCCAAGACGATCTCGGGCAGCCACAGCATGTCGGGGGGCAAGCGAAGGATCTTCAGGCCACCGAACTCCGACTTGTTCCACTGCAGCCTGTAATCTGTCCAGCTCTGCGGGAAATCAAGCTTCCAGGATGGAGCCTCCACCCAGCGGCTGGGACCCCCTCCCACACTCCCGCCTGCTCCGAATCTCCCGTCCCCAGGCCGGCAGGCTCTGAGGAGAGGCCAAGGAACAGAGCCTGGCCCAGCTGCCCTCTGATGGCACCGTGATGGAATGAAGGGCAGGGAGCAGCACCAGACGTGGGCACTAGTGGTGGCATTGCAGTGGAGAAGGTGCCCTGAGCCCCAAGGTCCCGTTGCGTGTCCCTGAAGGCTGGCGCTCCCTGCGATGGGATGGGGGGGGATAGAGGGTTTTGTTTTGTTTGTAGTCCGAGCTCTCTAGAGGTGGCTCTCTAGAGCCCTGGGGTCTGCTCCCCTGAGAAGGAAGAGCGCTGTTTGGTGAAGTTCTGCTTTACTTGGAAGGACTTTGCTGCTGGCCCAGAGGAGATGGGTGAGGGAACTTTGAAGGGGACAGACCATTCACAGCTAGACTGGGATCCTCTGGAAGGGGAGGAACTCACTAATGTGGCATGGCTGGAGGGCTGTCACCTCCACAGCGGGAACTGACCGGAGTTCCTAAAAGGGAAACTGAGGCAGGGTGCCGCAACACCGGGTCTCAGTGCCAGGGGGCACGGCGAGAGGAGGCATCACGTGACACACACCGAGCACCGGTCGGCGGGTTGACTTTCAGCACTGGGGGCCCACCCAGAGAAATCCCTCCACAAGTGGCTGGGCCCCGGGGACTCAGAACCCAACAGGGGGCCGACTTACGTGATCAAGCCACACGCTGGTGGTGAGGGTCTCGTCGGCCTCTTTCTGGAAGGACACCAAGCAGAAATGAGACACAGAGTGGGCCCCGGCCCTGCCGCTTGGCACCAGCGGGGTCAACAATCGCTTGGGAAAGGCATGTTTGTGTCACGTGCGGTGCCGACGCAAACCCAAGGAGCCTTGAGATCTGAACCCAGGCTAACGCCTGCTGAGCCGAGGGGCCTTGGGCCTGGACGGGGCTGGGCCAGGGGCTCAGTAACTGGCTCGGGTCTCTCTCCAAGGCATGATGAGGGCCGGGACGAGTCTCCGGCTTTAAAGAGAGGCCATGCTGAGCTCCTGGAGGGTCAGAAAGCCGTGGTGAACTTCAGCCCTTGTGGACAGCCGCTGTGTTCTCCCCCGGGCTAGCTCCAACACAGCCGTGCAGGTGCAATCAGCCCCTCCCGACCAATGACCCGCAGGGCTGAGGACGCACCCGAGCCGGAGGGGCCCAGAGGATCTCCACCGGCCAGGGCAGGCCCGGGATCCGGCGAGCCGAGTGGTGGAAGGCCCCCCGAGGTGCCTGCCAAGCTCACCAGAGAGACGAGGTTGGAGAGCGTCAGGCCCAGGTCCACGTTGACGCTCTCGTCCCTGGAGGTGACGGGCCGCAGCTCCTTGTTGTAGCCCTTCTCCACAAAGAGGTAGTTCATGAGACGCTCCTCCTGGTTCACAGCCAGGCCGCCTGCGGGACACGGGCGCAAGCACAGGGCTGAGCCCACGACTCCAGGGGAGCGGGACTAGCCGAGTCTGAGCAGGCGGGAAGGAGCGGCGGTGAGACCCCTCTGTGACGTGATTGACATAAACTGTGACCGTGTGGATCGGGTGTTGCAACTGCTGTCGTATATTTGCCGCAAATATTGTACAAAGGCTGTCGTGTGAGGTGTCTGTGGGAAGGTTACGATTTGCTGGTTGGGATTATGCTGTCTGTGTGTGTGTACCGTTTTTGTAGCTGAAGTTGTGAATATTGGCTATGTACAGTACTTGTATCTCACTGTGTTTTGATTCTAAGTAGCCTCAGTGAAGCATTTGGTCAGCTTCTTAAGAAAGGACTATTCTCAGTAAGTGCCCAGTCAAGAAACACTTAGCTGACAATAAGAACAGGAGGACTTGTGGCACCTTAGAGACTAACAAATTTATTAGTCTCTAAGGTGCCACAAGTCCTCCTTTTCTTTCAACCGACAGTGAACTTTGGGAAATGCCAATCCACATCTGAGCTTTCCTGGGAACGTTCAAACTAACATGCAAACAACAGTGTTGGCCTGTAAAGAACTCAATCATGCATGGACATGTGACTTGCCCATGTGACTCCAAACTCCATCTTGCTGCTGTGATTTTCCACAGTAAGAGCAAAAGGGGTCCTTCCACAGGCAGAGAATATAAAAGGCCCTGAAAACCCCTCCATTTTGTCTTCAGTCCTGCTTCTGACCTCTGGAGGAACCTTGCTACAAACTGAAGCTCTGAACAAAGGACTGATGACCCATCTCAGCTGTGGATGTTCTCCAGAGACTTGATTCCAGCCTGCAGTTTATTCTATCACTGCTACAAGCCTGAACCAAGAACTTGGCCATCACTTTATGTCATTGATTCCAGTTAACCCATTCTAGCTCTCATCTCTAGCTTTTTCCTTTTATGAATAAACCTTTAGATTTTAGATTCTATAGGATTGGCAACAGCGTGATTTGTGGGTAAGATCTAACTTGTATATTGACCTGGGTCTGGGGCTTGGCCCTTTGGGATCGAGGGAACCTTTTTTCTTTTACTGGGGCATTGGTTTTCATAACTATTTCATCCCCATAACGAGTGGCACTGGTGGGGATACTGGGAAACTGGAGTGTCTAAGGGAATTGATTGTATGGCTTATGGTTAGCCAGTGGGATAAAACCAAAGTCCTCTCTATTTGGCTGGTTTGGTTTGCCTTAGAAGTGGAGAAACCCCAGCCTTGGGCTATAACTGCCCTGCTCTAAGCAATTTGTCCTGAACTGATACTGTCAGAAGGGTCCCACCAAAGCCAGCATCGTTACACCCTCCACCCACTGCATGCACTTCCCAGCCCCCCTCCCTTCCACTTGGAGAGAAGCCCTACCCTGGATGGACCAGGCTGCAGGAGAGAGGCCTGGAGGGCAGAGGGAATGGCTTGGAGGGGTGAGATGGGCACTGCCCACATGTGAGGGTCTTACTGGCTGCTGGGAGCCTAGAACAGGGCATTGCATGGCTGTGGCCCACCTTCTGGGGCTTGCTGCTGAGGGAATAACCAGTCGCTCCACTACCAGAGCCCCATGCTTGCTGCGCTCCCTGGCTCAGCGCCCCCAGGGGATTTAGGCACTTGACTCCTGTTGACTGCCAGGTGCCAGCTCCTCAGGCCAGGCTGGGAAGCTGGATGGGATCTTCCTAGGAGAGGATTGACCCCCCCACCCGGGTGCGCACACACATGCATGAATGCGTGAACACACACACGCCCCTCCACATCCATCCCCCGGCCCTGAGCCTGTTCTGAGTGGGTGGGTTTGGTGAGCCTGTCGCTGGGGCCGGGCCAGGGGGGCATTCAGGAGCATTCTGCTCTGGAGCAGGGGATGAGTCATTCCTGTCCGGCTGCCTGTGGGCAGAGGGGCAGGTGGGCTCCAGGGGGCAGGGGCAGCGATACCCGGGGGCCTGCTGTGTGGGTGGGGAGGGGGTGCTGTCAGCGCAGCACGGACGGGCAGCAGGATCCCAGCCTGGTGCTCTCTCCCTGGCAGGGGCTGGAGACCTGGCCAAAGCAAAACAGCTGGGGGGGGGGGGGAGGGGCGCGCGCTCAATGGGGTGGAGTCACTCCAGAACCATCACCCCAGTGCCCCTCCTGGCTTGGCCTCGGTCAGGCCCCCGCCCCGAGCTCCCACCCTGACCCCTGAGATTGGTGCCCACAGCATCAGTTCTCCCGGTGGGAAACAGAATGGGGGGGAGCAGAGGGTGCGGGGGGGGGGTTGTTTCACTGGCAGCCCCGCGTCCTTACCCGACAGGGTGACGGCCCAGAGCAGAGCGAGCCGCAGGGCCGGCCTCTCCATGTTCCGTGGGTGCTGGTGCCCGGCCGTGCCTTGCTCCCTGCCAGCCCCTCGCTGGCTCCTGGATCTGTGGCGAAGGCCGGAAGCCCGAGCTGGGAATGTGGATGGACAGCGACAGGTGGGGGTGGGAGGGGGACATGGGAAGAAAATAGCAACAGCTCAATCCCTTCCCACGGCCCCCAGCCTCCACTCCCTATGCCAGGAGCAGGGACTTGGTTTGCTTGTGGTATGTGCTGGGCAGGAAGGGGTGGCTGGGGGGCAGAGCACACCTGTCCTGGCCCCAGCGCTGGGTACCCGGCAGCTCACGGAGTGGACCCTGGCCCCTCGTGTGACACTGCGGAGGGAGGGGAGGCCCCGCAGGACTGGGTCCGGGGAATGGGACTGGCTGGGCTCTGTGGCAGCTGATCCACCCCATCTCGTGGGGGGCAGGCCACTGGGCCAACGGCAGCCCCCAGCCACGGTAGGGGGGCTGAGCCTGGGCAGGAGATGGGGGTGCCATGCATCCACATGGTCTGGTCTAAGCCCTGGCCTCTGACCAGTCCCTTGGGAGTGTCCCCTGCAGTGGGCTGGACCCCAAGGACCCCCCAGGACTGGGCCCCCACGACTCCAGAGCTGGCCCTTCGGGGTCCAGTTCCTCATGGCTCCCTGCAGCAAACCCAGCCCAGCCAGGCCCTGCGGGGGCTCTGCCTGTGCCCGTCAGGGCTCCAAGCTCCAGGGAGTGTCCGCGGTGACACCGGCAGCCTTGTCAAACCGAGGTAGTCGTGTACCAGTCCCCGGGCACCCAGCCGCTGAGAGCCCTCCGGCTGGCACAGTGAGGCGGGGGTTAAGCCAGTGTTCAGCCAGGCTACAGCCAGGGCTCTGCACAATCTGCCATCTTTGCATCCTTCCTCCAGCCTTGAACCTTTGCTCTCCGTCCCAGGGCAGGCCTGGACCAGTGTGAGCTCCGCTCTTAATCCAGCAGCCGGCCACCTTTCCCCATCATTCTCCAGCTCGCTCAGGGCCTTTTCTCTGCTTCCCCGCAGGGCGGTGGGGCCCACCCCACCCCACCCTTGGTCCCAGGATGAGAGAGACCAGGTCGGGGAGGCAATAGATTTTATTGGGCCAGTGTCTGTGGGCGGGCGAGACAAGCTTTCGAGCTTGGCAGATCGGTCTCCAGGTGGGAACGGCCCAGCCAATGCGCTTTCCATCGGCTGGGCTGCATCCTCCATTCGCAGGTGGGGTCTTTACCCAGTTTGTTAAGGGCTCTGGTCTCCATGTGTCTCAACCGCCCCGTCCCATGTCATTACACTCAGCGGACAGCAACACAGAGCCTGGGGGAAACTGAGGCACGCATGGGCCTCATATGAATATTATCACAATGTCCACGTTCCTCAGCAGGGGTGAGTGAGGCTGAGAGACACAGGGTGGCACAGAGGAGGAGGATCCAGGGCTCATGGTGGGGGCCGGGGATGGTGAGGGAGAGAGGCAGTTGCCGGCACGTGGAGGATGTGGGAGAGGAGAGAGCGACGAGGGACAGATTCCCCACACAGCCCCTAAAGCCGGCTCCTGCCCCTGGCACTGTGGGGCTGGGAGGGGTGGGGCGTGACATGGCCAGGCTCCTCCCCCTGTAAAGACATCTGTTCTGCAGGGCCAAGCTGCGTGCCCTCCTGTGGCTCTCCCGGCAACTCGAGCGGCCTGGCTGGGGCCCTGCCCTGCCCACCCCATTGCAGACGTGCCCGGACCTAGGGGGCAGCCTGCCCAGAAAGGTGCTCGGCTTGGCCCTGTCTGTTGCTTTGACGCACAGAGGGAGCGGGAGGCTAGTTTTTGCACTGGGAGGTCAGATGGTGTTGGTAACTCAGACGCCTGCCACACAGCAGGGAGCAAAGCTCTCTTTGTTAATGATACCACAGCCCTGCCCTTCAGTGAAGGGCCAACTGAGCTCCCAGCCCACATCTCTTGGGGCCTCCAAGGAGACCTCCAGCAGCCCACACCCCTGCCCTCCCCCCTCCCTGAGATCTGGGACTCCAGGCTCAGTGCTGTGGGCAGGGGCCCAGGCTGGGGCAGAGGTGCAATACAGAGTGAATTGCCCCTGGGGATCAGCAGCTGGCACGCCTCTCCCCCACACCCCATGTAGCTGCCGGGTGAGTCCCCAGGCTGGGGCAGGGGCCCTCAGTGGGGAGGGGACCCCCTGCGGGAGGCCGTAATTAAGGCTAAGATTTTGTCACCGTTATTTTTAGTAAACGTCATAGGCAACAAACAAAAATTCACTGCCTGTGACCTGTGCTTGACATTTACTAAAAATATCCCTCACAAAACGGGGAGGTGGATTCAGCACCCACGGTTGATGGGGATACGGGATCCCCCACCTCTGGGGTGGCCCTCCGCCCAGGGCAGGAGGGAGCTCCGGGGGGTTCTCCACCACCTGTGACAAGTGCGAGCTCCGGGGTCCCTCACCACCCACAGGGGCTGGGCTGCTGCAGGTCCCCTCGCCCCCCCCGGATAGGAGTTGCAGGGTCCCCCTGTGACGAAGTGGGACTGTTCTTAATGTTTCCTCTGAATAGTGTGGGGGTGCCTCAGTTTCCCCTAGGCAGTTCTTAAGTATCTAGGGGGTGGGGTAAGGATGTATGATCACTGCAGAGCCCTAGAGGGCAGGTGTGTGCAGGGGTCTGGACACAGAGAATGGCCGACACCCTGTTTCCTGGCAGCTGATGGCCTGGGCCCTCCCCCCCTGCAAGGTGAGAGCTAAAGGGTTGGAAAACAAGGGTGATCTCCTGGCCGGGGAAAGGGACAAAGCCCAGGGGCTGGCTGGGAGTTTCAGTTTGGGGCTGGCTGGAGACATGGAGTGAAGTACAGACGTGGTTGTCTGGCTCACTGCCCCCAAAATGGACCCAGCTGAGGGGTCCGGTTCTCTGCATCCACAAGCTCTGTGTTAGACCATGTTCCTGTCGTCTAATAAACCTCTGTTTTACTGGCTGGCTGAGAGTCACGTCTGACTGCGGAGTTGGGGGGCAGGACCCTCTGGCTTCCCCAGGAGCCTGCCTGGGCGGACTCGCTGTGGGAAGCGCACGGAGGGGCAGAGGATGCTGAATGCTCCGAGGTCAGACCCAGGAAGGTGGAAGCCGGGTGAGCTGTGTGTCCTGCAGACAGGCTGCTCACAGAAAGACGACTGCCCCAGAGTCCTGACTGGCTTCATGGGGAGCAGTTCCAGAGCATCGCCCAGGGACTCCGTGACACCCCCCACCGCAGCTGGGCAGGGGCTAGGAGCTGCAAGGGGCTGGCTGGGAGCTCCAGCCCCAGGGCGGAAAATGTCACTGAGGTCTCTGGAAGTCACGGATTCGGTGACTTTCTGGGACCACCCTGACTTCTGCAGCCGGCAGGTGCGACTGACCCCAAGGCCGACCAAGCAACTCCGGGGGGCCCCGGGGCCAGCCACACCACCCCCCACACAACAGTGGCAGTCCTGGGCCGCCCCCTGCCCCCAGCACCAGTGAGTGGCCCGGAGCCCCCACTCCAGAGCAGCAGCTGCACCCCTGGAGTTTATGAATTTTTGTTTATTGTCCGTGACTTTTACAAAATATGCCTGTGACTAAATCTTAGCCTTACACCTAATGCACTGGAGAGGCAGGGCTCCTTGAGCTGTTCCCTTAGCACCAGCCTCTTCCAACTGCTACTAATCAGAGAAGCGCCAACAGCTCCGAGCCCAATGCAGAGAGCTCACCTGGGGGTGACCGTGGCCCCCAATGCCCAGGCCCCACAGGGGGACCCCGCCCAAGGCTGACTGCAGCCTCTCCGGCAACTGGGCTGGGAGGCCGAGCAGTGGGGCTCCAGACGGGCACCCCGGCCACGCCATGGCTGCCCTGCCCGCCCACTTCCTGGATCCCAATAAGGCCTGGCACTGGCTGGCGTTAGTTTTCTGTGCGGTTCAGCTCCATTTCCCGCTGTGAATTCGGGGGCTCTGCAGCAGCTGCATTTTGGGAGGCTGGCAGGGGAGGGGAGCATTGGCAGGGCTGGGATAGCCCATGGCCCTGGAGGGGTGGATTTCTCGAGGGCCACAGGGGAAAGGCCTAGTGCAACCCCCCCCACAGGGCCTGAAGAGATGAATCAGGCCAATTCACCTGCAGGCAACACCTGAGGAAAGCCAGGGCGTGCTAAGGCCTAAGTGGCTGATGAAGTCCAGCTGCAGGAGGAGCTGGGCTGGGCTTATAAAGCCAGGAAGCTGGCAGCAGAAAGGGGCTGTGGGGAAGTAAACTGCAGCCCCTCTCTGGGAGAAGAGAGATGCATTGGAGATAGGGGGCTCAATAACCTGCAGGCCCCCTGCCCCCAACAAGGAGGGTGTTGGAGCTGGCACACCTGGAGAGGGGGTTTGGAAGCTGTAGGAAGGAGCCCAGGGAAGGCGCAAACAGGGTCTGAGCGGAAGGTAGCCGTATACAGGGTCCCTGGACTGGAGCCCGGCGTAGTGGGCAGACCCAGGTTCCCCTAGCAGCCCCTGGGGAAGTGACCCTTTTAGGGCTGTGGTGGAGAAGACTGCCTGAGGCCTGTTGTGGGGCAGGGCTTTGGGACCTGGCAGGGGGAGCCGGGCTAAGGCCAGAGGGCTGAGATGTGAAGAGGAGCTGCAAATGGCGCATGATGCGTGTAACCGCAGGAAGGGGTGCTGGCCGTGCAGCGCTAAGCCCCAGGACGGCCAGGCGGGGGGGCTGCCCGTGCTGAGCAGAGTGCCCTGTCCCACCTTGGACCATGGGGCATCTTGCCTGCTCCTTTGAACTGTGTGGGATTTCTCCCTGTGCAAGTAGCCCAGGGCCTTGTGTGATGCCCTGGCAGGAGGTGAGGAACACCTAGCAGGCCCTGCCCCATGATAGCCCAGCCCCCCCAGTGCTTGGCATGCCCACTCCTTTGTGGGCAATGCCCATAGGTGTCAGAGGCCAGGCTGTCACCCGCAGGAGACAGGCCCAGCGGGAATCCATGGCCCAGCAGGCTCCCAGTCCTTGGTCTTTGCCCATGGAGCTGTGAGCCCCCAGAGCTCCTGGCTTTCCAGCGGTCCAGCTAGCCTGTGCTGTCTGCTCTGGAGGAGCATTTCCCTGCCTGTCCCTTTAAATCTGGGGGAGGCACCCACCTGCCAGCCTATGGGGCTCCCCTGGCCTCTGGCCCTTGCCAGCTGCGCCTCCCTGCCCATGCCCAGCCAGGGAGCCCTGGAGCCCTGCTCCCTTCCTCCCATGCACAGTGCCCATTCTGGGTGCCAGGCTGGGATCACAAAGAGCTCTGCCTGCCAGGGAGGCGGTGGAAGGCGCCATGGTGCTAGGGTTGGCTGGATGGGGCAGCCAGCATGGCAGGGCTGCTTGGAGCCCTGCCTGCTCTCCCTGGGAGCTGCCCATAGGCCCTTCCTCCATCAGGGTGCGGGCAGGGTGCATGCCTTTCTCTCTGGTTTTGCTGTGCTGAGGAATTGGCGATTTGGGGAGGTGGATGGCCCTGGGGTGCTGAGTTGCACCCTGCAGGTGGGGCTGCCTGGCACCTGGCCTAGCAGGCATGGACAGCACTGGGTTCTGGCTGGCCAGGCAGGGTGCGGGGAGCCTCGGGGAATCGGGCCCAGGTGTCCAGCTGGCTTCCCTGGAATCCCAGAGCTCTGTGTGGCCAGCCGTGCTCAGGGAGGAGCTCAGTGCATTAGCCATTCACGTCCTGAGCCCCGCACCCGTGGTGCAGGTCTGCATTCTCCTTACTCTACATGTGGGGAGACCAGGGAGTCACTGGGAGAGCTGCAGAGAACCCTGGAGCCCAGTCCCTGCTCTAACCACTAGGCCACATTCCCTCCTGTAGCTGGGAGGAGAGCCCAGGAGTGCTGGCTCCCATGCCCCAACTCTGACTAGCGCTCATCCCTGCCCAGAGAACCCAGGAGTCTGGTCCCCCCCATCCCTGGCTCTAGCCCACGCTCCCTCAGTGAGAGGCAACCCCAGCAGGTGCCTGGGGAGCTGACTGATTGGGGGGGGGGTGTAGCTGTTGGGGGTGGGGAAGGGGGGGATGCTGTCTCTGGTGCTGTGGGCAAACAGTGTCATTCCCAGCAGGGTGAGCAGCTGTGTGCCTGGGCTGAGCGGGGTGCTGGGCCCAGCCCGCTCTGTCACTCACCCGACAGCTGGGCCTTGGCCTGGAGGAAATGACCTCTCCAGTGCTAGCAGCCGAGCCTGAAAGGCAGCACCAGGGCATGGGAGGCGGGGGGGCCATCTCCTGGGGCTGCCAGGGCAGCTGGGAGGGCCAGGTGGGGGAGAGGGGTGTGAGAGCACAGGGAGCATGAAGGGAGGGCAGACAGCCTGTGAAGGCCCCTTGGGGGGAGCTTCTCTGTGAAGAGATTGGTGGACGCTCACCACCTGCTGGAGGCGCTATAGCCCACCAGCTGCCCCCTGCCACACCCTGGAGCCCAGGGCCCATGGCTGAGATGCCCTGGGGGGGGGGGCCTGCCCAGCAGCAATGCCTGGGGGGAGGTAGAACCCCAAGAGGGGCCCCCACCTGGCTGAGATGTGGGGAACTTACCCCCCCAGGCATATCAGCTGGGTAGAACCCGGGGTGGGAGGTCCCTGGTGGCAATGCCTGGGGGTGAAATCCCCTTTACCCCTCTTTGGTGCCTTGTGGGGTTTGTTTATTACGGACACTTTAGTTACCATAAAACATAGCTTTAATTTCAAAAATAACCCTTTCTTTGTACAAATAAATAGCTTCTGAGAGGCATGCCCCCAAGGGGGAGCCTGCAGACACCCCCAAAGGAATCAGCTCCCTCTGGTGGCTGTTTGACAGGGAGCCGAAGCTGCTGGGGCTGGCATGGGGGTCTGGAAACGGGCCTGGGGGGCCCAGGATTAGAGCCCTTTAGGACCCAGCTTGACCGAGAAAGGAAAGCCCAGGGGGAGGCTGTTCCTTCTGGTTACCCATGTCCAGGCCATGCCCTGCCAAGGGGCACTCAGCTGCAGTTCAGCTTAGCCCTCTGAGGTGGGGGGGGGGCTGCATTTCAGCCCCATGTAGCCCCTGCAACAGCTGGGGGGGCTGGCCTAGACTCCAGGGAGCATGGGAGGTGGAAGGGACCCCTCCGGTCCTGGCTGCATTTCAGCCCCATGTAGCCCCTGCAACAGCTGGGGGGGCTGGCCCAGACTCCAGGGAGCGTGGGAGGTGGAAGGGACCCCTCCGGTCCTGGCTGCCCCCCTGCCCAGTGAAGGCCTTGCTGTGAGGAGCTGGCTTTGGGGTCCCGGCATTCTCCATGGCAACAGGGTGTGCCAGGCTGGGTCCTGCTTGCTGTGCCAAGGGACCTGGCTGGCACCTGGCCCTGGTGCTGCCCTGTCTCAAGGCTGGCACTGAATAGGGACCCCCGGCCGGTTCTCCTCTACGAGGGGGCAGCAGGGGTCCCGTTAGGTCTGCAAAGCTGCCAGTGCCAGGGCGATGAGGCCGGGCATGCTGCGATACAGCGAGTCGCTCTCCAGCCCCACCAGGGCGGGGAAGGCAGTGGCTTTCCCGCCAACCGTGGCCCGAACCCGTGCCCTGTACAGCCCCTTGGTGTTCTTGGAGCCCAGGTCCACCAGGATCTGTGGGGAGAGGGGAGCAGCATGAGAGGGGAGAGGGGGCACAGAGCCACAGGGGAGCCCCTGGCAGCATGGTGACCCGTGGCAGCAGGTGCTCCAGGCTGCACAACGCCTGGGCTGGCAGAACTGCCCTGAGCATGGGCTGGGGGCCTGCCTGCCTCTGCAAGCCGCCTGCCCCACTGCTGTGGGGTGCAGCTGGCTGGCAGCCCCTGAGGGGAGCTGGGCTCAAGGGCTCCCCTGAGGGGTGGCACCCTCCCCACCCTGGCAGCAGGATTTGAACCCAGGCTGCATGGAGGTAAAGGTTAAAGGGCTCAGCCCCCAGCTGGCACCTGGAGCTGCCACCAGAAAGGGACAGACTCTCCCCGCCCACCCCCCCAGCCAGGGGATGGGGCAAGTGGGGGGTGGGGATGGAGACCAGGAGGGAGAGGCAGCATGTTGGGGGTATGGGGAGTGGAGGCCAGCGGGGGCAATGTGGGGAGCGGGGGAATGGTGGGGTGGGCCTCTCTGTGGCAGTAGCCCTTGCAGCCCAGGGGGGCCAGTGGGAGGCAGGGTGTGGTGCTGGGGGCTGGCTCAATACCCCCAGCCCCTGTGTCCCCACGGGACATGGCTCACTCACCTCCTGGAAGGTCATGACCAGGTCCCCCTCCGGCACCCGCAGGACCCAGCGGTAGAGCTCCTGCACGGCGCGGACCTGCAGCGCTGCCTCCTGCAGCCCTGGGCAGCCTGCGCCAAGAGGGGGAGAGGCGGTCAGGGCACTCACCAAAATCCCCCAGCTGGTGGAGAGCCAGGCTGCCAGGAGCTGGTCCGGGCCTGTCCCCTGCCACCCAACCGTTGGCATTTCCCTGGCACCTTTTGTCTCAAAGGGGCCAAAAGGACTTGACGTGCTATACTGGCTGGGCAAGGATCACTGCAGCCACCTCTGGGATGGTGGGTAGCTGGTGTGTAATGGGGCCCAGCAATGCCACGGAGCCACTGGGGTGGGGGGAGGAATGTTTCCAGCTAAGAGGGCAGGGGGGTTGCATGGCACATGAGTCCAGTACCCTGGACCCAACAACCCCCTAGCCTGGCACAGCCCTACCTCTGGGGCCCTGACCCCTGAGGGGGAACAGGTAAGCCTGGCCCCCCACCCCTGGGGTGGAGAGGGAAAGGCCTGGAGGGGGCACCTGGCTCAGCCAAGCTGCACAGGGCCCTCGGTGCTGATCCTAGCTGCCAGGCTGGGTGTAGTGGTGAGCTCAACATGGCTCTGCCCCAACAGGGCATGGTGGAAGCTAGGCACCTCTTGGCTGCAGTGGGGGTCCCAGTGCAACCCTCCCCCCCGCTTGGGTGGGGGAGGTGGGAACCCAGGCCCTGTGCCATGCAACCGCTGGGGGGTGGGCATACCTCTGTGATCACCTGGTCCCTCAGTGCTGGGGAGGGCTCCCCCCAGCTCTCGCCTCGCCCGCAGGGATGGGTCCCCCGCAGCTGCAAATCCTGCCACAGAGAGAGAGAGATGCCCCAACTGCCCCATGGGGAAAGGCTCCCCACAGGCCCCGTACGCTGCCAGTGCACCCCCGGCAACACAATGCGATGGCACCATGAGCCAGGTGGCACGGCTGGCACCGGAGTGCCCTAGAGCAGCTGAGGCCAGGCTGCCCAGTCCATGACCAAGCCCCCTGGCATGAGGCAGGGCAATGCCATGACAGGCCCTGCAGTGCCATCCAGGCTGAGGTCTAACCGGGCACGGATGTGTCTTGCACTGCCCCTGCCGTGAGTAACTAGCTGGGGTGAGGTGCCCCCAGACATGCCCCCACCTCACCCCTCAGCAAGCACTTACGGTTCAGCGGGGAGGCAGCTCCTGGGGGTGGCCCCGCTCCTTGGGCCCCCAGCTGAGCCCGCAGCTGCTGGAGAAAGGCCCAGCCGTGCCCCTTCAGCGTCTCCACTGCCCCCTCGGCCTGCTGAAGCGGAGAGACGCAGGGAGTGAGCGGGGCCGCATGAGCGGGGCCCGTACGGGTGGCACCCGCCGGCAATGCCAGTGACACCCGCCCCAGGCAGTGCTGGGTGCTGTGGGAGGAGGGGGCTCCCTGCAGCTGGGGGTTCAGGAGGGGGGTGGGGATCCATAAGGTGCGGGGGATGATGGAGAAGGAGCTGGGTGGGGGGGAGTGCGGGGATCTGTGCTGAGGTCAGGGAGGGAGGGGGTGGGTTGATGGGGTGCCAGGGTCAGTTTGGGGGTGCTGGGGTCAGATGGGATTTCCAGCTGTTCCTGCCCCTGGGCTAGGGCCATGGTGGCCTGCGGGGGCTGGATTTGGGGTCCAGCTGAGTGGAGACTGTGAACCGGAGGGGCCAGGTGCCCACGGGCAGCTTCAGGCTGCAGTGCTGCCCTCTTTGGAGAGGCTGGGGGTCCCCCCTCCCCAATCAGAGCCCACCCCCCCATTACCTGCAGGAAGAGTTGCTCCTCCCCTCGGAGCTGCCCCGCAGCCAGTGCAGGAGCTGGGGGGGCTGTGTTGCCCCCAGCCATGGCGCTCAGCTCCCCCACCCAGTCCTCCAGCGCAGGGCCCACGGCCTGGAACAGCGCCAAGAAGGGTGGGGGCTGGGTCCTGCGATGAGGGGCAGGGTGAGCAGCTTGTCATACCGCGCCCCCGCCCCCCGGCCAGCAGCAGAGCATTTTGGGAAGTGGGGGTCCCAGCAGCCCTGGGGTATGCCAGACAGCACCAGCCCATGAGACTATAACCCTGCAGCCGGACCCGCTATTGCCCACCTTCGAGTCAATGCCACCCCCACATGCCCAGCCTGGGGGGACCGTGCCCTCCATGGAGCCTGGCTCCCGTGGCTGGCTGGCTGGCTGTGCAGCCCCTGGCTGAGGGTCTGTCCAAGAGGTGGGGGATGTGTGGGGTGAGGGAGGGGTGGCACATGCCCCTGGACCTTGACAGGGGCCACCTGTGTATCCCCTGGCACTGGCCTGAGTCCCACGGCCTGTCTCTTCCCCCACCCCACCCCACCCCCACCACAACAGGCCTCTTCCCTCCCCCCTGCCCCTGATCCCGAGCCCCACACCTCCCCCCAGTCCCTGGCCAGCACCTCTTCCCCCCCTCCCACGATCTCACACGGGGCCCCACCCAGCCCTGGGACTGGCTTTACCTGCTGGGGGCGCTCGGGACCTCTTCAGGGCTTGCCTGCCCCTCGGCCCCCAGCCCTGGGGAGACGATACAAGACTCAGTCTCAGCAGCAGGGCGCTGGGGGGCGTGTGGGGCAGGATGTGGGGCTGGCAGCGGGTGGGGCAAGTAGCGGCCATGCTGCTGTGGGCAGGTGCCAGGGAGCTGGCCCAGTGCCCCAGCCCAGCCCCAGCCATGGGCTGAGACAGCCCCTCTGCAGGCAGCTGGATGCTGCGGGCATGGGGGAGGCAGCCAGCTCCCGGAAAGACCCCGTACCCTTCGCAGTGCTGAGGAGGGACAGTAAGTGCCGGGCTGTAGCTGACACAATTGGGGAGCCCATACTGGGGGTGCCTTCAAAGTCCCCAGTGGAGGTTGGGGGATCAAGGTTCCCGAAGCAGTGCGAGTGGGTCCCCCTATGTCCTCGTGCGGGCCCAGAGCTGGGATGTGGGGATCCAGAGGCAGGGTATGGGGCTGGGGGGGGTCCAGGTCGTGAGTCCCGGCAAGGGCGGGGGAGGTGGGAAATCCAGGGGGCAGGGGTCCCTGCCATGTCCCAGGTGGGGGAGATCTGGAGGGCAGCTACCTGCCATGGCCTGGGGAGGTAGGAGCTCCAGGGGGCAGGGGTCCCTGGTGTGGCCTGGGCAGGGGAGAAAGGAGATCAGGGCAAGGAGGTCCCTAGCATGGCCTGGCCGGGGGATGTGGGAGATCCGGGGGGATGCAGGTCCTTAGCATGACCTAGGAGGGAGATTGGGGGGAGGAGGTGGGGGTCCCTGGCGTGGCCTGGGTGGGGGAAGTGGGGGGTGGCAGATCTGGGGGGGGCATGTACCTTCCGTGGCCCGGCATGTCTGGCCGGGGGATGTCGGAGATCTGGGGGAATGGGGGTCCCTGGCGTAGCCTGGGTGGAAGATTGTGGGGGAAAGGCGGGGGTCCCTGGCGAGGCCTGGGCAGGAGAAGTGGCAGATCCGGGGAGCAGGTACCTGCCGTGGCCCGGCGAACCCGGGCGGGGAAGAGATGCCCGTACAGCTGCTCCATGAAGCGGGGCAGGGTGTGGGTGAAGAAGGCGAAGTCCACCTGGTTTCGGAAGAACTCCTCGGCCCGGCGCAGGAAATCCAGCAGCGTCTGGGCATAGGCGCGCAGCTCTGTGGGGAACTGGGCGTTAGCGGGACATCCCCCAGTGCCCCCGGCGCCAGGGCCCACAGAGCAGCTGGCACAACCCTGACTCAGCGAGGCCTTTTTCCCCTTAGCTCCTCAGCCTGGGCCTGGGGCACCGTGTGCCCTCCCTGTCCCGCTCTGCCCCTACAGCATGTTATCAGCCACCCCATTAGCTATAGAACCTCAGCCTCCCCCCCCCCCCCGGCCCCGCTCTGCTCCCTCCTGCCCTTCCCGTCGGGTGGCCCCATCTGCAGGGTGGGGGCAGCAGAGGGTAGCTCTGCCCTCGGGGGGCAAGGGGTTGGTGCCAGGTTGTGGGTATAAGCCCAAGGCCCAAAGAGCGCTGAGGGTCAGAGCCCCTGGGCCACGGCTCTGGGTGTGTCCCCCAGGCCTCCCAGCCCGTGCCCCTGCAGGCTTTGCACCCTGGCAGCGCCCAGCCCCCCCCCGGCCAGCGCCACTCACCGCATCTCCTCCTCTTCATCCTGCAGGTCTCCTCGGCGACCCGGGCGCAGGCGGCCCGGCCTTGGGGCGGGGCGCACGACTGGGCATAGAAGGAGCACAGGTGGGCGAGCTCTGCGTGTTGGCGCTCACCGGGCAGCTGGGATGCGGCCAGCAGCTCGAAGCAGGTGGGCTCTCTGCTCTCGGGTGATTCTGGGGAGGGCGAGGGGCTAGGGGCTAGGGACGGAGAGAAAGGGCCACACCCCTGGGCACCACCCCCTCCCCTGGGGGGACCCCTGGATGCCGCCCCTCCCCTGGGGTGACCCTGGGCACCACCCCCTGTGGGACTGCCAGGCATCGCCCCATCACACCCTCCTATCCTGCCTAGGACAGAGACTCCGGTGTCCTAGTGGCTCAGTTCCCCGCCCTGGCGCTGCCATCTGGGCCCCTCTTCCCCCATGGCTGACAGTACCTGGTCCCAGCCAGGCAATGCCCATTCCTCGCCCGACCCCCGCTGTTATCCAGCTCATGGCCCTGAGGTTCAGGCTGCTCTGCCCTGGCCTGTGCCCCCTGCAGCCCCTGCTGCCGAGCCGGCCGTGGCACTCACTGTCCATCTGGCGGCGGATCCAGTCGGCGAAGGCTGTCACGCGGGTGTACACTCCCGGCTTGCCCTGTTCCCCGCAGCCATCCCCCCAGGACGTGATGCCATACAGCACGGACTGCTGCGACCCGGACTCCTGGCACGTCAGGGGCCCGCCAGAATCTCCCTGGGGGAGAAGCAGCCACAGGCTGGCATGAAGCTTGGGCAGGGGTGGGCAAAGCAGGGACCAGCTCTAAGGTCCCCCAGGAGCACGTGGCCCCATCCTGCCATTGGCCCCTTTGGGTAGAGGGTAAACTGAGTCACAGAGCTGGGCAGGCCCTGGCCAGCAGCTGAGCCGGCAATAGGACCCAGGAGTCCTAGGCTCCTCAATGGTCAAGATTAAGGGAGCCCCCCTGCTCTGCCCTGCCCCAGCCAGGCAACCCATGCCTGGGTCTGCCCCCAGGTCACGCCTGGTGGAGGGATTCCAGCCTGATGTGTGCCAGCCCCAGCAGCCAGCAGCTCCCAGCTCTGCCCTCTGGTGGATCGCAGTGGCACTGCTGGCCTTGGCACTGGTTGCTCCGTGGCACGTGCCGTGGCTCCATGCTTGGCCCATCGTGGGGGCACCCCCTCCTCACCCTGGGACCCCCCCAGCCGTTACCTGGCAGGAGTCGATGCCGCCGGCCAAGTAGCCGGCGCAAAACATGGCATTGGTGAGCAGCTCCTTGCCCAGCGCACTGCGGCAGGCGTCCTGGCTCAGCACGGGCACCCGAGCCTCCATCACCACCTTGGCCGACGGCCCCTCTGCCAGGGCAAAAAGCAAGTCACGGGAAGGGGCTGCTGTCCCCACTGCGCCCCCCACCCCTGCTGTACCTGGGCCTAGTGCCCGGGCAGCAGGGAGCCATCCCTGGCCCGCTGGATTGGCTGAGATGCCGGATGCCCCGTCCCAGCTTTGGGGAGATGCCCGGGTCGCTGGGGCCCACTGGCTTCCAGAGGACGCTACTCCGGCAGGGAAAGCACCTGGACCAACCCCCACTCCCCTGGCAGAGGGCCCGCCAGCAGGGGGCGGAGGAGAGCGCTGGGCGGAACTGCCCCTGCCCCGCACCCGACCTACCTTGGTAGAGGGACCCCCAGCCGGCGATGTAGCAGGGTGTCCCTGGGCCGGGCTCCTCGGGACCGTCGGGCAGGCACACCGGGCTCAGCCAGGCCGAGGGGGCCACCGGGCGCCCCAGCTCCAGCAGCGCCACGTCGCTGTGGAAGGTCTTGGGGTTGAACTGTGTGGGGAGAGGAGCAGGGGGTGAGGGAGTGGGGGTGCGGGGGATGGTCAGGGTGCTGGGGGATTGGGATGCTGGGGGCAGTCGGGGTCCCAGGGTGGTTGGGGGAGGGGCGGGGGGCCTCTGGGCACAGGCACCTGGGGCAGGCAGGTGGGGGACATGCTGGGGGGCCCCCCATCTTACCTTGGGGTGGGTGATGATGCGGTTGACGGGCAGCACCTGCTCGCCCTCGTCCCACTTGGCGAGATCGTAGTCCCCCACCACCACCGTCCAGGCCAGCTCGTTGCCGTTCCTGCGGGAGGGTGGAGCAGGGAATGAGAGGGGGCAGGCAGAGCCAGGCCCCCCCTCCCGCTCCCCACACAGGGGATCTGGCCCCAGGCAGCTCTGCCAGCTGGGCCCCTTGGGGCTTCCCGCCCTGGAGCTCAGCTGCCCTGCGCCAGGCACCTTCCCCCCCCGCCATCAGGGGACAGCAGGGCCTGGCCCGAGCAGTGGCTGGGCAGGGTGGCATGGTGAGAGGGAGGCTGCCCCATTGCCCCTGAAGCCGAGCTGCGCAGGGGCCATGCCCTGTCTCTGCCCTGGGCTGGCACCGGCCAGCTGCACTCAACGCTCCCATGGGAGACGCCCCCACTCGGCTGCAAGGCTGTTGGGTGCCTGTAGCTGCCTGTGCCCCCTGGGGCTATCCCCAGCCATACCCGGCGAAGCAGTGTGCAGCCGTGAGGACCCAGGTGTCCCCCACCAGCACCCCGCCGCACATCAGCTCCCCGCCCAGCCGCACCGAGACCAGCCAGGGCCAGGCGCCCCGCGGCGCCACACTGCCCCCCACGATCTTGCCCTTGGTTGCTGTGGCATTGGGTGCCACCACCCCCCGGCCACACGTCCCTGGGGAGGAAGAGAGAGAGAGAGAGAGAGAGAAGAGATCAGATCAGATGGGGGGGAGAGAAGAGGCTCCCCTACAGCTTTGCCAATGTCCCTCACTCCCGACCCGCAGCCCCCTGCTATCCTTGTCCTACATGTTTCATGAGACAAGAGGCTCAGTTGGTCCCCAATATTCTTGGGTGCCACCGAGGGCCCAAACCAGGCCGGTTAGAGCGTCTGTTCCTTTAACAGTTTTGTGTGTGTGTGTTGGGGGGGGGGGGGGGGAAGGGTGAGAAAACCTGGATTTGTGCTGGAAATGGCTCTACTTGATGATCACTTTAGATAAGCTATTACCAGCAGGAGAGTGGGGTGGGAGGAAGTTTTGTTTCATGGTCTCTGTGTGTATATAATGTCTTCTGCAGTTTCCACGATATGCTATGCGTCCGATGAAGTGAGCTGTAGCTCACGAAAGCTCATGCTCAAATAAACTGGTTAGTCTCTAAGGTGCCACAAGTACTCCTTTTCTTTTTACGAATACAGACTAACACGGCTGTTACTCTGAAACCTGTTCCTTTAACAGGGCTCTGCAGGGGCGGGTCCAGCTGGGACTGGGAGCTGGTGTGGAATGGCCTGTCTTCATGGAGCTGTCATGCTTAATTCCAGGAGTGCTTAATAACAAGGGGGGTGTGTGTGTGTGTGCACGTCAGGGATGCACTGCGTGGTGCGTGTGTGTGTCTGTGCCAGGGATGCACTGCACGGTGCATGTGTGTGTAAGTCGGGGATGCACTGCACGGTGCATGTGTGCGCACACTGGGGATGCACTGCATGGTGCATGTGTGTCTGTGCCAGGGATGCACTGCATGGTGTGTGTGTGCGTGCTGGGGATGCACTGCATGGTGTGTGTGTGTGCGTGCTGGGAATGCACTGCACGATGCATGTGTGTGTGCATTAGGGATGCACTGCACGGTGCGTGTGCACGCACTGGGGATGCACTGCACGGTGTGTGCGCCGCGTGCATCAGGGATGCACTGCACGGTGCGTGTGTGTGTGTGCCAGGGATGCACTGCATGGTGCATGTGTGTGTGGGCCAGGGACGCATGCAGCTGTGTCCTGGGGCAGCCCCAGGCGCCCCCACAGCCCTGCCGATGCCGACCTCGGTGCCCACCGAGGCAGCGAGCACTGAGGGGTGGTGCTGTGGCCCCATGCAAGCTAGGCAGGGTGGGCAGAGGGTATGAAGAGCTCAGCAAGCTGGGCCCATCCATGGTGAACCCTACGGGGCAGCTGCCCCTGCCCCCATCGCCACCTGTTACTGAAGCTGAGGCACATGGGAAGGCATGTCCCTGCCTGGCAGCAGGGTGATGCTCAGCCCTCGCTCCCGCGCCCACCACACACCCATGGGGCGTGGCCCCAAATGCCTTGAGCAGCTGTAGACTCACCTGGTGCTGGCTGGTCCGAGAGGTTGTTCATATCGTCCATGTTGCTCTCCAGCCCTGCAGGGGGATGAGACCTGAGGGATGGGCCGCGCTGCTGGGCACACATGCCACCCGCATGCCGGGGCCTCCTGGACTCCCCACCCACCCCCTCGGCTGGGCCCCCTCACAACTCCTGGAAATCAGCCTCCTGCCCAGGCTGGGGTTTCCCTGCCATTTGGTGTTTGTTATTGTAGGGGCTCCTGAGAGCGTGGGGCAGTGCTGGTTTATTAAGGGGTCTCCCGGAAATGCTGGGGTTGCACACACTGGTGTGTTATCGAAGGGTCTCCTGTGACTATGGGGGCTGCTCACAGTGGTTTGTGTATTGTAGGGTCTCCCAGGAGCGAAACCCAGCTACACAGTGGGCTGGTATCATCCAGCTGGGGAGGAGCTATGCCAGCCTGGGACCTAGAGCTTCCCTCGCTCTGTCCCACCTGTGGGCGGGGGCAGGGTGGTGTTTGCCCTGGCGCCAGCCCTCGAGGAGGGGATGGGGCTGCAGGGCAGAGCAGCGGGCACCTGAGCCCAGTGCTGGGGCCTGATCTGGGCCTGTTTTCCCTGCACTGTGCACTGCGGGTCACTCCCACAGCACGACTTCTCTGTTGTCTGGGCTCCCTGTTTGTTATTGTAGGGTCTCCTGTGCGATCCCTCCATCAAACCAGCCCACGCCGAGCATAGCGCTTAGGCTCAGCCCAAGGGGGCAGCAGAGAGCCCTGTGCTGCCCAGCGGCGCCCCCTGTGGATGCAGCTGAGGGTGGCGGCTGGCACAGCAGGGCAGGGGAGGGATGGGAGCCGAGCCACATTCGGCACCCGCTCCTGGGCTAGGGCTGCTGTGGGGGGGATGGGCTCAGGCCCAGTGGGTGACCCCCCTCCAGACCTGCTGTGAGGGGTCCCGGGATGGGGGGGCGCTGGGTCTGAAGTCACTTGGCCAGAGACCAGGTGGGCCATCCCCCTGCTCGGTGAACTCCACTGAGCTGCTGCATGAGGTTAGGATTCCCCCACCCCCCCCATGCTGCCATTTGGGGCTGGTACCTACTGCACTCCTGCAGGCGCAGCTGGCAGCGCCTGGCCATCAGCTGAACGCAGGCGTCAGGGCTCAGGTCGTCAGCGGGGCACAGGCGCTGGTAGGGGGCACACGCCTTGCTCAGCGCCCAGTTCCTCTCGGCCTGCTCCGGGGTGGCCTGGGCTTCCAGGACAGCCTGGCAGCTGGGCAGGGGAGCCAGAGGGGCCACCGGGGCTAGGGAGAGAGGAAACAGGTCAGAGTGGAGCCACTCCCTGCCCACAGGCTATGCACGGGGCCGGGCTATCAGCTGAGGGCACCATGCTGCCGAATTTCCTTCCTTACCCTCATGCCCTCCCTCCGGTTCTTCCCCCATAGTGCAGTCTGAACATCCATTGGATGGGCCCTTGTTTGTTATTGTAGGGTCTCTCCAGAGAGCTGGACTGTGCACATGTAGGGTTTGTTATTGTAGGGTCTCTTGGGAGAGCTGAGTTGTGCGCATGCAGGGTTTGTTATTGTAGGGTCTCCGGGAGAGCTGGGCTGCGCGCATGCAAGGTTTGTTGTTGTAGGGTTTCTCAGGAGAGCTGGGCTGTGCACATGTAGGGTTTGTTATTGTAGGGTCTCTTGGGAGAGCTGAGTTGTGCGCATGCAGGGTTTGTTATTGTAGGGTCTCTCGGGAGAGCTGGGCTGTGCACATGTGGGGTTTGTTATTGTAGGGTCTCTTGGGAGAGCTGAGTTGTGCGCATGCAAGGTTTGTTGTTGTAGGGTCTCTCAGGAGAGCTGGGCTGTGCACATATGGGGTTTGTTATTGTAGGGTCTCTCCAGAGAGCTGGGCTGCACACATGGGCTTGCTCTGGGGGGTGGCATGCGTGTGTTTGTGTCTGGGCATGCACGGCTGTGAGATTCCACGGCCTCTTACAGTGGTGCTCAGGTTCCCAGGAGTAACCTCAGAGCGGCCCCCGGGCCGGGATCCCAAGGGCCAATCCAAGGCTCCCTGTGAGGGCTCAGCCCTTCCCTTCGCCTGGCAATTCCCACCCAAACAGCAAGGCGGGGTTTGGCTGCAGTGGCTGGGGTTTAGGGATGAGCCCACCCCGGACCTGGTATTTTGGCACATGCGGGGTTTGTTCTTGTAGGGTCTCTCAGGAGCGCAGGGTTGTAGGGTGGTCTGTGGGGGCTGGTGCTGCCCACACAGGTTAGCCATTCTAGCCCCCGTGCGTGGTGTTACCAGGACAGCTGTGAGGCCGGCTGTGCGGGTTTGTTATTGTAGGGTTGCTCGCTGGAGCGAACAGGCTGTAGGCAACAGCAGGGCTCCTGCTGCTCTGGCAGTCACCCCAGCCTGCCCCACTGACGACCTCCCCGCCGTGGGACTGCCACTGACCAGGGGACAGGCCATGGGGCCTCGTGCAGGAGCCCCCAGCCAGCCTGCGCTGCTGGTGTGTGTGGCTGGGCCGGCGGGGCGGGGGGCGGGCACTCACGGGCACACTCCCCGCTCCGGTTGCCGCAGTCCCCAAAGAGGCAGGGCGCGCACTCCCCACACTCCCGCAGCTGCCGCTCGTGCTCGGCCAGCGCCCCCTCCAAGGCCACCAGAGCGCTCTTCAGGGCGGCCTCCAGGACTAGCGTCCCCCGGCTGGAGAGTGCTGCAGAGAGAGAGAGAGAGGAGCCTGGTTAGCCCTAGCCCGCGGCCCTGACTGCCAGCCGCTTCGGCCTGGAGGGCGGCTCCAAGCCCCCTTGCCTCCCCTTGGGGCTGCTCTCACTTACGCCGCGCCTTGGCTGTGCCCCCTCCCTACCCATGGCCGCGCCCCCCATCCCGGAGCACAGTTCCACCCCTCTTCTCCCCATTGGACCTCTATGTGGCTGCGACTGAGGCCCCGGAGTGCAGAGAACAGACCAAAGCGGGTGTGAGGTTATGAGTGTAATAAAACCTTAAACTCACTGAACATTAAATCCCACCAAATGAGGGTAAATCCATCCTCATCATCGTATCCACTCATTATACTCCACACCTGAACATAGCCATTATATGAACAACATACCCCCATATCTCAATGTCTGTACTTTGACCCGTTAAACTTTTACCCCCATTTGGGGAGATTGCAGATTATGTATTCCTTACGCCACCCGTCCTAAACCAAATTTCGCCCCCCTTGATCATCTGTACCTTATTCCCTGATAACCAGAAACTTCTATGCTTAAACTCTGTACCGTTTTCTTTTTACTTCAACATCATCTTAATGAAATTAATATATCTTATTGAACGGTGACAGGGCCAGAAAGAGTTAACTAACTCACAGACTGACCTGACGCATTGCCGGACTTTAAAGACGGTTAGGAAGAGATGGAAATGAACAGAGCTTTGAAATGCAAGCCTACATTGTTAGAGATAGAAGGGTAGGTGTTTGCTCAGGGCTTGTGAGGTAAGCAAACAAGTCTTGTCTATTGCTATGGCTTTGATTCAAAGATCAAAAAAGGAATATTAACATTTAGGAAAACACTTGAGTGAAATCGTGTTATTGTCAATATGTCTCTGTGAAGGTTGGGGTATCCTACATGTGAACTACAGTATTTAATGGATAAATTACACTGTGCTAATTGCCATGATGTTTAGGAGAAGGAAAGTTAAGCCTGTTGTTTAATCAGGCCAAAAGGCTGCTGGAAATGTATAAAGACCCTGGGACATGATCCTTCTTCATCTCCGCTCTGCTTTGGGTTTCAAGAGGGGGAAACCCTGAGCCATAAGGATTGAGATCCCCAGTCACTGACTGGAGTCACCCTGAATATGGACATTGGACTATAACCTCTGGACTATTTCTAAAAGGACTTTGGACAACGACAAGCTCATCTCTGCTCTGTATCTGGACCTCAAGAATTGAATTCAAGTCTGTCTGTGTATTGATCATAGAATCATAGAATATCAGGGCTGGAAGGGACCTCAGGAGATCATCTAGTCCAACCCCCTGCTCAAAGCAGGACCAATCCCCAATCAAATCATCCCAGCCAGGGCTTTGTCAAGCCTGACCTTAAAAACCTCTAAGGAAGGAGATTCCACCTATTGATCTTTCAACCAACTCTCTCTCTTTTCTTTTTTAATACATTTTAGCTTAGTTAATAGGAATTGGCTCTGAGCGTGGCTTTGGGGTAAGGTCTAAGTTAGAATTGGAGCTGGGTGTTTGGCTGATCCTTTGGGATTGCAAGAACCTTTTCTTTTATATGTTGAGACAAGATTTTCCGTAATCGTCATCGTATCTGACGTGGGTCTGGCTGGAGGCTGGGCACTGGAAGGGAACTGCGTTGTTTGGACGTCTGAGTAACCCGGGAGGTGCTGCAGAAGCTGTTTTGGGCTGGCTTGGGAAATCAAAGTATTGGAATATCCACCAGCTTCTGGGGTTTGTCTGCCCCATTCTGTTTGCAGTTCACCCTAATTGAGTGACCTCAGCAGGCTCCCACGGGCAGCACCATCACAGGGGGACAATGTCAGGCCCTAGCAGCCAGGGAGATCTGGGGCTGAGCTGGGTCCTCCTGCCCACCTCGGCCTCTCCTGGGCAGGTGGTCTCCCCTGCAGTAGTTGGGCCCGGTCCAACCCTGCGCATGGGGATCCCGCTGCCTGGGATTGGCTCGCCCCTGGCGTGGGGCCTGTCTCCCCCCCTTGGGGCTCAGGAGGTTGTGGCTGCTGTCCCCGCTGGGTGGGATCCCATCCCATGCCTGGCGGTGAGAGTCAGCGGGCGACGGGAGCCCCCCCTCCGGTGCCATGGCATCACAGCTGGTGAGCCAAGCAGGAGCCGTGAAGCCATGTGCCTCCCAGGCGGCCAGGTGCCGATAAGGAGGGTCTTTCCCCTGTTGTGCCTGACCCTCGCACAGAGCACGTGGCTGCCCCGGGGGGTCCTGAGGTGGGGCCCACCCTCTCACAGCGGGGCAAGCTGGCAGACAGAGGGCGAAGGGCCTTGCCCACTGTCCCAGGTGAGTACGTGGCAAAGTGGAGAATAGGACCCCGGAGACCTGGCTTCCCCGTGTGCATTGTGTGCGTTGCTGGTCGGACAAACAGAGTCCTCCCCTGCAGCAGGGCACGGCGCCCGGGTTTCAGGCCAGCCACTTCCAGGCCTGTAGAGTCTGGGTGCCGAGTGCCAGGCTCTGGGAGCTGGGGAGAGCTGAGCCTGGGACCCGGTTCAGCCTGTCTGGGCACCCCACCCCTCCAAACGGCAATGGGCTTGTCAGGGCTTCGTGCCACAACACGGGCGTGTGCTGGGCACCGGGCATGGCGCTTAGCAACCAGACTCACTGCAGGGAAGGTGCCCTGCCCCTCCAGCCGGGGTTGGAGATGTGTTTGCACTGTGGGGGGGGGGGGGGGGGGTTTGCATTGCAGGGGTGTTTTAATGAGGGGTTGTATTGGGGGGGTTGTTTGCCTGGCGGTGCCTTGGGGATTGCACTGAGGGGTGCATTCGTGTGTTTGCATGGGGGGATATTTGCATGGGGAGAGAGGTTGTGTTTGAATTGTCTGTGTGTGGTTGCATTAGGGGGTTGCGTGGGTGGTGTTTGCATTGCGGGCTTGCTCTGGGGGGTGGCATGCGTGTGTTTGTGTCTGGGCATGCACGGCTGTGAGATTGCACGGCCTCTTACAATGGTGCTCAGGTTCCCAGGAGTTACCTCAGAGCGGCCCTGGGCCGGGATCCCAAGGGCCTCTCCAAGGCTCCCCGTGAGGGCTCAGTCCTTCCCTTCGCCTGGGAATTCCCACCCAAGCAGAAAGGCGGGGTTTGGCTGCAGTGGCTGGGGTTTAGGGATGAGCCCACCCCGGCCCAGGTATTTTCTTCGATTTACTCTGCAAAAGCCAGCAGGTGCATGCAGGGTGGGGACAGCTCCCTCCCCGACACATCTCCCCCTCGGCCCTTCCTGTTCCCAGCAGTGCCCCCCACGAGCCTGACCAGCCCCTGCAAAAAGCCCAGGGCGGCCATGGTGAAACCCACCAGGATGGGAGCCCTGAGCCATTACAATGAACCACACAGCCCTGGGGATCCCCAGGGGGGGACCGCGAAGGGGTTTGCCCACTGTCCCAAATGAGCAGGAGGCAAAGCTGGGAATATAGGACCCAGAAGTCCTGGCTCCCAGCTGCCCTGCTCTAACCACTAGACCCCACTCCCGTCCCAGAGCCTGGAACGGGACCCAGGAGTCCTGGTTCCCAGAACCCCTTCCCCCCCACACACCACTTGTCAGCTGCACCAATCCCGTAAGCAAAGCCCCCTGGCAGGAAATGAGCCCCTTGCCTGGAGCCTGGTTGCCTGGCGGGGCTCTGCCTGGGCTGAGCAGGGACTGGTGACCCACCGGCGCCCGCACTGACCTTGCAGGATGCTGGCTGGCATCTGGTGAAACTCCTTGCCCACGGGGGCACCAGCCGTCAGCTGCAGGATGCAGACCAGCGGCAGCAGCATGGTGTGGCAGGTGGGAACACTAGGCTGGTTCTGGGCCGGCTCTTCCCCTCTGCCTGCCTGGCTGCTGTGCTGGGAGCTGGGCCGGCACAGGGGTCCCCCCCTCGCTCCTCGTCTCCACCGCTGCGTGCTCTGGAGATGACAGGGGAACAATGGGCCCCGGGGCGAACGGCGTTGTATATATACAGTGCCCTGGGGGGGGCCGGGGCCGCGCTTTCCCATGCTGGGGGACACACAACAGCTGAATTCATTAAGGCAGCGCCCGGCGGTGGTGCCAGGGCCCTGCCGTGGGGATGGGCCGGGAAGGGGGAATAAAGGTGCCGGTAAATGGGGGCGGGAGGGGAGCTGATCCAGTTGGAATTCATTAGGGTAGTGAGTTCGCCGGGCCCGGGCTGGCTGGCTTGGGAGCAGGGGCCTGGCTGCAGCCTTCCCCGGTCTGAATGAGCTCATTGTTCCCGGCCCCCGAGCGGGCGGCCCCATCAAAGAGCCCCCTAATGATCACAGGCGACCCGCCTGGCTTGATCATTTTCACGCTTTTAGCCTCGCCAAGCCGCTGTTGTCAGTTCACATCACTGCGGCCCCGGCACGGACTCGGGGCCCGGGCCCCCCAAACGGCCCAGCCGTTAGCGTCGGTGCTGGGGGCTCGGGCTGAGAACGGGCGCGTCAGCAAATCCTGCCAAGGCACCGGTCCCCACGGTTCTGATGCCGACCTGCTACCCCAGAACGATTCATGATGCAAAGCCTCGCTGTGCCCAGTGGCACCCACGCTGTCCTGTGATCCTGCCGATGGCAGGGCCTGGGGGCAGGGACAGGGCCTGGTGCTTGAGGGTGGGTAACTCCTGGGGGCTCAGAGACCACACTGTCCTTGGGGTGGGGCTCTGCACAGCCCGAGCTATTGCAGTGCCCCCCAGCCAGAGATTCCCACTTGCTCCCTGGAATGCCCACGTGTCCCAACACACCTTCCGGGCCCCAATACTCCCCCAGCCGCTGTGCCCCCATCACCCCCTCTGAACATTGGGGCTGTTCAGCTTGGAAAAGAGACAACAAAGGGGCGGATGTGATAGAAGGCTATAAAATCACGACTGGTGTGGAGACCGTGAATAGGGATGTGTTATTTACCCCTTCACATCATGCAAGAGCCAGGGGTCACCTGCTCCCATTAATAGGCAGCAGCTTGAATACAAAGTAGAGGAAATACTTTTTGCTATAATGCACAATTCACCTGTGGAACTCCTTGCCAGGGGATGTTGTAAAGGCCAAAAGCAGAACTGGGTTCAGAAGAGACCAGGAGGAGTTGATGAAGGATAGTCCATCAATGGCTATTAGCCAAGATGGTCAGGGACACAACCCCATGCTCGGGGTGTCCCTAAACCTCTGACTGCTGGAAGCCAGGAGTGGAAGATGTGGGTGGATTGCCCCCATAATTGCCCTGTTCTGTATGCTCCCCCTGCAGCTCTGGTAGGAGCCACTATCAGAAGCAGGATACTGGGCTGGATGGACCATGGTCTGACCAAGGAGGGCAGCGCTTATGTTCCCATGATGCCGCTGTATTTTGGAAGGGCCTGTCACCCTCGTATCACAGCTTGGGGTGCAGGCACAGCCATCCCCAGGAGCCTGGCCTAGCGTGCTGGGATCCAGGGGCTGCAGGGAGAACCCAGCCCAGCTCAGCAGTGACTGGGAGCCAGGCAGAGTCCCAGGGTCCCTGCCGGCGCTTGCTGTCTGCCTTGCTGCAGTGCCCCAGAGTGGAGGTGGGGGTGCCTCCCTGTCAGCAGGGGGGTGCTATAAACCAGGATGTTTGGGGAGCAGGGAGCGCAGGGACCGTCGGTGCCTGGGTCCCACCAGGATGGGAGAGCCGAGAGCTCCGTGTGCCCTCAGGCTGGCCGCTTGGCACCACGCACAGAGCCGCATTGTGGGGTGCTGGGAGCTCAGGGCCTGGCGAGTCTCAGGAAGCAGGGACCTGAGCAGATCCCTGCAGGCTGGGCCAGGGGGCATTGCCTGGCTCTGTCTGGGCCGGGGGGCATTGCCTGAGCTTCGGGGGGCATTGCCTGGCTCTGTCTGGGCCGGGGAGCTGCATTGCCTGGCTCTGTCTGGTCCAGGGGCATTGCACGGCTCTGTCTGGGCCAGGGGCATTGCTTGGCTCTGTCTGGGCCGGGGGCATTGCACGGCTCTGTCGGGGCCAGGGGCCATTGCCTGGCTCTGTCTGGGCCGTGGGGCTGAATTGCCTGGCTCTGTCTGGGCCGGGGGCCATTGCCTGGCTCTGTCTGGGCCGGCGGCATTGCATCCTCTGTCGGAGCCTGGGGGCTGCATTGCCTGGCTCTCTCTGGGCCGCGGGGCATTGCCTGAGCTTCGGGGGGCATTGCCTGGCTCTGTCTGGGCTGTGGGGGGCATTGCCTGGCTCTGTCTGGGCTGCGGGGGGCTGCATTGCACGACTGTGTCGGGAACGGGGGGCTGCATTGCTTGGCTCTGTCTGGGCCGGGGGCCATTGCCTGGCTCTGTCCGGGCCAGGGGGGCTGCATTGCCTGGCTCTGTCTGGGCCGGGGCCATTGCCCAGTTGTCTGGGTGAGGGAGACACTGCTCCCCAGCTGGCTCTGGGCTGGGGGCCATTGCCTGGCTCCCCCGTCTCTCTGCCAAGGCACTGGGGGCCTGCAGCCTTTCCGGTCCCGCTCTGCACACAGGCTGGCTGATGACGACATCACGTTGCCTGGGCCTTAATTGTCCTACAATGTGTCCCTGACAATAGCCGATTCTCCGGCGGATCAAAGTGCGGTAATTGCCGAGGGTGAGCAAGCCGGGGCTGCTGGCACCGGGACAGGGGCAAAGGGAAAGATGAAAGGCCCCGAACAACTGATGCTGCTTCTGCATGTTCCCACCTCAGCCCCTCCCCGCTTTTGGCTGCCAGCCAAGGTGTGGGGCACGTAAACCCCTCTGGGGAGGGGGGATTTCAGCTACCCCCTTTGCAGGCTCTGGGTGCCTGGGGAAGGTGCCCAGAACGCAGTCAGTTGCTCTCAGCCCATGTCAGCGGTGCTGTGTCTGCATCCCTGAACCTGGCTCTGTGTCCCCCCATGACACCCCTAGGAGCTGGGACAGAGAGATCGCCAGCTCGGGTGGGAGCAGGGGCCTGTCTCCAGTGGGGCCACCCCATCCACTGCAGAGAAAGGTGCAAGGACTGTGTAACAGAGGGTTCTTGGGTGACCCTCTCCCCAACCCCCTGCTTGATTCCCCCGAGACATTCTGACCCTCTGCAGTGGGTCACTGCATGCTCTGTTTTTGACTCCAACCAAGCCCTTGGCCTCACTGATACTTTGTGGCAGTGAGTTCCACTGGTTAAACTGCCATTGGTGATGGCAATGCAGCCATCTACCCCTGGCCTGGCCTGCAGCCTGTGGCTCTGCTGGCCCAGGGAAAATGAGAGACACCCGCCCTGTGCCATGATGAGGGTGTGAGTGGCCCTGGGCAGCCCCCCTCCTCCTCCTTGGGGCTAAGGGCCAGGGCTGCCGTGGGGATGGAGCAGAGCCGTCGAGGGCAGAACCTGGCTGGGCTGGCGGGACGCTCCCAGCAGATAGCAACGTGCTCCCAGGTGGGAGTGCCACGTTCACATCGGGAGTGACCCAACGCCACCCTGGCTGGGGCCTGCCCAGCGGGTCTCAGTGCGGATCCTGCTGGCTGCGTCTGCATCGCCCCTGGCAGCACGTGCCCCCACAGCAGAGTGGCCGAGGGCTGACTGGCCTGTGAGCCCAGCTCCCCGCCAAGCCCTAGAGATGGTCCCTCAGGGGGAGCATTGCGGCGTGTTGGCTGGGCACCGTGTGGGGGAAGTGTGCCTGCCACTGCCTTGGATACCCCGGTGCCATGCTCTCCCTCGGCCTCTCCGAGTCACCCCCGTGGCCTGGGCTGTGCCCCCCACAAGTCATCCTGTGACCTGCCCTGCGGGCCCCCACGTCACCCCCACAGCCCCTCACTGACATGCCGGTCCCGCCCCGTTCATTAACCTAATTGGCGAGGCTCTCAGCAGCTGTGTCAGTGAGATCATGCTGGTTGTGTGGATCCCAGCCCTCCCGGCCCACCGGCTGCCGGCTGGGGCCCCGCGCTCCCCGGGCCTGGCCAGGGCCCCTGAGCACGGTTCGGGGGGAAGGTGGGTCCCTGCCAGGCCAGCTGCGTGCAGCGCTGCTCGGTCATGGCTCATTGTCTGGTAATTGGTGTGAACAGCGGAGCCCAGCGGCTGGCAGGGGAGGCCTGGGAACCGGCCGCAGGGCGAGGGACAATGGAGGGCAGACAATGGCTGCAGGTTCCGCAAACGCCCTCCCGTGACAATAGGGCTTGGGAGGCAGCCAAGGCCTCAGGACTCGCAGCAGGGCCCAGGGGCCAGGAAGGGCTGGATCCTCCCGACCGGGCACGGCCCCGTCCACATGCACAGCAGCCAGGCCCGGGGCGAGAGGACGCTGCTGCCACCTGCAGGCCGACGGCTTGGCCCAGCCGGCCCTTCACGCTGTGCTGCCAGCCTGGCGCAGGGCAAGGTGGCGTGGAGCGACCCCCTGCCCAGCCCGGCTCCGCTCAGCGCGGGTCTTCTAGCCCAGCCCAGGGGGAAACCCCCCCATGATGGTCCCAGCTCCAGCGCCAGAGGGAAAGTGTGACCCACTGGGGAGTGTTACAGGGTCCCTGTGTGCTGAGCCCAGGGCTGGGATGGCAGGGGGCTGTGGGTCAGGAGTGAGGGGCACCGGCAGAGCTGGGTGTGGGGAGCACAGGGCTGGGCTGGCAGGGGGCTGTGGGTCAGGAGTGAGGGGCACCGGCAGAGCTGGGTGTGGGGAGCGCAGGGCTGGGATGGCAGGGGGCTGTGGGTCAGGAGTGAGGGGCACCGGCAGAGCTGGGTGTGGGGAGCGCAGGGCTGGGCTAGCAGGGGCTAGGGGTCAGGAGTGAGGGCACCAGCAGAGCTGAGTGTGGGGAGCGCAGGGCTGGGTTAGCAGGGGCTGCGGGTCAGGAGTGAGGGGCACCGGCAGAGCTGGGTGTGGGGAGCGCAGGGCTGGGCTAGCAGGGGCTAGGGGTCAGGAGAGAGGGCACCGGCAGAGCTGAGTGTGCTGAGCCCAGGGCTGGGATGGCAGGGGGCTGTGGGCTGTGGGTGTGGGGAGCGCAGGGCTGGGCTGGCAGGGGGCTGTGGGTCAGGAGTGAGGGGCACCGGCAGAGCTGGGTGTGGGGAGCGAAGGGCTGGGTTAGCAGGGGCTGCGGGTCAGGAGTGAGGGCACTGGCAGGGCTGGGTGTGGGGAGCGCAGGGCTGGGCTGGCAGGGGGCTGCGGGTCAGGAGTGAGGGCACCGGCAGGGCTGGGTGTGGGGAGCGAAGGGCTGGGTTAGCAGGGGCTGCGGGTCAGGAGTGAGGGGCACCGGCAGAGCTGGGTGTGGGGAGCGCAGGGCTGGGATGGCAGGGAGCTGTGGGTCAGGAGTGAGGGGCACCGGCAGAGCTGGGTGTGGGGAGCGCAGGGCTGGGCTGACAGGGGGCTGTGGGTCAGGAGTGAGGGGCACCGGCAGAGCTGGGTGTGAGGAGCGCAGGGCTGGGTTAGCAGGGGCTGCGGGTCAGGAGTGAGGGCACCGGCAGGGCTGGGTGTGGGGAGTGCAGGGCTGGGGGGGGCGGGGGGCTGCAGGTCAGGACTGAGGGTGCTCTAGCTGGGCGAAGGTGGGGGGAGGACCTACCCACTAGTGGCTGGCTGTAAGAGGGAGGCTGTAAGAGCCTCAGTTGACTCCCCCGGCTCAGCTCTCGGATGTGGGACCCTAAATCCAAGTTTTGCTGTAAGGACCCTGGCACTGGTGGATGCTGGTCACTATCCCGGGGCAGGAGCCAGGGCATCGAGCTGAGCGACCAGCCATGCCACTCAGCAGCTGGAAGCCAAGAGGAGATCCTCCCCTCCCCCACTCTGCACAGCAGCAGCAGGTCCCTGGCATGGCGCGAGGACGTCTGGCCTAGGGGATTGTGGGCCGGGAATATCTGAGTTCTAGACCCGTCTCAGTGCCTGACTCCCTGGGTGACTGTGGGATTTCAGTGTGCTGCTCTGTGCCTCAGTTTCCCCCTCTGGACAGGTGATGCGTGTTGCCTCCTGCTCAGACGGGGTTGGGGGGTCAGTGCTTGTTGTCACAGAGTTCCCGGGCGCTGCTCTGGAACTGCTCCCCATGAAGCCAGGCAGGACTCTGGGGAAGTCTCCTTTCTGGGAGCAGCCTGTCTGCAGGACACAAAACTAACACAACTTCCACCTTCCTGGGTCAGACCTCGGAGCATTCAGCATCCTCTGCCCCTCCGTGCACTTCCCACAGCCAGTCCGCCCAGGCGGGGTCCTGTGGAAGCCAGAGGGTCCTGCCCCCCAACTCCGCAGTCAGACGTGACTCTCAGCCAGCCGGTAAAACAGAGGTTTATTAGATGACAGGAACATGGTCTAACACAGAGCTTGTAGGTGCAGAGAACAGGACCCCTCAGCTGGGTCCATTTTGGGGGGCAGGGAACCAGACAACCAGGTCTGCCCTTCACTCCATGTCCCAGCCAGCCCCAAACTGAAACTCCCTCCAGCCCCTCCTGCTCTGGGCTTTGTTCCTTTCCCAGGCCAGGAGGTCATCGGATTCCTTTGTTCCCCAACCCCTTTAGCTCTCACCTTGCAGAGGGGAAGGGCCCAGGCCATCAGTTGCCAGGAGACAGAGTGTCGGCCATTTATGTACCCTGGCCCTTTGCAACAATTACACCCCTTATCCCACCACCTGGAGACTTAATAAATGCACAGGGGAAACTGAGGCACCCCTACAGTATTCAGAGGAAACATTAAGAACAGTCCCACTTCGTCACACTTGTGCCTGTTACAGGCGATGGACCTGTGCTGATCTGGCCACCGCCTGCTGGGGGCGCCCTCGCTCTGCCAGGACAGTACTTCAGGCTGGATTTGCTGCTGCCCAGCCCCATGACTCCTCCTTCACCCCGGCAGCACGGGGTCACCTTCTGGCCCCACTGAGCACGGGGGCCAGGCCGGGGGAAATCGGGGCCAGTGGCTGCAAAAAAGCAACGTGGGACTTTATTCTCTGGTAGCTAGAGGACAAGGCAGAGGACAAGCTGGGGAAGGCAGGGGGTGGGCTGAGGGGCCGGGGGGAAGGGGCCCGCTGATTTACAGCCGCCGATTGCTGCTCTCCTCTTGTTTCTTGCTTTGTGAAGTGGCTCCGCATGCCGGAAGCGCTGGCGTCGGCAGAAAAGTAATTGCTCCAATGCAAAGTCCAGGCTGCTGGCGTGACGGGCGGGGGGCTGCGCCGGGGTCTGGGGAGCAGGAGGTGTTTTTCATACCATGCTGGCCTCAGAGCTGTGCAGCGCGTCGAGTGGCCCCCAGGCTCTGTCCTCCGCGCTGGGGCCGTGTCCCGCCCCAGAGGGGGCTGCATTTCTTCCCCTGAGGCACGAGTCATGTCACTGCTCCCAGGCCTCTAGGCCCCTCCCTGGGAACAGCAAAGCAGGTGGGGAGGCCGGGGTTTGCGGATCGGCGACCCGCTCCCCTCCGGCCCATCGCCGCGGGAGTGATCCAGCACGTGTGTTAGGAGGCCAGAGAGCTTTGCCATTCGCCCCCTGGTCCTACACCCATTTCCCCACCCAGCGGGAAGGCTGTGCGAGAACTGCCATGGTGTGAAATGCAGACAGTGCCCTCCGGTCTGGCCCCGGCAACCGCCACCTGCCCAGAGCAGGGCACCCCAGCACGCCGGACGCCTGGGTCCCTTAGTTGTTTTTGACCCGCTGGCAGGTTGGTTGGTGCTGCCGCTCTCCTCCCTCTTCCAGGGTTGTTTCTGATCACTCAGGGGAGTTCCTGGCTCGTGCTGCCTTGTGTCCTGGAGCAGCCGGTGTTGCTACTTCCCAGTTTGTCCTCTGCTTGGACACACGGTCATTCCCACTGCGCTTGGGGGCTGCGTTGCCACCTCTGGTTCCCGGCCCCGACGCTGTCCGGCATGAGTCGGCATGTGCTTTGCACGTCCCCCTGCACCGGTGTGGCTGGCTTTGCCGCAGCTCTGCCGTGCCCCCAGCCCCCCGCGGGGGTGGCTGTGTGTGATGACATACTTGTGATGCCCTGGTTCCATTTCAGCCTCGGGGGCCTCCTCCCAGCCACGGCTCTGCAGGACGAGCCGGAAGAGCAGGGTTGCCAGGTCTGAGGGCCGGGCCCAGCACCTGCACTTCCCTTTCTCCCAGGCCGGGCTGGAGCCCCGGGGCAAATCCTGCTCCCATTCAACTCAGCGACTTCAATGGAGCCTGGATTTCACCCTGGCTGCAGAGTTCCCAGGATGGTGGCAACTCCATCTATTTGGCAGTGAAAGGCAGCAGCAGGGATGGAACTCAGAGCCCCTCCAGCCCTGAGGCCCTGCCTCTTGAGCTAAAGGAGACTCTCCCTTCCCTGCTGACAGTATAGGGCTTATGACACACAGCCCAGCTGCTCCATTTCTATAAGGTAGGGGATAGCAGAGTGTGGCGCCAGCCCCATTCATAGCCTAACTGTCTGACTTGCAGGGACTGACTTATGAGGGAAGAATCAAACAGTTCGATCTGTCTGAGTGGGCTGAACTGTCTAAAAGGAGAACAGCCTCCCAATGACTGAGGGCCCAAGGAGGAGAAAGTGCAGGCTATTCAGGGAAAGGCCCTGCACTGAGGTGGATATGAGCATGGCATGGCCTCTCTCCCAGGCCCCCAGTGAGTCACTCATTCTTGGAGCGTCCCAGAGAGTGGTGTCCTGCCGCAGGTGAGGGTGTGACTAAATAGGAATTTCTGTAATATTTTTATGAAGCCTGTGTGTGCCTCAGTTTCCCCATATGGGTGCCTCAGTTCCCCCTATATGCTGCAGTGATACCTAGTGTGTGTGTGTGTGTTGGGGGCTGTTTGGTCTCCGCAGAGGCTCAGAGTCTCGGGGGAATGGCTCCTGGCTGTCTGGACCTTACCTATTAAAAACTGTATTTTCCCTCCAACAGTTACATTTTTCGTCAAAAGATTAAAACCACAGAAACACTTTGCTTTCTTAGGCCCCCGTATCATGGAGCGTTTGCGAAGACAATGGCAAACCCCATCACTGGGACTTTGATACCTCGCGAGCAACTGCCACAGATGGCCCCCGTCTCCCGTGTACGCCCAGCTGGGAAACAAAGGCTGGGGGGTGTGGGGGCGGGTGAGGTGGAAGTTAAGTGTGGGGAGCAGTCTGGGCACACACCTGAACGGGGACACAGAGAGGTCACGGGCGGGAGGGCTGTGGCTCTGGCTGACCAGGATGGGCCAGGCTGTAACCGTCTTTTCTCTGGGCTCACCAAGAAAATGGCGTAGAATCAGCTCCCTAAGAAGGACGTCACAACCCTGCCCAGGGACAGAGCGTCAGGCGTTGGGAAGCTCCACAAGGCGCAGCTGATTGCGCAGCCAGAGAAGGCGGCTCAGTCCACGGCACAGGTTCCAGACCCCAGCGGGGCTCCAGGAGGGGCTGTGAGTGACGGGGGCTCGCAGGCCATGAGAGGGAGCGAGCGGACCGGGGGAAGCAGCCCACTGTGAACTGGAGCTGGAGAAGCGGCGGGCTGCGGGGAAAGACTGCGGGATGCCAGTTCCACAGGGAACCTAGATACCTAAATGCCTTGGGAGACAGGCCAGTCCTCGCGTACAGACAGCCCCCCAACTTGGAGCAAATATTCACCAGCAACCAAACACCACACAACAGAACCACTCACCCAGGGACCTATGCTTGCAACAAAGCCCGTTGCCAACCGTGTCCACATATCTATTCAAGTGACACCATCAAAGAACCTAATCACATCAGCCACACCATCAGGGGCTCGTTCACCTGCACATCTACCAATGTGATATCTGCCATCATGTGCCAGCAATGCCCCTCTGGCATGTACATTGGCCAAACCGGATAGTCTCTAGGCAAAAGAATAAATGGACACAAATCTGACATCAGGCATCATAACATTCAAAACCGGTAGGAGAACACTTCAACCTCTCTGGCCACTCAGTAAAAGATTTAAGGGTGGCAATTCTGCAACAGAAAAGCTTCAAAAACAGACTCCAACAAGAAACTGCTGAGCTTGAATTAATATGCAAACTAGATACCATTAACTTGGGTTTGAATAGAGACTGGGAGTGGCTGGGTTATTACACACTTTGAATCTATCTCACACCTTCTTGTCAACTGTCTAAATGGGCCATCTTGATTATCCCTACAAAAGTTTTTTTCTCCTGCTGATAATAGCTCATCTTAATTAATTAGCCTCTTATAGTTTGTATGGCAACTTCCACCTTCTCTGTATGTATATATATATATCTTCTTACTATATGTTCCATTCTATGCACCCAATGAAGTGAGCTGTAGGTCACGAAAGCTTATGCTCTAATAAATTTGTTAGTCTCTAAGGTCACAAGTACTCCTGGTTTTTTGTTTTTTTTTTGTAGATACCAAATGGTTACCCCCGTTAAAGGCAGGGGCGCGGGGGATAGTTACCAACCCCAGTGCCTTTGAACAGCTTGTGATCTGAACCAGGTAGACCCCGCGGCTCGGCTCGGCTGTCTCTCCCCTTAGTCGGTCCCAAACCCGGAGAGGCGGATGGACGGAGTCGATATTGGGGACTCCAAAGGGCTCAGCAAGGTGCCAATGCTGACCCAGAGGCTCATAGGAAGAGGTTTCGGGGTGTGCAAAAGACCTAGGGTGTGACCCACGCTGCTGGGAGAATCTCTCTGAGAATGGGATACGGGTGCTGGGGTGACTATGTGGGAGGATTTGTATAACCCGGGGGGGTTGGAACAACTCTGTGAGATCCGTCCCCATGTGCTTAGTGGGCAGGGAGCCTGGGGATCTGTGTATCGCCGGCTGGTTGGCAGAGTTTGTGGGCAGTAGGGCCGGGGAGGAGAGACCCAAAGGGGACTGGCCTGAGAAGGGGAGCCAATGGAGGCATCCCAGAAGTGGGACTCGGGTGAACCCAAAGTGGGGGAGCGGCCAACGTGAGCAGACTCCCCCAAGGGACCTCCAACCCCTGCGGTGGAATATCTGTAGGAAGCCAGAGTGTAAGTGGGCAAAAGGCCCATGGGTGGATGACATGAGGCTGGCCCGAGATAGAGGGATTAACTGGGGGGCACAGGGGGTGGCAGACAGGCTCCTGGCACCAGCACACACCCGTCACATAGGGCTCTCTGGGGCTCAGCCTCACCTGACCCCCGGTGGGAGTGGACGGTGGTGGCCAATGGGGAGCCACCCAGGGGGGCGGAGAGATTCTGGGACGGAGAGACCCCTTGTCACGCCTCTGACCCAAATGCGGAGCCACTTGCCCTGCCCAGGGCCCAGCTCGCTGTGCGGACCCAGGAAGGGCCGGGGTGGCTGGGAGCTGGGGTTCTCCTGGGTATCGGCTTTGACGTCCCGCTGGACTGCATCACGCCGAGACAAAGTTCAGTCCCTTCGTCTGCACCACTGGGCTCAGCCTGCAGGCATGGGTGGAGATGCAGAGCTGGGCTGGCAGGGAGAGGGAGGGGTTCTCCCCCCCGCACCCTGCTCCGGCTTGCACCACCAAGGAAAGGCTGCTCGGCAGGAGAGGCCTTCCTGGCTTGTAACCAGACACCTGGGGCTGTGTGGGGCAGGGGAACGGGCCCCACCCCTCTCCACATGAGTCACACCGGCTCAGGCTGTACTTCCCGGAAGCCAGGTGCCAGGGAGCTAGCGCCCCGGCTGAGCGTGGGGAGACCCAGGCAGGGCAGGACCCAGCCCAGATTCAAACCCAAAGGTTTGGGGGGTGGCAAAAAGGCAAAACTCCTCATGTGCCCCCTGCTGGTGCCATCGAACAGTCCCGAGCTAAGGGAGGCCAGGACGCTGCTCTGAACTGGGCATTGCCAGCTGGCCGTTTGATCGATTAGCAGCCGTGCTATAAGGATCTCGGAAGTGCCTGGTAGGACGGCCAGCAAGAGATGGGACAGGTGCTGTGGCATCTCTGGATAACACTGGTGGGGGTGGACTTCTGCAGGGTAAAGCCACCCTGCTCAGTGCAGCCTCGAAGGGGAAAGCGATGGGATGAAGGGGGAATTTCTGTAATATGTTTATGAAGCCTGTGTGTGCCTCAGTCTCCCCTGCATGTGGCTTGTTACCTAGTGGGCGGCGGGGGGGGTGGGGTTGCTCTCTGCAGAGGCTCAGAGACATGGGTGAATGGCTCCTGGCTGTCTGGACCTTTGACCCCATATCAATGGAGCGTTTTGAGAAGACAATGGCAAACCCAGTCATGGGGACTTTGATACCAACGCCAAGCCTTGGTATTTGCCCAGCTGGGGAACAAAGGCTGGGGGATGGGGGGTGTCACGGAGTCCCTGGGCGCTGCTCTGGAACTGCTCCCTATGAAGCCAGTCAGGACTCTGGAGAAGTCTTCTTTCTGTGAGCAACCTGTCTTCAGGACACACAGCTCACACGGCTTCCACCTTCCTGGGTCTGACCTCGGAGCATTCAGCATCCTCTGCCCCTCCGTGCGCTTCCCACAGCGAGTCCGCCCAGGCAGGGTCCTGGGGAAGCCAGAGGGTCCTGCCCCCCAACTCCGCAGTCAGACGTGACTCTCAGCCAGCCAGTAAAACAGAAGGTTTATTAGACGACAGGAACATGGTCTAACACAGAGCTTGTAGGTGCAGCGAACGGGACCCCTCAGCTGGGTCCATTTTGGGGGGCAGTGAGCCAGACAACCCCGTCTGCACTTCACTCCATGTCTCCAGCCATCCCCAAACTGAAACTCCCTCCAGCCCCTCCTCCCCTGGGCTTTGTCCCTTTCCCAGGCCAGGAGGTCACCTGATTCCTTTGTTCTCCAACCCTTCAGCTCTCACCTTGCAGGGGGGAAGGGCCCAGGCCATCAGTTGCCAGGAAACAGGGTGTCGGCCATTCTCTGTGTCCAGACCCCTGCACACACCTGCCCTCTAGGGTTCTGCAATGATCATACACCCTTATCCCACCACCTAGATACTTAAGAACTACATAGGGGAAACTGAGGCACCCCCACACTATTCAGAGGAACCATTAAGAACAGTCCCACTTCATCACAGGGGATGAGATGGAAGTTAAGTCTGGGGAGCTGTCTGGGCTCACACCTGAATGGGGACACAGAGAGGTCACCGGCGGGAGGGCTGAGGCTCTGGCTGACCAGGATGGCCCAGGCTGTAACCATCTTTTCTCTGGGCTCACCAAGGCCGCCCTGTGCTGTGTCCTTTGACTAATAAACCCGTCTGGATGCCAGCACCGGCTGGCTGAGCGCCCTGCGGGTACTGGCGGAGGGCTGCATTGCCCCCTGAGTTTGTACAGGTCTCCCTCAGGGCTCTGCCTCAGTGGGACTGGCTGAGCCGAGCTCACGTGGGAAGCAGGGGGGCTGCAGGCCCAGGCCCAGCCTAAGGAAGCGGTGAAGCCGTGGGGCTCACCATGGAGGAAAATGAGACCCCTCGGGGGGCCTGGCACGCTGCAGGGGGCCTCCCAGAGACTGTTTCAAAGCTGGGCCCATGGCCCCGATCCTGTGGGTCTGTAACAGAGGGCTATGCAGGTTCTGCCCTATGCTTCTCTTTCCCTGCCTCCCTGGACACGTGACACCCAAGAGTGGGCAGCCGTGGGGCAGCCTCTGGCAGGCTGTGTGTGCAGAGAGCTGCCTTCCTGGCCAGCCCAGGTGATGCCATCTCCCCCACACCTCTGCTCGCTGGCAGGGCCCGGATCCCACCGAGAGCCAGACGCGTTCCTCTCCCCGAGCCTTCCTCTCCCCAGCGATGGGCTGGTGCAGAGCCGAAATGCCCCACAGCCCTGGTGCCCTTTGCTCCCGTGGGGCCCCTGCCGAAGGCCCCCAGAAGCCCTGCGAGACAGGCTGGTCCGTACCACGGCTCGCGCTGGGCAGAGGGAGCGGGCTGAGTGCCGGGCCCCGGATCTGAGAGGTCAGCTGGCAGAGCCAGGTAGCGCTGTGCGTGAGAGCCGGGTTTCAGGCCTGATGGTCCCCAGGGCAGGTTCTGGGCGCACTGGGCAGGCTGCCTGCAGCACCCCCTTTGGCTGTGCCTGAAGGGAGGCGTGACCCATCCTGCTCCCTGTGGCGGTGGTGGGGGGGACCATGGCATTCATGACAGGGGGATGGTTAGTTACATTGGGGGATCACGAGAGATCACAGGCGCCCCCAGCCCCTCCCGGGGCAGGGATGTCACCCAAGCTGCTGTATAAGATTCTCCTCTTGCCCAGGGCGTTGATGCCCTGGGCTGGCCACTGCGGGGGAAGGAAGCAGAAACCAGGAGGCTTTTGGAGCAGAGTTTGCAGCCTCGGAAAGGTTTGGCTTGTGCTTCTGAGTCTGTGAGCGCAGGAATTGCAGAAATCAACCCCCAGCCCTCGCCGGCAGAGGCAGGGATCCTCCTGGGGGGTCTGCAGAGCCAGTGGCCAGCCAGCAGCTGCCCCACGGAGTCAGGGGGGGATGTGCCCAGGGAGCCTCCTGGAGGGCAGCTTGGCAGCTGGGAAGAGAGGTGATGCCACCGCATGCCACCAAGGCCCTGTCCCTTCCCCTTCCACCTGATCCCAGCCTGCCACCTCACCTGGGCACGGGTGAGGCATTCTGGATTTGGACTGGCTGGGCCCCCTTGCAGTCAGGTCTTCACCTGACCCTTCCCTCAGCCATGCTCTGAGGTCCACAGGTGGTCCGGGCCCTTCCATTAGTGCATTGAGCGCTGCACACCCAACACGTGCCAGCAGGAGAGGCCATTTAGAGAACGGAGCCCGGCCGGGTCCCAGGGGTCCCCTGCCAGCATATGACATGCCCCCACCAGAGCAGGGGATGCACAGGACTGGCAGGGGCATGCACCACCTGCAGGGCCCTGCACTCTTAGAGGGGGAGCTTTGTGCCACCTGCAGGGCCCTTGGCATCTGTGGTCCAACAGCCCTTGCAGCACGGGGGGCAATGCCCTGACAACAGCGCCCCCGGAGCCCAGGGGGCAGGAGGGCACCAGCACACACACAGAGTGGCAGGGATCCCCCGGAGCTTTCTCCACTGACCCCACAGCCATGGGGCAGTGGCCTGCATTTCAGGCTCAGCTCTGCTTCCGTGGGACCTGGGGGAGGCCGGCAAGCCGGGCGCAGCGTTTTCAAGCCGACCCCGGGCCACGGAGGGGTTATCGCTGCCGGGTTCTTGCAGGGCTGTGGCTGGAGGAGTCGATGCAGCGGGAATGGTCTGCGCTACTTTCAGGCATGATACGCACGGCAGCCACTGACGGGCCCAGGCACTGCTCGGGTTCAGGGGCTTCTGGGGCAGGGCAGGTGGCCACGGAGCTGCCTGGGATGCAATGACAGTGGGTGCCCCCAGGACTGAACCACCCACACCCAACAAGAGGAGCGTGTGAACTCAGCCTGGGGCTGCGGGGGCAGGGAGGGGGACAAGGGACAGGGGAGGTGTCCGGTGGCTGGAATAAGTGGTGGCTTAGCCAGGATCCCTGCTCTGGCTTGAAAAGGCTGCCAGGCCTTGCTGAGGTGCACTGGTCCCTGAAGAGTGGCAACGCCTCTGAGCAGAGTCTGTCTCAGGTGGGCTCCCTGGGCCGTGTTGGAGGTGGCGAGGCCATGTGGCCTATCCTCGCGGAGGAGCGGGAGCCTGGGGAGGGTCTGGCACGCTGAAGGGGCTCCTCCCAGAGACGGGGGAAAAGCTGGGGCATAGCACCGATCCTGTGGATCCGTGGCAAGCTCCCGGCCGCAGCTGCCTGGAGCCCGCTGGAGTCGCAGGGGGGATACGAAGACAGCCAGCGCTTGGCGGGGTCGGTTCCTGTGGAGCTTTGGGCGTGACTGAACCCTGGCCTGTGCCGGCAGGAGCCTAGCTCAGCTGGGTGGTCCTGGCCCTGGCCTGGCTGCTGTGCATTGGGCCGGCCTGCCGCAGGGCTGGGGCCTCCCACCCCCACCTCCCGCTGCAGGAGACTTCCCGTGCCCGCAGACCCCTCGTCCAGGGGGCTGCAGCGCTGCTGTGCCCGGCATGAAGGTTGGGCCCCACAGCAAGGGGGCTGGAGGCTGGCCGCCTGGCACTGAGGGGGCTCTGCTCTGCCTGGGCCCCGGGCTGCTGGCTGAGTTTTATTGTCTGGTTTAACTGTCTTTTTATTTTCTCTCTCTGATTATGATGGTACCCGGGAGAACTCCACTCTTCCAGGGGCTGCTTAAATCACCCAGCCGGGAAGGGAAGCGGGTGGGCTGGAGGGGAAAGGATGGAAGGGGGGTTGGAGGAGAGAGCATGGGGCAGAAAAGAGGCCAAGGCCGAGAGCGGGGTGGGGTGAGAGGGGGAGTTCAAGGAGAGAGGAGGGTGTGTGGGGGGTATGTGGGGTGGATGGGGATGCAGGGGGAGCAGAAGGCTACAAGTGCATGAGGATGTGGGGGGCACAGGGGTGTATAGGGACATCACGGGAGTGCAGCAGTGTATGGAGGTTAATGGGATGCAGGGCTGTGGGGGGTGAGGGCCATGGGGTTGTGGCTCTGGGAGGTGGAGAGGATGGGTGGGAAAGCGCTCTAAGGGGGACAGGATGTGTATGTAGGGGGGCAGGATGGGATGGGGAGGGATGCAGTGAGGGGTATGGGGGCATAGGGGGAGAGGGGGAGGGATGCAATGAGGGGGATGGGTACAGTGAGGGGGATAGGGAGTGATGCAGTGAGGGGGATGGGAGCATGGGGGGGACGGGGAGTGATGCAGTGAGGGGGATGGGGGCATAGGGGGGACGGGGAGGGATGCAGTGGGGGGGATGAGTGCAGTGGGGGATAGGGAGTGATGCAGTGAGGGGGATGGGGGCATGGGGGGTGGGACAGGGAGGGACGGGGAGGGATGCAGTGAGGGGGATGGGTACAGTGAGGGGGATAGGGAGTGATGCAGTGAGGGGGATGGGAGCATGGGGGGGACGGGGAGTATTGCAGTGAGGGGGATGGGGGCATAGGGGGGACAGGGAGGGATGCAGTGGGGGGGATGAGTGCAGTGGGGGATAGGGAGTGATGCAGTGAGGGGGATGGGGGCATAGGGGGGACGGGGAGGGATGCAGTGGGGGGGATGGGGGCATAGGGGGGACGGGGAGGGATGCAGTGAGGGGGATGGGGGCATAGGGGGGACGGGGAGGGATGCAGTGGGGGGGATGGGGGCATAGGGGGGACGGGGAGGGATGCAGTGAGGGGGATGGGGGCATAGGGGGGACGGGGAGGGATGCAGTGGGGGGGATGGGGGCATAGGGGGGACGGGGAGGGATGCAGTGGGGGGGATGGGGGCATAGGGGGGACGGGGAGGGATGCAGTGGGGGGGATGGGGGCATAGGGGGGACGGGGAGGGATGCAGTGAGGGGGATGGGGGCATAGGGGGGACGGGGAGGGATGCAGTGGGGGGGATGAGTGCAGTGGGGGATAGGGAGTGATGCAGTGAGAGGGATGGGGGCATGGGGGGATGCGGGGGGGGGGGGCGGGGGGGGAGGTGCCCAGAGTCCGGGGCGGGGCTGCCGGGGCCAGCGGCGGACCCAGGAGGACTGTCCCGGGCCGGGGGCGGGGCGGAGCGGCCGGGCGGGGCTGCCGGGCCGGGCCCGCCCCCGGCTCCCCGAGGTGGCCGGGCCGGGCCGGGTGCTGGGTTCGGCCGGGCGGCGCCATGGCGGGCTCGGAGCGCAGCCCCCTGCTCACCTACCGCCTCTGCAGCAGCACCTCGGTGGAGGAGCCCGGGCCGGGGGCGGCGCGGGGCTCCCGCAAGCTGCGCACCTTCCTGGGCGTGGTGGTGCCCACCCTGCTCTCCATGTTCAGCGTGGTGCTGTTCCTGCGGCTCGGTGAGTCGGGCAGCCCCCCAGCCGGCCCCCCAGGGACCGCCCAGCCCCCCAGGATCCCTCCCAGCCCGGCCCCCCAGGATCCCCCTCAGCCTGCCCCCCCCCGGGACCCCTCAGCCCGGGCCCCCAGGATCCCCTACCTGGGACCCCCCCCAGCCTGGTCCTCAACCGGGACCCCTCACCCTGCCTCCCAACTGGGATCCCTGAGGACTCCCAGGGGTACCCCAACCCTTGCCCCCAGTGACCCCCCCCAACACCCAACCTGCATCCAACTTCAGCCCCCCAGTGACCTTCCACCCCCTAACCCAGCCAGCCAACCATGACCCTCACACCAGATCTCCCCTAGCCTGGCCCCCAGGTAACCAGCCCCCAAACCTGGCACTCCAGTAACCACCCCCTGAAGTTCTTCTATTGCCCTTATCCTCCTGATCCTCTTATACCCCGGGACCTAACTTCTCTCAGCCCCCCTTCCTGCCATGGGCTGTCCGGGGGTTACTGGGCATGAGGGTGCCAGTATCCTCACACCTGCCCCACAGCCCCTCACGAACTCCCCAGTTCATCTCCACACAGCCCTGAACCTGCTCATCCCACCCAGCTCCTGTAACCCCCACTAACTTCCCATCACCTACACCTCCCCACTGTCCTACCATCCCCCCAACCCCTCCCCCACCATCCCCAGCCCGGCCCTCAGTCCCCCACCATCCCCAAACCTGCTCTAGCAGCACCCCGATATCCCTGGCACCCTGTCCAAATCAGCGGCCTGTGTCCAGTGTTCCTGGATAGCAAAAGATCCTGCCTCAAGCCCAGGCCCTGTAAGACTAAGGTGCCTTTTCCCAGAGTTTGAGGAGCAAGTTTTAGCGGCTGGGAAAATAAAGCCCAGAGCCCGCAATGGTCCAGGTGTGAGCTGCCCGGCTCTGCGGAGTTCCCTTGTGCCACCCGGAAGGTGAATGTTGGGCTCCTGCTGGAGGAAAGCCCCCGGTTGTGTTCATGAACGGTGGGTGGGCACAGGCAGAACCTGCTGGAGACAGAGCCTGAAATGGCTCCCAAAGCTGGTGGCTGGGGAACTGCTGCCTGCTTGCGGCTGGGCTCCACCTTCCTAGTACAAATACAAACCAGAACTGAGAAAAGACAAAGCGCCAGAAACTTGGGTTTGTCCGGGGGGGGGCTGGGCTGAAATGAGCGAGCAGCACCCTTTGGAGCCTCTCCAGCTCTCGCAGGGAATGTGGAAGTAAAACTGCTTTTGAGTTGCACTTTCTGGCTCCTGGGTGTGGTTCTCGTGAAGTTTGAGGCTCAGGGACCTGCTGTGAACTTCTGCTCCCAGCCCTTAACGTCTAACTGTGTCACGGAAACCCCAGCCTGGCATCTCTGTGCCATTTTCTCTCTGTCTCCCCCTTGGTCTGGTGGATGCCCGTAGTTGGCGGTCGTGAACTGCGATCCTGGGTTGGCATGTGGGATGCCCCTGACAAGGGCAAAGACCCACCGGCCTAGTACGATCCCCTCTCAGGGAGTATCCGCCTCACATCTGTTGGGACCTCAGGGATGCCCAAAGGTGTTTCACTCCTGCTAGGAGTGGTTCTTAGCCCCTGGCGCTATGGGAGACCCCTGAGCCTGTGCAAATTCAGTTGCCGGATTGGGATGTAAATCCAAGACATGTGGCTGGATTCTGTCCCCCAGCTCCCCCTCCACCCCCGAAGACAATGGGGGATGGCATGGGTGTAACCAAGGGCAGAATCGATCCTGCAGGATCTGTTCGGTGGGTGACGCTGCCCCAGCCAGAGGGAGCCCAGCGTGACTCCGGGAGCCCAGGCTGGGTTTGCAGGGCTGACTGTTCGAGAAAACATCCCTTTGCCTCTCACCTGAGCCGATCTGCTCCAGATGGATTGAGACACAGTGAGCCTGAACCCACAATGGCTTACGTACAGACAAGCTGCTGGATCCGGTTCCCCCGCCCCAGCGAACCCCTCCCCAAATTCGCTTGGCTGAAATCCAGCCTCCTGTATTTCTCACCCCTTCTGGACCTGTCTCCCTCCAGAGATCCGGGGCTGGTGCCCCACTCCTGGTTCTTCCAAGCTGTGCTGCGAATCATTCCCTTCCGTGCCCGCTCCCTGCTCTGCCAGGCCGGTCGGCCAGCACTGCTGCCCCTGACTCCTCCTAGCCTCGCTGTCTCCATTCATGCGCATCCAGGGCTTTGCTCCACCATGGGGTTTGACAGATGCCCGCTGGCAGGAGCCCCAGTGCCAGGCCCATCCGCTTCTGGCGTCTTTATCACCATGTCAGCTACTGGAGCCTTAGCTAGACTATAGAATCCTGGAATATCAGGGTCGGAAGGGACCTCAGGAGATCATCTAGTCCAACCCCCTGCTCAAAGCAGGACCAATCTCCAACTAAATCAGCCCAGCCAGGGCTTTGTCAAGCCTAACCTTAAAAACCTCTACGGAAGGAGATTCTACCACCTCCCTAGGTAACGCATCCCAGTGCTTCACCACCCTCCTAGTGAAATAGTGTTTCCTAATATCCAACCTAGACCTCCCCCACTGCAACGTGAGACCATTACTCCTTGTTCTGTCATCTGCCACCACTGAGAACAGTCTAGATCCATCCTCTTTGGAACCCCCTTTCAGGTAGCTGAAAGCAGCTATCAAATCCCCCCTCATTCTTCTCTTCTGCAGACTAAATAACCCCAGTTCCTTCAACCTCTCCTCATAAGTCCTGTGCTCCAGCCCCCTAATCATTTTTGTTGTCCTCTGCTGGACTCTTCCCAATTTTTCCACATCCTTCTTGTAGTGTGGGGCCCAGAACTGGACACAGTACTCCAGATGAGGCCTCACCAATGCTGAATAGAGGGGAATGATCATGTCCCTCAATTTGCTGGCAATGCCCCTACTTATACAGCCCAAAATGCTGTTAGCCTTAGGCTAAGGGTTGATCCTCTGGTAGCACCTCCGTCTAAGGGTGCGTCTGTACCACAGTTGCTGGGGTGGGTGGGTGTTCATCTATCTAGCTTGGATACTGGAGCAGAGAAGCCATAGCAGGGCGTGGTTTGGGGTGCACTGTACCGCGCAGAGCCCTGGGTAACTTCTCACCGAGCTGCCGCAGCTTTGCCACCGTTTGTACACCCGCTAGCTGGATTAAAGCCATTTTGGGTACGTCTAACTTGAGCTGCCCCGGGACTGCCTTGCGGGCACACCCTAGCAAACTCCGGCCTTCCCCAGTGCCGAGGAGTTCTTCTTCCAAAACACTGGGACAGTTTTATCCCGTGTTCTCACCCCGTGCTGAGTCTTGGATTGGTAGGAAAACCCAGGCAGATGCATGAGTAAATCCTGCTGGCCGGGCAACCTGCAATTCTGTTTACCTCTCTATTACTGTAACTGTGGCCAAGCCAACGCTGAATGGCGAAGGGTTTTACGCTCTGAGTCCTGCTACATCCACTTCTCTGGGGTTCTTCTTCTCCTTCATTTAGGTTCCTTAATCTGTCGTTTTGTGAGTGCCTGTCAAGTGCTTCTCACCAATAATTATTAAAGCCCGACTTGGGAAATTTCTGCCCTGGCTTATGACCAAGGGGAAGCTTGCTGTGGCCGGGGCAGGCCTGAGCCTCCAGCTTCTGCAGAACAGAAGCCTTAGAAGCTAGTTTCTAGCCTGTATTGTGGGAACAGCGGTGTGCATGTGACTGGAGTGGGCTCCAGGGTGTGAAATTCGCCAGTTTCACACTGCTGCACTGGGGGAAGCCCTGCAAGTTACCAGAACTGGGTCACCTTCATGCTGCTCCTTGGGGAGCTATGAGCCCGGCTGCAGAGATGCCAGGGGCTGATTTTGCAGCAGTGGCCTCTTCTTTTGGGACCCCCAGGGCCTGTCTCTGATCTTGCCTGCCCCAGCCATGTAGCGGAATAGTCCCATTGGCTTCCGTGAGTTGTTCCTGGCTCCTACTGGTGTAACTGAGTGGAGGAGGAGCGGGCCTGCAGTGCCAGCTTGTCAGAGGTGCCGAGCGCTTCCTGTTCCCTCTGGGCCTGCTTTGATGGGCACCGATGACAGTCAGGCCATTGTGTCTGAAGCTGGGCACCCAGAAGGGGAGCCCCTCCCCCCCGATTAGATGCTGCATCTTGAAGTTTGATCTTGTGACTTTGGGGGTGCAGAAGGAACTGGGGAGGAGGGGGAGGTGGGGATGGCGTCTCAGCAGGGTGTAGTCCCTGGATGCTGCGGGCCGGCCCTCGTGCCTCGCCCCAGCTTTGGCTTCTGGCAAACAGGATTCACGTCTGTTAAATTCGTCAAGCCCTGTGCATCAAAGCCTTAAGTACAAGGGAGGTCAGTGTACTTGGCAAGACCATCTGCCGCCCTGCATCCTGGGATGGCAACACGGAGCGCTCACCATCCCGTGTGTCGGTTCCAGGAGGATGGGAGCCAGCTCCTTCACCATGGGGCTTTGTCACTGTGGAGCTCCTCCATACGTGCAGGAGCCTGGCTGAGGTAGCCTTCAGGGTGAGGCGCCATGGCCTGCTGCTTCCCGTTCAGAGTGTGTCGGTTTCCTGTCTGGTTCGCTTCCTCCATCTGCCCGGCTGCCTGAGCCCGGCGTGACTTGGATTTTGGTTCCATCATCTCCCCAGCTTGGGAGAGCCTTTCTAGTGAAGCGCAGTGGCCTTACGTCCTCCGTCCCGGTGCTCCCTGTCTATCCAGGCAGCCGGCTGATGTGGCGGTAATGGGCATTAAGAGGGGGCAACACGCAGGAAAAGGAGAGTTCTAAGCTGCCGATTGCTCTGCACTGTCTTGCTCTGTTCCCTGGCCATGGAAGGATAAAGCTGTCCTGACTGCCAGGCACCCCCCCCATTCCGTCATTTCCCAAGCCGGCTCCCTCCCACCCCTCTGCAAGGTCTCCTCTGAGTCCCCGCTGCTGGCGTGCCTGGGGCTCTATGGGCCATTAGAGGGCCAAGCCCCGGCCCTAAGGAGGTCACAGTCTAATTAGCAGGATACCAGAACATGCTTGGGGAGGGGAGCCCTGCTCTTGGGCGGTGCAGGTCTTGCAGCGTGGCTCGTTTGGCCTGTTCAGTAACTGGTCCATGGCCCCTGATGACTTCCTGGGGGTGGCAAGGATAGAACTCAGCTTCCCCTGCTCCAGAAGCTCTGTCCTCTGCCTCTGGAGCAAAGGGAGAGTCTCTGGGAGCGGCGTGGGGCCTATGATGCCACTCCTGTGTGCAGTTCTGAGTCCATCCAGCAGAGGGCAGTGGTGCTCTCTCTCTCACACTGATCATGGCAACAGGTGGCCTGGACATGGCACTTTACAGCCTATGTTGTGCAAACAGTAACTACACACGCACACGCACCTGCCCAGAGAACCAGGCCAGTGCATTGCCAGGCCGCCCTGGCTAGGCCAGGCCTCTGTCACAGCTCACATTCCTCTCCCAGGTGTCAGATCTGAAACTGGGGCATTACTCCTGGGAGGAGCATCCTGGCCGGGGCCAGTTGGGTGGGGGAGCGATCCTGGCCCAGTTTGGGGTTGGTGGGAGGGAGGGAGGGAGTTATCCCAGACCCCATGGAGAGGACCCGACTGAACTGGTCTCTCCTCTCCATGATGTCTCTGAGTTCTTGCTGACTATCCGTGCAGAAATGACGTGGCCCAGGCAGGCCATCTCCCCTCCCGCCACCCCTTTCCTCTTCCGCTCCTTGGCCCAGGTGCCCAGCATGGCCGTGGCCTCTCTTCCTGGAGTCTCCAGGCCCTTTCCTGGGGGTGGGTGTGATTCGCCTGGATCCCTTGGCAGGCTGGGTAGCCCTGGGCTGTGGGAACAGGGCTGTCAGCAGAGGCTCACCCTGCCTAGCGCCTTCCATCTGGGGCCTGCGCAGGCTGCGGGGGTCTCGGGCGCTTGGCGGAGTCCCGGCAATCCCTCCAACTTCTCTGCCCAGGCCCCACCTTCCCAGTGGGTGTTTACAGTCAGTGCTGCCGGATCAATTTCCCCTCTGCACCGGCCTTTGGGTATGACTCCGCCACGGGAGTCACATACAGGTAGAGCATCAGAATGGCCACAGTGGGTCAGCCCAATGGTCCGTCTAGCCCTGTGTCCTGTCCTCCGGCAGAGGCCGGTGCCAGATGCTTCAGAGGGAGTGAACATAACCGGGCAATGATCGACTGACCCATCCCCTGTCGCCCCCACCCATCTTCTGGCAATCAGAGGCTAGGGACACCCGGAGCATGGAGTTACCTCCCTGCCTATCCTGGCTAACAGCCATTGATGGACCTATCCTCCAGGAACTTGTCTAGTTTTTGTTTTTTTGAACCGTGCTATACTTTTGGCCTTCACAGCATCCCCTGGCAGTGAGTTCCACAGGTTGACTGTGTGATGTTTGACGAAATACTTCCTTTTGGTTGTTTGAAACCTGCTGCCTATTAATTTCATTGGGTCACCCCTCGTTCTTGTGTTATGAGAAGGAGAAAATAACCCTTCCTTATTTCCTAAGAGAGTCTGGGCGCAGGCAGCCATAAGCATTGTAAACCTGCCTTTCAGAGCTGCACCGTCAAAAACACTGTCTCACCTGGCGCAGCGCCATAGCCACGCTCAGCGGGGCTGCAGCCAAGATCCCCCAAAAGGTGCCTGGAAGTTAGAGCTGTCTCTCTCCCCTGGCCTGCCCCTGGGGTGGATTTGTGCTGGGGACACCCTGTCACGGAGTCCGTGGGCGATGCTCTGGAACTGCTCCCCGTGAAGCCAGTCAGGACTCTGGGGAAGTCTCCTTTCTGTGAGCAGCCTGTCTGCAGGAAACAAAACTAACACAACTTCCACCTTCCTGGGTCTGACCTCGGAGCATTCAGCATCCTCTGCCCCTCCGTGCGCTTCCCACAGCGAGTCCGCCCAGGCGGGGTCCTGGGGAAGCCAGAGGGTCCTGCCCCCCAACTCCGCAGTCAGACGTGACTCTCAGTCAGCCAGTAAAACAGAGGTTTATTAGACGATAAGGTTTATTAGGAACATGGTCTAAAACAGAGCTTGAGTAGGTGCAGAGAACCGGACCCCTCAGCTGGGTCCATTTTGGGGCCAGTGAGCCAGACAACCGTGTCTGCACTTCACTCCATGTCCCAGCCAGCCCCAAACTGAAACTCCCTCCAGCCCCACCTCCTCTGGGCTTTGTCCCTTTCCCGGGCCAGGAGGTCACCTGATTCCTTTGTTCTCCAACCCTTTAGCTCTCACCTTGCAGGAGGGAAGGGCCCAGGCCATCAGTTGCCAGGAAACAGGGTGTCGGCCATTCTGCACACACCTGCCCTCTAGGGCTCTGCAGTGATCATACACCCTTACCCCACCACCCAGACACTCAAGAACTGTATAGGGGAAACTGAGGCACCCCCACACTATTCAGAGGAAACATTAAGAACAGTCCCACTTCGTCACACGCCTGTCCCGTCTCCACCCGGTGGGTCACGGTGCCTGTCCCTTTTGCCCACTCTCATTTGGGGGCTCATTATGCAGGTAGCTTATTGGTGCGTAGTTAAAGCTGACAGGGTGCTGAGTGGGCAGGAGGGGATGTGGCATCACTCGCCCGCTTTGTGCCCGTCCCAGTTCTCTGTGGAACAGGGCCACTTCCTGCATTCCCCGGGATGAGCCTGAGTGTGCCGGGTTCTTCGCATGGCAGCGGTTCTCTTCCGCCCTTTGCTCCGTCTGGCGCTGCGTGTGAATGCAGCCCAGGGGCACGTGGTGTCTGGCTTTGCCTGGTGCTGTGAGCCGTGATGCTCTGCCCACATGTGGGACCCAGCGGGACAGTGACCCAAGTCCGGGGAGTCTCACTTTGATGTTCCACCGGAGCAGCTGGCTGTTTCCCTGCAGCGATTCCCTCCTGGGCGGCTGCCCTGCGGTGCCCAGAGGTAGCTGGTACCAGCAGGAGCAGCTGTGGGGCTGCAGGGAGCTGGGCGGGTGTCGTCCTTGCCCAACGCAGGAAAGCAAAACCTACAAGAGCTGTGTCATGGAGTCCCTGGGCGCTGCTCTGGAACTGCTCCCTACGAAACCAGTCAGGACTCTGGGGAAGTCTCCTTTCTGGGAGCAGACTATCTGCAGGACACACAGCTTCCACCTTCCTGGGTCTGATCTCGGAGCATTCAGCGTCCTCTGCCCCTCCGTGCGCTTCCCCCAGCGAGTCCGCCCAGGCGGGGTCCTGGGGAAGCCAGAGGGTCCTGCCCCCCAACTCCGCAGTCAGACTTGACTCTCAGCCAGCCAGTAAAACAGAAGGTTTATTAGACGACAGGAACATGGTCTAAAACAGAGCTTGTAGGTGCAGAGAACAGGACCCCTCAGCCGGGTCCATTTTAGGGGGCAGGGAGCCAGACAACCATGTCTGCACTTCACTCCATGTCCCAGCCAGCCCCAAACTGAAACTCTCTCCAGCTCCTCCTCCCCTGGGCTTTGTCCCTTTCCGGGCCAGGAGGTCACCAGATTCCTTTGTTCTCCAACCCTTTAGCTCTCACCTTGCAGGGGGGAAGGGCCCAGGCCATCAGTGGCCAGGAGACAGGGTGTTGGCCATTGTCTGTGTCCAGACCCCTGCACACACCTGCCCTCTAGGGCTCTGCAACGATCATACACCCTTACCCCACCCCCTAGATACTTAAGAACTGCCTAGGGGAAACTGAGGCACCCCCATACTATTCAGAGGAAACATTAAGAACAGTAGTGATTGTGGCACCTGAGAGACTAACCAATTTATTTGAGCGTAAGCTTTCGTGAGCTACAGCTCACTTCATCGGATGCATGCAGTGGAAAATACAGTGGGGAGATTTATATACATAGAGAACATGAAACAATGGGTGTTACCATACACACTGTAACACAGAGTGATCACTTAAGGTGAGCTATTATCAGCTGGGGGGGGGACCTTTTGTAGTGATAATCAAGGTGCCCCTCTGCCATGTACATTGGTCAGGCTGGACAGTCTCTGCGTGAAGGAATGGATGGATGCAAATCAGACATCAAGAATTATAACATTCAAAAACCAGTTGGAGAACACTTCAGTCTCTCGGGTCGCTCGACTGCAGGCCTAGAGGTGGCAATACTTCAGCAGAAAAACTTGGGGACGGACTCCAACAAGAGACTGCTGAATTGCAGTTGATTTGCAAACTGGATACAAGTAACTTAGGCTTGAACAGAGACTGGGAGTGGATGGGTCATTACACAAAGTAAAACTATTTCCCTATGTTTATCCCCCGCCCCCCACTGCTCCTGGGACGTTCTTGTCAACTGCTGGAAATGCCCCACCTTGATTATCACTAAAAAAGGTCCCCCCCACCCCCCACTGCTCTCCTTCTGGTAATAGTCACCTTACCTGATCACTCTCCTTACAGTGTGTATGGTAACACCCATTGTTTCGTGTTCTCTGTGTATATAAATCTCCCCACTGTATTTTCCACAGCATGCGGCTGACGAAGTGATCTGTAGCTCATGAAAGCTTATGCTCAAATAAATTGGTTAGTCTCTTAAGGTGCCACAAGTCCTCCTTTTCTTTTTGCGAATACAGACTAACACGGCTGCTACTCTGAAACCTGTCATTAAGAACAGTCCCGCTTCGTCACAAGCTGTGTCTGGGATGGGGGGGGGGGGGATCGGGAGGTGGGGGCAGTGACTGCTCCCTCCCAGCAGCCCCAGATGGAAGCTGCTTCTCCCTCACGCCCCTTAGGAGGCCAGGCACTTAGCAGCCACCGAATAGCCATGGTTGAAGCAGAAACCCTGCGGGGGGGGAGGCCAGACGCCAGTGCCCGTGGGCAGCTTGGTATGCCAGCCTCCCCCAATCGCCCTGAGCTCAGGGAGTGCCCAGGGCATTGTCCCTGCTGGAGGCTGGATTCCTCCCTGCTCCGGCTCTCCCCCTCCCTGGGGACACCATGCCGGGGTAGATGTACAGGGACTCGCCCTGGTGATTTGCTGGTTCCCCAGCCCTTCACGGGTGCTGTACCCCCACCCCCCCATGCTGTCTAAAGGCTCTCCCTGCGCGTGGGGCTGAGCGTTGCTTTAATCCCCCTGGTGCTTCGCTTTAAGCCCCTTGTGCCGCAGCTCGTGGGCTCTGATAATTGCTCTTTTCCCTGGAGCGGAGCTGCTGGCGCAGCATGGCCGGGCCGTTCAGCACAGCGGGGACGGGTGCCCAGCACCCCTAGCATCAGGTCCCTAGCGGGTCCCCCACTGGTCTCTAGCTGGAAGGCTGTTCCTACAGTGGGGGAGCAGGCCCATGGGGGGCAGGTTCTTCGGGCAGGAGGACAGACCCCTGGCCTGCCCAGGGCTCCTGCGCCATGTCCCTCACCCTTGCCTGGGGGGTCGGGGGCAGGCTGGGCTGGCCTGGCTTCACAGGGAGCTGAGAGGGGGCGGGCGCTCCTTGCCACGTTCCCCTTATTCCCTCCCTCTGCCGGCAGGGTTTGTGGTGGGCCAGGCTGGCTTGTACGAGGCACTGGGCATGTTCGTGGTGGCCTACGTCATCATCGGCATGACGGTGCTGTCGGTGTGCGCCATCTCCACCAATGGGGCGCTGGACGCCGGCGGAGCCTACTGTATCCTTCCCTGGCACCCCCGCCCCGGCGCTGCCTCTCTCTCGGCAGCCCATCCGGCCCAGTTCCCCTTGGTCTGGATCTGTGGGGCAGCAGTCTGGCCTGGCAGAGCTGGTCCCCTGGCACGTGCTGTGGGGGGCGAGCCCTGGGGCTCCGCAGACAGACTGAAATCCCCACAGCCCGTGCCCCCTGGCCGGCAGCCGTGTGCCCTGGGGAGGGGTCAGGCTGTGCCCGGTTGCCAGCCAGAGGCTTTGCTTCTCTGCACCCACCCCTCTTCCCAGCACGTGCCCCCTTCCCAGCTGGGCGGTGGCCTCAGGCGGCCCCGTGGCGCTGCGGGGAGGGGAAATCCTCACCAGCTTTAACTGGAAGTGCCTTAGAAAAGGGAAGCTGAGGGCACTGGGCTCCCGCCCTGCTCACCGCAGCCAGCTGGGAGCTGATCCAGGTCTCTAGGAATGTGCCACGCCCAGAGCAGCCGCTGTGCTGGGCAATGGGACACCCCCCCCCCCCCACACACACACCCTGTGCCATGGGCCGGCTCCTGCCGTGGAATCAGGGCATGTCAAGCTGGTGCCAGCGCCTGGCCCTGCATGGCCAGCATCTCCCCGGGCTCCCACAGGCCCGGGGGGGTGGGCAGGAGCTGCTGACGCTGGGATCCCCCCGCGCCCTTGGTGTTCCTTGACCCCAGCGCAGACATGATCAGCCGTGCGCTCGGCCCTGAGTTCGGGGGCAGCATCGGGATCATGTTCTTCCTGGCCAACGTCTGCGGCAGCGCCCTGTACATCCTGGGGCTGGTGGAGGCCATCGTCGACATCTTCGGTGTCCCTCTAGGTAAGTGGGGTCCCCCTTCCCTCCCCACCAACAGCCCAGCTCAGCTGCCCGGTCAATCCCTCCTCCACTGCCTGCCCCAGGATGGGCCCATCTGACCCTGGCTCCAGCCCCCCGGTTGTGCCGGTGCCCAGGGTGGGTGGGCTGGAGGCAGCGCTCCCCCGCCCAGAGCTGAGGTAGGGGCATCGCCTGGGGTTCATGGGCCTGCAGAGCTACTCCTTGGTTTGCGGGCTGCAGTTCCCCATGTAGCCAGAGAGTGAGCCAGGGAGCGGGCGAGGCCGCTGCTAGACCCCAGGAGACTGCCCGCGAACCACCCTGCTCCTGGAGGGAGGGGACCTTGCCCGAACAGTGAAAGCAGGGGTCTTGGACGCCTGGGTCCCTGCCTGCCTCTGTCATTGGCTCCCTCCCTGACTTTGGGCAAGGCCCTGCCTTGCTCTGTGCCTCAGTTTCCCCTGCTGTTACATAGAGGGCTTGTCTGGCCTTACCAGCAGGGGCCTGTGGGGTTCTGTCCATGCATGGTTTACGGGGGGAGCAGCCCGGGGAGCCGGGCATGGCAGGGCAGCCGTGGGGCTGCCAAACCCGGGGACTACGCTGCGTAGGGCTGAGCGCCACCTGCTGGTGCTATTGGCAGCGACAGTGCTGTGCTGGGTGTGGATGGCTGCCATCCCCATGGCCCCTGCACTCCAGCTTCCCCTCACGTGGCCCGCAGAGGTGCAGGAAGGCCCCTGGCAGCTGCCTGCCGATTCCCCTCCTGGCTGCACCAGCCCTCCAGCTTCTCTCTCTGATCAGCCCCATTGGCACAGGGATGTGGGGCAGGGGGAGGAGAAAGGTTAATGCCCCAAGGAGCCTGCCGCTCCCAGGTAGGAATGCCCCCCCCATACTGGGTTACCTACCTGTGCCCGGGCAGTGATGGCCCTCTTGAAGCGGGGGTGAAGGTGACCCCCACCCTGGCATGCCCAGGGCTCAGGCTGCCCCCACTGCCCCACCCCACTGCCCCATCCCGCAGCTTGGCCTCTCCAGTGCGGAGCAGATGCCTATGGCATAAGGCTGTGGGGCCCATGGGGGAGAGGGCAGTGACCCAGGAGAAGGGAAGGGGTAGGGGGTGCACATGGGGGGTAGGGACACCCACGCAGCCCCCAAGCCAGCAGCCACCACCCTTGGAGAGTGCGATTGGACCCTGGGGCAGAGCCCCTCACTTTCCTGGGATGGTCCTGCCCCACCCAGCATGGCAGCGCCTGGCCCTCGGGTCTCTGTGTAGAGAGTGGGGGGGAGCGGGGGGCTCAGTCTGGTGCCCAGGTGGGCACAGCGCAAAGCTGGCATGGATTGGCTCCCCCACTGGCAGCCCCAGCACAGGCCTGCGCTCCTGTCCCAAGGCAGGGGATGTGTGGGGAGCTGCCCCCATGACATGCCCACTCTGGGCCCCTTAACCCGCCCCATCTCCCAGCAGGTCAGACCATGGGCAGCAGCTTCCAGGTCCTGCCCCGCAGCTACTGGTACGAGCTGCTCTACGGCACGGCCCTGCTGCTAGTCTGCCTGCTGGTCTGCCTGGTGGGTGCCTCCATCTACGCAAAGGCCACCTTCCTCATCTTCCTCATCGTCATGCTGGTGCTGGGCACCGTCTTCGTCAGCTTCTTCGCCGTGGGCCCCACCGTGGTGCCGCTGCTGCTGCCGCAGGGCAACGGCTCGCTGGCTGTCAATGGCTCCTTCACCGGCTTCCGGCTTGCCACCCTGCGGGGCAACCTGGCAGGTGGGCACCGTCCGGCTCTGCCCTCAGCCCGGCAACCCCTCGCCCGGCCTGCCCGCCCAGACCGCCCCGCGCCCGACCCTGCCCGGCAACCCCTCGCCCGGCCTGCCTGCCCAGACCGCCCCGCGCCCGCCGCCACCCGGCAACCCTCGTCTGGCCTGCCCGCCCACACCGCCCTGTGCCCGACGCCGCCCGGCATCCCCTCGCCCAGCCTGCCCGCCCAGACCACCCCGCGCCCGACGCCGCCTGGCCCGCCCGCCCAGACCGCCCCACGCCCGACGCCACCCGGCAACCCCTCGCCCAGACCGCCCGGCAACCCCTCGCCCGGCCCGCCCGCCCAGACCGCCCCGCGCCCGACCTTGCCCGGCAACCCCTCGCCCGGCCTGCCCACCCAGACCGCCCCACGCCCGCCGCCGCCCGGCAACCCCTCGCCCGGCCTGCCCGCCCAGACCGCCCCGCGCCCGACGCTGCCCGGCAACCCCTCGCCCGCCTGCCCGCCCAGACCTCCCCGCGCCCGACGCCTCCCGGCAACCCTCGCCCAGCCTGCCCGCCCAGACCGCCCCGCGCCCGATGCCTCCCAGCAACCCTCGCCCGGCCTGCCCGACCTGACCGCCCCGCGCCCGATGCCGCCCGGCAACCCCTCGCCCGGCCTGCCCGACCTGACCGCCCCGCGCCCGATGCCGCCCGGCAACCCCTCGCCCGGCCCGCCCGCCCAGACCGCCCCGCGCCCGACGCCGCCTGGCAACCCCTCGCCCGGCCTGCCCGACCCGACCGCCCCGCGCCCGACGCCGCCTGGCAACCCCTCGCCCGGCCTGGCCACCACCCGCCTGACCCTGCGTGGCAGCTCCTCACCCAGCCTGCCTGACCCAATCACCCCTCACCCAGCAACCCCTCACCCAGCCTGCCCACCACACACCTGACCCTTCCTGGCAACCTTCAACCCAGTCCTCCCAACCCCGCCCAGCAACCTCCCACTCCACTTGGCCCTTGGCCCTGCCCCCAGTTCACCTCCAGGCCCCCCACCTAACCCTGCCCCCAGCTTCCCCCCAACCCCCTGGCACACCTTATCCCGTCCAGCTCTGCCTGCCCTGCCCAGCAGAGCCTGGCACTTTGCTGGGACTCACCTTGGGAGTTACAGTTCCCCCAGCCCTTAAAGGCTCAGGCCATGAGCCATCTTCCAGCTTTACAGCCAGAATGGCCGTGCCCACAATCTGCCCTTGCCCGGTGCCGCTAGAGGCAGATGGCAGGGGCTGTTCCCTGGCTTTGCCCCAGCTGTCGGGGAGCCCCACACCCTGCCAGCATGGCTGCGCTGGGGAGCTCCCTGGCAGCGCGGCAGCGGCCCCCAGGGCTGTGCCCCGAGTGGTGCTGCCCCGCGCCCAGCAGGCTCCCATGCCAGTTTCGCTCGGCAGAGAGCTGTCTGCCGGGCTGACCTCGGCCCCGTCCTTGCCCAACACTCTCAGCCCGGCCTGACGCAGCGCTCGAGCCGGGGGGTGTGGGGGGACAGAGCCGGTGCCCGTGCTCCGGCCTGCGTTGGGGGCTTGGTGCTGGGGCTGCTGGGCCTTCCTCACCTCTCCCCTCCGTCCCGGCAGCCGCCTACGGCGTGGACTACACCACGGGGCGCCTGATGAGCTTCAGCACCGTCTTTGCCGTCATGTTCAACGGCTGCACCGGCATCATGGCCGGCTCCAACATGTCTGGTGAGCAGGGGGCTGGGCGGGCGGGGGAGGGGAAAGGCCAGGGGGGCCGGGGGCCATGGGGCAGGGCTGATGGCGTCCCCTCGCTTTCCCCCCGCAGGGGATCTGAAACGCCCCAGCTACTCCATCCCCAGAGGCACCATCGCCGCCGTGCTCTTCACCTACGTCATCTACAACCTGCTGGCCGTCACGCTCTGCTGCACCTGCGACAGGTACGTGCCCCCGGCCCGCGCCAGCCCCCGCCGGGGCGAGCAGGCTGCAGTGCCGTGGGGGGCTGCCGGAAGCCCAGCTCCCTGGAGGCAGCGGGTGCGGGGGAGCCCAGCTATCCGGGCGGAGTGGAGCCGGAGCCCAGGGAAGGCCGAGCTGACGGGCCGCAGGCTGGCTTGGGCCAGGGGGCTGCTGAGCAATCCACCTGCAGAAGAGCCGCGTTGATTTGGGGCTGGCAGGCAGCCAGGCATGGGCGGGCTGGGAGGCTCTGGGATTGGGGTCACCCAGAGCCACTGGGCGCCTGCTCCTCCCAGCGGTGGGCTTGCAGCTCTCAAGGACTGGGTGCCAGGGCCTCACCACAAGCTCATGCCATGCCGCTGTGCCAATGGCACCATATTCAGAAGCACCTGCTTGGTCCAGCTGTGCTCCCCGTCCTGGAGCTGGGGCCCTGCAGGGTTGCTGGGCAGTGCCCGCCTTGCTGTGCCGGCGCCGGGGGCTGCCCAGAGCACGCCCCGGGCTCAGCTGTTAATTTTCCGTTCTGGAAAGTGGTGCCATAAATCGGGCCGGTGGCAGGCGGCTGGCAGGAATCGGGAGAGTTATAGCTGTCAGCAGCTAATATCTTAATGCACAGCCATTGCTCAGAGCGACAGGGGACAGGCCGGTGTGGGGCTGCCACTCAGGAATGGGTCGTGGGCTTCGCTCGCCTCCCCTCCCCCCCCCCCCAACTAATTAGCGAGACAGGCCCAGGGCATGGCCCCCACCCCGCCTCCAACCCCTGGGTAGTGCGGGGGTGGGGTGTCACTGGCTGAGCGATGTTGGGGCACCTAGTGCCTTGGGAGCAGGCAGCGGGCAGGGCACGGCAGAGCTTGGGCAGTGCCTGGGGCTGCGCGGAGGGACAGCTCCACCAATGAGATCCAGGGCAGTGGCCTTGTGCCTGCTGGATAACATTGGGGGAGGGGGGTCTCCGGCTTCAGTCCTGCCCCCCCCAGAGCCCTCTGGCTCCCTTAGGGGGGCCCCCACTCCCCTCCCCAGCCTCCCTCCCGGTGGATAGCTCCAGCCTGCTCGCTGCTCAGAGCTGGGCCCAGCGGGCCAGCTCCGCAGGGGCTGGCCTGACCAGACTTTGTCAGGAGCGAGCACATGATGGGGAGCTGGAAACCTGGGGGCTGTGATTTACCTCCAGCGCCCGCCCACCCCCCCTCTGCTGCCACGGACAAGGCTCTGCCTCAGTTTCCCCCTCTAGTCACTAGGGATAATAGGTCTGACTCAGCCCTGCTGTAAGTCCCGTGGCTCCCCAGGAAGGGGGCTGCTCCCTGTTGGAGACCATTCCCCCCGGGGTGGGGTAGCTGGGAGCCTTGCCCTGGCAGCCTAGCTCCGCCGAGCCCTGGGCTGGCATGGGACGGGGGTGGACCCCCGTCCCGTGTGAGGACTTCTGGGCTTGGCTTGGAGCCTACAGTTGCGGGTTCTCCCCCCGCCCCCATTCCCCCACCATACAGGGGAGATAGGCTAGCATAAGGCAGGGGAGGGCGGGGTTTCACACTTGGCCCTGTCAGCCTTGAGAACAAGCCTGCAGGAGCTGCTATTTAGGTAGGACCTACACAAAAACAATCCTCTTCTCATTTAGGGTGGCCTCACCAACCATTCTTTCTACAGCTCCTCCCACATCCTGCACGCTTGGGGCCTGCCTGGCGGGGGCACCTCCCCAACGCCCCCTGCTGGCAGGCACCACACCCCCTTCATTCGCACCAGCTGTGCTGCTTGGCAGGTTAGGGGCAGCAGCCTGCTCTGGGGAGGAGGACATCAGGCAGTGCACGAAGACTCGGGGCAAACCCAGCCCCAAGGGAGAGGTCCTGGGGGGCTCTTGTCCCTGTGGAGAAGGCAGGACTTTGATTGCCAAGGGTTGGTGCAAACGCCCCGTACAATGGAACTGGGGCTGTCCAGCCTGGTGGGTGAGAGGCTAGGCGACCCCCCCACCCCCACTGCCTTGCAGGTCGAGCCAGCCCTTGAAATGCAGCCAGGGGGCAGCCAGCCAGAGCAGTGGGGCTGGGCCAGGATTCCCCAGTGGATGTGTTGCAAGCCGGGGTGGGGGAAGCTGGTCCTGGGCCCCCACACTGGACCATCCGCTCTGCTGCCACTCTGAGCAAGGTGATCAATTTCCAGATAATTAGGTATTAATTGCCAGATACACTGAGGTTTCAGATCTGGGCTAATTTATCTCCCACCTGCTCTCAGACTCTTGTTAAAATCCAATTAAAAGCTGGGCCATTTGTATCCTTGTAAAGCATCGGCAAATGGCTCCTTCCCCGCTTAGTTCCTCGCTGAGTTTTGGCCAGTTGGCTGCTGCGGGGCTTTATGGGCCGCTGTCTCGTAAACCCCGGGTAGGTGGCTTCCAGCTGATCGATGGCTCCTGTGGCTTCCAACCCACAATGAAATGCTCGTGGCCAGGCAGCTCTGGCTGCCGAGCGGCTCTGAGAACCCACCCTTCGCGCCAGCAGCGGGAATCTGCCAAGAGGCTGTGTCTGCTGGCTGCGGCGGGGCCCGTGGCCCGGGATGTTCCTACCAAGCAGTAGTGGTACCCTGCGGCATCCAGAGGGCAAACAGGCCATAACTGGGCACCGTGGGGCCCCAGAGCTGATGCCCCAGCCCGGATGCTGCCTCAGAAAGGATATTCCCTTCGCCCGCAAGCTGGCCTGGCCATACTCCCCCAGGGGTGGGGTTCCCAGGGACTCTGAGAGAGTAGCCCTGAAATCCACATGTCCAGGAGCGGACACAGAGGCCTGGCGGGGCCAGGTCTCTCCCACGCTGGTTTTCTGACTCTGCAAGTGACGGGTGAGTTACCTGGACGTCCCTTCCCACTGCGATTTCCCTGGGAGTATTAGAGACTCCAGCCACCAGTGTGATGCAAATCACAGGGCGCCCGCCTCAGCCAGACACGGCACACATGGTGTCTTGCTTCATCCAGCCCCCACACAGCTCTGACCCGCAGCCCCCTGCTAGCCCAGCCCTGGGGTCACTCCGCCCAGCTGCGTCACTCAGGGGTACACCCTGATGTCGAGAAGGTAAAATCTCCAGGTTCCCTTGCCCGTGTCTCTCCCCCGGAGCGGAGCCCGGCCCTGGCAGAGCGTTCGGGCAGCATCCCGGGGAGCCCGGAGCTGGGCCCAGCAGGCTGCCCCACCGGCAGGGCTGTGTTGGAGCCACTGATCTGCCCGCCGGTGGCTGTGCCTTGTGCGCGGGGATGGGCGTGATGCCATGCTGGGCAGGCCACTTTGCGTGGCCTGGGCTCCTCGCCCTGCCGCCTTTACAAAACAAACCCCGGGCTGGAAGCGCCACCCGGTGCCAGCCTGATCCCGGGCACCCCATCCCTGTGTCCCTGATCGTGTCTCCGATGCCAGGCTGGGTTTGTCGGTGTCTTTTGTGCACCCCCATCGTTGCTCCGGGACAGGACTTGGCCAGTGACATGCCCCAGCAGAGCTGGTCCTGCTGCGGTGCTAGCATGAGGGTGGGGAAAGGGGGGTGTTTTAGGTCTTCCTGGAAATCAGCTGCCTCGGGGCTGGATGGTTTGATTAACCCAGCGCCCAGCACGAGCCGTCTGCCAGCCTGGCCATAACTGCTTTGCTATCGATCGGCCCTGGCCCGACCCGCTGCCTCCTGGGAGACTGATGGTAGCAATTGGCTCTGCTGGGCCCTGGCACGGTAATGGGCTGGGAGAGCAATTACCAGTGAGCCGCCTGGGGGCCCCGCTGAAGGAATCGTGCTCTGCAAGGGCTGCAGTGTTCAGGGGCTTGGGCAGGGCACCCCCATGCCCGCTCCCTCAGCCCGTCAGGGAACCCCCCTGCTCTGGCCCCCACCGCCTCAGCCTGTCAGGGACCCCCCATGCTCCTGTGCCTGTCCCCAAGGCCTGTCAGGGCCCCCCCCACTCCTGCCCCCATCCCCTTGGCCTGTCGGGGACCCTCCTGCACCTGCCCCCTTGGCCTGTCATGGACAACCCCGTGCCTGCCCCTCAGCCCATCAGGGACCCCCCCCATGTGCCCAAACCTGGCCTTTTGGGGAGTCCTCCCCTCGTGCCCATCTCCTCGTCCCCTTGGGGACCCCCAGCACTACTGCACCCGCCTGCACGGTGCTCATGATGGCCCCCGCACTAACAAACAATAAACACAGTGCTTGTGAGAGACCCTGCAATAACAAACCCCTCCGTGTAGGTGATGGAGCAGCAAGGTGTGTCTGTCCTGCAGCCAGAGCTTTCCAGTTCCCCTCTCTGGGGGGTGGCTGTGCCTGGCTCCTCGGGGGAGATGGGGCAGATTTCCCCTTCAGCTCTGCTCATGGCTCTGGTCCAAGAAGAGTGGGCAGAGCACGGGTGCTAGGCGGCTGGGCAGTGCCTTGCGGGGAAGGGGGGTGTAGCGAGATCAGGCTGGAGCTGGGTGGGGAGGCCAGTGCCAGGTCACGCTGTGTCTGCCCAGGGCTGCTGGCACTGCACTGATGGCTGCTCTTAGCATCGTTGCTTCTCCAACGAGCTCCACGGCCAACTTGCCCCTGGATCCTCCTGGCGTCTGCTTTTCCTGCTTCCTTGGGCCAGCCCTGCCAGGCACACGGCGCCCCCCTACAGTGGACACCCAGCCCCTACACGGGCTCCCCCACTCCCATGGCCTCTGTCCTCATCTTGCCCATTGGGCAGGGCAGCTGGTGCGGGAGAGGTGCCCCGGGGGAAGGGGTTGGCTCCAGGAGCTGGGGCTGTGGTGCTGCTAAGGGGGCCCAAGGACCCAGGCAGAGGCTGGTACGAGGGTTCAGGGGAGATCTCTTCCCCACCAACTCCCTGAGACGTCCTGGCCAGAGGGGGGCACAGACCAGCTGCTGGAGCCACTCTTCACCCTGCCTGTGCACGGCCGGGTGTGGGGTGGGTGGGTTAATTGCTCATTGTGACCCGGGCATGAGTGTGTGTAGGGCGTGTTAGTGCGTGCTGGCATATGTGGGTGTGCCCTGGGCATGTCGTGTGCAGGGTGTGTTGGTGTGTGCTGGCATACGTACGGGTGTGCACGTGGCAAAGTGTGCAAGGGTGGCTGGTTGGCCTGCGGCATGCACGTGGGGGTGCCGCTGGGGGTGGCGTGTGCCCCCGTGCTCTCGCCGAGGTGCCCCGGCTCACCCCTTCGCCCCGTCGACAGGACCCTGCTCCAGAAGGACTATGGCTTCCTGCGGGACATCAACGTCTGGCCCCCCTTTGTCATCATTGGCATCTACTCGTCCACCCTCTCGGCCTCCATGAGCAACCTGATCGGGGCCTCCCGCATCCTCTATGCCCTGGCCAAGGACGACATCTTCGGTGAGTGCCCCCCGTCCCCGAGCTCCTGGGTCAGAGAGGATGCCCCCCAACCCGACAGAGTCACGGGGGGGCTGGCCCCTGGGCATACCCCTCCCCCAACCCCCTAGATAAATGGGGATCCCCCCACAACTCCACAGAGTGACAGGGGGCTAGGCCCTGGGAATATCCCTCCCCCAGCCCCCTAGATCAGTGGGGATCCCGCCGCAGAACGACGGGGGGCTGGCCCTTTGGGATACTCCTCCCCCCAGGTTAACAGGAGGAGCACTGAAGCCATCCCATGCTCCGAGACATCGCCCAGGCCAGTGCTGTATGGGGCTGACTTGGCTGCAGTCTCAGTGGGGTGGGGCAGCCCTGGGCACTGCAGCATCTGTGCCCCAGAGCTGTACCCGCTCTGGGAGCAGGGGGAACCCCCCACCCAGCCCACTGCCAGCACAGTCCATGGGAGAAGGAAGGGGCGTGCCAGGTCAGCCCCGCCACACAAAGGCAGCCAGGAGAGCCACCAGTGTGGGTGGTTTTTATGCTGTGCACCTGTCCCTAGGAGCAGGGACTGAGGCCCACACAAGGGGCACTGAGCCGTCCCCGGGGCACGAGCCGCTCCCTGCTACCCTGCCTGGGCTTTCCCTGGGGGAACAGCTCTGAACCCCCCTCGCCATCCACTGTGCAGCCACCCTGTGGGCCTGGGCCAGATACAGCGTCACTAAGGTGTGGCCAGGGAGAGAACTTGGAGCCTCTTCGGGGGAGTCTCCACAAGCTGTGAACTGTACGGGGCCTCTGACATGTGGGTGAGCAGTTCTGATTCCATCCAGCAGAGGGCAGTGGGAAAACACCCACACACTCATCCACCCACCCACACATGGAGGTGGCTTAGATTCTAGCTTCCAGTCCTGTGTGAGCAGGGGAGGGTGGTACTGGGCTTCTTGGCCCCCTCCGTCTGCTTCGCCCCGGTCCATACAGTGCCCTGTCACTCAGGGCAGTGGGCAGGGCACAAGCACTGGGTAGGGTCTGATGGTCCATTCAGGGAAGGCTCTTTCCGTGGCTGGCTGTCCCTCCTTGAGCCAGCCCCACCCTCGCTGCTGGGAGGGTGCCACTCTCAAACCCCCTGGGTCTGCCCTGTGGTGCCCTCGGTCCCTGCAGCAGCCATGCCAGCCCCCTCCACTCCAAGGGCAACCCCTTGGCCATCTGCTGGGGGGAGCAGTTCTTCTCATGCATTGGGCACAGAGCCACCCAAAGCCCTCGGCTCCCTGACCACCCTACTCCCGCCCCAAATGAGCTCTTCCTCACCCCCAAAATGGGCTGTCCCTAGTGGTGTTGGGGGATCCCAGTCCCTTGCCCTTCAGCCCCGCTCCAGTCATACGGACCCTTGCAGCTGCTCTCCCTGGCTCCCTCTGCCCGCCCCACGCTCGCTGACTGTCCCTCTGGCTCCAGGCGCAGGTGCCCGCACGTCCTTTCAAGTCCCCTGGCCCCTTGGCAGCCTTCCCCAGCAGGTTTGCCTACAGCGCTGGAGTGGGGCTTTGGGGCGGGCACCCACCTTTGCTCAGCCAGCCTGTTGCTTGTGCTTGGCTGGCTGCTTGGCCGGTCCCGGGGAGCCCCGGGCTGGCATGGCTGTGCCCGTGCAGCGCTCTGAAGACATGAAGTACAGACCTGTGGGGGGCACCAGTGACTCGGAGTCCAGGCTGCAGCAGCGCCAGGCCCTGCCAGGAAAGAGCATGGGCACTTGGATTGCATTAGCTCCTCGGCCCACTTGGGCTTCTCCAGCCAATGAATAAATATCCCTTGGTGCTCCCTGCTCTCCCCCCCCACCGCCTTCCAATGCCAGGGGCTGCCAGCCCCCCGCTGGCACTTGAAGATCCCAGCCTTGCAGGGTGGGATGGGGGACGATGCAGTGATTAGCGTGGGGGGTGGGAGACAGGACTCCAAGGTGCCTTTGGTGCCTCAGTTTCCCCATGTGTAGTATAGGGACACCTCTGCCCCACCCTGGAGATGCTCAGATGCAGAGCACGGGGTTACCCCATGTCGTCGCTGAGGGCCTGCGCTACAGAGCACTCCCGAGATGCCCTGGAGAGCCATGCCGAGCCCTCCCCCGGGACAGACCGTAGCTGTGCTTGGAGGGATGCCCAGGCCTATGTGTCCATGGAGTTCCATCCCAGGAGAGGGGCTAGTGAGCCCGGGGGGGTGGGACCCCCATGTGCTGACTGGGAGCCCCCCATTCAAACCCTAGGTGAGCAGGTTGCTGATGTGGTTCCTTCGATCCAATTGGCTCCTGTCGGGCCGTTGATTCTCAGCGATGCTCCTTCCCCGCCATGCAGAGCAGCACCCTTCTGCCCCGGGCTGCGTTCTCCTTGGCCTGGCGGGTGGTGGGCAGGAGCCCGGGGCTCAGCATGGCCCAGGGGCAGAGCACAGCCCCGGTGCCTGCCCGTCTCTGATCCCCTGTACATCTGTGACAGTGGATACCTCTGTCTCTCTGGCAACAGCTGGCGCCATTCCCTGAGCCCGTGCCCAGCAGTGGGGGTGTCGGGGAGAGGCCCGGCTTGGTTGGCCCTGACCCGAGCTTTGCAGCCCAAAGGGGGGTGGAGGGGCTGGCTCATGGGGAGCTGGCTCTGCCAGGTACCGTGACGGTAACCAGAGAGAGGCGGGTCCATTAGGTGCCCTGCGGCGGATTTTGTTGGGCTGGGGTTGGAGCCAGGATTCCCAAGGACGTTTGTGACAATCACTAAACCCCCTGGAATGGACTAAACCAGGCAGCTCTGAAAGCCTCTCTGGCGGGTAGTTTATGTTCTCGCGGCTCTTGGCGGCATGAAATATTGCACTCTCGGCTCGCTAATGCATGCAGCCACTTAACCGTTTGCATAGCGGCTCGGCACTGGGGGGGGGCGGTGTCTCTTTCCGGGGCTAGTTCAGGGGAGGGGGCGCGGTGGCAGTTTGCACCCCAGGCCGGAGCGAAGGGCCATGTTTTGGGTCGTTCCCCTTCTGGCACGGCACGTGCGACACTCCGGGCTCTAGGCGTGTCCCTGCTCCACTGCCCCCGGCCGGGCGGCTCTCTGCTCCTGGGTAACGCTCATCAGCCACCCGGTAGCGATCACCAGCTGAACCTGCCGTGAGCCCAGGCCATGCGCCTGCTTGCCGGGGACAGGGGTTGGTGCACGTGTGGCCTGCAGCTGAACGGCCGTTGGCTTGGAGCTCCTCGGAGCTCCCCAGCTACGCTGGCAGGGCCACCTCCCAGGGCCCACAGGCACGTTACTGATTCGATATTCCCCTCTGAATCGGTGCTGTCCCCTCTGTCAGTGCTGACCCCAAAGCTCCAGCGTGATGCCAGGGGGCACTGTGCTGCGGGCAGCGGCAGGGCTCATTAGGGGGCGCTGTCCCCTCTGAGTCAGTGCTGACCCCAACACTCTAGGGGGCGCTGTGCTGCAGGGAGCAGGGAACGGGGCTCAGAAGGGGTGCTGTGCTGCAGGGAGTGGAGGGGGGGCTCAGTAGGGGGCACTGTCCCCTCTCAGTCAGTGCTGACCCCAATGCTCTAGGGGGCGCTGTGCTGCAGGGAGTGAAGAGGGGGGATCAGTAGGGGGCGCTGTGCTGCGGGGAGTGGAGAGGGGGCTCTGTAGGGGGCGCTGTGCTGCGGGGAGTGGAGAGGGGGGCTCAGTAGGGGGCGCTGTGCTGCAGGGAGTGGAGAGGAGGGCTCAGTAGGGGGCGCTGTGCTGCAGGGAGTGAAGAGGGGGGATCAGTAGGGGGCGCTGTGCTGCGGGGAGTGGAGAGGGGGGCTCAGTAGGGGGCGCTCTTCCCTCTGAGTCTGTGCTGACCCCAGTGCTCTAGGGGGCGCTGTGCTGCAGGGAGTGGAGAGGGGGGCTCAGTAGGGGGCGCTGTGCTGCAGGGAGTGGAGAGGGGGCTCTGTAGGGGGCGCTGTGCTGCGGGGAGTGGAGAGGGGGGCTCAGTAGGGGGCGCTGTGCTGCAGGGAGTGGAGAGGAGGGCTCAGTAGGGGGCGCTGTGCTGCAGGGAGTGGAGAGGAGGGCTCAGTAGGGGCGCTGTGCTGTAGGGAGTGGAGAGGGGGGCTCAGTAGGGGGCGCTGTCCCCTCTCAGTTAGTGCTGACCCCAAAGCCCCAGTGACGCTAGGGGTGCCATGGTGCTGGCTCTGAGTTAATGCCCATTGGAGGTGCCGCTCCTGTGGTGACTGCTGGCACTCTGGGGCACTGCACCCTGCCTGCTGGCACAGGACTCCCCACTTCCTCTCCACCCCCCCGGTCACACTGTGGCTGGTCTCCCACCCCCCCAGGGACTGGGCTGCTCCGGCAGGCTGGGTCTTGGTGAAGGGCCATTGATGAGTGGAGTGGCCACCGAGGCCAGTGCTGTTGCAGCCCCTGGTGCCAGCCTGCGGGGCCCTGTCTCGGCTGGCGCTCCCAGGCTGGTTTGTGAAACAGGGCCAGAGTAGGGCTGTGGGGCGGGGGCAGTTCCTGGGCCTCGCTGCCGCGTTCCCCGTATTGCCTGGGAAAGCAAGCCAGCTTTCGGCAGGGCCCTGATCCGCTGGCTGGGGCTGGGGCCATGCCAGTCTGAGCTACACGCGCTGTGTATTTCAGACCTCGCGGCTGGCAGGGACTGAACCTTGTTCCTGCGTTGGCCCTGATCCTCCCCCCCAGGGATGCTGGGACCCGCTGGTTCTGCCGCTGGGTGTGTGATGGGCCGGGGCAGGGAGGGGCAATGCCTGTGGTGAGGGTCACACAGGCGAGAGCTGGACGGGCTGCGATCGCTGGCTTTGCTGGCCTAGTGTCCCAGCTGGGGCCTCTGCAGCCCTGCCCTAACCGGTGCTGATCCCTGCCCCGCTCCAGGCACTGTCTCTGCTCCCATTTGAAATCCTCTCTCACACAGAGCGTCTGGTTCCTTTTCCCCTGCAGGCAGAGCTCTGGCGCCAGCAAAGAAAACCTCCCGTGGTGGGAACCCCTGGGTGGCCGTGATCCTTTCCTGGGTGTTGGTGCAGGTGAGTTGGCTGCGCTCTTCGTCTGGCATCTCATCACAGAGGAGCCCAAAGCTAGACCCAAGCAGCAGTCAGATATGCAGCCACCTCTGGGATGGAGAGCAGCAGCCGTAGTGCCGCCCGTCCATGGTGGGTGGGGACTGGCTGAGGACACGGGCCCAGACCCGTAGAAGGGCCATGGGATCTCAACCGTGAACTGGGCACAAGGCGTGTATTTAAAGGGGCTGGCTGGCCTTGTTTTTAAGGCTCTGGGCTGGGATTCAGGAGGTCTGGGATCTTTCCACAGACTCCCTGTGGGACCTTGGAGACTGTGCCTCAGTTTCCCGCCTATGAAACGGAGAGGTCAATGCTTGGTGCGAGCACACAACCCTGCCCTGCTGAGCTGGTGCAGTGAGGGGCTGAGACACCAGGGCCTGGGCAGTCCAGAAGGGGGAGTCACCTGGATCTGTGGGCCAACCGGGCCTTGGGGCTCCCTTCTGGCTGGCCGGTATCCGCAGCACAGAGATCCCTCTAGTTCTGCGGCTGGCAGGATCCTGGACCCACTCTTAACCCTTTCACTGCTGCGTGCCAGCAGCCACTCTATGCAGCATTGGCACCTGGTAACGCCCCTTGGCTGGACTGTTTCCACTTCTGCCCCTTGGGGTGAGTCTGGTCCTTGGCTTGGCTCCCTGTGGGGCACTTGGGGCCTCATTTTCAAAGGAGTCTGCCCCCCACTGAAGTCAACAGGAACTGGGAGGGGGCACTTGGCCCCTTTGGCAGCCAGGCAGGCACCATGTGGGCCCTGTTCTCAAGTCCCAGCATGTCACAGTCATTAGGTTGTACGTGGGGGTGTCTCTAGGGGTGCTGTTCAGTCGGGGTCCCGGGGCAGCAGCTGGGGTCCCAGGGCTTCGCTCCCCAGTTCTGTGTGAAGCTGTGAGCTCTCCCCCCGAGACCTCCCAGGGGAAGGAAACACTCTAATTCCGTGCGCAAAGGGCTCCCCGTGCGGGTGGGGGTGGGGGTCGCTGTGCCGCCGCATGGATCATTGCGTTGTGCCCGGAACCTGCCATCAGCCAGGCTGCAGGAGTAGGGAGGCAGCGCCAGCTTCGCGACTCAAGAGCAAGCTCGTCTCCACTCCGCCAAATTGGACAAATATATGTAATGCTAAAAAATTGCCCCATTAGCCGGCAGGGAACATGGACACACGCATGCATGAGATGTCGCGCTGACCTCCGCCAGCTCAGCCCTGATTGGAAGTGGCTGGGATAACAATCCATTTCTGGGGCCTGGGCTCCCAGCGCCCACCTGCAGAGAGTAGACACGTGACGGGGCGTCGGGGGGAGCCCAGTGCCAGCTCCATGCCAGTACAGGAGAACCAGGGCGATGGACAGCAGGGACTCACAGACAGAGCCGCAAACCCAAAGGTGCCTAACTCTTATTGAAGCCAATGGGAGTTAGGAGCCTAAATTCCTTTGAGGATCTGGCCCTTTGGCCGCTGGCCACGTGGACAGCTTGTCCGGAGCTCTGGGACCACACCTGGTTGGCATGAAGAGGAGCGGATTGCTGCCAACGTCCAGCTAGAGCTGCGGCCCGTTGAGGCTCCAGGTCCCAGCCCGCTGTGCCGTACAAACACAGAACCGAGAGACGGCCCCTGCCCCGGGGAGCTGACAGTCTCGGTGTAAGACAAGGGGCAGCTGGTGGAGATCAGGAGACGCCAGCAGGCTGCACGCTGGCCACTGGCCTGAATGCAGCAGCCATCTGGGCCCAGTGCTGAATGGCAGGGCAGCACCAGCCGGTGCGAGAGGGGGACCCGTTGCCTGGCCAGCTCCAGTCGGCAGCTGCTCCTGAGAGTTTTTCTTCCTCTGGAGTCAATTGAATCACAAGCCCCGTGGTGTGCGGGAGGAATCGCCCTCCCCTGCCATTAGCTAATGGCTGCGTCTTGCCAAGGGGCCAGGCCTGGCCCCGGGAAAGGGGAGAGTGCCCACCCATGCTGGTGCGGGCCAGGCAGCAGGGAGCTGAAAATTGCCTCAAGGGGCTGGCGCTGGGCGGGCTCCTGCTAGGGGAGCGTCATTCTGCCATGGAGAGGGAACTGCCCTAGGCCCGGGCTGCCTGGCATCTGTCCCAGCTGGGTTGCCCTGGGGTGCTTGGGCCCAGAGGCAATGGGGGTCTCTCTAGCCCCCCAGGCACTCTGGTGACTCTCACATGAGCTCCAGACTGCAGATCCAAAATGGCGGGCAGCTGCCCTGGCTGATGGGCGCAGCGTGCCCCATGGCACTGACACATGGCAGGGGGTGAGGGCCTCACACACGGCTGTTGAGAGAAATGCCAACCCCCTGGCTGAGCTGGTGCCTTGGCGCTGCCACTGGAATCATGGAAGCTCGGCCTGGACAGGCCCCAGGCAGACCCATCCCCACCAGCTTCGGGGCCCAGGGTGGGGGAGGCCCCGACAGGCTCCAGCGATGGGGCTCCCAGGCCAAGAGCTGAACCCCAGCTTCCCGCCAGCAGAGGGTGACGTGAGCTCAGAGCCCAGTCCCAGCAGCAGGGCTGGGGGTGGGGGGAGCCCAGACCCAGACGAGTCGGGGCTGCGGGGCAGAAGTGAGGGGCAGCAGCAGAGCTGGGGGAGCCCAGGGCTGGGGTGGCAGGGGGCTGTGGGTCAGAACTGAGGGGCCTGGGCCGAGCTGGGGGGTGGGTGGGGAGCCCAGGCTGAGCTAGCAGGGGGCTGCCGGTCGGGAGTGAGGGGCACGGGCAGAGCTGCGTGGGCAGGTCAGGGCTGGAGTGGCAGGGCTGGGGCACCATACCAGCCCTACGGAGTCACCCCATGTCCTAGCAGCTAATGGCCCTTGGCAGCCTGCCTGAGACAGCCATTTCCAGGCCTGCTCCCAGCCCCCTGCAGGTTCCCGTTCCACCCCCCATCTCCCCCTCCCAGCCTCCCCAAACAGCAGCTAGTTGAGGACTCCCTGATAGCAGCCTCTCCCGGCACCCCCTGCTGCCTTCCCCCCACCCCACGCCTGGCCCCCCTGCCCTGCTGGCTCTGGGGTTTGCTACCTTTCAGCTCAGATCCTTTCCCTTGATGAGCAGCTAACTGAATTATAAATCAAAGGCAAACGGCTGGGCGAGCGAGGGCGGGGGGTGGGGGACTCCATTAGCGCAGCCAGGCACGATTACCGTGGCTCGGCGCTATTAAGCTCCCAACGAGCTGAAATTCCCAATTGCTGAAATGGGTTGAATAATCTAAAGCGCCCCACGTGGAGTGGTTGCTGCGGGTCAGGCTGCACTGCTGGCTTCGCGGCTCAGAGCGGCTCCCAGCCGCACTGGGGTGGGGGTGGCTGGGGTGCAGCTCCCCAAGAGTGCAGCAGGCCCTCCCCGGGGGTGTGGGCACCAGCAGGCTCAGGATCATGGAGCTGCCGGTCACATCTCTTCAGTGCTTAGATCTAGCTCCCTCCATCCAGCTGAGGTACCCCCCGCTTTACCCCAGGACTGGGCGTGGTCCGGATGCTCCCCTGCACGTCCCCTGCTTTACCGCAGAGCTGAGGGTGGCTTGCACACTCTCCTGCATGTCCTCCCTTTACCGCAGAGCTGAGTGTGGCTTGCACACTCTCCTGCATGTCCTCCCTTTACCGCAGAGCTGAGTGTGGCTTGCACACTCCCCTCCATGTCCCCGCTTTACCCCAGGGCTGGGCGTGGCCCGCACACTCTCCTGCGCATCCCCACCTTTGCCCAGGCTGCTTGCTTCCCTCTTATGCCCAGGGCCTTGGGGACAGGCCCATCCATTGTTCTCAGGGCAGGAGCCAGATTCAGTGAGCCCCCCCACCCCAGCCTCCGATCAGCTCTTCCCCCAGGACTCAGTCGAGATCCCGGTCCAGACGACCAGACGCACGCGACTGGGCAGTCTCTGAGAAGCTGTTTCCCGGCTGACGCGCTGGGCTGGCTGTGACCCATGGCCCCGTGGACTCCCCAGGTGCGGGCTCCGCTGCTGGGCTCAGCCCACTGGGACCCCCAGCGCAATGCAGCCCATGTGGGGACAGGCCTTCAGCCATGGCTGGGCTGATTTGGAGCCACTGGCCCGGCCCCTGTGGGAGAGGCTGTGGCCATGACTCGGGGCGCCCAGGCCAGCTGCCCCAATAATGGACGTAGCAGTAATGGCTGGGTGGGTTTAGCTGTTGAATACATCAGGCTGGAAGGGGCCATTATTGCCCCCCACAAGCCCGGCCACACTGCGCGTGCCCTGTCTCATGCCAGCGCCTCAGGCTGGGGTGCGGCCCTGGCACTGCTCCCCTCCCAGCAGGAAGATTTCAGCTGTTCAGTGGCTCTCTGGACCCTGAGAGCAGATCTGGCTCCCGCCCTATGCTGCTCCTCTCAGGGGGATGGCTCCACGGTGACCCCCAGGGTGGAGGGGCTGGATTTCACTCCTGGGGCCCCCCGTGAGAGGTGAACGGGAAGGGCCAGCGTGGGGGGCATGGTGGGGCGCCATGCCTGGGGTTGGGAGCCGGGTGAATGTGGTGCCAGTCTCTCCGTGCCGCACAGGTGGGCGCGGGAGGAAGGGGGGGTGCCCTGGGCAGAGATGCCAAGGGAGCCCATGGCAAGGGAGCTGGCATCCTAGCTTCCCTCAGAGGGCCATGGGGGCCCAGTATCTGGCTCAGTGCTTTCAGAGCCAGTGGGGCAGGTCAGAGTTGGCGGTGCCCTTGGGGTTGCCCAACGCTGCCTCCTGCCCTGCCGCTGGATCCTGCCCTACTCTAGCTGGTTGCCCAGCCAGAGTAGCCTCCAGCCCTCTAAGGTGTGCGGGCTCCATTCGCCCAGCCCCGGGTGCCCCCGTAGCTCAGCCCAGGGCTGTGCCAGCCAAGGGGGCGCCTGACACTCTTGTCTCCCCCAGCTGGTGCTGTTCTCCGGGAAGCTGAACACTATCGCCGCCATTGTGACCATCTTCTTCCTGCTGGTCTACGCCACCATCGACCTGGCCTGCCTGGCCCTCGAGTGGGCGTCAGCCCCCAACTTCAGGTACCCGGACCGGGGTGGGAGGTAGGGGGGGGAAGAGGCTGTGGCAACAAGACTGTCTGCTAGCGGGGTGTCCAGGAGCAGCTGGCACCAGCCATTGTGACGCACTCACACCCCCGTGCCGTGCCCCGCCTGGTAACCCCCGACTCGCAGTGCCACGAGTGCCGCCAGGCAGTGGGAGGCCAGGCTGGGCTGTTAATTAGGTACCCCCATGCCCCCCAAACCCACCAGGGAGGGAGGGCAGGCCTTTCCCCACCAGCCAGCACTGGGCTAGAATCTGCCAGCCCCACATCCCCTCCCCCACACCGCCACCCTTCCCCAGGCTGTGTGCGTGGAGGAAGCAGGTGGAGTGGAGGGATGGACTGGACGGGGCTTAGGTCCCCCAGCCCTGCGTTGGCAGCCTCTGCCACCTAAGTTCCCCCTCTTGGGTGCCCCGTGCTTGGCAGACGGGGGCAGGAGCTTGGCCAGCAAGCGACACGTATGCAGGGGTTGTGCAGGTCATGCTGTCTCCCCTCTGCCCCACCTCCCTGGGACTGGGGGGCAGAGATGCTCTCCTGGCTTGGTCAGCCCTCCCCAGAGCAGGGATCTTAGCCTGCACCGAGGTATCAGAGGAGATTCCCCCCTGCTTCTCACTGATGAACCTCCCCCGTGCTGGGCGCGAACTGATCAATGTGAGGCCCCCCCTCCCCCCCCAGCACGGTGTGATCTCGTGGTGTCGGGGGGGGGGGGGCATGTGATCAATCCCACCCACCTCCAATCCCATCAAGCCGAGCACGGCGCTGGGTAATAAGCATTTATGAGGCTGGTTAAAAAGCTTTTGCCCTTGAGCAAATACCATTTTTAGTCAGGGAAAAAACCAACCGCCCAATGGAAACACAAGCCCCGAGCGCGCCGGGCGATTGGTGGGAAATTTATGGCTCGCGTCCTGCTGCGCTCCTGGGGCAGCGTGCCAGGCAGGGCTGGAGCACGCCTTCCATTAGCGGTAATTAAACCGAGGGAGAGCCCAGCCTCCTTCCTGGAACAGCACGGCCGCCCGCTGCCCTGCCCCCCAGCAAAGGCAGGGCGCTGCCGGGGGCAGCGGGGCCTGCTGAGGAGGAGGAAGGTGGCTGGGTGGTGAAGACCCAGACGGAGTCCTGGGCTCTGGCCCCATTCCCCTTGGTCCAGCCACTGCATCGCTCAGGGTTCACCCGTGCAACAGGGGTGGGTCCCCTTCTGCAGGGGAAGGGGCTAGAGGCTGAGATGAGGACCCCATGGTTAGAGTCTAGTATACCCAAAGGGGGCCCAGGGAGGGGGACGTCCTATCACAGGTCAGGGCAGAACCCAGCTCTGGTAAGCCTCAGGAAACGTCTTAACCACTAGCCTGCGCTGCCTCTCCCTGCTGACATTCCCCTCCCCGCCCCCGTTAGCTGGTGCGTGCGTCCAGGCTGGGAGCGTGTGGGGCAGGGACTCTCTCTCGATGGGCACGTGCAGCGCCTGGCATAATGGGGTCCTGACTGCGGTGGGGTTCTCCAGGTGCTAACTACCAGACCCGGCTGCTGGAGGGGAAGAGCGGGTGCTGCGCCTATGGGGTGGATGCCACAGGTTTCCCAGGCCTGGAGAAAATGGCACTTGAATTAGGAAGAGTCTAGTGAAAACGGCCCAGTCTCTGTCCTTTTTTTGCGCCAGGGCCCGGGGGTCACGTGCTGAAGTTAATGGCTGGGAGTGGCACAGCCCTCCAGAGGCCAGGGTTCCTGTGGTTGGCATGGCTCAGGCTATGGCGCCCCTGCCTGCAGGGGACCTGGGGCTGGGAGCTGGCACTTCTAAGGCACCCTGGTGTGGAGTGTGGGCAGGGCTCTGCGCGTCAGGCTGATCCGGTCTCACTTATCCTCAGTGTGGCACAGCCCGCATGGCCTGGTGCTTGCTGAGAACTGCTCTCCCTGTCTTGCGCTGCCCAGCGTTAAATGGCAATGGCGCCAGCAGCCTGTCTACACTATGGTTCCCTGCATTGCCATTGCAGGAGGAGCACCTGGGGTGCTAGGGCAATGGAGGGGCATTTGCAGGAGATACTAAGGAGGAGCCTGCTGTGCCATGGGGACCCAGGTGAGGGGCCTGGCCGTGGGGGGCAGCACCTCAGTGGGGTTGGGTTATCCCTGGGTACCTACTGTTTATGTCAGCGCTGATCTCAGCCACTTCACTCTGCACAAACCTGCGCTGTCCTCCCTGGGCCCCAAACCAGACCCCAGAGCGTCTCTCACTGCTGGGCAGAACCCCTGGGCCCAGAGCGGGCCCCCATTCCCTGGAGAACAGCCACTGCCACCCTGGAGGAGACCATTGGTCCATCTGGTCTGGTATCCTGCCCCCGGGCCTGGTCTGTCCTGTTCAGTCCCCCGGGTATCTGAGCACCTTCCGGCAGCTCATGGAGCTGGGGGTGCCGTGGGGTGCCCTCACTGCCTCGCCGGGGTCATTCCTCTTTGTGCGGGCCATGACCTGCGTGGGGAGGTTGGTCTGGGACTGGCCCCTGAGAAAGCCCTGAACTGATGAGCCTGACCCTGGTGGTGGAGAGTTCCTCTGGCCCGAGGAGCAGAGCTGCCGACCACGGTCCCATCCGAGAGCTCAAGGCTCTTCTGGATACCCTGGGCCCAGGGCATGGAGCACCTTGACGGGGAGGAGCTGAGGCCTTGAGAGTGGCCCTGTTCTGCGTGGGTGGGGTGGGCTTGCGGTAGCCTGTTGCCAAGGTGTTGCAGAGTGCTGGACTGGCTGGCGTTTGCTGAGGCCTCTGTGCCCAGGCCTGGCGCGTGGCTGTCGTCCTGCTGAGAGGTGAGAATAACCGAGGTCGGGGCGTCGTCCACGGCGGGACCGTCTCCCACTCAGCCGCAGAGGGGGGAGGCATTACTCATGGATGCTGCTAGGCGAGAGCTCAGTGTCTTCCGGGAACCCAGCCGCCTCCTGACCCCAGGCTGACTCAGCCAGCTGCGGTCGTGCAGAGCAGACTGTGCCGTAGCTGCAAACTCTGCCGGGAGCTGTCCTCTGCCCACCCGCGTCCCCGCTGGCTGGCTTGGTTCAGCCGCTGTCAGGAGCTGAGCTTGGCTGAGCCCTGGGCCAGCCGAGTGACGGTGGGGCCCTGCGTGTCCCCTGGTCGTGGCTTTCCAAAGAGCCTCTGGGGTGCCCAAGGTCTTGATTTTCCTGCGGGATGAGGTGCCAGCGTGTGCCTGCCCCAATGCTGCCTCGGCTGGAACGCCACCGTCCCCGTGGGGCCAGGCTCCAGTGCAGGGCCCCAGAGCAGAGACAGGGCAGGTGACGGTGGCTTGGCCAGGGGTGGCAGGAAGCTGTGCCAGGCAGAGGGGACAGCGTGAGAAGATGCCCCGTGAGTTCCCGGGGCTGGGGCGAGAACGGAGAGCTGGCAGGGAGAGGTAGCCCCAGAGCCGGATGGGGGGGGCAGCCCCGAGCATGTGCTGAGGGGTGGGCGGCTGGGCTTGGTTAGAGTGTGGCTGGGGCTGGCCTGGCTAAAGGGCTCTCTGCCCGCCCCATCCAGCATCTCCCCCTCCCTCTGCATTGCTCTCCCCCTCCCCTGCCTCAGTGCAGCATTCTCCCCCCCTTCCCCACCGCTCGGCTCCCCCTCCTGCTCCTCGCCGACATGCGAAATAAAAAGGGGATTTTAATTACCTTTCAGCAAAAACAACAATTAGAGAAAATAACAGCTTCTGCGGGCCCGCCTCCTCTTTGCTCCCGTGCCGCGCCGGCTTGGGCGCCCTCGTCTGCTGGCACCCATCTGGCTGGCTCCGGCTGCGTCTCGTAGTGGAGCTGCCCCGTGGGCCGGGGTTCTTCACCTGTTCTAGCCGTGCTCTGTCTCTCTCTCTCTCTTAAAGGTTAAGGGCCTGGGGAGCGGGTTCTGCTCCATGTTCGTGGCTCATGGATCTGGAGTGCAGGACGGCTCCATCAACGCTGTGCCTGCCGGGATCTCCCCTGCTTGGGGAGAGGCATGAAAGGGCGGGAGCCAGGGTGCCCAGGTGGGAGCCCGTCTGAGTCTGCAGCCAGCCTGAACTGAGCTCTGAGCAGGGCAACCTGCCCCACTCACCGCAATGATGGCGTTCACTCTGAAACCTACTGGTGGCCATTCATGTGGTGCTAGGGTGCCTTACTGCCCTGCTAACAGAAGCTGTCAGCTCCATGCATATCCCACAACCCCAGTGCCGTCCCCCACCTCCCACCACGCACTTACCTGTGCCTTGGATTGGAGATGCCCCAGCCTGTGCGTGCCTCCTTCAGCGCCCCTAGGGTGAGGGGGCCGGAGGGCTGGGGAGCAAGTAGTGCGGGAGGAAAACTCAGTGCCCCCCAGAGGCGCCACGTCTCTTTCCAGCCAAGCGGCCAGGCCCCTCCCCTACCGATCCCCAGGGGCCAGGGTCACTGGCGTGGGATGGGGGGTGTGGGGGGTTGCCACAGCGATTGGGGGGGCTGCGGCTGGAGCGACCTGGGGAGGGGGCCCCTTGGCAGCGCTGAGGCGGAGAGCAATTTTCGCAGCTGGCTGCATTAGCGCAGGCGGGGGCCTGCTGGAGATGGTAATTGCCGGCGCCAGGCCCTGCCTAATGGATGTTGTGATTAAGCTCTTATTATGGAGCGGGAGGTGGGAGGGGGTGGGTGGTGATGGGGGAGGGGGTGGGTGGCGATTGTGGGGGGGGGCGCGAGCAACTCACGGCTTTGGAGATGGAAGGAGAGAGCCTGGGGTTTCTCCGCATGCCTGCCCAGCCCCACTGGAACAGCAACCCACCCACTCCACGGCACTCACAGGCCCTGCCTCACATGGCCCCTTCCCCTCCCAAGGAGGTGCCATGGTCGGGGGGGTGGGGTGGGGTGGGCCGCTCAGCTGCCCCCAAGGCCCTCCCGCACCCCCAGCCACAGCCCCTTCTCTCCCCTCAGCTGACCTGAGCTCCCCACTCCAGCGTAGCTTCCCCTCTGGGCACCTGCCCAAGAAGGGGGCGCTGCGCCCCCCCAACCTCCCTGGGGTAGGGAAGTGTCCATCAGCCCCCTCTGGCAGAGGAGAGGGGGACTGAGGCAAAGGATAGCTCAGGGTCACATGCCACAGCTGTATGAGAACCCAGGAGTCCTGATTCCCAGACCCCGCCCGCCCCGCTCTAACCCACTACACCCCCCCCCCCCACCTCTGAGAGCTGTGCACAGAACCCAGGAGTCCTGACTCCCAGGCACCCCCACTCTGCTCTAACCCACTACACCCCCCTCCCCTCTGAGAGCTGTGCACAGAACCCAGGAGTCCTGACTCCCAGGCACCCCGTTCTAACCACTAACCCCTCCCAGAGCTCAGTATTACATGCCAATGCTGAGCAAATCCCCCACTTCCCTCCCGCCCCCCCCCAGTGACGGGGCCAGGCAGGTGACAAATAGCTTTTACCTCCTGCCCACTGCAGCCACCTGTAGCTGCCCAGATGCCGAGCCTGTCCTCCCGCCCGCTGAGGGCCCTTGGGCTACGCCTTGGCTCAGTGTGAGTTGTGATCACCTCTGGCCGGCCTCCCTTGCTCTCCAGGCCGGCTCAGTAGCCATCAGCCAGTCCCCGGCTGATGCCAGTCACTGCCAACTCCTGGGGCCGTGGGCAGAGGAACAGGGGTGGGAACGCCTGGCCTTGCCCTGCGCCCTGATCACAGCAGCCTGGCGCCCAGCAAGCCCAGAGGGGGCCACTCCCGCCCGGTTGGGGCCACTTCATGCTGGCTCCTGCAGCCACAACACAGCCCTGGGCCGAGCCACCCGCTGGCTCTCCTGGGCTGGGCAAGGTGCAGGCAGGGGACGGCGACCGCTGCTGAGGCCAGCATGCTGCCTGGCCAGGGGGCTAGAGGCTGGCAGAATGAGGTGGTGGGTCCCAGCCCTGCCCCACCCAAGAGCGCCAGGGCGACCACAGCCAGCTCAGCACAAGCGGAACTGGCTTTGTAGCCCTCAGGCTGGCGGGTGCTCCTTCCGGCTGCTCCCTGCAGGGGGCGCTTGGCTGGCGGCACCCGCCCTGGGGGGAAAGGGAGGCCTTCAGGCGCGGGGCCACTGGTCCAGCCCCATTGACACCCTCCGTCTTTGGGAAATAAGGGGCTTTGCCTTCACTTTCCCTGGTTCTCTTTCTGGTCCTCAGTTCTCTCGGAAACATCCTCTCCCTTAATTTCCTGTCGCCTCCCTTCTGGGCCCCCCATGTGCCCCTCTCCCTCCCCGCCTTGCCCTGCTCTGGATCCTGCAGCCTGGCCTTTCCTAGGAGGCTCCTCCTCTGGGCTTGCTGGAGCGCTGCTTGTGTTCCTGCCAGCCCCTCTCTCCTCCGTTGCAGCTGCCCCGGGTAGCGGGCAGATGGCAGCAGCGCTCTCTGCCCATGCCACCCGCGGGCACCAGCAGCAGACTCCTGTGCTGGGCAGTTCTGCACAGTTTCCAGACCAGCTGTTGCGGGGAGGCCGGGCCTCCTGCCTCAGAGGCCACGGATCTGTCGTCACTCAGTGCCCGAGTGGGATTGCACTTGGTCGATCTGGCTTCAGCCTTGGCCCCCGGGGCCGTTGGTGGGGGTCCCGCTTTGCCATGGTCGGAAGGGGCGAGGAGGGGGGGCGTTTTCCCCGAGTGCTCCCCGCCTTCCCAAGCCCTGAATTCGCCCCATGCTGAGCCGTGCGGCCGAGGGCAGGAACGGCCCCTGGAGGATCTGCTCCAGTGAGTGCCGCTCGCCGGGCGCGCCTGTGCCAGGGATTGGCGCTGATTCAGCCTGCAGTCTGTTGGCGGCGCAGTGGGTAATGAATTGTTTATGACCCGTGCCTCGGCTTTGCAATGAGCTGAAACGTGTCAGATAATAAGTTGTTTATAAGCCGTAAATCTGGGGCACAATAAACCAAAGTCGGGTTGTTTAAGCATGAGTTGTGAGCTGATGCCCCATTGGGCCGGGCATTGATGATGAGTTGCGAGCTGGCGTCCCATTGGCTAGCGGTTCGGCGCCGAGGCACGGGCATGGCTTCCGTTGGGCGGCGAGCTGATGATGAGCCCTGAGCTGCGAGCCCATTGGGCAGCAGGTTGGTGATGCGTCGTGAGTGCCAGTCTCATTGGGTAATGGCTTGATGATGAGTTGTGAGCTGAAGTCCCGTTGGGTAATGAATTACGCAGAGACATATTTGCTTGGGAGAAGTAAATCTGGTCTGCACATTGTTGCCGAGTTGTGATTATATTGTACCACGCTCTGTAAATCACGGATAACGCCTTGATATACGGCGCCGAGAGCGGGTTGTAATTGAAACCAAATGCAGGCAACTCAGTGGCGCGGCGTCTCTCCAGCAGGGCCGCTTTGCTTCCCGCGCAGAGCGAAGCCGGGCAGCGATGCCCAGGGTGCAGCGTAGCTGGCACTTTGGGATGCCCTGGAGCTTCCCTGCCGGAGCCGTCTCCACCTTCCCTGGAGCTTCCCTGCTGGAGCCATCTCCAGAACTCCAACTCGCCATCATAATCATCCCCAAAGAGCTCTCGGGCTCTGCCAGTGGTAGGTGGCGTTTGTGAGCTCACGGGCTGACCTAGGCTTGGGATCCCAGACTCCGGGGTTCTGATTCTGTCTTTGGACAAGTCACTCCCCCGCTTTGCCTCAGTTTGCCCACCTGTGAAATGGGGACGATGCTCTGTGCCCATCTCCCAGGTAGGTTAGGGATGAAGAAGTTAATGGGTCCAAGCCTCATGGCAACGGGATTCCCAGCCTTTGGCATGATCGCTGGCTCCCTCCCTCTCTCACTCAGATGGGAGATGGGGGTCCCCTTGGTATCTCACTAGGGTGCCACTTCCTGCAGCACCTGTGCACTGAGCTCCCCCAATGTGAGGAATTGCAAGCCCTGTGAGGGTTTTCTCGGCCAAACGCTGCCATTTTGTTCAGCCCGGAAAGGAGATTCCCAAGAGGGAATGTGCCGCAGAGTTGTCCCCCTGCATGGTACGCTCCTGCTGCTTTAGGGCATGGCTCTGGCTCTGTGACCATGAATGGAGCACAGGTGCAGGCAAGAACATCTGTTGCAACAGTATGTATCTCTGATCATTTTAGACTGCAGTGTCTAAGGGCTAGACGCCAGCCTAGCGTCTGTTACTGCTCCCCGGTGCTCCTGGCATATAGCTGGCCGTTATGGGGCAAGCAGCATAATGGGATGATGGGAAGCTGTTCTCGGGTGCGATCCCGGCGCTCACCCCTTACCCTGGGGCTAGGCAGAGGTCAGAGGAGGAGAAATCTCAGGGAGCCGGGGAACAGCAGCAGGGCGAGAGGAGCTGGCTGGCTGCAGCTCATGCACATAGCCTGTTGCTGGGGCGGCTGCTTCAGCCACACAAGGACACGTCAGGCATGTTCCCTCCAGGCCGCGGCTGTTCGCTGCTCTGCCCAGAGCAGCACTGGGCTCGTTTTCGCACAAAGAGCAATTAGCGGCTTCCGATGTAATTAGCTAACGATCAAGCAGCCTGACACATAAGGAGAGCGGGCTGCCTGGCTGCATTCTCCTCTCCCAGCCCTACGCTCGCCCAGCCACCCGCCCGATTCACGCAGGATGCTGGGCTCAGGCTTTGGGGGCAACGGCCCTGAGCACCCCTTCCTGTTCACTAGGACATGCTCAAACCCTCCTCATGGGGAGCAGCCCCAGAGCTCGGGCCGGTGAGCAGGCAGAAGGGAGCCCCCAGTTCTCCAGCCTTTGGAAACCAGAGAGGTGGCCTGGCCCGGTGAGATCTGGCGTTTGCCCCATAGATCTGAGTGCTGGGCGGGCAGGGCGCTGGGCTGGGCGTGGCCTGTGATCTGGTGAGATGTGAAGCAACAGGGTTAAAACTCAGAGGTGGCTAGTGGCAGTGGCCCAACTCTGCGCCCTCCCCCGGCACATGCACACGCGTGCCCACATCCACACACGCATGTCTTCAGCGTCCCCACAAAGGGGAGCTGGGCAGCTCTGCATGGAGGCACGGGAGCAGACAGGCTCGAGGAGCTCAGGATAGTTTCAGGTGTGTCTGGGGTCCCGCTGGCCCAGCTGTCCAAGCACTAATTACTAAGTGGATGGTAATTGACAGTCCCTGTCCCGCTCCAGTTTGCTGGGCACCGCAGCCAGCTGGGGAAGCCAAGAGGCCTCCATGAGAAGGAATTAATGATCCAGATACATTTTGAAGGAAAATAAGCCCCGAATTCGGCTTGGCTAGAGACACAATCCTCCCCCTGAAGATCCGTGGGGAAACTGAGGCCTGGGGTCACACAGGGAGCCAGTGGCAGAACTGGGAAGGGGCCTGTGATGAAGCGGGACTGTTCTTAATGTTTCCTCTGAATATTGTGGGGGTGCCTCAGTTTCCCCTGTGCAGTTCTTAAGTATCTAGGTGGTGGGATAAGGGTGTATGATCATTGCAGAGCCCTAGAGGGCAGGTGTGTGCAGGGGTCTGGACACAGAGAATGGCCGACACCCTGTTTCCTGGCAACTGATGGCCTGGGCCCTTCCCCCCTGCAAGGTGAGAGCTAAAGGGTTGGAGAACAAAGGAATCAGGTGGCCTGGACAAAGGGAAAAGGGACAAAGCCCAGAGCAGGAGGGGCTGGAGGGAGTTTCAGTTTGGGGCTGGCTGGGGACATGGAGTGAAGTGCAGATGTGGTTGTCTGGCTCCCTGCCCCCCAAAATGGACTCGGCTGAGGGGTCTTGTTCTCTGCACCTACAAGCTCTGGTTTAGACCATGTTCCTGTCATCTAATAAACCTCTGTTTTACTGGCCGGCTGAGAGTCATGTCTGACTGCGGAGTTGGGGGGCAGGACCCTCTGGCTTCCCCAGGACCCCGCCTGGGCGGACTCGCTGTGGGAAGCGCACGGAGGGGCAGAGGAGGCTGAATGCTCCGAGGTCAGACCCAGGAAGGTGGAGCCGTGTGAGCTGTGTGTCCTGCAGACAGGCTGCTCCCAGAGAGGAGACTTCCCCAGGTCCTGACTGGCTGCGTAGGGAGCAGTTCCAGAGCAGCGCCCGGGGACTTCGTGACAGAGCCATGGGGCCGATTCTCAGCCCCATGCCCCCTGCTCCAGCCCATGCTGTCTGGCCGTGGCGTGGGGCTGAGGCTAGGAGTCTCCCTCTTCTGTCAGCACCCTGCTGCCTGCCCCAGGGCTTCCCAGCCCCTCAGCCCAGAGCAGTGTGTCCCTTTGCAGATAGCTCCTCCTGGGCCCATCCTGCAGGTGCTGGGTGCTTCCCCAGAGGCGCTGCCGGGCCTGCTCCTGTAGCCTCCAGCGAGAGCAGAGGCAGTGCCGCACAGCTCCGGATCGGGGCCCCTCAGCCTTTATTACGCGCGGGGAGCCTGGAGATGAAGGATAAAATGCCTTCCCCAATCGATCACTGCCGCTGTTATCAGACACCCGGCACCGGCTCTCCGCGGTGATTGGCAGGCCCCGGCGCTCCGAGTCATTGAATTCCCCTCACATCCTCCAGCCCTGCGTGCTCAGTGCTGCCCTTCACCCTGCCAGCAGGTGTCGGTGGGGGGCTGGTCCGGCTCCCATGCCCAGCCGCAAGGGGAAGGGACCCCGTGCCTGCCAGGAAGGGTGCCCTGGGCAGGGAACGCTCCTGCCGTGGGGGCTGAGGAGCAGACCGTGCGCCAGCGCACCCCTGGGCGGCCTGTGCCCACCCACAGCAGAGGATGGGTCCGTCTGGCTGAGCGGCCTGGCCTGCTGAGACCCCAGCCCAAAGCTCCATGATACGGGCAATCGGGGCTGGCCCCGGCTCCCTACCCCAGGGCGACACAGGTACTGCTGGGGTCGAGTGGAGTGGTCCTGGCAGAGCGGGACTTGAGACAGTCTGCTCCCCAAGTGGGCTGGTCCCCCTCGGCTAATGCAGCGTCCCCATGAGGTGCTGGGATGGGGGGTAGCTGGTGCTCTGGTACCGTGGCGCTTCCGGGTGTACACCTCCCCAGCACGCTTGCAACCAGGCGGGCCCTGGAGATGGGCCCTGGTTGAGGGCGGGAGGGGCCTGGGGGAGCATGCATGTCACCTGCCAGCATCCTAAGAGTTAACATCCCAGCCGGCTCTTCTGCTGGGCTGGTGGGGGGAGCATTTATGAGGATCGATTCCCCACTTAGCCGCAATCTCACTTTATTATTCACCTTTTTTCCCTTTAGAGCAGAAGCAACCCCCCCACACACACACTGCCCCCGCCTCCCTCCCCTCTGGCCTTTGTCTCTGGTTTGCCGGGTTGTTGCTTGCGGCTGGGGGTGGGGAGCATCATTACCGGCCTTCCTTAAATCTTCCCAGGCAATCTCGCTCAGACAGCGGGTGAGATGAGTACTGGGTAATTAAGCCATATATGGCCCCCCCAAGCTGAGCCCTGCGCCGGCCTTTTAATAAAATGCACCATTGGAAATCCCAGCCCCTCTCGAACGCTGGCCCCGGACTGGGGAACTGTATTTCTACTGGGCTCATCCCCAGGTCCGACCCCCCCCATCCCCCAAGTATGAAATTAAAACAACTAAGGATTGCCTGCGATAAAGCAGCCCATGAGAGCCTTCGGCCCATGCCTCCCAACCATCCCACTACTGCTACTCTGGGGGGCCGGGGAGGGCTCTTCCCCATGGATGCTGAGTGGGGAGACAGCCAGGGTGTGGTCGGGCTCAGGGCCCTGCTGGATGAAGGCAAGCGGCTGGCCAGCATCTGTCCCATTTTCACCAGCCAGAAGGCTGGGCTGGTGCCCGCTGGTGCCACGGAGCACGAGTGGCTCCTGCCATCGCGGGCAGCTGAGCTGTGACGGATTCGCCATGCCTGGCTGGTCGGGGTGGTGCCCGGCCTAGGAGGTCCATCCCACAGGCCCCAAGCGCTAGGTTTGGGATGGGGATTGGGAACCACCGGCTGTAATGCCCGGCCCTGGCGTGGCCCTCTCCCGATGCCCCTTCCCAGAGGGGTCAGTCGTGCTGGGTCCGGTTCTCCCCTTGGCTGCTCTCCTGGGGGAAAGATTCCCCCCCCCTGCCCCTGCACAAGTCCCCAGTTGGATTAGAACCAGCCCGACCCCGAGGCTACCCCCGCCTGAGCCCTCTCCCTGCCCCCGCTGACTAGCCCTGGGCTCCCTCTCGCTAGCCGAGGGGCCAGGTGCCTGCGCGGCTCCCGGCTCCTGCTGCCCGCGCTGAGGACCCATCTCTGCTGTCCCCTGCAGGCCCACGTTCCAGTACTTCACCTGGCACACCTGCGTGCTGGGCATTCTGGGCTGCGGGGTCATGATGTTCCTCATCAGCCCCATCTACGCCTCAGCCAGCATGGCCTTCATGCTGCTGCTTCTGCTGGCCCTGCACTACCTGTCCCCGAGCAGCAGCTGGGGCTACATCAGCCAGGCCCTCATCTTCCACCAGGTAAGCGTGGGCGCCTCCCCCGGTTAGGTTAGCTGGGCCTGCCCCCTCCCAGGTGTCTCCCTCCCTGCTGGGGATCGGGGGCACCTTCCTCTCTCACCTTGCTGCCTTGGGAGCCCCGGCTCCCTGCTCGTTCAGAGCAATCCCCTGCCCCGGCGCAGCCTTGGCCTGGCCCCATTCCCCAGCGCTGGGCCCACGCTCCCAGCGGCCTCCCCAGCCCCGGGGCGGGAGCCACCTTGCCCGCCCAGCCTGTCATTTCGAGGCGTCAGATCACCGCTGAAAACTCCCATTACAGCTTAATGGACGCTGCGCGGAGCACCGGGGCGGCGTTCGGGAGCTCGCGCCTCATTGCCGTTCCGCCGGGCGGTGTGAGTGGAACGGGAGCGGGGGGGTCTCCTCTCACCGACACGGGTGTAAATCCGGGGGGACCCTGCGGGGTCAGTGGGGCTGCTCCAGAGTCACACGCTTCAGGGAATGGCCAGCTGCCTTTGACGGCAGGTGGTGTCCTAGCAGCGGGCACCATCCTAGCAGCGGGCACTGTCCCCGGTGGGAGCCACACCCAGAGGCCGATCCCAATCTCACATTACTCCACAGGCCTCGGCGGTGTCACTCCTGATGACGCCAGTGTGAGATCAGTCGGGCTCCTAGTCTGTGGGGCTCAGGGAGCTGGCTGGGCAGGGTAAACATGGCTCAGGCAAGGGTATTTAGGTTCCTAATTTCCATTGAAAGCAATGGCGTGAGGCTTGGAGGAGCTGGGCTGTGCCGTTTGCATTGCTCTGGCCCCGGGGCACCACTCACACCCCCCAGGAGCGAGGGGGAGAGCAGGGAAAGCCACTGAGGCTCACTAGAAGTGAGTGGGGGCGGGTGCCAGCCTTCCCCCCAGCATGGAGGGACCCAGAGCCCTGGCCTCTGCAGGGGACTAAAGCCGCCCATACCTGCAGCACATGGTGTGAGCCGCGCCCGTGCTCTGGGGGTGTCCCTGGGGTGGGGGTGGGAGGAGCTGCCACCAATGGGGTGCTGAGTTACCGAGAATCAGGATGTTGTTTTCTTGGGGCTGAAAGGAATGGGGGGGGGGGGGGGTGTAAAATGCGGGGGAGGGGCTGGACAACTTCCAGCATAGGAGGAAGCAAGCTCCCGACCTGCTTCAGCCCGACCTACCTAGCACCTCCCCCTCCCCAGGTGTGTCCTGTCCTTCTCCCCCCTCACCCCCATGCAGCAATCTTGTCCATTTCATCCCAAAGCTCACGGATCCCCAGGATCAGAGCTATGCCCCCAGCTATGGGACAGGCCCTTTGCCGGGCCAGACCCCAGACTCCCCCGGGTCTCACTTCGGGGGAGGCCACACACCTCCATAGCCTGGACCACTGGGGCTCCAGCCCTCCTGCTTCACCCTGTGAGCTCCGTCCAGAGAGTCCAGCTGAGACGGACCCTGGTAGAGACTTGTCCACCCTGCAGGGATTAACGCACTAGGTGCCACAACTGCTCCTTTTCTTTTTGTATTTGCAGTGACGCTCAGTGTCAAAAACCGTCAGGTTTATCAGTCAATTGGTCACAGCCTAGGAAGTCCTTAGATGAGCACAGAGAACTGAAGGTTAAAGCATAGTCCAAGCCCATCCTGGTTAGCCCAGAGCCCAGCCAAGCTGTAATGAACTCCATGTTCAGGCTCTGTCTCTCTCTCTCTCTCACTCTGACCTCCAGGAGCAGTTCCCAGGTGAGAGGCCCGACTCTTTCCAACAGCCAACTCCGATCCCTCCACCTCACTCCTTCCCAGTTCTTTGTTCTCGAGCTGGGGGATTTTGCTCAGTTTCCCTGCTGAGCGGTGGGGAAACCCCTCTCCCTCTGGGCATCAGTTGCCAGGTGTCAATGTCCTGGTGACTGGATTTGCCATGGTCTTCTCAGATTTTCCACTCAGATGGGGTCAGCCTCGGTCAGTCCTTTTTAAGGATCCATTCAGGCTCAGATGGATGACATTCATACCCATGTCTCTCTCTCAGCCTGCCCTGAGAGCAAACGGTTCCTTTTCCCCGACCACTGGGTAGCCATGCGAAATACAGGAGAAACTGAGGCACACATGGGGTCATAAAAATGTCACAGTAAATTCCCACTTCATCACACAAACCGTCTGGAAGTCAGTGCCTACGAGAGCCTCACCTCTGAAATGCAGCCGCCTCTGGGGTAGAACATGGCAGCTATCTACCATGCAGCCATTTAAGGCAGAAAGCAAAAAAGACTTTGCAGGGGGAGACCAATGGTGAGCAGGGCTCAGGAGCTGTATGAAATCCAGCTGGGGGGTCCCGTAACAAACAGGCAAAGGGCTAAGCTGCCCAGGCCCGGGCCCCCGCGTCTTTGGGGCTGGTGTGAAGCAGTGATGGGCTCCTAGGTATGCCACAGAGAGGCCCTGGCAGTGGGGTAGCACCCGCACTGAGCTAGGCACTGCCCACAGGCAGAAACAACAGCTCCCGCCATCCCTGGTGTGGCTGGGGGCTGCTTGGCAGGCTGCAGAGATAGCGCCACCCGCAGGGGCTGGGCCTTGAGTGGTGGGATACTCCCGCTTGGCCAGACTCTGCCAGTTGGGCTCGCCGAGTCACCCCTTTGGAACTGGGGTCCAATGGGAGTTAGGCACCGAAACCCCTTTCAGGAGCTGGACCTCAGGCCCCTGGTGGCACTTCGCCAAGCCCCTCCTTGGGGCAGAATCATTCTGGCCATGGGGTGCCCATAACTGTCTGCACCCTCCTTGGGGTGGGGGGGTCTCCTAGGGCCCTGCAGAGGGACTCTCCCCTCCCCAGGGGGTGATGCCTGAGGCTGTCTGCGCCCGTGGGGCAGTGTGTGCCCTAGTGTAGACGGGGCTTGGCCGCTGGTGGGACTTGGCGGGGAAGATGCTGCAGCCTCGCCTTCCCCAGCGCTCACACCACCCTGGCACAGGGCAGATACTGCCCCACTGGAATGGCACTGGCTCCCAATGGACCCCAGAGCTGAGTTGGCCCCTGTTCCTTGTGCCGGGGTGAGTGGGAGGGGTAGGGGGCAGCTGGGTGCGGAGATGCCTATGCCAGGTACACAGACCATGCCAGGCTCCCTTCAGGCAGGCCAAGGGCTAACGAGATGCCATGGAATCTGGGGGGAGTCTATCCGCCCTGACTCTCCGCTCTGCTCCTGCCGCCAGGTCCGGAAGTACCTGCTGATGCTGGACGTCCGTAAGGAGCACGTCAAGTTCTGGCGCCCCCAGATGCTGCTGATGGTGCAGAACCCCCGGTCCAGCATCCAGCTGATCAGCTTCATCAACGACCTGAAGAAGAGCGGCCTGTACGTGCTGGGCCACGTGGAGCTGGCGGAGTTAGGTGAGAGCAGGGCCTGCTGCCCGGGCCCCCATGGCACAGAGGGGCTGGCACGCGGGGGCTGCCGTGGTGACAGAGCAAACCCCGGGCAATCCAGGCCGCAGGGGAACAGAGCTCAGGGGTTGGGGGTGACGCCAGGTGGGGGGGCTGGGGGTGACGCTCTTGCGAGAGGGAGGATGCCTCGGACCTGAGCTCCCCCCGGGTGTGGGGCCTGGGGCTGGCAGCTCAGGGAAGGGGGCTGTTCTCACCACCAGCCGCAGCGCACAGGGGCTGACGCTGCCCCGTCTCTCCCCAGACTCCCTGCCCTCCGACCCCCTGCAGACCCACGCTGACTCCTGGCTCCTGCTGGTCGACAGGCTGAACGTCAAAGCCTTCGTGAATCTCACGCTGGCCAACTCGGTGAGACACGGCGTCCAGCAGCTGCTCTTCATCTCCGGCCTGGGTGAGTCCCCGCCCACCTCGCGGATGCCGCTCGCCACCTGCAGCCCCCCGGCCGCATGGCCTGTGCTGGGCGCTGCGGGAGGGGGGCCCACGGCCCAGCCATCAGGGTTACCTCCTGCTGGTGCCTCTCCTGGCAGCTGTGGGGATGGGGCAGAGATGCCTGCCTGAACTGCCATGCCTGCTCCCTGCTCAGGGCAGCCGTGGGCCCTGGGCCAGTGTAGCCTGGGATTGCCCATGTCCCCCCCCTGCCCTCGGCCCTGTCCTGAGCTGGGGGGACACTCTGTGTGCGTGCCAGGGCGTCTCATCTGTGTGTGGGTGTCACACCAGCCACCCCAGCCCTCCTCTGCCAGGTGGTGGGAGCCAGTGGCGACAGAAAGCTCGGGCAGGACATGGCTTCGCTCCCCCTGGGAGGCCAGCTGGCTCATCCCCCCTCCTCTCTGGGAGAGCTGGAGCTGACGACCCCTCCTTGCCCAGGGCATGGTGCTCAGCCGGGGCAGAGCGCGAGGGCTGGTGTCACAGACCCACAGGATCGGGGCCATGGGCCTAGCTTTGGAACAGTCTCTGGGAGGCCCCCTGCAGTGTTCCAGACCCCCGAGGGATCTCATCTTCCTCCATGGTGAGCCCCACGGCTTCACTGCCTCCTTAGGCTGGGCCTGGGCCTGCAGCCCCCCTGCTTCCCACGTGAGCTCGGCTCAGCCAGCCCCACTGAGGCAGAGCCCTGTACAAACTCAGGGGGCAATGCAGTCCTGCGCCAGCACCCGCAGGGCGCTCAGCCAGCCAGCGCTGGCACCCAGACGGGTTTATTAGTCAAAGGACACAGCACAGGGCGGCCTTGGTGAGCCCAGAGAAAAGACGGTTACAGCCTGGCCCATCCTGGGCAGCCAGAGCCCCAGCCCTCCCGCCGGTGACCTCTCTGTTTCCCTGTTCAGGTGTGAGTCCAGACTGCTCCCCACACTTAACTTCCACCTCACCCCCCGCCCCCAGCCTTCGTTCCTCAGCTGGGCAAACACGGCTTGGCATTGGTGTCAAAGTCCCAGTGATTGGGCTCACCATTGTCTTCTCAAACGCTCCATGATATGAGGCCCAGGCCCCAGACAGCCAAAAGCCATGAGTCTCTGAGCCTCTGCAGAGACCAAACAGCCCTTTCTTCCCCCTAAATAGCCCTGCAGCATATAGGGGAAACTGAGGCACACATCAGCTTGGTAACAATATTACAGCAAATCCCCACCGCCTCACTCTGGGGGTTCAACGGTCCCTGGCTCTGCACAGTAGGGCAAAGCCGTGGTGCAGCGAACTGCAGCTGCCAGGCGCTGAGTCAGCAAGGCAGGCAGAAGGTGGCACGGTGGGCCATTGCCAGCCTCAGTGCTGCTCTCAGGGCAGGCCGGCCGGCAGCACAGAGTACCTAGAGCCCGAGGGCCTGCCTCCAAGCACCGCAGAGCACAGATGCGCTGGCCCCCCGCCCCCAGGCTGGGCTGGGACACCGGGAGCGCTCAGTTGGCAGGGTGATGTCTGTGAGCAGCCAACCCCAGCAGCTAACTTTGGGCCGCGCTCTGTCTCGCAGGTGGCATGCGGCCCAATACCATCGTCCTGGGCTTCTACGACGGCGCGGTGCCACAGGACAGGCTGGCGCGGCACCCGGCCTTCGAGGGCAGCGAGGAGACGGCGCTGCTGAGCTTCCCACCCGTGCGGGGGGCCACGGCCCCCAGGAGGCTGTCGCCCCAGGAGTACGTGGCCGTGGTGGCCGACGCGGTGAAGATGCTACGGAACGTGATGCTGGCTCGCTCCTTCGAGCACTTCGACAAGGCGCGGGCGCCCGCCATCGACGTCTGGCCCCTCAACCTGCTGCGCCCAGACAGCGCCCGCTACGCCGACACCTGCAGCCTCTTCCTGCTGCAGATGGCCTGCGTGCTCAGCATGGCACGCTCCTGGCGCCGCGCCCAGCTCCGCCTCTTCCTGTGCGTGGAGACCGGGGCCAGGACCCGCGGGCAGGAGGACAAGCTGCGCCAGCTGCTGAAGGAGCTGCGCATCCAGGCTGCCATCCGCATGGTGCCCTGGGACGCCGTGGTGGCCCTGCACTGGCAGAAGCAGCAGGAGCAGCGGGCCAGGCCAGTGGAGGCAGCCATGAACTTCCCTGGCAATGCCACCTGCATCTCTGACGAGTACCTGAAAGCAGCCAACAGGCTGATCCTGGAGCAGAGCCCCTCGCCCACCATCCGCTTCCTCTACCTGCCCCGGCCCCCTGCCGACACCAGCCTCTACCCCAGCTACCTGCACCAGCTGGAGCTGCTCACCCGGGACCTGGGCCCCACCCTGCTGGTACACGGCGTCAGCGCCGTCACCAGCACCGAGCTCTAGCCCGGCCCGGCCCCCAGGCCTGGCATAGCAACGGGCAAGGGGACTGCGGCCCTGGGACCGGGCTGGCTCAGCACCTCCCTGTCTGGATTCTCTGACAGAGAACCCCCCAAGCGCTCCCCCCATGCTGCCCTCACCCGGGTACTCCCTACACGCACCCCGCGCTCACTCAGGTCTCCTGCACCCCCACTGCTGCTCTGCCAGCTGGGCACCCTCCCGGTGGGTGATGTGCTAGTCATGCCCAGTCCTGGCTGGTGTGAGTGGCTGGGTAATTGCCGGGACATGGACTGCTCCGCAGGTTCCCGGCCATCAGGCCTCTCCTAACCCAGGCTCTGCGGCCCCAAAGCACCTGGCCTGTGGCTGCAGCCCCTGCCCTTGCTCCTGGCCCTGCTGGTGCGGTGTGGGGACGAGGCCCTGGCAATCCCACGAGCCAAAGCACACGCAGCGGTCACTCTGCTAACGCCCAGCAGAGCGGCCGGGATGGGGGCTCAGGACGCCTGGGTTCTTATCCTGATGCCGACTGTGGGCGAGTTGTTGAACTGCTCCGTGCCCCAGCTGAAGAACCGGTCAGCCCCCGAGAAGCTTGGGCAGCAGCAGTGACGGGCACGGAGACTCCGGCCGGCCCTGGTGGTGAAAGGCCGGTTGTCATGAGACACGAGGAGCACGTGACGAGTGCCCTGGAGTCTCTGTGTTCCCTGGCAGGCTGGGATCTAGGGGGGGCGTGGAGTCGAACAAGATCCCGGCAGGTGCAATGGCCCTAGCCCAGCGTGGACGATGGGCAGGGCCCGTGTCCTGAAGCTGCCAGTAACTTAATTTGCACTGAACCGTGTTACTGAAATAAATCTGCCATGGGAGGCTCCAGGCAGAGCCCTGGCCTTGGTTATTGAGTCTCTGGGTTTGATGTTGTCCCCACGTCTCCAGCTGTCCCCCACACTAGCCCGGCGGGTGCCCCAGTGCAGGATGCGCCCACCCGCAGCCTGAGCCCGCCCTGTTTGCTGTAGGCATCCCAGGAAAGGAGAGTTTGCAAGGGGATAATGTAGCTTTGGAAGTGGTCCCGGGGAGCTTCTGCCAGGCCTGACAGGCAGCCTGGGAGAAAGCGCCAAGGTGGGCGATGGAGGCTGGCAGCATGGGCTCATTCGAGGCGAGCATCAGGGAGAGCTGATGAGGCGGGTGGACCAGGAAGGCAAAGACAAGCAGCTTGTGTGCGCGGCGCTGGAGGGGGGAGCGAAGAGAGGGGTGACGTGGCCCCAGTGCCAGGCTAGGGGAGAGCATTCTGAATGGAGATGGGGGGGGGGGGGGTTTGCCAAGGCTGGAGCGAAGGAGGCGGCCGTAAGGGAGGTGTACGCGGGGACAGCCAAGCCAAGAGCCGCTGTGCTTAAGGAATCAGCAGGGGTTGGACCCAGCCAGGCTGTGAGGGGCTCGAGAGTTGAGTGACGGGCAGGGCGGTGGGGCTGGAGGAAGGCTTGGGAGGGGAGATTAGGCGCTCCGGTTGAGCCTTGTCAAAGACAGGCTGAAATCTTAGTCTGCACAGGAGACCGGCCCGGAGGGGGTGGGGGAGCTGGAAGACCTCAGCATGGCGATGGGGGGAGCATTTGTCTTTGCGGATGAGATCACCTGGCTCTAAGGTGTGGAGGGAGAAGAGGTACCAGGAGCGAGCCCTGGGGAGCCCCCACAGAGCACTGGCGGAGGGGTGAGAGGATCTTCCCAGGGGGACACTGAGGCAGCGATCAGAGGACAGTGGCGGGAGCCCAGGGAAGACGAGACGTGGAGAAGAGGAGCATGGCCGGCGGTGTTGAAGGCCGGGGAGGAAGCTGGAGGGCTGGTTCTAGCTTTGGCCAGGAAGAGGTCGTTGGAGCCTGGCGTGGGGTGGGGTGGACCCGTAGCTGCGTTCAGAGAGCTCAGCAAGGAAAGGGAGCTGGAGCGGCATTGGAAGAGGCATGTGGGGCCAAGGGTGGGTTTTCTGAAGCATGGCTGTACGGTGAGGGGCAAGCCGGGGGGGAGATCTGGAGTGGGGGCCGGCTGTGAGAGCAGGGGGGAGGTGGTGGAGGGTTGGCGGGGCAGACCACGCAGTGGGGAGGGCGGAAGAGGGACGGGTGGAGAAGAGCGAAGCATGGAGAGACACCACTGTACCGCTGGGGGCCAGGCCAGCTTACGACGCCGGTGATCTGTCTGTGATCTGGGTGTGAAGGGCTGAGGGGTGAAGTGCAGGTGGGGGGTGGAGGGGGGCCATAGTGACAGAGCCAAGTGGGGGAAAGACCTGGACAAGTGAAAGGCCATTCTGGAGGGTGGGAGTGTTGAACCAGGGCTACAGTGGGGAGGGTGAGGAACTGGGCAGCCAAAGGGGTGGCTGGAAGGGCCGGAAAGGAGGTGGGAGGCAGGCAGGGAAGGGATGGGGCAGGAGGAGGCAGATGGGGGACCTAGATCTGTGGGGGGAGGGGAAGAGGAGCAGGTAGAGCTGGTGGCAATTGCAGAGGGGCTGTTACTGAGCTCTCCAGCCATAGCTAAGGCAGGAGACTCCTGGCTGCAGCTGGGGAGGGCATGGTCTTGCCCCATGGGGGGCTCTGCTGTGCCCCATAAGGATGGCTCCAGCTTGGGCGGTGCAGCCTCCCATCTGGAGAGCCCCCCGATGGAGCACGAACTGCCCTTTCGGGCCCACGCTGCCACCCTGCTGCCTGGGGGCAGGCTGTTCCCCTGAAGTCACTGCAGCACTGGGTCCAGCCTAGCCAGGGGGCCCTGCCCCTTTGAGCCAGTTCCTGGGGTGCAGAGAGCTCCCCACTGGGCGACGTTGCTGGAAGTGCAGCATGCACACTCCTGCCCTGGCTGTCCCCCACCCCGTCGCTCCAGCCGGATGGGCCCGGCTAGCTGATGCCAACCTCTCAGTGTCCCAGCAGCACTAGGGCACCCGGAGAGGAGCATCCCGGGCCTCCCCTCCCCTCCCAAAGCACACGCTGCAGGGACGCCACTCCCAGTGCTGAGTGGGGCTGGGGGGAGGGGGGAAGGTGTAGGACAGAGAGTGTCACGTTCCTATGGCTGAAGGGCCTGGGCTGGATGCCAAGCGGCTGGCACGATGCCAGGGCGGATCCAAGCCCCCCACCCTCTCCAAAGCACGCCCCCTTCCAAGGCTGGTGGCCCAGCAGCACAAGAGAGGAGCTGTCAGGGGAGAGACAAAGGCAGCTGAATTTAATTCGGTGTGTCCCCGCTACCCATTGGCGCTGTCTCGCCACCTCTCCTTAGCAGCCCCTGGAATCGTGCCAAATGCACCGCTGGCTCTGGCTAAAGCGTGGCCAGATTGGCAGTCCAGGAGCCTTCCTCTTCGGGGAGACCAGTGCCTCATGCTCCCGGCCCCAGGGGCTGCAGCTCAGATGCTGACGGGCGTGTGGAAGTGCCTGGGCATGGGGGCCTGGCACACGTGGTACCGCTGTCCTGCCCTTGCACCCATCCCTGGCGGGGATGGTGTACAGCCAGCAGGACGGCTAGGGATCCACGCACTGGCAGAGACCCCAGGACAGCCGGGCTGGGGATCCATGCACAGGAGCAGACCCCGGGACAGCCAGGCTGGGGATCCACTCACCGGAGCAGACCCCAGCTGCCCCTTGCGTCTGAGCCGCTCTTGACCCTTTACAAAGGGGGGCCAGCCACCCCAGGGATGGGCACTGAACTAGAGCTGATCTGGCATCATCAGCCCAACTTTACTGAAGTACGAGGTCACTCAGTCAGTGGAAGCGCTGGGGAGAGAACCCAGGCGTCCTGCCCTGGGCTTTACCCACCAGCCCACCCTGCCTCCTTTAAAAGCAAGGGCTGCCGTCTGCTCCACTGGGCTCCCGTCACCTGTGCCCCCCACCCTTATCCTTGCTGTCCCTGGGGTGGCTCTGCCCCCACAACTCCCCTCCCTCCCCAGCACTGACAGGGATCACCCACTGGGGGGGGGGGGGGGGGAGAGGGTCAGAGAAAAGGATCAGGCCGGGCCGAGCCATAGGGCGTCACCCTGCCTGGGTCCCCAACAGTTCCAGAAAGGCCTGCTGGGGCCTGGCCCGGCCCCCAGGGCAGCGGGAGGTGCCAGGGTGGCACGGCTCTCCCATGGCACTGGGCAGGGCCAGCTCCAGCTCCAGTTCGCCCTTTGCAGCATTACAGCCAGGCGCCCCAAGCCCTGCACTGGGCACTGCAGCCGCTCCAAGCAGATCGTGGGCCCTGCTCGTTTGGGACCATCAACAGGGAAGGCGCCGGGAGAGCCGCCCGCGGGAGCCGGGCCCAGCAATGGGGGCAGGCCGTGGGGAGGGAGGGGCTGGGTCCCAGAGCCAGGGCTACCACGTAACCCCTGCCTGTGTCCCACCCAGGCAGACGCAGCACCGATGGGGCCTGACCACGGACAGCCTGGTCTCTCTTAACAGTGGGGCAGCACTTGCCCCCTAGGCTGCCAGGCCCAGCCTGCCCAGGGGCTGGGGCGATGGGGGGAACTGACAGCTGGATCATGCTGCTCAGAATCCCCCCACCCAGCTGACATTGTGGGTAATTCACTGCAGCGTTTTCCTGGCTGGTGCAGGGCCAAGGCTCCTCCCTAGGGAGCAGCTGGGTGTCCCCTCCTCCTGCTCCCCCCACCACCGACCCCCACCCCGCGGGACCCCGATCCCTCAGACGGCCCCATCACCACCCCCCACCGACCTCCCTGCTGGGCTGTGATCCCCCTGTGCCCACAATCACAGACCCCCATCTCCGCCCCGCTGGGCTCTGATCCCCCTCTGGCCCTCCCATCATCCCCCCCTCCCACCCCACCGTCCCAGGGGTTCCAGCAAGGATGCATGTGTGGGGCAGGCACATTGGGCTGTCCTTAGCCCCTCGCAATTAGCAGGGGAGCCCAGCGCTCCGGCCTCGTAAATCACTCGGGTGAGTCAACGACAGCGCTGCTGGCAGGCCCCCGGCGCGGTGTGTGGCGGCTAAGTGGGGAACGCCGGGCCGGGGGCTGGGCGAAGGGCCCCGCCCGGGATCCCCCGGCCTCAGGCCGGAGCCTGGGTGCCAGCCCCGGGGCCTGCATGGCTCCGGGCCGCCGAGCCAGGCAGCAGCTCGAGCGGCTCTGCCAATTACGCCAGCCATTTCTCCTCCGCCTGACGGCGGTCGGGTTCGTCTCGGGCCGGGAGCTATTGATTAGCGGGAGGGGAGGAAATTGCCTCGGTGACGGCAGATAAATATATCAGCCGCCTGCCATGTCGCGAAGGGCTTTGCAGACTAAAAGATGATGGATCGCTTCCGATTAGCCCCGGAGCAGGTGGGGAATTGCAGCGGGCTTGCCGGGGGCTGCGAAGCGAACGCGCCGGGGGCGGGGGAGGGGAGGCAGGCAGCAAGAGCCTGGTCGGGGGCGCCAGCGGGAATTAAGGCCTGGGCTGGGCTGAGCTGGGGGGAATTGGCAGTGCCCTGATGCAGCTCGGTTGCTCGGTCTCTCAGGGGTCCCCAGGGTGCTGGTGGAGGGGGGAGGCAGGAGGCCACGTCATCCCAAGACACTTTGCACAGAGGCGGGAGAACCCAGGCGTCCTGGCCGGTCCTGAGTGCAGCTGGCTTGAGTGGGGGCTGGAGCAGGAGAGCTGAGGCGAGTCCCAGGCCTGCTCCGTGCCTGCCCCACCCCCGGATCCTGTAAAGGGTAAATGCCTGCTGTGATGGACGCTGACGCCCTCAGCTTCTCCCCAGGCCTGGCACAGTCTGGTGCCCGCTTCCCTGCTGCCAGCTGCTGCCCTGCCGTCGAGGGAGCGATGCACACGCAGCAACGCGTGCCAGGTCGTTTGGCCCGGGACACAGGGCGTGGGAGGCTGGGCAGAGACCTACCAGACTGGGGAGCAGCAGCCGGCTGGCGCCCAGCGTGCGTGTTGTCCTGGGGACAGTGCCAGGCCGGGCTGCCGCTCTGCTATGCGGGCACCTGCATGTCTCATAGCCCAGGAATGGCCATGGGGGGTGAGAGCGCCCTGCAGACGTGTTGGCGCGGGCCCAGCATCAGGCTCAGCAGCAGGGTGGTGGGTGCAGAGGCACCCGCGGGCCGCAGCTGCCCGGGCACCAGACTCAGACCAAGCCCTGCTCGGGGTCCCTTGATTTCACTCCAGGACTGAATTGTCTGAGCAGGGCCCTGAACCCCAGCGTCGGCCAAGTGCCAGCATCCCCCCAGCTGGCCCAGCCAGGACCTGAACCCCAGCGTCGGCCAAATGCCAGCGTCCCCCTCGCCGGCCCAGCCAGGACCTGAACCCCAGCGTGCCCCCAGCTGGCCCAGCCAGGGCCTGAACCCCAGCGTTGGCCAAGTGTCAGCTTCCCCCCCGCCGGCCCAGCCAGGTCCTGAACCCCAGCGTCGGCCAAGTGCCAGCGTCCCCCCCGCCGGCCCAGCCAGGACCTGAACCCCAGCGTCCCCCCAGCTGGCCCAGCCAGGACCTGAACCCCAGCGTCCCCCCAGCTGGCCCAGCCAGGGCCCTGAACTCCAGCATCGGCCAAGTGCCAGGATCCCCACCACCGGCCCAGCCAGGACCTGAACCCCAGCATCCCCCCAGCCGGCCCAGCCAGGGCCTGAACCCCAGAGTCAGCCAAGTGCCAGCGTCCCCCCCGCCAGCCCAACCAGGACCTGAACCCCAGCGTGCCCCCAGCTGGCCCACCCAGGGCCTGAACCCCAGCGTTGGCCAAGTGTCAGCGTCCCCCCCGCCGGCCCAGCCAGGTCCTGAACCCCAGCGTCGGCCAAGTGCCAGCGTCCCCTCCGCCAGCACAGCCAGGACCTGAACCCCAGCGTCCCCCCAGCCGGCCCAGCCAGGGCCCTGAACTCCAGCATTGGCCAAGTGCCAGCGTCCCCTCCGCCAGCCCAGCCAGGACCTGAACCCCAGCGTCCCCCGAGCCGGCCCAGCCAGGACCTGAACTCCAGCGTCCCCTCAACTGGCCCAGCCAGGGCCTGAACCCCAGCGTCGGCCAAGTGCCAGCGTCCCCCTCGCCGGCCCAGCCAGGACCTGAACCCCAGCGTCCCCCCAGCCGGCCCAGCCAGGGCCCTGAACTTCAGCGTCCACCCCTGAGCCCCAGCGTGTCTGTCATGTCCCCTCAACCCGTGCCCCGGCCAGCACAGCCCGGGCCTGAGCCCCAGCGTTGCCCTCTGAGACCCAGCGTCCCGTTCCCACACCCCCCTTCCGCCAGCCCAGTCAGGGCTTGAGGCCAAGTGTCCACCCACCGGCCAAGCGTTCCCCCTCCCCCGCCAGCCCAGCCAGGACCTGAGCCCCAGCGCCCGCCCCCCCTTCCCGCCGGCCCAGCTGGGGCCACCATGGGGTTGAAGGTGAGCGTCTCCCCCACACAGAGGCCCCCATCCTCCCGGCTGTGCCCCTCTCTCTGGACTCTGCACCAGCCCCCCCAGATGCGTCCGTGTGAGCCGGTGGCCGTGGCGGGGTGGGGGGGCCTTGGCCGGCATTTGTTGTCGCCAGGCACCTCTGCCGCGCGGCGTCTCCAGATAAATCAGCCGGGAGCCGGGGCCGCGCTGCAGGCGGCATCGCTCCCAATGTCAAGTCGTCAAAGCTCGTAAAGAGCCTCCCCCCCGGCCCCCCCGGCCTGTCGCCAGCAATTCCCCAGCAGAGCCTGGCAGCGACGGCTGCTCCGTACCAAGGAGCCTGGCGCCACCTGAGCAGCCTGGCAGCGTGCATGGTGCCCCCGCCCGCAGGACCCGCCCCAGCCCCTCAGCCTGGGAGCGGTGGGGCTCATGGGGCGGGGGCGGGGGGCTCTTAGCACCACTCCACAGCCCCTCCCGGTCGGTGTCTGTGGTGAAAGCACCCCGGCCTCAGAAGGATGGTGCTCAAAATGGCGAGCGGTGGGGAGGAGACAAACTGCTCTCTTCAGGGGCAAGTCCCTGGGGCTTGGCTGGCACCACGGGCAGCCACCCCGGCAGCAGAGCCGGGCCGCCAGGAGGGACGCCCGCGGCACTGAGAGCGACCCCAGGGGAGCGTGAGCAGAGGAACTGGGCAAGCTCCACCCAGGGGAGGGGCTTGTGCCTATTACCCAGAAGCACCTGCTGAACATGTGGCAAGGATCCGGGGGGGGGGGGGGGGGGAGAGGGTGGGCAGGTGACTGGGCCCGGGGGGGGTAAGAATGGAAACCTACCATGTTACCACTGGGCAAGCAGTGCCCCTGCCCTGGCGTCAGGGGCACTGTGGATTCGGTCGGGGGGGTCTCCCTCCCATGCTGGAATCGGCAACAACGGGGGTCCCCAAACCTAGCACACTAACTAGGGACCCCTGGAGGGGCCATCTGTGTGACTGTTGGCAATGGGGCCTCTCCCCACGCTGCCCCCCGGCTGGCCGGACCCTGCGGAGGGGGACACGCTGGGCTTCAGGGAGCTAGGGAATGAAGTACACAGACCGGTCTGGCAGGGCCCGGGTGGCTGGCTTTATTTACGATCAGGCTGGGGCAGCACGGGGCCCGGGCCCACACTGTTAATTATCACGACGTAATTAAAAGCACATCACAAGCCGCGCACTGCGTTACGTTCGCTTTCCAGGCTGTGCAAATTCGTCCTCCAGGAGAGTGAACCCTTGGCACCCCGAGGAGAGGGCAGCGTCCCGGCCGGTCTGGTCCCCCGCCACACTCAGCCAGCAAGGGGCACGCTGGCTGGCGCAATTCGCCACCCCCCCAGAGTAACCTAACACCCAAAATACTGCCTTGCGCTCTCTGTCTCTCACGCACGCACAGTAACCCGACTACACAATAAAGGCCACAGCATCAGCCACAATGCAGCTCTCCAAGCTACATCCCTGGTCTCCAGCCCTGAGGTACCCAAGAGCCTCACAGCCCCCACTGGGCAGGGCCAGCTGTTGTCCCATTGTGCAGAGGGAAACTGAGGCACAGTGCGGCTAAGGGCCTTGCCCAAGGGCGCATGGTGCCTGTGGCAAAGCTGGGCTTTTGTGCCCTGACCTCCCACAACCCAGGGTAGGACCCTGACCGTAGGGTCCCCCCACTCCACCCCCGGTGTAACAACACACACAGAACGCTGCACACTAGAGACGCACGCACTAAACGCCTCACCATGTCACCCCCAGCCCCCGGCTGCCCACACATCACTGCCTGCCAAAGCACCTGCCCACTGTCCTGCCCGTGGCAACGTGCTCCCTAAATACACACACCTCCAAACCGTGTCACCCACTCCCGGCACAACCCCCGCACACACAGACACCCCTCTCTAGCCCCTGCTCCCCACGGCCGGTGGTCTCTTCTCACCCCACATTGGGGCTCTCAGCGCTCAGTGCTGGGATGGAGTGTGTGGGGGGGGTCACCCCTTCACTCCACACATTCCTGCAGCTGGTGAATTTAATTCCCCCTGACACCTGCCCCCCACCCTGCCCCAGCCTCCCAGCCATGGTTACCCGTGCTTACAGCATGACCCAGCCCCATGGGGACACAGGCTCGGGCAGGGGGAGGGGGGGAAATGCAGCTAGTGGGGGAGGGCCACATACCTACCCCTCCGCGGCCTCGCCACTCCCCCCCGCCCCACGTCCCCCTCCAACGTAGAGGTCACAGCTCAGACCCCGGCCACATGCCCAGCAGGGGAACCAAGCCGTTATAGGTCCCTGGGGGGCGCTATGCGGAGGGGCTGGGCAATCAACCCCCCACACCTGCCAGATCCCAGGTTAGCCTTTGGGACCCACAGATGCTGCTGCCAGGAGACATACAGACCGGGGGGGCTGCTGCGTGGAGTGGGTTAGCCTCGACTAGAGGGGCTGGCTGTGTTACCCTGGCTGCCCTGCCACAGGCCCCTTCCCGAACACCCCTGGACAGCGCCTCCCAGCAGGCCCTCCTGGCCCTGCAGCTGCACCTGGCGGGTCTCTGCTTGCTCGGTTGGGCCCTGGGCCCAGAGAGGGGCGGCCGAGCTAGGGAGGGAGCTGGGCAGGCTGCAAGGCCTGGGGAAGACTGACTGCCCCCTTCCCTCCATGCTGCCCCACCCCATGTGCCCCAAACACGCTCCCCGCCCTTCCCATAACCCCCCTCTGCAATCAATGCCTCCAGCACAGCCCCTCCTGCCCCCCGAGCCGGCCCGGTCTCCAGCCTGCACGTGGCACCCACACCCCAGGCAGACTGGGAGCTCTGGGCCGGCCCTCCCCTCCCAGGCACACATGCCAAGCACGCTGGCAGCGCCCACTAGGCCAGCCCCGCTGCCGGAGCTAGCTATCACCCCATGCAGGAGGCGGGGGGGCTAGTGAAAACGTCCCCTTAGCCCCAGGACTGTGAGAAAGGACGAGCACTAGGAGACAATTGACACAGGCGAGCGAGTCAGCCTGGGGAACTCCCTGCTGCAGGAGAACAGGAGCTGGGGGAGCAGTTATGCCCAGGGTGCCAAGCAACCCCAGGCTCCTCGCTTCGCCTGCAGAGGCAGCAGACAGGGCTGGATGTGGGGAGGGGAAGCCGAGGCTCCTTCACGCTGGCAGAGACCACGGCAGGGACCCTCCCGGCCACTGAGGTCGTGAGACCAGTGAGCCGAGGAGCAGGGGTGGGGGGCATCTTCGTTTGCTGGAGCCCTCTCAATACAGTGCGGTCACTGGCCTGCAGGGCCCTACACTGGCAGCTCCTGGCCGATTAGCACCGAGCTGTCTGATTAGGGGTCTCTGTCACCTCCTCAGCGCTCCAGCTGGCTGTCCCTGCGCTAGCCCGGCAGCCCCCTCCCCGCCCGGCTCGGCCTGCACCTGGCGACAGCTGATGGAGCGGCTGGGGCAGGAGCCCTGCCTGCCCCCGCCCCACCACGACCCTGGGGACCGAGAGCAGGTGGGCAAGCCACACTCCCCCAGGCTGCTGGGGCCTTGCCCCTCCTCCCCCTGCCCAGGTCAAGGGGCCCCCTTCAGCCCTTCCCAGCACCAGGTGCAAACCAGGCCAGCTTGACTCCTGCTGGGCCCTGTGCCTGCCATGCAGGGGCATCTCTCTGGGGGAGCCAGGGCTGGACAGTCCCGCTGCCGATCCAGCTACACCTGGAGACCTGGGGGCCCAGGAGAGAGGAGCCGGGCGCTCGCTGGGCAGAGAGGGTCTGGGAGCTGGGCCCGCTCTGCGGGTGTCTTGCTTGCCATGGGCAGAGAGATGACACCGTCCGGTCGCTGTCTCCCAGCTCAGCCAAATGCTGGGGTGCAGAGCTGGGGTTAACCCCCCGGGCAAGCTAGGCACGGCCACCAGCAAATCACTCCTAGTGGGGCTTAGCAAGAACAACACAGCCCCATGCCAGGTCAGATACCAGGGCACAGAGCACCGCCCACACCCCCGACGGGGGCTGGAGCCCGGACAGCAGAGGTCAGAGGAGACACCACTAAAAGTGAGCACCCTGGCCCATGCTGCGGCCAGGCGGGCGGCTGCTCTGCGCGGCTGTCGGGGCAGGGGAACGGCACGTCGGCGTGGCTGGGGCATGGGCGTTACCGGACGCCGTGGCCAGCGGCATGGGGCTCTTCCAGCAGCACGGTGCCAATTAGGAAACGGTTCAGGAGAGAGCAACAAGGAGGATTTGAGGCCTGGGAAAGCTGCCTGAGCAGGAGAGGCCAAAGCAGCTCAGTGTCCAGGCTTTCTCCAAGGGAAAGTTAAGCAGGGGCTCAGCACCTCCCCAGGGAGGAGATGTCGGAAAGTCGAGGGCTCTTGGGTGCAGCAGCTGAAGGCAGGACAAGCCCCAGCGGCTGGGAGCTGACATGAGCCATGCTCGGACTAGAACCAAGGGGTGCTTTGACCAGGGAGGGGGTTAATCATTGAAACAAGGCACAGCTGGCTGGGGCTGCAGCTCCTCGCCCAGAGTCTTTCAATCAAGGGCGGGTGGCACTCTGGCTTCATCGGCGCTGAGGGGCGAGATGCAGCAATCCCAGGGCAAGTTCTCTGGCCGGGGCGATGCGGGGGAGCAGACGGGATGGTCCCTTCTGGCCTCGCAAGGGATGAACGGAGAGAGCAGTGACTCCGCTGCCAGGCAGGACTCAGCTGAAGCACCGAAACCGGCCAGCGCTCATCTGCTGCCAGGGCTAGTAACGCTAGTTCGATCCAGGCGTACACTGCCACATCCCAGCTCTGCCGGTGCCCCCCAATCCCGCCCTGCAGCCCCCTGCCGTCCCAGCCCTGAGCCCCGCACCCAGCTCTGCCGGTGCCCCCCAATCCCGCCCTGCAGCCCCCTGCCGTCCCAGCCCTGAGCCCCGCACCCAGCTCTGCCGGTGCCCCCCAATCCCGACCTGCAGCCCCCTGCCATCCCAGCCCTGAGCCCCGCACCCAGCTCTGCCGGTGCCCCTCAATCCCAACCTGCAGCCCCCTGCCATCCCAGCCCTGAGCCCCGCACCCAGCTCTGCTGGTGCCCCTCAATACCGACCCGCAATCCCCTGCTGTCCCATCCCTGAGCCCCACACCCAGCTCTGCTGTTGCTCCTCACTCCCAACCCACAGCCCCCTGCTACTCCAGCCCTGAGCCCCTGTGACAAAGTGGGACTGTTCTTAATGTTTCCTCTGAATATTGTGGGGGTGCCTCAGTTTCCCCTATGCAGTTCTTAAGTCTCTAGGTGGTGGGATAAGGGGGTGTAATTGTTGCAGAGCAAAGGGCCAGTGTACATAAATGGCCGACACTCTGTCTCCTGGCAACTGATGGCCTGGGCCCTTCTCCCCTGCAAGGTGAGAGCTGAAGGGTTGGAGAACAAAGGCATCCGGTGACCTCCTGGCCCGGGAAAGGAACAAAGCCCAGAGGAGGAGGGGCTGGAGGGTGAATCAGTTTGAGGCTGGCTGGGGACATGCAATGGAGTGCAGATGTGGTTGTCTGGCTCCCTGGCCCCCACAAAATGGACCCAGCTGAGGGGTCCTATTCTCTGCACCTACAAGCTCTGTGTTAGACCATGTTCCTGTCGTCTAATAAACTTCTGTTTTACTGGCTGGCTGAGAGTCACGTCTGACTGCGGAGTTGGGGGGCAGGATCCTCTGGCTACCCCAGGACCCTGCCTGGGCGGACTCGCTGTGGGAAGCGCACGGAGGGGCAGAGGATGCTGAATGCTCCGAGGTCAGACCCAGGAAGGTGGAAGCCGGGTGAGCTTCTTGCCCTGCAGACAGGCTGCTCCCAGAGAGGAGACTTCCCCAGAGTCCTGCCTGGCTTCATGGGGAGCAGTTCCGGAGCAGCGCCCGGGGACTCCGTGACAGCCCCGTACCCAGCTCTGCCGGTGCCCCTCAATCCTGACCCGCAGCCCCCTGCCGTCCCAGCCTTGAGCCCCGCACGCAGCTCTGCCAACGCCCCTCACTCCTGAGATCCCAGGATGGCGGGGATGAGAGAATTATTTATACACCTGCCTTTCTACACAGCCCATCACCGTGGCAGCCATGCACTCCAGAACCATGAAGGGTTAATATCAAAGAGAAAACCCCGGGGGTTGGGGTGGGGGGGCACAAGGCTGTTACCTGTCTCAGGGCCTTGAAACGAGGCTCATAAAGCACCAGTCGAGGCCATGGGAGAACCTGGCCCGGGGAGGAGGAAAGGGCTGATGTGCCCACGTCCACACCACGGCTGATTGGGCCCAGCCCGGCCTCAGGAGTGGGCGCCCCCTCCCCAGCTCCAGCTATGGCCGGAGATTGGCTTCGAGTGCCGCTGATCCTATTAAAATAACTCTTCCCATCAAGCATCTGTAGCACTTAAACACTTGGCTCGCACAGGCTGACGCTCTGGATCATTTTCTTGCTCATAATTTTGTGGGTCACCTTGTCGAGAGCTGCGAGCGTCTCACCCGCTGGGGCCGTTAACAGCAGCTGCTGCCAGCAGGGCCGGGATTATTCTTAGCTGGGAGCCAAGAATACCTGGAGAGCTTCCTGCGGGGTGTACAGAGGCCGCCCAGAGCCAAGGAGCAGCAGAGTGGTCGGGGGTTGGGGGGGTGGATGCAGTCCCTGGCCCCCCACTAAGGGGAGGGCGCTGGATGGAGTCCCTGGCACCCCTGGGCACCCAACGCCAGCTGCAGTGCAAAGAGCTCGTTGGAGCTCTGAGGACATTCTGGTTTGGGGGCATGCCCACTCAGAGGGTGGGAGGGACGGGTCCATGCGCCCCCCGCACCTGCATGGATGGGGTCAGGGAAATGGGGGGAGTCTGAGGAGAGATGGGGAATGCGGCAGAGACCTAGTGCTTCAAGCAGAGGACTCCCAGGTGTGAGACCCAGCTCCACCGCCCCTTGTGACCTCGGGACAGCCACATTCCTGCTTTGTGCCTCAGTTTCCCCATAAAGCAGGACTATGACCACCCCCCCCGCCTCCTCACAGGTGAGCTGTGAGCCATCCCTGATCAATGGGGCAGTGGGGGGCCAGGGAGAGCTATGTGCTATGGGGCCATGCCAGTGTGGGGAGTGCAGAGTAGGAGCAGGGTGGGCCCCACAGAGAAGTGGGCTCAGACAGGATCTGAACCTACCCTGACCTAGCAGAGGTCCGTGCTCTGTCCGCCAGCAGCCCTGCCCCACACCGGGGCTAGGAGACCTACACACTCTGCAGGTGCTCCTCCTGATGCGCACACCCCCAACGCTGTGCAAGCCAAGGGCCCCAACCCCATAGTCTGTGCAGGGGAAGGGGGGGGCTGGCTGGGGAGGGCCCCAAGCGCCTGGGCTGGTGCAGGAGCTCTCCATGGTGCTGGGCTGACCATGACCTGGGCTGGTGCTCCTGCCTGAACACCTCTTCCCCCCCCCCCCCCACCGCAAAGCCATTCCCAGCATGCTCCTGGGCAGCAATGCCCCCACTCCAGGGGCTCACGGCCTGAATGGCGGTGACCATGGGGACCCAACAAGGGCTGGGACAGGGCACTCTGGCCCTGCTCTCACTGGGCCACAGAGATGAGTTGGGGCCTGATGGGGTCACCAAAGCCAGGGCAGATCATGGCAGCTAAGAGCCCCCTAGTGCCGGGCAATGGGGCAGGGGTGGGAGTCCGTGGGGTGGGTCCTACCACACTGCGGGGAGGGGGACGGACTCCTGAGGGGATGGGGACAGAGCATTAAGGCCTGGGTCCCCCCTCCAGCCAACCGGCATCCCAGTGAGGGGACTATGCCATGGGGAGTGTGGGGGGTGAGACATGCAGAGAAGGAGACGCCCAGTAAGACAGGGAATAGATGCCAAGAAAGAAAGACAGATGAACATATTTAGGGCTGGATAAACTCACTGAGGGCTGAATGGAGAGGTGGCTCGAGACACAGCGACAGGGAGAGAGGGATGAGCAGAGAGCGAGGGATCAAGCAGGCTGATGGATGGAGGGACGGGCTGGTTCCGACCTCGCGCGCCTCCCCCCCCCCCCCCCCCCCGCCCCTTTGTGGCAGGAACGCCGGGACGAGACAATAGACATTTTTATATTTCTTGGAAATTTCACGGCATTCATTTCAGTGCAAATAAAAGCTGTCATTGCCAGAGAAATGATACCGATCGGGCCTGAAAAGGCAGCAAATTACCCGCCTGAAAATGCACCGCGAGAGAAAAAATGCATATTAAACACACAAAGAGCCACTTTCCCATCAGCCGCGCTTCCCCCGACGCTACCGAATAACCACACTTTACATAATTCCCCCTCTCCACCTTCGAATTAATTTCACAGACAGTGAGAGAGAAATGGAACAAGCCCAGGGCGATGCACAGAGACGACTGGCAAAGGGGCAGGGCAGGGCCAGCCTCTCACCCCATAGCTGTCCCCTGGAGCAGCCCCCTCATGGATCCCCATGCCCCCCAGGGAGACCATTCAATAACTGTGGCACGGTGTGGCACTTTTTGGGGTTACCTGACGTGTCCGGGTGAATCCAGCATAAGGCAGCCTTGTCTTTGCTCACCAGGAGAAACCTTTCCTGACTACCACGAGTGCTCCGCTCTGGGCTCCGTGAGCCCTGCTCTTGCCCAGTGCTGGTGAGAAATTTACCCACCCCGCTGGTCACACTCAGCTGCCCAGTCCGTGATCTGGACACCCGCCGTGTACACGGCTCTGCTGCCCCTGTGGAAGCAGGGTGCCCCTGTTCCCTGGTTTCACCTCCTTTCACCACACTGCTGAGCACAAGGCACGTAGATGTGTCTTTAGGAAAACCAAACTGGAGCTTAGTTAATGGAGCCTGAGACGGAGATTCAAATAAAAGCAAGTCGAAGGGTTTGGAAACGGACGGGTACAGGTGAACGCAAAGTCCGTAGCCTGCATTTATTCACAAGTTACTTTCCTGTCTAATACAGCGTCACTCACCCAATGGTTAGTCCTTCTAGTGCCTTTCCTGAGACATCCGCGCTGGCAGAGTCTCTCCTTGGGCCATGTCTTCGGCTCTGATACAGTTACAGGCTGTTGGCCATTAGCCCAGGGGGCCCCCTCTTCAGACAGCTCTCCTGGGGTTTGGTCGTCTTTGTAAATGCCCAAGTTTCCGCCTGGCCTAGACAGTAAACAACAGTGTGTCTCCACGGACGGACGTCCCTTGTTCTCAGAGTTGATGGAGTAGACCAGAGACCCCGTCACACCTCAGGTGATGAGTCTCACGCCAACGGTTTTGCAACCTAATAGTCTACATTGTACATCTTCCCCAGACAAACATCTGGCAACAGCCAAGACCATCAGCTGGTTCTTAGCTTTCAGCAGAAACACTGAGAAGATGGCTGGACACAGGGGTGACATATCTCCCTGGGTATGGCTGTGTCACTCATGGACATCCCCTTCCACCCCCGAAGCATTCCAGATTGTGTGGCGCCATGATCCACGACTGAAATGCAGCCACTTCTGGGGTGATGCGTGGCAGCTGCTGACCAGCCACACAGTCACATGACACAACAAAAGGACGTGACATGAAAAATGCTCCATCCTTTTTAAGCGGCAGGTTAGAACAGCTGAGGGTGACGATGGAGTTCAACGAGGGGTCCTGCCCTGGCTTGTGGGGAAACAGCCACACTTGCTCCGGCCCTCGATTTACCGCCCACTCAGAGCCCTGGGGTCTCCTGTGGTAGAGAAGGGACAGGTCTCTGCTGTCATGTTATAAAGATGATTCTTTAGTGAGGCTGCTGGGATAAAGACAGAATATCTGGTTTCCTCAGCTCTACCCTGTGCTGCGAGGGGCCCTGGCCTCTTTGCAGGACAGGGGGTCTGCCTTTCCAGGTGAAGGGGCGCTCTGACGGAGACCCCTCGCACACACACGGGGGGTGCCGGGGAAAGTGCTGCAGCATGAAATCGGGGTACGACTCCATCCTAGTACTAACACGAGTGGTTTCTGCCATGTTGGCATTATGGCCCTCCAGTGGTGGCGAGGGGCAGCCTGGGCACTGCCAGGCTGACGGGCGAGGGTATGGAGACCACCCCATGGGTTATTATTAGTCCTGTAGCCCCGCAGCCCAAGGTGCGGAGAGCTGCCTGCTCTGGGATGCGGTGGCCAAGCAGGACGCGGGGATCACGCTGGGTATTCCCACTGCGCTCACCCCCCGGGGCACATTCACCCCACGCTTTGCTCTGACCTCACCACGCCCCGCCGTCCGCCCCGCCCTGCTGAGCCACATAAGCTGAGAGGCGTCTCCTGTACGGAGGGGAATTAAGGATCAGAGCCCTGACAGCCCCATGCACCCAGCCTTCGTGAGAGGTGGGTGCTGGGGCAGCCCTGAGCAAGGCTGGGGCAAGGAGAGAACATGTCAAGATTATTCTGGCACAAGCTCTCGCCTCCCCCCTCCACTGGTCATTGTCCCCACTCCACCCCTTTCAGCATTTTCAAGCACTGCTTCCGCCACGCCCTGCCACCGCCTCCCTCACCCCAGCCCCCCGCCCTTGTGACAAGGTCACCAGGCCAAAAGATGCTGGGACACCATGGAAGCACAATGGGCCTTTTCTTGTATCCCAGCTGTGGCTGCCATGGCAACCCAAAGCAGCTTGTAGCTAAGAGCTGGGCCTCAGCCTTCACAGCTGTAACCAGCGAACGATTTGGGGTGGGGGGGTTCCATTCCCGTGTCCCTCCCACTGGGAAAGACACCGGGCTGAGAAGCTCCCAGGCCCAGATGCTGAAATGCCTAGGAGAAGAATGAGAGCACAAACCCAAAAGGAAGAGCCGTCTCCTCTCCTGGGAGGGCTCAGGACGGGATTAGTGTTTTATTAACCGCCCAGAAAATCCGAGAGGAAATCTATTCTCTGGCCACTTTTTCCCTCTCCAGCGCACTCATTGATTCATAGATTCCCAGGCCAGAAGGAACCGCTGGGATCACCTACTCTGACCTCCTGGATAGCAGAGGCCAGAGCTGAGCCATGCCCCGAAAGAACTCCCAGAGCAGATTTTCTAGAAAAAAATCCAATCTTCCTTTCAAAATTGTCAGTGCTGGAGAGTCCCGCTCGACCCTCGTCAGCTGTTCCAATGGTGAATTACTCTCACCCGCTCTTGGACGGTGTTAGACCTTTCCCTGCTAGATCAAAGAGCCCACTGGTAAATATTTGTTCCCAACATAGGTACTGATCGACTGGGATCAAGTCACCCTTTCTCTTTCTCTTTGGTGAGCTAAACAGATTGGAGTCCTTTGAGTCTATCACCGTGAGGCAGGTTTTCTAACCCTGAATCACTCATGACTCTTCTCCGAACCCTCTGTAATCTATCAACGTCCTTCTTGAATTGTGGCCTCCAGAACTGGGGACAGCATTCCAGCAGCGGTCACACCTGGGCCAAATACAGAGGTAAAGTAACCTCTCTGCTCCGACTCGAGATTTCCCTGTTTAGACACCCCAGGATCCCGTTAGCTTTTTTGGCCCCAGCATTACACAGGGAGCTCATGCTTAGCTGCTTAGCCACCATGACGCCCAAATCTTTTTCAGCGTTACTTTGCAGAGCCCTGCTTTGCTTTGGTCAGGTTGAGCCGGGCAGCACCTCTAAACCTTGGTTCTTATGAAGGGGCACAAAAAAATCTGGTTCTAAAAAGTGCCGGCCCATGCACAATGAACTGTGTGTGCAACACCTGCCTCTGCACACCAGGAGCCTGTGCATGAAAACAGGTGTTGGTGTGGGGGAACGTCCGTGCTTGCAATGACCTGTGCACTCCCAGGGGACCGTCTTTTCAGAGCAGCTCTGCTCTGGAATTAGAAGAACGTGGCACTGAACACAGCGCCTCAGAGGAATGATCCCAGAGCTCCCAGCTCTGCACCGGGGCCACCTCCTAGACGCTAAATATGAGGGTGAGGGAGGGTTGGCCCACGCTGGACTATCTGTGGGGGCGGCTCCCCAGTGCCTCTCTCCAGGGCCGTAGCACGCAGGCAGGGGGCACCCCCAAAGCTACAGGAGAAAGCAGGAGGCGGCTTTGGACTGAGAACAGCTAGAAGAAAGGGGAGTCAGGGTCCAGCCGGCACCCTGAGGAACGGGAGGGGCTTAGAATGTGGGCGTGTCCCTTTGCATGATCTTGGCCTGCCCCCTGCCATGATGAACAGGACCTAGGCCCGCCCCCTGCCAGGATGGACAGGGTCTTGGCCTGTCCCCTTACATGATAGGCAGAACTTTGGCCCACCCCTCCCACCTCCACCATGACAAACAGAACCTGGGCCCGCCCCACCATGATGGACAGGCTATTGACCCACCTCACGGATCGGACCTTGGCCTGCCCCCTGCCTTGAGAGACAGGACTTTTTCCCGCCCCAGCCGTGACAGACAGGATCTTGGACTGCCCCACGACCATGATAGACAGGTCAGTTTCAGTGCTTCAGACCAGCACAGCCCTGCCTCCGTTCCCCAGCCGGGATTTGCTCCTTGCCTCCATTCTAGACTGAAACGCTCCAGCTGCCTCATTCATTTACCTGCATTTCTGTGTTGCTGGCCTGCCAAGGCTACAAACACCGGGGATGCAACATTTCTTTTCAAGAGGTCCTGGGGGACTGGAGGCTTTAAACACAGTTTAATTGCAGGTCAGATCCTTACAGGAAAATCTCTATTAAATCTCCAGATTATTAATAGCCTATAAAACGTGTTTATGGAACAGCTGTTGCGTGGCAAATATATCAGTGGGAATGTAAATTCCTCTGACGTGGCGTGGTATTCAAAAGGACACGTCCAAGTTAATTAGCTCCCAAAACCCAACACCCCTTTCAAGTTCCCCAGCTGTTTTCTCCAGCCGCCTCCTGGTCTGGAGTTAGTCTCCAAAAGGCCATTCTCAGCTCAGCCTTTATGGAGCACTTGCCTTTTCCTTGGTATTTTAGTAACCCTCCATGCCCTCCACACACAGCCTTTAGGAACCGTCCCCCTTCCCGCCCCTGGAAGCCCAGCACTTGTTACAGCATCACCGGGCACCCCAGCGTGACTTTCAGAGCCCTGGGTCAGAGCCAGCAGGGGGCGCATGGAACATTAGTTTTTGCAGGCCCCTGGAATAGCGGCCAGTTCACTTTTACTTTCTTATTTTTTAATTTCTCAGCAATTAAGGGTCGGGTTTATATAAGCAGCAGCAAGGCCCTGAGTAGAAATCTAGAACTTGCAGGGAGCAGGTGCCCCCATCAGACAGGGTAGATTGGGGAAGGGACCATCTTTACTGTTCAGTATTTAGATAGATAGATAGATAGATAGATAGATAGATAGATAGATAGATAGATAGATGGGGTGTATGGGGATAGATAGATAGATAGATAGATAGATAGATAGATAGATAGATAGATAGAGGGGGTGGAAGGGGGTAGATAGATAGATAGATAGATAGATAGATAGATAGATAGATAGATAGAGGGGGTGGAAGGGGGTAGATCGATAGATAGATAGATAGATAGATAGATAGATAGATAGATAGAGGGGGTGTATGGGGATAGATAGATAGATAGATAGATAGATAGATAGATAGATACATAGATAGATAGATAGATAGATGGGGTGGAAGGGGGTAGATAGATAGATAGATAGATAATGCTCACACACACAGAGGCAGTCCTTCTGGATACATGAGCACCAGAGTGGACAATGCCAGTGGCAGCGATGTTATTCCCAGCAATGCCTGGCTCTGGGGTGCTACCTCCCATGGGGAGGAAATGCCCTGATGATCCATGCAGTCGCCGACCGGGGACCTGCACTGAGCAGTAACCAGGGTGAATACGAGAGCCGATAAGTGGCTTGGTGTGGGTGGAACCAGGAGGTGTCCCAGGGCGGGGTGCTCCGTTCCCCAGGGTTCTCAAGGACCAAGGGGAGCGGACAAACACCAACCCATCTTGGCCTCTCTCCATCAGGACCACTTAGAGCTCCGCCCCCTCCCCTCCGGCACCCCGATACCTAGCAGCTGTTCCAACCCCATCCCCTCCCCATTGGGAATGTCTTGCCAGGGACAGGGCGGCGTTGCTGTGATTGCCCGGCCCTGGGTCCCCACCATGCACCCCGGCCGGTGCACTTTCCCTGTTCCCGGCAGGGCTCTGGTGGGCAGGGCTCTGGTGGGCAGCGCTGGGGGCAATTAGCTTGCCCATCGTCTAAATAGATAAAAGTGCGTCGGGCTGGTGGTGGCGTCGCCAGCAGCCCCACCAGCAGCCCCCAGGAACCAACCTGTTTTGCATTTTCAATGAAAACACCATGCCGTGTTGAGCATACGAGTGGAAAAATCCTATTTGTCACCTGCTGTTGATGTATGAACACATTGGCACGCGGGATTATCTTGGGGAAAATTAGGGTGCCAGCAGGGGTGAGCGGGGGGAGGGGCAGGGTGGAGTGGGAGGGGGGAACACGTGGACTGGCACTGCAGAACCTGGGGGGGCTGTTAGCTCCGGACGAGAAGGCAGAGATAAAAGCTGAGCAGAAGGGAGCTGGCCTCTCCCATGGGGGTGGTGGGTCACGGGGTTCAGTGCAGGGGGAGGGGGCACAAAACACACAGGGCAGCTCCTCAGCCGGGGTGAAGCCACGGGGCCCCCCGGCAGTCTCTGGTGCTGCACAGCAGCAGAGGATGGGGTCTGAGCTGGCGCCGGTGGGTGCACTGGCTGGCAGCGGCGTTTCCAAGACGGCTGCAGCAAGGGGCCATGAGGGCAGGCCTGCGTCCGGAGCCTTCCCCACCCCACTTCCCAAGCCCTGCCCCAGCCCAGCGGGCATGCGGCCATGGGGGGCTGGAGCCTGGCACGGGGGACCTTTGTGAAACGCCAGAGCCAGAGAGACCCCCGCCCCTCCCCAGCCCAGGCGAGAGCCTCCGCGGGCCCCTGCGCCCCCTCAGCCGATTATCTGCCGCGAGTTCCCGGCCTGGCGAGCGGGCGAGAGCTGCCGAGTCCTGGGCCGCCCCAGACGCAGGGTGTTAAATGAGCTGATTTGCATGCACACGGATAATTTGCATACACCCATAAACTTCAGCTGGCCGGGAACATGCCCAGCCTGTGCAGCCGCGGGGGCAGGGCGTGGAGCTGCATGAAACAGGGCAGCTGGGGATGGAGGGTGGTTTGGGGATGGGGGTGATTGCGTGAGCCTGGGGCCTGCACCCCTTGGCCTTCTGGGGCTGCCTGTGCTGCTCCTTCGCTGCCTGCAGGGGGAGGCAGAGAGGCCAGGAGCTCAGCGGGGGCCAGCAGCAGCTACGGGCTATTCACGCCGCCCTGCAGGGGAGCAAGGCGGGCTGGGCAGGGGGGAGGGGCTGCCAGGGGTGGGTGGCACATGGGACCCCAGATGCTGACTACTGCGCAGGGGGAGGGTACCAGGTTGGTGTCCCCAAGACAGGACACAGGGCTTCCACCCCACGGCCTGGTCTATCCCTGGCCTCTCTGCTGAGCCTGCCAGTGGGGTGGCGGTATAGGGGGGCAGAGCACTGATGCCCATGGAGGGCTGCAGCCTTTGTGCCTGTCACAGAGTCCCCGGGCGCTGCTCTGGAACTGCTCCCCATGAAGCCAGTCAGGACTCTGGGGAAGTCTCCTCTCTGGGAGCAGCCTGTCTGCAGGGCAAGAAGCTCACACGGCTTCCACCTTCTTGGGTCTGACCTCGGAGCATTCAGCATCCTCTGCCCCTCTGTGCGCTTCCCACAGCCAGTCCGCCCAGGCGGGGTCCTGTGGAAGCCAGAGGGTCCTGCCCCCTAACTCCGCAGTCAGACGGGACTCTCAGCCAGCCAGTAAAACAGAGGTTTATTAGACTACAGGAACATGGTCTAACACAGAGCTTGTAGGTGCAGAGAATAGGACCTTTTGAGGGCCAGTGAGCCAGACAACCCCATCTGCACTTCACTCCATGTCCCCAGCCAGCCCTAAACTGAAACTCCCTCCAGCCCCTCCTGCTCTGGGCTTTGTCCCTTTCCCAGGCCAGGAGGTCACCGGATTCCTTTGTTCTCCAACCCTTCAGCTCTCACCTTGCAGGGGGGAAGGGCCCAGGCCATCCATTGCCAGCAAACAGGGTGTCGGCCATTCTCTGTGTCCAGACCCCTGCACACACCTGCCCTCTAGGCCTGTGCAATGATCATACACCCTTACCCCACCCCCTAGATACTTAAGAACTGCACAGGGGAAACTGAGGCACTCCCACACTATTCAGAGGAAACATTAAGAACAGTCCCACTTCGTCACAGTGCCCCATCAGGAACGGGGCTGAGGCCAATACAACATGGTCCCCCTAGCCGCCCGACCTGGATGGAGCTGGTCTGGACACATCTACTGATGCCTCCAGACCTCTGGCATTAACACCCACTCTCTGTGCCAGTCTGAGAGATCTTCCCAGGTCGGCGTGCCAGGGCAGGACCAGCCCTGCCTGGCAACGTGGGGGGGAAGCAGGGTCATTCGCCCGGCCCTGGGTCTGGAGGGCAGGGTTAACGAGGAGCAGGGTGAGGCAGGCCAGTGCCACGGGCATGAAGGTCATAACAGGGGCAGAGGCCTGGGCACGCTCCCCGATAACCCTGTGCTCCCAGCCGAGTGTGGCACCGAGCCCCAGGGTGGCAAAGCGGCTGATTGCATTTTAATTAAGGAGGCGCTGGAGGAAATGCAGCTAAGTGCAGGACGCTCTCCCTGTTGTGACGTCAGGCAGGAGCAAGTGATTTCAGACTCCGGCTTCACTGGCACGGAGCAGCGCCAGGCTGCGATTTGGGACAGGAGGTGAGACGCAACCCCGGAGGCCGTGGGGTGGGGAAGGAGGAGGCAGAGACGAGTCCCCCACAATGGGACTGAGGCTCAGGACACCTGGGTATCTCCCCTCCCTTGTCTTGTTAACTCGCGACAGGGTCCGCATGGGCCGCAAGGGGCCAAGACGGGCTGGTTACAGGAGATACCTCCTGTAGCACAGCGCCCCCTAGCATCACATTGGGGTACTGTGAGGGGAGAGCGCCCCCTACTGAGCCACCCATCCCGCTCCCTGCAGCACAGCGCCCCCTTCCAAGCCACCCACCCCACTCCCTGCAGCGCAGCGCCCCCCTAGCACCATGAAATCCGTAAAACCTCCCCCTTATTAGCAGCCTCAGCAGCAAGGTTGACCGGCGGTGGCCGAGTTCCACTCTTGGTGCGTCCCCTGCAGGGCAGGACGTAGAGACCTCGGTGGAGCAGCCTGGGGGACGCTTGTCCTGCTGCTGCCTGGGCTGTCCCTGCGCTGTGGCGAGCGGCCCCCCAGCCGTTTCTAGGGGAAATGTTACATTTAACTCTCCAGCGTCCCACCTGGATGGTCCATGCAGGAGAGGAGCCCTCAGGGCGCCCGCTGCAGGGTGGCTTGGGGTCCGGTGGTGCTGAATGATGCGCACAGCAGCGCACGTAAATATCAAGGGGCCTTTTCGAGAGCCGCTTGCCGCACTCCAGAGCAGCTGCTGCCAGTGACAGGCGCATCATCGTAACAATGACAGATGCCAGGCCAGGGGGAAGCGGGAGGGGGGGCTGGTCCTGGAGCTTTCTTGGCCTTCCCAGCTCGTGGATTCCCGGGACGGTGCTGCCTTGCAGTCTGTCTGGGAGCCGGCTGAGATCTAAATGGCTCCTGCCTGGAGGAGTCTCAGAAAAGCCCTGGGTGTGGAGAGAGGAGGGGGTGAGGGCTGGCTGTTCCCTGAGCCGAAGGAGATGGGAGGGGTTGCAAGGTGCACATCACTGAGATGCAGACAGCGGACTGCGACAGGTCTTGGGGGGCATGCCCCTGCACAGCGCCCCCCTGAAATCGCCTGGAGGGGCTGCCACTGCTCCCTGGCCCTGACAGGGACATGGCCCTGGCCACGCCCAGGCCAGCCAGAAGCTGCTCCTTTCCAAACCGCCCGGCCCCCCGTCAGGAAGCTGCCACTTCCAGGCCATAGTGCACCAAGGAGGACTCCACAAGGTGAGAGGCTGGATAGCCCTGCCCTCTCCCTCCCGCCCCAGGGATGGGCAGAGAACTCGGTGCCACGTTCCTCTGGGGCGCTGTCTGCACTCGACTTTGCTTAAACAGCCCCAATGCTGCTAACCCTGGTGCCTCCACTGGGGACGCTAACAGAGAGCAGCTGGTGGCATTGTAACCCCAGCAGCATGGGGCATCAAACGCCCACCACGGCCACATGTGCTCTGCCCGTACTGTGACCCGCCCAGGGCTACAGCCTGGCAGCCAGGTGGGTCGAGAGGCAGGTGGCAGGGTGGCTGCAGTGGGACATCGGGTCTAAGTGGTGCAGGGGCCTCGTGGGGGCTCTCTGTGCAGGGGGGATTGCTCCCAGCATGAAGAGACGGGCTGTCCCACCTGTCCCAGCCCAGGAACATACACTGGGGCCTGCCATGTGTATGTGCGTGCGTGCACCACCTACTGGATGGAATCAGAACTACTCACCTGTGTGTCATAAGCTCTGTACTGGTAACAGCTCATGGAGATTCTCCCTGCATTGAAGCGGAAGCATGCGGATCTGAGCTCCATCCCAGGGGTTGCCAGGGAGATGCGCATGGTGACAGCAGACTGACAAGAGGGACAGGCATCCTACACAGCCCCAGCAAGGCAGGGAAGAGCCAGGAATAGAACCCAGGAGTCCTGACTTCCAGTCCCTTTCCCAATGACACCCTCCTCCCCTCAACGAAAGGCTACATTCCTGCTGGGAGATTCAAACAAGTAGCAAAGCCTCTGGTTGCCTGGGGTGAGTGAGCAGACAGACGTCCTCTCCCCCCGCCTCCCGCTGTGTCTCTGCACTCCCCAGCCGCTGCCCACCAGAGCCCTGCCCGTGCCTGCAGGGCCCATGCCCACGAGCAGCCGGGAAAGGTTTATTTAAAACACAGCCCCAAACACCTGCAGTGCGTTGCAAACTGCCGGGATTTATTCGCTTTTATGCCCGCCCACCTTTAATTTTTACGGCCCCGCTGGAGCGAATACCTCGCACCGTTAATAACGCCTGCCGCCCAGCGTGCCCATCCGTCATGCTGCCCCGGCTTGGGGCAAGCTCGCAGGCCTGATGCCCGGAGCAGGAGCTGCAGCTCGGGAAGTCCCGAGGCAGAGCCTGAGGGTCCCGGCCCAGCAGCATCGGCCATGCTGGAGAGCGTCCAGAACCTAAACCCAGCACTCAACCACCGAGCGCCAGGCACCAATCCAGAGGCTGGGCAGCTGGGCACTGGGACCTGCCCAGCATCCCTCGCCAGGGGACTACGAGCCTCAGGGACCACGAGCGGGCAAGGGGTCAGGCTCTCCAGCAGCTGGGCATCCCTGACTCCAAGGGGAGAGAGAGCCCCCTACTGAGTCACCCACTGCATCCACCCCACCTCCTGCAGCACGGTGCCCTCCACCGAGCCCCCTATGCCGCTCCCTGCAGCGCGGCGCCCCCTGCCACCACACTGGGCCACTGGGGTCAGCACAGACTGAGGGGAGAGAGCGCTCCCTGTTGACTCACCTGCCCCGCTCCTTGCAGCACGGCGCCCCCTAGCACTGCACTGGGGCATTGGGGTCCGCATGGACTGATAGGGGAGAGCGCCCCTGTGACAAAGTGGGGGATTTTCTTAGTGGTTTGCATGAATATTGTGTGTGTTTCCCTGTGTGCTGAGTGTGTACGGAGGTGGTGGGAGAGGGGCTTCGTTGCTGCAGAGGGCCAGGTGTGATCTCGCCTGGCAGTCGGGACCCTGGACAATGGCCTGGAGATGGGGGACCCTAGTGAGAGGTGACCGGGAGGCCCAGCCCAGCTTGGAAGGCAGCCGGTTCCGGCCAGTGGAGAACAAAAGAGGGAAGAGAGGAGGCCCAGGCAGCCTGTTTGCCTGGGACCAAAGACAAAGGACGGAGGAGGGGCTGTGGGGAAGGTGCTACAGGATGATGGGCTGGAAGGAGGGGGCGTATGGAGTGGGGGGGGGCAAGGAGCAGCCTGAGCTCATCGGGACAGGGACAGGCTCAGTTGCATGGTGCTGAGACATGCCAGACCCGAGGGACCTGCGAACTGCCTCTGCTGGGCTCAGACATTCAATAAACCCTCCTGGTGTGCACCGGCTGAGAGTCACTGCAAGCTAGAGATCGGGGTGGCATTGCTTCCTCTGGGTGTGGACGCCCAGGGGGGCCAGCGCAAGGGGACTCCATGACGGGGCCCACACGAGCGCCAGGCCTGCTGAAGGCTCAGAGAGGTGCGGTTCCAGGAGGCGGTGGGGCCCAGGGCTTAACCCCCAGGAGAGAGAGCGTGACCCCCGAGAAGGGCTGTCACACTGACGGGGGTTCCTCCTAGGGAGCGGAGAGAGCCTGGGGCCTGTGAGTCTGAAACAGCCCCCTACTGAGCCACCCGCCATGCTCCCTGCAGCACAGCACCCCCTAGCACAGTGCTAGGCCACACTGACTCACCCCTCTGATCAGCCCCACTTCCTGCACCCCCCTGGGTTTTCCCCACAGATCCTGCAGCCGAGCCCGGAGCGGATGGTGTGTTTGCTCATGGACTCCAGAGATCTTCACACAAGCCCGAATGACTCTGCCTGGGCCCTGGGTGAAACGCCCCAGAAGGACGCATCAGGGGGCTAATTCATGTTGTTGCAAAGTCTCTTTGTGCCTATTTGCATCACGGCCGGTTTAAAGTGCCCGCAGCTCCCTTGTGCCTCCCCAGAGCTGGCGGGTGGCAGAGGGCGCGGCCGGTCCCCTGCACGGCACTGACCTTCCCCTCCCCATTCAGGGCCGGCACGACGTTCACTGCTGTGGTGGAGGGGGGTGGCCCGCGCCCAGAGTTTATGGGGGACTCCAGAAGCATGGGGTATGGCTGGGGCGGGAGGGGAAGCTGGAGGTCAGCCCTGAATCACCCACAAACATTGTGCCTTCTCTGAGCTTGTGCCCCAACGTTAAGGTCACCAATCGAGCGCTTTGTGTGGGGGGCCATGGGTGCCTGGATGTAAAGGGGCGTGTGCCCAGACACGTGGCTGGCCATCAGGGTGCCTATTGCATGAGTGTGTGCATGCTGGCGTGTGCATGGTCTGATGGGCGCGTGTGTCTCTCACTGGGGGTGTGAGTCCGTGCCCAGGGTTGTGCGTCTAATGTAGGCTCTGACACTGCGCTCATCCCTGTGGGATCCAAGCACCTTCCAGCCGTGCATTAAGCAGCATGACGACGTCTGTCACCCGTGGTTGGTTCTTGTGGCCCGTCCCCGTAGGCAGTGCAGGGGTTGGGTTGGGTTTGAGGATGTTTTTTATGGCCATGGTGCTGCTCTTTGTTGGAGAAGGCCGGTCAGGGCAGAGCACCTGGCACTGGGAGCTGGGGTTGGGGAGGTTTGGGATGGATCTTAGTTCCTGGTGGGGGTTCACACCAGTCTGGGACCACCCCCCGAGAAAGCCCTGTCTCCTGAGCCATACCCTGACAGTAGAGAGTTCCTCACTCATGGTCCCCATCCTGGAGCTTTAGGCTCTTCTGCATACCCTGGGGCCTGGCCACCAGGCTCGGGAAGACAAGGCCCCAAGGCTCAATATCTATGGGAAGCCAGCGCTGAGCCGCCCAGAGAGCGTCACTCATGGATCCTGCTGCCTGAGAGGTCCAGGGTCCTCCTTGCTATGGACCGCCTGGGGGTGGGTGCCTTCTACTGGAGGAGACCCGTGAGCATGGTTGTGGGGGGGCGGTGGAGGAGCCAGGGAGTGGATGGAGCCCAGTGGATGTGGGAGTGACCATGTCCAGCGGGGCAAGCGTGCGGAAGAGCGTGCTTGGGGGTGTGTGCGAAGTGCAAGGGGCTGAACGGACCCGGCAGGGGGGTGAGCGTGCCTGGAGGATAGACAAGCATGCCAGAAGGTGTGCAAGTGTGCCCAGGGATGTGAGTGTGCAAGGGGGATGTGCAGGCAAGGGGCAAGCATGCCCAGGGATGTGTGGGAGAGGGGTGAGTGTGCCCAGGGACGTGCAGGTGAGGGGTGAGTGTGCCCAGGCACGTGCGGGAGAGGGGCAAGCATGCCTGGTGACATGTGGGTGAGGGGTGAGTGTGCCCAGGTATGTGCAGGAGAGGAGTGAGTGTGTCTGGGGATGTGTGGGCAAGGGGTGAGTGTGCCCAGGGACGTGCAGGCGAAGGGTGAGCGTGCCCGGGCACGTGCGGGAGAGGGGCAAGTGTGCCCAGGGATGTGCGGGCGAGAGTGCCAGGGGCACTTGGAGCTGGACGGCCGCCTGTATGTTAATATTAAAAGCCCTGTGATTTCCCCAGGAAGGCGAGTGACGCCCGCGGTAATTGATGGGCTATAAATCTCCCTGCTCCCCCCCCATGACAGGAGCAGCGGGATATTTATGGTGGGCAGCCAGCTGCAATGCAGTTCAATATTCCCGGCCTTTTCCCTTTGTGCCATTGGATTCAGCGTGGCCCTGGCCGGGGCAAGGGGCATAGTCTGCCGCTCAGACACCTGTGGTCAGGCCTGGCCTTGACTTCCCCACAAGCCCCCCATCACCGCAGCCCAGAGAAGGACGGTGCCAATGCAGGGCCCCAGCCCCCACCAGTGCCCGTCAAACCTGCCCAGTGCCCACCTGGGAGATGCCAGCTTCCCGGTGGTTCTAGGTGCTTTCCCAGGCAGCTGCCAGCCTGGGGGGGGGGGGACACAGGGCCCCCATCACCAGGGGAGTCCTGAGCCTCCCCCCAAGCCCCAGCAGTGCCCACCCCCCTGCCAGCTGGCCAGGCTGCCCCATAGCTCACTTCCGAGCCGTGGGGGGTGAGGCCAGGAGCCACGGCCCGGCCCATGTGCCCGCGGACAGACCGCTGCCCCCCTGGCCAGCCGCGGGGGAGGCCGGATGATGCTGGGCGAGGCTTGGAGGCGCGTCCCCCCGCCCGGCCCCAGCTGCAGCAGCCGCGCTCTGAGCACAGGCGCGGACAGGTACCGTGCGGGGCGGGGGGAGCTGCCCGCTCCCAAGGCAGCCGAGAGCCGCTCGCCCAGAGCATCCCTGGCTGCCGCTGCCTCCAGCCCCCGGTAAGCGCCGCGCCTTGCCCCTGCCTGCCCGCGCCGGGGTCCCGCCGCCCGGGGATCGAGGGTCCCGTGCCCCACCCCCCGGCTGGGCGTTACAGGGTCCCGCTGCCCCCCCTCCCGGGGCCGGGCGCTGGAGGGTCCGTCTCCCTCCGGCTGGGCGTTACATGGTCCCGCTGCCCCCCCCCGGGCCGGGCGCTCGAGGGTGTCCCCCCCCCGGGGCGACGGTTACAGGGTCCCGTCCGCCCCCCCCGGGCCGGGCGCTGGAGGGTCCCCGTCCCCCCCCGGGCGGGCGTTACAGGGTCCCGATGCCCCCGCCCCCGGCCGGGCGTTAGAGGGTGTCCCCCCCCCGGGCCGGGCGCCGGAGAGCTGCAGCCGCCGCGCTCCGGGCGAATTCACCGGCTGCAAGTTCAACTTCCCGGCGCCGGCTCCGTTCCCGCCGCAACAGCGCCGGGCGAGGGAAGTTCGCGGGCGGGGGCGAGACTCCGCTTCCCCTCGGCCCGCCGCGCCCGGGCGCTACGGGGCGGGCGGGCCCCGCTGGGGGGCAGCGGCCGCGGGGGCGGGGGTCTGGGCCCGAAGGGCCGGGCCAGGGGAGCTCCCGGCCCCGCCCCAGCGGGGCTCCTCGGCCGGGCAGGCAGGGCTGGGAGCCGGGCCCCCCCGCCCGCTCATTGTTCCCTGGGGAGCGCTGCGAGGAGGCGACGGACCGTCCGGAATTGGGGGTCTCTGACCAGTCTGTGCCGAGACCCCCCCAACAGCCTCCCCCGCCTGCCGCCCCCCCCCCGCTTCAGCCAAGCCGGCCCCCCCCCCCAAACACAAGAGGGGGACAAGTTGAGCCTTGTTCCCAGCTCCAGAGCTGACCGGGACCCGGTGTCCCCTCCCCATGGGGAATCCGCCTGCCCCCTTAGCTCCCTGGGTCCCCTGGCCCTCAGCAGCACTTTGGTCGGGCCCCACGACAGGGCCCAGCCTGGGCACTCCCCCCCTGGGTGGACGAGACCCGGGCAGAGCTGCTGGGGACGCCCCGTCCCTTCGGAGCCAGCCCCAGCGACAGGGGGTGCCGAGGCTCGACGGGCAGGGGACTCGCTCCCCTTTCAAAGTCCCTTTACAGCTCCTGCTTCCTCCTGCACAGTGACCCGGGGCTTCACCTCCTTTGGGGCCGCATCCTGCCTGCCGCCAGGGCCCGGTGGCCAGGGCCAGGGCAGGGGGGAGGGCTGGGAAGGGGGAGGCTTGGCTCAGACGGAGAAGCCCCGGCTCTCCGGCTGGATAAAAGAGCCAGACCCAAGCCTAGGCCCCGCCATGCAAGGGACGACCCTGACCCGAGGGTCAGATGGGGGTGGGGGAGCAGGAGGAGAGACCAGGCACCCTGTTGGCAAGATGCCGAGACCCGGGTCGTGCTCAGACTCGCTATGAGCGGGGGAGGGGCGGGGGCCCTCCCCAGTTGACAGACTCTCCCCTCCCCCCAGGGACGGCTGTTCGGCAGGGGCCGCGGGAAGAGCCGGCGCTCTGGGTCCGCTCCCTGGGGCCCGAGGCATGAGCTCTCCCCCTCGCCGTCTGCCCTGAGCACCTCCTCCCGGAGCAGGGCCGCGGCGCCGGCCCCCCGGCCCGGCAGCATGGAGAAGACCTACTCGCTGACGGCCCACTACGATGAGTTCCAGGAGGTGAAGTGCGCCAGCAAGTACAACAGCGGCACCCTGCCCAACGGCTTCAGCCTCCAGCTCGGGGCCGGGGCCAAGAAGCCGCGCCGGGGGCTGCCGCGCTGGAGCCGGCGCGAGATCTGCCTGCTCTCGGGGCTGGTCTTCGCGGCGGGCCTGTGCGTCATCCAGGGCTGCGTGCTGCTGCTCAAGTACCTGGCCATGGAGCGCGCCGCCCATTGCCGGGAGGACTGCCAGGAGAAGAAGGCCTTCCTCCAGGCCTCCCTCTTCATCGCCAGCAACATTGACCCCACCATCGACCCCTGCAATGACTTCTACTCCTTCGCCTGCGGCAGCTGGCTCCACCGCCACAGCATCCCCGAGGACAAGCTCCACTACGGCATCATCGCCACCATCGGCGAGCAGAACGAGGAGAAGCTCCGGCGGCTGCTCCAGCAGCCCGTCCGCAGGGGCTCCCGGGCCTCGGCCGAGAGGAAGGTGAAGGAGTTCTTCCGCTCCTGCCTCGACATGGGCGAGATCGACCGCCTGGGGCCGCGGCCCCTGCTGGAGGTGATCGAGGACTGCGGCGGCTGGGACGGGCCGGCCACGGGGCGGCAAGCCCGCTCGGACTTCAACGAGCTGCTCTACAAGACCCAGGGCGTCTACAGCACGGCCGCGCTCTTCTCCCTCACGGTCAACCTGGACGACAAGAACTCCTCCCGCTACGTCATCCGGGTGAGTGAGCCCACGCTGGGGGCGCCAGGCCCGGGGCGCACCCGCCGGGCATCTCAGGACAGCTGCAGCCAGGACGCCTCCGGCTAAGGTCGCTTGAGCTCTGGCCGGTCTGTTCTTGAATGGGAGACCTCGAAGGAAGGCCACAGCAGGTTGGGTGACTCTCCTTGGGGCGTTGCAACACAGTGGCTGGCCCCCGCGAGGCGCGAGGGGACACTGGGCTGCAGGGCACTGGACGAGTGGCCCAGCAGGGGGCACTCTCCCCTCACAGCCAGGACTGCCCCCTGTGCCCCAGTGTGGTGCTAGGGGGTGCTGGCTGCAGAGACCCGGGTGTGTAACTCGCTAGGGGGCGCTCTCCATTCCGAGTCAGGGCTGCTCACGTGTGTTCCTCAAAGATCCAGGGGCCCTGCCCCCGGGAGGCATTAGCCCTGCAGTGCTGTATAGATCCCGGGAGTCCTGTAATTAGATCCTGCCTGTCTGAAATCCCCTGCCCCGCCACACTCAGACGGACACAGGAGTCTCCTTCCTGTCCCAGCCTGGGCTGTGGGGCGTTATGGTGGTGGAGGGTCCCACCCCAGAGCGGGCTGCATTTCAGCAGGGGATGAGGGGTGCCTATGCCTGGAGTGTGCCGTGGGGTCCCTATGGGGGTGGGGTGAGTGCTCGTGCTGCGTGGCACTGTTGCTATGGGCAACGCATCCCCTAACAAAGCAGATCTCTGGGTGAGGCGCGTGCTGCCCTCCTGCCATCAGCTCCCAGGGGAGAGGAGCTCACACAAGGCCATTCCCCCATGGCTGTAGCCCTGTGCTAATAATACACGGCTGCAAACGCCCGCGCCAGACCGGAGCCTGCCAGCTAGCGGCTCCAATCACCCTCCACTCCGAGCTGCGGAAACAGCCAGCCTGGCTGCACCACTCGCGGTGTGCTGTTCGCTGCCCAGCCCCGATCGCGCTGAGAGCGCGAGGGGGCTCAGCAAAGCCAGAGGTCATCCAGGCAGGTGGCATGACAGCCTCCACAACAGCTCTGCCGGAGCCCCTCACTCCCAACCCGCAGCCCCCTGGTACCAGCCCTAGGCTCCCCACACCCAGCTCTGCCGGAGCCCCTCACTCCCAACCCACAGCCCCCTGCTAGCCCAGCCCTGGGTTCCCCACACCCAGCTCTGCTGGTGCCCCTCACTCCCAACCCGCAGCCCCCTGGTACCAGCCCTGGACTCCCCACATCCAGCTCTGCCGGAGCCCCTCACTCCCAACCTGCAGCCCCCTGCTAGCCCAGCCCTGGGCTCCCCACACCCAGCTCTGCCGGAGTCCCTCTCTCCCAACCTGCAGCCCCCTGCTAGCCCAGCCCTGGGCTCCCCACACCCACCTCTGCCGGAGCCCCTCACTCCCGACCCGCAGCCACCCGCAGCCCCCTGTTAGCCCAGCCCTGGGCTCCCCACACCCAGCTCTGCCGGTGCCCCTCACTCCCAACCCGCAACCCCCTGCTAGCCCAGGCTTTCTGGTCCTGGTCCCCCTTCTGGTCAGGCAGCAGTGCTGGAGCCCTATTCAAAGATCAGAGGCTCCCATCCCAGACTCAGGTTAGTGTCATTGATTGTCCCATGGCCTCCTTCCCAGCCAAGCTGCTCGACCTCTTCCCCAGCCCCTGACACCCTGGGCCATGCCCCACAGGTTGCAGGTGGGGGTGGCCTGTGGGGACCACCCCAGCAGGAGCCTTCACGCCAGCAAATCAACACACAGATCAGGCCTGTGTGCCAGAGGCACCGGGCAATCAACCAGGAGATGCTGCCCAAGGTGCCTCCCTCCCCTTGGGGCAGAGCCCATGTGTCATGAGTGTCCACCTCCCTGAGTCCCTCTCCCCTGCAGCATCAAGGGATGTCACCTGCATGCCACGAGATGGGCCCTGTGAGTGCCCGGTGCTGGCATTGCTCTGCCAATACCCACACAGAGCCCTGGGGTGGGGGGGTCACGCCCCCATATACAAGAACCAGCCCCAGTTTTTCAGCTCCAACCAGTTTGGCTTTTCCATTAAGGGAAAACAATGAACCAAGAAAGAACCAAAGTAAAGTCTCATAGATTCCAAGGCCAGAAGGGACCATTGTGATCGTCTCATCTGATCCCTTCCCCCGCATAGCGCAGGCCAGAGAACTGTCCCAGAACAATTCCTAGAGCCCATATTCGAGAGGAACATCCCATCTGGATTTAAAAATTGCCAGCGATGGAGAATGCACCACGACCCCTGGTAAATTGTTCCACAGCCCTTGGTAAACCCCCCCCGGGGAAGAGCGCAGTGTGGGTGTCTCATAGTGAGGCTGACCTCCAAAGGGCCTCCGCCCCAGCACACAAGCCCAGCACTGAGACATGTACAGGCACAGGAAGCAAAATGACTCAATGCACCACGGCTCACAGGTCGCTGGTCAGATGGGAGGGGAAAGCCCCAGTTCTGCTGCACTGAACAGGAGCTGTGGGTGTATTGGAACACAACTGGGGTTACCTAGAGCTTCACAGCTCTCCAGAGACAGGAGTCAGCATAGGGCCTTTGACACACAGACAGATGGTTCCAGTTCCACCCAGCAGAGGGCAGTGCAGACACACACTCAGCCCTACCCAGCAATGTCTTGGTCTTTGGCTCCCCCTACTGGTCTCACTTGACTCTGGAAGGAACATGCTGAATTGGTGTAAATGGGATCAGAACCCGGCCCGGCCCTGCTGGGTTGCTTGCGAAACAGGCAGCTGGTACCCAAGAAATGGGGGAGCAGGGGCGAAATTGACAAGCAGGGAAGCAGGCTCCTTGGCATGGGAAGAGGGGACCAGGACATGGAGCATTGCCCAGGAAGGAGGGGGAGATGGGCAGCTCCGTGCAACATGCGCTGGCAGAATCATTGGGGCAAAGGGTGATCTGGGGTAGGAGCCCAGGGCTGGGATATCAGGGGGCTGAGGGTCGGGATTGAGGGGCAACGGCAGAGCTGTGGGGGCAGGGTTGGGATATCAGGGGGCTGCGGGTCCGGAGTGAGGGGCATTGGCAGAGCTGTGTGGTGGGGAAGGCATGCCCTGTGCTCCCCTCCCCCTTTCCTAGCCTCTCCCCCTCCCGAGCCCCGGTTAGGAAGGCATTTGCCCGCGTTAATCAGTGGCTCCGAAATGTAGAGAGCAAATAGAGTCGGCTGGGCCCTGGCAGCGGATTGCACCCCCGTCTGCGCGGCCATCCCCCGCCCGCCTCCGGAGCTCATTTACAGCACCGGGCCCCGAGTAGTGGCCAGGAGCTGGGGCCTGCACTGCTGGGGAGGTTGTTTAATACACAGGGGACTCTATTCCCCTGGACAGGGGTTCCCCGCTGTGGCCGGAGTCGGCGGAGTCGGCCACGCGGGCAGGGCGGTTCCAGGCCGCCGGCTCCCAGCATCCCGGTTCTTGTTGAATTACCTTGGAAAACGAACTGGCAAGGACACAGCCGGGGCTCGTGGGACGCCGTGCTCAGCGCCCGGCCTTTATTTGCATAGCAATGCCGGGCGCCACGCCGATGGAGAAGCGGCTTTTATACCCGAATTAATGTGACTTCGACAGGAGGGGACCTTTGGAAAGGCAATTTCCCTCCGCACAATTGCAGTGTTTAGCAAAGCAGCATGCAGGCAATTTTCCAGGCAATCGGCAGAGCCGTGCACACAGAGGAGAGCGGCTGCATGCGCGTACGTGCTGGGAGAGCGTCTGTGTGCCCGGTGCGAGAGGGTGTGGGTGCGGGCATGTGTGCACAGGGGCTGTGAGTGTGCAGACACGCTGGGAGAGCATTGTGCACATTATGGGGGAGGGTGCGTGGGCGCAGGAGGAGTGGGTGGGTGTGCAAGTGTGCGCGCGGGGGCATGCAAACTATGGGAATGTGTGCGTGCGGACGCTGGGGTGTGCGTGCGAGCGTGCACACTGGGGGGGCATGTGGATGCTGGGGGGAGTGTGTGCGCACACGCCTGCTGGGGGGGTAGATGTCTGTGCGAGCACACACTGGGGAGAGTGTGAGAGTGTGTGTGCACTGGGGCAGAGTGTGCACGGGGGAGTGTGGCTGCATGGGTGCTGTGTGCGTGCGGGTGTGTACATGCGTGCTTGGGAAGTGGATGAGTGGGGCTGTTTCCACACGTGTGTCCTTTTCAGGTCTGCGTGCTCTGGCTCCAGGGGCCGCGGCCTGGTCTGGGGATTTTATGGCTGGGGCTGGGGTCAGTGGAGATGAGGGACCTCGGTGCAGTGGCCGGTCCCATCCCCGGAGCTTGCACCGAACAGAGCCCCCGCAGTGCCTGGGGGCTCAGACCAGAGCTTCCCCTCCCCGTACGCTCTGCCCTGGCGCTTCCCGTCGGCTGCAGAGAGGCTGCCCTGGTGACTCGGGTGGGGGGCGGGGGGCAGTGGTGAGCCCAGGGCCCTGCCCACCCACAGCCCGGCTCTGCGGGCCCAAGAGGTGCGGGGAAGCAGCCGAGCAGCCTCGTGCGGCTCCCCCCAGGACGGGAACGACAGGCCCAGGAGAGGCTGAACGAGGCCTGCACCTCTAACGCCCGGCTGAGCGCACCCACCGACCCCCCGGTGCACCAGAGAGCCCTGCCCCCTGCTGGGCGCTGAGCTTCCTCTAGGGGCTCCAGCCAGGGCAGGGCTTTGCCAGGAGTGCGGGGCGGGGGTGGGGGGCTCCGGGAGAGTGCGGGGTGGGGGGGCTCCGGGAGAGCACAGGCTGCTCCCCCATTGGGGTTACAGTGGGGGCAGGGGGGGGCTGATCCCAAGGGCTCTGAGGAGTTGTAGTGGTGCGAAAAGGAGCATGGTGCCCTCTAGTGGCCCCAGCGGGCATAGCAGGTAAAGGACCCCACTGGCCCCAGCTCCAGGGGGCGCTGTTGGGGCTGTCGGCCCAGCTCCGCCGTGTGTGTGGGGGGGAGGGGCTCTGATCTCGCCAGCGGGTGGGTAATTAACAGCTAGCCGGTGCTGGCCGTTCCCCTTCCCTTGCGCTTGAGGAGGCCGTACCCACTCGTATGTACCCCTCCCTCATGCTGCTCCTACGGGCACCGGCCCTTTGCTCCCCGCTGCAGGCTGGCAGCGTGTCCGAGTGCCCTGGGGTATCCGCCCCCTGCAGGGGATGGGAGGGTTTAAAGTGCCAGGCCGGAGGGGGGGGTTGCTGGGCGGGGTAGCCTCAGTCCGTGTGGCACACCTGGCTCTGGGGGGAGCTCTCTGCAGCCCAGGGGTGGAGCTTGGCCCAGGGGTCTCTGCACATGCCCTGGGTGGGGAGAGCCCAGCCCCAGGGCAGGCAGCCCACGGGGGATGGCTGCTCAGGCTCTGTGCTGCGGTGGGGTCGAGAAATGGGCCGGGGGGGCGGAACGGCGCTGTGACAGATGTGGCCTCACTGTTACTATCTGTGTTACGGGAACACCCAGAAATCAAGGCCCTGTCTGGCTGGGCACTGCACAGGGGCACACAGGGAGTGAGGGACCGCGCCTGCCCCACCGAGCTCACAATGTAAACAGGACAGAAGGTGGGAGGGGAAACTGAGGCACAGAAGGGGACGTAACTGGCCCAAGAAGGGCGGTGACAGCTGGGAACAGAAGCCAGGTCTCCTGAGTCCCAGCCCAGTGCCCTGCCCACGAGGCTACTGGGAGAGAATTACCTGCACCCCCGCCATGAATCCCCCCACCAAATGATTCAGGAAGAGCAATAGGCTCCATCTGTTCCCAGCTCCAGTGCTCCAGTCACAGAGCCTGGAGAGCCCAGAGGGGAGGGGTTAGGGCGAACCAGGCCGGGGGACAGAGGGCTGGAGAGCATTTCTCAGTATCATACGCTTCTCCAGCGCCCTTGGCGAGCCCCAGGGTAACGCAGCCACCTCTGGGGAGGAGGACGGCAGCAGCCAACACACAGCACAACAGAAAAGGCAGGCAAGCTGCGATCGGGGATGCGGGGGAAACCCCTGCGCACACGAAAAGTGCCAGGGACTCATCCAAACTCCCCATTGACGTGCACTAATTGCCCAGGCCAACAGGGGGCAGCACAGCAGCCAGCCCCACGCAGGGTTGAACCTGCGGCTTTAGGGGTGGTGAGCCGAGACCCAGCAGCTCCAGAAAGCCCCCCGTCCCACATCCCTGCTGAGACAGCCACCCTCCCCAGCCTGGCGCGGTTAGAAGGGTCGGGCCGACCCAATGGGATAGATTAATTTTTTCAGTGCAGCTGCTTGTCCCTGCGATTGATGGCAGGAGGGCAGCGCCATTAGCTGATTGCTTCTTCCCGGGAGAGACTCTCCTTTGGAAAATGGCCAGCGAGCGGGCGGTGGGCAGCAGGGCTGGGCTGGGGGGCGCCCCATGGGGTGGGCCTGGCTCGCGCTCCTCCCGGGGACAGTTTCACCCACTGAGTCATTAGCACAAAGGGTTCTGCCGGGAAATTAAATTCTGGGTGTTTATCAGGGAGGGGGGAAATCATGCATTGCTGGGACAAAGGGCTGGCAGGAAGGCGGGGACGGGAGCTCGGAGCCAGCCCGGGGGAGGCTCCCGATATGGCGGGCACCGGGGACGGGGGGGCTGTTGAGGGGGTGGCAGGATCACAGAGGGGGTCGGCTGAGGGTCGGGGACTGGCTGGGGCTTGGGGTGGAGGGGGTTAAAGGGGCTGGCGGCTCAGCTGGAGCGTGACCGGCTGCGGATAACGGACCCTTAGGAGGTTTGGGACGTACTGTTCAGAGCTGGGTTTATTCAGCCCCAAGCGCGCTGTGTTGAGGGTGCCTGGAGCACCGCGGGCGCGGGCACGTGCTCCTTTGTTATCATAGCGTTGATTAGTTGTAACTGGGCTGCAAACGGTGCTCCAAAGGGCTGGCCTGTTATTGGAGGGTTGCTCCAAAGGGCCAGTCCGTTATTGTAGGGTTGCTTGGAGGGACGAGGGGGGCGTCACGGAGTCCCCGGGCGCTGCTCTGGAACTGCTCCCTACGACGCCAGGCAGGACTCTGGGGAAGTCTCCTTTCTGTGAGCAGCCTGTCTGCAGGACACATAGCTCACCCGGCTCCACCTTCCTGGGTCTGACCTCGGAGCATTCAGCCTCCTCTGCCCCTCCGTGCGCTTCCCACAGCCAGTCCGCCCAGGCGGGGTCCTGGGGAAGCCAGAGGGTCCTGCCCCCCAACTCCGCAGTCAGACGTGACTCTCAGCCAGCCAGTAAAACAGAAGGTTTATTAGACGACAGGAGCATGGTCTAACACAGAGCTTGTAGGTGCAGAGAACAGGACCCCTCAGCTGGGTCCATTTTGGGGGGCAGGGAGCCAGACAAGCATGTCTGCACTTCACTCCATGTCCCCAGCCAGCCCCCAACTGACTCATCCTCCAGTCCCTCCTCCTCTGGCCCGGGCCAGGAGGTCACCGGATTCCTTTGTTCTCCAACCCCTTTAGCTCTCACCTTGCAGGGGGGAAGGGCCCAGGCCATCCGTTGCCAGGAGACAGAGTGTCGGCCATTTATGTACCCTGGCCCTTTGCTCTGCAACAATTACACCCCCTTATCCCACCACCTAGAGACTTAAGAAATGCATAGGGGAAACTGAGGCACCCCTACAGTATTCAGAGGAAACATTAAGAACAGTCCCACTTCGTCACAGGGGGGTTGATCTGTTATTGGAGGAATGCTCAGAGGGCCGGTCCGTTATCGTGGGTTACTTGCAGGGCCGGTCCGTTATCGTGGGGTTGCTCAAAGGGCCGGTCCGTTATCATAGGGTTGCTCAGAGGGCCAGTCCATTATTGTATGGTTGCTCGGTGGGCTGGTCCGTTATCATAGGTTTGCTCAGACGGCCGGTCTGTTATCGTGGGGTTGCTCGGTGGGCTGGTGCGTTATCGTAGGGTTGCTCAGAGGGCCGGTCCGTTATCGTAGGTTGCTCAGAGGGCCGGTCTGTTATCGTAGGGTTGCTCAGAGGGCCAGTCCGTTATTGTATGGTTGCTCGGTGGGCTGGTCCGTTATCGTAGGGTTGCTCAGAGGGCCGGTCTGTTATCGTAGGGTTGCTTAGAGAGCCAGTCCGTTATTGTATAGTTGCTCGGTGGGCTGGTCCGTTATCGTAGGGTTGCTCAGAGGGCCGGTCTGTTATCGTAGGGTTGCTTAGAGAGTCAGTCTGTTATTGTATGGTTGCTCGGTGGGCTGGTCCGTTATCGTAGGGTTGCTCAGAGGGCCGGTCCGTTAAAGTAAGGTTGCTCGGAGAGCCGGTCCATTATTGTAGGGTTGCTCGGTGGGCTGGTCTGTGGCTAGGCTGGTGGAGCAGCGCTCAGCACCCTCCAGACCAGCCATGCGGCACTTTGAGGTGGAAGACCTGGTACAGTCTGGCCCTCCTGGCAGGGTGAGTTGATCAGGGAAGGACCCACCTGGGAGCGGGAGGGCTGAGCACAGGGGCGTGGACCAGAGAGAGCCACACTGGCCCTACCCAGACTGGGGCACAATCGGGGGTTAGGCTGGAGCCAGCCACGCCACAGGGCCCCAGAGTACACCCAGGGGAGCCCCTCCCCATATTAAATCTCCCTCCTGGAACTCTGCCCTGGCCGCCGGGCCTTCCTCCTGCCCGAGCCTCAAACAAAGCACAGCCGCCCACCCCCTTCGCAGACAGATCCTGGCAGCACAAAGGGCCCCCACACAGGCTGAGCCCCCACCTCTCCCTGCTCCTCCATTAGCCAGGGAGGGGAGGGGACCCCAGGCCGCCCTCGGACCGGGGAGACGGGGGCTCAGGGTGCCCAGGCCGGGGACAAACATGGCTCCTCTGTTCTGTTGCAGATTGACCAGGATGGGCTGACGCTGCCTGAGCGAACCCTGTACCTGGGGCAGGACGAGGAGAGCGAGAAGGTGAGGGGGGCTGACATCACCCGGCGGCGCTGGGGGGGAAGGGGGGTGGGTCAGAGAGGAGCAGCCCCTGCCCAGCACCAGCTGCACCCACCTGCCCCATGCGGCGGCTGAGCCGGGTGGGGGTGAGGAGGGGCTGGCGCAGCCGCAGTGTCACCAACCACCAGAAATCATGAGTCAGACCCCAGAAGTCACCAGAATGGCCCCAACGATTAGGAGAGATTTTTAAACAAAAGGTCAAGTTGTGTTTGTCGGGCTGTTGTTTCATGTGTGATCTCCCCCTGCCCATCGTGTGTGTGTCTGTGTGCTCTCCCGCAGCTCATCCTGTGTGGGGGTGGTGGGGTTGTGTGTGGAGGGGGGGAGTGTGGAGGGTTCGTGTGTGTGTGTGTAGGGGGAAGGTGTGGGGCTGAGGGGGTGTGTGGGGTGCAGGTGTGGGGGGTGTTTGTAGGGAGATGGGGGGAGGGTGGGGGAAGTGACTCGAGCCCCTGCAGCAGGAGCTCTCGCCCCACCTGCCTGACCGCTAATTCTGCCCCCAGCCCCCACACCCAGCATCTCGGCTCCTCCTGGCCCTTCACCCCTTGGCCGGGGCAGGCGCTGTCCTGTCCTTGCAGCCTGCAGGGGGCGGCGAGGGGGCGGGGCTCTTTAGCTCCGCCCTCCCGTGACACTAGCTGGGGATGCAGAGGGGCGGGGAGGGAGCTCTGCCCACAGCAGCTGATTGGTGGCTCAGCCCCAGGAGGTGGGCTAGGAGGGCAGGCAGCCAATCAGAGGGGGCTCTAGGGGGCTTGGAGCTTCTGGAGCAGACAGGCTGAAATCCCGTCACCAAACGTCGCTAGAGTGGGGGGGGGGGCTGACCCCCCACCCCGTGTGGGGCCTCCCCCCTCCTCTCCTCCCTCCCCACCTCGGCCAGGGCTGTGTCCCCTGCCCCCCCTTCCCTCAGCCCTCCCCCCCGAGCCAGGCCTGACCCCCCTTAGCCTCCTCCCCACTGGGCTTGACCCCCTTCTTGGCCCTCTCCCCCTCCCTCAGCCCCCCACTGGGCCTGCCCCCCCTCAGCATTCTCCGGCTCCCCCCGGTCAGGCATGCGCCCCCTCCCTCAGCCCCCCACTGGGCCTGCCCCCCTCTCAGCCCTCTCCCGCTCCCCCTGGTCAGGCCTGTCCCCTCAGCCTTCACCCCCCACACAGCCCTTGCGCCCCCCAGCCAGGCCTGACCCCCCCTTGGCCTCCTCCTCACTCGGCCTGGCCTGCCCCCCCTTCCCTCAGCCCTCCCCCCCGAGCCAGGCCTGACCCCCCTTAGCCTCCTCCCCACTGGGCTTGACCCCCTTCTCGGCCCTCTCCCCCTCCCCCAGCCCCCCCACCGGGCCTGCCCCACACTCGGCCCTCTCCCCCTCCCCCAGTCAGGCGTGACCCCTTGATCCCCCTGGGTCCGAGCCCCCCCGCCCCAGGATGGCGCCGCACCCCCACGGGGGCTGACCCCTCGCCTCGCGCCCAGATCCTGGCGGCGTACCGCCTGTTCACGGAGCGCCTGCTGGGCCTGCTGGGAGCGGAGCACGTCGCGCAGAAGGCGGAGGAGATCCTGCAGCTGGAGCAGAGACTGGCCAACGTGAGTCCTTCTCAGCCCCACCCGCTGGCCTGGCCGCCCCCGCGGGGCTCCAGGGGGTGTCACACGGGGCACGGGAGGGGGGGCTCTTCGGGCACAAGTGGCCCCCAGCTTGCAAGGAACTAACCCCCTACAGCCATGTGGGGAAGGTGGGGGCCCAGCCGGGGCTCAAGGGCTCAACCCCATGCTAGCATTGAGCGCCGCTTGCCCAGCCTCCGGCCTCTCAAGGGAACAGGTTGCAGCCCAGCGCACCCAGTGTGTGGGTGGGGTACGTCCCCACTGGGGTCCCTGGGCAGGGAGGGGACATGCTGGGGGCCTGGTGCCTGGAGCTCGGGGCTGACTGGTGAGTCCCTGTTACAGGAAGCGGTCTCATTCCCAAAGCGGCAGCCCCTTGGCCCGCCGAGCCCCCACAGCTTGGTCGCTGCCTGTCCCCACACCCTGGCACTGCCCTGGGGCTGGGCACAGCCAGGCTGAGGAGCCTCCTGCTCCAGGCCCCCGTTCGCCTCCTGCGCTGGGGAGCCGCCGAGCTGCGGAAGGAAAATCAAAGAGCAGCAAAGCCTGACTGGGTTGCACCCGCCCCAGGGTGCTGGGAGAGGGGACCCTGCAGGATAGCGGGGAGCAGCCATGAGCGCCCCAGGGTGGCATCTGCCTCCCACCACCATGTGGCTGGGGAAAGAGTGAGGGGCCCCAGGCCTTTGCGGGGTCAGGGGAGCAGTGAGGCTGGCGAGAGGGAATGCTTAGCCCTAGACTCCCTGCCCGTGGCTGGCCCCGTGGCACCCCCCAGCCTGGTGGCGCAGGCAAAGTGCGGCCCTGATGCGTCTCTCCTGCCCAGATCACGGTCTCTGAGTATGACGACCTGCGCCGGGACATCAGCACCATGTACAACAAGGTGTCGCTGAGGGAGCTGCAGCTCATCACCCCCACCGTGAGTACCCTGCCGGGGCGCCGGGGGAGGGGCAGCACAGCTGAAGCCCCTCTGTTCACAGGTGCCCAGATAAATGCCCTTATGGCTCTTCTCCTCCTGCAGGGGGACTGCCCCCCAAGTCCATTCTGGAGGGCACTACCATCCACACCAGTTCAGAGACTGCAGAGGGGCACTCAGACGTGGGCCGTGCTAGGTCACTGTGGTGGGGCAAGCCCAGGCTGGATCGCTGCCTGTGGGGCGTGGAGTCAGGGCCTGGGCCAGCCGCAGAGCGTGGGGGGGCTCTGGAGAAGGCGAGGCCCCTCTGGTCATAGCGCCCTCTCCCCCACCCCCCAGCTCAAGTGGAAGCGCCTGCTGGATCGGATCTTCCACGATAACTTCTCCGAGGAGGAGGAGGTGGTGCTGCTGGCCACGGACTACATGCAGAAGGTGTCGGAGCTCATCCGCAGCACGCCCAGCAGGTACGGCCAGCGGGGCACAGCGGGCACTGCCAGGGTGCAGGGCTCTACCAGATGCCTCGTCCCACATGCTCCCGACACACGGCTGGGTAGCAGGGCTCTGTGGGGACAGTGGGGCTCTGGGGCATGCTGGTCACACCCTGGGGTCAGAGTGGGGTGGGAGGGCGGAGGGAACCCCACCCTGCCCGCGGCTGCTCCCACAGCCACTGCCCAGCTCCAGTGCCACTCCGGCACTCCAGGCATCTCCGGGCCCCTCACTCGGGCACACAGATGTGATTGGAGCCTGGTAGAGGGGCAGATCCCAGGCGCCCCCTGGAGAAGCCCCGTCCCCTGCTCAGTCTTCCCAACAAGGTGGCGGGGAGGAGGAGACTTTGACGGGCCTGGCTCAGGGTTGAAGGGGCCTGGCCAGGGATTTCTGCGGTGGGGGTTCGTGGGCGCGGCTCATCGTCAGCTGAATCCCCTGCGTCTGCTGCCTTTGATCAGCTCCATGGGCTAGGGGCCCTTTCGGTACAGACAGGACATCTCACTAATGGCCATTGATCTGCCGGGACTCGCCTGCCTCCTGAATGCCAATGGGCTGCTGCAGCTGCCTGCTGGGGTGCGGGAGACCACAGCACGCAACCCCCCACCCCTGCCAGGCTCACAGAGCTGCACTGCCCCATCCCATAGCCCCCCCTCCCCAGCATGGCCAAAAGCAGGATGAGCTTCCCCTCCCCACCCCTCCCCCCACCATGCCTGGGCTCTCCCCTCCCAGGCATACCCGGCTACAAGCCAAGCACACGCCCCGGGATCCCCCTCAGCACACACACAGACACCCCATGGCCACCCAGAGGGCCCCCCACCAGCTCTCTCCTGCACCCCCCACCCCCAGGGATCCCCACTCCCGGCCGCGCTCCCAGCGAGTGGAATATAGCATTTCAGAGCTAATCAAATGCATTACAAATCATCCGGCTAAACCAATTCATTACACAGGCAATTCAGCGGCACGCAGGGTGCCAAGCCAGCCGGCGTCTGGGCTTTCATGGGATATTCCCTAAAGCTGCAGCTCAGATGTCCAGGGAACTCCCTGCAACTAGGGTTTGGGAATGCCACCGCTTCCACCATCACTTAAGGCAGGGGGATGCTTCCTGGCATCTCCGCTCCCCATTCTCCCCCCCTGCTCCCCACCCCATCCTGAGGCAGAGGAGGGAGAGGCTCAGACCCCCGGGGGTATAAAACACGCTCCCCCTCCCAGCCCCTGGCCGGTCCCTGTCTCTCCCCCTCCCAGGATCCTTCACAACTACATGCTGTGGCGTATTGTGGTGGTGCTGAGCGAGCATCTCTCCACGCCCTTCCGCGACGCCATCCACGAGCTCTCCCGGGAGATGGAGGGCACTGAGAAGCAGCTGGAGCTGGACAAGATGTGCCTGAGCCAGGCCAACAAGCACTTCGGCATGGCCTTGGGGGCCCTTTTCGTGGAGGAGCACTTCTCCTCCTCCAGCAAGGCCAAGGTAGGCACAGCCGGGGGTGGGCTGCGAATCTCCCCCTGCCCTGCCCCGGATCCATCCGGGCTGGAGGGAGGCGGGGAATCCCACCAGTGACCACCCCCCTGGCCAGTGAAGCACAAGACAGGAGCGGCGCATCTTCAGGCCAAATGCCCAGTGGTTGGAGGTGCGCTCAGGGCCCGGCCCTGTTACCCGGCAACCACTGGGCGTGGCTTAAGCCGTTTGTGGGCGTGGCAGTGATGGAGGAAGTGGCTCTCTAGGGGAGGTTCGTACTCACCCCGGGCCCAGTGCCCTGGGCGTGTGCTACGAGGAATCCTGGTAACGCTGTGACCCGGGTGCGGTTGCGCCGAGCAGGTGCAGCAGCTGGTGGAGGACATCAAGCACACCCTGGATCAGCGGCTGGACGAGCTTGACTGGATGGATAAAGAGACCAAACGAGCGGCTAGAGCCAAGGTGAGGCACCAAGAGGCGGAGCCTAGCCTGGCCAGCCAATCGCAACATCCACGGCTTGGGGCACTCCCAGGGGGATGGGGGATGGAGCTCAGACGGCGAGGGGGGCTCTGAACTGCATGGGCCACAGGCAGCCTCGCCAGTCCCAACGTTGGGCAAGTGGGATTCTCCAGCCAGGAGAAGGAAACTCTGCTGCCTGGCAGCCAACCCATGAAGGCCCCGCACCCACGCAGAGAGCAGCCCTGCTCTGGGCTGGCTGGGCCTGTCCACAGGGTGAGCCACGCTTACAGACCTGGCCAGCCACCTCCACACGGACGGTGCTGCCATCCGGCTGCTGCAGCCACAGGCCAGTGCCTGCATGCAGAATTGGGGCTAGAACTCACCGCCTGCCCCTTCCAGCACAGGGGCCTCTGCCCAGAGAGCTAAGAGCAGCCACGCCGCAGTCTGTCATTGCATCAAGCAGGGGGCGGTGCTGTGCTCAGACACAAGCCCATCAGCCCCCGGGAGATCAGAGCAGGCTCAGACCTGGGCGTGTGCTCTTCTTGCAGCTTCAGTACATGATGGTGATGATCGGGTACCCGGACTTCCTGCTGAAACCGGACGCCATCGATAAGGAGTATGAGGCGAGTGTGCGAGGGGCCTGCGTTGCACCCCTAGAGGGACTGCAACGATGCTGCCTCTGGCAGGACACAACTGAGAGTACCAATTCAGGCCAAATTGCTTAGAGCAGGGCAGTTACAGCCCAAGGCTGCGGTTCCTTTGCACACCAAGGCAAACCAAACCAGCCAAACAGAGACGACTTCGGGTTTACCCCACTAGCTAACCATAAGTCACACAAGCAATTCCCTTAGATACTCCAGTTTCCCAGTATCACCACCAGTGCCACTCGTTATGGAGATCACTGGTTATGAAAACCAATACCCCAGTAAAAGAAAAACGTTCTCCTGACCCCAAAGGACCAAGCCCCAGACCCAGGTCAAATGATAACAGATCTTACCCAAAATACACACTTATAGCCAATTCTTATTAACTAAACTAAAATTTATTAAAAAAGAAAAGAGAGAGAGTTGGTTGAAAGATCAGTATACAGACAGGTTTGAGTTCAATTTCTTGAGGTCCAGATACAGAGCAGAGATGAGCTTGTAGTTGCCCAAAGTCCTTTTAGAAATAGTCCAGAGGTTATAGTCCAATGTCCATATTCAGGGTGACTCCAGTCAGTGACTGGGGATCTCAATTCTTATGGCTCAGGGTTTCCCCCTCTTGAAACCCAAAGCAGATCGGAGATGAAGAAGGATCATGTCCCAGGGTTTTTATATATTTCCAGCTGCCTTTTGGCCTGAGAAAACAACAGGCTTAACTTTCCTTCTCCTAAACATCATGGCAATTAGCACAGTGTAATTTATCCATTAAATACTGTAGTTCATATGTAGGATACCCCAACCTTCAAAGAGACATATTGACAATAACACTATTTCACTCAAGTGTTTTCCTAAATGTTAATATTCCTTTTTTGATCTTTGAATCAAAGCCATAGCAATAGACAAGACTTGTTTGCTTACCTCACAAGCCCTGAGCAAACACCTACCCTTCTATCTCTAACAATGCAGGCTTGCATTTCAAAGCTCTGTTCATTTCCATCTCTTCCTAAAAAGTCTTTACAGTTCGGCCATGGGTCACATCAGTCTGTGAGTTAATTAACTCTTTCTGGCCCTGTGTCACCTTTCAATGAGATATTATATTACACTCATAACGTCACAGGGACCACCTGCACACCCAGGCTGGGAGAGATCCAGCAGTACCCCTCCCTTTCTCCTGCTCTAGCCAGTGGCCCTTGGCCTGCCATGGCCCTGTCCCCTAGCCCTGCCCGGACTCCCTGGCCAGCAGGAGCTGCTGCTCTGTCAGCCTGCGGCAGGTGTCTCGCTGGGGAGTGCAATCGGCAGGTCGTGAGGCTCAGGACCCTCCCAAAGTCTTTTGCTCCCTGAGTTCCCCTGGCTCCGGCTGAGACACCTCCACCCTCGCGCTGTTCCCACCCCCACAACAGCGCTTTCCCTGGCTACCTGGGCACGCGGGGGCACCCGCTCTGTCAGCAGGGTGCGCTCCCAGGCGCCGGCCCCAGAGGGAGACACTCTTGCATGTGCTCAGTGTGGTACGGGACCCTCCATCCATCCGAGGTCCCTGCCCGGGGGATGGGGATGAGCCTGCATGCAGAGCAGGGAGCCTTGGGTCTACAGCCGAGCACAGGGGCTGGGAGCCTGCTGGGGGGGACGGGACATCCCAGCTCCGGCTCCTGCTCCCCTCTTGTGGCAGGGGGGCTGGCTGAGAAGGGGAGTCCCAGGGAGAAGCCCCCGGCCCTTTCCCGCCTGACCTGGGCTGTGTCCCCCGCCACAGTTCGAAGTCCACGAGAAGACGTATTTCAAGAACATCCTCAACAGCATCAAGTTCAGCATCAAGCTGTCGGTGAAGAAGATCCGGCAGGAGGTGGACAAGTCTGCGTAGGTGTCCATCGCCCCGGCTGGGGCCTGCGCTTTGCCCCTCCAGAGGGGATGGGGCAGGGGAAGAAGGGGGTACCAGTTCTGTGGACCCCCTGCTGTGAGAGCAGAGTCGGCCGCGGGTCTTTAGGGATCCCTCTGTGACAGGCGGGACTCCGAGCGTGGCCAGCCCCAGGCTGCCAGCGCTGGTTCAAGCCCCGGCTCGCCGAGAGACAATGGCGTGCTCCACACTGGCTGCTGCAGGAGGCTCTGCTCCCTGTGGCCAGGAGGCCCCTTTTCCCGACAGGGGTTGCTGCTGGGGTCCAGCCGCCACACTGCTCCTCTCCCTGGAAATCAAGGCATTTCCCCGAGGGGTGTGGCGGCCCCTAGTGGTCAGTGTGCGCACAGACAGGCAAATGCCTCACAACTTGTGCCCACCTACCAGGGCGTCTGGGCTGAGGTGGGGGGTGCAGGGGCCGAGACTTCCTGTCAGGCTAGCTGATCGAGGGGGTGCTGACCCCACCCAGATCCAGCGGCACGTGGCCCCCAGAGCTGTCGCAGGCAGCTGACCTGGGCTGGCCAGCCTGGCCCCTCTGAGCATGGGAGCCTGTGTCCAGGGGGAGGGAGGCCAGGCTAGAGCCCAGCCTGGCACCATCCTGCGGGTATTAGGGGTCAGAGGCTGCCCCGCCCAGCACTCTGTCCTCTCCCAGCTCACCCCTCAGACTCCCCTGTGTGCTGGGGCAGGGGGAGTTGCAGGGGCACCTGGCCCTCACAGCCCGGGTGCTGATCTCGGTGTCTTGGCTGTCTCCTCGCAGGTGGCTGCTGCCCCCACAGGCCCTGAACGCCTACTACCTGCCCAACAAGAACCAGATGGGTATGGCCCCCATGGCTGATAGCCAGCGTTCCCGGGGCTTCTGAACGTGTCTGCTCTAATCATTGCGGGGGGCACCCAGACTGGGGAGGGCCAGGGGGTGGTACAGCAGCCAAGCTGGGGTGCGACTGGGACTGAAATAGTAATGGGGGGTGGGGGGGCCTGCGGACTGAAAGTGAGGGGAATCAGCAGAGGTAGGGGCAGGGCTAGGATAGCAGGGGGCTGCGGGTCGGGATTAGGGGCATTGGCAGAGCTGGGGAGGTGGGGGCAGGGTCAGGATAGCAGGGGGCTGCGGGTCGGGATTGAGGGGCATTGGCAGAACCGGGCGGGGGAGGAGGCGGGGGAGGAGAGACAGAGCATGGCTGCCTCAGGGAGTCTCCCTCATCCCAGAGAGCTGGGGGCTGACCCACGCCATGGTGTATTTGTCCAGAGCTGGGAGGGTGAGTTTGGGTCTCAGTAGGAGCCCTGTGTGCCTGGCCAAGGCAGGGTCCCCTCGCTGTGATCCTGCCCTGCTCAGGGTGAGAAGGCAGTGGGAGGGGCCCCCTCCCCATAACACTCCCTCCTCTCCCCACAGTGTTCCCCGCCGGGATCCTCCAGCCCACGCTGTACGACCCTGAGTTCCCGCAGTGAGTACAGAGCTGTGCAGATACCTCCACACTGCCCCCCCCTCCAGCCAGCGCAAGGGGAGCAGGGGATTGGGGGTCCATGGTTGGACGATGGCACCCCTTGTGCCTGTGGAGGATCCCAGTCCTGGGGTGAAGCAGCGAGCAGCGCTCTCTGGAGCCAAACCCTGCAGTGGTAGCTCAGAACTGTCCCTGCTGGGCTGGGCGCACCCAGAACCGCCCCTTGGGCCACAGACACCCAGGAGGTCAGCGCCCCTCCTGTGGGTGGGCTCGTGTCAGCCTCTCCCTTGCCATCTGCCCATTCGCTGACGGGGCGTCTGGGTGTGGGGGAGGTCCTCAGACTCCTCCCCCATTGCTGATGGGGCAGTGTCCTGGGTGGGGGGTGGAGGTGCTCAGACCCCCCCGCCCCATTGCTGATGGGGCACTGTGAAGCTGGGGAGGCCTCAGCTGATCGGGCTGTGCTGTAGGGGGTGCTCAGATCCCCCCATTGCTGATGGGGTCGTGTCTTGTCCCCTCCTGCCAAAAGGTCTCTGAACTACGGTGGAATCGGCACCATCATCGGGCACGAGCTGACCCACGGCTACGACGACTGGGGTGAGCCCCCTCTCCCCGCCCTGTTTCTGCTGCTCCAGGCCAGAGCTGGGACCCCACGAGTGTCTGCCCCGAGGCGTGGCACCTGTTCTCTGGGGACGCCCTGTGGCTGCATGGGGACGGGGCTCAGGACCCCAGGGGGTGAAGGTGACGCAAAGGGCCAGGTGGCAGCCGCATGGGATGAGCCCTGGGCAGCCTGGCGCCTCTGGAGCGGCGCCTCCCTCTGGCTGGTCCAGGAGCAGAGCCTGGCCCTCGGCTGACAGTGCACTCACTACCGGGGCCTGGCAAACAGCTCCCTGTGTGGCCCTCAGTCGTTGTGGGGCTGGGGCGGGGTGGGGCAGAGCCAGCCGGGGAGGGGTGCTTACAGCTGGGGACAGGGTTCCAATCCCAGCTCTGCCCCATGAGCCCGAGCCCCTTCCACCCTCACCGTGTGCCCGCAGGGGGCCAGTATGATCGGCACGGGAACCTGGTGCACTGGTGGACAGAGGCCTCCTACAGCAAGTTCCTGAAGAAGGCCCAGTGCATCGTCAACCTGTACGACAACTTCACCGTCTACAACCAGCGGGTGAGCCCAAGCGCCCCTCGCTGCCGGGGGAGAGGGGCTGGCCTGCGTCCAGGATGCCCCTCCCTGCTGGGGGGGGCCAGGCCTGGGCCTGGGGTGCCCCTCACTTCTGGGGGGCATTCACCTGGGCCTGGGGCTTGCCCCAGATTGCTCCCCGCAGCACATGGGGTCAGAAGGGCTCTGCTGTGAACAGCATAGTGAGACACAGACCGCAGCAGCCAGAGCCTGGCGGGGGGCGGCTGGGGAGAGCAGGGGCTCTGGGTTGTGTCTGGAAGGGGCAGTTCATCTTTCTCTCTACGCCATCCGTAGGTAGTATCTACGTCATGAGGGGAAGGGTGCTGGCTCCAGGCGATGCAGCCCCCCCAGGCCCTCCCTCCCTCAGCCAGCGCCCGGGGCTGATCCCCTCAGGCTGGTCTCCCGGAGAGATGGGCTGGTGGGGCAGGGGCTGGGATGGGCCCCCAGTTTGAGGTGGTGTGCTGGAGGGCTGGGGGTACACCCGACCAGGTCCATATGAGCCCCTGCTCCTCTCTCCACAGGTGAACGGGAAGCACACGCTGGGGGAGAACATCGCCGACATGGGGGGGCTCAAACTGGCCTACTATGTAAGTGACGGAGGGTGCCCCTAGCACCCCCCCACGCCCCAGCTCATGGAGAATGGCCGGGGAGACCTGCAGGGCAGTGACTGGAGAATGGCCGGGGGTGGGGGGAGAGACCAGCGGGGCAGCAGCTGGCTGGGAGGAGGCTGTGCTGGCATTACTCTAGGGGACCCCACACCACACCCACCCACGCCTGAGCTCGTGAGCAGAGCACAGCGCCCCCACCCCCTGGGAGCCCCATAGCCACCAGCTGCCCCTCTGCCTCAGCTGGGAGAGGCCGAGACCCTCCTGCCACCCCCAGCCAGACCCATTGCCCCACACTGCATGGGCCCAGCCTGAGAGCGCCTGGGGACAGGGTGGGGCGGCGGAGGGGTGGGATGCCCCCCACGCTGAGCGTGCTGTGTTTTGCAGGCCTATCAGAAGTGGGTGCGGGAGCACGGGCCGGAGCACCCCCTGCACCGCCTGAAATACACCCACGACCAGCTCTTCTTCATCGCCTTCGCCCAGGTAACACGCCGCCACCAGGGGGCGGTAGTGCCCGGCGAGGGGCCCAGAGCCACCGCCACGCTGCCTCCGCCCTGCCAGCCCTGGGCTCCCCACCCCCAGCTCTGCCCGACCCGCAGCCCCCTGAGCAGAAATGACCCAGGGGGCCATACTGCAGAGTGGAGTGGGGGGGTTAGATGGGGACAAAGCTCCCCCGAGGCAAGGCTGGGACCCACCCAACTTGTTTCACCTCTACCTGCTCCGCGTGCCCCATGCTGGCTGCCTCCTGTCCCAAAGATCCCGCTGGGAGACCCTGGCTGGTCGTTCGGAGCCCCTGGCTGCCTTGCTGGCCTGGCCCCTGCTAGTCTCCACTCTGCTGCTGGGGGGCGGGTCTCTTCTCACCCCAGCCCCCCCCAGCTGTGGTGCTCATCCGGACCCCCCAACCCTTCAGCCATGGCGCTCCCCCGGCTCCCCCCCGACCCCAGCTGTGGCGCTCACCGTGGCTTCTCTCCCATCCGCAGAACTGGTGCATCAAGAGGCGCTTGCAGTCCATCTACCTGCAGGTGCTGACCGACAAGCACGCCCCGGAGCAGTACAGGTATCTGGGGCCACTGCACCTGCTGGGTGTGGCCACTAGGAGGTGCGGCGAGTCCCTCCGCTCTGCCCTCTGCCTCGGGACCCCCAGCCTCTGCACGTGGGTTTGGCTGGAAGCTCCTCGGGGCAGGGCCCAGCTCCACTTGGGGCTCAAATTGCCAGCAGGGGGCGCAGGGCGCACAGGCCTGGAGCCAGGGGCCGGTGGGAGGGAGGGCAGCGGGTGCCCTGCCCCCGTGAGGGAAAGAAAGGGTTAAACCAGTCCTTGCACTGTGCAGGCTGGGAGGGGAGGGACGCATGTGATGGGGCCTCTCAGGCCAGCCTGGCTGCTCCTGCCCTGGGGCTGCGCCCCCCTGAGCCCACAGGGTTACAGGGCAGGAAGGGGCAGCGGCAGGTCAGGCTGAAGGCACCCAAGATGGGTGAACCAAGGCCAGGGGCTTGGAGTGGGGTCCCCGGCTGGAGCACAGGCCAGGCCAGCAGGGGGCAGCACAAGGCTGTAATAGGGGGTAGGACCTGAGTGTGCCCTAGGCTGGCGGCCCAGAGAACCTACTGGACTGGTTCCTCTTGCCAGCCCCTTGCCCTTGCTGCCCCTCCATGGGCACCGGCCCAGTCAGAGCCAGCGGCCCCTCCCCACTGTGCATACGCCAGGGACAAGGGGTTAACCCTGGCACTGCCCACTCCCCGCTGGGCAGTTCTCCCCATCCTACAGGACAGCGCTGCTAACAGCTGCCTCCTCTCGCTTCAGAGGTGGCTGCATTACTGTGCCAGGTGCAGCGCTGCCCTCGTTGGGCTGCCAATCGCCCTTTCCTGAGCCCTCTCTCCACTCCCCAGGGTGCTGGGCAGCGTCTCCCAGTTCGAGGAGTTCGGCCGGGTCTTCCACTGCCCCAAAAACTCGCCGATGAACCCAGCTCACAAGTGCTCCGTGTGGTGAGCGCCGGCGCCCCGTGGCCATGCCTTTCGCTGCCCTTTGCCTTGCGTGTGCCGAGCCGTCCGTCTGATCCCGCTGTTTGCAGGGCCTGCTGCTTCTCTCTGCCACCCGCCTGCCCACCAGCGAGGCACCGGGGAGACCCTCCGGGCTCCTCTGCAGGGCCGGGGCTCGCAGGGACAGATGCCGGACAGAGCTGGAGACGAGGTGGCGAAGGCTCCTTTGGCCAGTTCCTCGGGGGCCGATGCGACAGGCAGCAGGGAAACTACAGACTGGGTCCACTTCTGGCTGGGTGTGTCCTGCCACCACCCCCCTGGGCCTTGGAGCCAGCCCCCCTCCTCTGGCTCCCCATCGCCGAGCCAGGAGCCGGCCCAGTGAGCCTGCCAGCAGCGCAGCCGGAGGGGATCCCCAAAACACCGAGGGGCAGCGGGAGGGACCAGAGCTGGGGGAGGCAGGGGATAGGCCCCAGTGCTGCTGGCACGGAGGGGCCAAAAGCTACTGTGGGGCCATTTCTCAAACCGGCTGGAAGATCCCACATTTGGAAGCAAGCGGTGCCCGTCCCAGGGCAGAACGCGGGGGCTGCAGCCCACGCCCCGTTCACCCAGCCCTATAGCTCCCATCCAGGGCGACGTGGGCTCAGAGCCGGGCACAGAGGCCTAAGCCTAGGCCCGCAGAGAAGCAACCTGCCAGCGCAAAGGCCCCCGTGTGCTCGCGCCACTGGGAAGTTGTAGGGCTGGGCTGGGGGGGCTCTAGGAGGACAGGTGGGTGAGAAATCCCCCTGCCCATCCGCAGCCCTGAACAGCGCCAGCTGCCAGTGCCCCCCCCCCAGCACCATGCAAACGGCTGCGGTCCCATGCTCGCGCCCAGGGTGGCAGTGGATGGGCTGCGGGCGAAAAGCTGGCTCCACCCCCCGCCATCTGCACTCCAGGGCATAGACTCAGCTGGGGGCCCCGTGGCAGTTCGGAGCCTCACCCCCGTGCAGTGCCGGACGGCAGCACCAGGAGGCGCCCTTGGGATATCAGGCAGGACAGCTGGAGCCCAGGAGGCCCCAGCGCTGCCCTCGCTGCCACAGCCAGGAGGGGGAGCCGCGCCGCCCACGGGCTCGGTGCCTCTTGTACAGACCTCGCTGTATGTGTCGCTGCTCGGTATGGTCAATAAAGCCGGCGCTGTACGTGTGGGTGGCTCGGTGCAGGGCAGCCGGGGCGAGGGGGGAGCCACCCCAGTCTGCAGCTCCGGCCGCACACAGCCCCACTGCTGCGGTGGCTGGGGAGGGGGAAGTGTTCACACACCAGCCTCGGGTGTGTCGCCCCAACACACCCCCAGTGCCTTCGGGAGTGTACCTCCCCGGAGTCACCCCCCCCCAGCAAAGAGTGCCTGCTGGAACCTCTCCCCCAGTGCCCCCGGGAGTCCATTCACCCCCCCGACACGGCCGTCTGGAGTCCACCCCCCCTCCCCACACGGCCGTCTGGAGTCTCTCACCCACGCACACACACAACACGCCCCCTGGAGCCCATCCCCCCGACACACAGCACCCAAGGGAGTCCTTCCGTCCCCTACACAGTGCCCTTGGAGCTCATCCCCCCGACACACAGCACCCAAGGGAGTCCTTCCCCCGCCACCCAGCACCCTCTAGAGTCCACCGCCCCCCCGCCACACAGCGCCCCCTGGAGTCCACCACACACACAGAGCGCCCCCTGGAGTCCATCCCTCCCCCACAACGCCCCTTAGAGTCCATCCCCCCTCCACAGAGCACCCCCTGGAGTCCACCGCCCCCATGACACACAGAGTGCCCCCTGGAGTCTATCCGCCCGCAGCCCCTCAGCACCCCTTGGAGCTTACAACCCCCTCACAGCACCCCCTGGAGTCCATTGCCCCCCACAGCGCCCCCTGGAGTCCCCCCCCCCCACGCACTCTGCACCCCCTGCAGTGCCCCCCCCCCCCCATTTCTTCCACTCAGAAAGCAGCAGGCCATTTGGTCACTGGAATCTCTTTGTTTAAAGCAGGCGGCAATCCCCCCTCCAAGGGCTGTGAGCCCCCCGACAGCTGGTGTCCAAGTGCTGGGGTCCCACAGCCCAGCCGGGTGGGGTCGGCTGCCCACTCCCCCTGCCCCGGGTTTGGGGCCACTCACACAGAAACCCCCCACCCCCACCCATGCAGGGAGCGGGCGGGCTGTCGCCCTCTTGTGGCTGCAGCCAGCGCTGCCGGCACAGGGGGCCGTGGGGTGCCGCAGGGGTCAGGCTGCGGGGGGCGCTACAGTCCCACGGGGGGCGGGCTCTCTCCTGGGCACCGGGGGAGGGGGGCTAGTTGAGCAGTGGCAGGAGGAGGGAGCCCAGCAGGAGGGGCAGGAGGCTGGTGATGGCGCGGGCAGAGTTCCCCTGGCCGGAGCCCGAGCTGGACTGCGGACACTCCGTGTAGGGCTCCAGGCAGGCGGCGTAGGCCATGACGTGGGCGACGTAGGTCTGCTCCTGCACCCCGTGGAAGAGGTGGGCCATGGGCCCCTTGGCCATGATGGCCACGTCCTCACCGCCGTGCGTTTCCGAGACCAGGGGCACAGCCGCCTGCTGCCGGTACCCCTTCTCCTCTGGGGGAGGGGCAAACAGAGCGTAAGGGCCCCACGAGCCACTGTTCCCCCCCCCCCCCGATTTCCTGCTCCCTGCGGGGGCAGCGGGGGTTGCTGATATCTGGGCAGAGCCCAGGCCTGCCCGTGCTGTACGGTCAGCGCCACCGGCTGGCAGCAGCACCGGGGTCATAGCTGGAAACAACAGCTCTGTGCTGGGCACAGGGGGTGAAGTCTGGCGGGAGGGACCCCTCCGCCCCCACACTCACCCCCCCCTTCAGCTCTCCTGCCAACATCCCCCTCCCACGCCACGGCGGGGCCCCTTACCGCTCTCGGAGCTGTTGACGTCGGGCCGGCTCGTGCCATTGATCTGGTAGCCAGGCCCGTTCCCGTAGAGGATGGACGTGTACGACTTTATGTCCAAGGCCATTGAGGGAGCCAAGCCTGTGGGGAGGGGCAGCCGAGCGAGAGATCAGGCCCAAGCCGGGGCGTGCCGGAGCGGCGTTGAGCCCCCAGGCCCCGGAAGGTCCCCGGGACAGCACAGGATACCCGGGGTGCTGGGCAATTACCCCGCAAAGGGCAGCGCAGCCAGCAGCGGGCTGGGCACAGGGGCAGCCACAGACCAGAGCGGGTGGATCTGCCACTCCACAGTCCTGCAGGTCTCTGGGCAGGGGCAACATGGGCATCCCAGCTCCAAGGGGCCCCTAGGCCCAATCCCTGCTCTGCCAACGGCCTCCATGGGGCAGAGGCCTCAGCTGACCCGTAGCCCTCAGCCGCCCGGGTACCTGCCCTCAGCTGTGCAGAAAGCAGGAGCCTCCGGCGCTTGCACCCCACAGCGGGGAGCAGGAGCAGCCTCAGCCCATCCAAGAGGCCAGGGACTTGTGGGCCCAAAGCCCCGGGGTCCTGGTGTTGAGACCTGCCCCCCCAGCCCCGTTGTACCGAAGATGGAGCTGCCACGCAGCGTGTAGCCGCCGAAGCTGAAGACGTGCGAGTGGTCAGCCGTCACCACGGAGAGGGTCTCGGTTTCCTTCGTCAGCTCGCCCGCCCTCTGGATGGCGCGGTCGAACTCCACGGCTTCCGTCAGCGCCCGCTGGGCGATGCCGTCGTGGTGCCCGTGGTCAATCCTGCCTCGTGGAGAGAGACCGGGCAGGGGTTAGCCGCAGAGGGGGGCGTCTTGGGGGCCTCGAATGCAGGTCCCCCCCCCCCCCCCCGCTGTACGATCACACTGGGGTGATTCGGCCTGTAAGAGGCACCTGTGGAGAGCACCCCCTGGGGTGGGGATGGGCAGCCTCCAGCCCCCTCAGGCTGCGGCAAGACCTCTCACTCTGCGCTACCCAAGCAGGCTCTGGCTCCTCAGTGTGACCAGAGCGCACGGTGATGGGCTGCCGGGGGCTCCTACGGCCTGGGGGGCCCAGGCAAGTGCCACAGTCACCCAGTGCTCCTGCCCCTCAACCCGGGACACCAGGTCCCCTCTGAGGAACATGGGCAGCTCCTGGCCACCCCTCCCACCTGCTCACCCTGACACAAGCCCAGGCTGGGGAGCACGGGGAACACCCAGCCCTGGGCCCCTGCACCCCCCGAGCACAGCCGTCTGGGCTGGGACAGCTGCACCCCCTGGCCTGCCCCAAGCCCCACTTATCTTCCACAAAGAGGTAGAAACCCCGGGGGTTCCTGCTGAGGATCTGGATGGCCACCTCCGTCATCTCGGTGAGGGACGGGTCCAGGTTCGAGTCCCGCAGGAGGTCGTACTTCATGTCGCCAGGCTCAAAGAGGCCTGAAGGGGGAACAGAGACGAGATGGGGGCGCGCGCTGGAAGGGGGAACCGGGCTGCCAATGGCCATGGGGGCTGGGAGGGACTAGGTGAAGGGGGAGCCAGACATGCCACCCTGAGCAGCGAGAGGAGGGGGCAGAGGCTGCCCTGGTGAGGTGGGGGGGCAAAGGGGGAGAATTTGGGGCCCATTACCCATCAGGTGCATCACAGATGGGTCACTGGCAGCACTGAGCAGGGCCGTCCTGTTCCACACGTACCTGGCGCCCTAAGGAACGAATCCAGGAGCTGGTCAATAGGTGCCCAGGCATGGCTGTGTGTGCCACCATCCCAGGGCATGCACATCACCAGCCTGGCCCTGCCCAGCCCTCCTGTCTGCACCCACCAGCCCTGCACTGGGGGAGCCCTGCCCAGCCCTTACGCCTACACCCACCAGCCCTGCACCCGGGGGAGCCCTGCATAGCCGGCCAGGCCCCTGCCCAGCCCTCCCGTCTGCACCCACCAGCCCTGCACCTGGGGGAGCCCTGCATCGCCAGTCTGGCCCCTGCCCAGCCCTCCTGTCTGCACCCATCAGCCCTGCACCCGGGGCAGCCCTGCATCACCGGCCAGGCCCCTGCCCAGCCCTCCATCTGCACCCACCAGCCCTGTGCCCGGGAGGGCCCTGCCAGACCTTACGCCTACACCCACTAGCCCTGCACCCGGGGGAGCCCTGCATCGCCAGCCTGCCCCTGCCCAGCCCTCCCGTCTGCACCCACCAGCCCTGCACCCGGAGTAGCTCTGCATCACCAGCCAGGCCCCTGCCCAGCCCTTCCATCTGCACCCACCAGCCCTGCATGCCCAGCTGGGCCCTGCCCAGACCTTCCACCTGCACCCACCGTGCCCCAGGGAGCCCGCCTCCCCAGCCAGGTCCCAGCCTGCCCCTCCAGGAAGATGCGCACTGCTGCAACGGTCTGAGCTGCTGCCCAATGTGGGGAGCGAACTGTGATGACCAACCCCAGCGTCACGAAGGCAACCAGCACCCTGGCTGAATGCCGGCCCCGACACACCAGTCACCTGCTTAGACTCCAGCCACTGGGCGATGAGGTCCTTGTTGTCTGTGCGGATCCCATTCTGGTCGACGTAGCTGGGGTACTCGGGGTCCGGGGTCCCCGCAGGGGTCATGTACTTCCGCCCGCCCCCCAGGATCACCTGGCCGGGAGATGGACAGAGACAGCACGTTTCACCAGCCTCTCTAACCCCTGGGCGAGGGCTGAGCGGGCAAAGCCCCTCGTCCTCTGCCCTGCCCCATACCAGCCAGAGTCCCCTCTGGGGTTCCCCACGTGGCCTGACCGGTGTCTGGGGGCTGACGGCTGGGTGTAGCTGGGGGGAGGGAGCTCACAGACACCCTGCCCTTCCCTTGCCCAGGGGGGACGCCCATCTGTGGGGCTGAGGTGAGCTCAGGCCCCGTGGCCGGGCTGTTCCTTGGCCCCGTGCATGGAGAGTGGGCAGCGCAGAGAGAAGAAGCCCAGGGAGGAAGAAGCTGGCCGGGGACTCCCCCGTGGCCTGGCTGGGGCTCTCGGCCTGGCTGTCTCCTCTCCCCCATCCTGCCTGTGGCGGGCACATGGGGCAGAGGTGGGGAACCAGCCAGCCACATCTCCCCTAAGGAACCAGGCCCGGGTGGGCACACGCTGCATTGCTGAGTGGGGGTGGCATGCAGGCCAGGGGACGGCTGTGTGGGGCAGCAGTTGCCCAGCGATGCCCATGGGGCGCAGCCACTCACGGTGAAGTTGACATTGTGGACAAGCTGCCAGGCGATGTCCCTGCAGTTCCCCTGCAGGGCAGCAGCTGGCATGCTGGCATCGGCATACCAGTTCCTGTTCACCACGTGGGCGTAGTTCCCTGCGGGGGAGGCGTGCTGCACCCGTGTCGTGGTCACGATCCCCACCGACTTCCCTGCCAGAGAACGGCCGGACACTGAGTGCTAACCCCCCGCCCCCTGTACCATCCCTGCAGACACGGCTGCACCCGAAAGGCCAGCCCCTGGAGATACCCAGCCCATCTGCCAGCCCTGTCGCAGGTGGGCTAACCCACTGCCTGGCACCGCAGCCAGGACTGGAACCAAGACCCTCCCTGCTGCCACAGCTGGGGGACCCCGGCTGGTGCTGAGCCGGGAACAACTCCTGCCGCGTGTGCCGTGCCCGCTGGCTCCCTGCCCGCCGCACCCGGCCCCTTACCCGCTCGCTGGGCTCTCTGCAGCACGGATACGACTTCGTTGCCCAGCGTGGTGTTGCACTGGGAGTACCTGGCCGCGGCGCTCACCCCGATGGTCTGGTAGTTGGCCTTCACCCCGCACAGGTAGGCCGTGGCTGTGCCCGCGCTGTCCGGCACCTGCCGGTCCACGTTATAGGTCTGCAAAGCCCATGGGAGAGCCGTCAGACGAGGGGCTCCAGGGGACAGGGAGGGGGCCTCCTGTCCCCACCCCCAGACCTGGGCTTAGTACTTCCCAGGGCACTTGGGGGGCCACGGGCCACGTGGTACGGGAAAGTGCTCCCAGCCCACCTGGCTGTGGGGTCTCGGGTGGCCCAGCTGTGGGGTCTTGGCCCACCCGGCTGTGGGGGTCCCTCTTACCAATGCATCCTGTCCCTTCCCTGCCCCAGCCTTGCAGGGAGACAATTGCCCCATGCGGGGCCCAGGAAATCAGCCTCCAACCCTCCGACTGGGAGTGGATTTGCGAATCCCCTCCCAACCTCTCCGCAGCCACCCCCCTCCCTGGCCCCAAGGGTCTGCCCCAGCCTTTCACCAGTGAGCGGAGCAAGGGGCCCTGGGCTGGGGGCGTTGCACCCTGCCCAGTCCCACCGAGCAGCAGGGGCCCTGGGGTCGCTCCCAGCAGGAGCGGCCCGTGGCACCCAAGCCAGAGCCGTGCATCACTCCCTGCTGGAGCGTCCATGCCCGAGACCCTGGCGGCACCAGGCGGGGGGTGGCAGCAGCTCCAGGGTGACAGGCAGCACCCGAGGGTGACGACGGCACCTTGGAGAGCGCCACGTAGGGGAAGGCGTCCATGGCGAGAGGCGTCTCGGGGCCCAGCTTCCCCTGCAGCTGCCCCTTGAGGATCCGTGTGGCAGTGATGGTCGGGACCCCCATTCCTGGGCGGGAAGAGAGACCGAGCCCATCAGAGCGGGGCCCCACCACAGGCCTCCCCTCCCCTTATGTGTAGCCTCCCAGTCCCCCCTGGGACGGTCCCAGCGCCACCCATGCGCCTGCACCCCGCCCTGTGCAGTCACAGGACACTGCCCCCCCCATGAGCCATCAGCGCCGCACCAGAGCACCGAACCGTGACCCAGGCCCGTCACCCCACGCGCCAGGGGAGCCCAGCTGGGGGGTTGCTTCGACCTGTGAGCCAGCGCCCCTGGGCTGGGGTGAGGGGCGGCTGGGTTCCCACACCCCAGCAAGGAGGGGGAGGAGCTCAGAGGTGCCCCTCTAGCCAAGCCCTCCCCTGTTCCTCCTCCCCCGCCCGGCAGGGCAGCTGGTGGGGATGGCGGGGGTGGGGAGGGTTGTTGCTTCGACTCACCGTCCCCGAGAAAGAGGATCAGGTTCTTGGCCTGATAATTCATGGGCTGGATTTTGAGGGTCGCTTTGATGGCCTCAGCTGCCTGCTGGTTCCAGAACGTGGGGTTCTCCTCCTCCGCTTTGGGGAGACACAGTGGGGAGGGTCAGAGACAGGGCAGGGGGGTAAGTCCGGGGGGCAGCCAGCTTTACCCACCACTCATGGCTGTCAGGAATGGCCCAGCCCACAAGGGGGCCCTTACACCAGGGCACATGCCAAGCCAGGCACAGCCACGCAACAGCTGCAAACCAGCGCGGGAGCCAGGCGTGGCAACTCCTAGGTGGAGCCAGGGCCTGGGGGGCACCTCCCTGCAGGACGCAGCAGCAGCCCCCACTCTCCCGCCGGATGGGGGGCCCTGGAGCACAGCGTTTCCACAGGGCAGGGGCCAGCCAGGCTGCTGGGCTCGAGCTGCCCTGGGCTCGCCGGGCTCACAGCCAGACAAGGACGCTGAGCCCTTAGGTGCTGAGCCGGCCACGACAGCTCCTGAGCGTGACGGTGCCACCCCAACTCAGCAGCGCTCACGGTGCTGGGGGCACCTCACCACGACCCGTTGTGGTACCCGGGACCCATGGTGCCCTGGGGAGGCCCCCGTACTCTGGCTGGGCGGGACACTGGGATGATTTGCTGCCGGCAATGGAAGGTTTTGCGCAATTGACATTTTGCACAGGGAAAACAAATCTCGATTTTTCCCGACGTTTCCGATGGTCTCCCACGGATTGTTCGGGCCGGGTCGGTTCGGCCCAGCTGAGATGCTCTGTGTTAATTTCCAGGCGGTTCAATGGAACGTCAGTTGCATTGCCCTGGCATGTCGCTTTCCGGGAGTCCCAGCCTCCCATTCGCTCCCCTGGGCTGGGGGTCCGGGAGGACTACGTCTCCCACAAGGCAAGGCAGAGTCCCGCTGATGGAGCCGCATGGTGCATCATGGGGGTTGTTGTCTGCCCAGGGCACCTGGCCCGTAGAGTGAACTGGGGCCTCAAGCGCCCCCCCTTCAGCTCCCAGAAGGCAATGCGCCATGCCAGTGCCATTCGGTGTTGACCTGGCTCCAAACGAAGCTGGACAATTTCCTTGGACAATGCTGGGATTTTAACTTTTTGCCCCCAATTTGGCACCAAACCGAATGCCGGGCTGTGGGAATCTGACCGGGCCAGCTTGGGCTTAGCTCAGTCCAGCCCTTGGCAAATGGTCCAGGGGATGGGGGGCTGAGGGGGCCTCCCTCTCAGCACATCTCAGCCTTTAGAGCTGGGAGTTTGTTCAGGGTCCCCAGCTAAGGAGCTGGGAGGAGGGTTTCCAGGAACTGGGAGGTCTGTCTGGGGTGCATGGCCAGGGAGGGAGCTGGCGGGTAGGTGGGGGAAGGACCCAGCAGCTGGAAGGGGGGGCCTGGCTGAGCTGTCTGGGGAGCTTGAGGGGACGGCAGCGGCTGGGACCAGGGTGCAGGAGCCCTACAAGAAATTTGAGGTGGCACCGTTAGATGCCACCAGCTGCTGCATGAGCAGCCCTGGCTGTGCTGCTGTGTCCCAAAGCCTGGCTCCCAGAGCCAGCTGGACCCCTCACACCGGGGCGAAGGGGGAGGTTGGTAGTATGTTTATGCCTATGGGTGCCTCAGTTTCCCTCTGTGTTTGCAGTGCTGTGTGCTGCTAGTGAAGGGTTAAACAGCTGTTCCAGGGCCGGGGTGTATGTGTGTGTGTGCGCACGCATGCACACCACGATGCTGGCTGGGGTGCATGAAGGGGGCATTAAAGACCGGCTGAAACTGACCCATCTCGATGGAGGCGAAGTCGAGAGGAGCCCCACTGGCCAGGACAATCACACCTAGCAATCCCTACACCAGAGGCAGGCGTTTCATAGAATCATAGAATATCAGGGTTGGACGGGACCTCAGGAGGTCATCTAGTCCAACCCCCTGCTCAAAGCAGGACCAATCCCCAATATTTGCCCCAGATCCCTAAATGGCCCCCTCAAGGATTGAACTCACAACCCTGGGTTAAAACTCACAACTACCGGGAAGCCGAGCCAAGGGGAAGGTGGCAGGCATCTGGGTTGCGAGCTGGCCTTTGCACTCCCAATTCCACCCTGGGACTAAGGGCAACGGGCTGGAGCCAGTGAGCGCCCAGACGGCCTCGACTGCAGTATGGCTCAAGGGCGCACTGGCCTGGCGTTGCCCTGCCTGGACGCCCTCTAAGCCTCTCCTCTCTGTGCCAGCCTGAGGGCTCTCAGCGGCTGGGTGCCCGGGGACTGGTACACGACTACCTCGGTTTGACAAGGCTGCCGGTGTTGCTGCGGGCACAGGTCGGACAGGGTCTGGCTGGGCTGGGTTCCCGGCAGGGAGCCATGGACCACCGGGCCCCGAAGGGCCAGTTCTGGAGTCGTGGGGCCCCCAGTCCTGCCCCTGTGGAACTGGGGGTCCTTGGGGTCCAGCTCACTGCAGGGGACGCTCCCATGGGACTGGTCAGACCCAGCCGATCCGTGACACGGCTCCTCCCCTGTGGGCAGAATCCCAGTGCCCAGCAGAGCGGGATGGAGGAGGGCGCCCCCAGCATGTGAATCCATCCCCCCTTCACCCCTGGCCCCGACAGCCCAGTTAACCCTTTGTGAGCTGTGTGATGATAAACACCGCTGAGACGCATCAGCCAGCAGCAAACGCCCTCGCCCGTGTCCCCAGCAGCGCGGAACTGGGGAGTCCCTGCGTCTTCCCCCAGTCCCAGCCCATGCGCTGGCAGCCGGAGCCCCCCGAGGGGCCTGGATCAGGCGGGGGTTTGACTCACTACGGGCCTTGGAGCAATGAGTTAGTGCCCCCAGCTCAGTGCCCACCCCGGGATCCCGGACCAGCTGTGGTGCGCTGTGCTAGCCGATCCTTCCCCTGAACAGCCTGGCCGAGCCCTGCGCCAGGTCAGCCGGGTACCTCGCACCACTCCCAGTGCTAGGCCTCAGGCCGGAGACACCCACGCCCCAGCATGTGGGGGGAAATCGCCCCTTGGGGAAGGGAGGCTGGTTTACCTGGGATGGTGGCACCGGCATAGGTCAGCCAGGCCCCGAGGCAGAGCAAGATGGGCGCAGGGAGCCACATGGCAAGGATGAGCAGGAGGGGAGCAGAGGGGAAGCCGAGCGGTGCCTGTGACAGGCTGTGCCCAGGACTGTGGTAAAAGCCCCGTTCTCCAGGGGACTTTGGACCCAGACTTGCTCCCTAACCCCATTAGCACATGTGGGAACAGCCCCTGGAGGGACTTTGCAGCCTGCAGGCATGAGGCCCTGCCAGAGGTGCACGCCCGCATGGCACAGTCCTGCTGGAGAGCAGTGATTAGAGATCACGGGCTCAGCACTGGCCCAGCCTCCCCGCCGGGGCGGGGAGCTGCAAGGCACAGCTGCAGTGGAGCTGGGGGTTCAAGGCCAGGCATCCCCCAGCCTGTGCCCAGGCTGGGTGCTGGCATCAAGGCAGCACCAAAATTAGCATCACTTTGCATAATTGCTAATGAGGAGGGAGGAGGGGGAGCAGGATTTGCTGGGGGAGGGGAAAGGGAAGTGGGGGTGCGTGTGTGCCTTATCACCCTTTTAGCTCCAGATAATCCTATCAGCCATGAGGAACCAAATTAACTGGCTGACAGCAGGGTGTGGCCAGGGCATGGGTCCATAGCCAAGATCATCACTTCCCTGCCAGCGTTACCAGCAGGGCCTGCCCCCCTGTCCTTGGACCCCACTCTGCTCCTTAGTGGACGTGCAGCGAGCCCTGCCCCCGCCCTGCCTTGCCTGCGTTCCTGCACCCGCCCTGCCCACGTCCCTGCGCCCACCCGACCCTGTCTGCACCCGCCCCCACCCTTCCCTGCCCACACCCCCGCCCCCACCCTACCCAAACCCCCTACCCTGCCCTGCCTGCACCCACCATGCACCCACCTGCCCCAAACCCCTGCCCCCACTGCCCTGCCCACACCCCCGCACCCACCCTACCCAAACCCCAACCCTGCCCTGCCTTGCCTGCACCCACCTTGTCCAGGTCCCCGCCCTCCTGTGCCCCTGTCACGGAGTGTGGGAGAGTCCAGGCCCTGCACCCCTCTTCCTGGGATTCACTGAGACTCTCAGCCAGCCAGTAAAACAGAAGGTTTATTGGACAACAGGAACACAGTCCAAAACAGAGCTTGTGGGTACACCCAGGACCCCTCAGTCAAGTCCTTCTGGGGGAGCAGGGAGCTTAGACCCCAGCCCTGGGGTTCCCTGTCTTCCTCCACCCAGCCCCAAACTGAAACTAAACCCACCTAGCAGGCTCTCTCCTGCAGCCTCTGTTCACATTCCTGGGCAGAGGTGTTACCTCCCCCTCCCCCTCCTGGCTCAGGTGACAGGCTCTCAGGTCTCCCATCCCCAGGGCACATTCCCAGGTCAACACTCCCCCCTCCCTGCTGCGTCACATCGTCACATCTCTCCCCCCTTCGAGACTGAACTGAGCGGGGTCACTGTGACCAGTGACCTGGGGAAGTTCAGGGCCCCCTCTCCGGGACAGCGCATCCACTATCAGGTTGGCACTTCCCTTCACATGGACCACGTCCATGTCGTAATCCTGCAGGAGCAGGCTCCACCTCAGGAGCTTGGCGTTGGCTCCTTTCATCTGGTGCAGCCAGGTCAGGGGAGAGTGGTCGGTGTAGACGGTGAAGTGTCGCCTGAAGAGATAGGGCTCTAGTTTCTTGAGGGCCCACACCATGGCCAGGCACTCCTTCTCGATGGCCGCGTAGTGTTGCTCCCGGGTAGCAACTTCTTGCTCAGATACACGATGGGGTGTCTCTCCCCCTTTTCATCCTCCTGCATTAACACCGCCCCCAGTCCCGTGTCGGAGGCGTCGGTGAACACCACAAAGGGCTTGTCAAAGTCTGGGTTTGCCAGAACTGGACCACTGACCAGAGCCTCCTTCAGCGCCCGGAAAGCCTCCTGGCACTGCTCGGTCCAGACCACCTTCTCTGGCTTCCCCTTCTTGCATAGCTCAGTGATGGGGGTGGCTATGGCGCTAAAGCGGGGCACAAATCTTCGGTAGTATCCTGCCATCCCAATAAAGGCTTGGACCTGCTTTTTGGTGTGGGGAGCGGGCCAGTCTCTGATCACCTCCACCTTAGCTGGTTCCGGCTTTAGGCAGCCGCTCCCCACCCGATGGCCCAGGTAAGATACTTCAGCCATCCCCACCTTGCACTTCTCCGCTTTGACAGTCAGCCCAGCCCCCTGGAGTCGGTCCAGCACTTGTCTAACCTGGGACACATGGTCCTCCCAGGTCTGGCTAAAGACACAGATGTCATCAATATATGCCACAGCAAAACTCTCCATCCCCCTCAGGAGCTGGTCCACCAGGCGCTGGAAGGTGGCCGGCGCTCCCTTGAGGCCGAAAGGCAGGGTCAGGAACTCATAGAGCCCCAGTGGGGTGATAAAGGCCGATTTCAGCCGGGCATCTGCATCCAGCGGCACTTGCCAGTAGCCCTTTGTAAGGTCCATGGTGGTAAGGTACCGAGCTCCTCCCAGCTTGTCTAGGAGCTCGTCCGGCCTGGGCATGGGGTAGGCATCAGATACAGTGATGGCATTGAGCTTCCGATAGTCCACACAGAACCGGACCGACCCATCCTTTTTGGGGACCAGCACCACCGGCGAGGCCCAAGGGCTGGCAGATGGATGGATCACCCCCAAAGCCAGCATGTCCCGGACCTCTCTTTCCAGGTCCTGAGCAGTTTTCTCCGTGACTCGGAAGGGGGAGCATCTTATCGGCGGGTGCGACCCCGTCTGCACCCGGTGGACAGTCAGATTAGTGCGTCCAGGCTGGTTGGAAAACAGCTGTCGGTACGGATGCAGCACCCCCCTGACCTCAGCTTGCTGGGCAGGGGTTAGCTGATCCGAGAGGGGAATTGTTTCCAGGGGGAAACCAGCTCTGGTCCCAGGGAACAGATCTACTAAAGGGTCATCTCCCTGCTCCTCCCACTGACCACACACAGCTAACACCACATTCCCCCTGGCATAATATGGCTTCATCATATTCACATGGTACACCCGGCGGTGGTGGGCCCGGTTCGACAGCTCCACCACATAGTTTACCTCATTGAGCTGCTTGACAACCTTGAAAGGGCCCTCCCAGGCGGCCTGTAGTTTGTTCTTTCTCACGGGGATGAGAACCATCACCTGATCCCCGGTGGCGTAGGCCCGGGCCTGCGCCGTGCGGTCATACCAGACCTTCTGCTTCCTCTGGGCTCTGGCCAGATTCTCCCTGGCCAGGCCCGTGAGTTCAGCCAGTCTCTCTCGGAAGATCAGGACATACTCCACCACTGACTCTCCATCGGGAGTGGCCTTCCCCTCCCACTCGTCTCTCATCAGGTCCAGGGGGCCCCTCACCCTCCTTCCATATAACAGTTCGAAAGGCGAAAATCCGGTAGACTCCTGGGGCACCTCCCTGTACGCGAACAGCAGGTGAGGTAAGTACTTGTCCCAATCCTGCGAGTGCTGGTTCATAAAGGTTTTCAGCATCATCTTTAGCGTCCCGTTGAACCTCTCCACCAACCCATTGGACTGGGGGTGATACGCTGAGGCCCAGTCGTGCCGGACCCCACATTTCTCCCACAAGCACCGGAGCAGGGCCGACATGAAGTTGGAGCCTTGGTCTGTCAAGACTTCCCTGGGGAACCCCACTCGGCTGAAAATGGTCAGGAGCGCATCTGCCACGGTGTCTGCTTCAATGGAAGCTAAGGGCACTGCCTCGGGGTAGCGGGTGGCAAAATCTACCACCACCAGAATGTATTTCTTCCCCGACCGGGTCGTCTTGCTGAGAGGCCCCACGATGTCCATGGCCACCTTCTGGAAAGGCTCCTCTATGATGGGCAAAGGTCTCAAAGCCGCTTTCTCCTTGTCCCGGGCCTTCCCCACCCTCTGACAGGGGTCACAGGATCGGCAATACTGCCGGACCGTGGTAAAGACCCCGGGCCAGTAAAAGTTCTGTAGGAACCTCTGCCGGGTGCGCCGGATTCCCTGGTGCCCTGCGAGGGGGATGTCATGGGCCAGGTACAGGAGCTTGCGGCGGTACTTCTGGGGGACCACCAGCTGCCTCCTGATCCCACAGGACTCCACTTCCCCTGGGGGAGCCCATTCTCGGTACAGGAACCCCTTCTCCCACAGGAACCTCTCCTGGCAGCCTCTCCTCATGGTCCATCCCACACTGAGGTCGGCCAGGTCCTGAGCTTCCGCAAGGAGGGATCTTTCCTCAACTCGGCCTGGAACTCAGCGGCTGGGGAGGGGATGGGGCCTGGTTCCCCCTCACTGGCCGGGTCTGAGGCCACAGCCTCTCTGAGCCGTGCCCCTCAGCGCTCCCTCCTCACCAGGGTAGGGTCCTGTGCCTCCGGTGTGGTACCCTCCCCAAGGTCAGGGTGCAGTGCCCCTCGCCGGCTCTGGCTACGGGTCACAACCAGGGCGGTCTGGGGATTGCTTGGCCAGCCCTCTAGGTCTCCCCCCATCAAAACTTCAGTGGGCAAATGGTGGTGTACCCCCACATCCTTGGGGCCCTCCTTGGCCCCCCATTTCAGGTGTACCCTTGCCACGGGCACTTTAAATGGGGTCCCGCCCACCCCTGTCAGGGTCAGGTAGGTGTTGGGCACCACCCGATCTGGGGCCACCACCTCGGGCCGGGCCAGCGTCACCTCCGCCCCCGTATCCATTGACCTTCCTCCCATCCACCTCCAGGGGAACAAGGCACTCTCTCCGGAGGGACAGCCCCGCACCCACCCTGTAAACTGAGCACCCTGAGTCCGGAGCATCCGGCCCTCTGGCGGAGCTGGCCGGGGGTACTCTTCCCTCCTGAGCAGGTGGTAAACTGGTAGCCCCCCTTTCCTGGGTCGTCTGCCCCTCGTCCAGCTGAGTCCCTACCCAGTTAACCCTGGGTAAGTTGGGTCTGCTCAGTTTGTCCCTGAGCCCAGGGCACTGGGTCCGTACGTGACCTCTCTGGCCACAGTGATAGCAGCTCAGGTCACGTTGGTCCCCTCGAGCGGGTCGGAGGGGCCCGACGCCAGGCGTTCCCCTTGGGAGGGGGTTCTCCCTATTTCCCCGCTGGGAGGCCCCATGGTGACTCTCTCTCTGCATCGGGGGGGGCCTGTTCTTTTGGGACTCCTCCCTGCTACCCCCTGACCGACTGTTCACAAACTCGTCGGCCAGCTGCCCTGCGTGCTGGGGGTTCTCTAGCTTTTTGTCCACCAGCCACAGCCTCAGGTCGGAAGGGCACTGTTCATACAGTTGCTCCAGTACGATCAGGTCAAGCAGGTCCTCTTTAGCTTGGGCCCCCGCTGTCCACTTGCGGGCATATCCCTGCATCCGGTTGGCCAGTTGTAGGTAGGTGACCTCAGGCGTTTTACGCTGACTCCGGAACCTTCTCCGGTACATCTCGGGGGTCAGCCCGAACTCACGGAGCAGGGCCTGTTTGAACAGTTCATAGTCCCCTGCCTCTGGCCCTTTCATCCGGCTGTAGACCTCCACGGCTTTGGGGTCCAGTAAGGGGGTGAGGAACTGGAGCCTGTCTGCAGGGTCAACCCTGTGCAGCTCGCAGGCATTCTCAAAGGCCGTCAGGAAGCTATCTATGTCCTCCCCCTCCTTCCGCTGGGCCAGGAAGCACTTATCAAAGCTCCTTGCAGTCTTGGGTCCCCCGTCACTCACCGCAGCCGGGGCCCCACTGCTCCTCAGCCTGGCCAGCTCCAGTTCATGCTGTCTTTGTTTCTCCTTCTCCTGACGCTCCCTCTCCTTCTCCTCCTGCTCATGTTGACGTTGTTTCTCCTCATGTTGACGTTGTTTTTCATGATCCTCCAGCTCCCTCATTTTCATCTCCCTCTCCCATTCCAGCCGCATCCGCTCCAGGGATGGGGAGCTCCGCCGGGAGGATCCCCTGCTGGCTGCTGGGGTCAGGGTACCCTCGGTATTCGCTGGGCTTCCCCCAACCCCTCCCCCAGGCATAGGTAGGAAGGGTCTCGGGATGTCCTCGGCAGCAGTCTGACCCCTCCCAGCCCGGTCAGGCCCCAGGGCCCACGCTGTGCCCACTGGGCGGCTTCCCTCAGGGACAGGGATCGGGTCATCCAAGCGATCCCTCTCCTCCAACTGGGCAATCAGCTGTTCCTTGGTGGACCTCCCAATGCGCAGCCCCCTCTGCCTGCACAGCTCCACCAGGTCGCTCTTAAGGTACATCTCCCTGCTGGCCACTCGCAGGCCGGGCAGCTTTCCACGGTTTCCAGGAAAAGCCCCTAGTGTGCCAGTCCTTCTTGAGGTCACCACCTCTTTGCCAGGGTCGAGCTGCAGACTCCTCCGCCCCTGGGACCGCTAGCTGCAATCCCCCGGGGGACCCTGTTACTGCAAAATCCTTCTCTCTGGTCACACACTCCCAGGGGTTAACCGCCCCCTGGAACCGTCTCTCTCTGAATCTTCAGCACGCCTGGTCCCCATCAATCCCCCTTCGTTTTACTGTTCCCCAGTCACTTACTGCAGGAAGCGCCGTTCACGGGGTGCAGTAGATCCCACGGCTGCCACCAGTTGTCACGGAGTGTGGGGGAGTCCAGGCCCTGCACCCCTCTTCCTGGGATTCACTGAGACTCTCAGCCAGCCAGTAAAACAGAAGGTTTATTGGACAACAGGAACACAGTCCAAAACAGAGCTTGTGGGTACACCCAGGACCCCTCAGTCAAGTCCTTCTGGGGGAGCAGGGAGCTTAGACCCCAGCCCTGGGGTTCCCTGTCTTCCTCCACCCAGCCCCAAACTGAAACTAAACCCACCCAGCAGGTTCCCTGCTGCAGCCTCCGTCCACATTCCTGGGCAGAGGTGTTACCTCCCCCTCCCCCTCCTGGCTCAGGTGACAGGCTCTCAGGTCTCCCATCCCCAGGGCACATTCCCAGGTCAACACTCCCCCCTCCCTGCTGCGTCACATCGTCACAGCCCCCCACTCTTGCGCCCACCCTGCCTGCCACCTCACGCCAGCCCCGCTCACATCCCCACACCCGCCCTGCCCCCACCCACCCTAGCTGCATCCTCACTTCAGCCCCGCTCAGATCCCCACGCCCCTGCTGTCCTGCGCCCCTACGCCTGCCCCTCCCTTCTGCACCCCCACCCTTGTGCCCACCCTGCCCGCATCCTCACCCCCATTCCTACGCCCACCCTGCCCCCGCCCCCACACCCACACCCATAGGCATGATTGTCTCAGGGGTTTGGGCCCAGAGCAGCTGTTAGCCGCTGACCGTTGATTTCGGCCAAGAGGTTCATATTCCCCTGGCAGCTGGTTTTGGAAGTTGGGGTGGGAGGGGTTGCGGATGAAGAAGGCACCCCCAACCCTTCCTGCACCTCTAATTGCCCCCCCTCCCTGCAGACCTAGTGGGGGCAGCTCCTGTGGGGGCCACCCCCCAGGCTTGCAGGAGTGGGGGGGACTCACTCCGGGGGGTGGGGGGGCTCAGCAGCTCAGAGATGCCCCCTCCCCTGCTGAGAGTAATGTGCTCTGAGGGCAGGGAAGGGAGCAGCCCTGTGCTGGGCCTCCTCCCCCCCGGGAATAATTCTACACTTCAAGCAGCTTCTCCCGCCTCTGAAGCCCAGGGGAGTGGGCGGGGGGCAACCTCTGGCACTCACAGGCCGCAGAGCTGGTGGGCTGCTCGCCCCAGGATGCGGGAGGAATGGCCAGACATCACAGGGGCCAGGGACTCTGGCTGGCAGATGGGTGCCCATGGACGGTGTATTGTGTCACGGGTGTCCACAGAGCCGGGGTAGCAGGGGGCTGCGGGTCAGGGCTGTGGGCACCTCTGGCGTGTGGGGACCCAGCTGAGGAATAGCGGGCAGGCTGGGGGCGAGCGTTGCTGAAGGTGGAGGGTGGGAGGCGCCTGCCCACCCCAGTGCTGAGCTGGGACTCACCAAACCCATCCATGAAGACTAGCAGAGGAAACCGCAAACGCCCCGAGCCCCTGGTCTGAGATCTCAGCCGGCTCCCGTAGCCCGCACTCAGGGCAGCTGCTCCCCTGCTGGGTCAGACCCCCGCCACTCCCCGCCCTCCGTGGAGGGGCCTTGTCGCTTACCCACAGGGAGCCCTCCACCACGGCACGTACCCCAGCAATCGGGCTTTGCTGAGACACAGCCCTGGCACCGCCGGGCAAAGTGAAACCAGGGCTGGGCTCCAGGCTGGTGCTGGCACAGGCCCGCCGGGCGGGGGCGAGGCAGTGACCCCTGACCAGCAGCACTGGGTGGGCAGAAGCCTCTAGCGCAGAGACCGCTCGAGTGGCCGTGCTGGGCCGTTACCGGGGTCCTGGTTTCACCTGGGGGCAATGGTCCTGCCGCCCGGCCACAAAGCGCAGCGTGGCCGGTTTACGCTGCGTCCACATGGGTCCAGCGCTCCGAGCGCGGCTGCAGCCTGAGCCCCAGCTGGGCAGGGAGCCAGGAGCCAGCGGGAACAGGAGCCGTGGCAGCCACACAGCGGTTGCATTGACCACACAATGGGCAAGATCGAGAGGTGGCCCCCCGCTCCCCGCCATGGCCCCTTTCCCAAGCAAACAAAGGCAAAAGCTTCCCCATTGTGCCGAGTGCTCACCCTGAGGTCCGAGCTGCACGTTAATGGGTCGTGCCCAGGGCGTTTACAGAAATGGGGAGGGGTCATGACTGGGCCATGGGGGTGGGGGTAGGGGTAGGGGTGGGGAGGCTGTAACGGCCGGAGGGGATTCCAGCAAAGTAACGCCCGCCTCCACCCAGGGCTGCCAACTTTCTAAATCCCTGAAAACAAACACCCCAGCCCAGCCTTGTCCTCAGAGGCTCCGCCCCCTGCCCCACCTGTGTCCCCCTTCATCGCTTGATTTCCCACCCCCCAGGATTCACCTGCTGCCTGCAGAGCTGGGCTGGGAGGAGGTGATGCAGAGCCTGCCGGCCTGCCAAATCGGGGCACGGCAGGGGTCAATCCCTGGAGCGAGAGGCCGTGGTGAGGAAATCAGGGCACAGCAGGGTGACGGGGGGCAGACAGGTTACCTCGTTCCCCGCCAATGGGAGCTGTGGAGCTGGTGCTCGGGGCGGCGCCTGCAGGTGGGGGCAGTGCGCGGAGCCCCTCTGGCCGCCCCTCTGCCTAGGAGCTGGAGAGACATGCTGCTGCTTCCCGGGAACTGTGCAGACAGAGCCCTGACATCCCCGCTGTTGCCAACCGGACTTTCAGCTACGCAGTCAGCCATGCTGACCGGACGCTGCCAGTTTCCCTTTTCGACTGGACGTTCCAGTTGAAAACTGGACACCTGGCATCTCTACGCCCGGCGGTGGTAGCAGACCCTCAGCTGTTGGGCCGTGGGGGAGCTGGTGCCAGGAGTGTTGGGGTACCACACAGCCAGGATGCTGTGAGCCTTGCTGTGCCTGTGTGACAAAGCGGGACTGTTCTTAATGTTTCCTCTGAATAGTGTGGGGGTGCCTCAGTTTCCCCTGTGCAGTTCTTAAGTATCTAGGTGGTGGGGTAAGGGTGTATGATCATTGCAGAGCCCTAGAGGGCAGGTGTGTGCAGGGGTCTGGACACAGAGAATGGCCGACACCTTGTTTCCTGGCAACTGATGGCCTGGCCCTTCCCCCCTGCAAGGTGAGAGGTAAAGGGTTGGAGAACAAAGGTATCAGGTGCCCTCCTGGTCCGGGAAAGGGACAAAGCCCAGAGGAGGAGGGGCTGGAGGGAGTTTCAGTTTGGGGCTGGCTGGGGACGTGGAGTGAAGTGCAGACTAGGTGGTCTGATTCACTGGCCCCCAAAATGGACCCAACTGAGGGGTCCTGTTCTCTGCACCTATGAGCTCTGTTTTAGACCATGTTCCTGTCGTCTAATAAACCTTCTGTTTTACTGGCTGGCTGAGAGTCACGTCTGACTGCGGAGTTGGGGGGCAGGACCCTCTGGCTTCCCCAGGACCCCGCCTGGGCGGACTCGCTGTGGGAAGCGCACGGAGGGGCAGAGGAGGCTGAATGCTCCGAGGTCAGATCCAGGAAGGTGGAAGTTGTGTGAGCTGTGTGTGCTGAAGACAGGCTGCTCACAGAGAGAAGACTTCCGCAGAGTCCTGCCTGGCTTCGTAGGGAGCAGTTCCAGAGCATCGCCTGGGGACTCCGTGACAACTGGTGGCAGAGGTGGGATGTACTGCACCCCGTGGATGGTGCTTCCTGCAGTAAGTGACTGGGGAGCAGTAAAACGAAGGGGGATTGACAAGGACCAGGCTTGCTGAAGGCTCAGAGAGGAGTGGTTTCGGGGGGCGGTTAACCCCTGGGAGTGTGTGACCAGTGAGAAGGACTGTGCAGTAATGGGGTCCCCCTGGGGACTGCGGTGAGCAGTCTCGGGGCGGAGGAGCCTGCGGCTTGACCCTGGGAGAGAGAAGGACTTTTGCAGTAACAGGGTTCCCCTGGGGATTGCAGCGATTGGTCCCAGGGGCAGAGGAGTCTGCAGCTCGACCCTGGCAAAGAGGAGGTGACCTCGAGAAGCGCTGGCACACTGGGGGTTCTCCCTGGAAACCATGGGGAGCTGAGAGCACACAGGTCTGTGAGTCCACAACAACTTGGGAAGAGCGGACTGATGGCCTGTCACCATCTCCTTAAGAAGGACGTTGTAACCCTGTGCAGAAAGAGGGTTGAGCATTGGAAAGTTCACCAGAGCACAGTTAATCGTGCAGCTGGAGGAGGATGACCGCTCTAAGGAACAGATTCCTGACCCCAAATGGGGCTATAGCAGGATCTGGGAGCAGCTGGAGTGGGAGCCAGGCATCGCCAGGACTCCTGTCCCCGACCAAATGAGGGTCTTCACAATCGGGTTCCCCATCCGGGGATCGGAGACGGACGGGATTGGAGCTGAGTCCAAGAGAGCAAGAGGACTGTGAGAAACAGTGAGAGCCCGAGAAAGAGCTGCAGAAGCAGCAGCAGCATGAGCTGGCGGTGGTGGAGTGGAGAGGCATAGGGGACCTCCCTGGGGTGAGTGGGAACAGACCCCGGGGTGCCAGTTCCGCAGGGAACGTCGAGACTAAATTGCTGCCCCTGGTTAAGGGGGGGGGGAAGTGGATGCCCATCTCACTGCCTTTGAGCAGGCTGGCGATTTGAACCAGGGGGACCCTGCGGAAAAGCCCCGGTGTCTAGCTCCCTTGCTGGTTCCCAAGGCCATAGACTCCGTCAGCCAGATGGGTGGGGAGGTGGACAGGCTCCCACTCCTGACCCCGACCTATATGTCTGTGTGGAGTTTCCTGGGGCCAGGCCCCTCGGACCCCCAGTGGGAGCGGAAGGTGATGGTCAATGGGGAGACATTCCTGGGGTGGCGAGATCCTGGGACAGAGAGAACTGGTGTCAGGCCCCTGGTGGTGCAGCCTCAGATGTTGAGGGGCTGTGTGAGCTGGGTGAGGGTCCCAGGGATGAAGGCCCTCGCCCTGCCTATGGCCCAGATCCCTGTGCAGACCCAGGAGGGGTTGGGCTGGCTGGTCGTTGGGGTTCTCCAGAATACCAGCTGCGAGACCCTGTTGTGGGGTGACTGTGTCTCTTTGGGACAGGATCCAGGCCTTGCTCCTGTAGCCGCCAAGGGTTTGAATTTGAATCCAGGGAACCAATCGGTGGAGAGGGAAATGGTCCATGAAAAGGCAGATGACCTGGCTGGCAGCGGGGAGGAGCGGCTAGGCTCAGGCTACCTGCCTGCCTGTAACCAGACCCCTGGGGCTGGGTGGGACAGAGAGATGCTCCCCGCCCCCTTGCACACCGGAGAGGGGGCTCCCACTGGCTCTGATGCTGTGAGGAAAGCAGCGAGCTTGCTGCCTACCCCCACTGGGACAGCAAGGGCAGTGCTGAGCAAGGGGGGAGATAAGACGGCAGCTGAGTGGGGGGAGACACAGGCAGGGCAGGGGATCTGTTGGGAGTGGCAAGGTGCTTGGTAAGGAAACTCTGGATGAACCTAGGCAGCCTTGTGAGCTGATGGCTGTGTCTAGTCAGCAGGGTGGGAAGGCCAGGAGAGCGGAAGATGAGTGTCCCTGGCCCTTGCCTGTTAGCTGGGTGGAGAATTGTGACAGTGAAGGAAATGTGCCTGTGTCTGTCAGGGGTATTGACTTGCCTATGGAGGGAGTTACCCCGGTCTCCAAGCAGCTGTCTGTGACCAGCCTTGTGTGCTGGGACAAGGGGAATGAGATCCCAAGCTGTGTGTCTGGGAAAGGAGAAAGTGTGTCCGGCTCTTCTTTGTCTGTGGAGCAGACAGAAGGGGCCTTTCAGCCTGTGACGGTTGAGGGTCGTGCAGGTGTCTCAGAGCTGGTTCTGGATTCAGCTAAAGCCCAGGAAGGGAATGGTCCTAAGTTTGTGTCTGGTAGGGACAATGGCCCTGTAACTAGGTCGCATCCAGTTAGGGTCTATGTAAAATCCCAGAGACCAGACAATTCTGGTGCTTGTATTTTGCCTGTTGCTAGTGTGTTGTTGGAAAGGGTGGAGCAACTCTGACTAATCAGGGTGAGATCCTAGCCAGGGCACAAGGAGAGCATGAAGGTGATGTGATTGTGTTACCTACTGAGGGTGTGGAAACCTGTGGCAAGAAGGAAAAGATTCCTGAACTTGTGTGTGGCAAAGGGAAGGAGAATGCTTCTGACCTTTTATCTAGGAAGTCTGTCAGTTTGCCTGAAAGGGGATTGTGTAGGAATCCGCCGGATGGGCCAGAGGTAATTCTGGATGTAAGGGAGACCCAGAAAGAGTCTGTTGTTGCTCAGGAAAGTGTTCCTCTAGAACAAGCCCTAGGTGAAGAGGGTAAGGGCAGAATTTCTGTGAAGGGTGAATTGTTGCATAGAAAAGCCCTCGGGAAAGGAATCCTCATGGAGTCTTCGCAAGCAGTTTACTGCAGCTGAAGGGTGTGAAAGTGATTTAATCAAGAAAGTTTCAGTTCCTAACAGCCAGAAATTTTCTGTTGTGAATGGATCCACTGACTTTCCTGTTGAAAGACCCAGTGTGGAGAGCCTTGAGAAGGTCTCAGATGGAGTGAAAGCTGTTAAGAAAGTTAAACAGTCCTATAACCAAGTGGCTGTGTTTGGCCAGCTTGTTGGGGAGACAAGGTTGTGGAGAAAGGGATGTCTCCATGCTTCTGTTCTGTAAGTGAACAGTATGTGGCCCAGGTCAAGATGGGGACCCTTAACCAAGAGAGCCCGAATTGCAACCCTCCAGACTGGAGCGCTGGGAGAAGACCCGATCCCAGTTTGACCCCTGGGGGTTTTAGGGTGGCAAAAAGACACGGGCCGTATAAACCTTCCCACATGCGGCATGCGAGTGCTATCGACCACCCCCGACCTAAGGGAGGGCGTGAAACTGGAAGGGCCTGGTGTAACTCACACCAAGAAACGGGAGAGATGCTGGGGCATCCATGGGAACATTGGTGGCTTCGAACTTCCCCAAGTCACCGGCTAAAGTGACCCCGCTCAGTTCGGTCTCAAAGGGGGGAGAGATGTTCTTCATGTTTCCTCTGAATATTGTGGGGGTGCCTCAGTTTCCCCTATGCATTTCTTAAGTCTCTAGGTGGTGAGATAAGGGGGTGTAATTGTTGCAGAGCAAAGGGCCAGTGTACATAAATGGCCGACACTCTGTCTCCTGGCAAAGGATGGCCTGGGCCCTTCCCCCCTGCAAGGTGAGAGCTAAAGGGCTGGAGAACAAAGGAATCAGGTGCCCTCCTGGCCCCGGGAAGGGACAAAGCCCAGAGGAGGAGGGGCTGGAGGGAGTTTCAGTTTGGGGCTGGCTGGGGACATGGAGTGAAGTGCAGATGTGGTTGTCTGGCTCACTGGCCTCCAAAATGGACCTGGCTGAGGGGTCCTGTTCTCTGCACCTACAAGCTCTGTTTTAGACCCTGTTCCTGTTATCTAATAAACCTTCTGTTTTACTGGCTGGCTGAGAGTCACGTCTGACTGTGGAGTTGGGGGGCAGGACCCTCTGGCTTCCCCAGGACCCCGCCTGGGTGGACTCACTGTGGGAAGCGCACGGAGGGCAGAGGAGGCTGAATGCTCCGAGGTCAGACCCAGGAAGGTGGAAGCCGGGTGAGCTGTGTGTCCTGCAGACAGGCTGCTCCCAGAGAGGAGTCCTGCCTGGCTGTGTAGGGAGCAGTTCCAGAGCAGCGCCCGGGGACTCCGAGACAGCCTGACTCAGAGGTACCCGGAGCAAGTGGCTCCCATCAGGAGCCTTCTGACAGGAGCCGTCCAGCAAAATAAGAGACAGGGGTAATAATAAAATGGTGGCAGATTTTATTTCCGGGGCAGCTGGGAGGGCAGGAGACTGTTACAAAATTATATACACAGACAAGCGACAGCGTCGCTCTCGCATGGTACCAGGGGAGGGCCGGGGCCCGCCCAGCCCCACAGCCCGGGGGGCACTGGCTGCTCTGCTAGCAGAGGGCATGGGGGGGTCCCCCAGGCCTGGCAGAGATCAAAGTCTGGCTGTCAGCAGGAGGGAGGCTAACCCCAGGGCGAGGAGCAGCAGGCTGGGGGGCTGGCTGAGGCCCGGGCTGCCTGACCTGCAGCTCGGCGCCAGGCACTCAGGGCCCGTGTGGTACGGCTCCAGGCCGCCGGCGTAGGCCAGGACGTGGGCGACGTAGTTCTGCTCCTGCACCCCGTGGAAGAGGTGGGCCATGGGGCCCTTGGCCATGATGGCCACGTCCTCGCCGGCGTGGGTCTCGGTGTCCAGGGGCACGGCCGCCTGCTGCCGGTAATCCTTGTCCTCTGCCAGGGCGATGGGGGGAGCCAGACAGACAGACGGGTTGTGAGTCACGAGACCATCTCCCGGCAGCTCCCGATGCCTCCCCAGCCCCGGCGCCCCCAGGCTGGTGCCGGGCTCAGGCGAGGTGAGCGTGGGACAAAGTGACCCTCCGCGCCCCCTCCCCGGTGCCTCGGGGCTGGCACACACCGCCCTGAGCGAGGGGCCCCGCACCCTCCCCCTGGGCGCCCTGGCGGCAGGGCGGACTCTGGGCCCAGCTGGGGCGGGCAGCGGCTCTTACCGATGGGCAGGCTGCTTACATCCGGGCGGCTCCCGTTCGCGATGGCGTAGCCCGGCCCGTTGCCGTACAATATGCTGGTGTACGACCGCTTGTCCTCGGCCTTCTTGGGCGCCAGGCCTGTCACGCACACGGGGAGGCGTCAGCAGACCCTCAGCTGGCAGCCCCAGACTGACAACCCCCTCCCGGCTGGGCGCTGCACATGGCATGGCCATAACCGGACGCCCTAGGGTGGCACCCACAGCTCAGTGCCCACAGCAGCTGAGCCCATGGCAGGTCCCAAGGGAGCTAACAACCATGGGTGGGGGGTTGAGGCTTAGAGATACCAGGCCTGGGACAGCAGGGGGCTGCGGGTCGCGAGTGAGGGGCACGGGCGGAGGGGGCTGCGGGTCATGAGTGAGAGGCACGGGGGGAAGGGGCTGCGGGTCGGGAGTAAGGGGCACGGGGAGTGGGGGCTGCGGGTCGGAAGTGAGGGGCACGGGAGGAAGGGGCTGCGAGTCGGGAGTAAGGGGCACGGGGAGTGGGGGCTGCGGGTCGGAAGTGAGGGGCATGGGGGGAGGGGGCTGCGGGTCGGGAGTGAGGGGCACGGGGGGAGGGGGCTGCGGGTCGGGAGTGAGGGGCATCTGCAGAGGGGGAGGGAGGGTACTTGCCCTGTGACCTACGAGTACTGAGGGTTTCCGCGCCCCCGGGAGCCCCCCGCTCACCGAAGATGCTGTTGCCCCGCGGCGTGCTGCCCCCGAAGCTGAAGACGTGCGAGTGGTCGGCCGTCACCACGGTGAGGGTCTCCGAGGCGTGGGTCAGCCAGGCGGCGCGGGCCACGGCCCGGTCCAGCATGACGGCTTCGCTCAGCGCCTGCTTGGCCCTGCTGCTGTGGTGCCCGTGGTCGATCCTGCCTCGTGCAGAAGGGGGAGAGAGCCCGTCAGGCCCCGACCCTCCAGCTCCACTCCCCTGCCTGGGCACCGGGCTGGCAGCTGCCCCCGGGCACTGGGGCAGAGATCTGGCATCGCGGGTCGGGTTGCCAGGCATCCGGTTTTCAAGCCCTCACCCTCCGCAGCCTAACCCCCTCCCGCACCCTGAACCCCTCATTTCTGGCCCCAGCCGGAGCCCTCACCCCCTCCCGCACCCCAACTCCTGCCCCAGGCCAGTGAAAACGAGCTAGTGAACGGGGGTGGGGGAGAGCGAGCAATGGGGGGGGGGGGGGGAATGGAGTGAGTGGGGGCGGGGCCTCGGAGAAGGGGCGGGGCAGAGGTGGGGCCTCAGAGAAGGGGCGGGGCAGAGGTGGGGCCTCGGAGAAGGGGCGGGGCAGAGGTGTTGGGTTTTCTGCCATCAGAAAGTTGGCAACACTAATCACGGGTCAGCCCGTAACTCGCCCCTGGCACACTGCGACTCCCCCTCCCACCCGCCCGAATGCCCGCCTGGGCCGTGCCACGCCCTCCTGCTGGGCCAGGGGAACCCGCACTCTCAGCCGGCAGGAGGGGCTGGGCCGGCTCCACGGGGTGACTCATCTTCCACGAAGAGGAAGAAGCCACGGGGATTCCTGCGCAGGATGCGGATGGCCTTCTCCGTCATCTCCACGATGGAGGGGTCTGTGCCGGCGTCGCGGTTCAGCTCGTACTTCATGTCCTTGGGCTCAAAGAGACCTGCCGGGATGAGCCGTCAGCATCAGGGCCTGTCCGGTACCAGTGCTGCTGGGGGGCCGGCCCAGGGAGAAGGATCCTATTCACCTGGGCCTGACACCTGCCTCGCCCCTGGGACAGCTGTGACCAGCCGGGCCCCCTGCCCTTCTGTGGGCACTCAGGGGCTACAGGCTGGTTCCCTCTCTGGCATCCCAGCCTGGCTGGGGCTGGCAGTGCCAAGGGGCTGGCACTCTCTGTGCCCCCGGGGCAGCAGTGGGATGCATGCGGCTCTGAGGGCCAGCCCCACGCAGAGGCAGAGCGGGTCCCCGAACGCAGCGAATTCACACATGAGATGGTCCCCAACGGACTGGTCTCATGGACCTCGGACTCCAGCCCCCTCCTGCCCGCGGCGGGGCTGCTGCTCGGGCCAGGGAGCTCCCTGCAGCGGGGGACCGAGCCCCAGAGGGCCCTGCCCAGCCGGGGTTCGTTCCCCCACGTCGCTGCACGGAGAAGCCCGGCTAACGGCACCGCACGGGCAGCAAAGGGGGGGCACTTCTCACCGCGGCCAGCCAAGGAGCACGGGCCGCCCCTACCCGGCCCAGCTGACACCCTTACCCAGGAGGTAGTCGGTGGAGTTCTCATCGACGGCATCCAGGCCTTTCTTGTCCCAGACGTACCGCGCCCCCTGTCACCAGAACAGACACGGCTCAGCCAGGCCACGCCCAGTGCATCTCTGCCACGTACGTGCTCACCTGCCCCCCAGGGGCAGGTACACCCCCCCGGAGCCTGTCAGAGGCCCGCCTACACCCGCACTGCATGTAATTCACGTGCATGCCCATGGGTGCACAGTGTGTGACAGGCACACGGACAGTGCCTATGCCACACCCGTAGAGATCCAGCTGGGTGCATTCGGGGCCACTGCCGAGCGAAGGAGCTGCCCCTGGGCTGGGTCGCTGCACCCCCCCATCCCTGCCCCTCTGCTCGGGGGCCTTGGCAGAGCTGGTACCTCCTTGCCACTGAGCCACCTCTCGACCAGGTCGAGTCCATCCTTCCTCGTCCCGCTCTGCTTTGGGTCCGTCGGGTACTCGGGGTCCGGGGTCCTCCGGGGAGTCATGTACATCCTCCCACCGCCCAGAATCACCTGCACACGGGGCGGGGAGCCCAGATGTCAGTGGACCGGAGCCCAGCGTGCCCCGAGAGCCAGCGCTCAGCCCCCTGCATGGGGGACCAGAGCCCTGGCAGGGGAGTCAGCAGCACCCCCTCTGGCCGACATGGGGAGTGCACGGGCCTGCTGTGCAGGGAAGCCCCATCCAGGCTGTCATGACAAACCACTGGCTGGGATATAGGCACCCCAGCAGGAAAGCAGGGCCCCGTAACTGCTCCTCCATGTGTGACACCTGCCCCACGGACCCCAGGGGAGGAGCCGTCTCTATCCCCTGCTCCCCTCCCCACCATGCCCCAGCTGGGCGCGGGGAAGGGCTCCGAAAAATAAACAGCCAGAAGCGAAGGCTGAACCTTCATGGCCTGCCGGGGTATATCGGGGGGTTGTGAGCTCAGCGCCCGGGTGTAAATCAGCCCAGCTGGGCAGGGTCAGGATGCCGGGAGGTCACAGGGATGCGACAAGATCTGTGCTTTCTGGAGAGGTCTCTCCCCTACCCCCAGCCATGTGGCAGGCAACACCTGCCCCCCAAGTGGCTTGCTGGTGGCTGAGCACCAGCTGGCCTTGCAGGGCCGGGAAGCACCTACTCCAGGCCCCTGGCCCCTTGCCCCCGAGTGCCACGGCCCCTTGCCCCCGGCGGCTCACGTTGATGTCTGTGTTGTGCACCAGCTGGTACGCGATGTCTTTGCAGCCCTGCCTGATGGCCTCCTTGGGCAGGTCGGCGTCGCTGTACCACTCCCGGTTGACCACGTGGGCGTAGGACGCGCCCGGAGAGGCGTGCTGCACGCGGGTGGTTGTCACGATGCCCACCGACTTGCCTGCAACACCAGAGGGGAGGGCAGGTTACCGCCGCTCTCTGCAGGGCAGCCTCAGCATGCAAGGGAAGGGGGTGATCAGTGCCCAGGCTGGGGCCAGCGGGCAGGGCCAGGAGTCCAGACAGCCTGGCTCTGTCGTGCCGATGGCTTCAGGAGAGGGGGCACAGGGGGGGAGGGGGGCACAATGTGCCCCAAGCTGGGCTGGGTCAGCTCGAGCCCAGGGTTGCACTACCCATCCTGGCAGGGCAGCTCCCTGGCACTGCCCATGGTGCAGGCACCGTCCCCGGTGCTCTCTTACCCGACTGCTTGGCCCGGTGCAGGACAGAGTAGACCTCGTTGCCCCACGTGGTGTTGCATTTGCCATAGACGGCGGCGGCGCTCACCCCCAGGGTTTTGGCGTTGGCCTTCACGCCACACAGGTAGGCGGTGCCGGTGCCAGCGCTGTCGGGCACCTGCCGGTCCACGTTGTACGTCTGCAAGGCAGCAAGGGGCCAGGAACGGGCACTGGGGGCGGCTGGAACAGCCCGTGCCCTGGGAGCGTTCCCGGGCAGCCGGGGGTGTCTCACCCGGCGGGAGGATTGAATGGTGGAGCCAGATGCCCAGGGGATCCCCACAGGGCTGCTCCCAGCTGCTATGCAGAGCCCCAGCGAGTCAGCGCTGCCCTTCCGGGGGGAGGCCCATGGCCCGTCTGTGAGCTCCCTCCCGCAGGGGAACACGGCGCAGGGCACGGTACGTGGGGTGACCCCAGGCCAGCTCCATCCCCGCAGTCTGGGTCTGAAGTCATCTCCCCCTCCCGGCTGTCATCGCATCACAGTCCAACTCCTGCCCCCCCTCACCCCAGCCCTGCCAACACCCTGCTATGCTCTCATCTGTACCCCAACTTCCCTAGACCCTCCCTCCCTGGGGCCTGCCAGCAGGGACGCCAGCCTCGGCCCTCCCTCCCTGGCCCACGCTGGGGCACTGTACTTCATGCCAGCTGCCCAGGGCAGAGAGGGCCGACCCCTTGCAGGGTTTCGACTGCATGGCGACTTTCCCCTCGCTGACGGACCGGCTCCCAGAGCATTTGGGGGGATGGAGCCTCTAGAGCCGAGCAGTGAGCCCGTTGGGCAGATGGGTGCCCAGGGGGCAGAGGGCTAGGCCTGGCCCGATGCCAAGGCTTGTTCAGAGCCGCCCCAGGGCTCTGCTGAGGGCCAGCTGCAGAGTCCTCTGCTCTCTCCCCCTGGGCAGAGGCGCCCCGTGCCCCATCCTTCTGGGGCTGGGCACTCACCTTGGCGAGGGCGACGTAGGGGAAGGTCTCCATGGCCAGCTGGCTGTCCTCGCCGGGCCCGCCCGCCAGCTGCCCCTTGTAGATCCGAGCAGCAGAGATGGTGGAGATCCCCATGCCTGCAAACCCAGCGCCAGCCAAGGATTAGCATCGCAGCCCTGTGAGCTGCCAGGGCCTGACCCCAGGCACCAATGGGGCGCAGCCTGGAGCCAGTCCCTGCCACTCCTGGATTGGTCAGCAGGGGGCGCTGCTGAGCTGCCTCTTGGATCGGTTCTGGGGCTGGCAGGAGATGCCCAGCAGACCCCGTCCCCGTGTGCCCTGTGGCAGGACGGGCCCAGCCACACGGTCTCTGCTGTTTGCCAGGAGCATCCCAAGGGACGGGCTGCGACCCAGACCCCGGCAGAGCCCACGGCTGCACCAGAAGCCAGCGGCACCTTCATTAAACTCCCCCCCACTTCACCCACTGGCTCCCGCTCGGTGTTTTGAGACTCCCCCCGCTACCCCCATCCCCGTGCGAGGCTCCCTCTCCTCTGGGCAGGTCACGGGGCCAGTGGGCACCCGGCGAGGCCAGCACTGGACCCGGAGCGGGCGAGGCGGCGCTGCTGGGGCAGGAGGTTGCCTGCGGGGAAGGCGCGCTCTCTGGGCGGCCGGGGGGCTCAGGATGCTGATCCCACGCTTGCACCGGCGCCCCCTGCTGGATGGACTCAGAACTGTGCGCTGGCGGGGCAAAGGCCTTGTACAGCTACCAGCTCTCACGGACTCTGCCGTAACCCCAGGGCCCATGTGGCCCAGTGGGCTCAGCACTGGCCCAGGGTCTGAAGCGGCTCAATTTGCTTCCCAGCTCTGATAGCCGACTCCCCCCTCTGTGCCTCAGTTTCCCCACCTGTGATGTGGGGTGCTGAGCCTGCCCTGGGGCTGAGTGTTCGGAACCTGCAGAGTGCTCAGTGTTGCCAGCAAGCCGGACCTGGCCGGCCAGCGCACAGGGATGGGCCATGGCTAGGAGAGGAATTTTATCTTGGATCCTGGCACAGGTGGCTCCGGCTGGACGGGGCCAAGTTTGTGACGACCCAGCGCCCCGGAGCGACTCGCAGCCCCCGTCTGGAGTTACAAGCTTCCCCGGCCACATTAGCCAGGCCCCGGCCCCTGCCCGCGCCAGGGTTTGCTTTGCTGAAATGACGGCTTGACCTACAGAGCCAGGGAGCTGCCAGAACCCGGGCGGGCCAAGGGGCATCAATCAGCGCTCAGGGAGGGAGCAGACAAGGTCAGGGGAGGGGAGAGCAGAGCCGGGCAGGGCTGAAGGGGGAAGGGGAGGGCAGAGCCCTTTAAAGGTCCCTGCAAATAGAGCTGCAGAGCCTGGTTGAGGCGGGGGGGGGGGGTGGGGGAGATAAGACAACTGGGGGGAGGGGCTACAGCTGTGATGGTGGGGGTCCCCAGAGGGCTGGGACAAGAGCAGCCCCCCCATCCCTCACTCCAGGAAGGATCTCCCAGAGTTGGCAGGATTCTGCCCGCTGCCAGGTCACTGTCGTCCCCCCCACCGCCCTGAGCCAGCCCCATTCCCCCCCGGGGAGAGCCGGGGCACCACGGCCGCACCCAGCCCCTCCAAACAGCCAGCCACGGCTGTGCATGGCGACCTTCACCCTCCCCCGCCGCTGTCGAGGGCAGCGCTATCCTCAGGCCGCTGCTGGGGACACTGAGGCACAGGGCAGGACCCCTGGCAGGATGCGCCGTGGGGAGAGGAGCCCTCCCGGCCAGGCCTTGCCGCCATCTAGGGGCAGAGAAGTCGCAATCGCTGGTCCCTCGGCTACCAGCGGCAGGGAAGAGCGACCAGGCTGAGCTTGGAGCGTTCACCCCAGGGCCCCGCTTGTGCCAGGTCCCAGGGCCCCTCCCCAGGCACCCAGGCCCTGCCGGCTAACGCTGCCCCATGCCCAGCGCGTGGGTCAGGTCCCTGTTGCAGACAAAGCTCCGTGAAGGCCGGCAGGTGGCTGGACACAGCAGCCCCACGGTGAGCTGAGCGGCAGGGCACCGGGCAGCCATGGCAATGGTGTCTCCCTAGGCAGCACCCCTGCCCTGCTGCAGCTGGGCGCCGTGATCTGCTCCAGCCACCTGGCACAAAGGGTTAAACAGAGACCCCCCTGTCCCCTCAGGGAGCCTTGGGCTCCCCTGGCCAAGCAGCCGGTGCAGCCCCTTGGCTGGGGGCGGCCGGGGGGCACTAGGCTAGGCCTGGTGGGCAAAGGCAGATTAGAAGGGGGTAAAGGGAGCCCCATGCAGGTGCCGCGGCTGTGCCAGGACCCAGTGCCAGCAGGTGGGCACAGCACTCACCATCGCCCAGGAAGAGAATGATGTTCTTGGCACGGCGGGTCACGGGTGCCAGGTTCAGTGCCGACTCCAGCGTCCTCCTGGCTCTCTCGTTCCAGTAGGCAGGGGCCTTCTCGTCCTCTGAAAGGCAGGAGGAGAGCGGGGTTCAGAGTCTGGACGCAGTGCACCCTCCTACCCGGAGCAGGGGGCGGGCGGGCTGCGGGTGAGCGGGCACCAGCCACATCACCCTGCTCGGCTGAGCCACGGCACGCCCCGTCCGGGCTGGGAGAGCGGACGGGAGCCAGCGTGACTGAGGCAGCCTGCTTCGGAACGGGGGGGCTTCCCGTGGGGGTGGGAGTCCAGGCAATGTCCACCAGGACCCTTGCGCCAGGACAGACAGCTCCAGGTCTTCCCGAGACGGCTGAGGATTTTAGCCCCTGATCCTGCTAAGCCGGCGTCTAGCTGCTGGGAAGGGCCCTCCTACCCCCCAGCACAGTCCTGCTCCTGGGAGGTAACTCGGCACCCGCTGGAGACAGGCCCTGGGCCCGCAGCCGCCTCCCACAGCAAACCAAGCCCCAGGAACCCCTCGCTCAGGGTCTGGATCGTCAGCACAGCCCACCCAGCACGGTCACCCTTCTTCACACCAGGGCCACTTGCACCTTCCTGGAGGAGACAGCTCCCACAGCTCAGGCCAGCGGAGAATCAACCCGAGCTGATTGCAGTACAGGGTCTTTGTCGCACAGATGAGCAGTTCCAGTTCCATCCAGCAGACAGTGCAGCGGTGCCCAGGCACACAAGTTCACTGGGGGTTTTGCATGAGATTTGGGTGCTGGGAGTCACCTGTGGCACTGAAATGATGGGAGATCTGGTCCCCTGTGGTGTTTCTACCTCCTGGGAGCTGGAACGCAGGGAAAAGCCCAGATTCCAGCCCCATCCAGGGCTCCTTGTGCCATTAAAGAACCAGGGCAACACAGGGCCAAACAGCCCCCTCCCCCCCCGAGCACCAGCTGAGCCGGGTTTCCTCTAGCGCTGCCCCTCAGTGCGTGGAAACACCCAGAGTGGGGCTGGGAATTCGGCGCTTCCTCCCCGTCAGGGGCTTCCCTGCAGGTGGCATGTCCCGGGGCAGGGGCAGGATTTTAGAAGCAGGCTCCCGTGGGGAGATTTAAAGAGCAAACGCTGTCAACAGGGCTTTGATCAGGCCGGCCTCCGGGCCGTTTCCCACTGCGCTGGGCTCAGCCGCGGCACCAGGCTCCCACAGTATGAGGGGGGGAGATTGCGCCCCCACCCTCTCGCCACGGGGCCCCTCGTCTCCGCTCTAGGTGAGGCCCAAGTGCCAGCGCGATCCATGGCTCCCTCTCAGTTAAACAACAGACAATCCCCTCCCTGTGCGCCGGCACCAGCAGGTTGTGTTAATTAACACCGCCTGCAGGGGGAGCCAGAGAGCACACAATTTTGATTTTGTCTAGGCCCTACATAAACTGTCAGTCACTCTCTTTTCCCCCCCCAATTTGGGGCTTTTCACTGGGCCAAATTCCTGGCTGATGTCAACTGTCACAGACCTCCTGGAGCCACGCCAGCTTCCACGGCCACGCAGCGGCTTGGCCCCCCGGCACCTGCACCCTGGGAGTGGGGAGAGCTGGGCTGGGGCGGCCCGTGGGGCAGGCCAAGGCTCTGTCACAACCTCCCCCCAGCTGGCCTCCTCCCGTGCCAGCCTCACTCTCTGCGGCTGCCTTAGCGCAGCCTGGAGCCTTCCTCCCCAGCGCGGCAGCCCTGGACCCAGCTGGACGGGACGCCAAATTTCAATGGGGTCGCCAGGGCTGGCTTTGACTTGCTGGGGCCCAGGGCCCAATTCCGAGCCCCATCGCCCGGGCAGTGGGGCTCAGGCTCCAGTCCCCGCTCCCAGGCTTGTGCGGTAATTTCTGTTGTCAGAAGGGTGTGGGTGCAGGGAAGTTTGAGAACGGCGGAGCTGGACTAAGGTGGGAGCGGGCTCCGGAGAGAGCCCGAAGGCGCATGTATTTCCGAGGCCCCTGAAAGACACAGGCAGCTTGCTGCTAAATAGCGGGGGCGTTGGAGACCCGTTATCTGAAAGCCCCCTCCTCCGATCACAGCACGAGCCAAGCGATCCAAAACCCTGATCTTAGCACGATGGGTAAACAGCCGAAGACAGCCCTACGGCTACAGACAAGGGTCTTGCCTGCCTGCAGAGACCCCGACAAGTCTAGAGCAGAAACCGGTGGGACAGGACCTGCTTTCCCATGGCACATTCATGAAAGCTCCATACATCAATAGCGTGTGACGGTCCCTAAGGGATTGACAGGTGTTTCAGGAAAGACTCCATGCAGCGGAAGAAGTGGGTTTTTTCTCCACGAAAGCTTATGCCCAAATAAATCTGTTAGTCTTTAAGGTGCCACCGGACTCCTCGTTGTTTTCAGGAAAGAAGTGTGTGTGTCACACAAGCAGCGGGGATGCTGCTGCTTGTCAATGGCTGTGAACAACCCTGGTGACCTGTTCGATTCTGTAACAAGCAAACAGCTATTGACGGACTCGACTAACCCCTTACCCGCTATTCATCTCCAGAACCTGCCCAGAAAGCAGGAGCAGCTTCTCCATCTCTGCCAAGGAGAGAATTACAAAGTGGGGGAGGGAATCTCTTTTTTTGGCCCATCTTCTGTTGGGGGAAGGCACCAGCTTTCCAGCTCCCCAGACGACACTTTCAGCTCGGTGCAAGCTCAAAAGCTGGTCCCTTCCCCCAGCAGAAGGTGGGCCAATAAAAGAAATTCCCTCCCCCACCTCGTCTCTCATATCCCGGGACCAACCTGGCTACCACAGCAGGGCAAACAAGGAAAGAATTTGCAGCTAGACCCCTCAGCACTGGGGAGCACTGCAGAATGGCCAGATGGGCTTCATAGAATCATAGAATACCAGGGTCGGAAGGGACCTCAGGAGATCATCTAGTCCAACCCCCTGCCCAAAGCAGGACCGATCCCCGACTAAATCATCCCAGCCAGGGCTTCGTCAAGCCAGACCTCTCTGTACGTCTCTCTGATGTAGTATCAATAGAGTTGACTGGTAAACACAAAACTCTGGAATATGAGGGATTCCCCACCTGCCCGTGCACTGTTACGATGCACCACCAGTCTCAGCGAGCTCTGCCCCTACGTCATTCTGTCTTCACAAGGAGGATTGCAGTGCCCGGGCAGTGAGCTCTGCCCCTACGTCATTCTGTCTTCACAAGGAGGATTGCAGTGCCCGGGCAGTGAGCTCTGCCCCTACATCCTTCTGTCTTTACAAGGTGCCGTGCTCGGGCAGTGAAGAAGCCGCAGTTTGTGGCGTGCTGTCCTGGGTTTGCTGCCGGCATCTGGGCACTCGTTCACCAAGGCAGAAAGGTGTTGGCAGTGGGTGCCCCCAGCACTAGCATAGGGAGAGCAAATCTGCTCCACGGACCCCCTTTCAAAAGACAAGCCCCTCTCCCAAGGTGAAGCTTCCCCCACTTCCAAACGTCGGCCAGGACAGCAGATCTGTAGCTCGACCCCCCCCTCCCCCCGCCAAGTTTAGCTGGCTGCTTCAGGGAGTCTCATTGTGCTATGCATTGCCCCCTAGCTAGTGCAACAAGACACCCACCCGTCTGACAAAACAGCAGAGAGGTTTCCAGCTGAAAAAGCCCCCTCACTGTACAAATCAGACTTGTGGAAAGTTTGCTTCTCACCTAGAGACGCAGGAGCCGCAGCGAGGCGAACGGCAAGGCAGAGGTAGACGCAGATGCCAGCGGTGGCCAGGTGTTGCACTGAGCTCATTTTGCAGCTGCCAGGGGAATCCCTCCGCAAACTCTGCCTGTCTCTCTCAAGGAGAAGGAGCTGTCTCTTTATAGACGCTTCCTTTCACCTTTGGACCGGCTGGCACATTGCCCAATGTGTCAGGGTGGTAAAGTCCTGCAGCAGAGGGCGAAAGAAGCGTTGATCACATTCAAAGAAACAAAATCCCAGGAGGGACAGCAGCGGGGAGCTGGGCTCCCCTTCCCCACTGCAGAGTGGCCAGCGCTTGTTCGGCTAATGCCTGTCCACTTTGGCCATTGCAAAGTTCCCGGCCAAGCTTTCTGTTATCCACCCCCCACGCGCATGCCTTACCCTGGAGGTCACGGTGTCACCCTCGAAAGGGAAAAGCCATTGCTGGGACTTGAGCACGCCGAGATTAGAGACCCCTTCTTCCCCCTCCCAAGACAAGGCGTTTGCGTGGGGCAGTGCAAGGTGAGAGATCCAGGCCTGCTCTGAGCACGCTGGCTGAGGATCAATAACCCCTTGGGAGGAGCAGTAAAGGTTTGGCCCCTCTGATAAGGGGGCTGAGCTATTTAAGTTGCAAACGAAGGAGGCGGCTTTGCAGTCACAAAAGAAACTTGTGAGTAGATCACAGACCCTGTTACTGCCCAAATTCCAACCCTGCCTAGCTCCTTCCAGTCAGGAAATCCCCCGTTGTGGGTCTGACTGGGACTGGATCCTCTCCTGAGCCGCGGCAGAGCAGTGTCATTGGGGCCTGTGCCCTCGCTCCACCCCAGTGATGGGCAAAGCGACGTCCGTGTGGATCTTTAGTGTGGCCACGGGCAAAGCCAAGCCAGAGCAATCGGCCTGGAGGGGTCAGTCTAGGTTCTAGCCTTGTGTCTGCCACTGACGGGAATTAGGTAATTCATGGAGAGCAGGTCCGCCAATGGCTATTAGCCAAGATGGTCAGGGAGGCAACCCCATGCTCTGGGTGCCCCTAAACCTCTGACTGCAGGAAGCTGGGAGTGAACAACAGGGGATGGATCACTCAATTATTGTCCCGTTCTGTTCAGTCCCTCTGAAGCACCCAGCACTGGCCATTGTCGGAAGACAGGCCCTGGGGCTGGATGGACCGTTGGGCTGCCCCCGTGTGGCCGATCTTACGCCCTGCCACGCCTTGGCACTCCGTGACATCGTGCCTCGTGGATCCCTGTTGTCCAGACGGCTCCCTCCCTCCATTCATTTCCCAGTTCCAGCGGCCCAGCCCCGGGCGAGCCGGGAGCGGGAGGCGACAGACAAGGGCAAAGGTGCTGCCGTTCAGACCCCACACAGGGCTCGCAGCGCCAGGGAGCTGGAAGAATCGGGCTTGGCCGCGTTTCCCTAGGGAGAGACAAACGACCTTGAAAAGTCAGGAAAGCGGGGCTGAAAAAATGGCCGAGGACACGGCAAGGGACCGGTGCAAGTGTCCTGAGCTCGGCCTCCTCGGGAAATACTCTGACGGCCGCCCCCATGGCCGCCCCACGGACACCACAGGCAGGCGCAGGACAGACCCACCGGTCCAGGCACGGCACGGCTGGCCCGGATCGGCTGGCTGAGGCTCAGGCAGGGCTCTAAAATTGTTGGCATGGGGGCAGGTCTCAGAGCCCAGGCTCCAGCGCGAGCCGGAACGTCTCCACTGGGACGTTCAGCCCCGTAGCCGGAGCCTGAGTCACCCGACCCGGGCTCTGCGACTCGGTGCCAGGGTTTTATTAGCCCCGTGTAGACCTACCCCGCGTCTTTCTGCTGCTGAATCTGAGCAAGTCCCTAGGGAGGGAAGGGGAAGCCGGCTCCGAAGGCAAAGCCCTTGGCCCGCCAATCAACGGGAGGTGGGAAGAGCACCGGGCTCCTGGTGGGTTCTCTGAGCAGGCCAGGACACAGCTGGCTCTGCCCAGTCTCCCCGTCTCACTGCAGTGCCGGGGTTGGCGCTCTGGGCACGGACGGCATGTTCTAGGCGCGAAGCTCTTGATAGAGCCTCTCCTCCCTTGAGCGTCTGGCTCGTCACTGAGCGGTGCCCTGCAGCAGTGCGAGACCCGTGTGCATCTCTCAGCGCTGGGGAGCGGGGCAGGGCCCACCCGGCTGCTGGTGTGTTGGATGGTGGAAATGCTGCGGCTGGGGACAGGAGCCCAGCGTCCATACGCCCGTTCCTGCTCACCAGCCTCTTGTATTTCCGGGGCTGCACCGCGGGGCCGTCAGCGTCGTCAGAACAGACGGGACGCGGCGCACGGAGGAGCGGGCAGCACAGAGGGGGAGAGGCCCATCCTGCCTGGTGCTGGCCAGCCACAAGTAACGCCCCAGCTTGGGGCCCGAACGCCAGGTCGCTGGGAGGAGGCTGGGCGCGGCGCGCCCTGCTCTAGGCTGGTGTCTGAACCAGGCTCGGCGTCACAGCAGCCGACACCATCGCTGGCTGCCGCGTTCAGACTCAGCGGCATTCCCCAGCGCAGGCCAGTCCCCTGCAAGGACCCGCCCCGCCTAGGGCTGGGGCGCCACACGCTCGGGGACCCGGGTCCCACAGACGCCGTGAGGTGCAGCCACGCTGCCCCACTGGCACTGGGGAGCTGGGTTTACCTGACCACACCCACCATCCTGCCTACCTGCGTTGGGGCACGCTGGGAAAATGTGGGCCACTCTCCCACCCTGCCTCAGCAGGGGATTGCGCGCCCCGGGGCAGGCCACTCCGTGTGGAGTTAGAGGAAGGACCGGCCACGCTGGGGCTGAGGAGGTTATATCCAGAGGGCAGAACCAGGTTCTGGAAGGCACCAACCCCAGCGTTGGGCCGGGCCCCACAACTGTTGCAGCCTGACTGTCTAAGGGCCTGTCTACACTAGAAAGTTGGTTTCTTATATCGCTTTAGTTCTTTTCGGTATAAACGGTCTTGTGTCCGCACACACAAGTTCTTTTCCCAGCGTATTTGGCATCTTAACCCACTTGAATTAATCCACTTTGGAAGCGGCATAACTACTCCAGAATGAGTTATCCCGGGATAAGGTTCATGTGGACACAAATCAACTGTTCCATGCCAGGCAGTCCTCCTGCTGCTATCCCACACTGCACTGCTTCACACCAGACCGGGCTCATGCCCTCTACTACTCTGGGGTCATCTTGACCGGGTGTCACCTCCCTGGTTAAATGCTGGCACACACCTAGGTGCGCCCCTTTGCGGTGCCAGCTGATGTCAAATTCACATACCAGACACCATTATAGCAGCCATATGCTTCTGCCTAGTCCCTCTGGAGGTCCTGGAGTCCCTTGCCCTGGGACAAAAGCACGGCCTGTCCTGTTTTAACAGGAGTCCCCCGAATGCAAAGATCTACGAGCAGCTATTGGAGCAAATGCAGGAGAAGAGGAGCTCTCACGACATGACCCACTGCCATGTCAAAGCCAGTGGAATGATGGGAACGCAGGAAAGGCATTATGGGAATTTCTTAGCCTGACGCAAGTCCCAGAATTCCAGTCAGTTCGGGGAGGGGTCCCACAAGAAAAATCCCAGAATGCACCAAGTTTAGCAGCAGAGCATTGCTCCGTGGGGTATCCGCCCAGGGTGCTGGGCCGTTATTTAGGAGAAGCGGAGAGCTGCAATGAATCGCACCGGAAGTAGCTACAGCCGACTCAGAGCCAGGGGCTGCGCTCCTTTGGTGTCCTTCCCACGGAAAAACACAGCCCGAGGAACCATTCCTGCATAGACCAGGCCCGTGGGACTTTGCTGTGTGCGGGGACAGAGGATACTGCCCGCTGACCAACCACTAACCGGTTACAAACGCGGCTCAGGCTGGCTTTGCAAGAAGGTTTCTCACTACGCTGCCTGTCCCCACGCACATGGCCCTGGGGGTCAGCCATCTACATGCTGGAGCCACATTTTTCAAGCAGATAAGATGCTGTCTGCAAGCTGGGCTCCTGCTCACCTCGCTCCTAACTGATCCGCACAATTTGTGACAGCTGCGAGAGCCAGGCAATCAGTGTTACGGTTTGGAAACACTGTCTCGGTTTGGAGGTCATGCTCTCCATCAACGTTTATTGCATTTAACTCACATTTGCTCAGCACCCAGGGGTTTTAAAGTGTGTACAAAAGAAAGCCGGCTAGCGCATTCCCAATCAAAGCAACGCGGGCTTCGAAGGCTCTCGGGAGCCGAGCCGCAGAGAACAGTTTTAGTGGAGAATTTATTGCCTTTGCACTTTTGTCTCATTGTCTCTGTACAGACATCTAAAACTGGCCTTAGCTTCTTTCCGGGTTAACAGATGCCCTCCTGGCTCCTAACCTCTAACCCGCACCCTGTTATGGACTGATGAGGCTCAAGGCTGCAATGCTACTGTTCAAGGCCAGGACAAGTTCAGCAAACAGATGGACTTAAAATAGATTTGCTACAAGCAATCAGTGTTTTCCCAGGGGGATCTCTAGCCCTCAGGTTGACAGAACGACAGTAAATCATGTTCTAAAGAACATATCGGTGTCAAGGAAAAAAAGCCACTGGGGAAAGTGCAAGAAAAATTTCATGAATGAAACCATCCGCCTTTTCTATAGTGCACGTTCGACTTTAACAGGGGCCTCTCGAAGCGGGAAGGGTAGGGAGAGCCGGCCCGTGGAGTTAAACTGATTTCAATTCTAGCTCCTTTGGCACTTCTGCTTCTCAAACACATTAGGCTTGAAACAAAGACCTCCCCTTGCTGTGCCCGCGCTCTCGGCCCCCTGGATCCTTCTGGGAAGCTGTGATGGTGAATTGGGACTAGCACCACCATGTCCATGGGGACAGACTGCTGCAGATTCTGCTTTCCCATCAGACTAGGCATACTGCTAACGGCTGTCTGTCCTAACAGTGGACTGCGAGGGGATTAAGCTAAACTGGAAGGAGGCACTTTGACTCTGGATTTTAAGCGTGTCTATACACGGAGTTGATCAGGAAGAGTGACTGCGCTTTAAATACACATCCCACCTCAGTTCTCACTAGGAAAGGTGGTGTGTGTTTACTGCGCTAGCTTAGCCAACATGCCCACACCAGGACGCTGCTTGCTGCCAGGAAACACCTCTGCGCCCACTGGAGCGCGTCTTGTAGGTCGACGAACGGGCAGGACCCGGCTGCCACTTTGCTGCCTCTCCCAACTCTCTAGGCAACCGCAGGAGCCCCGAGGGGCTGGCAGGGCCCCACACTCAGCAGGGAATAAAACGAGGGTCAAGTGAGACAAACGCCACTGCAGTAGGGCTGAAGGAAAGCGATCTCACCCCGCCGCGTGGTGGAGGAGACCTGGGCTAATGCGGGCAGCAAGTGACGTCAGGAAGGAGCTGACTTTGCAACAACTAAAAAAGCGAGTGTGGGATTCCCCTGGGGCAGCAGGAAGATCTGTCTATATACACAGCTGCAGCAAGCGCTATGGGGCAAGGACAGCTTGAAAACACTGCAGGGGGGCTGGACTAGGACAGGGGGTATCAGCCAAGGGAATTCTGCAATGGGGAATCTCAGCTCAATGGCTGGAAATATTTCCCAACGGCCGAGACCTACAAAGTCTCCGGAACAGGTCCCCAAGGGAAGGGCAGAGCCCAGGGTCAATCTGGGGGGGTTGTCAGGCCGCACATCTTTCTGAGGCTGCCGTCTTGCTCTTGAGAATCTCAGCTCCTCGCCCTTTACGGCTGGGAAGGGAACCTTGGGACTGGGATCTGCTCAAGCGGCAGAGAATGGGAAACCAGGCGCCAGCTGCCCGCCACTCCCTGCAAGGAGCGAATCGAGTGTTCACCTGGTGCTTTTCATCAGCTGATCTCCAAGGGCTTTACAAAAGGGCAGGATCATTCAGAGGCGGGGTTGACCGAGGTCCTCAGGGACACCATGTCAACGGCGTTAACTATCGCCCTGCCCATCAGAGCAGCGAGAGGACCACGTTATGAAGACCAAGGGGTCAGATGGGTCTGAGAGAACTGGGGCCTAAACCACACAGGGCTCCATTGACTGTTCCCGCTTTGAACTGAAGCAGTAACTGCTCTAGAAGGCCAGTCTGGGCCAGGGTCCTTCCACCCACGACAGGCAGGCCTTGCCTAGACTAGGGTGAAGGGGCGCTGTCACAATGCGGTAACTAGCACGAGGAGAAGTCTGTTGTTACACAGCCACTACCTTTAACACAAGCTAACCAAGACAGGGGTTTTAGCTTGACCAGTTTAGTCTGAAGTCTAGACTTGTCCACACTAGCCGTAGCTAGCACACGCTAACATCACCCCTTTGACTCCCACTCTGGACAAGGCCCAGGAAGCTGGTGCCCAGGCCCCCGGCCGAATGCTGCAGGGGTGACAGCGTTCAGCAATCTCTGTGCTTTCCGCGATGGAGACACTCATGATTGGAGGGAGTTGGGGCCTGCTGGTTTTCTTTAGTGGGATGACTTTGGTCTATGCCAGATGATTAATGGCTTAAATCTTCTGTGCATACCTCCTCCCTTCCCCTCCCACTCCGCTCCCCGTAGCATGCCCGGCCGTGACTTGTGCCAGGGCTTGGTCAGCGCTCGCTGGAGTGCGCTTGCAGAGCGGTGACTCACGTGGGAGTTTAACAGCAGCTGAAATGCCCAGCGCAGTGATAGGAGCTTAGCAAGGCTGGCTGGGATGAGTCAAAGCAGGGCAAGGCCAGAGGACGTGGGGATCATGGCAAGGAGGTCACTGCAAGATGGGCTCTGGAGAGCAGAGGCACCGGGCAGTCTGGAAGCGGGCTGGCACTTCTGCTGACCATAGTAGGATGGCTGAAGGGGAAGGGAAGAGGAAGAGGAGGAGGGACGGGGCCTGCATTTCCTTTCTCAATATCCCAAAAGGATCCGGGTGGGGCCTCTGAGTGCCTGCTGAATTTGACAGAGACAGGTCCTCTCCACCTGTGCAGCTTTTCCCCAGGCTCCTTTGTATTGACCCTGACCCCAGGAAACAGCATCATCTCCAGCAGGAGAGTCCCAGGCATCCCTGGGCAGAGGATTATCCTGGAGCACAGGGTGAGCAGCTGGTTCAGAAAGCCACAGGCTCCTCTTAAACATGCGGACCGACAGATTAGCAAACCCACTGCGATAGCCAAGAGCAAACGTCCTTCATCCCCCCACTCGTCTGTTGTGCAAGGACCGCCGGAGCGGGAAACGCAGATGATGTAGCTGCTGCATGATCTTGAATTTCACAATGTGCTGAGAAACAGCAAGCGCAGAAAGGCCCGAGCCTGCCGGGAAGACGACTGCCCAGGATTCCCGCCCTTGGAATCCGAAGGAGACAAAATAAACGCCACACACATTCCATCGCCGACCAGATCTTTATTACGGGATGCAGAATTCAGCAAGAAACCTATTGGTGGCCCCCTGGTTCTCCCACGTCCAGAGCGGCCCAAAGCACCAGGGACAGCAGCACCCTCTCCGAGAGGACGGCTCGGGTGGCGGGGGTGCGGCGGTCAGCAGCATTAAAAAAAAAAAAAAAAGCTAAAAAAAAAAATACAACGCTAAAAAATGTTTTAGAAACAGCATTCATGTTCCTGCAGCTTCAACGATCTCAGCCAGGAAAGACCCAAGCTCCCCCCACCCCCCAGGTTAAAATCCAAACCGGAAGTAAAACGGAATTCATTTAAAAAGTTCCCTCCCCACCCCCGCGGAGCTAGGGTAGAGCAGTGCGAGGCCTGGGTGGTCCAAAGGAGTCTGGCGGCATGGTGGGGCGGCGGTCACGACAGGCAAGCGATGGAGCCCGTGGCGCTCACTTCTCCTGGCCCGGTCTCTTGAGCACGGCGCTGTACTTCAGGGGGCCGCTGTCAGACGTCAGGATGACCTCCACCAAGGTGAAGATGGTGATTACCTTTGGCCAGGGAGAAAAAACAAAGGGGCCCCCGGGTTAGCGGGCTTCCAACAATGAGTTAATCTAGGGCTGCTTCTGCTCCAGAGGCCAGCCAAGCTGCCCGCATTTACCCAACCATTTACCCGCACTGACAACCTGCTGGGAGCCTGAGGGGCTGGAGAAGATGTCTGGGAAAGCTCAGCTTTAACAGGGAGGTGTGGCCTGCGGAGGCTCCAGGTCCCCCAGCATGGCAGGCTGGGGCATCTGCTATCTCGCAGGGAGGATGCAGAAGGACCGGGAGGAATTGCTGATACAGGACACGGGTGGTTTGGTGCCTGTGAAACCTGAAGCTGCGGCCAATTCCTTGCTGCTGCGATTTGGATAACAGGCACTAAGTCAGCCAGCTCATGGACACGTACCCCACAAGCTGAGTGCCCCCCTGGGAACACGGTGCGATGAGAACTCAGCTAGACTGGAAACACACTGACACATGACGGGGCCTTCCCAGCCAAGGAGCCTGACCCAGGTTGCTTTGTTCATCCCCACACCAGGGTGTAATCTGGCGTCACTCTCTGACTAACAACTGCCCAGTCAGAGCCTGCTGCCCCTTCGTTAGCATCAGCACTGGTGCGTCTGTCCCGGAGCCTTAGCCAGCAGGACGGTCTGCACGCCTGGGGCCTAGGGACCACACTTATCTAACAGCCACCACGGGTCATTTTTACCCAGTTGACATGAACCTGGAAATTCAGAAGCCTGCAATATGACGGCAATCAGAAAAGAGAACCCTGGCCCTGGGAGTTATGGGACTTGTGTGGGGTTCAGGGGGTCTGGGTTCTCACCCCTACTCTGCCAGACCCCCCCGTGTGACCTTGGCCAAGTCTCAATCTCTCGGTGCCTAAATTCCCCATCTGTGAAATGGGAACAACTTTTCTTTTCTCCCAGCCAGTGTCTGTCTGCTCTATTTCAATTGGAAGCTCTCCAGCATCTGGGGCATGGTCTGTCTCTTACTATGGGCCTGGTCAGGGCTTAGCACAATGGGGCCCTGATCTAAGTTGGGGCCTGATGGGGCTACTGTAATACAGATAATTACTTCATTATTAATTAATGTGTACTTGAACCAAAGGTGAAGAGAAATAATTCCCGTAAATACCCTGGGGATTTTCGAAACGTTCCCTCAATAAGAAAACGCCGGCTCATACATTTCAGCATATCAGAGCAGACTGCAGCATGGAACTGACTGTACTAGTTACAGAAGGAAATATAGACCCTGGACAATCAATCCCTTCGATTCAGCCATGCAGAGCAACCTGCCCTCCTCTTTTAGCCAATTCTTAATGTTTCCTCTGAATATTGTGGGGGTGCCTCAGTTTCCCCTAGGCAGTTCTTAAGTGTCTAGGTGGTGGGATAAGAGTGTATGATCGTTGCAGAGCCCTAGAGGGCAGGTGTGTGCAGGGGTCTGGACACAGAGAATGGCCGACACCCTGTTTCCTGGCAACTGATGGCCTGGGCCCTTCCCCCCTGCAAGGTGAGAGCTAAAGGGTTGGAGAACAAAGGAATCCGGTGACCTCCTGGCCTGGGAAAGGAACAAAGCCCAGAGCAGGAGGGGCTGGAGGGGGAGGCAGTTTGGGGCTGGCTGGGGACATGGAGTGAACGGCAGACGTGGTTGTCTGGCTCACTGCCCCCAAAATGGACCCGGCTGAGGGGTCCTGTTCTCTGCACCTACAAGCTCTGGTTTAGACCATGTTCCTGTCGTCTAATAAACCTCTGTTTTACTGGCTGGCTGAGAGTCCTGTCTGACTGCGGAGTTGGGGGGCAGGACCCTCTGGCTTCCCCAGGACCCCGCCTGGGCGGACTCGCTATGGGACGCGCACGGAGGGGCAGAGGATGCTGAATGCTCCGAGGTCAGACCCAGGAAGGTGGAAGCCGGGTGAGCTGTGTGTCCTGCAGACAGGCTGCTCCCAGAGAGGAGACTTCCCCAGAGTCCTGCCTGGCTGCGTAGGGAGCAGCTCCAGAGCAGCGCCCGGGGACTCCGGGACACTGGTGATCCTCACTGGGCGTCTGCCAGCGTCGTAGTTTTATTGACTTCAGCTATTTCAATGGAGCTGAGCCGCCTGACAGCAGCAGCCTAGCTGGGCCCAGCCCTGCAAGCACGCCCCGGCGGAAGGCTCGCCGCTGGGAACAGCTCCAGCGATTTCAGGTGAACACTGGAGCCAGCACCACTTGCAGGATCTCACGTTCACTGCAGACCGTAACTTGTTCACACGCCAGCAAATCGCCAAACGACAACAGTTCCAGCAGCAAAGGCCCTGGCTAGGCAGGGAGGGAGCGACTGGAGAGTTAGGGTATGGCTACATGGAGAATAACAGGCGTGTTCTTAACCCGGGTTAGCCACTCGGGTTCCAGGATTCCTGAGGACATGGCAACTCAGCTTCACCCGGGTTAACAGCTCGAATTCAACCCCGGATTCCCCTACGGGCTTCAATTTGAGCTGCTTCCCTGGGTCGTCGTCTCTTCACTGCTACTTTGGCCCCAGTTCGCTAATGGGAGTTAAGAACGCACCTTGGTCTGCAGTGTAGACAGACCTTACGTGAAAGATGGAACTTTATTTTCATCTGCAGAGGATCAGTTTTACCTACAGAATCTAATAAGAGGTTCCCCAAGAAAACAACCCCAGCTATATTATCGGGAATTCCACGGTTTCGTCCTTAGCCTCAAGCCTTCTGTGCACAACCCCACTAAGCCTGATCGCTTCTCACTCTGGGGAGGGCACAGCTGATGAGCTCTCTGGGGCCAGGACTCTCTCCCAGACCGTGCCTGCATTCTCCCAGCACGACAGGCCCTGAGCCTGTTCAGAGCACCTGCTCAGTCCCATAATGAGAGGGGAGAACCAGCCCGTTAGCTTTACTCCGCGCCCCTATGAGCCATTCCAGCCTCTCTCCCTGCACTTGCGAGTGGGCAAACTTATCCAAATCTTCCCAGCTGATTCTGTTTGCTGCTCAAAACCAATCATGTGGAAGAGGCCACGTCTGATTTGGACTCCAGTGTATCAAACTGGCCTGCAGTGAGTGAGTGCCAGGGGAGATGCCCTGCCACACTACTGCTACGCTGGCCAGCTTACACTGCAGCTGTGATTTCCCTCTGGGGAAGACACAGCCGCACTAGCTTTCATTGAGCTGGAGCCCTAAAACCAGCCGGACAGCCAGGGCGGGGGCACAGGCTGGCTGCCCCCCGGCTGTACCAAGTGTTTCAGACGGGATTGTACTCGGAGCAGCCGACCTGTCTGGCCACCGGTGCAGCCGTGGCTACGCCGCGCTTTAGTGCATTCAGATCCCAGGGACTGCACTGGAAATGAAACGCCGTGGTCACATCAGAGCGCCTGGCCAAAGGAGGGGTGGTCCCAGGAGGCTGGTATAGGCTGATTCACCCCTTAGTCTTCCTGCTGTTACCAAAGTTACACAGTGGAAGGGGAAGGGGCTGCTGGAACGCCCCCCAGGAGTCCGGCTCCCCCATCCGCACCAGAGACGGGGCCGGGCGGCAGGAACTCCTGAGCCCAGCAGCCTCTGCACATTTAACCTATTTTGCAAACAGCCTTTACAGATGTTCTCCCTCCCCGGCTGGGCTCAGCCAAACCAAGAGGCAGCCGCCAAGCCTTGCAAAGGCGCAAGGGGCCCCTCCCATCGTGCAGAGCCTGGCTGAGGGGGTGGTGCTGCCTGGCCCGGCAGGCTAACGCCAGGGCGTGACGGGGAGAAGAGTCTGTGCTCAAGGAGGGTGCATATGTATGTCAGGGTGACATTGCTTCTTGCTGCTTCAGCAAAGCTCTGGGAGGGCTGCAGCAGTTCAAGGGGTTAGAGATTTATTGACACAGGGATCTCTTGACTTGGAAGCGGGCTCCAGTGTTTGCTTAGGAGGCGGGGGAAGATTCATGGAGGAGTTCCCTCCATGGCTCAGTGTTTACTTTCCAGAAATGATTAGCCCCGGGGCTGGGCTCTGCTCGGGCTGGGCAGTCATTTTTCATGCTGCTCCCTGCAAGTGTGTAAGTGATCCCAGCTCCTGTACTACAGGATGAATTGGGGCCATGCAGGGCGGGTTCCAGGGGACTTCCCCAGCCAAGTCAGTTTAGCATGGAAGGTTCAGCTTTAAAGGGAGCGCGCTGCCCTGGGACAGCCTGCAGCAGCTTACTCTCATGGTGTGCCCACGCCACGGAGGCTATCCTGGCATAGCTACGCCGCAGGATCCAGGCCCGTGTAACCCCATGGCGTAGACAGAGCCTACACCGACGGAAGGGGGGTAGGAACACCACCTCCCCAAAATGGTAGCTAAATTGACAGAAGCATTCGTCTGTCAACAGAGCTGGGTCTCCACCGGGGGTTAGGTTTGCAGAGCTCTGGTGCTGGGTGTGTGTGTGGATTTTTCACACCCCTTTAAGTGCAGACCAAGCCTCAGCCAGGGGATTGGGATTCATCCCCGGGAATTTCAAGGCAATCAACTAGACCATTATTTTAAAGTGTTGCCAACTTTTGTTTGGCATCAAGGTAGCACTTAATCAAGCCAGACAAATGCAATCAATCCCCTTGATTGAGTTACTGTGTTAATAGCTGATGGGGACACAGGAGACAGATTTCTCTACTCTATTAAAGCATTAACACCATGTCTGGGGAAATCGGACTTGAAACATTCATTCTAATTGGATCTGAGCACTGCCTGCCACATGGGCTGAAACCTGACTGAAAAGTCATGCAGAAGGGGAATGATAAAGGCCAGAGCAATGAGGTGGGGAAGGCGTCTAGCCAGAGGCACAGACAGACCTGATCTTGCTTAACATCTTAATTAACGATCTAGAAGAGGGCAGTAAACAGCACATTAATTACATTCGCAGAGGCCACAGAAGCAGGAGGCATGGCACACAGCAGGGAGGGCACAGGACCCAAAGGGAGGCAGGCCAGGGTAATGGAACACTTTGTATAGTGGGAGTGCTGAGCCATTGAACCAAACTGTAAACCCAACCCTGTATGTAATGGAAACCAGCTCAAGCCAACGGGTACGGCAGCCCCCCCGGCACGAGCACCTATGGAGGCAGAGCGGCTAGAAAGCCCGGCAGTAATGGGAGTGAACCAGAGAAGAGGGTGGCCACTTGGGGAAACAGAAGCCAGAACACAGGGATGCAACGGAGGATGCAGCCTTCAGGAGCAGCACACCTAATGGAGGCCAGAAGGCCAGGAGCTTGCAGAAACACCATCTGCTGCAGTGACTAGAGCAGTGGGCTGGGGGCCAGGCCTCCGGGAGTCAGTTGCGTGGCAGGGACCATGAGAAACCAGAGCCCAGCCAGGGCCGGATTTACACCTTACGTGCCCCAAGGCGCAGCATCTTCAGTCCCGCCCCTGCAGCTGACTTTGAAGTTGCACATTTTAGAGAGGTAAGAGGCCCCTAGAACACCGGCACCCCAGCCACGGGCCTGGAAATCTGGCCCTGAGCCCAGTCTGAAGTCTAGACTTGTCCACACTAGCCGTAGCTAGCACAAGCTAACATCACCGCTTTGACTCCCACTCTGGACAAGGCCAGAGATCCTGGTCAGAGGGGAGTGCAGAGGGACTGATCGGCAGACAAGGGCTGTGCAGTTCAGTTGCGCTCCAAAGCCACTGATGCACGGAGCCACTGGTGTGGGCTTTACCTGGGGGTCAGCTTCCTGCTCTGGGGTCTCCGGCTCCCACAGGAGAGTTAGTTCAGGCTTCTTCCCCACGTTCTCAAAGCGGAATCCCGTCAGTGGCAGAGCCTGCAGAACAGACAGCACGTTGGGGAAAGCGCTGGCTTCCAGGAGCGGTGCTGGAACCCCAGGAATTCCGTCCCCTCCGCCGACGGGCAAGGAATCTGGCTGCTCCCACAATCCTGCTACTAGCTTAGCTGGCTTCACTGGACCCTGCTTAGCAAGACACTACTGGCTGAGCAATGCTGCTTACCTTCTCCCCCCAGCGTGTAAATGACGGCCAAGTTCTTTTTGTCCAGTGCCCTGTGTAAAGCACCCCCAGCTCTGTAACCTCCCAGGAGGAAGGAGCCAGCCCACGGTTCCCGAGATGCCGGTGGAAATGAAGTACTGCTGCAATATACCCACCCACAGGCCACATTTCACACTGTACATTCCAGGTCAAGATGCCATGGTCAGCAACAGAGTGGTCTAGACTACAGCAAACCATTTCCAAATGGTCTCAGATTTATGATGTGATCAAATGCAGTTAAAACCAACTGCTTCCCCATTTCAGCCCCAACCTGACCTCTGGGCCCCAAGCCCTGGTTTCATGTCACAATTCCTAGTGAATCGTTACCCACTTCTGGCACGCACAACCGCAAAGCAGAGGAGCTGGAAAACACGAAATCACGTCTTTTAATAAAAGCGAATGCACTACGGATCCTTCTGGTTTCCTTTGCTTCTGCTCTTGTCCTGCATGGGGGCTTTGGGGGTGTCTATGGGAAACCCCCAGACAGAGCTGCAGGAGACTAGCAGTGTGAGGTGAGCCTCCCGTCGAGGTCTTGTTTGGTGGCACTAGAGTACGTCGAAAGTTACAGTCCAATCTCACACTATTTTGTGACAAGACTGTTACGGTTGAAATGGTGTTAAACCTATTAGGGCGAACACCCAGTCAAACACTGGCTGTCCCCCAGCAACTCCCACTGCCCCCCATCCTTAACTCTGCCCTAGCGTGGCGGGCTCATCTGCGTGGCGTTAGTTATTAGTGTGACTATGCAGAAGTAGCTCCGCTGGGCAGGGAAGTCCTCTGCAGCCTTATCTACAGTGGGTAGGGAAGTCCTCTGAGGCCTTATCTACACTGCTCTTTAGGGCCTGTCTTCACTGCGCAGTTAACCCAGGTGCTTACCTGCCCCTCACACAAACCCCTCTGACCTAGGTTTGGAGGTGAATTAAGCCCAGGCGAACTGACCTGTCTGGGGGGACCGGTAAGAACCCAGGCTCCGATTTAACCCGGGCTGGAATCGCCCATTTTTCAGGGAGGATCCAGGCAGACTCACTTGAGAGCCGACAGTCCTTCAGTGACTTCCCACAATTCCCCGTGAAGGACAGAGCCGTTCTCCAGCAATTGACACACCTGACTGGGAAGAATCCTAGAGTGTCTCAGCACAAAGAACCACCGGCTGTGCCCCCGGACGCACACAGGCGAGTGCAGAAAGAGTGGGGGATGCAGCATCCGTGGGGATGTTCGCCTCCAGGCAAGGCTAACCCGCATCACTTGGGCTCCCTGTGCAGTGAAGACACCCTCCCCTCCCTTGTGGTCTTCCCCAGTTGCACTTGGCCCCAGGGCAGCTCTGGTGGTGGCAGTGCCAGTGTCGAATTGCCACCGGGTACTTAGCACCTGCTCTGAGCCCGGCTAGAGGACACAGAAGGGCCTTGACCAGCACTCCAGCCGTTACTACCCAGCAGAGCAGCACAGATGTGAGGTAGGGAGGATTAACGGCAAGGCCAGTCAAAGGGGGAAACCGGCGCTCCAGGGCACGTACGTTACAGTAGATGCGTTTCTGAACTCCGAAACTCAGCACCAGGACATCGAAGGCCTTGTTCAGGACGCCCATCACCATTGCCTCTGACTCCAGCGGGCCACACTCCTGTCAACACAAAGCACGGTCACGAGCGAGATACCGCCAAGGAGGGCTCCCACCTAGAGACCGTCGCCCAGTGTCCCACAACTCTCTGCCCACCTGGGCAGCGCCCATGGAGTTTGTAAATTGCTCCTCTGCTGGGATGTAACGCTCCCTCTCCCCAGCCGCTATGGAGCGCAGCGGATCCTCTCCCCAGTCCCGACCGGGGTGCCAGCCAGCCCTGTGGGGCACCAGCTGCTGGGACACCCCATAGACTGTAGCACTCCTAAGAGCTAGCTGGGTCCAAGCAGTCAAGGGAGGGATTGTTGAGCCCTCCAGTGCTGTGGAAACACAGTCACCTACATATACCCTGCTTGGACTCTGAGCAGCCGCCCCAGGGAAGAGGCCTCAGGGCCCATGACCCTGTTGGACATGACAGGGAGAATCATCAGCAGAACTGAAGCCAGAAGCAGCACTTGCTCCTTCTGGGGCACAAGAGGGAGGAGAGCCAACGGCTGCTCAGGCCAGGGATCACCTACAGAGCTAGCAGCAGCCGGACTGGCTCCAGAGCATGCCATGACCCATAGGACAGGGTCACCTGACAGGTGAGGATGGGGGGCTTTTAGTGCCAGGGTGTTCTTCAGAGACCACCCCCAAAGGGAACCAAGGAATCATCTCGATGCCTGAGGGCCGAAAGGAGAGCTCCAGGCCCCGCTAGCTCATTTAGCGTAGCGGTGGCTGTGGTCTCACCCTGACGAAGATGGCGAAGAACAGGTCGGCGCTGAGCTCCTGCACCCTCTTGGAAGCCATTTTCCGGTCGTTGCAGTGATCTGCTTGCTTCTGGATGGCCTCCTTTCTCATCCTGACTGGGCGTCCCATGCCTGGGAGGGAAACAAGCCACAACGACTGGTGAGCGCCCTGGTGGTAAGGGGCTGGCGTTCCCCAGAGGTGTGCCCCAGTACCCCTGAGCAGCTCTCAACTGGAATCCCCACTGTACAGAGCCTGCCAAGGTAGCTACACTCCCCCCGCCCTGCTTCACAGGAGGCCAGATCCCTACAGCCTGCTGAAGAACAAGAGAGTGCGAGCCCGGTCCCAGTGAGGCTGGAGAATTATAGACACAGCTGCAGTGAGCAGAAGGGCCAGGGACACAGGGACTGAGTGACCAGTCCACGCCCATACAGGGTCTGTCCAAATCCACAGCAGAACCCAGGAATCCTGCCGCCTCCTCTGTGTCCTCCCTTCCCAGCCGTGAGGCTCCAGGCAGCAGCCTCTCAGCCTGTGACTCCACTAGCCCGGATCGGGCGGCCCCCTTCAGGCACCTACCGAGGGAGGCGGAGAGGAGCCGGTGCACAAGGATGTCGGCAAAGCGGCGGATGGGCGAGGTGAAGTGGGTGTAGAGTGGCACGTTCAGGGCGTAGTGGCGGAAGAGGGTCTCGTCTTCCAGGACGCCCGTGCAGAAGTAAAGAGCCATCTGGGAAGGGAAAACCCCCCGGCCGGTGAGACTCAAGAGGAGGGCGGGGAACCTGTGCATGCTCTGCTTGAGCAAGGAAAGCCCCATGCTCTGGACCCCAGTGCTGGGGGTGGAAGAGGCCTCAGAAGCGTTTTACACAACAGCCCAGGGAGCCCCAGAGACAGTTTAGACAGGGGAGCTGGAGGAACTCCCTGAGGGGTGCATCACAGGCCTGGCTCTGCTGAACATAAGAATGGCCATACTGGGTCAGACCAAAGGTCCATCCAGCCCAGTATCCTGTCTACCGACAGTGGCCAATGCCAGGTGCCCCAGAGGGAGTGAACCTAACAGGTAATGATCAAGTGATCTCTCTCCTGCCATCCATCTCCACCCTCTGACAAACAGAGGCTAGGGACACCATTCCTTACCCATCCTGGCTAATAGCTATTAATGGACTTAACCTCCATGAATTTATCCAGTTCTCTTTTAAACCCCGTTATAGTCCTAGCCTTCCCAACCTCCTCAGGCAAGGAGTTCCACAGGTTGACTGTGCGCTGAGTGAAAAAGAACTTCCTTTTATTTGTTTTAAACCTGCGGCCCATTAATTTCATTTGGTGGCCCCTAGTTCTTATATTATGGGAACAAGTAAATAACTTTTCCTTATTCACTTTCTCCGACCACTCATGATTTTATAGACCTCTATCATATCCCCCCTTAGTCTCCTCTTTTCCAAGCTGAGAAGTCCTAGCCTCTTTAATCTCTCCTCATATGGGACCCATTCCAAACCCCTAATCATTTTAGTTGCCCTTTTCTGAACCTTTTCTAATGCCAGTGTATCTTTTTTGAGATGAGGGGACCACATCTGTACGCAGTATTCACGATGTGGGCGTACCATGGATTTATAGAAGGCAGGGGTGAAAGTAAGTTAGAGGACTTACCACTATGCTGGAGTCCTGAGCAGGGTGCGTGGCCTCAACCGGAAGAGGCAGGGCCTTAAATCCCCGGGGCCAAGGGCAAGGGCTCTAGCTGCGGTAGTGGCGGCTGGGAGCCCGGGGCCCTTTAAATCACCCCCGAGCTACCAACTGCAGAGGCGGCTGGGAGCCCTGGGGCTCAGGGGCGATTTAAAGGGCTCAGGGCTCCAGCTGCCGCTACTGCAGCGGAGCCCTGAGCCCTTTAAATCACTGAGGAGCCCTGGGGGCTCCTGGCTGCCACCGCTACCCTGGGGCTCTGGCAGAGCTTTAAAGGGCCTGGGGCTCCACTGTGGAAGCAGCTGCCGGAGCCCTGAGCCCTTTAAATCCCCGCCTGAGCCCTGCTGCCCGAGCCCTGGGGTAGCGGCAGCCAGGCTCCATCGGGGATTTAAAGGGCCCCGGAGCTCCAGCCGCTGCTACCAGCCCGGCCCTTTACATGCCCGCTGGAGCCCCACCGCCGCTACCCCAGGGCTTTGGCAGCAGGGCTCAGGCTGGGATTTAAAGGGGGAAGCAGCGGTTGGAGCTCCGGGGTCCTTTAAATCCCCACCGCAGCCCCACCGCCGCTACCCCAGGGCTTTAAATTGCCCTCTCGGAAAGCCGGTCCTGGTACGGCGCACCAGCTCTTACCGGTACGCTGTACCCGGGCGTACCGGCTTACTTTCACCTCTGATAGAAGGGCAATAAGATATTCTCTGTCTTATTCTCTATCCCGTTTTTAATGATTCCTAACATCCCATTTGCCTTTTTGACTGCTGCTGCACACTGCGTGGACACCTTCAGAGAACTATCCACGATGACTCCAAGATCTTTCTCCTTATTAGTTGCAGCTAAATTAGCCCCCATCATATTGTATGTATAGTTGGGGTTATTTTTGCCAATGTGCATTACTTTACATTTATCCACAGTAAATTTTATTTGCCATTTTGTTGCCCAACCACTTAGCTTGGTGGGATCTTTTTGAAGTTCTTCACAGTCTGCTTTGGTCTTAACTATCTTGAGCAGTTTAGTATCATCTGTAAACTTTGCCACCTCACTGTTTACCCCTTTCTCCAGATCATTTATGAATAGGTTGAATAGGATTGGTCCTAGGACTGACCCTTAGGGACCACCACTAGTTACCCCTCTCTATTCTGAAAATTTACCATTTATTCCTACCCTTTGTTCCCTGTCTTTTAACCAGTTCTCAATCCATGAAAGGATCTTCCCTCTCATCCCATGACAATTTAGTTTACATAAGAGCCTTTGGGAGGGACCTTGTGAAAGGCTTTCTGGAAATCAAAGTACACTATGTCCACTGGATCCCCCTTGTCCACATGTTTGTTGACCCCCTCAAAGAACTCTAATAGATTAGTAAGACATGATCTCCCTTTACAGAAACCATGTTGACTTTTGTGCAACAATTTATGTTCTTCTATGTGTCTGACAATTTTATTCTTTACTATTGTTTCAACTAATTTGCCCGGTACTGACGTTAGACTTACCAGTCTGTCATTGCCAGATCACCTCTAGAGCCCTTCTTAAATATTGGAGTTACGTTAGCTATCTTCCAGTCATTGGGTACAGTCGCTGATTTAAAGGACAGGTTACAAACCAGAGTTAATAGTTCCGCAATTTCACATTTGAGTTCTTTCAGAACTCTTGGGTGAATGCCATCTGGTCCCAGTGACTTGGTACTGTTAAGTTTCACAATTAATTCCAAAACCTCCTCTAGTGACACTTCAATCTGTGACAATTCCCCAGATTTGTCACCTACAAAAGACATCCAGGTTTGGGAATCTCCCTAACATCCTCAGCCGTGAAGACCGAAGCAAAGAATTCATTTAGTTTCTCCGTGATGACTTTATCGTCTTTAAGTGCTCCTTTTGTATCTCCATCGTCCAGGGGCCCCACTGGTTGTTCCTCAATTCCCTGCTGGGTTAAGATCTCATCAGGCTATTTCCACCACTGCACGTTTTCTTCCTCGCCGTCCCAAACCCTCCTCGCCCCGCCCCGTGGGCTGGACGTCCACTGACCTGTACTGCAGGGAAATAGCCGGCCTGGCCCCTGGAAAATGGACTTGGGGGGACCAGACTCTCTGCTCTCTAACTTGGGGGAGTCTCAGTGAGGCCTTCTCGCTTCACACAGCCATGTGGTACGGGCCAGGTCCTCAGCTGGTGGCTCCATGGAGCCAAACAGATCTACACTGTGGGTGGAGCTGGCCCTGGGCTTTGAAACGCGCTCGTGGCTTTCTCTGTGTAGCAGTTTCCCTCGTGTTTTGCTCAGCCGGACACAGCAACAGGTCTCAGGGCCAGGCCCCCCTATTTCTCCCCCCAACCGGTGAGTGTAGCATTCCCACCCGCCCCTGGCCAGAGCAGTAACAGCGGGGCAGGGCACTAGGAGGGCCATGCCTGCATGCTCGCTGCTCACCCAGGCTAGTCCCTGCAGTGCTAGCAAGGTGACCTAGCGCGCCCTCTCGTGGAAAAAGGGGGGAATGACATGGTTTGAGCAATCAAGAAGAGTCACCCCTGGCCTGGTGCGTTGCTTGGCGAGGAAACCCTAATCCAAGCCGTGGAGTCAGGGGGAGAGGCGGGGTGCTCTGCTAAAGAGCCAGGGGAGCGGATCAGTCTGTCAGATGGGTGACGGGGGGCTCCCAGCAGCACCTAGCTCAAGCATCTGATGTTCCTTTGCCATGATCGGCAGTGCAGCTGCTGCGGGGGACGACTCGCTCACCCCCGCTGCCCCCTGCCCAGCTACCCACGGCTCTTCTCATCTGAGCCAGGGAAGGGAGTCCATCTCCTCCACTCCCACTCCGTGAGATGGTGACCAACCAAGGAGCTGGTCTACACTAGGAGGCCGAGAGCCTGTCTCATTGCAGTTCCGCGCCCCCACCCGGCCCTTTTTAATGCTCACGGGTTAGCGCGGGTGCCGCGATATAGGTACCGGTTTTTCTAGTGCAGGTGGCCCCCAGGACGCTGTGCAGGTGGTTTGTTCAGGCCGGCAGTATGTGTGAACAGCTGGGCCATGCTCCCTGCCCTGCCCAGTGTAAATGTGTGACTGGTGCATCACGGACACCGGGAAAACGGCACGGCAAAACGGGCACAGAGAATGGCAGACTGGAGGGAATCCCCCGTCCCGGGGGCAGCCAGCTACAGCCCATTCCTTCTACCCCACAGGAAAGGGGAAAGCCAGCCATAAGACAGGGGGCGGCTGGCTGCAAGATTTCAACAATCCTGCCTTGAATTCCTGGTTCCACTTTAAAGCTGCCCAATCTGATCCAGGGAGCTTCCATGGCAGCAGGTCTCCTGGGAGGAGTTTGCTTCAAATGGCCTGAACTAACACTGGCTTGACCTCTGACTCCCACCAGCCAGAAGGCTGCGTGTGGCTCTCCCTTTTCCTCCCCGCCTGCCCAAATTCCCAGCTAGGCAGGAGTGCTCCCTTAAAGACAGCCCTCTGGAGAGAGGGAACAGACTGTCCGACAAGGAGTGCCCTGGCGGCAGGGTTAAACAGCTGGGGATGTGTGGGAAGTGGGGCCGATGTGATGGATTTAACAGACGAGCCGGCGCGTTCCAGGCCCATGAAGGATGCTCTCCCGACAGAGGATTTCCGCTATGGCCATAGTTCCAGAGGCTCCAGTGAGATCCGGTGGGGGTCCCGCCCGAGACTTGGCCTCGGGAGCGAAATCCATCCCCGGGCAGCATGGGGGGCTCCCCATCGACTCGCACTGCTGCCTGTTCACCGCTCGGGCAGCATAAGCCAAACTTTCCCCCTTCCTCTGGGCAATGGGAAACAGACCGTTCCCCTCCCCAGCCCCATCCATCATGGGGATTAATGGAGCTCCTTGATACTGCTCGCTGGGAACAGATGCCGCTTGGCTCGTGCGTTATTATATCTGCACAGTCTAAATAACAGATCGGGAATAAATCAAAGGGAGCTCGAAGAGCCCTTTTCCTGGAAGAAGCCACGCAGCCAGACTGACAGCCCAGGGACTGCTCCACTCAGGAGCTTGCTGTTTGCCGTCCCCCCTCAGCCTGCTCTCTGGCAGGTTAGGATACAGCCCTTCGGCGCAGCTCCTCTGTGGGTGCTTTTAAAGAGACAGGGCTGAGGGTTTAAGCATCTGTGAGGCTGCTCCAGCGTCCCATTCAGCACTAAGCTGAAGCCGTAACATCACCGTACACTGCGGTGCCCAGACCGGCTCCCTTTCCGAGCCACCGAAAGAGTGGGAAAGTCCTTTCCAAGTAACCTGCGTCGGGGCAGCCCAGAGACACAGGCACATGCCTGGCTGTGGGGCCGGCTCTAGGGAGACAGGTGCCGGTGGAGGAGAGCACACAGGCACACACGGCCCCGCTGCAGAGCTTGCCTCTCAGTGTAGCATTGCTCAGAGGACCAGCCGCATCAGGCACTGCAGAGCTGGACCAGCACAGGTCAGGGCAGGTCGAGCTCCCCACCCTGGCTCTTCAGTGGGGATTCGGGGGGTGAGAGGGGAGTTCAGCCGCCATGGCACATTGCCATTGGCCTCTGCTCGTGCCGTTTAGGGGGCTTGCGTGGGCACGCTGCCATCAGGCAGGCCCTCATGCAGCCATCAGACGAGAACAGCTCCTAGTCTCCATCTGCGGTGAAAGGCTCCGGATCCCATTGCCAGCCCGCAGGGCCAGAGCAATTTGCTCCGAGCCTGCAGAATGACAAGACTCCCACCAGTGCCACATGCAATGGGAAGATCCTCTTAGACCCCCTGGATCACACAGATGGCTCAGTAGCACTGCATGACTTGCCACTGCCTTTTACCCCTCCCTCTGCATGCACGTGGGCACAATTCCAGAGGGAGTCCTATGTCCTAGACACTCTGTGGTCACAAGGCTTCTCCGACAGCGTCCCTCTGTACACATCTAACCTCCAGCCACTCGGTAGATATTTATGCATTCAAACCTGTACCCGAAACAGCAGGAGGGGGCTAGCATTCATGCAGAATACACATGCACGCCCAGGGTTTTGATGGGGCGCGTTCCACTCTTGCCAACGAAAAGGAACCTGGAACTCGGGTGTTGGCAGGTAAATACAGGAGAAGCAGGATTTTATGAACCAACTTTGGGCTGGAGGAGCCAAGGTCTTGGTTTTGCAAAATCAAAGCAGGGCCGTGCCTGATCCAGGGTCCATTCACCGAAATCACCCCTGTTCAGGCAACTTGGCTAAGAGGCTTAGGGCTACCCCCAAGTCTGCAAGGTGCTTTACAAAGAAGTAGGATGTCCGGTTCCTGCCTTGGAAAGCTTACAATCTAATCAGCTAAAACACAGCTGAGGGGAGGGGACAGGTGCAACACCCAAGCCAAACGACCGAGGTGGGGCTTGGAAGGTGGCTCGTGGGCGCCGCGGTTCATGCAGGGCTCTCCCCTTCAGCTGCCGGCCCCATCAAGCCTGATTCCTGACCTTTCTGTGGGCAACGTGTTTGTACATTGGATGTCTACGCAGGCGCCGTTACTGCTCCAAGAGCTGACACAGTTTAAAACAACAGCTTTCCTGTTCACCTCTGAGACGGGGACAAACTTGCTGCGATACCCGCGGCTTCATTCCATGAGAAGCGGCTACAAAGCGAACTGCTGGTATACGCGGCTAAATCAACACGCGGCCAGCGCTGGCCCTGCGCTTCCCAGCAGCCTCTTCACCGGGAACGTCGCTCGGTGGTGCAGCTGCTGTTATTACATGTTCCAGCTTTTATTTTTACATCTGCAAAACACCAGCCCTAAGGGCTGGAAAAACAGCCCAGACAGAGACTGAGCCGCGCGGAGAAGCCCCTTAGATCGGGGGGTTGTGGCGGGGTTATGGCAGAACGGCGCTTGAATGAACCCATTGAAAACTAAGAGCGAGAGGTTTAAAAACAACGGGAGTCGCCTGCTCCGATTACAAAGCTGAAATCCTGCCCTGGGATTCATGGTTCAGGCAGCTACCTCCTCCGGCTCCCCATGCGATCAGCTCCGCCAGCTCTCGCTGAGCTGCAATGCACTGATCCGGGCAAGCAAACAGAGCAGGTTAAAAAAAGCAGCATTCTTCTGGCCTTCTATTGAGACCCAATAGCTGGGCTAGGAGCTCTCACCGCTTCCAATTTCCACAACCCAGGACTACATTATCTCTGATGCACTCCCCGAGACACAGGCTCCTTGGCTCAATTAGCCCCGCTCCCCAGCGGCTCACGCGCTGCAGGCCACACGGGAGAGGCGTTCTAGTCCCACGCTCGGCCTCCGGGGAAGAAAAGTGCCTCACGCTGAACAGCCACCCCGACAGCGATTCCTGATGGGATTTTAGGGAGCCCTCTGCATGCAGCTGAGCTACGGGGACGTGTGGAGAGCGACCCCTGCAGCTCCATGTGGAGCATGGGAAAAGCACATCCAGACGCTCCTGTAACTCCGCGGCATGCCGGGTGTGTCACAGGCCTGAGGCCAGATCACCGCGCGCCCATCAGCTCTCACGAGCCAAGCTGCTGGCTAGGTTATGGTCCTAGAGAAGAAAAGCCCCACTTCAAGGAAGCCCCAGGAAGCCAGAGGAAGTGGTTGAGTGGGGGTGTTCTTTCCCCTCGCTCCAATTCCTCAGCACAGCCCTGGGGGCGTAGCATCTTTCAAATCAGAGTCCTACCATTGCCACCCATCATTAACCTCCCCGTAGCATTGGCCACAGGAGGGACGTGTTAGCCCCACTACCATGGCCAGTTCCAGTCAGGGGATTTATCATTCTGCCTCCTGAATGCAGTTGGCTTTGGACCCTTCTCGACCGCCTGCCCTCAACCGTTGCACAGAGTTGACATTTTAAAGAGTTGCTGCATGCCCCCCACCCCAAGGGGGCTGAAGAGACCCTAGCATCCTTTGTAGATGAGTGGGCAAAATGGTTAGAGGATTATTCGGAGGCCACTTCTCTGGGGCTCCTGCGAGGACGCGTGAACGAAGGCGGGCAGCTCCGAGTGCCTGTCACCACCTGCATGATGGTGCTCCCGAGCGATACCGGCATGACACCAACCGGATGTTTTCTCATTAACAGATTCGAACGACAAGTTCTCAACGCTCTGCTGCGCTCCGTTCTCAAGAAGAACTGCAAGGAGCAGGCGAATAAATTAGCCACAGCCGACCGAGGGCTGCTTTGTTCTTAAGGACAGACTGAATCCCCTGAAAAATGAGGTGTCACTTTTCCTTCATCTTTTACAAGCTGACTGGCGCACCACGCCCCAGGGGCTCCCGCTGACGTACATTATGAGCTTCTTCCCACCTCCCTCCCCCTCCATTTGAAAGGCATTCGTCCTGACCCAGGGGTACAGAGCGCGCGTCCAAGACACGAGCCGGGCAGGATCGTGGATTAATTAGCTGCTGGGGGTTTTGGCCGACTCACCTGCAGCCTGATCTCTGACACACAAGCCGCAGCGCTGAGGACGGAAACGTACACAGCGAAGCAGGCCATTCAGTACCGCCCAGCACCGATGTCGTCATGCAGAGGAGTCCTGGCATTGCCACTAATCGCAGCGACGGCCCACATGTCCCAGGGCTGAAGCAGGGGCCGATCCAGAGCCTTGCCCCATGTGTGGTTTCAGGCAATGGCTGGGGGCACAGACTTCCTGTCTACTGCCCCATGTTTCCTTACTCACGGTGCACACAGCACTGTACGGAGAGACTGCGAGAGCTGGAGAGCTGGGAACGGTGGATGGGCAAGGAGACATGAAGGCCTTTTCGGGGCCATATTCTCCACTCTGCTGTGGCTGTATTCTGGCTGGAGGAGCCAACAGAGGAGAATATGTCCACCAGCCAGCTTCCTGTGTCCTCCTCTGGTGCAGGGGATGTGCCAGAGAGGAGCTCCGCGCTGCTTATTCTCCACTCGTGAAAAACCACTTAGGGACCAGTGGGGTAAGTTACGGCAGCTCCTCAGCTGCTCTAACTTACACCAAGGCCAGGAGTGGGGAGGTGTGTGACAAGCAACCAGAGGTCCCTACCTTGCGATGGGCAGAGCTTGGCTGCAGAGGGGACCACTTCCCTCCATCTTTGACTACTTCTGGGATAACCACAGAGCGCCTTGCTGCTGGGCAAAGGGCCTTTCGGGGCTCAAACGTCAGGTCGTGATTGGAAAGACAATAAACGTCACAAGCTGCAAGCACAGCAGGCGCTCCCCTAAAATTCACCCCTGCCCCCGGGCCCCCTGTGCCCAGAATAACCCATCTCCATGCTTGCAAACAGGCAGCCTGGGAAGTGTTTGTGTCAATCCCAGATGGCACTCGCCTGGCACCCCTTGGAAAGCAGGGTCTGTGGTGTTTTCACTGGGATGCCCTGAATCCCAGGCAGCCCCAGCCACTTGGGCAGAAATTGGAAGTGTCCCTTTCCCAAGGAGACGTGAGGTACAGACATGCTCCACTGCACATAGACATGGCTTGTCCAGACGTCTGACAGCCCAGACAACAGCTACGTCTCCAAACAAAGCAAAGCAGAGACTTATTCATGGCCTGTGACCCTTACGAAGCTGGTTTCTCTATCGATTTATCATGTTCCTCTCCTTCCACGTTCTCTGAGATTACGGCACTTCGTACAAAGTCGAATGCATACGGAATGCCTCCAGCTTTTCCAGCTCTGCCTGTAAGAGGTCTGGGTTTCTGACCCGTACAGCAGCACCGGTAGCACACAGGCCTGATAGAGCCGGAACTTAGTCTCAGTATAGAGACATTTTTGCATCCATAGCAAGACGTGGACTCCATGCAGGAGACAGCGAGGCCCAGTAGTCGGAAGACAGCCAGTTTGCTGCAACCGTTTGGACTTGGCTTGCAGTTTAGGCAGTTGAACTCATCAGTGCTCGACCCCACATACGCTGGGGCGTTCTGGTGGCCCCGCTCCAAATTCTAGACCTTGCTCTTCTGCTCTAAGATGCTCAACCCCATGGTGCGGGCGGTGTCTTGGAAAGCTTGATGGGCAGGGCTGGAACTCTTTTGCTTCTCCACACGGCAAGCAGCAGTGCTGTCGGCACAGTCTTGGTCAGCGAATGCTTCTTGACCAACCTTGATTCCAACGTGTGGAGCAGCAAGTCTAAGATCCAGCTGGTAGCTTGGCAGCATAGCGCCAGGGTGAGAATGCATCCCCTGCTGCACACCTGAGGTTGTGTAGAAACACAGCAGAAGCCGTGCACCAACACTTACTCTCACACTGGTACAAAGATCGGGCACCAGATTTAGTAGAACATCCGGGGCGCCAACTCCTTTCAGGGTGAGCCAAAGTGCTGATCTGTCGGCAGAATCAAAAGCCACTTTGATGCTGATATACACCACGTGAAGCAGGCAATTAAATTCTTAGCGCAGCTCAGCTGGAAGCTGTAGCGTAAGGGAAGCATTCATTATCAACCACCCAGCAGCGAAACAGCTGTGGACACCAAGTCTGTTAAGGAGCATTTGCTGCATCCTAGCAAACAGAACAGAGCGAAGATCTTTCCAGGGACTGATAGCAATGAGATCGACCTGTAGTTGTTGCACTCGGTGTGAGATCCTTTGCCTTTGTACAAAGACACTACGATGCTGTCTTCCCATTCTGCTGGCACTCTGATGCCCACACTTTTAAAGAGCAGTTGATGGAGGCCAAAAGCACCTTTGAGCAGCTCAGGTGGAATACCATAGGCACAGCCATTCCGTAATGTTTGGATGGCCTTTTGTACTTCCTCGAGCGACAGAGGATCAGACACTCTCAGCTAAGAGCTAAGTAACCTGGGAGGACCTTCTTAGGGCAAGTCATGGAGCAGCCAACGTGGAAAATTCCGGCGTGCTCCTGGCAAACATTGCTAATTGTAGATCAATCTACTGGGACAGAAACAAACTGAAATTGTTTACCTCTGCCAGTCTTGTCTGTGTGTGACGCAGTGCTCCTTCCATTGATGATTGGAGATGATTCGTTTGCTAAAAGGCAGGTGCACATGAACACACATACCCACATGCAGGATCTACTTGCAAAGGTGACTCTAAAAATGGCATTGTAGGTTTCCATGCCTGGGGGGCGGGGGCTAGAGGGGGGAGTGTTGGCGATTCCATACCAATACTCCATTTACAAGTTAAAAGATGGTTTTGCAAAGAGCCAGCCCTGTAAGCTCACCTTGGGAGCCAAAGTCTAGCTGGACTCCCTGCTCCATTAGCAGGAATGAAGGGTTTACCCCCCAGAACATAAGGTACCAGTTCTGTTGGTGATACACTAGCCAGAATCGCATCCAGCTCGCTTTCCCAGAGCGGGGTTGGCTCTGTAGGGCTAACGGGAGTTCAGCTGTAAACTTATTTTTGCCTGTGGAGGAAGTAAGATGCAACACAGAACATACCTAGGGAGCAGGCTTATTGAGCAAGACTGGAAATTCCATATAGATGTTTTTCTGACCATAGCTACACTTCTGAAGAGAGTTAGGCTCTATTGTTTTTGATGCCGGTCTAGCTTCCTTCTGACGTCACATAGAGTTAGAGTTCTCCTTTCAAAATGCCTTTCCTTCCATAAACTTGCCTTGACCCATTAATATCTATAAGTTGGAAAGGTCTCCTCTTCCTCGTCAGTCCTTCCAAACAGGCTTCATTACAACGCTCTCCTTAGCAGTCATGTAAGGAGCAGGGCAGAGGGGCCCTCTGATCAGAAATCTGGATTCTTGGAAATTTCATCAGAACAGAGAGGGCACTCATATAATGAGGGACTGTAGGACAGATGTGGGCATTTTACAGGCAACCACAGTCTCAGACACTTGCACCATTTCAGCACACTACCCTCATGATATCCCTTGCAGATACTTGGAAGTATTTAAAAAAAGACACCAGCCACTTCACAGAGTACAGACTGAAGAGTCTAAAACTGACACTTAACTGTGTCACAGCCTTGGGAAAAAGCTTTCGCTTGGCTAGGAGCAAACATCCTCATGTCCTGCTTTGCTCAAGCTCAGCATCTATTTACCTACTGCTGTGCTCACCCCTCCTCTGCGACGGCCAGGCTGGCCCGAGCTGGGCCATCGCTGGCAGAGCATCAGCACCACGTGAAAAGGAAACACGGCACGTTTCCATTTTGGGACCGTGGGGAAAGGAAGCTGAAGAGCAAATGAAACTTCCAAAGCACCAGCTCAGGTTAGGAAATGGTTTGAATGAGACACTGCCCAGACCTAGCTCCCAAAGGCCTTCCTCCGTGGTTTTGATTCATACTGAACTCCTCACTGAGGAAGTAAAGGCTCTGCACCACTGTCAATGACGGGCAGACGCTGCAAATTCGGCTGTTGCCAACGCATGTGCTTGTGTGGCAGGTGAGTTTGCCGAATGTGCCGAGGTGCCTGGTGGTGGAGAGCAGGAGGGGCTCCAAGTTTACTCCCCTCCTCCACGCGCCGGCAGGCCTTCCATATGGCACAGACGCAGCTTTGGGGCTTAAAGAGAAATTAGCCCTTGAACAAGAACACACACTTCAGAAAGTTCTCACTGCCCCATCCTGGGCCGTGCCTGCCCATGTGACCAGTCTCCTTTCGACCGGCCGTTCAAAGACCCAGGCAGTCTGGTACCTGGGGAGAAGACTCGGGACCTTGACACAACACAGTCAAGCAGCAGGCTGGAGGGGGAACCCATGTAATAGATGCTACCAATAGGATTCAACTTCGACAGTACGTCTCATTGAAGGGGAAAGGAAGCTATCCATGCCTCCGGTGATGGAGACACGTGAAAGCCAGACAAAGGGTCGTTATCTAGAGAAACATGGTGGAAAAACACACCCAGCTAAAAAGGGGAGAACTGCGCAGCAGCAAACTGTACTAATGAGTCCAACGGGCGTGTGGAGGGGATCATTACCACACAGTTTGTGCTAATTGCCATCAGAGCCTCCCCAGCTACATTTGCAAACAAGCATTAAGCTGCTAAAGTACAGCAGGACTTCAGGCAACTGCTAATGAGTAAATGGAGCAAATTAACTAATTAGAAGAGTGACAGTCAAATGAGTAATGTCAGGAAGATGATGTATTCCCATGGTGATAAACACTCAGCGGCAGAGAGGCCATTTTGAGGAACGTGTCACCTTCTCCCTGTTGGTGGGCTGCGCTCTCAGAACTGGCCTCCCTTTGCGCGGCGGCCGAGTTAACAAGGCAGAGGCTTTACAAAAATTATACGGTGTTTTCTTTTCGCTAATTCTGTGCCGATGAAACGCACCGGATTAGCTGTTCACAGGGTGCCGCAACAAAGCCAGCACAACCGTGGCACGGCAAGCTCCCCTCCTGTCAATTCTGCCACCTACCCAAAAGAGACCACCTCTCGAGATGGATGGGTCTCCGTGGCCTACTCAGACCTGGGCCCCTCTGCTTACAAGGGCAGGTCAATGCTGGGTTTTGACGGGGATGCCTGTTTACTCTGAACTGAGACTAATTCATTAAAGTTGGACCAAACAGCGGTTACAGGGTCTGACTTGGGCTGGGCTTTCAACCAGTGACCCCAATTCCCTGGCCCCTCAGCTGCCCTGAATGGCTCTTTAGGAAGGAAATTGCTCCTGGATGTCATGAGAGGAGATTTTAGCAGGGCTACTAGGCTTGGCCCAATCCCCTAAAGTCAATGGGGGATCTGCACCCTGCCATCCTTGCCCTTGCCTAGCAGTCACTTAAACCCTTTATGGCACCAAAGCCTCCTATGCGAAATACCCAGAACTGTGCCCGTGGTGGCAGCACCCATCGTAGGAGCCTCCTGGCTGCGCCGTTTGAGGGAGAGTCCAAGGAGCAACTCCCACTGAACCCATCAATCTCAGCGGGTTGCCCAGCACTGACCGGTGAACCCAGCCCATAAGTAACCAGGCAGGCCTCACTGACTAGAGCAGACTGGACACATCAGGTATAAATCTGAGTCATGCTTTGGGGCTGCCGAGAGTTACCAGTGAAGCGCTGAGCTTCTTCATCTCCCTTCCCCCTGTGTAACAGTTTAAACGATCAGTGCAGAGGGGGGATTTCGGGAGAGGGGAAGGAGCACTGATCTGGGCAGGAAACGCAAAGCAGGTGGCGACGAGCCTGAAAACATTCTGGTGCTGGCTGCACGGGGATAAGCACATTGTGACCTGGCGGCTCTTACCTGCATTGGCCTGGAGAACATGGTGGTCAGCACTTCTTTCCTGGCCTCTGCATAGCTGTCTGCACCAAACATTTCATTCAGACTTTTCTGGAAGGAGAGAAGGGGGGAAAGACAAACAGGTGAAAGGCTCCGGGGGAGAACAAACAAGTCCTGCTCTTTGCTGCTGTTTTACTGCTCCGGGGATTTCAGAAAGTGCAGACCCTTTACAACAAAAATCCCCTCTTCCTTGTTTGCACCCATCACTTAGAAACGTGAAACGGAAACGTTTTCCTCACTAAATATGTTTCCTCCATATGCACAGCCTGGCTGGCTGCAGCAAATATGTTTCCTCCATATGCCAGCCTGGCTGGCCTTTCATGGTCCCGGCAGCCCAGCTGGTCCCAGCTTGATGCTCACCGCCTGGCTGGCTAAGACAGGGCTGCCTTGTGGACACCGTTTCTATATATTGCAGTCACTTATGATATTGCTCAGCATCTGCCTTCCAAAGGCAGCAGCCATGTGGGGCAGAGAAGCCAGGGGAATAATCTCCGAACATTCAGAGAGATGGACTTTTATCCTCTCCCTCTCAACCTGCAGGTCAAACCCCAGGGCTTTGTGACCAGTTCCCTCCCATGCAGCAAAGCATATTCCACTGCCCTGGCTCAACGCGCTGTGTAGCGCTCCGAGGGATGCAGCAGTCTGAAGCCATTGTACTAGGCTAGTAACAAGCAGCACTGCCTCCTCCTCCTCATTGGAAAGGCCCCACATGGTCAACGCTCGGAGGAAAAGCATCCCCCTGTCTTCAGCGTCCCTGACAAGGAGCTCGGTGCAAGTCCCAGAGGAGGGAGCAGAGCAGTGAGGCCGCACCTAACAGAACAAGTACGAGGGAGGCTGATGATGCACTGTATTAACAGCATCACCAGCAGTCCAGGGGCAATGAAAAAGAAAATACTGGAGCCCCCCATGCTTCACTTTCCATCTGAAGTGAAGCTTTAACGCTCTCTTCATTTCAGCCCAAGCCATGATTTGCAGTATATACATATACAGTGCATGAGATTTCCCAGCACGGCTCTGCGGTCCCACCCCTGAAACCATCATCTTTCTATGCAGAAATTGCTTTACTGCAATGACTGGCTGGTGAGAACAGAGCTGACCAGCGACAGAAACGGCAGGCTGCCCGAACACACAAAACACACTGTAGCCTCGTCGGAAACCTCTATGCTTCTGCCCCAGCTTTTCCTTCCCCTCCCCAGGGAGCGTGCTGCTTTACATACCCCTAAGGGTGTCACGTCTGCGAACAGGGGTTTTGCTCCAGATGGAATCATTACCCATCCATCGCCGTGGGTGCTCATGGCGGGGTGTCGCAGCCTGGGGACATCACGGGCGCTGGGGGGTTGGCGACCCTGCTCTGGGAGGACGTGGGTCCTGGGGGGAGTTGTGGCCTGGGGGAAGGGGGAGTCATGGGTGCTCAGGAGGGGGTGGGTTGCGGCCTGGGGGGTTGGTGGGGCTGGGGAAGGCTCCCTACCCAGCTCCTAGCTCCATGTACTGTCTCTGCTCTGCCCCAAGCCCCGGTTCGGCAGCTCCCACTGGCCGGGGACCATGGCTAATGGGTGCTGCGGGGGTGGTTCCTGCGGGCAGAGGCAGCGTGGAGCTAGGTGCTGAGGGAGGGAAGTTGTTGTTGCCCTTCCGGGGAGTCCCCCCGACCGGGTAGGCACCCCAGCCCTGAGCCCCCCTCACACCCAAACTCCTGCTGCTGGGGGGCGGGGGAGGGAGGCAAGACTGGCCCAGCAGTGGCCGGTGTGCCTGGCCCAGGGGCTGCCCGAGCTGCTTAGGTGGCCCCCGGGCCAGGCGCACCGGCCACTGCAGAAGTCACGGTGGTCATGGAAAGTCACGGAATCCATGACTTCCGTCACCTCTGTGACCAACACGGAGCTTTACTTAGAGCACACCCATCAGCACAGTACCTAGGCATCAGGCAAAAGAAAGATTTGTGTTGAATGTATTCCTAACAGCCCATACTCTTCTCCATCCCTTACTTCAGCCGCAGCCAGAGAGCTCTTTCCTATCCATCTACTGCTTCAGCACTGCCCACTCCTCTGCTCTCATTACGCTGTTAAGTTCTTTGCAAAGATTCCTTGGATTTCCTGTCTCTGCAAGAAACACCCAGGACCTGGAATCTGGGGGGTTCCGAGCGCTTTGTGCACACGGCAGTCAGACCGCGACACCCCCAGTGGGGGAGCATGTATCACCTAGCAACCTATGACACTTATCCGGCCCCTGTTACTGTCCTGAGCACCCCATCATCTTTCCCGCATTTATCTGCCTAGCAGCCCTGGGAGGGAGGGCAGGGCTAGTGCCCCATGGTACAGATGGGGACCTGGGGCACAGAGAGGTTGCGTGACTTGCCCAAGGCAACCCAGGAAGTCTGGGGCAAAGCAGGAATTAACCCTGGTCTCCCACTTCCCAAGCTAGCCCCCTAACCCGTGGGCCATCCTCCCTATTCCACCCGCTGTACAGCGAAGGCCACGGAGCAGGTATGTGGCTTAGACAAGATCAGACTGACGCAGTCAGCGGCCCTAGTGGAATTCAGGAGGCCATATCACCAGCTCCCTGCTCTAACCACTTCTCCACACTCCTCCCAGCAAACATTCGCCGGCACCAACTGCCCGTTGCATTTAGTACTAGATCCGCTGCGTCTGGCTACAGCCCGATTTGAGGTCAGACTCTGATGTGTGAGGCTGCAGCAGGGGAGGCCACGCCACGGTGGATGCTGACCCTGGAAATGAACTTTTAAACCCTTGCAAACCCTGCTTCTTTGCTAACGGAGAGGGAGGCAGGGGATGTGGCCTCTGGCACTGCCTGTCATGATCCCACCGAATCTCCACCTCTTCTCTGTGACAATTCTTCGTGTCGTTTGCATGCTGCTGGCTTCCAGTTCTGGCCAGCCACTAGCTCCCTCAGTGGTCACAAGCAACTCGCTTCAGCTCTCTGCCGTGACCTGCCCAGCCATACAACAGGGAGACCCTCCCCTCCCTGACAAGGGGCTGCAGGGGTTAACCAGCTACTGCGGGGGCAGCAATCAAGAGATGGAAAGTGCTGGGTAGTTTTTAGGATTGTCTTTCCCTCAAGAGCCTCCCCGCTCCTGGCTCATTATCAGTGATCTCCTCCAGTCCCCAGGGGAGATGGCTCGAGAGAACAGACAAACACTGGGCAGACTAATACCTCTTGGGGATTTGTCATCTTTTCTGCAGTGTCAGTGGCTTCATTTTTATGCCCTGTGAAGAACATCACATCTCTCTGCACGAGGTGTTTGTTGGGAGCTCCGGTTTGAGACAGGAGGGTATTACCAGACTTTTCTGAGAGGCTGGGTCTAGTGGAGCACAGAGACCTGCCCCCCGAACCCTGCCACCTGGCTGAAGACAGAGCAGGTGGCTACAAAGGCGAGCCTCATCTCCAAACTCCCCTGGACACCCCCTTGGCCAGCTCTGCACAGTCAGCTGTAGCCCTGTGCAGAAGACAGGGCAGATCACCCAGAGAATGGAGAGCAGGTAAACACAGGCCATTACACAAATGCTGTCGGAGAAAGTATCAGTAACCCCAGGAGAGCTTAACCGGCTAGACATTCTCTGTTGATGCAAATCCCCAGTGCGGTCTCCACTCACGTGCAGGGCCCCTGCGCTGCTGAAATCTATCTCCAGTCCCATCTGGTCGCAGAACTCCATGAGGTCGTTCAGCATCTTGGTCTGGGGTGGGGGGTGACGGCGCAGCAGGGCCTGCTGGGGGAAGGAGCGGTAGATCTGATGGGCGACGGCCATGTTTGCCAGCAGCATAAATTCTTCCACCAGCCTGCAGCAAGGAGAGAGGCATCATGAGAGTTAAAGCAGGAAGCCCCTGGGGCCATGAAGTGCCAACCGTAATCAACAGCTTGTACTCAATGCTGGGAGCTAGTGCAGTGTGAGTGCATAGGAGAGCGGTTATTAGCAGTGGCTTAAGAGGAAGATTAGACCTGAGATACCAGCAAACCTCCCCAGATCCTCTCTCTCCAGCTGAGGTTCCCGTGGGCCATCCTAGTGGTGCAGACAAGCAGAAGCCAGCACTAAATGGACAGCTCAAATTACAATAAAATAATCCCGCTGCAGGTCATCGTATCTCCTGAAACATTTGACAAGAAAAGCAAATGCAGTGTGAGTGATAGCACGGAAGACAAACACAGATAGCTGTCGTCCTGAGCCAGAGGAAACACAGTCCCCCCCCCCCCCCCACTTCAGTCTCCCACCCTGAGAACGACATGTGTGGTCAGCACAGCTGCATGAGTTTCAGGCGAATTTCCACGCTACGAATCTGCCTTAGCGTTCGCCTTACACAAATGCTGAGCGCACAGCTGGAAACGCAGACAGATGGCCAGGAAAGCAAAGTAGCTTTTCTAAGTGCAGGGCTGAATGTACGACAAAGACAGCACTGGGGCTATCCATGACAGCACGGAGACCAACCCAAGCCAGCCTGAACTCTCCTTGTTCCCACTGAAAACACAGACACTGGAGGAAAACCTCACGAGCAGCACACAGGACAAAATGTAAACGATAGCACTAACGATGATCCTGACGGGGTCATGGGCTATGCTCTTCTTGCTGCAGGACTGTGTCACAGGAGATGTGTTTAACAGGGCTTGGATAAACAGAGAAATGTGTTTAATTGGGCCTTCCACCATTTGCTCCACATAGTCGGTGGATTTCTCAAGTTGTGCTAACTGCCAACAATGATAATAGAGCTGTAAAAGCAACATCACACTCTCGGCACTGCATATGCATATTGCCACTAATTATGCTGGCATCTGAGCGCAGCTCGTGCATGCCAAATGGCCACAGCAGAGCAATTTGGAGAAGTCCCTTGCGGTGGAGCCCAAGTGCCTTTGTGGCAGATTTGCAGGACTAGGCACAGGACTTTGTTGTGCTCTGTGACTTAGAAAGCAACAATGGAGACCACTGGGGAGTTTTACTGTGTGTGCTACTGAGGTTAACGAGCGACATGTGCATCACACTGCACTGTATTCCTGGGCTACCCTACAATAGCACATGCCCAGACTTATTGTATGGTCAACCGATTGCACTTGTGCAGAACCCAACAGAAAAAGGAAACCATTAAAAACAAACCGAGAGGAGGAATAAGCAAATAACAGCTGTAATGAGCAAAAGGATGTAAATATCGGTTAGCCGGTTCAACGATAAAAAAAAAAAATCTTTAAACCGGTTAACTGAGGTCGCTCCGGCTGGCCCGGCGCGGCAAGGGCTGGGGTTCCTCCGGCGGGCCAGCGCAAGGTGGCAGGGATTGGGGTCCCACTGCGGCTGGGGTCCTGCTGGCCCAGCCCGGCCGGGGCTGAGGTCCTGCTGGCGCGACCGGGGATGGGGTCCCTCCAGCTGAGTGGCCCGGTGCGGCCGCCCGGCAGCCGGGGTCAACAGTTAAGGTCCAGTTAACAGTAAGCCTCATGCTAACCGGTTACCCTTTTCCGTCCCTAAATCAGCAGTGAAAATGCTCATCTGTAATGGATCAGAATTCCTACCAGGAGCAGCGCTGTGGACTCTCCTTACAGAGCATGGAGCTAATAGGCCAACCCCCTGATTTCTGCGCACACAGAGGGCTGACAGCTTCCCTACCAGACAGAGTAGAAAAGGACGCTGGGGTAAACAGGGAAAATGGACTGGGAGAGGGCCACCAATAAGCTACTAGCACTGTAAACAGCACAAGCTAATGTTGGGCTAACCACCGTTTATTTAAGTTTCTAACATTTACCCGCAAGCCCTGACAGGAGTGACACGTGCTGCAGGCGACGCGGTGGCCATCACAGAATGGAAGCTGGGTTCATTTAATACATACCCGTGACAATACACGTTAGAGAGGGAAGTTGGATAAGGTTAAAGCTGCTTTGGTGCAGTTCAACCACAAGATGGCAACATTGGTCCCTTTATGGCAGCTGGTACCAGCCGGCTGTTAGTCAGACTAAGGAGTAAAGCAGCACTGTGCAGGTAACCAGTTGTCCGTTCAATTGCTGTGTAAAACAGGCGTTTCTAAAGGGCAAACCAAACCACACAGGGATGGCAGGGTTCAAATAGCTCATCAGCGAAAGGAAAACATCACTGGTTTCTGTAAACACCGTTCAAGATAGAATAACCACCTTGAGTCGCCAAGCCTAGTTTTCAGCGGATCATTTGGGAAGCAGAAACACATTCTTGGCAGCCTGGTACATGTACTGTCATCAGTGCCCACACTTCGACAGCAAACTTCTATTGCGACTGGGGGCGGAAAAGGTCATTACAACACCAACCCAGGTTAACTGAACCAGTCTGGCAAGTGCTAAGGCCAGTAAAATGTATCATGCCAGATTCTTTCCTCTTCTTTCGTGCATATCACATTGCAAAGGAAAGTCAGAGATTTATAGGAGTAGGTAGAGCCACACAGACATATGGGCAGATGTCACTGGGACACAGGTGTTGCTGCAACACATCAGGCCAATGGCCCCTCTAGTCCAGGAGCCTGTCTTGAAGTGTGATCAATATCAGGTCTTTCCTAGGTGCAGAACTTTCCTAGACGACAAGGCAATAACATGCCCGAGGGGGAAATGTCTTCTGAATCCCAGGCAGACAGCAGTGCTTTACGTCCTGAGGCCGGAAGGATTACAGCCCTTGTAATTCTCTATCCAAACTCGTGGGAATGCAGATTGTATTTTTATTGTTCACAAGAGTGTCTAAGCCTTAGCTCTTTGCCTCACTGATAACTCTGGGCTGCAAATTTCTCCGGTTCCTTAAGCTTTGTATTTTTAAAAGAATATTTTGTTTCATTGTTGTTGTTTTGGTTTTCTTGCCTTTTAATTTTACTGGGGGTTCTTTTGTTCTCATGAGTAAGGGTAACTGGAAGCATCTGACAGATAGCCTCGATACCAGTTGTTATTTTCTTTACCTCTATCATGTCCCCTTTGATTTGTCTTCTCTGTACACTAAATAATATAATGATAATGCTTCCTTCTCTCTCTGCAAATGCACTTCAATCCAGATTTGCAAAACCTCATTCTGTGGGCCCATCTCTGTCCTGACCTGCTGCTCTAGTCCCAGGCTGATCAAAGAGAGGTGCCAAATCACTGGGTGGTTTGGGGATATGGATAGGAAGGACTTAAGATGGGACCAAGCCCTTCAAACTGCTTTCATCTGTGACATGGCAGGATATGAACCCAGCTTTCCAGAGGTGAAAGGCTAGTGGATTAACTCACTGTGCCTAAAGCCCCAAGTTAGATGCTTTAGAAGAGAAGCTAACTAACTAAACCAGAGACTCCATAGAATGGTTCCCTGTCAACCCTTCCAGCCTCCTCCCAAAGAGGAGATGCAAGAAGGTTCAAGCGAGGCTGGGAGACCGGCAGAAGAGTTCCCTTTTCTGTTGTATCTAGTTGCCAACTCCTATAGTTCTTTACAAGCATATTTGTTTCTTCTGAACAAGGAATCATAGGATCTCAGAGCTAGAACTTCAACACCGGCAGCCCAGAACACATGAGCAATGCTACAAGAGACCAGGACGGTCACACAAAGGAGAGAACCCGCTTTGGTAAGGAGAGAGAGTTTAGTTTCTCATGTCCAAAGAGAAGTTAATACAGTCAGGATAAAATGTTACAAAAAAGTGCCTTGACCATACCCTATTACATATGGCAGTTTCTAGCCCTCAGTCTGGTCGGTTTCTATTGGCCAGGGTCAGTACAGATCCTGAACTGCTGCCACAGGTGCAGGAGCTAGGAGTGCGGGGGGCGCTGCAGCATCCCCAAGTTTTATGTGGCGCCCCGGCTGCCGGTCCCAGCCTTGGCCCCTTTACCTCTGTCCGGGTCCCCGCTGGAGACACGGCCCTGCTCCCGGCCCCAGCTCTGCCAGGGGTGGGGGGGTGAACAGGGGTAAGGGGGCTGGCTTTCAGCACCCCCAGTATTAAAAGTGTTCCACCACCACTAATTGCTGCGTGAAGATGACCTGTAAAGATTCTGGCCCCACTGAAGTCAATGTGGAAAAACTCCCATTGGCGTCACAAGAGCTAGAATTTTGTTCTTGACTGCTTGGACTGCGAGCGATTCCCCCCAGCTACCATATCCCTAGGGTTGGAAGAGCCAGTCTGTCCAGTTAACCCTCCTACCTGCCAACCATTTTCCTTCTGAGTCAACATTTCTCCTTATTTTCAGCAGGGCGACACTTACGTGTCTTTGTCAGCTTCAACAAAACAGACTGAATCACTGGAGTTCTGCAAGCGTGAAAGAGGAATTAACACTGAGATGCTGTCTCGGGATAGCTCAGAGACGCTTCCGTTTTAAACTTCAGACTTGCCGGGAATTTAGTTGCCGAGGACAATGTGCACGGAGTGCCCATCTCCGGAGGGAAGATCCCCAAATGGGCAGAAGGGAAAGGTCACATCTAGGCTAAGGTGAAGCACGAGAAATTCCTGCCCAGAAAGGGCTTGATGGACACCGAGGGAATGAGTCACGATTTCAAATGAAAGGACTCTTTCGCCCAGTGTTTGAGAGCTCACCCACTTCAGCAGAGGAACCAGGTCTGTGGCTCAGATCCTGCAGGACCCACATCTGGCTCTAACACGTTAATGCGTAAGACTCACTGCATACATGAAGGGCAGTGAAGTGTTTTCTTCTTTGGGATCTTATAAGGGAGGGATATTGTGCATGGATGTTTAGAAATCTGTGTTGTTCACCTTTAAGGGGAGGAGCATGGGCAGTTACCCAGCATGGCTGGCTGGCTAAAAGCAGAAACCGACCTGGAGAGGTGAGGGCCTGTGGGCGTTGTCAGCACAGGCTGCCTTCCCACCTCCCCAGTCGTTATCCCCAGCCTCTAGGGCTGTAGAGCTGCAAACCAGGAAGCCCCCCCAGGCCCCTCAGCTGTAAAGAGCTGTTTTCGAATGGAGCTACCGCAGGCTGTAACTCCAGCTAACTTTGAGAGCGCAGGGCTTCAAGTCAGCAAATGCTACTTTGTGGTTCGGAAAAAAGAAATGGATCATAAGGCAGCCTGGAGCTGAAGTTTGGCTGGCAGCATCTGGAGGCCAGCGCCGAAGCCTGGCTCTGTCATTAACAGGAGCAGAGCACTGAAACTGCTAACTGTCGGCAGGTCAAACGACAAGAGGGATTTTTTTTTCTTAAAACAGCCTCACTTGGAGTTTGGCTGGGTCCATCTGGCAGGCTGGAGCGAAAAGAAAAATATTTCATGGCTAAAAAAATGGAGACAGAGAGACTAGTCCATTTGAATTTGTACTGAATGAATCCCATGTGAAATGCTCTCCAACACCATCGGTACAGTTTCCTCTGGATCAGCTGAGCTATCCTTGGCTCCCAGCTGCACAAAATCCCATAAACAATATGCTCTGAACTTTTGCCCTTTGTGCACTCATGCAAGGTTTCCATATCCCCCCCGCACAGAGAGGTGGGTCAGAGCAGGTGCTTGCCCTGGCCACAGGTTCTTACTGATAATGGCAATCCTGCTCTCTGCGCCTGCAGTACAGAGAGGTTTCCAAACCTGTGCACTGCAGCATTGAGAGAGAGAGAGAGGACAGCCTAAGAGCCCTGTAACATGCAGAAGCATCGTCTGCAGGCCCTTTGGCCTGTAAACTCGGTTTTCTTATGAATTATGGGCTGGATGCAGGAGTTACAGCATGAAATTCCATGGCCTGCATCATGCAGGTGGTCAGACTGAGGGTAACAAGTGATTAAGCCACACAGTCAATGGGACTTAAGGCTCCCATGTCACTTTTGACCATGGACCTTAGGAGCTTTGGGAAGTGCTATCCTAGATAATCATAATGGTTCCTTCTGGCCTTAAAATACATGAAATATTGGATTCGCATCCCAACTCTCAGCACAGTAAAGCTCAGGCAAGTAGAGTGTGGGTTTGGGCTGCCGTTTCCATGGCAGGACTGCTATTCAGCCACCTTCTGATCTCGTAATCTATACTCTTCCTGCTTAGCTTCCCAAACGATATTAATAAACCAAAGGTTACTGCACTTACAATGTAGTTAGTGCAGGCACAAGCCAAACAGATTGATCACAGCAACACAATTCTCAGAGCAGCAGCCCGGGGTCCAAATGTTACTGACCCACTGGTGCCTAAGCACAGTACCGTGAGGGTCATGAGACAGGATAAACTAAAGCAGCGGCTCTCAACCTTTCCAGACGACTGTACCCCTTTCAGGAGTCTGATTTGTCTTGTGTCCCCTGCAACTTTCATCTCACTTACAAACTACTTGCTTACAAAATCAGACATAAAAATACAAAAATGTCACAGCACACTATTACTGAAAAATTATTTATTTTCTTGTTTTTCCTATATAATTATAAAATAAATCCATTGGAATACAAATATTGTACTTACATTTCAGTGTAGAGTATATAGAGAGGTATAAATAAGTCATTGTCTGTATGAATTTTAGTTTGTACTGACTTCACTAGTGCTTTTTATGTAGCACTTTGTAAAACTAAGCCGATCTCTAGATGAGTTGATGTATCCCCTGGAAGACATCTGTGTACCCCCAGAGGTACATGTACCCCTGCTTGAGAACCATTGAGTGAAAGCACGCCTATTTCTTTGTGCAAAAGCTTGTTTGACTTTCAGTCTAGTTATCTCAGTCTTCTTAGAGCAGAGGTGACCAAACAGGTATATTCCTAAAGTTAGTATCTCCACACTGCTGATATATGGACACAAGGGGCCAAACCCCACACTGTGCGTAGCCCTATCAGGATGGATCTTCCTTACCTCTGACAGACACCTCAGGGGTCAGTCTCTTCTTTATACTTTGGCAACACTTATCTAGCTTGTCATACCAATAAAGTCTCATTGAATTGAACAGAGTCCTTCAGGGTCTCACTTCACTTGAGACCTTGGGCTGGTCTAAGAGTCATGGCTCTGTCGCTAATGCTTCACCTGGTCAGCTGGGTATTCTATTAGTGCTGAAAGCATCCTCCCACTTTCGTTCTTTTTTCAGCAGGATGAAAAACCCTGGTCACAACATTAGACAGCATTTCAGAACAGAGCCCAATATGACCAGGTAATTCTTGCAAAGGTTACCAGCTTCACTTCATCTTGTAGCTGGTGGCCCTTGTTACAGATCCCATCAATTGGTTTCCATTCCGTCTCAAACCCAGGCTAAACTCCAGCCCCACCCTTCCACTTCTGACAGGAAAGACAGCCGTTTGCTGCTTAAATTCCTTCCCAAGCTTCAATCCACCCTGCAGACTGACCCGCTGTCTTGTTTCTCAATGCCATAACCAACAAGCCTCTTTCCACGCTTCCCTGTCCAGCTGGTCCCCTCCACTCCACCTTTCCAACCTGCACTCGTGTTTCTGCTTCACGCATCATAGGTTTATGACTGGATCCAAACATGACTGAATGGTAGGGTGGGTCAGAAGGACTAATATGGGGTCAGGTTTGGATTTCAATATAAACCATACAATAATATCAAAACTCAGCACTAAGTCGCAAGGGAATTCTCTGTCTTGACAATTAATGCTCCCTTTTTTCTTGAACAGAACTACACTGGGCTTGGACATTAAACCCCAAACACCACCATTCACTCTGGTGGCAGTCTGAGCTTCTGCGCTCCCTCCCCAAGAGCCACTCCAGCATTAGATCACCTCTGTTCTTGCCTGCTAGAGGATACACAGAGATCTAAGTGGTAAGCTTCACAGGAGGAGCCATGCTTTTTTACCTGTCTGAAAGGGCCGGATGGCACTCTAGCATGTGAATTGCTGATACCCTAGTCCCCTGGTAGTCTTATTGAAGAGCGATCCATTAACAAGTGAGGGTCTGAAGCTGCTCTGAGGAACCCTGACCACAAAGCTCCTTGGTACTGGTATTACTCTGTAGCCTACCAGTAGAAAGTTACCTTTATAAGGCGTCATTTTCCACAAAAGAATGTCACAATATTATACATGGACTTGTCTTCATATAGAAAGAAGCAGCAGCACCGATCACCTCTAGCGTCTGAAGATCAAGGAGTGTGGCAGAATTAACTGCCTGAAAAGTGCAGGACTCTACCGAGCAGAACTTCACTGCAGCTCATCCAGCATGCTTTCTTGAGAGAGTTAAGACCAACAGTCTACTCTAGTGGCCTAGATACAGGAGGATTTTTTTTTTTAAATCAAGTAAGTTTGCTTTTGATTACTGTTCTTTCATGAAGTGAGGGAACTTAGAAGGTTTCAATAAAAAAGCAACATTAACTAACCCCAAGTCTCTTCAGAGCACCGCCAATGACAGAATCATGCTCTTTGGCTAGTAGCGGCTAAAAGGCTTGCAATGGCTTAATTCTTTTTCAGTCCAGTCTCCTGCAACAGGGGTGTAGTGTGTCTTAACAGAGAATGCTTTTCCCATCCAACCGCCAGGTGCACCTTTCCATACAGAGTCCAGAATTTCATTCCTGATTGAACAGTTATGAAAATTAAATCCCCTACTATTTAGAAATTGGATTTTAAAGTTATAGATGAGCCTTATATAGAACTTGCAGTGTTGGTGTGGGGCTGCCTTTGCCAAAGGGGGTTGCCAAAAGCCAAAACACACACTATTTTTTTTAAAGAAAGAAACCCAGAAGTGCTGGCGGGGCCTGGCTTGATGAAAGTAATTTGTGTTATTCTCATCGCCAGCAATAGCGTTGAACAAAGCAGAGCCGAATAATGGAATTACTCCACTTTCTGAGATTGCTCAATTAGCTCTTGGTTAAAACTGTTAACACTGAAACTTGATGAGAATAGCAGCTCCAAGGCACTTTCAGATTCAGATCTGACAAAGCCAGAATGGCTTCTCTCTCTAATGAATTCCCTTGCTCGGGCATAATGCCCTGTTTATGAGCTAGAGTAGTGTCCCAGCAACAGCTGCCTAGAACATGGATGAGTGGAAGATTTTTCTGAATATGAATGTCATTTACTGGCCACTCTCACCCCTTTAGGCTGGAAATGCCACTACACCATTTTCCCACTTTAACCAAATTAAGTGCAGTACAGTGGAAAGCTGTTTAAGTCCTCGGTACTAAAGCCAGGCTATTGGAAGCATTCAGGATGATTAGCAATTAATTGCTTAAAGCCTAATGTGCTTGGGTTGCACACAGGGATTCAGAACTCTGAAAAACCTTAATCATTTGCCAACAGTTCTTGGCTGGTACTGGCACCCCTGCCCGTTGTATCATGGGGCTGGCTGAATTTGGGGGAGGGTCTTTAGGGAGGATATTAGAATATCGAGGAGTACGACTGCTAACAAAGAACACGACAGCCCCTCTGACCTTCCTCCCAAAAGCTTCTGCTGTCTTCTTCCAGTGTCCTGTATTTTAGCCACACAGATGAACAGCTGAAATACCATCAGGAGAACTCCCTGTCAGTACAAAGAACAAGGACAACTTTCCCTCATTCCTTCTCCATACATCTGTTAAATGTGAAACAGAACTCTAGAAGTGCCATTAACCCAGTGTCATTGTGCCTATCTTGCAGCAAGTAGCCTATATTCTCTCTTCGCTCACTACACCACATCCTACAGATGGTGCAATGGCTCGGGGTAGCTGCAGGCATTCAGTGTTGTTGCTGTCCAGTATTTCCTAGCTTCTCTCGGTGTCTCAGCAGAGACATGCCAGCATTTTTAAAGGTACGATCATTTTTGTTTTCTTAAACACAAGCCAAAATGTTCTTTGTATTTTTCCCAAGTGGTTTCATACATGGCTTCAGACTGTTTTGGGTAGCTATTGCAATGTGTTCTGCAGCACACCTTGGCTATTTTGTTTGGCATCCTAATGTTGTCCTTACAGATTTGTATCAGCTCTATTTTGCCCTCATAACAGACCAGTGTTTCAAGGAAGTTCCATTTCTTCAGAGGGAGTTCTGAAAGGAAAAGCCAGGGACCTGATTTCTTTCCATAAGACCCTCAGTGAAGGGATGACTGCTGGCCCGCAGAACACAATGCTGTATTCAACTACACGGTATCACAACTAGGAACCATCACTCAGGGCATGTCTACCCACGGCTGGCCCATGTCAGCTGACTCGGCACAGGGCTCCGGCTGCAGGGCTACAAAATTCCAGTGCCGATGTCTAGGTTTGGACTGGAGCCTAGGCTCTGGGATCGCGTGAGGGGGAGGGTCCCAGATCCCAGGCTCCAGCCCAAGCCCGGATATCTACACTGCAATATTATAGCCCTGCAGCCCAATCTGTCATGGGCCAGCCGGGGTGTTTTATTGCAGTGCAGACATACTCTCAGACTGCAGATTCTCACTTAGGGGATGCTGTAGGATTGCTCTAGGGAGTTCTCTATTGAATGTGACAATAACAGACTTTTGAATTAAATCAAACACAAGACAAACTATTGCTACAGACATACAATAATGGTCTAATCTGAAGCTCAGACTAAGGAAAATGGAAGGGATTCCTGAAGAAATGTAGGCCGTTAGATAAGGAAGTGTTGTTTACTACTTCTCTTAACATAAGAACTAGGGTCACCAAATGAAATTAATAGGCAGCAGGTTTAAAACAAATAAAAAGTAGTATTTCGTCACACAACGCACCACTTGTGGAACTCCTTGCCAGAGGAGGTTGTGAAGGCCAAGACCATAACAGGGTTCAAAAAAGAACTAGATAAACTCATGGAGGATAGGCCCATCAGTGGCTATTAGCCAGGATGGGCAGGATGGTGTCCCTAGCCTTTGTTTGCCAGAAGCTGGGAATGAGCAACAGGGGATGGATCACTTGATGATTACCTGTCTGTACATTCCCTCTGGGGCACCTGGCACTGGCCACTGTCGGAAGACAGGATTCTGGGCTAGATGGACCTTTGCTCTGAGCCAGTAGGGCCGTTCTTATGTTAGCCTTGCTCTTGACATGACTGTCTCCCACCGCACATACCAGGCTGGCAGAGTCTGTTGGGAGGCCATATTGCCTGCTTAATTTAGGAAGCAGGAATGAAAGATGCTTTTCCTTAGCCTTGAAATTATGCAAGTGATTTATGGCTAAAAAATAAGAGAAAGTAAAGTCAAAGCCTGCTCCCCACAGCCGCATGTGTTAGATGGCTACCTACCACAAATGCCAAGACCCATTAAGGCAGAAGCAAAGGGCAGCACGATGGAAAGGTAAAGATGCTTTCTGTATATGTAATTAATTAGTCAGATCTTTTTCACATCCCCTGCAGCCTTCATTAACGTAACACTGAAGTGAAGGAATATTAACAATTCAGACAACACATTAATATTGACACGACACCTGCAAAATGCAAATGTAAGTCCATTAGGTAAACAGCTGATCTTAAGACATCAAGACAGAAATAGCCTTCTGACATTTCCTAGCAGGAATATCCTGTGGAGTTACTATTCATTGCTTCGCTCCGCTAGAATGCCATGGTTCTTATAAGGAAGTGGACTCCAGGCCTCGTAGTAGCTCCTGAAAGGATGAGAGAAACTTGCATTTCCATTAAAGCGTTTGCCTGTTTGATATGGAAAGTACCTTTCTAAAGCTGAGTCATGATCCAGAAAGATCAAAAGGGATTTTCAGGAAGGCATTTTTACAAGTTTCCTTTGCTGGCAAAGCATGGAGATAAAATCTGAAGTTCACAGCTTGTAAATGACAGGTTTCAGAGTAACAGCCGTGTTAGTCTGTATCCGCAAAAAGAGTACTTGTGGCACCTTAGAAACTAACCAATTTATTTGAGCATAAGCTTTCATGAGCTACAGCTCACTTCATCGGATGCACAGAATGGAACATATAGTAAGATATATATACATATATACATACAGATAAGTTGGAAGTTACCATACAAACTGTGAGAGGTTAATTAGTTAAGATGAGCTATTACCAGCATTTAGGATCCTTTCAGAATCTGAGCCATGTTTTAAAATGCTTTAATCTGACACACATTTATGCAAGGGAAGAAACACACAGCTATCTCAAATGGATCTCAGAGATCTTCTAGCCCCAGTGGTACAAACAGAATATCTGGAAATTGGCCGTCTCATAGCATGCCCATCCATCAGTTTAGTGACACTACCATGTTGTCCCATCATCCATGTTCAGCTAAGCAGGCTTATTCACATTTTGCACAGATTTCTCCCTTTGGGTTAAATCTTTCTGTTTAAGAGCTTATCTGGCACAAAAAGTCCAAGCGAGTGTTTCCACAGCTGGAGACAAACTGAAGGAAAAGAAGAAAAAAGAGAGGGAATGGATACCCGAGACAGGGGATGTATGCTCTGGGAGATGAGGAAGGATTGCTAAGACTGTCCATCTACCAATCTGGAATCACTCCTGGGACATACAAGCAGGAGACTGCAAGGGAGGGAAGAACATACAACAACTGAGTAACTGAAGAGCCAGAACTGTTAATTGTCAAAAAAGAGTAAAGTTAAAAAGTCCAGCCTATGTGTTGAAGATGGAGGAAGGTCTGAAGAATCTGGCAGTCAAAGGCAGTAGCATCTGAGAAAGCCACAACCACCTTGTTATGTTTAGTAGAGTGAAACCTAGGTGGTGAACCTTACACATCTTGTCAAACTAAGCCCTGTTTCTCTCTGCTGTTAAAGCTACTAGTGATCCAGTTGAATGGGCATGAATTTCCAAGGGAGGACTGATCTTACAACTGGAGGAGGATTTTTTTATGACTGCTTTGACCCACTTGTAGGTAGTGGATTTTGAAACTGTGTGTTTTTTGTTTTTTGTTTAAACATAACAAAGCCCCAAAAAGTGTGTCCGATTCCCTAATTGGAGCTCTTGTAACTAGACAGCATTTGAGAACTTAGGAACAAGAGGCCAGTTAACATCAAGGAGTGAAGAGCAATCTTCTTCCGGCCAGGTGGTTTAGACCAGAAGGAGGAAAAGGAACTCTGGTCGGTATGGAAAGGGGGAATAACACTTTCACTGCGAACCGCAGAGTGGTTCTGAGAATAACTGTTGGGGAAGAGGGATGGAAAGGATTCTAAGCTTGCTGATTTAGGACGTCAACAACAGGAAAGAGACAGAAGGCAGAGGGAAATTTCCCCCACCGTCTCAAAGGAGGGGATGTCAACACTCTGAGCACCTGATTAAAAATTCCATTTCACCTGGGACTGATGACCAAAGGCCTGAGTCACTCGGATGCCTGAAGAAAGTGGGAACTGTTAGAATGAGAACAAAGGTCTATTAAATTCTGAGCTTTGGAGACCAAAACTTATAACAGAGATTGCTATTGAAACCTTCCAGCAGGAGCTCTAGGATGGAGCCCCAGGGTAGGGCCTGGAGTGAAGACTTCTAGAGGGACACCAGTGGAAGCAAATACCCATGATAGGTGAGCATTTAGGTGAGCAATTTTGCTATAGGAAAATTTCTATGATCTGGGAAGGTAGCAGAAGATTTAGGGAATCATATCAGCCACCAGGATGGTGGTCACCTCATACAAACCCTGTCTGTGTGTAGGTTCTGTACTGGCACCCATCACTATAATATCTGAGCATCTACTAGGCTAAGAGTTGTACATAGAGAAGCCCCTAGCAGGCTTCAGAGTCTTCAGCTCTTCTCCCTTATCTGGTTATGGGAAGTTCTGCTTGTGGTGGTTTTTGGGGAGGCTTTTTCCTTGGGCTTATGGCTGCACAGAAGTGGAACGCTGTAGATCACTGCTCACGGGGGATGGGTTTCAGTTGTAGCGTGGAGTGTGGGCAGGTTGAGGGGAACAATTGTATCAATAAGTGGCAAGCAATCCAACTGGCTCCTGTCTTATTATTTTTGGTCTGAACTAATTTTGAAGCACAACACATGAACATGCTGGTTACCAAGATTTTCAGAGACATGGGAACATTGGGGGGAGGGAAGGGAGACATGAGGGCACGGGAGGCAGACTGGGGTTAAAGCAGATGGAGTAAGCATTGGCAAGAGGGGGGAAAGCAGGTAGTACGCTGGGGTTTATTTGTATAATGACTACTTAAATGCTCTGGATAATCTCGGGGCTTGGGCAGCTTTCAGCATATTTAAATGACCCAAAAGGTTTCGTATCCAGTGCCTACAATCTTAAACTAAATAGTAAGTGGGAAAACCACGTTTCAATGCAAGGATTCAGGCATAGCCCTGAGTGAAAAACAATGGGTTTGCTGGGAAGCATAGCAGGTTTGCTGAATGTCTGATCACCCAGGGAAATTCATTACAGAGATACTATGTTAGTGGTGATGCCACGGCGATATTACATGTCATACGAAAGATAGGAAATTTAAAATTAGGGTTCCCCTCAGCAATAGTAACTCTACCAATTTGTATGGACTAAGAGGCCAGGTTGGGAATACTATCAGTTTAATGTGATCCATCCTCTATCTGTAAGACTTTATCCTACATTTGCATTACATGATAGGCCTTTTCCATCTGTAACGTAACTTCAGTGCTTTAACACCAAACCACGCCCATTTTTGTTTGGTAAATAGATAATACAGATGTTGGATTTATTATGCAGAGCCACGACCAGGCCTGCTCAGGTCTCAGAGCGTGTCGACAGTGTAATCAGAGGTGGGAGGGCGGCAAGTGTAGACACACCAAAGCTAGCTTTGATCTAGCTAGCTCCAATAACGATAGCAGTGAAGTCATGGCAGGATTGGCTAGCCACTTGGGTACATACCCAGGTCCCAGGTGGGCTTGTACAGCCCACACTGCTGCAGCTTCACACCTCTAACTGCAGTGCGGATGTACTCTCTGAAACAGCCTGGGGTTAAAGGGTATCAATGTTATTTCACCAGTAAGGAACCTGTCCACTGCAAGTCTGGAATGTATCAAAGCTTAGTGAGCACAGGGTCTTCTAAGCAGGTATGAAAGTACCTTTGTTTAGGCAAATCGTTAGGGGACAACAATCACACACTGAGGTTCAAGCCCACGCAGACAGACACCCAAACACTCAGCGGGAATAGGCTTGACAGCCAGGCACTCAATGAAATACTTGCTCCTACAGAATGGGTAAGGTTCAGTTTTACTGACAGAGGTCATCCTTGACCACTCTTACTCCACTTTCTGAGAGAGGCCCGACAGCCAGGCAGAGAGATAGATAAATGAAGATACGAAGGTGCTTGCTGCTTGCCGTTTCAGTGCAGCCATGGCGCAGAAGAAGCAGCAGCTCTAGAGCACTTCTGGAAACTAGACAGAGCTCTGTCTCTAGAACCCAGAGGAGAATACGATAGTCCTCAGGGTACTGGTACAGCCAGACAGCACTTTGCTCCACACCATGTAGTCCCACTGCCCACATTGCATAACAGGGGGCAAACCCCAAAGTGTGGCCAGGAAACAAACCTCATGCGCCATTAAATATAGGTGATGAATGTCTCAACCCTTAGGTGCCACTGCAAGAAATCCAGCCTAGTTATTTATTATTTCCTTCCAGGAAGGGATCAATCAAAGCTAGGTTTACCAAGGCCTTCTGAAAACTGCCGCACTGGACCCGAGTGCTCTAGTGGAACCAAGGGAGGCTTGGGAAAGCAAAGGATGGGAATCCCCTCCATGTTTCTACTACCCATGCCGGATGCTACCAAATGCACTACCCGTGGAGGAATCACTTCAGAACTGGACCTGAAAAGTCACCTTCCTGGCTTGGAACCGGGAGTTAGTTACCATGGAGGTCAGTAGCCCGGAGCCCAATAACGTACTAATGCAATTTCCTCATTTGAGAGGTCAGACCCACTGCACCATCAGCATATTTATGTTGTTGGATCCAAGGAATATCAGAGCAGGTGTTATGGCCAGTCATATACAGAGCTAAATCCAAACAGGACTTGCAGCCTTGCAGAATCTTGGCAATGTACTTTTTCACCCCTGAAGAAGAGAATTCCACGTATCTCTTTTCACCTCTGCATTCAAGAATTACAAAGAGGCTCTGAAGCCAGTAGGCTGCTCTTTCTGGAGATCTGGCACCGGCCACTTATGGCCTACAGAGGCACTGTAATAGTGAAATCTCTGATTCTGTGAGATCTTAAAATTGATAGAACTGAGGTCGATATTGTACCCTCACATCCCAAGGTGTCAGTTCTAGTCTGTCAGGTCCTCGGCAGCTGGATTCTCATAAACCTGATTCTGGGTGACTGAATTTCTGCTAGACAGCTTACGCCTTAGCTCTTGGATCAAATCAGAAGCTTGTAATGTGTTTCCCCTTTTCCGTGTCATGAGGACCTCTACATGAAGTCTGCTGGGTCATAGCATTATTTTGGGCACAGAATCAGTAAAGCAAGTGGTTTTGCAAAGATCATCATCTGGGAACTGTGGTACTGGACTCTAATGACCTGGGCAGATCTGGGGTTTCAGTTGTACAGAACCACAACATAAGTGACTCTCCGCAGTCAAAGGTGGTACCCATGCAATCATGCTTGGCAGTCCTTCATATTTGGCTGTTGAATCCAGAGTCAGCCTCTGGTCCTGGATCCATGTTTGGCTGCCAGATCCAGGTGTAGGGTGGATTGCTGGCTCTGGCTCCATACTTGTCAGCCTGAGTTCCATACTCAGCTGTCAGATCTAGATTTCCGTGCATGCTAGTTCCAAGTCCTTCCCTTGCTGTAGCTCCTGGTTCCAGATCTTGCAGCCACACTTGCCTGCAGGATCCAGGTTTTCAGGATCTGGATCCTTCAGAAGTCAGATCCAATGGCCAGAGAACCACTTTACACACATAGCCAGGCTCAATCTGGACAGATCCAGGAACCTTAATGGTGACGGGATCCTCAAGGTGATGCTGGACTTACAGACTGCCAGACTTAAATCAGCCAGACCTGAGGAGCCTCCCACATCAGTCGCGGGGGTGTGAGGTAGCCTTCTCCCTTCCGTGGGCCCAGACAAAGCCCGTGGTGGATGGCTCTCTCCTTTCCTTTGTTAATATCCTGACTGACTGACACACCAACGGTAAACAAAACGTACCCCAAAAAGGACAGGAAAAAAGAAAAAATACGGTGAGGTGAATGTCAAGGGCACTGTGGGAAGTTAGAAGGACTGAACGGAGGCTGGAGCTGTTCCCCCTTTTATGCTCTGGGAACTCTCCAGGATGGAAGGAGGAGCGAGCGGCCCCAACGGACACTGCTTTCCAGAAAGAAAAGGAGTACTTGTGGCACCTTAGAGACTAACCAATTTATTTGAGCATAAGCTTTCATGAGCTACAGCTCACAAGGTGAGGAAGCTCGCAGTGCAGGCACCTGGATCTCACCAGCTGGAATAGACAAGAGGCCACTCAAAGAAGAACTTTAAAAAAAAAAAAAAATCTGTATTTGTCACGTCTCCTGGAGCCTGATACAAGCAGATTTGCAGTAAATTTCATCTCCATAACTGTGACCTTTCCAGCAATGAAAAATCTCAACGCAAACTCAACACCCTAACTAACCACCCAAAACCCCGTACATATGTCTGTGGGGTGGGTTCTGACTGCCAGGAGAGGTCACCTTTGAATTTCCTGACCTTGATAGACGACAGCTTCTTGCATTTGAAACAGTTTTAAAATGTCACTGTGCATAGGGCAGAATAGGTCCTAATTCAAGAACTATACAGGAGTGTCATTTCAGTGCCCATGGGCTTTTCATGGTCCCAGTGAGGGTTTGGCAGCTCAGGTAGGGATTTGTGTGCTTCTGCCAAATCTGTGAGGTCTGCAGAACTGGGAAGGAAATCCGATAAGGGTGAGTGCCCAGAAGCTGACTTGTACTGCCCGATTCCAGTGCACAACCTGCACTAGGGAACTTCCATTGTGTGGCACTGGGATCCATACCAAGAGCTGGTGCAGGGCACTCTAGTGTGCTGTATTTTGCACCCCAGCTCACTGTGCACTAACTTGCCATCCAAACAATCCCTAAGTGACACATGGGTACCTCTGCTTCCAGACCCAGCAACGTCGCTGTGCTGAGGTGTGTGAAAGTAAAGAGGACATTAAAATAATTACTTGACCTTTGAGTATCACCAAGATTCAATGCAAGTTAGCAGTGATTTGTTGGAATTACTTTATCTGAACTAGGTAACCCACCTGCAGGAGTTATAATCGCTGTTGCTATTTCTCACGTTTAGTGTGCTAACTTATTGTCTTCAGGATGAACACACAGAGCTTGTTAATTCTAATGGGAATGCTAGTGCCCTCATATCCAAAGGAAGGGTCACTGCTAGAAGTTGTTTGTTTGACCTTGCATTGTAATACATTGAATTCTATTAGGAGGGGCATACGTTTGGAATGGATGCAGCCAAGAAAATATGCAAAGTTTAGTTGAATGTCAAGGGACTGAAAAAATGCAGGTCGTTCTGAGTGCAACACAACTGCATTACAATAATCCTGTTTTCAGCTCTGGAGAAGCTGCTCTATGATTGTTGATTAGTACTGGGATCTTGTCTCCCTTCCACCCCAGCTATGACAGATACAGTAACTGATCTTGAATGGCTGGGACTATAGAATTGGAGCTGGAAATGGACAGGAAAAGAGTCAAATCATTTACCTGTTGCTTTGACCATATGTTTTCTATTTCCAGGTTTTTCCCCATAATCAGTTGTTTGTTTATTTAGAGCTGGTCAGAAAATTTCTACCAAGAGTTTTAATAGCAAGAAAAGAGAAAATAGAAAGAAAAGAGTAAATGTCATTGTTCTCAATTTCCAATAAGCTGCAGAACAAGGTATCAGGCTAATGCCTGTTAACGATCATATCAATACATTCCAGACAATGGCTCCAAATGAGGAGCTCCACCGCCACCACACAGGTCCAACCAGTTAGGGGCAGGTTTCTGTCCTGTCTCATGACGCAACTGCTCTCTTAGGAGCGAGCTTAGTAGAGCTGTCAGAGATTAAGAGCTAATACCCAGGGAGAGCGCTCTCACTGGAGTAACTTAATTTGTACTTAGTAGACGCTCTCTATATGCTGCATTAAACACTGATACAGTAACTGATCTATAAAACTGAACTCTTGCATTCAAAGCACGACAACATCACCTGATACCCGTTCAGTTAATAGATCTCTCACATATGCAGGCTATATACACAGAGGGGAAACCTAAAGGATACAGACATTACCTTTCCTTACTTTGCAGCTATTAGAAAGAAATGTCTACAGTAACACTATTCTCATCATCTCATTATGAAATATATTCTATCTGGCCATGCTGCTCAGCAGATATGCAGCTTGAAAGTATTAACATGTTGTTTAGAGAGATGGGAACACAGAATTAATTGACTATAAAGAAACTTCCCTATAGAGATCTCTTCTTGAAAGGAACGTCTTCACACACTGACATGTTGCATTGCTTTGTTCCAAACTATTAATGTTTATTATAAAAAATACCCACGTTAACACAGACTTCTCTGTGTAAAAGGCTACGTTCTCGGGTGCTAACGCTCAGCATTTCAGTCTATGCTGTGTAAATCCATGCTTCTGTATTGGAAACTCATTGGTTATTGTCATTTGCTGGTACAGTCCCAAAGCGAATCCTTCCCATACACACCTTGAGTACATCTGTGCACCCTGCGCTCGCACATGTGTGCATGCAAAGGATGGGTTGGAGGATTTACTGTGGTTGCTGTCTCCTAATGTTTAATACCATAAAGACACGACATCTTGCTTGCAGCAAGATGTTTTCCCAGTGTTACAGAATAACTGCACAGTTGCACAACTCTGACACATGTGGCTAGCTTGCAGCTCACAAGTATTTTTAAAATTACTCACTTCCACGCATTGTAAGACAACCAGACGTGGTCAGAAAACAGAATCAGAGTGCAACAAAAGCTCTTTTGGATGCCACTTCAGTAACAAAAGGGAAGATACAGGTGTACAACTGTGTCTTGGTATAGGCACCTCATCGACCATGCAAAAAGGAACCCTACCTCAAGTGAGATGTCCAAGTTCCACGTGAGATTAGTGTATTTCACAGCTGGCAGTTTCAGCCATGAAAAACTTACCCAATAAAACAAAGAAAAGAAAAGCTTGGGGGGATTTAGACATGCAAATTCTCATGGGCTTTGACAGGCTGCGTCTAGGCGGTGGTGGGGTTCAGCCCTCAGTAACTATCAACCTCTGACTGGTCTAACATCCAGCTATAGGCCAGAGAGGAAAGTGCTCCGAGAGCAGCTATTATTTTGAAAGAGTGCTTGTATTGCAACAAAGGGAAAGGATAGGAGGTGGTTCCCATCAGACATCCTTGAAGCCTTTATCTTTCTTACATAAGGTTGGGAGGGTACTTCCTATTGTTTAGACAAATGAGGTCACCACAAAGCATCTCTTGTATCCCTGAAATACATAGGTAGAATGAAAAACTACATTAGTCAACTAATGACCAACAGTAACTACAATACAATAAATATACCAAGTGAGTTTGATACTCTTGTGCCTCGTTGGCTACTTGAGCTGGCTGGAACTGTTTGTTATGAACAAACTGTTCTGTGAATTTAGCTTGTTTGGCTCCCCTGTCTGTGAATCAATGAAGGTTTTCCTGAAATTGTCTTTGATTTGTAATTGTCCAAAGAACATTTTTATAGCAAACATATTTCAGCCCTGAGGCTTGTATGTAAACTGCAGTTCTGAGGTCTGGAAGCCAGTGTTTGATGGTGTGTGACTGGCCACGCAAGTCAAGTCACATCATATGGTTTCAGTTCCCTTACTGGGAGAACCTAGCTGTTCCGAACAGCATTAGTCCCTGAGGAAATCACTGCGGAGCTGAATCTCAGTGAGAAGATGGGGAGCACTTTAGGACAAAGTCAGTAAATAAGGCTTGTATGTCTAAAAAATTTCACCTTGGTTGGTCTGGTCACAGTCACACTGAGTGACTGGGTGGCGTGTACACAGCAATGGTCTGCTGCCGGCAGCCATATATGGCTCAGTTAATTGCCTGAGTCCTAAGGCTGTGAGTCGAGGTTTGGGAGAGCTGCTGTTTATTTTTCCATCTCACACACAATACCTGCAAAATGCCAAGTGCCTGGACTGAATCTCCTGGTTTTTACTTGATGTCATAACTGCAAAGGACGCATTCACACCCCCTTATCTATCTCGTACAGCTGCAATAGTGACAGCCAAGTCTCTGGCCTAGGATTTGGGGAAAGCTGTGTTAACTGTCCGACCCAAGGACATCCGAACAGACTTCATGCATTTGCCAAGTGGATGGACTCTTTTTTTTTTTTTTTTTTTTTAAACACATTGTGATCCCTCCTCCTTCTGCCTCAAAACTTTCCATCTTTCTCCGACCATCCAACATCCAAATGGAGATGCTTTAATATCCACACGGCCTTACAATGGCCCATGTTTTAGGTTGACTCTTATGTTGCAGAATAACATCACAGATTTCCTTCGCAAATTCCCCAATGTTACAACATAACATTGTTGTCTAACAAAATACTCTGCAACAGATAGTACATGATGTGGCATTAACATGAGCCTCTTTTGTATATAGGGCTTGCTCGGTTTTAAATAAAATCTGTCTCTTCTCTGAGCAACAGAAGCAGGAGATGAGCAATTATGTTGTCTGGTTAATGATGTTTTCGTACTGGCCAATTTAACAGCTAATCTTTGTAAAATTCTGGGCCAGTCCCTACGCAGTTGTATTTGCATATTTTAGTCAAGTCTCGCTATTAAATCATACTTTGCATCAACAGCTTAGCTGTCAAGTATAAACAGTGACTCGCTCCAGCATTATGCAAATGAAGCCCATGGATAAACACGCACAATGCTCTGGCACGCTGCCCATTATGAAGGCAATGGCTCATGCTTATTTGAGTTCTAGGGAGGTTTATACCACCACAGATCCCGGCACAAGTGCCCTTTGTCTCAGACTACTTCGCGGAGCTGTGTGGAATGCCCAAGAACTGTGTTCTCAGGGCTTGCGTTCGCGTTCTATAGTAGGGTTGTGTTGTGAAAGGCCAATTGGTACACCCTCACCCCCTCCTCCGCCTTTCATTACCAGGGCCTTTTCGATGTAGTCTTCGAATAGCTGAGACCTCCAGGGATCATGGGCACTTTCCTCCGCTACAAATGTCTTCTCTCCTCCACCATCTGCCTCGCAAAACAACTGTACTTTTCAACCCTCATTGCATGTGTCTACACTACCAAAAATTGCACCCTTTTTCAGCAACAGTGCCGCTGCTCAGAGGAGGTTTTCAAGACACAACGGTAAAGACACCCCAGGTTGGTTTTCACTAATGCTTTCACTACTGACAGCAACCATTCAGCTGCACTGCTGCTGAAACACTAGTACTAATTTTCCCAGAGTAGACAAGGCCACACCTACAACCGACCACCTCTGCCACCTTTAATTCCTTTCTTCAGCCCTCTTTGCCTCCCCCCCACCCCCCAAATCCTACCATCAAATACAGTTTTATTTAAATGATACAGATCAGATGGAATTTTGATGTATTAAGGGTGACTTTTTGCCATGCTGGTTCTTCTTCTGCATGAGCGCAATCTGCAGTATATAATGCACTGCACATGGCTTTCATGCAAGAAATTTAGGAAGGTTCTCCCCTTTAACATGGAAGAGAAGGAAAGGGGAGACTCTCAGGTTGGAACCAGCTCATGGTGTGCAGTTTGAGTCAAGGTTGCTCTATCTCTTTGGCTCATCTTTGTGGGATGCGGCTGACTTGATGCAGACAATTGAGAGAGACCTTTTGCCCGTGAGTGAGACTGCGAAGGAACAGGAAGCATCAATGCAGGGTGAAGCATCCATTAATGAAATGCCTTGTCCAGTAAACAGCCCTGCAGGTCACCCTATACACTACAGCGTACCAGACACCCAGCATGCCCACAGGGGGAGAGATGCACAGACAGTCAGAACGAACTTTAAAGACGCCCAAGGTGCAAACGACTGAAGTGGATGCTGCTCCCGAACACTACACCATGATGCAGGTCCCCTGCCATTCCCGCCCCAGGAGACCGTAGGTATCAGCTGACTGTAAGACTGGGGGAGATGCTCTACTGAATAAGCCAGCTAGTTGAGCGGTAATTCTATCAGTCTGAGGGACTCCATAATAAAATTTATTAACTTTTAAAAAGAAAACTTATGGATGCCTGAGGATAGTAAGTACCAGATGAGCGGGAAGGACAGAGAGTAAGGCAAGTGAACCAATGGCTGGTGAAGGTTCGGCACAGGGAAGAGTTCAGACTAGGTCGACTTACAGTACTAGTTCCAAGACAGCGGTTCTCAAACTTTAGCAACCTGAGGACCCCCATTTTGATTTTAAAATTTTCACGGACCCGCAAGTCCCCCACTCAGCCCCAGGCCCTGCCCCCACTCCACCCCTTTCCCCAAGGCCCCAGCCCCACCCCACCTCTTCCTGCCCCAGTTCCACCCCTGCCCCTCTTCCCCACCTCTTTCTGCTCCCTCCCCCGAGCACACCCTGTACCCACTCCTCCCCCTCCCTCCCAGCACCTCCTGCACGCTGCTGAACAGCTGTTCCCCGGTGTGCAGTAGGCGCTGGGGGGAAGGGAGGGGCGTTGATCAGTGGGTCCCACAGACCCCCTGGACTACCCTCGCGGACCCCCTGGGGCCTGCGGACTCCAGTTTGAGAAACACTGTTCTAAGACTCATATGATCCCAAATCAGTCAGCGCAAAACATTACAGCAGATGAATGCTGCAAGCTGCACTTTGAACCAAAACTAGCACCGTGAGTATCAGAGACCAAACAATGTCTGGTAGTGTAATCACATTCAAAGGCAAGAGAGCTAAACACACTTGTTGATTTGATAATTAAGGCTGAGCTGGTGTAGAAGTGATAGCACTTGGCTCTCCTCCATCACCTTCCATTAGAGGATCTCAGAGTGCTTTACACAGGCTAATAAATTAATCCCACAATGCCCCTGCAACGTAGGGATCATTCCCACTTTACAGATGGAGAAACTGGGCACAGGCGGGTCACCTTGCCTGAGGTCACATAGGAAGTCAGAATAGATCCGAACTCTTAGCATTGTACGCAGTGGTGCAAGTTGATTTTAACTCTTACCGGTACGGTACTGACCCCTCGCCCCCACTCCCCCTCACAAAAAGTGTTCTGTGACTAGAGCCCTGCGTAGATACAAATTTATACCCGCGGATGCAGATATCTGCAGATAGAAATCGGTATCCACTGCACCGCAGGGCTCTCCCGGGAACCGCAGCGGTGAAAGGAGCAGCACGTGAGGCCACTGCTCCCAAGAGCCAGCGCCCCGCGCCAGCAGCTCCCCTGGCTTTCCTTGGCAGGTGACCTTTGACATCACGGAGAAAGTGGAAAGCAGTACATTAGAGCAAACTGAAAAGGTCACTATCCTGGCTTCTATACATATATTTACCTCCAGTGCAGTCTGCATCTCAGGCCTAAAGAAGCCCCCCTCCAACACCAATTTCAGAAGGCCAGTAAAAAGATTTCACCTGGTTTACTATGGGAGCCAGAACTAGGTCGTAGTGTGTTAGTGACTCAACAGCCAAGGGCACCGGAGCTAGCCCGGCTCAGGTCCCCATTTTATGAAAAATCTGTTGCAAAAACAAAATAATGCAAACCCAACAAACCAAACCAAAAACACCTCCTGTGGGGCCAACGTTTTTCTAGCCTGATCTCAGCTCCAAGGGAGTATTTCTGGTAAGTGAAGAAAATCAGCCCAGCCATTTGGGGTACAAGGCTGAAAATGACTTGGTTTTTGAAGAGTTCTCCCATAACTAGAACTCTTTGCTCCTCCCCATTCAGACCTGTGCTGGCCTGCCTCCCTGAGCACTAGTGCACGGGGCATGTCTGAGTGAGAATGCAGCTATTCACACTTTTATAAGAAGCAGTGTTCCCAGGTGAGTCAGGCTGATACAACGCTTGGCCTCAGTTGGTATGCAGAGACATATAGAGGGGAGGAAGTGCTTTTGATTGCTTCCTCGCGTATTGTTAAGTAAACAATTATGTAGACAGATATTCAGTGAATACATATGGAAACAGCATTAATTCTGTGCCTCAGCGGTGACTGTGGCTATATTTCTTGTCTTCCTGACAGCTACTGGATACCCAGACTTTTACAGCTAAGGAGGAGGCTTTACATTTCTTCCTAAAGGATTCAGACTGAAGCTATTAATGGCTGTGGCTCAACACACAGGGATTTAGGCGTGGCCAACAGCAGCTTTAAAAAGATCGGTGCACACACATCTGTGCAATATGAAAAAAAATGACATTTCCTGATATTAGAGGACATGCAGCTCATTGATGAGAGCAGGAAGAGCAGGGAGGAGATTGATATTTTCTTACTCTGAAATCCTGGGACTGTTCAGAAAGATCCTGACAGCACAAGAACCATACAACAACTAGAACAGTCCTAGACATTCAACCTCATTTCAGCACGAGCAGGAACGTTAGCCAGGATGCCAGGGGAACATCTGAACCTTCATTTGGAGAGTGCCCTGGGATCATCAGCTTCCACCTGGGCACAGAGCTGAAGTGTGCCTTGACATCTCTACCCAGTGCTGTTTCTATGATGACTGTTCACAGTACCCACAACACAGGGAGGTTGTGAGGATTCAATAGTCACTATTTCTATAGCACCCGGAAAACAGAAACCCGCGGTTAAGTAGCAGGGCGTCAGACGAGAGGGCAGGGCTCTGCCAGGGAATGAACGCACCCTGGAGAGACAAGACGCTGGACACTTCTTATTAGGAAGTTTTCAATGCTGACAGATTGAGAAGCTAAGCAGTACCCGGGGCAAAGTCCTTTTAAAGAGCCCAGTTTCCTCAGAATGAAACTGCAGCAAGGTCTCTTCTGCATGGGAAGAGCTACTCCACCGGCTGCTGCAGAATGCCTCCGGTGACTAAATCCATGTTGTGGGTTATGTCCTGTAGTCTTGTTTGTTGTAGCGTGTACAAACCAAGCCCATATCTTATTAAAACAGGATTACATTTCTTTTGGAGTTTTACAGCGCAACATCTGGACTAATTCTGCCTGACAATCTAACATAAACTGAACCTGTGCAGCAGCCAGGAGGGCTGGTTTACCTTTACGCATGGTGGACAGAGTCAATTATCGGCCACGGAGAGCCAACAGTGGCAGAGGGTTACTCCTTGGCAGGTGGAGAATATACATCGGTTTGGGTACAGCCTGGTGCCAACTCAGTCAAATGGAAAACAAGAGTCTCTGCATCATAAGGTAGAACTCCATCCTGCTCAGTCACCTCCTTCCTTAGGGTCTGTCTTCACTGCAGAGCTAACTTGGGTGTTTATTCAGGTGTTGTCCCTAAGCCCCCTCCCACTGGAGTTTGGTGGTGCTTTAAACCCAGGCAAGCTGGCCTGGCTAGGTGTATAGGCTACAGGCCTGGTGCTGCTTTCACTCAGGCTGGTAACTCATCCACTTTGCAGTGAGGATTCAGGCTACATCACTTGGGTGCAGAAAGTCCTCCAAAGCCTTCCCACAATTCCCCCCAGGTGCTTGGAAGCTAGGGTGACCAAATGTCCCAATTTTATAGGGACAGTCCCGATTTTGGGGTCTTTTTCTTATATAGGCTCCTATTACCCCCCACCCCCGTCCCAATTTTTCACACTTGCTGTCTGGTCACCCTATTGGAAGCACAGGACCAAGTTCTCCAGGAAGAAAATAGAGCAGCTCAGTTTACCAAAGCAGGAAGAACTATGGGATACGCCTCCAGAAGTCTTAGCAATACACACTAGCAAGGGCACAGTCACCAGGATATGGCTTTGCAATGTGGCTGCTCTCACCTGGGCTAGGCTAACCCAGGCTGATCACCTGAGTTGACTCTGAAGTGAACACATGGCCTTAGGTGACTGCCTACGACTAACGAATGCAATGCTGAGGCTTAGAGCCCTAATTTCACTTTGATTCTGAAATCCAAATAAGGCATTTAATAAGCTTCAGCCTACCAACTCTTAGTATAAACACTTCCTGTGTCCAGCACAGGACTTTGCAAACATATATGTTGATGTTTTGCATTATGAAATCCTGGGATTTGGTGGTGCTGCAGATCTGGAATTGGACACTGGCATGGGATTGCACTTTCGACATACAATTTGCAACTGAAGCCAAATCAGAGAAACTGCTACCTAAGCGATCTCCCCAAACCACGCCAATCAACTAGTGCTGCCTCCATAGGGTTCATGACACTTGGCAACTGTGTGATACCGACAGGTGTATGCATGCAGCAGGGTAGCTGCTTGCACAAATTATGTGCATGGACAGTTCTGAAAGTCTAAACTCAGAACACTGAGCTGAACATAACATCATGAAACTGCCAGCTCACCTGATTTACATCTGACAGGAAAATGATCCGTCTGTGCTAAAGTTCAGCAAGTCTGATACATATCTGTCAGATGAGCTTAAAAAGTCACTGTTGCTGTATCAGCTTGTTTATACGTTACGTCCATATCACTTCTAAGAAGTGACTCTCTTGGTAAACAGGAATAAATACTAAGCAATGATGCTTTGCAAAAGTTCCGACTGCATCACATCCATGGCAGTCCAGAAGAGCAGCAATAAAAGCAGTGAGCTAATGTGTAAGTGATAAACGACTTGTTCAAACAATTCAATTACAATTACAGGCTTGCTCTCCTGATTTAAGTCTTGCTTCATAACTGCCTGTCTTAAATTCACTTTACGGAAAAACTGCAGAAGAGAGCTTGGTAACACAAAGAGCATTATTCATCAGCAGCTCGTGAGTGTCAGAACTGGATATACCTTGGCATTTGGGAATGCTAGCATTTTAGGCTATGTCATAATGTACCACTCACCATTGTTCTATGTGTAAAAAGGATAGTCATTTTTATGTTTCAGTGGCAGATATTTTTCACTTGCTGTCCTAAAGAGTTGTGTAATGCTGCCCAAAGGTGGCCCCATTCACTGATGCTTGAAGTGCTCCCTGTCTAGTTTGTATATCAGCAGTGTCTGTAAATCATTTTGGGATCCTTGGAAATGCAAAATGATCAATATACTATCACTGCTTCAGGAAAAGGTCTCTAAGTGTGTTTCTATTTGAGATCCTGTTCTCTTGGGGTTAGAAAGCTACTCCAAAGATAACATACAAAGCCCCACCACAAATTCATAATCCTGACACAAATCCAAACCATGGTGAGGAATTAAAATGAAATTCATTGGAAAAATGGAAGTTGATATATTGGAGGAAAAGTCATCCATAATGGGAGGGAGAGACCTGGAAACCAGTATAATGCTGAAAGACTGAGGTGATCACGGACAGCACATTAGATCGGAGCTTGCAATGTGCTATGTAAGCAAAACACACCACTGCAAATATGGGGTGCCTAATCAGATGCATCTTGTCACAGACCGACAGCACCTCTCCTTTATGTCTCTGGGTAACAGGGGACCTGGAACACTGCGCTCCTTCTGAGAGAGCTGTGCCAACTGGACAGACTTCAGAGGAATGGAAAATAATTAGGAATCTGGACGTACTATGCATATGCACTCAGAGAGTAGGATGGTGGATGCCATGTAAGTGCCTGCCTGGATCGACAGATAGTACACAGAAAAGATGTCTGATCTCTGTGCTGATTACAGCAAATACAGGAGACAGTTTTTCTTGCACTTAATTTCTTCCATAGGATCAGCCATAAGTCAAATGATCTCTGGGTTCCGACTACTCTAAGGACAAATTTTCCAAAGTCTACTCAACCTCCTTCTTTGGAGTGTCCTCCTTCATGTTGCCAGTCAGTCTCCCATTACAGCTCTTGTGTTGGGGAGAAAGCCTACAATGGCTGTCCTACTGCACCCCTTGAAAACGGTCGGAAGGGGCCTTTTCAGTACAGTGCCACTATCCACACTGTCACGGCTGGGGTGTGGGCGGCCAGGCCTAGTGGGTGGAGCCAGCCTCAGAAAGTTGCAGCCAGAGCCCAGGGTCAGATACAGAATCAGAAGCCAGGCAAGGAAGGAGGGCTGGAACAGGGCAGGAAGAAAGCAGGAGCAGGGTTGGGGCAAGGCTCGGAAGCAAGGTTTGTCGTAGCTGCTGGCTGGGGATCTGCCTAGTTGCACCGACAATGTCCGGGTGTCCCCAGCAGGCTTAAGCAGTGCGCCTGGAGTAATCAAACAGGGAGCAGGCCTATTGGGACCCCTGTGGGCGCACATCCTTTGGTGCTTGGGCCCACAAGTCTCACAGCCGGCCAGCCCCTGTCAATTAGAGCTTGCCCAGGGAGCAGCAGAGCTGGGTACTAGACCTGCGGATCCTTACACAACTCCCTGTACTGGGGGTTGCCATCTCTGTACTGGAAGGGAAAATATTTGCGGTCACAGGCTGTGGCTCAGTTGAAACACTGATATATCTGCAGTGGTTGTGGGTGGGGGCCGAGAAGAGACAGTGAAACAAGGGGCTAGGCCAATATGACCCTGCATCCCCTTACCTCCTGTTACATTGTTAGGCTACATCCTACACAGCACGAGAGACGCTCAACACAATGTGAGGATAGTCTCAAAGCCTATACTCCACCTCCCTCACCTACAACCCCACCACTGGCTGCAGTCACATTGTAGCACTCACTCTTAGCAGGGACGTTGTCTTTTCCCTGGACACGACTGCTTTTGTGCCTTGAGAGAGCGGATAACGACTTTGTGCAGAACTTCAAGGAAGAGCTTTGGTTTTGTGTTAGAGAGGTCGTTAACCAAGATTACGCCAGGTTTTTAGTAGCACACTTTTCCTTTCAAAGGCACTCCTAAAACTGGAGCGTATCAAAATTCACCAACCCCCTCCGTGCATTGTTAGTTCTGACATGCTGTAAAGAATTAGGTCTAACCTGACATTCTGTAAAGGGACTACAGCATTGTGTCCAATAGCTGCATTTTAGATACAATTTCTCTCTCTCACAATCACCCCCCCCCCGCAAACCCACAGGACAACAGAAGCTAACTAACTCCCAATAGAAGGAATTTGTGGGACCAGAAAAACGTACTGTGCCTCCCCCCGCCCCCCAAAAAAAAAAACCTAAAGGGAAGGGGTTCTTTATAGCACAGAGCCTGGGGAGTTGCCCCCAACTCTGGGAGACGTGCAATGCAGCGCGAATAGAAACGTATCATCAGACACTGGAGGAAGGGGCTAAGATAGGAAATGTACAAACACAAATTGCCAATTTATAAGTAGCAATCGCCGGAGATTCATGGTCAGAACAAAGATGAATCAGGCCACACTCCCCTTGACCAGGCGCCCGTGTGCACATACATAGAGCATGTTGTTCACCCTGTCACAATTTCAACCCCCTCCTCATTTCAGGGGAGCACAGCACTCCCATTTGGTAACTTGGTCAGCACCATGGCATAGGCAGGTCTGCTCCCCTTTGGAATGAAAACTATTTATGCCCATTAGGGTGAATGAAATAACATGGTTTAAAAAAAGGAAAGAAAACTGCTTCCACCTGAGTGAGGCTGCCTGGTTTTCTCTGGGGCCTGGGAGGTACTTGGGGTGCACAAGCGCTGAGAAGGAGTTTGACTGACAGCTGGACAGAGGGGAGGGTGCGGGAGAGGTTGTTTTGTGACCGTGGGAAGTGGGGAGAAGCAGTACTGTCACTTTTGATGATTGCTTATTTGTTGTCTGTCTGGGTCTGTCTCTATTTTAGATTGTAAAATTCTTATGGGCAGGGACTACCTCTTAAGTCCCTATTTAGACATTGCCTAGCACAATGGGGCCTCACCTTAGTTGGGGCATGTAGATGATATGAGAATACAAACAAATAATAATAATGGCTTGGAGAGTGGGGGGAAGGCCCTCCAGTCCAGCAGGGAGCTGCCTGAGGCGGCCAGATGTCTTTTCTTTCTTGGCCCAAAGTATTTCAATCCAAGGTGAAAGGCTGGCACGTTAATCTGGCAGTACACCAGGACGTCCACAACCACCAGCCTCTTAACTGACATTCACAACATTACTTTAACCCAGGGCTATGCTTAAGGACTTTTATTTTACCCAAAGGAGCTAACATAATAATGAAACAATTACAGTTTAAATTGCGAAGAAGTAGCCAGATGGGAACCTTCATGGATGAAGTCTCATGTTTGAAACCCAGGGTTCCCTGGAGCCACGGGTTCCAATTCCACCCTGGTTGGTTCAGCCTGCCATCATCTCCAGGAAGCACAGTGAAGTCCTATGCAGTCTACTGGGCGTGTGTAGCTAGGGACAAAAAGAAGGGTCCAACCCAGAGATCCTCTCTGTTCTTCATGCCCATTTAATATCCCTCGGTATTCTCATATCCGTGGGGCCTTGCCTTCCACTGTTGTGCTGGGTGCTATGCCCCAGCTGGTTTCCACCATCCCATCTCAGGGGTGCCGCTCTGTGTGACATAGTCTCTAAAGCCCTGTGGGATTCCTCGGGATGAAAGGCAGTGTGAAAATATAAGCTACCTATTTTGGGTTCCAGCTTCCCTAATGCATTTTGCCCATAAATATGCAATAACTGTAAATGTCCCCAGTGAATAGGTGATTTATATATAATACACAGCAACTGACCCATAGCCACAGTGCTGAAAGCACGACAATGGGATAGCAGCTGCAGTGAGGAGTTAATGAAAATTTAACATAATGTTATCTTAAGGGCAACAAATTCCAGTACATCACCCTTGGTGAGAGCCTGCATGGTGCTTGCACTTCTAAGTCTAGGTAATTTAGAAAACGTAATTACTTTGGTAATTATACTTTTAGGCTAGAGATTTTAGAAATATGACTCTTTGTTCAGCAAATGCAAGGTCACTATACACTGCTGTCTGCTGCTCACCTCCGGTCAGAGCAGGGTTAGCCATCTCAAGGAGGGACTCGAGTCTTTGGACGAAGAAGCATCACAGCATCATGGGTCCCTGCCTGAATGACTGAGAACGTTCACAGAGAACTCAAGAAACAAAAAATTGTGGATACAGACGGAACAACACTTTAAAGCGTGGAAGGCTCCCTTATATGGAGGGATCATTTCCACTTCCCATCTCTAAGCAACTACACAGCAATCAGACTTATGCTGTCCTGTTGCAACTCTTTGTTATCATCACTTGTTACAGCCTCATCCCTGACACTCTGAAGCTAGATGCTCTAGGTCAGCGGTTCTCAAACTTCATGGCACTGGGACCCCCTTCTGACAACAAAATTACTACACGACCCAGAGAAGGGGGACCGAAACCTGAGCCCAAGCCTGAGCCCCACTACCCCCGGATGTGGGAAGCCAAAGCCTGAGGGCTTCTGCCCCAGATGGTGGGGCTGAAGCCGAAACCTGAGCCCCATCATCCAGGGCTGAAGCCGAAGCCTGAGCCCCGCTGCCCAGGGCTGAAGCCTTCGGGCTTTGGCTTCAGTCCCGGGCCTGAGCAAGTCTAACGCCAGCCCTGCTGACCTCATTAAAATGGGGTCCTGACCCACTTTGTGGTCCTGACCCACAGTTTGAGAACCACTGCTCCAGGCGAAGCCAAGCAACAGGAGACACACTTACAACTTCTGTCTGACGCCCTCACATAGACACAGAATATTGGCAACATTTCTCTCATGGTCCAGAAACACTCAGACACTGTCTACACACAAATTGTAACATTTTTACTGTGCCAGTACAGTTAAAGTAATACAGGCTTCCTAGTGGGGATGCAGTTATGCCCTTATCCAAGTATTTCTCCCGATATAGCTTGCTCCTTATTAGCTGTGTGTGGACCAGGCCTAAAAGTCTGCACTTTGAAACCGCAAAGGGAAGATTGTGACAGTCATGTTAAAACTGTAGGTAATAGTCCAAGAAAAGTGGTAAGCTTTGAGAACCGGGGGGTTTTCCTCCCAGCATGACTGACCAGGCAGGCAAGGGAGGAGAAAATGAGACCAATACAAATGCTTGTCTGTTTTACTGTCAATTAACCCAATGCAAAACTTCTTGCTGTTAACCAAGGCACAGAGCACATGAAGTTACCATACTCTGCCACCATCATTACTGGACAGCACAAAAGTAGCTCTCCTCAGAACTGAGCTTACATTCTGATAAAGGAGCATCTTCCTGGCAAGGAAAGGGCAGCTGTATCACATGCACAGAGACTTATTACTGAGCTTCAAAGACCTACTTTTTCTTCCACGTTCCAATATATTTTGCAAGTATTCTCCATTCTCCTGGTCTGCACGTACTGGGCCCAGAGGAGTAAACATCTTCTTACAATACAAAATGATCCCTGATAACTCATGTGTTATGGCTTTCCTTAAGGAATGGAAATCTTGACCCTCACCCACTGTCACTGGTTAAATGACCTATGCAGTACAGAACAAGTACCACATGGGAGATAGAACTGGAAGAAATATTTTATCTGGGACCATCTGAAACAATTACACTAGGTCTCGCTATAGATCTTGCATCAGTTGCTATACAACCAGTCCTGGCTATTACGTTTTATGTAGTCACAGCCGGTAGCAGCCTGGGTGTCTCAGATGCTAAACCTGCCAGAAACACAGGTCATAACCATACATCTATGAATCAATAGTGCTCAGCATATTTCAGTTACTTTCACCGTTCAACGCATCTGATTCCTTTTCTACTCAGACAGGCAAAGTGGCTAAAAGAAAGAAGCTTTTCAAACTGAAATGCTATTTGCCTAAGATTTTAAAGAAAAGAGCCCCATAGCCCCAGAAGTTTCTTAAAACCATGGCACACGTGCACACAAAAGAATGTGGAAAGGAGGCAGAAAATAGGGCTGTTGATTTTCAAGATATATGCTAGACAATTAGAAGTGCTGGATCTATAAACATCCTTTAAAAAAAAACCAAGCCAGCCAACAGGTCTAATAGTTTTATGTTTTCCCCACTGCCCATTGTGTGCAATCCCCTCCTAGAAGCTTGTAAAACAAACATTCTTTCCCTGTGGATTTGATCCCATTGCGTTTAACCAGCACATTTCCCTATTTTTCTAGTGGAGCTGTCGTTACGGAGTCTTTATATTTATACTTCCTGGGCTGAGCTGTTTAGTGGATAGCTTTGTGCACAGGCCTTGTAAACTGCTGCTACAGAGATGGAAGGAGGGTGGGGGTGACACTTTGTCCCTCTTTCAAAAAAATGTCCCCTCTTTAAATAAATACACACACATACATAAAAGGGTTCTCCACTTAAAAAGAGATTAATTTTGTTTTAAATGATATTTCAGCCATTGTTCTCCAGATCCTTTTAAGGCTGTCCAAAAGCAGGCTAAACTCCTGAATGGATTGCCCTTTAACAATTTTCCATACTCCCTTCTTCTAAGTTAAACTTCTAAATTTGGAGAAAAATATAACTCCTGGGTGGGGGTGAGAGACGGTGAATTTCTGATACCCTGGTATTCATGACAACTTACCCAGCATGACAACAGAGACATCCTAACCTGGATTGCTGCTGTCAATTTGATAATCAGAATGTGATTTGAAATAAAAACATCTCGGGTGCCAACTCACTACAGCAGCTAGTAAAAAGATGCAGGAATACCTGGAAATTGAGGAGACTCTGCTCCAGTTTGGATATCATGAGGTGTTTTATAAAAACAGGGTGCATGGCTACACTTGGATTTCAGAGAGCACACATGGCAAGCCAGGAAGTGAATCTGCATGTGTGTTTGAGCAGAGAGAGAACAGGTGGTGGGAAGGAGATGAGACGTTACCTCCATGCCATCAGAATCACCCCAACACAAAGTATCCCAGAAATTCAGAGCAAACACTCCTTAATTGGAGAGCGCAGGGCAGATTTTCTTGAGCGCCCAGCAGCTAACAGCTGCCATGTAGATAACTAAAGATTTGAGAATGTGGGTGCTGTGCACTTTGGAAGATCTGGCCTCACTTTTGCCCAACACATTTGTGCATGAGGCCTCTACAAGTCACTCCCCGTCTTAGGGCTAGGCTGAAAGCTACTGTAATCTACATTTAAGTAGTACAAGCAGTTCTGATCCTTCTGCCAATGAAAGGGAATGTGGGGCACATCAACAGTGACATTTTCTTTCAGGTGCCCTTCCTATCTGCCCTGTGTACAATCATCTGCGGGACTTACTTGTTGCTGTCCCGATACTGATAGATATAACAGCCTTGAGGCATCCCGCTTTCCTTGTCCAATGTAAACGAGAGCTTCAGCTGCAAGGGGGGAAAAAAAGAAAAGAAAAGAAAAGCACATTTAGGCTGAGTTCTCACTCACTACAGCAACTTCATGAAAGGCTTGTGGGAGAAAGCAAGCTCACCAAGACTGACACGCAAACACTGTGGCCTGGAATATAACATGGGGTTCCAAACCTCAGTGAAAAGTCACATGCATTGCAGAAAAGCTCTCTCTTTTTCCACCCTTTGTTACTATAAAGTGTTTGTGGTTCCTCTGAAATGTATGGGTCATAACGGTTCACCCCTCCAAACCCACCCACACACACATCCCTTCACCAAAGCTATTGCGGTTCTCCTCAGACACTAAAGAAATGAGTGTTCTCCATCAGCAGCTGTAGTTCCCACGAGCCTCTTTCTCTGAAAGCCTTCCCGGCTTCAACTCATTCCTCCAGTGCATTAGAACAGAGGAGAAACCACAGAGGGAAAGGTGACAGATTTTTCCTTCTGGGCAGAGTTATTAAAGAGCTGTTAGGAGGGTTTGTAGTTTGGACCAGTGTCCAGCAGGAGGCTAGGATGTGACCTGGAAAGCTGCTTCCATTGCAACTCCAAGATGGGATTCGGTAAGAGTTTTCAGATTTCATATGTAACCTAGTCCAGTTTTATTTAAGGGGGAAAAAACTAATCCTGTTTCAACAGCAGTCAGAACAAAAGGAGTTCTGTAGGGAGAATGGGTTCTCTATATCCTAAGTCACCAGAAAACAGAACGGGGCTGACCTTTCAAATACAGACGTATGGCTTCGGCAGTCCGGGGGGTCCCTCTTGATCCAAATGGAGGCGGCTCTGATCAAGAGTAATCATCATGTGCTGTACCCAAGAGGTGGGTGGCAGCATTCGTCTCTATTTACAACAGTTAGGTGCAGACCTCATGCTCCTGGCAAATCACTTCTGTTTCCCCAGCCTGGCAAAGTCTGGAGACCCCAACGTGTACTGTGCACTTTGGACAGGATAGGCAGTGTGCTTTGGAGAAAGTAGTGATGGTATTTATGTACCAGGGCCCAGATTTCTAAAGGTATTTGGGCACCAAACTCCCATTGAAACCAGGAGTAGGGTGCCTAACTATGTTTAGAAATCTAATCCCAGGAGGGACTGCTTTAGTTTTGATCTAGGCTGAATGGAGTAATATTAAAGAAGGGGGCCCATGAACACCTGGATGCTGAAGGACACTTGAAATGAATTGGGGAGCCCATCTCTTTTATAAAGGCTTGACCCACAGAATTTGAAGTGAGTTTACTATGGTGGGTCTGCTCTTTTTAAATGCAGGGAGATGAAGAGCCCACTGCTAAGCCACTGCATTTATTTACAAATTCCTCTGGCTTACGAACTCCAAGGAAATTGCTACTGAAAATTAACTGCCTATTAGGGAGAAAACGCTGTATTAAAACTTTGTTTTACCAGTAAACTGTTAACACAACCGAAGTTCTGGATCATTAGCTGTTGTACAGATTTTTCCTTCTCGACAGGATAACAAATACAAAGTAATACAGTGTGCTCTTTCACAGATAAAACTGAAGCTGCTGAAAACTCAGTCATCACTGATCCTGAATAGAGAAATCCACCTGAACTGCTGCATGTCTTGCAGTTCCATGCCAGGTGACTGAAATACACTCCCCCTTAGTTATTTCCTGTGCACATCGCTATCCCATGCATACTCCTTGGACTTACAGGTAAATAAACACATACTTATTTTGCGTCAATCCATGTAATAAGTGCCATAAGAATGGCCCTACTGGGTCAGACCAAAGGTCCATCTAGCCCAGTATCCTGTCTTCTGACAGTGGCCAGTGCCAGGTGTCCCAGAGGCAATGAACAGAACAGGTCATCATCAAGTGATCCATCTCCTGTCGCTCATTCCCAGCTTCTGGCAAACAGAGGCTAGGGAAACCATTCCTGCCCATCCTGGCTAATAGCCATTGATGGACCAAATGCCATGTTCCATATACTCCTATTTCCTGTGAGTAGCTACTTTTCTAGGGACATAGTTATCTTACTTCTAGCAGCAAATTTCTAAGACCCACCCGTGGAACAACTAGAGCATAGTGAACTGAGTAAGGAGTTGGGAGCTGCCAGAAGAGAAATAGGTTTTATTTTCAATTGTGCCGGTTTAACCAAAGCTTCCCTGTCTTTGTAAAACAATTAGGCCCTGACTTGGGGAATCCATATCCCGAGCCAAACTAATACCAACTATCCCTGGCCACAGCTCCACACAAGCCCTGAAGAATCTGGAAAAGTGGCAGTAAATCACATTTCAGGTTTATTTTGAGGGAATACAGCAAGGAAGGTGCAAAATTGTATATCTAATTTCAATCAGCCTTGACAAACCAAATCCGATGGGCACCAATTGACATTGTTATGAAGTCTGTCCATGTCATTCCTGGATCGACAGCCATGAGAACTAAGCTACCCTCAGTGCTTATATTTTGCCCTGTCACAATTCTGGTTAACTAAATTAGCCTCTCTAGTACTGCACAACTAACCTTCCTTTCTCCAGCAAAACTCACTGCTGGGAACCATGTCAAGGTTCCTTCCCCACTCTGAACTCTAGGGTACAGATGTGGGGACCTGCATGAAAACCTCCTAAGCTTACTTTTACCAGCTTAGGTTAAAACTTCCCCAAGGTACAAACTATTTTACCCTTTGCCCTTGGATTTTCGCTGCCACCACCAAACGTTTAACCGGTTACTGAGAAAGAGTTGTTTGGAAACGTCTTTCCACCCAAAATCCTCCCAACCCTTGCACCCCACTTCCTGGGGAAGGTGTGGTAAAAATCCTCACCAATTTGCATAGGTGACCACCGACCCAAATCCTTGGTTCTTAAGAACAATGAAAAAACATTCAGCTTCTGAAAAGAATAATTTTAACAGAAGTAAAAAGAATCACCTCTAGAAAATCAGGATGGTAAATACCTTACAGGGTAATTAGATTCAAAACATAGAGAATCCCTTGACGCAAAATCTTAAGTTACAAAAAGACACAAAGACAGGAATATCCATTCCTTTCAGCACAGCTCATTTCCTCAGCCATTTAAAGAAATCATAATCTAACGCATATCTAGCTAGATTACTTACTAAGTTCTAAGACTCCATTCCTGTCTGTCCTCGGCAAAAGCATCACCCAGACAGACCTACTGACCGCTATTCCTACCTACATGCCTCCAGCTTTCACCCAGATCACACCACACGATCCATTGTCTACAGCCAAGCTCTACGATACAACCACATTTGCTCCAACCCCTCAGACAGAGACAAACACCTACAAGATCTCTATCAAGCGTTCTTACAACTACAATACCCACCTGCTGAAGTGAAGAAACAGACTGACAGAGCCAGAAGAGTACCCAGAAGTCACCTTTTACAGGACAGGCCCAACAAAGAAAATAACAGAACGCCACTAGCCGTCACCTTCAGCCCCCAACTAAAACCTCTCCAAAGCATCATCAAGGATCTACAACCTATCCTGAAGGACGACCCATCACTCTCACAGATCTTGGGAGACAGGCCAGTCCTTGCTTACAGGCAGCCCCCCAACCTGAAGCAAATACTCACCAGCAACCATACACCACACAACAGAACCACTAACCCAGGAACCTAACCTTGCAACAAAGCCCATTGCCAACTGTGCCCACATATCTATTCAGGGGACACCATCATAGGGCCTAATCACATCAGCCACACTATCAGAGGCTCGTTCACCTGCACATCCACCAATGTGATATATGCCATCATGTGCCAGCAATGCCCCTCTGCCATGTACATTAGTCAAACTGGACAGTCTCTACGTAAAAGAATAAATGGACACAAATCAGACGTCAAGAATTATAACATTCAAAAACCAGTCGGAGAACACTTCAATCTCTCTGGTCACTTGATTAGAGACCTAAAAGTGACAATTCTTCAACAAAAACAGACTCCAATGAGAGACTGCTGAATTGGAATTAATTTGCAAACTGGATACAATTAACTTAGGCTTGAATAGAGACTGGGAGTGGATGGGTCATTACACAAAGTAAAACTATTTCCCCATGTTTCAGAGTAACAGCCGTGTTAGTCTGTATTCACAAAAAGAAAAGGAGTACTTGTGGCACCTTAGAGACTAACCAATTTATTTGAGCATAAGCTTTCGTGAGCTACAGCTCACTTCATCGGATGCATACTGTGGAAAGTGTAGAAGATCTTTTAGACACACAAAGCATGAAAAAATACCTCCCCCACCCCACTCTCCTGCTGGCAATAGCTTATCTAAAGTGATCACTCTCCTTACAATGTGTATGATAATCAAGGTGGGCCATTTCCAGCACAAATCCAGGGTTTAACAAGAACGTCGGGGGGGGGGGGGGGTGTTAGGAAAAAACAAGGGGAAATAGGTTACCTTGCATAATGACTTAGCCACTCCCAGTCTCTATTCAAGCCTAAGTTAATTGTATCCAATTTGCAAATGAATTCCAATTCAACAGTTTCTCGCTGGAGTCTGGATTTGAAGTTTTTTTGTTGAAGAATTGCAACTTTCATGTCTGTAATCGCGTGACCAGAGAGATTACACTGGATTCTGGCTAAGTTCTGGTGTTTGTGGGGGAGTAGAGGTGGGCAAAAAGCCAAAAATAAGAAGGGAGAAAAGCTACGAGATTCAATAGGGCTAGAAGAACCAGCTGAGCACTGTGGGATGCAAACTGTCTCATGCACAGAATTTGTGAGCCTAGCCTTAGTGGACTGCAATACACTGCCCATGAGGACTTTAATGCTGGATTACTGGTTTCCCTTCTCCATTTAAACCATTCTAAAAAGACAAATCTATAACTGGAGGCATGAGCACAAACCCTGATGACTTTTAGTGGGAGATCATATCGGACAGTCCCATCAACTTCCAGTGGGCCTTGTGCTTCTAGTCACGTAGGTGCTTCTGCAAATCCCATCCGTACGTCTTTAGATCTTCTCACAGCTACAGCAAATCTACAGGTACTTCCTAACGCACGCCACAGAGAACCAGCTGCATGGGCTATGTCTGCCCATGCAGGATCACTCAGACACAGACTGTCGGAGTAAAATAGCCAACAATGTGGGAGAGGGCTTATTTTAGAGCAGAGTTGGACTTTTTAATACCTCCACTTACATATATAATTCAGCAGACATACCAAAATATCTCGCAAAATCCACCTAGAGTATCAGTATACCCATTTCTCAGACTGGCAAACTAAGGCATTGGTAAACCAAGTTAAGTGACTCGCCCAATGACACACAGAGGCAGTGGCAGAGTCGGAAATAAAACTCACACATGCTTTCTCCTAGTCCCTATGAAGATCCCTGACACCAGACAACATGGTCCTTACTATATTGTCCTATATAACCATCTTCTCCATTCACTCCTGCCCAAAACCCATTAACTAAATAGTAGGAATTCTACTGATTAACTGAATTAAGAAAGTCAAATGGGAGGTTGGGAGGATTTACTAATACAGTAGATGTCCCTGAGCAGATTATCTGCATTATCATTCATCCCATCTGATTTGCTCTACAACTGCAGAGATGTCACTAGACATCCAAAGTACAGAACCCAAACGTGCTGTTACAATACCCCCTCTGACACAACCCCCACTCTTTGTCCATTTGACAGCCTTGCTACAGGTCTCTGAATCTGCTCCCCCCTTCCCGCTCCTCATCAGAATCCAGAGACTTGCAGTGCAACCGATGAACAAACAGGAACACAAAACACGGAAAGGCCACCCATCTCCAAATAAAAGCCTCCTGTCTTTGTGCCTGGGGGGAATGTTTCCTACAAGTTCCGTGTGACCCTGTCATGGTGACCAAGACCCCCTCAGAGCAGGCAATTTCTGGATTATGCATTTGCAATCCCTCGGCTTTATCACACGCCTTCCGGCTCACTGGGGAAAGGAGGAGGGCGTTAGCAAATGTCTCATCCATCTGTATTCTTGTGCGATTTGGCTTGCACTGCCTCCTTCAGCTAGCAGACCCTTGAAATCCACGGACTAACAAAGGACTGTGTCCAGTTCAATCGCTCTCCACACAAAGAAAGCCTCTTCGCGCTATGTGGGCGAATTCCGTGAGAAAGGGAGCTGGAATGTGGCATTACTGAGAACAGAACCTTACCTACCAAACCAGCCTCATCAATAATGAAGATGTCTGAGGGGTAGGGAGGTATGTGAATAAGAGCTGTCAAAAGAAGTGGTAGGGCTCCTGGGTGGATATAGTGCTGAATAGCCTCTCTCGCCATTAGCAGAGACAATTGTAATGCCCCTGACAAAAGTCAAGAGGCGGTTCACAGAAGCCAGAGATGGAGGAAATCTCTCTGATCAACATCATGCTCAACAGAGGACACTGATACTGTCATGCAGAACACCTAGCCCACTCTCTCGCCGCAAAACCCACCTGTGCACCACCACAGCTCCCTGGATTGTTAAATACTCCCCTGCTCTCTATTTCTGTCACCGTGGAGGGGAAACCAGAGTCAGTCGAGAAAGGGGATGTTCTCCGATTCCTGCCCCGCCTTCCATCAGAAGATCTCAAAACTCCATACAAACGATTAAAGCTTCAACATGCATCCCAGGCGGGAAAGGATTAGAACGCCTCTTACAAAGAGCAGGAGAAAGATACGTCCAGGCAGAGACAAGAATAGAGCCCTGCATTTCAACAAGAGGCAGTGTTGCCCAGTGGACAGTGCACTGGATTGGGATTAAGGAGAGCTGGGTTCTATTGTGCCCGGCTCTGCTATTGGCCTCAATTCCCTCCCTGCACTTGTTGCCTTACCTGTGAAATGGGAAAGTGACACTCACACTCCTTTGCAACGTGCTTTGAGCTCGAGGGCTGAAAAGCTTACACGAGCGCTAGGTTTTACTATTATTTTACTATTATTTTATAACTCCATGTTCCCAGCTCTCACCCTGCCCCCCCTGAATTCTCTGCCCTCCAGTCACAGGCAGGGCAGGGGCATTTTCTCTTGGACCAACGATTTCTAGTTCTTCCTACTGCCCACCCAGACAGGCATCACCCTCCTCTGGCTGCATCCCTCCAGCATTCTGGGCAGGGACGGCTTCTATCTGTGTCGGTACAAAGTTCAGCACAACAGGGACCCAGGGTCCTGACTGGGGCATCTGGGTGCTGCAATACTAGAGAGATTTATTAATAGTCAGCATAACTGTTCTGTTCACACCACCCCGTACGGGACCACTCCCTCTAGTTTGTTCAGCAGTGCAGCCACTAGCAGAGCCTGGCAGAAACAAAGCTGAATTCATGAGGACGGGGGGATATCAGCTCCTATTTTCAGGCAGGTTCCTGCCCTCATTCCAATTTGCTCACACAGGGGAATTCACTCCTGTGCTGCAGCCCCTTTGCACCAACAAAACGTTGGTGCAGAGAGGGAACAAGACTCCCCAGGGGATGCCCACAGTGCAGTAGACCCATTGTGGGAGTCTCAGGAGTCTCAAAGCTGCCTTTGCCAGCTCCACACCACCCGCTTCCTGCTGGAGGCCCGGGTGGGCCACAGGCAGGTGAGGGGCCGTTGAAGGTGTAGGGGGTCTTGCGGTCTGGTGGTTCTGTGCCACTGTAGTGGCCCGTAAGGGTCTTTGCAGGAAGGTATAATTTGGGCTGCCCTATCCCACGCCAGGGGCTTTCCCTTTGTCCCTGGCCCAAAGACCCCAAGACTCGCTGTGGTTTTGACAATTCAGCCACCAGCTGTCCTCATTTTTAATCGAAAGGTTTAGACCTGCAGCAATTACAAGCCCAGGCATGTAACAGAGCCAGGCAGCTCAAATCAGGATTAAGGGTTAGGAAGGAGCAGCCTTCCGGCTTCTGAAACTTTGCCAGAACCTATACTGCCTTGACTAGGCGAATGTTTGCACCCATTGAGAAATGGTTTGGCTTGGCACCTCTTTGTTCCCAGTCCTTGGCTCTCACCAGAGACCTTCTGTCATCTGACAGAGAGGGGAGGTTTTTCAGATGCATGCCCCACGCCAGAGATGTAGTATCAATTCAGCTTAAATAAGCAGGTCAAACGTTTCAAGTTTCCCAGTCCTGGAACAATTTAGGGGGCAGATTCTGCCACGCTTAGTTCCGTCGAGTAGGAGCTTAGTGTGCAAGAAGCTCCACTGAAATCAGTGGGAATGCTCAGGAGTCCCCTGAGCAAGAGTCTGAGGAGCAGAACGGTGTCCGAAAGGCACAGAAACATCACTGATTCCAAGGTTATATGAAAAAGAATAGAACAGAGTCTCCTGAATGTTTTGGCCCGTGTTCAATTCTGCCAGCGTTACCGGGGCATGCCCCTCCCTGTGCCTCGCTTTTATCAACAAGAAAGAGGTGACTTCAGTACTGCCCTGTTATCAAGTAAGGCCAAGAACTGGTACTGAACCTCTCTCTAGGAACAAAGGTTTCTCACTCTAAGACAAGCTCTAGAGAGTTTTTTAAGAACAAACTTAGTGAACAAGCAGGTTTCGATGCCCCGCCCAAGCTTCAGTTTTGACCTGAAAAAAAAAAAAAAAAAAAAAGCCCTGAAGTCCTGACACTCCACTTTTCAAACCACAAAAAATGAGCCTTGCTCCAGTAACGTAATTGTGGAGCTTTCTGGCACCTTGTCCTTTAAAAATACATCCATCTGCCTGCACACAGGGCCATCAAACTCAATCTTGTTCAGAATGGATTTCTCAATTCATTAGAGCTGGAAAGTCTGTAGTGATGCTGGCCGGTCAGACTGAACGATCCCTAATAGAAGCGCAGTCTGTAAACCTCACAGCTGTGTTTTCACTTAAAGAAACTTACACTGAATGCGATGCATCTCCTCTCTCCAGAGTGCTTTCCTACTCTCACTGCAGTTAGAAACTTCAGGAGAGAGATCTCTAGCAGAGATTCTGCTTTGCTCAGGTTGTGCCTTTCTCCTGAAGCCCGTAAGAGAAGGCCAGACTGTGTCTAATAAGAGAGTGATTGAAGGACCCTAGCCGGGAAAGCTCGTTGTTAGATCAGTGGCCTTTACTGGGCACGTGTGAGGCCCTTCTTTTTGCCTTTAAGAAAAGGGGGCACCCCTGACCAAGCTCAGCATTTAGTTACAGATTTGCTGTTCCCACCAGTTTAGGCAGGCCTTGAGTGGTCACTTGACATGCTTGCCGTCTTGCCTCTTCAAGCAAACCCCCCTGGTTTTCAGTCCTCTCCATTCTCCTACATTTCTAGTTGAAGTTCACAGAGAGAAACATGAAGCAGTTATTTCTGCCTCTGTGCTCACCGTCTGGCTTTCCTGCTTCCCCCTGCAAGGCCTGGATGGAAGCAGGACAGTGAACCAGGCCTGCCACCAGCCCCTCAGACAGGAGGAGGGGGAGAGGGCATTTGCAACAGCTCTCTCCTACTCCCAACCCCACACATAAATAAAGCCACCCACCCTTGAAACCTTAGCGACACTGAGACCATCGGCCAAAATACAAAGCAGGAACAGGAAGGGATAAGCAATTGATCAAACCCAACAATCAAAGGGATCTAGAACAAGCTAACTTTTTCGCAGGACAAAGGCACTCAGAAGTGTCTGGTTGTAAAATGACAGGTCCCAATCACAAGTATCCTACAGAAAAAACCCCAGGCCAAGCCCTTCATTTATGATGCAGAGACGTGACTTAGGAAAAATAAACCACAGAAGAAAGTTTTTGATTTATTTTAAAAGTTCATTTCCTTTTCATTCACAAACTTGTATTCAAAGCCTTGATACGTTCAGTGGGGGAAAGGTTCCTTTGTACTCACTTCTGCCTACAAAGGACAAGAATAGCACAGTTATCCTTGGGTTTTATTTGTCTTGCATCATTCAATCATTTCAGGTGCCACCATCACATCCTGTGTCTATGGACCTGAGCCAAGGAGTTACAGACGACAGAGATTCATTCACACGTGGACAAAGGGGCAACCCTTGAAATCTATCCACTGTCTAAAAGGAGTTTTAACTACTTCCTGGTATTGCTTCTGCTCCTATCCCGAGTCCTCCTGCCAATGCTTGTAGTTTAACAAATCGCAGTGAAGCATCTTTCCTCTCTCCTGTTGCTGTGTGAAAAGCCCACACAAACAACAGGGGAAACTGGACTGACTATACAGAGGAAACCATTGAAACCGACCATACACAAAACACTGCACAAAGCACACACACACTAGAGGACGGGGCGGGGGGGAGAAGCAGGGGTGTTTTATTTAACTAATGTATTTTATAGGCAATGTAGGTGTTACCTGTAACACTATGTTAAGAAATATCTCACTGAACTGTTTTTCACTTACTTCTTTGGGGACTAGGATACTGGTCGATGAAATTAAAATATTTTACAATAAAAGCAAAACATCCCTAGGAAATGCCACATAAAAAAAGGGTGGCACTAACGAGATTCACGCCAAACTTCACTCCTCAATCCTTTTGCTTTTCTTACATCCTGTCCCCTCGCCTTTGTTTAAAACATTCCCTGATCTTCAGGGCAGGGAAAGGAACTAGCCTCCTTGCCGGCCTGTCCTGCACCTTGTACACCACTGTTGCTGCTAACTGATAAAATACAATAGGAGTGATTGATTTGGCTTCTAATCTATGTCAAATTATGTGAGGGGAAGCACCGGAAGAGCCCCATGCAAGGCTCCTCTATTATGGTTTTTGCAGGTGAGGGGGGAGCTGGGCAGGTCTAGATTTTTCTGTGTATTGTGTGTGGCTGGAGAAGGTGGGGTGGACTTTGCTGTCCCTATTATCTGACATGATTATAATCTAAATTTGTATTTTTCATGGGCTGAGAGTGAACGGATAGTCAGGTTTTGTACATTAAAGTGTTTAAATCAGGCCCCCAATGTAACCCCGGCATCATGAACAGTTTTTGTTTCTCCCTAATGTGCCCATTAGTAACCACTGGTGCAGGGAGGATATAGGGCGGGAATGGACCTAGGGTCTGATCAAATAAGGCAAATCCTATTTTCTTAGGTTTGTTCATGTTAACTGTTTTCCCCTGCTAAGATGTTAATGAAGCTCACAGATCTCAGGCGCACAGATTAGTCTGGGATCCAGGCACTGTCTCATTCCTTAGGGATATTTGTGGAGTTACATCTGAAGACAGATCAAAGCTCATTACTTTCCACCCAAAAGATAAATACATGAAAACACGGACAGTACTTACATGATAAGGGCTCTGAAAAGTAACAAAAACAATCACAACAGCCTTTCTACATTATTTTTTGCTGACCATTAAACTGGAGTTGGAAATATTCCCTATTTATAAAAATACCCTCTTTATAACACTATAACACTAATTTCTGTTTAAATTCCATCCCATTCTTTTACAGACACTGGGGAAGTACGGTGTGAAATGTCTAGGGTCCCTGGAGCCATAAAGTCCAGATTCCAGTGTGGCTTACTCAACCTTTAATCCTTCCCAGATCGATATTTTGAATACCATGCACCTTAATGTATGGGGTTGTTATGAACTGTGAGGACCTGTCTTCTCTGTGTGATCATCGATGACATAACACTTTTCACAAGATTGCAGGGTGTGGTCCAATGTCCTAGGTCAAATTTCCCCTTCCCGCACTGTTCTAACAGCATGCTGTATGCTCGATGCCAGACTGGCTCCAGGATTCCATTCTACAAGGGGCTGCATTTCAGCAATGAAGCCATGTCTATATGTACTTATTTGAAAGGGGCTCTGGGATCCTTCACTATGAAAAGGTGCAATAAAAAAAAAGAGTAAGGTGGTATTTTTATATGGCCAAAACGATGTCTGAACCTGCAGAGCCACTGTCAATCATGGGATTGTAATGGGTGGGGTATGGTCACTGAGGCTCTTCCAGCATTCATGCACAGCAGGCTCTTTATAACTCTTTATTTGACATTGTTATTTAACATACGTAAGGGGCTTGACATGTTTTACGGTCAGTAGCTGTGGTTAGGGTTTGTAAACAGTATTGCGCTTTTGCAAAATGAAGATACATAAAATGTAAAACAGTATTTTTAAAACCAGTCACAAATCCATGAACTTTTGTGTCATGATTCCTTTTCCCTACCAAATCTAAACCACAACACAAACACACACAGGATCAGGAAGCTCAGATGTGTACAAACCATGTTTTGAGTTCCAAAGACATCAGGGATTTATTCTGCTATTTAGAGTTGTGGGTACAAGCACATTGTAGGAGGAGAAGGGAATATAAAAACTGAACCAAAGCATGAGGTATTTACTAAATAGTCTGCTTCGGCAAGTGTAAGAAAATTACAAGGTTTCCTCCCTTTGGGAGCACAGTATACTAGCAACCTGGTCATAAAAATCTAATCATTCCCTTCCAGCTCTGACCCCCACCCACTCCCAAAGAAGGTCACAGGACAACTGAAATTTCAAATTCCTGTTTTTAATATACATCCCCATGCTGTAAAGTCCATTGGGGCAGTGATGAAAACATTAGTTGGATTGTGTCCTTTGAAATAATCCTCACTGTAGACTCCAAAAAGTATCTTTCCCTATAGATGCCCGACTTTTGTAGATCAAGACAGCTGCAGCAGTCTTCTCTTTTTCACAGAAAACTTGCCTCATTCAAGCCTTGCAACTAGCCAATTTTATGGATTTGGGGGAATTGTATAGTTTTTCCCCTCTGGTCATTCCTTGATTTGGAGTTGTTCCTATTAAGGGCTAAAATTTTAAAGAGCAGAAGCCAACACAACACTTTACAGAGACCGTCAACCTCTCAAAATTAGTTATTTATTTTAAAAAAATAAATTACAGGAGACATTCAGCTTCTCAGCCACGTTTCCATTCATAGTGTTCTGTTTTTTTAAAACCCTCGAGCCCAATCCCTAATTTCTCCATGGAAAGACACTCAAGACAACACTCACAAGAGAACAGAACCAACATGATCCTACCAATGCAGCATTAATTAGCTCTTCTGATTTTTGAAAGACACCCTTCAAAGTAAATACAACCAATATCTCCCAAGCTCCTTATGAAGGAGACAGAAACAATGCCCAGAGAGTTAGAAGGGAGCTAATAAATTCTGAAAGTGCAGAACAGAAGAGGGGGTTAACTCTGGTGATTAAATTAGCTGCTGCATGAACACATTGCAATGCACTGCATCACTCAAGCACTGGACAAAACATATGGCAACAATGGAAAGCGCTGCCCAAGAGGTCACCTTTAATATGATTAGCTATGGACGCCTGAAACGAGATCTCCCAAATGCCAATGTGCTAAATCTCCATTATGCAGGGCAGAGAGCACCCTCTCAAAGCCTTTCAGGCTCTGTGAATCCAGCACAAATGGCTGCTGTATGTTAAGTGATGTGCCCAAGTCCATTGAAAACAGGACAAAAAATGGGCATTCAGGACACTCAATTTACTGAGAGTGGCATTGTTCCTGCCTTTCCATGGCACCAGCAGGGGTAGTCTCCAGGGTGCCCCATTTGACAGCTGGGTCACACCACGTGCCTCCCTGTTCTGCTTGGACTTTTCAACTCCTCTGGCCTGCATTCACCAGCAGAATTTGCTTCTTTGAAGTTAGAGAAAGCTGCCTCATCTATCACTGACATGAAGGGCTTCAAAAGGCCTGGGAGTTAATTCACTTCTTTACAACTGGAAAGGCTTTTGCTGCAGGGAAGGAGGGAGGGAGGCAGTGGAGGAAGAGTAATGAAATCCAAAGGGAGCCAAATGATGCTTTCCTCCACTAGAAGCCAGGGCTGGAAGTGCTCACTGCTGGCACAGCCCACGGTGGGAGAAAGGAGACTCTTTGGGGAGATGCCATTAGCTACTTCCAAAGGCCTCGGTTCATATTTACCACAGCCACCGTGTTACTTCACTTGAGATTTTTTTCCAGGCCTGGTGACTGTACTGTAGCATTTACTGAGTTCGTTTGGAAGCCCTGCTCGCAGAAAGGAGAAGCAAATTGCTTTTCTAAAGGGCTTTTTCTTTTTTTAATCAACCCTCACGCTGCTTTCCATAAACTGAGCCCCAAGCTGATTTTCCCATTTCAAACAGAAGAATGAAAGCCCCTGCTAGGATTCACCAGTTTCAGTCATTTCATAGCCATCTACACACGCAGCGTGAGCCATTAACCTACAGCGCAAAGGGACTCAGAGCAGGCTATGGCAGAGCAGAGTTATGCTACCACATCTGCACTAGGGGGCATCTCACACCCCAGGATTTCTTCCTAGCAAGTGACACTTCAGCTCTTTAAAGTAAAACCCAATTACAGTAAGAGCAATAACCAGCAGGTTATCTTGTTGACTATAATGAAAAGAAACACCTGATGATGAGATTAAAGATAATCATGTGAGTCATTTTGCATGAATACTTGTATGTAATCAGGTGAAGCTCTTCAGTCTACTGAACTGTACCCCAGTGTACTTTGGGGCAAAGGGCGTAGCTCCTTGCAAAGTCTCTGCAGGCTCTATTTTTAAATGTATAAAACTCTAGAGAGTGACTAATCAGGTGCATAGCAGGGGCAGACCCTAAGGCAACCTTCCTACCCACACTCCACATCTACCTGCTGCTGCTCCTTGCTTGGGTGAAACTGACCGAGATAATTCTCAGGGGGCACACAGCTCATCTCTGTGTGGGTCCCTGCAATTAGAAAGATTTAGTGACAACGCACTCGCAAATACATTGTAGGTAACAAACCTGCCCTGGTTCCTACTGGTGATGGGGAAAAGGTAAAAAAATCACCAGATAAGTTCTTATGATAAAGCCTCCTTCCATCTCTGACGTCCATGTCAAATTCCAGCATCAATGAATATAGCACAGAACATTCCATCTAAAACTGACACTGAGCATGCCCCGTGGCAATCTTCCGTCTAGTGGGAGGTTTTTACCCTCTTAAAAATAAGAGGCCAGAGCACACGGACTTCAACTGGAACTGCCAGTGCTCAGCATGTCTGAAAATCAGGCAAAGTTTTATAATGGGAAACCGACAAAACAAGGTAGGTTCAGCATTAATGGGTTTTGGAATCTCCTTAGGAGATCTTCCAGAAAGAAAACAGACTTTCGTTCTCTCCGTCGACTGGCTGAGAATTCATGACGTTCAAGAAAGCGCTTGTTGCTAGCTCCTAGTTCTTGGCCTGCCTTAAGTCTTTACCCCAAACTGCACTTTGCAGAAGAATGAAAGCTAGTGGCTGTTTGTGCAAAATGTGAATTCTCTGTGTCTGGCATAAAGACAGCCACAGACCTACTGAACAATCACAGCCTGGATAAACACAGGACTGCCTGCCAGGGGTCCTAGTCAACAACAATCCAAGAAATCCACCAAACGGAAGAATTCAGTCACAAGATGTAGGTTTCCGTTGGCAGTTTTATTAAAGAGGATAAGTTTAGACGGTGTTGCTCCGTTGTGTCTTTCTGGGCACAGGGAGGAAAAGTTCACTTATCTACTTTAATGTTCTACGTGAGACAGTAGCTTCAAAATCGTAAGTGGGAAGGGACGTCAGCAAGTTCACGCCAAGGAGTAGCTGTTTCTCACTAAGGTGAAGGATGTGGGTATTTGGGGTCAGCTCTCTGAGCTGAACATCAGGGGTGGATTTCGTCGTCATAAAAAAAAGACTGCCTATACATCATCTTGTCAGCGCTGGCATGTTGAAAACCATTGCTTCAGGTAATTGGCTCTAGTCGATACCCTTGACAGTGACGGAAATCCCATTTATATACAGTATTTACATCTGGCCACTCTCTCAGCGTTTACTGTCATCGTTAGTTTATTTTACCCAGCTTTCACAAAGCACAGAGACATTGTGGTAACAGAAGCTCCCTCTATCTAACTGATGATGACCTCAGGAAACACTAGTGACTTACAACCATTCCAGGGACAGCAGGCTGGGTATTACATAATTGCACCACATACACTACTATAAGGAGCGTACTGAACCACTTGCAATTCTCTGCCTCTACAGACCAAAGTTCGTAGCCTCAAACAAGACAGCCACAGCAGACCCTTCTGCTAAACCTGGTAAGCTACATTACTGGCATGGTAGAGCTTAAACAGAAGTAACATTTAAAACACCCTCATATTAATCAAAATCTCTTCTACAATGTGGAGAACCTGACCATTTGCAATAGCTTAAACTGGGAACAGACAGAATAATAGCAAAAGAAAAGAACAGTTAGCTAGCTACCCTGAAGTGTTGCATTCCGTTGTGCATTTGTGTATCACCCACTCCTATAAATTGGGCAGAGACATGTACGGATAATAAGTCTCCTTAAAACGAAAAACAAAGAAAAAAGGCCCCCCCATGTGCCAGCTCAGCAGGTGTGTCATTGTACCATATGATTTTTAGTTTCTTTTGATCTAAATAAACACAGAAGAATGCTTATCCAAGGACTTAAAAATGTGTCACCTGAGGGCACAAAAACTTCAAAACCAGCTCCTCATAATGATCTCTGTTCGACCGCCCCATTGCTTGGTCGGGGGAACCTATCCCACAACAAACCCACCTCCTATTCAAGAAACAATCCAACTCGCCAGTAAGTTTCATTAGCTACATATTGCTCAGTGAATGGCTTATTTACAAAAATAATGAACCATCAGGCAATGTGAAGACAGTACTGTCTACAGTCACTTTCAGCAGTGTTTGAAAATAATAAAAAGCAGAGAGTTGAAGTGAAAATTCAAAACCTCCAAGTAATTTCAACCATACATACATGAAAAGGGAAAAAAGTTTATAGATGATGCAATAGAAAAAGTGACTCATTTTCTTTAATGCCAAACCCTGTTTTATTTCATTCTGCCTTCTGTACCTGATAAATGCATCGCTGACAGAGTAATAATTTACTAAATTGCATTTTAAAAATCCCATTTTAGTCACTTAAGCATTTCATTTCTCAGTATTGTGGTCCACTTTCCACTACAACATGATAACGAGGAGCTAAATCCTAGCTGGATTAATGCAGATATCTAGCCAAAGGAAGGATGGTGGTATGATTAAAGGCCAGAATTAGGAATCGGGAGATCTAGGGTGAAATTTTGGCCCCACTGTAGTCAGTGGAAAAGCTCCCATTGACTTCAGTGGAGGCAGGATTTCACCATTGAGTTCTAGCACCAGAGTCCCTGTGTCACCAAGACCAAGTTACAGCTTTGCAGCTTCCCCGTCTGCAAAATGAGGATAGCAGTGATCTAGTCATCTGACCCCACACTGTGGCCTAACTTACACGGATGATCAGTTAAAACATAAAATTACCCATTAAGTTTCATTAAGATCGTAATATACTTTTCAAGAGTACAGAGTTTATCTTTGATATTTCACAGCACTGTGATGGGAACAAACCAAGTTCGCTTAAGGGAATTACCCACTTAAAAGGCTGCAGAATCATATCATATGAGTGGCTCCTTCCACTGGTCTGTGAAGTGCCTAGCACATTTTTGGGAAAAGCCACACAACGCCTCCATCTGGTCACCGCCAGGCTAGAACTACTTTTTCACTACCCTTTGCCTAATGCCGAACAGTCCTGCTATGTAAGAACAGGGGGTCATAACTGACTTAACTGGTAGTAAATGCAGAACAAATAAAAGGAGACAGCTTCAAACAGCACACATCGAAACTGGAAAACTCACTGCTAACAGTCTACTTAGATTTTCAGAAGAGGCAGATAATTCCATTATCCCTAAAATTCATAACTCGGGAGTAATAAAAACTCATGCTTCAGGTTACGGATAGTCTCTGGGGGATCAGGAAGGACCCCGTCTCCCCTACATACAGCACTGCACAACAAGTAGGTGCATTTCAGGGAGGAGGAGTTCCCCTTCCTCTGAGTCATCAGGTATTGGCCAATCCTTGAGGCAAAGTACTAAGCAGAACAACTATCTGATCCAACATGGCATGTTTCACACTCCCATTTTAAACAGTTACATATCCATGTGAAATCTGCGCTCTGAATTGAGCTCACAGGATAAAAGTATTCCCTGGTCATTGGATATGGATTGTGTAGTAAGATAAACTATCTATAACCTTGCTAGAGACAGATCCACAGCTATGTGCTTTCCGGACAAAAGCAACAGGCTATTCAGCAAAGCGTGCTCCCAATGACCTGCGGCAACTCCACGAGAGGCCGTAATCCCGATCCTTAAACATGTTTCAAGGTGGGCTGAAGATGGGCTCAGTCAGCAAAATAATGTAGGCAGTGGTTAGTTAGGGGCCTGGGTTATATTCTGAGCTCTGCCACTGACTCACTGTGACCTTGGGCAAGACTCTTATGGGCTGATTTCAGAGGTGGCAAGGGAGCGACAAGTGCTCAGCTCTCTGACACATCAGGCCACTAGCTTCTTTGTCCCTCGGCATCCTCACTTTACACAGAGGGGAAAAGTCTCCCTCATCTCAGAAGGAAGTGCTGAGGCTGGTTATTGGCAGAGCACTCCAAGAGCAGCAGATGAAAGGAGCTACAGACGTGCAAAAGAGCTTCCTATTTTTTTTTTTACTACTCCAACTTCGGAAGTGAAATTCCTAGCTAGAAAATCACAGAAGTGAAATGTTTAATCTTTTCCCAAAGGCTGCCTTTTGTCGGTATACAATTCACTTTCCCTCCATTTACTGGGAGGTGACGCAAAACCATCTTTGTCACAGATCTGTCACGTTCTCACCTACGGCAGACCAATCGCATTGGAAGTTACATCACTCAACAAGCCATGATACAATGCACTGAGAATGATGGATTAGCCATGCCGTCAGCTATAATTAATACCTGAAAAAACCTTGACAAGTCTCGGCTCAAATACGTGCTAAACGGAACCTAAAACAACAAAAGCCTTTGGGATGACGTCCGTACATAGCTCTACAAGAAAAACATTTGACATCCGATAGAAGGGCGAAGGACTACACTGGAGCAGGGATTGTTTCTCCATTAAAAATATATATCTATATCTATCTATCAGAGTTTTACCCTGCCATTCACCCCACACACACCTCAACACAAACACACAGTTTTGAGGCTTTTGTTTTATCTACATTGTTAACAGTCTCGCTCAAGAATCAGTTTGTTTCTGTTCCACCGAGATAACCAACTTTTCCACCTCGAGCCTCTTTCAAGATTACCAGCCAAAGCTACAATCTCCCTTCTGACCACACTCCACAATATCACCTACCCATGTGCTTTACTGTATTCACCATTCAAGTGTCGCTTTCTTTGAGAGATTATCTCCACCTTTTGCACACATGGTAAGGGACAAAAACATCCCACGCCCATCTCCAGTCAGCATTTGCTGAGCCTACCACCTCACCCCACAAGAACAATACAGCAAGGGATGCACTCTAATGCAAGCACAGCAAGGCTCCATCTCTGTCCAGCTATTCATATAAAGCAGCGATACTCAGACCTCAGTGGTTCAGGAGTGCAATGAGTGATCAACATTACCCAAAAGAGCCACAGTGAATTCATTGTTTCATTTACTATATATATATATATATATATATATATATAATATTTCTCACTGTAAAATGATTGACAAAGTATTATTATTTTATCAACTATATCTGGTTAATAACACAGTAAAAGCATCCTGACTGGTTAATAATTAAATCACACAGTGTTTTAATATCATCATATGCTGCAAAGAGCCGCAGGAGACACATTAAAGAGCTGCTTGCGAGCCTCAGTCTGAGTATCCGTGATCTAAAGCAATATGTATCCGTGTAGGAGATTAGCAATGTTCCAGGCTGTGCATTGCCCATGATGTGCCGGCAAGTATCCACAGCCATGTCCACAAGAGGAGTGTGATTATTGCTGGATAGTGCCCCTTTGGGACAAGCTAGCAATACTGTATTAATTTGAAAGGAAAAGCAAGCGTTACTGAGTTTAAATCAACATTGCACAGTGCATCAACTCCCTGTTCCAGAAAGAAAGCCTTGTACACAACACCAGACAACTAGCTCAGTCCCAAAGCCAAAGGGTGAGCCAGCTCAGGGCCAAAGCCTGAGAGAACGGAGTAGATTAGGAGGAAGGGGATCGCCTGTGAAGCCATACTTCTGGAATTTTAAAGAGGTATATTTCACAGCCTTATTCTCAATTCAACAACTACGCCAGGAGCTCAGGACTCATGTGGAGGGCTGTAACAACAAAGGCCATTTACAGTAAGAACCTCATCTGTTTCTAGGCTTGTTTCTCTCCTGAAGTCATTCAGAGATCCCTCTGGTTGTGATATTAGAATCCTCTGTGGGGGAAATGATGTCACAGACACCACATGACTGGGCTGGGGATAAACTGCAGGAATGATGATTTATTAGGAAAGAAAGAACTGGTTTTCCCAGAACTGTTCCCAGTAAGAGAAATGAGAGGGAAGAGAACCACGACCTGTAGCATGAGGCACTGGCGATTGGACTGGGAATCAAGAACGTGTTCTCTTGCCCACTCTGCCTTTGACACTCTGTGACTGTGGGATAGTCACTTCTCTGTTCTGGGCCATGGTTTCCTAATCTGTAAAATGGGGACAGCGAACCCCACCTCTGTAATGCACTTTGAGGCTGAAGGATCACAAAGGCTAGGTTAGTGCTATGTATTATTAGAACAACAATATGTCTAAATTAACACACACAACATGGTATTTTCTATCAGCCGGGTTTTCAGGCACAGGGTGAATTTTAATAAAATCAAAAATTAGCTGCATTAGTGCAAGTTACCATTAGGTTTAAGTTGCGTTGGTTTATAAGCAAATTGTTTGTAAATGACCGAAGAACTCGTTTATATCGGTAAATGGTTAGAACATTTATTTTATAGAGAATAAAGAAATAATTAACAAGTTTTCATGTTTACTGAAGGCAGATTCTCTCCAGAACATCAATACATGGGAAAGCTATTTCAATTCATTACTCTCCTAGAAATTCAGGCACTGGTGGCTCCTGGCATGACATAACATAGCCCACTTTCTGGCATTACGAACTATCACCACCTTCCCTTAACAGGCAACTAGTTGACTTCACCACCTGCTTCATGTAGTGAGAAGCTGTCCTGATACAAAAGGGCTGTTAAGGGGAACATGGCATCTCAGAGTGAAGGTACACGTGTGAGAACTTCAGTTCTACTCAGACCCTGGAAGGCCTTGGTTAGAACCCTGGGAGGGGGAAAGCTTCTTCACACCTGGATTCTGGGGCTCTCCACTCAAAATCATCATTCAATCAAAATATACTAAAACACCCTAGAGGATCCCCCCCTCCCACCCCGCATCCCAGAATCATATAGACTCTCACCAGCTATAAACCTTCTAAATAACATGATCTGATTCCAAGGCCAGAAGAGAGCATTATGATACTCTAATCTAGTGTTTCTCAACGACCGGTCTGTGGACCGGCACGGGTCCCTCAGATTTCCCTGACACAGTTTAGGAAGGCAGCAAGCCAGTCCCTGGTATAAAAAAGATTGAGAAACACTGACAGTCTGACCTCCTGTGTAACATGGGCTACAGAACTTCCACTGAATAATTCCTAGCGCAGATCTTTTAGAAAAAAATCCAAACTCGATTTAAAAATGGTCAGTGATGGAGAATCCACCACTAAATTGTTCCGATGGTTAATTACTCTCACTGTTAAACATTTACAAGTAATTTCCCGTCTGAATTTGCCTAGCTTCAGTTTCCAGCCATTGGATCATATTATGCCTCTCTGCGCTAGAGTAAAGAGACCTGATTAAATATTTGTTCCCCATGTAGATATTTATGGACTGTAATCAATTCACCCCTTAACCTTCTCTTTGTTAAGGTGAATAGATTGAGCTCTTTGAGTCTATCATTATAAGGAATCAGAGTAGCAGCCGTGTTAGTCTGTATTCGCAAAAAGAAAAGGAGTACTTGTGGCACCTTAGAGACTAACAAATTTATTTGAGCATAAGCTTTCGTGAGCTACAGCTCACTTCATCGGATGCATTCAGTGCACTGTATCCGATGAAGTGAGCTGTAGCTCACGAAAGCTTATGCTCAAATAAATTTGTTAGTCTCTAAGGTGCCACAAGTCCTCCTTTTCTTTTTACTATAAGGAATGTTTTTTAATCATTCTCATGGCTCTTCTCTGTACAATCTCCAATTTATCAACATCCTTCTTGAATTGTGGGTACCAGAACTGGACAGAGTATTCCAGCAGCAGTCTCACCACTGCTAAATACAGAAGTAAAATAACCTCCCTACTCCTACTTGAGGTTCCTCTGTTTATGTATCCCAGGAACACAATTAGCTCTTTTGGCCAGGGGGAGCTCATGTTCAGCTGATTATCCACCACAAACCCCAAATCTTTTTCAGTCACTGCTTCCCTGGGTAGAATCCCCTACCCTGCAAGTATAGCCTACATTCTTTGTTCCTACATTTACATTGGCCATCTTAAAATGAGTATTATTTGCTTGCGCCCAATTTCCCAAGCAATCCAGATAGCTGTGAATCAGTGACTTGTCCTCTTTATTATTTACCACTCTCCAAATTTCTGTGTCATCTGCAAACTTTATCAGTAATAATTTTGTTTTTTTTTCCCCAGGTCACTGATAAAAATGTAAAATAGAGTTGGGCTAAGAACTGATCCCTGCGGGACCCCACAGGAAATACACCCGCTCGACCATGATTCTCTGTTTACAATGACACTTTGAGACCTATCAGTTAGCTAGGTTTTACTTCATTTAATGTGTGCCATGTTAATTGTATATTGTGCTAGTTTTTTAATCAAAATGTCGTGTGGTATCAAGCCAAATGCCTTAGAGCAGTCTAAGTATATGGTGTCAACCCAACTTGTAACCTCAACGAAAGAGGATACCAAGTTCGTTTGACAGCTCTACTGTCCATAAACCCATGTTGATTTGCATTAGTTACATTAACATCTTTCAATTCTTTTTATTAATAGTGTCCCCCCCTAGAGCCACACCATTATCTTGCCAGGGATCAATTTTAGGCTGACAGGCTTGTAATTACCTGGGTCATCCCGTTTACCCTTTTTAAAAATTGGCACAACATTAGCTTTCTGCCAGTCTTCTGGGACTTCCCCAGTGCTCCAAGACTTACTGAAAATCAACACTAATGTTAATGCACTCCTGCACACACCCGCCCTTTGTTCACAGATTGCCTGACCTAGATTGTAAGCTCTTCTGGACAATGACTACACCATTGCATATTTGCCTGCTCAGTATCATGGCTCACCTATGATGCTGCAACAACATCATTAACTAAGTCATTTTTACTTTGCTAACATACTTGTTGTAAACTCCCCTCCAATACTTAGAGGAAGTGAAGTGCAATAACCCATGGCAGATGCTCATGGGCTTGGGAGCTCATTTAACAAAAGATTCAATGGTGCTGGTAGAAAGGCTAAAATATCAAAAGGAAATTCATCTAAAAAATGTCCAATTTCGTCCCATCTGCCTTGAGCATTTTAATATAATCAACTGTCCACCAGTGATCACACAACACCTGCTGCCCGCACCCTGTGCATCAGAGATCTCTTTTCAGACAGACATGAAAGCAGAGGAGAAGACAATGGCGGAACTGTGATATAAAATGATTAGAGAAAAGTCCCCATCAGCATTTGTTTCCTTTTCTCTTTCACCATCTCAACTGGAGCCAGCTACGCACTGTTATGTTTCTCCTCCTCTGCTGTAACGACCTTGACAATTTTCATTATAAGCCATTTTCAGGCTCTTATATCTAGCCCATTTAGCTTTTGTACTAGGGCTGAAACATAGTGCCAATAGAAAAGGAGTACTTGTGGCACCTTAGAGACTAACCAGTTTATTTGAGCATAAGCTTTCGTGAGCTACAGCTCACTTCATCGGATGCATACTGGTTTACCTATACTGGTTGTAATATTGGAGACTTGGATTAGGATGGGTTGGAGAAGATGGGCTGCTGTCTGGCCTCTCTCAGTCCCAAGACAAATACAAATACAGACTAACACGGCTGTTACTCTGAAATAGTGCAAATATTCTCACATCTCCTCCTCCGCTCCTTCTACTTTGAGATTTGCTCCCCATGAAAAATAACTTAAATCATCAAAGAGATCGGACCAGGCAGTATGTGATTCACACACTGCATTCATTTTTCCATATGGTACGTTTTGTTCCACGTGTTTGAGTCAAGTGACCAACACATGGCGTCAGGTGTGATCCAGACCATTCACACCACAAATCCTCTTGACACATTTAAATGACACAAATTAAAGTGGAGCTGTGCTACATCAGCCAGCTGAAGAGGTTAGAATATGGTTTAAAATCAGTCAGCCAGCTGAGCCCTGATTTCACAAAGACCTCATGGCTTGGGTTAATAGGACCACAGTGAGTAGAAGGAAACTACCCACGTCTCTCCACTGGTGTTTTTTCTGAAGGGAGTATCCTACACTCAGCCATAGCCTTGAGGCAAATGATCTCCAGCACATGCTTTGGGGCCATTACATAGTCATGGAAACACCTTTTGCTACTGATCAGGGAAAGTAGCCAGCATGATATTCGCATACACCAGGACAAATTAATCCTCAGTGTAACCAAAGTCAGGGATGAATTGTTACCATATACCATGTCCTATGTGCCAAATGCCAGATCCTTTCTGGCCTAAGACACCAAACAAGGCAGAGCTCTTTGCAAGAGATGTGAGAGAGAGTATGACTCTGTGCCCCATAGGATACTGCCTACGTGGAATAATAGTTACTGGGAAGTCACATACACCTCTCTCGAAGAATCCCTATATTGAGAAAACAGAGTAATGGGATGTCATGATCAGAACAAAGACTCAGTTCTCTAAAGAAAAGGCCAATCACTGCACTGGTAAGCTGTCCAGCCACATAATTTTTTAAAAGTCTATCTAAGGCAAAAGAACCTGAGTCCCTACTGCATTAGCGGGGAAAGCATATGCAAGTATTATTAACCTATCTAAGGAATATTTACAGACCTTTCCTGTCCCAGCAAAGCAACATGTCAAACAACAGAGGAAGAACCTCCTACCCCTACGTTCAATAGTATTAGATATATTTTATATACCTACCCATATGCAGAACAGCCACCTTAACTGGGGCAGATGCCACATGCTACCTCCACAAAGCAAGAAGAGGAGCATTCCAGGGCTCACATCAGACAGGTATCAGCAGAGAAATATGACGAAGCAATTTCCTATAATTGTTTCCAACAGTCATTTATATTGGAAGATTTTAATGGAGATGTTGATTAATCTCTAACTCTCAGGAGATCCACTTATAAAGCATAAGCAGGAGCCACCATCTAAATCCATGGGTTTCTGTCTTTGCCTGTTGGAAACATTCCTATGAATTGTAGTGAACATACCAGACTACGTCGAAGACCTTCTTCCTTTTCCCATTTCTACCTGCTCATTTTTTATGTGCGTGACACACGGAGTCAGCTTCTCAACACCGCCCATAGTATTAACACTGATTGTCAGATAGATGAACCCATGGGAGAGCAACGTTTTGACACTTTCTTGGTGAAGAACCCTACATTTTCGAGATCTTACATTATTTAACACCTTTCAGTTCTTCTTCCTCACTTCTCAGTACTTTACTGTTATTAATCCTGCTTCAGGAGTCCCATCTTCTTAGTTAAATGAAGTGGCTACCAAAGTTATCCAACGTGATGCAGAAGTACAGGTGCATAAATGCAGTCTTTAAATCCATCAACTTCTTTCAAACACACCTAAGAACCTGGGTCAATGCAAGCCTCACACAGATGGTAAGCCAGTGGCAGATCCCCTTAAGTGTGCAGTTTGTGAACAAACAGAATTTAGTCTAGTCCGTGTGTAGTTCAGTTCTTAACTCGAGTAATATCATCTTCCCAGTTTTTCCCCATTTTGCTTCGCTTTCTGCCCCATCCACCTCCAAACCCAGCGTCTATTGCTCAAAAATAAGAGATAAACTGCTTTACCGAACAACGTGGTGCCCCACACCAATCAGGTGCAAAGACACATTTGGTTGTTTTCACAATAAACTCAAGTCAAACGCAGTTTTTCAAGCACATAAGTGTGCATGTGCTGGGGAGAGCAGCCCCAGGGAATACTAGTAAAGCCATCAGTCATCTCAGAGTCAGTTGTTTATAATGGTGATCATAAAGAGAGCTCATGCTCCTAGTTTATTTTCCTTTTAAATGTGCATATACCATTTTTGTAGCTAGTCTTCCAGTCCCCGCACATCAGCTTCAAGCAGCTGAACCAAAGGAGAACATTTATCAGTAGGCCACTCCTAGATGCACTTGAACTGATGATCTCATACTTAAAACTAACAATCACATGTAAGGTTGTTTCTATTTCTTTCTCTGTCCGGTATTTCTAAGGCATCTATTTATTGCCTTGCCATCTAAATGTCTCAGTTCCAAATGAAAGAAAATACATTAAAATCTCTGTGATTATGGACCCATAAGCTTCTTAGCAATTGAAGTTTTAATGACCCAATGACCTCCCCTTGCGGGGAGTGATAGCTCAGTGGTTTGACCGTTGGCCTGCTAAACCCCAAAGAATTCAATCCTTGAGGGGGCCATTTAGGGATCTGGGGCAAAAATTGGGGATTGGTCCTGCTTCAAGCAGGGGGTTGGACTAGATGACCTCCTGAGGTCCCTTCCAACCCTAACCTTCAATGATTCTATGATTCTATGAAAGCTCCCATTACTATGCATTTAATACAAATAAAAATAATAATAAGACTTTAAACATTAAGCACTTAATTGTATTCTGGAGCTATGGGGAATTGCAGACAGAAGGGCTAAGGGTGTCATGGAGGAGAACTGAACTGAAGAGGGTGTAGGGGGAAAGCGTATGCTGTACATATAGCTGCAGTGGGAAAATTTTGTACACCAGGCACAGAAAGCTTTAATTGACACAACTTTCACCAGTGAGTGCACTGAGCTTTTTGGTTGCTGGGCATGTGGCATCCTATCGAATCACAGAACTAAGGAAATTCAAAACAAAGAGCCAAGCCAACAACCATAACACCATATTCACACTTTCATTTAACAAGCATTCTCAATGACCAGCAGCTAAACAACCTTAACTCTGCCACTGAAACAAAACACACAATAGCTACAAAGCATAAATGAACTTTATCCATTCATCACCACTCCTTCTCTCATTTGCACAAAAACACATTCACATCTTACTCTTATTCACACAAATGTTGTTTAAAAGGTCAGTCTACAATCCACAAAAACCAAAGACACTTTACCAATTCACCACCACCTGAGTATCTGTCTTACCCATCTAATCTTTCTTGGGTGTTTCTATAGCACCCAGCTGCAGATAATATAAGAGGTATCCAAATGACAGTCTTCCTCTTCTGAGCAAAATAATTCCATGTAAAGTGTCATTAAAACAACACTGCATGAACAGACACTGTTCTTACACCAGATCACACAGATATGCCTGCCACTTTCAAACAGGAATTATTGTCACAACAAATCATCCAACTCGGTACTGCAGATACTGAGGGCTGTGATGGTGGTGGGTTAATACCTGGAAATTCACAGTACTATTATTTATATTATCATAGTGCCTAGAAGTCCCTGTCATGGATCAGGACCCCATTGTGCTAGGCGCTGTACAAACACAGAACAAAAAGATACACTGTAAGCTCTTTGGGGCAGGAACTAAGTACAAGACAAGACACAGCAGATGAACACAGATGGCCAGTGGAGACAAGGAAACAATGTCAATGCAACTGGCAGTGTTCTCAGCACACCAGTGGCCTCACCGTTGTCAGTTTTCTGTAGCCTCGTAGCAAAGGAGAGTTTTAAGGAGGGTTTTGCAGGATGATAATGAATTTGTGTTGTGGATGTTTGCAGGGATCTTCTCCCATGTGTGAGGAGCGGCTTGGGGGAAAGCATGATGGTGTCTGCTTGAAAATGTAACCATTCGGCACTGGAGCCTGACAGCATGGGCTGATAGGAGACAGAGCTGACTTTTCAATACTGTTTAGAGTTTATGTGGGGAGGAAATATTCAGGACCACCCTTAGTTGAATTAACTTTTTGGTAGGGGAATAAATATTAAGTTTCAACAACCCCGTGAGGTAGTTACATATTATTCCCATTTTACAGAGGAGTAAAACTGAGACAGATGTGAAAATAGGGTGTCCACATATCCAGTTGAAAAGGGAACCTGACAGTGTCCGGTCAGTACTACTGACCAGACACCCAATGTCCGGTCATTGTGGGTGGGGGAGGCACTGGGTCATCACCCACGCCAGCCTCTACTCAGCCGGTGCCGCCTCCTACCTGCATCGGGCAGCTGCAGCTCCCAGGCCTAGCTCCGCAGGCAAGTCCCCCCCAACCTGGGCCTGGGGCAGGTGAGGGAAGCAGCAAGTGATGGGGAGAAGAGGAGCGAATGAGGGTGGGGTCTTGGGGAAAAGAGGCGTGGCAGGGCCTCAGGGGAAGAGGCGGGGCCCTGGGGGTGGCGGCGGGGAAGAGGCAGGGTTGGGGAGGTTCTGGCACTCCTGCTGCAATGTCCGGTTTTTAAATATTACAAAGTTGGCAACCCTATGTGAAAACCAAGCCCAAGGTCACAATGAGCAGTGGCAGAGCTGAAGTTCTGGTTCACAATTCCTTGAACTAGGAATGATGGCAAGAGACCACAAGGACTACACAAGAGACCACAATGCCTCCTCATAACGTTAACAGGAATGATGACAGCATGTCACAGTGATAAATGTCATTAGCGGGATGACAAAGAATAACTAGGTCCTAAGCTTTGTTCAATCAATACTGACTATAAGGCAGAACCCAAATGGAACTTAACACATAGAAAGAGGGCTCAAAAATCCCTTGGAACAAAGAGAGCAAAAGTATTCTGCCTCCTTACAACCCCTGGCAATGCAATCCTAGCTTTCTGGGTGTCTCCACTCCCTCCTGCTATGTGATTATTGTTTCCTTTAATCTGATAATTAATTGCTCTTGGTTTCCTCTGTTGTAGTTTGTCTCCCATTGTTCAGGATTTACATTACTCAACAGGAAATCAGTGAGAGGTCCTGTGATTAGAAAGGTGTGCTTCCTGTTAGGGCCCACCCTTGCTTGCTCAGATACAGAAAACATACCTTCGACACAACTACACCAAAGTAGCGAAAGGAAGTCATGTGAACAAAAGCGAGGGACTATAAATTGGTTATATTAAAAGCTACATGAATTCACTTTGTCCTGCACAATATACACTATACACACACCCCTTCATATTCACCCTCACACTCCAAGGCAATAGCTTTCTGCACAGGTTTGGATTTTTAATTTCCTTTGTGAGTGTAGAGTTCATCACCAAGTGGTGATCAATGGCATATATCGAAAGGGCAGGTATGGTGCAAACTTCTTCTTGGCTAAAACCGTCTCATTCTTACTGTCCATAACCCTGCTATGTCCCTGCTGTGGGGAAGGCAGAGATTCTCTGGAGCAGAGGATGCCACTCTGAGAAAATAATGCAGTTTGGGGATATAAATGCCCACTAGGTACTGATTAAGTCAAACTAATTCTCTCCTGTGCCCTAAAGCAGGTTTGGATCCCATCTCTCCAGCGGCGGCAGTCTAGTGCAGCAGCTTTGTAACTGGGCTCTGTTTTACAGGCCTGAACAAAACTAGACACCACTAATTTTTCACAAGGTCACTGCTGAACAGGATCTCCTTCCCCTGGCTAAACCGTCCCATTTAAAATGTGAGGAAGCTGCTTTAGCAGTTGCACTGTCACCAAACCAGCCTCAGAGGTGCAGGCACACGCGGGTTCCATTCAGCGCAACACTGCAAGAACAGAATCTATGTGACATAGCTGGTGCTCTCCCAGGGCAGTCAGAGCGCACAGTAATCAGAGATCTTTTCCACCTCTACCATCTATTAGGTTATCTAGTCCACCCCCCTGCCAAAGCAGGATTGCTCTTTACAGTATATTCCCTAGTGTTCAGGGGATAAGAAATGCTTTCACTTCTGAGCCTAACGAAATCTCACTATTATCTATTGAATGACGAGCCTTAAATATTTAAGCACATGTCCCAAAAGAGAAGGGTAACAATGAACTTTCCAGGTGAGGCTGTTCAGGGTGGGGAGGGAGATTATTTTCCAGACATTTCGAGTCTCATTTTAATGATATAAAACAATGGCGCTTTCGTTACAAATAAGGAACTTTGTCTGCCAGCCTGGTCGACCCCTCTGTTCCCAGAAGTATAGCAACCTCCTGTAGTTTCACAAGAGAGGTAGCTCTATGGCCTTTGAGCAACAAAGTCAAAAGGAGCTCTGAGCTGGAGCCCAAAAATACCTGTTTCTACTTGCAAAATAGTAAATATACATAACACAACTGATACAGCCCCACTTACATTGTCACAGATAAGAAACCACGTCATTTACGTCTCTTCTATTGAAACACATCCACTGTATACACAATTAAACTGTCTTAGATAACGTTTTAATTCTTTTCCCTGCCCCAAGAACTGATAGGAGTGCTGCTGGAAAATATGATTATTCCATCAACAGTACAGCACAGCAAATGATGCTTTGGAGATGACCCTTTTTGTAGTGAAATATGTGCTTCATGCACCTAAATGCCTTGATAAAGTTATGACATCATCAGCATTTATTTCCATTTATAAGATTTGTATCCATAGCTCTAGGTGGCATGAAGAATTCTGTAAGATCGATCACTCTTCCCTTATCTATTTTGTCTAGTAGATTTCAACCCAACTATTTTTGTTTTGTTTCCTGTGTTATTAGGTGTCCTGTATCTGCACAGCTTGGTGAAGTTATATTTAAAACAAAACAAAAAAGCCCAACAACTTTGCCACAAAATCCTATGCTTTTATTCAAGTCTGATTTTCCCTTTGGAGTCTTTAGACCAATCAAGAGATCAAAGGAGTCCAGCTTGGGTTTGCTCTCATAAGGGCTGAGAGGAGGGGTGAATAGCCCCAGGTTACGGATGCCGAGGTTACTGACCTGGTCTAAACGAAGAGCACCATCAATGAAGCGCTGTTTGCGCAGATGCTTGGCGATTTGGTGGAGGTTTAGGACAGCTTGGTGAATTTCATCGACTGGGTGCTGAGGAGAGACTGGAGGCAGTTCTTCTGACCCAAAAACCCTGTTGGGGTTTTCAATCATACTCTGTGCATGGTCATAGCTCAGCTTCACGCAGGAACAGATAACGGTTCGCCCAAACCATTCATCAAGGATCTGCAAAATCAGAAAATGTAAATGAAGTCATTAATTACAAGAGGAAGAACCTGCCATCCTTCACAACAGCTTACGTCTTTTTTCCTCATGTTAAAAATAAAAAAAATCCAATTAAACAGAGAAGTGGCTTGCGTGCAGATTGGTAGGTAGAACCCCAAACACGGGCATCTAAACTTTGCCCATGTGACAGTCTAATTAGAAACCTACTAGAAGCTGGAGGGTCACATCTAATATGCAGCAGATTGCAGCCACCCTTCATTACAGGGGTGTGGCCGACAGAAAACAAACTGTGCCCTGAGGTTAATAGTCTTGCTTGGATCAAGACGGGGGCTGCCTGCTGGGACCTCCAAGTCAGACAAATGTTTGTAGGCTACACTGTAGAAGTACATGGGTTGTACTTTGGCCCCTGTTGGTCCAGACCTACCAATCTCCATCCCCCACATTTCAATGGGTCTTAAGCCCATTACCCAGGCCACGATTCAGCCCAAAGAATCATAAGGAATAATCCGTGAGTTTCCACTGTCTTTCTGATCCAACAAAGAAATGTTGCCAGTAAGCACACATGAAATCAATTAAAAAAAATTCAAACAGAAACCACCCATATTTTTAAACTATTTAATAAAAGGTCTCTCTGGAATTTAATCTTAAATTATTTGTTAGGACAGAAAGGAAAAGAGCCACATTTTCAGATGAGGCATGGTAGCAATGTTGCAGAGCTGCTCATAGTGGTGAATGTGTGACGGGACAACGGGGAACTGGCTCTGGGACAGGGAATCAGACTCATCAAAGGGTGACGGGGCAACAAGACGTTTGGAGAAGAAGGTCAAACTCAGCAAAAGTGCTTAGAGGACGAGCGGAGCGTTTTAATTCTGGCTCAGCTCGAGCGGCGATCTCACATCCTCCGTCGGACCAACGGGGGCCATTCAAGGAGGAGGTAGCTTTGGCAAGTGGGAGTATCCCAGGAGGAACGCCAGGTCTCAGCAAGGCAGAGTGAACCAGGGCATTGCCGGAGGAGGGCATGAATTGGGGGAGGATTTGCCACTGACGGAGCTGATACACCCCCCACTACACCCCTACTATTCACCTCCTTAGCGCACCAGCATGCGCACATGCAGCATAACTCAACAGACGGGAGAAAGGCATACCACTGGGCATCTAGGTCTATTTCCTATTACATGAGGTCATGTCCTCAACACTGGGACACATTTTTCTAAGTCTTCAGCAACTAGAGGGTAATGGCTTCTGATTTAAAGTTCTCGGAAGTGTAGCTGATGATGTAGAGGGGTGTGTGTGTGTGTGTGTGTGTATATATCATATATGTGCATTTAAAGAAATTATTACAATTAACGGAACTAAAGGAATTAGCTGTCCTCCTATTTTAAAAGCTATTCTGTCTGATCTCTGCTCCACTGCATTCTATTAAGTTCAGTTTAACACTTATTCTGAGTTGTAGGGTGCTACTTTTACTTGGTCACTGACACATAGTGAGATCTGCTGCCAGGCTGGTCTATTTCTAGTAGGTCTCCTTCCCTTTCTACATACTGACTGTGTTTTGGTAACACTGAACCCAGGAATTTGAATTCCAACACCCTGTGCTGATATGAAAAACACATTGGGGCTATTGTAAAAGTTCCCAACCCTTCTGGGTGCCATGTTGTTAATATAAGAAACTTCGTTCTTTTGCCACTGTCAGAGAAAACAGAAATGATACCCAAGGGAAAATGCTGGTCTCTTTCCCGCTGTGATGGACGAGTAACAAATACTCAGAAAAGCCTCAGAGTAGCAGCCGTGTTAGTCTGTATTCGCAAAAAGAAAAGGAGTACTTGTGGCACCTTAGAGACTAACGAATTTATTTGAGCATAAACTTTCGTGAGCTACAGCTCACTTCTTCGGATGCATTTTCCACTGAATGCATCCGATGAAGTGAGCTGTAGCTCACAAAAGCTTATGCTCAAATAAATTGGTTAGTCTCTAAGGTGCCACAAGTCCTCCTTTTCTTTTTTCAGAAAAGTCTATATTTCAGTGCTTAAAAAAAGCTCTGAAAGTAAATTGGTGCTATTTTTCAGTGTCACACACATTATTTCCAAAGTCCATTCTTTAATGGCAGACAGTGTCAGATCACTATGGGGAAAAGGTTTTCTTTTTGATGGAAACCAAGAAACTTTACACACTTTTTTAAAAAAAAAGCTTCTCATTCCCCTCTGTTTGTGGTGCATGGGGGGGTTGTTTTGTTTTCTTTGTTTGTCTGTTTAAATCTTTGTTTGTCTGGACCAAAAAACTCCCTATCAAAAGCCATGGAAATTTCCTGTAAGGTAACTACGATGCTGCAGGATCTCTTTAAACACTACACCATGGGCAAAAGGCAAGCAGATTAATGAAAAATACAAAAACAACTAGCCGGTTAAAGAAAAATAAACAGTTCACGTTTTAATAAGGCAAACAAAGGGGTTCTCAAGCACCCAGAAAGATTTTGCTCAAAGTAGTGAAATGAGTGGTGGACAAGGCTGAGTTTCCTTTATTGGAACTGAACTCCTTCTAATTTCATTCATCCACACAAACCCACTGTAAATAAGGGAATGCTCTCCTAGCATGACATTTAAATGTTTTATTATCTCCCTTTTCTTGTCAATGTTCTAATCTCCAGTTATTGGTAAAAGCTGCATTAAAACAAGACCCTTATCAAACCTGGTCCTCACCACTATAAGATCCAAAACTGTAATGATTTAGGTACTTAGGCACTAATTACGTCTATCTGTGGGTGAATTAATTCCATCCACATACATCTACATTAAAAAATGTAGAGGACTGGACAAAAAACAGAAAAGGAATTCCTAGTAAAAGCAATGCTTCTCCCACAGCAGAGGTGGATAAAATCCTGGATTTTACAAGGTAACCTATAGCTGGCTTCCTCCTTAATATGGAAGGTGCAGCAAAGAGAATTCAGGTACGAACATGCAAAGTTACATTTTTATCTGAATGAATCATCCCTGATTTGGGCAAAGCTGGGAACTCACTATGCAACTTGTAGACTAAGTTAATGAATAGATCTGAGAATTTCCTTTACCTTCTAGTTAGATCACAGGTTCTCAACTAGGGAATCAGGATCCCATTGGGGGACAGTCCTCAAACAGGTTTCAGGGTGTTGACACCATCTTCCTTTATTTTATGGCTAGTCTGAAGTAGGCACCAAGACTCTCCTATTGGACCGTGGAGTCACAATATGAAAAAGGTTGAGAACTAAAGTGATGCTGGTATTCAAAAGTGGGCGTGCAACCGCATATCTGATTTTCATGAACCATTACTGCACATGTATATTGGTATCAGTGCAATCAGCTAGTTAAAAGTCTAACTGGCCATTTGCATGCACATTTGTAGTAACTATACGTGCAGTTTGCACTGCATGTTTGGAAAACTGGACTCAGTGTTTTCACTGTTGCTTTCTCGGGCAAGCTTTGCTTTAAAGAAGGGAACAAATGCAATCAACTACAGTTACAATGGTATTTAGTTCCAGAACTAAGATGTATCATATAACGCTTCATTAGTATTAGCATTATTATTACCACCTCCACCACACCTCCTAGCAGCCCCAGTCATGAAACAAGACTCCATTGTGCTAGGTGCTGTATAAAAACAGAACACAAAGATGGTCCTGCCCCAAGGAGCTTACAAGCGAAGTACAGCACAAGAGGCAGCAGATGGAGGAATACTAGGAAACAATGAGACAAAATAGGTGATATGCAGTGGGCACAGCCATACATCTAGATGTTTTTCAGTATGTTAATGAAGGATTAAATAGGAGTAATCAATGGCAAAACCCCACAAACCCGCTAGTTTGGCAAATTTGATAGAGGGCAGGAATTTTCCTCAGGTCTCAAAATCTGAGACAAATTTTAGCCTGGAGAGTGTTAGCTATCCCAGGATTAGATAATCTTGAAAATACAGATACAGAATGGGAAGCCCAGTGGCGCTAAACAGCAATTGATCAAGATGGAAAGTTTACCACTGACAAGCAAGACTGTTTCTATACCATATTTGTATTCCCCCTCCTTTTTTATTACCAGGGAGATTTGCTTGAAAGTGGGGTCTTGATTTTTAAAAGTTCATCTGTTCCTGTTGCTTAATCCCCACCTGAAAACAACTCCACATGGCAGTGGAATTGTGACATCATAGTTTCCTTGTTGTTGAAATAACCTTCGTATTGTACCTTCAGGGTTGGAGTAGGAAGCAGGAAGAGGAAAAGCAGATAAGCTCTTAAACAGAGCTCCTATTTCAGACAGATGTCATAACAGTCACGAAATGGATACGGAGAGCAGAGAGAACTACAACAAATGTGGCCTATAAACTGGGTATGTTCCAAACGATGTTTGGATAATGGTTTGCCTTGGAATCAGCTGCCCAATGAATAACAATATTATACTATATTGCACAACAGATCCACTCCTGATCTTGACGTTTATAGAAGATCTCTCTGCGCATTTTCCTGCCATTTTTCTCTAAAATATCTTATTGTCCCTCACAGGAAGCAACATGGACCAGATTTCTGTTTTGCTGCCTGAAATTTAAATGTTCAACCAAAATCTCACTTTTCCTGCCTGCCTGACAAAAGCAGAGGCCAAATCTTCCAGAGTTCTGTTAATTCCCTTTGGGAAAGATCGGACACAGTACGATACAGCCACAGGAGATCAACCAGCATGTGTGTGAACACAGGCTGGCCATGTTCATGGCAAGGCATAAGGACAGGCACTGCCAATAACAGCTGGCGCTGACTTCCCCTGCTATTTTATCTTCTGGACACTGTTCACCATTCCTGACCCCTGGAAGGCAGCAGAGTCGGCTGCTGCAGGGTGTTATGGAGTATGCAACTGCGATTCTTGTGACATTTGGTTCTTTTCAACTGGTATATCGTACACTCTAATAATACCTCTACTAGTACTACTAACATACCGCTTCTGATTGAGGTTTACTGGGTTTTCACACATATATTAAACATATTTTATGGAGACATCGAAATAGATTTTGGATATGTCTTGCCCACATGAATGTATATGGATGCCTGTTGTCGACACTTTCAAACAAATCTAGAGCAGCTGGGAGTGGCTGAAAGCCAGGAAGAAGCACTAATTACATCAGGTGTCTCAGAACACAGCAGTTTACCGTCCTCATTAGCAGTGTTGTGTTTCAAGCACCACAGAAAAGGAAATTGGATAGAACCTTACATGCTAGTTTATGTGCGCTGCACAGCAGTGGAATTCAGAATGGGGGCTGCATTCTGCCCACACTGACACAGCGCAGCTCAGTTCTTGAAACGCATTGCATCAAGGTGACAATAATGGAGCAGTTAATACACAGATCCTTGAAAAGAAACTTCGCAGATGGCACGTCAGAACTTCCTACTGATGTTCACAGGGCTGCACAAGTTGTCGGCCAGACGGCATGGCCTGTTACGCTCGTGTGTAGTACTAAAACAGCTGATTATAATGCAATGAGTGATTTCAAAAGCCCCACAAGATGGCACCGGTCTTCGGAAAGGGTTAAAGGACTGCCATTGTTTTACTTATTAAAAAATCAGACACTCCCATGTAGGGAATCTGTAGGCATTCTGCTGGAGGTTTGTTTGTATTGCAAGGGATTACTGACAAGCCCTTACCCTATAGTGATTCTATCAGGCAGTGCTTTATAAACTCAGCATCAAAATACTGTTTTGTAGACTGTGTAACAAGGTGCTCATAAGGCCCCTGTGTTCCTAGCCGCTCTCCATGTTACGTCATCATTCCTTAAAGCTCTGCATGCCACTGCCAGAGAAATCAAAGTTCAAAGGCCACGTTCAGCAAGCAGAACAGCCTGTTGACAGACTTCACCTCTTACTAACCCTGAAAGGAGAAAATGATCCCATTTCTCCTGCCTACACAAGCACCACAGTGTAGTAGCAAGAGGTGCTTTGCCCTGACTCTCAGGGATAAGCTCTTGGAGAAAAGCCAAGCTGGAAAAAGGGTTGTGGTTGCCGTCTCCTCTTAGAAGGAGTAAGGTTCATTAACTTCCTTCAGTTCCTATTCAAACCCAGTGACCCAAACTTCCATTCAGACTTGAAAGGCTTCCCAGGAGAAATCTGTTTGTTGAGTTGGCTGTAGGCAATCAGCCTTCCAAAAGGAAAGCGTAGACTCTGATGTCAGAGACCTTTCCCTGCTGGAATGCAGCCTGACTTCAGAGATTAGCATCCCTGAGCAGACATGAGGAAAGACACTGTGACTCCTCCAAAAACTTTCACTGGCTGAAATGTGGTGGATCTAAGTGTTGTTCTAAAACCAAGCATCAATATCTAAGAGGTAAGTGTTAGCAGCTCCTCTTCATTGCTCAAAGAGCACTCGTGGTAAATAAAGGGCCAAATGAGTACCTGGTATTAGAGGGTGCCTTGAGCAATTAGAATTCAGGATACAGAAAGCTGAAGACTTCCCAAACAACAGTCTAAACCCTTCATAATGCTAGAGATGGGCCTAGAATGCAGATGGGCCTAGAGATGGGCCAGATGCAGAGCTGCCGCTGAACTCTGCAGTGCAGCCCCATTGCTCACACATACAATGAGATTCTGAGCCCTCTGGAGCAATGTGGACATTTACAATGAAGCCAAACTAATTTTCATCGGAAAGGTCACCTGAGGATCACATCACCCCAGAAAACAGTTACTCCAGCAACCTTGGCAAGGACACAACGCATAAAACCTACACACTTATGGGAGAGCAGCAGGCTTGAAATAGAAAAGAATCCTTCCTGTTTTCCAAAGCCTTTTAGGGAGGGGACATGCAGTCACCATTCTGAGAGGGCTCTGCCACCATAAAAGCAACCAAGGAGCAGACTGTTATGCAGCCCTGAGGGATGGGAGTTGAAAGGAGAGAAAGAAGACCCACGAAGAGCTGACTGCTCCCCACACCACCTCAGGTCGAACATGAAGACAAGTGGAATATCACTTGATGCCCTCAATGCCAACATGTTGCACCTGCATGCCTGAAATCAGGAGAAATAAAGGTGATGTTCATTTACGCACTGCACAGCCCCAAAGAGTACAACCAGGTCTTTTTAATATATGCCCATTAATATACTTTCTAGTTCTGTAAGCAATAATCCAAACTCATGATTAAGGGCATAAGCTGCCCACCACAGGGGTCAGGAAGGAATATTTTCCTCAGTCACAGCACTGCATAACTGGCTAAATGTCAGGGGGGGCTGAGGCGCCGAATCAATATCTGGAGCTTCAGAAAAATGTAACTATTTCTGGAGACAAGATCCTAAACAGACAAGTGGCCTACTATGGTGCTGTAGAAATCCTCTGTTCCTAACATTCATTCTATCTCCCAGTCACCATCAATAACATTGTTTCCATCCCTCTTATCACGAGGATGTGCCAGTCACTTGTTCCACAAAATCCTATCCACAGGACACAGTGTTCACAGACTGGGGAGACTCTTGAAGCCTTTATTTTGAGCAGATATGTTACTGGATTACCCATTTTAGTCCCCTGACTATCTGTTTACATCAGTGGGGCCCAGTGCTGATGATGACCTTGCCCATGAAGAATGAAGGAGACAGGGTTACCTTGCCTTCTGGAGTCATTTTCCACATTACAGAAAACGTCAGTCTGTCTTTCATAGGATTGAGACTGCACAACTCCTCACAAAGCAGCCTGGGAAGCATAGGGATCACCTGAAAAACAAGACCGCATGGGTGAGGACATTCATTTCTTGTGGTCCTGACTCTCCCGCAAGGCACAGGTCCCCAACAAAAAGCAAGGAAAAGATCTAAACAGAGTCACTTAAATGGAGCATCTCTTCAGCTCTCAAAGTTACAATCTCTATGCCTTCTGTAGCCTTTTTTGTTGCCACTTTAACACTGGGCGGGATGGGGGAAAGCAAAAGCATAGCATAACTGGGAAAGGCAGGAGTTTTCCAGTGGTCAGAGGCATAGGAGTCTTGATTCTGTTCCCTGCTCTGTCACATGCAGACGGACATTAGGTAACTAATTTAACTTGCCCTAATTTACCCTCTGCAAAATAGGTATAATACTTCCCTATGTCACAGAGATGACACAAGGCTTTACTGAAGTTTGTACAGCACTTCGGTAGCCTGGGTCAAAAGGCAGTGGAGATATTGGCTAGATAACCAAACAAAAGCACTTGTTTTATGACTAGCCTACATGCAGTAAGGGGACTGAGAAGCCAAGACAGGGAACAATGATTATTTTTATTGTACTCACTTCCAGTTCAACACAATACCAGTGTGTATCAGAACCAGACAGAAGTCATTAGTTGGGATTTCATCTGTGAAACAGTAGCCCATGTCCAATCAATATTTGTGAAGCTGATCCCTGCAGCCTATCAAATAAATTATTCCTAAATGGATTATAGCCGAGAATAAAGGTTTGGGGCCCACCCAGTTCTCCTGCTGGGGTAAATCAACGTAACTCCAGCGATTTCAGTGGTGTTACGCTGATTTATGCCAGTGAGGAGTTGTCTCTCTGGTTATTTTCTGGGTGACACCTGTGGAAAAGATCATACTTAGCAGCCATTTAGTGAGTCAAACCTTATGATTTGAAGTTTCATTTTCTTATTTCCTCTCTCATTATTGACCCTTTGGAAAACAGTAAATACACTTGTCATAAATATAAAGGGAAGGGTAACTACCTCACTGTATACAGGGCTATAAAACCCCTCCTGGCCAGAAGCAACATCCTGTTACCTGTAAAGGGTTAAGAAGCTCAGCTAACATGGCTAGCACCTGACCCAAAGGACCAATAAAGGGACAAGATACTTTCAAATGGGGGGGGGGGGGGGGGGGGGAGGTTGTTTTGTTTGTTTGTGCTCTTTGTTTACGGGGTTGTTTTGTTTTGTTTGTGCTCTTTGTTTACGGGGTTGTTCTCTCTTGGGACTGAGAGAGGCCAGACAGAAATCCATCTTCTCCAACCCATCCTAATCCAAGTCTCCAATATTGCAACCAGCATAGGTAAGCCAAGCAAGGTGGATTAGTTTATCTTTTGTTTTATGTGAATTTTCCCTGTGTTAAGAGGGAGGTTTATTCCTGTTTTCTGTAACTTTAAGGTTTTGCCCAGAGGGGGATCCTCTGTATTTTGAATCTGAATACCCTGTTAAGTATTTTCCATCCTGATTTTACAGAGATGATTTTTACCTTTCTTTTTTTTTTTTTTTTTTTAAATAAAATCCTTCTTTTAAGAACCTGACTGATTTTTCGTTTGTTCCAAGATCCAGGGGTTTGGGTCTTTGATGATTTTGTAACCAATTGGTTAGGATGTTATTCTGAAGCCTCCCCAGAAAAAGGGGTGTATAGGGCTTGGGGGGATATTTTGGGGAAAGATGTCTCCAAGTGGGCTCTTTCCCTGTTCTTTGTTTAAAACGCTTGGTGGTGGCAGCATACTGTTCAAGGACAAGGCAAAGTTTGTACCTTGGGGAAGTTTTTAACCTCAGCTGGTAAGAATAAGCTTAGGGGGTCTTTCATGCAGGTCCCCACATCTGTACCCTAGAGTTCAGAGTGGGGAAGGAACCCTGACATTGTGGCAGAGCGGTGGGATCATTTTGAACCAAAAGCACAGACCTGAAGAGGATTTTTTTTTAAGCTGAGAGATGCGAGAGGGTTTTCTGTCTGTTTGCCTGGAGAGAAAGGTGTTAGTTTTTTTACAAAGGAATTTTTCTTTTTTGAGCTGGAGTTTTCTCTACCTAAAGGGAGGGTAGATAACCTCCTGCAGGGAAATTCACAAGTGTGTCCCCCCCCAAAACTCTCGGGTATAGCTAGAGTTAAGCACAAGAAAGCAGGCAAATGACTACCAGTGAAGCAGCTAATAAACTAGAGCTGGCCAGATTCGAAGCTGAAGAGAAACAAAAAGAGCATGATAGACAGATGGCCTTAAGGCGCTTGGAGATGGAGGCAGAAAAAGCCAGGGAGGAGGCAGAAAAAGCCAGGGAGGAGGCAGAGGAAGCTGCCCACAAGAGAGCTATGGAGAAGAAAGAAAAAGAGAGGAAGCATGCACTGGAGATGGAGAAGGCAAGGGCTCAGCAGAATATACCAACCAACCCTAGCAATCCTTCTCCAGGTACCGCTTCCCACCCCAGAAAGTTCCCCACCTACAAGGCAGGCGATGATACCAAGGCCTTCTTAGAAAACTTCGAAAGGGCCTGCCTTGGGTACAGCATCTCTACAAACCAGTACATGGTAGAGCTGAGGCCGCAGCTCAGTGGACCCTTAGCAGAGGTGGTGGCTGTAATGCCTCAGGAACACACGAACAGTTATGAACTTTTTAAAACCCAGGCAAGAGTCAGAATGGGGCTAACACCCGAGCATTCCCGTCGGCCCTAAGGTGGAAACCAGATGTGTCATTTACCTGACACGCCTACCACATTGTGAAACATTGGGATGCCTGGATATCGGGAGCAAATGTTAAATCTCCAGAAGAGTTGCCCTTCCTAATGCAAATGGAGAAGTTCTTAGAGGGTGTTCCTGAGGAAATAGAAAGGTACATCCTAGATGGGAAGCCCAAAACTGTAATCGCGGCGGGGGAGACTGGAGCCAAACGGGTGGAGGTGGCAGAAATAAAAAAACTAGTAGCACTTGGGGCGAATATCAGAAGGGGCAATCTGAAATAAAACCCTATCACCGGGGGCAACCCAAGGCCCCACCTACATCCCAAGGAAAACCCCAGGCACCTTATCGCCCCATCACACCATTCTCCAGCAACCCACCTCGCCCCAGTGACCAGTCAACTGGGCGATGTTTTAAATGTAATGAGCTGGGGCATGTGGAGGTCAACTGCCCCAAGAACCCCAACAGATTACCGTTCATTGCACCGGGGTCACACCAAAGGTCCTCAGGCCCAGATGCCTCCCAGATACCCTTAGGACGAAGGGAAACTGTGAGTGTGAGCGGGAAGAAGGTTACAGCATGGAGGGACACTGGAGCGCAGGTGTCAGCTATCCATCAATCCTTAGTGGACCCCAGCTTAATCAACCCAGAGGCCCAAGTGACGATTCAACCCTTCAAGTCCAACTCTTTCGATTTGCCTACAGCCAAGTTGCCTGTCCAGTAGAAGGGCTGGTCAGGAATGTGGACTTTTGCAGTCTAGGATGATTATCCCATTCCCATGCTGCTGGGGGAAGACTTGGCCAACGAGGTAAAGCTGGCCAAGAGGGTGGGAACAGTCACCCACAGCCAGACTAAGCAAGCTTCCACACCTATCCCTGTTCTTGAGCCTTCCACCAGGGCCCCGTCTGTGTTACCAGAGACCCAGATGGAGGTGGTGGCACCGGATCCCCTGCCAATGACTGCAACGGCCGTAGTGGATCCAGTCCCAGAGACCCAGCCAAAGCCAGTACCCGAACTGAAACTGGCGAAGCAACCAGCACCAGAACCATTGCCAGCACTGAGTCCAGCGCTTGCAACTCCGTCTACAGCTCCAACACCAGAGGGCACCACCGAGCCTGCACTGGCAGCAGCAGCAGACGACCCTACACAAGAGGTTCAGCCAGAGCCTGAAAAACCTGGTGGCTGAACTTTGTGACTTTATCCTGACCCATAACTATTTCACATTTGGGGACAATGTATACCTTCAAATCAGCGGCACTGCTATGGGTACCCGCATGGCCCCACAGTATGCCAACATTTTTATGGCAGACTTAGAACAACGCTTCCTCAGCTCTCGTCCCCTAACGCCCCTACTCTGCTTGTGCTACACTGATGACATCTTCATCATCTGGACCCATGGAAAAGAAGCCCTTGAGGAATTCCACCATGATTTCAACAATTTCCATCCCATCATCAACCTCAGCCTGGACCAGTCCACACAAGAGATCCACTTCCTGGACACTATGGTGCTAATAAGCGATGGTCACATAAACACCACGTTATACTGGAAACCTACTGACCGCTATGCCTACCTACATGCCTCCAGCTTTCATCCAGACCACACCACACGATACATTGTCTACAGCCAAGCTCTACGATACAACCCCTCAGACAGAGACAAACACCTACAAGATATCTATCAAGCATTCTTACAACTAAAATACCCACCTGCTGAAGTGAAGAAACAAACTGACAGAGCCAGAAGAGTACCCAGAAGTCAGCTACTACAGGACAGGCCCAACAAAGAAAATAACAGAACGCCACTAGCCGTCACCTTCAGCCCCCAACTAAAACCTCTCCAACGCATCATCAAGGATCTACAACCTATCCTGAAGGACGACCCATCATGCTCACAGATCTTGGGAGACAGGCCAGTCCTTGCTTACAGACAGCCCCGCAACCTGAAGCAAATACTCTCCAGCAACCACACACCACAACCACTAACCCAGGAACCTATCCTTGCAACAAAGCCCGTTGCCAACTGTGTCCACATATCTATTCAGGGGACACCATCATAGGGCCTAATCACATCAACCACACTATCAGAGGCTCGTTCACCTGTGCATCTACCAATGTGATATATGCCATCATGTGCCAGCAATACCCCTCTGCCATGTACATTGGTCAGACTGGACAGTCTCTACGTAAAAGAATAAATGGACATAAATCAGACGTCAAGAACTATAACATTCAAAAACCAGTCGGAGAACACTTCAATCTCTTTGGTCACTCGATTACAGACCTAAAAGTTGCAATTCTTCAACAAAAAAACTTCAAAAACAGACTCCAACGAGAAACTGCTGAATTGGAATTAATTCGCAAACTGGATACAATTAATTTAGGCTTGAATAAAGACTGGGAGTGGATGGGTCATTACACAAAGTAAAACTATTTCCCCATGTTTATTCCCCACCCCCCACTGTTCCTAAGACATTCTTGTCAACTGCTGGAAATGGCATTGATTATCACTACAAAAGGTTTTTTCCCCTCCACTTTCCTGTTGGTAATAGCTCACCTTCAGTGATCACTCTCGTTACAGTGTGTATGGTAACACCCATTGTTTCATGTTCTCTGTGTATATAAATCTCCCCACTGTATTTTCCACTGAATGCATCCGATGAAGTGAGCTGTAGCTCACGAAAGCTTATGCTCAAATAAATTTGTTAGTCTCTAAGGTGAAACAAGTCCTCCTTTTCTTCTTGCAAATACCCCATAGTGCACCAGCGGAGAGTGGTTTTCCATCAACGGAAACAGCCCCATCACCTGCATCGCTTCCAGAGAGATTAAGCCCAGGTTCACAATCCAGTGAGGAACTGATGTCTCCAGCATCAAAGGAACAGTTCCAGGCCGAACAGGAAGCAGATGAAAGCCTCCAGAGAGCTTGGACGGAGGCACACAGCAACCCACCGCCTCTCAACTCTTCTAATCGATCCCGGTTTGTTGTAGAAAGAGGACTTTTATATAAGGAAACTCTTTCTGGTGGGCACCAGGAAAACTGGCATCCTCAGAGACAGTTGGTAGTTCCAACTAAGTACCGGGAAAAGCTCTTGAGCTTAGCCCATGATCATCCTAGTGGCCATGCTGGGGTGAACAGTACCAAAGACCGTTTGGGGAAGTCATTCCACTGGGAGGGAATGGGCAAGGATGTTTCTGCCTATGTCCGATCTTGTGAGGCATGCCAAACAATGGGAAAACCCCAAGACCAGGTCAAAGCCCCTTTCCAGCCACTCCCCAACATTGAGGTTCCATTTCAACAAGTAGCTGTGGATATTCTTGGTCCTTTTCCAAAAAAGACACCCAGAGGAAAGCAGTACAAACTGACTTTCATGGATTTTGCCACCCAACGGCCGGAGGCAGTAGCTCTAAGCAACACCAGGGCTAAAAGTGTGTGCCAGGCACTAACAGACGTTTTTGCCAGGGTAGGTTGGCCCTCCGACATCCTCACAGATGTAGGAACTAATTTCCTGGCAGGAACTATGGAAAGCCTTTGGGAAGCTCATGGGGTAAATCGTGGTTGGTTGCCACCCCTTACCACCATCAAACCAATGGCATGGTGGAGAAGTTTAATGGAACTTTGGGGGCCATGATACGTAAATTTGTAAATGAGCACTCTAATGATTGGGATCTAGTGTTGCAGCAGTTGCTCTTTGCCTATAGAGCTGTACCATGTCCCAGTTTAGGTTTTTCACCATTTGAACTTGTATATGGCCGCAAGGTTAAGGGGCCATTACAGTTGGTGAAGCAGCAATGGGAGGGGTTTACACCTTCTCCAGGAACTAACATTCTGGACTTTGTAACCAACTTACAAAACACCCTACGAACCTCTTTAGCCCTTGCTAAAGAAAACCTAAAAGATGTTCAAAAAGAGCAAAAAGCCTGGTATGATAAACATGCCAGAGAGCGGGCCTTCAAAGTAGGGGACGAGGTCATGGTCTTAAAGGTGCTCCAGGCCCATAAAATGGAAGTGTCATGGGAAGGGCCATTCACGGTCCAAGAGCACCTGGGAGCTGTTAATTATCTCATAGCATTCCCTACCTCAGACCGAAAGCCTAAGGCCTGGGCTACACTGGGGGCAGGTTCGAACTAAGATATGCAACTTCCGCTACGCTATTCGCGTAGCTGAAGTCCAAGTATCTTAGTTCGAGTTACCTGGCCGTCCTCACAGCGGCGAGTCGACTGCGGCAGCTCCCCTGTTGACTCCGCTCACTCTTCCTGCCGAGGTGGAGTACAGGCGTTGATTCGGGGATCGATTTATCGCGTCTAGACGAGATGCAATAAATCAATCCCCATTAGATCAATCACTACCTGCCGAGCCGGTGGGTAGTGATGACGTACCCTAAGGTGTACCTTATTAATTCTCTAAAGCCCTTTTATTGCAGAGAATTAAAGGTTTGTCAGTTTACAGCCCAGGCAGGAGATGACGCTGAGTGGCCTGAAGGTGTCTACTACGAAAGGAAAAGTGATGGTGGCGTGGAAGAGGTGAACCTCTCCATGACCCTTGGGCGTAATGCAGTGACAGCAGATCAAGGAGCTGTGCACTAGCTACGTGCCGACATTCTCAGCCACCCCAGGACTGACTAAAAGGGCATACCACGCCATTGACACAGGTAATGCTCACCCAATTAGAGACCAATCTTACCGGGTGTTTCCTCAAGTGAAAACTGCTATAGAACGGGAGATCCAGGATATGCTAAGATGGGTGTAATCCGCCCCTCCCACAGTGCATGGCCATCTCCAGTGGTTCTAGTTCCCAAACCAGATGGGGAGATACGTTTTTGCGTGGACTACCGTAAGTTAAATGCTGTAACTCACCCAGACAACTATCCAATGCCACGCACAGATGAACTATTGGAGAAACTGGGATGAGCCCAGTTCATCTCTACCTTGGACTTAACAAAAGGGTACTGGCAGGTACCGCTAGATGAATCCGCCAAGGAAAGGTCAGCCTTCACCACACATGTCAGGCTGTATGAATTTAATGTGCTCCCTTTCGGGCTGCGGAATGTACCCGCCACCTTCCAAAAACTTGTAGATGGTCTCCTAGAGGGATTGGGAGAATATGCAGTCGCCTACCTTGACGATGTGGCCATATTTTCGGATTCCTGGGCAGAACACCTGGAACATCTACAAAAAGTCTTCGAGTGCATAAGGGAGGCAGGACTAACTGTTAAGGCTAAGAAGTGTCAAATAGGCCTAAACAGAGTGACTTACCTTGGACACCAGGTGGGTCAAGGAACTATTAACCCCCTGTGACATTACTGACATAAGCTGGGACCGTATAGATCATTGTTGCAACCAAAGTCCTGTAGTGGCATCAAATCTTGTATAAAGGGGGTCAAATGAGGTGTCTAAGACAAGGTTATGGTTTGCTGGTTATGATTACGCTGTCTATATGTGTACCATTTTTATAGTTAAAGTTATGAATATTGGCTCTATACTGTCTGTATTTCAAACCTGTGCTATGCTTCTGGGGAACACTCCAGTCAAGTTAGTGTCAGCTCTGCCTAGCCGGCTTGATGGCCCATTAAGGACCATCAGCTATACAACTGACCCATTGAGAGAAGGCAGACTCGCCTTACGACTCAGCAAGGTGTGCAGGGACCTGCCTATGGACAGAACTCTGAGGTTTTTCCAGCCCATGTGCTGGGTAGCTTGTCTTTGGCACAAAGAAAGAAAGACTACATGGCAAGAGACTATAAAAAGCTCCTGCAGCTCCTCCATCTTGTCTTCAATCCTGCTTCATACCTCTGGAGGGACTTTGCTACACACTGAAGCTTTGAAGGAAGGACTGAATGACCCATCCCAGCTGTGGATGTTCTCCAGAGACTTGATTTGAACCTGCAGTTTATTCTATCACTGCTGCAAGCCTGAACCAAGAACTTGGCCATTACTGTATGTCATTGATTCCATTTAACCAATTCTAGCTCTCATCTCTAGCTTTTTCCTTTTATGAATAAACCTTTAGATTTTAGATTCTAAAGGATTGGCAACAGCGTGATTTGTGGGTAAGATCTGATTTGTATATTGACCTAGGTCTGGGGCTTGATCCTTTGGGATCGAGAGAACCTTTTTTCTTTTACTGGGGTATTGGTTTTCATAACCATTTGTCCCCATAATGAGTGGCACTGGTGGAGATACTGGGAAACTGGAGTGTCTAAGGGAATTGCTTGTGTGACTTGTGGTTAGCCAGCGGGGTGAGACCAAAGTCTGCTCTGTTTGGCTGGTTTGGTGTGCCTTAGAGGTGGAAAAACCCCAGCCTTGGGCTGTAACTGCCCTGCTCTAAGCAATGTGTCCTGAATTGGCACTCTCCGTTGGGTCCCGCCAGAACCAGCATCGTTACACCCCCTACAGGCCAAAGTGGAAGCTATCCAAAAGTGGCCTGTCCCAAAGTCAAAGAAACAGGTCCAATCCTTCTTAGGCTTGGCCAGATATTACAGGCAATTTGTACCGCAATACAGCCAAATCGCCACCCCACTGACAGACCGAACCAAAAAGAAACAGCCAAATGCCGTTCAGTGGACTGAAGAGTGTCAGAAGGCCTTTAACTAGCTTAAAGGGACACTCATGTCTGACCCTGTGCTAAGGGCCCCAGACTTTGACAAACCGTTCCTAGTAACCACAGATGCGTCCGAGTGTGGTGTGGGAGGAGTCTTAATGCAGGAAGGACCGAATCAAGACTTCCATCCCATCGTGTTTCTCAGCAAGAAGCTGTCTGAGAGGGAAAGCCACTGGTCAATCAGCGAAAAGGAATGTTATGCCATTGTCTACGCTCTGGAAAAGCTACGCTCATACATTTGGGGACGGCGTTCCCACCTGCAAACGGACCATGCTGCGCTACAGTGGCTTCATACCGCCAAGGGAAATAACAAACTTTTTCGGTGGAGTTTAGCTCTCCAAGATTTTGATTTCGACATACAACACATCTCAGGAGCTTCTAACAAAGTGGCTGATGCACTCTCCCATGAAAGTTTCCCAGAATCAATTGGTCCAAATCGTCCTTAAGATGTGGGAAATATTGTTAGTCTTTATACAGTTAGTAGTACATTTAGAGATGCATGTGTCTTATTAACTGTTTTCTCCTAGAGGTCCAGGAAGAAATCACAGCCAGTGTTTCACCCTATCTGTGATTTGGGGGGCATGTCAAATATAAAGGGAAGGGTAACCACCTTTCTGTATACAGTGCTATAAAATCCCTCCCGGCCAGGGGCACCATCCTGTTACCTGTAAAAGGTTAAGAAGCTCAGCTAACCTGGCTGGCACCTGACCCAAAGGACCAATAAGGGGACCAAGATACTTTCAAATCCGGGGGGGAGGGGGGGGGCTGTTGTTTGTGCTCTTTGTTTATATGGTTGTTCTCTCTTGGGACTGAGAGAGGCCAGACAGAAATCCATCTTCTCCAACCCATCCTAATCCAAGTCTCCAATATTGCAACCAGTATAGGTAAGCCAGGCAAGGCGGATTAGTTTATCTTTTGTTTTATGTGAATTTTCCCTGTGTTAAGAGGGAGGTTTATTCCTGTTTTCTGTAACTTTAAGGTTTTGCCCAGACGGGGATCCTCTGTATTTTGAATCTGAATACCCTGTAAAGTATTTTCCATCCTGATTTTACAGAGATGATTTTTACCTTTCTTTTTTTTTTTTTTTTTTTTTTTTAAATAAAATCCTTCTTTTAAGAACCTGACTGATTTTTCGTTTGTTCCAAGATCCAGGGGTTTGGGTCTTTGATGATTTTGTAACCAATTGGTTAGGATGTTATTCTGAAGCCACCCCAGGAAAAGGGGTGTGTAGGGCTTGGGGGGATATTTTGGGGAAAGACGTCTCCAAGTGGGCTCTTTCCCTGTTCTTTGTTTAAAACGCTTGGTGGTGGCAGCATACGGTTCAAGGACAAGGCAAAGTTTGTACCTTGGGGAAGTTTTTAACCTAAGCTGGTAAGAATAAGCTTAGGGGGTCTTTCATGTGGGTCCCCACATCTGTACCCTAGAGTTCAGAGTGGGGAAGGAACCCTGACAACACTAATCAAAATGTGCATCTTCTTATTGTTTATGTAGGGTCGGTAATGAGCCAGGTACTTTACAGAGAAGGAGGAACTCAAATTTCCTGCTCAGAATTGTTCACAATATAAATATTTTAGATATTGAGTTTAAGTTTTATTTCTACTGTTCAATCCCACCACCATGGTAAACATAGAAATAGCACTATCTAAGTCACATTAAAACGCCCTGTTCCAAATCCTGACACGCATATGTTTTAGAGATAGCTCTGCTGTATCTGGAACTCTGATGAATAACTAGGCTCCCAAAAGGCAGACGAAATAAAAATTGGGGTCTCTATTTTTTTTCCAAAGTACATACATTTCATATTTACCTTTAGCTTTCAAAGAAAGTTCTTAGAATATTTAATCACATTTGTAGTTTGGCACTAGACCACTGCTCATAAACCCACCCTAATTGCACTGCGTATTAATGCCAAAAGATTAACTGTATGGTCTCTTGACAATTCAGGAGCCACTTTCAACATGAATCAGCAGCGTTCAACTGGAAGGTCAGAAGGGCATAGATTATGATAAGCTGTTTCCCGCAACACAAAGGCTGTCAACTGTGTTATTCCAGTTGTGAAAACCATGCTAACAATACTAGTAAGTTCATAATTTACAGATATACTACGTGAGGTCTGCCATGCTGCCTGGAAAGGCCAACAACACAAGGTTATAAATTTAGAATGAGTTCTGTCAACACACAGCAGAAAAGAGAACATAGGCATTATGTAGAGAAAGGTTATGGGATGTTGGAAATTCCCACTTTACTAAAATCTCATGTGATTGTTTTGAGTAAAATCCTTACTGACATGTACAGATCACACAAAACAAGTGGTAGCAGGTTCAGTAAAATTCCTAAATGCATGACCCAGAATAAAGAACACAGGTGCAAGTGCCTCTTCTCTGGAAAACTGTCATCTTGTGATAACTGAGACTACGGAGATCACATCCAAAATCCATAAGGACCCACACTCTGATAGCAATGATACTTGATTTGAATACTTTTGTGTACAACAGCTTTCCCCTTCCCTGATCTCTTACTGAAGCAACAATATTCTGATAGAGAAATACAGGATCCAGTATGCTTTGCATGAAACCTCTGGTTACCCTAGGCATAAAATATAGCTCATATGACATGAGGGGGTGCTCTTGTTTTAAAAAGTTCTCTTAAGTGCAGCTGAGCATGATTCATAACTGACTCAAGAGGCTATAATGGCATAGAAGGGGTTCTGATGATGTAAAACATAAAGCTTTAACTCAGATTATAATTATAGTACTAAACACTCATCTTCAAGCAATCAATTGTTACAAACCTACTATATCGAGTAGAGAAATATTACTCCCATTTCACAGATAGGGAAAAGGAGTTAGAGGCAAACTGATTTGAATGAAGCCAGAGAAATCATCGTGCAAGGGTTGTTCCAATTCACAGTCCTGTTTTAGGTACTTAAGTTAGTAGTTCCACTGAAGTCAATAGGACTTTTCATGGTTTGCACTCTTTTCATGTGCTTAGTTACACGCATGCTTAAGTGCTCTGCTGAATTAAGTCCTTAGTTCTGTGTTCAGGCCACACCTCCATAGTCCTGGTCAGTTGTCTGCATCTGTTTAATATCTGGATTCGCCGATATATTTTACAGACAGAATAAATTCACAGCTGTGAAATACAAAGTTTGGGTCATGCTTGCACATTTCATCTCATGGCCTGACCACTAACACGATACAGTCAAATACTGTATGACAAACTAAGCATCTGATTTCTTAAGACATGCGAGTGCAGTATTTATACATAAAGAGGCAACAGTTCCGTCAGGTTTTGAGAAGAAAGGAGTGATTAGGGGTTGTCCCGTGGCTCCTTCTTTCACCAGAAAAGGCTTTTGCAACAGGACTTGGGGTAGGAGGAGCGCTCTGCTTTTCAGAGGTACATATTTAAAGATCTGTGAAAGATTTGCAAAGTATCAGTGTTGCATAGCCGTGTCTCGAATAATCAACGGAGGCCTCATCTCGTCAAATGCCTTACCCTTAGAACGTGCAAGGTGACCATCTGCCAAGAGATAGCAATGTATGCCAGCCAGTACATGGATTACTATGGAATGTAGACATTCAGCTGGTTGAAATGTAAGGAAAGCATTCTACCATAAATGTGAACCGGCTTCCTAGGCAAATTACCTACGGGCTGGCTCCGATGGGGCCCACCTCCTCAGGCTCTGTTTTTACTGTAACTGGAGTGTGGCACATCACTGAAATAAAGCGACCACCACCTTCACAGGTACAGGGATTGACGGGTTCTCACATTCGATTACTCTGAGAAATACAGTTGCAGAGATCTAGTGGTAAAACTAGAAAAAACAGTCTTCCAAATGAGGAGTGGGGAGGGAGTTAACAACCCCCAGGAAAGTCTTTCTAATGTGTAATAGAACGCAACTGTGTAAAACAATGAAAAGCGCATTTACTTCAGTCAGAATTAGAGGTTGATGAATACAATACTCTCTACTGTGGGTTTGCATTTTAAATCAAATTATAGGCAGAGGGTTTACCTTTCCCTCTTTCCCCTCAGATAAATCTTCTTCCTGCCCATCTCCAAAGTACGGAGCTGAATTAGCGAGGGCCCAGCAAGCAAGCATCTTGAGGGAAAGTTGTTTCCTCTTGCCATGTTTTATCTGCTCCCCATGGTGCTTTCTGAGTCAGTTTCTGCATCCGATGAAGTGAGCTGTAGCTCACGAAAGCTTATGCTCAAATAAATTTGCTAGTCTCTAAGGTGCCACAAGTCCTCCTTTTCTTTTTGCGAATACAGACTAACACGGCTGCTACTCTGAAACCAGTTACAAATCTGTATGACAAGCTTTGTGTGCCCTACTGACACCACAGGGGATGGAGAGGAGAGCTGAGAGAGACCAGATGTGCGGAACTGGGGCCGGGGGGGGTCGTCTGTCTGATCAACTTATGAATTCTGGTTGTTAATGTGAAGTTGTATTCTGAAAAACTGCTGTATCATGAGTGTGTGTGCAGATCCACTATTGCTGAAATGTCCCGTAGCAGGTACACACCAGACAGATACAAAGGTAAATATTTAAGATGAATAACAATACCTTAATCACCCAAAGGTTCTGCTAAAACAGCAGCTCAAACCTTAGAAATCCAGTCTAGCTGACCCCTCTGAAGGGCCGGGGAAGGTGAGAGCAGTGGAAACTTACTCAAAAGGTAGAACAAAGGTGGCCAGGAAGAGTTTAAATAGCAAGCCACAAAGCAAGAGAGGACAGGAAGATGAAGCGTGAGATGGGAGTGAGCAAGGTCAGTGAAGCTCTGGGGAAGGGGCTTCATGAGGGAGAGACCACCCAGCATGTAACAGCCTGTGTGTGAGGCAGGGGGACACTGCCTGTCTGCCTTCCTGGATAGCAATGATCCCTAAGGATGAGACAGAAAGAGACCGGTGTGTGACTGTGTGTTAACTGCTTCACAACTGCTGCACACCCTTGAGAGAGTTAAACTGCAATCAGGAGCATCACACCTTTGGGGTGGAGTTCTGGGACAGAAACTGTTTAAATAACTGGGCAATCTGGGGGGGGCCAGCGCTGCTCCTGGGGGCTATTGGCAGGGGGGCTCAGGCATTCCATTTCTGAGGAGGGGGAGCTGACAGAGTCAGGGCCTAGGAAACATGCCGGAGAACCCAAGGGAGGAACCAGATCTGTGGTCTGCTGAGGCTCCAGAAGCTTGAAACACGCAGGGATCCAGAGCACAGAGATATGGATTCCCTTCACTGCAGTCCTAGCGGGTGGCCGGCAGAGAGCATTCACGAGGACCTGTCCCTGTGACACCAGACTAAGAGGAACGGGCACTGAAGATGGAAGTTTTCCTACATAGTGTGTTTCTGTGGCTATAAAACTTAACACGTCCTGACACACTGTGCAAGAGCTGGTCCCTCTGGCTGGCAGGTTCACATAGTACCATGTGACTCCTCACCCCTGCTTCTGAGAACACTGGGCTTTTTGGGTTTTGCCTCTTGGGTTAACAAACTGCCTCCAGAATCCAACGACTCATTTTCAGACCTAGTACTGATTCCTGGAGAGCTGGGGCAGCTGGAGGGGGCACATACACTGCACTGGAAAACTCCCCTTTGGCTTTAAAAGGCAGAAACATCTGCTGGAGCTGTGACTGGCTCACTCGCCAAGTTCAGCAGCAGGTGAGCCAGGGCAGCTCTATAATCAATGGGAATTGCCACAGAGGTTTTTCAGGGATCAGCGGGGGGGAAATCAATCAATCAACAAGATAAAGAGCAAAAAGAACAAACACAGTTTAAGCATAACCCCCTGGGATTTTCACAAAGTCACATGGACAATTTTATTCCCCTCAAACAATCTAATTCCTCTGTTGCCCTCCTTTGGCTGACTGCTCTCAATTGGTTTGGGTTGATTATGATCAGTCTGCTGACTTCCATGAGTGACCCCTTCATCCTTGGTCTATCTGCTGAGGTGGTATTACATTACCAGTCTGAGCTTCCATCGGCTGTTCTTGAACACAGATTTAACAATGGGGTGGGCTCACTTAGCCTATCACTCATACACTGAAAGACACTCAAAGGAAATAGGCAATTTGTTTACGAGCCAAGATTTCTGCTTCAGAGTTTTCTTTTTTGTATCAACACTTCCATGAATTCAGATTTCGATCAACTCTTTGTTACCCAGCTTGACATTATCAAAATATCAACACCCTGACAACCTGCTGGTGTCAAAAGTGAATGTCTTAAAGTCCTTGGACTCAACATGTAGACAGGCTTCCAGTTCCAATCTTTGATCTCTATTATAAAACAGGACCAGTAAAATATTGTAGGGATTTATGGCTGACCTTTCACTTGAGTTGCTTCACACCTAAAATAACACCACCATAATATGTGCCAAAAGGGAGAAAACTGTTTAGGTTTTCTTGCTTTTTAAAACTTGATTCACTCTTACTTCTAAACCTCTGGCTTTTATTAAACAAACTGAAAAGGAGGACTTGTGGCACCTTAGAGACTAACCAATTTATTTGAGCATAAGCTTTTGTGAGCTACAGCTCAAATGAGCTGTAGCTCACGAAAGCTTATGCTCAAATAAATTGGTTAGTCTCTGAGGTGCCACAAGTACTCCTTTTCTTTTTGTGAATACAGACTAACACGGCTGTTACTCTAAAACCTGTCATTACTGTTAGCCATTACACAATAATAGCCACATTACACATAGCCACAAACTGTTAGCCATTACACAATAATTTGTCTTCTGGACAGATGGTTCAGGGGAATTAAATATGTAGATTTATTTAATTTCCTTTTTGAGAGAATTTGCATTATTCTAAGTAATGGCAGCATCACAGCTGCATTTATGGAACAGTTCCACCAAAGGAAAGTCTATTTTCTATGAGCGTGACCTTGCCATCTTATTGTTTCAAACCAGCTCTTACTATCCTCTTCTGTCCAGACCCACACTTATTTTTAGCTATTTTGTTAGAATTAATAATCATCACCTTAAAAAGTAGGAATTTTCAGATCCAACATTTAATCCATTTTTAACCACGTTAGCGACACTGGGAAAAGTCTTCCATATTTTCAATACCTAATTTGGTTTGCACTCTTAAAAATCTATCCGAAAGAATGGACAAAACACCACTTCTGGAGTTAACAAACCAAGGCAGTTGGAGAACAAATAAAGATTTAGGGCATGAAAAGGCATTATGTAAGTGGAAATCCTAGTTAAACACAAAGAATGAAATCTAAAGCTAGTTGAAAACTTTCTGTCAAAATTGTTCTTCAACAGGAAATTGAGTTTTCAAATAAACACATTTTTTCGTAAAAAGTATCTGTTTTCCATGGAATTTTTTTTTTAAACACAAAAAAATTAAGCGTGAAAAGCAAAATATCTTGATTTGTAAATGCTGCCACAGTGCCTCCTGGGTGTTTTAGTTTGATTGCCTCATATCCCCATTCTCCTCTATAGGAGAGGCTTCCTGCAGGACTATACCTCCCATGACACCATGGCTAGCAACTCCCACGGTCTTGGAAAGGGGAGGCAACACATCATAGTAGACCATGGTGCATTATGGGAGATTTAGTCCAACCAGGAAGCCCAGCCCATAGAAGAGAATGGAAACATATGGCACCCGAACTACAACTCCCAGGAGGCACCATTCCCAAATCAAAATATTTCTGTTTTCAGCCTTTTTATATAGGATGGTCGCTCACTGATAAGTGGAGTTCTCTGGACAAACTGTGCCTTCAGTTTCACTCTGTAGCACGTATGTGCCCTGTGTCTTGCAATGAGAAAACTATTCTAAACAGTTTATCCATTTGAAACCCTTGTGCACGGACCCACAGAGACAGTGTTCCAACTGCTATTCCAAGTGGCATCCCCATGCCCATAAGCACTTAAAAAGCCCATGGATTTCTTTGGTTCCTCCTCAATTAGGTCCTCTCACTAATCCAACTAAAACTAAAAAGCCATGGAAATAAATTATAAATCACCTACTAAGAATAAACAACTAGAAACTGAAACCAACATAACTGCACAATTAGCATCAGAGAAATAGCTCTGAATCTGCTGTGGCTGGCGGACAAAACAGAACAGAGGATCGTTACTGAGATGTGGCATTTTATAAGCACAGGTCAATACACACACACACCCTCTAACGGGTAAGCTGTGTTACAATATTCCGGGACCATCAGACTCAGCACGAGGGTGGGAAACTACAGAAGCAATTTCGTGAGGGAGAAGCAAGTGTTACTGACACAGGAAAGTTTTAAAACCTTCAAAAATATTTCTAGACAGTGTCCCAACAACAGCGAAAGGTCAGAGCACTGGTCAAGATGCTAAGGAATTAGCATGCATAGGCTACTTCTGTCAAAGACTATGGCCCAACTTCCAATCACTCCCAGCCAGATATAACACAAGTGCAACAAGAGTAAATTTCCCCGGGTAGCAGATTAGGGATGGATTCACGCTTACTGATGGGAGAAATCTTTAGTTTCCAATGCTCTTTCCAGCTCCCACAGAGATTTGAAGGTGCCACCTTATGAATTATAAGCAAATCTGGTAAGGAGGGGATGGGAGAAAGGTCATTCCAGACCACACACACTAAACAGAAGAATGTTAACCAGAGATGCCCCTTCTGCTGGGTACATCCATGGAACAACAGTGGAAGGTATAGCCCAACTGATCAGGAGGGAAGACGAGAATCTGCTCTTATGAATCTTGTGCTGTCCCTTCATATTCCACTTTCTGTTGTTGCTGCTTTAGGATTACACAGTGGGTTGGGAGAAAGAAGGTAATATGGCTTCCTTCAATGCAAGAAGAGCCTGTAATATTCAATGAACCCTGAAAGCACTTTTGCACATGTAACTATGAAAATCGGGAACACCACCATGATACAGATTTGGCCTGGAAGCTTCCTAAACTTACCCCATCAAATAATTGAAAATCAGCATATATGCATTAATACATTTGACTTCAGAAATGTAGCATTTGTTTCTTAGGTTGCTTTGATCGATGCCTGTTGAATTTTAATTACATTTTACTGCACAGTGAAATCGTGTATTCCTGTTTTATGCAACGCCTTCTTTGGCTATACTGAGATTTTGTACAACTTTGTTATCCATGTGTTGGATTTGCTTGTTTTTTGTAGTTTTACTAGAATAATGATTTGAGTTTCATAGAATCATAGGACTGGAAGGGACCTCGAGAGGTCATCTAGTCTAGTCACCTGCACTCATGACAGGACTAAGTATTATCTAGACTATCCCTGACAGGTGTTTGTCGAACCTGCTCTGAAAAATCTGCAATGATGGAGATTCCACAACCTCCTGAGGCAATTTATTCCAGTGCTTAACCACCCTGACAGTTAGGAAGTTTTTCCTAATGTCCGACCTAAACCGCCCTTGCTGCAATTTAAGCCCATTGCTTCTTGTCCTATCCTCAGAGGTTAGGAACAACACTTTTTCTCCCACCTCCTTGTAACAGCCTTTTATGTACTTGAAAACTGTTATGTCCCTCTCAGTATTCTCTTTTCCAGACAAAACAAACCCAATTTTTGTCAATCTTCCCTCATAGGTCATGTTTTCTAGACCTTTAATCATTTTTGTTGCTCTTCTCTGGACTTTCTGCAATTTGTCCACATCCTTCCTGAAATGTGGAGCCCAGAACTGGACACAATACTCCAGTTGAGGCCTAATCAGCACGGAGTAGAGAGGAAGAATTACTTTCTCGTAAGTTTGTTTCATTGCTTCTGATAATGATCCTTTATAGTGATTTAAGGCAAAAGGGAGACAGGTCTCAGAAGAAGCAGACAGCCATTCTTACCTTCTGCACTAGATACACACTAGTTGCCCTTCCACTGGCCACTTGATCCAGCGCTGTTCCTTCCAGAACAAAGTAACTCACATCTGCGATATGAACACCCACTTCAACGTTTCCTGAAATTGCATCGGGAAATCAGTATAGTATTAGAGGGAAGTAATTGCCTCCAAAAGTCACCTTTCAAAAAGAATTTCTACAGTTTTACAATCACTAGACTTTCTGCCAGGTCATTTTTGGCAGAGCAGTTATTCAAGAGGTGAGTTCTGTGAGTTAGCACATAGCCATCGATAACGAGACAGCAAGGAAAATGTACAAGAAAATGACAACACGCAACATTCACAAGTATTTTCCCTCTTTGGACAGGTCTTTACATTTCCAGATATAGATTCTTTTGACTGATTTAGCAACTGACACGCTAAACTCTTCTCTCTCTCTCTCTCTTCCATCTGATTGCTGAAACCTGCCAGTAATTGTTGCCCCTAAGACTGGGGCTGATAAAAGCGCTGTATTCTACGATGCAGACTCTGATTACCCTCATCTAAAGTTGAAGTGTGCACTGCAGAGACTGCAATTTGGGGGGCCACATTAGAGTTTTGTCTAGGACTAAGAATTCTTTCTTTATCTAGGTACCGATATGGCCCCGTTACTGCAAGTGGATATGCACTTAGTAAGAAGCGTGTGACCATGTCTTTCAAATCTGGACCTTGTTACAATGATCCAGGCCTTTGTTACCTTGATATTAGGACACTGCAAAGCAGCCTACATGGGCTTCACCTGAAAACCATCTAGAAATGTAAGGTAGTACAGAATGCAGTTGCAGGCTTATTATGCAGTACTTCAAGCAGGAAGAACATTACATGGTTAGCTCTGAGATCTGCACAAGTTTCCATTTCATTTCTGGGTGCAGCGTAGGTTGCCGTTTATGACCCATGAAGCGCTAATTGGCTTAGGACACTGGACACCTGAAAGCCCAGCTCTCTTCTTGCATGATACTGTTGCACAGGGGTTCTCAAACTTTTGTACTGGTGACCCCTTTCACATAGCAAGCCTCTGAGTGCGACCCCTCTTATAAATTAAAAACACTTTTTAATATATTTAACACCATTATAAATGCTGGAGACAAAGTGAGGTTTGGGGTGGAGGCTGACAGCTCGTGACCACCCACGTAATAACCTCCCAACCCCCTGAGGGGTCCCAACCCGCAGTTTGAGAACCCTGCTGTTGTGGTTACAATTAAAGGAGGTATTTAAACCAATGGGCTGCTAAGTCAGAGGAGCTGCTCACAAGGTGTTTACCATGAAGCAGGCGTCCTTAGCTTGCTTTGTTGACCTTCGAGGAACACTACAAGTGTCATCTGTTTTTTCACGAAGAACTGGGCAAACAGATTTACAGTGATTAGCTGCAGAATATTTTTAATTCCATTGATCTCTCAATTGTTAATAGGCTTTTGTTTGTTTGTTTTTAAATAGGGTTCACCCTGGATAATGACTTTGTTTGTATTACAGATATTTATCTATATTTTTATATATATATAAATATAATATGTTAATACAATTTACATTAACTCTGTACTCATAAAAACACATTATAGGGCAGTTTTACAAGCAGGTGTAAAAATAAAGCATGAATCTATAGCATGATTGATCTCATCTAATGTCTGTATTTTAAGTGTAATTTGATAATAAATACATACAATAATTAAGCACTGCAATATATCTGAGTGCACACTCTTCTGATGATGCTGGAGTTTAATATGCTGGGAACTGAAAGTTATACTTAAGCATATATGAAGGCAGCTGAAAAGTACAGGGAAGAGGGAATGCTGGAATTTAGCTTTGTCCAGCTAACCTGTATTCCATTAAAGTGGCCTGCAGAGAGTAAATACAATGGGCCGCAGTGGGAGAGTGTAATAATCCCGTCCCACACTGAGGGACAAATTCCATAAGTCATTAGAAAGCTTGGGAGAAACTTCTGTAGATTAAAAATCACATGGTTCACCTCAGAAAGCAGCCTACAGCTGTGTTGTGATATTATCAGATGCCCTGAAAGCTGCTCTACGTGGATCAAGAGCCCAAGCCTGAAACTACTTAGACAGTAAGTCTAAGACCAACAGTTTGAACAACAGTTTTAATATTACGAGCATTTGAAGCCAACACTTTCAGAAGGTAAAAAAAAATACTGATTTCTTTTGAAGCCAATATTGTAACATATAGACCCTACAGGCAAATATTGACCAAAGGAAAAGGAGAAGGGGTCATTACATCATGACTTTAATGACACCTTAATTCCATATGCGCACCGTTACATATGTGAACTTTTTTGTCCTCAGCAGAAAAATCGACAAACCAAGAGAGATCTCATTACATGAGATAATAAAACATGAAGGCAGCCAATAAAAACACATTGAACAGAGTTAAATTTCACTCAGGATTCCCACCAGAGGTTCTAAAAGCAGGGGTCAATTTGAACCCTCTGCGTTTGAACTTTTAATGGAAACCCTAAGTAAATATTTTGTTACATATATTGATATAATGTGCACTGGCAGCTCTCAGGTTTGTGTTGCTAAAAGTATGACTCACTCATTCCCCCCTCCCCCCCACCAATCCAGTCCCAGAGAACTTTAAGATACAGTATAGAGATTTCTGTAATCAGCCAATATGACTTCTCTTAAGCCACTACTTTTAATATGTCCTAGGCAAAATACCAAACTTATCTGTTCAGCAAATGCTGCACAGGAATAACTACCGATCGCTTTCTTCTGGTTTATTTGCTAGGAAAATGAAAGATCTTTGTAGACAGAATAATGTGGTTTCCCAGAATTCCCCTCCGGATTTGTGGGTATTATTTTCTTTTGTCTAAATGATTTCCGTTTCAATGTCACAAAAGGAAAGGTTGTAATATGGACATTATTTCTTAAGGAAAAAAGAGTGCGCAATCTGCAGAGAGGGAAGGCGAGTGAGACCAGCATAGTCAGTTATAAAAAAGGACAAATGTTGAGGTCAGAAAAAAACATGTCATCCCTGAGAACAGAGGTCTCTGGGAAAAGTAAGGATAAGCACAGTGCAGGCCACATACGGCCCACTGCATTCTACAAGGAAGCCACATCCACCTTCATGTTTGATTAGGAAGGACAATTTCAGAGCAAATGGAGGCTGCAAGTCACAGGATACAATGCTCCATCCTGACTGAGTTTCTCGAGCAGCCTGTCTTCAGAAAGAAGCTTTACAAACCATGCAGACTTGCTTCACCACGGAAGTGCAGCTACCTCTAAAGATACAATACAACTACAGCAGTGCACAGCAACACAGACTTGTGTTCAAGCCATAGCAACCTTCAACAGAAGCTTAAGATTGGATGTAGAGAAGAATACTGCACCCAGTGATAAACGTATAGGAATTTAGTCAGACAGACTATTCAGCTTGGAATCTAAGCAAGAGCTGAAAGCTAACACCTAATTCAGTGAAAAGTGCCATGGGATCTTTGATGGCCAAGAGCAGTCAGGCCCTCATGGTTTTATCTCATTTAAAACTAATCAGCTTTAACAGAGATAAAACTAGATTCTTCAGTCCCATTCTGACAATGCCATTTTGGCATTGGGGGATTAGGGCTGGACAGAATTTAGGTTACTAGTTGCTATGGATTGGGGAATATAGACTATGTCACGTACATTGGAGGGAGAAAGAGGAACTGCTTGAAATCCAGCAACTGCATTGCAAGACCCTCTAACAAAGAGGAGTTTCCATCCAGAGCTCTACAAAGTAGAAACAGATCAAATGACTTGCTCTCACCCAGCAAAGCTTCCTTTAGGCTAACATATTTTGCAAGATTAACAGTAGCTGTGGTCATCACACTGATTACATGCAATCATAGAAATGCTGCGACTGAAAAACAATCCTGTTTCTCACCTTGCAGAATGACAGCAAAGGTTTTCAAGCAACACAATTCACTCCTAGTTTAACAACAATTTAGCGGATGGATAAGACACAAATAATGGACTTGTGCCATCTACAAGTTCCCGCAATACAGTGTGTGATCTCATACTGAAGTTTAACAAATGACAGAGCTAACAACAATGCTTCACACAGCTCTAACTGGTTTTATAGAGGGCTCACTCTTTGATTTGAAAATCTAATTTATTTGAGCCCACTCCCAGATGTTGTATGGATGCAAAGCTGATCAGATGCTGACATCAAATGTGAACGATTTACATTTGTCACCTCGCAGGAGAGGTAAGAGCCAGCTCTTGGTTTTGACTTCTTTGCTGATGATCTCACTTTCTTGAACAAAAACTGTCTGAAGAACGTTTTTTCCCTTCATTATTGAAAAAAGGATTAAAGAGGGGAGGAGGGGAGAGAAGAGAAAAGGCTCTTTCAATCTGCAAGTGCTCAGCAAGAACTGCCAACACAGCGATGTGTGTCAAGTGTTTGTTCTAGGACTTTGAAAGCTGAAGTTTCTATTTATGGGAACAGCAAGTAAGACAACACCCTGGTAGTATATTCATATTCAGAGAAGGCGACCAAGCAAGTTAACATCACACAGGTTTTGGCATACAATGTATAGGAAAAAGCAAACATTTCATGGCCACAAAGCTCAAAACAAAACATCAAGAAGAAAAGGTGGCAGAAGACAATTCCTTAGAATTTGTACACTTCCTCACGGTTTCTACCCCTCCTCCACCACCACCATGTTCAGGGGAAAAGGTGATTTAAAAACTTCTGTTACTGTTCATCTGAAAATGTAATACAAGAGTATGGCTGAAACAAAGACACAAGACTAATGGTTGTTTGCTTACTATCAATACTACAGAAGCGTAGGGGCCCCAAGCAAGAATTAGGGTCTCATTGTGGTAGGTGCTGCACAGAGAAGTAAAAGACAGTCCCTGCCACAAAGAGAGCTCCCATTCTAGAACGAGGACAAGATGCAACAGGTGGATGGAACAAATAGAGGTAGGGGGGGTGGGAGGACTTGGTATCAGTAAAAATAGTACCCAATACAAATCCTACCTCTGGGTTATATGGCATCAGGTGGATAGCACTTAAGGTACATCTACGCAGCCCTGGGAGGACGCATCCAAGCGCGAGCAGACAGACACATGCTAGCTCTGTTCAAGGTAGTGCGCTAAGAATTGCAGTGTGACCACAGTGGCATGGGGGGTGGCTCGGGCAAGCTGCTTGAGTATTGCACTGAGTCATGGGAAAATGATTGGAACTCGTTATTACTAAACTTCTCTAGCACCAGTGGCATTCATGGTGCTTTAACATACACTATTACCATGAAGTACCTGCCTCAGGGAATTCTCACACAATGGATGCAACAAGATGCGTTAGGACTGGTGACATATTTACTTACTTTAGGCAGCAGCAAGACCATCACGGTAGCATATGGTCACCAAAGAAGAGCAAACAAGGATTACACTGGTACCTCCAAGTTTCATACACACTCAAGTGCCTGGCTTGGAAGATATGGTGGAAGAAAAGCAGTTGTAAAAAACTGCCCACCACAGAATAAGTTATTTAGGCTGGTTTCAGAGTAGCAGCCGTGTTAAGTCTGTATCCGCAAAAAGGTACTCGTGGCACCTTAGAGACTAACAAATTTATTAGAGCATAAGCTTTTGTGGGCTACAACGCTTCCGTAGCTCTCGTCCCCTAAAGCCCCTATTCTACTTGCGCTACATTGATGACATCTTCATCATCTGGACCCATGGAAAAGAAGCCCTTGAGGAATTCCACCATGATTTCAACAATTTCCATCCCACCATCAACCTCAGCCTGGACCAGTCCACACAAGAGATCTAATTCCTGGACACTACGGTGCTAATAAGCGATGGTCACATAAACACCACCCTATACCGGAAATGTACTGACCGATATACTTACCTACATGCCTCCAGCTTCCATCCAGGACACACCACACGATCCATTGTCTACAGCCAAGCTGTACTACCGCATTTGCTCCAATCCCTCAGACAGAGACAAACACCTACAAGATCTCTATCAAGACTGACAGAGCCAGAAGAGTACCCAGAAGTCACCTACTACAGGACAGGCCCAACAAAGAAAATAACAGAACGCCACTAGCTGTCACCTTCAGCCCCCAACTAAAAGTTCTCCAGTGCATCATCAAAGATTTACAACCTATCCTGAAAAATGATCCCTCGCTCTCACAGCTCTTGGGAGACAGACCAGTCCTCACTTACAGACAGCCCCCCAACCTGAAGCAAATACTCTCCAGCAACCACACACCACAACCACTAACCCAGGAACCTATCCTTGCAACAAAGCCCGATGCCAACTCTGTCCACATATTTATCCATAGGACCTAATCACATTAGCCACTCCATCAGGGGCTTGTTCACCTGCACATCTACCAATGTGATATCTGCCATCCTGTGCAGCAATGCCCCTCTGCCATGTACACTGGCCATACCAGACAGTCTTTATGCAAAAGAATAAATGGACAAAAATCTGACATCAGGAATCATAACGTACAAAAACCAGTAGGAGAACATTTCAACCTCTCTGGCCACTCAGTAAAAGATTTAAGGGTGGCAATTTTGCAACAGAAAAGCTTCAAAAACGGACTCCAACAAGAAACTGCTGAGTTTGAATTAATATGCAAACTAGATACCATTAACTTGGGTTTGAACAGAGACTGGGAGTGGCTGGGTCATTAAACGTATTGAATCTATTTCCCTATGTTAAGTATCCTCACACCTTCTTGTCAACTGTCTAAATGGGCCATCTTGATTATCACTACAAAAGTTTTTTTCTCCTGCTGATAATAGCTCATCTTAATTAATTAGCCTCTTACAGTTTGCATGGCAACTTCCACCTTCTCTGTATGTGTCTATATATATCTTCTTACTATATGTTCCATTCTATGCATCCGATGAAGTGGGCTGTGGCCCATGAAAGCTTATGCTCTAATAAATTTGTTAGTCTCTAAGGTGCCACAAGTACTCCTGTTCTTTTTATTTAGACTGCTTTCAAGCTCAAAGACAAAAGGAATAGCTTTTATTTGTCAGCTGAGGTCACTTTTCTACCCCAGAACGCAAAACTATTGTTCAAACAAAAGATGTGTTTTATTTCATTTATTTTAAAATAATGAGAGGAAAATGCTTAAACCTTACTTGCATGCCCTGTGGCCATTTTGGTTTCTGAAACCACATTGCAACTTGGCATGAACCTATTGCCTTGTTTACCAAGAAACTCTAAACCTTTTAATGGTACATGATGCTGGTCCAGCCTTCTGAAGTACAGCTACACATATTTTCAGTCATTAATATTTTTCCTCTCTCACTAAACCCTCCTGTTATCAGCTCCTTTGACATAAAACTTGAAGAAAAACTTCTGGCAATAAAAACAATCCCATGTCTTGGGTTAGTGGATGAGTAAGTGTGGAGCTAAGTTAGCATTTTCACACAATCATCGTCTTGAAAGTTACTTTCTAAAAAGATCTCCTATATCTTCAATTTCTGGAAACCGCAGAGCTGAGGGGTAGGGAGTTTCTCTGAAAAGAGACAAGAACTGATTATGCATACATAGTGTACAACACTACATGGCAAAGATACAGATGTGGTGCCATGTGCCAACAAGCTTCTCAGCAGGTGTCAGCTTCAAGGGAGCTTCCATTCCAAACCTCTCGAACGTAGATCAGAGTTAGAAAGGCTCCCCAGCACCTGCCACGATAGGTACAACTCTCCTGCTTCCATCCCATAAAGAGACCTCTCCTTTCAGTAATAGCCTTGCTGAAGTCTTCAAGGCACGTGAGCGTCTCTCCACAATTCTACAAGATGATTAATTATTCATTATTTGTACTACGGTAGCATCAAGAGGCCTCAGCTGAGATTGGGTCCCAAATCTGCTAGGCACTGTACATACCCATAGTGAGAGAGAGCAATATTTCCAACCTCAAGCGTTCAAAATTCATTAATCAAGACCTCAAAATCATGAGATTTGCTTAAAAATAAAAGGTTTTTACAAATAATTTTATGTAAGTTTTGTTTTCTGGCATCATAGCCTTCAGGGTTCATGTTTTCAACCTTTTTTTTTGCATCTATGAGGGCTAGAAACTTATTTAAAAAAACTAAAACCTGAGATTCTCACTTAGTCACACAAATCCAGGAGCTGGGGCTTTAAACAAATATTGCCAGACGCACAATACAATCATGAGCTAGCAACAAGCAGGTAGTCTCTGCCCCAAAGAGCTTACAAAACTAAATAGACAAGACAAACAAAGGATGGGTAGGGAACCAGCGAAGAAAGATGTGTAATCTTAAAATGTTGTTTTCTCCCACTTTGAAAGTCTTTATACTTCCTGTTTTTCTGAAAATATGTGAGAATGTATCAGGACAGCCAATGACATGAGCAATGCATGGAACAATGCATTCAAGAATCTCTTCTGAGAACCAGGAAGTTCCAAGAGGATTGCACAGAAAGGGAGAAAAATAAGCTATAAATTAACATTTTTTTAATATCACCAGTGTGATTAGTGAGGGCACCGAACACCAATCTGTGAATAACTCCTGCTTGCTTTGCTCTTACAGGGCTGGTTTACTCTGAAAAATGCCTGCATGAAAACAGTCCCTCGTAATTCAAGAGCTGGTCCTTGGGTGTACTGTGTTCATTCACACTCATCTATGCTCACTTCAGTGATTAAAAGGCTTTTTTCGTACCCCTTTTTATTCCGGTTACTTCAATATTGCTCGAAGAGTGAGAACTATATTCCCTTCCTCCTTGTGCATCCACAGCATTGGTCACTAATGGTTGATTTATACACAGCTTGTGTATCGCTTTAACTATAGCAGTTTAGAAACTGATGAAGTTAAAACAGTAACAGTTCCTTAGTGTGGATGCAGTTGTACTGGTATAAAGGCGTTTATAACACCATAGCAACAAAAGGCATGTGTAGTCACACAAATCCAGCACGGATTTCTGCAGCACAGCCCGACCTCTCTTCTATTTATCTCTAAGATCACTTGCATGACAGAAGTACTTGCATTTTAGAGTCCTTCTACGCTAACCCTGAGGTTATTTAGCCCTCTGACATCAATTGAGCACCGTGGAAGTGACTGCAGTTTTACAAACAGGATTACAATTGGCTTCAGGTGGGGATAAAAACAGAAGTAGATGTTCTCATGACGCAGCCTTAGCAATAAAGAACAAGTGAAGATGAAAAGCAGAAATAAGAGATTGGAGCTAAAGTGCTTCTAAGTGGAACATTTTCCAGAATTTCCATGGATGTATCACCAGTTCTTCAAATAGTTTTAGAATTATGAGGCGGAGACTAACTCCATCTATTAGTAAATTAAATGCTGTAAGAAGGTCTGTCATAGAACCACATACGGTCTTTGTCTACAGCAGCTAATAAATTAAACATCCAATGTTCTAAAACCACTCCATAATAGGGTTTAAAAGCCACCTTTTATACTGCAAAACTAAGTTTGTAGTATACCTTCATAACAAGGCTTCTCCTGGCACTTTACAAACAATGCATTAGAAAGCTCTGGTTTTATATGCCAAAAATCTTAAGCCAAATCATTTAAGTTTAGATTTAAATACTAGGGGCAGACTTGACATTTAAAATCTCCGCTAAGAACGAATTCCACAACATTTCCCAGCTCTGAAGGGCAAGTTCTGAGAGGCAGATGGAAAGCTCTCGATGAGCAGCAGTCATTCCTGGGGTACGGAGAATGCATGAAGTGCAGTTCTTTAACAGGAAAGCAGTGTACACCTTTGAAGCACTGGGGATGTCCTGTGAACTTTCAGCTTCTGTGACAAGTCTTGCTGCTGAATTTTGAACCAGCTGCCTGTGATACCATGTCACATTCCTGAGACAGGCAAGCACAGCATTGCAGGAGCCCTTTGGTCACTAGGGCATCGGTTGCTTCTAAACCAGTTTATGACAATAGGTACTGATGCGCCGATCTGTTCACTGACAAAGCCCCATTTCCACTAGATTTTCCTGTGCGCTGCCGATGATTTGAAGTTTTTCTTCATGGACGCTTCAGGCATCTGGCCTTCAAGGCCCTTTGCAAAGAATGGAAATCCCAGGTAGGATGTCTCCAAAAGGAGTATACAGAAAGCACTCTGAGGCCCTTTATCCAATTACTAGACTCCTGAACTGCATAGACTTCAACACTTGCTTTTTGGTGTTTTCTTGATTATTTAATTGAAGCTTATTTTTTACCCCATACCCATAAATGGATAAGAAGATCCACTGGTACATGAAAGTCTGTACCCCTAAATCTTTGGGACTTGTCCCATGTCCTGAATTTATTAAGTTATTTACCCAGATCCAGGTTGTAACTTTGATTGGAGAGCTCATTCTCATGGCAAGAACAAACAAAATGACCATTACTAAATGGCTATGCTGCTGCTTGCGTAACCAAGTGCAAGTACTGTACGCATGCTCTCTAATTCACATTGTCCACATTAGAATTTTAAGCCTTCTGGAATAGAAACAGAGTCTTTTTTAAAACAGCCAAAGCACCCTGCAACGTTGTCATGCAATCTATAGAAGGATTTCTTGTAGTGAATCGTGCACATGTTCAACAATTTAAGCTTTCCCTTAATCTTCATGAAAACTTGCTTTTAAATAAATGCAAGCAACAAAATTATAGTTAGAGTCTAAGAACTGCTACCCCAAAACAGGCCGTGTTTCCATTCTCTATTAGCTTCCATCCTGTGCTTCTCTACCAAAACTATCCAGGTACAGTAGAACCTCAGAGTTACGAACACCAGAGTTACAGACTGACCGGTCGACCACACACCTCCTTTGGAACCGGAAGTACACAATCAGGCAGCAGCAGAGACCGGGGGAGCAAATACAGTACTGTATTGTGTTAAACGTAAACTACTAAAAAAAAAAAATTAAAGGGGACATTTAAAAAGATTTGACAAGGTAAGGAAACTCTTTCTGTGCCTGTTTCATTTAAATTAAGATGGTTAAAAGCAGAATTTTTCTTCTGCATAGCGAAGTTTCAAAGCTGTAGTAAGTCAATGTTCAGTAGTAAACTTCTGAAAGAACCACCATAACGTTTTGTTCAGAGTTATACACGTTTCAGCGTTACGTACAACCGCCATTCCTGAGATGTTCACAACGCTGAGGTTCTACTGTATTGGGAACAGTATATTTTCTCTTGAACCACCAGTTATTTGGGCCTAGGTTGCAATAACCTTATTCCTACCAAACAGTACCTTACACCATGGGGAGTCTCAATGATTTGAAGGGTGACACAATCGAGCTCTCCATGATTCCATTCCACTCTAGCCTTGAAAAATTAGAGGTGATGCCTGCTAATGTAGGAACAACCGACATTTTCATTTAAAACAACAAGTATGTAAAATACTCTATGAGAAGTGCAATCTATCTAGTATTACACGGGAACACACACAGTAGACATCTGTATTTGAGACAGACCTGAATATACATGGCATATTGCAAAGAATTTGTAACCACAAGCGCTCAATGGAACCAGGGAAATGTACCTGTTTCTAATCATTATAACATGTCTCTTTCACTTTCCCAGTGAAATAACAGAGTTCAGTTCCCAAATAAGAAACCACTGGGTTAATCAGCTGGTAACATTGAGTTGTGTTAACTAATCACATCAGATACCCAAGGAAAAACTGCTTGCCTGTTCCCCAGAATCCCACTGCTTACATGTCGAAGTGGGATTTTTTTTTTTTTTTTTTTTTAATTTGACTCCTGCAAAAACCTTTTCCTACGTAAGTTGCAATGTATGGCTGTTTTGCATTAGACTCACGTACTGATGTGTGGTTTCCATCATTTTCTCTCCAATCCACATCAGGTGTCTGTTTCTCTTAAACACCTTTCCCAAAAGGAAGGAAGAAAGTGCCACACTTAAAGAATATAACTTTTGTTCCAACACCATTCAGGATTTTAGTGTTTATTCTAAGCACGTTACTCCAAGACGGTTGCTGCTTCGTGTGCTGTAGGATCCAAATGGAGTAGTTGAAAGATCTATTATTGTATTGCCAGCTCAGGGAAGATTTAAGCAAAAGCTACCAAGTAGCTAGGAGAGACAAAGCTGGATAAAAGGGAGACCAGAGTATTATTATCTAGGTCTTATAAAGCAGTACAGAAGTGCCAAGACACTTCACAAAATGAAAACTAAGCTCCTGTCCCAAAGAGTTTGCAGTGCAGGTTACAGGCAAACAACAAGGACTGAAAGACAAGATGAACGTCTGGCCACTTAAGATGTTAGTGAACATGTATTGAGGGTTACAAGGGGTTTAAAATGATTTATTCAACCCATAAGTCACTACAGTTCCTAAGGAAGAAGGGCAGTCCAGGAATAGAGGACAAGATAAAAGACATCACAGAAGTGGGGATGAGGAATGGATCATCAAAAAAAAGCTGCATGAAGGGAGGCAAAAGAAGACAGGAGAAGGGAGACTAAGAAGATATGGAGGGCAGTGATGGCAAGTACAAGTGACACAAGCTTGACTGGAGAGGCCATTGGGAGCCAGGGAAAGGGTGTTACGGAGGGGTGAGTACGGCTGCAATTACACATCTGAGTCTGGCAGGCACTAGATGGGAGGCTTCGGTGTCAGGAAGGCGAAAATGGAGGAAGTCAAGGGATGAGATGACAGACCTGGGAAAGAGGTTCGCAGAGAGGATGGAAAGGGACGGACAGAACTTGGAAAGGTTACAAAGATAAAACCCAGGAGATCTGGTGAATGTGTCTGTGTGGGACCCCCTGCTCCAAAATACAGCCCACCAATGTCATGGGGAGAAGACCAAGGGGGAACCACGGTGACAATACGTTTAAATACATTCTGCTCTGATTCAGCCTTAAGTTAAGGAATTTTTCTCTCAGTAATAACAACAACTACATTTTGTAAAACAACATGGAGCTGAGGAGAGGGGAAGAAGTTCCACTGGACCTGAGGTGGTTTTCAATCACCATGTGAAATGACGCAGGTAATGTGATTTAGTGGGTTCTAGTAGGGATGTTACACAGCAGCTCTGCAAACATGGTCAACAACATCACTTCAAAACTGGAGTCACAAAATGCACATAGAGAATAGACAACCCACTAGCAGCATACCCTAAAATATACTGATACTCTTCCGCTAATTATTTCCTACCACAGTCCATGGAATTTCGAAGGAAGAAATTGTTTGCCTTTAAATTTGTCAAATATCAACTGTTTCCACTAGCAAGTAGCCAACAAACATGTACAACTGACCTGACTGTGATATGTTCACGGAAATCTGCCTGATAATGTCTACATATAATTCCCACAAACAGCACGGCGAATATTTGAAATTTGAGCAGTTTTACTGGACATATTAGTCACATGAAGAAAAGGAGGACTTGTGGCACCTTAGAGACTAACCAATTTATTTGAGCATGAGCTTTCGTGAGCTACAGCTCACTTCATCGGATGCATACTGTGGAAATCGCAGAAGACATCATATACACAGACACCATGAAACAATACCTCCTCCCACCCCACTCTCCTGCTGGTAATAGCTTATCTAAAGTGATCATCAAGTTGGGCCATTTCCAGCACAAATCCAGGTTTTCTCACCCTCCGCCCTCCCACAAACAAACTCACTCTCTTGCTGGTAATAGCCCATCCAAAGTGACCACTGTCTTCACAATGCGTATGATAATCAAGGTGGGCCATTTCCTGCAGAAATCCAGGTTCTCTCACCCCCTCACCCCCCTCCAAAAACCACACACACAAACTCACTCTCCTGCTGGTAATAGCCTATCCAAAGTGACCACTCTCCTTACAACCTGCATGAAAATCAAAGTGGGCCATTTCCAGCACAAATCCAGGTTTTCTCACTCCCCCACCCCCATACTCACACAAACTCACTCTCCTGCTGGTAATAGCTCATCCGAAGTGACCACTCCCCCTACAATGTGCATGATAATCAAGGTGGGCCATTTCCAGCACAAATCCAGGTTTTCTCACCACCCCCCCCCCACACACAAACTCACTCTCCTGCTGGCAATAGCTCATCCAAACTGACCACTCTCCCCACACTGTGCATGGCAATCAAGGTGGGCCACTTCCAGCATAAATCCAAGTTTAACCAGAACGTCTGGGGGGGGGGAGGGAGGAAAAAACAAGGGGAAATAGGCTACCTTGCATAATGACTTAGCCACTCCCAGTCTCTATTTAAGCCTAAATTAATAGTATCCAATTTGCAAATGAATTCCAATTCAGCAGTTTCTCGCTGGACTCTGGATTTGAAGTTTTTTTGTTGTAAGATAGCGACCTTCATGTCTCTGATTGCGTGACCAGAGAGATTGAAGTGTTCTCCGACTGGTTTAAACTGGTTAGTCTCTAAGGTGCCACAAGTACTCCTTTTCTTTTTATTGTGAAGACAGTGGTCACTTTGGATGGGCTATTACCAGCAAGAGAGTGAGTTTGTTTGTGGGAGGGCGGAGGGTGAGAAAACCTGGATTTGTGCTGGAAATGGCCCAACTTGATGATCACTTTAGATAAGCTATTACCAGCAGGAGAGTGGGGTGGGAGGAGGTATTGTTTCATGGTGTCTGTGTATATAATGTCTTCTGCGATTTCCACAGTATGCATCCGATGAAGTGAGCTGTAGCTCACGAAAGCTCATGCTCAAATAAATTGGTTAGTCTCTAAGGTGCCACAAGTCCTCCTTTTCTTTTTGCGAATACAGACTAATACGGCTGTTACTCTGAAATTAGTCACATGGTATGCTTCTGTTCCATGACTGGATGACAATCATTCTTAGGTTCTCTTTTCTGGTGACATTTTTGATGACTGTAAGTTCAAAGTTTGCTTTCCATGAACATTCTGCAATATTTGCTTGAACTTAATTGTTCTGATACACATTGATGCTTTCTGCACATAGCCTAGTGAATGAGATTACTGGCAGCCAGCAAAGAGACTACAAATACAAAGAAAATGAATTTGTTTAAGAACTCAGCTATTCACTGAACATTTTCTACATCATTCACAGAGCTCTAACTGCAATTCAGATTTGTTTCCTACTCTGTAAGTGTTGTCGACCATCTAAACGAAGTACAGTATGGAAATAAAATGATTTGTGTAACAACTTTAGAACTATTGGGGCAGATTGTTTTAAAAATAGACATATATCGAGGTGAACAGTATGTTTACCTCTATGTTTCTTGGTATCATTAATGAGGAGCATGACAGTTAATCAAAGGCAGCTTCCAACATAAGATGATCCCAGAAGTGAACTAGTGCATTTCCTGACATACATCCTAGAAAAGCTCCCAACTGTTGCCTAATTTTGCCATGAGATTCTGCAGTAAATATGTATTTACAAAAATCTCCTCATTCATTCTTTGTCTCCTCCCCTGAGGGCATCTCTCATTGTAATGGATCTGTGGGCTCTCCCGCAGAAATAGATGAATCATATATATTAATTACTGAGTGAGCATAGTACACAGAAGTCTCCCTCCACTGACAGGAACTAATCAAGTCTGCAGGTTTCAGTTGTGAAACTTACAACCCTATGTCTCCCTTTGTATGTTGCATAAGATCCTTCAGGCTGGGAAGCTTTCATAGCTCTGAATAAATTAACCCAAATGTTCAAGGGGAGAGAGGGCTTCCAGCCTTAGAAAGCATCAATTTAGCCATCCAATAACCAAAGCCTTGGCAAGTGTTTTTTTTTTTAATTATTATTTATGATGGGTGATACAGACCACCAGAGAGATTTTCTGAATTGGGTTCTGCATTCCATAGTGATTTTTAGAGCTCTCCTGACATCAAGAATATGCTAGATGTGTTTTTAAAATTTTTCACATATGGACCAAAAAAAGATGAAAAAAAAATTTCTTATAATCAGGTTTATTTTTGGAACAAAAGCGGCGTTAACTCTTAGCAAAACTTTGCCCTCATGCGAGAGACAGTTCTGCTGTTCCCGGATAAGACTTGCACAACTGAAAAAGATACTTGCTCAAGTAATTGCAACCAGGATGAGATCCCTTAAAGAGAGACATTCTCAGGGCACTCCTGACAAGGAACCAAAGGGGTGCTTCGTCTGGGCACGCTGTACAGGAGTTAGCTCCCAAAGTGGAGCTCTCATTGACGTACAGTTGAAAAGCGAGGAGGCTCTTAGAAAGCTTATGTCTGGATTAGAGGACAATCTGGCTCCTGCTTGGTGTCTCTGGTGAGCTGGAAATAGCTACCACTTGGATTTTAGAGTTTGATTTAGGCTCATATTAAGACTTTACTGTAAGACCTTCAGTAACAATAAGCATATATATAAGTATATATATGTTGTTTGCCTTTGCCTTGACTGCAAATACCCATGATCATGATTTAGCACTAGGCCTTACCTATAGCCCGGCCCCTTGAGGATGCCACCTGTGGAATACAGATGTGTTAAAAACACATCCAAATCCCCTAATTTAATAGGTCCCTCTTAAATATCATGTAGCTAAATTTAATTTCTCTGGGCACTGCACTGAGCAGTGGTGGCCACCTATATTGGCTACAAGAACTGGGACCACCTTCGACAATGTGAGGCCACCTGCCTCGATTCTGATTTTTTTAAAATGTGATTGTACTGGAGAACATTGTGAACCGAAAGAAACAATCATGCTTTTGGCCATGGAAGACAGAGCATGACTGAAGCTGTGGCCTACTGTTCTCTTCATCTGGAATAAGACATCAGTAATTTCACTGGATCCTGGATGCAAATAGGTCCACTGATGGATAGGGGACCCACCCCCGTACTCTACTCATAGACCTTGGGCTGTAAACACCACTCTCCTGGTCCCATCCGTTTCCTGCGTAGTCAGCTGTTGTGCCTGCCCAGACCAGACATGCTGCACTGGAAGCAGAGCTATCTAAATAAGATTGGTTCCAAGACCGATCCCTGAGGAACTCCACTAGTAACCGTCCTAAGTCTGAACCACTGTAGTATCCCCTTTAGTCGGTTCCTTATCCATCCTCAATAGCAGGGCCACTCCCAGCCTGACGTGACTGATGGGTCATGTACCGAGCTGCAAGCAGGTACAAGACCCGTTGGAATGGATCTGCGGACTTTCCCTGAGAAGAAGAAATTCCAGTCTAGGTAGATATTCCCTTTAAATGCCTCTCCTGAACATCTTATGGATGAGGGAAATATGCAAACATGTAAACCAGGAGCTATTACATTGAATGGCTCAATGGAGCAGTTGCTTTTAAAATTCTTACAAATCTGATCAATACAGCCTCAATACAAAAGTGCTCAGAGTTTCACATTTTAGTTCTGAATGGACTGAAATTTGCAGTTTCACTATAAATTTACAGATGGTTCAAAAGACAATGAAGCAACAGTGTTAACAGAAGAGAGTCTGGACTTTTTGAAGACTATTTAAAAAATCTGCTTGTGTTTTGTGCAGACTGGTAGTAAGACAATATTGTTATTTAACTTTGCTTCAGAACTGCTAGCATACAATATAATTAAAAATAATTTTACTGGCCTCACATTTCCTTTCATCTGTGATCTTGTATCTCTGTTTTATTGCCCTGTTATAATATACTGTACCTGGGTCTGAATGACAGGAGAATTTATTGGCTGTGTTACTCAAAAGCAAACAAAAAACCTTTGTGGGAGACACACCTGCCAACAACCTTTTTTGGAATCATGTCTCTAACCTTCGTTACTGTGAATCATCACAGGATGATCACATCAGATGATCTCAAAGAAACAATATAGAGACTTTATTATCTGCATTAGTATGAATGTGATCATCATGCCATATTTCTAAATCAAATGCACTACGGAAGCTTTTCTGAATTAAACAGAGCTCTCTCAAGTCCACCCACTACTTGTCTGGCAGTGCAGGTATTCAAATGGAAAGCTCTAAAATTCAAATCCGCAGGATTTGGCAAATGGAACGTTTTGTCCTGCAGGTTTACTGTACAGGAGAACCTCAGAGTTACGAACACCTTGGGAATGGAGGTTGTACGTAACTCTGAAACGTGTGGAACTCTGAACAAGACATGATGGTTGTTCTTTCAAAAGTTTACAACTGAACATTGACTTAATACAGCTTTCAAAACTTTACTATGCAGAAGAAAAATGCTGCTTTTCCTTTATTTTTTTAGTAGTTTACATTTAACACAGTACTGTACTGTATTTCCTTTTCTCTTTTTTTTCCATCTCTGCAGCTGCCTGATTGTTTACTTCCGGTTCCAAATGAAGCGTGTGGTTGACTGGTCACTTAGTAACTCTGGTGCTCGCAACTCTGAGGTTCTACTGTATAATAGTTTCAAGTCGAGACTAGGCAAAACAGAAAACTTAAAAGGCAAAAGTGAAATGCAAGTTCAAGAGGTACAAACTGCTCATATAAGTATTACAAGTTTTCCCGCACTAAATACCAAGAGGGAATTTCAGACAACAAGGAGCTTGAAAAAGGTATCATGTTCTTTTATCCAGGTACAGAGTATCCCAGATCATGCAGTTCTACTAAAACTTAAAACCCAAATGAGGCAGGCAGATATAACTCCCACGACAACCGAAAACAGATACAACTCAGATGAAGTTACATCTCTTATTATGACAGTCATGTTGGTTCCGTATATACCCATGCCAAGAGTTAAGAATACAGTTTAAAGAGTTCTGCTTTGAGGGCAATTAAAAGAAGAAAATAAAACTTCTTTAATACTCCACTCACATTTAAGAAGAACAGATCTGCATGGAAAATTAAACATGAATGTGTGTGCCAAATGCTAAAAATAAACACTGGGAGAGTATTTTGTAAGATACATGTCATACCATCAGGAAGTTGTTTGCAGGACAAGGCATCATCAAGGTCCCTGGCAGTTGATGGATCAATGGTGAAGATGCATTCTTTCCTATCAACGAAAAAAGGGAACTTAACATCTTTTTTTGTTTTGCACGAGACACGCAGCCCACCAGAAAAGCCCAACCAACAGTGACGTTTTCAGGAGCAAGGCCATTGAAACATATCGCATCTTCCAATCTAATTGTTTCTCCACCTTCAGAAATCCACCATCCCTCAGAAGCAACCTTCTGACATGAAAAAGGCATCTGGAATAATGGAACATTAGAGGATGCTGACTTGTGTGACATTTTTCCCCCCTTGGAACTGTTTGTTTTACAGCTTTCCCATCTAATTATCAATTTTCTTCCACAAAAGTACACAATCCATCCCGCAAAGTTCTGCTGGCTTCCACTGGAGTGAAAAGTCCTTCCTGCCCCAACTCCTTTTCGACAAAGCAGGACACAAAACTATGACAATTTTATACATTACTTTTTTTTAAACAGTGTTTACAAACAGCGAACTTTGGCATCGTGACTTGATACTGGAGTAAGTCATCTGAAGACAGGGAGTACAATGGAGCGGGAGACGTTCCAAGTATCTGGCAGGGACGGAAGAGAGTGAGGGTACGTGAATGGAGGAGCTTGCAGCACTTGAACATATCCAGCCTTTCAAAATTGACTAGCCCTGACACAAATCTGCTCATGTACTCTACTTCTCATGAATAATAATAAAAAAGAATGGTATTTAATTCTCCTGGGGCTAGTAGAATTTTGAAGGTTTTCCCTAGCTGTTTGTTAACAGAAAGTACAGAGCAAGTGGGAATAAAAATGAAAGACTCGATGGCCATAATGGAATTATGAAAGGTTGATGGAAACAGACTAGTCTCCACATAAAATCCTGGAGCTTTCAGGAGCCCACTGGCAAAGCTGTATGTTGCCTGTAGAAAATACAAATCTGCAGATATATTCCAAACACAGCATATGTAAGTGCTCTGAATTCTCAGCATGCTGGGAACCTGTATTTCTTTAAGTACTGCACCCGAGTTGAGTAAAAGGAGATTGTCACCAGCTAGTAAAACTAAATTGAACATGAATAACCTTCATCTCTGTTGTTAAGTCCTGAATAAAGCCAGATGCCACATCCTCTCTAATGCCATGGACAAAGTTAGAGCAAAATGGAGTCTGCAAAATGTTTAAGACCCAAGCTGAAAGATCACAGAGTGAAATCAAGTGACACTGTTTGTTTGGTCTCAGTTCAGTCCTTAGTCAAGTAAACAGACACTGTACTGTAAAGTGGTTTATGCAGTCATACATGCTATAGCGAGACTAGTGTGCATCTCTAGGAAAAACGGGCTTTGAAAAAGATTTGAATCAGCGTGAACCTCAGAGAAAGTTAGAGAAGGAAGTGGATGCTAGGTCAGCTAACTAGAATTAGCTAACCAATTTTTTAGCACTCAGAGGCCTCAGTTAAGACTGGAGACCCACTGAGGTAGGTGTCATACAGACACATTAGAAGGCGCAGTCCCTGTCTCAAAGAACTTACAACTATTACACGGAATCTGTATAATACCTTCTGTCGATAGGCAGAGTCATATATCAATAGTAGTGGAATTATAAAAATACCAGAAATGGGAAATAAATCTAGGTAGGCAGCAGGTTTGTTCCAAGAGAGATAAGACAGAACACAGTGTCTGACTTCAAGAACCATTACATATTAAAGAGCAGTTTGGCAGAGTACACTAGCGAGCTGTAAGCTGAAGCCTAGGGCTTGAATGCCCAACAAATGAATCATTTTAAATTCCTACGTCAAGGGCCCCCTTCAGTAGGGGCTGAACGAACTACGGCAAACTTCCTGTAATGCACATGGACTGGGGCGGGGATCCAACTGCAGACCGTTCTGGGGCGTGCGGTGGGGTGGGTGCTATAGCATATTTTTCTTCCCAGTATAATCTTAAGAATGAGCGCAAACCCCACAAACCCCACGCTGAGAAAGTGAGGCTGCTGAGGGACAGAGACTGATTCTCGTAGCTATCTCCTTTTTGGCCAGTTTCTCTCTTCAAATCAGTAAGTCTCAGTTCACTGATGCTACTCCCAGTAGGAGATGCACAGCTGAGAAGCACATGGTTTATTAAATTGCAAGAAGTGTGTGGGTTAGTTAAGGGAGGAAGGGATGGATTACATTTACATCTAAAGGAATATTGCCAAACATATACAGAGATTAAACAGTACAAGTGTCATGTGAATTTAGAAGCTTCAAAATCTACGCATGTGCACACACACAGCTCTGTGTATTTCTAGCACACTCATTACTGTAGTTCTTAGATGTTACTGGTAGTATCTATTGCTATTTGTCTGATATTAGCATAAATTTGTGCAATTCTTCCAAACATACTAAGGAAATTTCTAATGCGCCTAACTTCCATTAGCCTTTGCAAATCTCCCCCAATACATTAGTTTTCTCATCCTACAGCAAACCTGCCTAATCCTCAGATAAATGTTCACTTTTGATCCTTTATTACATATATCCAAACAAATTGGAAATAACTAGTGATACTGGAAGATGCAAGGTCTTCTAAACTGCACTGATTTTGATCTGCTTACAGTCCAGCTATCCAGCACCATAAATCAACCAATGTAATGACCTACAAACCATCTTGCTTTCATAAATACATACTCCTTACATTAAAAATCCATCAATGAATGGAATTTCAAGTGATCTCATTCCAAGGAACAGTTCTTACATAATGTCCCTATTTACCATTCTTTGAAGAATCACGTATGTACAGTGCAAGCAAACCCTCCACGTATACTAATATGCCACGTGCTTGCCTGCCTGGTAAGGCACGGGGCCATAGGTAAGCAGGTACTTACTGTAAGCATCCCAGAGAGACAGCTATCATATATAGTCTTACTTTTTCAGGGCATTTAATCTAAGATAGCAGACAACACTGACCTGAAACCAACTGCCCACTTTACACTGACAAGGTTGAAAGGACAGGATTAAGAGCTTCTTAAATCCAAGTACGTTTCTTCTTATTGCAATGGAATAGATAGCTTATTCCAGCTGTTTTGGGCTGCAACCACAAATGTGCGCCACCCATAGCGATTTGTAGCTCTAGGCAGTTTAAAAATTAATAGACTGGTTTCAACAAAGTGCACATTTGCAGTCTGCATTGGAAAGAAGGGAACATAAATATGCCACTGCCAAACTCTGAATACATTTATACAATGTAGCAACTAATGGAGCTGCCTTGCTTTCAGACACTTGGCCAGTTAAATCTATTGTAGAGGTCAAGGGTGGGGCCCGAGTTCATGAGAACACAAAGCAGCAGGGATTGTTGTATATACTTCCAGCCTCTGTAGTGCTACCCCAGATGCATTTCATATGCTATATCACCAGCATCCAGGATAAGCATTCGCTACTGCTGAGCAACCTGCTTCCTTGCAGAAGCTAGCCTGATACAAGGCTCCCAGAGTGAGGTATTTATCCTTATATAGGTCAAAATGAAGGCACCCCTTACAAGCAGCCATGTGCGGTACAGTTAGGATTTTTTTAACAACGTGTTCAAAATGGGAGGGGGGGGGTTAACTACTCAAGGGATCTGAACCTGGAGCCTTTCAATGAGAGTTTTGCCCTGTGCAAAGACTATGGGGATCAGAGAAAGTCTCTGAACAAGCAATATGATGCAAAAAGTTCCACAGAATAAGGGCTAGGTGGACAAAGTCATGGATCCAAGTAGCCAAGAGGCAAGCATATGGTATATTGGACCTACATTCTGAAGCAAGCACCTCTGACTTTGTGGTATGGGAGTGCTCACATTTTATCACAAAGTGATGCTTCTGTAGCAGGATAGGAGGCACAGAAAGAGTCTTTAAACTGAATTCTGCATAACAGTGACTGCATTATTCACGTAATAAATAAAACTTCTGGTTTTGATTTTTATCATTATTACAGGCAGCTGCAGGAGCCAGTACTGCAAAAAACAGAGGCCCAATTACAGCATTTACAGTCCCTCTATCGTCCATTGACCTATATACTGACTGGAGGGATGGGGCTTCAATCAAAGGACAGATATAATCTCTACTATCTCCTCCGATTCCTTCAACCAGCTAACACCACCTCTACTCTATACTGTGCTTCAACTAGCTCTCTCTCACCCAGAAGTCTCAGTCACTTCAAGACACTGAAAAAGACACCATCTGGATCTGTTGAAACAGACAAGGTACAGTGTCACCAGCACACCAATAGTACTGCAAACCAAATAATCTTACTCTTATGGCCCTACATACGCTGAAAGTGAAGGGTGACAGACTGGACCCCTGCAACACCTGACATAAACCACTGCCAAGTGGAGATAAGAAATTGCTCATTGCTCCTCTTGGATTGACGAGAAAAGCCACTCAGACTCCTCCATGTGTCCCTGCCAGAGCCCACCTGTAATGATATCTCCTCCATAGGCCATGGTACAATAGCTCCCAAAAGGGTCAGACCATGAGCTCCCTGTAACCAGTGAGTGATGGCAAAACCAACCTATGGTAGGTTTTTATTAACAAAACTCAGAGCAGCAGCAATTTCCATGCACCTGTCAAGGAAGAGCCTGTTTAAGTGCAAGCAAATATTATGGCTACATGCACATGCAATAACGTTTATCACTAACTAATACAAATTGGGTGCTGCCCTCCAGCTCCTGGCAGGCTGCCAAAGCGGTCCTGTGGGCTGCAAAATTTGGCCATCCCTCCGTAAAAAATCCCAAAGGAACAATCTCTTCTTGTCATTACACCTAATAAAAATCTGTTTTATTCATTTTAAAATGTCAAAACATACTTTATAAAAGTAACAAGATGTTCCAGAAGTGTTCGTTCCAACATACACACCACTTGGTTAGCTAAAGGAAACTGGTTTAGGAGATATAGACATGCACGGAGTTGAGAGCTTTTCTGGTCTTCATGCTGAAAAGGACTAGAGATAAATGGGTGTGCCTTTAAAGAACCCCCAATTTTGCTGCACTGACTGAAGACCAACATCTCAGCGTGGAAAATTACTCTATACAGGAGCTCCTTCATCCAAAACATATGTTAAACACAGCCTTGTAGAAGCATACTCACTCTGGCATCTAGCTTTTGTTGATGGAAGAATAAAATCTCTTTCTTCCACCTTCCTCGTGGAGAGATGAGGCGACTGTATGATGCGTCTGGACCAGAAAATTCCTGTGACAATTTGGTAAGGCTGGTGCCACAGATCCCACTGAGTCTCTTATGAAATTCTTAATGAAAGGTCAGAAGGTGAACATGCACTGAGCCTGTCGTCACCACACAGCTCTTCTTGCATATGATGAGTGCCCATGCGAGTTCCTATAGTACTAGAGGGAGGCTGACTAACCACCACTCCCAGCCAAAGTGGAAGACAGCAATGCCACAGGAGAGGTTTGCAAACTAGTTCCTTCTACAATATTCAAAATCAAAGTCCAGGAGAAAACCTGCCAGAATACAGAGCTTAAGTTTATAAGATAATAATGCAGATGTGCACACAGAGACTCTGGTATAATCAATCCCACTTTATGGAAAAGCTAATTAAGTGCAGTTTCAGACTGCACAGTTCAAAAAGACCAATTAAAGCAGACTAATTAAAGCAGAGCAGTCAGTCATTTTACTTTTAACATTTTTCTTTTAATAGGAGCTAGAAAAACAGGCTAATGAAGTACTGGAGGTAAGATTACCACATTATTGGTCAGTCGGTGCTATCATGGTAATTAAAACATTCAAACTCCACAGAACAAAAACAGTTTTTGTTCTGGGGTTGTTTTTTTTAAGCAAACAAGTGTATTCATACAACAAGGTCTGCAAGTTTCAGAGGAGAAATCATTCTTTTTATTGTATATTTGAGGCTGAAAGATCAGGTACAATACATCATAATCAAATTAGCTTTTCGCTCAGCTAAAACATTCAGAGTTCAACAGATCTGTTAAAGTTATTAACCATTAAATAGAAACATCTGTGAACCATGGCGACTACCAGTCCTAGGAGTCAATGCTCCATCTTCATTCCAGTGGAAGAATGCTGAGATCAAAAGGAAGCATTGCATGTTGTAACCTATGGCCTCCACAGGTATTAAAGGTGTGGCTCCTGGCAAACTGCTAATGGGGACCATGGTTGGGCAAAGTTTGGGTGTTCCCAATGAGATTTTCAGTACGAGTAACTTGATGCTCCTGAAGGAGAGAAGTGACAGTTTGTAAATGCTATAAATATCAGTTGAATTAAATGTTAAAGTGCTGCCAGGCAAGCCCTTCTACAAACAAAGGAACTGTTTCCTCGATCTATTGTGTGGTTGGATAAGCCAGCCAGGTGGAGGCAGTGAGTCTCTGTCATTTCTTTAATAAATTAAGGCCGAGAAATGGCCATTGCTAGGTTACGATTTAGAGAACTGCATGTACCTGGGAGAGCATTAGAAAGCCCTAAAGGAACCAAGAAGTTCTATTCCTAAGCAGAAGAGCTAACAATTTACAGAAGTCTTAGAAACGAAAAGGAAACTGGGACTTTGTTATCCTAGTAACTACTGGAGACAGACAATGGAGAGAGTGGAGCTGCAATTAAGCAAAAAAGTGACAGAACAAACCAACATAGTCAGCTTAGCACAGTGGTTCCCAAACTTGGTTTGCGGCTTCTTCAGGGTAAGCCCCTGGTGGGCTGCGAGACGCTTTGTTTACCTGAGCGACTGCAGGTACGGCCACTTGCAGCTCCCAATGGCTGCAGTTTGCCACTGGCTTAGCAGCCTCCACACCATTATTACATATGGCAGATAATAGCTGAAGGAAGCAATGGAGCAGCCTGATACAATCCCTCAGATATTAAGCCCCTTCTGGACCATATGCTTGAATTCAGGTCCCTCCAGGCAAGTCATTTAAGTTACTTGATGATTCCCTGGGCTTTGCCCCAAAGTGAGTATTCTTGATATAAAATCTATTACTCAGCCTTCAATAATACTTGCTGCCTGTTTTAGGAAAAATAATTCCCTCCCCCAACTGGTTGTAAAATGAAACAAGGAATTTATTAGGAGCTTCAGTATATGCCTATCCATCAGAAAGGCAGATGGAATTCATAACCACAGGTTTCAAATACACACACTGTTCAAAGAGTAAAGATTCAGACACAGTTAGTACGTGGCTATATCCAAAGGCATACCGGAGGCTAACAAATCTAGGGAGCGCCTATGCTTTGTGTCTACAGGTCACACAATCATACTAACCTCCTTTCTTCAACAGGTCTTGAAGCACCTGTGTGAAACTTCTGCTGAAGCACTATGGATTTCAGAAAAGACAAGACTTCATAGAATCATAGAATACCAGGGTCGGAAGGGACCTCAGGAGGTCATCTAGTCCAACCCCCTGCTCAAAGCAACTTGTGTCAAACTTGTGTCAATGCAGTTGGCTGTTAGAGGCGAGAAGGTAATTGACCATCATTTTGTTTATTAAAGTTCAGATTTTGTAGGCCTTGTTTAAACTTTAATATGTCAACATTAAGACATTTACAATAGAGTGACTGCATGTCTAGACTCTTGCATCACATTTACATTCTTCCTCTTTAGATTGTCTTGCTCTCTTCACTTTGTGAATACATACAATAGGTTGGTGCTGGTGGAATTCACTTCAGCATCCTGGTTTATCCCTATTAACTTGAACTCAGTGCTGACATTTTAAAATTAACCGGTAAAGACATTTTAAAAATCTTGCAGATCTTCAGAGTCATCTGTAGGACCCTGCCAAGCTGTGTCTTGGAAAAAGTTAAGCAGACATCATTCTTCAGGTCTGGAAACAGTCATTCTAATTTGGGACGAGGTATCCCAGTGTTGTCAACTCACTCCAGTGAAAGCTACAAACATTTTTTCACACAACAGTCTAATTGTTATGGCAACCACCAAAATGAATCTCATTTTTCAGTCACAAGTCAACCCAACTAGAATACAGTGCCTATGTAGGTTTCTTATAAAATACCAATAAGCACAGGACCCATTCCTAGAGACATTCATCGCTCAAACGGATATAGATAAAGTACTCTCTTTCCAAAAAGGAATTTCAGACAATGGTAATTGTCTGAACCTCTTTAGTACTTCACCACCCGACTCCCAAAGATATCGTTGTGTCAGTTGCAGTGCGCTACTTCATTTATCACTCTAAGTATGAGTAGATTTCAGTTAAAAATCTGCAACAACTGTTTACAAGACAGGATCTAAAAAGGAATATTTTCACAGGAGAAGCAAGCACCAGAAGCATCTCAAATGAGCCTCTGACGGCACCTTAGGATACTTTGGAAAAGAGACACACTTGCAAAAGTAACTCTATAACTTTTTCTTTGTACACTTAAATGAACACTGCAAAATGAACTAATTATATGGGAGTAAAAAGAAAGACTACATTACCCCAATCCACCGTGGCACAAGCTCCCAAGAATCCACTCCCACAGGTAAACAAACATCAGAAGTATCATCTTTATATGTCAACCCAGTGCTGGTCTTTACATTTTTCATGTTTATTTTTTAGCTAAAGCCTTGCCTCAGCTGATTCAAGTCAAAACGGAAGGCTTACAATGACCCCTAATGCATTACACAACAGCTGTAATAAACATTTTAATTTTCATAGAACAGTGCTCCTTGGTTTGCCAAACCAGGACTAATTTCAGCTATTTACTTATGGCTTCAGCGTAAGATGAGCAAAGTTCTCTGGTCTGATGACAAAAAGTAAACCATTTAAAAAGCCACGGCATATAGAAGAGACCACTATTTAAATGCCTATTTAAATTTCTACGAGTCATGCTATAATTGTGCCTCAAGTACATGAAGCTTTCTGCCCCACCTTTATCCCATACAAGAATGAGAGCAAGAGTGTAATTGAAAACACACTTTCATCATGTAAACTTCTTTAATCATAGACTCTCAGAAGCTAGAAACGGAAAAGACATTAGGTCATCCATCTCCCATGGGCCAGTGCTGGATTGTTCTCTGTGTATGCACATACTTTGTCCAGTCTAGAGTTTTCAGCGTCTTAAGCAATGGGGTTTCCAACATGCCCGTGGGAGTCTATGATGCAGTCTAATTTAGGATGAACGGCAGAAAAGGTTTCCTCTCTTAGTTTTAACTCAATTGTCCTAGTAATATCTCTTTCTACCAACCTAAATAATTCCTATCCCGCCATAGTGATTCACATATTTGTTAGCCATTAAGCATCATTCAAGCGTCTAGCCTCTTTGTTAATACACATATAACAGCTAAGCTTTCCCTGTAAGTCAATCCCTTCAGCCCCCTGGTTATTTTTATTACTCAAATGTTCGAACTACATCTCGCTTCTCTGTATCATTGTGGTATGGAGGTGAGGTGGAATTTTAAAGGAAGTTCTTAAAGTCATACAATAACAAATGTCTTTTACACCCTCCATATTGTGGGTTTGGTTTTCTTTTATATGACTGTGGACATAAGAACTCAAGGAGTAGGAATCAATCATCAAGAAGCAGTTTGATAAATCAGCTACATCGGAGAAGACACCTAGGACTTTTCTTCTGCACAGTAAACTGAACAAATCTCAAGCAACTAAACTGAGAGCCAGAATTGGGGGGGAAAGGAAAAGAGGAGTATATTCCACCAGATTATATTCTAGCGATTCCATCAGCATCTGTGACATGGCCCATAGAACTGGTCTATGTCAGCCTGTGCCACAAGGTACAACCTAAAGTTACTCAACAAAATGAAGACCAGCCAACAAAGGCAGGAGTAAAGAGGGGACATAAAGAGAGTACTGGTCTCTCTGCCTTAGCAGTTGTGGGGTTCTGAGTCCTTATAAACTCCCAACCCAGATGTTGGGATCTACATAGGCCCTTGCTCATTGCTCCAAAAGTTCAGCGTTTGTGCGCATCCTCCAAGGGAAGCTCCATACACAGCGTACCAGAATGAGAACCCATAATGAAAAAATGGTTCCTTGTAACAAACAGTTTGTCATGCCTTTGGTTAACCTGTCATTATGAAAAGGGAAATAATGCATCATCTGATCAAGAATTGTGAAGAAATTATTTTCTATATGGTGGTGACAGATGTCAATTTCAGCCAACACTTTCAAGGCTAGATGTCTGAACTCTGGCTCCTCAACCCATATTTAGATATTTCACCAAAAGTGGCCTGATTTTCAGAGAGGCAAAGCATGAACGCATGCCTCTGAAGTTAATGGGAACTGCAGCTACTCAGCTCTTTTGAACATCAGGGTACTTTAATTACGTATCTAAATACAGATTTAGCAGCATAACCTTAAACACCTAGATTTGAGAACTGTGGCCTTAAAGGGCTGGTTTTTCTCCCTCTAAAACCCCCATTGAAGCCTCCCGATCTACCATTGAAAGTCCGACGAGAACGGACCTGTTCCCAAATAGACTTGAACTGACTGGATTCCAGGCCCCCTGCATTGTTCTTTACAGAAAATACTCAGCTGTACAGACACAATGAAACATGGATAACGTTCAAAGTTCAGCGTGATGACAAGCCTCTCAGGCAAAACATTCCCCACTCAATGAGCTTTGATTTGTTCTTTATGCGACCAGAGCCCACTGATGGGAAATAACCCGACAATCCACCAATTCCCATGCAATAGTGTGCTTGTACAGCTATGCTTCCAATAGCTTATGTTGCCTCCGTTAAACACCCACCCCACCCCGCATTTCTAGCGCAATATGCCAATCCCAGGTCGCAACATGTGATAGCAACCACTGCATGTCATTTAGTAAGAAATTAAGCTACCACGCTACTGGTTTTTTTTCCAGTGCAAGCGTAGGTTAGAAAAAAAAGCAACGTATACAGGGAACAAGCTCTGACGAAGTCAGCTAATGAGCTTTACCACATCACGGTGACAAGAACACATATCTGTGCATCACTAAAAGTTTATTTATTCAGCTCCATTAGGCGCATCTTCTAATACTGGTTTATTCACATTGGTTCAGGAGGGACATTGTTCCCCAGCCCAGCACAGTAGAAGAGACAGCAAGGTGACGGGCACTGTAAAGAACAACCTAGAGTAGATACAGTGTCTTTTGCAACTGGCTTTGCTAGCTATGCGCTAAACGGTGATCACCACTGAGTAATACCTTGTGCTCCTCAAATCATCCTACTGGTTTCAGTGGGGATACATGCGGAATGAGCTGCTGCTCAGCATGAGAAAGGAAACATAATCTAGTCCTATGTGTCTTTCCACAGTATCTCAGGATGACGGACTCAGATTCGCAGCAATGTTTACATGTTTATTAAACATGCCATTGGTCAGGTTCCTTAAGAAACCCGGGCATTTCTACATATTCTATTACAGTAGGATAAGTCTTGCTCTAATTATACTTAATGCAAGCTTTCTGTGGCGGAAAATCTCCAGGGAAAATTGTTTAATAATGTTTTATCTGATTTATACCCTTTTCAAAGGCTTAAGTCTTCCACCTGCCCAGAAGAGCCAACTGTCTCACAGTCTACTCTTCTTCCTACTCACCAGGCACTTTGCTGGGAGCAGAATGCTGCCATTTTTACCATCAGCTCTAATTTTATCAACCAACAATCTACTTGGGCATGCACGGTTAAGAGTCTGCTATTAAGTCTTTCATATAAACACTGCTAATCCGTATTACTATCTGCACCATTCCTCAACCGCGACACAAATAGTGGGCAGAATTGCAATGTAGGAACTGTTCTGTTGCCAGTGGTTTCCAATTACAAACAGTGCTAAGAACAGAGGCTCCCTGTTCAGAATAGAACATAAAGACAAGAGAGAGCACCTCCTCTGTTTCTACTTCTCCTATCAAAGGACGGAAGGATGCAATAGTTGTTAAGAAGCCATTAAAGTTATTATTTACTCTGAAAAACCTTAGTAACTGTCGGTAGCTATAGAGTACCTCTGAGGACATCACAACTTATGGTCAACAGATATCATGCCTTGAAATATCTCAAAATATTAACTCTGTGTGCTAGGAATTATTCTGGGGAAGTTCTATGGCCTGTGTTCAGAATCTATGTGAATCTAAGTCATACTGTTGGGGGTTTTCATTTGTAAGAACAGCATTTCATTAACTCTGCTCATAGGGAAACAGAATAATCATTAATTGTTCAATGACAACTTGAATGGCCTCTCACTTCTGTGCATTGGCTCCTCAGGTTGTTGCTTTGCAGGGCCCGCAATATTCAGTATTAGCATCCGGTGCTGCAATTTTGCTTACAAGACAACGTTACAGAGTTAGTTGGGGTGGAAAACGAAAATTTCTGCTCTTCAGACGATTCATCTTGCAGATATTTCAGTGTTTCTTTCTCTGCTCAGTATTTTTAGCTCATTGTTTTCTATTTTGGCAGCTGAGAAACTGCAGTTTGTAATTTTACCTCCAGCTTCATATTTCTTCTTAAAAGTGAATACAATGTCCTGTTTATAATAATAAAATCACTAGTTGGCAGGATGACATCAAATGGAAAAAAAGAGAAAGCAACTGGAAAATTTAGAGCAAGCAATTTTGAGAGCCAAGTTTCGCATTTGTAATGGTCCAGCGGAGGTCACTGGACTCACTTGTTATTAGGCGAATGGTAAAGAAATAGATATCCTCAAGTTCTTCCATGTTAGACTATATAAACCATCTCTAGTTCAACGAGGGTTAGAGCTTTCCAAAAGAGTGACGTTATACATTTTCCACAGTAACATTAACAATGGGAGAAGAGATTCATGCAAAAGGCAGAATTGCTCTGCAAAGAACGGCCTTTTTTCTCTCTCCAATATTTAGGTTTTTGTTTCCCACTATGATCGGACTTTCCTGGCTTTGGTTTCTTGTCCCAGTTTAGCAGTAAAAGAAACAAAAAGATATGAATGAAATTAGAAACATTTGGAACAAGCCTTAGAAATAGCTTTTAGGTTTCTTAGATTTTTGGCTAAACCTCTTCAAATGGTTTCCTCCTCTACTCCCCTCACTGCAGCACCCACCTCTGAAATTTGAATGTCCTTGTTTGCTCTGACCCTCTTCTTTTCACTAGTGATGTTTTGTACCACACAGGTGAAACACTCAGCTTAAAGCAAACAAGGAAATGAAATGTACAGGCTGAAGCAATGGAGAAGACCAGAAAATGGCTAGAAGTATGTCATTTCAGAATTGGCCTCTGCCACACCACTCTTCCAGTCTCAATGTTTCTTTTAAATAGCAAACCAAGCATTCCTCTTTTCTAATTTAGTTCCAGTCAATCTGAGAGACAGAGAAGGGGAAAAAGGGAATTCTGATCCTAATTGTGTTTACAGATTCTGGAACACACATTTCATAAACTATACTGGTCAAATACCATAAAATCCAAGCTCTCTATTGAACACGGCAGTTGTCAGTACACAATGATAACACTTAATCATCATCTAGCACTTTTCATTATAGGACCTCAATGGCCTTTGAAAACCATTAGTTACAGCGCCTATGAAATATTTGTCTCATTTTACAAATGAATAAAATGAAAGAGAGAGAGATCAAGAGGTTGCCCAGAACACTATAGTGACTTAGTAGCAGCAGAGATGGGAATTTAACCTATAACAGCAGGAAATTTTATAACTGTCTAAGGATTTTGCATATAAGTTACTATTAAAATATTTTAAAAAACTTTTTTGATAAATTATTGGACGGAGGAAAAAACTGATCTCCTTGAAGAGAATACATGAAAGATATAGGATAGTTCAGTAAAGCAAGTCCCTAAACATGGTAACAGTACACCTTTTGTAAAGATGAAACTTTCAGGAAGCTGGGGAAATGTATTTACAAGATAGCATAGACTAGTAAAATCATTCCTTTACACTGATCAGTGTTAACATCCTCTATGGATTAGTATGACCCATTGCTTTATTTTGACCTAAAGCCATGTTCACAATCTTTCCTTTGTGTGAGATTCCTTTTAGCTAAGTAATCATTCCTCCAGCTAAGTACTCCAAAGACATATTAAACATAACTCATGGTTTTGAAGAGACTGCTATTCTACATTTGTATAGACCAAAAAGACATGTTTCGAGCAGGAGCGAGTCTTATCCCAGTTTCACCTTGTCAGAAAGTTACCTTCAAAACTAGGAGAAATACTGTAATGCACAATACTTCACAAGAGTCTCAGTCATGGAAGCCCAAAGAGAAGTGCCCTGTCAACAACTCGGCTATCCGACAATAGAGGAATACAAGCAATAGTCAAGTAACTGAGACCATCTTGTACACTAACGGAATGAGTGTCAATAGCAAGCCCTACTAGAGGCTAAAACTAGTATTGCTAACATGATTTTTGATCTGATTCATGCTAACAAGGACGACCTAGAGCCCACACAACTGTTTTACAGATAGCATTGGCAAAAAAGCATTATAGAACAGGCGGGGATTTAGAACAAGCTCTAAAATATGAAGTGTAAGGTTATACCATGTTTACACCGGTTATATGTTAGCATTTCAGTTAATATGGCTCTTTCTGTAGCATAGAGGAAGACTTACAGTACAGTACAGACTTACGGTATTGTAAATAATACAGTAGCGTAAGTGAAAATCATTCTCTATGTACTAAAGAAACGAGACCGATCAACTACTAACATACATAGTTACAATATGTGCATACGGATGCTCAAGTTCAGATGTATGCAATTCTGCGTATATGTTTGTGGGTCCCTAATTTGCAAGTGCGGGTCAGGCATTGTACTGTGCTGACAATATACTGGCTGCCAAGAGAGCACCTAAAGCAAGTCAGTACCACCAAGATGGAAGGTTAAAAGTCTTATGACTGCCCCGTTGCCAGCACCTGTCTCAAGGGGCAATGGGTCATGCCACCAGAGGAGAAGACACCCAGACCTATCACTGAATGGTGTGAGTGTTTTTTGATGGCAGGGAAGGGGAAAGTATACGAAAGAGGAATGGATTCCAATTAGGTGTGTCCCACATTATTTGTGTCAATAAAAAATCATTTTCTTTTGGAGTTGGCAAACTCTCACACTCAGGGTATCAAAAAGCAAGCTAATAGAAAGATTCACATTTAATTTACCTTTCCTATCCAAGCACAGAAACTTCATACTAGCTTCATGTGTGTTTAGGAGACTAATAAGTAGCAGTATGGTAATTAACATTGAAAGAATTAATACGTGACTAACATAAGTAATTATTTTGGAAGCTTTGACCGTAAGGGTTTATATTTGAGCAAACAGAAGGGAAGTTACTTTGCAGTGTTCACCCTCTCTGTGAAGAGACAGCCGGTTTAACCAGAGAGAAGGATTTAAATGGCCAAGCTGCAAAACCATCATGGGGTGCTGATTACCTTGAGAATTCTCACTGTAAAAATTCAGTAACAAAACCAAGAAATGCATTTGGAATTTGTTTCCAAGAATGACGGTGTAATCCGAGACAAGTCAAGTTCCTCATCTGCCCACAACAGCATTACTGCTAGGGCAGAAGAAATTAGAGGAAGACTGCTCCCCCTTTGCTGACATATAGCCAAGAGCCCAAAAATAAGAACACTCGAGTGACATCCACCGTGTAGCCTAATGTTTGTGGGGAGTGACATCTTGTATCATTGTGTTTTCAGTCATTCCAAATCTGAAATCCAATATCTGAAGTCTGACACTAGCAAATAAGGAACCGGATTCTCCATTGAATTACACCACTTTTATACCAATGTTGTTCCACTGATTTCAACAGACTATGCCAGCTTTTGCTCCACTGGAGTGGAGAATCAGGCTTAAGAGGAAACCATTTAATCTTATGTAGAGCACAGCTGTGAAGCTGGGAGAGAAATCTTTGGTAGCTCTGATCTTAACAGTTATCATTACAAAATACATAATTACCTACATCCAAGGAGACAGAAAACTTCACTGACAATTGAAGCCTCACATTGCTGCTGTGAGGTTGACAGTATCCCCATTTTACACAGGGTAAAGCTGCAATACACAGCGATGTAGTGACTTGCCAAAGGCCACACGGTAAGTCAGTGACAGAGTCAGGAATAGGACCCAAAGTTGGCCCTGGTCTCCTTTTCCAACTGCTAAATCATCTTCCTTTTTTCCACCTCCATCGCAGCCCAAAGACTTGTATATGTGTTGTGTACTGGCCTTTCAACTCTGGAGTCCAGATACAGATACTTAATGCTGGTGTCTATCCTCCCCTTGACACAATTTGTTACCCTTAATGGGAACTACATAAGTATTCTAAGAGGGAATAGAACTTGCTGTGGGTACAAATGCACGCACACCTTTACACCAACACAGACAATGGAAACCTCTGCCTTTAGGAATCAAAACCATGCAAACATTTTACCTTAGTAACAATCAGCAGAGAAGCACCATCAGACAGTACGCACCATGTCCCTAAAATGCACACTGCCAACTCTTCAAAACATTGAAAAAAGCCACAACCAAACAACCCAGGCAGCACATGGGACTGTCTCTGAGTGTGACTGAGCTTCAGTGTAACAAATCAGAAAATCCAAGACAGTTTTAGGTACATTACCAGAAGTTCAGTGAGAATTCATATACCAGAAACATCTTTACATAGAACCTAGAATTATTTTCAGCACTGAAAAAAATAAGCACTGGGAACTTTTGTGAGTCTTAAAAAAAAAATCCCATGCATCAATAGAGAAACATTGTTACAAAAATTATCACTAAAGTATTAAAGCATCCAGGCTAAAAAGAACGCTCTCCAATTAGATGCCAGGCATTAAATTCTTTATCTAGGTATTAATGTTGTCTTTAATAGTTCTTTTGACAAAAATACCCTTTGCTATACCAAATGCTTCCCCAAACCACTGGTCTTTTGCTTTCTTTTCAAAGAGCAGGGCTGCTTGCCATGCTAACACAGGTATAACTCAGAAAGGCAGTGCCTTTGAATGGTGTGACAAGACAATACCTGTGAAGCGAAAAACCACACCAACACAAGAACAACCTTGAGACCAGAGAGGGTTTGCTGTTACCTTAAATCTCTTCTGTTGGCCAACTCTGAGGGTGGGATGGCCCAGGGCAGGCTCTGGGGAAGGCATTCCAGAACGTCTTGGGAGAAGTCAGAGAAATCCACACCGTACTCCGTCAGGATCCCTTCTGTTTCAGGCTCAATCTCACCAGCCTGCCCAAGACTTTTGGCCATTTGCCTATAGAATGGAAGCACAAAGAATGGATACTTTTATTTAGTATGTACCTAGAACTCTCGATCGGTTGCTATCCCTGGAGAGGCCTGCTGCAGCGTCCATGACAGAGCCATCAAGAGCAGATATATCTTCACCCATTTAATCCACCTTCCTGACGTGTGGTGGAAGACTGGGAAGGGAGCAGGGCAATACCAGGCCTTATGTATGCAGGGGAAGATGTAAAACACTAGTCAGACTCCATGCCAGACATTCTGTGTGTCTCATTTAAAGGAGACCATTTATATCAGGGGTTCTCAAACTTCACTGCACCGCGACCCCCTTCCAACAACAAAAATTACTACATGACCCCAGGAATGGGGACCAAAGCTTGAGCCCGCTCGAGTCCCGCCACCCCAGGTTGGGGAGGTATTGGGGGTGAGGGGGGCCACAAAGCCAAAGCTCAAGGGCTTCAGACCCAGGTGGGTCCCTGTAACCTGAGCCCTACCACCCAGGGCTGAAGCCCTCGGGCTTCGGCCCTGGGTGGCAGGGCTCAAGCTTCAGCTTTGGCCCCAGCAACTCTAACACCAGCCCTGGCGACCCCATTAAAACAGGGTCGTGACCCACACTTTGAGAACAGCTGATTTATATCATTAGGTTGTTGGAGTATCCACGGGAAATACGAGCCTACCAAGTTATAAGAAACAGAAAAGCCGTGGTAGTGATGCCCAGCAGCAACAGGAAAGGCATACACTTTCTGTGCAAACTGCCTCAGTTCTATGGCTCTCAACCTCTTTCACACAGTGCCCCGTACTACAACAGGAAAATGTTGGGGATCACCCCCGCGTCTAGCCACGAGCTCTCTCACTGCCCTGGGCCTGTCCAAAACAAGGGGTCTCTGCCTGGTCTCAGACAGCTCTATCTAAACAGCACTCTCACAGAGCTCTGCTCTTCAGTCCCTAAAAGGCCAAAGGACTTTGAGAACTAAGACTTGCAGGCAGTCCAGAGTGCTAACATGCCTATGCGTTGCACAAGGACTTTAAGATCTCTGTCACTTAAGAGCCACTGGATCCACTCTTATTTGGTGGTGAACATGCTCTGGGATTGAAGGCCTGGTACGGAAAAGTGTATTCAGCTGAAGGTCGCGCAGGGTCCTCTTCAGCTTGGGCCACAATTCTACCAGCAGACTGCTGCAGTCACGAACACAAACAGATTCAGCCCCTTTAAAGGGCTGCCCCTCACTCCATGGACCACTTTGGAACTTGGAAATGGAGCAAATATACAGAGCCATCAAATCGCTATTGAAAAGGAATAAAATTGATGGCCTCTGTAGACGCAGGAGTTAACATGCCCAAATACCCTCTCTTCTGTCTTATAAGACTAGCATTTATGCACCTATTTCAAACCATCTTCCAGACTCTTTCAAGGCCTGAGGACACCCGCCTAGTTCTCCTCCTCTGGCTAGCATAAGCCTTTGGACTCTCATCCTGCTGGAAAGGGGCTGAAGTTCTGGACGAGAGTCACAGATGAAGGCAACATTGTGTGACACATTCTAATAATCTTTGATGAGGAGCTCTGCATGCATCTGACTGTCCTGCCTCCAGATATCTTCCCTCAGCTCCAGAGCACATCTCACAAAACGTATTTCCTAAGCCTCTGGCATTAGCCATATTCCATTGAAACAAGGATTTAGCTGAAAATGGCACAGAAACAAACTGGGACTCCACATTACTGAAGTGACAAAGCAACACTCTCCCTATCTGACTAGAAGTGTGACATTTAGTCCTAGACGCTGGCCTTCACATATCCTAGACTGCTCTGTGGATAAGGTGAGGTTTGTATTTTTGTGAGTTTTAATATAGCACCATTAGGACAAATGGCACTTTACAGGCAAAGGAGACAAGAACCCTGGCCCAAGGAAATTACCATCTACATGTATGCAAATTAATCAGAATAAGATTGATAACATTGGGTAAGGGGCAATAATACCAGGGAATACCACCTCTGTAAGCAAGGTTTCTGTAATGTATGAAAAGCTGTCATGATACTGATCCTTCTGCTTTAATTTTAATGAGCGAAAACAGGCACTAATTACTTTCCTAATACGGGCAAAAAATTGTGTACCTGTAATTTGGCTATGCAGAATGTTCCCAGTGTTTCAACTGTGCCATAAACTTACATAATAAACTCCATTTGCATGGTAAATGCAAACTCATCTTTATAAGGGGTAGGTAAGGTTCTCTCTTTTTCACACTAAGGAGGGCTGTATAATAAATCTTTCAGATCATGTAGCATGCTGCAAAGGGCTGTGCACTTTGTTCTGCATTAAGTCATAGAGTTCATATTCTCCGGACGAATAAAGCAGCGATAAAATATATTGGCCCTCATTGATTCAGTTTTATCTCCAAGCTCTATTGAAGAGGCACACCATGCATTTGGCATCCAGCCTTAATTCTCAACTTCAACCTGTTTGCCTCGGTCTGATCCTTACTGTTATTTTAACCTTACTAAACAAGAAATAATTTTCTTTCTTTCTTGCAGCAGGAATTATACAGCATAGAAATCATCACCTGATGCCCCGTGTTTTGTAGAAGTACAGGGAGATTTGGACTGGTGAACCTTCAGGTTTGCTTAGGGTGACCAGATAAGTGTGAAAAATCAGGACAGAGAAGGGGGAATAATAGGGTCCTATCTAAGACAAAGCCCTTAATATTGGGACATCTGGTCACCCCAGGTTTAGGAGCAGCAAAGGGCGCTACCACACAGACAATTAAAGCTTGGGCCCTGGGTTTTACTCCTTGTTCCCTGCACTAAGCCCTGTAAGGGGGAAGGAGAAAGTGTCTTGTCTCTCAAACAACATCCTTCTGGCCAAGGAGGGATTAAAGAGGAGAGGAAAAATGGGGGAGGGGTGTTGAAGTATAACCCTTTTCCACTTCCTCCACTGCCATCATGGATCAACATTTAATTTTCAAAGGAGCTGAACACCTGCTGCTCCCACTGATTCTAGTGGAAGCTGCAAGTGTTCAACACTTGTGGAAAAATCAGGTCTCTACTGTCTACTTTGGTATATTTTTTGAGTCACAAGAAAACACCCTTTCATGGCATGCCTTCCAGCTCAGATTCAGTAGCCCAGGTCCTCTTGCGTAGTTTACTGAAATTAGATTATGATCCATAAGGATCAAGTAGAATTTTGAATACTTAGGGGTTTGACACAGGACTCATATTCTTAACAGTAATTAGCATGTGATTTACTATCTTCCAAGGAACATTTCTCAAGCACCCTGAAATAAAAAGTTCACAGCTGATTTTAATTGGGGCCATATTGCAGTCACACAGACAGGATGACTTGCATCAGAGCAAAATCCAACAGATCAAGGTTAATGCATACAGGATAATAGAAAGCCCTGGAGCGAAAACCACACTGTAATTCACTCCAGGGGCTGCACTGCCATCAGGAACAGCAAGAATAGCTCAAGAGGCTTACAAATGACAGCAGTCACATGAGTCAGCTTCAGCCAAACATTTACTGCCCAACTCTTCCGTACTCGCAGCAAAGCTGGACCTCCAGACATTTCAAAAAATTCCAAAGTCAAATTTTTTTTTAACTGTTAGTGACTTAACATTTCCTCTCTGTGTCGTCAATGGCTGGGCATTACAGCTCTCTGGAGATCTCGCTAATACCCTTCCATTGACGTTAGGGACGTAATAGCCTGTCGTGGAAATCAGTGAAAGGGAATCTGTTGCATTTGACCGTTTTGGGGAGAGTGCAGCAAAACGTCAGCACGTCCAAAAAGCATTTCTCCAAAACATCCGTGTTTACAAGCAGTCTCAGTCAGATTTGAAAAGGCGCAAATGATGGTGAATCACTTCCACTTGCCTTTAAGAACCATATTTAATCTCCATCTAGAAGAGAATCTCATTCATAACAATCTTACAGCCTGGGATCCTTTCAGATAAAATAAAGGGCTTTACAAACTGATATATAAATACACTCAAGAGATTGTTGTTTGCAATTCTGAAATGCAGCAACAATTTAACGGTGTGCTGCAATGAACTTCACAACAGTTAGGAAAGAGAATGGAAGAATGACATACTCGGCTGAAACTGCAGTAGAAATTTAGGCAAGAAGATTGTAATTATCCATCTTAGAGTGGCCAGCACCTCTTGCACTTAGCCACAGAAAAAAAGGGACCCCCAACCAAATCATAAGCATCACTTCCAGTAGCATCTAGAAGGTTTTGGATATCTCCTTTCAAAAATATAGACCTCCCTCGCTTGAAAGTCTGAGAAGATCATACAAAGTGCAAAATGATTTGACTACTCGGTCACTGAACGCTGAATTGTGTCGTGAAAGAAAGGTGATTCAAGATATGGTTTTTTAGTGATCACTTAAAGTCAATCTTGTATTGTTGAATACTGTTCCACACAACCCTTAGAAGGCGCTTTGGTTTAATGGGCTTGGCAATTTTGGCTCAAATAACATCACCTGTCATCCATATGTAACTTTTCTTCCTTAACCAGCTGATTACTAAAGAAAGTCAAACCAAAACTCTCCATTTTCTACTTATTCATCCTGACAAAGTCAAGGCATCACATTTGCTCTAGCATCCCACCTGTCCTACCACAGACTGACATCTCTCTGCACCTCTCAGCCTAAACTGAGGAAAGGGATCTAGGGTTGAAATGATGGTCTGTGTGCGCAGATCTTTCTCTATTACTCTCCTGAATCACAATGACCAAAACTAAAGGTCTTGGTCAGTACAGGACAGGCTATTTCAAAAGCTTTGGTATGTCAACTTCAGATGACTTTGGGGAGACTGTTCAGACTATTCCATGGATCTATGGACTACAGTACTATATTACCATAACACATGGCCACACCTTGGCGTTTGCTGTTATTGGAGACATTTCGGAACCAGGCCATAGCCTTAGTTTATCAAACTTCTCCCATCGCTGCAAATTCCTATGACCCTCTACCTGGGGCCATGTCTACACTACCACTTATGTTGGGAAAACATATGTCACTCAGGGGTGTGAAAAAAAACCACCCCTCTGAGCGACATACGTTTTGCTCGCATACGTGGTAGCGTGCACAGCACTGTGTCGGCAGGAGAGCTTCTCCCACTGACAGAGCTCCTGCCGCGCACTGAGGTAGTTTCATTCGGTCGAAGGGAGCACTCTCTCCCGTCGGCGTAGAGCAGCTACCTGAGCCATCTTGCAGCGGCACAGCTGCATCAGTACAGCCTTGCTGCTGTGGGCTCGCTAGTGTAGACATGGCCTGAGCCTCCTCTGTGACTCAGATTGTGACATCATCAGTCTGCTTAATCCTGCATGAATAGGAAGAGCGAGCAGGCAACACTGTTGCATTTCATCTTGTTGCCGGCACTGGGCTGCCGATGGCAATCTGGTCTTTTCCCTTCAATCTAAATACATTTGGATTTGAAAGAAATTAAAAAAAAAGACTACAGGAACTCAAACATTGAGCTGGCTTTGGACGCAGCTACAAGAAGTGAAAGGCAGATTGCAAGGTTACATTTTATTTTAAATTCTATGACCACTATCCTCACTCTGACAGACAAACATTTCAGACCCTGAATGATACAGAGAATATCCTGGGACCGACATGGTCACAACACCATTGCATACCTGAATTATACAGTCATGTGGGCCCATGTGTCATTGTGTCTAAAAGCTAATGTAGATGAAGCCAGTGCTTTTACATTTTACTTTGCTGTTGTTTAATAGACTCACCCAGCTCCATACTGGGGCTGGGAGAGAAGAGTTCACTCGGCCAGTCTCTAAGGAACAGACAGCAGCAGTGAGAAAATGACAGATCACAGACGGTGGAGAAGGTTCATTACCAACATTAAGGTACTGGCTTGGACCACAAAAACAAAGTACCCTAGAATATACCTGTATCTGACACTTGTCTCTCATCTGTCTAGAAAGGGAAAGGTTGGCTTAGAGGCTGGTATGTTTTAACCACTGCTTGAAGTGGAGAAAATTAAATGCCACTTCACTGTAGTAATATCACTCCAAATACTACTCTATGGGAAGGGTATGTACCAGAGCAGAGCTGTGGGTATCCCTGCGCATCCCATGGATATCACCATCTCCATATGTATCTGTATCCATTTTATCATAGTCTCTCCTTCCTTCTTTTTTTTCTCTCTCCCTCCACCTGTTCCAAACAAAACAAAAACTACACGCTTCCAACATGACAATAGTGACCTTCCTCAGAGAAGATAGAATCTCACCTTTGACCACCAGGTGGCACTCAAGAGTCACAAAAATGAACCCCCTCCCCAAACTTTCACCTCCAGGATGCCGCCAGGTTTTCCCCAAAATGTGTAGCAACAGATCTCAAGGTGGCATTTGAACTTGGAGAGTTGAGCAGCAGCTCACAGTGTCCTCTGCCAAGTCCCCTAACTTACCCATTATTTTATGGGTCCAATGACACACACAGTCACCATGAAGAAAGAAAACATTTTGGGAACCTTGATATTGCTCATGAAGGATGGTGCATTTCAGAAATATCTCAGCTATATTTTCCAAAGTGTGGTGGCCACTTTTTTCTTTTAGCTTATTTGGAGAAAAATATAAATACAGGATGAGCTAAAGAAGAGTGTTGTACCGATGGGAGTTTGCCAACACCTACAGAAAGTTACTTGTAGATCCCATGGCATTCAGGGGAAGAGAGAGAGATTTGAAGACCCGTTAAGACTGTTTTCCCATCAGGCAGGTGTGGTGCAGAATGTAAACACGAGACTACTGGTTCCTCTTCAGTCTAGGTCCCCTCTAACATAGACCCTTAGCAGTCCTTATCAGGCCTTCTTATAAGGCTCCCTATAATTTTTAATAGAGGTGACTTTGGAGGCCCTTTAACTTAAAAATAAAACCATGAATCTTTTGATCACGGTCTACAATATGTAGAATGAATTTTATGTTAAGATTCTGGTCACCCATTCTAATTCTCATGTTCTATCATTGAACATAGTACTGTGCCAGCCTCTACACACAAGCATAATGTTTAGATTAATAATTGAGCAAGAATTGAATGTAAGAGGGCCACATTTAGCTAATAATATTATTGGTCTGACACTTGTTTGCTTGATTCTGCAATACCTATGTCATTACCCTCTGGAGAAAGTCCAAGAGGCACCAAGAAAATCTTCAAGAGATGGTAACATCTAATGGACTAATTTTCCTTTACAAGAATTAAGGTCAAAACGTCACTATGGATCCAGTTTTAGCCACAAAGGGGAAAAACGAGTAGAATACCATATTTCCCATCCCTTCTAGTCTCTCAATAATGATTTTTAAATATTGTCCATTTATTAAGTGATCTTCATTCAAAGATTTCAAAACATTTTACAAAAAGATGGCTACCCCCATGTTACCAATAGAGAAACAGATACAAGAGAGAGAAAGTGGTATTCCTTGAGACAACAAAGCCCAGGCTGGAGTTGAGAACAGAACACAGGCTCTTAACTTTGTCCCCTGGCTTAACAGGTACATCAGGAAAGTGCACAAAGTCAAGTACATGATGAGTTGTTGTCACCTGCTAACCACAAAGACCTATTCTAACCAAAAATAAAATCTGAGCCCTCTCCAGAGTCCCTCTCTATTAATTTGGCAGTGTTATGCAGCCACCTTTTGTAAAAGCCAGAAAACTACCAGGCCCCTGGGGGGCCTCTCACAGGTTTGATTCTATTTCAGTGTTTAAACAAATGTATTTTGTTAAAGTTGAAATCAATCATCAACATTTTTCATGACCAGCTCCCCAGGGCTCTTACTGAAGTCATAGCGGAGTCCCAGAGGAAACCACTGTGTACCAAGACAATCATGGAAAGTTTCTTCAGTTCGGTTTCCTGACAACACCCTTTACATCTTGGAAACTACTGAAGTAGCCAAATCAGGATGCACACTACTGCACATCAAAAGGACAGATAAGAGAAGCACTGATCACCCAACGAAAGAAAACATTAACGGAGCCTCAAGAATTCCCCCTGCACTGCTGAACAGAGCATCCTTCACGATAACGAGAAGCAGGAATAAAATGAAGATGCAGACTGAACTCTTCTGATGAAAAGTGAGAAGGGGAAAAGGAGCATGTAGCAATGGAAAGCCTGCTAGCATAACGGTTAAGCCGGTCAATTTCTCTGCTTACCTACAGTTAGTTCCACTGCTCAGAATGCAAGCTCCTTGAGACAGATAACCTGTATTATATACTTGCACTATGAGGGCCCTAGCACATTGCAGAGATTAGTTACTTATCTGGCAGCACCAGAGGAAGCCAGCAGTTTATATAGTCAAGAGCCATAATGTTTAACCAGCATGCAGCTATCCTGAGACATGACAGGGGCCTCTCTGTAGAATAATAGCAGCAAGATATTTGTCTGTGTCTCTAATGCGCTTGTAGCAATATCCAACTAAAATCAAATTAGGAGTCCAGAAGAGAAACCTCCTTTTCCTCCATATCTGCTAGTAACCACGTACCCTATTGCAAAGTTGCTGTCTTCCCTCCAATCCACAATACGACAGATGAAGAGCGTACTGGAGTAGTCCTCAGGCCTGCTCACAAAGTCTGGAGGGCAGTCTGCCAAAGACACATAGGCTCTAGGCACTCGGTGGTCCACAGGTGAGAACATGGCACACTTCTTGAAGAGTTCACTGCTCTTGTCTGCCAGCAGTTTGATGAAGCCCGTAGCTGCTCTGGAATGCTTCTTCTCTAAGATACAGACCACCTAGAACAATCACAGGATTTCTACAGTTATCACCATCAGAGAAACATTCATGTCCTGTAACAGAATAATGGTGAAAGGAGAGCACAAAGGCATAGCAGAACATCTTGGAAATTCAGAAGACACAAAACATTTCCCTGCCCCTCCCCCACTTTTTTTTTTTTTTTTTTTTTTTTTTTTTATAAACAGTGCCTATTTACAAAGTGATTTCCTGCACCAAACAAAGCGTGCCATCTTGCTCACGGCGATGGTGGAACTGTGCATCTCCCAAGTGTTAGCTCTTTACGGCACTTTTCTTAACTACAGAATAAAACCAGACAAGCAGCAGTACGTTACCACAATGTACAAGTCACTTCTGTAAAATCTTCCCCTTGTATACTCACGGCTCAACAATCAGTGCAGAAAGACCCGTCCAAAAACGGTGCCTCTGTGGATCCAATGCTAACTACAGGAGAGAAAAGGGCACACTGCGGGGAGTTTGGCAGACATTTTTTCCCTGTGCTTCTCCAGAGTTAGGGCTTTATACGAAATGGCTTTAAAAAAATAATAATAAATTGCATTCCATTAAATGTCACTTTCCACAGATGTATTCATACTGGGTATATTTTTTGTAGGCCCATATAAATCACTGGATATAAGCCGAAATATTATCGCTAATTGTCTGGGTTTATTCAGAGCAATCCTTTTAGAAGGGCTGAAGATTCACTTCTCAGTGAAATCTGGAACGTAGGAATCACCATACTGGCTGAGATCAGAGGACAATCTAGTCCAGCTCCCTGTCTCTGGCAGTAGCCAGACCCATATGTTTCTGACACCCCTGCAGCAGGTGTGGGATAGGATGAGATCTCTGTGAGGGCAGATTATCTCTTAATATTTAGAGAGCACCTTAAACGTGAAGTATAATATCCCTTCCAAAACCATTATAATTAATTATGGGAGCTTTCACTATTCTTGACATCCATATAAACGTCCAATCCCTTTTTGAATCTTGCTAAGTAATTTTGTATAATAAACAAATGCATTTTAAACCAGGGTAATTGGCAAAAATGGCACAGTACTCAAGCTTTTATCAGACTGTGAAGAAAATATTCCTAGACAGGGGAATCGGATTCAACGAACACTAGCCGAAGATTGCAGGGAGGCCAAAGGCAGGGCTATTTCAGAGCATAATGCTGTTCAAGCCCTTCTGACGTGAAAGATAGATCGTTATTCCAATGAGACGCTACCTTTGCTGTCCTCTGAAGAAACTTCTCCGGAAGAAGCCTTGGATTGTTCACCTTGGAGACATCTTCTTGCTTTGCACCTAGTGCACAACCCCTCTCTGCGTCCTTCACTATATCAAACAAAGCGAGAGAGAGAGAGAGAGGTTACTTTAGTACATCTTCCATCATCAGTTTGCTTTAGTCTTTTGCTGTCAATTCTAATCCAAACTTCAAGTACAAGTTTTAAATGAAGGGAACAACTTGACTGAATGTCAAAATACCCCAGCAATAAATGTCATTTAATATTTCTCCAGGCCAAAATGAAGAACAGATATATGTTCACTTATTGTGCACATCTGCAAAACAAAGTCAAAATAAACCCAAATTTTACAAGTACAGCTATACCAGCCATAATAAACAAAACAGTGGAAGACACATTCTATTTATTAAATTTAAAAAAACCTGCTTGAATTTCCTGGCTTTTCTTAGTTGGTGTCATTAACTTAACATTATACAAATAGTCCTTTAAGTACTTACATCCATTTAATATTTAATTTCCTTTGAAAAACCTTATGCAAGGTTATAAAATACATATTTATCCTAGAAATTGAAACCACATCTCACTAGTTGACACTCTTCGGCCATGGACCGGGGTATTAAAAAGCCTCAAGAAAAGTAATCGCTTCATATGACCAATAGCCACGTTTTTTCTTCCTGTTAATTTCCTTCACCAGATACCAGGAATGTTTAAGCCAACTGCCAACCAAACTTAGTTTTGAGTTTCAAACCATGCAAGTATCCAACACAGGTAAGAGGCACGTGTTAGTGCGTTTGGTATTTACAAACTGCTAACGCAATCTTTCATTTGGTAAGAGAAGTTTGAGGGTGGGCTCTCGAATGGCAAGTTACAGGTTTTATCCTTTTGAAAGTGCCTTTAGAATGGAAACAGAAACACAACCTTTACTGTATAACTAGGGGAGGAGAAACTCCTCATTTTCCCCCTGGTGTTGAAACTCCATCTACCTATGACATGTTCACTTAACGTAGGATCCGGATTGTTCTGGAGAATATTGTTTTCCAAAAAGGACCAGCCCCTTGGTTGCGAGTTTAAGGGAAAGTAACTGTCAATGGTCTTTTCTTAAAAGGAACAAGAGAAAGATATAAAGTTCTGCAGGATGCCAAAAATGCTCATATGCACACCAGAAGGACTCCAGGACAGAGTTTTTAAAGCAGAGATACAGGCCCACACAAGACGCCCATCTGTCCAACAAGGCTCCCATCAATGGAACTTGCTGGTGACATGATGGATGAATAGTGAGCTGTCTCAGTCTGGGTATGGCTGCAGCTGCCAGGATTGCAGAGAAGTCAGTCAGCTCCATGTGACTGAAATATTCCTCAGAACTCAGAGCTAATGTGGAACACAGAAGAACGCCCTTATGTTTACAGGCAGTTCCGTAGGCAACTGCTGTGCAGTGCCATCAAGAGGGTACCTTCACAGATGGGAAACTTCCATACCTGGAACATTTTGCCGTTAGGCGAGATTATACTAGCAGTCATTTCACAGCAACTGCTATCCCTATATTGATACACCCATTTTCATAACTTTTCCCCAAATCTGCCTTTTGGGATGAAGTTCTTCAGGCTTATGCTCTGCCCAAAGGTGAATTTTTAAGAAGAGTTTGAGCAAAGAGGAATTTTTATGAAGAATGTGTGAAAGGAAGAAGGGGAAAGGGGTAAAAAAAAATCCCTCTCCTTTCTAAAAATGTAACCCCATTTTCCTCCCAGATCATCTGACCTTGAATTGATCCATCAATAGTATTCTGTGAAGGGTAAATCACAATGGATGTCATGATGACAAACAAGTTTGAAAAAACTGCTTGGCTAATAAACTATTTTAAAATAGGAGAATACTGTGGTTATGATCCTAAGCAACAGGGAGGATACAGCAAAGCAACATTTAACATTTCTGCAAAACAGAAATCGTATCAGGCAACAATTTTGAAAAGCTGAACGCAAGTAAAGCTGTTTTTAAACGTGAATTTTTAAGAATATTCTACATGCCGGAGATAATCTTAAAGAAGATAAGGCCTTGTACATACAAACAACACAGCCTAACAATTAGTTAATGGTACTGAGTTTATAATGTTGCTATCAAAAAGACAGTAATTATCCTAATGCACAGGATGCGACAACCAAAAACTAAGAAACACTAGCAGATTATGGAGGTGAACTAGCTTGGTATTCTTCCAAAGACTATATTAAAGCATGCCTAACAAGAAGCATAGGGATTTACTGTAATGAGTCTGCAGGTTGGACGAGCGATTAGAGCGACAGCAAGGAAGACAAAACTTACTTTTCAGTGTGACACAATGGGGATGCTGCAATCAACATGGAGCAGGAAAGAACGAGATACATGCAAGGACAACTACGATGAAAATTTCCAGGAACAATGTTCTAGGAATATTTTCTTGGATGGGGGTAAAGCTTTGTGAAATTGTCTCTTTTACACCTTACGTTCAGATTTCCATTTCTCAACAAAGTCACTCACATTTATCAGCTGTTCCAACAGACAGATTTGCCTACCACTTGGACAAAAAGGAACAAGTAAAACCAGTAACCTGTTCTCAGAAGACATGGCCTGTGCACGTGAACACATGGGATATGTGCACGCCGAGCACAGAACCACGCAGCACAGAATTGCCTACTGGGAGCACGAATTCTCACTGTGACTCCTGGTAGAATCTACCCTGTCAGCCACAGGCAGAGACAATCAGAGGCCCTTGAAAACCAGTGTCCTTGAGGCAGAATGCTATCTCCATGTTTCAATGCCTTGGCCATACTCACCAGAAAATCCTGAGCCCATCAGCCAGAGATTCAGCCAGCAAAGAGATTGGAGCCTGTGACCAAATCTTCAAGAGAAGTCAAGGAAGTCATTCCTGAATCTGCTTGTTCCCCTACATATTCCTTATCAGTGTCTGTATCTGAAAGGCATACTTTCTAGTGAGCATGATGCTTCTCAAACAGGAGATGGGATGAGATGAGAACATGGTGCCCTGGGGCTCTTGGATAAAATGAGCAAAAAGATGCAGTCTTTTCTAAGTGAACCTCCTAGCAGGAGCTGGCCAATGTGAGGCAGAAGAAGGCTACTGCCAAAAGAATCGCACCAAAGGGACTAAAGGACAACAGTAACAAAGACACATGCACAAAGGTGCCCCAAGGAGATGGCCAGAGTGGCAAACCTCTAGCCACTTTGGATGAAGTAGTATTATCCTTTGAGGCAGAGTGGATGTTAGAGATCTGAAATCCACCTGGCTGAGCTGGCAGATCCCAGGCTTCTGCACTAAAAAGATTCCTCTGTGGCTGAAGAAAGGAGAGAAGAAACAAGAGGGCTAGAGGTGCCAGAATCAAAGAAGTTCTGCTGTAGACAACTTTGTCACAGACATCTGAACCGGCACCTCAGTCTGTTCTAAAAGCCCCTTTTGGCTCCATCGGCACCAGGCGGTGTTCATTTGGCCCTACTGGAAAATGCTGTTCTACAGGGGCCAGAGTCTGGAGCAGAGGCGAGCACCCATACACGTGGGGGAACTACAGAGGCCATTCTCAAAGGAAAGAGAAGATCTGAAAGAAGGTAGCTTTTGAGCAAAGGAGCGGGGATGGGAAGAAGCTCTTTGCCTTATGCCAAACCAAAACTGAATTATTCTGACCCCTTTACTATAGTGGTTATCCAATGGCCATTTAATATTTCCACCCTCTGAAATGTCATGTTTTCTGAGGAAGATTTACTATGTTAGCTTGGGCAATACTTCATAAGCTCATCTTACAGTGAAAAAAAATTCAGCAGCAAGAACCCAGTGTAACTCTGTTATAAACCCCTTGTTTTCCTTTCAGCAATTATCTGACAAACCAAAATGGTCATAGCTTTACTTAAACAATTATGCACTAACTGCAAGGAACCTCTCAAATTAGTTATGTCATTAACCAGCAAATTAGATTCAGCACTTGTAGCATTTGCATCCCTCTCTAAAAGATCAGTTTGAACAGTTCTCATATGTAGTCAGATGTATCTGGCAACTACTCATGGTCTCACATATTAAAAACAACCCCACAAAATGTCCTAGTACAATCAGATTACTATGACACTAACAGGTGGCTAAAGCGGCCCTACAGCCATCAGACTAAAATCCTTATTAGTGGTGACAGATCCAAAATTACTTTCTCCAGGTACGCACTGGTCACTATGGAAATCTGCAATTCCTTCCAGAAGGAACACAATTAAAGATGCAATATACACTTGCAAATGAAAATAAATCAGAGTTTCAAATCCCAAAAACAACTGACTGGGGGAAAAAATTCTCCCTTACATGATGGAAAGAAGAAACAATTACTGAATGCTTACTATTTCAGCTAGAAAAATCTTAAATAAAATGACTTAGCCCATTCCACGTGGACTTGACTTTCCCGACTGTAGACACACTACTGGCATCGATCCAGGTCCAAACACAGAACCTGCACTTCAGATCCAGGTGCTCCTATACTACACGGATTGGTTGGTACACGTGACTCAGTAGCAGGAAAACTTTGCTGTTTGCTAATGAAGTAATAGACTTTTCACTTCTCTGGTGTTTGTTTAATTGGGCAGCTTTAGGTACTTGATGTTTCTGTACCAGAACATCAGCAAAGTGACTTCAACAAGAATAAATCGGTGGTTAGTAGATTTAATCTCAGAGATGGTGCACCACTCTCAACAAGGAAGTGTTGTTCAAAGATTTTATCTATACCAATATAAAGAGCCATGTACTGCAAATAAGAAAATTCCACAAAAACTACACAAATGTGTAGAGAATGGCAATTATGCACTTAGATAACACAAACTAGAACAACGATTCATTTTTAATGGACAATCAGAAGGAGCAGCGGCATGATTTAATAGTTAATATTGGGGACTAAAAGGTGGGATATTTGGATTCTGTAACTGGCATTGTTATGGCCTTCTCTGGGATACTGGAAACATCAAGTAACCCGCAACATGCACTTCTATACAGCAGCGTGGATAAGGCGATTTCAATCATCAATTTTAATCAACTTCTCCATTTGTACTTCAGTTATTTTCTAAAGAAAGGTGCATTCTCATTGGTTGATATGACCATTGAAACATGTTAACTTACAACTGAATAGAACCTTTACACAAGATTTGGTACATCTTTTTGCTACCGAGGAGGGTGTACTATATCCATTGATTTAAGCAATTATCTCTCAATAGTTTCAGATTCTTATTAACTGTACATTTTTAGTATGTTAGAAAATGGTGAATGATATCTTGTTTATTCACTAGATAATTAACTTTTTGCTCATGATTTGTGTCAAGCTTCATTAGGCTGGTAATTGGAATTTAATTAAACACACAAAACAGCATACATAAAAATTGTTTTTATTAAAAAAAACCAAGCCTTTAATACAGTACACACCTGTTGTGCCAGATGTATAAAGCTTGACCTCCAAAGTTAGACGTTTTCCCCCTGATTCTTTCTTTACAAAGTTTACACAGAAAAGCAGCCTTTAAGTCAACGTTTTTGAGAAGCTCATGGATTCGGCATATTTATGTTTTATTTAAACAATTTTAAGAGACTATAAGAAGTTTAGGCCTTAACAAATTTTGTATTCAATTCAGATTTCATTTTAAACAGGTTTATTTTTAAAAAGAAAAAAACAATGTAAACAAAATTTAAAAATCAGATTTAATTTTTTTTTAAAATCAATTTTCTTGATTCCCCCCCCCCCACAACCAAAATCATCTGTTTTTATCCACCCTGCTATCCAGTACAACATAAGGATCAAATTGCTCATCAGATCCTGATTTGGGGGGTAATAACGAAGATTTTTAAAAGGCGCATACATACGGCCCACCACCACAAAAAAATAAGAACTTTAAATGGCAACGTGCCTTCTGCAAGGCAGGACTCGATACCCACACCTAGAGCCACGGCTTCTCAGAAATGCATGTGCAGATCCTGCTAGAGCGAATGGGAGCTGTGTACACATCTGAGAACAGCACTTAACCTTTCCCGCTACAGTGGTGAAAGTCTAATGCTACGCTGAGCGAGTCAGATGGTACTGCCCCAGACTAGATTTTATTCTACTTTTCAATAAGCCACAAAAAAGTCCTACTTCGGAAAGCAACACACAAGAAAAAGCATCTGAGTAAGCACTAGACACATGCTTTGTATTCCATCAGTACAATACAAGATTATTTCTGAATTAAGGAGCATATTTATCTCACTTTGACTAGACCATCCAGTTAGCTGTTTTGACATTTTTAATAATGGATATAGCACATAGTGTCCTACATCAGAACTAATGGTCACTGTGTGAACATGCCCTCTTCTCCATGCATGCAATGTACTGAGATAGCTCCGTGTATTTAATAGATCCGTGTATTTAAATAGCAGGGCAGTTTCAAGCCAGACAGTATTCCCAAGACATTTCATAATAGCTATTGTATACACTTTAAAAGCACCAGCAACTTCCTTCATGGTGTTTCCTTTAAGTTTACACTTGAGCAATCTCACCCTGCGATAACCATTCATTGCTAATTCCTGAATGTGCTACACCCATATGGCCAACTGTACCAAAAACGTTTGAAGTTAGAAACTTGCAAGGTTAGAAAGAAGACTGTTGAAGATCCAGAGGCAAGTACTTTATAGGCAGCAGGGATATATCAATCAATACCTAATATCTACAAAAAAGCAGAGCAAAAAGCAATGGCAAAAGGTGTATACTACAGGTTTCCTTCCAAGATAGGTCTGATAGGCGGTGACAAATACTGTGGAGAGAGACAAAGGTTTAGATTTTCAAAGCCGAGTATGGGATTTCAATTTAAATTAAAGGGAATCATGACTAAATCCCCTACTCTCCTTCCACAGTCTCAGCCAGAATGAGTATGGCTGCTTACCCACTGTCCATGGCTAGGAGAAAGCTGTGTACCATGCCTCTCTCTGTGCTATATTCCTGCCTAAAGCCTGACTGAGAAGTTTCTAGGATACTGGCAGAGGTCAGGTGTAGAGAAGACAGCTCTTTGCTCGCTCAGAAATGGAAGAGGAGACAGCCAGCATCAATTCACTAGACCAGTTGTGTCCAGAGTATTTTCTTGAGTACCTGTCAAACAGTTGTGTGTTTTAAAGTGGACAGAACTCTAACCTCTTATGAGAGACTGGCAATCTCTGACCTCTATTCACAGAGAAACTCTCACCGACTGCGATGGGAACTGTGTACATATGGATAGATGATAGTATATAACCCTTTATCAATGGATTTTGTTTGGGGATGGGGGAAACAAAGGGGGGGGACTAGAAAAACCAAAGCTCAAGATGATGAGAAAGCTTAGCTTAGCTTCAGATTATCCTACAGAGCATTTCACTAGGAACCTCACATTGCTCTACATGGAACATTTCATTGTGGACAAAGACTGAACTCAACAATGTCAAAATGTGTGTCTAGGTATCTCCGTGGACTGAGTACAGGGATAAAAGAACCAGGGCATCAGTTTCAGCCTAGGTCCACAGTGAACAAAACTGTTACACTCTAAATGCTGTTTGGTGATCTGTGTAAGATGAGCTCAGAGGATTTCAGGCTAACTCTTTCTGGACAGAAGTCCACATCACAAAGCCACCATAGCTGGGCCATCTGCTGGCAGTCTTAGCAGAGCAGCAAATCCCTGAATTGGCTCTGAGACTGCACTACTTTTGACAGCCCCTAAAGCTGATCACTCCAAAACAGGGTCAGGACTCGCACAGTGCTACTGCCAGTAATGGAGGACTTCATTCTCCTGAGCTATCAGTGTTGCACCTCTCATGGACACCAGATTCATTAAATTAAGAAATAGTTTAGGAAATGTTTTCATAACTGTGTTTCATTAAATATTTAACATCCTTGTTTCATTTCCTTTTTTAGGGTATGTATATTATTTTTCTTAAAGTGTTTGTGTCATTTTTTCCCCTAAGAAGAAATGATTTAGCTACTAAATGAGAAGTATAGTATTTGATTAGCTTAGCTGAATGAATTTTTATCTGATTCACCTAGGGAAATTGTTGTTAACAATAACCAGATTCTGCTACCTCCCATGCCTACCATCCATTGTGAAAATCATGCCTTTTAGCCTGCTCAGCCGGGACTCGTAACCCAAGGGAAAAGCACAGATTAATTAGGCTCTTCAGTAACAAATGGCAATATGTGGAATCTATCTAATTCCAGTTACCTAACTGCATGAGTAATTTTTTGCCTCGCATAACAGGTCATTGTGGGGTCATGAAGACTGACGTGCCAGCAAGTTAAAGAAGTATGGGTTGGATGAATGGACTATAAGGTGGATAGAAAGTTGGCTAGACTGTCGGGCTCAACGGGTAGTGATCAATGGCTCCATGTCTAGTTGGCAGCCGGTATCAAATGGAGTGCCCCAAGGGTCGGTCCTCGGGCCGGTTTTGTTCAATATCTTCATAAATGATCTGGAGGATGGTGTGGATTGCACCCTCAGCAAGTTTGCAGATGACACTAAACTGGGAGGAGAGGTAGATATGCTGGAGGGTAGGGATAGGATACAGAGGGACCTAGACAAATTAGAGGATTAGGCCAAAAGAAATCTGATGAGGTTCAACAAGGACAAGTGCAGAGTCCTGCACTTAGGAAGGAAGAATCCCATGCACCGCTATAGACTAGGGACCAAATGGCTCAGCAGCAGTCCTGCAGAAAAGGACCTAGGGGTTACAGTGGACGAGAAGCTGGATATAAGTCAGCAGTGTGCCCTTGTTGCCAAGAAGGCCAATGGCATTTTGGGATGTATAAGTAGGGGCATTGCCAGCAGATCGAGGGATGTGATCGTTCCCCTCTATTCGACATTGGTGAGGCCTCATCTGGAGTACTGTGCCCAGTTTTGGGCCCCACACTATAAGAAGTATGTGGAAAAATTGGAAAGAGTCCAGCGGAGGGCAACAAAAATGATTAGGGGACTGGAACACATGACTTATGAGAAGAGGCTGAGGGAACTGGGATTGTTTAGTCTGCGGAAGAGAAGAATGAGGGGGGATTTGATAGCTGCTTTCAACTACCTGAAAGGGGGTTCCAAAGAGAATGGATCTAGACTGTTCTCAGTGGCACCAGATGACAGAACAAGGAGTAATGGTCTCAAGTTGCAGTGGGGGAGGTTTAGGTTGGATATTAGGAAAAACTTTTTCACTAGGAGGGTGGTGAAACACTGGAATGCGTTACCTAGGGAGGTGGTGGAATCTCCTTCCTTAGAAGTTTTTAAGGTCAGGCTTGACAAAGCCCTGGCTGGGATGATTTAGTTGGGGATTGGTCCTGCTTTGAGCAGGGGGTTGGACTAGATGACCTCCTGAGGTCCTTTCCAACCCTGATATTCTATGAGAACAGAATAAGAAGTTACCTGTCTCGAGCACCACAACATTGATCTCTATTGCAGACCTCACTTACGCAATCAAAAGTTTAAAATAACTCAACACTGGAGACTAAATAAGGTTCAATTGACAGAATTCGAAAAACCCATTCGTCCAAAACTAATAGGAAGATTTTGCTAGATGGGTGCCATTAACTTTGGAAAGATCTCAGCTCTTTAAAAAATATAACCCATCATAAGGGCTAGAAACTTAACCTTCCAAACATGAGACTAGGGTAAACCAACACAGTGCTGTGTTGAGACTACAGATAAACAACTCCAGTTTACCTGCAGCTGCTCAGAGCTTTTCCTAGGTGCAGCAAAATGAAAACTGACCTGAGAGTCTCGTCAGTTTCACCCCTCCTAATGGAAAGCCTGTGAGTGACAATGAAGTCCAGGGAGCCAGCTGCAGCAGGGTCAGTCTTCTAGCAATGCAATGGTTACAGCTGATCCTGACAGGGGCTGCCTGATTGATTGCACTTCCTGACTGGTGGAGGGGCGGAGCTAGCTGCTACTTGACTCAGCAGCAGCCAGAGGTCGCTGGTTGCTCAGCGTTTTCCAAGCCTGCAGCCACGCTTGATCCTGCTTCCTATGCCTGCCCCTGCCCCTGCCCAGCCTGCTCTTATACCTGGCTTCAGTTCCAGCCCTTATCGATCCTTGACACCCCTGGCTCTGACCTTTGGTTCCACTTCCCAACCACGTCTCCGGCACACCCAGAAGCTCTGGCATTCAGCTTCTGATCCCCGGCTCTGACCTCCAATTCCACTTCCTTGCCACAGCTCCAGATCACCGATTGGCCCCGGCTTTTGGCTTCTGTTCCTTACTTTTGACTCCTCAGCTCTGCTCTCCACTATGCCCCAGGGCATCCTGTGGTCCTGATTCTTGACTCCAGTGTGGCTCCCGTTCTAATCTCCAGGCTTGGCCACCCCTATGGGCCCCACTGCCCATGTCCCAGTCATGATCCTGACAGTGAAACTGTCAAGAAATAAAACAGATATCACTCTGTTGCAGCCTGGAAAAGCTATGAGCAGCAGCAGAGGTAGGAACTAAAGCTGCTCACTGGAGACACCCCAAAAACTGGAGGCTGGAGAAGAAGCAATTCGTGGAAACCCCTTATGACCACTTGAGGCAACCAGGAGCATCTGGGTAAGAAGGCAGAACACAGAGAATTATTCCTTCCAGCAGCCAAGGGAGTTGGAGAGCTTCAATTTGACTACACACCTATTAGCAGATGGAGTGCCCCAGAGTAGGGTCCAGGAGCAGCATCTTGTTTAGACTCCCATTACTCTCTCCTTTCCCCAGAGGCCTGATCTCGGAGTGGGGGGAGAGAAGTGGTGGCACTTGTTTGCAGAAGATCGACTCACTCAGAAAACCAATGGCAAGCACCACTCTCAGCAGGTTTCTTTGCAAACATAAGGGATACAGGTTTAGGAGATTTTTGAAGGCACTAAGGGCTGTTAGGTACCCACCTGCCTTCTGTGCCTTTGAAAATAGCCCTTTTAAAAAAATAGCATCTTGATAGCTTAAATTCTGGAGTAAAAATACAGTTTTCTCCCTGGCTACTATGATCTGACAAGTTTTTGAAGCTCTGATTATACAGCTCAACAATCATCAATTTGGCATTATTGAGAAAAAGATAATTCTCTCCTATAGTATTTACCATGGGGATATATAGCATATACATAGTCTTCCGCATCAGTTTTTACTGATTTTTCATGGATAAATTACCAGGGATTTTTTATTAAAGGAGTTCAGTTTTTACTGATGTACACCCGTTTATCAATCCACTCAGTATCTCTCCGGGTACTTATTTTTGTTAAGCACTAAAGCTTTACACAATTGTTGTGCCCTGCAACTCTGAGACTGAAGCAGTTCCACCATGTAAAATGAAGAACACACACACAGTGGAGGTCAGAAAAATCAAACAACGTTAATAGCGCACTATGATAGGCTCACAAGACAACGCTGCCCACCTATTTCTTTGTGTCCATTTAGTGTGGCACTGAATTTTAAACAATCAGTCCTCCACAGATAGATATCTAATGCCCCCTATCCATCCGGATACCTCCTTTAATGCCAATCTCCTTGAGGGTTTGGATGGATGAGTCTGGGTTTTTCTAGATCCCCACATAGCCAGTCCTGCCCTTTCCATGGCTGGCTCCAGACTAACCCCAAAATGGCTTCTCACCCCACCCCTCCTACCAGGGCTCCCAAGGGAGGGCATCTCACTCCCTATTGGTCAGGCTAACTCTTCTTCCCAGGCTTTCTCTTATCAATCATTTCACTCTGCCCCTTTCTCACTCTGCAGGCATACCTGCAATCTTTCCCCAAACCAACAGGGCCCTTGTTGCTCTAAATCAGGGCTGGCCAACCTGAGCCTGAGAAGGAGCCAGAATTTACCAATGTACACTGCCAAAGAGCCACCGTAATACATCAGCAGCCCCGCATCAGCTCCCTCCCGCTCCCACTCCCAGCGCCTCCCGCCCAGGGCAGCCCCACCAATCAGCGCCTCCACCTCCCTCCCTCCCTGCACCTCCCGATCAGCTGTTCCATGGCGTGCAGGAGACTCTGTGGGGAGGAGCGAGGGCATGGCAGGCTCAGATGATGGGGTGGGGTAGAGGCAGGGCCTGTGGCAGAGCCAGGGGTTGAGCAGTCAGCGCCCCCTGGCACATTGGGAAGTTGGCGCCTGTAGCTCCAGCCCCAGGGTCGGTGCCTAGACAAGGAGCTGCATGTTAACTTCTGAAGAGCCGCATGTGGCTCTGGAGCCACAGGTTGGCCACCCCTGCTCTAAATAGTCTCTCTCCCTGTCATAACCATACAGCTAAGGGTAGCCTAGAATTCCTCCTTACCTGTAAGGGGTTAAGAAGCTCAAATAACCTGGTTGGCACCTGACCAAAAGGACCAATGGGGAAAGAAGATACTTTCAAATCTTGTGGGGGGTGGGGGGTAGGCTTTGTTTTGATGTGTTCTCTGGGGAAGCAGAGAAGCGTCAGATCAGAAAACTCCTTCTCCTATAAACCATCCTAAAAGTTTCTTATATTACAAATTGTAAGTAAAAGCCGGGCAAGGCGTGTTAGATTATCTTTTGTTCCGCTTGTGAATTTTTCCTTTGCTGGAGGGAGGTTTAGTCCTGTTTTTTGTAACTTTGAAAAGTTCTGCTGTGTCTTTGAATCTTTTGTTACCCTGTAAATTTATTTTCCATCCTGATTTTACAGAGGTGATTTTTACCTTTTTATTTAAAAATAAAATCCTTCTTTTAAGAGAACCTGACTGATTTCTCTATTGTCCTAAGACCCAGGGGGTTGGGTCTGTGATCACTTTGTAAACAATTAGTTAGGATATTATTCTCAAGCCTCCCCAGGAAGGGGGTGTAAGGGCTTTGGGGGATATTTTGGAGGAATAGGAACTCCAAGTGGTCCTTTCCCTGATTCTTTATTAAATCACTTGGTGGTGGCAGCATACCATTCAAGGGCAAAGAATTTGTGCCTTGGGGAAGTTTTAACCTAAGCTGGTAGAAATAAGCTCAGGGGTTCTTTCATGTGGGTCCCCACATCTGTACCCTCGGGTTCGGGGGGAACCCTGACACTCCCCCTCTTGGTTGCCCAGCAGACTCTGAGTCTGCCCTTGGCTCCCCCTTCCAACCAGGAACAGTGTGCCTCTCCCTGAATTACCAGCACACAGAGCCCCAGGAACCTAGACAAGCTCCTTGGGGTTTACAGATAGGTAAGGTAAAAAAATAAACACAGAGCAAAACCGCAAATCTATGCCTGAGTACCAAGAAGAAAAACAGTGCTTAGAAATTTTCAAGAAAAGTGAAGATGGGAGTGAAGAGGAAGCATTGCACTGCAAGTACTGCAGTACTGAGGTCAGTGCTCACACTGACAGACTAAAGAAGCTTGTCAAAAGCAAGCAACACAAGAAGCTTAAAGAAGAAAATGAGTTTTGGGACCGTCAATATCTGGAGCTTTCACCAGGGCTTTAATGAAAGAGAGGACACAGTACGATTGTATCAATGAATTTTTGTGTGCGCTCTTTGTTTCGCTGGACAACCACTGTTAATAGCAGAGGGGCCTACTGGTGACTTTGTGCAACAATCCAGTCCAGCTGGAAAAACCTTTCCTAATGCAGACAACCTCACTCATAAGCACCTGAAAGAAAATGATACTTTAGTATCTAAACTGATGGAACGAATTGATGGAAATGTGGCATCTGGTCTGATTTTTGATGAGTCTCCTGATGCTTTGGACCCTCCGATTCTTGTCCTTTTGTTTTTGTTTTTTTATTTCAAAGCAAATAAACCAGCATAGTTTCGTGCCGATGTGACATTCATCCCCTCTGCTGACGCAGCAAGAATGGACATGTTTGAGATGTACCAACTAATCTGGGAAAATGTGGCCACAACTAACATAGATTCTGCTTCCTAAATTTGCATGGGAGATTAAACTCAATTAGAAACCGGAGCTGCTACGTATATTTCCTGTCCTGCTCATCTGATTAACGTTGCTACAGGAGAAATGAAAGACGTGAAATCTTGCATCATTGGATTCGGGGTCGTTTTCAAGCATGCGAACAAACTGAAGGCTTTGTTTTACACAGTGCGAGACGAGTGCAGAGCCAGATGTCAGTTACCTTCCCCTAACTTTTCACATTGGTGGATGAGTTTGTATTTCACTGCTTGTCCTATAAATAATGTGTGGACTGTGCTAATGCGTCTCCTAGATCATCTTGATCTTGAGTTCATCTTGATCTAGATCATCTTGAGTTTGCTGGTTCTAAAGCAGAAACTCTGAAGAGACTGGTAAATAACCAAAATGCCCACCAGATTCTATGCATCAAGGTAGCGTTCACTGCTGAAAACTTGGCATCACTGTGTGACACAGTAAACGCTGGAGTTTTCTCTGACTACTGCCAACACATTTGCCAACACAGACATTTACCAGATCCTGACAACCAAATCTCAGCTGAACTGAGCACAAAAGCTGCAGGAGAAACATACAATGAGAAAACCCATCCATTTCTAAAAATCCTTCCCACCCCAGAATACAAGAACCAAAAAAGCGTTCAAAAGCTTCAACACAATGCTCAGCGAGAAATAGGAGACGACCATGGTCCATAATCTGAACCCCAAAGTGTTTGGTGCTGAAGATTCTTTCTGGAATGTCATCCAGGTGTTGCACCCCTTCCTCAAGGTGAATTTTGCAGCAGATTATGACATTATGCCAAAGTGTTTCAACCATTTGCCACTCAAGATGAAATTTCAAATCTGAAAGGGGAATTTACTACTTACATGAACTTGCCTAGCCCTGACAATGTGAAACTGAATGTGCTGGCTTTTTGGAACAGCCATCAAGACACACCTTCCAAATTCAGCAAAGTGGCATGGCGAGCTTTGAGTGCACCCCCTGGATCTATTGACGCAGAGCACTTATTTTCAAAGCTGGACTACCTCCAAGACAGCAAGACGCTCAATGTGAGTTTGAAGAAAATTATGTGAGCGGATTTCTGAACAAACTGCTAGCTCTGAGAGAGAAAAAATATACCTTTGTACATTTAAAAAAAGTTTCAAATACACTGTAGTAAAATGTGTATATTACAAAAGATTTTTTGTGTCCCCCCCCATTTTATCTCAGCTTTAATGTTTGGAAAATAAACACTGAAAACTCACCCCCTTTTTTTTAATCAAATAAAAACTGAAAACGCGGAACATTACATATACAACGAACACTACAAAGCTTGCACTACAAAGATCAATGGGAAAGTGGGTCCCAAGTATTCCAGAACAGTGGCCTACAGACGGTAACAATAGTTGACAATTTGGCCCCAGATAATTGTATGGGATAATTACAAGCCTTACCAAAGTTATTAGGGACTTTACTGACTATATTTGACTTAAAAGATGGGGGTTGTCTTACCAGCTGTCCTAATGGTTTTATACTGATGTTGAATATTTAGGTGGAGAGGAGTGAGCTCATCCTGCTCCAGCTACCTGCAAAGTGAGGCCATTACAGCTCTTACCCAGGCCGTTGTCCTTTTCAATTCATGGCAACGTATTTGACTAGATCTTTCATTACACATTTAGCTGAGTGAGCTCAGCATACTTGCAGAGTATATCCTCAAACACAGCGGAACGATTTTTTGCTCAAACTTAAGGCAGAGAACAAGCCCTAAAAGTTTGTGCTTATGAATTTAGTTTTTGAAAAGTTCAAGCAAGTGGAAAGAAGGCGTCAGGAGGACAACCCGAACTACAGTCACTGCCACTGGTATTATTTTATTGAGTCACATGTTTGTGAGCGATCCATGTGGACCTGGGATAACCTGTGTATGTGGTCAGCATACAGTGAAACCTCTTAGGAGCAGAGCTCAAGAACCCACAATAGATTTGTTGGCCAAGGATGGGTTTTGGCAAGGTGACAGTCCTTTACTAGCTTTTATGAGAGTGCGTGCCATTCTCACAGTCCAAACTGCTACTATTTGCACTGCTGATGTTTCCTTATCAGCACGTCTGAAGAACTGCTTCAGTATCTGATAAGACTGGCTCAAGTTCATGTGAAATTCAGATTACAGAGGAACATAAGTGAGGTGATAACACTGTAAAATAAATAAATGTTCTGTACACAGTCACGCTTTTCCTGGTTTGGGGGAGATCTGCAAGGTTTTACTGAATGCAAACACTTATACTAAAAATATAAAGTATGAATTTTTTTAATTGCAACATTAACTGGTGGAGATGCTGCAACCTTGTTAACAGCTTTATACCAAGAGGCAAGTGAATGAAGAGAAAAAAATGAGGCTAGCTGAGCTCCCAAAATGTAACAGTATTTGTATCATACACCCCCTTTATACATGCAGTTGGGAGGTGGGAACACAGAAATCAAGAGTTCCTTTTACATCTGTGCCCTCTCTGATATGGGGATGCTACAAGTTATCTAAGCAGGGCAGAGAAGCCATCCAAGTCCCAGTGGACTAACATAACCTGCCCAGGTGGCCCTTTCTTAGCACAATGTCCTGACATAGTCTGAGACTCACTTCGCCTCTCAAGGATATGGCTTTGCCCTTTAACCTTCTCAGCAAATGCCATGAAGAGTCTAGTATATGCCTGAATGGCTGGGTCCCAGCCAAATAAAATAGGTCCTCATGACATCCAATGTGTGATGTTTCATTTAACCCAGGCTGGAATACAATCTAGGGAAGAAAACCTGGAAGTGAATAGACTGATGTGGAACTCAGAAGCCACCTTACTCAGAAACTTCATGTGTGGCCTGAGGCCTCTATCCTCATGAAAGACTGCTGGGTAGAGGAGGAATAGGAGGCCTGCCACGAAGGGCCGGATCTCCCCTGTCCCTCTGCCTGACATGATGGCTACCAAAAAGGCTGCCTGGATTGACAGGTGGTAAAGAAAACAGGTAGCCAGTGGCTCAAAGGGGAAAATCATTCGTCCAGTTAACACAAAGTTAAGGTTGCAGGAAGGAATGGGTTGCCTGACTGGTAGGAAAACATGTGAGCCCAGTGAGCAATCTCTACGCCATGCAGTGGAAGAAACCGGTGTAGCCTAATACAAGAGGATGATATGCAGATATCACTACCATGTGTATTCGTACTGAGCTAAGGGAGAGAAATGATTGTTTTAGGGAAAGAAAATGATCCAGAGAAGGGTGACTGAAGTGCAAGTGCTTGCTTAGACCTCTGCTATACATGATTGTGAGAGTTGGTCCTTTAAAGGAACAACTAAGAAGTAGATCTATTTAAAATATATCTATCTATCTATGTACTGGATACCATGGACAGTGAAGCCACCAATAAGTGATACTTTCCAGACTTTGCACAAGTTGTTGATCCTTTGTTCTCACCACCACTCAATACACTCTACATACAAGAGGTATCTAATCTTGTTTACTACAGCACTTATGCCTAAACTAAGCCGTTTCTGATCAGCTTTATCAGGCAGTGAAGTCAATCATACAGCCTGGTTTAATCTATTCTATAGAAGTTCTGATGCTCATCACCATGGTATCTGAGTCCCTACCAGTAGTGCATTAAGCAGCACGACTAACATCTGTTGCATGTGATTTGTACTCTCATCCTCTTCTTCCCAGGACGAGAACTGTGTGAAGTTAAATTGGGTGGGGGTTCTGTTTTCCGGGAGATGGATTTTTGGGTTTTGTTTATAATATAGGTTGTCTGTTTCTTGATGTTCTCATTTTACCAGTGCTTGACTTTAGGTATCGTTCCTTAGCATGAATCCTTGAGACTTTGCTGTATAAATACGCCCATCAGAAGCTTCCGTTCGAGTATTGCACGGCTCGGTTATGTACCATTTACTCCAGTCTTGCCATTGCTCACAAAGGGTGATATTTACATCTGTGCAGAGGCCCCTGCAAAGGTCTGTGAGCACTTGAGTCCTCACAATTGGGCCTAAGTATGTTATGCATAGGAGTAGTACAGCCCCAGTGAATTTCACCCTTACACATTCCCTTCTCCTATTTGCGCCTCTCTGTGCTGTTGCTGCAATAGTGATTTGTTTCCAGGGGAAGGGATTTTATACAGGGAAGAGCCAAGATACAAAGCTTAGCATAAAAGATCTTTATCACATGGATGAAATGCGCAATGGACAGCATGAACACACACATTTTTTCAAAGGAAGTCTAGTTACATTGTACACAGTGAGGGACACTTGAACTGGGCAAGGGTCCAATCCCCCAAACACGCGGGCACAAGTCTCTTTACTCAGGTGAGTAGACCCCCACTGAGCCCAATGGAACTACTTGGATGAATAAAGTTACTCATGTTTGGAGGATCAGGATCCAACCTGGTGGTACTATTATCTGAGGCCAAATTCTGCCTTCAAAATGTGACTATGGGGTTCTTTTTAAAAATGATTTGAGCTGCACGTGCACATTATGGGGACAGAATTGGTCCCAGCAAGTCAGCATTGACATGTCACAGTCCTTTCTGCGACACTATCAGAGATGCAGCAATAACTGTGTCTGGAAACTGGCTATGTGAACCAAAATCCTGGATAAGTGAGGATACGTGGAACAGCATGAAAGAAAGGAAACAAGCCAAACCAAACATCAACTGCTCAAAAATAGCTTCAGAAAAAGCAGCAGAAAAAAATTCTAATTAAAACAAAGGATAAAACAGTAAAAGCAGCACAAGAAGAGACAAGAGGAAATATATGGATAAGATCACCAAAGAAGCTGAAGTGGTTGCTGAAAGAGGAACAGTAAAACACTTTATCAACTCAGCAAGGTTCTAACTGGCAAGTTTAGATTAGCCATAGGGCTTGTTAAGGATAAACAAGTAAAGACAGAAACAGGAGAAAAAGAACAGAGTGATGGGCAGAGCACTTTTAAGAAGTGCTAAACAGACCAACTCCACAAGAAACTACTGACTTTGACAAAGAAATTAAACACCAGAGCCGGACATCTTAATGTATCACACCCCAAACAAAGAAGGTACAATAAAAACCTTAAAACTTGGGAAAGCTGCAGGTGAAGACCAAGTCACCAGGAAAAGTTGAAAGCTTGTAATGATGAGACCATTGATAAAAATCACCAAACTTTTCAACAAAACATGGGACCAGGAAAAGCTTTCAAAACAACAGATAGTCAAGAAAAGTGACCCTAGCAATTGCCATTACTGGCAAGGTGCTGCACTCCTTTCAGTGACAAGCAGGGTCTCTGCAGTATCTCTGAAGCAGGTTAAAGGAAGCAGCCTGAGGCAAAGCTAAGGGAAGAGCAGACCAGATTTTGACCTGTAAGATCATGTGTCAACCAGATTTTCACTCTAAGAAAAACCACTAAGGAAAGTGCCAAATGGCAAAAATCCACTCATCATAAATGTCAATAGATTTTACGAAGGCATATGACAGCTTCCATCTTAGTCCAGGCAGCAGCATCTTGAAGTGTGATGGTATGTCAACAATAATAGTTAACAAGATCAAGACTTTATATCAAGATGCAGCTTGCACAGTGAAAGTAAACACAGATCTGAGCTAATGGTTTGACAGATATTGCTGTCAAACAAGAAGGCACTCTCTCACCTCTGCCATCACAGCTTAACACTAGAAGATTTAGATTTTGCTGATGAGATAGCTCTTCCAAGCAACCGGTCAACCAACATAAGCAAAAAAGAAAAAAGATGGGGTAAATAGTTATGAAAAAACAAATCTAATGAGAACCCGAGCAACCCCAACTCAAGCATTAAGTTAGAAGGCAAAGGAATACAAGAGGTGAGGCAATACACATACCTTAGTGGTAACATGCAAGCCAGTGGGGACGTCCAGAAGGAAATAATGGCACAAATTGGCAAGGCAGTAGCTGCAGTCACCAGTTTAAGCAAGATTTGGTCAATAATAATGCATGGCTTAAAGACAAAGCCACAAACCTTAAACTCAATTGTTTTTTTTATATTTTAACATATGGATGTGAAAGCTGGAAACCCATCAAGAGTATGGAGAGACATCTGATGCCTCAAGAAAGTAGTAAATATTAAACTGAATTAATTTATGACAACTGCTGAGATCTGTCAGAGCTCAACAATCCTGTCTCCAATACTATCCAAAGAGATGATGGCAATATCTTGAACGTGTGTTAAGAATGAAGCCAGCACATCTGCCATGGCAGGCATGCTGTTGGGCAGCTGGAGGAACATGTAAAAAGTGGCCAACAGAAGGAATCCCTCCATCAAACATGCTTAGAGAGGGAAAACATATGGGACTTAATAAAAGACATCCAAATAGTGGCCCCAAACAGACAGGAATGGTGGAACCTTGTTTGAGCCACTGAATCCTTCCTGTGACATCTGATGGCACAGGAAGGATTCAGATTCAGAGTAAGACCACTCCTCTTCAAAAGGATCGTTGATTGCTTGAATTTTTTTTTAAACAAATCAATTTATTTTTCAAAGACCTGAGTTACAAAGAACATTCAACTGTGCAATGCAAGAAAAAGCCAAAGGAATTTAATTCTTAACCCCAATGTGAAGAATACAGATTAGAAAGCCTGCCTGGGATGGGAGGAAAAAGCTATAGCAACATCTTGAGTCAGATTGCGAACCGCAGCCACATGCAGCACAGGAATCCCAAATATAAAGGGGTGATTTTTGTTCTACAGATTTACATTGAGTCAGTTGAGGCTGCATAAAAGCCAGCTTTCAATATCCACTCAGAACCGAACCTATTGACTAGTTAGGGAGCTTAGCATGGCAAGCACAGGAGTGGTGACACATTAAACTTCCATGTTGCACCTTAAAGCTTGTAGCAAAGCAAAGCAGCAAAAAAAAAAACAAAAAAAAAACTTCAAGTTGGCTGATATCAAAGTTTAAGACAGCAATCTGACCCACTCACCCTTTTCACTGGTATCCACAGAAAGTTTCTTAATGTCATCAGCCAGCACATTCTGTGAGTTCTCTTGTCCATTCTCTGCATCATTATCATCAAACTGAGCCTCTATAATGACATCCGGACTCTCAGCATCTCCTTTCACTGGCTCTCGAGGAAGGCAAGTCCCCAACAGCTCCTCAGGGACATCTGATTCATGCGTCGCTTCTGTCTCTTTGTCACTGCCATCTGGCTTTATTACCTGAAGAAGCAGGGGGGAAGAAGATGCATGCTAAATCATTGAGCTGGAAAAAACACTATCTTCCTTTCTCATCTGTGTCCTGGGGGCGGGGGAAGAATGTATAATAGATGGCTAGTAAGATTGTCAGGCAATTAGATGCAGACACTGCATTATGGACAGAGGTTCCTCTCTGGGAAAAGAGGGGAGGAAACTCTGGGGAATAACGTGGCTTTTGCAATACACGTACTGAACATTCCTACAGTTGATACCTACCTCCCACATCCAGAAGATACCCAGTAAGGGGCACTCATCCTAAAGCAGAGGGACAGATGCATATGGGGAAACTTCACAGGTAATATAGCAAACTAAACCATGAACAAAAATACCTCTACCAATAAAGTGAGAGAGGCTGACAGGACCGGATGGTGTACTCTTTCGCAGAATGCAGAGCCAGTAACTGTTCCATGTGTGACTCTGGGGATCAGAATGGAAGCCATCAGACTGGAACTCCGCATGCTACCGTTCTAAGCCCCTCTTGTTGCCTCAAGCTGTCATGTCTTGCCCGTTCTCTGTGCAGAATGTAATTTGGGATATTCCATCTCAGCAATAACTGAAAGGCCAGCTAAAATTCACATGTATCTCTACAAAGAAACCGTGCTTTCAGATTACATGTTTATGCTTCAGTGCTTTATAATATATTTGTTAGACTTCCTCTGCCTCTCTCTTTTTGGTATTCAGATTGCTTGGGAGTTTCCCCATGCAATTAACACTCACCTGGAGGTTTACAATTCTTTGTATTGCCAAGCTAGAACATGAGAGCACTTCATAATACCAGTAGACAGGCAATGGGAGGCCTCGGACATACAGCAAAAAGCTTGTCCATTGCACTAAATATGGTAGATTCTTGTCATTTGGAACCACTGTAACTGACCTCAACAGGTGCCAGCTGAAGGCAACAATATTAAACAAGAAAAATGGCATCTAAAAAAGCTTCAGAGATTTCTGTTTTAGTGACTGGAGAACAAATAGATCAACCAATGTTCTGAAGGCAAGCTTTTCAGGATTTCAGACATACTACAGAAGTACTTTCAAGCAGTGCCCATGTCCTTGTAATATTTTCATAATAGGTAATAAAAATAAAATCAATTTTAAAGGGGATTAATTTCAAATTATTTTTTAAAAACTAAAATGACATTATTCTGAACTCTCGTTACCTTTCATGACTCAGTGCTTTTCATCTTCATCTTTGCTTTTTTTTAATGTATATAGTTTGTTTCCATAGCAGGTTTTGAATTAAACATTACATTGTTTAAAAAAAAGGGGGGTGGGGGGGGAAGTCTGGCAGAAGGCGCAAAAGTGACTGATTATTAAACCTGGCTACATTCAGCATATAAAATACTGACACACAATGATCTGGGCAAGAACAGTCTATTAGATTAGCGAACTGACAGGGCTCCACACGCTAGTGACTGCCAGCATGGCTATCCAAAAAGAAAACTAGTGTCAACAGTAACATTTGGACCCTAACACAGTCAGATGTGAATGTGCTCAGCTCTTAAATTTCAATCACACCAGAGCTTCATTTTCTTCAACGCATGCAAACTCCACCTGAATTGCTCTTTTCCCTTGAGACAGTACAAGTGATGTTCCAGAGTGCTAAACTATAAATCCTTCTATATCCACTACAGCTAGCAACATCAAATATATTGGAATGATAGTGACTGCTCTTCTGAAGGTGTGGCACAGAAGAGATTAACACCTGATGACTTTGTGTGGAATTAGAAGAAAGGACAGCTACTGCATTTTAAAAGTACTACACATGATTTCCCTGGATTTCCCAAAACTTCTCAAAGTCATATCCACTCACCGCTGTCACTGACTAGTATAATATTCCACGTGTGGCAATCAAAAACCCCATTTACATTTTGTACCTAGAGGGAATGGATCACTATCACCTATAGCAGGTTTATTAGTACAACTCAGGAGTCCACAGAACTTGGATTTAATGATTAGGGACCTCTGCACAGGGCAAACATCAGATCAGTTTGGGCTACCTAGCATAGATTCATAGACTGCAAGTCCACTGTGATCACCTAGTCAGATCTCATATATAATAAAGGCCATAGAATTTCACCCAGTAATTCCTGCAGCAAGTCCACAATTTTAGGGACCCTGTATGACACGAAAGTACAGTTCTCCATTAAAATTCATAAAATCAAAGGCTAATGGGCATGATCAAAAAGCTACGAGGTAATATGAGTGCAGCAAGCAGACTCCGTTGCAACATCACCCTTAGGTATTGAATAGCAGCACATTTGATCATCACAACAGATGAAATTCTTCTTATATGCAGGTTTCAGAGTAACAGCCGTGTTAGTCTGTATTCGCAAAAAGAAAAGGAGTACTTGTGGCACCTTAGAGACTAACCAATTTATTTGAGCATAAGCTTTCGTGAAGTGAGCTGTAGCTCACGAAAGCTTATGCTCAAATAAATTGGTTAGTCTCTAAGGTGCCACAAGTACTCCTTTTCTTCTTATATGCAGCATCTAAAAGTCATAATGTAGTTTCATTTCATGTTTCTATTACTGTGGTTCATACATGCTGTCACACTGGTAGACCAGGTGTCAGATCTTGCCAAGCTTGCAAGCATCAGCTGAGCACTGACAAATTTATAGCTGGAAACTAGGTCAGCTCACCTGTATGTTAGTTTTCAGAGTAACAGCCGTGTTAGTCTATATTCGCAAAAAGAAAAGGTCAGCTCACCTGTATGTTAGTGTTGTTCAAGATACATGTCAAACTTGTAAGGATGGGTTTAGACTCTATAAAATGCTTGAGTTGTTGCATGCATCAATCTTACTTGTAATATCTGTATCCAAGGCTATAAGGTAATATGTAAGTTTTGCTTTGTAACTGTAAAAATGCCTGCTCTGAACTTGTGAACCCAGACAAGAGGAGTGGTTCCCTCGCCCATTGAGAAGGGCTGTGGAGACTGAATTGGCCATTGTGAAACATTGTGATACAAAGACTGGGTGAATGGCCCTCTTACACCCAGGGAGGTGCTACATGCATGAAAGCTCATCCCACCAGCTTGAATTTTGGGAGGAGGAAATAAAATAGTTGACAGGAAAATTCATCTCTTTGCTGTCTGGACTCTCATGAGGCTGGAGCTAGGAAACAGAAGCAGAGATCCCCAAAGTCAACCTGAGTTAACTCTACAAGACATTCAGTGCTGACAAATTACAACTCTGTCACCTTTTGGAACCACAGACTAACTCATCTGTGTATATACAAAGTATATATACAGATGAACAGCACACTGATACACAAATACCCTCCCACCAACAGCACAAGAAGAAGAACTCCACATGGACTCCTCCTGAGGGTCGAAATGACAGTCTGGACCTATACATAGGGTGCTTCCGCCAACGTGCACAGGCAGAAATTGTGGAAAAACAACATCGCTTGCCTCATAACCTAAGTCGTGCAGAACGCAATGTCATCCACAGCCTCAGAAACAACCCTGACATTATAATCAAAGAGGCTGATAAAGGAGGTGCTGTTGTCATCATGAACAGGTCTGACTACCAAAAGGAGGCTGCCAGACAACTCTCCAATACCAAATTCTGCAGGCCACTTTCCTCAGATCCCACTGAGGAATACACTAAGAAACTGCATCATCTACTCAGGACACTCCCTACACTAACACCGGAACAAATCAACATACCCTTAGAGCCCCGACCGGGGTTATTCTATCTACTACCCAAGATCCACAAACCCGGAAACCCTGGACGTCCCATGATCTCAGGCACTGGTACTCTCACTGAAGGACTGTCCAGATATTTGGACTCTCTACTCAGACCCTATGCCACCAGCACTCCTAGCTATCTCCGTGACACCAATGACTTCCTGAGAAAACTACAATGCACTGGTGATCTTCCAGAAAACACCATCCTCGCCACCATGGATGTAGAGGCTCTCGACACAAACATCCCACACACAGATGGAATGCAAGCTGTCAGGAAGAGTATCCCTAATGATGCCACAGCACAACTGGTTGCTGAGCTCTGTAACTTTAAGCTCATGCACAATTATTTCAAATTTGGTGACAATATATACCTCCAGACCCGTGGCACCGCTATGGGCACCTGCATGGCCCCACAATATGCCGACATTTTTATGGCTGACCTGGAACAACGCTTCCTCAGCTCTCGTCCACTCACACCCCTTCTCTACCTATGTTACATTGATGACATCTTCATCATCTGGACCCATGAGAAGGAAACCCTGGAAGAATTCCACCACGATTTCAACAGCTTCCACCCCATCATCAACCTCAGCCTGGACCAATCTACACAGAAGGTCCACTTGCTAGACAACACGATGCAAATAAGTGACGGTCACGTTAACACCACCCTATACCGAAAACCCACCGACCGCTATGCCTACCTTCATGCCTCCAGCTTCCACCCCAGACATACCACATGATCCATTGTCTACAGCCAAGCGCTGAGGTACAACCGCATTTGCTCCAACCCCTCAGACAGAGACCAACACCTACAAGATCTTCACCAAGCATTCTCAAAACTACGATACCCACATGAGGAAATAAGGAAACAGATCAGCAGAGCCAGACATGTACCCAGAAGCCTCCTGCTGCAAGACAAGCCCAAGAAAGAAACCAACAGAACTCCACTGGCCATCACATACAGTCCTCAGCTAAAACCTCTCCAATGCATCGTCAGTGATCTACAACCCATCCTGGACAACAATCCCTCACTTTCACAGGCCTTGGGAGGCAGGCCAGACAACCTGCCAACCTGAAGCATATTCTCACCAGCAACTACACACTGCACCATAGTAACTCTAACTCAGGAACCAATCCATGCAACAAACCTCGATGCCAACTCTGCCCACATATCTATACCAGCGATACCATCACAGGACCTAACCAGATCAGCCACACCATCACTGGTTCATTCATCTGCACATCCACCAATGTAATATACGCCATCATGTGCCAGCAATGCCCCTCTGCTATGTACATCGGCCAAACTGAACAGTCCCTACATAGAAGGATAAATGGACACAAATCAGATATTAGAAACGGTAATATACAAAAACCTGTAGGAGAACACTTCAACCTCCCTGGGCACACAATAGCAGATTTAAAGGTAGCCATCCTGCAGCAAAAAAACTTCAGGACCAGACTTCAAAGAGAAACTGCTGAGCTTCAGTTCATTTGCAAATTTGACACCATCAGCTCAGGATTAAACAAAGATGGTGACTGGCTCGCCAACTACAAAAGCAGTTTCTCCTCCCTTGGTGTTCACACCTCAACTGCTAGAAGAGGGCCTCATCCTCCCTGACTGAACTAACCTCGTTATCCCTAGCCTGATCCTTGCTTGCATATTTATACCCGCCTCTGGAAATTTCCACTACATGCATCCGACGAAGTGGGTATTCACCCACGAAAACTCATGCTCCACTACGTCTGTTAGTCTATAAGGTGCCACAGGACTCTTTGCCGCTTTTACAGATCCAGACTAACACGGCTACCCCTCTCAAGCTATACACAGTATGTTTGCCTGCTTTAACCTGTGAATAACTCATTTCTTTTTCCAGGTTAATAAATCCCTAGTCAATTTACTACAGGATCGGCTACAAGCATTGTCTTTGGTGTGAGATCTGAGGTACAAAATGACCTGGGGTAAGTGACTGATCTCTTAGAACTGGAAGCAAACTGAATTCTTTGTGATCTTTGGTGTAAGTGACCATTTATCACTTAGTCCAGCTTTTCTGGGTGGCAATATAGACCGGAGAGCCCAAGGGGACTCTCTGTGACTCCTTGGTAAAACTGTTATCGTGCTTCAGGAGCTCACATTTTGATACTGGGTTAATGAAATCTATTTACAGAACTTACCACCAGCTTGTGGGGTCTGCGCTGCTTTTTGACAGTCTGTCATGAGGTTAGCACTCATGGTCGTGAACCACTCCAGACAGCAGGACACATGCAGTAATACTAAAAACTTTTATAATTGTATTTTTAAGCTACTTCTGTTACAGTCCGCTAATTTGCAGTCTTTCTGGATGAGTCTTTCCGATGCCTCTGACATTGTATTTACTGAAAAGTAGGGCATTTCACACTGTTATGTAATCATGGAGTGAAAGGATGCAAAGTTAAGGTTTCTTAAAGGACCTCAATTCTGGATTTCCTGATTTTTGCACAAAGTCTCAACCCCAAAGTTGTGTTAAGAGATTTTTGGATGGTTTTTACATTGAAATGTAACTTTTAATAAGCATTTTGTTGAAAGTCAGCTGCTCACTTGAATGTCTGATCCTCAAGATAGCGGTTGAATAGATTTCCTGCAACTTTCAACAAACATCCTCCCCTGAACAAGCAACAAGGTTCTGCCACACCATGATTTTGGAAAGTCATAACCCTCTAAAATAGAGGCTTTGAATGAAAGTACCATCTCAACCACAGAGGATAATAAAAACAGCTAGTGAGCAAGTGCATCTTGGCATGGATAAGTGAAACCTGTACAGCCTGATGGTCACTTCTCTGTATTCTGCATGGTTTAGAAGTAACCATAAATTCAACCATTGTCCTTACTTGTGAGGAATTCATTCCAACAAGAAACTGAACCAGGAAACTTCATGTCTAAAAGCATTAAGACTACCTATTGAGTTATGGAAGAGACTGCCTTCTCAGTCAGTAGTAATCCTATGAGGCCTGTTCCTCATATTCCATAGACTTTCCACATACATAGTCTTATATCCATACAATGACAAAGGCCGGTCCTGTTTATTCTTTGAAAAATCTTGGCTTTTCTAGTTACTGCCCTTCAGTAGCAATGTTAATGATGCCCATGACCAGCCTACATTTCACAAATTGAAATTATTCGACTAGACACCACTGAAATATTATGGCCTGCCCCAATGGAGCCCTGTATCACTAAGTATGCACATTGTGTTGTGCACATAAGTGGATTATGGTTTCGTGGGGCCCTGGGCCTGAGCCCTCCACACCCCTTCCACATGCAGCTTCCCACCCAGACAGACACCCATCAGCACTCCTGCTGGGGAGTGGGGTCGAGGCGCAAAGGCTTCCCCCGCCCACCTGGTGCTCCTGCTGGGGAGCAGGGTTGGGGCACTGGGGTGCCCATTTTTCCTGGACCCCTCCCCCCCCAATTGGTCGGGGGGCCCTGGGCATGGGCCCCGTTGGCTCAATGGCTAATCCGCTATTGGTTGTGCAACTTAGTACACACAGAAGGAAGCATGAAGAGTCCTGCCTCATTTAAGTCTCATTCAGTATGCAACTCAATTAGCCATACATGCATGAACAGGGCAGCTTTCACTCAGAATGTCGGTAAATACTAGCTAAAACACATTGCACCCAGGTGCGATTTTGAAACTCATACAACTTAGTTAAATCAAAAACACTGTCACCAGAACACTCGAGGGCAGTTCTGTTCTACCAGGTGTGTAGCTGCCCAGGATACCATTATTACCTCAAACAGGAAAAACCTTCAAGTTATTACTTAAATAGCCTACTGTATAGGTGCTCAGTTTTCAAAACCACAATAATTTATTTCCAAACAGAATTGCTTCAAAAAGGTCAAAGGCAGCATTTGTCTTCATTTTCAAAGCCTAATAGCTGTTTTATATTGGCGCACAGGAATCTCAATTAGTGAGGGCATATTTTCAACAAATGAACAAATTTCAGTTAGACAACAAAAGAGCCTGGCTATGAAATTTAACAGACAAGCCACATGTGATCAGCTGGCAGCCCTAAGGGGATTCTTATTAATGTCTCCGCTTCCGAAGTGCTCATGAGACAAACCAAAGTAAGAAGCCTTGCAGTGACCAGGAAACATGTCATCTCAGGGTACAGATAGTATTTCCCTAGGGCCCATTAGGTTTCTACTGAGATTCTGCAACTAGACCAGAGGCAATTCAACATTTTAATCAATGAACTGGAAGTAACCATCAAGTCACAGCTGATAAAATTTGTGGATGATACGAACACAGGTGGAATGGTAAATAATGACGAGGACACGGCAGTCAGACAGTGCAATCTGAATCACTATGGTAAGGCCATACCTAAGGATGGGGGAGTGTATCCTGGAAAGCAGTGACTCTGAAAAGGATTTATTGGTCATAACAGACAAGAATCTCAACATGAGCTCCCAGCGTGATTCTCCTGTAAAAAAGGCTAATGCAACAATGTACAACCAGAGGAAAAGTAAGTATGAGCAGGGAGGTGATTTTACCTCTCAACTCGGAATTAGTGAGACAGATAGTAGAATACCACATACAGTTCTGGTTTCCACATTTTTTAAAGGCTGTTCAAAACTTGGAGAGGGTGCAGGGAAGAACCACAATAATTACTGGAGGGCTAGAGAAAATGTCTTACAGTGAGAGATTTCCACTTAATTTATGAAACAGAAGATGGTGAGGTGATGTGGTTGCAGTGTATAAGTATCTTCATGGGAAGAAAATACCAGGTGCTAACGTGCTCTTTACTGTAGCAGAAAAGGGCATAACAAGAACCAGTGGCTGGAAGCTGAAAGCAGACAAAATTCAAATTAGAAACAGGGCAATCTTTTTATAACACTGGAACAATCTACCAACGGAACTGGTGGATTCTCCATCTTGAGAATCAAGACCGGATGCCTTTCTGGAAGAGAAGCTTTAGCCAAACACAAATTTAGTCATACAAAATGATTGGGTTCAATACAGGGGTAACAGGGTGAAATGTAATGGTCTGTGATATACAGGAGGTCAGGCTAGAACCCTAGATGATCTGGCGGTCCCTTCCGGCCTTAAACGCTATGAATCCCTGAAAAATGATGAGTTACGCACATGCATGAGGCACAGAAATCAGACCGAACAAGTTTCATTTTGAATTAAGATGTGACTGAAAACAGGGGGCTTTGAATGAAAATACCATCTCAGCCTTAAACACAAAATCGCTACCACAACAGTAATACAAACACCACATTTCACACCCCTATTGCGGAACACCCACACCCATTGCACCATCAGTTTTTTCCATTTTAAACTGGACTTTATTCTGAAAAAAACCCCAACAAAACAAATGTCTGTTCTTTTTCATTCCTGCTTGGCTAAATAAAATACGGTACTTCCAATAAGGGGAAAAACACCTGTCCCCATCACCTTCCATTCCTGCTGTAATCTCACTTATTATACCAGATGGCACTGGCAATGGAGAGTAGTTAATAAAGGCAACTGGCTTCAGTATGCGCAGTTAAGAGATTCCTTTTAAAACACACCAATAAGGTTAGCGTTACAACACTTTAATTCTAAGTCACTGGAAATATGCACGAAAGGCCAGCAGGATGGCTATAATTTTATTTCCCAGCACACACCACAACTGGATTTGATAAATGTGCAAACATCATCCAGACCCAAATTGCTCTTATTGACCGTACAAAGCTATTTGCCTACTAACAGGGCTTTGCTGTACTGATTATTATTAATACATTACATGCATAGTACTATCGGTAAGCCACTGTGGTGCCGTTACAAGGATGAAAGCTTTCGCATTTCTCAATTCATATACCAAACAAAGTTACATTAAGAAATGTTCCTGGTCTTCCTTAAACTCATCACAACAAACAGACTTGGAGTCCAGGTCATGGAATGAAGTCCATACAACTCATGTGGGTTTGGCATATCAATGTCTGACAAGACCATCCACAGTTTTGAAGGCCTCCTGAAAGCAACCCACCACACCTGCTATACTATAGGGATAGCAGGGTTATTTCTTAGCAGTTTTCTATGTGCTCTCCTGTTTTTCCCCAAAATTCTGGGGAGTTGAGCAAGACCGGACATGTATGTTTTCAAAGCCAAGTGTAGAGAGATCTGGCTGTGGGACTGTTAAACTGGTTAATTTCTAAAATTTACCCACTCGCACCCACTACCAAAGTTCTCATTCACACCAAGCCCTCCATTACCACCTCCTCTCCAACCTCAGAGTCTAGTTAACATGCAGCTCCCATGGCTGTATCTTCCCTGTAGTTAACTCAGTGATTGAACCCACATCTGAGCACACAGGTCAGCCTAGGCTAAGTGTGAGCAACCACAGTGCAAAGCCATACACAAGTGGCTGGGTTCTCACAGGTGCTGCTCTCAACATCTGTGTCACTAGCACTTCTTTTTGAGCATTGGCCTGCTAAACCCAGGGTTGTGAGTTCAATCCTTGAGGGGGCCATTTAGGGATCTGGGGCAAAAATTGAGGATTAGTCCTGCTTTGAGCAGGGGGTTGGACTAGATGACCTCCTGAGGTCCCTTCCAACACTGATATTCTATGATTCTTGGGCACACCCCATTGCTCTGTGTGCTGCAGTAAGCGGACCCCTTCCGGAATGCCTTCCCAGGGAATTGTGGAAGAACTTGTCTGTCCTTCTGGATGCCCAGAGGGATTGTGGGATGGCATTGCAAGACTATCAGCACTCGAGTGAGCAAGCCTGCATCCTCACGGCAAAGTGAGCAGCTTACCAGCCCACATGAAAACATCACTCGGGTTTTAGCCGTCAGCTCCAGATGAACCAACTAGCCTTGGTTGAAAACACCACTAAACTCAGGTGACAGGATTTGGTGTGTAAACAAGAGGGGGGGCTGGAGCAACACCCGAGTAAGTGCCCAAGTTAATACTGCAGTGAAGACATACCCCTAGAGATTCAGAGATTCTCAGGCCAAAAGAGGTCACTGTGAACATCTAGACCAGGGGTGGGCAAACTTTTTGGCTCAAGGGCCACATCTGGGTATAGAAATTGTATGGCGGGCCATGAATGCTCACGAAATTGGGGTTGGGGTGTGGGAAGGAGTGAAGGCTCCAGCTGGGGGTGCAGGCTCTGGGGTGGGGCCAAAAATATGGAGTTCAGGATGCGGGAGGGGGCTCCAGGATGGGGTAGTGGGGGTTCAGAGGGCAGGAGGGGGATCAGGGCTGGGGCCGGGGGTTGGGGCATGGGAGGAGGTCAGGGGTTCAGGCTGTGGGCGGCGCTCATCTCAAGCATCTCCCGGAAGCAGCAGCATGTCCGCCCCTCCGGCTCCTAAGCGGAGGCGCGGCCAGGCAGCACTGTGCACTGCCCTGTCCGCAGGTGCTTCCCCTGCAGCTCCCATTGGCTGTTGTTCCTGGCCAATGGGAGCTGCGAGGGTGGTGTTTGGGGCGGGGGCAGTGTACGGAGCCCCCTGGCCGACCCTACGCATAGGAGCCGGAGAGGGGACATGCTGCTGCTTCCGGGAGTCGCACAGAGCCATGGCACGTTTGGAGTGGGCAAGGCCCAGACCCCGCTCCCTAGCGGGAGCTTGAGGGCCAAATTAAAATGTCTGAAGAGCCGGACGCGGGCCATAGTTTGGCCACCCCTTATCTAGACTGACCTCCTGCATCACACTGGACATAGAACTTCCCCAAAATAATTCCTACTTGATCTAGAGCCTATCTTAAATAGTATTCCTCTCCCACCACTCCAACCATGCCACCTCCACTTCATAAAATCCATTTTCCGCTTTCTTTTCACTGGTGGCTTCCTTTCCTGGGCTGTCTCCTCCTCTTCATTCCCTGCTTCAGTCTCTGCTTAAAATATCAGAAATTATACAATTTGCTCATTGCAGATTTCACATTATTTATTTTAACTCTGGTCCCTCCTTTTCTACCCTCTCTCTTTTTCATCTTCCTGTCCTATGTTTATTTAAGTCGACAATTGTTAGATCTCCAGGCAGGGATTTTTTTTTTTTATTTAAGGAGCCAGGCAGAGTTACAGAACTATATAAATATTTATTATTAATAGTAACCTTCCAGCCAAACGTCTCAAAAGACAGAAATGCTTGTTGAGCATGAACAGCAGCCTCAGACAACTTTATCTGCACTCACCCATCTTGATTCTGACCTACCATTTGTCTGTAGTATCTGTAAACTCGATGAATTTCCCTTGCCCCACATCTGCAGCAGGTTTTTAATATACTTTCCGCCACCTCTTCCTCGTTTGTCATAATACACAATTGCCTCAAACCTACCACTCCTTAAATCCTCCTTACGCCTTAATCTCCTCCTACCATGACTACTGTAACCCCATCCTCTATGGTCTCCCCAGTCCTAGCTCTCCAGACCCTAGCACAATTGCCTTCTCAAGTGCAATATATGAAGTGGTATGATCACTCCCCATCAGTTACTTCCAGTTTTATTCCATACTATTTAAGAATGTCATCATATGTTAAAACAGCCCCTTATCTTCTATAGCTTATACTCTTTATCAGATCCACTTAAAATAGGAGAGGAAGCAGTAGAAAAATTATCAAAAAGAAAGTGTTATTCTCCGGACAATAGTAATTGATAGCACAAAATCAACAGTGGCACCACTCGTACTAACTTGATACCGTAGAAGGATTAGGGTTGAATCGCAACTACATGGCAAATATTTTGACTCAAAATGTGTGAAACCCTTCAATCTGCTTCGATAGCAGTGATATTAATGGCATCTAGTAATGAGAACACAGTAAACCAGAGATGCTGGAACTAGGAGTGCTAGGGGTGCTGTCGCACCCCCTGTCTAGAAGTGTATTCCATTATATACAGGGTTTACAGTTTGGTTCAATGGCTCTCAACACCCCCACTATAGAAACTGCTCCAGCACCACTGCAGTAAGCTTGCAGAAACCAGCCCAAGAAAAACACTGAATATGCCAGTGAGAGAAACGTCTCTGCCCAGAGCTGGTAAGAGTTCCAGAATCGATGTGCAACAATGAGAGACACAGTGATGGTAACAATGTATTAAAACAAAAAGAAAAACCAACCAACAAGATGCACATTGTTCTCACGGACACTTACTAGTACGTGTTTTGAAGTCGAGCCACTTTATTGTTTTCTTTCCACTTTAGAGAAGTCTGCCCTCGAAGGTCTGCAACAGTTTTAGATTCTACATATTTAGTATTGCCTGGTCAACACTTGCTTCACACCCTCCCTTTCTGCTCCCCAAACATTGTTCAAGTTGTTGGGCCAAAAATTAACCTTGTCTTCAGAATGAGCATATTTTCCTAGCAAATCCTCTCTGCACTGAACCCCAAGAACACAGGAGGCCCTGCAGCAAACAGGGTATGCAGGTGGGGTCCAGTGAATGCATTCTATCCCAGCTATATCAGTTTGGTCATTGAGGGACAAACAGCAAACGCACACATGGTTTTCATATGGAGATGCACCATTTCATGTTTATAACAGCAATGTGTAGTTAGAGATATTCCGTCAAGCATATTTCACGCCCAACACGCATGGAACAGCCCCAACCCGTGAGGTGCAAGAGTTTTGGTCCAAGATCCAAACTTTAACCTAGCCCTCCAAGCTCACCCTTCCCTACACTGCAACCCTACCAGGAGGCCCATGCAATCCAATCCAGCATACACCATTCCTTCCCCTCCTACAAGCAAGCCCTGTTTTTAAAAAGTGCCCTATAGAACTAGCAGCCTCCCTGCTGAGACCTAGTGAATTGCTCTCTGGACCCTGGGGCTTCTTGTAGCCTGTTCACTGCAAGACCTCCCACTTTGGTGCATTTCATGAGCAGTGTGCTTTACTCCAGGCCACAGCTAACTGGAAACTAGAGTGTAACACACAAGGGCCCAGCATCGAGGCTGCCAGAACAGAATGGTTTGAAACATCACAGAAACTATTCGGCCCCATATTTTCAACAGTAGCCAGGAAGAAAATACATGGAACAATTTTGAGAGCTGTTGCTCAAAAGTCATTTAAATCAAATTATGCCCCATTCATACTGGCAGCAAAACTCTCCCTGCTAACTGGAACTGGTGGTTTGGGGGTTTGTTTGGTTTTTTTTTTTTTTTTTGGTTTTTTTTTTTGGTTTAATGTTTAAAAATCTGTTTCCTAGCCATCATTTTTTGTAGCCTGGACAGATACTGCAATGCTACAGTGATGAGCGCCAGTACAAAACCCTATGATACACAAGGCCTTAGAATAAATCACTCAAGAGGGGTGGATTACAGAAAAGAGCTATGGAAGGTTACATCTTGAAAGAGACCATGCTCTGCAGTCCCTCGATTTTCAGCAAACGACAGCAAAAAGATGTCCAGTTTTTGTCAGAAGCTACACGGCAGGCAGGCCAACCACCATTTGGACTGCTTGCAACTTTACTTGCAATGTGATAGATCTATATATATATATATATATATATTAAAAAAAAGACCTACTTATTGAATATTACTTCCTTGTAACAAAAACACACCACACTCATGTATACTGATGTATGAAAAACATATTTTCCTGATTACAAAGATCATCTCCGAACACTTACTCAACACTTCAGAAAACGAACAAGTTTATACAAGCTCGTGCCCTGTGGAGGAAAGCTAGCTGACAATATATACCTATCCTAACATACGCTTAGGTGGCTATCCATGAAATTCGTATAATGCTATCTCCTAAGTCTATACACATTAAAAGGTAAGTTCAGAATGGTGTCAGAATTATTCTGTGTGTGTAAGAAAATCTCTCACAGTTGGTCATTTTCTATTTTGCCATAAAAACAAACAAACAAACGAGTTAACACATTAAAGCTCAATCCCTGCAATTCTCCACTAGCCTTTTTTGTTCCTTTGGTTGGGCCCTGAGTGCCAACTCCTAAGGGTCTCAGCACTGCACATGCTCGGACACTCTTTCAAAGCTCAGAATGGTACACCTGGGACAAAGTGCACACACTGTTCAGGAAACACACTGGGGCCAAGAAAAGCAATACAAATTTCCACAGTTAACTTGTGTTACTAGCTGCCAATAAGCCTCTTATTATAAAAACCCATAATTGGAAACTGTCATATTAAAGAACAATTTATGGAAGTTCTCAGAGTATATATGCCCCAGTGGGAACTTCCTTTGACTGGTGCACTCCATCAGACCAGGCCTGTTTGCTTATTTATACAGTGGGACAGGCGCAACAGAAACCTGGAGGAGGATAATGCTAGAGTGTTACCGAGTGTCCAACTCTCGCGGTTTCTTGTACAGCACTCTGCTTCCTTTCCACCCCCTTCCATTGTTCCTCCCTTTATGGCTGCACTTGGACAATACCTAAGCTTCCCAATGATTAAATTGATTTTTATAGAAATTGCCTCTCACACAGACACTGATCATTCCCAACTCAAGGGCAGATCAGGAAAAATGAAATTGTGCTGGGATGACCACCTCCCCCACGTTCAACCTTAGTCTCAACAAGAAAATAAATGTACAAAACCAGATCCAGTTCATAGAGGGGCTATTCAGCCAAATAATGGCAAACTAACACCTACGCCAACACCTAAATAGGATTTAAAGGACATGAAAACACAGAATCACAGCAATGACTCCACTTAAGGAATGTAACACCATCCCTCAACGCTAGCATGATCACAGCAACAACTGCCACACAAACAGCCAGCCTTTGCTCTGGTTGGGACTGAAGATCAAGTAATTTCTGTAGAAGGTGCTGGCTAGCGTTCTCTGGAGACATCATTACTCTAGTCACAGAAAACGCTGCATGGCCCTGGATTCTCTCCTGAGAGGCCAACGTGGGAACTATTGAATGCAGTGAGAGTGGGTTTTGGTGACCTGGACCCCTGCCCGTTGGGAAGTGCACTGAGCCCTATCAGCCAATCGCCAAATAGTAACTAGTTTCAGTAGCACATCCTGCTCTCAGCAGTCCGACTGCACACAGCAGGGGTGGGGATTAGAACGTAGCCCCTTTACCATCACCCCTGGCTGGGAATGCGGAAGCAGCTCTGCACTTGGCCCTTAATGCAGCCTCTCTGAAGAGTGCAAGAGCAGTGAGGACAGAATATAGAGACAGCCATGACAAGCATTGCTGATCAACAGGACTGTCCCCATGGAGGAAGGAACTCGAGGGGCAAACCCTTAGGACTCTGGGAATAGGGGAAATGGAGGGCTCTTTCCCCCTTCCCTAGGGGAGAAAGAATAAAGCCCTCCATATCCCCTGTTATGGACTTTAAAATATTATTGTCCCTAAAAATCATTTCTGAACAGAAGATAAAATGAGAGCCAAGGATTTCAGGATTATTCATGCCTGATCCTGGGAAATCCTGACACCAAACTACATCTGGTGGACAAAACAAAGCATCAGTTTAGTTAGGTGGGGATTTTAGGTAGCATGTTTTACAAGTCTTTGCTTTTCAAAGAAGCTTCTTGCATATACCTAGTTCCCCCACCAACTTCCCCTTTATATGCACACACCAGCCATCTATTAGGCTTAGGAAACAATGTGAGAAAGTTAGTTTTGTCTAGGCTTCCTGCTTGAAAGATTCTTTTCACTCTCACTTCCACATAGGATTGAATTTATGCACAGACTGGATAACAAAGTAACCTCAGAACCTAATTTCTCTACTACAACACTGTAGTGAAGAGAAAAGTTATCTAGACACAGCCCTGGAAGCGCAGAACTTCTGAATTCTAGCCTGATATGAGAATAGGCTCCTTAGACACACGCATAAGGAAATTAGAAAAGGAGTACTTGTGGCACCTTAGAGACTAACCAATTTATTTGAGCATAAGCTTTCGTGAGCTACAGCTCACTTCATCGGATGCATACTGTGGAAAGTGTAGAAGATCTTTTTATACACACAAAGCATGAAAAAATTCCTCCCCCCACCCCACTCTCCTGCTGGTAATAGCTTATCTAAAGTGATCACTCTCCTTACAATGTGTATGATAATCAAGTTGGGCCATTTCCAGCACAAATCCAGGTTTTCTCTCCCCCCCCCCAGCACCCGCCCCCCCACACACAGAAACCCACTCTCCTGTTGGTAATAGCTTATCTAAAGTGACCACTCTCCTTACAATGTGTATGATAATCAAGGTGGGCCATTTCCAGCACAAATCCAGGGTTTAACAAGAATGTCGGGGGGGGGGGGGGTAGGAAAAAACAAGGGGAAATAGGTTACCTTGCATAATGACTTAGCCACTCCCAGTCCCAGAGCCTCAGAAACAACTCTGACATCATAATCAAAAAGGCTGACAAAGGAGGTGCTGTTGTCATCATGAATAGGTCGGAATATGAACAAGAGGCTGCTCGGCAGCTCTCCAACACCACTTTCTACAAGCCATTACCCTCTGATCCCACTGAGAGTTACCAAAAGGAACTACAGCATTTGCTCAAGAAACTCCCTGAAAAAGCACAAGATCAAATCCGCACAGACACACCCCTGGAACCCCGACCTGGGATATTCTATCTACTACCCAAGATCCATAAACCTGGAAATCCTGGGCGCCCTATCATCTCAGGCATTGGCATCCTGACAGCAGGATTGTCTGGCTATGTAGACTCCCTCCTCAGACCCTACGCTACCAGCACTCCCAGCTACCTTCGAGACACCACTGACTTCCTGAGGAAACTACAATCCATCGGTGATCTTCCTGATAACACCATCCTGGCCACTATGGATGTAGAAGCCCTCTACACCAACATTCCACACAAAGATGAACTACAAGCCATCAAGAACACTATCCCCGATAATATCACAGCTAACCTGGTGGCTGAACTTTGTGACTTTGTCCTCACCCATAACTATTTCACACTTGGGGACAATGTATACCTTCAAATCAGCGGCACTGCTATGGGTACCCGCATGGCCCCACAGTATGCCAACATTTTTATGGCTGACTTAGAACAACGCTTCCTCAGCTCTCGTCCCCTAACGCCCCTACTCTACTTGCGCTATACTGATGACATCTTCATCATCTGGACCCATGGAAAAGAAGCCCTTGAGGAATTCCATCATGATTTCAACAATTTCCATCCCACCATCAACCTCAGCCTGGACCAGTCCACACAAGAGATCCACTTCCTGGACACTACAGTGCTAATAAACGATGATCACATAAACACCACCCTATACGGGAAACCTACTGACCGCTATTCCTACCTACATGCCTCCAGCTTTCACCCTGACCACACCACACGATCCATTGTCTACAGCCAAGCTCTGCGATACAACCACATTTGCTCCAACCCCTCAGACAGAGACAAACACCTACAAGATCTCTATCAAGCATTCTTACAACTACAGTACCCACCTGCGGAAGTGAAGAAACAGATTGATAGAGCCAGAAGAGTTCCCAGAAGTCACCTACTACAGGACAGGCCTAACAAAGAAAATAACAGAACGCCACTAGCCGTCACCTTCAGCCCCCAACTAAAACCCCCCCAACGCATTATTAAGGATCTACAACCTATCCTGAAGGATGACCCAACACTCTCACAAATCTTGGGAGACAGGTCAGTCCTTGCCTACAGACAGCCCCCCAACCTGAAGCAAATACTCACCAGCAGCCACATACCACACAATAGAACCACTAACCCAGGAACCTATCCTTGCAACAAAGCCCGTTGCCAACTGTGCTCACATATCTATTCAGGGGACACCATCACAGGGCCTAATAACATCAGCCACACTATCAGAGGCTCGTTCACCTGCACATCCACCAATGTGATATATGCCATCATGTGCCAGCAATGCCCCTCTGCCATGTACATTGGTCAAACTGGACAGTCTCTACGTAAAAGAATAAATGGACACAAATCAGATGTCAAGAATTATAACATTCATAAACCAGTCGGAGAACACTTCAATCTCTCTGGTCACGCGATTACAGACATGAAAGTTGCGATATTACAACAAAAAAACTTCAAATCCAGACTCCAGCGAGAGACTGCTGAATTGGAATTCATTTGCAAATTGGATACAATTAACTTAGGCTTGAATAGAGACTGGGAGTGGCTAAGTCATTATGCAAGGTAACCTATTTCCCCTTGTTTTTTCCTACCCCCCCCCTTCCTCAGACGTTCTTGTTAAACCCTGGATTTGTGCTGGAAATGGCCCACCTTGATTATCATACACATTGTAAGGAGAGTGGTCACTTTAGATAAGCTGTTACCAGGAGGAGAGTGGGGTGGGGGGAGGTATTTTTTCATGCTCTGTGTGTATAAAAAGATCTTCTACACTTTCCACAGTATGCATCCAATGAAGTGAGCTGTAGCTCACGAAAGCTTATGTTCAAATAAATTGGTTAGTCTCTAAGGTGCCACAAGTACTCCTTTTCTTTTTGCGAATACAGACCAACACGGCTGTTACTCTGAAACCTGTCGTAAGGAAATTAATATCCCTGGTCCTTGTTCATCCATTGTGGCCTTGGGTAAATCATTCAAACTCTGATTCAAACCCTATAACTATGCTAGACATACCTCACTATATATAAATTGCACCACATTCTCTGCCTCAAAGAGTCTCCAGTCTAATTTCACGTAAACAGCAGGTGGGGCAAGGACAGACTGATGACAGCACGAGAACTCAGTAAAGACACACTTTGGGGGTCAGACTAGATGATCCTTGCAGTCCCTTCTAACCCTTCGGTTCTATGATTCTGTGCTCAGAGGACTGAACAATTTTAAGTCATTTAATAAATACAGATTATAACAAATTTAAAGTATACTTGGTGACTCACTTTTTGCGAGCATCGAACTGGAAGCGTGTCTTAAAGAGGAATTTGAACCAGGGAGAAGGTGATATGGATAGATCAGTTCAGGGGTGTGTATGATGCAAAAAAAGGCACAGTTTATCCCTTTATAGAATGGGGATAACATTTCTGAACTACTCACGTGGACAAAAAACACTTTGTAACTGTTAAGTATTACTGAAGACATGGATATGTCTGAGTCAGCTTTCTAGGAACTAACAGCTACTTTCTCCCTAGCAGGGCCTAAGAATTAACTAGGCAGTGTATTTTGGGTTTTACAGCTGTAGTCTTATGGCAATCTTAGTAGGTACGGCAAGACTGAAAGTCAACAGTTATTGACAACTGCTAGTTGAAATTAGTAACCTATGTAAAAAATGTTTAAAGCCGACATTTGCAATGCCAGATACAACCAGAACCTTTGTCACTTTATTGGAAAGTCAGGGAAGGAAAAGCAGATTCTTCCATCTTCCATGTGCACACCAATATTTCAGAGCTAACATCCACCTCTTCCACCTTACTAAAATCATACACATTGTCATGAATATATTTGAAAATGACTTGAAATGCCATTCTACAAGAAAAACAGTTCAAAATTGTGTCATATTTGTGAGTATAATTAGACTAGCAAATCAAAAGCAATGTCAGCAACTGTCCAAGAGTTATAACCATGGAATGGTTTCTTGCATCTACGTTTAGCTACATACATATCAACATGAACTACTGATAATTGGGGTTATCCTAAATTAGTTTGTCCCTTAATCTAGAATGAATTAAAACCAATTTTCAATTAACTTAGGCTCAAACTAACTCAAGGTTTTAGATTTGAGACATTCAGATAATCGGCAACTGGCCTTTATAATAAAGAACAACTACAATTACCAACTGTTTTCATAGCAAAGAGCATCAAGATGAGCACACAGAACCAGTTTTAAAGAAAGAGAAGGAATCTTTTTCCCTCTTGACTGTACTAGAACACAGTTCTGTAGGCAAAACTAGTTCTCTGAGATGCCAGCTACAATTACACAGTCGCTATACATGTACACGACTATAGCCCTGTTTTATGAGGTACCTTCATCAATGTACATGCAGCCCTGTATAAGGGTGAAGGGACCCAACAACTGAACCTACATCTCAAAGTAGGCACATTATGATAAGGGGCATAACACACAAAATGGTGCAAGCGCACCATAGATGGAACAGGAATGTCTCAGACCTTCTCAAAATAGGGAAGGGCTCCTTTCAACAACAAGTCTCTTCTCTCCTCATGGCTAATGATCTATATATTCTGATCTTCAAGAATATAAACAACAATGGGAAGGAGAAATTGTGTTGAAGTGCCCAGAGAACTAGGGTCTCATTGTGCTTGGAGCTGTACAAACACGTAAGACACTGTCCATGTCTCAAAGAGGCTTTAGTTTAAACAATTTAAAGACAAGATGCAGCAAGTTTAGGTAACAAACATAAGGGGGCAGGAGAGATAAGGTTCTGCACAGACAGTCTTCGACAGAAACCTATTTAATAAGGAATTTAAACAAAAAGCTTTTGTATTTGGGTTTTAAAATAGGGACTTATTTGGTGTTCTGGTGGCGCTTCTTGCTAGTATTGGTGGCTGGAATGGCTGGGAGACGGGCACTCAGCCTATGCACTAGTGCTGCACAATGCTACAATTGCTTTCCAGCCCTGTAGCGGAAACACGGCAGGTCTGAAAGTTCCCCTCCACGATGGCGATAGGGAAACTAGTGCAGGCATCTGCGTCATATGGATCTGCTTGCTTTACTTAATGACGAGTCTTAATAAAGAGCAAGCACCGCAATATAATGTCAGCAACACAATTGGTTTACGTTTACCTTTAGCACCAGTGCGTGTGTCATTCAAGTTTGAAGCAACGTTTATTAAAAGAGTAAAGTGCATCAATCTCCCCCACCAGACGTCTGGGTTTAATTTCTTGACGTTGGTACTCAAATTTATTTAACCCAGTGAAAATATACATTGATTAACTTAGTCTCTTAGAACAGCTATAACAGTGTGGAAAATAAAGTACATGGGAACAGCCTACTTTAGTTCTCTCGCGTTACAAGGAGGATGACTGGTGTATATACACTGCACCTTCGCAACCCCAATGAAATATACCACCTCTCTCTGCACACAGCATTGGCCATACCTATCGGCCATCACGTGTGCTGATGCTTCCTGATGCTGAGTATCCTTCTGGTTTGTTTTTGCCATTTCTTGACCAATTCTCCCATTGTTTCTTTTACATAATAGAGGAAAAGAGGACGAGTAGCTTTAAGAAATGTTCCCTAGTGCAGTAATGCTGCGTCCCTCAGGAATACAAACAACTTGGGTGCCCTTTGTCGCAAAGGACCACAGCTGGCTACACATGCCCTCAAGTATCACCGCAAGTCACCTATCTCCAGAGTGTATTATTAATTAATATGAACTAACTGCCTCCTCTGATAGTTTTGCAAAGTCCAAGCCTTTCAGGCTACAGCAAAACAGAATAAAGATGCCATACTGATGCTGGTCTAATGGGATGGAGTTCCCAACTCTGCTTCCAAGCTCTGTAAGCATCCAACTAAAGCAGATGCCTCAGTATTGCTGACCTGTAACAAGGTTTCATCATCCTCTCTGCCAAGATGCTTCCAGCCAGTGGTGCTCAGACTCATCAAGTGAGACATAACCTCTGCAGAACTGCAGCCTTTGACTCATCTGGACAGGAGTCTTGATATTGGTATGTCAAGTGCAGCTGTCTAAAAGCTTGCTTTAGCAGCAGAAACACTTCCCAACACTCTTTGCTACATCTTGGAAGGATCAAGTTTGTGCAGTGCTGGATCTGGTGTAACTAGTTACTGAGGTTCACTTGTTCCCTAGATAATTGGTGCACACAGGCACTCCTTGCTAGACAGCTGAGCTCAGAGCATCTTCATCCACAATATCATGAAACTGCCAGAGAAGATTTGGCTGAGTTTCTGGGTACCACCCAGGGCCATGCAATGGGTGAGGAGCCTCAAGGCTACAATGGTGCCATATGAGACCTCCAAGGTTTGTTCCCACACTCTTCAGAAACACCCCACCTGGATGAGAAACGAACAGGCAGACTGCTGCCACAGAACTCTCAGCTGCAGATGGCATGGAACCAGAGACTGACCAGAATGAACCCAGATCTCTCAGGTGGCCATGCAAATGAATACTAAGAAAGGGAAATTTTTTGTCTTATACAGCGGGACCTACTTGGGGAGAAGTAATATTTTTGAACAGACCAAGCTAATCGGAAGTGAAGTCCACTATATCTGAAGTTCTACAGCACCCACCAAAGTCTAAACTCCCATTGCTGTAATTCAAACCACAACTGGAGGCATCGCAATTGAGAAACGCTGCGAGATTTCCATCCTGCTTCACTATGGACAGAGCGTCACTGCAGCAGCTCAGTATAAGCTGCTTCCACTCTTAACCTCAACCAACAGAGCTGTCCAGACTTTTCTCTTTCAAAATTAATTAAAAAGCCTCATTAGAACTGAGATCTTGTACACAAATCTTCTGCCAAGAACAAATTTTTACAACTACGTTATAAAACCCTTTCAAAAAAATCAGCAGTTTATAATGTAAACACTGACAGGACCCTTAACCATAAGCATAATCATAAGAAGTATTTTCTACCCCGTCAAAAGAGAACAGAACTGTTAGTCCCACAACTGGGCATAACTTTATTTCTGTAACAGTGACCTGTTATGAAATCAGTAAAAACAGGTGCAAACAAAAATAAAAGAATTAAAGTAGCAGTGGTGGCAGCATGGGGACACCACTGAAGTTGTTATATTTTTGATTGTGCAAGGTATTTTTTTGGAAGGCTTGGCATTGCCTTTAACTCATTTCTCTCTGGGACAATTTTTTCCTCAGTAGTTATCTTGGGTTAACTTTGCAAAGCCACAAGTTGTCCTTCGCAATCCTTCTAATAGCTTATCTGTTTCTATAAATGATTAATACAGCAGTCTAAAATTAGTCCTGCCAATTTCATTTCTTGGCTCGCTTTGATGAACTCTGTCAATATTTACAGAAAGGTTTCTGACTCAAAACTAGTAAGGTTGCAGAAGACCCACTCACTCTCCATTAACAGAATAAAGCGCAGCCGTACAACTCATAATGAACTCTCTCATCCTTCCCAGGCTAAATTATGTATTGCATGCCAATGAGAGCTGGACAGTAAAAACTACGTCAAACCAGACCAGGCAATTTGCTATGTAAACGCCATGGAGATCTACCAAGTTATTTTCATTGCAGGAGTTTGCTGAGTGGAGAGACCCTGAATGGCGAAAATACTGCCTGCCTGCTGACAACTTTATACTCCTACTATAACAAGTTACCATTCTGCAAATGCTCATGGGTTTCTCCCAGTAAATAAGCAGTGAACACCACAAGAAAGAAAAAAGTAGAGTGGAAGAAAAGATGACATGCATAGGGATGTCAAAAAATTCAAAAACAAGTTGGAAACAAGGCATATGGAACAGCTCCCCAGCCAGAGCTGCGCCAAGGTCTGCCATTAACCCTTTTAACACTTACCCAAAGGTTCTGAACAAGAAATTTAAAAAAAAAAAAACACAACACACATTCAGGAAGGACTACGAACAGCACATTGTGCATTTCTATGGACTGTCAACTTTTCAAATGACTATTAAACATATTTAAGACATCTACTTTTGGTCTTTGAAGTCCTTTATGGACATTTAATCGTGTACACCATGCAGCCGCACATCTGAATAGTCTTGTCTGCGTGCCCAATGACAATGCTTGCCTCAACATTCGAGATCACAAAGTGAGTGATATCAAACACCCAGCACATGGAAGGCATTGATCCAATCCCCAAGATAGATTTGAATTCTGCAGAATGCAAAATTTGCATTTAAGACAATACAAGTTACTTAGCCCCGACCACCAGGAAATGGGGGAATGGCCCTCCTGTATAGTACATCATGTACAATGATTTACCTTTGAAAGATCGCCATTACAAATTTGCCTTTCACAAACTGTGTAGTCCAACTAATTCAAAGCTGTCTTAACACAATGCTGCAAAACTAATAGCAAAAATTCTACTTGCTCAATGTTTTCCCATCCTTTACATAAATATTAATATACGGTGATGATTGTATAGATTTTAAACTCCTCCGTCACACCAGATGGATGAAATTGTTCCACGGGCAGTATAATGAAATGGTCGACTATCTTTGTTTTTGAAACTTTAAAAGACTTTTAAACTTGTGAATCTAGAAAGATTATTTCATATTTAGAAGAGGAACTGACCATTTTGTGGAACTAGTGGAGACAAATTAGATGGATTGTGCGATGCTTCTTACATAACAATCGTTCCATTAAACTGTTTCCATCACAGCTTTTATTATAGAATTTAACTAGAGGTCTTAAAGAGTATTTTCCCCATAGCAGTACTGTGATGGGACTGAATCTTAAAACCACTTTAATCTCTGGCAGACTATGAAAGCAGCCTCTAGTAGTAACTGTACTGCTGCTTTGCAGCCCACCAAGTGCACTTTTGTTTATGTCATAAAAAGAAGGGAACCCCTTCCAATATATTTTTGAAGACAACAGGCTTTTTCTTATCAGCTTTAACTTAAGCACAAGGGAAAAAAGCGCTTTGTTATGATTACTTTTATCACATTGAATTCAAGCACTATGTATTATTAATCAAATGCTCTGACAGGTCTCCAATAACGAAACATGACATATGTAGAGAACAATGAGTCACCATCCATTCTGAGCTGATAAAATAGAAAAAGGAAGGAAGACAGTTCTCTCAACTCCCACTCCTACCATCCCATTGCCTCATGAAGCCTGCCATTCCTCTCCATTCCCTGCCACTCCAGCCCACAAAATGCTGCATTGGTTGACATTAGCACGGAAAACCCTCCACTTTGCACACTCATGTTGTAGAAAGGTGGCATTCGTACAAAAAGACCTTATTAGTTCAAGGACCAACTGGATGGTCTGAAAGAAAGAGGGCACGTGAGCAGCAAATTAAAGTCCTTTTGTGTAAAATGCTTTGCTCAAGTCCTCCCATCCCGCCTTCTGCCTATTTTCACCAGATGTTTCCTTATTAAAATGTTCTGCTTCATTTTTTATTTTACACTCTTCCTTCATTCCAATTTGTTTGACACTCATCTGTAGTCGTGTGCTGTACCACCTAACTAAATAGCCTATCTGAAGTGTTCTTAATACAGTAGTGCCACAAGGTGGCTTGCCCTTTAAGGGGAGTTGCGACCAGCCGCACCTGTGATGGATCAGCTACCCCCCCCCAGAGGAGACAGGTGATTATGAAAGCCAGCAAATGACTCAGCTGTGGCAGAGAGCTGCCAGGAGCACTGAACCCTGGCAAGAAGCCTCAGATGAAGGAAGGAGAGCCTCCAGGAATAGGGAGGCTCTGGCAGGCAGCCATGGGTCAAGTGGGAGAGCAACAGGAAGCAGGCTGGTTCCCATGACAGGCCCTGGAGCAGAATGACTCTCAGGCAAGTCACTGTAGAGTGGAAACCTGTAGGGAATAGATACACCCCTGCAGAAGACCCTGGGTTGGGGGAATGGAGAATTGACATGTTCTGCTCACTTTTATGTGGAAGAAATAAAGCTGAAGTCCTGAGAAAGGAGCCTGAAGCAGACCGTGGGCCTGGCGTCACCCCTTCCAGGGCTGAGTGTCAGGCCAGCAGCCTACAAGTAGTTTTTCTAGGATCTCCACAATTCTGGGTTAAAATCCTACTTCAAATAACGAATGAAAAAGTCTCCTGCAGCTATTAGTGGTCAGACTTCCAACTCCACAAGTTGGCTCCCCTGAGAGCCGCTGTTCAGGAGAGGAACAGGCTGACAGTGGATGAGCAGAGGTGTAAATGAAGATGAAGGTACACTGCACAGCTTTGTAATGGGAGGTAAGGAAGTTCGCAGATCCCCTGCCATGCCGGGGTCCAGCCAGTGCATTACTCAGCACAGTCCTATACCACTTGTCTCACTCCATTTTTGAAGGTTTATGAAGCCAAATTGCACCCTCTAGCCAAAAATAAAACTGAGATAGTAAACACTGATCTTTAATACAACAGGCATCATAAGAGGTTTGAAAACCTGCTCATTATCCCAATTAACAAACACCCTTCTGTAGCACCTGTGGGTACACAGAAGTGTCTGTAGATTTGGTCATTGTAAACTCTGGCCTCTTGTTTAAATAGACTTTCCTGGAATGAATATTGTGTTTCACTTCACAGATGATTACATGGCTTTTGTGGTCCCTGATCCAAAACAAATTAAGATGGATACAAGTCCAAAAACATCCGGCGATAAGCACTGGTTCACAGTGAAACAATTGAACGGAAGGTTACGCCTTGTGAAACACACAAAAGGTTATCGATGAACCAGCAGTTTGTATAGTGTCCTCCAACTTCACTGGCACACCTTCTCCCACTCAGGAAAAAAGCACCTGGTCTACTAGTTAAAGACAGCCACAGCGGATCACCTAACAGGTGTATCTTAGATAAGGAACTGATTCAAAAAGTAAATGGAAATGCCCTGCTTTTGTCAGACTTCAGAATAATGGAGACTGTAAAAAGCACGACGTTTATTTCAAACTGAATACTAGATCAAGCTTGCTACCTTGTAAAGACTTAATGGGACTCCTCTTCTATGTTAAAATTAATCAAATGAATCAGTTCTGAGGCAGTGAAATTTTTTTCTTATTTGACCACTTATGCAACTGTCCTCATATCTTCTAGCAACAGAAATTATTGTACTACATTATGCTCAGTCCTACGTGTACAGTAAGATGCTTTATCCAATCTTTAAGGTATCAGGGTTTTCATAAGATCCTCATTTCCAACTTCAACAAGGCACAAAGTACTGGATTTTAAATCATGCCCATCAAATTATCTTGCTTTTCTCCACTGAACATAACCCTATACAGTCTGATATTTTAGCACCCTCTACGTATTTAAAGACCGGCTGGAAATGTAAGCTAATGCTTTTGCTGTCAGAAAATAATTTGGAATTAAAGCATTAGGGCAAATTCAGGAGACAAAAATGGTGGTGTAATTTACATGTCCTGGCCTAATTCTGCTCTCACACCAGAGTAAACCCAGAACAACTTTGTTGGCTTCAGCTGAGTTATTCAGTGTTTACTCAGTTGTTCAGAATCAGGCCCTGTGTACCTACTTTTCAACTGAACCTCTTTTCAAGAGGCATTGCTCGTTTTAGTCCCATAGTTCTCTATGCTCCATGCAAGTTGGCGTCCCCGCACTTTTATTGTTGAAAATTATTTACATCAGAAATAAAGTATCATGAAAGGGGAATGCTAGAAAGAGTCGTTTACACTAAAGCAGTGGTTCTCAAACTGTGGGTCGGGACCCCAAAGTGGGTCAGGACCCCGTTTTAATGGGGTTGCCAGGGCTAGTGTTAGACTGATCCCAAGCCCAAGCCTGACCGCACCGCCAAGGGCCAAAGCCCAAGCCCAAGCCCCACTGCCTGGGGCCAAAGCCCAAGGGCTTCAGCCCAAGGTGATGGAGCTTGGGCTTCGGCCTCCCGGGCTCAGGCTTCAGTCCCATCTCCTGGAATCATGTAGTAATTTTTGTTGTCAGAAGGGGGTCGCAGTGCAGTGAAGTTTGAGAATGCCTGCACTAAAGGAACAAATACCACAACATTTTACCTTTCCTGCATGAATGCTTTCTATGGGTCTCTCACTTTGCACCACATCCCAATATTTGGGCCATGACAGGTAGAGGGTATGCCTACGAGTCTACACTGGTGTCACTTACCCTCACAGGTGGTAGAAAGGTGGGGCTGTAGCAGAAAAGTGCAAAAAACCGGGAAGGGGGCTGTGTTACCTTATGCTTTTACCCTTTCCATCCTGCTGGGATATAAAACAGTGAGCCAGGACCAGCAAAACTTTCCAAAAGCTGATAGTGGGCCAGTAATCTGAAAGGGGGGGGGGAAAGGTTGATATCTGTATGGGTGTTTGAAATTAAGAGTCTGGCCCATTTAACAGTTAATTTCAGACTTAGGGCAGATGCCGCCCTCACCTGCCCGAAGATTTTACACTACCTCATGCACTGCTCTCAGATCTCTGCAAGAGTTAGGCACGATGGGGCGAAGGATACAGCGCTCTTCAACATTCTTGCCTTCTTATTTTTCCTCAATGGCATTTTAATAAAAACTTCACCAAGCATTAAATGACTCAAGTGTGCAAGTTAGTAACCACAATCCACAATAGTTCATATAACTACATATTCAGGAGCTTAAACTATTCCTGTGCTTTTAGAACAGTTGAGAATTGCCACACATATATTTATGTACTGATGACCCATACAGGGAATGGCTATTAGTGTCCAACGTGCCAACCGATGCTTAAGAACTGTAAGTTTCTGCATCATTATCCACATGCTCATCTATCACACACACAGAGAATTGCCATTACAGTATAGTCATTCACTGTTTGAAAGTGACTAGCATTACAGAATTTTTACAAGCAATCCCCACACCAACATATTTCAACATGTTTCTTAAGGACTTGTAGGACACAGTTCACGAAATAACTTTTTAAATTCTCCCCCTGCGCTCAAATTACCAAATACACCGATCTCTATTATGGAGTAGTGACTTGCACAGCTTCAGTCTAAGAGAAAATGTCTCAGATAGTTTCATTTATAGGAACACCAAATAGCATTTGAAGCCACTTCAACATGTACAACTTATTTTTATTTGAAAACCACTGAACAGATTTATCAAATGTTGCCCATACAAAGCCGCCTTCCAGATGGAACTCTCATGCCAATCTTCTGCCCATGCCAAGTTTCACAGCAGAGTTACAAGCTTCTGAGAAAATTGAGTGTAACATGGAAAGGTTGACTAACCTCAGCTATTACCATAATGTTTATGTAAGCAGGCACACACAGGATTATGCAATGTAGGCAGAATCACAATGGAATCCTCTTCGAAGGGAAAGAAGGAACCTGTTGGCTTGATGAAAAAACATCATTCGTCTTGGTTTCCACTAGTCACTGTTAGCTATCAAAGCCACATGACCTGGTTTGCTCTGACCAAAACTAGTTAATTTATTCTTTTATCTATCTATGTAGTGGGAAAAAACACCAGGAAAAATATGTCTGAGGACCGCATGGTTTACTGACCGACTTTTTTCAAATAAGCTTCATAGCCATATATGAAGAAACACATGCAGTTGCTGTTTTATTACAAACAGTGTTTGTCATGGAGAAAGGTTATTTATATCGGATCCAGTTCTGCTATAATGACTGTTTTGCCATTGGTACATCCTACAATCCCCCCCACTCTGAACACTGGTACTCAGAACTTACTGTGCACAATTAGGGGAGTCATGTTTAAAAGAAAAGAAAAAGATCCTGAATCAAATCATTTAACTGAAATGGGTGGTCAGGATTCCGGGCTTTGAAGCATAGTAGCAGTTTATGACTAATCACAATGAACTGGCAATGCTTGTACAAGAGAACATACAGGCTGTGTGACTATTTCCATGCCAACAAATCTGCACCTTAAGTGGAAGGCCATTAAACCTAGGACTCAGGAATTAGTAACGTGCTGGAGTGCTTTACTGGAAATTTTTTTTAAAAAATAAATAAATAAAAGCTCACTGTTGGCCAATTTAGGCCACTTCAGTGACAAAAGGACAATAGGAAAAAGGGGAAAAAATGATCTTCATTGTGTATAACATTTTGCAACTGTTACCAAAAGGAAAGTTTGCCCAAGGACTCAGCCAGCTCAGAGGAAATTACTGTATAGAGTGTGACATAGCCCTGACAAGGCCAGCTTCCCTTCTCCCTGCCTTTCCTTTATTTGACAGTTGCCACCACACCTAGTCTTCGGACTCCATTATATCTTAACCGCATACGGCATACGCCCCATGGGAAAGTAGGATGATGGGGCTGAAGTGATGTCAGCGAGAACATTTTCCTTCTTTGCTTTACAAACCTTTGAACCTTGCAGGGGTAACCATCCGCTCCTATGCTTTTTTAGAAACTAACTGTAACAATGCATATCCTGACAGGAAACGTTACCATGTATTAGTGATAAACTATTACATAAAAAGGCAAATTAAGTTTCCAAGTCACTGAATCTAACCTGATAAACATATTACACCTCCACAGAACACCACCACCCAGAAAGGAATATGCAGTTTTGAAGGACAGGAGAAGAGAAACCCCACTTGATATTTAAAGCTTTGTCTGATAGACTGTAAGGCCAAAAGGGACCATCATGATCACCTAGTCTGACCTCTTGCACATTGCAGGCCACTGAACCTCACCCACCCACTGCTGTAGTAGGCCCATAACCTCTGGCTGAGTTACTGACGTCCTCAAATCTTCATTTAAAGAATTTAATTACAGAGAATCCATAATTTACTCTAGTTCAAACCTGCAAGTGTCCCAGGCCCTACACCACAAAGGAAGGCAAAAACCCTCAGAGATCTCTGCCAATCTGACCTGGGGGAAAAATTCCTTCCCAACCCCAAAAATGGCAATCAGTTAGACCCTGAGCACGTGAGTCAGACCCACCAGCCAGACACATGGGAAAGAATTCTCTGTAGTAACTCAGAGCCCTCCACTTCTAGTGTCCCAGCTCCGTCCGTTGGAGGTACTTGCAATATGCTATTGTAGGGGAACTCATCCTACCATCCCATCCATAAACTTGTCATGCTCAACCTTAAAACAAATTAGGTGTTTTGCCCCCACTACTCCCTTGGAAGGCTGTTCCAGAACTTCACTCCTCTGAGAGTTAGAAACCTTCACCTAATTTCAAGCCTAAACTTATTGATGGCCAGTTTATATCCTTTTGGCTTTGTGCCAACGTTGGTACTGAACTTCTCCCTCCCTGGTGTTTATCCCTCTGATGTATTCATAGAGAGCAGTCATATCTCTCTTCATCCTTCATTTTATTAGGCTAAACAAGCCAAGCTCCTTAAGTCTCCTTTCGTAAGATAGGTTCTCCATTCCTCCGATCATCCTAGTAGCCCTTTTCTGTACCTGTTCCAGTTTGAATTCATCTTCCTTAAACATGGGAGACCAGACTTGCACACAGTTTACCAGATGAGGTCTCACCAGTGCCTTGTATAATGATAACACTTCCCTGTCTCGACTGGAAATACCTGGCCTGATGCATCCTAGGATTTCTTTAGTCTTTTTCACAGCCGCATCACATTGGCAGTTCACAGTCATCCTGTGATCAAATCAATACACAGGTCTTTCTCCTTGTCTATCGTTACCAATTGATACATCTCCAGTTTATAGCAAACATTCTTGTTGTTAGTCCCTAAATGCATGACCTTGCAGCTCTGCACTATTAAATTTCATCCCATTTCTATTACTCCAGTTTTCAAGGTTGTCCAAATCTTCTTGTATGATATCCCAGTCCTCCTCCACACTGGCAATACCTCCCAATTTTGGATCATCTGCAAATTTTATTAGCATACTCCCACTTTTTTGGGAGCGTGCTAATAAAGGAGAAAGACCTGTGTGTCTTTGACATGTAGCTCAGTGAATGCACCAACAAAACACAAGTTCAGCTATAGAACTTAATAGTCTAATTAAACTAATGATGTAATGTCAAGTGGTTTTCCACATAGCTACCTCCTTGTTAATTTAAGAAAAAACTGATGAGATATCAGCATGTTTCCTTGATAAAGAACAATGAAAAAGAGATTATTGTTAATGATGTTTTATTGTACATTTCACCCCAAATAGTATACATTCTATATACTTCACATACAAAGAGCATTTCATCTAGTACTGAACGGCAGGTATCTGCAGCAGGGCATGGAAGATGACAGCTGTGTAACAGTTTAAGACTGAATGTGACGAATACTGTATTCCAAGCAAAAATGCCTCCTGTAAGTTAAGTAAGCAACTTCTGGTCAATTACTGAATTGACCAGGAAGAATGTGAATTTACTCTCAACGTTTTGAGTGGCAGCTTTTAAAGCTGGAACCTGATTTAAAAGAATTGCTTAGAATTCTTCGAGATGTTGCAGGAACAGAGAAATTTGAACTCTTGCCATAGATACAGGTTCCAGTTCAATGATTAGTAAATTAATTTGGTTAACAAGACTGCCAACTAGTAATAGCTTAAAAACAAGATTCACTGTCATATGTTAGCGTTGCTAAGGAAATGGCTAGCAATGTATGTTAAGCACCAAAGCCTTGGCTTCTAAATCACTGGACACCATGTATTTATGATGTTGCAGAAGGAAACTATCTGTTGCACAGTTCTTAGAATGCCATTAGCAACAATCCCATGAAGAATAAGAGATGGAACAGACTAGGTAGGGATACTGAGAGGAGCAATAAGGGCCTCCCAACTCCCTTAGCCTTTTTTGGGCACAGAAACAGAAGCAGCATTGTGTTGGTTGTGGGAAGGTGGGCTTATCCTATCCTTCTCATTGTTACCAATGATATTCCTATTCTAATCTTAATCCTTCATTCTAATAACTCCCAGACCTAATGTAATAGAGCAGGGATTGGCAACCTTTGGCACGCGGCCCACCAGGGTAAACCCCCTGGCGGGCCGGGCCGGTTTGTTTACCTGCCATGTCCGCAGGTTCGGACGATCGCAGCTCCCACTGGCCGCAGTTCACCGCTCCAGGCCAATGGGGGCTGCAGGAAGCAGTGTGGGCTGAGGGATGTGCTGGCCGCTGCTTCCCACAGCCCCCATTGGCCTGGAGCGGCAAACCGCGGCCAGTGGGAGCTGCGATCAGCTGAACCTGCGGACGCAACAGATAAACAAACCGGCCCAGAATGCCAGGGGGCTTACCCTGGCAGGCCGCGGGCCAAAAGTTGCCAATCCCTGCAGTAGAGGAACAAATTCACCATAGGTAGCTACAGTTGAATTCATTTCCCCATCTTACCTCACCTTCATCTACTGTAGACACAAGAACTTTCTGGTTACAAATGAGGTCGTGCATCTTGCCTTGAAGGCACTATTGCAAAGACCCCCCCTCTTTTCACTCATCTACTCCCACATCCTGCAGTTCTCTAGTTACAGGATTCCCTCTATTTTAGATCCCTAGTCCCTTGGATTTACTCCCTTTAACATAGTTCAGGGAAGGAAAGGGGAAAAGTCTGAAGCAGTCACTCTGTAAACAGCATTATTCACATGTAGTCAGCCTCTTGTTTCTCAGCCATTTCTCAGCCAGCAGTTCACAAGAGCAATCATGGAGATTGATACATAAGACTTTTCCCCCTTTTTTAAAAATAATACCCTAACAAAACCTCCTGTAGGTATTTTAAAACATAAGCAGCTTTTTAGTGTTATACTGAACTTTTTTCTTCTAAATCTCTCAAGAATCAAACTACATTTAAGGGGCACCCTCACCTTTAAACACACCTATGTCAGTGTTTCTTTATGCTACATTTATTGTACAAATCCCAGTCCAGATGAGCTGATTTTTATCGGTATGCTTTGCACTTAAACCAATTTGCATTATTTAATTATGTGGGTCTAAAAAGTAACCAAGATCATAAAAAAAAATGGACATTATATCAAAAAAGGATTTATAAAAATTTAATGTGCGCGGAACTCCAGAGACTATTTGATTGTGACAGGTATGTTGAGATTCTCCTACAAGACGTAGGCGCCAAACACTCATGTGATAACATCAGATAAGTCTGCTACACCTCCAAACTGGCAAAAAACCAAACAATTCTAAGAAAATGCTAATTCCACAGGAACCAAGGACTAAGAAAAGCCCAAAATGATAGTGGTTATATAAAAGATTGGATTAAGAATAATCTAGTGTGATGTGTGCATGTTTACAGGAAACTTGGAAGATGAGATTTTAAAACAATCATTTAAAGGAAAGTCAGTTGTTAAAAGGGAACAATTTGTTATATTAGACTTCATTCATGTGACCAAGAAAAAACGAACAGTAATAGGAGATTAGGTATTAAATGCTGGCTTTGCTCTTATACTAAGTAAGATCAGTCGTTCCCATCAGCCCTTCCTTTCACCCCTCAAAATGAAGCTCTTCCAACAACATTCACTGAAGCCTAATGATACTTAATTCAGTCTGAGCAAACCTATCACCAGAGGCTTATACAACATTATCTGACTGTGGATTTAACACCTCAACACCTGGGACTGTTGGGGAAGACAAATCCCACTTCCCTTTTTGCTGAATGATTAATTAATGTTTGGTTGCTAATCTAAGGATGATTTTTATTTGTATTCTGTATGCATACTCACACCAGTTTATTACCCTTTTGTATGAATAAAAAGAGGTGGTTTATTTTCCTTGCAACCCAAACATTTTGGAAGGAGTTTGAAAATCATTTTTCCCCATCACAGAAGGATGGAGGACTTAGAGAGATACCAAATTTTTCTGAAACTCCAAATCTTTATTGCCTTTCCTTCAGCAGTGTTAGGGGGCTTATTCCTTCACCCACTTACTTCCCGGGTCCTTCTCGCATGAACAGAGAGCAACAATACTCCAAGTCCAAAGGTGCAAACAATTCGATGTTTATTGGGGTGAGCTTCCAGCAAGCATGATTCCAGTTTCCTTCCTTAGTGTCCCCCTTCCCAGCTCTGACACCACAGAGCCTTACTTGTGGCCCTGTTCCCATTCCTGCCCTTAGCAGGACATGATTCCAATCATTTTATTGAAATTTAACTAACTAATCCTAACATATTGTAACATGATTATTTAACCAATTATATCCCACCACCTTAATTAGTTTGTACCCAGCAAAATTAATTGTACAGCAGACAGAAACAATCACAGAACCAGACAGAGTTTATACAGACAAACAATAGGGAAATGGGGACGACAGTGATAGAACAACAAAGAAATGAGGATTTCACATCCCAGCTATTGATAAGTGAGTTCTTGCCAGACAGGAGGCTATCAAACTGTTTCCTTTTACATCTTCTAGGCACTTCCCTTTCTCTGGAGGCGACAGGCATTATCAGGACAGGATTGTATTCCTAACAGCCCAATAGCACTTTATTTCAATGTGACTAGTTTGCAATGTGAGGATCTGACAGTTCGCTTCCCAGCTTATGGCTGCCTCTGCTGCTTAGCCAAAGATCTTAGCCTAAGCACAGGGCCTCAGACTGTCATAGTAAGAGAAGGCCCTTACACCGGCAGACAGTGATTTTGATTCTTTCTTTCTTTCTTTCTTTTATACCTCTTTAACTAGCTAAGTGATAAGAATACACCTAAATTCTTAGAGTATAGGCCTTTACAGACAGGCTTGAATATCTATATCCTAACAAGCAGAGGCAGGGGTGCAAGTAGAAATCATTTATTGCCGGCACACTGCACTCATGGGGGGGGGAGAAGCACATGACCTCCCCATGTGACTCCTCCCTGCCCTGCCCCCAGACCGTGGCCCCCACGCTCTCCCCATCCCCTCCCCCCATGATCCTCATCCATCCCACGTTACGGGTCGGGGGAGGGCCCTCTCCTCCTCCTGAGCTGGAGACTTCTGCTGCACAGACCCCAGACAGGAGGACTCAGGAGATGCAGCTGTGTGGAAGGGCTGGGGGCCGGGCTGGGGGTGATACAGCCGGCACGGGGCCACCCGGCAGCCCCATGTTCTGTTCCTTTCCTTGCTGAGGTTCCTGGGATAGCTCCGAACCGCAGGGCTCTCCCGGGAGCCACAGTGGGGAAAGGAGCAGAACGTACGGCCGCTGGGCAGCCCCACGCCGGCAGCTCCCCTGGCGCAGCTGCTGTACCCCCCCAGCCCTGTCCTCTGGTGGGGCTGCTGTACAGACCCCAGGCAGAAGGACTCAGGAGACGCAGCTGTGTGGAAGGGCTGGGGATGGGCTCTTCCTCTCTTTCTGGTACGCCATACCAGCTATAAATATCTTACTGGTATGGCATGCCGGACCGTACCACCATACTTGCACCACTGAGCAGAGGTCACACAGGAGAAACTGGGATGCCCTTGGCTTTTCCAGGAGAGATGCTCTAAAGGTAGATAAATACACAACAGGGATCATTCTACTGAAAATCTTCATCGGGAACATCAAACTGCTCTAGATCCAAAGAGGGGATATTTCTGCTTCTCCCCTTTTTAAATATCTAGGGGGAACGGGTGTTCAAGGGGCAAGATCACAGCAATCAGACACAAAGCCTACTAATGTGCACCATCAGTACATGTCTCCGAAGCACGGTAGGCATTCCCTGTTGTGACCTATTACATGAAGACTTTGGCTCATTCAAAGTCAATCTGAATTTAAAAAACATGTCTAAAAGCAACATCTGGGGGAAGAGGAAAGTTAATGCAACATTTCCTTCTATGAAAAACAGCTTTTATTTACCCCAGGTAAATATCCCTCCAGCTATTACCACTAAATACGCAGCCAATGTAAAAATTTAAGTGCAGCCCACAGCAACAATAAATTGGACTGTCTCTGTAGCCTCCATCAACCTTTTATAGTTATAACTCTACTCATATGGATACCTTCCTGGCTTCTTAGGTTTTTTACTCTATACTTTGGCAGCATGAGTTATGTTAGGTTATTTTTAAGATGCACAATCATCCATTTCTTTAGCTCTGGCCTCTCCTAAACTCATTCCATAATAAAGAAGAGCTCCAAAGAACTTCAGTGATCACTACACTCCCATTCTCAAAACAGCATTATTCTGATAGCCATGTGATACTGTTATTCCTAAAACATTATCAGGGCTAACAAAAGAAAATCTTGATTTGGATGAATGAGAAGCAAATAAAAAATGTTTGCTAAAGCATGTCCAAAGTTAACAATCCCTTCTAGAGGTTTGACTAACACTACATATGTTTACGTCAACAGCTGTGTGTGGTAGCTGTCCAGGATATACCATTATGTTTATACTATGCATGACAATGCTTCTTGACGTCTGTTTGAATTTAATTTTTCCTTCCCTTTAGATGTTGCCAAATATGTCAACAATAGTCACTGTTGGGCAAAGTGAATTTTTGTCAACATCTACTAGAGTTTAAAGTGTTTAAAGAGAGTTTTAAGTGTTTACCTCGGACACAGGGCCCTAAAAGGAGCAGGTCCTGACTCCATCCATCTAAGACTACCCACAGCCTTATATTACATCTTACCTCTCAGAGTTCCCTGAGGTGCACAGAGTTTCCTAGGCTAGAAAGGGTTACAGTTTTTAGTGCTTGGGCCACTTCACTGCCAGAATGCTGGAATACCTCCCCTCCTATCAGACAAAGGGCCCCATGCTACCCACAAAGCGGTCATTCTCAACCTTTGGTCCATGGAGCTCTTTCTACAAGACCATTAGGATAGACTCATAAGAGTGCAGGAAATATTGGACCACCCCCTCTCCAGTCCTCCATGAGAGGTAATGATCATGGTAAACGGGTCTCATTTTGAAAGGCTTGCTGAATTTCGATACTGCTTGGGCTGTTTGTTTGTTTTAAATGCTTTTGTGCTGAGCACACTCAGATATCTCCTACATATGGTAGCCAATACATACATAAAATCTACGTACATGCATACATAAAATCTATCCCTCCCAGCACTCCTGACTGAGCATAATGGGGCAACTCGGTGACAGTAATAAGTCCTATACCAGATACTGTTTTCAAAATACAGTAGAACCTCAGAGTTACGAACACCTGGGGAACAGAAGTTGGTTGTAACTCTGAAATGTTTGTAATGCTGAACAAATCATGGTTGTTCTTTCAAACATTTACAACTGAACAATGACTGAAGACAGCTTTGAAACTTTACGATGCAGATGAAAAATGCTGCTTTCCCTTTATTTTTGTAGTATTTTACATTGAACACAGTACTGTATTGACTTTTGGTTTTTGTCTCTGCTGCTGCCGGATTGTGTACTTCCAGTTCCAAATGAGGTGTGGGGCTGACTGGTCACTTCGTAACTCTGGTGTTCTACTGTAAGGCCTTAAATGTTACCGATACAGACAGACGAGTGAGTGAGGTAATATCTTTTATTACCTCACCAACCTTCTCTCGCTAATATCCTGGGACTGACACAGCTCCTACTGCACGGCATACAACAATAGAGAGAGCAATTCATGGCGGAGTCGTCATGCAACACTCTACATGATACTATTCCGTAAGCACTATGAATTGGGCCAAGAACTCAAGCCCCAAATAATAACAAGTGATTAATGTGTTACTTTCTACCAACAAAATAAGTCTCCCATGAAAAAGCAACATGTAAGTCTGAATTAAACAAATACTATAAAATGATAGAGGATGAAGTGGAAATACTACACAACAATTAAGGATGAGGTGGAAGAGCAGGTTGCAAGGGAAGATTAAATGAAGTGTGTCCCTTCTTATACTATTACCCTGCTTTCCTCTTTTCAATGGATTAGAAAAATATTGCTATAATAATTACATGAACATTTTGCACCATTCAGGTTATTCTACTACAAGCTGTATAATTATACAGGATTTGAATTCTGAGGATGGATGTAAGCATGGTTATACGCTAAGTATCTGAAGAAATATGGTCTGAGAGTCAAATTACTTTCTTTTTAAGAGCCAAATCATTTGAAAGTTACCATAGTTCCTTAAGGAATGCATCCGATGAAGTGAGCTGTAGCTCACGAAAGCTTCTGCTCAAACAAATTGGTTAGTCTCTAAGGTGCCACAAGTCCTCCTTTTCTTTTTGCGGACACAGACTAACACGGCTGCTACTCTGAAACCCATAGTTCCTTAGTTATATTATACTTGAAGCCACTAGGCAAAAAAAGGATGTGTGAAGAACCTCTGAAATATAGCATCGACACAGCCACTGCAACTCCCTTAGCTCTGTTTTGGCAGGAGGCCATAGGTTGCGCTCTTCAGAAATGTAAGCTAATAATCTTCTGGGCCTAAAGGTCAATTTCCCATTTTAGTGGTGCCAGGTCAAACTTGTTGACTTTAGAGCACAACTGATAATAAGAAAAGATATACAAGATCAGGAAAGGAAGGAGGCTGCCCCTGAGAATAGGAACTCACATGGTGAAGACGAAGCCGGAAGTAGCTCTAGGACCACACAAAGCTCTCACAGAGGATATAAATGTGTCCAAAACTCCTCTCAGTCTGCTTAAGACCAGGCAGAGTGAGCAGCTCACCACATGCTACCCAACGTGTACGTTGGGCGGGAAGGAATTTGAGGAATCCAAGCCCCCAGAATCTCCCCATTCCCACCATGCAGCCAGAAAGTGGAAGGATGGGGAAAGAAGAAAAGAAGTATTTCCTTCCGAACTGCCAAGGAGCTATTTCATAAAGCATGGTCACATATCTTTAGAATCTCAGCTCCTTACCCCGACACTACTCTATTATGTTTTCACCATGACGACTCAATCTCACGCTATCACATCACAACTATTTGGGGCTCTGCTCTCAACACAGTTTCAAGGTTGAAGACCCAAGCCATTAACATTGTCAGCTCTTCAGGCAAATATACTAATTTACAAGACCAAAACCCTTTGTTATGCAAGCTATATCCCACACTCCCCCACAATTCATTTAGTCCCCCTAACCTGCACTGGAGTTCTGAGTGCTCCAAACCTAGCATTTAGGATGTGGCAGCATAGTAGGACCCAGCACAAAGGATCATCATTAAGGTGGGAAATCTGAGGTAGGGAACCACCTGCTTTGGGAAAAGCAAGTTCTCACTCCCAGGACTGTGACCAGGCTTTTTTGGAATGCAGAAGGCACAAACGTATCAGATTGCTGTCCTAACAACCAAATCCCTTGTGATATAAAGGATACCAACAGAACAAGTCTTCAGACAGTCAAGCACACAAGTGAGTTGGAAGTAGTAAAAAATAGAAACCATTAACATGCAAAAGGTCTGTCAGATGCAGCAGAAATGCAGAGAACAGCAACAGGACATTTACAGAAACCTTATTGGCCTGGATAAAACATTTGGCACAGTCAGCAGACTTGGGCTTTGGCAATTATTATGTAAGTCTGGTTGTCCAGAAAAATTCACCAACTTTCTGAGGCTATTTCACGATGGAATGATTGGCCAAATCTGCATAGAATATGTTCAGTTTGACCCATTTCCTATTACTAATGGTATTAAGCAGGGCTGAATAATTGGTCCACTCTTGTTTAATCTCTTCTATGCAAAAATGCTCAGTGTAGCTACAAGAGACCTGAATGCCAGTACCAGGATGTTTCCAATCCTCTGGAAAATTATTTAATCTGAACAGGCTGCGATCATCCATGAACATCTTTGAAGCAATTGTTCATAAACTGAGGTATGCTCTAGAGGCACATATTCTAAAAGATATAAAATCGATTACAGACAGATTTGCAGAAAGGTATGGGCTGACAATCAACCTGAAAAAAGACAAAGGTCATGTATTAACCTATGCTAGGAAAACCCTACATAAAAGTAAAAGTCACCATCAGAAACACACAGCGAAATGATGCTACAGACGTCTGCTATCTTAGTAGTATATTGTGGAATGATGTCACTGTAGACAAGAAGTTGACAAGTCATATCAACAAAGCTAGTTCATCATTTGGCAGACTATCAGGCAGAGTCTGGCAGAAACACAGTATTAAGCTTGAAACCAAGTCTGTAAAATAATTGTGCTCTTCAACTTGCTGAATGGGTGAAAGATCTGGACATACTACGGGCATCACATTAAGCTTCTAGATAAGTTCCACTTATGACACCTGTGTGCCATACTCTGCATCACATGGCAGGATAAAGTTACCAATGAGGTTCTGGAATGCAGTCACTCTACAGGGCTTGAAGTCAGGCTTATCACATCACAGTTATGCTGGGCTGGTCAATTGTTAAGGATGGATGACACCAGAATGCCAAGGCAGTTGCTGTGTGGTGAACTGAAAGTGGATAACTGCATACAAGGCGGCCAGAAGAAACACTTCAAGGCCACACCAATGCACAACTCAAAACACTGCAACGTTGACGCTGGTAGCCGGGAGTCGTCAGCTGGCAAGCAACCAGCAATAATGGGGTTACCCGGTTCAAGATTAACCGCAGTATAGATCTTAATGTACAGAGGTTGAGTCGTAAATAGCAGCATACTCAGCAGACACAGACTTTAACCCCTTCCTCCTCATCGAGGTACCTGTGCACTTCATGAGGAAAGGACTACCACTCGCACATCGGGCTTCTTAGCCTTAACCGTACACACAAGAGGTAAAATTGGCGTCAGCGTCATCTTCGATCACGAAGGACAACAACAAGTCAAGTTTATAATTACTTGGCAAAATTAACCGTAATAAATCCCAACACAGTCCTGTGGCACCGTTCCCAAAAAACTAATGCAAACGAATTTTCATAGCAACGAACTCCAAGAAACTAGGGAACTGGGATGCCCCCACTGACTAAGCTGCTGATGGCAAGAAACAGACTGGGACATAGTGCAGCACAGGGGTGGATTTAGAGTTAGTGGGGCCCTGTGCACAGCTTCATTTTCAGGGCCCTTCCCTCAGGACCTCGCCAAGAAAAAGAAAGCCAGACCCCTGTCCACCCCAGACGCGATTCCAGACCAGGGCGCAGGCCGTGGAGCAGCAGCCGGGACCACAGGCGTGGGAACTAGGGATGCGGGCAGGGCTGCCAACAGAATTGCCGGGCCCCTGGGCAAGGTGAGGGACCAGCTGTGGGCTAGCCTCCCACAGCCAGCCCTTCAGCGCTGCCCGGGCCATGCCACCTGGGGCTCCAGCAGCAATTTAAAGGGCCCAGGGTTCCAGCCACTGCCAGGGGCCCTGGGCCCTTTTAAATCTCCAGGCTCCAGGGAATCTGCCCCTTCCCCCATCCCCATCGGCAGCCCTGGGTGTGGGAGGTGCTGCAGCACCCCCACGTTTTATGCGGGACTCTGCTGCCGTCCCGCACCACTTATGTTAAAACTTATTGTTAGGAGCACAGAACCGCCCGGGCTCCTGGGGAGACAGGGAGGGGCCCAGGCCTGAGCCCGGCCACAGGGGCTGCAGCGCAACCGCGGGGGCTAAGGGGGATGGCAGCCACCTGCTTTCCAAGGACCCAGCAGCCAGGGGAGGCGAGCAGAGATCAGCGCACGGAGGCAGCGGGGTGCTCAGGTAGCCACTGACGGAGCCGTGCCCCCGGCTCTCATCTTCAGGTGGGTGTTCAGCCCACGTGGGTCTCTGGCCGCTTCTCCGGGCCAGCCAGAGTGGGGCCGCCGTGGCGCCTGAAGCTGTCCTCGGCCATGAAGATCTTGGTGTCTCCTTCTCCAGCCCCATGGAGGCTCTGCTCTGGGACACCCGGGGTCCCAGCTCCCGCCCCACGCCCAGGACTCTGTGGGCTCCGCTGCCACCCCGCTAGCTGGCCTGGAGAAGCAGGCAGAGACCTGCATGGGCTGAACACCCACCTGAGGGTGGCTGGGGCGGGGGGGGGGGGCACAGCTCCATCGGCGGCCACCTGAGCACCCCGCTGACTCCGTGCGCTGATCTCTCTTCGCCTCCCCTGGCTGCTGGGTCCTTGCAACGCAGGCAGCTGCGATTCCCCCTTAGCCACCGCAGCCACGCTGCAGCCCCCACGGCCGGGCTGTGACACCTCCCTGTCTCCCCAGGAGCCCGGGCGGTTCTGTGCTCCTAACAGTATATTTTAACATAAGTGGTACAGGGCGGCAGCGGAGTCCCGCATAAAACGTGGGGGTGCTGCAGCACTCCCTGTACCCCTAGTTCCCACACCTATGTTTTAGGGCCCCTGTCATTGGGGGCCACAAGTATGTTTCGAGGCAAATCCGCTCCTAGTGCATCACCTACATGGCTTAACACACTCCTGTAGGTTCTGAGGACTTAATTTAGCAATGTTGAATTCACTGTGGAAGAGTCAGACTCTTGTACTATGAAGATCTAAAGCCTTCTGGGTTATCCGCTTGCAGCCTGACCCGCACTTCTTGCCACTTTTACCACTTTCAGTGTTTTGCCTGCAGTGGGAAGAATCCTTCTTCTTTAAACTTGCTGACAGGTTTACACGCATTTAGTGATCCAACCACTACAGGAGTGAACATGGCTCTGCTGAACGCAGCTTTTCTCTCCTTTAAATGGCTACTGAATAAAGCTTGCCTCACCCTAATAATTGTTTGATTTTCAAAGGAGTTAAGTCATCCATAAGAGCAAACAGCTCTTCCACATTTATATGGGCACAGGAATATATTTGCAGCATGTTAGTTCCTATTTAATACTATGACAGTATAATCACCCTTTGTGTAATGTAATTTCGCCAATACATTGTGCAATAAGCACACGAGTCTTTTGTTCAGAGTCCTTTTACAATGATCTCGAAAGAAGAGCTAAATGTTCCATGCAGTCATTCTCCCTCTGCAAGAGGGGACAGGTTCAGCAAATAGCCAATGGAAGGTCTGGTAAATGGAAATCTAAAACTTTCCCCCGCGAGTCTGCTTCAAACAAACCCTGGGCACGAAGGTGGCTGAAGAGCAAGCCAGGAGCACTCACCTGACAGGACCTTCACCTCACTGAACAGGCAGGGTTATCACTTTTGTCCTAGCTAGGGCTCATCAATCAAAGGGACAATGCATTCTTCACATCCCTGAAAGGAACTCAAAATCCAGATATTTAGGTCTGGAGAAGAATTTGCAGCACTGCTGTCGTGTTCAGACTTAAGCACATAGCCTCACGTGCTAGCTTCCCCTTAGTCTCCCAACAAATGGAGACCTGCAGTAAGGATTTCCCTGTGCAAAGCTGCCAACGGATTTACTAGCAACAAATAAAATAATCCAGCCATTTGATAGGACATCCTGGGCACGGGTGGAAGAAAAAAAAAAAAAAAGAAAATACTCTTAAAAGGAGTGAACTTCTACAGGAGATGGAGACAGAAGTGATAAATATGCTTGCATTGTTCAAGTTATTTCACATGTTCTTCATTTGTGCAAGACTTGAATGGTCATGAGATTCGGAGTTGGGACAAGGCAGGTACTCCAAGCCTCGGGCCCCACAAACTTCTGGGTGCTATCGGTTAATTAAGAATTGCAAATAGTATGCTTTAAATATACACACACTGTCAACTGCGCTCAAACAACCAATCAAAACCATTCAATGCCATAAACATGAAGCCAACTAAAAAAGCCATCTGTCCCATTCATATTCTGGGTTAGGGTGGTGGACAAAATACAAACCTCCTGAGGTAGTGGCAGATAGGGCCTTCACACCAAAGGGGTGTGGCCTAGTGTTTTAGGCATAGCTTTTAAACCATAAACTTTTAATCTACTAAAATATTAGTCACAATTTAGCTACGAGATTTGTGGACAGTTCTCTATTAGTATATGGTATACACCATACATGAACAAGATCAGTGGAGATTATTATAATCGGCTCTTTCTGTGCAAGCCATAGAAATGAACATGGGACTGACCTTCCATTGCTCCTTGGGAAGCAGTTTCACCACCACAATGTCACCATTTAGGGCTCTGTTGCGAGCAACCACACCATCAATAAAGATATCACGAATACCATCCTATGGAAAGGGAAAAAAAATATGAAATATCAAAGCACAAAATACTAAGCTATATTTACTGCAGAAGTTTAAAAATACTCTAGCGACAAAAGACTACAGCGCACACACTCTGGGGAGATGGAGATACATATTTAAACGTTACATAACACAGCAACAAGTCTGTTGTAACTGCAGCCAACCGCAGACTGTTCTGCCCCCTGCCGTCCAGAACCCCACCTTCTAAAAGAGATGACCTTGATTTCTGTAGCCCCACCCCATATACCCGTCGCAGCTACTCCACACAGCAGGGTTAGCTTCCCAGAACACACTTGACACTCAGCTCACAATCTAGATTTGGTTTGGGAGGGGGTTGCCCACCTGGGGTCAAGGAGGATCAGGTTTAATCGCAGAGGTTTGTAGGTTTTTTAGGGAGTGGAGGTTTCATTTTCACACCTCTTTTGGTCAAGTTAATCTATTGCTTTCATTTTCACTCCCTTGTACTTCGGCAAGCTGATAATTGCATGTGGCTGGTTGCAGAACACCATGAACCTGTAAAACCCTAGAAGCATTTAGTATTAACCTGTGTATTAAGACATGTTCTCCTATTGTGGAGCCTTATCCCCTTTTCTTGGCTTTAAGGCATAAGATGACTGTGGGTTTCTTTAGGTGATAACTTTTTTTTCAAGAACACAACAAAAAGCCAACCTTAAGGGAACTAAAATCTTAACCACACTGGGGTTTTATTGCAGTTCCTCAAATACATGCTCACAACTCTCTAGTACCGGATAAGAGCTCATCTGCAGCATTACCATTATATGCAGTCTTCAGGAAAAAGAGTAAGCATATCTAATAAGGCCTCAGATTTTTCAGGGTACCATCACGTAAGTATTCTGTTCTGCCTAGATAGCAAAATAACAGAGGTGGGACACTGCTGTCCTGTGGAATCGAGGCCATCCTCCAACTGAGCAAATTACTCTTAGAAAGAAAAGCAGCAGCAGCCCAACAGCTGTGTCAAAGCTGCCTCCCATGACAAGATGCAGAAAAATTGCAAAGCCTGTTGGACCAACATAATTCAAATTGGAAACTTTTCTTTTCCAAAGGCCAGATTTTTGCACATGGTCCTACCTCTCTTCTCCCACCCCCACCCCGCTCCGAGAGAGATCCACCACATATACAAAAAGGACAATTCAATGCCTCGTTTTAAGAAAAATGCCCTTTTTTATAACCTAGCTGTACAATTCCATGGTAATGCTGGCTTGTTCCAGGGCAGAAGGAAGTTGGGATGTGGGTTAATTTGTTTGCGCCATGTATTTTTTTGCAAAAAAAAAAAAAAAATTAAAAGTAGTTTCTCCATCTGCCAACAGCAGCTCTGGAAGTGCTACGCCAGCCCATTGAAACTATGCTGCTAGACTAAGCAAGAAGGGATTTTCTTTTTTTGATTTGCAGCCAATAGCTCTCATTTTAAACAATTTATTCCTATATACAGATTTTTAACACCAGTTATTTCAATGCCTGCTAGAGCAGCGGTAATTAAAAACTGGCCAACACTACCATAAAGCTTTTTAAAGTAACATGTCATAAAAATGCAGCATTTGTTTACTTAGTGCTTCAGAACTGTGGTCTATAGAGTTAACTCACACGCTCCCAAGTGTCTGGGATTTCCCATTTTTTTTATTCCTTCCCCCACACCAATTCCTCACACTCCAAACCACCACCTTTTTGCATTACTAATATAATTACAATGGGCTTGAATGGCAACACAGTACTGGGGTAACTTGCAAGGCCTACACTTCCACCGAGGTGTTTACGCTGTATTTGTTGCAGTAGCATCAGAGCACATTACAGCTTGTAAGAGGATCGGATTCTCTGCACTCATCTCCCATTCGACAAGATGTTTTATTACTATATAGCCTTCACCGAACAACAGTAGCAGCCTTCTACATTTCTGTTTGACAGCAGGGAGATTTGTGGTCATTCTAATCTCTTCCGGAAACAAGTTCTACAGTCATGGGCCAGCTGCCAAGAAAGCTCCGTCTCTCATGTTCAAGTGTCTCACTCTCCAAGATGACAATTCCACCGTTCAAAAGATCACAGGTACTGAAAGCAGTCAAGATTGCAGCATGCGAGGCAGTGTTCTAATAGCTTGGGTCCATCCCATGGAAGGCTTTGATGATAACGCTTTTACCTTGACTCGCCATTCAACAGTAAGCCAGCGTACAGCGCAGCAGTCTGGACCAACATGCTCGTAGGGACTTGTGACATTAAAGTGACCTGCTGCTGCACTTGAACCAAAATAAGCATAAGGCTGGTATAATAAAGCCCAGAGGTGACAAATGCAAGGGGTCGCTGTAGCCACGTCCGATCTGACAGAATGGGGTGCAATGCCCAGACTAGCTGCAGAGGGAGATGAAGACTTTTCACAGCTGTAGCTATTTCAGTATCTGGCAACAATGGGGAATCTAGCAGGATGCTAAGACTGCAAGCCATTCTTCTATACTTGATGGAGGGTTATGCTAATGGCGAGTTCCCCAAATGTAACCCTCTCCTTACAATGACTACTTCCACCTGGCCCAGATATATCATCCTCCAGGGGCTGACTCTTCCGACCACTGGGCAATGGTGCTGTTTGCATGATTTGACCCAGGAAGAAAAGAGAGTGATGGTAGAAATGTAACCCTTAACTAACATCCCAGTGCCTATGTATTCCAGAACACAAAACTGTGAGTGATCTGCTTCATCATGAGGTAATAGCTAAGCACTCGGGGGAGTAAGGATAGAGCTCTTTGCTTGTGTACACAGTTGGACTTAATGACAGGTTTCAGAATAGCAGCCGTGTTAGTTTGTATTCGCAAAAAGAAAAGGAGTACTTGGGGCACCTTAGAGACTAACCAATTTATTTGAGCATAAATCGGTTAGTCTCTAAGGTGCCAGTTGGACTTAATGTTTAGCTAGTGTTTTGTGGTTTAATAGGATAGGTTTAACAGTCTACACTTACCTCATTCATAAGAACATAAGAATGGCCATACTGGGTCAGACCAAAGGTCCATCTAGCCCAGTATCCTGTCTTCCGTCAGTGGCCAATGCCAGGTGCCCCAGAGGGAGTGAACCTAACAGGTAATGATCTAGAGATCTCTCTCCTGCCATCCATCTCCACCCTCTGACAAACAGAGGCCAGGGACATCATTCCTTACCCATCCTGGCTAATAACCAATAATGGACTTAAGCCTCCATGAATTTATCCAGTTCTCTTTTAAACCCTGTTATAGTCCTAGCCTTCACAACCTCCTCAGGCAAGGAGTTCCACAGGTTGACTGTGCGCTGTCAAGAAAGCAAGCAGAAAGGAGTACAGAACATTACCCATTTTCACACCAGGACTGTCAGTGCCAGTTTCAGGAAGCACTGGAGACCGCTATTATGAGTTTCCTCCCCAGTGACTCTCAAGAATCTTCCCCTTTGCACCAGCACAAATAATACAAGTCTTCCTCTATGGAAAGAGGCTTAAAGGTCATTTTCTATGACTGACCGACCACAGAAGCTAACACAAATCTCTGGACTTTCAATCCTGACTCCAAAATAATTAAGCCCCAAAAGTAGGAGCAATATTAAACACAACCAACAACTCAGTGCCTGAGCAAGGCCCTTTTTCTCCTCTACCTCAAAATAAAACCTAATTTCAATATGAAACACACTGTCACATTACGACATGAAGCCAACTAAACTTTGATCAAGTCACTACAAAACAAGTGTCCTCAACTACACTAGCAGAAATGTAACCTTGCCTAAAGGAGGCCCTTCAAATCACAAGAGTCCTTCCATTGAATGAATAACCAACGTAAAGAAATGGCCCCCTGAGACAGCAGTGAACCTCAAGCCAAGCTATACACCAATGGTTTTCAACCTGTGATCCACGAAACCCCGTGGGTCCACAGATTATGTCTAAGGGGTCAGTGAAAAGTTGTCATTACCACAGAACAGTGGTTTACAACCGTTGGTTCCCCAGACCCCTGGGGATCCGCAGACCATGTCTAAGATTTCCAAAGGGTTCTATTTAAAAATTTTTAGGGATCCACAAATGAAAAAAGCTTGAACCCCACTGCTATACACAGCTTGCGCAAAAGAGGGTACGTTAGAAGGAACCATGCATGGTACTTTTGGACCAACTTTATAAATTAGCTCATGCAGCAGATCGAAAATGAAGAGAATATTTGTTCAGGAAAGATTAATTTAAATCCGTGGAAAAATCTATAAATCCTCTGTAGCCATAGACCAAAGGTTTACAATTACACTAACTAGTGGTCCTCAAACCTGGGCTCAGCTGGTGTCTTTGGATTAGAAACAAGTGTCCCCACTTTCATCAGAAGTTCAGAGACATTAAGTAGCACTTTGCAGTGTTAAAAACAGCTTTTTTTCACACTATGTACATACCTTAACATTTATTTTAATGTATCCTAACTGGTACATCTTGTTACACAAATCAAAGTGACATTTCGTACCCAGTACAACTACTATCTTCATACACATTCATTTAAGAACTACAAAGAATTATAAATTATACTTACTGGAGATGGAATGAAGGCTTCATGGTATTTCTTAGGATTTATTCTCAAGGGTCCCTTAATAAAAAAAAAAAAAAAAAATCAAGATTACGTCTGGAACATTAGTTTTATGTAGTATTAGTTAAACTGGATGACTACGAATAACATATTTACTTTGAAACAGGATAGATATACCTGAATTTCCATTGCAAATCTTAAATTTTGAGATTAGTACCTGTGTGTTGGAACCATTTAAACCCAAAACTAAGTATATACGTCCACCCTGACGCAACCCCTTCCTCCACTCTCCACCTGCCAAACAGCTAGAAGTCGGGGTCTCAGATTCTGTCACACATTACACCACAAACCAGAGTACTCCAAAAAAAGGCTTTTCAGAATTAGACATTGACATCAATTTTTATTGAGCACTGAAACTACATTCTTCTTCTATTTTTCCTAATTTTAAGATTCCCAGGATATCTCAACTGTAGTGAAAATTCACAGTTCTCAGTTACATAAAGTTTTCCAAAATGACATGGGAATGTTACACTAAACTTGGTTACTTTGTATTTGTTTGCAACAAGAATCTTTATTGTTTGTATTGCAGCAATGCCTAGGAGTCAGTCATGGACCAGGGCCCCATTGTGCCAGGCACTGTATAAACACCGAAGAGGATGAACCCTGGCCCAAATCCAAGTTACCTGCTAAAGCACGGCAAGTTGTACTAAAACCATGGACTCTGCAATATAAATGCACAAAAACAAAAATTCTGCTTAGGGTGAACGACAAATACTCCGATAGCCTGCATGCTTAGCTTCAATGGAATTCATTTACGAAAATATTGGGAAGGGAAGAGAGGCCAGGGGTGAAGACTGACTCAACAGTATATGCTCCTCAAGCAAAACGTGTTATGAGTTAAGTAAACGAGTAGTGAGTTCAGGTCAGACAATCAGCATTTCCCTGTTTTCCAGTTTTGTGCTGCAACCAAGATCAAATTCATTTGGAGTGTTTTTAAATATAGATGCATCAAATGTTACTCATTCCAATAGCAGATACGCTAGTGTGCCACCTTTTCCCATCTGCTGTTACACATCCCCCATCAAAACCACATAAATGATGGTTCAATGAGTTCCTTATAAAGTCCTTTGCTGCTGCTGCTGTTCTTTAAGCAGCCAAGAAACCAGGCCCTCTTTCTTCCTTAGCACCCACCTCCTTCTCAACAGCCACAACGCTTGTTCAGAAAGAAAAACAAATATAACAGAACAGCCCCTGGTTTTGATTATGATGATGTTTTTTGCTCTGTTTTTTGGGGGGTGAGATTGGTTTTGCTTTAAAAAGTTATATCATATATTTTGGGGAGACAGCTTTGAGGATGGATAGGGCAGGAAGGAGAAAGGTTTCTTCCAGCACTGGCTCCCGCCAGAGGGCCAAAACGTTATTGGACTCCAGCTGCGCTTTTGGACTGTCCACGAACATGGACAGTAATCACTCTGTAGTAAGAAAAGTTTAAAAGATGAATTGAAAGGATTTTCCAAAAATAAACAGTTGAGATCCAACATCAGTAACAGGTGTAGATATAGTTATTAACAAATAAACTTTAAATTAGAGAGGACAGTCATTTTCTGCTTCCCCATCGTCCAGGATTAAGAGGTAAAAAAGGAAATTTGAACAGGGGATTATTGGCTATTTCAGAACACTGACATTTCAATCCAAGAGCATCCTGGGAACTGTAGTTTAGATGACTAATTAAAACATTTACTAACTTTTACTCTTACAAAATGAGACAGTATTAACTACAGTTGCATTAATAAATTTCTTTTGCTTTTGATCTGAAATTTTAAAGCCTTTTTCATCCTTGTATTTGGAATGTCTTCAGTTACTCATATGAAATGTATTCCATCTGTGTTTAGCAACCAGAGGACTCACTCACTGGAATTGCTTCCTTATAAATTCGATGCAGCATATTATTTTTAATGCATTCTGGGAAGTGCTCTGAATATAGGAAAATAACCTCTTCACACATCAAAGTTTTGTTGGCTTGAGGAGAAATCTGCTAGTTTGTGAAGTGGTTTTTTTGTTTGTTTGAAGTTTGAAAACACCAACAGCATGAGGACAAATGGACGCCTCATTCTTCAGATCTTATTTGTGCACTTTGCAGCAAGTGGTCTTATTTTAGGCCTTATTTTACTGTACTGTTAATATTGAGATTAGTTACATCGCACACACCTCCCAGGACAGTGGCAAGAAAACAAAGTCCTGTAAGCATGGAGGACACCCTTGGGGAGCAAATCAAAATTCTTCTTGCATAGGCAAAATGAGATCTAGTGCACTGTGTTTAGTCTCTATTAGGAATGGCACCCATTTAAATGATGGAAAATCCACAAAGGTCTTCTTTCCAGAGAGGCAGTCAGTCATCAAACCACCTGGCTTCTAGTTGGAGATAGGAGGCAGTTATTGGTAGTCACAAGAGGGAGAATAGCTTTTACCATGTCAGTCAATTCCTGTTCCTGGCATCTCACCAGCAATGCAGAAGCAAATGAGAAAGCATCCTGCGTCACTCAAGAACAACCCCTTTGGGCAGTTCAGGCCAGACTGTCAAAGAGTCACGTGCAAATATCCCCAACATGCACATGAAAAATCAGGTTTTGCATACACGGCAAGTAAGGCGCCTAACTAGCAGTGTGCACAAATGCTTAATTTGTGGGAGCGTACCAAGTAGCAAAATGTCAAGCCATTTAAAATACAAAAGCTTTACGTATATTATATAATTATCACAAGCATCAGAACGCTTATGTCAAGTAGCATGAAAATACTTTTTCTCTAGCTCTTTGCCTTAAGCAAGAAACTCCCAAAGTTTATCTTAGAAAGCAGATGGACCCTATTATCTGTGCCTATGAAAATCCTATTTACAATGTTGTACATTTCACGCTGTGATATCATATCTGGAACCAGCTACTCTCCCCATCTGCAACGAACAACTGTTCTCATATTGTATTAGGGGCTGAAGCCCTGGCTGAACAGTCTCATGATGTCACACTAAAGCAGTATTATTTTACAGTAACTTGCAAACAATGGCTGCTATATTTATCAGTGTTTTTATGTCAGCAAAGCCAGTGTTTGGGGAGGAAAGGATTGCAGCAAGGTTTTTAAACATCTCCTGATAGTTCAGGTCGACCTCACACCTGCCAAAGAAGTCCTTAAACTTATTAAATTTTCTTAAGAGGCTACAAAACTCAGGATTTCCCAACTTTCTCACTTCTTCCAGAGAAGCAGGGCAACAGAAAGGTACCAAGACAAAACTTCAAGTATCCCAAATCAAGCACTTCATGTAGGCCACCCTAACATGCAGGCACAGATCAGTGGGTGTGGAAAGCACAGAGAAAAGTCAGTGTCCAAATATCTATCCACTGCCGAGGGCTGTTTAAAAAAACCTGCAACAAACCATATAAGGGAACCCCCACTTTCATACTTGTAAAGAAACTGCTTGCAAAAGGCATTTGGATAGCCAAATAAGGTTCAGTGTCTCTGTAAATCAGTGTGCTTTCTAAAGTTTACGCCATCACCAGCCCTCAGAGGTCTTGTTTAGTCTGCACCTACAGACTTTTCAGCCATCCCTTGACCTGAAATGATGGTTAATGCATAGCAGGATGACCATCGGCTCATGCTGTTTAACACACAACCTGGCTCTCACAAAACGGATATCATCTACTACCTTTCCATGGAGAAGGTAGCCAGTCTTGTTTAACTTGAGACCTGCGTGGATGATTCCAATAAACCTGCCTTGGGTCTGTTTGCTCTTGCCAGGTACTCTTCTACACATGGAGACCAGGGAAGGGGGAAATGCATGAACTTTAAGCATCTGATCCCAGATGTCCATTCTCGTGGCTGGATTTGAGGGTGTCCCATGATCAAGTGGAATTCTGTAGGGCACAGCTCATCATGCTATTTATTGAACTTCCTACTTAAGCAAACTGTGTATCAAACCTAGCATCAGCAGTCACTGAGACATCTAGTCATGAATGATTTCAGCATCTATGAACAGAAATGCTTCTAAGTCTTAATGACTTGGAACTGTACAGCCATTATGGAAGGCATAGGATTATCTCCCGGGGGTCTCCAATTCATGCCAGTGGACATATGAGCTAGGATCTTCTGGAATAGTTTGTTAAATTACATTGCCATGGACCAATCATCTTCTCCTCAGACTTGAGATCAGAGTGTTTCCTTGCCCCTGTTGAGATGACAGACCTACAGACCATGTTATGTTCTACCCTCAGACATTCATGGACCCAATGAGATTCCAGAATGCTCTGGGAGATTCTACTACTCATCCACAGGTTCACATTGCTGGTGAAAAAGAAATCTCTTGGCCACAGCCATTGACACTGGGACCTGGATGCCTTCTTTCCTAAGGACTGTAATGACAGGTTACCATTGTGTGTTCTCTCAGGTTACCATGGCGTTCTGATGTCCTGCTTGTAGGGACTGATGGAGTGGCTCTTCAATAGGTTCTTTCCTTCCTCAGAGATCTCAGAGAGCAGTGCTGAATATCTGTTCACCTCCCAAGACTCCTGACAAGGTCTCAGAGGGTTTCATTCCTTCACCCTTCCTGTTCAGTGTGTATTTGAAGCCACTGGGGGTTACTGATAAGACACTTGGGGAGAAAGGTTTTGGGCTGCAATGTCCGTGATCAGATACTCAGCTCTGTATCTCCTGTTCATCAAATTCAGACTCTACAGTTTCAATAGTTTCCCTCAGACAGAGAATCGGATGATAGGAAAGTGGCTGCACCACAACCCTAACAAGACACACATGAAGCTTTCTGTCAGAGGGAAACATGAGCTGGAGTGGAAGCTTCATCATTTATAGAGGCTTCTTTTGCTAGAATAATACAGTCTGAGGTCCTCTGGGAGACAACACCTCACATTAATTCTCAGGTACCAGCAGCAGCCTGATAGTGCCTTGTATCCTCTGGAGCTGCACTGCATCTCTGAGGAAGATCTATGGCTGATCTCTGTATTTATTACCACCTGGCTGTGTTACTGAAACATGTTCCAAGGAATATTCTTAAAGGCCACTCAGAAGCTCTGGTTGCTTCATTACACAGCTGCAGCTCCTGGAGTGTGGAGGCCTTTTCTGGCACAAGCACATAACAGGGGGCTCCAATTCCTTCACTGGGTATTTTCTCCCAGGTGTGGGAGTCTGTAATTACTGGCTAAGGAACCATTGTGAGGCTGCAATTGAAATCAGTTACCATGCTCTGTATAATCCTTTTACAACAGCTAGAGTTGATCAGAAACTGGGCTTCAAAGAGAAACTGACTTACAACCTTAACTATGGCATCCTTACCATGATTCCAAAAATGTTTCAATTAGAGCTAGATGAAAAGGTTTGTAACAAGAATTTGACAAAATTGTTTGAAACCGCAAACATTTCTGAAACTGAATAAAAAAAAAAATTCCCTATGAAATATTGGGACAGTGACAAAGTTTTGGCATGATCATTTGCATAATTTTTCATTTTGAGGTGGGTTGGTTGTCCCTGGTCACATGATACTGGTTCCAGATTCCTGATTGACTGAGCCTGCTCATGTGGTCCAAAGAGCCAGAAGTGACAGCAGGCCACCAGCCACGCCTAGCCGTATAACACCACTAGATCATGTGGTAGGGAAACTGTGTAGAAAGAGAGGACTTGCATGCTCTAGTCAGCTCTTCCTTAGGTTGGGACAGTTCATCCAAGCAGCCAAATTCTGACCTTTCAAGACATGGTGTCCTTACAGCACTATGTTTATATGGAGTTTATATGGCTACCTTAATGCTGGGATTTCAATGGCTCTTTCTTAAATACAGTTGGAGTCAGTGTACAGGTCATAAATATCCTGGTGTGGCTACACCGGTGAGGTTTAGTGGGAAACAGGCTGGTTTATCTGCTGCCAAATGACTATTATGCCCTCAGTCTCCAATTTGCTTGCTGAACTACAGCTGACCAAAATTCTGGTGAAAAGTCAGACCTCTGATTCATGGGTGCAAAATCTGGTATATGTGCCAATGCAGTTTTTGAAGCAGAACTGGAGTGCGTATTAGGTTGGCCAAAACTTGGGATTTGCAGGAAATTTCAATATTTCAAAATTTGGTTTTGGTTGGATTCAAACTGAAACCAATTTTTTCAAAATTTCTCATGAACCCAAACGCCACAAAAAAATCATGTTGGAAACACTGACACAATTCTGGCAGCTAGTGACTAAAACTGACACAATCAATTTCAGTGGTGAAACTGAAGGATCAAGAATCATGTCAATTACACTCAACAGTTGCCAGAGCTCCCAAGTCTGCAGCTCAGGGCAACCCAGACCCCCGGGTCAGTTGGTCCTGCATGTTGCCTGCAAGCTGCCCATCCACATAGTGGCGCTGCCCCAGAACCACAGACCTTGGAACCCCAGACTCCCCAGAAGCCTGCCAGGAAGCCAAGCAGGTTTCTGACAGAACGCTGCCTATGATTCAACCAAAGTTCATCAAACTCGAGACATTTTCGAGAAGCATTTCACATTCAACAAATCAGCATTTTACAACAAAACTGTTTTGCTGGAAAACTTCCAACCAGCTCTCAATGCATACACCACTGGTGTTTCGGATGCATGACCACACATCTGTGACTTTCAGTGTGTGTTTCTTATTCCTCTGCATTTTATACCTTTGATCAGTAGAATGTAAGGCTCTATCCAGTATTGCTTAAAGAGCTTGTGATCCCATGGGCAGGCACACAACCCTTAGAGCAGAGGTCCCCAAACTGTGGGGTGCATCCTCATAGGGGGGCAAAGAGGAACATTCAGGGGATGCCAGGACCCATAGGGGGCTGGGAGGGAGCGCCACCCAGCTCTGCCCCGAGCTCCGCTCCTGGCCCCGTCCCCAGCGCGGCTCTGTACCTGGCCAGAAGCTCAACTGCCAAGGCTGGGGCGGAAGCAGAGCCGCACTCGTCACCAGCCCCCCCATGGCTTGGGTGCAGTTCCGCTCCTGGCCCCATTCCCAACCCTAAACCCATCCCCAGCTATGGCTCCAGCCTCAGCCCCCTTACCTCTGTCCATGGCCCCACCCCCCAGCCCTGCTCCTGGCCCCGGAGGGGGCAGGGGGCACACATAGGGACATGGGGCAGGGGGGCACGACCCTCAAAAGTTTGAGGACCACTGCCTTAGTGTGAACGTCTGTGAAGGCAACATCATGAAGGAGAATCAAAGATGCTGCATCACCCTCTGCTCTTTCAGTTTAACTAGTTCAGTTTGGGCTTAAAATACTTTGCAGTGAGGCAGGGATGCTACCTGGTCCTCAGCACACAGTGTGTCACCTCCAGCTTCACTTTCCAGTTCTCTTGAGCACACGCACACATGGGAACAGGTGAGACACAGAAGGGGGAAAAATGCCTCTGAGAAACTAGAAGAGACCCCCCCCCCCCGTAACATCTCCAAATAATATATAAATTCATTGTACTGAAAACCGCCAATATATTATTTGAACATCTGTTATTTTCACTGGCTTATCTATATCGCAAGAGCAACATCATTTTATATTCGGGGCACCTGGATAAGCTCTCCCCTTTTCAATCCTGCTGCAACATCTTCCTTTGACATGTAGGCTTCAAATACATTCTTCTTCTTCCCTCTGGTGGGCTTATTCCGATTCTTTCTATCGCATGATGTTGAGACAGCAGCATGGGACTCTCCTGCAAATACAAATCCGCAAACTGTTACCTTTCTAACCCAAGTCTGGATGTATATTTTAGCAGCAGTTACAGGGACACTTTGTACTCAAGATTGAATCTTTGAGACCAGCTTGCCTAGAATACCGACACATTACAACAAAATACCACAAGACTTGAGAGACCATATCTTACAAATAATCAACAGTCTTTTACAGCTCCACTTCACCCCAGCGTCCTTTAACAGTGCCTGAGCATGCATTTCAAAGCAGCTTGTTTCTGAAGTGTGTGCCCACTTTGTTTTAATACCTCTGGGAGTTCCCAGTTTTCTAGGGTTTATTCTGCAGTCTGAATTGTTCATTGTTTCAGCCTGTGATTCGGAGAGTTGCCTCTTCCTATCAAAATTCTGGGGAGCTCTGGTTGATTCTGAGTTGTTTCTGGTTCTTGCAAAGCTTCTCTTGTCTCCACCTGGAATCAAACACAAGTTTGTAATAAAAGAAAAAAATAAAGTGACCCACCTTTGTTGTATTCATGTTCTCAGAGAATCAGAGTAAACATCACACTTATGTGCTATGTTCTCTCCCACAAAGAAAAGTCATCACCACTAGGACTTTCTTTCAGGAGTTAACTTGCAATACAATCTTGGCCCTTCATAACTCTTAACTCCACCATTAACTTATTTTATTACAAATTAAACTCTAGAAATTCCTAAATAAAAGCTTGGATAGAATCTTTCCCAAATCCTGTGAAATTCTTTAGAATGCACGGAAGCTAAGACGGTTCAGACGTTTTCAAAGCCTAACCTCCCATTCCCCACCACCTCTGCTCCTCAAACTCCCAGCTAGTGATGAAATGTAAATTCACTCAGAATTGCATTAAAAATTAAAACACTTTGGGATAATTAAGTCCTGTAGCTACCAAAGAAAGTGTGTGACTGAGGTGTCTGTACAATTACATACACTGACAATGCAAAGTACTGCTAGGGCCCCACATGTCCAGTTTGCTCAGGACAGGCCATAATCATAAGGCAACATTCTACAAAGATTCACCCTTTCCTGCCATCACCTCAGACCATCCCTACAGCCTGGAGAGCAAGCAGCAGCTTCCAAAGCCTATGCCAATACTGTTTCATGGATCAGCAGATTGGAATGTGAGGCAATGCAGCTGCCCCCTTTGCACTCCACCTGGATATTGAATATGTCATCACAGCTTTGCCTTCCAGACCCTACTGGCTACAGGCCCAGGATCCAAGCCTGTACCTGCAAGTTTGAAATGTATGGTGGCCAACTTACTTTGTTAACAGTCTATCCAAGATACAGTACAGTTATATTATGTATGGTATGTCTAATAAACAGAACCCCAAAATGCTTTATGGAGTTAAATAATAGCAGAGGAAAGAGAGATAAGAGGTATAGGCAAGGCAGAAAAAAATATTTGTTCAGTGGTGATTTGAATGAGATGGTGAGATACAGAGAGGCTGGCCCTCTGCAGCTGCTGCTGACTGGAAGAAGCTCCCACATCAAAGTGACCAAACGGTGAGGAGCAAGGCCCCTGCTAGTTGAGGAGAGAGAAAGACAGACCACCTCTGAGGCTGGCTCAGGCCTGTCCATGGAGAGTTTAAGTACAAGGGCAATAATCATGAATTAGATCCCAAAGTGAACAGAGAGTAACAAAACTGAGAGCAACAGAAATGATTAAAGGTCTAGAAAACATGACCTCTGAATAAAGATTGAAAAAAATGGGTTTAAGTCAAGTCTGGAGAAGAGAAGACGGAGGGGGACGTGATAACAGTTTTCAAGTATGTAAAAGGTTTTTACAAGGAGGAGGATGAACAATTTCTCAATCTCTGAGGATAGAAAAAGAAGCAATGGGCTTAAACTTCAGCATGGGCGATTTAGGTTGGACATTAGGAAAAAACTTCCTGTCAGGGAAGTTAAGCACGAAAACAAATTGTCTAGGGAGGTTGTGGAATCTCCCTCATTGTCTAACCTTCTCTTATTAGTCTCCAAACACCTGTCAGGGATGGTGTAGATAATACTTAGTCCTGTCTTGAGTGCAGGGGACTGGACTAGATGACCTCTCAAGGCCCCTTCCAGTCCTACCCTTCTATGATTCTATGGTTTTGTTTCTTTGTGTGACAAAGCAAGTGGCAGCATTCTGCACACACTTAAGTTTGGAGACCATGGCTTGGGGACACAACAGGAAAAGGAGCTGCAATTGTAACAGGGAAAGAATGAAGCCACAGATGAAGATTTCAACAGAGGAGCACCAGAGGTAATATTGTATATGGGTCACATTATGGGGTGATAAAATAAGCAGATTTGCAAATGCATAACAGCTGTGGAGGAAAGGAGGAGAAGAATTCAAGGTTGAGATAGATACCAAGCTGAGGAGCATCTATGCTTGAGGATATGCCTCTTGCCCAGAAGAAGTGCTTCAGAGACATTAAGCTGAAGGAATTTGGAATGAAGTCAAAAGCTTGCTTTGCCAAAACAGGTACAGAGGGTAGAAAGGGATGAGTTATCAGAGGTGCCCAGATATACACCATTGAATACCAGCAACGAAGCATTAGCTGAGGTTAAAGGCAGAGAGGGAGTAAACAAATGGCATAAATCAAGAACTGAATCATGAGAGCATCCATAAAGGAGATATCTGGGTGTAAACGGTGAGTGGAACCATGACTCAGGGAGCCAGAGATAACTGCCTGGGCACAGGAGTGGTTCCCAGAGGATGGAAAGGTCAGTGCTGCAAGACAAACCAAGATAGAGAAATCTGAGAGAGAAGGTAGTGGTTGATTACACAGACAGCAATGTCTGGGATACAGCCAGAAACCTATACAGAAATCTGTCCGGGCTAATGTGAGGGCAACAAAGGGGCAACTTTCTGAAGCACTTTGCTGTTTGGCTTTTCCTACCAGTGTCAAGGGCAGCTTTATTTTTTACAGGTGTTTGAAGTGGCTAATCAGAATGGTATATTTTAGAAAGTCGAGGAATTATGGACAACGGAGGAACTATAGAGCATAAGGGTGGCAAGGAAAGACAAAATGCTACAACAGGGAAGGGATTTACAGGAAGAAGGGACTGGATGGATATAAGGAAGGCGCCAGGAGCGAGCATGGAAATGGAGAATGAATGAATGAGGGAGCTATTGGAAAGTCAAGATATTGCTGTGGATTAAGGAACCCTGAATAAAAAGGAAGAAAAACCTTCAAACTTAACCAAGGAAGAGCAGGGAGGGGAGGGAAACTGAGGGTATGGAAAAAGCAATAAGGATTTTTGGAAATGAGGAAGGAATCAGAATTAGACATCCAGGTGTGCATGACCACCTGCCACAGTCACCAGTGGGTTAGTGCAGTTCAACATCCTTTGCCATTATAGCTAAAAACAGCAATGCACAGCAACAAACTCCTGAGAGCCAGCTTTCCTTATAGAGCAGAAGGGTGGAAGATAGACACTCTCAGGTTACAGAAACTTAAAAGGCTTAAATATAGTGGTCTGCTCTCCTGTGGTCCTCAGCATTAACCTGGACTCAGATAAGAATATAGAATCCTACGACAAAATGGGCCACTCAAAAGACATGACGTATCATTCAGCATTGCTGGCAAACAAGCTATTTTACATAACCATTTTCTGCAAGTATTTTGTAAAGGTGACACTAGAGGCCATAAAACTTAGTTTTAAAACAAGAGATGCCTGTTTTAATCCACGTGATTGGAAGATATCAAATTAGACATCAACTGTATCCGAACATAAGCAGACTCATAGAAGTCTTAGTTTTTCTTTGGGCTGCATTTGTATGATTTGTAAAGTACATGAAGTCCTTTAGGATAAAGAGTATTCTATAAACAATGTAAAATGATCATGTTTATCTCTTCGGGCTGGTCTACACACAAACTTGCGCAGAAATAACCTGAGACTAAGGAAATTCAATCTACTTTTCTTAACGAAGAGATGGTTAAGAGGTGTCTTGATCTCAGTCTATATGAACATTCCTAGGGAAAAGATTTCTGATGGCAAAAAGGGTTCTCTAAACTAACCAGACAAGGGCATAACAAAATCCAGTGGCTGGAAGCTGAAGATAGACAAATTCATACTAATAATAAGGCACTTTAAAAAAAAAAAAAGTTAAAGAGTCATTAATCATTGGAACAACTTACTGAGGGGAAGTGATGGATTGTCCACCACTTGAAGTCTTTTAAATCAAGATTGAACATCTCTTACAAAAATATATGCTCTAGCTCAACCAGAAGATATTAGCTTGATGCAGAAATCACTGATGAAATTCTATGGATAATATTATGCAGAAGGTCAGACTAGATCATCATAATTGTTCTTTCTGGCCTTATAACCTATGAAAGTATTAATCTTTTGTTATTTTGGTACAAACCTTACTTCAGAATAAAAGCATCCTATTTTGATTTACCTATTACACAAAACCAAAATAAGACACTTATTCTGTCCACACACAAGCTTGCACCAAACTAACAAAAGGTGTTAAGTAAAACTGATGTAGCCACTTCTGTGCAAGTCTAGTTAATATCTACCTTACAGGAGCAACTTCACAATTTCTTTCTGGACTGCAGATCCATTGAGACTAATTGATCAGTTGAGATGGGCCGTTTTAAATATTTGTGCGCAAATGCAAGGAGCATGAGAGAAGACAGCCATTAACAGCACACACAACACTACTCAACAGTTTAGGTTTTAAAGGCCATTGTATCCAACTAAAACTGTAAGAGCTATTCAGAGAGGCAAAATATAATCTAAAGTGGAAGTTAGCCAGGCCACTAGGGTTAACACCCTTAGATTATAAAAAGCACCATATGACTTTTAATTCATACAAAGTGATCAGGACTCTACATTTAAGAGTCATGGAAAAGATGGCATCTATATCAACCTAGTGCCCTTTAACACCTTGCTAGACTTACTCACTACCACCTCCGAAGGAAAGTCTAACCTACTAAATCACCAACAGTACATATGTATTCTTTAGAGACCTGCTATCCAGGACCTACACAATCCTGCTTCACTTGTCAGATCTGACCAGATCACAGCATAAGGTCATCTGGCTATAGGACCCCTCTTTCCTTTTCAAAATCTATCAGCTAAAATCGCCACCTGTCTCTGAACTTTCAGCTTTGTTTACATTTTTAATCCAATTCTCCTAGTGCGAGCAGAACCTTCTGAGAACATCATAACAACTGCATGGCTAGCAGGTAAAACTCACAAGGAATTCACCCCTACCGTCTGCTATCTCAATATTAAGTTGTTCCTTTCAGATTTTTAAACAGTTTGATGTTTAAATACTTGAAAGGAACAATGTGCTCTATTGTTCAATTACTTTTCTAATAAAAAGAAAAGGAGTACTTGTGGCACCTTAGAGACTAACCAGTTTATTTGAGCATGAGCTTTCGTGAGCTACAGCTCACTTCATCGGATGCATAGCACAAGTACTCCTTTTCTTTTTATTAGAAAAGTAATTGAACAATAGAGCACATTGTTCCTTTCAAGTATTTAAACATCAAACTGTTTAAAAATCTGAAAGGAACAACTTAATATTGAGTTGCTATGCATCCGATGAAGTGAGCTGTAGCTCACGAAAGCTCATGCTCAAATAAACTGGTTAGTCTCTAAGGTGCCACAAGTACTCCTTTTCTTTTTACGAATACAGACTAACACGGCTGTTACTCTGATACTTTTCTAATAGAATTCCTCCATTTATTACTTAGTGTTGTTGGTCCACGACTGGGGAACAACCCTCTCTCCCAGCAAGTCTGCACTTAAAATGCTGCATCAGCACAGATGCACCGATGCAGCTGTGCCGCTGTAGTGCTACCATCAAAGCCGATGGTAGAGCGCTCTCCTGTCAGCGTACTTAATCCACCTCCCCAACAGGTGGTAGCTATGTCAGCGGGAGAGAATCTCTCCCGCTGACATAGCACTGTCTACATGGGGGATTAGGTCAATATATCTCCGTTGCTCAGGGATGTGGATTTTTCACACCCCTGAGCAACATAGTTATGCCGATATAGATCTGTAGTATAGACCAGACAGGTCCATTTCCTACACTCTTAACAGGAGGGTTTTCATTGTTCCCTGTATTAGATCATAATCTAGTTATACACAGGGATGCTTTCAAAAAGCCTCCACTTTCCCAGTTAATATAAGCATGAAAGGAAACAGAAACAGCAGCAAAGAAGTGATAAAATGTAGTAGAACAATTTGTTATCAGCTAATGAGACACTTTCAACACATGGTTACTAAATATCTGTCCATATTTCTACACTATTTCACTTTATTTCCAAAAGATTTGGAAGGTTTAAACCTCTATGCCTCTAATCCTTCCAAAAGACTCCTTGACCTTTAATTTTTGACGTCAACCCAACTGCTTGCTCAACAGAACATTGTGATAATACATCCATGAGCTAGAGGGCATGTCAGTTACCATGGAAAAGAGAATCCAATATTCAGAACCAATAACCAGGACTCAGCCAACTAAACGCAAAACACCATTCAATGAGACCCACTCTGGCACCATAAACCTGGAGTATCCCTAAGCCTCCCATTTAAGTTATGATTAAGTTGGTGCTAGGTACGGCAAGAAAGAAGTCTAAAGAGAGCCTATATTCATTCTCAGCTGCAATAGTCAGGTATGACCTGAGGAGATCAAGGTCCAGATCAAAACGGAGCCCTGCACGCTGGGGCCCACCCTCCAGGGACACCATCTCACTACAGAAAGGGTGAGCAGAGACAATATGCTCTGTTCTATGCAAGTGAGGGCTGGTCCCTCTGGCTCCTGGCAAGATGACAATGAAGCCCTCAGGTAGACCTCAAACATTCTATTGTTTTATTGTGGAGCCTATGATCACCCTTTCCAAAAAAAAAAAACCATGCACACCCACCACAACTGAGTGCCATTCTGCCAACTGGAGCATAGCTGCACTTTTCTATAATCACAACACTAAGGCCGGGCTACACTAGACTTTTTTCTGGTATAGCAATGTCAGGGGTCGATAGTTTTAATTTTTTTTCCAGCTTTTCTGTACTAGCATAAGCCCTTATGTAGACACAGTTACAGCTATATAAAAATGCTTTTGCTGGTATAGTTTATTTCACTCACAGAACCAGTATAAGCTACACTGGCTAAAGCACTCCTTTACCAGTATAAGTTCTGTCTATACAAAGAGGATTTTGCAGGTCTAGCTATGCTGGTAACAAGTACAGACTAGGCTTAAAAGTTCAGCCGTCACGAGTGCCTTTTCTGTGCTTTGCTGTTTTCTGCCAATAGCTATATGTGAGTGTTATGCTGAGGACATATTATTCCCTGCTGCTTTGCCCTCATTTAGCATCAAGAAATATTTCCTAATACTCAATTATACCACCTACCTGAGATATTTTTTGGAACATTCACCTATCCAAGAGAATCAGAATCAGCAACAACCCCCATTTCTCGGATTCCATTTCAAATGAAAACTATGCCTGACTCCTGTGGTTTTTCCCATCAATTCTCCCAGGCTATGCTAATGTTTAAGGGTCAGTCACACGCATCACACCGATTATGCTGGTCACATATAACGTATGCCTAGGGCTTTTTTTATATCGCACACGACGCAGTAGTATCCAAGTCCCTTTCCAATTCCATTTGCTTAAACAAAATGACCATTTAAAAGCCACCTTGATATTTTCTCGTGCTCCCAGGAGTCTCTAAGCTCTTTAATATTTTACCACTTGTAAAAAGGTGAGGTATATAAAGTTTGTTACACAATTTTTAATCTCTGTTTTACCAGTGGCTTCCAATATCAGACATATTACATAATAAAGTTACCAACTCTCAGTCTCACAGCACTTTAGTTACTACTATAGTATCTGGTATCGAGTCACTATATCAAGCCGCACAAAGGGCAAGAACAGCAAACACCAATAAAGTGATCACAGATGGGAGTTATGTCAGTACAAACATTGATTCTAGACAGGTCAAAAGTGACTTTAGCTATTTATGTTTTGCAAAATATTTTAAGGATTTAAGAGATTAAATGTCTTGCTAAGGGTAAAAGCCAAGTACTTTTTTGTTGTTGTTGTTTTAAAGAAAAGGAAAAAAAACACAGGCAGCTGTTGGTTAAGCTGCTGAGAGAGTAAAAGTTCTGTACCAGGAGAAAAAGATAATGATCATAAGCCATGTCAAAAAGAATTCTGCGTTAGTCAGTCACACAGTGACAGAGGCATTTTTAAAGTCACCTACCACATTCCCTGTAAATTCAGCTCCATTCTAACTTGCCTTAAAGACCACTGTGCTTTAGCATTGCCTTCAGCACTGATTTAAGAGTACAGAACTCTTGGTAATGGTCTTGATAGAGAAATTAACAACAAACTTTACCATACCCTGAAGCATGTGGTTATTCACAGGTTTTGAAATTATCCTAATGTAATTTAAAAGTAGGGGAAGCTTCAAGGGAAGGGAATGCAGTGGAGGGGAAACACAGAAAGGCATGTTGCATAACAACACTGTGGGGTTTTAGAGGGAAAAGAGGAAACCCTGCTAGAAGATAACATATTTAAGCTTAAAGTTAATTAACAGCCATTTGAAGAAGGGGAACAATGCAGACCTATAGCTACATGCACTGAATCGGCCCACACTTAAGCATTATGCAGAGGCACTGAACTGAGTGGGGTACTAAAATTCATCAGCCAAAATTAGTTCCCATGCCAGCCAATTTCCACTTATTGACCGACTGTGATGGGCTACTAGGACTCAGCCCCAGCACAAATGTGAACATTGTCTAACCCAGGAGTGGCCAACCTGAGCCTGAGAAGGAGCCAGAATTTACCAATGTGCATTGCCAAAGAGCCACAGTAATACGTCAGCAGCCCACCATCAGCTGCCCCGCTCCAACGCCTCCCACCCACCAGCTGATCAGTACCTCCCCCTCCCTCGCCACACCTGCCGATCAGATGTTTTGTCATATGCAGGAGGCTCTGGGGGGAGAGGCGGGAGGAGCAAGGGCACGGCAGGCTCAGGGGAGGGAGGGGTGGAGTGGGGGCAGGGCCTCTGGCAGAGCCAGGAGTTGAGGAATGAACACCCCCTGGCACATTGGAAAGTTGGCGCCTGTAGCTCCAGCCCCGGACTCGGTGCCTAGCCAAGGAGCTGCATATTAACTTCTGAAGAGCCGCATGTGGCTCCGGAGCCACAGGTTGGCCACCCCTGGTCTAAACCAATGGAAAGTTCAGGTGAATAAGATGAGGAGATAATACTTAAACTCTAAGGCTCTGTCAATACAACTTTTAAACATAATATTGTAACTCATCAGCGGCACGGTCACCATAATTGGTTACAAGAGATGCAGTTCAGCTTGTCTACACAGCAGCTTCCCTGCCCTCATCACCATGTTTGTACCATAATACCTACAAGTGCAGTTAGGCAACTGGGTATCAGTGCATTCTGGGAAAAATCTGGACTGCTATCCCACCCTGCAGCAACAGGAAAGCGCCAGAAGAACATGCTTCCAGTGCTTGTGCATGCATGTGAGACAATGCTCTGGTTTGTCCAGGAAGACTGGGCAAAGAAGATGCACAAATATGGCTGGGGAGTCCCATCCACATTGCTAAAAAGGGTTCTGAACCAGTTGGATGCAGGAAGGCAGCAGTGTACTTATTTAGGCCTCTTGCAGGGGTGAAACTCCGTTGCTGCCTTGGTTCCTAAATGAGTTTTAACCATGCGGTTGGTGTATGACCACAAACCACACTTAGAGCAGACCATGTCACTATCACTGGTTACCAACTCACCAGCTGTAACATGGACAGGGCCTTACCCCATTTTTTCAACAGGTCAGGGAGGTAGGATGCATCACCATCTTATAGGTGGGAATAGCAAAAAAAAAAAAAAAAAAAAAAAAAAAGTAAATGACGTGACCATGGCCACATAGGAAGTCTGTAGCAGAGCTAGATTCTTGCTCCCAGATCCATGCTCAGTTCAGTACATCACATTCTGGGGAGCATACGTTGTCTATAAATGATTCACTTCTGCAAGTCAGACCTAGACTAGGACATGTGTTGAAATTTATTGTCCCATCTATCCCTAGAGTTCAGTGCAGAAGTACCAGTAAAAGTGGTCTCCCTCCTCTTCGCTCAGAGTGGCACTCTGAAAACTCAGGTGCCGTGATATATTTTTCTCTATATATAGGATGTGATTTAGAAAATAAAATTCATGTTGTAGGTCACCATCTTAAGTGACAGCCCCAAAGCCTATAATATGCCCACTACATGACACTCACTTGTGCAAGATTTAGGCTTGAGTCATTCATGGACAGTAAAAATGGCAATTCAAATCCTAAACTGGCTTGGTGTTACAGAGTGACTGAGCATCGGAGAGCACCAAAGATCTCATTCCAGACACTGAACTAAGGTTTGGTGACGAAACTCATTTAGTAGCAATAGGCTAAAAGTTTATCAAAATAGTTACCATGCTCCAGCTGAGTGAAGTAGTGCATCTGCGTTGTCAGGGAGTGGATGCTGCTCTTCTGATTTTCAGGACTCTCCGTGAACTTGCTCCACCCTGCCTCTGACCTCCTAACCACCTACTCCGCCTGCTGACTCCACTCCTTCAGGCTTGGACTCCTGACTAAAGATGTGGGATACTGTTGCTTCCGCTACCCTATACTCCCCCTCTTTCCCTCTGACTCATCTTCTCAAGTTTCCCTCTTCTCTTTAGCTTAAGGCAGATGCACTGTGAAAAGGCTTGTGCAAAACTTCATGAAGGATACTATTTAAAAACAAAACACCGTGGAAGTTCGCTCTTTGGTTTCTCGGGTTCTCAGCAGTTTGAAGGAAGTAAGTAGAGGAGGTAGCAGACATAGCCAGGAGGCCCTGAAGAGGAGAGGATCATTAGAAGTCGGAGAGGGAACACACAGGAGGGTTAGAATGGCTTGAGAGATGAGACAGGATTTCACATTAGGCTTGTAACAGGCCAGGCCCCATGTATTCTACAGCTGATGAATTAAACCACTTGGTGCAGAATTGTGCTCCGGAATCTACCCTTCCAATTTAAAAAAAAAATGTTTCCAGTCCTTAGCGTTATGGGGGAGAAGGAGGAGGGGACTCACAAATGTGAACTGAATGTAGTGTTGCCTCCCTGCATCTGCAGACGGCCTGAAACAATAGCTCTGAGCAGCGTGAACTGCCCAATGCATCTCATATGGACCCAGAGGTTCTCTGGCTGCATAATATGGCATTTGTCCAAGATGCCATGAAATGCAGCATTTCTGCCACAGAATTCACTATTTTTCTACAACTAGGCACCCAACATTTTGTTTTCCATCCCACTGCCCGGAACCTGCCTGAAACTGTTGCTGGCTCTGAAGAGCTCCCCACGGGAAGGACTTAACAAGATGGGAAGGAGTTAACAAGATTACAGTGCATGCTCCCTGCACTGGTGTATGGAGCCAGGCAGCAGGGGATCAGGGGAACAAGAACTGGAGTCCAGCTTGCAGAAACGGAGCAAGGGAGACAGGTGTAGCCTGGTGAGCTAGGCAGGCTGGAGAACAGGGTAGCAGTCGGGAGTTAAGCTACTGAAGCCAGCTCTAAGTTTCCTCTCTTCCGTAGTACTCATGGGAAGAAGGAGGTTCTCATCTGGATCACCTGGACAACATTATGGGAGCCAAAATTTTGGAAATGGTGCTTGGGAGCCTAGAGATAACACACGCACACGCACACACACACACACAAATAATCACGGCTAAACAATGACCCAAGTTTACATAAATGAGTATTTTCAACAATGAGCCATAGCTGTGGGTATTTGTGTGGGAGCAGCAGGAGTGCCAACAAAGCTACTTCATGGCAACAGAATAAATTAATATTACTGTGGAATTTAGGGGCTGCTGCCACAGAATTTGGTCCCATTGTGCCACAGAGTACATGAGACTCTGGTAACAGAAACAGTACAGAGTTATTAAACCACATACCACAATAACCCCTGCAAGAGCAGGATCTAATCTCCCCAAAAGAGCATGTCCTAGATATTAACACTGATACTACAGTTGATGTTAGCCAAAAACATTACGATTGCACAAGACTCAGGAATGCAACATTCTCCTATCAAGAGCAGCATAGAAATTTATGTTTCATTTCTAAACCATTAGAAAGGAGCTTCCTATTTCTCATCTGTGCCTCAGACAGGACTATAGCGTAAATCCACTTTCCCCCCTTTCCCATATCTTATTACAGAGATTAACGTCATCTGTAGAATAATAAATTGGATCTAGAGAAGAAGATTATTTGCACTTACAAGATTTCCACAGCAACTGGCGTTCTCCATTCTACTGAACAGACTCTGTAGCCTCCACTAGCTTACATGCTCATATTTACTGATGCCAGGTAGATAACAGAGAGATAACAGCATTTCTGAAGTGCTGAAATCCGTCACATAAGAACTAGTAGGCTTTTTAAAGTTATCTTAAAGAAGTGCGCCCTAACAGAAAAGCAGAGTTCATATGAATTTGTGGCTTTTTTTTTTAGCAGAGCTCCCTTATGAGGGACACAAGCATTATGAAAGCTACAACAGTATCTGGAAATAGAGGCAAAAAACTGAAATTTCCCACCTCACCAGGACGTGCATTATTTGACTGCCTCCATTACTCATCCAGGAAAGCTGTCTGCCAGGGGTGTTCCAAGCCTACCACCCCTCCTGCACCTTCTAATGCCACAATAAATAGCCCCAAAATTGTCTTCTGTCTGGAAAATGTAGAGCCATCATCCAAAAGCTACAACTGAAATAGCACCTTCATCTAGATCTACTGCCTCCTGAAAATAAAGGTGTTAAACAATACCAGTAAATTTCACGGGCTGGGCAAATAAACGTCAAAGGACACAGATAAACAATAGATCTGCTGGGGAAGTCACACAAAGGGTTTATCTGGACTAGGAAATCTTTTTCTATTTAAACATGATTGAGGAGTCAAGAGAGCTGACATGACACTGACTATGGCTTGTCCATGTCCACACTCATCCATTATGGTTACCCAAGACTCAGGAATTCAACACCATGGTCAGCATTGTCCCAGCTGGCTCAACTCCTCACAATCATGTTTAAACGCAATCAGATTTCTCAGTGAAGACAAGCCCCAGGAGGCTCCTTGCCAAAGTAAGTTTTGTTCTCCTTCACGACATTGCCTCTACAGAACCATGCTGTGCAATTCTCTTCCCAACCCTGCAACAATGGAATCCATTTTAAATCATTAGCTGTTAGAGAAAACGTGCAATCCACTCTGTTTCAGCCTTCTAGCACCAAGGGCATACCAGCCTCCAACCATCCTTCAAACCCTCTCTCACTCGAGGCATCTTTTAAACCTCCAGGCTAGTATGGAAGAGGGAAGGAAAGTGTAGATCTGTGAAGGCACTGTGCACTGTCAGATGAGGATGATTACTTTTTTACTTGTGATTTGTGTCAAGCTCTATTTGGATAGAAATTCAAATTCATTTTAAAATGCACAAAAACATCATTTAATTTTTTTTTGTTAAATAAAACTACTTCAAATGTGCTTGGATACGTAAGAAAAAATGTTTATCAAAACATGTTTTGTGTTTAAAACTGAATGATTACACAAAGAATATGTTATTTGAAGTTAGTGAACCCAAAGTATTGTTTCTGTTCACCATGTCCTTCAGGACTTTAGAACTGGTAGATCTCATCCTCCCACACTTAGTTTTTATATAAAGATTAGAGGAGGAAAACAAGTTTCCTGCTTTTTTCAATGCCCAGTTGGGTTTCTTAACTCTGAACAAACTAGTCACTGAATTGGACTAGCTGAATAAACTGAAATGAAGAAAATATTCTCTCTTCACCTACAGAAGAGGCTACTGCTGACAAAAACTTGGGTATCACCTCAACAAACTCTGAGTCCAGGTGCTTTGCCAGCAACAAACCACTGAACAGGTGGAACTTTCTCTAAAATGTGGCAGCAGACATGTACTGCTTAGTATTTAATTTAGATGATTTTAACAGATAATAAATGTATGGCTTAACATAAGTTGACAATTTTAAATAGGCTTACTTTTAAAAAAATAAACCTGTATATAATTTAAATTAAAATAGAAAGGAGTATAATCTCTGTCAAGTCTAGTGTAAAAGTATAATTAGGCAAACCAAAAAAAGAGTATGAAGAGCAACTAACAAAAGACACAAAAACTAACAGCAAAAAATGTTTTTAAGTATTCCAGAAGCAGGAAGCCCGCCAATCAGTGGGGCCATTGGACAACTGAGGTGCTAAAGGAGCACTCAAGGAAGACAATGCCTTTGTGGAGAAGCTAAATGAATTCTTTGCACTGTTCTTCACTGCAGAGGATGTGAGGGGGATTCCCACACGTGAGCCATTCTTTTTAGATTACGCCTCTGACTGGTGTCAATAAAGGAGGTTTTGAACAACCTGATACATTAAGCCGTACTAAGTCACCAGGACCAGATGGTATTCACCCAAGAGTTCTGAAGGAACTCAAGTATGAAACTGCAGAACTACTAACTGTGGTATGTAACCCATCATTTAAATCAGCTTCTGTACCAGATCATTTTTAATTCTAATCCTGTCCTCCACCGTGTTTGGAACCCCTCCCAGCTTTGTGTCATATGCCAATTTTATAAGTGTACTCTCTGCTTTGTTATCTAAGTCTAAGGAAAATATTGAATAGTACTAGACCCAGGACAGATCCCTATATGACCCCATTAGACAAATCCTGGAGTGGTGGGTGAAACTCTGTGGCCTGCGTTGTGCAGGAGGTCAGACTAGATGATCATAATGGTCCCTTCTGACCTAAATATCTATGAATCTATGACTGGAGGAGAGCTAATGTGATGCCAATTTTTTTTTTAAAAGGCCCCAGAGGCAATCCTGGCTATTACTGGCTGGTGAACCTAATTTCAGTACCAGGCAAACTGGATGAAACCATAGTAAAGAACAGACTTATCAGATATATAGTAAAGGGAAATTATGCCTCAAAAGTCTATTATAATTCTTTGAGGAGATCAACAAACATGTGGATAAGGGTGATCCAGTGGATACAGTGTACTTGGACTTTCAGAAAGCCTCTGACAAGGTCCTTCACCAAAGGTTCTTAAGCAAACTAAGCAGTCATGGGATAAGAGGGAGGGTCCTCTTATGGATCAGTAACTGGTTAAAAGACCGGAGGAAAAGGGTAAGAATCAAGTTTTCAGAATGGAGAGAGGTAAACAACGGCAGTTCCCCAGGGATCTGTATTGGGAGCAATGCTGCTCAACATATTCATAAATGATCTGGACAAACGGGTAAATAATGAGGTGGTAAAGTTTGCAGATGGTACAAAATTACTCAAGATAGTTAAGTCCAAAGTTGACTGCGAAGAGTTACAAAGCAATCTCACAAAACTAGGTAACTGGGCAACAAAATGGCAGATGAAATTCATTGTTGATAAATGCAAAGTAATGCACAACTATACATACAAATTGATGGGCTCTAAATTAGCTGTTACCACTCAAGAAAGATCTTGGAGGCACTGCGGATAGGTCTCTGAAAACACCCACTCAACGTGCAGCAGTAGTCAAACAAGCTAACAGAATGTTAGGAACCATTTTGAAAGGGATAGATAATAAGTCAGTAAATGTAATAATGCCTCTATATAAATCTATAGTATGCCCGCACCTTGAATACTGCGTGCAGCTCTGGTCACATCTCAAAACAGATATATGAGAAACGGGAAAGGTACAGAAAAGGGCAACAAAAATGATTAAGGGTATGGAACAGCTTCCATATGAGGAGAGATTAAAAGGACCAGGACTATTCGTCTTGGAAAAGAGATGACTGAGGGGGGGAATATGATAGAGGTCTAAAAATCATGAATGGTGTGGAGAAAGTGAATATGTGGAGAAAGTGTTATTTGTTCCTTTACATAACACAAGAATCAGGGGTCACACAATTAAATGAATAGGCAGCAGGTTTAAAACAAACAAAAGGAAGTACTTCTTCACACAACGCATAGTCAACCTGTAGAACTTGTTGGCACGGGATGTTGTGAAGGCCAAAACTATAACTGGATTCGAAAAATAAATAAATTCATGGAGGATAGGGCCATCAACGGCTATGGTGAAATGGTCAGGGATGCAAACCCATGCTGTGGGTGTCCTAAGCCTCTGACTGCGAGAAGCTGGGAGTGGACGACAGGAAATGAATCATTTGATGACTGCCATGATCCATTCATTCCCTTTGAAGCATCTGGCATTGGCCACTGTGAGAAGACAGGACACTGGGCTAGCCAGACCATTGGTCTGACCCAGTATGGCCATTCTTATGTTCTTACATTCTAAAAAAAATCCAATTTAAAATAAAAAAACCTGATCTTTTTAGTTAAAAAAAAATCAATTTTTTATCCATGCTGGAGGAAGTTATAAGAACCAAGTGTCCTGTTATGTAACAACCTGCCCATATCCCATATTCTCCTAATCGCTCATTTAAATATTAGTTTATGCCATGAAACATGATGGTTTACTTCCTTCCTTCCCAAGGTTTTGGATTATTTCTTCTAAACCTTTCGACTGAAACTGTGGATGGTCTCATAATCCATAGCCGGTTCTGAAGCCGGCTAAGGTCTCAACCTTGATGTCTTGTGACCATGAGTTCCACATGTTAACCCTGAATCACGTAAAACAGTGCTTCCTTCAATCAAGTATTAAATGTGCTACCTTTCAATTTCATTACATGTCACCTTGAACTTGAATTGTGGGAGAATAAACAGGATTTCCGAAGTCACCTTTTCCATGTCATTCACTATGTTGTATACTGCCAAGGATGGCAATAAAAAGGTTTCAGAGTAGCAGCCGTGTTAATCTGTATCCACAAAAAGAAAAGGAGGACTTGTGGCAGCTTAGAGACTAAAAGATTTATTTCGAGCATAAGCTTTCGTGAGCTACAGCCCACTTCATTGGATGCATTCAGTGGAAAATACAGTGGGGAGATTTATACACACAGAGAACATGAAACAATGGGTGTTACCATACACACTGTAACGAGAGTGATCAGGTACGGTGAGCTATTACCAGCAGGAGAGCGGGGGCCGGAGGGGGACCTTTTGTAGTGATAAAAGGTTGACATTTCCAGCAGTTGACAAGAACGTCTGAGGAACAGCAGGGTGGGGGGCAGGGAGGAATAAACATAGGGAAATAGTTTTACTTTGTGTAATAACCCATCCACTCCCAATCTTTATTCAAGCCTAAGTTAATTGTATCCAGTTTGAAAATTAATTTCAATTCAGCAGTCTCTTGTTGGAGTCTGTTTTTGAAGTTTTTTTGTTGAAAAATTGCAACTTTTAGGTCAGAAATCGAGTGACCAAAGAGACTGAAGTGTTCTCCGACTGGTTTTTGAATGTTATAATTCTTGACGTCTGATTTGTGTCCATTTATTCTTTTACGTAGAGACTGTCCAGTTTGACCAATGTACATGGCAGAGGGGCACTGCTGGCACATGATGGCATCTATCACATTGGTAGATGTGCAGGTGAACGAGCCTCTGATAGTGTGGCTGATGTGATTAGGCCCTATGATGGTGTCTCCTGAATAGATATGTGGACACAGTTGGCAACGGGCTTTGTTGCAAGGATAGGTTCCTGGGTTAGTGGTTCTGTTGTGTGGTTGCTGGTGAGTATTCGCTTCAGGTTGGGGGGCTGTCTGTAAGCAATGACTGGCCTGTCTCCCAAGATCTGTGAGAGTGATGGGTAGTCCTTCAAGATAGGTTGTAGATCCTTGATGATGGTTTGGAGAGGTTTTAGTTGGGGGCTGAAGGTGACGGCTAGTGGCATTCTGTTATTTTCTTTGTTGGGCCTGTCCTGTAGTTGGTGACTTCTGGGTACTCTTCTGGCTCTGTCAATCTGTTACTTCACTTCAGCAGGTGGGTATTGTAGTTGTAAGAATGCTTGATAGAGATCTTGTAGGTGTTTGTCTCTGTCTGAGGGGTTGGAGCAAATGTGGTTGTATCGTAGAGCTTGGCTGTAGACAATGGATCGTGTGGTGTGGTCTGGGTGAAAGCTGGAGGCATGTAGGTAAGCATAGTGGTCAGTAAGTTTCCAGTATAGCGTGGTGTTTATGTGACCATCGCTTATTAGCACTGTAGTGTCCAGGAAGTGGATCTCTTGTGTGGACTGGTCCAGGCTGAGGTTGATGGTGGGATGGAAATTGTTGAAATCATGGTGGAATTCCTCAAGGGCTTCTTTTCCAGGGGTCCAGATGATGAAGATGTCATCAATGTAGCGCAAGTAGAGTAGGGGCATTAGGGGACAAGAGCTGAGGAAGCGCTGTTCTAAGTCAGCCATAAAAATGTTGGCATACTGTGGGGCCATGCGGGTACCCATGGCAGTGCCGCTGATTTGTAGGTATACATTGTCCCCAAATGTGAAACAGTTATGGGTGAGGACAAAGTCACAAAATTCAGCCACCAGGTTTGCCGTGACATTATCGGGGATACTGTTCCTAACGGCTTGTAGTCCATCTTTGTGTGGAATGTTGGTGTAGAGGGCTTCTACATCCATAGTGGCTAAGATGGTGTTTTCACGAAGATCACCGATGGATTGTAGTTTCCTCAGGAAGTCGGTGGTGTCTCGAAGATAGCTGGGAGTGCTGGTAGCGTAGGGCCTGAGGAGGGAGTCCACATAGCCAGACAATCCTGCTGTCAGGAGACTGCTGAATTGGAATTAATTTGCAAACTGGATACAATTAACTTAGGCTTGAATAAAGACTGGGAGCGGATGGGTCATTACACTAAGTAAAACTATTTCCCCATGTTTATTCCCTTTCCCCCCCTGCTGTTTCTCAGATGTTCTTGTCAACTGCTGGAAATGGCCCACCTTGATTATCGCTACAAAAAGATTTCCCACTCCCCCCCCGCCCCGCTCTCCTGCTGGTAATACCTCACCTTACCTGATCACTCTCGTTACAGTGTGTATGGTAACACCCATTGTTTCATGTTCTCTGTGTAAATAAATCTCCCCACTGTATTTTCCACTGAATGCATCCGATGAAGTGAGCTGTAGCTCACGAAAGCTTATGCTCAAATAAATTGGTTAGTCTCTAAGGTGCCGCAAGACCTCCTTTTTTTAATAAAAAGTATGTATGCAGTGTTGTCACAGGCCTGCTCATCCCAGGATACTAGAGAGACAAGGTGTGTGAGGTAATATCTTTTATTGGACCAACTTTTGCTGGTGACAGAGACAAGCTTTTGAGCTTACACAGAGCTCTTCTTCAGGTCTGGGCCCAGAAAACTTGTCTCTCACCAACACAAGCTGATCCAATAAAAAAATATCACCCCACCCACCTTGTCGCTCCAATATCCTGGGACCAACACAGCTGCAGCAACACTGCATAAGCCTCTTTGCACAGTTAAAGGTAACTGCTGAAGCAAGAGATCTGAGCTCAGCAGAAGAAGGGAGGTCTCTAAAATGTTGGAACAGAGTGGTATGTGTGACGTTGCACCCCATAATGCTTTATGGAAATATGCTTATGAAAGTAAAAATGACATAACTGGAATATGTTTTACGCTAGATATAACATGTAACATATCTCTGTAAAGGTTATGATCTACTGGACATATTCATCCTATTTGTATGCATGTATCATTTTTGTATTCGAAGTTATGAATATTTGCAATGTACTTGTTTAATTTTAAGTAGCCTCAGTGAAGCAGTTGGTCAGCTTCCTGAGGAAAGACCATTCTCAGTAAGTGCCCAATCAAGAAACACTTAAGCTAACACTGAACTTGGAGACATCAGTCCACATCTGAGCTTTCCTGGGATGTGGCCTGGCTGGTAAGGAACTGAGTCATTCATGAACATGTAACTTGCCCATGTGACTCCAAAACTCCATCTTGGAGCTGGATTCTGGATAGGAGAGAGGAGGGGGGTCCCCACCCACAAGAGAAAGTCTATTTAAGCCCCTGGGAGACCCCTCCATTTGGTCTTCAGCTGGCTCAAGAGATAGCCTCTCCACCCCCAAAGGATATCTGAAAGAGACTGGAACAAAGGACAGTGTGAGTGATTGCTGGACCCAGACTAGAAGGAGGCTAGTCTGTAAAAGAAGCTACTGGAACATCTCTAAGGGTGAGATTTCATCTGTAATCACTTTCTTACTGTATTAGGCATAGACTTGCACGTTTTATTTTACTTTGTTTGGTAATTTACTTTGTTCTTTCTGTTATTACTTGGAACCACTTAAATCCTACTTTTTGTATCTAATAAAAAGCACTTTTTACTTATTAATTAACCCACAGCATGTATTAATACCGGGGGGGGCCAAACAGCTGTGCATATCTCTCTATCGATGTTTCAGAGGGCGAACAATTCGTGAGTTTACCCTGTATAAGCTTTATACAGGGTAAAAGGATTTATTTGGGGTTTGGACCCCATTGGGAGCCGGAAATCTGAGTGTTGGAGACAGGAACACTTCTTAAGCTGTTTTCAGCTAAGCTTGCAGCTTTTGAGGGACGTGGTTCAGACCTGGGGCTGTGGTTGTAACAGGCAAGCGTGTCTGGCACAACCAGGCAGGGTTCTGAAGTCCCAAGCTGCTAGGGAAAACAGGCTGAGAGGTAGTCCCAGCACATCAGTTGGCAGTTCTCAGGGGGGTTTCTGTGACCAAACCGGTCACAGTATGTTCACACTTTCCGAACACCTCCTTGCTTTGAAATGGGTTCCATCCCCATATAGTAAGGCATGGAATCTCACAGTGCAGAGCTCTGACGACAGCATCATAAAAAATAAAGCCACTTACTGGATTTAAACTAGCTGAGCTCAAGCAGCTTCCATAATGTGGCCCACAGAACCTCTTGGAGACAATCCCACACCTTTACTGAGACATCTGCAATGCCGGGTTAATTGAAAAGGTAAAGATAAACTCAGCTTTAGTGCAGTGAAGAGACTGTTTAGTAACCTTTATCCATTTTATATCTTAGCTGTTTTCTTTTCTCTAATAAAAGGCTTTCTTTTTGCTAGCAGTGAATCCTCTTCATTGCCTTCAGACTCCAGTTCATGCTGAAGTTCCATCTGGCCTCCCGCATGTTTACAGCTCCTTCAATTTTAGGGTGAGCTGCAAATTTGATCCTGCCTGAGTTTGTGCTGAAGAAACGACTAACAAAAGAGGATATGAAGCAGCCACGTAAGTTGGAGAATGATGCGTAATTTTAAAATCAGTTTGTATAAGCACCTCTGGAAAAACTAAAGCATCCTGAACTGAATTAATATTTGTGAAGCAACATCACTGCTTTACCATATGCTTCACCATAATTACAGAAGTAGCTTCATGGACCACAGTTTCAGAAGCTCTGATTTACACAGTGATCAAACCAGACACCAGGTCTCACAAACTGATAGGCCCACCACCAAGAACATTAGGAAAAGATGAGCTTTGAAGTGAGGGAAAGTTAATCGGATACCATGATCTGGTAGCTGTGAATTCTGGTAAACAGAAAAGGCTGCATGTTGCATACTCTTCATTTCACTTAAACAAGAGTGTTAAAATACACAGCAGCAATGGAAAGGAGGTTTCCCATGATGTATATCTTTTTGCAAGAATCCATTTCCATATCACGCAGGAATGCTTGGTGCACTGCCATGCCTGGAGTCACCTGCACCCTTCTTGTGACATCAGCCTTCCACAAGATTACACCTCAATCGTTGGGAAGTTATTTGCTCAACAATAACCTCTTCCAGTTGGGGAAGCCACATATTGCCTTTGAGGTCTACTAACTTTATGGCCTACATTTTCTAACCTGGGTGCTTACATTTAGGCTCCTAAATAAAGAACTGATTTTCAGTGGTTTCACACAACTGCCCAGCTCCTACGGAAGTCCGCAGGAGCTCACCATTTTCAAAAATCATACCTCTTCTGCTTAGGTGCTTAAATATGGATTTAAAAGACTAACTAATTACCCAATGTTGAAAAATTTGGCCTCCAGAGTGTTAATGGCTATACTTGCAATAAATCTGTTTCTTGCAACTACCATGAATAAAAAAAAAAGGGGGGGAAATCATCAAGTACTTAAACCCCTGGATGCTCCAGCGAGGAGTTTCTTTTAAACCACCTGAAGACTTAACAAGATTTACTGCAAATATCTATAGATTTCTTTAGTCTCCATGTAAAACAGGGTTTGGTTGGAGGGGAAGGGGCGTAGGGGTAAGATTATATTCTCCTGCAGCCTCGGAATCCCAGATACACTAGTTCATAAAAAACAACAAAAGGAAAAGTGGCTGGCTCACTACAAAAGCAATTTTCCCTCTCTTGGTATTGACATCTCCTCCTCCATTACTGGGGGTGGACAACATCCACCCTCACTGAATTGGTCATGTCAACACTGATTCTTCCCTTGTAAATTAACTCCCTTCTCTTCATGTGTCAGTATATTTATGCCTGCATCTGTAATTTTCACTCCATGCATCTGAAGTGGGTTTTTTACCCACAAAAGCTTATGCCCAAATAAATCTGTTAGTCTTTAAGGTGCCACCGGACTCCTTGTTGTATTTGTGGATACAGACTAACACAGCTACCCCTCTGATACTTAACACAAGGAAACTGGGGATTCACAGACCAATGTAATTTCATTATGCTAGTGCAGTAATCTGTGAAAAATAAACTACATAACTTGAAAAGTAAATTTATTGAAATAGAAAGAACATAAAATCTAAGGGCTTTTCTATGTAGTAGGTTAATCCACCCTAGAGGGGTGTCAGGTCTAGCGTGCGGCACTCTAACCGGCCCGCATGGAGCCTGATGGTGCAAATTATTGTAGTCCTGTTTGAAACAGGAGGACATTAACACTCACTAGGGAACTCCTAGTGCAAACCAGCAGGATCCCGACAGGCCAGTTAGTGCACAGTATGCTAGTGTGCATTAGAAGTTACACCCCTCTAGTGCAATGGAATACACCATGTACACAAGCCCCACAATATTATTTTTAAAACTGCCCTTTTGTTTTTTGTTATGACGGTGATCCTTTGCAAAGAGAAAAAACAGTAAAAACTATGAGAACCATTTGTTATTGTTGTACTTTATGGCGTAGATTGCTGTATAATCTCTAAACAAAACATGTTGCACCATGACTCAGTGACAACCTGGAACACAAATCCTTTTGCTTATCTCAGCCCAAGAGACAATCCTGTTGCTCTAACAGAGCCTCAAGGGAGGCTGTCTGTCTGTCTTTGGGTGTGATGGGGAATATGGGGAGCAGATGCCTGTTGAAACTTTGCTTATACAGGAAGGTATCTGAGGCAGCTCTCCAATCAGACCATGCTTAAACTTAGCTAGGTGGGAGAGACCTGTTCTAGAAAGAGGTTTTGTCTTTATAGCATGGGCCTGGGGTCAGAGTGAAGTAGAAGTCAGGTAACTGTATAAACACTACGATGTATGGAACAGAGGCGAATGTACCTAACAAACTCTTCCCATTTCACTGGGGTTGAAAGACAGAGGTCCTTTAATGGCCTGTTTGCTTTGCAAGAGAGCAAGAATGGTTGTGACTAGGGTGCAAATTTTTAAAATAAGTTGTTTTTTAAATCTGTTTTGAAGCAAAAAATCAGTGTGTCTGGGAACCCTGCCATAGAGAGCATCTCATACCAAGGAATTATTAGGTATTTTGCAGCATGGCAGAACTGCTACCTCTGCTAGTGTGAAATGGTCTATATTACTAACAACTTGAAGCTCCTGAAGTAAACATCCAAGTTTTTTCAAAAGCTGCCAGTTCACTGAAAAGTAGAATACAATAGAAAATTGCTCTGTTAGAATAGACTGATGCAATAAATACACAAGTGTTTTCTGTAACTCATGCCAAAATATTTCATCCAACCAATGGTGCACTTAATTGTAAGTATCTGTTAGAGAACTGGACCTATTAAGCACAGTTTGCACAATCATATGAGTCATCTTTGCAAAATTCATGAAAGATAACCAGCCCAGGCACAATCTGTGGGCCCAGCTTCTCAATTATGGGAGTCAGTGTAAACAGATATTATTTACCCTGGTTCAGTGATGGGGTGTAGTTTTGCAAATGTTAAATATTTATTAGATTTCTACTCTGTGAGCTGTGATAAGCATTACTCCCACTTACCAAACTGTAAAGTTGATAGCTCTTCTCGGTTTATTACAGTAAACTTAATGTAGTGACGTTTATCATCACCAGCAGCAGACTGCCCCTTAGCACAAGTATCCAAATGTTTCACCATAAATACTATGCAGTAGAAAAAAATCTAACCTCTTGGTGTAGATGGGTTAAAAAAAAAAAGGCCTGACATTGGGCTAGTGGTCAAGAGATTTTTTTTAAAACTAACACAGAGGCAGACTTTTTCCTGCGCTATTTTCAATACGCAATAGTTTAAGAGATGCATCCACTGTACTACTGCTGGGCGCAAGCCTTCTCCCTTTGTGTCAACGTCAAAACCAGAAATAACTTCAATGGGAGCAAGAGAGGCTGATTAATTGTAACTCATGTGACACCACTCAAACCTATTAACAAATATGTCATTTTCAATGCCCCTAAAATTTTACATTAATGGATGCCCCATTCACACAGCTTGTTAGCAGCTTAAACCAGTGAACAGCTCACCTTGAATTTGACCAGAAGACAAGTGACTGGTTTTCCTGGCATTTGCTGCAGGCAAATCCATACTAAACTGCTCAGCAGTCAAGTATTCATCTGCTCTGTCCCGGTTGGCAGGACACTTGTTCCTTTTCTTATGTTTGTTCTTCCATACCTCCTCTTCGTCCTTTTCTTCAGACCCAGAAGATTTCTGCAGAGAAGTGCCTTGCCTCAGACTGTTCAATGTTACTCTCCCACCCAAGGCATCACTCACTTTTAACAAGTCAGTTGCCGGTCCAGGCTGTTTTACGTAATAATCTTCCTCTGCTTCACGGTTTCCTTCTCGACCAATGCTGGGATCTCTTTCATGAGGCCGTCTGTTAGCAAAGACTTGGCTTTTATCTTCATTCAGTTTCTCAAATCCTACAAATGCAGGCTGTTCCAACTGAGATGTTTGGATTGGTGAATAGCTATGTGCATTCAAGCCATTTCTTGCCAGAGCTTCTCTCATCATACCTCTCTTCACAGAGGGTTCTACATCCAAATTGGAGTCATTGAGGCTGCTCTCTTCTAGCTGTATCTTCTGTGCAATGTGATTTAAATAGGATCGGAATCTACCGCTATGGTGCTTTTGCACAAGCCTGGCATAAGCATTCTTCTGGGGCAGAGCAGGCTTGCTTAATCCATCTTTGGTAATTTGGGAAGAAGCACCTTTCACAAATCCCAGCTGATCCATATTCCAGTAATATGCCCAGACTTTAACGTGTTGTAAACAAACACAGGGGGGGAAAGGGTTATTGTCTCAAAACAAAGGATCAAAGAACTGATTACATTAGCAAAGATGTGAAAAAGTTTATTGAACGAGGATTTCTTGATCTTTAAAAAATTCCAAGGTGATGAATAGTTCAGATTTTACTGTAGTATTACCATATCAGAAGCTACACTATATTAAATTACTATCAGTAATCCAGGAGTGATCAAACTATGGTCTGCAGACCACATCCGGCTATAATCCATCCAAAATAAGAGACTTGGGCCAAATGATTACATTCCAATTCTGAATGATTCCTTTAATCCTCTCTTCCTTGCCTCTGATAAATCTTGGCAAATTAGGGCAGCAACCGATGGACGTATCAGATGTACCAAATTAGATGTATCAGAAGTAAAATTTGATCATGTCCATGTCAGTCTCTCCAAAAATAACTGCATCCTTACTGAATTGTTTAGATGCTTCAACAACAAGGACATATCTCTTGTCACTTTGTTTCCTGTAAGCAAAAAATAGTTTCTTATTTTCTACTGTGACTGACAACAGGTAGGCCTTTGAAGCCACACTACATGAGGGCTTTGCGTCAGATTCTAAGACTGTCCACTCCAGTGTCTCTTTCCACATATAAATGTACTTTCAATACAATAGGCATACAGTGAACTCACTAGTATAACTGAACATCTTGCAAAGGCTCATCAGTTTTTGGTGTACAAGGTAGATAAGCTTGTTGTTTTCACCATGACTAATTTCTCTAGAAGACATTACTACCTCCGCTTTGATGGCAGCAGGGTGAAGTGTATAAGGATCGAGTATCTTTCACTCTCATTTCAGCTGCTCTAGCTTCTGAGCCGCAGAACTGAAACAGAGTCAGGTATGTTTCACCAAGCTATTACTCCACAAAGCTATAGGCAGAGACACAGTAAAACCATTAATTGGTAGAATGCCCACATGCAAAGTTCAAAGCAGTAAACGATATAATGGAGCCCAACACTGGAGCATCTCCACAGTGTTTGCTGCATTCTGCAGCGTTCCAGAAAAAGCTTTAAAAAATACTATTTTTTCCTCTCGCTCCAAATTTCTCACAACTTGACATGGTATTTAACTGTTCCAAATCAAACTATAGCGGCCACAAACATGTGACCTCACCTGAACGATTCATTTGCTGAGGTGTGAATTTGACAGCCTAGCTGGGACCACTTGGATGCTAAAATTGGCAAATACTGGAATCTAACAAACAAACATGAAGTCAGAAACACTGTCTTTATGAACTTTTCCCCACACCTCTTTCCACAGTCTAGGGCTCTGCGTAGGTGTTCCCCAGAACAGGACTTCCTTGGCACAAAGCTTCCACTGGGGAAAATGGGTTCCCTCTCTCCCCTCCATACTGTAATTTTTCCTCTCAGTTGCCCATCCTCTTCCCCACTGTAGTAGTTACAATGAGAATAGGCATGTTGGCTTTTTCTTCTTTCTGCAAGCTGCCGGCACCTACAGCACTGCTTAGGCACAGGGTGCCCAACAGAGACTGAGGTTTGTGGAACTACGTTTCTCCACAGTGTGCTGACTTTTGCCCTTTCGGAGTAAGAGTATACATAGCAACTTGATTTACTGAAGAAATTGAGCAAGTATGTGAATAGTCTTCACAATGCAATACAAAGTGAAAATAAATCCCGGCATAAACAGGAAAAATTCCCTGTGCGGTTTTGCATCTCTTCCTAAAATTTTCCATTTACCCTGGCATAGGTAAGGCTTTTCTACTTGACTGCAAGATTATCTTACCATCAGAGTTATTATAAAAACCCTCAAAAAGGTAGGTCTACACCACTGGTTCTCAAATTGGGGGTCCCTCAGGGGATCACGAGGTTATTACATGGGGGTCGTGAACTGTCAGCCTCCACCCGAAACCCCACTTCACCTCCAGCATTCACAATAGTGCTAAATATAAAAAAAATTAATTTATAAGGCAGGGGTCACACTCAGAGGCTTGCTGTTTGAAAGGGGTCACCAATACAAAAGTTTGAGAACCACTGGTCTACACTGCAAGAATTAGTGACAAATCTTACGAGTTCCTTAAGATGTTATAATTCCTCATCAGTGCAGTTTTCTCCTGTCCTTGCCTATGAGTAGCAGCAGAGACTCAGACCTCTCCTGAGTGAGATGCAGTTAGAGGTGGGCAAAAGGGGTCGAGAGCATCCCCAGTTCCAGCAGCCAGGAGGGAGAGGGGAAAAAAGAAACATTTTGCAGAAGGCAGGTGGGAAGATTCCTCCACTTCTCCCAACAGCCAGGGAAGGACGTTCCAAACTTAATACACCTACCAGTCAGAATTCAGTATGAAAGTTGCATGGGTTATTTTAAAATAATGGGATGTGTACCACTACTGGCCTTCAACATTATTGCACCAACTTATAAACGCAAGATTCTTACAATAGCATCAGTAAAGGGTTAAAAATGTGCATTGCATATTTTCAGCAATGCAACACACTAATTACAACAAAATACTGGGCATTAAAGATTGAAGCTCTTTAGTTTCATCTCTAGATTTCATAACAGGGCTGGCTAAGTGGCTGTGGACCAATCCCTTAACTTCTAGGTCTTGCCAGTAAAGCAGGGATACCAACATGTGGGGCAGCAATGAGTGGAAAGTGCTTTGAGATCCCAAGTTGGAAGGCAACAGAAAAAGCTAGTGATACTTTAAGTAGCAGCGGGTTAAAGGGAACCCAACAAGATAATTCCTTGATCAAATTTAATCTCGGAAACAGGGAGCTCATTGCATCTGCCCCTTATTACAATGGGAAACTAGATCCACCCATGAGAGCAGGCTGGAGCAACACGCGTCGCAGGCCAAGGCGTTGAACAACCAGAGTCTTTGTGATGGCCACACGCTAGGGGACAGCGGCACACGCTGCGCCGTGCCAGCCGGGCGCAGGGCAGAGGTCGAGGCCCGTAAAGGGGCGACTAGCTCAGCCTCGGCCAGGGGCTACTGGGGTGAGGGGATGGCGAGAAAAACGAGACCCGTTCCCCAGCTACCGAATCGTCTCGGCCCCGCAAGCCGGGCCGGGGGCCAGGGGCCAGCGAGCGGGGCCCCGCGCCAGCTCGGAGCGGCGGGGAAGAGGCGGCCCCGCTGGGAGCCGCCCGCTCTCCGCTAGACGCCGGGGCCGGGGCCGGGGCCTGGAGCCCAGCGCGCCCGGCGCAACGCCCGAGCTTCAGCGGGCCGGGACCAGCAGCGGCGGGGGGCTGCAGCTGGCCCCGGGGGAGCCCCCACAGGGGCGGTGGCTGGGCCCGGGGGTCCCGCCGGCCCCGTCACTCACCGGCCGGGCCGCTCCCCCACCGCGCCGCTCCGTGCCGTTTAAATGTCCCAGCTGAGCCGAGCGCCTCCCTCTCTCCTTCCGGGGCAGAGGTCGCCTACGGGCCGCAGCAGGGGCCAGAAAGCCGCGCGCGCGAAGCCAACCCCTGTCTTCTTGGATGGGGAGGGGGGAGGGAGGAGCCACTCAGCCCCTCCCACCCCCATGAATGGGGTCATGCTTATCCTCCACCTGTAGGAGTCGCCCAGGAGCTCAGTGGGGCCCTCACCCCTCCCAAGTATGGGGGAGGGGTCCTTACCCCCCACCCAAATCTGGGGGGTTTCAGGGGGGGAGTCATAGTCACCCAGCTTGCAGGGGGGTTAGTGAGGCTTCCCCGCACCCCCTTTCCCCACCCCCAGCCCCATCTCCCCACACACTCCCCACCCCCTTCCACATACATTCCCCACACCCAGCCCCTTCACCACACCCTCCCCACCCTCTTCCACACACATTCCCCACACCTAGCCCCATCACCACACACTCCCCACCCTCTTCCACACACACTCCCCTCCTCCCCACACCCAGACCCATCTCCCCACCCTTTCCACACACTCCCCCGCCCCCCCCCCCGATGCCTAGCCCCATCACCACATACTCCCCGCCCTCTTCCACACACACTCTCCTCCTCCCCACACCCAGACCCATCTCCCCACCCCTTCCACACACACTCCCCTCCCCATGCCCAGCCCCATCTCCACACACTTCCCCCACCCCACCCCCCGCCCTTCCACACACACTCTCCTCAGGCTGCAGGCTCTTGGCAGGGAATCTTTTCAATGGAATTTCACTGGGCCACTTTCCTGCTCCAGCCCTAAACCGCAGCATGGGGGATTCCCAGCCCGTGAGCTGCAGAGATCCAACTGTTGGTTTTCATGCTGCTTGGGCTTGCCGCTGTCTCTTGCTACCAGATATCAGACACAAGAGAGTTATTCAGAAATCCCGCTAAGAAAAGCTCTTTTGGGCAGGGCCCATCTTTCGGTTCTGTGTTTGTACGGCACGTAGCCCAACCGGCTGCTGGTCTGTGAGCGAGGCGCCTTGGCACCGCCACAATACAAATAACCAACACCACCCAACAAACACTGCTGCTCGGCAAAGTGTTCTACAAAACTCATCCACCTCTTCCACCCCCTCCCCATCAGCCTCCCACCACTGGGGCACGACAGCAGCACAAGCCTGTCCTCTCATTCCATTCTGAAGGTTAAACGTCTCAATTATTTCAATAATCGAGAGACTCTCTAAGGGCAGGCCCAGTGGGTTGTGGTTAGCACTCTCTCTTGCCACGGGAGAGGTACAGATTAGAAGGCCAGCCCTAGTCCCTTCCTCCCCAGCCTCCAAAGGGCTCAGAATTCTGCAGAGGGTGCCAGCCCCAGAAAGGTTGCAGCCCCACATCACGTTGCTCTGAAGCAAGTTAAGCTGCCAAGCTAGTATGATAGGCTCCACAGGGCCCTCCAAGGAAGCTTGCAAGGGATGTAGGGATAAATAAGGGGCAGGCTCATCCTGAAGGTGTCAGGTTGGAGAGCTGGTTCTGGGAGATCAGATTTAGGGAGCATGGGAGAGACTGGGCAGTTGAAGGCTCTCCTAGAGTAACGGAGAGGCATTGGGTTAAGGGTGTGTTGTGTCCTTGCTCTTACCACATGGACAACTGGGTTCAAAATAACCATGTTACAGTTCGCGGTCATGCTGGAAGGGCATAACGAGTGGGGTCCCGCAGGGATCAGTTCTGGGTCTGGTTCTGTTCAATATCTTCATCAGTGATTTAGATAATGGCATAGAGAGTACACTTATAAAGTTTGCAGACAATACCAAGATGGGAGAGGTTGCAAGTGGTTTGGATAGGATTATATAATTGAAAATGACCTGGACAAACTGGAGAACTGGTCTGAAGTAAATAGAATGAAATTCAATAAGGACAAATACAAAGTACTCCACTTAGGAAGGAATAATCACTTGCACACATATAAAATGGGACATGACTGCCTAGGAAAGAGTACTGCGGAAAGGATCTGGGGGTCATAGTGGAACACAAGCTAAATATGAGTCAACAGTGTAACGCTGTTGCAAAAAAAAGTGAACATCATTCTGGGATGTATTAGCAGGATTGTTGTAAGCAAGTCACAAGAAGTAATTCTTCCGCTCTACGCCATGCTGATTAGGCCTCAACTGGAGTATTGTGTCCAGTTCTTGGTGCCACATTTCAGGAAAGATGTGGACAAATGGGAGAAAGTCCAGAGAAGAGTAACAAAAATGATTAAAGGTCTAGAAAACATGATCTATGAGGGAAGATTGAAAAAATTGGGTTTGTTTAGTCTGGAGAAGAGAAGAGTGAGAGGGGACATGAGAACAGTTTTCAAGTACATAAAAGGTTGTTACAAGGAGGAGGAGGGAGAAAAATTGTTCTTCTTAACCGCTGAGGATAGGACGAAAAGCAATAGGCTTAAATTGCAGCAAGGGAGGGGTAGGTTTAGGTTGGACATTAGGAAAAACTTCCTAACTGTCAGAGTGGTTAAGCCCTGGAATAAATTGACATGGGAGGTTGTGGAATCTCTATCATGAGGGATTTTTAAGAGCAGGTTAGATGGTCTAGATGATACTTAGTCTTGCCATGAGTGCAGGAGACTGGACTAGATGGCCTCTCGAGGTCCCTTCCAGTCCTACGATTTTATGTTTACTAACTATATACAAACAGACAAGGCTCAGCTGCATATATATACCGCTGCTCTGGTAGGTTCTGGTGGTTTCTGCAACAGAAGGTAAGAAGGCCCACTGAGCAGCTCCCAAACTATTTAAAATGACACTACACAACTCCTCTGTACTATATGGTGTGTATCCCTAAGGAGGGATGGACTATAGGTGCGTCTACACTACCCACCGGATTGGCGGGCAGCGATCGATCCAGCGGGGGTCGATTTATTGCATCTAGTCTAAATGCAATAAATCAATCCCCGAGCGCTCTCCCATCGACTCCTGTACTCCACCGCCGCAAGAGGTGCAAGCCGAGTTGATGGGGGAGCTGCAGCAGTCGACTCACCGTAGTGAAGACGCCACAGTGAGGAGATTTAAGTACATCGACTTCAGCTACATTATTCATGTAGCTGAAGTTGCGTAACTTAGATAGATTTCCCCCCCCCCCCCCCCAAGTGTAGACCAGGGCTATGTAGGCTGAAGGCAAGGACAGACAGTAGAAGGCTGGCTGACCAGCTGAATGCATTGAAACCAGAACAAAATCTAGGTTTCTCTCCAATGTGCTAGGGCCCAAGGTGGAGCGAAGAGGAAATTCTTACACTGAGGGCCAAAGGAATGGAGCAATTCACACCTCTCTTGCCTGGATCCTGAAATCATTGGGAGGTAAGTGCCTAAGGGCTTGTCTTCACATACAGTGCTACAACTGTAGTGCTTAGTGAAGACACTACTACACCGATGAGAGAGCGTCGGCATAGTTAATCCACCTCCCCAAGAGGTGGTAGCTAAGGTGTCAGGAGAAGCCCTCCCATCGCCATAGCACTGTCCGCTCCGGGGGTTAGGTCAGTATAACTACATCCCTCAGGGGGGTGGATTTTTCACACCCCTGAGCAACGTAGTTATACTGACATAGGTCTGTAGTGTAGACCTGAACTAAGTACCTTGGAAGATCTGAGCCTTTGAGTTTATTTCAGTCTCGCTGGCTGCAGACAACCCTGCATCAACTCACAGTCCAACATTTATCTTTATAGTCTGAAGATAAAAGCCTCATTTTGGCTACATTTTAATTCGAGTATACATAGGGGATGCCAAAAAACCAAATTTGAAGGATCCCTGTCAGAAACCACCAAGCATTAGATGCAGCCATGTCCTTCCCAACACACTGCAGAGGCGGTGCAGGGAAGCTTTTGATGAAGCTACCCAGCACTTACAGTGGTGTAATAGAGAAAAGAATTCAGATCCCAGGCTCTGATTTCCTGGGCCATTAGATTCTACCAGTGCTACAGAAAGAGAATGTGCAAACCTTATGGAGAGAGGGTGATTGCACCACTCGGGAGGCCCTGGACAATTAGGACCCCGTCCTCTTGAATTCAAGTCCGTGAGAGCTTTGCATTGACTGCAGTGGCAGTAGGGTCCGGCCCCCTCAAGTGCTGTCGATTTTTAGTTCCGTGGGGCAGGGACCATCTTTTTGTGCTGTTTGTACAGCACCTAGCACACCTAGGTCCCAGTCCATGACTGGGGCTCCTAGGAGCTATGGTAATACTAGTAGTAATAATTTTGAGCTCTGACGAGCATATTATTCAGAAGGAAAATGACAGCAAAACAGAGCTTTACAGGGGAACGTGTTGTCAAGTGAAGGGAGAAATAGGGGGTTACATAGAGAGTTTCAGCGGAAGCCCCAATAGGGTGGCAAACTACATTCAAAACAACATTACAGGTCAGAGCCAAAGCTGGACTGCACCCTGCCATGGCTGGAATTCCAAGGAGCACCAAGGTGCGGGTGAAACTTGACAGACCACATGTGCTGCATGACTCCAACACGGCATGGGGAGTGAAGGACACAGTTCCATCCTTGATTGGTAACTATCAGCTTAAGTCAGACCTTACGAGCAGAGGGACAGCATGGTTGGGTGCTTAAAGCATGGGAGAGGGTCAGGAGATGTAAGTTTGAGTCCCCACTTCACCACAGGCTCCGTCTGTGACCACTTCTCTCTACAGTACTGTTATATAGGGTCCAACTGAGATCCAGGGCCCATTGTGCTGGGTGCAGTACAAATGGTTAGCAAGAGACAGGCCTTAGCCTGGAAGAGTTACCAGTTATAATATCTCTGTGCTTAGCTTTTCTGTACCTGAGCTCCCCTATTGTCAAAAGGGGATATGGCAGGATTGCGAGACTCATTTTAGAATCATAGAACCATAGAGTTAGAAGGGAGCACAAGGGTCATCTAGTCTAACCCCCTGCCAAGATGCAGGATTTGTTGTGTCTAAACCCTCCAAGACAGATGGCTCCAGCCTCCTTTTGAAAACCTCCAGCGAAGAAGCTTCCACGACCTCCCTAGGGAGAAGCAGTTGAGTCTATTTACCACTCCTCTAATTTGCGTCATCTGCAAACCTTATCACTGTTGATTTTATTATTTCTTCCAGGTCATTAATGAAAATGTTAACAGTCTAGGGCCAAGAACCAATCCCTGCAGGACCCAAGTTGAAACACACTTATTCTATGACGATTCCTCATTTACAATTACAATTTGAGAGTTATCAGTTAATCCGTATAATGTGTGCCATATTAATTTTATATTTTTCTAGTTTTATAAATCAAAATGTCATGTGGTACCAAATCCAATGACCTATAGAAGTCTAAGCATATTACATCAATACTATTACCTTTATCAACCAAACTTGTAATCTCATCAAAAAAGATAAAGTTAATTTGACAGGATCCATTTTCCATAAACTATATTGAATGGCATAAATTATATTATTCTCATTTAATTCTTTATTAATTGAATCCCATATCAACCACTTGATTATCTTGTACAGGATTGATGTCAGACCAGTAGACCTATAATTATCTGCGTCATCCCATTTACCCTTTTTAAATGTTAGCATAACATTAGCTTTCTTCTAGAACTTTCCTGCTGTTCCAAGACTTATTGAAAATCAATATTAATGGTCCAGCCAACTCCTCAGCCAGCTCTTTTGAAACTCTTGGGTACAAGTTCTCCAGATCAACTGATTTAAAAGTGTATACTTTAGTACTGCTGTTTAACATCCTTCCACGATACTAGTGGAATGGAAAGAGTTCTGATGTAATGTCTTTTTCCCCCAAACACAGAACAGAAATATTTATTGAACTCTTCTGCCTTTTCTGTATTATTGATAGTTCTCCCATTTCCATCAAATAATTTTGTGGGGTTCCGAGCTCCTCCTGTGGAAGGAGCTGAAGCAGAGCTAAGAGTTATTACTACAGGAATGCAGATTGGATTACAACAAAAGACTAACTGTGTGGGCTGTAAGGCACGTTAGAGGTATGAATTGAACATCACAGGGTTTAAATCTGCTCCAAACACAAGATGAGAAAATTCTTCCTTGAAATAAACCAGCATAGACAATAGAAAACAACACCCCTTCTCCCCACCACAGTAAATTCCTCCTCCACCGTGGCACACAGCGTGGGGAGGACACAACAAGTCATTACCCACAAGCCAGGGGCACAAGTAAGATGGACAGAAAAATGAGGGAAATGTAGTTTTAGATTGATGACAAACTCACCATCAGGCCTGGCCAGGAAGGAGGTCAGAGGGTTATCTTTGATGCTGTGCTATAGAGGCCAGGTCCCACACACACTGAAGTCAGTTTTCCATTAATCTCAATGGGATTCAGCTGGTCCTGTAATACAGTCTTACCTCTATGGTCACCAGTTTAAAGCCCAGGTCAGTGAAAGCTTGAAGTTCTTCCCACCTGATGGCGGTTTGGTTTCCCCATATAACAGGAGATGGATATCTCAGTGCCATTCGTATGGACGTGTGCACATCACACAAACCACTCCCACAACTGCCACTCATTGGAGCCCTTCTTGGAGGTCTCGGTGGGGAGGCCAAAGCTGAAAGTTGGTCATGAAGGCTGCATTCCACTGGGCCCCTCTAGCTCAGAGTGGAGGCACTTTTGCGGAGCACCATGAGGTCCAGCACTGTATCTATCCCAGAAGCGATTTGAGGATTTCGGTCTCCAGCCTGCCATCTTTCACCAGCACTAGAATTCATATACAGGTTAAATGTGAACAAAAGAAGCTGCATGCCATGTTTGTTCTAATTCTGTCTTACATCTCTCTAGGCATTTATATCAAGCTCATCACCATGCTATCTGAGCACCAGCATGGAGAGATGGAACTCGCATTCTGGAGTGGAAGACTTGATATGGGACCTCCAGAAACAGCATCCCTAGCCTGAGATGTTCACCGGAGTCAAGAAACCTTCCACACACTCCCCAACCATAAAGGCAAAGATCACTTTCAGCTAGCCAGAGTGAAGGGAATTCCAGAATAGATTCTCAGAACAACTGTGGGTCACCCCTCCCTGCTTTCTGATGAGACACTGAAATTTGCGTGACTTCATCTACTGGTTGTGTTGAGTCAGGAAGGCAGAGCAGAGAGAGGAGCTTCCAGGTGTCCAAGAGGTGCAAACTCATCACAGGTTCCAACACTGGGATCTGTTCAAGAAGCCTGACCTGCCGCACCACTCTCACCCCTACCAATAAGTGATGCTGTTATGGGAACAGATAGGAGAGGAAGATGGAGACCTGCGGTTGAAAGGACAGCCTGTGTGAGTGAGACCAGGTTGTCAAAGAAGCTATGTTGCATACACATGCAATCATTTGGCTGCACAAATTCAGTGGATTAGGCATGCAGTTCCCCAACTTGCATATGCAAGTGTCCATTTGCACACATAACTGATGGTTTGAGCAGCCACAAAAGGGAGGCACTATGGGAGTGTGGGCCCCCACTTTCCAGCTGCCTCTAAACCTTGAAGAGGTCAGCAGCTTTGGCAACACTTATAAAAGGGGAGCTGGTGAATGAGGGGTTAACTCAGCGAGTACCTCACCTTTGCCTTCCGCACAGCTGGTTCCACTCTTTGGCAGCGAAAGCCTGTCAGGTCCAGTGCTGTCACAGGAAGGAGCTCTGCCAGCAGCTGTCAGTGACGTAGCATCTTCAGGACAAGAAAGCAAGGCAGTGAGAACGAAGTTTCCTTAACCCTGTGAGCAGCAGCTACTGGGTCCCAACAAAGTGGGCACCTACCACTCCATGTAGATCTGACTGCAGCCTGAGGGCATGTGTCATCTGTCTGTCAGGTCCCTGGGTGCTGTATGCCGCAGGCTCCCATAAGGCGCCTAATTGCGTGGACTTGCTCTCTTTGCAAAGGATCTCCCCCCTTCTCTCCCAGCCTAGCCTAAGTAAAGCAATTGGCATGTGGCGCGGGGTTAAGGGGGATCAGCCATGGCACAGCTACAGCTGTGCAGAGCTGGCACACACATTTGATTTTGGAAGCGTTTACTAAACAGATACTTGAGGCGCTCGACCCTTGGTTATTGCAGAGAAAGTGGAAGACATCTGGGGGAGGCAGGGTCATGCCTGTGGGTGGACATTGGCATCACCACCACCAATAACCCTCTGTAACCATACTCAGTTGTTAGAGCCTCTGCCCTCACTTTCCACCCCTTGACACTGAGTCACTCTCTGATTCTCTAACTTCCCTCACAACTGTCGGGGAAGGGGACAACTGTTCTTTGGCAGGAGTCAGACGAGCACCAGATGGTGCCACCAGCTGCAAGCACTTTCGTTCCTGCTGGCTCGACCGGAGCGCTCGTGCATTTCGCAGAAGGAAATGGATGAAGGGGCCCCAGGTGGTGGGGGTGTTTGTGCGCATTGCCCTGGCCTGCCCAGGGCTGGTCTGTAGCCGTGACCTCACGCTGCGCTTCTGGATGGGGTTCGTCTGCTGGACAGCTCCCCAAGGGCAGCAGCCATAGAAGCAGCAACAGAGGCCATTGTGCCCTGATAGGCCACCAACTCCAGGGGGGCTGATCACAGGAAGCGGGGTGATAGTGTCTTTTGCCTTTGTGATTTTGATTTCCTTGCTAGGCAGCACCCCTTCTCTCCCCGGTCACTAAATTGTGTTCTATAGTCCATAGACTGTAAACTTTTAGACCGAGTTCTGTGGGGCACGGACTGTGTTTTCCTGTCTCATACACAATCACACTCATTGCTGGCACTTAATGTAATAAGTGCTACTAATAATAAAATAATCTCCTATTTGGGGTCTCAGCACACCAGATCAGAGAAAAGCCCAGTAGGGGAGTGGTGAGTTGGAGTTTTTTCCTCCTCTCCATCTCACCGTTCACGAAATCGACTTTGGTTTATGGTTTTAGAGGGGAAACAAACGGTTGTTCACATTCCAGTTGGAAGATTTCCGTTACGTTCACACCCTCCAGCAAGAAGTTCGGTAAAAAAGTAAACGACATAACACAACCTTATTTCTGAGAATTCAGAACGGTCACATGCAAGAACCCTATGACCGAGAGGCTCAAGTCCCCGCACCTTACTCTAGACTGTCTGGCTGCAGGCTGCCTGCTGCTGGGCCCCGATTACATCCTTCCCTTCAGAGCCCCCTCGCCTGCCAGCAGGACCAGGAAAACCCTCTGAAGTCAACAGCAACAGCCTATAACTATGAGTTTTCAATACACCACAATTGCCAGCACCCTTCAACAAGAATTCAAGTACAAGGAATCTCAGCAACAGCCACTGGGTCATTCCCATCCACCCCGCCCCCCACAGGTGACAACTGAAGCGTGAAGAGGTTATAGGGTAGCTCTCTCATTCACAAGGTGTTTTGTAACACCAAGCCCAGCTTGGCACATTGGCTTGCATTCCCCCAGTGTGTGATTATCTCACCATCATTCCCTCCGGCGGTACCTGATGGCTAGGGCAAGTGGTCGATGAAGAAATAATTGAGAGAACGCTACAGTACGTGTTACAATGCCTGACAGAGCAGCCAACACTTCCTGGAAATCTTTGAAATAAAGCTCCACCTTTACAAACAGTTGGGCTTCTCTAGAGCTTTCTTCTTTACTAAGGAAGGAACACCTGATCCTGACTTCATTTACATGAGGGTGAATCAGGAGTGACTCCAGTAAAGCTAATGGAGTTGCCTCAGTGTCAAGACAGAGTAAGCAAGACCAGGATGAAGTCCAAAAGGTATTTGCCTGAGAACAGATCAGTTTCTCTTAAGAGTGCATCTGTTTCTGAAATGCCACCTGACAACCGAGTCCTCTTTGGTGATGTCAGAATAGTCTCCTGGCAAGACATGAGGTACTATGGACTATTATTAAATACTTATATGATGGTAGCACCCAGAGGCCCAGATCAGGTCAGGGTCCCTGGGCGAGGCACTACAAAGAGGGAGATATGATCCCTACCCCAAAGAGCTCATGATCTAGGATGACAAACAACTTACAAAGCGTGGGGGAGAGGAAAACATACAGTCTATGATAGACATTTTTGCATAAAATTGTAGCTAATCATTTTGTAATTACATAATTGACTGGGCCCTCTACTCAGTCCAGCTGATTTCTTATAGGCACCAGATCTTTTGGGGTGGTGAATTCAGCAGGAGAAAGATCAGAATCTGAGGGCCTGAATCTCCCTTGCCTTGTATTTTGTGCCATTATTTACACTGGTCAAAGTGGATGCAAAATGGGAGACTTCTGATCTGATTGTGCTTTGTCCCCTGTAAGTGACCACATGCCAAGGCCGTGGAGGATCAGTCCCAGGAAGGAGAAAGAAGAAAGAGACCCACCTTGTGCTGCAACCAGGTGCCAAGACAGGATTTCTCCCTATGGCACATTTTCTAGCATGTTCTCTCCAACTCAAACTGGATACCCTGGGGAGTATGATTGCCTGCCTAAGTAGTACAATGTTTAGGTCAGACTTGAAGGGCTCACCTCAGAACCAGATCCCTCTACTGAAGTGAATGAAGTTGTCCCTGCTTACATTAGAGTGGAATTCTACCCTCACTCTTAAATGGCTTAGTTTAAGTCTAAATTAGCTTGCAGACTCACTGGAGCCAGGGCCTTGCCTAGACCCCTCTGCAAAGCACCCACTCGGCCCAGCACTAGCCCATGACAAATGTCGTGCGGCATGCAACAGTTGAGGAGAATGCGATGGGCCAGCGAGAAATGTATCCCTCTTTCCGTAGCCCATCCTGCAGTGGTAGCAGAGCAAACGGAAGGGGAAATGTCAAACTGCTGAACGAGGATAGCAAAGGAGCCGTAAAGGGACTGAAGAGACAGGAGTCTAGATGGAGGAAGGATGGTCCAGTGGTTAGGGCATGAGACTGGGCCTTCAGTGACCTCAGCTGAATCCCTTCGTGACTGTGGGCGAGACACTTAGAGCCGGATTTTTAAAGGTAGTTAGATGCCTAAAGACGAAGCTAGGCCCTAATGCCTTTAAAAACCTGCTCCTGCGTCTGTATCTCAGTTCCCCATCTGTAAAGTGGAGATGAGAGCACTGCCCTGCCTCCCAGGGGTGTTCAACATCAGAGACAGTGAGGGACTGTGATACTGCGGCCCTGTACATACCTGTACAGCAAAGCACCAGAGTGAGCCAGGGGCTAATTAGCCCTCTCCTCTAGCCTGTGCCATGTACTCTGTGCATCCTCGAGCCATCCAGGGAAATGCCATGCCTACACAAACCCCCCAAAACTCATCACACATGCCCACTTCTGCTTTGACACCACTGCCTCACACACACACTGAAAGGGTTAGAACAGCAGCGGGTTGGGACAGAAAATGCTCATGCTTCTACCCTTAGGGATGCCAAGACCTGAGAAGGGAGGGGAGCGTCGTGTTATCCTCAGTCAGAGACCCTGCGGCCAGCGGCCACGGCAGCCCTCGTCCTGCCGACTCAGCACTCCCTGCATGCTAGCTCCAATCTGGCTGCCCAAGCCTCGCCCGCAAGCAGCTGACAGGCTGGCCACGCTGCTTTCTGGCAGGCTGAGGAGTGAATGCAAGCGTAACTTATCAGTATTACCTCATGTGAAAGCCCTGTGCCTTTGTATCTCAAGCAAACACTGGGCATTATATCCTAGCTGGTTCACATTGTTATTCTGTCTGGTTGCAAAAGGTTAGCTCTGTGGAGCACAGCACGTCCACACAGGCCCTGAACTTTCGTGTGGCAGCCGGACCCGCACCCCACCCCACTGTCCCCAGAATAAATGGCTCTCCACAGGAATAGCAATATCACCCGCTTCGTTTCCCAGGCACGTCCAGAGCCAAAACAACACGCCGTTATCTGGACTGCAAAGCTGCACAGCAGCCTCCGCCGGCATCATCCGTGGCGCATAAATCTGCTCAGGTCGCGGTTCATGGCGGGGCCATTCTTGTTCCCTCCCTCACCTTTCCCTCACCCCTGACTAGAGCTCAGCCTTGGAGAGCCACTGCCCCGGTCGTACCCGCCTGAGACCCCAGTACCAGCCCGTGCCCACCACCTCCCATTCACTCACATATCCTCTTCCCTGCCGCGGCCCAGTCTCACCACAGGCACCAGCCCAAACGCCAGGGAAGCCTAGCCAGGGGTTCACACATGTTTCAAAGACTGAGCTGCATAGGAACAGAGATGGTGTCTTGGAGGCTCTCTCCTATTCCTCACTGCACCGGCCTCTCTCTCTCCCCCACCCCTCCCCATGACGATGGGACATTCCCACGGCAGCTACAGAAATAACTTACCTGGGAAAGTAACACAAGCTGATCCCGGGGGGGACAAAGACGGGGGGGCGGGAGCAGTAGCAGCAGATCCAGCCTTGTCAACCTGATACAAGGCTTGTGAGTGGAGGTGGGCCAGAGGGGGGATCCCAGACAAACACCCCTCCCTCAGAAGAGCAGAAAACAAGACGAGCAAGCCCAGGGGTTCACTTCTGAAGAAGGTCAACATTAGTATAAGCTCTGAGGAGAACGTCCTCTGTGAGGCGTCCGAGGCCTCAGGCACTGGTGTGCGGTCTGAGAGACACACGGATTTGGTTTCTGGAACTACAGAAGGCAAAGCATGAACTTAGCAGGAGCTTCTCTCTTGCCCTCTAACATCCTCACCATGTCCTGGACATACGCTAGCAGGACTTGTGGCCCTCTCTTCTTCCTGGGTCATTGGCCTGAAGAGCCTCCCCTGCTCAAAGGGTCCCATTAATTTCATTGCCATTGCCACCACCACCCCACCCTCCCTCAGGCTCCCGGGTATGTCGACAGTCAGTAAAGACAGGAAAGGGAAGTTACAGGACCAGCCAGAAGGCTCGTGGAGAAGAGAAATCAGGGAACTGATGACAGTTCCCGTCAGCAAAGACAGCCTTATCCAGCCTACTGCCAAGACGGGACACGCATCGTCATCCAATACAGAGCGCTCTACACGACTAGTGAAGGCCTGCTCGCCCATCCCAGCCGTGCACGTAGCACATTACAGCATAGACCCCGGGGGCACCTCGTTACAGCTTGGTGCAGAACAGGAGGGGCCAGTCATGCTCAGACTCAGAGGGAGGATGGTGTTGTGGTTAAGGTGCCGGACTGGGACTAGGGAAATTTAGGTTCAGTTCCCAGCTTCCTCCTGTGAGCAAGTCACTCACTCTCTAATCCGGCCTGGGTCTGTCCTTGGCAGTGTTGTTGCAGCTGGGTGGGTACCAGGATATGAGAGAGGCCGGTGGGCGAGATAAGGTATTTCACTGGGCCAACTTCTGTTGGTGGAAGAGACCCCCCGAGTCTCCCACACGCCTATCACAACATGGTGTGCCTCACCCAGCGCATCGAACGCTGCAACAGCAGCTGCATGGGTGAAACCAGACAGTCCCTACGCTCTTGAATGCGCTCATGCAGAAAAACAACAAAAGACAAAAACACGCGCAGGCAAACGCTTTCCACAAAATGATCACTCCACACCTGACCTCTCAGCCCTCAAAGGAAACCTGCACAACGCCTTCAACAGACAAGCCTGGGAGCTTAAATTCATTACTTTGCTAGACACTAAGGACTTGTCTATGCTTAAAACACCACAGCGGTGCAGCTGGATGGCTGCAACGCTTCAGTGTCGACCCTACCTACACTGACAGGAGGGGTTCTCCAGTCGCTGTAGTAAATCCACCACTCCGAGGTGTCCACCTAGCACCATCTACACGGGGGATTAGGTCAGTTTAGCTACGTGGGGATTTTTCACACCCCAGAGACACAGAGCTATGCCATTGTAAGTTGCCAGCATCGACCATTCCTCAAAATCAAGGACTCAATAGAGAGACTGGTTTTGCATCTTTTTTTAACACTCTGGGCTTCCCTACACTTGAAATGCTGCACTGCTTCAGTGAAGACACTACCTATGCCGACAGGAGGGGTTCTCCTGGGGACACAGGTAAGCCACCTCCCCAAGAGGCAGTGGCTCGGCCAACAGGAGCATTCTCCTAGCATTGTCTACACTGGGGTTAGGTCAGTTTAAATGCATCACTCAGCTGGGTGGATTTTTCACACCCTGGAGCAGCGTAGTTACACAGACCTAATTTCCTAGCATAGACCAGGCCTTTGTAACCCACTAACCCTCCTTTGTCCTATGGCTGCGCAGGTGTTAATGGCCCACTTCGTTCTGAATGGCCTCTCCGCAACAGGTGTTAACTCCTATGCTTAAGGGCTGGTCTACACTGGGACCTGACATCGGCACAGCTATCTCGCTCAGGGGCGTGAAGAATTCCCCTGGTGCAGACAGCGCTACGTCCACGGAAGAATTCTTCTGTCAACCTAGCTGCAGCCTCTCAGGGAGGTGCGTTCACTACAGTGACAGGAGACCCCCCCCCCCCATGGCCTAGGCAGGGCTTGTCTACACTTGAAGCACTGTGCTCCCCTGTAGACACAACCGACGCTGACAGAAGGGGTTCTCCCGTCAGCTTGGCTGATCCACCGCCCCGAGAGGCGGCCGCTTGGACGAATGCTTCCCTTGACCTACCGCTGGCTGCCAGACCAGGGGTAGGTCGGCTTACCTGCAGCGCCGAGGGGTGTGGCTTTTACACACCCCTGGGGGACGAAGCTGGGTCAACCCAACGTTTTAGTGTAGGCCAGGCCATAACATTACTCTTTAGCGCTTCCAATGTAGACAAGCTCTAACAATCTGCTCCACCTTGTATTTAGCCGGGACGCACGGATTACCTTTCCCAAACCTGACGAGCAATGTGGGCCTCAAACGCTTGTCTCGGTCTCTTCCACCAACAGAACGTGGTCCAATACAAGATAGCTCACCCACCTTCTCTTTCGACTGTCCAGTCTTTGGGCAGGGACTCCTGACTACATGTTTGTCCAGCATCCAGCACAGTGTGACCCTGATCTCCACTGGAGCCTCGAGGCATTACCAGGATACTAATAATTATTAAAGTTAGGGGTAATTACACCAGACCCTCACTCCTCAAAAATGCCGACTGGGACGCAGGAGGGGGAAATGCAAGGGGAAGAAAGGCGCATACCATCACCATGGCATGGGGAGTGGAAGGGAAAAGAACCCAACCTTGTCCCCACAAAAAGTGAGATAGCTTCATTTTCCCCCTATTCAACGAAGGACTACATTTCCCCCCATCAGCTCACTGATCCAGCCCTGGATTTAGCCCCAAGGCAAAGAAACAGACAAAAGGGGACACACAAGGAAGCAGCAAAGAGATTAGGGCACCCGGATCAGACAGAACAAAATGACAGAAGATTCCCTAGGGTGACCAGATAGCAAGTGTGAAAAATCACCACACTTTTTTTTGCAAGGGGTGGGGGTAGTTGCATATATAAGACAAAGCTCCTAATATCAGGACTTGCGGTCACCCTAAGATTTCTGTACACTGCAGCATCGGCCCAAAGATAGCCCAGTGGGGACAAGCAGAGGCCAAACTGCAGAGGCTCAGGGCACTGGGAAGGGAAGCTTGCGTAGCACAGACAAAAGAGGGTCTGAAATAATTCATGGACCAAATGTGCAGCTGGTTTCAGTTCACACAGCTCCACGGACGTTAATGAGCCCTGCCAACCTACATCCACGAAGAGCAAAGCCCACTGTAAACAGCGTAAGCGATAGTTTCTTATACGAGCTCACTAGGGAGTCATCCCTACCTTGTGCTGTAGGCATTAGCTTCTACCGCACGCCCACCTGGGTGAACCTTATTGCCCTTTGCCTAAAATGCTGTCACTAATATTTATTAAGTAGTAAAGACAAAATTTAACTGCAGTTTACTGGGGAAGTGGGCGAGGGTGGGGAGATGATTGGTTGGGCAGATAGCAGACATACAGGGCCCAATTCCTGCTGGTTGTCAGGGAAGAGGGATCCAGCATCACATCTCTGCCCCAAAAGCCGACAAGAACAGGAGCAATGCAAGACAGGGGCCTCTCTCTGTTCCCCCTGCCCCCCATCTGATTTGATCAATGGCTCTGCAGCAAGGCCTCACCCCTCTAGTGCCAGACACCTCCACTGCTTCCGGTTACCTCTTGAGTCAGTCAGACAAACACCCTCCCACGCACACAGCGCTGGTGGTTCCCGCAATAACACCAGCCTTCCTGGGGTTTACTAACAAAGCAGCAGTTTCTGAAAAGCAAGTATCACCTGGTGCAGCTTCCGTGCCACCCTCCTTCAGCGTTTGCACCTCAGAGTCCCATGGTTCTTGTCCCCCAGCTCAAGTAATCCTTCCACACCTGGTGCAGATTTTCCCACAGCCTTCCTTCAAGGCTACATTTAACCGTCCATTGTATCCCTTGCAGCTAGGACTCTCACTGACAGCTTCCCCCAGCAGACTTCTGCTCCCTGTAGGCCTTTTTCTACCAACCCACTCCCCCACCAGCAGGCTCCCTAGACTTACTGCAAAGCCAGCTGACAGGCTTACCTTATATCACGTAGCTCTGTCACCTGACTGGCTACATCAGGCACAGGTGAGCCCAATTCCCCTAAGAGCCAGCCTTAGGACAGCTGCACTGGGCCATGCATGTGCCCAAGGACCAGTGCCCTGTTATGGACCCAAAGGAAAGAACAGCTACCTGGAAAGGGGTTGGGGGAATCTAGAACCAATCAGAATTTCTTCGGTTCTTGAATTCCAAACCCTGTGCAGCAAGGTCTTGTTCAGTGGAAACTGGCCAGATAAAGCTCAGACGTGCCCAGGCATGTCAGAAACCGGGCACAAAGTTTTCAAACAGAGGTTTCTACAGCAAGGCACCTAAAGCCAGATCTCAGCCTAGATCCTCAAAATCAGTGAGAGCTTAGATACCTGGACACTTTGGAGGGTGTAACTCGGTTTGTAACTCAGTTTTCACATGTGCGGAGCCCTTGTCCTCCCATCAGCCGTGAGAGCACCCTTGAAAACCAGGATCCTCTCATTCACGGCTCCCTTTGCATTTAAATGACCAACTTTGAGCACCTAGGGCTGAAAATGCTGGCCCATGTTACTGAGAACGAGGGTCGAGAGGATGGAAACTGGGAGGGGTTTAAAAAAAAAACAACGAATTGCCATTTCACCTTCCTTGCTACTGGTTGTGCCCCAGCCAGGACAGTGAAACCAGTCGAGGCAGGTTCACTCTGTCCATCTCCTGCCCTCGCCTGTGCTGGAGTGTTTGGCCTTTCGGTGCTGCAGGGGAAGACTGAGAGCCCCACGAAATCCCCTCCCCTCTCCTCACCGACCCTCTTCAAACAATCTCTTCACAGCCGATTTTGCAAAGCCCCCTTTTAATAAGTACAAACCCTTCATTTGGAGCCTAAAATCCTTGAACTTTGCCCCCTTCCCTGACACAATATTTAATTAAATCACAAGAACTTTCCCATAAAGGGCAGGAGGCCCCAAACCTCACTGGGTTCTCTTATCCCAACAAAATCCCCCTTCCTGCCCACTCCCACCCCAGTGGGGTTCAGAAGAGGACAGCTGCTGTGGGGACACTTAGACCCCTCTTCTTCCCATACCCCCTTCACACGCAGTGATGCTACATGTAGGGTGACCAGATGTCCCAATTTTATAGGGACAGTCCCAACTTTTGGGTCTTTTTCTTATATAGGCTCCTATTACCCCCAACCCCTGTCCCGATTTTTCACACTTGCTGTCTGGTTACCCTAACTACATGTGCCCGATGCTAAATGGCTTTGAGGGAAGATGGCCACAGATTCACTGCTGGGCACGTTCTTGAAGCAGACACCCCGACATGTTCCCCAAGGCCAGGCCTGGCGCTGTCTCTGCAAATGAGTGGGAGCTGCTGCTTCAGCCTCTCTGCTCATGGGCACAGGTGAGATTTCTGTGGCCGGTGCTTTCAAGGCAGCAGCAATCATGTCATGCTAACTGGGCCTGATTCTGCGGTCGTGCCGGTGTCGATCAGGAGTGACTCCCTTGAAGCCAGTGGAGTTACCCCTGGGGTAGAAGCAGAGTCAGTGAGATGAGGATCAGGCCCACTAGCACCTGCCCCCCCTCTTGTTATTAAAGCTCTGACAAGGGCAAAATCTCTGGTGTACTGTCATCCCCAGGCCCACAGGGGTAAGGGGAGGGGGCGGGTGGGGTTTCATCTGCTTGTTCCCAAGACAGTGCCAGCCTGGAAGCATAGCACCTGTGCCCAGAACACCGGGAGGCAGGTTGTTTCAGGAGACAGTGACTAACGTCAATGAGCCAAGCAGCCCCCGTATAAAGCCAGTGGCCTGGAAATTCCTTCCCATGGGACAGCGACACTTCCCAGCTGCTGCAAAGGTTTGAGATTAACCCCTTCACCGCCACTGCTCAGGCCAGGTACTCTGTGCACCACGGGCCTGATCCAAAGCCCTCTGAAGTCAAGGGGAGTCTTTCACCAGTTTTTGGGTTGGCCTCAAATCAGCCTGAATGGGAACTCCCTGGGGCACTGGCATCACGAGGAAAATGGTCACCACGCTGGGGCTGCATCCAGGGCCAGAGATCAGCCGACTTTATGGGCATCTTGAATCTCTTGCTTGTGATCCAGCTACCCATTGCCCTGTTATTTTCTGACTGATGTTGACACAGGCCCAGACCCTCAAAGATATTTAGGTGTCTAACTTCCATTGAAATCAAGGGTCTAATAAGCAAACTTCCCCTGCATGGGGTTTCAGCTAGGAACCCTGTTACCTGTGTTCTCCCTTCACATCAGGATGGCCCATGCCATGCCTTGGCTTGTGGCCTGCATACCTCCACTAGAGCTGAGGGGATTAGATGAGGCATAAGTCAGGGCAACCGTCAGCCGAGGCCACAAGCCAATACAGAAAATTATCCCCTAAATAAAGAGAAAATGAGAGGGACAAGGACAGTTGTTTGTTTGCCACTTCTTTGGCCCAGTCCCCCTTGGGCTGGATTTCACGTTTGTTGGCATGATGTCAAATCAGCTGAGGTTAGAACATCGTTCCCGAGCTTTCAACCCACTTTGGACCTACAGTCAAAACGGTGTTTAAAATCTTTGAAGCTGCACTGGTTTGAAACTGCGTTTTAAACAACCTCAGCAAAAAAGGTTTGAGTCCTTTGTGTGGATGGACAGACACTATCATCACATGCACCAGGCAAGGGTCTGCGGCTCACCCTCCATCATGCTGGCAGCATGGCCGCTTCTCTGATTAATTCATTTACACATGCACCATTCTTGCTTTTCCAGCACCTAAGCTGAAGTCCTTTGCCAAGCAGTAGCCATTAATCCAGATCCAATTTAGTTGTTCACATGTCATAACATCTCTGGATGTGTTGAACCCAGCGTCAGACTGTTCCCACTTGGCTTTTGGACCAGTTCGCCATGGCTTTACTGCTCAATATTTCAATCAAAATGTTAGCCAGGAAGTTGCAAAGTCCTTCTCCTCCTCAAACTCTGTTCCAGGTAGGGGGCCACTGCTCTCATAGCTCAGGGAACGTCCCTGACCAGCCAGGAGGTTCCCAAACACTAGTCTGAGGTGGAGGGATGAGGCCTTGGACCCTAGTGGGTTTGTGGTGATGTCCAGCAAGGCCTGTGATAGGTCAGAGAGTAGAATCCAACAACTCCCCTGGCTACCAGCCTTTCTGTGGACCTGTGCGCTGGCCCTGTCTAATTGCCAGATACGGATGGATGAGACCATTTGCACTTCCTTCCTTTTCTAGTTTACTCCGACCCAAGCCGCAAAACACATCACTGCAATCACCTGTGGCTTAGGCGGGAACCTTCAGTTTAACCCTTACAAGGCTGGCATTTTTCAGAGCGATGGATATGAGGTAATCACTTCCTCCTGGAAATCTCGCACGCATGGCTCTTCCCTTTGCCTGACCCTGCCCAGGCCCAGGCACCTGGCTCGGAAAGCATGGCCAGCCCCCAGCCCCCAGCCTCCAGCAAGGCACTGGCTGAGCCTCAGCCAGGTCATGATGCAGCCCCGTGGCAATCCCTGCAGCCTTGTGTAACCTGGCAGCGGGCATCTTAGCAAGTGGCACCCACGGATTCTCCGATTACCCCCTCTGAGCTGGGCCCTCGTGTCCCCATGGTGGGAGGGACTAGGGATGCCGTTTCAGACCAGATCAGTGCACAGTGCCTTGGTTAGACACCGCCAAGTGCCCCTTCCCAACCAGGAGCATCAGCATGGCCTTTAATACCAACACTTTGGGGCAGTCGATCCCAAAGGGGGTTTCCAGAGATCACTGAAATGCAGCCACTGCTGGGGAGTTGACTCTGGTCTCCCAGTCGCATTCCGCCTGCCTTTCTTCCCTTCCTCTCCTCAAGGGCCCAGTGTTGCTGTGAGCTGTTCAAAAGCTGCCTCCTTCCACCCCCCAGAGGTGGCTGCATTTCAGAGTCCCGGCTAGATCCCTTGTACAGGCTCTTTTGGAAAGAAAAGTAAGTTCTAGCCAGAAAATAATATATTGGGCCACATTCTGATCTCAGTTACACCGCTGCTGAAGGGATGCCCTGGAGTGCCTATCGTCACCGGGAACCCTCCAATCTCCATTATCTGCCCACCACACAAAACTCCCCAGGAGCAAAGCCTTGAGCTGAAAGCAGCTCGAACCATCTCAGCCTGGCAACGACGACGGAAAAAGGACCCGAGATCCTCGCCTTCCAGTTCCTTGTTCACAGGGCCCGTGTGTGCCCAGCAGCCCCGGGGAGGGATGGGCCCTGCCTCCCTGCGCTCAGCCGGGTGGGGGGCGCAGGCCTGGCCCCAGACACGGCTGCCAGCGATGGATCCCCGCTGCGTAATCAGCGCCCCCCAACTAGCTTCTCCCGGGGCAAAGGGACCGGCTCTGCCGGCTAGCACCTGTCCTGCCCCAGCCCCGCCTGCCTCCTGGCTGTGCGGCTGGGACCGGGCGGCTCCCCCCGGCCCCCGCGATGCCCCGGGGTGCTCAGTGGCGGCGGGCTGGGAGAACGCGAGCCCGAGCCGGGGTCCGAGCCTAGCGCCCGGGGCTCCGTCCCTGCACCGCGCGGGCCCCCGACAGCACCCGGAGCGAGCGCCTGGCGCCGGGGAGCGGGGGCAGCCGCCCGCCGCGGCTCAGCCCTCCTGCAACCCTGCCCTCGAGCGGCCAGTGCCCCCTTCCGCCCAGGCGCTCCGCTCGCCGCCCGGGGCAGCCTGGGGGCTCCTGCCCCACTCGCTCGGAGAGGCTGGGGAGTGAACCCCCGGGGTATCGGGGAGCTCGCTCCACCCAGCGCGCGCCCAGCTCCCGGCGGAACCGCAGCGCAGGGGGAGCGGCGCCCAAGCCAAAGAAGCCCAGGCAGGAAAGACAGTGCCCGGTACCAGGGGCTCCCCCCCCGCCCCACACGCCCGGTACCAGGGGCTCCCCCCCCGCCCCACACGCCCGATTTGGTGCGTCGCAAGCCCAGTGCTGGGTCCAAGCGGGGGGGGCGCAGCCCCCGCTCCGCAAACCCCTCTGCCAGCTCGGGACAGGCGCCAGAGCTCGTCACTGCGGAGCGGGCTCAGCCCCGGCAGCCCCCACTCCCTGGCCCGTGCACACACTGGAGCAAAGGGATCAGCTGAGACCAACTGGGGGGGGCGGGGGGCGACACCGGGGTCCGGGTCTCTCCAAAGCCCCAGCCTCAAATTGCAACCTCCTGGCAGGTGAGCGCTGTAAGGGGGAAGCCCCCAAAGCGGGGCAGGCAGCCTCTGAGGCTGAAACTGGGAGCTCCCCCCCCCCATGTCAAAAAAACACTGTCTGGAGCCGCCAGATTTCCACCTTTTTTTTTTTTTTTTTTTAATGAAAAGCTCCAAATGAGAAGCAGATTGCTCGCGCCAGGCTGGCCTTCCCCAGGAGCGGGCTGGGGGCTGGGGCTGGCCAGCGGCTGCCCTGGTCCTTTGGGCTCCCCCGTCGGGTCTGCCCCCGTTCTCCGCTCAGCGCCCGGCCGCGCTCCCAGCCCGCAAGCGCCACGGCTCGCAAAGGCAGCAGTGACCCCCCCACAACCCCCCCCCCCATGCAATCCCAACGCTGCCTGCCCAAGGGGCCGGAGCCCCCAGGATCCCAATGGAAAGGGCTGGGGGGGGGGAGGGTTACTTTCTGAAAGGCCAATTCTGCCCGAAAAAAGCAAGCCCCCCCCCCCCCCCGCGATGTGTCATTTGTTCCTGCCAAGTGAGCCCAAGCCGAGATTCCTGCTATTGTTAAGCAGGGGGCTGGACTGGACCTGGCTGCGCCGATGACATCACCAGGCAGGTTGGGTTATAAATGAATGAAGGAGAAGCCCCGAGCGCGAGCTCCGCACTTGCAAGGAGGCAGCCGGGACCGCCTCGCAGCGCGGAACTTTGGCTCGGGTTTTGCGGCGACTCCCTCTCCCAGCGGGGCCGCGGTGACCCCCGGGCCCTGCCCCCCAGGATGCGGATCTCACACTTCCTGGCTTGCGGACTTTCCCTGGCTCTGCTGTCCGTCAGGCTGGAGGCGAGACCGGCAACTCAGCCCCAGCAGAAGGTAAGCGGGGGGCTGCTCCGGGCAGGGACGGGACAGGGGCCCCTCCTCCCCACCGCGCTGCCGCGGGATCCCCCGGAGGGAGAGGCGAGGAGTTAGGGGAACTTTGACAACGGGGAGGGGGCGGCTCCTTTGCCCCCTTAGCCCTGCTTGCTGCTTGTCCGCGGCTAGGGCTTCTGGGTTACGAGGGGGCAGATCTCCCCCATCCCAGCCCCGCATCCCCAGCCGCCCCCCCATCCCGCTGCAGCCTCCCACTCTCTGGAGCTTCCCCCCCACTTAACCCTTTTGCTGCTGCTGGGTCTCTGGGTCTCCCTGCGTGTCCCCCGCTCAAGGAGCCCCAGGCGCTGGGACATCAGCGGGGACAGGGCTGCTCCGGCGGTGGCCGGGCTGAACTCTGCTTTCCAGCCCCCTGGTGCTGAGGGACCTGGGCACTGGGAGCGGAGCCACCCCTCCCTGTGCCGCGAGTCCCCCGGTTTGAGCCCTGACCCGCGGGGTGTCACTGTCCAGCCGCCGGGGCGGGGGGTGTCAGGGGCGGGTGGGCGGCGGGGCGGGCGGCAGGTGCAGAACGGGCCCGAGGTGCAGATTGCAGGAGGCAGCGGCAGCTTGCAGGGGGCTGGGACCCGACGGGGTCGGGACTCGGGCACAAGGGAAAAGCTCGGGGAGGGGGCACCGGGTCCAGCTGCACCAACCTACGGGTGGGCGGGGAGATGCCCGAGAGAACCGGGCTCCCGGGGAGCGCGCAAGCCGGCTGGGGGGGCGGGGGCACCGAGTCCCCTAGCGCCACGTTTCCCGGCTCTGGGACCTGGGGCTGGAATCGGGGCCGGGTTGGGCTCAGGGGGTTGGAATCGGGGCCGTGGGGCTCGGGACGGGCTCGGGGGGTTGGAACCCGGGCTCGGGGGGCTGCAACCGGGGCCGGGGGTGGGGGTTGGAACCGGGGGGCTCGGCGGGCTCGGGGGGTTGGAACCGGGGCCGGGGGGCTGGAATCGGGGCCGGGTTGGGCTCAGGGGGTTGGAATCGGGGCCGTGGGGCTCGGGACGGGCTCAGGGGTTGGAACCGGGGCCGGGGGGGGGTTGGAACCGAGGGGCTCGGGGCTGACTCGGGGGGGGTGGTGGAACCGGGGCCGTGGGCTGGGGGGGTTGGAACCGGGGCCGGGGGGCTGGAATCGGGGCCGGGTTGGGCTCAGGGGGTTGGAATCGGGGCCGTGGGGCTCGGGACGGGCTCAGGGGTTGGAACCGGGGCCGGGGGGGGTTGGAACCGGGGGGCTCGGGACGGGTTTGGGACGGGGGGGGTGGAACCAGGGCCGTGGGGCTCGGGGGGCTGGAACCGGGGCTGGGGGGGGGGTTGGAACCGGGGGGCTCGGGACGGGCTCGGGACGGGGGGCTGGAACCGGGGCTCGGGGGCCTGGAACCGGGGCCGGGGGGTCTGTGCTGCTTTCACGGCATCCTGCCCCTGCGCTCTGCCCTGCAGCCCCCCCGGAGCTCGCCGGGACACGAGCTGGCGGAGAGCCCGGCCGCGGGCCGCGAGCGAGGGGAGACGGCGGGCGGCGGCGGCGGCCGGGGCTCGGGCTCGCGGCTGCTGCGGGAGCTGCGCGCGGACACCAAGTCCCGGGCCGCCTGGGCCCGGCTGCTGCGCGACTACCCCGGCACGCGGCGGCACAAGGGCGTCAGCAAGAAGGGCCTGTCCAAGGGCTGCTTCGGCCTCAAGCTGGACCGGATCGGCTCCATGAGCGGCCTGGGCTGCTAGAGCGGCGACCCCTGGCGTCGGTGAGTGCCCCCTGCAGCCGCGCCCCCGTGCACCTGCCACGCACCGGGCGCGGGGTCCCCGCAGCCCCCTGGGTCTAGCTGCCTCCCCGCCCCCCCGCCCCATAGCCTCTGAATGCCCCAGTCCCGGCCCCCCCGACTGTCTGCCCTGCCCTGGGCCGGCCAAAGCCACCAGACTGGCTCAGACCAAGGGTCCATGCGGACCAGTGGCCTGGCTCTTACAGGGGCCAGATGCTGCAGAGGGAATGCAGAGATCAGAGCCCTGGAGTGAGCCAGTCCCAGCTTCTGGCCCTCAGAGGTGTAGGGACACCCCAGAGCACTGAATCCTCTGGGAAGGGCTTCAGCCCCGGACCCTGTATCAATACAGGGAGTGTCTCTCCCATGGCAGAAATGCAGCCACCGCTGGGGCAGGGTGGTGGGAACCAGCAGGACGCACAATGGGGCAGGGTGAAATAAGGCCCAGGGGCCACACAGCGGATTGCAGTCACCCTTATATTCAATAGGGACGAGCAGCCTAGGGAAGCTCCAGATTCCAGTGTGTGATGCCTGGTTTTGATCTGGCAAGGCCATTAGGGTCAAGCTACAGCCTCACCTGCTTGGAACTATCAAAGGTGTTTGCCAGACGCCCATCCCCATAGCACCTGTGCTCGTCTCTGCAGGCAGCCCCCTCTCTCTAAGGTCCGAGCACGGCTGGGGGGCACGTTACACAATTCGGTTGGGTTCACCCGAACGTCTGGTCTCTGCAGAGAAGCAAAAAAAAAAAAGAGCTGAGAAGACAAACTAGAAAATAGCTGGGAGAGTAAAAAACACTTTTTCAATTTGTACAGAACGCCCCCACCCCCACCCCAAAACGTGCCAGGATTGAAAACCAGGCTGCTCAAAGGGCAGCTTAGCTGAATCCCTGCCGCTTTGACCCTTTCCTACGAGTCAAGATGTGACTGTTCAACTGTACAAGTTCACTTCTTTGTCTGCTCTAGTGTGTTCTTTAGCGCCCATCATGGTGGCATCTAGACGCTTGGAACTACGAGCGTGTTAGGGAGAGCGGGTTCGCCTACAGTCGCACGACAGTAGTGCTTGGGGCTGGGGCTGCTGCAAGCAGCTGTCTTTTTAAGAAGGGTATTGCCCGGTCTGCCCAATTTCTTGTTCTTCTTTTAGGTGCGTTGCCTATCTCCAGCTAAACTGGGCATTCACTTACCATCACTGCCGCTGGGTGGTTGGGGGTGCTAAGGGGCTGGGGGCCGTCGTAATGAGCGCAGTCATACCATGGTTAGGACAAGCCTTTCCAACGCCAACTCTCCGCGGAGGTAACCGCAGGGTGCTCCCTCTTCTGGTGGGGCTGTTGATTTAATCTGTCCTGGGTGAGCCCAGACAGCGGAACATGGATTTTAGACAAGACTCTGTCTCTCTCTGTGTCCAAGAGGGAGGCAGCCTGAAAGCATGAAATGACATTTGCGCTGTCCCAGGCTTCTGATTCTGCGCTCCCGCTGGTATAACACCACTGGCTTCAGTGGAATTACTCCTGCGTCGTGGAGAGCAGACACCCATGTACTTGGCCATGCAGCTTAGGTGTGCTTGTCGATCCTTTATTTTGGGGTGCGTGGGACTGTAATATGTAGTGATAAATTCCTCAGATTTCAAAGGACACCGGGTCCCAAATCTATGGGCCTGGCCACTTTTCCATGCAACCTCCCCCAGATTTGGCTTGCACCTGTTTACTCCTAAATTGGAGGCGATGGGTAATTATAATTAGCACTGCTACTGTTCTAAAGATTTGGCACAAACTTGGAAGATTATATATACACACACATACATGCCTGCGAATCTACTGTATGTACAGTACATAGCAACAATGTCTATTGCCTGGAATCGCTGCACCTGCCCTGATTTAACAACCAAAATACTGCAGGGATGGTCCAGCCATGACAGTGTCTATCAGCGTTTCTGCTACGGTTGGGTCCCCTGCTGTGGGATACGTTAGTGTACCTTTGTCAGGGTGTTCACAGCAGGCACCAGAGGGACCATACTCTGTATAGACCTAGATTCCCAAGGAGGGGGTGCTGTCTGGCGGGACTGGTACTAATTGGACAGTTAATTAGTCTGTGAACTGTACAGATTAAGTCCTATGGTTGGTATTTGCTTATATGCCATGCCCCCCTCTTGTAGTAAGAGCAGAAAGTCAGAAGATGGTATTGATGCTTTACAGTCCTAGAAAACTACCCCGTATACTCCCCTGCTGTAAATCCCCCCCCCCCAGCAATCTCACCGTATGAGCTCTTCACCACATCTATGTATCAAAACCCTGCCATTGATAAATGCCTCCTAGACAGTTAAGTAGAGATTTCCGCAGGCTTCTTTCCTGTTTAAACTTGACCCCTCAGGAGTCCATGGAAACTAACAGAGTCCGCTTCTAAGTATAGCTGCAGAGTCACAGGTGTCTTGCATAAATGCCCTGTGCTCCATGAGCTCTGTGTAAGTTCCAAAGTTCGTCTCTTTCACCAGCAGAAGCTGATCCAATAAAAGACATTACTCACCCAGCGTGTGCGCCCAATGAAGGCCGAGGGGGCTCGGACGGGTAGCAAGATATTTTCTGTAGCTTAGGAGAGTGAAGGATGCCTTGGCTGAAGGTTTTGCTCTGAGCCATATTCCCATTCATTTATTTTGAAACATTCGTTTTACATTTATGAGTCTTCTCCAGTTCATTTACACAGCTCCTGAGAGATCCCTTTGCCAGCCCATCCTTGGTATCTGGTCAGGTATTAGACTGTGAAACGTCTCCAGGCAAAGTTGCATTGTAAACATTTCCCATGTGAAACAGAATTTTCACTTTCAAGCAATGACCACATTGATCAGCAATAACAGGACAGCCTTTGGGATACCAGTGGTTTCCCGACTGCTGGCTGACTGTGTGGGTATACTGTATGTTCCCTAAGCAGCGTCCGAGGGCTCTGGTTCTGGCTCTGGTTCTTTAAGCAGGCAACATGCAGCTACACTAAGCATTTGGGGTCACTCTTGTTTGCAATCCAAGCCACGAGTTATTTCTTTCTGCAGGGCCACAGGTGTGTCAGGCACTTTACACACAAGCACAATAGGCTAAGTTCCTGCAATAATCTAGTTGGGCACAGATCCTCCTCTGGTCTAAATTGGCATAGTTCTGTTGAAATCAACGAAGCATGACCTATTTGCATCTGCTAAGGATCTGCCTCATAGGCCATGGCCGTTTGCAAAACAAGGCAAATGGAAGAATTTAGAGATTCGGCCCTAACACAAGAAATCAGAGACACTCTTAATTTCAAACGGGCATTTTGAAGTCTGAACTTGAGAGGCCAGGTGTATATGTCTGTGTGTGCCTAAACATCAGACACCAGTGACTTTTATGCTTGCTAGTGGGTCCGCACATAAGAAACAGCAACAGGGGCTCGGCTCTTGTTGTCCCACCACCTGCTGTTGCCCGGAGAGCGATCTAAAGGGATTATCCAGGCAGGGAGCAGGCCAGCTCAGGACTTGGGAAAGAAAACCCCCACCTGGAGCTCTGAAATGTACATTTGTACCAAACGCTCCCCAGAGAGAAAATTCTTTTATAGCTGCACATCAAGGGGCCTGCTCTGCTGCCCCAGTGGCACAGCCTGAGAACACAGGGCACGAGCCTGGCGACAAGACCCAGCAGCTTGCCACAGGCCAGATCTGTGCCATGGGCCAGATCTCTGCCACCAGCTCTGAGTGGTGGTGGAAGCCCTGCGCAGAGGCCTTCCCATGCACACTGATTTAGCTGCTAGATGCAGCCCCTTTGTGTCTGTAAAGTTCTTTGCAGGTGGGAAGGACTAGCTCTGCACCAGGCACACAGCAATGTGGCTGTACAGATAACTGACAGCTCCAATCTGCAGGGCCTTATACGGCTTTTAATTAGGGAAAACTCCAACTGGAGTCAGGACAGCTGCAGGCAGCAACTCAGGATTCAGCCTTTAAGTGCTACCAGCAGGGAAGCTGGCGGGCAGCGCTCGGGCAGGCAGATGGCACGCTTGGGGCCTGATCCCGCCAGTAGGGCGGCCCCTACTCCCATTCACTTTCCAATGCCAACATCTCTTGGGACTGTTATGGGGGGGCACTATGTGCTGAGGGGAAGCTGTCCACAAAGGAAATACTAATGGGCATTTTCCTGTTCTTGTTTGTTTCAGGGCTTTGAATACATTTCCCCCCCTATGGCCATGTCCGGCCACTCCCCAACCGACACCTAGAGGAGCAGAGAACACCGGAAATGGGACAGACGACGTGGTTGTGTTTTTCTTTTCGGTACGAGGAGTCATGACACCAGCTGTTTCGGTTTTCTTATTTTTTTAAGATTAAAAAGTTCTATCATATATATATATATATATATATATATATATATATATTCATATATATATATATATTCTATACAAACATCACCAGGACAAAGGACAGTGCTTTTCCAAAAGACTGATGAAGCCAGCTGTATAACATTGCTGTTTGAAAATCCATGTCACGCATAAATGTATTTATGTTGTAAAGCTATTTATATATTGTTTATAAAGAGATATTTATAAAAATTTTATTTATGTAACTAAATGAAAGGAGTTGAGCAGTGTAACTTTTTTTCCTAAATAGTTGAAAAATGTGTAAAAACCAAAAAACCAAAACAATGTATCATTCCATGTGGCATTTTGTAACCTGTCTTCATTTATTGGATTGAGTCACATTCTTTAAAGTGCCAGATTAGTTCATTTTAACAGCAGGGAAGCAGTATATTCTTTTTAAGAGCAGAGTGCGAGCGAGCGATTTGCACTTTAGCCTTTGCCCCCTCCCGCAGGGTGCTCAGTGAGGAAATAATTATGGCTCCGATCCTGAAATCATTTAATCAGGGCCCAATCCTGTTGTGAACTCTCAGCAGTAGCATGCCCGTGCCTGGGTGCAGCTGCATTAACCTCTGAATTTGTGCAGAGCCCACCCTTGAGGAGTTTATTGCAGAACTGGGGCCTCAGGCAACTTACCCAGTGGGCCAGCTCCTGATCAATGTAAATCTGGAGTAAGTCCATCACTTTCAATTGATTTACTCTGGATTTACATTGGGTAGCAGAGCAGACTGTGGCCTATTGATTTAAATATGGATTTTGCCTCCCTATGGTCTGTAGGACGGAGCCCTTAGTTCATTAAATAATTTGAGATACTCCATAGGTAGATAACCACTGAGTACAGAGCAGGACCCAACACCCACTGAAACTGGTGGAAAGCCTGAAATGGGCTTTGGATCAGGCCCATTAGTGTTAGTGGGAAAGAGACCCTGGGTGCTGGGTGGTCACTGTTATTCTAAGATCGAGTTGATTATTAAGTGGCTTGTTGATATTCCCTTTCTCGAGCAGATTTGTTTCACTGTGCTTAAGACAACAAGCAGACAGACAAATACACGGCGGGCAGCCTGCTAAGGATTCGTGACACAGGTGTTGCTACAGCTTCTTGCTCTGTAAAGTGCATGAAATACTAGAGCATTAAAATGACTCTGAGCTTTAAAGAAAACATAAAGAGGACCAAAAAAACCCCAAGCATAGATCCTGCAGAGAAGCTCCTTGGCCTCAATCTTCAAAGAAGCTTTAGAGAGGAGCAGCAGGCTCCCAGCCATGTGTTTCAGCCAGGCCCAGTGCCTGCTCTGACCCAGGTAGCAATGGACCATGAGCAAAAAGAAAGGCAGCAGACTCAGAGCTATGGAGACCTACAGGCAGAGCGATCCCTCTCCTCAGCCACTGTTTGGCCGGGGGTCACAGAGACCCACAGATAGGGTGCTGCCTTTCCTTGCCAGCAGTCAGAGAACTATAGAAACCTACAGCCAGACCCCCTCACTGTAGAAAACAGCTGGCTTGTTGATCTGCTAAGCTTGGAGGATTTTCCCTGTACATGTGACAGCTCAGTCAGCAGGGTGCCAATGATCCAAGGGACACTTCTGACTTTGTAAGAGCAAACAGCAACCACGTACCCATCAAGAAGACAGTCAGCATCTGTCCTAAGACAGAGTCTGGCTGGAGGGGGAACATCTGTGTCTGAAAGCCCTTCTAAGACATTGCTGGTTGGGAACCACCACAACCACATAGCAACCTCACCACAGAGTTTTCTACATAATCACAGATTTGCTGCTATGTTAACTGCATCTCTGCCTTTGTAGACTACATCCAGGTACTGCAGTTCCCAATGTACAGTCTGCAGCCCCTGTGGCCTTCCAGGAAAGAGGGGACCTGCCCAATGCCCTCCTAAGAGACTCCTTGTTATTAAACCATACTCTTCACACCAAGACAGCAAATCCCAGGGAAAGCAAGGAACGAACCTGTTAACAGAATGAAGCCCCACCCAGAGTACCAGGGAGGGACAGGGTGATAGACCAGGATGGATGGTGGTACTCATCCATTCCAGGAACAGGCTTACTGTGTATGAAGCTAAAATAGAGACTGTCCAATAGCAGGGCCATGGCTGGGAATGGGGTACGGTTCTCTTGCACCGTTAGATTATTGCTTCAAATCTAGGGACTAAAATGGCACCACCCGATAGCTCTTGGGTGGCCTTCCATGCAATGAGCTGGTGGACCTCAGCCAACATCCCAGCGGACAGGAGGTTCGCAGCACAAAATCTGTTACCCCAGCTGGAACTCACAGGCCCTTCTGTTTGCTGCCTCAGGGTTAAGAGGCCCAGGGTTAAGAGCACCTGGGAGACTGGAGTCCCCGCTCCCGCAAAGCCATGGCTCCTTCAGAATGGGGCATGAAGCATGCCCTGCTGGGGGTGTGGCACACCCGCTTCTGCCCAGGCTGTACGTGTTCAGTAAGGACAGAGAGGCTGCCAGGGCTTTAGGCCAGCTCCTGCCACTAACTCACTAGAACTGATCAGTCCCGAGATTGGGGAGCCAGGCCTCATTAACAGAACATAGCTGAGGGGACACGGATGTCCCGCTGTTAGCTGGGCAGAGGGGAAGGATGGCCCAGTGGTTAGGGCAGGAGCCTAAGACTTGGGACACCCTGGCTCTGCCAGACTTCCTGCGGAACCTTGGGCAAGGCACTGAGGGTTAGGGTGACCAGATGTCCCAGTTTTGTAGGGACAGTCCTGATATTCAGGGCTTTTTCTTATATTAGCACCTATTACCCCCGAGCCCCTGTCCCAAGTTTTCACACTCTCTATCTGGTCACCCTACTGAGGCCCTGACCTTCAAATGAGCTTAGGTTCCTAATACCTTTGAGGAGATAGGCCTCAGCTTCCCCATCTGTATAATGGGGATAACAGCACTGCCCTGCCTCCCAGTGCCTGTGAGGGGCTCGGACATCACAGTGCTGGAGGCCAGATAAGTACCTCAGAGAGATAGTTTACCTGCTCATAGCACCATCTACTGCATAACCAATGAGGTGGGTCCAACGGATGGGGGGCAAAAAGAAGGCTGATTTCAGGGAGGCTACCCGGGCTCCTTCTCCTAACTCACTTTCCCCAGCCTGGCAGGCAGGCAGGCAGGCAGCAGGCAACACCGAGTGGTCAGTCTCTGAAGCATAGACGGCTCATTAGCGCACAGTGAGCATCTGAGAAGGCCCCAATTAGGTCTCCCTGACAGGGGCTCAGTGGGAGGAAAATGCAGCGAGACAAATGACGCATCCAATTAAGGGAACGAAGAGAAAGAGCCCATCCGCCCAGTTACCAGCGCTGCCACAGGGTTACCGCACAGCAGGCCTGAGGGCTTCACTCGCCCGTGGCCTCGAACCACATTGGATTTGGCTATGCCCAGGGCAATCACAATTCCTGATCTCAAGGCTTCAGGCTCATCCAGGGTTTGCTTCTGGCTCCCCCTCCCGCTAAGCAGGGGTGTCCCAGGGACAAGCAAAAGGAGGCAGGCAATGAAAGGGCGAGAGGCTGGGACTCCTGCTCAAAATGGCCCAGGGATTGGAGACAGACTGGTCAAAGGTAGGCTCAGGGAAGGGTGGTGCTAGGCAGAGCTACGGGAAGTGTGTCTGGAGGGGCATGGGGGGGGGGGGGTTAGTATTAAGGGTCCCCCCAGTGTCCCTGCCCACAAACTGTAGTTAGCAGCATCCTGGGCAACCAGCCACCTTGAGTGGGCAGCCAGCATGTTACCCTGCTGTCACTTATGCCCTCATGATCTGCAGCCAGAGCTTTGTCAGGGATGCTGGAAAGGAGCAACCCCATGATTTTACTGTAGGGGCTGGGCTCAGGTGGAAGAACATGTGGTCCAGCTTACAGCATGGTGCAGGGAGACCACCCACGTGGGGGTCTGCTCCCAGCCTGAGATGAGCCAAGGGCCTCCACAGAGAAAGTAGATTGGCCTTGCCCATACAAGGCCAATGACTAGCCCCTGCCACTAGAATGCAACAAACTTTACTAACGCTGAGTCCAAGGTGTGACAGGCAGCGGGTGTGCAAGGGCTCTCCGTGCCCCAGGTAGGCCCATGCAGACCCAGCATCCCACAGCAGGACCTGCAGCTGCCCTTTTCTTTAACACATAGGGGCAGTGCCCAGAGACCCCCGCCGCGCTCTCTCAGGCTGAACAGTCAGGCTGCCCCTGTGAAAATGGAGTATGTGGGACCTAGAGCCTTCGCAAGCCTCGTCAGAGGATGACTGCAAATGCACATTTGCTGCAGCCAGGGCCCAATGAGTAGCTGCCCCGCTCCTAGCGCAAGGGGAGGAAAGGTTTCGGCATCCCACTCCATCCTTCCTCTCCCGCCCAGCCAATCAAGTCTCTGCACCAGGCCCTCTCCCAGGTACTTTCTGTTCCCTGCTGTTCCCAGCCACTTGCCCAGGTTGCTCACTGCTGTACATTGACAAAGCCCAGATCAGATGACACCAGGTCCCAAACCAGCAGAGAGAAAGAAGAACCCAGAGCAGCAAGGAGAGAATTTGCCACTTGGAAAAGCACAAAGCCCCTCCCACCCTATGTATCAACAGCAGGAGGGCTCCTAAGGGCAACAGCACATCAGCCCCCTCCAGTTTCTCCAGGGCTCAGGGGGGGAGCAGACAAGGCGAAGGGAAGGGACCGTGGAGAGGTTTTCAGAGGAATCCTTCTCTCGCCATAAACACAAGTGGAAAATAAAAGGGGATTGAATCCAGGCCCTGTCAGTCAGTGGCTCACCTGGCCGGGTAGATGCCTGCATGAGGCAATTTTTAGCTCATTGGTTTGAGCAGTGGCCTGCTAAACCCAGGGTTGTGAGTTCAATCCTTGAGGGGGCCATTTGGGATCTGGGGCAAAAATTGGGGATTGGCCCTGCTTTGAGCAGGGGGTTGGACTAGATGACTTCCTGAGGTCCCTTCAAACCCTGGTATTCTAATTTAGGAGGTTAGGGCTTGCGCCGAAAGCCCATGTTCTCTGGAGAAGAACTGAAAATCCAGGCTAATCAGTTGCAAGCTGCCTTGGGAAATGACACCTCTGCAGTGGCTCTTGCGGTCTGCGGACGGAGCTAATAGGAAAATCATTAGGTGGCATCCCTTTGATACCGCCTTTTTTCTGCCCCCACAATAATTAACCCAGCATATGACCCATAATGCTCCAGGCCTACATTCCCACAACAGACCACCTGTCACTCGCATCAGTGGAGGAGAAGGAGATGACCGATGGGAGGAAGGCACTGCCTGGAAAAAGCTTAAAAGCTTTAGGGGGCAGGAAAAAAAGAGAAAACTAACACATCCTCCCCAATTACATTAATGACAAACCTTCACCCCTCTAATGGAAACTTGCCTCCATGTAGATCAGAGCGCTTTACAAACAGCAGTGCCTCATAACCCCTGTCTGCGGCTGATGTTATCCAGGGAACTTGAGGCACAGAAATGTTAAGTGACTTGCCCCACCAAGACAGGGCAGGTTTGTAGCAGAGCTGGAAACGTCCCATGCCTTAGCCATGAGACCCTCCTTGTTCCTGTAGAGAGCTGAACTCCCCCCACTTGCAACTTCAGCTCTGTTTTCCCCACAGGATACATACAAATTTCTTTATTTTCAGTCCTTTAAACCAGGGGATTTCCCCTCCCTCCCCACCCCATGTAGACCAGCTTCCAGGGAGATGCTCTGCCCATGTGGTGTGGCTTAGCCTTGGTCTGCTGGCAAAGGGATGGGTGTGTAATCCTACTGATTGTGATATTAAGTACAGCATTGCCGCTGGCAGATGACCTTCTGGGAAGGGGGTTACCCCAGCAGTTGCTAAAATGGCATTGAGTGACCCTGAGATTGTGAATCACCGCTTCTGCGAGCCTGCTTGAGGGCTGAGCCTATCAGACGCCCTATTACCCTGATGGAAATCAGAACTGAAGTCGCAGCTGCTACTCAAGGGAAAAGGAGCACTGGTGGAATTAGGATGCGCTTATCCAAGGTTCATTTTATAGCAGGACTTTGGAGGAGCTTCCAACGCTCACAGGCATTAAAGGACCAGATTTCCAAAAGAAGTCAGGTCTTCTGAACACCCAATAGGTGTCACGCTAGGAGCTGCTGGGGGTCAAGTATGTGAAGAACTGGCTTTAATTAATCAAACCTCCCACCATACTCTAGGAAATCCCTGGATGGATTGAGCTGGTACAGGGTGATCGGCAGACTCTTTCGAGCTTTGCATTGAGCAATACCTTTGAGACCTGTCAAGAGCTCTTATGGCATCTCATTACAAACCAGCACTTCTGTGGAACTCGTTCATTCATCGCTGCAGTGGATTTTTCTTTCTTTCTTCCTGACCTGGAAAAGCTGTGGTCCCAGTTCTCCCTCTCTCATGCAGGCCACAGCAAATACATCAGGGCAGCTTCCTCATTCTGTGTTGTGAAGCAACAAAAGGGTGTTTGCCTAGAAGTTTGGAGTGGAGGAACTAGTTGCTCTAATACAGTGACTGATGACTTTCCTAGGAAACCTGTTCATTATTTAGTTACATGGGAGATTGGCTGGTTCACCAGTCAGAAATGAGGGCACTGTCACCATGCCAGGTGTAACCAATCAGATTGGAGGGCAAAATCCTCTTTCAAATACCTTTATTTCTTTCTCACTTTAATTATATTCCCCATGGTAGGTCCAAGTCTGATGAAATATCAGCAAAATGTCAACTGTCCCTGAGAGAGACACCGACCCAGCCATTGAGCTGAAAGAGCAAAACAGTGACAGGTATTTCTAAAAACTCGGCTGAAAAAGCCAGCCAAGCTGTCAGGTTAAAAATCATATTTTAAAAATACAGGGCACCCAGCCAAGGTTACAAATAAGAAGTAAGATCATTTAAAAATCTAATTTCGCTTTCATGGAGCTGTTGGGTACTTTCTCTCAGACGGGACAAAAATAAGCTAGTCACTTTCACTCTCTGGTTCTCACACATTAGCTCAATGCTGCACAGGGTTTGGGTGGAAATGCTGTAGGGGAGGCTTCCTACGGGACTGGGACTGGGCCTCAGGAGGTCTGGCTTCCTGGATCTGCCACTGACTTGCTGGGCGACGACTTAACCTCTCCTTGCCTCAGTCTCCCCATCTACAAAATAAATAGGGTATCATTTCTCTGCATTGCAAGGGTGTTGTGAGGTTGAAGGAATGTTTGTGATGGGCTCAGATACTATGGTGATAAACAGCACTAAAATGCTTCCCTTTGTCTTTTAAAAGACAAACTTTCCCCTGGGAGGAAAACTCAGAGGCATTTCTATACAACTCAGTTTTTATCCAAACTGATTTTTACAGAACCTAATTGTTACGGTAAGTTTAACATCACAGCATCCCTTCACCACATATTTTTATATAACTATCTAAGATAGTTCAGGAGAGCTGGAAGACAAAAGGAAAGTGTAGGTCCATTATTTAGAGAGGAAAGAGACCTAATAATGGATGACACCAAGAAGGTTGAGATGTTTAATGCCTATTTTGGTGCAGTCTTCATGAAAAAGGTTAAATTATAACCAGATGCTTAACACAATGACTATGAACAACAAGGGGGGAAGAACAAGTCAGAATAGGGAAATAACACGTTAAAAGAATGTTTAGATAAGTTGGATGTATTCAAGTTGGCAGAGGCTGATGAAATTCACCATGGATACGTAAGGAACTTACTGAAGCCATCTCGGGAGCATTAATGATCTTTTTAATGGAGGACAGATGAGGGCCCAGAGGATTGGAGAAGGGCAAACATAGGACCTATCTTTAAAAAGGGGAACAAAGAGGACCCAAGGAATTATAGCTCAGTCATCCTAACTTCAATACCTGGAGATACACTGGAATAAATTTCAGAGTAACAGCCGTGTTAGTCTGTATTCGTAAAAAGAAAAGGAGTACTTGTGGCACCTTAGAGACTAACCAGTTTATTTGAGCATGAGCTTTCGTGAGCTACAGCTCACTTCATTGGATGCAATAATCAATTTGTAACCACCTGGAGAATAATAGGGTGACAAGGCCTACCCAACATAGATTTGTCAAGAAAAAATCATGCCAAACCAACTTAATTTCCTTCTTTGACAGATTTACTGGGTACACGACTGGTTGAAAAACCATACTCAAAGAGTGGTCATCACTGGTTCGCTGTCCAACTGGAAGAACGTATTTAGTGGGTCCTGGGTCAGGTATCATTCAACATTTTCATTAACAACTTGGATTACAAAGTGGAGAGTACGCTTATAAAATCTGCGGATGATACCAAGTTGGGAGAGGTTGCAAGAACATAAGAATGACCATACTGGGTCAGACCAATGGTCCAGCTAGTCCAGTACCCTGTCTTCCGACAGTAGCCAGATGCTTCGGGGGAATGAACAGAACAGGGCAATTATTGGGTGATCCATCCCCAGTCATCCAGTCCTATCTTTGGATTTGACAGCTGCTTTCAACTACCTGAGAGGATTTGATAGCTGCTTTCAACTACCTGAGAGGTGGTTCCAGAGAGGATGGTTCTAGACTATTCTCAGTGGTAGAAGAGGACAGGACAAGGAGTAATGGTCTCAAGTTGCAGTGGGGGAGGTTTAGGTTGGATATTAGGAAAAACTTTTTCACTAGGAGGGTGGTGAAACACTGGAATGCGTTACCTAGGGAGGTGGTAGAATCTCCTTCCTTAGAAGTTTTTAAGGTCAGGCTTGACAAAGCCCTGGCTGGGATGATTTAATTGGGGATTGGTCCTGCTTTGAGCAGGGGGTTGGACTAGATGACCTCCTGAGGTCCCTTCCAACCCTGATATTCTATGATCTCCTTGCAGTCAGAAGTTTAGGGACAGCCAGAGCAGGAGGTTGAATCCCTGACCATCTTGGCTAATAGCCATTAATAGAGCTATCCTTCATGACCTCATCTAATTCTTTTCTGACCCAGTTATATGTTTGGCCTTCACAACATCGCACAGCAATGAGTTCCACAGGTTGACTATGCGTTGTGTGAAGCAGCACGTTGGAGGACAGGATTAGAATTCAAAATGACCTTGACAAACTGGAGAACTGGTCTGAAATTAACAAGATGAAATTCAATGAAGACAAGTGCCAAGTACGCCACTTAGCGATGAAAAATCAAATCCCCATTTTGTACTTGTGCAATAGCTGGCTAGGTGGTAGGGCTGCTGGAAAAGATCTGGGAGTTGGAGTGGATCACAAATTGAATATGAGCCAACGATATGACGCTGTTGTGAAAAAGGCTAATACCATTCTGGGGAATATTAACAAGAGTGCCCTATGTAAGATACAGGAGGTAATTGTTACACTCCACCTGGCACTGGTGAGATATCAGCTGGAGTGCTGTGTCTAGTTTGGGGCACCACACTTTTAAGAAAGATGTGAACAAGCTGGAGAGAGGGCAGAGGAGAGCAACACAAAGGATCAAAGGTTTAGAAAACCTGGCCGGTGAGGAAAGGTTAAAAAAGCTGGGCATGTTTAGTCTTGAGAAAAGACTGAGGGGGGCCCTGATAAGAGTCTCCAGATATGGGAAGGGCTGCTATAAAGGGGACTATGATCACCTGCTCTCCACACCCACTGAAGGTAGGACAAGAAGCAATGGCCTTAATCTGCAGCAAGGGAGAGTTAGGTTAGATATTAGGAAAAACTTTCTAACTACAAGGATAGTTAAACACAGGTTAGCTAGGGAGGTTGTGGAATCCCTGTCATTGGAGGTTTTTACAAATAAGTTAAACAAACACCTCTGAAGGATGATCTAGGTTTACTTGGTCCGTCTCAGCATGGGGGGGCTGGATGAGATGACCTTCGAGGTCCCCTCCATCCCCACATCTCTACAAAGGCAGCACCACTACAGCCCTGGCCCCTTACATTTCTGGCAGCCCTGCAGAGAATAAAAGTGGCTTCCCATTTGTTTCAAACGCTCCACACATCTTTCCCAGAGGGCAGGTGGAATTTTAAAGATACAGGGTTTGTGTATTTTCTTCACCCAACAGGAACCGAAAGTTATTCACTAGAATTCACCCTGCAGGGCAGATGGAAGCATAAAATACTGGGGCTGGATCTTGCTGGGAGCTCTACTTTCCCACTGGCATTCTGAACCGCCACAGCCTCCCGTTGAGAGTATCTGATAGGTAACTGGAGATCCCAAGCAGCCCAGTACTGTCACGTGGGTATCAGCCTGAGGAGCAAGCCCCCAAGCCTGCAACTGGCTTCAAAGGGGCAGACCCCTGCATTTCAGTCAGTGCAGAGGCAGGTGTAGGATCAGAGCCCAGGTCTAAATGCAGAAGGACCTATCAGTGGAGCGGAGTGTTATTCTTACTGCGCTTGACAGAAGACTGGGCTATCGTGGGATCTGTTCTTCCAGACAGGTAGAGGAAAGGGAAGAGGAACAGGTTTCAAGCAGTCAGAAGACAAAGAAAAAACCAGCATCCACTACCGCTCTGCCCTGTCCCAGAAATGCCTGACGTTATCTGGTCTGCTGTGAACCACGGCAGAGGTGCCAATAGACATGAGCTGGCAGGAAGTGCAGCTCAGAGATACAGCAGCCTGTTAGTGCAACACGAGTCCAGTCTGGCTCCGTGCTCAGCTCCATAGCAAACAAGAACCAATGAAAGGGGAAGTGCAGAATACGAAGCAACACAGTAAAGCACCGAAGAAGGGAGCTCCCTCCACTTTGTCTCTCCGGCTGAGGCAAACAATCTTGGCACCTCGCAGGTCCAGGAGGCAAATGGGAGTTCTCGTTAACAGCATGACCACCAGCCTGCTGCGATCCTGAAGCGAAGTACAGCGGCAGCGGCCTGATGTGACCATGGCATGATGCTATCCCCACACCTGGGAGGCACGACTGGGGCAAGCTGGGTGTTAGCAGAGGCCGCTGGCATAGGCTGGCACAGAGCAGGCGAGCCCAACTGATTGGCTTTCACATCACTTATTGCATAGCACAAATCCACCTCTCCACTTCCACTTCCCTCTTGTGGCGTTTCATCAAGAGAAGCTAGAGCCCCACCCCCTTCCCCCCCTGGCATCGAAAGCCCTTCATTCTGTCAGTCAACATCCATTACCACGTTCAGCTGCTTGTCCAAACTCCCACACAACTCAACTCCAGGCTGCAGTGTCCATTGCAGTCACTGGGCGTTCCCACCCGCCTTCCTCTGCTCCTCCTGTATCCTTCCCCTGCTGTCTGTGGCCACGCTGTCCCATTGCTCCTGGAATGACTTCCAAGCCTTCCCTCCAAGCTCAATTACCAAGCTGCTGAAGAGCTGTGCATCTCCCCCAGGCACTGGATTTAATTGATCAAGGTTTGTCTCAGACCAAGCCCTCAGAGCAGGGATTATGTCTCTCTTTGTACAGCACATGGTCCAGACTCAAACATAAGTGACTAGGGCAAAGTAGCTTGTTTTCCTCTGAGCTCCACCCCCATCTCTCTGACCATAGTGCACAGAAGTAAGAATTCATTCTTTACTCAAGGCAAGGTGCAGCTTTCCCTTGTTTCTCTACTAAACAAAGGCACTGCACACAGCCGTGAAAATAAGGCCTGAGCATCCCACAGGGTTTTCAGACTTTTGCATAGAGCTCGTAAAAATGTAAAAACTTGATGGTGAGGAAGTTTCAGCAGACTGAGGCTGCTCCCCTTCAGCATATCACAGGGGGTAAGACAGGCAAAGGACACGAACTAGGCCAATTCACGTTGATTTCACCCACATGATCCCAGCATGCCATTGCTTACCGAAGACCTAAGCCTCTTTCGAGACAGTCAATTTGAACCTGCCTCCTCACAAAAAGGCAGGTGTTACAAGCGAGCTAGCGGTAGAACAGGTAAGGATGGAGGCTCAGGAGATTGAGAATGTGGCCGTGGAGCCCTTTCACCTCTAGGGCATCAGTTCACCGCCAGTCTTCTTGGGGGTGGGGGTTTGCACAATGACCGACAACAGTTTGCAGTGGCCATGCAGTACTTCACCTGGAACTCAGTCTGGGGACCCACATCACAAAAATCTGACTTGGCCCCCCCCCAGAGGCCAAGGGGCAAGCGTGCCTGGAGCTCACACGCTCCTCCCCGCCTGGCAGAGAAGAGGCACCTTTAGCTAGGCAGTGCGGAAAAGCTAGCACAGTTGCTGCCTGGGGAAGGGATATGTTCAAAGACTACAGAGACGACTTCATGCTCTAGGCTTGTCAATACAGCATCTGTCACCAGCACTTAGGCTTTTTAGTTGGTTTGCGGGCTTGTGGGGGGGGGGGGAGGAGGTGGGGGCACAGAAGAGGAAAACAGTCAGGAATCAAGGGAGCTAATCCAGCTCATATGTCAGGTTAAAGGTATTTTAGATAGTCCACCTGTCTCCACTATCTGTGGCGGTTGTGTCTGTGCACAGTTGAGAAGAGTCATTTATTTCTGCAGAGTTATGCCAAACCCTAGAACATGCTCTAGGGTAAAGAATGGGAATGTGCAGAGAGCAAAGAATTCAAGCTACCACTAAGAGGAGGGTGGGTGTGTGCAAAGCATGGGACACACCTATGTAAAGCCAGCTGAAGCTGTTGGTGGTTGAATTATAGCAAGGTCCTGCCCCCATGTTCCCCTAGAAAAGTCTCAGAAATGCTGCTCTTTTGGCTCCCACAGCAGACATGAGCTTCTGCTTAAACAGCTGGCCTTTCCCAGCACAGAAGTTGCTTCTCACTGCAGAGTGGATGGATAAGCTGAAAGGAAGGTGGGCCAGGCTGTGAAACAGTGCTCAGACAAGCTGACAGGCACTCCTGGGGAGGGACACACTTTGTGAAGACTATGATAGCAAAGTAGGACAGCTTCAATCCTCCTGGTCCTGTGGGTAAGGGGTTAAGACTCAGGAGACCGGGGTGCAGGTCCTGGCTCTGACACAGACCACTTACATGACCTTGGGCAAGTCACATTTCTCTGTGCCTCAGCTCCTATTGGCCTGCCAGGTGCGCATGAAGATGGAGTCAGGTGTCAGCGAGGTACTCCGATGACCCAGCCATGAGGGCCGTGTCAGAGTCCAGCTAGCCTAGCCAGTGCTTGCCCACGGCTGCTCCAAAGCCAAGACTCGACTCCTACATTAAATCAGCATTTAATTTATTCCAAAATTCACTTTTTCATGTGAATTGCAGTTTAGATTTCAACCCTGCCCTCCCCTTAAAAAAAACAAAAACAAAAAAAAACAGCCACCAACCTCTCCCACGAGGTGCAAGTCCCCTGAAGTTAGCCTGTAACAAATATCAAACACAAAACAAAGGCCGAAATGCTTTAGAATCACAACAATGTACAAAAAAAAAAAAAAAAAGTAAAATACAACCTGAAACCGTTCAAGTTCAGAAAGGCTAGTAAAGTCCATCGCTTCAGCAAGGGGATGTCACTGCCACGCCTGTCAGCGGCTTCTGTGCCACTGGCCCGTCACTAAGCCACAGCGGCTCCTCTTCCACACCAAACGTCATCTCCAAGGAAGATTTAAGGTATTACGCTTTAAAGATTTCAGGAAGGGAACAATTCACAAGCAGCCCTGGGAGGATGGAGACACACTGAGAAGGAACAGGACTTCCAATAGGTCCCCAGCCACCTGTAATACGGAGAGCTCGAGAGCGAGCGAGCGAGCAGCTTGCTTCCTCCTCGCTGTGCTGAAGCCTCACAGCTGTAGCCTAGTTCTTTAAATCTGTGGCAGATTAATAGGCTTAGTAAAGGCAGTAAACAGGTTAGTAAACGCAGCCCAGCACTGGATCTCACCTCACAGAGCGAGGTAGAGTGTGAATTAAAATACAGAGGGGCCTGGGGAAAGTTGAAGATTTCTATGTAGAGCTGCTCCTGGCCTAGTAATGTTCTCCCTTCCCTTTGGGATTAGAGAAATCTGTGTTGGTAGCTTCCTCTCTCCCAGCCTAGGGCTTCAAAAGCTAAGTACCAATCTTGGGATTCAGTCGGTTGCCATGGAAGACGTCATCTTGAACTTTAAATCAGCATGGCAAACTCCTCACAAGAGGGAGCACGGGAAGGCTGGCTGGGAGGGAGCAAAACCTTCCACAGAGATTCTGTTCCCCTGGTGTCGCAGGTTTTCTGGCCCTGGTGGTAACTATCTCTGGCTGAAAGTCCCTCTTTAAAGGCTTAGGAGAACAGGTGGCATCTTGGACGTGAATGAGATCTGCACACTGTAGCTTAGCCAGGCATGGACAGCTTGGGGTTGTATTCAAACAGGGCTTTTATATTTGCCAGCCTGGAGAGGACTGCCCCAGAACCCACCGAAAAGGAGACACGGGCCTTTGTTGCTCCTTCTGGCGTCATTCATGGCTGAATGACGGCTACATGGCAGGTTCTAGTGGCGGCTGGAGACCAGCCCTTTGACTTTGGACATCTTTTTTGTGGGCTGCCTTTGCTCTGCGTGGGGAGGGCACTCTCGGTCTGCCAGCTGCTGTTCCATCTCTTGTGCTGATGATGAGGCCGTGGCTTTTAATGTTTTCTTTATGTTTGTGACCTGGACGAGAAGAGACAGCGAATCAGCATTTGCTTCTTCCACCCCCACAGCAGAGAGGAAGCCCCTTCCTAAGCACAGAATGGAAATGCCCTTGAGTTCGAAGAGTAACTTATCATTGGATACAAATCTCCCCATGCACACACATTAAACCCTCTCGATTTGATTTTATTAGGTGTTGGCACTAACAACCTGTAGATGACCTGACCTGGTAATACTCCATGTTAGACTGGTTTGGAGGCCACTGGGGGCTGCAGATACCTGTTACTAGACACCAGGAGTAGCACAGCGACTTTCCACTGCCTGCCTGGAGGAGGCAGCCATCTCACCAGGCTGCAGACCTCAAGTGTCTGTTTACTGACAGGGAGTGCCTGGGATATGGGGGCAGGGAAAAACAAAACAAAACAAAACAAAAAACAAAACACCTAGAACAGCTCTGCAGAGCAAAGGGTAGGGAAAGCTATCTGGACCAATCAGCCAGCTGATCCACAATTCTCCTCGAAGGTAGGAATGGAGGCAACCCTCAAATCTGGGGTGTGTTCGACGAGCAAGCACATAGTGGTATGCTTCCCATGCACCAGGAAACAGTGGGAAGTGCCATCTGCACGGCACCTCACCCTCCAAACACTGGACCTCATGGGGGTGCCACAAAAAGAATTAGTGAACTGACAAAACAAAACAAAAAAAAGCAACCTGAAATGAGCATAGAAGTCAGGAGTCCAGGCTCCCCAAGGCTAGAAACACCCGGCAAACCAAATGTGTCCTAAGTATCAGAGGGGTAGCCGTGTTAGTCTATATCCACAAAAACAACGACGAGTCTGGTGGCACCTTAAAGACGAACAGATTTATTTGGGCATAAATTTTCGTGGGTAAAAAAACCTCACTTCTCCATGCATCTGAAGAAGTGGGTTTTTCGTCTTTAAGGTGCCACAGGATTCCTCAGACGTGTCCTGGGTACCAGTGAAATCACTGAATATAAACAGCTTCAAAAGGCCAGCGTGAACCTGCTGGGATGCAGGATTGCAAGAAATGAACCTTGAGCTAGAGTCTCAAGGGAACCGTTCTCATCTTTGCAGTTGTAGTTTTGTTCTCACAAACAAATACCATCAGTAGAGACTAAAACCGTGTGCTTAGGTTGCCCTCTGTTGGCCATCTCTGGATATTACAGGAATAGGAGGAAAAACATTTTGGCTCAAATTTTCAAAAAGCAATTTCAGGATTTGGGGGTGCCATCTTGGGGTACTCAAGTTGACATGCTAAATGGACCGGACTTTCAGAAATTGTTGAGGACTCATCCAGTGAATGACAAACCTCTATTAAGGGAGTTCGAGTTGAGTATCCAAAATCACTAGCCAGTCTTGAAAACGTAGTCCCTTGTATCTATTCCTTGGGATGGCAGGGGCCTGTCCACGTTTGTAGGGTTAACAAATGAGGCACTCTTACCGATGTGTTTCAAAGCACTTTTTGCAGCTACAATTTAGGGTTTCTAAGGAAAGAATGTACCACACTTTCACCACTTCCGATGGAATTCAGAGGGATGTCTAGGAATGGCTATGGAGAGGTTTTTAACAACATTCCTAAGTTTACAATAAATTAACTATTTTTTCTTATTCCTTCTGGATTTTCATTATTCACAGTGAAATCTAAAGTTGTAGAAACATCAGATTTCCATCGTGTTGTGTGTGTGTTAAAAAATTGGTTTCCTAACAAATCAACGCAAGGAGCTCCCAGCAAGTTTATAAAGGATGACTCAGAAACCCACACATCAGAAGGCCAGTGGTCAAATCTGCCTTAGCTCATCAGTGAAGTTAATATAGTTGGGGAGAGGAGGAATCCAAATTCTTTCCTAGAGGGTGCATCACAAGACTAGCACATCTGTTTGGCATGATTGTCAGTCTCCACCTAGCGGAAGCCCTGGACTGAACAGCAGGGAGTGCTGCAAGGTGAGGATTGAGGGACATTGGCAGTGCTGTGCAAGGGAAGGTTACAAGAACCCTGCTCACACTATGTGTTAACCAGGCCACTTAGTTTCTCACTTTAATAAGCACAGAAATTCACCAAGAGAAACTTGAAGGTGTATCCGACACGCTCATCACGAGAGGACAGGAGTGATTCTACACCTACCTCTGTCTCTACCTGTTGCTGAGTTCGGTTGTGGTTCTCTTTGTACTGGTTGGCTCTAAGCACTTGCTGTTCGATTCCTAACAGAACCGCTTCACACCCATCACACCTGAAAATGTAACAACACTCAGGTGTTCAATGCTGGACAGTTTGAAAGGGACACTCAATTTGAAAAAACAAAACAAAACACAGTTCTGTCTGAAAGTTTGGGGGCTTATATTTAACATTAGCAACTAAGATGATTAGAGCTGAAAGAATTTAGTGGAAAAAGACGTTTTATTCTATTGTTTCAGAGTTTACACTTTGTGTAAAAAGGCTTGAACATGCATCTACTCAGTTTCGCTAATTTGTTGATGGCCAGTCTAGAAGGAGCTCCCATATATACACTTCCTTTTGCCCTGTAAGAAGGTATTTGCCAGCAGTAGCGAAGCCAAAGCTGAAACAAAAGAGGCAGCAGACAGGCGTGTGAACAGAGAGGAAGCAGGGGCTGGTCCCAGCATGTCTGGTGGAGTTGCTCTATTACATCCTATTAGATTCACCACAGAGAAGCCAAAAAACATGTTCAAACCTTTTTAAAGAGTCAGGAATTGCTACTTCAAGGGGGATATATCAGAAACGGATTTATTTATTTATTTTAAGATTACTCAGAAAATAAAAGTCACACTGACAAGGTCCCCCAAAGAAATAAACAAGCAGGGTGACAAGAACACCTCCTCCTCCACTCAGTGAAAGTTCCAGCTCTTATTCACTGTGGGAAGGAATGGAAAGGGATCTGAAGTGGGTTCAGAGCTGCACACCAAGCAATATAGAAAGATCCAAGAAGCTGCTGCACTCCTTCCTTGCAGTGCGGGGGAAGCAGGAGCAGAGAAGGGAAAAGAGAAAAACCAAGTGACCCAGGTTACCACACTTACACAGCTACTTAATCTTTGTTATTTCTAATGTACCCGTAACAGCTAGGCAATGACTATATTACGTAGTCAACTGGGAATCAGTCACAGTCCCTGTGGTCTAAAAAAGTGGCAACTCCTTTGGGTAATGAATGAATCCTACAGGACTGAAAGGCAGATTACTGGAAACTTGATAAAAAATACACTAGAGTAACCAGAACAAGATGGTCTCAGCCAAAAGCATGAGGTCTGCTTCATCTCCAGCAATAAAGGGAGGCCTAAAGAGATATCTGAAACACCTCAGAGGTGAAGTTTAAAGTACTGTGACTCTGAGATACAGTTTAAGATTTGCCTGAGTAATTCTCATCACCAGAGGATTAGTGGACAAATCTGTCTTTGCTCATCAGCAAAATTAATATGGTAGGAGGAAAAAGGTGTCATTCTACAAGATGTCTGTCTCTAGGTAGAGGCCATGATGTCACTTTGGCATAATTGTAGGAGAGGCCCTAAAGCAAAGAGTGGAGGTAACTAAGATAAGAACTGAGGTAACTTCAGAATCTGAAGCCAGTAGTAAAATTGGATGTACTGCTATGACAGCATCTGTAAGAAAGACTGGAGAGGGCATCAGGGTTTTTTCCCCAGGAGGGGCCCTTTGCCAAGTGACTTTTCATGGTGTGAGAGAGCTAATGAATGGAATATGCTGAAACTAAGCTAACATTTGAGTCTTACAGGATTCAGAAGAAGCCAGGGTGAGCTACTTCCTTTGAGACATTCCTAAAAGGCAAATCAGACAAGGTGGAGGAGCCTCCTGCCTCACCATTCTTGGAGTGTTTTAACAATATTACTGATGTCCTTCTTCTGAATGTCTCTGCCGATACAGAAATCCACCTCCAGCACCTGGTTGCGCTGATCCAGTTTCCCCTGAATAACATCTGTATACACAGCTTCAATGATTAGATCTTCCAGCTCCCTCAGATTCCTCATGTCCAGGTCTTTGAGCAGCACAGAGTAAGGAATGCACTAGAAACAGGAAATCCAAGAACAAACAGTCACTTGTGGGTCCAGAATGGAAAGTTAAGCATAGTCTGGAAGTAGGGTTAGTAGAAGCTTGCAATCAAACAAACATTTATTGTACACATCCCGCAGGTAAAGGGTGAGTGGGAAAGTATCAAATAGTATCAAAGGAAGCAGATACTATAAGGTCACGTCACACACAAGACATTCCTGTAAGCCTTTATTACTGTAAGTCCTGAAGAGTGGGTTGGGGTGGCAGCACTGGGGAAGGTAAAATAGTCAATTCCCTCCCCCACCCAGAATTGACAAAGATTTTCAAGAGGTAGATGGGCGAGCGAGTCCCGCCTCCATTAGCCAGTCTGATTTCTCCTCCCAGAATGCCCATTTCTCGCTCTTTATAGAGCTGTTCAGCCATTCCAAGCGCTCAGTCCTTGGAAGTCCTTCATAAGTTACTGAGTTCCATGAATACAGGGGAGCACTGTACATTGCAGGTAATTTTCTAGTCACAGGTTTTCCAGAGCACTCATGCAGCCTAACGCAAACCCGAGTACAATACTTGGATGCCACTTGCAGAAATGGCTGGCATTACTTAGCCAAGATTTCTGAATTTTACCTTCATTCTGGCAGCCAAGCTTACAATAGTTAAGTGTTTCAGCTTGTTCTTCTGGGCCCCCGTTAACTCTGGCAGGTTATCCTTGTTTGCTGTTCAATGTAAAAAAATTGAGAACAAAGTTACAGATTTTCCTTCAAGAATTAAACAAACCCTTCAGATTAAAGTCTTTGACAGAGTTGCACCCCAAAAGCCAGTAGCACTAAGTACTCCTTGTGCTACGAAGGGGTGCTAGTGAGAAGACAGTGCTGCCATAAGTAACAGCTGGACCATACCCAAGGAGAAACAGAGGCAGAATAAAAAGAAAGTCAGTTATTAACTGTTCTAATTCCAAAACCAGAACCACAAAAATACAGAACATAATTCACATGTCTACAGGTGAAATCCTGCCAAGACACATGGTTAATATTTTGTTTCCAAGACCAAACTATTTGTCCTCTTTCAGTAAGCTCATGCTAATAAAACTTTGGACTTTGGTTTCACCAGCTGTAAAACTGTGGATGATACTTACTTCTCTGAAGCGCTTGGGAACTACGTATGGAAGTGTCAAACATCAGGCTCATGGAGAGAAGAGAAATTATTCATGTAGATACTTCTATGGCCATCCTATCACCACAATAACCACATGCCCGGAGTGTATTCACAAACAGAAGGGAGGCTGGCTGCTTTCAAAAGCAAAGGCACTCTTCGGAATGGGTACGTTAATGAAAGAGTTAGTATTTCAGTGACATGAAGGTTATCTGGCCAGTACGGAATCCATCTTACCCATCTCATCCAATTCTTTCCCTTTTGGCCTCCTCTGTCCCCTCCCCATTTTTATCTGGAAGGCGGTGATTACTCTCTCCCTTACTATCTTACTTTTCAGTCGCACCTTCCAGCCCAAAGGATTACATGGTGCTTCAGGAACCGTTCAAGCAACCATACTATAATTCCATGAAACCTCCTTACTGGGGTGGGGAAATACCAAAGAAGCCCACCACAGTAGCCTTTGGCTGCAAAAAGAGGAGCTACACAAAAATGAGGAGACAAGTTAAATGGAAATGAAAAGGAACAGTCACAAGAGTGAAACGCCTGCAAACTGCATGGAAACTTCTTAAAACACCATAATAGAAACTCACACTATAGGTATAACCTCAAATAAAAATAATTAAAAAAAAACAGCAAGAGGACCAAAAAAATGCCACCATGGCTAAACAAGAGAGTAAAAGAATGAGTTAGAGACAAAACAAGACATCCTTTACAAATTGGAAGTCAAATCCTACTGAGGAAAATAGAAAGGAGCATAAACTCTAGCAAATCAAGTGTAAAAGTATAATTTGACCGACCAAAAAAGAATGTGAAGAGGAACTAGCGAAAGACACAAAAACTTATAGCAACAAGTTTGTTAAGTACGTCAGAAGCAGGAAGCTGGCCAAACAATCAGTGCGGCCACTGGACAATTGAGATGCTAAAGGAGCACTCAAGGAAGACAAGGCCTTTACAGAGAAGCTAAATCAATTCTTTGCATCGGTCTTCACAGCAAGGGATGCGAGGGACAGTCCCACTGAGGCTTTTTTCTTCTTCAGTAGACAAATCTGAGGAACTGTCCCAGATTGAGGTGTCAGTAGAGGAGGTTTGGGAACAAACTGATAAATTTAATAGCAATAAGTCACCAGGCCCAGATGGTATTCACCCAAGAGTTTCGAAGGAACTCAACTATGAAACTGCAGAACTACTAACTGGTATGTAACCTATTGCTTAAATCAGCCTCTGTACCAGATGACTGGAGGATAGTTAATGTAACACTGGATTTAAAAAAAAAAAAAAAAAAAGGCTCCAGAAGCTGCACTGGCAATTACAAGTCTAACTTCAGGACCAGGCAAATTGGTTGAAACCCGAGTAAAGAATCGAATTATCAGCGCATAGATGAACTGTATGTTGGGAAACGGTCAACACAGCTATTGTAAAGAGAAATCATGCCTCACCAATCTATTAGAATTCTTTGAGGGGGTCAAACAAACATGTAGACAAGGGTGACCCAGAAGAAATAGTATACTTGGACTTTCAGAAAACCATTGACAAAGTCCCTTATCAAAGACTCTTAAGCAAAGTAAGCAGTCATGGGATAAGAGGGAAGGTCTTCTGGTGGATCAGTAACTGGTTAAAAGATAGGAAACCAAGGATTGGAATAAATCATCAGTTTTCAGAGTGGAGAAAGGTAAACAGCAGGATCCCGCAACAATCTGTACTGGGACCAGTGCTGTTCAACGTATTTTAAATGATCTAGAAAAAGGAGTAAACAGTGAGGTGGCAAAGTTTGCAGACAATACAAAATTTCAAGGTTGTTAAGTCCAAAGAGTTACAAAGGGATCTCACAAAACTAGGTGACTGGGCAACAAAATGGCAGATGAAATTCAGTGTTGATAATTGTAAAACAATGCATACTGGAAAACATAATCCCAATTATACACACAAAATAATGGAGTCTAAATTAGTTGTTACCACTCAAGAAAGATCTTGGAGTCACTGTGGATAGTTCTCTGAAAACATCTCCTCCACATGCAGCAGCAGTCAAAAAAGCTAACAGAACGTTAGGAACCATTACGAAAGGGATGGATAAGACAGAAAATATCATAATGCCACTGTATAAATCCATAGTATGCCCACACCTTGAATTCTGCATACAGTTCTGGTCACCCCATCTCACAAAAGACATATTAGAATTGGAGAAAGTACAGAGAAGGACAATAAAAATGATTAGGGGTCTGGAACAGCTTCCATATGAGGAGAGATTTAAAAGATGGATTGTTCAGCTTAGAAAAGAGGCAACTAAGGGGGATGTGATAGAGGTCTATGAAATTGGGAAGGGTGTGGATAAAGTGAATAAGTAACTGTTATTTACTCCTTCATATAATGTAAGAACTAGGGGTCATCCAATGAAATTAATAGGCAGCAGGTTTAATACATCAAAAGGAAGTACTTCTTCACACAACACACGGTCAACCTGTGGAACTCGCTGCCAGGCAATGTTGTGAAGGCCAAAAGTATAACTGGGTTCAGACAAGAATTAGATAAGTTCATGGAGGATCGGTCCATCAATGGCTATTAGCCATTATGGTCAGGAATGCAACCCAATTCTCTGGCTGTCCCTAATTCTCTGACTGCCAGATGCTGAGACTGGATGACTGGGGATGGATCACCCAATAATTGCCCTGTTCTGTTCATTCCCTCTGAAGCATCTGGCACTGGCCACTGCTGGAAGACAGGATACTGGGCTAGATGGATCATTGGTCTGACCCAATATGGCCATTCTTATGAACTGTACATTTAGGCAGTGCTGTATGGTGAAGTGTGCTGGCCAGTGTTCACTACACTGCACATGGGAATGGGAAACTTAAGTCAAGGATATGAGTGAACATCCCTACTCTTACAAGTCATGCCCTGGGATCTAACACCCATGCAGAGCAGACTGGTCCTCTAACTGGTCACATCCTAGAGACCTACAGACTGCAAAGAATTCATGAAGCTTGTGCTGACTCCATATCTACCGGAGCTTTCACCCCACTACATCTACTAAATCTGTTCTCCAGATTTTACAGCTAAAGTGCTCAGATACTACTGTGATGGGCATCAATGAGATCCTGGGCAGAATTATTTGTAAAGCATTGTGATACTCTGGATTCAGGCTGCTGCTCACAAATATTAAATACTGCACTGCATCAGAATTGAAGTGTAAGCACCAAGGCATAGCATGGTTGGAATGCACCTTTAGATAGACACGCTATCCTGATTCAGATTTGGTGCCTTTGAAATGATATACAAGTGGTTATTTCCAAGGTGGCATCCTGGTGGACATGTCTTTATTTTGCTTAACCACATGAAGAGGTTATAGAAGCCTAGGAGCAAGATGGGTCTTTTGCATGACACCCTTCCTGAGTACAGCCAATGGTTTCCAAGCAAGAAGGCTCTCTGGCCTGTTTTAAGGCTGACTAGAAAAGCTGTTCCTTTTTGACATTCTTCCCTTTGTAGCTAGTTTCTCAGTTCCTGCCAAGTATCTCCCAAACAAAGGTGTTTAAGACATTCAAGTGGAGAAAAGCAACTCAACCCAGTCAAACTGTGACACTGATAATCACACTTCTAAGAACTCATGAGTAGATGCAGTGCTTTTATTTAAACACATAGCGAGGGGCCAGTTTCCAAAGACAGACGTGCAACTGTGTGTGAAAAGCAAATGCAACTGTGTGCCTAATTGGCATGCAAAATTATCACAACAACAAATTCAAACTGGACTTTGGCACGTAAATAATACTGTATTTGTGCACACACACATTCACAACACAATTGCATGTGCATTTGAGAGTTGTGCCCTTTAGTGTGTAGGGAAAACATGATACAAACCTTGTTTACCAAGTTTCAATTCAGAATGGATTTTCAAGACTAGCTTACAAACCCCTGAAAGGGGAGATTCTCTAATCGGTACCACTCTAATTTCAGAAGAGATGGAGAGTTTGTCCTCTGCAGAATAAGTGTCTTTTGAATCTTAGGAAGAGATAGTGAATACCGCTGCAAGTCAATTCACGTCACATGGACTCAGCCCAAGAGAGGCTAGTAAAATGCCCACTCTAAACGTCTAGACCAGCACATAACAGTCTGGCTATTGCTATTCTTCCATAGTCAGATGAAAAAAAGATTTACACAAGAACAGACAAGAAAGGTCCATCTAGCCCAGTATCCTGTCTTCCGACAGCGGCCAATGCCAGGTGCCCCAAAGGGAATGAACAGAACAGGTAATCATCAAGTGATCCATCCCCTGTTGCCTATTCCCAGCTTCTGGCAAACAGAGGTTAGGGACACCATCCTGGCTAATAGCCATTGATGGACCTATCTCCATGAATTTATCTAGTTCTTTTTTGAACCCTGTTATAGTCTTGGCCTTCACAACATACTCTGGCAAGGAGTTCCACAGATTGACTGCACTGTGTGAAAAATACTTCCTTTTGTTTGTTTTAAACCTGCTGCCTATTAATTTCATTTGATGGCCCCTAGTTCTTGAGTTATGAGAAGGAGTAAGTAACACTTCCTTATTTACTTTCTCCACACCAGTCATGCTTTTATAGACCTCTATCACATCCCCCCTTAGTCATCTCTTTTCCAAGCTGAAAAGTCCAGTCTTATTAATCTCTCCTCATACGGCAGCCGTTCCATATCCCAAGTCGTTTTTGTTGCCCTTTTCTGAACCTTTTCCAATTCCAACATACCTTTTTGAGATGGGGCAACCACATCTGCATGCAGTGTTCAAGATGTGGGCATACCATGGTTTTATATAGAGGCAATACGATATTTTATGTTGTACTGTATATCCCTTCCCAAATGGTTCCTAACATTCTGTTAGCTTTTTTGACTGCCACTGTACACTGAGGGGATGTTTTTCAGAGAACTATCCACAGTGACTCCAAGATCTCTTTCTTGAGTGCTAACAGCTAATTTAGACCCCTTCATTTTATATGTATAGTTGGGATGATGTTTTCCAATGTGCATTACTTTGCATTTATCAACACTGAATTTCATCTGCCATTTTGTTGCCCAGTCACCCAGTTTTGAGAGATCTTTTTGTAGCTCTTCGCAGTCTGCCTGGGACTTAACTATCTTGAGTAGTTTTGTATCATCTGCAAATTTTGCCACCTCATTGTTTACCCCTTTTTCCAGATCATTTCTGAATATCTTAAATAGGACTTGGCCCAGGACAGACCCCTGGGGGACACTACTATTTACTGCTCTCCATTCTGAAAACTGACCATTTATTACTACTCTTTGTTTCCTATCTTTTAACCAGTTACCAATCCATGAGAGAACCTTCCCTCTTATCCCATGACTGCTTACTTTGCTTAAGAGCCTTTGGTGAGGGAACTTGTCAAAGGCTTTCTGAAAATCTAAATACACTATATCCACTGGATTTCCCTTGTCCACATGCTTTTTGACTCCCTCAAAGAATTCTAGTAAATTGGTGAGGCATGATTTCTCTTTACAAAAACCATGTTGACTATTCCCCAACAAATTATGTTAATCTCTGTGTCTGACAATTTTGTTCTTTACTATAGTTTAAACCAGTTTGCCCAGTACTGAAGTCAGGATTACCAGCCTGTAATTGCTGGTGTCACCTCCGGAGCCCTGTAACGGTGCAGACCCACTGCTGCGGCACCTCCGTGCTGAGAATTAGCTCTCTTGGACCACCAGGACTAGCAGTAAGGACCACTTGGACTAGCAGTAAGAAAAGGAGTACTTGTGGCACCTTAGAGACTAACCAATTTATTTGAGCATAAGCTTTCGTGAGCTACAGCTCACTTCATCGGATGCATACTGTGGAAAATACAGAAGATGTTTTTATACACACAGACCATGAAAAAATGGGTGTTTATCACTACAAAAGGTTTTCTATCACCCCACCCCACTCTCCTGCTGGTAACAGCTTATCTAAAGCGATCACTCTCCTTACAATGTGGATGATAATCAAGGTGGGCCATTTCCAGCACAAATCCAGGGTTTCTCCCGCCTCCCCCCACCCTTACTTCCACTTCCTCCACCGTCTCCACCATCTGGACCTGCGTCATTCCCGGACCGCGGCGTCCTCTTCAGGACACAGCCCTTCAGCTGTGCCCCAGCCCGCTCTCTCCCCACTTCTGGGGGACAGATGGTCCTCGTCCTTCCACTTGCCTCAGCAGCCAACTGCAGTCTCTAGTCTAGCCCCTGGCTTCAGGGCCAAACTGCAGTCCGGATTTAGGCCACTCTCCTCATTGGTAAGTAGGGGCAAAAGGGGGGGGACATGGGACAGGCCCACCCGCTACTCTGGGCCCCAACCCAGGGACCCTCTAGTGGCAGCCACTTACTGCCCTCCTCCAACTCTCCTCTACTGCTTACTTCCCTGGGTCACTTCCCCGTCGCCCCAGCACCTTCTCTGCCCATTTGTTTCAGGGCCCCAGTCTGGCAGTCTTCAGCCTAGAGCTCTCCCAGCCTCTGCTGATCCTGCCCAGCCCTTCTCTGTCTTAGGTGCTTCTCTAAGGGCCAGTTCTTCTCCATTTGCCCTCCAGGGAGAGACTGCCTTCCTCTCTGCCCTGCAGCATTCTTATAGGGCCCTGTGAAGCCTGGCCCTGATTGGCTACTTTCAAGCCTCCACTTGACTGGCTCCCATTAAGCCTTTCCATGATTGGCTGGGGCTCTGCACAGCCTCTTTGGCTTTCTCTAACCCCTTCCACACCAGAATGGGGCAGCTGCCCACTACAAGCCCTTTTTAAAAATTGACATCACATTTGCTATCCTCCAGTCATTTGGTACAGAAGCTGATTTAAATGATAGGTTACAGACTACAGTTAGTAGTCTCGCAATTTCACATTTGAGTTCCTTCAGAACTCTTGGGTGAATACCATCTGGTCCTGGTGACTTATTACAGTTTAGTTTATCAATTTGTTCCATAACCTCCTCTAATGACACCTCAATATGGGACAGTTCCTCAGATGTGTCACCTAAAAAGAAGGGCTCAGGTTTGGGAATCTCCCTCACATTCTCAGCCGTGAAGACCGATGCAAAGAATTAATTGAGTTTCTCCACAATGGCCTTATCGTCCTTGAGTGCTCCTTTAGCATCTCAATCATCTGGTGGCCCCACTGGTTGTTTAGTAGGCTTCCTGCTTCCGATGTACTTAAAATTTTTTTTGCAAATACTTTTTGAGTCTTTGGCTAGCTGTACTTCAAGTTCTTTTTTGGCCTTCCTAATTATATTTTTACATTTCATTTGCAAGAGTTTATGCTCCTTTCTATTTTCCTCACTAGGATTTAACTTCCACTTTTTCAAGCGGAAGCTTCTATTGTGGTGTCTTTAAAAAGTTTCCATGCAGCTTGCAGGGATTTAACTTTTGGTGCTGTCCCTTTTAATTTGTGTTTAACTAACCTCCTCATTTTTGTGTAGTTCCCCTTTCTGAAATTAAATGCTACAGTGTTGAGCTGCTGTGGTGTTTTCCCCGTCATAGGGATGTTAAATTTAATTATATTATGGTCACTATTACTAAGTTGTCCAGCTATAGTCACCTCTTGGACCTGATCCTGTGCTCCACTTAGGACTAAATCAAGAATTGCCTCACCTCTTGTGGGTTCCAGGACTAGCTGCTCCAAGAAGCAGTCATTTGAGGTGTCAAGAAACTTTATCTCTGCATCCTCTCCTGAGGTGACATGTACCCAGTCAATATGGGGATAGCTGAAATCCCCAATTATTATTGAGTTTTTTTTATTTTAATAGCTTCTCTAATCTCCCAGAGCATTTCAGTCACTATCACCATCTTGGTCAGGTGGTCGGTAATATATCCCTACTGCTATATTCTTATTATTTGAGCACGGAATTACTATCCATAGAGATTGTAAGGTACAGTTTGGTTCATTTAAGATTTTTACTTCATTTGATTCTACGCTTTCTTTCACATATAGTGCCACTCCCGCACCAGCACGACCTGTTCTGTCCTCCTGATATATTTTGTACCCTGGTATTACTGTGTCCCATTGATTATCCTCATTCCACCAAGTTTCCGTGAAGCCTATTATATCAATATCCTCATTTAACATGGGGTGCTCTAGTTCACTCATCTTATTATTTAGACTTCTAGCATTGGTATATAAGCACTTTAAAAACTTGTCACTTTTTAGCTGTCTCCCGTTAAATGATACAATTGAATGAGACATTTTTCGTTTGTCTGTTTCTCTTCAGATCCTACCTGTATTTTACCTTCCATCCTCTCCTCCTTACTAGGACATAGAGAATCTCCATTAGTAGATCCTCCCCTAAGGGATGTTTCTGTCCGAACCACATGCTCCTCCGCAAGTGTTGGCTTCCCCGCAGCCCTTAGTTTGAAAACTGCTCTACGACCTTTTTAATGTTACGTGCCAGCAATCTGGTTCCATTTTGGTTTAGGTGGAGCCCCTCCTTCCTGTATAGGCTCCCCCTTTCCCCAAAGTTTCCCCAGTTCCTAATAAATCTAAAACTACTCCTCCCTATGCCATCATCTCATCCACTCATTGAGACCCTGCAGTTCTGCCTGCCTAACTGGCCCTGTGCATGGAACTGGAAGCATTTCAGATAATGCTACCATGGAGGTCCTGGTCTTCAATCTCTTACCCAGCAGCCTAAATTTGGCCTTCAGGACCTCTCTCCTATCCCTCCCTATATCACCGGTACCTACATGTACCACGACCACCAGCTCCTCTCCAGCACTACACATAAGCCATCTAGATGTCTCGAGAGATCTGCAACCTTCGCACCAGGCAGGCAAGTCACCATGCAGTTCTCATGGTCATTGCAAACCCAGCTATGTTTCTAATGATAGAATCGCCTATTCCTAATACCGGTCTCTTCCTAATAACTGGAGTTCCCTCCCCCGGAGAGGTATCCTCAGTGCAATAGGATACCACATCATCATCCGGAAGTGGGGTCCCACCTATGGGATCATTTCCCTCTGCTCCAGTTGGATGTTCTTCTTCCCTGAGGCTTTCACCCTCCTCAACAGCACAGAGGCTGTCAGACTGGGAGCGGGACCATTCTACTGTGTCCAGGAAAGTCTCATATATGTACCTCTCTGTCTCCCTTAGCTCCTCCAGCTCAGCCACGCTGGTCTCCAAAGCCTGTACAGGGTCTCTGAGGGCCAGAAGCTCCTTGCACCGAATGCACACATAAGCCACCTGCCCATAGGGCAGGTGATCATACATGCTGCCTTGAGTGCAATAAACTGGGTAGCCCCCACTCATCCAGAAAGCCTCTGACAGACAGAATTTTACCCTTAGATTCTTTCAACCTGCCACATTCACGGAGGCATCATGCACTTGTGTAAGTCAGCTACCTTGAGCTGCCTGGCCGGACAAATAAGAAGTTGCACAAGCTAGTTCTGAAGAGACTGCAGTACCCGCACTCACCGCCCATTCAATCTTTGCCAGGTTCTTAGAGCATTTGCTAAATGCAGCCTCTTACCTACATAATCTGGGTATGTTCCATAAGCAAACAGGTTTAGCAACTGGAAATACGCAGCATTAGGCCCTTCAGCAAGCTGGAGAGGAGGAAAGCAAAAGAAATCTTATGTAAGTCAATAATGGCCAATAGGATATTGGTGTACAGCTTCTCCACAGTGTTGGCTTTAATGCCACAAAGAATATGTAACTTTTTAAAAATACATAAAAGAAGGGCTGTTTTCAGTTGTCAGAGGGCTGTACCCTTTCCAAAGTCATGTAATCAGCACTACATTTCAGTAGTTTAGAATCAGGGTGATACAGCCAATTCCATGCATTAGAACTTGAGTTTGGTTTATACAGTCAGCTGCTTCATGCAGCATCTTAAGAGATAAAATGAAGAACGTGTCCACTTGAATTCAGCTGTGTATTCTTATCACATGACAGATGAGCAGATTATGGTGCTGGTTGGTTAAGAATCCTTACTAGCCACTGGGAAGCTCAGACAGTTAACCTGCAAAACCACAAACAATCTCAAAGCAAAGCAGGTTAGAGCATTTTAAGTTGTCTGCCTCTGAAAGGTCTGTACTTCCTCTGACAAGCAAACAGTGCACTGGAACAACAGCTGTGGCACTAGCCTGGGTTGGTATATCAGTTCTCCTAATCCACATGATTTGCTGCATGGAAAAACTGGGGGGAAACCAAACATATACATTGATGCTAAAAACTGTTGATGGCATTTTTGGCCAGGCACAAAAGCCCGTTTGGAAAGCTGAGCTTCCTGTGTGCCATACTGCCATAACTGCAATCAGCAGAGGTAACGGAGATCCCACTCATTGTAAGAGACAGGGAGATGCTAGTAGATCGTTCTCTAGGAGGGCTCTGGGAGTCTGAAACTTGCTCCCCATTTTGCTCTGAAACAACCCAAACGTGGTGATCTTCTGGGCATGCTGCAATATACATCTGTGACAGGAGTTTTAGAGAAGGCTAACGGTATGCTTCCCAGAACAATGACAGAATAGAAAGGCGCTTTTTTGCTGGTGGCTGGCTGAAATCCTAGTTTCAATGATTGAGCGTTGCTGAAATTGTATTGTATTAACAGTCACAAGTGAGGACGTCTGGAGCCTTGCATAGGCATCATTTTATTATTTGAATCCAAATAAATGCATAAGACAAAAGCAATCCCCTTATGTATACCAGGTCCTCACAATTTTGTGTAAATCTGTCATTCTGACTCAGGGCATGATAGAAGCATTGGAAAACTGGGGTAAATTATGTCAGGCTTTTCCCAAGATGGAGATTCTGCCATCCCAGTCTACTATGTGCAAGGAAATTCCTAGGAGAGCTCTTAAACCAGAAGGGGGCGGGGGAAGGCGAGGGGAAGAAGAAAAGAGATGGCAACTTAACTCTTACCTCTTGCACGTTTGTTAACTCCAACAGCTCGCCAAAGACATAAACCCCAGGAGCCTCTAGCACTTGGTTTATCAGAACAGTCAGAGCTGATCCGTTGGTGCCTTTGGCTAATAAAATAAACTGCTCAAGAAGATTGCAGGATGGTTTCTGTTCTCCTGCCATTCTAGATTTTTCAATCTGCCAAAAAAGAAATGGTTTTAATGACTCTTTCCTCCATCTTTGTGCAAAGCATACTTAGAAGTGGATCAGGAAGCATGTCCAGGATGGTAACATTCCACACTTAACTTTGCCTTGTTTTTCATGATAATTCAGTGCTAGTGACGAGTGCAGGACTAAGCCTGGGGGCCAAAGTTCTATTTATCCATAGAGCAGCAACAGCTCAGGCAATAGCTTTAAAAGCTTCCTGCACATTGTCCTGTCAACGTGCCTAACCTATGCCCTGGAAGGGCTCCTCTAGGACTAGGAAGGGGGGTTCAGCTTCCATGGCCAACTCAGGCTTTCAATTCTTTTGAGATTGCTAAGTGGTGACAAAATTGGTGGTGGGTTTTGTGATGTCTACTAGGAACTGGCTGAGACTCCTTCCACCTCACAACTCATTACACAGCAACAAAGAGCAACTGATTTAACCCTTTATGTGTGTGTCCAAAAATAATCCACTTACATTACAGTGCATCTTTCCCAATAGTATCTGAATACCTGTCAGTTAACAAGGCAGGAGCACAGAACTCCAACTGCTTTCAGAACCAAAGAGCGAAAAATGAAAAAGCTCTGTCACTAGCTTACTTGATTACTGTGCATTTTTGCCAACAGGGCAGAGTTAAATTGATTTATGTTAATTACATGGATTAAATGTTTAAAAAAATACCCTTTCTTTATAAAGGTAAATCTTTGTCTTTAATTCTGGTCCAATACATCTTCACTCTGAGCATTATAATTTGGGTTCTGAAATGTCAAATTCAGTTACCAGCTGACAAGTTCAGAAAAGAAATAAATGTGGTAAATTACAAGTCAGGTGCAAGCTACGGTGAACTTGATCTCCCAAGCCCTGAATCACTACTGGACACGATTTTTTCATGTTATATTTACAAAGGACATATTCTGGTGACAATTTTAAGATTTTGTTGTTAATCTTTCTATCTGCATTAGTCCCACTAGTAAATACCCAGGGTTCTGGGTGGGCTTGTACTGTCTACACTGAAACACAGGCTGCTGCAGCTTTACTACTCCACTATCCAAGCTAGTTAGATTAAAGTTAGCTCACGTAGATCTACTTGAGCTACCATCCCTGTGTCTCATAATACATCTAAGGAGTAAATCAGTATTATCATCTGCTTTCACAGAAAAGGAAACTGAGGCACAAAGCGGTCAAGTGACTAACTCACAGTCACACAGGAAATGTGATAGAACTGTAAATGAATGCACATTTCATGGCTCCCAGGCATTTGCCTTAAGCACAAGACTATCCTTCAAGGCACTACAAGTGCTGAATGTGTTGTACAAGATTGTGACAGAGTGGTTTTCCTGGTCCTGTTGTGAAAGTTGTGCAAAGTCTCCACCTCTTTTATTTTTAAAATCACAGGTGATAGAGGCACCATAGTGTTACTTTCTGGTTCCCAGGTATCACTTGAGGCTACCAGTTTAAGACTAAATAGATTTTTTTTATCCTGATGAAAAGTGATTGCTATAGAAGAAAGAAATATTTTAAGGTAATTTATCAAAGTACAACCAGCATCACAAATGCAGCATGAAATTATGCTTCCCTATATGAAACATTCCCTTCCTCCAGCTTATTTTTTGTGTGATCTATGAAACAGCATAACTTTGCACTTATGTAGATAAGCGCGAAGTTATTATGCTATTTGTTAGTATCAAAGCAGATTTACTTTCATCAGTAGCTCTCCAAGTGCTTTCCAAGACTAGGTAAGCATTATTATCCACATTTTACAGATGGGTAAACAGACTTGAAGGTGAAATAGTTTGCTCAAGAACATAGCGAGTAAGTGAGAGATGGATACAGAACCCAGTCTTCGGACTCATTTCTAGACCCTAGCCAATGGGTCAGGGCTACCTTCCTGGAAGAAACTGATCATTTACCCATTTTGCTGGATTCTTTCTTCGGATCTGTTCTGCTGTCCACGCTCCAGATTGCGCTGTTCCACACTGCCAGTTATATACACACTTTTCGTGAAGTATCATCCCCATGAACGTGTTGGTAGCACAGAAGCAAATGGTAAACCTGGATGAGTGACGGGTGGGAAAATCCCTTATTCCTTTTTCGGTTTGCTAGGAACTGAGGGGGTAGGTAGGTAGGTTTTGTTTTCAGTTCAAATGAGCCTGGCAAACCATACACCCAGTATTTTCAAGTGCTTAGTAGCACTTGTCTCATAGTCACATTTCACTTGTTCACACTGTGGTTTTGGTTGTCTAGGTTGGTGCACAACAGGATTTTTTTCACCCTATTTGTCAAACTTCACTTTCCAGGTACATTTTTATCTTTCCAATACAAAACCGTGCATCTGTGCTGCCTGAACGCTCCAGAGACACAGGTGCAGTACTCATTACCTGGATTTCTTCCTTCCACAAGTCTTAAGGCAAGGTCAAGTCAAACGGACCCTCAGGAGTGAAGGGGAAAAGAACATACAGATTTCCCACAGCAACATACTATCCAAAGATCAGAGCATCTAGGGCTTGGAGGTCAGTGTGAGCGCAAGGGAGAAAGCAGAGGGTTTCCTGGATGTAGCAGGCAAACCACTCAGCACAAAAAAGGGATAAAGCTGAATGTACTGGGTATCTTCTGTGTAGAACTATTTGCCTCCAACAGGAGGAGCAGAACAGAGGTCTCTGCAAATGCCCACGTGTTTAGACCATAATCAGAAACTAATTCAAACTGGCAAAGGGCTGGAGGAAAATAAGGCGTCCTGGAGACAGAAAATTCTCATTACACAGGACACATAAATATTAAAGGAGGACTCAAGTTACATAGCTCACACCTACAGTCAGACAAAGCTACCAATTCACACCAAGCACTGAAGGCAAGCAGAAAACTGCTAGTTTACACCAGAGCACGTTAACCCCATCTTCTCCACCAAAGGTAGTAGAGAGTGAAAGTGTAGGGTGGGTGATGGCGGGGGCAAGAAAGAAACCCTCTCTCCGCCCCTCAGGTAGATGGAAAGGAAGGGGACAATGAAGATCCCAGAGACTCATGGGGGGCCCAGTCAGAGAAACCCCCCTCCCGGGGTAGCTCAGAGAAGAGGAGCTCAGGGGAGCCCAGCCAGGGAGACCCCCTGGCCTGAGACACGGTAGAGAAAGAGGGATCCAGGAGAGCCCAGTCAGGGAGTCCCTTTCTCGGGTTAAATTAGAGAAGAGAGGGTCCATGGGGGGGCCCAAAGAGAGACCCCCCCCGGGATAGCTCAGAGAAGGGAGGGCTGCGGGGGGCAGCCAGGGAGACCCCCGATAGCTGTGAGGGGGCGATGGGAGGCCAGGCAAGGGGAGCTGCGGGGGAGGGGTCGATGAGGGGGCCTCGTCCCCTTAGAGAGCATCGGGGGCCTGGAGCCGGGAGAGCCCCGCTAGCGGCGGGGGCCGGTAGCCGAGGGGGTCCCGGGGGCGGGGACGCCGGCGAGCCCGGACTAGAAGCGCAGGCGGGGGCCCCGCGGGGCGGGGAGACCCCTCAGGCCGCCCTAGGGGCTGTGAGAGCGGGGCGGGGAGGGGCTGACCTGCCTGCTCCGGCCGCCTCCGTCCGGGTCCCGGCGCCTCCCCCGCTGCTCCTCAGGCCGCCATGACAGCGGCGCCGGCGTCCTGCGCTCAGCTCCTTCCCCCGGCCCCCGCCGCCCGCGCGCCGCGTTCCGCGCGCCGGCCGGGCCCAGGGGCAGGGCAAGGGGCGCGCCCCCGCTGGTCAGCCTGCGTCACGGGACGGGGGGGCCCGGCGCCGGCTCGTGGCCAGCATCTGGGCAGGCCAAAGGTCAGGCTGGGACAGGGTCAAGGGAGCTGACATCTGAGCGTTATTGGCCGTTGCCTGTGTAGGTCGGAGGTCAGGACGGGGACAAGGTCAGAGGTCAGACTGGGGACAGGGTCAAAGGTCAGGTTGGGGGCAGGATCAGGGTCAGACATTTGAGTGTTCTTAGCTATTGCCTGTGTAGGTCAGAGGTCAGGCTGGGGACAGGGTCAGAGGTCAGGGAGGGAACCGGGTCAGAGGTCAGGTTAGGGTCAGGGTAAGACATCTGAGTGTTCTTGGCCATTGTCTGTGAAGGTCGGAGGTCAGGCTGGTCTAGTGCTGCCACCTCCCCAAGTTTCCCCAGGATCATCCCTTTTTTGAGGCAACCACCCCGAGACATCTGTCAGCGTGCTCAGGATGCGCTGCCGGCTGTCCAGTGTCATGGGCTCAGGATCATTCTGGATGTACTATATTTTTGTATCTCAGAGGTGGCAACCCTAAGCTGGGGCTAAGGTCAGAGATCAGTGTAGGTGTAGGGCCCACGGGTCTGAAACCTGACCATTATTGGCCAATTTGTAGGTCAGAGGTCAATGTGGGTTAGAAATTGAGGTGTTAGTGGTGAGTCTGATATCAATGAGTGCATTGGCTTAAACAGAGCGGATGAGGAAGATATAACCCTCTGGGGTTTGACCTACATTGATCTCCGATATTTCCCTGCCACCTTCTGACTGCCCACAAGAAGCTGAATGGAAATCTTTTTAGGGAAATAACGTTATATCAAATGTTAGAGATTCAGGGCCTGTCATTTATTTCAGGCTGCTGCACACCTAAGTAGGCTGGCTCTGACTCTTCATCTGCATCATCTCCTGTGTCCTCACTTCTGCACAAGTCCACCATGTTGTGAAGAATGCGGGAGACAAGGGCCAGGGGATGGTGCAAATGATGACAGTCAGCCCTGACCTCCTGCTTTGCACAGCAGCATTGAAAGCTCCACTCCCATCCTCTCGTTAATTGCTGCACAGTCAGAGGGAAAAGAAAACACAGTGGGTCACACAAAGCTAAAAACACTGGAGGGGCCAGGGGATGAATTGCAATGAGACAAGACATCTTCATCCTTCACAGGCAGGATGAGAACTATAAGTCAAATTATCTGCTGGCAAAAGCAGGTGTAACTCTTTTGAAGTTATTGGAGTTGTGCTTGCTTAGGCTGGCAGTGAATTTAATTGGGTGAGTTCACAGAACCCAATTCTCTCTGCCTCAGGAAGAATGAATGAGGGTTACAGAATATATAACTCCCAAGAGACTAACAGAGCATTTTTCATTTGAGAGTGGAGGTTGACTTCACAACAAACTACTGTACTTTAACGGGCCAGGCATTTACCTAGACAATTGATCTCCTGTTACAGGGCTGACCTTAGGCACAATAATGTAGGCATGTAATCACTTGGGCACCTATGTTTAGATGGACAAGTACTGATCTGGCATGGCATGGGCGAGTTTAGTTTCTGCACTGTAAGACTGCAGAGGGAAGTTAACTCATAGCCCAATCCCTGCTCTGGGGTAGCTTGGGGCCCTAAAAATTATAAAACTTACCCTGTTCTCATCTCAGATAATCTCTCAGTTAACCAAACTGTGGGATGGATAAAATAGCAGCTACTCTGCTGGACAGCCTGCCAATGAAAATTCAAGTTGCTGCATATCTTTTCTGGCACACGACTTCATATTACACGAGCCTGTCTCTGCATTTCTGACAGGTCATTGAAATATTCTCTGTCACTCTCCCAGAGTAGGATTCTTGCATTTTTCAATAACCTTGTCCAGGGTTGAGCAGACAGGCAGAGCCAAGTCACGATACAAAGAAAAAGCACTTGTCAAATCAAAATTTTGGTACAGGACTATTTTTAGGCTACCAGACTAGCATCGTCCCTTAATTCACCAAATCACTAGTACTAGAAGAGAACTGACAGTCATCCAGTCCATCTCCTGCATCATGGCACGACAGAGATGGGAAATTAAATATTTAGTTTTCACTAATTTTGTGTGCCTCAGTTTCTGTATGGCAGACCTGAGGCATATTGTGCCTAATGTTCAGGGGTGTTCAGGACTCACAACTTCTACTGAAATCCTGAGAACCTATGAAAATCAGACACAAGGGCCCAATCAAATGGGAATTAGGTGCTTTATTATCTTTAAACCAAGGTATCTCAAGTTGGGCACCCAGAAATTGAGGCACACAGAACTAATGAAAACTTCTGAAAATTGTGTCCTTATTTTTTCCTAAAGTAACTGCACCGGTTGATGGTGGAGGAGAGGCAGGAACAACAATGGTCAGAATAAGAGATGGAGAATCTGAACTCCTAGGTTTGTTTTCCTCATCTGCCAAAGACTCACTGTGTGACAATAGGAGAGTCATTTCACTTCTCTGTCCTTGTTTCCTGATCTGTAAAATGGAGATAGTAACAATTTCATACTTCACAAAAATCTGGGTCTCCTACCTCAGGAAATGAGTAATTTTCACTGAAGTCAGTGGGAATTACTCATACCCTCTGGTTGGAAAATAAGGCCCCTAAAGGTATTACAAAGCTTAACTAATTCATGTTTGCAATACACTTTGAGATCCTCAGATGAAAAGAAAAGGAGTACTTGTGGCACCTTAGAGACTAACCAGTTTATTTGAGCATGAGCTTTCGTGAGCATGAGCATCCGATGAAGTGAGCTGTAGCTCACGAAAGCTCATGCTCAAATAAACTGGTTAGTCTCTAAGGTGCCACAAGTACTCCTTTTCTTTTTACGAATACAGACTAACACGGCTGTTACTCTGAAACCTCAGATGAAAGATACTCGAGGGGAGGCAAAGGACTTAATATATCTTAGCCTTGGAATATCTCCGATGAGTGAAATTCTGTCTTGGTGCTTATATGATCCCAAACACCCTCTTATTTGAGTGTTCTTTAGCAGCAGTGTTTTGGACAGAATAAAGACACTGAAGCAAGAGAAGAGAAGGTTACAATAATTAAGATGACTGATCACTAAAGTGTGGACAAGGGTTATAGCAGTGGGATCAATGATGAATGTGTGGAGCTAGGTGATAGTAAAGAGGGGAAAGTGTGATACCAGCCTGTTTAATTTCACTGGTCTGCCTGAGGGATTGGGAATAAATTTCCAAGAACCAGACAGCAATTGAATTTCAAGATCATGCTTTTAGCCAATTGTCCTTCCCCTGACACTTTCCTCTTTGCAACTGAAGCAGCTCTTTTGTTCTCAAGCCCTTTTTTGTAGACAACTGGACACTGACAAGTTTGAGTTTATGCTCTGGTCCCAGGATGGGAGTAGGAGGAGATGGGGAGTGGATGGTGGGAAGGAAGGACTAATGAAACAAACTGACTAATCATGTGGGGAGTCAGCAAACCCCAGATGAGGATTTACAGTACAGAGTTGGAAATAATACATAGAATGTTCTACCTGCTGTGTTCTTAGAAAACTAAGCAGGACGGAGCCAGGACGTAGTAGTACCTCAGACCAGCAATTCTCTGAGGCCCCAGCACACCACAGAACATGAGGTCTCATTAAAAACAAATGAGGTTTCTAACCCTTGTAGTTGCAAAGAAAACCTTGTGAATGTGAAAGAGCGTGGCACCATCTCAGGGTCTCTGCACTGCAAAATGAACTTTATCAAGGGATTCCATTTTAGAGGGACCTAGCTGTGTTTTGTTTGTTCCCTAATACAGTGGTGTGATAGTTTGGGGAACCTGTCTATGCAACATATGAATCCCATTTGATATTATGGACTCTATGTCTAACTATAATTTTCTGTGTGGATTGATTCTTCCATCTGATGTTTGCAGTGTTGTAGCTTCCCAGGAGCTTAGAGAGAGAAGGGGGGTGAGGCAATATCTTGGTCCAATTAAAGATATTACTTCACCCACCTTGTCTCTTCTGTTTTATGGCAGAAAACAATGTCTGAGGAACTGAAACAGGGCCATCAACGATTGACTAGTGTTTCCTGGGCAGGACAGTGGAGGCTACTAGCCAAGCTACTGACTGTTAATGGCCAGCAATCTCACAGAGGGTGGGAGAATGGAAAAACCCCAAAGGTAGGACAGAAGGAGCACAAAGTGTTGGAAATTGGTTTTAAAAAGAAATACTGTCTAGCAAACGGGGGTGCACCATTGCAGAACTAAAAGACCGAGCAGGAGGTGTGGTAGCAGAAGGAGTTTGGACCCCTGAAGGACACTGACCACGATCCAAAGGGCTCTCAGGAGCAATGAGGAAATTGAGGGAGGACTTACATGAAGATATCTGTTGTTTTTCGTAAGTCTGTAACTCGCTTGTACTTTTCTATGAGTAAAGTGTGCATGTTTAAGAAGTTCCTTTGTAAAGCATGGGGGTTCCTTGCTTTAGCTGTCATGTGGTCCCTGAAGGGTTAAACTGTAAATTGGAGTGCCCACAAGGGCATAGCTCTGGAGACAGCTTGCATAAACTACTGGAGAGACTGGAGGGAGTTCAGCACTGGTTTTGGGAACTAAGGCAACTGGACCACAGGGTCCCACATCCCAGAGAAGAGGTACCAGAGCGGGAGTCTGCACCTCAGGGGTGTGCCTGAGAGGCCAGATTTACGGACAGTGTATGGATGCTGCTCAGACCCAATTGGCTTGGAAGCACACAAGATCCAAAGGTTCGATCCAGTACAGAAGCCTGGTGACTGTCCACAATGGGGAACCAGCCAGGGCTGTAACAAATGGTGCAGGGCCACAAGGAAAATATGGTTATGTCTCATCTGCACTGTGAGATAGAGCCGCCTTTTAACCATATCATAAGTAGGTCCCACAACGCAATTTATTTTTCACTGTACTGAGTCTGCAGACAGACTGAAACAATAGCACTGGGAGAGGAGTGAACAGCCCTCTTTGTCTTAAGGGTATTGATTCGGAAACCTAATGCTGGAAATATACATGGTAATATTAATTCCTAATTATTTGCCATGGATTATTTTTGTAAACACATGGCACCTACTCTGGGATTGTGGGTGGAGCCTTAGGACAAAGGCTGAATAGGATAGCATCACTTCCTCCCAAGCTGACCCTATACAGATCAGTCCGGATGGCCTCTTGACTGGACTTGGCTCCTGACATTTCCTGCCTCAGCTTCAAATCAACGTGGCTGGATGAATCTGAATTGTGGAGAAATAGCTCAGCAAAGCTCCAATTTTAAAAAAATATACGAAAATGTCCAGCTGTCTCTTTCCCCTTTTAAACCGACTCTGCTATTACAGCCCTTTGCCTCCGCCCATGCTGCTGTCTGCATCCAGCAAATCACGAGTTTACTCTTTTAATCCATTTATCTTTTAATGTCAGCGTTATCCTTTAACTCACATCATCTCCTCCCCTCGCAGTGCTGCAGCTGGGGTCCTCTTTAGACAGTGGATAATTCACCTTGTTTCCCATCAGTGCCTGGCAAAGAGCCTGTTTGTAAATCTGTAGTAATGTCACCAGTCAGTTGGGCAGTGGGGCCACAGAGACCTGGGGGAAAAGTTCTAGAACGTGTACGGCAGTTGGACAGTTGCTCAGTCAGCAGCCCGTTAGCCAGGTCGTGGAGCCATCACACCAAACTGTGTGAGGGCCTGATCCAAAGTCCATTAAAATCAATGACAAGACACGCTTCTCTTTGAACCTCTCTACTGGCTGCCCAGTTTCCACTGCATCAAGTTCAAGCTTCTAGGCCTCACATTCAAGGATCTTCACCACACTGCCTTTCGCTGCTCATCTGTCCTTGTCTCTGGTTGTGTCATGCCCGTATCCTGTCTGCTAAGCCAATGAAGCCAGCTTCAGCCCCTCATTTGTATGCTTCTCCTGCCAGCATCTTTGCCTCTTATTCCCTGCTTCCCCTTTATACATGGAACACACTTATTGAGCTGGTCCCTTTTCCTCCTTAAGACCTATTTCCCTCCACCTTTTGTAAATTGCTCAACTTCTGAGATTGAGAGCTCTTGGGGCAGGAACTGTGACGTATTAAATGTGTAGATAGGGCCTAGAACATAGTGGGCCACTACGATCATCCAAATAATAAATAATAATATGGAGTCATGGTTTAGGCTTTGTAAATCCACGAGGGTGAAAACGTGATTCCCTAACATGGCTGTAACAAGTTTTTATAGTCCATAAAGGCAAGAAAAAAAATTGTCGTGACATGCTGGGGCCAACTGGTTTTGCAATTGTTTCAACATGGTTATTTCTGTAGTCTAGCTGGGGCCTTGGACTGTGTCTGCTCTAAAGAACAGAATGGTTGGTAATTGAACCAGGCAGATAGCATCAGCGTAAGTACTAATGGTGCATTGTGGCCACACTAATTGTGCTGTTTTGGTTGCAGTTTTGTTCTATGTCCACACTTGCACTGCTCTGAGGTAGAGCCCTGCACGGGACTATTTTTTTTAATCCCGCTCCCATCCCACCCCGCAATACCCAGTCCCACTCCTGCATTGTTTCTTGCATTTGTATCCCGCTCTCACCTGCAAAAACCGTAGATCCCACAAATCCCGCGAGAGACAGATTCCCACATGCTACTAACCCCTCCCACCACAAAAATGTATGAACAGAATTCAGACACAATTTTTACCACTAAAAGAATAAAACAAATCTTGCTTAAACCTTGTAAAAATACTTTAACTCCTGTTATAATAGACATCAAATCTCTTTCTATCCCTCACTTAAATTTAAGTATTAAAACTTTATTTAAAAAAAAAAAGACGAACTTATTTTACATTGCTGAAATTCTATTCATGACAAACAGATGAGAGACTTAGGGTTTTCCCGAAGTCTGGTTTTTTTGCCTACCCAATCCCTCCTTCTATAAAGTACGTTTTACCCATTCCTGCTTTTATGGCAGCGGGTCCTGTGGGACCTGCGGGATTCTAGTCCCACTGCAGGGCTCTACTTTCAGGGTACTCAGCCCACAGTTCCCAGCATTCCTCCCTGACACAGTGCCTTATGGAAGATTTTTAACGGCCCTCTGAGAGCCTCATAGCATTGTGGAGAAAGAGGTCAGACTCCCAAAATTTCTTGGGAAGCTTCCATAATTTTCCAGGGATGAACCTCAATTCCAAGCCTTTTTTAAAAAAATGGTGGCCAGGTGGGACACGCAGCTCTCACTTCTTGTGTGGAAAGAAAGGGTTCTGATGGCGCTTTCAAAGAGCAGTCAAGAGGTGGCTGAGGCAAACGAGGTGAGGCACTTGAGGGTGCTCCAGCATTACTTGGGGAGATCCAGAGACCCTGACTACGGCCCTCACACTTATCGTGACAATGGTCATCCATCCACCCGTCCTGGAGTAGCCAGATCTATGTAGTATTTGCAGATCATTTTCTACCCATGGTACAGCACTTTTGGGTGAAGACAGTGACCAGACACTAGTGGAACTGAGTTGCTCTTCGCAGTTGGGATGAGCAGCAATGACTGTATTACTTCAGAAGGAGGAAAGAGGCTTTTCTGTTGTGGCAGGCGAGCCTCAACACTGGCAGCACTAAGCCAGGATCATAAGAGCTCCAATCACCATAGAACAGAGAATAGCAATTGCCCAGTGGAAGCTGGCTACCTCAAGTAATTTCTGGTTACTTTGGTGCCAGTCTGCGTTTGGGAAGCACATGGTGGATGTTGATATTGAGGAGGAGTCAGGGGTGGTTTTACTCCAATCAGTACTAATGTGCCAGAGATAATTGAGTGATTAGACAATTGAGATTCCAGCAGGTTTCAATGGAACTCATGTGCCCATTCTCTGTTCACACTCCGGTAAGCCCAGCAATTCATTCACAGAAAGATGTATTACTCAGTAGTGAAGCAAGTCCCTGGCTATCCATATAGAGTGCCCCAGCCAAGTATTTACCAGAACTCTGGACCTTCCAAGAGCAGTCACTGGGGGGGCTCTTTTTCTACCAAACAAAATGGCCATTAATGGTGTCTCCATCTCCACTGCATTGCTGGGTGACCCCCTGCACACCTACTTTTCCCATAACTCATGTAACCATTCCCTGATTACACAAACCTGGAGAAACACCAATTCAGCTATACCCTCAAGAGATGCAGGATTGCGGTAGAGGGTGCTTTTGGGAGGCTGAAAGGAAGCTGGAACCCTCTGCTGACCTGCCATAAAGGTGACTGTGTAGCAATAATATGTGCCTGCTGTATTTTGCTTAATATTCGCAAAAGCAAAGATGAAGTCTTTCAGTGCAAAGTAGATTGAGAAGACGGTGGGGCTTGCAACAACCTATATGCAGCTGGACAGACAAGCTGTTGCACCCAATGCTGTTATTTATGCTAGTGCAACCAAGGGATTTTGAGAGGAGAGGTGCCGCAGGACATCTCTCATTCTCCAAGTGATGGCCCCATGCATGCCACAGCTCTTTATGCCAGAAGTGACCACAAGGTCTCTAGACTTCACTGTCAAGGACAATGATTCTTTTGTGCTTCCATTGTGGCTAAAAGGCTAGGACAGCCTCAGCATCCCTACACATAAAGGACTCGACCTGTGAACTTTGGGATTTGGCTGGAAAATATATGGGCCCCAATTCTGAGCTCTGGTCATACTCCTCCTGTTCCCAACATGCCCTTTCTTTCCCCTAGGTCTCCCCCCCATGCCAGAGTTGTAAGGGTGAGAAGCGCAGAGTCACTCTGCCAGCCTTATAAAGCTTGGGGAATCTCCCCTACCCTAGAGGAATCCCAGCTGTGGGGATCCAGCTGTTTTATGGTCACTGTATCTCACAGGAGCCTGAATGCAGCCAAGAATCAAGGCCATGGTCTTATCCCTTGACATTTATAATTCACTGGTGTACACTGTAAACCTCTGTATCGCTCTTCCACTTGACATGATCTTCATTCACTGAACACACATGGCCTGGACCATTCATCTTCTCCTTCACTTTTGCCTTTCTTCCCTTCTCCTCTTTTCTCACTATCAGTTCTTTCCTTCTGGCAAGCTGCATCCCCTCTTCCTTGGATTGATTGTATAATTATATGCTACCTAAAATTTAATAAAAGCTCAACAAAAATATGTATATTAGCACAATGTGCACTTGGCTTGCTGCCCAGATTCAAAATGGTCTGTTCGCACACTTTCAAACCCATGGTGTAGAATTGGGCATGCATCATACATATTGGTGAAATAAATGTTATATATTTTTATTATTAAGATTGTTTATCATAAACTCATAGAAATGTAGGGCTGGAAGGGACCCTGAGAAGTCATCCAGTCCAGCCCCCTGGGCTGTGGAAGGACCAAGTAAACCTAGACCATCCCTGATAGGTGTTTGTCCAACTTGTTCTTAAAAGTTTCCAGTGATGGGGACTCCACAACCTCCTTGGAAGCCTATTCTAGAGCTTAACTACCATTATAGTTAGAAAATTTTTCTTAATATCTAACCTATGTTTATGGGTTGTGCTAGGGTGACCAGACAGGAAGTGTGAAAAATCGGGACGGGGGTGGGGGATAATAGGCGCCTATATAAGACAAAACCCCAAATATCAGGACTGTCCCTATAAAATTGGGACATCTGGTCACCTTTCTGCTGATGGTGGGCTTGTCCTTATGTATTAAATATGACCTTTATTAATGATCCCATTCTTTTCATTTGGATGAGGAATGATCTGATAGAGAGCAGAGCTGTGGATGTGTTGATGGGTCAGTGATTACTAGCCATTGCTGTTATCAGGCACTTTGACAAGGGCTGGATTCTGCTTTCAGTCCTCTGATGGATTTACTTTTCTTGTGATTTATTAATGATTTCTATTAGTTATGTTGAGGGTGCTAATTAGAAGAGTTAATTTTTGTACTTAAAAACCAGTCTGGCTCATGGAATGTGCAAATAACACAGAGACTTTTCACCAGAATCTACTTTATTATACAAACACAGAGGCCAAATTTCTCTAGCGCAGACCAGGCTGCTTTTGTTCCAGAGAAAATAAATTGTTAATTTAAAACTTTTCCTGCCCTGCTGGCCCTTTCAAGCCTAGCCAGGGTACATGCAGCACAGAAGTTAACCTGCATGCACAAACTAAGCCAGCTAGGACCACACCTTGCAGAAAGCAAGCTAGGCCCACAACACCAGAGACCAAATTCATCACTTGAGTTCAATCCCAGCTATCCCAGGGATGAATCTGGCCTAAGGGCTGCACATGTTATCAGGAGAAATTATAACAGTCCTCAGTGGATTTAAGTGGAGTCAGAGCAGCTGGGAAGGTCTCCCAGTAGGGAACTGGATGGTGAGGGACCAATGTCACAGCATATTACATCTGAGCACTCACACTGGCTACATAGGAGATGTGGGACTCTACATCATGACCTTTTTCTCTTCATCCTCTCTCACATACAAAAATAAGGGGATAATCATTGCAAAAACTGAAAGGTGGCAAATTCAGAACTGATAAAAGGAAATACATTTTCCGCACAATGCACAATTAGCCAGTGGAACTCATTGTCACAAGACATTATTGAGGACAAATGCTTATTAGGATTCAAAACAGGATTAGACATGTACATAGATAACAAGAATATCCAATGTTATAAATGAAAATGCAAAAAAAAAAATTTAAAAATTGCCAGACTGGATCAGACCCACGGTCCACCTAGTCCTCTAGCTTGTCTTTCACAGTGGCCAGCACTAGGTGCTTCAAAGGAAGATTGCAAGAACGGCACAGTAGGCAGATAAGGGAGAGTTTGACCTCAGGAAAATTTCATCCTAATCTCTACTAGAGATTGGTTTAGGCCCTGAAAAATGAAGATTTTAGCCATTCCAAAATTCTTTGTTTGCATTAACAATTATAACTCGGGCTATTCTTGTTATCCATGTAAGTATCCAGTCCCTCTTTGAATCTTACTAAGCTTCAACAACATCATGTAGTAATGAATTCCGCAGTCTAATTATGCATTGAATGGAGAAGTATTATTTTGTTTTGAATTTGCTCCCAATCCACCATCTCTTAACCAGTCATAATTTTATACACTGTTATCATGAATCCCTCTTATGGTAAACAATCCCAGATTTTTCAACCTCTCTTCAGATGAGAATTTTCCCAGACCCTTGATCATTTTCACTTTCTTTCTCTGAACCCTTCTGATCCTCCAAAATCTTTTTGCAGATGGGGTGACCAGTACTGCACACAATACCCCGCTGAGGCTGCCCCACTGATCTATATAACGGCTTCTGCATATTTTCCATATTATTCTCCATCCCATTCCTTTTGTATCCTAACATCTTGTTTGTTTTTCTGACACCAGCTGCATATTGAACAGCGGTCCTCGCTGATCTGCAAACGACACCCAAGTCCTTTTCCTGAGCTGATACAGGTTTGGGAGAACTATAAACACTCAGGCTTCCATGATCCAATTTCCCAGCTCGTGGTGGTTAGAACAAACCTTTCCCTGGAGGCAGGTTACGCCAAGCTACCCGCTCATGGATTCTGCTACCTTCCTTTGAGGCATCTGATTCTGGCCACTATTGGTGACAGGCTACTGGACTAGCTGGATGCAGTCTGGCCATCCCCATGTAGCGTAGCAGCAAGGGAGCAGTCAGAGGCATGTCCATCCCCGGGCACGGGGCCTGACTGTGCAGGGCTGCCAGCACCCCTGTAGGGAACATTATGGGGTGCAGGCTCTCAGTGAGTTGCCCTCTGGCTCATGTCGGGGTGTGGGATGGCCAGCCCTTGGCTGGAGCATGCCTAGGTTGGAGCGTGCAGGTGGGAGGCGCTGGGCCATTGCAGCAAGGGGCCCAGGGTAAGGGGTGCAGGGTGCTGGGGGGGGTCACAGCCAGCTATATTACCCCCATGGCTGCGGAGGTGGGGCTTGCACATGTGTGCCTGGCCCCAGGGCTGGAAGTCACCCCCCACCACTGATCCTGCGGCCAACGCTGCAGCCGCCAGGGGACGCAGTGAAGCAGCCTCAGCGGCGCATGGGGAGTTGCCCGGCAGCGCCCCTTGTGGCCGATGCCCGCACCTGCAGCTCCACTCCCGACCTGGCCTCCCAGTCCCTCGGCGACGTCAGTTTGCTGGGGCGTACGCCTTAGCGACCGCCGCGCAGCCTCCCTTGCTGGGTGCCATGGAGAGCGCTGCCTGATTGGCTGCAGACGCTGTCGATCGGATGAGAGGAGGCGGGGCGGAGGTGGCGCGGGGCGCGGCGATTGGCCGGCGCTCGCACGGGCCGGGCGGCTCCGGTCCGCTCGGGTTGGTTGCGCCGGATAGTGGCGGGCGCAGCGTCCCGGGCGCCGCTGTCTCCTCCTCCGCGGTCGCTGTCCCGGCGAGCCCCGTGAGCGAGCCCAGCCCCCCCCCGGCTCCGGGGCGCGGAGCGGAGCCGCAGCGGGACCATGTCGGCCAAGGACGAGCGGGCCAAGGAGATTCTGAGGGGATTCAAGCTGTATCCGCCGGGGACGGGCCTGGGCTCGGGGCCGGTTCCGGGGGCCCCTCGCGTGGGGGGGGAGCGGGAGGGCTCCTAGGGTCTGTCACCGCGCGCTGAGCGCCCCTCGCCCGGGCTGGCACCCTGCCCGCCCCCCCGCCCGCTGCAGCGCTCGGGGGGGACCGAGGAGCGGGTGGCGGATCCGGCTGCCCTGCCACCCCGTGGGGGCCCGGCCGGCGGTGGGGTGGGGGAAGCCCCTCAGAGCCATCGCAGGGCTCAGGGGTGTGCGCGCCCCCGCCCCGGGCTGAGCCCCGCCTTGGTCCTTGCGCCTTGCTGGGTCGTGCCTTTGGTGTTGCCCTGGAGGGCGGGAGCGTCGGGCTTTCTCCGAGAGCCGCTGCTCGCTGCCGCTTGTCAGGCTTCGCGGCGGTGCCCTCAGGTCCCCTTGTCAGGCTCCCCCTGCCCCAGCCTTTCCCTGGCGAGTTGAGTAGCTGCATGGAGCGGTCCACGGGGCGGCTGCTGCTGCTGGGCTGAAAGGGAGCAGTTGCTACCGGGGTGGGGGCCTTGCGGTGCTCCAGCGCTGTGATTCGGTTGTTGGCTCTTGCTGTGAAAGCAGAAGGTGGAAGAGGAAAAGAAGTGTAGGCTGGTGTATTCATGCGGGCAGAGTCTTGAGAACAGGGTGATCGCTTCCTCTTAACAGTCATTTCACTCGGTCATAGCCTTTCTTTGCCAGCCTCAAGTTCTAAATAGCTGCTGCCACTTAAGGACCCATGTCTGCTTGGAAAGGAAACCCCTAATTTCAAAGTCCAAAAGCAATTTAGATAAGTGCCTTGTTCCTTTTATTGACCAAAAAGCTCCCTTTTCTCTTGCCTAACTGGTAGCGGGATAGGGGATGTCTTGCTATTTCTAGGGGGCTAGTTGTGTGTAATCACTAATATGGTATATGTTGCCCTTCTGTGGGACTCACTGAACAGCATCTTAAAATTTAACTTTGCGCTATCTAACTATGAACACGTTGTTGAGTAAACCTGGGCAAGAAGGAGAATTGAGATTCTGGATTCTTCACCTACCCAGCATTTTAGTAAAAGGGTGGACAGATTCCATCAAAAGGGGAGTGCATGTGTGTGAAAGGAGTAGGAGAAATAGGGTAAGTTTATTTAAAAAACACCAACCTTTCATTTTTCAGTATAATTAAAGTAAAGTGGAAGTGGGCTGGTCTTGCCCCACCTTTGGGCACTAGGGGAAACCCTAGTTACTGCTCAAATTCAAGAGCGCAAAAGCAGAAGAAGCATCTTGTGATACTGTAGTATATTTGGACACTTCGCTTGTTCAGACTTTTGCTGCATCAGTTTGTGTATAATCTCTCTCAGCTGTGGCATGATGTTCTGAGCTGCTATATGTGGGATTTAGTCAGTCAAATAGCTACCATCAGAGTGCAAGCAGATGTTTCTCCCTGGGGAACTATGGGGAACTTTCCCCCCTCTTCTAAGTAGTGATTCCTTATGCCCAGTCAGGATTTTTAAAAAATTCTTTCCAGAGTAGCAGCATTGGAAGTTCTTCCTTGTATATGCAGCTGTGATGTTTCAGTTGTCAAGATCGTTAACAGAAGGCTGAGAAGTTCAGGCTATTAGAGAAGATTAAACTTTTGACAAGTTCAAGCTACTAAGTTAGACTCTTGGTTATTTCCCATTAGCTGGAGACCTAAGAAGTGCCCTGGGCATAACTCTAGCCTCCAGTTTTTATTTGGCCCTCCAGCTTCTGCAGGCTAGGAAATTTAAGCAGCTGTATGTCAGTGATGGATTAAATAATCTCTGCATAGAGTTGATTAAAATAGTAACAAGCTTTTTTCAGTTTTAGGAAGGGAAGATGCCATGCAAATGTAAGAGACAAGGTGGGCGAGATAATATCTTTTATTGGACCAACTTTTCTCTCCCCAACAGAAGTTGGTCCAATAAACTACTACTCCACCTACCTTCTCTCTAATTTCCTGGGACTGACACGGCTACACTATCACTGCATCTGCAAATGTAAAATTAAATAGTCTGTCTCCAATAGACAGTGGAGGACTAATGTAATTATTTTTATCATAGATTATGGCCCAGCCTGATAGACTAATGATGGTGCTCAGCACGGTCATGTGGGAGCAACACAAATTCAGTATTTGTTGTTTGCTCCCTGGAAGTGACAGGATCTCAGAGCATTATAGAAGTTCAGCCCTGATGGATGAATAGACAAATAGCAAGTATCACATGGAAAGTGATCTTTTTGGTGCATTAGAAAACAGCATTCAGGTACGTAAAGAAGCTCTATCTATTCTTCATTTGAAAGGCTGCTATCTGACCTAATAGCTAGCTAGCAGGGAATAAAGTTCATTAGGCCTGAGGAAAAAGGAGGACCTTCTGCAAAGATTTCAGAAGTGGAACTTTTTATAAAAAGGGAGAGTTAAAGCAATTCTTTTAAATCATTAATTGAAGAACTGTCTTGACGAGTCATCAATAAAAAATGCATGTGGATGAACAGACATTCATCATCCCTGAGGAAAACATTGACACATTACATCCTTCACACAGGAAGCTACTCATGCACAGAATGTGGTGACACTCTGTAGAGTAGCCAAATAAAACATTTGATCAGCTAAAATTTAGGATTTCCTCTTTAAAAAGTGGTCACATATTCTAGAAAACATTTAAAAGAAATATTAAGTTGTTGCTGATGCTGAAGCTCTTTATGGGAAGCTAGTTTCCTTAATAGAAAGAGGGAGTCCTGAAAGTTTGTGTGCTAGGAGAGATGACAGCATCTCCCCTATTGGCATTGGGGAGGGAAATGTTCAATTCCTTCAACTTAATGGAACCTTAAAGGACTTGTTTCACATGCCAAAAGCAAGTCTAGCTTGAAGATAACGAGAATATTCATGTCGTAAGGAAACTGGCATGAAGAGGCCTGTGTCATGAGTTTATAGGGTAGAGAATTTCATTGGTAAAGCAGGCTTGTTAAATTATTGCTTACTGTAACATAGAACAGACATGTTTACGAGAAGTCTAGTTCACCCTGAATAGTTAGTTTCCTCAGATACTGTTTACCTATGGTTCTTGAGAAAAGCCAAAGGCAAGTTTTCGAACTGATTATAATAGGATTCTGTGGAAGTTAAATTGTTGTAGAAATCTACCCTGACTCACATGGCTGAGGCATGATTTCCTTCCTGTATGACAGTAGCACAGAAACATGCTGTGGGTAGAGTCCACAACAACTCAAGCCAGAAGCATCTGCTCCAGTCTCTTGCAGGCCTGTATTTGCCATTTTAAAAAAACAAAACAAACATTGAGTATTTAAGGCTTTCAGGTAAATTTAGGGTAGACATGGGTAATCTCACCTTTGTGTCTTAAGTATTTATATGGCACCAATCCACATTATCTGGGTATGACATGTATAACTTGTGGGTTTGGTATCTAGGAACAGATGGAAAAGCTAGAACCAGCAAGCAATTTGATAGCTTATTGTCTCTTGTAAATTAAACTAGTCCACTTAACAGCTTAGTCTGTTTATAAATTCTTTGAAGGCACTTTTCTGTAGGCTGCAATCCTTTTATGCTTTATAAAGTGTATCTACAAGCTAGTTCTTGCTTTGGAAAGCAGTTTAGTTGCCTCGCTCTAAACAGGACGATAGTTCTGTACGTAACTGAGGATATATTCCTTTTGGTAATACTAGCCAAGACCCCAGTTCTGCAAGTGTGTATGCACAAGTAGTTACATTGACTCATATGCATAAAGTTAAGACTGTGCTTAAGTATTTGCAGGATCAGTGCCTAATATCTTATCATCAAGCTACAGAACAGATTCTGAAGGCACTAGGATTTCTGGAGAGGAAAGCACCTTATGGGCCAACTTGAGTGCCCCCTTAATGGTTATCTGAACCTCATTTACCTTTGTCACAGAATAGCCTACAATATTTGTTCTGCCATTTTATCTTTGGAACTAGTTTATACCCTTAATTTCAATGTCTTTATTTAGCAATCTTTCCCATACAAGAATAGAGAGCTGAAGCAAGACTCTGTTTTCTGTGACTTATGTCCTGGTGATTGAACAGTTTCTCTAAATTGGCTTTCATCAAACCCCTTGGTAATTTGGAATCTCTCTGTTGGGTTCCCTCTACATCTCTTCTGTAGAATGTAAAATACCGAAGTAACAAAGAATTGAATGGGAAAACTAAGAACAGGTAGATTATAGCCAAATTCTGTTTAAGTGCAGTAGACCTATTTTTGTTTATCCTTCCATTTAATGGCAGCATCTGTATTGTTAATCAGTTACGTTTGGTCATAGGTTGTATTGGATGATATATGTTTGACTCTTAAGGTAGCATTTCTCAAATGGTGAGTCCCAGCCCACTAAGGAGTCCCACATTCCCCAGGTGAGCTACCTACCTCCTGCCTATGCTCTCACTTCTCCTGGGCAGCAGCATGCAGGATCCAGGCAGCAGCAGCAGAGGAAGTGCTTCTGGGGCACATATTGGATGGGGACAGGCTGCTTCTGCCTTCGCATAGCTACTGCTGTCCAGATCCTGCTCCCCTTGCCACTGCCATCTTCCCAAGGAAAAAGAGAGCAGGGAAAGATAGGCAGTACCAGTAGCAACACAGAGGAAGTAGCTGGAGTCAGAGAGCAGTCAGCAACCTGGTAGAGATTGTGGCCTGGCCCTGGAGAGAGGGGAGCCAGCTAGGACTGTAGGAGGGGGCAGGGCTGGTAAGCAAGAGCAAGGGGTTGGGTGGGGAGATGAGGTAATGGTAGGTCCCTGTGGCTGGGTGGAGCTCACCACTCTGGTGCCTTCTGCCAGCTGTCATGGGAATTAGCTCTTCTCACCAGTGTGCCCTCTTCTGGTGGTGCTTCACTGCCATCACTTCTGCTGTGGGACCCACATCACTCCCAGGACCACAGCATCCTCTTCAGTGACAGCCCTCCGGCTGTGCCGCACTCTGTGGTCTCCCCTTCCAGGGAATGTCACAGTGTCTTAGTCAAGCCACTTCCTCAGGAGCTAGTAGGGGTGGGGGACACGTGGGCCCACCCACTACTCCAGGTACCAGCCCAGGGACCTTGTAGATGGCCACCACTTGCTGCATCCCCTCTGACTCCTCTGTAGGTCAACCTGGGCCACTTCCTCATGACCCTAGCACCCTCTTTGCCCTTGCCTCAAAGCCTCAGCCTACTGATCCCTGCAGCCTACCAGGAGCTGCCTTTAACTCCCCAGATCACTGTCTGCAGCACCACTCTGTCAAGGATGCTTGCTGTCTTCAGCCTACAAGGTAGCTAATCCTCAAGCTCCAGGGAGTGACTGAAGCTGCCCTGCAACCCTTCTTATATGGGCCAGCCCAGCCCTGATTGGCTGTCTCCTGCACAGCCTCCCAAGGGCTCTATTAACCCCTTAAAGCCCAGTGTGGGGCAGGCACCTCATCACAGTTCCCCCCACAAAGACAGACAAAATGCAGTTGGGTGTGTCGTCTTGGTAAGGAGTTTGGTAACCACTGTCTTAAGGGACCACAGTTCAGCTTCTCAGAAGCTGCTCTTAGTAACGTCTTAATCCAAAACAGTAAAAACCCTACCTTTGTTTCATAGCCTAGTTAAGGTTCCTAAATGTAACTACCAAGACACTTAATAGCAAGCAAACACTGCCAAAGATACTCTAAACCTTACTTTGTCCACGTATAGCAGTACTTTTTAAAAATGTACTTGTGGTAAGTGCTAACAAACAGTTATCAGGGTAGGGTAAAGTTACATATATGGGTTTGCATTTGAGGCTGTTCAGTATGTTAGGGGGTAGACAGGCACTCCACAAGCCTTATGGAACCAATGCTTGTTCTATTTCATTTGATTTCAGGGACTCCATGCAAACCCCGTAATCCCTCCCTCATGCAAGGCCTTTGCATGCCCCCTCTCCCCATTCTTCCCTCCACCACATGCTTGGGGGCGCTGTCCTCCATACTCCCCCATGTGTTCCCCTTCTCCCTATTCCTGGGTCCCCATTTTTCCCATGCCCTGGGTTTTGTGTGCCTCCATTCCCAATATCAAGGCCTGCCCATTCTCTCCTCCCCCATGCCAGGGACTGTGAGTTCCCCCTGTATCATTGTTCGCTATTCTCACCCCCTGTCAGGGGAAGTGGAGACAGAGAGACCCTTTGCTTCTCATCATTTCTTCTTCCTTGGAAAAAGAGTCATTCAAGGTGTAAGCATGTTCAAATGTATTGGGAGGATGGGCAGAGCTAAGGTGGAGGGGTTATGCTAAAAGGTGTTAATGGCTCTTTGATCTGTAGACAATTACAGACCTCTATTTCCCCCTTCTGGTTTTCAGATTTTCACCAACGTTAATAGGGATCCGTCCCCTGATGCCTAGAACGTTTGCTGAAGTTTTAGAATTAATTTTATGCAGTATTCAAAAGTTGTTACACCCAAATGTAGAAATGCCATCTAGTTGAGTGTATGACAAAGGCTCATAAGTCTTTAACTATGTTTGCTTGCCTTTAAGTGCTTGTTTGCGCTTTGTAAGTGGAGGTGATAAGTGACAGTGCAACCTTAGCTGAGTTTTGAAAGTTAGATTGTGGTCTGGAAGTTCCCAGTGGTGTAAAAAACACCTTGAGTAGATAAGTGAAGAAAATTTCTAAAGTTTAAAGAGATGGGTCCCTAGTTAAAGGAAAGAGAGGGGTGCTGGCCAAGCTCATTATGACTTCTGTGGTGCTCTGCCCCATTAAATGCGTCCCAACAAGATAAGCACATTCTATAAATAGCCAAAGCTGTGCTACTCACTTTACTACATACATTGATTTTAAAAAGTGGTAAAACCCGTAGCGAAGTAGTCTGTGTGCCTCTTGAGTAGCAGGCATCCACCACTGATGTCTGACCCACCAGGCCACAGTACCTTCCAGCCTACTTACAGATCTTCTGTCTTATTTATTCCATGTGAAACTTTTGGACACTAGTGCTGCTTTTTGCACTTACAGACAACAAAGTGGTATACAAGTCTCAAAGTACTTTGTATAATGAGTATAACTTGCTCACCTTTGTGTTTTGCCTAAATAAATGGAGAGGATCAAATCCTGCTCCATTCAAGTCAATGGAAAAACTCCTGTAGATTTCAAAGAGGCCAGGATTTGACCAAGAAATTTTAAGTCCATTTATACAAGCACTATTATGGATAAGGTACAAAATCTACCACTTTAGGCAGAGCTGGAACTAGAAGACTTATATAAAGTTTCTTGTGCAATGTTTGTCAATAATCTGTTACTCAGCTCACACAGAAAACAGACCTGTCCACATTTTGCAAATTATTGATTAAGAGGCACATTGATGAGGAATGCAGGAACAGCAGTTTTACTAGGTTCTAGGGTGTCCTTTCACTTTTGAAAGTTAGCCCTGGCTAGCTCAGAGGAAACAGTGTCCACCTCCCAAAAGTTTAATTGTCATAATGTTGTCTAGTGTCCATCTAATAGCAATTTCATTAACTTTTACTATTCTACCCCTTAGAAATGGTCTCTTGAATGGGCCAGTTCTGGTCTATTTCAAATTTGATGTGATGCAGTTTCATTTGATGAACTGTAAAGTTTCCTTTTGAAACTTAAGCAGTCTGTTTTAAAGTCAAAGTGCTCTGTTTAAGGTGTTCAGAAAACATCTAGTTAATGGCACTAACCCTAAACACTGGAACTTGAGGGGTTTCTGAGGTGGTGGGTGGGTGGGGAGAGCATTACAAGCAATTGGTTGCAACCGTAACTATAATGGCTACTACCTTTCCATAATAGGAAACGTGAAGCAGAGACAGGAAACCCTAATTCTTCCATCTGCAGCAGAGCTCTGTTATCTGCCTCTTATAGAAATTATTGTTTAAGATGCACTCAGCCTACATAACACCAGTTTCTTCCCCCACTGAAGTGCCTAAGACCAGAATAGCTCATATCTTTAACTACAGCCAGTTTTCTTCACATAGCTGATGCATGAGATTAAGAACGCTTAACTCAATGGGAAACAAAGGGTAAGTAACAAGCTGTTTCAAAGCTAGAGGGATATGGGAAGAGTTAGTTAAAATTTCAAGTTAGTGACCTGTAACTTAAAAGCTAAGACTGAATTTTCTTCAGACTTTGCAAAAGCCTGGATTTCAGGTTAAATTCAAAATTTCAGATTAAATAAGCTTTCAAAGCCAAAAAAAAAAAAAGGAAAAATGTATAGAGAACTAGGTGAGGGATTTATGGTAGGGACCATCTTTTTGTCCTGTTTTTGTATAGAGCTTAGCTTAGTGGGGCCCTGGTCCATGAGCAGGACTCCTAGGTACTATGGTAATACAATAGTAAAATAAAGGAACCTGGTTGCATCCTTAACTATGGAGAGACTGCCACTTGTCATATAATGTTTGAATTAGCAGTCCACAATTGTTTTAAGATAAGGCTGAGGTTTTGCTTATTGTTTTAATGAACTGCTGTTTTGTTTTCCTAGGAGATGTGTGTTTGAAAAATAATTACTATTTCTACTTTAGGGAATCTAGTTGTATGTTTTCAAATACAAATGATTTTATTGTTAATTTGCCAAGTGTTGGCCTTACTAGAAGGTATCACTGAAGTAGAAAGTCAGTTCCTGTTGGCATTAAACACTCATTTTCCCGTATACTGACAGATTAGCAGCATTATTTGTGTGTACATACACTTCTATATTGATATAGTGAGTCGCATCCAGCGGAGCGGAGATCTTCTGTAAAGTTGATAATCGCTGATGCTGCAAACTTGTAAAAAACAGGAGCCTGTAACATTTTATAGTTGCATGCAAGTTACTTGTCTGACTGAATGAGTAAACGATTAAACTTCATCTTATCCTACCTATGTTTTTAGTACCTCAGATGATGTAGCAAAACTCTTATTAAATACCTGTAGTATGTGTAAGTAAGTGTAGAGAAAGGCTTTAGGAAGTCTGAGTAAGTCCTTCTTACAAGACTAATTTATGTAGTAAATGCCTGGATAACCTGGTGATCTAGGCCAGGTGTTTTTGGCCACTCTAGTTATTCTACTTGAATAATTGCATGTCCAGGTATTAACTGTAGTGGTGCTTGTTCATAGCGGGTGACTGATTTGACTTATATTTACATGTGGACATCTCTGAATGGGAATTGTTTAAGGAAGAATGTTAACTGTTTCTGAAAACTGACTTCTCAAGTTAGCCATGTGGAAGATGATGAAGTCAGAAGATTTGCATTCTGTTCTCTGCTCTTGCTTTAACTTTGTGTGAATTTTGGAAATGTTATTTAACTTCTTCCTCCTTTCTCCCCCTCCATCTGGAAAGTGAGGATAATATCTTTATGGGAGTTGCGGCTTAGTTCATATTCATAAAGAGTGAAGATCCTCCAATAGAAGGAGATAGAAAAGAGTGAAATGTTTGAACCTAGATGCACCAAGACACCTTAGAAATACCTTGTATAAACAGACGTACACACACATCTAGCATAGAAAGGCTTATTTCTGGGCTCCTATAGAGGCAAAAAAGAGAACTTGAAGACTGGTACTTAGTTTTTTTTTTTTTTTTTTAAAGCTAAACTTCGTAGTTTTCTGTACTTTCCTCCATCTAAGGTTAGTATAAAAAATTAGTTCCATGAGCGGTTTGAGAGCAGAATTAATTCCTCAAATCCTCACCACCTGTCAGTTGTTCAAACACTTAAAATCACTTTAATATTTAAATAAGTGATCTCACTAAAATAGCAGCTTGTGTTTACATTTGTGATGCATATGCACCTACAATGCTTGACACTGAATACAATGACTTTGCACAAATTAACTACCTTTTATATTCTTTGTGAGGACTACATAAACTTAGCTACCTGTTTATGGAAAAGCCACGGTGAAGCAGGTTAGGAATAAAACAGAAATCTGTTCTCTCAAATGATTCAAGGAACCTCTGTAAGTCAGGTAAACAATATCCTCAACCATTTGTTATTGTCTTAAGGCAGGCTACATTATGCCCAGTCTCTCTTGGAAATGATGTACAGCAACTGAGGTTCTAGAGAATGACAGCGGGAGCCAAAGCTGAACGTTCCAACTACAGGACTTTTAAAACCGTGGTTGACAGACAAGGATTTTCACTATGACGGTGATAGAATTCAGTGTAGGAAAGCTCTAATAAAAGTGTTTTGTGCTGTGGCTGAATACTGAGATGTAGAAAGAATTCATTGATAGCATCAGATTAATTCAGCCTTAGGGGAACATATGAGTTGACTACATGCATGAGACATCAGAAGGGATGATTATGCCAGGAGGAGGGCAGGACAGAGTAATAAGCAAGAATAAATGAAATTTTGCTTAATTTTACTCGACCTGAAAGCTGTTAGAAAAATGTTACATGGCATAATGCAAAGCTATTGAATTATTCAAGCATGCAATTTTGTGACACCCATGTATTGAAGGATAGCAAAGATAACTTTGAGCAAGACAGTGTCGCCCATTAAAGATCATGATGGTGCAGTGGATAATACACATATGTTGTTGGTTCCATAGCTATAGTAGTAGTAAGTTGGGCAGCTTTCAGGGGTACCCCCAGACAGTTTTCATAAGGTATGCACACCTGAACCACTCTCACTTTAATTTAGCATAAAGTCACTCATATTTGGCCCGGTGCCCCTCTGTCATGACAGAGCAGCTACCTGGCCAAATTTCAATTAATAGTGTTGCAACATCATTTGGTTTGAGGGCCCTCAAACAGGGTGGGGCCTGGACAAACTGCTCCTTTTGCCCCACCCATCTGAGGGTATCACTGGCAGCTTCTGTGAATGGTGTTCTTCATGAAACCCACCTAATTTACAATAGTGTGGGTGTTTGTTCATTCAGGCTCAGAGTATCTAATACTGTGAATTTTTTTATGTACTGCAGCAAGACTGCAGGGCGTCCTTACACCTTAATCACAAATTAAAGTGTACAGGGATCAAATAGATTGCCTGCCTGCCTCTTCTTCACTTCAGAAAACTTGATTTAAGCCTTGCCTGGCTTAAGGATACATGTGCACAGATTTAAGAACCCCATCCCACATTAGTGTCAGAAATTTCTAGTTAAAGACAAATTATTGAACGGACAGTCAGCTTCAGATACTTCTTTTGGATGAAGCATTGAAGTTAAAAAAAAAAACAACACACTAGGTTGGACAACAGTCAAAAACAAATTTATATATATATATATATATATATATATAATGCGTGCAAATATTGAGAGTGGGGGGGAAAAGATTCATTCTGTGGGTGGAAAATCATGTCAAGTTAGTTACTTCCCTGGTTTTTACTAAGAGGAATGTTTCTGTTAACACATTTGCATGGACTGTTGATATTTCCTCATAAGCATGAGACTCAGTAATGCCCACACACTTTCCAGAATGCATCTAATCGAAGTGGAAAGGAGTTTGTATTAACGGGTACAGGAGCAGACTGAATAGTTTGCAAACCAAGACAGTAAGGTAGTTATTTTCCTTGTGACATTTAGGGAATTCTTCCATTGTAATTCATGTTGTTTTCACTGAACATACAATAGTGGGGAAGGAGATCAGCATTTTAAAAATGAAATTCTAAAGCACGTCTGGATGTGACTTTTTATTGCAGATGATCCTAGATTGCCCTAGTTTTCTTCTTGACATCTCATGTCAGGCTAACGTTCTTAACCATCATGGGATGTGCTGCTTCTTCTGGAACCTAACAACAGTACTGCTCACTCCCCTGAAGGAGTTCTCTCCTCCCAGAAATGAGTTTGTTTGCCTCTGCAGTTCTGGTCAAGTGTGTTCCTTTCCTCCTGGACTAGGAGAACTGGGGTTTCCTGTATGGAGCTCAGCATGCTACTATTAAATCTCTAAACTGGTGGTCATGAGGTTTTTCATAGTTACGAAGGTCTCAAAGAAATATTTAAGTGCTCATCTGTTGCTGTTGCTTATTTCCCACATGTCTCTGTGGGGACAGTCATTCCCCCAGCAATCAGTTGTGATGTCATAAACAGGTTTCTGACACCATGTGGGGGAATTAGCAGCAGGCACTGGTGAACTCTTAGAGCGAAAGACCTGGTTCTTCCACAACTCTCTCTCCTAGCGTTCATATATTTTTAGCCTTTTTTACTATCTGCAAGTTGTCTGTGGCCTTTTGAAGAATGAATTTCATTCATTCTAGAAGAGGGGCAGATTTCCTTTTTCAAAAAAGGATAGTCTCTGACTCTAGTTTATGCTACAAAAGCACCCCCAGCTATAGTGTGCTATTCTCATTGGACACATGTGAAAAGTTACTTACACTGCTAATTCAAGGGAGGGGAAATAGTCTTTTAACATCTCCAGAAAGGAATGATTTTATCTGCTTTCCTTCTTCCATACAGCCTTCTTCTAATTCATTAAACACTTTTGAATTGAGCTCTGTTGCATTATTGTAATGACTTTAAACTGAGCTTTGTAGAAGAAACACTGAATCTTGATTGGTTTGCTCAGAAGTGAAAAAGGAACTAGCTCACAATTATTGAGTGTATCTCAGTCTATCTATATGATGCATTAGCTCCAGCACTAGTTTTGAAACATTCGAGTGAGGAAATGCAAGAGTCTCATTGCGCAAGCTAGGCCTGTGGCTGTAGTATTAGTCCCCAAAATAAAATAAAAAACCCAAGAGGAAAACTGAAGCCCCATCTGTTTAAGGCTCTGGCCCATTTCTCAGGGAAGAGGTTCAAGCACCCCCATTATTGCAGCAAGTCCCCTGCCAGGGTCCTTTTTAGTCTTTACCATAAACAAAGCAAAACCAAGGATTTAAGTAGTCTTATCTGCAGCCTAGATGCAGTCCTCTGGCAGGCTAGTTAGTCCAGTCCTCCTTCACGTTCTCCTTGCAGACTCCCAGCCACATTCTAACCTCATTTCCTTCTAAGAGAGCTCTTATCAACTTCCTCTTCGTCTTTGAAATACCTGCTTGCCTGTGGCCAGGTGATACTTTCCACTTAGGGGAAGAAACTGCCTGGCTTCCCTTGCCGGGAATTACCTCTGATTTCCCTGTTGCAATGTGGGCTATGCACATCCCATTACACTCCTGCTAACCATTACTTGACAACATTATTGCACACACAGGACCCAATTTTGCCCTTACATTGAATACATTGAATGAGTAGGCATCCTATAGAAAAAATACCATGTGATCCCATAATTAAGGATAGTACCATAATGCATATGCAAAAGAGGGCTGAATTGTTTGTATGGGCAACCTTCATTTTGATATTTCTTAGCTTTTGAGTGCTTGACTTTACAACCATAATGCCTTAACATCAGTTTTTAAAACATTTTTATTGTTTTGTTGTCTCAAATAGTATTTTAATTCATTTTGGTTGGAATTTCATACTGCATGCTAGATTGCTATCTAGCATGTAGAACTTCAGCCAGATAGGAGAATTTTACAGAAGGTTACAGGCATGTGAAAGGAAGGACCTATAATGTAAACATTAATACAGTCTTAACTGCAGATTTCTTTAACAAGGAAAGCTGTAATTACTGCTTGTAAATAAACTTTTGAATGCCTTTTTTGCATTTCAGCTTTTCAGTGCCCCTGGCTTACTTATTTTGGCTTGGAAGCTAGTGACTCCTGAGGCTAAATTTTTGAGTGTGAATTCCCAATAGGTGGTATTCATTTGGGCCCTGATCCTGCAATGACCTCATCACAGGCAGATCCTTATTAAAGTCAACAGGGCTTCATATAGGTGCAAGGGTCCACCTGTAAAGAGCTCACTGTGGGATTGGGGACTTAGATGTTAATAAATAACATCAGGCAGGAACCAAATGCAAATCCTTGTTGTCACACTCTAAAACGGTCAACCTGAAAATTAGATTTACTCACAATTTCAGTGTTTTGCTAAAGCTGTTTCCCTAACTACTTACTTTCTTCTGCAACCACCTTCTCCATCTATAATAGACTCAGTAAAATCTTACTGTGATTAACTTGTAAAGTTACTAATAGAAAGCTGCAAATGTAGGTGTTTCTTTCTTGTACTTTATCACTTTAATTCTAAAAGTACAATAAATGTAAAATGGACCTCTTGTCCTTTGAACTCTCTGGTTGTGCCCTTCCCATATGCAGTGTTAGTTTCTTTATGCAATTGCCAGTCATATCCCTCCCTAGTATATTGCCAAATCTGGCTTTATTCCCCACGTAGACCTCATACAACAAGGCCGTGTGTATTGCGGCATGGCTGTGTCGTTTTTCTGTAGCTGTAAGAACTCCACCTCCTGCTTGGTAGCTAGGTCAACTGACACTTTCTTCCATCGACGTAGCTGTGTCTACACCAGGAGTTAGGTCAGCATAGCTATGGTTCTCCAGGGTGTGCATTTTTCCATCATGAGTCCCATAGCTATGTCAGCCTAAGACTTAAGTGTAGACCAGGCCCTTGGACTCTTCTTCACCTCCCCACCACAGGCAGAATGGTGTCCTGGCTTTCCTTGATGCTCTCAGGCTTGTCAGGCTGTGCAGTGAGAGTGCGAATTGAATCAGTCATTTATGTTGCAGTGGGGAGCCCTTTCATTAGCCTACCCTATTGCTTTAATGTTAAATAACTTGTCTGTCTCTCACTTTCCAGCAGCTGATTTTATTTCCTGTTTTTTCTAATACCTCAGATACCAGAGTGACTTTTGCTTCTTGTTCATGTAGTATCATCATATAATGCCAGCAAAATTGCTCATAACTTTGAGAATTAACTAATTGTGCCATGTCAGCAGAGGAAGCACAAGAAAATGTCATGCTTTTTGTAGATCCCACAAAAGTAAGAGTGCTTTCAGGGCCTTCTTTTTTTTTGTTTAAAGAAGTTCAAATCTGGAGCCAAACATTCTGGATACTGTCACACTGAGAACCTCAAACTCTAAATTGGAGGGTGGCCCTTTGAGTTAAGGGGGTCTCTAGCTGTAGCATACGTTGTTGTATCCTTAGTCAGAAGGACTCTAGGTTGGTGGTGGCACTCTTCATGAAGAATAGGCTTATGAGTAGTAAATATGGTAGTTGAAATGAAGATGCTGTTGGCCTACATGTTTAGTCACAAGGGTTCTTATGGTGGTTCTCTGTATGTTTGAGGTACACTTCTCCCTCCTATACACCTGACCTAACTTTTAGAGATGCCGAGCATCCACAGCTGCAGTGAAAAATGGGCAAATACTGTCCACATGGATAGTACATCAGAGGAATAATTCAATAATGCTAAGAAAGGGTGGTTTATGTCTCTGCTGTGCTGTATCAGCAAGCATATGACTGTTTGTCAAGGTAGACTTTATAAAAGTGCTTGCCTTAGCAGTTTCTCTGGTTGATTTGAATTTTTATTTTGTTTATTAAATGCACAATATTACTGTCAGGGCTAGGTACTTTTACTGTAAAATCTCAATAAGATTAAATCCACTTGTGACTCTTTAATTATATTTCAAGGGTACTGAGTCCCATTCTCCAGAACCTCCTGCATTCTCTAGTCTTGTTCCTGTTCACAGAATAACATATCTGATTGAAACAGTGGGGGACATGCTGGGTGTGGTGAAGTTCAAGGTGAATGGGTAGGCAAACAAATGTGCATAAATTCAAGGAAGCTAGAAGTCCTGTAGTAAACTGTCTTTAGCAAAACCAAATATCTGCTCACGTGGTAACCATTGATTACAAATAGAATAGATATTTAACCATTGCTGTAGTCTTGGAAAAGACAGTAGAGCTTTGCTCAGCCAATATGATTTCTCATGGAGTAGTTAGATTTCACTCCTGTTATAAACAAGTCCTTATGGACTAATTAACAACTGTATGTAGCAACACCCTTTCCTTGAAGGCTGCATCTGGCCTTTGCTGTGAAAGCAAGAGAGATCCTGAGTTCTTAGAGTACTTTTTAGCATTTCATTTCAATCTGTAACTTGTTCATATTACTTACTGTTGAAACCACACACACCTGGAAAAAATGTGGCTTTGATCATTTGGCATACTTACCCCAATGGCAGGATTACAATTCTACATGCTAGTTGGGAATTTTCATGCCTGTCTTCGTGCCAGGTTAGAAAACTTGAGTTGGAGGCATGGGGCTTGCCTACACTAGGGATTTTTGCACAGATATAGCCATACTGCTGCAGAGTTCCAATGTAGATGTTCTGCACTGATGTAAAGTGGGGCTTGCATTGGTGCATTTTGCCCAAAGTTCAAACAAGCAATAACTACACCAGTGCAAAAATCCCTAATGTAGCTAAGCCCTTACTTAATTCAGTTATTGAGGGGAAAATGTTCTTAAAAGTGAATGCAGTGCTGATAAGAAGTTCTGGGAGACTGAAGTCCTCAATCCACAGAACAGGGAGAGTATAGACCAAGTTACTGTATCAAGGTATGCAAGAGGAGTTCAGTTTTTGGTCTTTCATTCCTTTCCCTCTCTGCTGAGACCGATAACAAAGATTGCAGTTAATGCCAATTTTAGAGGAGACTTCTGTGATGTGAACACCTGTCTACTAAGAACTGGATTAAGACTTGGCAACTCCTTTCTTTCAAGCCAATGGTCTTCAGATGGCAATGACTTGAGATTATTACTGACCTGGTCTGGATTTGAAGATGGAAGGTTCCATAGCCAAGTGAAGATCCATCTGAGTCACTGTATTCCTTTTCACAAATCATTTTCTTCTTCTTTGAGGGCATCTGTGTATTCACACTTGTGGGACTTGGTACCACTGATATTGAACTGCAGAGCTGCCATGTCCTTTGGAGGGGGATGTCAATTCCCCTGCTCTGTGTAAGAGTGTGTGCCTCCCTCCCACAATCCCTCCAGTAGCTTTGCTGTTCGGGGTGGCAGTGAATGGAACTTGCCTTGTGTCCTCAAGCTAGATCTTCCCTTAGTTTAGCTTATTCTTATTTTCTTATAATTGTGTGGCGTTGGGTAGGAGAATTTAGCCGTACATTGCTGCCCTGGTCCTGGAGTCTTCAGACCCTCACCAGAACCATGTGGTGCCTCAAGTCCTGCAACGGCTTCAATAAGTGTGCCTCCTGCCTGGCAATCACATTTGAGACTGGTGCCTACATCCAGTACCTTGTGTGTTTGCGCGATACCCAGGACGTAATCCAGTATGCAATTTGCTGTACCTTTACTCTTTGTACTAGAAGGGAGATATCCTTGAGGTTCTAAGCTCATCTGGCCTCTCAGTGCCCACAGCCTGATACTCCAGCAGGCCCATTTAGTGTCCTGAGACCAGCTTCTGTGCCATGGTTGTGGACACAAGACCCAAGAAGTATCTTAAGCCACAGGTTATATTGCAATATGGCCAGTTTTCTTGATTTCAAAAACCTTGTTCCATGTAAGGCTCTTTTTACACAGAAATTGGTATAATGGCTGGTGTTTTACAAAAACAACTTCAGTGTTGTAAGACTCACATGGTAAACAGGTGACTCCTACTCCTGTTCAGTAGCATATATTCAATGGGAGATGAAAGGCCTCAGAACAGCTGTGTGATGGGGCTTAACTCCATGTCCAACTGGTGATGGGAGTAAATGCCAATTAGTGCACCTGTGATTGATTTGCCTCCTGGCCAGGGGGGCAGAGCTAGGTAAGGATCATTAGGCACATGGGTCTTATACAAAACTGGAGAGAACTCAGTAGGGAGGAGAGTGCAGGGGGGATAAGAAGAGAAACCTATAGGGAGCAGATCCTCCATGGAGAGCTCTGGGATAGGGCTTAAACAGGCAGGAAGCCTGGTAGGAGGATCCAAAGAGAGTAGGTTAGGACCCTGTGGGACAGGTCCTGAGTAAAGGTCAGTAAAAGATAATATATAAGGAATTATGTATTTATACTAAACCATATGTTCTCAAGATCTGGAAGTTAAGCAGGTCACTAAGAGGTGACATACCTCAGACACATTCCTCTTAAACAGGAAGTAATTTATCTCAAGGAGATGCTTATCTCTCTGTCTGCCATTTCACAAAAAATAGGCTTGTCAAGGCAGGTGAGGTGTGCGTATGTACAAGAGTCTCATGGAACTGCAATCAAGGGCAACCATAAATACTGAAAAAAGAGTCGACCATCTGACTAGTGCACAATGCTTTTGAGCCTTCAGTTAGTTTAGCCTTTGGTGTTTGCTAGACTATTCACAGTAAGCGTCTCATTCATTGTATGTGTTGCAAGGAATACATCCAGTGTCAGTTATGACTAAGTATGACATAAAGGCATTTCTTGGTTCTACATAAAACTGTCAGGATTAGAAATTCTAATGGCAAGCACTGCTAGACTGCTTAACTTAATGACCCCTCCTTCAGGTGTGAGAGAGGAAGATGGGGTGGGGGCGGGGAGGGAGTGGTAGGAAAGACTAATGCTGTGCCATCAGAATGAGCTGCAGAAATGGAAGCTCCTTAGATCCAGATGGCACTTGTCAGTCTTTTTATAAGGATTTTCCTTTAAGTAAAACTACCACATTGCCTCCCAGTTTTTGTCCAAGTGTTGAACCGTCCTTAATAATCGAAACCAAATCGTGTTTAATACCTGTAAGTTTCTTTTTAATGTCATCTTTAGAGGTTGCATAGATCATCTTGCTTTTTAATGTACACAACCTTCGAAGGAGATGGACCATCTCTCCTCGACTGCTCCACTAGTTTTGCTAGTGGGAGGATTTGAGACAATGTCCTCCAGGCGGTACCCTGTGCTCTCCCTTCCCATCACGGTTGCCACCTGTTCCACCAATCTAGGCCCGGGATGTGCATTGTATAGACCTCCAAGTACATGGCCTGTAGAACACCTGGGAGTCCAGCATGCTGGATCTCAGGGCAGTGCAGTGAGCCCTCAGGACCTTTCACCTATCCTTGCAGCCTCATGAAGTACAGGAGCTTATGGCCATACCATGACCATGAACTATATCAACAAGCTGGGAGAAGCACGTTTCCAGTTCTTATTAGTGGAGGTAAGAAAACTGTGTGTGATGCACCTGAAAACAAATCCAACCAGTAGCTCATTACCTTGCTGGGGCAGATTCTCTTAGCAGAAAGGCTCAGGATCATCGCACAGGTGGTCCTTGAAATCAGCATGGCCAGCACACTGTTTCATAGATGGGGCCATACAGTAGTAGATCTCTTCACATCCAAACGAAACTGTAAGTGCCAAGCATATTGTTGCACAAGATCACACAGACAAAAACTCTCTCTGATACAGTTCCTGTGGACTGGAACAACTGTCTTTACTCCCATTCCCTGGTAGCCGTAAGGAAGATCAGGTTGTACAGAACAAACATTCCAGTAGCCCCAGTGTGCTCTTGTCAGCAATGGTACCAGAACTCCTGCAGCTGGCCAGGTAGCCACTGTATCCATTGCCTTTATTCTCAGACCTCCTGTCTCAACAGCAAGGTAGGATTCTGCATCCCTGTGCAGACATTCCACCTTACATAGTGGAAGATAACTTGCTGACTAAAGTGGACTGTTCTGTTCTCAGAGAACTCAAGTCATCCTCTTACACTCCAGGAAGGGATCCACCCTTAAATGTTATAAACAAAAATGGAAATTGTTTACTGTGTGGGCCACTGGTAAAGGACTAACTCCATTTTGAGCTTGGGGGGTATTTGCAGTCCTAGAATACTTTCTACACCTAACGGCTTGGGGCTTAAGTGTTAACCTCCTTAAAGGTCCACATAGCTGCAATATCTGCTCATCACAATTACATTAAGGGCAAACCCATCTTCTCTCAACCTACAGTCTCCATATTCCTTAAAGGCCTGGGAAATATGTTCCTCTGCCCCCCCCCCCCAAGGGAGCCTTAGGGACCTAAAACTTATCCATATGAGCTTCTGGCACAAGCCTCTCATGACTTTATTGATCAAAACAACTTTTTGCTTCAGTTGTTGATGGCCATTCCATGCTATACTGTGGTCCATAAGGAGAAGGTCACCATGAGACATCATTCCAGCTTCATTCCTAAAGTGGTCTCAGATTTTTACTTGTCTCATTGAACTTCCTTCCCTGTGTTCTTCCCCAGACCCCATTCCCACCTAGGGAAAACTCTTCTCCATACCCTGTCTGTAAAGAGAGTGTGTTTTACCTGGAAAAAGATCAAGCCCTTTAGAAAAAACAGTAGGTTATTTATAGTATATGGGGAGAGATGCTAAGGTAAATCCATTACCAAATGAAGTCTCACTGGCTTATGAGATAGATAGATATAGAACATTTGTATATCTTGTCTAGGAAACTAGTATCTTCTGGTTTTAAAGGCCCATTCCACAACAGCCACCACAGCATCAGTGGCATGCTTTAGGCAGGCTCCCCTGGTGGAGCCATGCAAAGCAGCATCTTTGAGTTTGGTGCACGCTTTCACCAGTCACTACTCTCCAGATTTAATATCATGCTCTGTTGCCCAGTTTGAGAGAGCCATGCGACAATCCAAATTTAGCTAAGAAATGTGCACCCACCATCCTGATGGAGCACTGCTTGCCAATCTCTCACAAGTGGGAATACACAGAGGCCCTCGAAGGAGAGGTTACTTTCCTGTAATTGTTCTTCTTCAGAAGTTGCTTCTGTGCAGTCACATTCGCCCACCCACCTTCCCCTCTTCTTCCGAGTTCTGTGTAACATCAGGACTTTCCTTAGGGAGAAGGGGCTGAGGTGGTTGGGGGCAGGGTGGACTCCGTTGCACAATTATGTCACCTTTGCACAAGATTTCTCATGACTTTTCAAAGCAGTTCTGCTGCTCAGCCAGGGATGCCATCTTCACATTTGTGATAGACACAGAGATGACTCTTGAACAAGTAACCTCTTTTTAATGGAGTCCTATACATAACATGAAGGTAGAAGGCAAGTTTGTGGATGTGCTGCTTGCTACGAATGGAGAAATTAATGTTCAGCAACAGTGATTGAGATTGTTTTCCCAATGAATTAGTAATAGCTTGTGTATGGTTCTTTACACCAGCTGAACAAACATTAGTCCACAAACTAAGCTATAGAGGTTGGCTTACTACAGAAAATAAAACCAAGAATATGAGTTCGTGCATAGGCACATACAAGCTAACGTTTCTTGTAGATCAGTGCAGATGCTTTCATTGTAGTCCAGGTCCAACCACTTTAATGAACAAGCTTTCCATACAAACTATTGAACATTCCATCATCTGTTTCTGTGTTAAGGAACTATGGAGAACTTGCCGTTTGCAACCCAGAGGAAAACTTTTAGACTGTTTTAGTATAATAATAATAATTAATAATAAAAAATCCTCTGATGGAAGCACTGCTATGTGTTAAGGCTTTAGCACTTTGATCAATGCCTCACATGTAGAATCATTTACTTGTTTAAGTAGATGAATCACATTACCATATTAATTTCCCCTTCTGGAGTTTCAGTCTATCAGACTGATTTCTCAGGTAAAGGTTAGGTATAAAATTCTCCATCAAAAACTTATAGGTAACATAGGATGATAAGAACCCTGGAAATTAAGAGGAAATTAATTTTAGTAACATTAAGATCAGCTAGGGTAAAAAAGAAATAATGTTCTAGTTTCAAGATCAGCCCCCTTAGAATATGTTCAGTGTGTAAGTAAAAGCAAAAAGTGAAGTGAGGAGCATGAATTATTACATATCATTTGTCACACTTGAAAGCTGATTTTGTCATTGCACTAAAGCAGGATTGCAAAGAGATTAGGTTTTGAATCTGACATTTAAAGGTTTAGAATCTGGATGGCCAAGAAACTTGTTTTGTTCAGTTGTGAACAATATTGGGGTCAAGCATCTGCAGAAAACTACTTACTGATCTTTCTGCCTGGATTCCACTGTTTCACTGACAAAGTAATATCTTCCTCTGTGTACTATGTGTTGCTAGGGGGAATTTTCATCAAGGGAAAAAGACTGTGGCTATAGTGAGTAACCATTTCCCTTCCTCTTCTCTATTCCCTCAGTATACACATTGCTATGGGAGCATTGTCATGGAGGGAAGCTTTCTTAACGGTGTCTCTCTGAGGGATATTTAAGGGGCTTACAATGCAGTCTTCTAGAAAGACTACTTGTATGTTCCTCCTTCTTGCTTTTTATGGTGCTTGTAGGTCATAGAATAATAGAAATGTCAGGTTGGAAGGGTCATCAGGTTGAGAGGTTATCAAATCCAGCCCCTGTACTGAGGCAGGACCAAGTAAACCTAGACCATCCATGACAGGTGTTTGTCCAACCTGCTCTTAAAAACCTCCAGTGATGGGGATTCTACAACCTCCCCTGGAAATCTGTTGCAGAGCCTAACTTCCTTTAGAGTTAGTTTTTCCTTATATCTAATCTAGATCTCAGATTAGGCCCATTATGTCTTGTCCTACCTTCAGTGAATAGGGAGAACACTTGATCCCCATCCTCCTTATAAGAGCCCTTAACATATTTGACAGCTTACCAGTTCCCCACTTCTTTTCTCAAGACTAACCATGCCCAGTTTGTTTAACCTTTTCTCATAGGTCAGGCTTTCTAAACCTTTTATTAACAGTGTCTGTTGCTGTCCTCTGGACTCTCTCTTATTTGTCCACATCTTTCCTCAGGTGTGGTGCCCAGAATTGAACACAGTACTTCAGAGCAGAGCAAGACACTTACCTCCTGTGTCTAACACACAACACTCCAGTTAAAACACCTCAGACAATATTAGCCTTTTTTGCAACTGCATCAACTGTTACTATGATATTTTGCCAGATAGATAATAAAAAGACCACTTTGTGGCACTGCTGAAAGAAGGAATATGTGTCTCTGTGCTGAGGATTAGAATGTGTAGTCTTTTTTGCTAACTGATGGGGTACAGTAAAATTATTAAACATTCAATATCCAGTTGAAAGTGGTAACCTGGGTGGTTGGACTGTTGTCTAGTTTAATAATCTCTTTAATGTTAATTATTTATAAACCACCATAAATCTACATGATGCTTCATAAACATGGATGTCTGTATCTTGAATCTGATGTATGTGATCTACTTTGAGCTGATCTTTGGCACGGGGGGACAATCAAAAGAAAGAGTAGTATGAAGAACCAATAGGCATTCTGAGATGCACCATATTGCTGTTTTTTTTTCTCCTGGGAGTAGAATTACTAGCCTTCCTCTAAAGGTATGGTAATTGCTTAGAAGTTTTGATTACAAATGCAGTGAATCCAGAAGAGTTCTTGCTCCGAGTATGGCAGCATACTAAAATAGTGCTTGTGGAGATTATGGCTCTTTTGGATTTATAAATCAAACATAAGGAAGCCATTATTCAAAGTATTGTTGTCATTGCATGGTCATGTTCTGATGGCATTATCAGGGGAGTTGCATCCCCCATGGTGTCCTTGTTTGTCCTATAGTGGGAATTGATCGAAAATAAGCAATTAAAGCATAGTAATAAACATAGGGTTGTTCTGGTTCTATCTGGAATCTGTCACAGCATTTCAGTAAAACAATTCTAATTGAGTGTTTTTTCTATTTTAAAAAAATTGGTTTATAACTGCTTCATAAAGTTGCTCTGCAGTGTGGAAATTGAGCTTGCAAGATTGTTGGCCAGAAGTAAGCTTTCCCCTTTGTCCCTACTATAGAATCCTAGGGCTGCAAGGGACATCAAGAGGTCATCTAGTCCAGTCTCCTGCACTCATGGCAGGACTATACTTCTCAAATGTTTTTAAATCCCCACAAATATGAAAGTGAGAGGTTACTGACGTCAAATGTATTCTCGTCATCCTATTTCTCAGACTTTATCAATGTATTTTTTACAGCGATACCATCAAATCTGGTAACAGTATGTTTAAAAATAGACCAAACTGTGGATTACTTATGTGTCAATTTCATCATCCTGCCAGAGGGCAATATTTATTGAAATCTATAAAAACTGTTCACTAAGGCAAAGAACACTTCTGTGGTGTACATGCTTCTGTGCATGGTCTAACATAAAATCAAGGAAATCAAGGTTTTTGTGTTTTTGTTTGCTTTTTGTTTTTAAGCAAGGAAACAGTTTGTTCATTATCCTTTCGTGTGTAGGTATTACAAGAGTAATATCAAGGGAGGGTTTACATGATTAATTCACTTAAATTTCTTATTAGAATAGAGGTCTTAATTGCACATCATTGGAATTCTTCTGCCAGGAGACTTGGAATCTAGAATTAGACTTTAAAGACACTTGCTTTTATATATATATGTGTGTGTGTGTGTGTGTTGTGTATTCTTCCTGGCCAGTTAGAGAACACTGGGGTCGGAACACCTGGTTTCTTCATTAAAGAGGTCCCACTGAGACTATAAAACTGGAAAACTAAATAGAACAAGTTATTGGCGGAAGCCAAGAGGTCTACATTGGTTAAACTAAAATGCTCTGGATATAAACCAGCTTTCCTTGATCCATTTTGTTTGTTCTGCAGGAACGGCAGGAAAAAGGAACAGCAGGTTTTTACTTCAGGGGTGTCTAGAGTTAGATGCTCTGATGTTTCTGTAAGTCACTTTGCATTTTCTTCTAAACCTTTGTAACTTCCTACAACTATATATCCAGTAATTCTTAGCAGATGTAACCCCCTCACAGAAATGGTTTGCTAGAGGGACTGCTTCCTTTTTCTCCAGCAATGAACACACTGTGTCCCAAAGCGGTGCTAAATCAGAGCATTTGTCTGTTCTAGACTGATATCAATAGGTTCTGACTGTAAAGTACAGATCAATGAAATAAGGGGCAAGACTTAAACTTCGATGACAGCAGTAAAAAGCAAATGGAGCCTGGTTTCTCTCCAAGTTCTTCTTGCTCTCTGTCTATAAACACTCTGACCCCAGAACTCAGGATTTCCCTAATCAACTTGATGTGGAAGCACCTACTCCTGAAGTGTTAATTTTGTAATGGAATGTCTCTGGGTTACAGCTCCATTTGTGTAGTCCCTGTTTTGGTCATTCGGCATTCATCTTGGAGGCATCATCATGGTTAGAAGAAATGAACTATTTTTAGTATTTTAACCAAATACGTTCAGGAGTTGGCATATTCACTTATACTACCATAGACTAATAGTGCTGGAGCACTGGTGTTTAGTGTCAAGATGGTGGTATAAATCTTGATCCCCAGAGCTGAAAGATTCATATGTTTGCAAGTGCTGAGGAAGTGAAGATAATATGAGACTATTTGGACATATTTATATGGGTGATATTTATGTTGTCAGCTCTTAAGAGTTCTTTTTAGAAGTTTAATCTCTGAAAAGGGCTTCAGTTATTCTGTACTGAATGGACTCTAGGTGGGTCTCTGCAAGAGGCCCTGAATGATCATTCAGAAAGTGATTTGTCATAGTTATCTATCCTAAATTTAGAAGGAGAAAGGCTAACAGCTAACCACATTTTGCAAAGCTAGTACTACTGTTCCTGGAGCTTACAGTGTTGAGGGCAGCTAGTCTAAGGAGTATTTTTGGAAAGGTGTTGTGACCTCACTCGTTCAGAATGCATTCCCTTTTACCACTTATGATGTATGCCTTAAGTGGAAGGGAGCTATTTTGTGTTTTTAAAATTTATATATTGATAACTGAGCTGCAAGGTCATCTCCTTTTGAGGGGAATCTTATTTCCATTTGCCTGCGGACACTTGTTGCAAATAAACAAAAACCCCTAAAAGAGATGTGAAACATGGCCAATTTATAGATTTTATTGAAGAGTCTGACTAAATCTGGGTTTAGTAAAATGTGTGTATGTCACAAACTTTAAAAGAAAAACCCTTAAAAGAGAAACTAAATACTTTAGTAGGACAAATCCATTTTGATTAACAAACTGAGTTGAGGAACAAACAATATCATGTTTTTGTATCACCTTTTAGGTAAGGGCTGTGTGAATACAAGAATACTAGGTTATGGATGTGCTTCATAGGGTTTGCTCACTTTTCTAGTTAGAAACATTTTGCTGCTGTTGGTGCTGACAAGTCACATTTTGTTCTGCTTATGTGCCACTTTAGACCAAGTGAAAAATAATTCTTATTCTATGTGACTGGGGTCCCAGGGACCCATGCTATAGTTACTCAATTAGGGTAAACTGCAAAGAATGGGGCAGACAATCCTCAAAGCTGGTGGATATTCCCATACTTAGATTTACCAAAACAGCACAAAAGAATACTTCACTCATTACCAAGAAACCAACAACACAGTTCCCTTAAAGCAACCCAGGCTTAGACCTCCACCCAGACACCCAAGTCAAATATGATGAGAATTACTGAAAATCTTATTCATCATATAAGAAAGTTCTACCAATCCCAAAGGATTGGACACATTACCTCCCAGGTTAATGAATATTCCAGATTTTACCCAAATACACGTTTACAGCCAATTCTTATTAACTAAACTAAAATTTATTAAAGAAAAGAGAGAGTATTTGTTTAAAAGATCAGTATACATACAGACATGAATACAGTTCTGAGATCAGATTCATAGTAGAGATCGTAAGCTTTGTAGCTGCAAAGAGTTCTTTCAGAATTAGTCCATAGGTTATAGTCCAATGTTCATATTCAGGGTGATCCAGATAGGGCTGGAAATCTCACTCTTAGGACTTAAGTTTCCCCTGCATGAAGCATCAAGCAGATCTGAGACAAAAAGGATCAGGACCCAAGGGTTTTTATATAGTTCCGGGCCTTCTTTTGGTAGCTCGGAGTCCTTAGGCGAACAATAGGCAATCATGGAGACTTTGAAGTAGACCTATTTCCTAAGCATCATGGGTAATTAGCTACAGTGATTAACATAAGGCAGTTGCCTGTTTTCCACCATTCAGAGGTGATTTGCTGTACATTTCAAAGAGATGAATACAGTGATATCACTGTTTACAGTTCGTTTAAATGTTAATATTTCCTTTTGATCTCTGAATTAACAGAATACAGCATAGACAGGGACTGCTCGATTACATTGTTAATCTCTAACAATATGTATGTAAACACACAAAACCACAAACGTTATTTATCAATATGTCCCTAAAGGTTGAATCTGAGTCGTTTAGTCTGCAAGCTGCAAGCTTCTATTGACCCCTTACTTGACCACTTTGTATAATATTCGTTGCAATTATATAACAGTGGTAGCAACAATGATTTGGATAGTCATATTTTAATCTGATAATGTCACATTCTGGAAACCAGTCATCCTATTTCTTTCCCTTTGTGCTCTCCACTCTTTCACTAGTGATGCTTGGCAATGAATCAAAAATCCACCATCCCCCTTTAAAAATAAAAATTAGTGAATGGAAACCACCAAAAGCAAGAGAAACATGATGTGAGGAAAGCCACTGGCACCAGCTCTGTAGCATGATTAGCAGCAATCTGTGGTATTGCACCAAACTTTCTAGTTACAGTTAGAGTTTCCATTAGCCCGGGGACCACAATTACTGGGTGTCTAGGGAGAGAGGCTGCATTGTCCAGTGAAACATGAGACTAGGGGCTAAGAGCTTCCTGAATTCTAATTCCTGTTGTCTTTGATTCACTCAGTGGCAGTGGGCAAGTCTCTTATTGCCATTTTACAGACTGGGAAATAATAATTGCCTGTCTCATAAGGTTGTCTTGAGGATTTTTTAAAGCAGGGGTGGCCAGCCTGAGAAGGAGCCAGAATTTACCAATGTACATTGCCAAAGAGCCACAGTAATACATCCGCTCCCCCCATCCCGCCTCGAGTGCCTCCCGCCCAATGGCAGCCCAGCTGATCAGCACCTCCCCCTCCCTCCCCGCACCTCCCGATCAGCTGTTTCGTGGCATGCAGGAGGCTCTGGAGGAGGAGGCGGGAGGAGCGAGGGCATGGCAGGTTCAGGGGAAGGGGTAGAGTGGGGGCAGAGCCCATGGCAGAGCCAGGGGTTGAGCAGAGAGCACCCCTGGCACATTGGAAAGTTGGCGCCTGTAGCTCCAGCCCCAGGGTCGGTGCCGCATCTTAACTTCTGAAGAGACGCATGAGCATCCAGAGCCACAGGTTGGCCTCCCCTGATTTAACGTTTGTAAAGCACAGCATAAGTGCTAAGTATTAGGTGACATAGCTAGTGTATAAGTAGCTTGTCTAGCATAGGCTGACTGCCACTACCCCTTCTGGCAAAGTAAAATGATGAAGAGAGAATTTCTCTCCTGCCCGCCTTAGATTGCAATTCAGGTTTGGAATTGTACAGGTTGGTAGCATACATCATACTGAGTTTGTGCTGGAGTCCATCTCTTCATAAGGTTCTAGACTGCCTGTCTGTTCTGATTTTGAATTAGATGTATAAAGAAATGCTGTAAATTACACATTCTTTAAAAAAAAAAAAATCCTCTGATAAATCTGTGGACTATCAAAAGTAGTGGAAGCCCAGTGAATTAGCGTGCTACATGTGCTTTCTCCTGAGTAGAGACTAGTTAAAGAGGGGGAATGGTTACTGAGATAAGAAAGAAATGAAAGATGAATGGAACAAAAAAGTATGTAGTCATAGAATATCAGGGTTGGAAGGGCCCTCAGGAGGTCATCTAGTCCAACCCCCTGCTCAAAAGCAGGACCAATCCCCAATTTTTGCCCCAGATCCCTAAATGGCCCCCTCAAGGATTGAACTCACAACCCTGGGTTTAGCAGGCCAAAGCTCAAACCACTGAGCTATCCCTCCCCATAAATATTGGCATTTGGAAGGCATCTGGAGTTTTCTTGCTGCCAGGTGTTTATTTTACCAGAGGAACACATTCAGACTGAGATGTTGCGTGGAGTTCAGTGGAAGCCTGCTGCTGTTCAGCTCTGCCATTTTCAATAAGTATCAATTTTTCTATCGAGTGAAGTATTTGAGGGCTTCAAGGAACAAAGAAATGGTCTGGCTACAAATGGTGCTATGAGAAACAGTGCTCTTTTAAAAGCTTTTTAATTGTTTTCTCGTTTCACACAAGGGGGCTGGTCACTTAAGTGAGACTGTGTAAAAACACCAGGTAAAGCAGCCATGTTTACCTTGTTCAGATATTCTGTTAAGAATAGTTTATCCCCCCCCAAGTCTATCCTCTGCTAGTAGGTGAAGTGTGAGGAATCACTTTAGATATGTTAGTGAAATCAGTTTCCCCTACTATTATTTCAAAAACCAAAATGAAATCAAACCAAGTCTTCCTTTGTAAGCAAACGAAAATAACGTGAATTGTAAAACCAAGAGTACGTCAGGCTTCAAAATATCTCGTTCCGGTTAGGCTAAATTTCTTTGCACGAATATCATAATGTCCCACATTTGATCTGTTCAAAGAACAATAGGCCATAATGAATTTAGGGGGTTGGGGGGCAGATTCCCTTGTGGGCTTTTGGTAACAACCTGACTCTATGAAAATGAAATTATTCACCAGAACCCTTGATTGATTATTTCAGCGCAACTTCCTATCGCTCAGCTATTGCTGAGAGTGTTGAAATATGATCATAGTTCTGCTATGTTGGAAATTAAAGTTCTAAAGGAGTTGGGACTGAGTGAAGTTGCTGAATCATTTTTAAAGCTGACTTGCAAAGAGAGAAAAATGGGTTGGTGTACTACTAATTCTTTTGTATGGCTTAAAAATATCAATGTTAAATGTTCAAGTCTAAGTTAATTGCTTCAGGTGATAGAGTGGACAGCAGAATTACCACCAGGGCACAAGCATTTGGGACACTGGTTAACGAGGTAGCTCATAGTTTGAACTCCTTGTCTCAGTCCCCATTTATTGAGAAAGTAGGCAGGTGATACGCAGATACCATTCAAAGTGGAACATAATTTTCCACAGGAGTGAAAAGACACGGGGTTCTTCGGTTGGATCCTTAATGAGATATTTGTTCAGGACATTGATATCCTTCCACCTTGATCTTCGGGGGGATACCACGAGCCTCTGAGCTCTTGCATTGCAAGCCAGAAAGGTTTTCTGGAGTTGAGTTGGAATTTCAGTATGTTATTTAGGTCTTCATATATTGGAAGATCCTTGTTCCCTCAAATACGATGGGACTTCTGAAGAATTCTTATGTTGCAGCAAACGTAGGCTAGGTGGATGTGTGCCAGTATGTGAAGCCATAGTTGTGGTATTGATTTTTACTGTGCCTGTAATGATTTGCATAGGGGTGTTGAGAACCCACAAGGTATGTGTGGGAGTTACGTGCCCAGACGGGTGAGCACTATTTGTCAGTAAGTATACAAGGACCAGTGAAGAGATCGGTATAATTTTTGCGTCAGCTCCCTTGATCATTCCTGCCTGTTTCTGGATGACATTTAAATACATCTTAATTTTTTTGTGTATATTTTTAGGTGTTGGTCATTTGTGAGGCTTTGGTCTAATGTCACAGCAAGATATCTCTGAGTGGGATCATTTCTTATCTGCTGGCCACAGAAGACCCTTGCAGTTCTGTCCTAGCTTTTTAGATTGTTTAGATGGAATGTTGACATTGCAATCTTGGTGGGGTTTGGTTTTAGCTGCTAATATAAGAGATATTCTTTTTAAGGTCCTTTGTTCTAATGACAGGTAAATCCACACCTGTGTAGTCAGAGCAATGTCATCAGCATAGACAAATTTTTGTGATATTTGGGGAAGGTCGCTGGTGTAAATATCGAACAGGATTTTGGACTAATAGGCCATCACTGAATGTATGTGGCAGTTGATCTGGTAACCGAGGAAAATACAAAACCTGACTGGTCACAACTTCTCAGAATAATTTTATTGTTGCATTGCATGGAATAACTGTGCTAGATTTCAGGAGACAGATAGGTGTACTTACACGAAGGAGCAGAGATGCAGAATCTAACACACAGTTTGTCTCAGAACTTCTTGGGACTTTTAAACATCTATTTAAAATAATTTTCCATCTGAACATGATTGGACTTGCCAGTGGTCTCTCTTCTAGTGAGGTTCTTACATCAAGCCCTTCACCATGATATCTGTTGGAATGGGAATGATTTCTCAAAATACTCTGGCACATATAGAAAGGGCTCATCCACTAAATCTATGGGGAGGGTCTCTGGAATCTTTTTCATGTGAAGGAAGATCTTCCATTTGTCTTTTTATTCTGAGGCAATCCCAGTGTTTTGTGCTTCAATAGGCTTTTCAATTACTCGTGTATACTTATTGTCCATTAGTTTGCTCTGTAGCGGCATTCACTTCTGTTCCTATAGTTGTTCCTACACCTTACAATTATGTTCTGATAAATCCTCTGGATTTTAAAGGCCAAGTTCTTCCCTTGGATGCACACATCACTCCCATTGAGTCCCCTGCTGTTTCTGCAAACTTCAGAGCATTATTAACTACATTAATTATGGTAATATTCAAAGGTTTCTTAGCATGAGTTGAAGCTTTTCTGACATGCTAATTATAAAGATCAATTTAAATGTAGGCAGGATGGGCAGGAATTGCATGTTGTCAAATTAAAAAGAGAGTCATTTTGTTCATGCAATTTATGCTTCTGTAATGGTCCTGTAAACAATGTTGGGTTTTTCTAAACTAATAATTGTTTTACTGGCTAGAGTACAGTGATGTCCGGATGTGATCACTTGCAACTTTTCCTGCTAGGGGACTGGCACAAAAAAATTCTGGCACATCAGTTCACAAGAGCCAAAGAAAGAAACCTAACAAACATAGGCACCGGAAAGCCAACACAAAAGCACTGTATTGTTTCATCTTGTTTTTATTCCCTGGCACTGTAGTCTGGTTCCATGAACCACTTTTACTATGTCTGTTTCTCATGGGAACAAAACAAATTCCTAATAGTAGCGAACAAACCATTTCTTCAGAGCTGCTGTAAAAGGCAACTGGCTCCATCTGTCACTAGCACCTGCTGTAAGCGAAAGATTTTTGTGGGAGTTTGGTATGATAATTTATTCTCCCTTTAAACAGTAGTTATATCCATAAACCACAAGTGTATTGTATTTTTCATTTTTGTTTTCCTTGCATGGCAACTCAAATGCTCAACTTTGCAGCTTTGGAGACTTTTTAGATTGGGCTTAGAAGTGTTTACGGCAGAAGTACACAGCACCTCTTGCTCTGTTGGGACTGTTAGTTGGCTGGACTTTTGCTGGTACATACTGATAACAAGAAAGCCTTCTCATCAGCTGCAGAGAAGAGCTACTGGGGGATGTCACAAATTGTTGCTTTTGTCTGAAAAATCAAAGGCTGTTTGCAGATGCCAAGATTATTTTCTACTGCTTAGTAGGGACTAAAATTGCTGAGGCCTGGAATTTGTTTAAAAATTTCCACAAAATAATAAAAATTCAAGAGGGTTAACCTCTGAGATGCCAGCTTAGTTTAATTTAGACATGTAAATAAATATATTAAAACAATGTCATCTTGTTTCTCCTTTACCTAAGTTTTTCAAGCTGTGATACTGAGCCACCAAGTTTATTCTCTTTGCTTAGTGCCCCCTAGAACACAATAACTTGATGACCTTTAGCGTCTCCTCATTAGGTATGTAACTCTTGCCTCAAAAACCCAATCCTTCCAATTGTTCCCCATTCAGCTTGTGGAGAAGAGAAAAAGCTAGTGAAACTAAAGCTTGGCCTGTTTTACAGTATAACTGGAAGTGGCTTAAAAGTGATCTCCCCCCAACCTTTAAATGCCCATCCCCTTTTTATGGCTTAAGAGTTCTTAGTCTGCAGTATAAATGTGGTATTGTTAAGGATACTGCAGGTGTCCCAAATTCTGACCAAATATTAAATATTTACTGTTTCCCTGTAACTTGGGAAGATTTAACTATGAATATTTTCAGACATTAGAACTGACTAGAAGGAAAATTAGGGGAAACTAACTAAAAGTAGGCTCCATGCCCAAATTCCATTAGTTGACATTAACAGGATTGCTGATTCTGTCATTTTAGCTGTAAAAATGGTGAATGATAGTTGGACTCCTTTGCTGGAATCCTAGGTTGTATGTTGGACACAGCTGTTACACCAGCTAAGCCCTTGCACTCTAATTCCTTACTGGCAGAAGCTAGACGTGATTTTACTGCATTAACAAAATATGCCAAGTAGATGGCTTCTGTATTTTTTACAGCTTGTGTGGTTAGCAGCACTTTGCAACTAAACTGATTACAAGTTACCCTGTGCTGGCTTTTAGTTTTAGTTGGTTTTAGTTTTCCATGGTCTCCATAATACCCAAGCACCACAAAAATATTGATGGATTTATCCTTGCAACATTCCCTTGGTAGGGAAGTAGCTCATTGAGGCTCTACAGATGGTGATCTGACACAAGGTGTAAGTGACTTGTCTGAGGTCACACAGGAAATGTGCAGCAGAGCCATGAATATAATTTACAGCACCTGTGTCCTAGTCCTGTGCTTTAACCACAAGACCAGACTTCCTGCATAGTAGAGGTGGTAAAATCTGACCTGGATTTTGCATTACAGTACAGATAAAGCAGCTATATTAACTTCATATTACTTTTAAGTGGTTACTGTTAACACAGTATTCTATTAAAATGAACCTATGTAGTGTTGACTGATTATTTCAGTAATATCAGTTGATGTTTTACCAAGTGCAATCCAAGAACTCTCCAGCTGAATTGAGGATTGTATGACATAAGATGAAAGCGTGTTGTGGCGAACATGGGATCATATAGTCAGCAACTATTGGTAATAAGGGGAAATGTAAAAACAAAGACAAGAAAAATAGTAGGAAGGATACTAAGCAGCTGGTATTGGTTAAAATGTGACAAGCACTCTAGGATTTTGTGTCATTGCCGTGAGCTGTTAAATATATCCCCCTGATTACCTAGTTACTGTGAAACGACTGTAGGTTGGGGGAGGATTTCTGCTGTATCCTATCTTATGGTTCATGTTAGTATTTGGATCTCTCTGACTGCAGTGGCACAATTGATTTGGTCTGTACAGGAAGCTTAAGAGCAGCTTCCTTCACAGCTAGTACCAGAGTATGTCAGAGATGCTGTGAAGGCCTAATTGGTTTCTTCCCATTTAGGGATTTAATAGATCACCTCTATGGTTCGTAGTATCTTGAGTCATTCTTGGATGTGTGCAGTGATTGTTGTCTTAAGGATTTACTGCTTGTCCTTCACCCCCTACAAAAACTGGCTTTATAACAGTGGAGTTTAAAATGCTATGTACACTTGTAATGTACATACAAACATCCTTTTTTGTTAATCTGGAGCCCAGAGAGCATGATGTTGCCTGGTAGTAGGTGGAGGTGACAGTGGTCTGTGGATTCCTTAAAATACCCAAAGGTTATGATAACACATGAGCAATAGCTATCAGTTTGTGTATCTATTGCAGCACTTATTACTGGACAAACTATATGGACAAAGAATTCATATTCTTCCAGTTCCTTCAAATATGGTTTTATACTGAATTTTAGCCTTTAACTAGGAAGAAGGTCATGTTCCATATGCACACTGCCAGAGCCTATAGCTACTGCTTATAAAACCTTCAAGACATCGGTGTTTTTATGTACAAGCAGAGTGGACTTTACGGCCGTGATACAGCTTAAGGGTATGTCTGCAGTGCAGTTGGAGGTGTGACCACAGCATGTGTGGAGATGCCCGAATTGGCTTTAATTTAGCTAGCTCAAACAGCAATAACAGCAAAGCCATGGCAGCACCAGCGTGGGCTAGCCACTAGAGTACATAACCAGGGTCCTGGACGGGCTTGTACACCCCTGCTGCTGTGGCTTCACTGCTATTGTTATTCAGGCTAGTTAGATCAAAAATACCTTGGGTATATCTAGACATGCTGCAGTCACATCTCCTGTTGCAGTGTAGGACGTACCTTAAGTACTTTGCTGAACTGCGGCCTAGGGGCTGTAACAGCAGGTGCACTGGAGAGGTTACAGGGTGAGTGACTGGAATGGAGGGGAAGCCACAGGCCATTTGGGTGCACTAATCTTTAATCCAATAGCCTTCTGACCATCTCCTGTGTTTCTAAGCCCCAAAGGGCTACCTACTTAAAAATCAAATGCTTTAAAGGAAAAATCTAGTATAAAAATGTTCTACCTGGTAAATTAATATCTGATATAAATAGGCTACTAAACATTCTTATTTACTACTCAACTGAACGGTTGTCCTCTAAACTAATATGCTGATCCATGCCATGAATACCTGGTTGTTTAGACTTTCCCACTGTAGGCAACATTATAAAATCGAGTCGGGTGGTTTAGAACACAAGCTTGTCTTTGGGGAAGGGGTTGCTTGCACAAATCTAATGTAGAAGCTTTTTGGCTTCACGCTCTATTTCATCAGTTATTCTCTAGGATACTCATTCCTGTGTACTTGTTGACACCCTGATCACACCTGATGTGTTGTGCACAGCTTTTTGAATGCTATATTGTATTGATAATGAGAAGCTGGGGAAGAGGATGAAAGACTATATGCAAAAAGTGGTTACAAAAACTAGGTTCTTTCATTATGAAAGATAAAGAAGGGTACAAAAATTCCTAGAGGGTGAAGAACAGTCAAGATGGCATAGGCTGAAACTAAAAGATCTAGGTACTCATGGAAGACATGACAGCAGTTTGGCTGCCACAGCCTTTGAGGTAGTCAAAATAGAGTTTGAGGTGCACTGGAGGAAAATATCATAGAGTACAAACAATAGCAACATAGATAGGCATAGTTTCTTTCGCCATATCCTACTATAAAGGAATCATTCCTCCTGAATGCCTCCTCCTTCAGTGCCATCCGTAATTAGCAGCCTTTTGTCATGCCAAGTCTAAATAGGAATCAGTACATCCTGACTTTATGAAAAAGAATTGTCTTTGACAGATACAAAAATAAAAAGAAACATTCCTCTACATAGATCAGAGATGTTCAAGACAATGTAACTTGCGTTTGGAAATGAACATCTTATTTCTCTTTATCAGGCTGAGCAAAGTATGCGTGTGAGGAAGCTAATTTGTCAAGTGTATATAAAGCAAGTTAAATTCCAGCTTTTATATAAGACTTTGCTGACCTGGTCAGTTGGTGGCATATAAATAGATCAACAGTTCTCCCTTCTGCTGTTCTGTCTAATCGTTCCCTGCCTCCAGGATTGAAGGTGATTTGACATATTGGGTCTTAAATCCTATAGGAAATAACAGAAGCATGAAAACTCCGTGTTGGTAAGGGATATTATGCTTTTTGATGTTGCATGTAGAAGCCAGATTACAGATACACTATTGTTACTCCTTGTTGTCTAAGCTTCATGAGGCCATAATTCACTGGGCTGTATCTTCTCTTTAACTTGCACCTTCAAGTTTCCTTCTCAAACTTCTGAGACAGGCTTTCTTCAAGAAGAATGATTGTGTTAAACCCATATTAATGTGCTTTTTCTGCTTAATGATACATCAAATGCCCTCCTGATCCTGCCTGCAGGTCCCCACTGCTGTTCAGAAGATGGAGGGTTTTTATTTTTAGTAACAATATCTCTCCTGCTGGGATGAAAGAATCTTAAACCAATTAAACACATTAGGAGATAACAGCACATGTGGGTTTGGTTCAAGGCCTCCATTTTCTTCACCATGGGGCATGTCCTCGTACCAAGCTTTCCATGCAAGATGACAGAAATAGTACAATAAGCTCCTAACTAGGTCAGCAGTGTAGCTGCTGCTTTGCTAGGTATTCCCTAACCAGTGCCTTTTAGCCCAATATAGTAATCTCTGTAAATGAACTAAAATTTTGAGTTAGGAAATAGTTTTCCCATTTCTCTGGTGATTGTTGAAGAAAAATACAAAATTTTAATTAAAAATCTGAATTTGAGGGAGTTTGTCCAGTTCAAAATGATCTTTTGTATGTATGTGGGGATAGATTATTTTTCCTTTTTCATAATGCTTAGCTTCTTGGGGGGGAAACCTTTCTAAAATGGCTAGTGTATTATGGTCTGTTAAAATATGCTTGAGTGTATAAAGGGTAGTTGGTGCCATTCGTTTGTTTACGGGTTTTTTTAAACCCTGTTTTGCATTCGTAACTGTGGCCAGGTTGATTTTTAAATTTATTTTTTCATTCATAGAAGTGTACAAGAGCTTGTGCTGAGTTTACACATAAATCCATCATGGCTAGGAGTTCTTTAGCCACATTCATTTGGTACTGCAATTCAAGCCTAGATTGTTGAAATACAAGGTATCTGCCAGGAATTATTGCATGAATTGCTGACCTACAAACTCAGGACAGCCGGGATCTAGTGTTAAGCTTTTTACTTCTAATTGATCTTTAGGTTGACGGAATACAAAGCACAGAGGAGACAATCACACACGGCTTTATCATTACACTGGAACATCAATATAGAATGAAATTTGACAGGGAGACTGCCTGGAAGTCTAACACCTTTAATGTCAAAATAGATTGCAGTGTCCAATATGCAGGCATAATTTAAATGACCAGTTACTTTGGATTTCAACTAGAGAGAAATCTTTTTTAGACTGTCAATTTCTGTCCTTTATGCCTACACCGTATTTTTATTGACCAAAAATAGAAGGTCAGTAGAGCCCCATAACCCTGTGCTTAAAGTAATAATGTAACATTCATCCATCTGTTGTGTTCACGCCAGTACTCGAGTTATGAGGCTATAGTTGTTCCACTCAGAATTTTCTTTCAAGTGCGTAACTCTGTTTTGAAAATAAAATTAGGCTCTTAAGTCACGTAGGCTTTGCAATGCTGAGTGGAGCAACGGCTAAATACCTTTTTAAAATCTGCACCTCCCTACCTCACTAGTGCGTTGTAAAGATAACTGTGTTAAAGCTTGTGAGATGCTCAGATACTGTGGTAATTGGGTCATAGAAGTACCTTAAAATAGAGGAGTATGGTGTCATTCATGGTGATCCTCTGGTTTATAGGTGTCTGGATTGCACACAGCTATCTAAGCAAATATCTCTTCTCTAGCCCTGTTTATGGTTGTCTATTGGAAATTTTATATTTAAAAACTGTTAGAAATCTTAACTCAATTTCCTCCCTCCTCCACATACACAATTTTCAAACAAACATACATCACTAAGTAAAATAAAAGCTGCTAAAGCATGTGTTTTCTCCCCCGGGTTCCAGAAACACCTTGAGTACTTCCAGTACTGTCACTGAGCAATAGAGAGATTAAGAGTTTTGTGAGTCTGCCCAGAGATTAAGTACATTAGAAACTAAAATAAATACATGCATATAACTCTGCTTATCCTCCCTTGTCAAGCTTCATGTTGCCCCCCAGCCCAACTCTCCTCCAGTTTTTCCCACCCTCATCTGCCTGTTTGTCAGCTTCTCACACAATCGCCTCCTTCCAGGCAGCCCTTTGTACCTAGCATAACCTCTGAGTTCATCCACAGGGCCCCCTCTGGCTCACTCCTAAAGACCCACCTCTGCTGTGCTGCTACAGTGAATAGCTTTGACTTGTATAAATAACCTGATTAATTATTATTCTTCCCCCAAACTGCTGTCTTAGAATGCAAGCTTTGCATGACAGGGGATGTCCCTTCTTAAATGCCTGGAAAGTGCCAAGCACATAGTAGACACTGACAAACTAACCAGTACCTAGAGAGGATGCTGCACGTGTCTTAATGGCATTTTCTGCTGTTTTTCCATAGGTTCACACTGCAGCTATCTTCTAAAGGGCAGAGGTCCTGCTATGCTCCAATACTTCAGCATGTAAATGCTGGTGACTTCATGAGTGCCCCTATGATCAGCTGTGGAAGCAGGGAGTGTGGTTTTGGGAGTATGGCAAGTCTGCTTCAGCCTTTTTGAAAGCTATAACTCTATTCATCAGGATATACAATATTGACGATCCAAAATAGTTTTGCAGATTCCCAATTCCAGAGTATGGGTGTGTGCACAGCATTGACAATGGGAAAGCTTTTCAACAGCACAAGTAACACTTAGGCTAATTGCTATTTGTGCCTTTGAAAGTGTCTGTATTCCACACTCCTATATAACTTTCATGAATATTACATCAATCCATACCATTAGAAGTCTGGTACATAACACTTACAAACTTACTCCCTACTCCCTCTTACTGGTGTGTTTAGCTCTTGTGCCTTGGGGAAACTCCACCAGGGGTGTGCTGTTCTTAGAGAATTCCAGTTAATATGAGAGTTACATGTGCCAAAAATGTCAGAACAAAGTTCTTTACCACACTCTGCAGATCAGGAAAATTGATCCAACATTCTTTCTCTAGTGACACACGGGGTGTGTTTCTCCTTTCCCCATTCCTCTTGAGAGCTGGGGGAATGGTGTTGAGGAATCGTATTATAGAATTATCTGCTATAGAAGCTAATGCTGCTGCTTGCTTCCCTGCAGTACGGTGATGTCTACCTGATCCAGTAGAATATAGTCCACAAGGCCCACGAGCGTCAGTTTTAAGGAAAAACTTAGAGTGGATGCCCTTCGCTTGTTGCGTTGACTCTGGTCTAATGTTGGTTTGTTCTTAAACCATGAGCGGGACATCTCCCCCCGTTGGTGCTGTAGGTCCAAATACATGGCATGTCAAAGTCAGGTTTTAGGATAACTCCTGCTTAATTCTGAGTAGCCTGTTTCAGTGCTAGGCAAAGACTGATGGGCACAGCGTCTAAAAGCACAGTTCGTTTCCTTAATCACCTCCAATCAGAAATTGGATGAACCTTCGGGATGCAGAGACGGGGAAAATCCTCTGGCAAGGAACAGAAGATCTGTCTGTACCTGGGGTGGAGCATGAAGGTAAGGTGTGGCCTCACTGTTGGGTTGGGTAATACAGTATCTACGGGGCATGACTGCAGTCAGCATGGCACTGCTTTTGAAGGATAGATCGTTTGCTTGGACTTTGATTCTACAGCACAAGGAGCAGGTGGGTCAGCTGCAGGCAAAGGAGAGATGTTAAGACTGAATACAAGGAGCTCAGTGGGTTAATTTACTTCTGCACACCTGATTGTCAAACTTTTCCTCTTAATCCTTTGGGGAGAAAAAAAGCCTTATCACATAGTGTGACTAGGACTGGGCTAGTAGTTGTATTGATCACAGTTGAGGCACAGTGGGAGAGCTACATGGGGAAATGTGCACTCTTGGCCCTCTGCCAGCTTGACCAGTCCTATTACTTTCTGCAAAGCATTGGGAGAATTTAGTGCTGAAATGGTAAATGGGACCCTTCTGTGCTCTCCACTTCTGTCTGTGGCTTCTCTTCCCTTTCTGCCTTTGGTGTCTGTACCTAGAGGCCTAGCAAAGTATTCCATTGTCCATTACTCTGCTTTGATATCTAATATCCCATGCTAGTGTGGAAACATGTCGGAAAGGGATAGTAATTGAAAGCAAGCTTACCGCAATATAGACTGTTTGTCACACTGGCTATGCATAGAACAGCATGGCCTCAGCGAATTCACTCAAAAGGCTTTTCTGATAATGTGAGCACCATGCAAATGGTCTATGAAGAGTGGCGTGACCTTGGTCATCCGTTTACTTCAGTGTTACTTATGAATTTTTGCTTAAACGACAAGGGCCGAATCCTGCTTGGGGATACGAGGGCATTCATCTTTCTGTGAATTATAAAATCTCCTACCATGCAAGGGCAGCAGGCACATGGCTCCAGAGAGTGGCAGCAGGATCCAACTCTTACATTATTCCTTTGTAAAGTGGGTTTTTTTTGTTTTTGTTTTTTTTTAAGTAGTAATGCTGTCAGGGTAGAGGGGATGGAGAATTGGAGCTGTTTAATACAGTACAGGGCTGGGGAGGACACAGGATAAATTCTTGTCTTTCAGCTACAGAGATTTGGTTTCAAAGCTATTTTGGGTCACAAATGAAATGGACTTGCTACTCCTAATCAGGTCCCTCATGGACACTCTTCCACTTCACACAAACAGTGCACAGTGGGGCATGACAGTCTCTGCTCAAGAGAGGCCTGATGCTGTAATGGGAATGTTGAGAGTCTGAATTGAAATGCAGTTAGATAAGAGAAACACTGTGTTAAACCACTAATCTGGCCTCTTCTGAGCTCATCCACTTGGGCCTGACAAGTCTCTCCTGGTCTCACTCCAGTGCTTTTTAGCAGCAAATAGCTGCAGTCCTGTTAACATACCTACTGACATACTCTGCTAGGATTGCACACCTAGGAAAAAACTGGAAATACCATTATTACAAACACAACTGAACATATACGGGTCTGGTTCTGAAATCAAGGAAATATTTAACAATACATCAGAACTCTGTAGAACAGGGTTTATTCAGATGCCTGCTGTGAAGGGAAAGTTTCCAGCAATTTTAAATACAACTGTAGTAAAATAATTGAAACACAGCTTTAAATAAAACAAGGTAATTCTGCAGCCTGGTGCTTTGTTGCTTAAACTATGGGGTAGTGCTGCTTTGCCCTCTTTTTAGCCACTGTGTAATATTGGGTGTGAAGGCAAGAAAGGAGCACAAAAGAGAGGAGAGTAGCTAATAGCAGCCCAGGGAGAAGTAAGACACTGGGCTGCAGGAAGCAGAAAATGTAAACCCTGAGGCATTTGTTCCCATTGTTTTCTGACTTCCTCTTACAACTTCTCCCTAGAGGCACTGGTAGCTTTTGAGTCTTCTTCCTATACTGTATATAGATAGACTGTTACACTTCCCTGGCTCTATGTACCTTCTGTAGACTACAGGGTGGAGTGTTTTTTCTTGTGGATAGAAGAGAAGATTGGGACTCATGAGTTCTATTCCCAGCTCTATCACTCGGGCAAGTCCTATTGCCTCTCTGCACCTTAGATTTCCCTGTTGTATAAAACCGCAATAATATTTGCCTACTTCACAGGTAAACTGGGACTTAATTAAAACAGAGTCTCTGATGTCTTTCAGACTATCCTGCATCAGAAGTGTATAGTACTAATATCATTATAGCTTTTATTTTGTCTTGGCAATTCACAGCAAGTCACAACCTGGTCATGATGACCATAGAGTCAGATATATAGCAAAAGATTCCAAAGGTCAGCTGTGCAAAATACAGACTATTGAGTAATTTTAAGACATTTACAGTCATTAACAGAAAAACACCCTATGTCTTAAGGCCCAAATAAATACAATGCACAATGATTTAACGAAGTACTATATCATTAAATGGTCAGGCCATATTCACAATAGGCTGCAGTCTGTACTTGCAAGGAACAGAGGTGGATGTTGGTGTTATGCGGTGAAAATAGCTTAAAACTATTAGTGGATTAGGGGGGTAAAACTTCAAGCAGCTCCATTGTGGTTCTGTTTTTTAAATCATGGGATCGGTGCTCCTCCCTGGGACAAAGTGGTAGCTTACATCATGGTCCCCTGTAGCTCTCTAGATCAGCATCATATCAAAGTCCCAGTCCATTAAACTATTATACATTAGATGGATTTACCTGGGGTTTGATGGGCTTTTCCTGTTATTAAACAGCAGCTTGCTGTCTGCTCATGGACATTTTGATAGGCTTTCTGTTTAGGAGCAGTTCTGCTCATAAAATAGAAATTTACATGAAAACACTTTCTAGTACACTGTCAGGATATATAATCACACCACTTAAGAGTGAACGGCTTGGTAGCATGTTAGTGTACTGAATATGCCCTTTTATCCTTGTTACTGGGACATTTCAGCACAATAACTGATGCTCCCAGACTACCTCCTCTTCCCCTAAAGATCTTACAAAATCAGCTACAGTTTTCCATTTGCTGGTGGTGTCATACCCACCGTGGGAGCCCAGCCACATGAGCATGCCAAATCCATTTTGTCTCTAAAAATATACAGTTGTATTGCCCTTATTGGGATAGGTATTTTGGGAACCAGACACTTCCTGTGCGCTTACAGAATGGCTCCCAGGGTCCATGTGAAATCACCCGAATTGCACTTGCTGGGTTGGGAAATGGGAGTTTGGGGTTTGATCACAATACAAAGCCTGAAAAGGGGAGCCGAAGGAGGAAAGGGTACTATTTAATAGGCAGAGTATCCCTCTGCCTATTTGCCATGTTTAGCACATTTTCTTAAGTAATTTGTAATGTTGCAGGTCACATTTTAGCCTGAGGTAACAGGGCTTCAGTAGTACATTACCAGGAACGAGGAGTCAAGAGACCTGGGTATTTTTCTGGCTGTGCCACAGTCTTGCTGTGAGATTCTGGGCAAGGGATTAGGTTAAAGCTATCTGTGCCTTAGTGTTCACTTCTGTAAAATGGAACTCACATTTTTAGTTGCTTTTTTGGCCTGAACTGTGCTCAGAGCCTCTGCATTGGGTTAGCATTTCAGAGCGTGCCAGAATAGCGCAGGGTTTGTTTTATTATTCGTCAGAGTAATGGTTGTCTGATTTACTTCCACAGCTCGAGTTCCTAAGAAAATTCTGAAATGCAAAGCCGTGTCTCGGGAGCTAAACTTCTCCTCAGCAGAACAAATGGAAAAATTCCGACTGGAACAGAAAGTTTATTTCAAAGGGCAGTGTCTAGAAGGTATCACTCCATTCTCTGGACACAGTCTGTAGTAGAATGTGGTGAACTGAAACTTTGTAAAATGCTGGGATTGTGGGTAATGAGATGGGCTGACCATTTTTTTAATTTTTAAGAGTAACGTGGAGGTGGAGTGTTAGTCAGACCTAATGGGCCAGAGCATTAAAGAGACCATTTCAGAAGCGTATTAACGCTTACGCAAGCACAACTTGTACATGTGACAGCATGATCTAGAATGCCTTGTTGTAATATTACACTTAATCTAGGGGGTAGAAGAGTACCGAACCTCGCTGCCTTGTTTTATTCATTAGGCCCCTACCTTGAGCTTTCTTACATGGGGAAGTTTTTGAAGAGGGGGAGGATTTAGAACACTCTAAAGATTGGTTAGAAACAATGAAATCTAACTTGGCCCAATTTCTGCTGAGTTAATCACAAGAAAAGTGGCATGACTGTGCCATTGCCCTTCCGATCTGTTCCTCAAGGGCATAGTGGAGGCAGGGAGGGTGTTTAGTGCGGGTTGAGTTGTACAATCCTAGTTTCTACATAGCGTTTCCCTTCTTCTGAGTTTACATACAACCTGCTGACAGAGCATGAGGTGTGTCAGTTACTGACCGCTTTAGGAGTTGGGTGTGCAGTCAGGTAAGGAGCAATAGGACCAATGTGGTTTTCATAAAAAGCTTTTGGATCTCTTTTTCACTTCACAGAATGGTTCTTTGAATTTGGCTTTGTGATCCCTAACTCCACAAACACTTGGCAGTCCTTGATAGAGGCAGCGCCAGAATCACAGATGATGCCAGCTAATGTTTTAACGTGAGTTGCTTGGGGTTAGAGAATCTGAGCACTCGGGGGCGGGGGGTAGGGGGGAGGAACAGGGAAGGGGGAAGCAGGTCTTGGCATTTCCATGGGTGCAGAAGAGTAAAATTGGAGGATTGTTCAAAATGTGAAAGAGGAGGGGAGTTGATATTGACTTTGTCACGTTCCATACTGCCAGCTCTTGAGGGACTTCCCCATTTCCCTCTTTCCCATAGGTCTAATTTGCTTTAATAGAGCTGCTAAGACTTTTGAGAAACTGGAATTGATTCTATGTTAAATACTGGAGCTGCCTTTAAAGGTGACTATGAAGGAGTTTTAAAAATTCTGTTCTAATGCCCTCAACATCCAGGCTAAGCAGCTACTCAGTGCATTTCCATAAAGCCAGCTGTTACTGACTGGCTCTTGCTCTGAGATCCCTGCAGACCTCATTCAGGTGGTGTCACGCAGGGGACCTCTGTGACCTGAAGTTGGCTTCTGGTGCTTGTTTAACACTGTACTCTTTTGCCAGGCTTCAAATATGTTACCCTCTTTTGGATATAAAATAGCGTAGTTATGCAAAATAGCATGTGAACAAAATAAAAGCCCTCTAATTGACTTCTTACACGTTGATGTCAGAGGAAATCAGCAATTCATGGACTTAGATCAGGCTAGTGAGTACCAGGGCGTCACTTTGAATGGGAGGTTTGATGGAAGAGAAGCCTAGAGGCAGACCCTTGGCAAGCAGTAATCCCTGAAAAAGGCCAGCATCCCTATAGGAGCTGTCCCCAGGCTAGATATGTGCTGGCAAAACATTTCTCTCTGTCGCCAGCAGAGACAAGAAGAGTTTAGGCAGATAGCGGGAATCTGGTCACACCAAGATTGGTGTGCTCCTAGAAGATCCTTCTTGTCAAACTTCCCCTTGCTCCCTCCCTGCCCTGATGGAAACTAGACATACAGTGAGGGAGCTCTGGTTGCAGCCGCCATCTTTGATGTCACAAAAGTCTTTGACAGCACTTTTCAGAAAGAGGAAAGACTATGAAGAGGGAACAATAAGTGAAGTGGTTAGAGCAGTGCTACCTGGGAGCCCTTTTTGTGGGCACTGCAAGCAAACCCAGCTCCCAGTGAGCACCGGGGAAGCCAGACTGCAAAATCCAGAATAAAGACAAAAGCTCACTGGATGAGACACAATTCTCCCCACCTCAGGAAGCAGAAAGTTTTCAGGACTGAGCCCTACTGAGGGTGGCAAGGGTACATGAGCATTTTCCACCCCCCAGTTCTCTGTAGGTTCCAGATTCACCAATCTTACTAGGCCTCTCAGTTCTCCATTCCACTCTCCAAAGGCCTCCTAAAATTAGAGCCTTGAAACCTGAGCCAAACCCAGCTGGACCCAACTTCAGGTGTCAGGTCAAGTCTGAAAACAACCCAACCCTCTCTGGGGTGGGGTGAGTAGACTATCACCTCCTCCTGCCAGTGGGCTGGCAGAGCAGCTGCATCCCAGCTCTTGCCGACCACCACCGCCTCGCTGCATTGGATGCGCTGATGAGTAGCAGCATCTCTCACTCTGCAGCACACCCAGCATTAGTATACTATGCTTCTGCTTTAGTATACAGAACACACAAAACCAACTTGGACCAGCAAAGTGTGCAGTCATACCCAAAGTCCATATTCCATGTGGGACACTAGATCTTTCCACTGCGGTTCAGACAAGACACTTGCTTTTAAGCATTTCTTGGGAGAATCACATCGACTGCTAGAGGGCATATGGGGACATGGAGAGGAATAACAGCGTAGGAAGTGTGGTGCTGCTTTTCGTGTCTCCCAGTAGAGAATGAGTAACACAAGGTGACCAGCCACGCTACAGTTTTACCTATGGCTTCAAAAACATTGTGCGGAAGTTAACCATTCATGGGTATCATATACATCCCCTCCCTGCTCTGCCCTGTGACACAGCCAGTGTGCCATTCAACCCAGTGAACAGAAACGGTTCATCTTGACATGGGGGAGCAGCTCCCTATAGGAATGCAATGGGCAAGTCTCATTGTCTGTGGAAAATAAGGCTGATAGCGCTTTGTAAAGAACAGCCCTCCCTTCTAGTCCATTGCTGATGGCGTCGGGTTACAGTGCTGCTACTGTTTGCATTATTCAATGCTTGCAATAAATATTCTTAAATAAAAGGCAGCGGGTATTGAGGGGACAGGGAGTTAGCTCAAGCCAGCGAGAGCACTGTTAGCTGTAGTATTCTGTAATTGCTTTTGTCTAATATCTCCTTGCTTTCCTTTTAATTTCCCTCCACAGTGGTAACGTTATTATAGAAACCAAGTTCTTCGATGATGACCTCCTTGTAAGCACTTCCAGAGTGAGACTTTTCTACGTTTGAGATAAGGGGGCTTTTGGGGGCTGTTTTTAGTTTTCCTCCGTACAGTTCTTGGTGCAGAACCCCTTGCCTATCCAGTGGAAGACACTTCCTGTAGGTGTGAGCCTGGGGACCAGCTCACCGGGGGTTGTGACGTTTGCCCATCAGTTATTTGGTTTTCCCCTACGACCAAACCCAACCCTGAGAGACGCAACCATCAGCTCAGTGATGGGGGGAAATAAAGACTCTGTAAAAATGGGCAAAAAATGGTTGTGCAGAACCAATACTGTAAATTATGTTAGTTTCATCCTTTGTACTTCTCTGGATCTTGGTAAGTAATCACTCATTTCCACTTGCACCTTCTCTCGGCACTTTGTTTTGGATTAAGTTAACTTTTTCCTTTCCCATGTTTAGTTTTTATGCTTTCTCTGGATTTCTGTGTAGTGGTCTATACATTCTCATATCCTAAACTTGTAAAATAGTCTGATATTACATAATGTAATTAAAGCAAATTTCTGAATTAAAACATTCGTACCGTCCAAAGAATGGAAATGCTTTCAGCTGTGTTTTTCCCCTCTTATTTTAAAAATGTGAGCAAGTGACAGACTGCAGTGTAGAAGCCCATTGCCAGCAAGCCAAGGGCAGCAGAACAAAGGTCTCGTCAGCACTGCCATACTAAATTCTTTCTGGACTCTTCGATCCTCAAGGCTTCCTCCAAATAAGGTGAAAACTATAGCTGATGACCAGGTCTTCCTTCAGATTCCCCCCTCCACACTAGGATTGTCTCTGTTCATTCAACCAGTGGTTAACCTAAGCTTACTCATTTCCCTGGGTAGCAATGCACAGACGTTAGTTTATCCAAACTCCACTGGGTATGTCCAAAACCCTCTGGAAAATGGAAGTTATACTGAATAGACTAGCACTTAACATAGTCCACCGTGTTCACAAACTCCAGGAAGAGAGGCATTAGCTATGATCACTAAAGATGTCTCTTTCTTGAGTTTACTAGAGACTAAAATGCTGTATTCGGGGCTCTGTTTGGGCTACAGTGGCTAACATCAAGTGTAAGAGAGTGGCCTTAAGCTTTTCTCCCAGGCCGCAGGAGACTCTGGCCACAGCCAGTTATTTCCACTAGGTGGCTTATACACAGGCCTCACTTTTTTTATTTCTTGCAAGGGGGACCCTGCCCTTGTGGGCCTTCTTAAGTCTCTTTTGATGGGGATCCAAAGGAAGTTAAATGTCCCAGCACACCCAAGAATAACTTCCCAGAGCCAACTGGAAGGGAAAGAGGCCAACAGTACTTTCATACTTCAGGGCTGTCTGTGTAGCTGTTTTCAAGGAGTCCTTCTGGCTGGGTGGTTGAATGGGGCTTTCTCTGTGGGGCTTACCCTGGGAGACTGCTGCACTCCCTGTAGAGTCTGGGTGGAGATCTTCTGGCTGGGAGCTCCACCTGTGGCTTAAGGAATCACTCCACCCATTTACTACCCAGGGTGATCTTCCCCATAGCTGACTGCAGACATTTCCTTCTTTTTAAAGGCCTCCTCTCTACCATACATGATTGATAGGGCCAGAGGGGCAGGGCTAGCCCCACACACTGTTCCTGTCTGGGGCCTTCTTTCTCAGTGTGGGCCTATCTACTGTCCCACAGGGTGCTTCTGCTGCAAAGGGCTTTTCCAAACACACATACACTCATTCACAGCTCCTGTTACATTTCTTATCATTAGCAATCTTCATTCCCTTAGTAAACTTAAATCTTGCACAGACCGTGCCTTCAGTTTCTGCTCTCAGACATCACTGGCAATTTTATGATTAGTGGACATTGATGAACTTAACTAGGAGGATTGTGAGATCAAACTGTCCTGTGAATGGGGACTGATTCAAAAGAAAATGATAGGGAATAAGGGAAATGCATCATTTCAGCGCCTGAATTGATGCTGGATTGTTAATCTGGGAGAAGAAAGTGCATTATCTGCAGCAGCAGCTTCCTCCTAATGTGTCTGCGCCTGCTGGATATATGGGGCAGAGCATTCCCAGCATCATGCCCCAATTAGGCCATCTCTTGGGAGGGGACCATGACTGTTTGAAACACTAGTACGTCAAAGCACACTATGAAACTTCCAGTGTGCGGTAGTTGGGTCCACATGGCCCACGTGCTACTGCGCTGTAGATTCACACTTTGACTTGTTGTACACTAAATCACCGGGTAGACAAGTCCCGAGAATCATACAGTGGGCGACTGGGAGAGGAGAGGTGGGGCTGTGTGTGTGGTTGGGGGCAAGAATCTCCATTTGGAAGCAGTTGGCAAATTGGAAGGAGAGTCACTTTAACCCATGAAATGTAAACCCTGTGCCAAGCGGGCTCGCGGCCTGGGGCCAGGTCAAAGTTCAGGCACACATGCCCCAAAGCCAGCACAGCCCGAATGCGCCAGGTAAGTCGCATGTAAATTACCCAGCTTTATAGCCTGGCCTCCTATTTTCAAACTGCTTTTCAAACCCACAATAACCTACATACGCCAGGTAAAGTTACAGCACACGGCTGCTCTCGACTGTCCTGGTAAACAGTTTTAGCCCATTTCAGTGTTTACGTGGAGCTACATTCTGATGTTTACCACTGTGCCTCCAACTGGCAGTTCAGGCAGAGTTAGCCAGTGACACGCTGCAGAGGCGGCTTCTTGTCGACAAGAAAAGCTACAACCTAGTAGCAGGGAGCGTTTTTCAGATTAATAAAAGAGGAATGCACGATTTTTAAAAGCGCCTCTCGGTTTGTGGGGGCCTGTAATAGCTGGGATATTAATTTTCACACACTTGAGCCTATTGAAACGGCTTGCCCCTGTTGAAACGGTCTTCATTTGTGATTACCTCCTTGGAGAATTGCACCTGTTCCAACCTGTTGCTATGATGGCAGCTTTGAGGTAGCGTCCCACTGGCATCAGGTGCTAGCATGCTCTTGAATGTGAGCTGTCCCTGTGGTCGAGGGTTCTGTGATGCCCATGCTGGAAATGCAGCAAGACAAGGGGGTGGGGAGGTAGGCCTGAGGTTTTGACTTTGTTTCTCTGTAACTGAGGTGTGTTTCATTAGGTGTGAAATAGAGGCTGATTAGACTAGGCTCCAGCCGCACAGGGCACAGCAAGCCTGGCGCCCTCTACGCCTGCACTGCCGCTAATCCAGCATACTGTGCGGTGCAGTCACCTAGGAGGAGCTTGCCCTGGATGTATTCCAAAAGGCCTTCAGCTTATCCATCTTAACCAAGGTGACGTTTTGTCACCTGCCGGAGGCAGTGATTACGCCCCTGTACCGTGCCGTGCCCCCGTTTTCCTGCCCATCCTGGTGAAGCTCTTTGGGGCAAGTAGATGGCACCCAACACAATGGGGCCCCAATCTCGGCTGGGGACTCAGGGTACCAGAGTAATGTAATTGCACTGGCAGTGTGCATGGCATGGTTTCTAGGTGAGTGTAATGCTGGTGAATGATGCTTCATTGACAGCCCTGGAGACAAGCTTCTAGCACAGGGGTTCTCATCCTCTTTCCTCTTGTCCATCTAGCCAGGACACCTCCTACTTAGCATTATGGGAAGGGGACGGTTGTGAGCCGCACGATTGAAACCTCTGCTTTAGCTACCAACAGGTGGTGGTGGTCCAAGCCCGCTGCATACCACACTACCTCAAGCCTATCCGCATTCCAGGGGCAGCGCTCGGGGAATCAGATCGCCTACTCCCTTTCCACTAAAGGCTGAGTTTGACCTTCAACTCATACTGCAAAACTGGCTGGCTGGTTTAGCCTAGGAGCATCCTAGTTAAAGGTCCCACTGGCGTCATTAGGAATTTTGGTGCTGGGTCATTTGCTAGCTTTGGGCGGAAGCTAGATCCCTGCCTTGCGGGGAGCTTCAGCTTTGGAATCACAGCTGTCCGTGACCGCTCACAAGCAGGCCAGTTGTCCTGGAGGGTTGATGCGATGGGGAGGGCTGTCCATCAGTAAATGGCCACTAAGCACGAGCCTGGGCTTAAACTCCTCCTAGTCAGAGAGGCGGCTGTCGTGCCAGGCTGGGGGGAGGTTCAATCACATTATCAGGGCCCCCCTTTCTGAGCTCAAAAAGGCTTCAGCCTGGAATCTTCTTCACCCCTTTCCAGTCAAATGTGGCTTCTCAGGACAGGGCGTGTGTTGGCAGGCCCCGTGTTCTGGTGCATTCTCGTTGAACTGCACACCCCATGCTGCTTCTGCCTTCAGTCTGGCCTTGGCATTAAAATGACAATTAACAGTGTCCTTGCAAGGACTGAAAGCCAGCTCTTTTTGTGTTGTGTGTGTTACTGCTGCCCTCTTGTGGTACCATGGAAAATAGCTCACAACGGCACTTTCTTTCCTAGTACTCTGTACTACAACGATCGGTGAGGGTAAACCCCCATTTGTGTATTCTGCTGGAAACAGTGCCCACTAGTGAGCCTTCTGGGGGCACTTACAGTAAGGTGTTGGGTTTTTTTAACATATTTTTCAGTGACCAATAAAAAAAAAAAAAGTGTCCAGCCAAACTCCTCCTCCTCACCCAGCTGCAAAAACCCAAGCCAAGAGCCGAGCTTTTCAGTACGTCCAATGCCAGGTCTGGCAGCAAGTAGGATTCAGTGACCCTTTCCTGAGCCATACAGACCTAGGCATGAGGCTCACACTTGAGCTCAATGAGGGGGGTGGGGGGGAGGTGGCGAGCCTCTGCAAGCCTCAGAGCAGACAGGGTTTCGTGTGTCAAATACCAGTATGCTGTAATCCACCAAGAAATCCACATGGTCTCTAGAGCACAGCATGACGTGCTCGGTGATGGAACGATCACCAGCAGCTGCATCTGGCACCCCCTGATGTTTGAGTCCGGTTTGGGAGTAGCCGCAAGGTGAGCACATCCCTAATCCAATCAGGCGCTGAGACCAGGGCAGCACGGAGAACTGTAGCCAGACAGTCTCAACAGGAGTTACGATCCAGATCCTCAGGTGCCTTGAAATCAATGGGCATTGGGCACCTAAATACCTATGTGCCTAACCTGTTTAGGTGCTTTCATAAACCCCACTAGGTCCCTAGCTGCATCTTTAGGCACCTTTGTATACCAGTGTCTCCCCTCAAGATCTTAGCTGCTCAGGGCATGGGTACAAATGTGCCAAACACTTTCAGAACTTCGGGGTGGAACGCTGACCCAGATCCAAGTAGATCAGCTGGGCTTGTCCCCCTTCTCGCCTCTGGCAGGATCTGCTGTTGCAGATGTGACTCACCTTGGTCTGAATCCAAGCAATTGTAGCAGTAGGGCGGGCACTCTGGGGCGGGAACAGCTGGCAGGAGTTTAGAGAAATGTTAACTGACGGAGCCTCACAACCCATCCGCATGCATGGGCCCATTTTCCAGCAAGAGAAATTGATCACATGGCACTTCTGTGGTGGTGACTGGTAGAGAGCAAAGATCATGACACCCAGTCCTATGCTTCCCCCACCCAGACTAGTCTTGTTCAGTCTGGGATGGTCACCCTTTCCTAACTCTGGTTCTCCAGCCACTGGACCAGCTGCCAGGAAGTCCTCTCAACTGAGCATTATCATCAAAGATTCTTGTTAGGCCAGTAAGTGACACATCCTGGAGGGCGGTGCTCACAAGTCTTTCTGGAGATGGCAAGAATACAGATGAAATCAACAATACCACATCCTGCTTCCAACCCACATGGACTCGGGTCAGAATCAGGGCTATTGGTTAATCGCAGTTAACTCACGCGATTAGCTCAAAAAAATTAACTGCGATTAAAAAAATGAATCACGATTAATCGCACTGTTAAACACTAGAATACCAATTGAAATTTAGTAAATATTTTTGGATGTTTTTCTACATTTTCAAATATATTGATTTCAATTACAACACAATACAAAGTGTACAGTGCTCACTTTATATTTTTATTACAAATATTTGCACTGTAAAAATGATAAAAGAAATAGTATATTTCAATTCACCTCGTACAAGTATTGTAGTGCAATCACTTTATTGTGAAAGTGTAACTTACAAATGCAGATTTTTTTGGTTACATAACTGCACTCAAAAACAAAACAATGTAAAACCTTAGCGCCCACAAGTCCACTCAGTCCTACTTCTTGTTCAGCCAATCGCTAAGACAAACAAGTTTGTTTACATTTGCAGGAGATAATGTTGTGAGCTTCTTATTTACAATGTCACCTGAAAGTGAGAACAGGCATTCGCAGGGCACTTTTGTAGCCAGCATTGCAAGGTATTTATGTGCCAGATATGCTAAATCTTCATATGCCCCTTCATGCTTCGGCCAGCATTCCAGAGGACATGCTTCCATGCTGATGATGCTCGTTAAAAAAATAATGCAATCATTAAATTTGTGACTGAACTCCTTGGGGGAGAATTGTATGTCCCCTGCTCTGTTTTACCTGCATTCTGCCATATATTTCATGTTACAGCAGACTCGGGTGATGACCCAGCACATTTGTTTTAAGAACACTTTCACTGCAGATTTGACAAAACACAGAGAAGGTACCAATGTGAGATTTCTAAGGATAGCTACAGCACTCGACCCAAGGTTTAAGAATCTGAAGTGCTGTCCAAAATCTGAAGGGACGAGGTGTGGAGCAGGCTTTCAGATGTCTTTAAAAAGCAACACTCCAATGCGGAAACTACAGAACCCAAACCACCAAAAAAGAAAACCAACCTTCTGCTGGTGGCATCTGGCTCAGATAATGAAAATGAACATGTGTCTGTCCGCACTGCTTTCGGTTGTTATCGAGCAGAACCTGTCATCAGCATGGACGCATATATTCTGGAATGGTGGTCCAAGCATGAAGGGACATATGAATCTTTAGCGCATCTGGCACGTAAATATCTTGCTACACGGACTACAACAGTGCCATGCGAACACCTGTTCTCACTTTCAGGTGACATTGTAAATAAGAAGAGGGCAGCATTATCTCCTGCAAATTGTAACCAAACTTGTTTGTCTGAGCGATTGGCTGAAGTAGGACTGAGTGGTCTTGTAGGTTCTAAAGTTTTACATTGTTTTATTTTTGAATGCAGTTATTTTTTGTACATAACTCTACATTTGTAAGTTCAACTTTCATGATAAAGCGATTTCCCTACAGTACTTGCATGAGGTGAATTGAAATATACGATTTCTTTTGTTTTTTACAGTGCAAATATTTGTCATAAAAATAAATAGAAAGTGAGCACTGTCCACTGTGTATTCTGTGTTGCAATTGAAATCAATATCTTTGAAAATGTAGAAAACATCCACAATTATTTAAATAAATGATACGCTATTATTGTTTAACCGTGCGATTAATCACGATTAATTTTTTTAATTGCTTGACAGCCCTAGTCAGAATGCATTTGACATGGGTGGGACAAGCCACCAGAGAGAGACGCCTGCTGGTTCTTTACCAAGGACTGCGAGTGAGATGCTTTGATAACTGATCTGTCACACACACACACACACACACCCCAATTAGAGGGATGCTGCTGCATTGTTTTAAGTTGCTTGGTGGGGTCCTAGATCTCCCGACGGGCACCAATGGCTGCGAAAGGCTTGCTCAGTGCTACCCCACGCTGACTGCGACCAAAGGCCTCCTGAGTGGGGCCTGTGAGTGCGTCAGCCTTCGCTTTCTGCCAAAGGAGCTGGGGCTGCAAGACCAGGAATAGTTTCTGCCCATGGGAGGCTAGCAGCCGAGCTCCGCAAGGCCCTGATGGCAGGTGCGTCACCAGCCTCATTGGAGCTCTTAAGTGCCTTTGACCCTGAGGTGGAGCGAGACGGATGGAGTGTAGAACAGCCCCCAGCGCGTGGACCAACAGGCTAGCGCTGACCGGTCTGTCCCTTCAGGCCATTTGCCAGCGTTGCTCTCTTCCCTGGTGTCACGCTTTGATTTTAATCTCTCCTTCTAGCTGCATTTCTGAAGCACCTGTCACCACAGTGTCTATTTATACTATCGGAGGGACCCACGACGAGCCACACCTTGATCAAAGCACGCTGCTTTCGGCTTCCTCTTCAGCACGCAAATAGTACAGGGGGGAGACCCAACTGAAAGCCTTTAAGAAAACCTCTGCAGAGCTGGGCAGCGACTCAGCGGGCCAGAGATCGGAGCTAACTGCTGTGTAATGGGAATTCCCTTGGCCTTTAGTTTCTGGACAGCTGGATTCAAACACGGTCTGAGGACAGAGATGGAAGGGTTGGGGATGGACTTTCCTGGGGTGGTCATCTTCACCCCCGCCCCAACCAACGCAGCAGAGCTGCCCGGCAAGCCCTCAAGGCTAGAATAGCAGCTGGTGCTTCGGACCAGGACTCAGAGAAGCCCTCCCCTTCTCTTCCAGGGTACGGGTCAGCGTTGAGGAGCTCTCTGTGTGGGCGGCCTGTGACTGGAATAGCAGAGAATGCAGAAGCTCAGGATCAAGGTGCATTGGCAGAGCTGCTAGAGGAAAGGGGGAGGTCTTGACTAGCAAGGGTCAGGGCTGTGGGTGCATCTTGGATTAACTGCTGTGAGCTTCATATGTAGTAACAACCCTCGGTGTATCCAGTCCTGCGGAAGACATAACTGTGTTCATGCATGTCCTGGTCCGTTCCCACAGAACCTGTCTTGTCCCGAACAGGGCTGTTCAGCTCCTTCCCCCAAGACAATGATGGCTCGAGAGAGAGATTTGTAATTCTCTGGTTACCAGGTTCCTGCACGACAAAGGTGAAGCCAGGCCAAATAAGTTCCCTCCCCCACCATTTGCTCATTGTGGTCTCTTGCTGTTGAATTGGGTGATCCTCTGCCTGCTGCCAGCTTGCGTCACTGGCCGTGAGAACGTAGCGAAGGGCTGATGGGAACGCAGAGCCAGCCTGCGCGCCAACCACTGACAGAGTGAACTCTTGGCTCCACTAAAGTGGGAGCTTTGCCCGTGACTTCAAGAGGGCCAGGATTTCATCCAGGGTGTTTGGATCTCTCCTTTCCTGGACAGACTGAGGCCTGGCCGTGCTATACGGCTAAATTCAAATACAGTAGAACCTCAGAGTTACAAACACCAGAGTTACAAACTGACCAGTCAACCACACACCTCATTTGGAACCGCAAGTACACAATCAGGCAGCAGCAGAGACCGAAAGCTTATGCTCTAATAAATTTGTTCGTCTCTAAGGTGCCATAAGTCCTCCTGTTCTTTTTACAGTACAGTGCTGTGTTAAACAAACTACTACAAATCAAGGGAAAGCAGCATTTTTCTTCTGCTTAGTAAAGTTTCAAAGCTGTGTTCAGTCAATGTTGAGCTGTAACCTTATGAAAGAACAGCCATCGTGTCTTGTTCAGAGTTACAACAACCTCCATTCCCGAGGTGTTTGTAACTCTGAGGTTCTCCTGTACCGGTTGGCAGGAGACATTGAGGATGACACATGGTTGCAGACATTTCTTCGTGGCTGCAAAGAAGAGGAAGAAATCCCTTGCTTTGTTGATGGGCTTCACGGAAGCCCTCGGAGCAGGTCCCTGCCCAGTGAGAACAACGCTTGGGCAGCATATTAGAGAGACGTTTGTGAAGTACTTTGGAGATCCTTGGGTGGAAGGTGCTATAGACAGACAGGGTGCAATTGACAAAGGTATTTAGGCACCTAACTCCCAATGATTTGTGAAGCCCACCCACAAGCACTTTCTACCATCTTGCTGCCCAAGTGACTCTGCTGCTGGATTTCCTGCACAAGCCAAGTGAGGCCAACTCGCCATGAGTAAGCGTTCCCTCTCCTGCCTGTGACTGGCCTTGATTGCCACACCTGCCGCCTGAGCGGACTTAAATGCTCTGCGAAGCCCTGCTGCCTTGCCCAGGTAGGGTTTTTATAACCCTCCGCTGGCAGCTGGCTTCAGAGTTCTGAGCTACGTGCTGGGTACGTCCCCGTGCTGGGGTCTGATGAACTCCCGGGGTGAGTTTTAGAAGAAGACACAGGGCTGAGGTGGCTCAGCAAGATGGAGACCTCTCCCTGAGGACCTGTTGCAAGTTTCTGCCCAGTCACAGATGGAGGAGCACCCTTCCGCAGGCCAGGGAACCCAGATCTGACCCAGCCACATGGGAGCAGAAACCCATCCGCCGAATCTGTGGATTCATGGACCGAGGGGAACACCATGAAGAGAGCAGGCCTGGCTGCTCGTTAGTGGGAGGAAGCCCCACCGCTAGTGGGTTGCTATTGCTGCCAGGGGTCACCAGATACAGACATATATAGCAGGTGGCTTGTGTGGTGGGCCAGCAGGCATGGACCTGCCGAACCAGAGCAGACCAGCCCATGGGGAGGGGCGCAGGGCAGGGACTTGTGGACCAATGGGGAAGGGTGAGTGCATTGCGCAAGAGTGAGCCCCAGAGAACACCAAGATCCCCCTGCATTTGGTGGAGCAAAGCAGCTTCCCTCTCTAGCCCCAGCTCACACAGCGCCTCTAACGGACATGTGGGTGCAGGACCAAAGCCCAACGATGGAGCCAGGGGTGGGTCACAGTCTGTGCTCCCCAGCCAGACCTAAGCACCATGCTTTGGGCACCAGCTCCTCCTGGGGTGACCATGGCCACGGGAAGGAGCCTAGCACCACAGGCCGGGGCTGAAGGCTTTGCTTCCCAGAAGGGAAGGGCCAGCCCTGATTCAGAGAGACTGGCTAATGTGTGGGTCGGAGCCTCCCCCCGCCTGCACCCCGGCCATGCCTCCGTCCCACTGGGACCTGCCCGTCCCATGTGGCCCGTTCCCCACAACCAGCAAATGTTACTCTCCAGGTAATGGGCTGATTTGGAGATGCTGAGAGCGGGCGTGTCCCTGCACTGGCTGGTACAGCTGGTGTCCGGATACGCTCAGGCCAGGGCCCAGCCTGTCCAGGAGCTGTGGGTGGGGGAGGGCTCCGCCCTGGGTCAGCAGCAGCTGCTCTGAAGAATCCCAGCAGACAGTAAATGACTCTCCTGCTAATTGCTCCCAATCAGATGCTGGCCCTTACATTTCTGCCGGGGAGGCGATTCCCTTCCCGCAGGGCAGCTGCTAGGAGCCCTCCTTTCTTCAGAAGCCCACGTGCCAACCACGGGCTTAGCCGACCTGCTGGGAAGCGCCTGGAGGGTCACTGGTTAGCGAGGGCTGGGGGCTTGGAGCTGCTCCTGACAGCATTTGCTGGCTGGTGAACTTGTTATGCCGAGCAGCCAGTGCTGGGCACGGAAAGCAAACCAAAGGCTGCAGAGTCAAAACAGGAAGCGGGGGAGGGAGGGAGAGGCAGCCGAGGGCTGGGAGTTGGGGCTCAAATGTACCCAAGGGGCCAGAAGGGTTCCCCCAAAGGGGAAGGGCTCCTGCCCAAACCTGGCAGTGGCTCTGAGCCCTGACGAGGGGTTGAGGGCTGGTGAGGCAGGTGGGACAGTGACCTGCAAGTAAGGTTGCCAACTTTCTAAGCGCACTAAAACTGAACACCCCAGTCCTGCCCCGCCCCTTCTCTGAGGCCCCACCCCCTGCTCGCTCCATCCCCCCTCCTTCCATTGCTCGCTCTCCCCCATCCTCACTCACTTTCACCAGGCTGGGGCAGGAGGTTGGGGTGCAGGGGGGGTGAGGGCTCCGGCTGGGGGTGTGGGCTCTAGGGTGGGGCCGGGGATGAGAGGTTTGGGATGCGGGGGTGGTATGGGCTCTGGGCTGGGGGTGCAGGCTCTGGGTGGGGCCAGAAATGAGGGGTCAAGGGTCCAGGAGAGGGCTCCAGGCTGGGGTAGGGGGATGGGGTGCAGGAGGGGTGTGTGAGGGCTCTGGCTGGGGGTGCGGGCTCTGGGGTGGGGCCAGGGATGAGGTGTTTGGGGTGCAGGCGGGGGCTCTGGGCTGGAGCAGGGGGTTGGGGCTTCAGGGGGGTGAGTGGTGTGGGCTCTGGGAGGGAGTCTGGGTGCGGGAGGGGGCTCTGGGTTGGGGCGGGGGCAGGGGTGAAAGTAAGTTAGAGGACTTACCTGTACGCCGGAGTCCTGAGCAGGGGGCGTGGCCTCAACTGGAAGAGGCAGGGCCTTAAAGCCCTGGGGTAGTGGCGGCCGGACTCTGTTGGGGATTTAAAGGTCTCCGGGGCTCCAGCCGCCGCTACTGCCCCGGCCCTTTAAATCCCCTCCAGAGCCCCGGGCCGCTGCTACCGCAGGGCTTCAGCAGCAGGGCGACGGCGGGGATTTAAAGGCCCGGGGTGGTAGCAGAGGCTGGAGCTCCGGGGCCCTTTAAATCCCCACCGCAGCCACGCTGCCGCTACCCCAGGGCTTTAAATTGCCGTCTGGGAAAGCCGGTCCCGGTACGGCAAACTGGCTCTTACCGGTATGCCGCACCAGGGCGTACCAGCTTACTTTCACCTCTGGGCGGGGGTTGAGGTGCGAGAGGGGGTTTGGGGTGCAGGGTCCCAGTGGCGCTTACCGTGGCTGCCAGGTCACTGGAGCCCCTAGATGCATGGGCAGCCAGGGAGGCTCCACGCTCTGCCCTCGCGTCCGCAGGCACCGCCCCCGCAGCTCCCATTGGTCACAGTTCCCAGCCAGTGGGAGCTGCGGAGCCAGCACTCGGGGCAGGGGCAGGGCATGGAGCCTCCCTGGCTGCCCATGAGCCTAGGGTCTGCAAGGATCTGGTGGCTGCTTCCGGGAGCTGTGCCGAGCTAGGGCAGGTAGATAGCCTGCTCTAGCCCCAGGCCCCCACTGTGCCGCTGACTGGACTTTTAATGGCCTGGTCAGCGGACCTGACCGGAGCCACCAGGGTCCCTTTTCTCCTGGGCATTCCGGCCGAAAACTGGATGCCTGGCAACCCTACCTGCAAATCTCTGTGCTTCTTTTCTCTTAAAGATGAGGCCTAAAAGCTTTCTTTTCCCCCTCCTAAATGAGGGTTTATGTGTTTGTTTATACATATCATGCCTCATCCTCCCTATCTATTTCCTGAAGCCTCCTTGAAGTGGGCATTGGGAGCAATCAAAGGAAAATGGTCGGGTCTTTAACAGAAAGGCCTTTTCTCCCAACAGTACATTGGGCCTTCGAGTTACCTAAGGGCTAACACCGTTTTCTTAAGCAGCTGGGCTAAGAATCCTTTGCTTGGTGCTTGGGATGCAAGAGACCTGCTGGATCGCCAGGTGAGTTTTCCAGGAAAGACCGGCATTCCTAACGTCAAAGCCACAAGCAGGAAGAGGCACCACTGGTGGGGAATCTAGCCCAGGTGCTGTGGGCTGAATGGGATGAAGATTAAGCCACCCTCGGATTGGAGTCGAGTCACAGAGCCTGGGGCTGTGCAGAGCTCCTGCTCCCAGGTCCTTTAGGCCAGAGGTTTTCAACTGGGGGGAGAGGTGGTGGTTTGAGATTCATCAGCCATCGCAGTCACCTTGTCCTTCCCATACTGATGAATGGGGGAGGAGGGCTCCAGCTGGCTCGGAGGGGAAGGAAGTCAAACCATTCCCCTGGCACTAGCAAAGCGGAGAATAGCTAGATCCACCCCAGCTCTCCCTCCCCTCTCCTGCACTGTCTATCCAGCCAGCCAGGCGCTGCAAGCACGCCACTCACGCTGTATCTCGCATGGCTGGCCATGTTTCTGGCCGGACTTCTATCCCTGACCACTGGGAAAGCCGTGAGCTCATTCAACTCCCTGAAAAGCGAAATCGGCCCTCCTCCTGGCCGGGTGCCCTGGATCTGTTCTGTCCGCTAAGGCTCAGCTGGTTCAATTGAGCCCTCTTAAAGAAGTTAATTATCTGACTCAGGCAAACAAACGGTGCACAGGTGGCCTGAGGGCACGTTACATTCAGTGCCTGCGTTGCAACTCTTGCCTCCCCTCCAATTGCTCACGCTGCACTGGCACGGAGAGGAGGCTGGAGCTGGGGTGAAATGCAGCCCTGTGGAAATGCCTGGCCCACCATGGGCGTACCTGGGCTAGTAGCAGGGTACACCTACTACCTCCATGTCTCCTCTGGCTGGACAAAGGATTTGGGACTTGCTGGTGATTTGCCCCCCAATCCGAGGCAAAAGGAGAGTCCAACAAGATGCCCATCACAGCTCCCCTCTGCAGATGGCATCACAGGAGGGACCTCTGCCCTCTCTCTGCGGTGGACCCCAGCCCTGGTGCTCCACAACCTGGGCAGCAGCCCTGCCCTAGCCCCAAGCCCACCCTGCTCCACTAGGCCACCCCCTATGGTGCCTGCTGCTGGGCAGGCATCTCCTCTGGCTCCCCAGGGCCTTTGGTCACCTCTGCTCTGGCTCCTGGCTAGCTCCTGCACATCCTGCGGCCTCATGTATCCCCAGCAGCCTGGCTTTCCGTCACCTGCTCTGTCGTGGCAGGGGAAATGGCACCTGAACCCCTCAAAGGCCCAGCTCCCCCTGGGACCACCTGATCTGGAGGGAGGCAAAGCCATTGCAGCGATTGGAACTGGGGGATGGAGGGGGATGTATCATTCATACTTGCTGGGTGGCCAGAAATAATGCAGTGCCAGGAAGCCGGTCAGAAGGCATCTGAATTGCTCGGGCTGGGCATCTCTCCCTCGCGTTCCTCTATACAGGCTGTCCTGCACTACCTGCTCCATTTGAGGAACCAGGGCCTGGCACACTCTTCCATTAGAGTGCATCTCACAGCCATCTCCGCTTTTCACCCGCCGATCCAAGGACAGACAGTGTTTTCCCATGACTTGATGGTCGGATTCTTGAGAGGGCTCGAGAGACTCTTCCCGCAGTGGGCTCCTGTCCCGCAGTGGGATTTTAACTTGGTCCTCTCTAGGCTCACCGGCCCACCCTTTGAAACGCTGGTTCCTGCTCCTTTTCCCACCTGTCATGGAAGGTCACATTCCTGGTGGCAGTGACATCGGCGAGACAGGTCTCTGAACTTAAAGCCTTGACCTCAGAACCACCGTACACGGTCTTCTACAAAGACAAGGTTCAGCTGCGGCCCTACCCAGTCTTCCTGCCAAAGGTGGTCTCCACCTTCCATATGAACCAGGACATCTTCCTCCTAGTGTTCTGTCCCAAATTGCACAAGACCGCTGAAGAGAGGTGTCTCCACGTGCTGGACATCCGGAAGGCCTTGGCTTTCTACTTAGAACGTACCAAGCCTTTCATTAAATCAACTCAGCTCTTCATCACTACAGCAGATGGGATGAAGGGACTTCCGGTGTCCTCTCAGAGGATTTCCAGTTGGATCACCTCGTGCATAAGGACCTGTTACGGCTTGGCGGGGGGTCTGTCCACAAAACATTTACCATGGTTCTGCTTGGGAGTCACCTAATCTGGAATGGACGTGAGCAAGCACTCGAAGAAGAAAAGAGAGTTACCTGTTCCGTAGCTGGTGTTCTTCGAGATGTGTTGCTCATGTCCATTCCACGACCCGCCCTCCTTCCCCAAGGTTGGAGTTTCCGGCAAGAAGGGACTGAGGGTGGAGGGAGCCGGCGGTGTCCCTTATACCGCGCCATGTGGGCACCACTCCAGAGGGTGCCAGAGCTGGTCCCCTACTGATACTGCTGAGGGAAAAACTTCCAGCACCGGTACATGTGGCAAGCACAGACACCTAATATGGAATGGACATGAGCAACACATCTCGAAGAACACCAGTTACGGAAAAGGTAACTGTCTTCTGAGCTCTCTGTATGTTTCCTGTGCTATTTTCCACCGAGATTTGAAACAAGCTGGAGACGTCAATGTGGGCGAATGATAGGAGAAGTTATTTCCAGAGCTGCAAAAGGAGAAGACTCTTGCATCCAAAGTGAGACGAAGAAGAGGGTTGTATTAGACGAACACAGGAAGCGGAAGCTGGAGATTAGACAGAGGGAAGCCTGCCATGGAGCGTAAGGGGGTTTAAGCATCTGTGAAGGCAGCCACGGGCACAATCCCATTGTTACTAGCCTTTTCCCATGGGAACCCCTAAACCTCTCCTTCCCCATTTACAAAATACCCTGTGGGTCTGGAGATTCCCAGGTAAGATGCCTGCCCAACAGAGAAACTGATCTTTGTAAAGCTGGAACATAATTAGGGCTTTGGCTTTTCAGGGTTTCTTTGTTTCAGGTTTTGGAGTTTATTTTTAGCAATTTTTGAGTTTTATGTAGTTGTCCAAAAGTCGGGGTCCTTCGGAGCTTTCTCTTTGGATGTATTACTGTGATTTATGTCTGTTATTCATTGCAGTAGTATATACCGGAATGAGTCATTTCTTGGTAACTTTCCCTCATGTGTTTTTAACGTAAAACTGTTTCAACCCGCGCTGTGCGGAAGTGCGCTAGGGAACCATTAGTGCACACCAGCAGGGTCTACATGGACCAATGTATGCGCTTTAGAAATCACACCCCCTTGGTCTGCCCTACTGCTCCACGCAGACAAGCCCTTAGATCCAAGCAACCGTTTCTGGGGTTTATTGGATAAACGGCTTTTTTTTAAAAGGCTCTGTTGTGGGGTGCCCTATGGGAGTTTTATTGGTTAAAACAAAACATCAGAAGCCCTAAACCTAAGCCATTCATGTCCATGCCTGACAGCAGCTGCAGACTAGAACATGAATTGCAACCATGTATCGATGTCACATGATTATAGTTTCCAAACATTTTACTAAGGCAAATTTCTCGGGGGGGGGGGGAGGAATCATAGGCCAGTGTCCTGCTCCTCTGCCACTGCTGCATCCTGCTCCTTGCCCGCCAGCGGGGCACCGACCGCCCATGGCAACCCCCTCCACCTTACCACTGCAACCCTACTCCTGGCCTGGTGGGGAGAGGCGGTGCTGGGAGAGGATGGTTTGGAGAGCAAGCCATATTGAGCTACTCCCACAGGCGGTGCCTGACCGATCTTGGCCTCCTGCTGGAGACTCGCTGGCTACCGGCAGAAACAGGGCAAACGCAGAGGCCGGCTGCGGATCAGGGATTTTTATTTTTATGGGTGTTTGTAGAAAAATAACCCCGGAAATGAGTGAAGGGCGATGTCCCCCGCCGCCCAGTGCCATGTGAACAGCGTCTTCCATCCTCCAAACACTCTATGGAGCTTCGCATCCAATCACAGGAGAGGGAAAGGGGAAATCTCTAACACCCAGCTGAGGGACCATGCTCTGAGATGAGATGGAGAGTCCATGAGGCCAGGCACAGAGGCTGGCGGGTCCAGAGGCCAGCAGCTGCGCAGAAGGCTCTCTGGCACCAGTGGGACGCTGCAGCAAAAAAGGGGAGCTGTGACCCTGGGATGTATAAACAGGGGAGTAGTGAGCAGGGAGGTGAGTTTACTTCTGTACAGGGCATGGGTGAGATCGAGACTGGAACACTGCCTCCAGTTCTGCTGTCCACATGGTGACTCGAGGGGGCAGGAAAGAGCCCCCAAAATTATTCCAACGCCGGAGAAAATGCCACGCAAGGAGAGACGTAGAGAACTCAATCCATTTAATCTACAGAAAGAAGATTGAGAGGTGGCTTGATCACAATATAGAAGTGTGTACACAGGGAGAAAACACTGGATACTATTTATTTATTTGGCACGTGCGACCCGGTCAAGTCAAGCCCCAGCGTTCTTACCAATGATGGTCAAGGCACGAAGACCTCCAGGAAGCCGAGGGCTCTTTAAGCTAGCGGAGAAAGGCACAAAGAGAAGCAATGGCTGGAAGCTGAAGCCAGACAAATTCAAATTAGAAATAAGGCACCAATTTTTACCATTGAGGGTGATTAACATTTGGAACAAGCTACCAAGGGAAGTCTTGGAGTCTCTCCCTCTTTCTGGAAGACGTTTTAGCCAAACGCAAGTTATTGGGCTCAATACAGGGCTACCTGGGTGCAATGTAATGGTCGGTGTTATACAGAAAGTCAGACTAAATGATCTAATGTCCCCTTCTGGCCTTAAACAGTACGAATCTATGAATGCCAGGGACCAGGAGGCAGGGCGGAGATGGAGTTTTGCCCTGCAGCAGTGAATGGGAATGGGCCCAGAGAGAGGTGGGGCTAGATGAACTAGGGGAAAGAGCAACGAGCTTGTTTGTGAGACAAGCTGGAGCAAGTCCAGGGAGGGCAGCCGAATTGTTTGGACTCAGGATTAGAGCAGGGTGGGAAACAGGTTTCCCATCCCACAATGGGTTTTGAGATATCTAAAAAATTTCCCACCCCAAATTGGAACAAAAAGTTTAAATCTCAATTTTTTTTTGCAAAACAACAACAATCAGCATCACACATCAGTTCAGGTCAAACACAATGTTTTATTTTCAGTCTGGCCACTGATTAATTTTTTGACTTTTTTTTTACTATAATTATCTTAACTTTCTAACCCAAAACCCGTTTGGAATCGGCAAAATGGAGTTTTTTTGTTCCAATAATGTCAAGACAAAACATTTCACAGCTACTGTTCTCAAAACTTTTTCAAGCAGTTAAAAAAACAAAGGCCTTAACCCCGACCCTTTCCCCTGAATGGGTTCGGGTTCGATGACTCCGCATTTTCCACCACAAAAAGTTTCATCGGCAAGTTCCCGACCAGCTCTAGTCATGAAGAAGGGCTAGAGAGCGGGGTGTCCAAAAGCCAATCCACAAAGAGCGGAGATCTCTGAGTGACGTCTCTATCACTCCTTATCAGTAGTTTTACGTAGTATCTCCGGCTCGAAGCCAAATTTGGGACCAGGGGCCCCATTTGGTGGGCACTGCCCAGACACAAAGCAAGAGAAAGCCCCTGCCTCACAGAGCTTACCATCCAAATAGACAAGTCAAAGGAAGGATTGTCCCCGCTTTACAGATTGTGGGGCTGAGCCACTGAGAGGTTAAGTGACTTGCCTAAGTGAGTGCAAGGCAGAGGGTGCCGGGGTGTGTACCGCACACAGGCCCTGGGGTGGGGGGGTGAATGTGGGCCTGAGATACCTGGCAGCATCTGCCGAAGAAAAAGAAGCCAGGCTGCACTGATAATGAAGGCCGGCTGGGGAGGGGCTGGACGGTAATTAGAAAGCCAGGGAGTTTGTAGCAGAAAGTGGCTGCAGCAAGAGACAGGGCAGCCACTCTCTGGGCGATAGAAGAGGGAGGAAGCCGTCCAGGCAGGCAGCAAGCAGTCTGAGGGAGCAGACCTTGGCTGCCAGCCACAGGGTCCCTGGGCTGGACCCCAGAGCAGAGGGAGGCTGGGTTCCTCTTCCAGCCACCGAGGATGGTGGGATGAATCCCACGGAGGTAAGGGGTCTGAGGACCACGCAGCCCAAAGACGGGGGCAAGACCTGCTGTAGGTCATTGGACCACAGCTGTGTCGGACGCTCTGTCACCCTGGAAGGGGTGGACTAAAGTGTGACCTGGCCTGAGGGCCAAGTTGTGAGAAAAGAGACCAGCGCAGTCATGGTGTAACCGTCGGTAGGGGGTGCCATATGGGGCAAGAGCTGCTATGCCATGCCTGGCCACAAGGCAGTGCTCCTGCAGTGCATGAATCCCTTTACACCAGGGGTGGGGAACCTACGGCCCGCAGACCAGATCAGGCCATTGGTTAATTTCATCTGGGGCGCCCCCCCTGCGGGGCTGGAGCTGTAAGCGTCGGCTCTCCCCGCTGCGGGGGAAGCCCCAAGCCCCCATGCCCCCCTGGGCGGGTGGGTGGCCCGCGATTGATTTTTTCTGTGGGTCAATGGCCCGTGACAGAAAAACGGTTCCCCAGCCCTGCTTTACAAAGAGGTAGGACCCGAACCCCAGTCTCCAGAATCCCAGCCAGCTGCCTTTTCCTACTAACATCCCTCCTCTCTAAAAAGCCTCAAACCCTGAATATTTTTCACTCTGGCGGGAGACTTTAGCTTCACCACTGAGCTCATTTTGGCTCTCCAGCTGGAGGTGATGACCCATAAACCAGCACCAGGGCCTAGCCTTTTACAGTTCGTCTCCCTCTTCAGGGGACTCTGGTGTGGCCGAGGAGTGCAGGAGCTGGCTGGGATTACACTCCCAGCACCTCCCTTTCACCCTGTCCAGGACATTTCCCTCGTTCAGGCTCTGTGATCTCACGGAAAGCAGGGGGAAAGCGTGACGCGATGCCAAGAGCAGAACTCCCAGGTGGCAGTCTCCAGCCAGGAGGTATTCTAACACAAGTGCCTGCTTCCCTGTCCCGACAGCTGCGAGCCATGATGATGCGTCTGTCAGAGATCGCGGCCCGGATGGGTAACGAAGGGTAGGGGCACGAAGCCTGGAGCATCCATGGGAATGCACAAGAGAGCGGGAACTTTCCAATGCCCGCTAAAGTGCGATGATCTTTTCAAAAATCAGGACAAATTGACATCGTGTCAGCAGGGGAATGCGACAGATCCAGGAGCAAAAGGAATGGGTGTAACCGTCCCTGCTGGCCCATGGTCACCCAGAAGGAGCTGTCTGTACACTCCCAGCGTGTAAGAGCCCCAGGCTATGGGCCTGAAAAGGGAGCTGAGACCCCCAGCTTCTTCCCATATTAACTGGATCTGCTTTCTGTGCCCCGCTCTGTCAAAATGGAAGCTCCCTGTTTTATTTTGCATTCATCTTTATTCTAAGACACCCCTTTTTTTTTTTTTTTAGTGATTTACTCTTTGTAAATTTGCAGTTAGATGCAATGGCCAGAATATTGTCATACGGGTGTGTGCACACCACCGCCCGCTCCTGAGTCTCCGGGCAGTGCTCTTTCCACCGGGCGACACAGCCTCCCCCAGCCTGTGCTGATGGGGCGGGAGGCTGGGACTCTTTCCCCGCTGCTGTCCTAGTGTGCACCCAGAACAGCTGTGGGATTGGGGGTGGCCTCCGATTTATGACAGTAACTTTAGGGCTGGCCTTTCATCCTTAGCTTTGCCACTTCTCCTGCAGGGGCAGCAGATGGCGCTATACCACAACAATGCTTCCAACCCCTTGGGAGCCCAGTCCAGAGCGGGACGGAAGGGAGGCTTAGATACCAGCCTTCAGTCTCACGCCCCTGCAAGTCCCCATGTGGGAGGCCTGAGGATGAGCAAGCCGCGTGGGATCCTGCGAGCGCACAGAGCAAAGAATCAGCCGCCTGCCCAGCTACCAACAGCTGCGAGAGAGAGCTCCGTACCCAAACCACCCAGGAGACAGAAACGGGCTCGTCCCTTCCCGGAGAGGACATGATCCTTCACCCAGTGGGTCAACCAGCCAGGAAACGCAGCTGATAAGCCGCCAAGCAAAGCCACCTCCCGACTATACAGCGAGATCCGTTCGGAGTATTTAGAGGCAGGCGGACACCTCGGACAGTTCACAGATCTTGGTACGAACGCCTGGCCGTGCTGTGACGGCAGGACTGGAGCGGGCCCCAGGGTCCTAATCAGCTCCAGAAATCTTTGGCCAAAAAAGTCAAACCAGGAGATGGAGGAGAGAACTCCAGGCTCCTCTTCCTCGCTCAGAAATCTAGCGAAGACTCAAGTTGCCAGGCTCGGCTGGGATTCCCAGCTGAATGCCCTCGGCTTGCTGGCCAGCTTGTAAATCTTCGGCTCCAGCTGCCAGCCATGCGTCCTTGCCCCTCAGCATGAGACTGGCAGTGGGAGCAGTGGCCGGGGTGAAAGGCCAATAAACCCAATGGCAGATCCTGGCTGAAATGCAATTCCTGAATCTTCTGGACAAAAGGAGCAGGGTGCACTGAGCTAAGGGCGCTAGCTGGCTCTTCTCGGCGCTGGCCCCAGGGCCAGTCACACATGGCTCTTTGCGTACCCCCCCCCAGGAGCAGTGACTGAGCTGGAGGGGATGGAGGGCTTGGTTTGCATGCCATTGTCTTACATCCTTTCACAAACGCTCCCTGTCTGAGTCAGCGCCTTTCCCCTGCAAGCGGCCCAGAGAGCTGCCAGCCCAGTTCCATCCCTTGCCTCCCCGAGGAGCTCAGGACACTGTGGATCAGCAGGGGAAAGCCACCTGCCCCTGGCTACACCACACGCGCTAGCAAGGCAATCCATCCCCATCCCCCGCAGCGACGGCCCCACCGGCCTCTCCCCACCACTTTCCGTCTTGGTCTTGGGGATCCACCTGCTGCTCTGCACTGTGTCCTTGTGTGTGCTGCAGGCCGCGCTCCCCCTGCTCCCCTTGTCAGCTGCTGGTGGGCTGTCCCAGAGCAGTGGACTGGGCCCCTGGCTTGTCAGATGGCCTCAGTCTCATGGGCTCAGAGTGGATATTGGCCTTGATTCAGCTTGGGCTGTCCCTCATGGTGGGTGCCACCCTGCGTGCTCTCGGACAGAGCCACAGGCTAAGGCCGCCTGGCCTGTGTGTGCCAGGAGCCATTGCATTGCACTCTATTGATTCGGTGCTGTTTGGCTGATCCAACCCAGGGCTGTGGAACTGGGCAGAAAGCCCGGTCGCCTGTTATCAACAAGCCTGTATTTCCCCAGGTCCATCCCTGCAGAGCCTTCTCAACACACCGAATAAACAGCAGATCCAGTCCCTGAAGTGCCTATGAAGTGAGGATGATGGCACAACTGAGGCACTGGGAGGGGACATGGTGGCCCACAGCCATGCAGTGGCTCCACGGCAGAGGCAGGAAGAGACACGAACCCAGCTCCTGACCCCCACGCCCGTCCTGAGGTTGAATCCAAGGCCCTGCTGGACGAGGAGGGAGGCCTGACATCCCACCCAGTTGCAGCTCTTCATACATTTCTCCTTCCAGGGCAGGATGGTAGTTGGCCTCCAACCAGAGGGGCATACATCTGGGAAGGCCTCTCCCAGCACAGCCGAGGGGCATGCCTTAAATCTTTGGACCATCTAGCACAACACAATAGACAAGGGCTGCTTAGAAGATGGCAGGGGTGTGCTCACAGCTGTACCCCTTCATGCACAAGGGTGTCCCCCGCCCAGCGTGGCCTCACGCACACCGACTGTCCGAGGTCGCCCCATGTGGAGGACACCACTGTCTTCTACAAACGGGCGTCCTCCAGGCGGTGTGACCTGGCCTGGATGGTGTGTGTGAGGTCACGCTGTGCGGCCGACACCATTTTGTTTGTGCATTCGGGGGGCTGGATGGAATCGTCCCATTGGCAGAGCCGGCCCTGGTGGGGGGCATCCAACGATGACATGCCACTGGAAGAGGGCTGTGACGGAACAGCAGGGGGCTGCGGGCTGGGACTGAGGGGCGCCGGCAGAGCTGGGTGTGGGGAGCCCGGGGCTGGTACCGGGGGGCTGCGGGCTGGGACTGAGGGGCGCCAGCAGAGCTGGGTGTGGGGAGCCCGGGGCTGGTACCGGGGGGCTGCGGGCTGGGACTGAGGGGCGCTGGCAGAGCTGGGTGTGGGGAGCCTGGGGCTGGTACCGGGGGGCTGCGGGCTGGGACTGAGGGGCGCTGGCAGAGCTGGGTGTGGGGAGCCTGGGGCTGGTACCGGGGGGCTGCGGGCTGGGACTGAGGGGCGCCGGCAGAGCTGGGTGTGGGGAGCCTGGGGCTGCGGGCTGGGACTGAGGGGCGCTGGCAGAGCTGGGTGTGGGGAGCCCGGGGCTGGTACCGGGGGGCTGCGGGCTGGGACTGAGGGGCGCCGGCAGAGCTGGGTGTGGGGAGCCCGGGGCTGGTACCGGGGGGCTGCGGCCTGGGACTGAGGGGCGCCGGCAAAGCTGGGTGTGGGGAGCCTGGGGCTGCGGGCTGGGACTGAGGGGCGCCAGCAGAGCTGGGTGTGGGGAGCCCGGGGCTGGTACCGGGGGGCTGCGGGCTGGGACTGAGGGGCGCTGGCAGAGCTGGGTGTGGGGAGCCCGGGGCTGGTATCGGGGGGCTGCGGGCTGGGACTGAGGGGTGCTGGCAGACCTACGGAGGAAGGATCCTCACACTGGAATCTCAGAAGAACAATGAAAATGAGCTGAAGGTCAGGTCTGTCCCCCTGCAGTAGGAGGCTGTGGGCCTAGCTACACAGACTCGCACATCAGAGATCAATGGCTAGAGGTCTCCAGCTGACCTTGCCTGGGGGAGCCAACTCCAGCCTCTGGTCCCATCTCTCTCCTGCTTGTGTCAAATACAGCCTGTGCCCAGAGAGGTCAGAATCCTTCCCCAGCCCCACCAGTCAGGTAAACCTCCCCTCCCCCCGGCCCCACTGTAGCAAGGCTAGGCTACCTAAGGGGCAAGAAGAAGGCCCAGCAGCAGCAGGCGGCTCATTGCGAGTTACTCCACGCATCGTCCCCTGGCTTGGCCGCCCAAGAGGAACTAGCCAGACACTTAGTAACACGTGATCAGAAACCACCACCGCGGTACCTGGCCATGCAGACCGCTGGCAGAGCGGCTGGCCCACTGGAGCGGCTGCTGTTTGAAACAGTGTCCCTTGGAAAACTTGGTCCCGAGCATCTGGTGCCCCCACATCCTTTTAGGGCAGCTTGTCTGGTAGCAAACCAATCTTTGGGAGGAAGCTACAAGCTGTTTGGGGCTTGTACATTACATGCTCACACCTGTGTCTCTGCAAGGCAAGGGGGTCTGGTCTCCACTGGCAACCTTCCTCCTTCAGACCACCCCAGCTGAGGGCACACAGGAGAGGGGCAGCTCCCTGCCAGCCGCTTCCCTGCCTGTGCCCCCTGGGCTGGCAGAGGCAGCGTTCGAAAATCTGCCGTTTTGCAGTCCTCTTGCAACTCTCCTGCTTTCCACCAGAGATCTCCCTTTCTTCAGAAATCCAGCTCGCCCTGCCCCGGGGCTGCGTTTCAGGTTGCAGTCAGGTCTCTTGGTAAAGCGCTGTCCTCGGGCAACGCACTGACCCATGGAGGTCAGCAGAACAGCGTGGACATGATGTGTAGGCTCTTATCTCCTCTGGGGACCAGCCAGCAGGAGATCCAGCCCCACGTTACAGGCATTACACAGTCACTAAGACCTACATTTTCAGTAGTGACCAGTGACCTGGCCCCGGTCTCGATGTTTGGCTTCCCGGCATGAGATGCCTTAAAGGGACCTGGTTTTCAGAAAGTGCTAAGCACCCATCTTCTAAAAGTCAGGGCCCTTCCTTGTGTCTAAGATCCCCAGGATCACTCGTTACTTCTCCTTGCCCGTCACCCCACTCGTTTCATCCCTCCTTCTCTGTCGCATCCAATCGAAGCTGCTTGTCTTCGCTGTCCAGGCGAATTCCCACCCGACCCATCATAGAACCATAGAATCTCAGGGTTGGAAGGGACCTCAGGAGGTCATCTAGTCCAACCCCCTGCTCAAAGCAGGACCAATCCCCAATTTTTTTCCCCAGATCCCTAAATAGCCCCCTCAAGGATTGAACTCACAACCCTGGGTTTAGCAGGCCAAGGCTCAAACCACAGAGCATCTCGCCTTCGCTATCAAGATGTGGGCTCCCGGCTCCGGTCGGCCCATGATCTCAGCCACTACTGCCCCTTTGTTAAATGTTCAAACAACCCCCTTTACACTTTCTCCAGGGCTGCCCCTCATGCTGGGAAGGAGCTCCCCATAAACATCTGCAAAGCCACCTCGTTAGCCACCTTCAAATCGCTCTTCAGAACTGTCCTTTGCCGGGAAAGCTGCCAAACAAATGGACACCAGGGAAGCTGTGTCTGTGCTGTGACCACGGCCGCTCACCAATAGTGTCTCACTGCTTCCTGGTACTGCCCCGTTGGTCTGCCTGTATCCATCTGTTGTCTCTTGTCTTGTACATAGATGGGAAGCTCCTTGGGGCAGGGACCATGGTTGTGTTCTGGGTTTGTACGGTACCTAGCGCAGTGGGGTCCCAGTCCATGACTGTGGGCAAGTTTGGATCCCACCTGCTCACATCGCTTATTGCCCTGGCGAGACGGGAGGTCTGCAGTCCAAGAGGGAGAGGCCTCAGAGCATCACCCCCCAGCGTGGCACTGCCCGCTGGCTCATAGCTAGCAAAGCCACGCACTGGCCCCACAGCCCATCCCACTGGGGCTCGATAAACACAGAGGGCGCTTCCCCGATCCCCCAGTTACGGCGCTAACCCAGCCAGCACCGAGCAGACGGGCTCCACGATCCCGCGAATGAGATGTGAGGGGCACCCACTCGGCACGGATAAAGCACGTGCCGCCTTGCAGCTGATGATCCCCACCTAGACAAGCCCGGGGGCCTGGCTCTGATCTCGCTCCTACTGGGCCCAACAGGCTGGGAAACTCACAGGACTTGAAGCCAGAGGCTCCAGGGTGGAGGGGCTGGCAGCTCAGGGGGAAGGAGGCTTGGGGCCCGTGTCTCCCCTGGTAAAGGCATATCCAGCTCCTGGCACGCCCTAATTTAGCTGCTGTGCTCCTGCTGCTCCAGTCCCCAGGGTGTCTCGGTGCAGTCAAAGGAATTTCCATCTGGCACTGGCTGCTAATCCCGGAGAGGGGAGGCTTCTGGTGCCTGCGCTCCTCTCTGCTCTGTGTCACTGTCACCAGGGATGCGAAGGCTTTTCCTTGCTGGCTTCCACCCAGAATCATAGACCCACAGACTTTAAGGTCAGAAGGGACCATTATGATCATCTCGTCTGACCTCCTGCCCAACGCAGGCCACGGAATCTCGCCCACCCACTCCTGTAACAAACCCCTAACTTATGTCGGAGCTCTTGAAGTCCTCAAATCGTGGTTTAAAGACTTCTAGGTGCAGAGACTCTTCCAGCAAGTGACCCGTGTCCCACGCTGCAGAGGAAGGCGAAAACCCCCAGGGCCTCTGCCAATCTGCCCTGGAGGAAAATTCCTTCCCGACCCCAAATATGGCAATCAGCTAAACCCTGAGCGTGTGGCAAGACTCACCAGCCAGACACCCAGGAAAGAATTCTCTGTAGTAACTCAGATCCCACCCCATCTAACATCCCATCACAGGCCATTGGGCATATCTACCGCTAATAGTCAAAGATCAATTAATTGCAAAATTAGGCTATCCCATCATACCATCCCCTCCATAAACTTATCAAGCTTAGTCTTGAAGCCAGATATGTCTTTTGCCCCCAGAAGGGGGAGGAGGGGTTAGATCCAAAGCACCAGGACGAGTGTGTGCAGGGGGGCTTGTGACGATGGTGCCGATGGACCCTGAAACAGAGTGGCACCTCCCTCGCCCTAGACATCTCCCTGGACATGCCCAGGGGCTCGGCCTTCTCTTCCCCAGAGCACCTCAGAGTAGAGACAGGTTCCCCTGCCCCAGGCCCCTGACAGCGCAGCCAAAGAGCAACCGTGTCGCCCTGGGGAGTGTGTGACGGCCCTGCTGTGCCAATCCATACACGACTGAAGGTGCCTGCTACAGCCCCACCCAGCGAGCCCTGGCTCGCCACCACCACCTGGGGCCGTGGCTGCTACAGTCAGGGACCGGCGGGGTGGAGCAAAGAGATGATGCTTCCCGGGGTCAGTGCCAGGGCCTTCCTGCTGTGTAGATGCATTTGCAACAGCGTCACAGCCGTGTATGACATTAAGTGCCTTGTAGCGGCTGAGCATTGCCACGTCCCTCCCAGGTAAGTCACTGGTAGCCCTGTTACACAGATGGGGGCAAATGGGGCACAGAGAATTCGAGACACAGCCAAGAAGCCCATGTCGGCGTCAGGAACAGAACCCAGCTTGCCAGATTCCTCATCCCGTCCCTTCCCCCACTTGACCGCCCCGTGACACTCCAAAGCCTGGCAGATTTCAGTGCTCTGGATCGTTCTGTTCTAGGTACTCACACCCTGCCCATCACCGTGGCCTCTGAGCAGCTATTATACTTCAGCTTCCACAAATCGCGCTGCAGGTGCCGGAGCTATCGGTGCTGTCTTATGCATTTCCTCCAGTGCAATCACAGTGCCCGGTAGCCTCCTGCCTTTCCCCTCTATTTTCCCCGCTCCTCTTTAGTGCACCCTCCTCACTCTGTCTTCAGAGCACCTCCCAAATCCTCCCCGGTGGGGGGTAATTAACTGCCATTGTCCCCCGTTTCCTAGAGCAGGAAACTGAGTGGGACAGTGGATAAGTGACTCGCCCAAGTCTGCAGAGGGAATCGGGGCCTGCGGCGGGATTAGAACCCAGCTGGAGCGCCTGGAGCACAGATCACGGCCCCACCGAACGTCTGCCCAGGATCAGCCTCTCTGAAGAGGCCAGTATTGGTGAAAGCAGCTGGGTCCCTCTCCAGCACAGGAGCCACCTTTACACCATCTCCAGGCGGAGCCAGGGTGGCCCAGGTTCCCCTGTTTTGGAGCCAGGCTATCACCCCGCTTCCACTCTTCACTCCAACCCAAGCTCTGCCTGTTGCTACTTTCTTAGGGCCAGGCCCTCTGCTGATGTAAACCAGCCCAGCTCCACCCACTCCCTGGCAAGTGGCACCTGCGGGGGCTCCAGCCCAGGGTGTTTAATTGCAAGCACTTGTATCGCTTTATTCTATGGGCTAACGTGACTAGGAAGGCTCGCGTCTCAGGCTGGGTGGTGTCCTTGCTCTTTGTTGTTCTCCGACATCTGGGGCCTCTGCATAACATACCCAGGCCGCCGGCTGATCCATGTTGGGCATCGGCGGGTCTCAGGAGCATGTCTCTCGCTCCACTCCAAAGGGGAAAACTGCTGCCTTTCCTCAGCGGATGAGCAGACCCCCCCGGTCGTGGGCAGCTCGCTAGACCAGGTCCCTGTCTCTGGGCTTGTTGGGCGAAGCGCTGCTGCAAAGCCTAATTTGTACTTGTAAATGTCTCTGATTGCAGGGCCCTTCACAAAGGGACCCCGGCCAAGTAACGAGCAACCCCAATGTACAGCAAAGGTGTGATTCTCTGCTGCCCGTCCTGGAAGCACAGCCCAGGGCAATGGGGGCAAAGGCAGCTTTATGCCCCTGCTACCGGCCCACCCAAGATGTTTCCATCTCTGCCCCCGATGCCAGGGTTTTCAAGGAAGGCAGTGTCCCCTGTGTGTGGGGCTGGCACAGGGAACATAATCTATCCCCCACTGCTCTGCACAGTGTAGCCTGTCCTCGTCCTACGGAGGCCTCCCTTGGATCCGGCGGAGGCCCACACCTTTAATACAGAGGCCTGGCCCGCGGAAGCAACAGGTCTCGGAATGCAAGGTGGCCAGGTGGCTTGGCTCGAGGAGCACTGCATGCTGGGACATGTAGTCTCTGTGGCCTGCACCCTTGTACGGACCAGGAGGGTACCTCTGATATGCGCCATCGGTGGGGAGGTTTTCCACTTGATACAGCCCTTTGGTTTGTGGCAAGGATGCCATGCAGCCCGTGGATGGAGAGTCTGAGCACCCCGTGTCTGTTTAATGGTGGGGAAGGCGAGGGAGGGCCTTGTCCAGATTGACTGCTCACGAAGACAGAACTGGAGACTTGAAAGGGAATGGGACACCAGCCTCCTGGTGGAGAAAGAGGCTACGGCAAAGGGTTGCTAACCCATGTCAGTAAAATTAGCCACTCCTCCCAGCCCAGCACCGGGGTTGTCTAGATTGTCTGCTGCTCTGAGACAGACGACAAACTACAGGAGATCCATCGGGAGTACGGCCCCCGGGCAAGTGGAAAAACAGAACAGGTGGGAATGAAACTGGCAAGGGGGCCAGATAGGATGGAAACGGAGAAGAAGGCGGTTCTATTCTGCTGACCTATTTCTCCCCTGCAGCTCTCATTGGATGCAGTGCACTAAATTCTGCTGTGGAGCATCGCTGTGTGGTTGTTAAACAGCTGTTGTATTCCACCCCAGAGGTGGCTGCATTTCAGGGGTGGGTTAAGTCACCTCATTCTGTGTCTAGAGTTTGCAATCAATTGGTTGGATACTTTGGGTGGAAGGTGCTTTATAAATATTGCTCACTGACATGCCAGTGGGGAAAGCCAGATTGTCACTGCTGGGCCTGCAGGTCTTACCCTTTATCCTCCAGGAACTCCATTCATTCCCCTGGCTCTCCTGTGTATTCGGGGTGGAAACCCTCCACGGGAGATTTATTGGCTGAACAAAAAGAGGTCCGAACTCAACTCGACAGCCTGCAGGGATCCAATGGGGTGGTGGGGAAAGCAGGAACCCACAAGGGACTGGGGTGATGGGGAGTCGCGGTGATACGGGAACAGGGACTGGGATGGGGGGACTTGGTGGGTGGGTAAGGATGCAGGGCCCTGGGGAGGCAGGGTAGACAGGGAGGGGAAAACAGGGAGCTGGAAGGAGGGCTGGAATGAAGATGGGGAAAGGGCATGAGGGGAGCATACAGGGCCCTGGGCATGGGGTGAAGGGGACAATGGGACACTCTGCCCTGGGGGGGGGAGAGGGGTGAATGGCACTGGGGGAGGGGGCATGGGGGACACACAGAACCCCGGGTATGAGGGCTGGGGTGGGCGCAGGGGGTTGTAAGGAGTCCCTGAAAGAGCGGGGGATGGGAGGGTGGCCCGGAGTGGGGACTGGAGGGACGCTGGGAGCTTGCTGTGCGTGCACTGAGCTCTGCGTACAGAGGCTGTGGCTACGTGATGTTCTGCTAACCTGGCAGGGGCACGGTGCCCTCCTCACCCCCCCCGGAGAGGTTAGACTCAGAGCCTTGGTCAGGCCCCCTATGCCCCCTTGTGGCTGTTGTTATCACTGCACCCAGCCTCATTGCAAAAGCCCAGGATTGTGGCAAGGGCCACTGCCCGCGGCCAGCTGGGCAGGCCCCTGTGATTGAAACGGGGTGGGGGAGGGGCAGTCAGGACACCTGGGTTCTATTCCCGACTCTGCCACTTTTTTTTCTTTTGTGAGCTTGGGCGAGTCACCTCGCTGAGGTGTGCCTCAGTTTCCCCATCAGTAGGATGGCAATTCAAACACTTGCTTCCCTCCCACGGGGCCGTGAGGCTCAGTGAAGCACCTGGAGATCCGTGGCAGGAGGGGCAGAGCGGAAGGAGAGTCCCCTGCCACCAGTTTAACGGAGGCTTCCTCTGGGCCCTTTCATCTCAGGGCTTCTCCCTGCCCGTGGCGTGCAAAGGGCTGGTCTGCATGTGTTCCCAGACCCGCCATGAGGGACACACATGTGGGGAGAGGAGCCTTCCCGAGCTGCCCGGCCATTGCGCTTGGCTGGGAAAGAGGCACAAGCTGTTACAGTTACAGCTTGGCCCAGCTGCCTTGGTGGTACTGCCAGTGGGCTTGGTGTGGGGGTGTCAAGAGGTCCCCCCAGATTACCTCCTGCTGGTCCTGGCTGAGGGGGGCAGGACTGCGGGGAATGGTTGAGGGAGGAGAGCTCCCCCCTCATGGCAATTAGCAACGCCAAGTCTGCCCTGCAGTACGCACCCCCGGGGGCCGTTAGCCCCTCGCATACACGGCAGCTGTGGCCAAAAGAGCGTGACTGTGAGCCTGGGAGGGGACGGCGGTGGGGGTTGGGGGGGCAGGGCAAAGGTGGTGGGCAGCTGGTTGGCTGGATGAGGCTGGTGGGCTGGCAGGGCGAGGGTGGTGGGCCGAGGGCAGCTGGCTGGCAGGGCGATGAGCTGGGGACAGTGGGCGGGCTGGGTGAAAGCGGTGGACCAGGGGCAGCTGGCCTGCAGGCTGGGCTCGAGCAGAGGTTCCCGCTCTCACTCTCACAGGATTGTTTCACTCCCCCTTTCTCCCAGAGATTCATAAACTCAGCGGTTTCGGCGCAGCCCCTACGGTCTCTCATTCCTTCCCCCACAACCGGTTCCCCTCCCTCCCCAGTTGTCGACGCCCTAGGACCATGTCTTGTGCCTTGCCTGTACGGGGGATTTGCCCTGATTCCAGCCCCTGGGGTAGCTACACTGGGGCAAACCCCTTTGCAGGCCGGCCAAGCCAGGATTTAGGCCTGCGGCGCTCCCCTGGGGTAAATACCGCTTCCTTTCTCCACAATGTGGGTTTACAGGAGGGCAGCTGCACGGGGGCTGGTCATGGATCGATGGGATCCGGGCAAATTCACCATGCAGACAAAGCCTCCCTTTCGCAAGGGCGACCTTGGACAGTAACCTGGCCAGGCGCGGGCTCTGTGCCAGCTCAGGTTCCCAGCCCCCATTTAACCCCTTGTTAACATGAAGCGAGCAGCTCAGACTGCAGGGAAGCGGCAGGACCACGGGGGCTCTGTGGGGCGCCAGCGCTTCACTCCGCCCACGCGCTATAGCTCCCGGAGCTTATGGGCATATTTTACCTTGCACATCCATAAACACTGGCTGTGCCTGCTCCGTGCGCAGAGCCATGAGTTCAAACCTCCTGCGGGGCCAGGACTGGCATCGCTGTAAACACCGTCCACGCAGCCCTAGCGGGAATCCCCCGCTAGAGAAGCACGGTCCCTAAAAGCACAGGACTGGGGAGCAGGTCTCCTGGGTTCCATTCCCGCCTCTGTCACGGTGTGGCCTTGAGCCCCTCACCCTGCCTCTGTTCTTGGGATGGATGGTACCGACTTACTTCCGGGGGTTAAACTCACCCACACTTGTAAAGAGAGATCCTTGTGCAAATGGCAGGGGGAGGACAGTTCAATGGCTAGAGCACCGGCCATGGGCATGGGAGACCTCTGTTGAGTTCCCACCCTGGCCAGCCCTTGGCTAGTCACTGAGGTCAGCAGAAGCTAGGCCCCTTTGAAGATCTGGGCCTTAGTTCCCCATCGGTAAAATGGAGATAAGGCCCCTTCTCCAGGGTTCGGTGAGGCTAAACCCGTTGCAGCTTGGGTGGAGCTCAGCTGCCAGCGATAGAAGCCCCAGCAGTCCCTGAGCTTGAGGGGGCTGAAGCATTAGAAACCAGGGTCGTTGCCCGAAAGCTGCCCCATGGTCTGACTTTGCCTTCTCTTTCACTGCAGCGTTTAAAGGCCCAGAGACGGGCAAGATCCTTTGGGCAGCTCACACTTTGCCTTAAACGGGTCTGGGGCCCGCTGCTGCCAGCCTAGCGTCAGGGCTGGGTTCAGGAGCCCTGCCCCCATCTTTTATTCCTCTTGTGCACACAGCCATGGCCCTCAAAGGCAAGACCCGCTTTTTGTCAGAGGCAGGACGGCCAAGGCACTGACAGACAAGGCTAGAGCTAGCCCAGCCTCGAGCCAGGTCTCCACCAGCTGCTCCCCCCCTCTGCAGTCTCCAAAGGGTTAAGATGGTTCGTCTCTCCCCTGGCTCTACTGGGAAACCCACCAAAAGTCAGAGCCTTTAACGGGGCATCAGGAGGAGCCATTGGCTGGCTGATTGTGTTGTAGGGCCCCTCCGCTGTGCACGGGATGCGCTCTCTGTTGCTCACTTCAAACATCTATTATTCCTGCATCTGTTTAGCGCTTCCACCTCCAACACATTTTCCCCAGCCCAAGTGTTTGAAGTAAGCTCCCAGCTACTTCAAGGGACAAAGCGGTGGTCCCTACACTCCTTGTTTGCCAGATCCATTTTGGTGCATAGTTTTGTTCCCCTGCCCCGATTGCCGATGCAAGCCATAATCAGGTCAAAGCAGCCATTCAGGTGGAGAGTGGAAAACCCACCAATCAATCAATCACCCTTCATTCCTGCTAATCATCCTTCAAAGAGCCAGGGTAGTAAGTAAAAAAAACAGAGTCCTTGTGACACCTTAGAGTCTAATGTGGCTGGACATAGCCAGCGCAGCCTGAGAGGAAGAAGCCTGCAAAGCTGGTATGAAAACCAGCTATTGCAAATCCCGCTGAGTGAGAAAGACAGGCCTGAAGACCAGCTTTGCGTAAGCTCAAAAGCTTGCCTCTCTCCCACAGAGGTCAGTCCAATAAAGTCAGTCCTTCCCCACTTTGTCTCCTATCTTGGGATGGACACGGCCACAATGCTGCATACCAGCTGCTGGTGCAATTAGGCAGGTGATTCAGGACAATGGTCCAGACTTTGAGCTCAGTAACATCTGTGTAAGTGTAGAGCGACTCAGGTGCAGAGCATCGGTGGGCTGGATGCCTTCAAACTAACAGGGAGGTAGTGACCCTTGCAACCAGCTAAAACCGCTGCAGCATGCGCCATCCTACACGGTCTTTTTCACTGACTCTTGGGGATGCAATACAAGGCCAGGAACTAAGACTGCACAGCAGGGGGGACATCTCCCAGTTTTGTCATGTCCGTAATGGCCAGCCTGTGGAGCCTTCCCGCTCTCGGAGCTACCACCTCCCGTGGCCGGGAATTGTTCAACAGCCTCCTCGGAGAGACCCCCTGCTCTAAACACTCACCCAGATGTTCTTCTAGCACCGCTTCTGGTGAGTCCCCTGATGACTCGCTGTCCTACTAACCCAGAAACCAGCTGGAAGATGCATAAGCAAGCAGGCTGCTGGGCTGAAAGACCAGAGCCCTTGCAGTGCATATGGTCATATCGGCATATGCTCATCCTTTGGGGCAGCTGAGGAGCAGTTCCTGAAAGGTACTTCGGGATCTAATTCCCCTGGGAGTTAAATAGCTTTGGGGAGCTAGGCCTAAGTCCGCAGAGGAGTACCTCTGAAATCATGTCTCTTTCCCATCAAGAGGTTATTTCGCCTCCACAGCCATGCCAGGGTTTCTCCCTCCCAGGGAGTGGCTAGCGTTTAGATGCTAGGATCCTCAGCCGGGAGACACTCGCAGAAGGGAAGGGCTCTTATAGAGATGTTTAAGGGGTGACTTGATCAGCCTGTAAGTACTTACCTGGGGAACAAATATTTCATAATGGGCTCTTCATGCTAGCAGGGAAAGGTCTCTGACATGATCTAAAGGCTGGAGGTTGAAGCCAGACAAACTCAGACAGGCAATAAGGCATAAATGTTTAACAAGAAGGATAATTAACCACTGGAACAATTTTCCAAGGTGGTGGATTCTCCTCACTGGCCATTTTTAATTTAAGATTGGATGTTTCGCTAAAAGATCTGCTCTAGGAATTTGGGAGGTTCTCTGGACCTGCATTATACAGCTCAGACTAGACCATCATCTGGTCTTGGAATCTAGGAAGCCTATTGCATACAGGGAAGGCCTGGAGCGCCCAGCAAAATCCTGCCATCAAATTCCCTCTCCGGCCTGGCCCAGCTTCTGATCAGACAAATCAAATCAACTTAAAAAAAAAAAACAAAAAACCAAAAAACAAACCAGCGATTGGGAGCCAGCTTCGTTAGAACAACTCAGCAAAATAAAATTCCGGTTTATTGTTGGACAACATTGTTTCACACATACATCAAACAGGCCAAAAAAAAAAATAAAATAAAATAAAATAAAAAACAAACAGCAACTTCATAGACAGAGAAAAAAAAAACCCTTTTATCTTTGGCCTTGCCATCTCATACAAACCCACGACTTATAGTACAGCTAAAGGACATACACAAAAAAAGTTACTGGAATGCTCGGAATAAGATTGTAAATTTTTTTTTTTTTTTTTGCATTTTTGTTTTTTTACAAGGTCGTTTTTCCTCCTTCGGGAGAATGGTTTGTTGGGACGCGGTCACACCACAAGTAAAGTCAGAGATGGGTAACGAGAGAGAGACACACTTCAAAGCCCCCCCATTTGGTCAATCCGAGATCACTTAAAAATGGCTGACCTCCTAACAATATGTACAAAAATATAAAATGTAAATAAAAAATACAAACAAATTCTCCTTTAAAGTATTTTTAAGAAAGAAAGCAGGGCCTTGAAGTTTTGGTGCTGGGGAAAGAGGGGTTCTCGCCCCACTCATGGGGGACGGGGGGGAATCTTTTCGGGCATTCGTTCCGAGTGGCGTCGGCATTGCAGGCAGGTTCGCTCTACTTGGGGAGGGTGACCGTGGCAGGGGGTTGCGACGGGACGTTGAAAGTGAACAGGTCGCGCTGGCCTTTTGTTTGTTTTGTTTTTCTCCTTATTTAAAAAAAAAAAAATTATACATATGTGCTGCCTAGTCATCTTCGTCGGTTTTCTGCTTCTTGGGATCGACGTCCTCGTCCTGGGGAAGAGCAGAGGCGTTAGGGGGCTGGGTGGGCGCCGGCGACAAGCCTGGCCAGGCGGCCCACGGGAAGTGCGGATTCCATGGTCTGCCGGGCGCTGCCCCGGGGAAATCCTGCCCGAGCCCCTTTAAGCGCGTAAGACGGTTGGAGCGCTCATCCCTTCGGGCGTGGCTATACTTGGGGTCAGCCCGGCAGCTACATGGGTAGACCGGCAAAGCCACGATTTGCAGCCTAGCCTTGTTTCAGGCAGGGGGCTCATCCCTGCCAGCCTGGCTTCTCTTTCACCCAGCACCTCCTGCTGGCATTGCTAGGGAGCTTGAGACCTGCAGGGCCACCAGCACATCGCTGGCTGGATCTGCCCAGCTCGGGCCAGCGTGGGAAGAAGCACTAGGACGTTTGTGTAGTGAATCAGGGCTTCTCAGCAATAGGGGTGTGTGTGTGTGTGTGTGTGTGTGTGTGTGTTGGAGGGCCCTTATGGGCACCATTAGGACTCTTGGAAGCTAAACTCCCCTGCACATGCCCCGTGGAGCTGGGGCCAGCAATAAGGGATTTGACATTTGCTCATAGCGGCAGGGGTTTAGGTCTCCTCTCCCTCCAGGGATAAGGAGTTAATAGCCCAATTATCTTCCTTGCCTGCCTGTGCCCCTCCATCCCACATCCCCCATCAGTGACCAGGTCCCTTTGAAACACAAGCCAGCCCCCTGCGGACCTCCTGACTCGGTCTGCGGCTCGAGCTGCGTCCACACTGCAAAATGACAGGGCTTGGCCCCCAGTGAGTGGGAATCAGGCTCTGACCCACCCACCCCCTCCCCGCCCCACAGCAGGGTGCTAGGACCTGGCTGCTTGCTGAGAGTTGAACTGACTTGTGTGTAACAGAAGAGGGGCTTAGGCTCAAATCTGAATCAGAACCCAGGCTTAACATGCGGTGTAGACATACCCCTGGATACCAAGTGAGATTTCCCCCCCCCCTCCTCGCCAGGAAGCACCTATTCACCCCCGCCCCCCCCACAGGCTCCCAGCATTTCCTTCCTTTTGGTGTCTGGCTGGAAACCAAGCGCGCGCCGAATAGTCAGAGCAGACGCCGGAGCCAAGCGTGAGGGGAGCAGGTGCAGCGTGGAAAGGGACCCAGAGTTCAGGCAAGCGCCCACCTCCCCCATGCGCAGCCTGGCTGTGTGCAGAGCCAAGCGCGCACGGGGACACACACACACACACTCCTCTCTAGCAGAGCGCTACAGCTCCCACGCTCATCAGGACTTGACAAATTGAGGACAATGCTGGGAGCTGGCTGCCCAGCCCTCTCTAATCCACCCCAGGGTTTCCCAGAGCACCCAGCGCCTCTGTTGCCAATCCCCCTCCTCTCCCAGCCCTCCGAGTAGCTGTGAGGGCTCCCGGCTAGCCGTGCTGGCTGTTCTCCTTGGTTCACAGCCCGAGGCACCCCACCTACCTCGTCATCCTCAGCTGCCCGTTTGCCTGTGGGTGCGTCGCCTTCCTCATCTTCATCGCCGTCCTCTTCCTCACCTGGGGGGGGGGGGCGGGGCAGGGAGAACAAGGAACGTGAGCCTTTGGTGGCAGCTTCACGCTGGTCCAGCCTGACGTGGAAAGGACACCGGGCGGGCAGGCGGTCGAGCAAAGCGCCCGACTAGGCAGAGACCCGCTGGAACGGGAACCTGACCCTTACGGGGACAAGCTCAGGCCTTGTCCTTCTGCTCCTCAGACGTTCAAGGGCAGTGCCAGCCCTTCGTGCACGTTGCCCAGCGCCGGGCTGCGCGGGGCCCCCCTCCAGACAGCCAGCGGCTTGCGGCGCAGATCCCCTGCAACGCCCAGAACAGCCCTCCTGCCCCCGCTGCAAGGCCTGGCACACGCCGCCCTCGGCTGGCATCAGACACCCTCGGGCTCTGGCTTGTGCAGCCAGACACTGGATCAACACGCCCGCCGTGCAGGGGTGGGACGAGAAGGGTGGGGATGATTACAAAAGATGGCAGCTGGGAATAGGAGACGGCGCCGCTATCCGACTAGTTCAAAGTCAGCTGCATCCTAGCTGAGCAGTTACCGCCTGACAGCTGCTTGGGGCCCCGATGCCCATCGCTGCAGGTTCCTGGGCTGCAAAATCGTCACCACACGGCCCTTTTCTGGGGGTGGGGGGGCCTCAGCAGAGGGGCCAAGAGCTGAGTGGGCCACCTGGACACTAGAGATGGTCCCCTCCGCATCTGGAGTGGGGCGCATTGGCAGGGGCGGGAGCCCCAGGCTTGGCCACCTCTCCCCCCACTCCTTGTGTGGATAAATAGAGCGACCAGCACCAAATTCGCTTTAAAAAAAAAAAAAAAAAAAAAGAAAAGCCTTTCCTAGCGGCTGCTCTAACTACTCCAGATTACTTCTGCTTCTCTTTGCAGCTTATTAGTCCATCTTTAATGAGTTAAGAGCGCCAGAACGCATTAGTTCTGAGTCAGAACACATTCTAATTATCAGAGCGGCCAACAAATTCTGCTGACAGGCCACAGCCTTCCAGGGAGAGAGTCAGACGTGACCCACTTTGAGCTCAAATAGGCCAGTGGATCAGAACAATGTTGTCTACGGCGCCCGAGTCCAACCGGGAGGGGCGTGAGACTCGGGAGAGGAAAGCCTGGTTGCAGACCAACCTAAGTCCTTTGCATAACGGGAGGCCCAGCTAAACTGACAGCGTTCAGGCCAGTAAGCTGGCTTTAAATGTCACCACGAGCTGCACGTATAGACAGCTGGGGATTAGGGTCATCCACCTGGCACGCCCACCCGCCTGCCCCCTGCCAGCAGACGCTCAGACCCAGCATTGCCCGAGCTTCTGGAGCTGCCAGATTAGCTGCAAGTGATGGCTCAACACTTCGCCCGCGAGCTCACGCACCGAGTTACTTGGGTGGATCACGTGACTGCAGTCAAGCTGATTGGGGGCACATTTAGCTGCCTGAGCTTCTTTCAGCAAAGCAAATGATGGGATGGGGGGGGAGGGGGCTAAGGAGGATGGAGGGGGTCTTTAAAAACAGATTTGATGACTGTGGGCTGAAGTTTAGTTCCCAATGTTTCAAACCAGCAGGAGGCAAGAGGGTCACTGGCAGCCCTTACTGGCTTTTCTCTCTCCTATGCAATGCCTAGACTGCTTGGACCAGCCCCTTAGGAACCTCCTCCACGCAGAGATTACCCGGGGTTAGGCTGGAAAGACATGACTTAACCCCTCCTCGAAGAGCGCCTCCCTCTTCCCCCTCCCCTCCCCATGCCAGGCGTTAACCATGGAGCAGGGCGCAGATGGCTCAGTGCTCCGCATCGTATCCATGCTCTTTTTTGAGGGGTGGGGGTGACGGCAGAGGGGGCTGCATCATGCTCACCACCATGGTATCTAAGCAACGCCCCACACCCGCAGCGAAGCCCAGTTCTGCAAACCACCCAGAAGTAGCAGGCAGCCCTTCACGGGTTTCGTGGAAAAGGCAGATGGCCCAGGCTCCCACGAGGCTGGGGTGAAATTCAACTTCAAGGGTTAAACCTCCATCCTGCAAGGCCGAGGCTGCCCGTGTATCTCCAGTGAGCTATCCAAGAACCAGTTCCTATACTGAGAGCGCCGTGTCCCCCTTATCCTCCCCGGGCTGCTGCCAGGAGCCCAGACTTTCCTCTATTCAAACAGGGGCTTGCTTAAAGGCCTTCAATTCCTGGACTCAAAACCCCACGCCCAGCACAACCCAAGTGTTGCCGCCCAAGATTGCGGGGGATTAACCAGGAATAGCTAATCAAAGCACTTGTTTCAGGTTGAGCTCAAGGGGCATGGCTTGCTAATAATGGTTCGCAACCTCCTCCCAGCCTTAATGGGGTATAAAAATAGATGGTGTTTTTCAGCCTAGTGGGTCTTGGACAAGGAGCTGGGAGGCTGAAAAGGGAAGCAGGTAGGGAAGTGACTGGTGGTCCACTGACGCCTGCCTGCAGGCTGGGTTACGCTAGGAAGCCAGAGGGAGGTGGGAGCTGCAAGGGGAGACATTTTGAAAAAAAGTTTAAATGAGCCATTTGCTCCTGTTCTAGCTGCAGATAAGACGCACTGCAGGAAAGAGCTAAAGGTTCATGCATCTGCTTAAGTGGAACCAATTGCTTAGCATGAATCATTAGCCTGGGAAGGGAGTATGATCGTGCGAACTGCACGAGAGTGGCATCGACCTCCTGTGCGCTCTGCTCTTCGCCTGCCTTGCAAAGGGAGACCCCCCGGAGACCTGGCTCATTCCCCGGCCAGGTCAGGCCAGTCAGACTGCGCCTTCGCCCGTCGGTGTGCCGTTTCTGCACAGCTCCTGGGACTGAGGGCAGGTTTTTCAACTGCGCGCTACGAGCTAGAGCCAGAATGGGGAGCGATCGGTCCTCAGCCTGTTAGAACCAACTCCGGGGCTGATTTCACTGGAAACCAATCCAAACCCGGGCTGGCGGATCGGGGCCGCTAGGAGGCAGGGGAGGGACAATACAAGGCTGGCTAGACCCTCAGTGGCAGCAGGCAGAGAACTGCCCCAGAGCAGCCACAAGGGGGAGATGCTGCTCCTGGCACTCGCCGGCCACGTGCAGTAACTCAAGCCTCTTGCTAAAGGGCTCCGTTTAAGGGCCGGATTTGGCTACTCTAAGATGAGAAAGCAGGGTGAAAAATTACCATCACCCTCTTCCTCCTCGTCCTCTTCTTCGCCACCTTCTTCTTCCTCTTCGTCTACTTCGTTGTCAGCCTCCTGCTCTCCATTTTCCTCGTTCTCCTTGTCAAGACAAGACACTCACTTAAAAAAAAAAAATGCATGGAGGGAAATGGCTCGCCTCCCCACCCCATTCCCACCCCTCCCCCCCCCCCCCCCCCCCCCCCCCCCCCACACACAAAGAGCCTCAGCCTGAGATCAAGCAATCTAGGAACCCATCCAGCAAGTGCAAGTTGAGGAGACAGGCCCCTGCCTGGCTCCCTCCCTCAGCTCTCGTAGCAGGTGCCCACTGGCTGACATGCAAGCTACATGTGTTTTCACTTCAAGGCTGTTCCCCGTTCCATCTACGCTTCACGCAGAAACAAAGATGAAGGACTTAAATTTTATGGTAATGTGGTGGCTGCATCTTGAGCCTCAGACAGGACTCTAAAGTCTATTGTGACATCGTGTCAGATTAAAAGGCAGCATTGTCAGTTTCCCTCTGGCAGTTTTTAGAAAAAAAAAAAAAAAAAAACAAGCAAACCCCAGATTTCCTTGTGTACAAGGCTTTTGCCACCCATCTGTTTGCCACATTTTCAAACCAAATGACGGCTTCTAGAAGGAGGCGGCACTGAAGACACGCATTCTCTGAGGGATGTAAGAGTCAGCCCAAGAGCTCCCACCACACCTCTCCTCCCCCTCCCGTACACCTGGAAATCGCCCGCGGGCTGGAGGCTTTCACTGACTCTGAAACTGTACCAGCATGTTGCTTTCACAATGGGGTTACACAGCCAAGTGCTGCTGTATGGAACGTTTCCTCCTCCCAGAGAACGTCAAAGAAGGAGTCCGCAGGAACATCAGCAAGCAAAGGGCCATCTCCCAAGGCTGGTCTAGCGATACTTACAGCATTGCCGTTGGCTGGTGCATCTCTGCCATTTTCTGTCTCTTCCACAACTTCCTTCTTCTCTTTTAGATCCTTAAAGGAACAAAAATAACCAATGAGTCACCAGGATTCCAGCCTACCGTCCTCACGGTAGGAAAGTTAAAAGGGGCAAGCGGGGGGAGAAAGGTCTGGGAGACAATTCCCCTTCACATCCCTTGCACAAGCAACTGGTTCTGGGCAGTTGTTGCAGGGGTTGGAACCGGGGGGGAAGAGAAAGAGAGAGAGAGAGAGAGAGAGAGATTTTAAGTGTGTATTACTACACTTTATTAAAGCAAAAGGTAGCTACATTTAACTTAGGAACTCCCAGGATTTTCCAAACATAAAGAGCTGGTCCCCTGCATCTGCTTTGCAGCCAAAGCATTGGCTCATTTCCCACCTTATCGTGTTCAGGGGAAACGGCTGCATTCCCACTGATAGCCCTTCGGCGTGTGCTGAATTACAGAATCAGTCACCCCAGGGTCTGCAGACTCACACAGCCACTTGCTGCCTTCACAACAGGGAAGGGTAGAGAACTGAGCCCAAATTGTTATTAGCAGAGCCTGTGGTGTCTCTCCCAACCGGCTTGCTCTTACTTGTAGTCACAGAGTGGAAACTCCAGGATAAATCTCAAGACTCTTAGTCAAACAGCAGGGAGACAGCGATTTTTTCCACATTACTCCAAGGAACATGGCGCCGTTAGGTTCAACACTGCTAGATCAGTTCAAATCCGAACCGCAAGCACAGGCAGGAGAGAGCAAGCGCCCATGTGTTTTTGCTGTTGATCACTGTCAAGATGTCATGCCAAGTCACTCGGCAAACAGGCTGAACGGATCCAACTTTTTGTTCCTGCACATGGCTAAAAAGAACACTCTGGCACCCGAGTCTGCATCATCCTCCCCTTATGTGACTGCATCAGCTGCAGCTAGATCCTGCTTGCCACAAGAGAAGTTATTACCCCTGCCAAGGAAAGTTAAGAGGCCGTTCACCAGGGTTGCAGGGCAGCCACGCAGTCTGCCTTGAACAAAGACCATGAGGTGTTGGAAACTTTTTGGCAGCTTCCTTCCTCTGCTGCAGCAGCAAACCTGGTTTTTTTGGCGGCATCTCCGCAAGCCCCCCAGCCCGGAGGGAAGCGTGTCACTTTCACTCTCAGAGTCGGTGTCACTTCCTCATGTCACCCAAGTCAGTGTCACAGCATGGCCAGCCCTGATTACTATGGCCACCTCTCTCTTTTTATTTGGATTAAAATAACCTTTGGATTATTCGGTCAACAGCACTGGCGTATTAGGACAGTGGACTACTTAAGCCTTTCAGATACCCAGGCATCTGGATAAACCAAGCAAGGATTAATAAAGTCTGACTGCATTATCCCAAGGCACCAAGCCTACGACCTAGCCCTGAACAGCTTGAAAGCACTGGGGTTAACTACACCTGTTGCTGAGACATCACCTCGTCAAGTAAATGTTCTGTTCATGGCTCACAGAAGTGCAGATCTACTTCCTCCTTCCACTAACATTTGAATCCCATGCAAATTGCAGTTTCTCTGAACTGACCCACTCCATCAGTTTTTACACTACCTCCGACCCATTGCTGGATGAGTGAGATGCTAGCATTTAACCTCACTCTTATTCACTGCCATGCCATAACTGCTTAGAGCCAGCACACAGTTTTAAACTGACCTACAAGGAAATTCTAAGATACCCCAAGTTTAACACAGAAGAAATGAAAAATAGTCCAAATTTCCAAGTCACCAGTTACTATGTTCATAATCCTTTTTGAGAAGTTATGCGTAAAACACAAGTGGTTCTTATGGCTAAGGAGGAGCAGTAATGTTATGACTAATTTTAGTTTAATAAATCCGAGGCACCAGCCATCAGTGTTCCATTTAAGATACTTTCAGTTCGATTATAATTGACTTACCAGGCCATGCTTATTTGCATAGAGACAGTGCTCTGCTAGAAATACTATGACTTTTTCCATTCCTAAGAACGAATCCAATGCAAATAGACAAATTTGTACCAGCTTTCAGATGAGGAGTCAAGGTAGCAGTATTACTTTAGTTTTAATGCTTTGATGGAGCCTTCAGTTATAGGTGTGGCAGGGCTGTCTGTCCATAAAACAGCAGTGATGTTTAGTCATAGGGAAGCCCTAGCCTCCACCTTCTCCTACTCCCAAAAAGTGAACTCGAATATTCCATTTGACATAGTAGTAACAGATACTAGAAACCATCAAAACCAACAGCATTCATAGACCATGTCATAGCTAGACCCCAGTACAGACAGATCATATAAAACAATCAGGACTGATCATTTAAAAGTGGGCTAAAAAATATGCTCCACAAACTGTGAGGGTTGGTCCAGTCCCAGGTACTTCTGGAATATTTATGTGATTTATTGCCCTGCTGCAGGGGACTCCCCTGCCCCCTTAGTTCTAGCCACACCATTCAGTCACTCAGTTTGCATGGACTCCAAGGTGCGATGCATTTTAAGGGGCTGCAATTTTCGGTAAAATCAGCAGTTTGCAAAAGAAAGTTGAACGCTCCCAGGATTCTCAGGGAACTGGCAGCTGCATTTATTTTATTTATTTATTGCCAGTCTGCTGCGACCCCCTAATCCCACCTGCAACCCCCCAGTGCTCCGAGTCAGCCAATGGGGCTCACTCTGGCTTCAAAGGGCCAGGCTGCGGGCTGCAGCAACCCTCCCGCCAGCAGGGGGCGCCGGCTCCTCAGCGCCACGCGCCCTGCCCCATTTCAAACCGCGCGCCACTCTCCGCGCCTTCTGATTGGCCCAGCGCCGGCGCGCCGGCCCCGCCCTTCGCGTCTTGCCGGGAACTGTAGTCTCCGCGGGGCCCTCCGGCCCAAGGCCGCCCGCGGGGAGAGAACTCCAACTCCCATGGGGCCCCGCGCGGGCGGAGCGCGCAGAGGCGGCAGCACGTGGTGATGAGCGAGCTGTTGCGAAGCTGGGCGGTGCCGAGCCGCGCAGGAGGAGCCACCGCCCGGGAGCCGAGGCGGCAGCTCTGGGACCCCTCCCCCCACCCGGCGGAATAAATCTTCAGTGTCTTGTTTATTTCAGTGTCCCGACGTGAAGCGGGCGGGACCCGCGCCCTTGGTGTGCTCCCCCGCCGGACCCCCACGGGGATGGGGGCGGGGTCCTGCTGGCCGGGGCCGCCGTCACCACGGGGGCGGGAGGGAGGGAGCTGGACTCAACGCCCCACCCGGACTGGGGAAGGTGCAAAGCGCCGCCACCCCCCCTCCAGAGCCGGCTCCCTGCAAGGTTTGGGGGTGCATCGCCCGAGCCTGCCTCCCCCGGGCAGTAGGGGCAGCTCGCACAGCGGGGGCGACACCGGTCTAACCCCCCCCCCGCACCCAAGTGCACTCCTGCGGGGGAAGCGTAGGGGGCTGCTACACAAATCGGGGGGGGCGCAGGAGGGGAAGTTCCCCCTCCCCCAAAGGGCAGGGGAAGGTTAATTAGATTCTCACCCCCCCCCCGCCCCCAGATCCCTCCGAAACAGGCTGCTGGAGGGGGAGGGCGAGCGAGGGAGCAAAGACACCCCCCTGCATCCGCTGGGCGGGACCCCCTGGCCCGCGGCTGGGACCCGAGCGAGCCAAAGTTCAGCGGGGGAGGGCAGAAGGGAAACGGGGGGGGGCGGGAAGAGCCCCGCAGGCCGGGGGCTGGGGTCCGGGGACTCTCGAATCGCAGAAGCGGGAAAACAGAAGTGAAAACGAAATTTGCAAGCCGGATTCTGGGCTGCTGAGTCCGGTGGCTGGTCGGCGCTGAGCCCCGCAGCCCGTAACCGGCTGTAGCGCCCGTCGGGGGCGGGGGGGCGCTGACCTATTCCCCAGCCCCGGTGGGGGTAGGGCGGCGGGCGGAACACCTTGAAACCCAGAGCAATGCCCAGAGCAGAGCGGCGTCCTCCCCACACTTCCCTGCCGGGGGGCAGAGGAAACCCCCCCCCGCGCCCGATGGGGCTGGAGGATCCAACCATGGCCGCAACTCCCCCCCCCCCAGCAGTGATCGGCCCGGAGCGCGGGGAGAAGCCGCGACCCCGCAAGGAAAGCGGGGCTGGTACCGCGTGGGGTGACCCTCGCTACATTGTATCCACCGCTCGCTACGCTGTATCCAAGCCCGGCCACTTCGGACGCTGCCAGTCGGGGCCGGAGGTTCTCCCCCCCCCCCCCCCAAGCTGTGGCTGGAAGTTTCACCCCCCCCCGGGACTCCCACCCACTCACACGCGTGGGCTCCCTGACAATCTCCCCTCGCTCGAGCCGTGTTCTGTCCTGAGGCTTCACCTCCGTGCAGGGGGCAGGGGATGGGACACCCGCTGCTCGCCAGCTCCCCCCGCCACGGGGGAGCCCAGCTCAGAGGGCAAACGCCAGCGGGGAAAGGGGGACAAAGCGCAAGCGATATTAAGCTTCCGATTAAAACAGTGCGGGGTCCCTCCCTTCGCCTCCCTCCTTTTGCCCCACAAGGTTAATCGGTCTTTAACTGGAGTTAAAAACGCTGCAGCCTGATGGGGATCTTAACCCGCTTAAAAAGAAAAAAAAAAGGGGGGGGGAGAGAAACCCGGCTCCGTCCTCAGCTGGGGAGCCAGGCTGACACTGAAAGTGGCGGGGCTTGGGGAAGGGGGGGGATCCGGGCAGGTATCTGGGGCTGCGATCCCCGAGAGGGAAAGCCACGCTATTTCGCCGGCCCGGCGTGCTCGCTTCCTGGCATCATTAAACAAAGAACCCGCGCAGATCACCACAAACATTCGCAGTCAAATCCAAGCGTTTCCCATCAAAGTCAAGGCTCGCCCCCCCGCCGGCCATCCAACGAAATCGCTTCCGATTATTCGCCTCCGCCAAGTTGTAAAGTTATTTCCGTGCAATTAAAGTGATCGGGCTGTTTGTTTGTTTGGGTGATGGTTTGTTTTTTTTTAAATGCCCAACCCAGCCGAACCCACCAACAAACGCTTCATTTCAAAAGCAAGGGGGCTGCGATCAATCCCCCTTAAAAAGTGGGTGTTTCGTGCCGGATCCGTTCCCACCACTTTCCAGGCAGGTTATTTCCCCTCTCTAGGGCAGGGGGACTAAAGTGGGATCCAAGTTTGATGGAGGGGGGCTGTCAAGCTGCGAGGAGATTTGAATGGAGAGAGAGAGATTCCCAGACAGGCAACATCAGCCCAATGCCTCCTTGAAACACACACAGCAAAACCCCTCCAGCGTAAGACTTTACAAAACTGCCCCCCCCCCCAAAAAGCCACTCTAGGTTTGCAACATTTACGAGACAAATCACGCTCCCTTCCCCCACTCCTCGTAGAGAAAAACAAACAAACCATAGCAGGTTCCCCCCCCCCCGCAAGACAAAACGGTACTTGGGGGGCCACACAAAGTAAAAAAAAAAAATACATAGAGCGGAAAAAACGGGGGCGGGGGCGCGGAGGAGAGCTGGGTCTGGAGCCTCACCTTGGTGGAGATCTCGGAACTGGTGTCCACGGCTGTGTCTGACATGATGCGCGGGGAGCGGGGTATAGAAAATATTTCTGCTATAAAAATAAGCAAAGTGCAGGTCCGGCGGCCGGAGGAGCGGAGCAGGGCAGGAACAATGCAAAGATGGCTTTGGACAGAGCCAGTGGAGAACTCACGCGGCGCCACTAGCTTTAATATAGATTAGTGGGCGGCGCGCTCACTCCCCTGCGCAATTCCCATTGGCCAGGCGGAGGGGAGATGGGCCCGGTCATTGGTCGGGGGGCGAACAATGGGCAAGGCTGCTTAAAGCGGCAGAGCCCCCCCATGGGTGCAATGAGTTTGCGCCCGGCCTCAGCATGCGGAGCGCTGCGAGAGGCAGCAAAGCGCGGCAACGGCATGGCTGCTCCTTTCCCTCCCTCCCTCCCTCCGCAGGGAAGTCGCTCCGCATGCCGCGTGCAAAACGCAGAGCCCTGGGTTGCATTGTTAGCGCTGAGCCGAGGCTGGAAGGGAACAGAGGCACTAAGCCGGAGGAGAAACCTACCCCCCCCCCCCCGCCCCAGTCTCCGCCTGCGTCTCTCTTCTGCAGCCGCGGTGCCGCCGCCGACTTCAGCAAGTCTCCGCTGCCATGAGAGCAGCGACCCGCACTGTGTAAGGGGAGGGGGAATTTTAAAAGTTGATGCAAAAGAAATCCGCTTCTACATTAATTGCCCCCCCCCCTTTGCAAAGAGCCGCTGCGCGTTTTAAACGCGTGCAAGCGGCGGGGGAGGGGAGGGGGGAGTTATTCCGCCTTTCGCTGATTAAAACCCAAGAGCCGCGTTCGTCCCTATGAAAAACCTCACACGGGGCTGGGACTTTCCAACTCACGGGAGAGGAGGTCGGGGTTTCAATCCACGATCGAATAAGCGATCCCTCCCCACTCCACACGCTCCCTTTCTCTCAGTGCTGATTGAACCTTTTACGATCCAGCCCCACCATTCACAAAACCTCCCCCCCTTCCTAAAAAAACCCAGGAAATTACAGTTTAAAAAAAACAGATCCGATTTCCCCCCAATTTCACACTTTTTTTGGGGGGGGGAAGGGGAGGATCCAGCATCTTTCCCACCTGGGTATCAAGGCTCTCATCCCGCATTAGCCTTGTAAATCTCATTTTAAACCCAAAACTCAGTTTTCCCGAAAGCAAGAAATTTGCACAAATTAATCGGTTAAGAATAATTAAAAAAACAAAACAAAACAAAACAAAACAAAAAACCAACCCACCTGCATCGAGGATTTTTCCCCCTTTTGCTAGAGCCCTACCACTTCCCCCCCCCGTAACTATGCAAATGGGGTGCAAAGGGGAGAGAGAGAGAGACCCCCCCGCCTTAATATCATACAATGGAATAAATCAAAATAGGATTTTTTTTGCATTTTTTTTAAAAGCCACATTGCAATTTTTGTTTGAACCCCCCCCCCCCTTTTTTTTTTCCTCTCTTTTTTTGCGCAATTCCCCACGTTTTGCACGAAGCTGCGTCTGTGTCACACGCCCCGGCCCCGGCCGCATCCCAGCTGGGCCGGGTGCAGTCGGACCGGCAGAAAGTCCCGTTTCAAGCTGCAATTGAGTTCAATGGAGGCAGCTGGGCAGGGAAACGGGGGGGGGGAAGGAACGTGCCACACTCAAGATGGCGCCCGGAGCCCTTCATGGGGCAACCATTCGGCTTTCCCTCCCAGCCAGGGGCTCTAGAAGGCCGGATCTGGCCGAGCCGCCACCGCAGCACCTTCATAAGGCAATTCCCGGTGCCCAGCGCAGGAATGGGGCGATGGGAGCGGGCGGAGGAGCAGCCCCGGGCGGAGCAGCCCTTCTGCCACACTCAACATGGCCGTTGGGCCGGAGCAGTGCCTGTCCTCGGAAGGCGGGATATAGGACCCAGGCGACGCGGATTGGCCAGCAGCCCCGAGCGAACGCTGTGTTGACGCTTTGCGGCCTCTTATTGGGCGACGCTCCTGTCAGCCTTTGATAGAGTGGTTGCGAAAACACGGATACAAGATCGCAGTAGCAGTGTGGAATGGACTCAGCGGCCACTGGGCTGTACAGAGAAGAGGGGAAAGGAACCAGGCAGCCCTGTTAATGGAGTTTTTTGCTGCTAGCCCGTTACAAAGGATGAATCGTTCAGCGCAGGGGGCCGGGCTTGCTGACTTCTCGAGGTCCCATCCGGCCCTGCATTTCTATGATTCCTGCTGTGTTTATTTTTGGATGGTTATTCATTCTGATTTGCTGCGATTAGACCCTGACGCTCATCTCTGCCCGAACTTCAGCAAAGCTGTTTAAGAAGAGAAAAAATGGCATGGAATTTTTTAGCACTTTTTACGACCGGTATTTTTTTGCTCCCCCAGTTTCCTTGTCTCTGTTAAATTTGCCAAAGAAGCTATTTTAACATGGATTTTAGGCTTTCCGATATACCCATCCCACACAACAGCCAACTTCAAAACTATGTTTTAAGTTTAAATATTTCAACAACTCACTTTGAATTTTGGACTGGAAAAGAGCTTCTGTTTCAGGGGAACATTCCCCAAATGCAGTAGCTCTGTTGATGACCTGAGTCCTGACTGCAGGTTCACAACAAGATGCAAACGTGCCCCAGATTCCTAGCATCTTCGCCTCTAGCTGGAAATGTTGTGCTCATCTCCACTTTGCCTTATTGTGCCCGTGGGACTTGAATGTTCAACATTGGGGTTAGGTGCGACAGACTGTTAAAATAGGGTGGGCAAATGATCCCCTGTGGTGTTCAGCCCACAACAGCATGGTTGTCTCACCTTGAATAAGGAGGTGACCTTAGAGAAGGCAGCATGGTCTAGTGGGCAGGGCGCTGGACTAGGGGTCAGGAGACCTGGATTCTCTTTTAAGCTCCGTTACTGTTGTGTGACCTAGTGCAGTGGTTCTCAACCAGGGGTCTGAGACTGCTGGGGGGGCGCAATCAGGTTTCAGGGGGGCTGCCAAACAGGGCTGGCATTAGATTTAATGGGGCCCAGGGCAGAAGGCCGAAGCCACACCACATGGGGCTGAAGACTGGGGCCCTGAGCCCTGCCACCCGGGCCTGAAGATGAAGCCGGAGCAACTCAGCTTTGCGGGGCCCCCTGTGGCGTGGGGCCATGGGCAATTGCCCTGCTTGTTACCCCCTAATGCCAGTTTTGACTTTTATATGCAGAAAACCAGTTGTTGTGGCACAGGGGGGCCGTGGAGTTTTTATAGCCTGTTGGGGGGGTCTCAGAAAGGAAAAGGTTGAGGACCCCCTGCCGTAGTGTATACGTCACCTCTCTGTGCCTCTGCTCGGTTTCCCCACTCGCACCTTGTCTGTGCGCTCCGAGGCAGGGACTCCGTCGCTGTGTGTACGTACGGTGTCTCACCCAATGGCACCGTGCTCTCAGCCTCGAGGGGTGACTGTCATACAAACAGTTAATTATGCGTAGCCTGCTCAGACAACAGATCCCAGAATGTGATGCTCCCTATTGATCTGAGCAGAGGATGGTGCAAAGTGTGACCACTCGGACCGGGAGCACTGCAGAGCAGGTGTAGTTATCTCTACACGTTGGATTTAGATGGCGCAGCGCATACAAGGATCTGTGGTCTCTGCAGGCTGCCCCTCTTACGTTCCAAGAGGAGTGGTCGGTTCCGATCATGGCAGTGAACTGTGGTTTTGGGGTTGTAGCGGGTGGTCAGTGCAGCTGGGATTTTGAGCGCAGTAGCAAAGCCCGGAGATTGCCTCTGGGGATTCTCCAAATACTCCTAGGAAAATAACGCTCCTTTGCTGAACTTCACGTTAACATTTCACGCGTGTCTCCTTCTCCGGCAGGGGAGGCTCTTTCAGGGCGAGACATCTATGTCTGTAGAACACTTTGAGATATATATATATAGAGAGAGAGAGAGGAGAGATTAAAATCGAAACTTTGAATATTTGGGAAGGAAAAATATGAAATTGCAAATGACATTCCCACCAGGACACTTTTAAAATAACCCCGCGTGGGACTGATGACTAAAACAAAGGCCACCTTAGAACAAGCCAAGCGAGAAACCCACCTGTGTTTCACGTCGGTTAGTTACAGTCGTCCAACTCAGTGGGATGACCTGACCCATGTGTGTCAGAGAGAAACAGACGGAGCTTGACATTTTATGCCTCAGCAGTCCAAAGAGGAACAACAACAACAAAACTGTTGCCTGTAAAAGACAGCTGCTCTTTTACTGCTTCCCCACCCCTCTATCTAGCCTGCGCCAGGAGAGGCGAGTGACAGAGAGGAATGAGGATGCTGGTGAGAGGGGGTAGGAGTGCGTGCAAAGGAGGGGGAGCTTCAAAACCGAAGTTTATAGGGCTGAACTTTGCTTGGAACTGCTGAGCGACGGCTGGGCTGCTCTTCCGTGGTAGGCGATAAATTTGGCAAATTAATTAAGGAGGCAAAAGAGGCAGTAGGAGTTTCACCTCCTCTTCAGCAAAGGGTGGTGTGTGTGTGGGGGAGGAGGGAGCGTTTCACTGGCTCAGCAAGTTGGCCTCTCTCTAATCCTCTGCAAAGATCCTGCTGCTAGAGCGATTTATTCCATGGCAATGAGCTGCTTCTAGTAGGAAATTCTCATTACGCTCTTTGGAGCAGCCGGGGCGGAGCGACTGTCACTCAGCGGCTCTGGAAAACAGAGGGATGAGCCTTGAGCATCCCCGGGCTCCCGTTACCGTTTCTAGGTCAGCCCCGTGGGGTAGGACTCGAAGCCAGCAGAGGTGACATTCTGGCCATGCGGGAGGGGCGTCCTATGGGTGTCCGGGCTCTGCTTTGCTTCTCTTCGGAGTGTTGGCCCGGGTTGTAAAAGGAAGCCTGCGGGGGGTGGGTTATGGGTGGGAGGTTCAATGCAAAAATCAATCTGGAACACGCACTGAACTGATTCCATTGCCCTGAATGTGCTGAACGGAACATGTAAAACAATGGAATTATTTCCATGGTGATGGGGAGGGGGGGAAGCAAACCCAGGTGTTTAAAAATAGCCTAGCGAAGGTAACGGAGCAATGGAGTAATCCACCCACATTCTTTGTTTCAATTCTTGAATGGCGAACGGCTCTAGAGCGACTAGTCTGATAATGGTGGAGAATGACTGGCTGGCAATCGGGGATGGAGCCTTTCACCTCTAGATCACCAGTTCGCATCCAGGCCAGGTTAGGAGGGGCCATCTCTCACACCCAGTAAGGGTGACCTCTGAAACGAACGGATGGCTTCCAGCCTGGAGTCCACTTCCCACTGCTACATGGCGCAGCCTCAGCAGAGGGGTGAAGGAACGGTGGGCCCCTATCAGGGTGGATTTGATTTAAATCACAAGTCAGGAAGACTCGATTTAATCATGGATTTCTACATAAAAGGGCATTCTTGTTGGTTTTTATAACCTTAATACATATTCTTCACAACTCAAAGATAGATGAGACCCAAACTGGGTCTCTTTTACGGCCTGCTGCCATTATAGGTTTTCCCTTCTAGTGAGAGAATGGTATGGTAGATCTCAGATCAATGAAGGCTACACTCAGAAAGACTTCAAGACTTCTGGAATATGCTGCTCAAACAGTTTCACTTTTGTTTCTACTGCCTGTCCCTCCCTTCTCACGTCTATCTCCAGACTTCTTCTCCTTGTCCAGATCTATTCCGCCCCCAGCAATCTTCTATCCATTGAACTTTTTGAAACTTTGCACTTTTAGAGAGACGTAAGGGATTGACTCTGTATACACAACTTTGCAGAGGGACAATAGGGTTGAGGTCTGTTATTTCTCATCTCTATTTATTTATTTTATTCTGTTAACAAGCATGTTATCTCTGGAGACACAAATCCACAGTTTGAGAACTGCAAAACTAAGCATCTCTGATGGTATCTTCTAGATTTAGCACTGAGTAGATAGAAAGATTAACCTAAATAATCTGTACAGAAGCCTCTGGAACCTCATAAGATTGGGTCCCTAATCCATGAACTATTGGAACTCATTTACAAACTTTTCTTAAACATTACATGAATATATTGTTTCATACTACAGAATTAGAATTTATAATCCCTATTCCATGATGAGATATCTTTGAGCTATAATGTATCTTCATTAAAACTATCTTTAGATAGGTTTTTTTCCTCAAAAAGCATTTTATCAAAAAATCTGATTTAAATAAAAAAATCCGATTTTTTTTAAACAATTTTTAAAAAAATCATTGATTTTTATCCACCCTGGCCCCTGTTTCTGGCCCCAGGTGGCATCCCCTCCAGGGCAACTCTGAGATGTGCTGGTGGCCTGCTCCCCATCCTGCAGGCAGAGAGAAGCTCTCATTCCTTGAGGATCTCAGTTTGGCTCCTTCCACCAGCGCTCACAGTGTAAACAGAAACCAAGGGTGATGGGCAGGCAAGTGTCAATTCCCTATAAGTACTGCAAGCCCCAAGAAGGGGCTCTGCATTCTCCAGTCACCAGCCGTGTTCCTACACGCACTCTAGGTCAGTGGTTTTCAAACATTTTTTTCTGGGGACCCAGTTGAAGAAAATTATTGATGCCCGCGACCTGACAGAGCTGGGGATGAGGAGTTTGGGGTGTGAGAGGGGCTCAGGGCTGGGGCAGAGGGGTGAGGGCTGTGGGGTGGGGCCGGGAATGAGGGGTTCAGGGTGTGGGAGGGGGCTCTGGGATAGGGCAGGGAGTTGGGGTGCGGGAGGGGGTCAGGTCCTGGGCTGGGGGTGCAGGCTCTTGGGTGGGGCTGGGAATGAGGGGTTTGAGGTGCAGGAAGGGGCTCCAGGTTTCGGGGGGACTCAGGGCTGGGGCAGGGGATTGGGGCACAGGGTTGGGGCGCGGGCTTACCTCGGGCAGCTCCCAGGCAGCGGTGCAGCAGGGGTGCTAAGGCAGACTGCACTGCACCCCAGAAGCGGCCAGCAGCAGGTCTGGCTCCTAGGCGAAGGCGTGCAAGCGGCTCCACGTGGCTCTTGCCCACAGGCACCGGCCCCCCCCCCAGCTCCCATTGGTTGGGAACCAGCCAATGGGAGTGTGGAGCTGGTGCTCGGGGCAGGGGCAGCACGCAGAGCCCCATGGGCCCCCCCGCCTAGGAGACGGACCTGCTGCTGGCCACTTCTGGGGCACAGTGCGCTGTCAGATCAGCTAGTGACTAGCCTGCCTCAGCCAGGCACACCACCGACGGGACTTTTAATGGCCCGGTCGCCGGTGCTGACCAGAGCTGCCGTGACACAGTGCCTTACCTTCTGCGACCCGGTACTGGTTGTGACCTGCAGTTTGAAAACCACTGCTCTAGGTAGAACTACTATCCGCTGGGTTACAAAGCCGTCATTATGAGTCCCTGAAACGTCTCAGCCCAGTGGAAATCCAGCTTGTCGGTATTAAAATTAATACTTGCGTCAGTGTGCAGATACCAGAGATGCTCTCCTCTTCCCAGCGACGTCACAGACACGCTGGTAGCCTCCTGCTTTGCAGAAAGCCCTGTGATGCCCAAATCAGCACACGGCCCTCTTCTACTAACGTTCCCCAATCTCAACTGCCTGAGAGCTCTCAAAACAGAAGCACTGTGAGAAGAACTTTATCCAGAGAAAACTATCTGCTTGGCTCAGTCACTGGGTCAGGGGCTCCAAAGCATTTACCTCCAGTGGACAGAAGTCGGCATCTGGAAAGCCACCGCTCAGAACTGGCCTCCTGGATGGCAGTCTTAGCAGAGATGCCAGGGAGACTGAGCTGCCCTCTAGGAGGAGCTGGAAGGGGGACGTTTGTACGCTGACCACCATCTTGACTGACACACCAGGCACTGAACTGAGGACCTCCAGAGCCACAGGCATGAATCTCTACAGCGCAAGAGCTGTAACAGAGTCACATCCCCTGTGGATCTGCATGGGGTGGGAGGGTGCAATACACAGCGGCCAGTGGATTACACATGAAGAGCCATTATTCCCTCTGCTATGCCTGTTCTGCGGCTGGAGAGGTGGTTTTATTTCCCAGGGCTGTCGTTCCAGTACCTTTCACCAGGACTAAACTGACACACACGCTCAACAAAAATATTAAAGGATGGGAGGTTACAGTCTCTCTCCTCCCAGGCTCTCACACATCAGCTGTCACAACACCCTCGCAGATTTTACAAGTCACCCATCTTGTGGCAGTCTGGTGACATGTCCAAAAAGCATAAGATGCCCTCTGCGGACAGTGGCCCCAGGAGCCAGTAGGTCAGAGCGACCATAAACGTCTGCATTACGATTGAAGTTGTTCCATTTTATGCCCCATTATTCAAGGTTGGCATTTTGTGTGGAAAGCCTCCAGTTTTGCCCCGTTTGAGTGTCCATGTTCACAACCATTTCAGATCCTGAACTGGGTTGTCGTGCCAAGACGAGGTGGGTTCCGTATTCGTTGTAAATGACCCATGGCTGCGATGCCAATCTGGTGACGAACCCCCGTGTGAGAGCTGGAGGGATTGGCGAGTATAGAACCCAAATAGCACAAGCTGGAGACTTGAGATTGGAGTTGCGGGTGGCATAGGCGCCGACTCCGTGGGTGCGCCGGGGCTGGAGCACCCACGAGGAAAAATTAGTGGGTGCTCTGCACCCACTGGCAGCCAAGCTCCCCTCCCCGCCCCCCGGCCTCACCTCACCTCCGCCTCCTCCCCTGCGCGCACCGCGTCCCTGCTCCTCTGCCAACCTCCCAGCACTTGCCGCCACAAAACAGCTGTTTTGTGGCGTAACAAGCTCCAGGAGGGAGGTGGGAGAAGCGGGAACGTGGCGCACTCAGGGGAGGAGGTGAGGAAGAGGCGGGGCTGGGGCCGGGATTTGGGGAAGGAATCCAATAGGGCAGTGGCGGATTAAAGATTTTGCCGCCCCTAGGCCCTGAAATAATTGCCGCCACCCTCCCTGCCAGTGCTTGTGCGTGAAACAGCTTCGCGAAGGAGGCTGGAAGAGGGGGGAACGCGGCACGCTCAGGAGAGGAGGCGGGGCCGGGGTGGGGATTTGGGGGAGGGGACCAATAGGGGCAGGGGGGAAAGTTCCCGCCCCCAAAGGGCAGGGAGGGGGCAGAGAATGGGGGCAGAGAAGGGGTGGAGTTGGGGCGGGGCCAGGGGCGGAGGGTGCGAACCGACACCGGGGGAAGCAGCCTCTGGCTGCTATTATAAATTTGCCGCCCCTGCAAATTTGCTGGCCCAGGCCTTGTCAGCCTAGGCATTAATACATCGCTGCAATAGGGGCAGGGAGGGGGGTGGCGTTGGGGCGGGGACTTTGGGGAAGGGGTTGGAATGGGGGCGAGGCAGGGGCAGGACGGGGCGGGGCAGGGGTGGAGTCGCGGGGGGGAGGTCGAGCACCCACCGGCGCTAGCAGAAATTGGCGCCTATGACCTTGGCCGACTCCTCCTCCATTTGCTAGAATGCCTTGGGAAACCTGTCAGGGCTCTGTACTAGAAGAAGAAGGTCATCGGCATAGTCAAGGTCTGAGAGCGAGAGATCACTGGTCTTAATGCCCATGGACCTGACGGAATGCTGCATTGTGAAATCCGCTGCCCGACCCAAGAGCGCAGGGGCCCAGCCCCAGCCCTTCCTGACACCAGATACTGATTTAAAAGGTGCCAACATCTGATTCCCAAGAGGTACACGGGCAGTGGTTCCGTTACGCAGCTCGCCAGTCAAGTCCAGCAGAGTGGCTGGGACACCTACATCCTTTTAAGGCCTTTCATAGCGTGACTCGGTCAACGGACTCAAACGCAGCCTTGCGATTGACATGCGCCACGTGCAGGGGCTTCTTGAACGCGCGGTGTATCTCCGAAAACGAGCGGAGGGCCAAAATGGCGTCTAACGTGGACCTGTTCCTCATAAAGCCCGACCGTTGTGGGCAACTCTTCCGATGCAGCAGGGGCTCCAAACGTGCCAGCAGAACATGCCCAAACACCTACCCTGGCATGGACAACTAGGTGATCAGCTCGTAGCTTCTACATTCCAATGTAAGCGATGGGGAAACTGAGGCACACGACAGGGCAGTGATGTACGGAAGGTGACACAGCAAGTAAATGGCAGTGCTGGGAATCAGGCCCAGGTCTCCTGAGCCTTAGGTCTCAAGCTGTTTCCATTTGACCTAGCTGACTGGCTGATGAACGTTATGAGCAGTGTTCTTACTGGGTGATAGGGCCAGGGCTTGGAACTCTTTAATCACATCTCCGCACACCAGCACCGGCTTTCCCATTTCCCCGGAAGTTCTCGACCCCTGATCCGCCCCAGGCCCTGCCCCCACTCCACCCCTTCCCCCAAGGCCCCACTCCTGCCCCGCCCTTTCCTGCCCCTGCCGGCCCCTTCCTGCCGCGTTCTGCCCCTTCCCCCGAGTGTGCCCACCCTCGCTCCGCCTCCTTCCCCCAGTGCCTCCTGCATGCCACTGAACAGCTGATCCATGGTGGGCGAGAGACGCTGGCGGGGGGCGGGAGAGGGGGGAGCTGATTGGTGGGGCTGGGTGCTGAGCACTCACTATTTTCCCCATAGGAGCTCCAGTCCCGGAGCACCCACGGAGTCGGCACCTATGTCTCCGCATGCCGTATCAATATGCCCACGAGCGGGAAAACGAGTCTGACTAATTATCTAAGACGTTTAATTATTTAATTAATATTCACACTTGACAGTCTTTTAGAACGTGTGGGAACTCCAGGCCTGGGGCAGCAGTTCAAACACCGTCATTGGAAAGATATGGATCCGTTCTTCCCTGAACTATTTTCCTGCGAAACGGTGCCTCATTTGAAAGAAGTTTTCCTTTCCTTTTCCCTTTGCACACAACCAGAGCCCCATATAATTACAATGGGATGCTCCAGGGCATGTGTTGTTTATTGTGTAACAATGACACACCCGCAATGCTCCAGCCTCCTGCTTCACAACTTGCTTCAGCGTGTTGTTATTACAACATAGCGCGAGTCCCATCGTGCCTCATGGCTTTAGCTTGGAAGTGCAGAGGGTGGCAAGATTGGGCACAAGGGGTAAGAAAAGGGCCCAAATAGCCTTTGTTAATTTGAACAATGATCATTTGATATACATTCAATGTGCACAGAAACACCTAGTGTAGCTAGGAGCTCCCTCTCTACAAGGTACCTGTTTAATGCCATATCTGGTTTTTCTGTGGCTCCCATCACCATGGTGTTTGGGCACCTCACAGACTGATGAAATCATCCTCCTCACGCCCCTCTGAAGCAGTTGGCTCCATTTCGCAGATGGGGAAACTGAGGCACAAAGGGGGTTAAACGACTTGCCCACGGTCACACAGGAAGTGTATTGCAGAGATAGAAATAGAAGCCACCTCTCTCTGTTCAATGCTGTCATCCCAAAGCCATCAGCATTACACCACCTTACGCCGGGTATCTCTCGGTGATAGAAGTTGCAATGAATGTAGGGAGCGTGTGAGCAGGAGCACTGCCCACTGCTGGAGTGCCACGTGTTCAAATGTGTATTTTATGTCACCCTCTACTGGCTGCAACCAATAGAAGATACATGTCCTAAAATTTATCTACACATGCCTGTTAGCTCCAGTAGTAAGGGACCACACGTTTGGAGCAGAAGGTCATATGCAAGGATAGCACTCAGGACTGAACGCCATGTGGCTGTAGGCAGTTCAGTAATTGAGGGCCCCAAAGTCCTACAGAATTGCCACGAGGACCACTTGAGAACCCCAAATGCACAAATAAACACATTTTTCTGATGTGCTACCAGCACGTCTCACCTCTCCCCTGAATAACCGAACACACTTGGCATCACCCTAGCACAGGGGTTCTACCGGGCGTGGTCTGGCTTCTGTGACATACTGGAGGACTCCTGTACGATTCAGCCATCCACCAGAAGGCATATCATATACAGTGATAAGTTAACCCAAGTGTGACGCACTGGGGCCCATGCAAATTTTGAAATGCCAGCAGTAGACCTTGAAAGCAAACTGGACCTCACCAAGTGATCCACATCCAAGTTAAAGGAGCAGTGCAGATATGAGTCCCACCCACTCTTTCATGGCTGGAGCTGTAACATGGGACTTCCTAGGGGCCTGCACAGAGCATTAAGGGGGAAGAGAATGGTCTTCAGAGCTCCATGTGGGACATTAAGAACATGGTGCATGAAAGACATCTACCAGGAGGCAGGGCCACTAGAAGACATGACTGGTGGAGGGAGGAGGCCATCAAGAGAAAGACAGTGTTGAGGAAGAGATATTCCAGTCCAATCACTTTTCAAGGCTGCACTATAGCGCGTCTTTCCGCATTAGACATGTTTTTCTTTTCAGTATTTAATCTGCCTTTTATATTGTTGCCTAAAATAGAGTAAATATTTTATTCCACTTCAGCTGGATTAAACTACAGCTGGTTGACTTTTTTTTTTTTTTTTTTTAAGAAAAAGTTTTCAGCAATGAAAAATACACTTTAAAAAAGAATGAAAAATTGTTGATTTTGTCAACAATTCTTGCTGTCTGCAAATAAAGGCGGATGTTTATTACTGTTTATTTGTATTATTGACATTTTTAATCTCCCAAAACCTGCAATTCCAGCAAATGAGTAATTTCGATAAGCATCAATAGTTCCCACAACATTTGTTTTAAAAAACTGCAAAAAAACTGGCTCAGTTTGGAGCCTCTGAAATGACAAAAAAAATTTAACATTTTTCTGAAAACTAGTTTTTTCATTTCCCCCCAACCTGCTCCAGATGAAACATTTGAAAGTGTTTGAGGCTGGGGAGAAAAGCCTTTCCAGCGACAGAGGTCATGAAAATATAATTTGGAAGATTTCTCACCCTGGATCCATGTTTAGTGATCAACACAACACAGAGCTTGTTAATAGACAGATGGAGAACATCCAGTAACAATAATAATAATGAATAATAAATAATACACACCAGACACTCACGTGGTGTTGCTATCCAGCTGATAAACTACACAAGCTGTTCAGGCCAGGGATTGTAACATCGTGTTTGGGGCCAGTGTCGAGAAAGCAATACAAAGAATGATGATTAATAGTTTAGCATGCACCTTTGACTGCCTCACCTGCACTCTGCCCATCAATTCGTCTCTGCTGGCCCTATTTCTAGCATTCCAAACCTCCCCGTAGCTTCAAGCAAACAGAGAACTCGTGCCTGCTTTCCTCACCAAACATGGGATTTTGCACAGCTATAATATGCAGGTTGGACCGCTTCCCTTCACTGGAAGAGCTGGCAAATGCTTGGGCCCTCCCATGTAAGATTCATTTTGTGCAAACACAACACTTCCATTGGTGATCTTGCAACACACTCCCTGCAGATGCTGCTGCCAGAGAAACTCAACCTCACAAACGCCCGCGCAAAGCAGAGGCGAAAGGAGCCCAGCAGTGACCACAGCAAATACCAAATGCAAACTCAGATTTGTGGCAGTTTGTTGGTTCTGTTTGGCCAGCTCCAGTAATTACCACAGATGTGAGAGATGAACAGAAACAAGCAGGCTGGGTTCTCCTTCTACTCATACCTATTTTATGCTGGCAAGACTTCAGTGAAGATATTCTGGATTTGCAGAGACATAAGAGGGGAATCCAGCTCCTAGTCCAGTCTCTGGGGGCAGGATTGTTCTCGAGTCCGGCACAATTTTCCCCCGCTGTTTGGCCCAGTGCATTTTTAACTAATATGGCTTATATCATTTCACCGCTTCAAATCTTCTAAGAAGCTGTCCCTTCTCTCCCCACAGCCAGGGATAATGCCTGATTGTTGATAGTCGGGAGGCACAATTTAAAGGTTCTGGTGGTTTGCAGCAGCGTTCAGGGCAGGGCATATAAACCCTGGCAGAAATCTGGTGGGGGGGGGCACGTGACCCCACATGACACCCGCCCCCTCGCGTCACCTCTGCCCGCAGCCAATAATCAGCCTAAACTTTTCCCTTTCTTGATTTCTTCCCACCACTTGTAGTTACACTTTACACCCGAAACAATTCATCCCCTTCCTTGCTGTTAACATGCTTTGAGTATTTGCAGAGTACCATCATGTCCTCACCTTGTCATCAGCTGGTCACTTGGCCAAGCTCTGGTAGGCCCTGGTCCTGCAAATATTTACCTGCATGCTTAAAATTAAGAATGTGCATAAGCCTTTGCAGGATTGGGGCTTCAACGGAGGGCGTTTGAAATTCAGCAGAAGCTGGGCACCTAGCTCCTTTAGACTTATTTGAAAATCCTTAGTCTCATCTCATAATTCAGTCTCTCCAGCTCCTTGTTCGTTACCGTCACTCTTCTCTTAATCAGCCCCTCTGGTTTGTCAATATCCCTCTGCTAAGGAGGCCCTGGTCCAGGAGTGCTCCCTCTCTTTCTGGAGATAGGTAGTTAGTAGATAAAGTGCCAGTAGATGGCGCTGAAGAATATGCAGCATAGATCCTGGGGTTGTAACACCATAAAACTTGTGCAAATGGCTTCTCCGGCTGCAGTTTGCCCCAGCTTTTCTCCAGGCCGCATACAGTGTGCTAGATGCAATCCGACTGACAACAGTGTTAAGCCGAGAGAGAGCTCCATCACCTGCCTGTTGCATGACGTGGTGCTTCAGTGCAGCTGCCTCCTCCCACTGCAGGCGCACGTTGCATTTGCTGTCCATGGTCACCCATGGGTCCCTTTCAGCCATTGCTGCTTTCCAGGACCCGTCAGCCCACCACATTTCAGCTGATTACTGGTGAAGATGCAGACCTACCATTTACCACTTCGACTGTTATTTCTGACACTTACCATAATTCCTGACCACATAAGAATGGCCAGACAGGGTCAGACCAATGGTCCATCTAGCTCAGTATCCTGTCTTCCGACAACGGCCTGTGCTAGATGCTTCAGAGGGAATGAATAGAACAGGGCAATTTATTGAGTGATCCATCCCTTACCTTCCAGTTCCAGCTTCTGGCAGTCAGAGGCTTAAGGACACCCAGACTATGGGGCTGTGTTCCTGACCATCTTGGCTAATACATGTCGATGGACCTGTCCTTCAGGAACTTATCTAGTTCTTTTTTGGATCTAGTTATGCTTTTGGCCTTCACAACATCCCCTGGCAACGAGTTCCACAGGCTGACTGGGCATTGTGTGACAAAGTAGTCCCTTATGTTTGTTTTAAGCCTGCTACCTATTAATTTCATTGGATGACTCCGAGTTCTTGTGTTATATGAAGGGGGTAAATAACTCTTCTCTATTCACTTTCTCCACATCGTTCATGATTTCACAGACCTCTATCATATCCCCCATTAGTCGTCTCTTTCCTAAGGTAAAGAGTTCCAGTCTTTTTAATCTCTCCTTGTATGGAAGCTGTTCCATAGCCATAATCATCTTTCTTGCCCTTCTCTGTACTGTTTCCAATTCTAATTTATCTTGTTTGAGATGGGGTGACCAGAACTGCACGCAATATTCAAGGTGTGGATGTACCATTAATTTATACAGTGGCACCATGATGTTTTCTAGCTTATCATTCCTTTCCGAATGGTTCCTAACATTCTGTTAGCATTTTTGCCTGCTGCTGTGCATTGAGCAGATATTTTCAGAGAACTATCCACAGTGACTCCCAGATCTCTTTCTTGAGTGGTAACAGCTAATTTAGACCCCTTCATTTTGTATGTACAGTTGGGATTATGTTTTCCCATGTGCATTACTTTGCATTTATCAACACTGAATTTCATCTGCCATGTTGTTTTGTAAGATCCCTTTGTAATTCTCTGCAGTCAGTTTAGGACTTAACTATTTTGAGTAATTTTGTATTGTCTGGAAATTTTGCCACCTCACTGTTTACCCCTTTCTTATGAATATGTTGAACAGCACTGGTCCCAGTACAGATCCCTGGGGAAACCTACTATTTACCTCTCTCCATTGTGAAAACTATGTAATCTTACCCTTTGTTTCCTATCTTTTAACTTTAATCCATGAGAGGACCTTCCCTTTTATCCCATGACTGCCTACTTTTCTTAAGAGCCTTTGATGAGGGACCTTGTCAAAGGCTTTCTGAAAATCTAAATACACTGTATCCACTGGATCCCCCTTGTCCACATTTGTTCACCCCCTCAAAGAATTCTAATAGAGTAGTGAGGCCTGATTTACCTTTACAAAAGCCGTGTTGACTCTTCCCCAATACATCATGTTCATCTCTGTGTCTGATAATTCTGTTCTTTACTATAGTTCTAATCAGTTTGCCTGGTACTGAAGTTTTGCTTATTGGCCTGTAATTGCCAGGATCACCTCTGGAGCCTTTTTTAAAAAAATCAGCGTTACATTATCTACCCTCCAGTCACCTGGTACAGAAGTTCATTTAAGCAGTAGGTTGCATACCGCAGTTAGTAGTTTTGCAATTTTACAATTGAGTTCCTTCAGAACTCTTGGGTGAATCCCATCTGGGCCTGGGGACTTATTACTGTTTATCAGTTTGTTCCAAAATCTCCTCTACTGACATCTCAGTCTGGGGCAGTTTCTCAGATGTCTCACCTAAAAAGAATGGCTCGGGTGTGGGAATCTCCCTCACATCCTCTGCAGTGATAACTGATGCAAAGAATTCATTTAGCTTCTCCGTAAAGGCCTTGTCTTCCTTGACTTGATTTAGTATCTCAATCGTCCAGTAACCCCACTGTTTGTTTGGCCGGCTTCCTGCTTCTGATGTACATAAAAAACTTTTTGCTGTTAGTTTTTGTATCTTTTGCTAGTTCCTCTTCAAATTCTTTTTTGGGCAGCCTAATTATACTTTTATGCTTGATTTGCCAGAGTTTATGCTCCTTTCTATTTTCCTCAGTAGGATTTGACTTCCAATTTGTAAAGGATGTCTCTTTGTCTCTAACTGCCTCTTTTATTTCGTTGTTTAGCCATGGTGGCATATTTTTGGTCCTCTTGCTGCTTATTTTTATTTGGGGTATACATTTAAATTGAGCCTCTCTTATGATGTTTTAAAAAGAATTTCCATGCAGCTTGCAGGCATTTCACTCTTGTGACTGTTTCTTTTAATTTCCGTTTAACTTGCCTCCTCATTTATATGTAGTTTCCTTTTTTGAAGTTAAATGCTACAGTGGTGGGTTTCTTTGGTATTTTCCCCCTACAACGATGTTAAATTTAGTTACATTATGGTTGCTATTACCAAGCGGTTCATTCTTGGACCAGATCCTGTGCGTCACCTAGGACTAAATCAAGAATTGCCTCTCCCCTTGTGGGTTCCAGGACTAGCTGCTCCAAAAAGCAGTCATTAATGGTGTCTAGAAATTTTATCTCTGCATCCCATCCTGAGGTGACGTACCCAGTCAATAGGGAGGTAGTGTTTCGGTTTCGTAGCCTCTCTAATCAGCCTGAGTATTTCACAGTCACTGTCACCGTCCTGGCCAGGTGGTCAGTAGCATATTCCTACCACTATACTCCTATTATTCAAGCATGGAATTTCTATCCATAGAGACCCTATGGTGCAGTTTGGTACACAGAATAGAGAACCATCACAAACAACATTTAAGCGGTTATATCGGTAAATAGCAAGGTTGTAAGGGTGCTGAATGTATTAGCTGTGCTTTTACAAGCTAGTTCACTTTGTCATTTTTTCATTTAAGAAGGTAATAAACAAGCTGCCCTGACTTAACACCAGTCCCTGTGACACCAAGCCCTTCCCTCCACAACTCAGTGCTTTGCTGTTTCTTACTACCTTGAATTTACATCCTTTGAGCCAGTGTTCCGTCCATGCCCCAGTATTTACACCCAAGCTGGTCTGAATTAATTGTCAGAGTAAGGTTGTATGAAATACTGTACCAAATTCTTTACTAGGCTCCAAATATACTACCCTCTCATATTTTAAAAATTCTATACAAAAAAAGCAAACCAAAAAATAACCATCTCACCAGATTTATAAAACCCTGGCCATTCATTGCATGTTTCTATTATTCTCTAGATGTCTGGCAATTTTTCTCTCGTGGTATTTCCTCCATTATTTATCAGGGTCAGAATTCAGATTTATAAGACAGTAATTACCAGGATCACTTTGCTTGGCTTGCTTGAAAGCTGGTACCACATTTGCTTCCCTTTGATCTCTTCCCGCCATGCAATCTAGCATGATTTTTCAGAAATGACTGTCACTTTCATGCGTTAATTCCCCTAGTCCCTGCCCCGACAAAGCACTTCAGCATGTCATGTGCTTGACTTTAATGTGAGTAGGTCCACGGAAGTCAATGGGACTGTTCTCATGGCTGATGTTAAGCATGTGTTCACATGCCTTACTGGATCGGGGCCCCAGCCCTGCAGGGTGCAAAGCGCCCAGGCTAGTGGATTTGTAGCTCTTTGGTTTTCCAATAAGTTCTTTCCCAAAAGCTCTATTAATTAGGGTTGTAAGAGATGCTGTTGAAGGGATCATCATAGCCTAGATCAGCTTCAGGAGATTAATCCCGGTATGTTAAAGAGTTCAATAAATATCTACTCCCTAATAATACGTGCCTGAAACAAGCATTCCCAGAAGAAATATTCCCTGTCTCCATTTCACACTCTACTGTGATGCTGGTACATCTTAGCTGGGGCTGCCAGTTTCCCCAGGCATCTGGAGGGCACAGTCCAGGGCCCAGGGAAAGCAGCGCAAAGTCTGAATGCATGACAGAGATGGGACTTGCACAGCTGCTGGGAGGCAAGTATATTGGCTGCTGGGCTGCTCCCTGTTGTTGAGGGCTGGGGGGGGGGGAGGGGGGGCTGGTTCTGGCTCTTTCCCCCCCCATCCCATACAGGAACTAGTGCAGCAATTGCTAGTCTGAGTGCATGACTGGTCCTTCATTCCTCAGCCCTGCTTCTGGGGCACCTGCAGGAGGCCAAAGCCGAGAGGTACCTCCCACTCTGCTAGTATCTAGGTGGGCTCCCTCATAAGGTCACAATCTCTGCACTGTGTGCTGCTATAGTGCATTCCACTCTCATTATCTAAGTAACCCCTGTGACATCCCCAGGAAGCAGGTTAGGGGTGCATAGGAAATCACTGAAATTGCAGCTACCTCTGGGGTGGAGCACAGTGGCTGTTTACCAGAACCCAGCACCCACACACAGCAGGGAAGAATTCCAGAAGCAGCCAAAAGGGCAGGGGGCATGTAGGCACGTGCATGCAATGAGCAGAGATGGAACGGTAACAACAGAGAGCACGAGGGAGTGATGGGGACCCTGAATACAGAGCTTAACACCTTGTCACTGACACAATTTGCAGTGAAATTGAGCTCAGTCAAACCACGGTGAACTCTCAGGGCCATGAATCCTCCAGGATGAAACTGACTCTAGTGCAAAGGTCTGACTCAAGGCTTATGTCCATTACACCCCAGTGTAGACTTACAGGCATGGCTCTGGTGGGACATAACCGGTGCACGGGCCTTTGCACAGGGGACAGTTTCACCACCCTGCACCAAGTCTCACTGAGGCTGCAGACGGTGCCCTAAAGCACCGCTGCCACCTCTGCTCGCTTCTCGGCCAGCCGCCATCTCGACAGGGCCCTCTTGGGTTAATGCACTGGGGTGGGGGGAATGGAGAGCAAGTTCGGGCTTTATTGGAAATAAAAATGGTTTGATTCTCACCCACCCAAGAACAGGAAAAGAAACATGGTGGGAACCCTCCGGCTAACGCACAATAATAATGAAATACAAAGAACTGTACAACCAAGCCTGATCCAAAGCCCAAGAGTCACTGGAAAGACTTGTATCGACTGTGGTAGGCTTTGGATCTGGGTCTAAAATTTCAGGGACTGGTGTAATACAGATACAAAAATAACAACAAGTAATTCATTAATAATCCTTAATCCCACCTTGCAAAGGGAAGGATCCAACTGAAAGCTGAGTGGGTAGCGAGTTTATCCGGTATCCGGCTCTGGTGAACAGTGGTGCAGTCACTTCGAATCCCTCCGTGAAACGAGACACTCGAGTAATCATTTGCTTCTTATGGCTACGATCTGCGGTGGAGCCAGGTTCATTTTTGCAGCCCTCCAGTGCTGAGGAGCCCTAGGCAGGTAACCCCATCAGTTAACTGCCTGCCCAGTTTTTAGCATCTCTGTAAGAAACCGTGGTACTGATCATTTCCCCAGACAATCAGCTGTGCACACTGGCATCCCCGCTCTGCTCTCTAACCTAGCAGACAAAAGCCGACTAAGATCCAGTGGCTGGCAGCAAGTAAGATGCACATTTTTAACAGCAAGGGGAACTAGCCATTGGGACAAGTTACCATGGGGCGTGGGAGCTTCTCCGGTGCTTGGAGGGAAACTAAGCATTGGGAAAACCTACTTGAGGGACATGGTAGTTTCTTCCATCGCTTGGTGACTTTAAATCCAGATTGGACGCCTCTTTCTAAAAGACACACTCGTGCTCAACCACGAGGAGTTGGGCTGGAGGCAGGGATCACTGGCTGAGGTCCCCTGGCCTGTGTTACGCTGGAAGCCAGAACAGATTGTCGTAACAGTCCCTTCTGGCTGTAAGATCAGTGAGCAGAACCCCTCTTCTCCCTGTAAAAAAGCATCAACCGATCAGTTCTTAAAAGGCTTCACCGCACTAGAAGAAATCACTGATTCACTTAGTCCTGCATCCTGCCTCTGGAAGTAGCTAGTACCCGATGATACAGACGAAGGTGGTGGGGGGGAACCCATAATGCACCAGGACCATTGCCCCATACTATATGTGGTAGGGTAGGGTTAGGGGAGAAAGCAGGATTCCTTCCTCAGCCCCACAGGTGATCAGTATAAATGCCTGAAGTGGTGAGGGGTTGTTTTTTTATACCCATGTGCTAAGCTGTTTTGTAGCTTGCTCTGTACTGTTTGACAGCTGCCACATTTCACATTTCAGAGGTGGCTGCATCTCACTGATGAAGTGACGTCTGTATAGAGTGTAATGAACTGGCTACTATATATGTGCACAAGGCCCTCTATCGGAGAGAATCAGAACTGCTCAACTGTGTGTCATGGGTCCCATACTGCTAACTATTAATGGAGATTCTCCTTTAGCTCAAGTGGATGGGACCTGTGGTTTTGGAGAGGAATATCCGAATTCTAATCCAGCTGCCTCTATAAACTTCTCACCGGCCCCATCGTGCAGCATAGTAATAACTAGGATCTTTCAAGAGGACAAGCACTAGAGAAATGCAAGACACTGTATAAACAAGAGAGACCATCCTTTTAAAACATGTGGCTGAAAATGTTATTAGAAGTCAGACCATCCACTCCCATTTCAAAATCGCTCCAGAAAATCTGTTTTTGAGACCTCTTGCAGCAGTGAGTTCCAAAGGTTGACTTTACAGTGAGGCAGCTCCTGTGTGAATCGCTCTAGCTACAGTGACATTGGTTTTGGTTGTCTGTGCCCCTAGAACTATGGAAGCGCAGTGCAGGTAGCAACTCTCCCATGACCCCTGTTCACCTCCACGTATCACTTCTCTTCTTTCCAGATCTTTTTTTCTCTCTTCTCCCACTCAAGCCCGCTCCACAAAGGCCTGGAGGCTGCAATCACTGACTGAGGCCTTGCCTAGGCTGGGATTTAAATTGTGCTCTTAGCCCACATTGGCCCACACAGGCTAACTAACACATGTCAACACACTGCCTCGTCTACACTAGCATTAAAATGTGTCAGCTAACACATGCTAGCGACACACCTTTAATTCCTAGTCCAGACCAGCCTCCTCTGTAGGCTGTGAACTTTCCTCTCTCCCTCCTCCCAACGCGCCTTCCCTGTTCACTGCTTCTCAGAGCCAGCTCTTCCAAGGGGCTCAGCACGCACTATCGGGGGCCAGATTTTCCAGAGATCTCAACGTTTTGGGTGCTGCGCTCATCCGAAAAGCTGGCTAGAGGGGTCATGGTGCGAGCTTCTGGGGGCTGAGCACTTCGAAAAGTCAGAACTTATTAAGGGGCCTCCCCTGGGCGCTGGTATCGTTTGAAAATCTGGCCCCTCATTGCGGGAGCTGAGCCCTGGGGAATCCAGCCCTGATTGCAGGTGCTGAGCCCCGGGGAACCTGGTGCCAAATGCGGGTGCTGAGCCCTGGAGAACCCAGCCCCGATTGTGGGTGCTGAGCCCAGGGGAATCCAGCCCTGATTGCGGGTGCTGAGCCCTGGAGAACCCAGCCCCGATTGTGGGTGCTGAGCCCAGGGGAATCCAGCCCTGATTGCGGGAGCTGAGCCCTGGGGAATCCAGCCCCGATTGCGGGTGCTGAGCCCAGGGGAATCCAGCCCTGATTGCGGGAGCTGAGCCCTGGGGAATCCAGCCCCGATTGTGGGTGCTGAGCCCAGGGGAATCCAGCCCTGATTGCGGGTGCTGAGCCCTGGAGAACCCAGCCCCGATTGTGGGTGCTGAGCCCAGGGGAATCCAGCCCTGATTGCGGGTGCTGAGCCCTGGAGAACCCAGCCCCGATTGTGGGTGCTGAGCCCTCGGGAATCCAGCCCGATTGCGGGTGCTGAGCCCAGGGGAATCCAGCCCCGATTGTGGGTACTTAGCATTGGATACTCTGGCCTCACAGGTTTAATAACTCCTGGGAATGAACATTGCCTCTTTCTCCAGGGTTTGATTTCCTGGCCAAAATTCACCCTTGGAGTAGCAGATGGGTATTGCTACACGCACCAATATTCGCTCAGCCTTTCACCAGATGCCCTCGGCTGTGGCTACAGCTTCGAGCCCTTTGTGCGACTTCCACCCTCCTCTGACTTTTGCAGATAAATCACTGAGCAGGCAGCAGCAGCCTCTGGGTTTCGGCTCCCAGGACACTTTCAAACACAGTCTAAATAGCCAAGAGTGATCAAGTGCACTGTGGACCGGCCATTTATCGGCTCACCAACTGGGGAGCCCTCATCTCCTGCTGGTGACGAATAACCCAGCCACCCCGGACAGACATATGAGATCTATTCCATGGGTTCAGTAGATCCACACCATACTCTCTATTTATACCACATACAGGATAATCAGATCACCCCTGGCCCTCCAGCCAACCACAAGCCCTGGCCAGCACTGCAAACCAGGCGCCAAACTCTGCTCCAGAGTCAATCCAGAGTCACGCCGTTGCCTCCAACGCGGTCGCTGCAGATTGAAGCTGGGCGAACTGAGATCTGAATGTGGCCACAGGACTTTATATACTGCATTTGTGGATGTTCCTAAGCTCCGCCCATAGCGATGACATCATTGTTTCCATAGTAGCTAATGTACTTGAGATGGAGGGGGGAAAAACACACACACACACACTAAAAACAGACCGATGAGTAATGTGGTGGTTCTGGGCTCAGAGCTGTAAAATTCTGTAGCACCCCGAAGTGCACCTCCTTCTCCCGCGGTGTACAAACAGTGTGTAGCAAGGGCGTGTGTGCATGGATCAGATGCATCATGGAGTGTATGTATGTGTGTCTGTATCGTGGCTGTGTCTGAGGAGGATCATGGTGTACTGTGGTGTGTGGGGGGGTCATATGTATCATGGGGGGTGTGCGTGTGTGTGTGTATATGAGGAGCATGGTGCATTGTGGCGTGTGTGTGTATGGTGGGGGTGTATAAATCATGGGCTATGTGTGGATTGTGGTGGGGTGTGTTTGTGTGTGTGTTGGTGTGATCCCTGCTGGGTGGAGATGTTCGGTTTCAGGTGGCCCCAGACAGCTGGGTCAGCAGCCCCGCGGCAGGACAGCACTTGACAGTTGTACACATTGGATCCTCTAAAGCGACTGGCAGTAAAAGGCAGTAAAACGGCCCAGCGTGGTGCATGCTAGGGAGGCTGCTTTGGCCTGTACTGCTTGGACCTTTCCTTGCCCAACCCAGCAAGGCTCAGAGGAGAAGCCACAATGAAGCAGGAAGAAGAGGACGAGGATTGGCTATAATATTTTGTGCATTAATTACACGTTGCAAACACTGAGTGACTGATCCCCACAACACACTGGACTCAAGATCATTAACTCTGCTCCATGGGGATGGGGGGAGGGGAACTGAGGCACACAGCGGGGGAGCAACTTGTGCAAGGTCTCCCAGTGCATTGGTGTCAGAACGCTGGTGTTCCTGGCTCCCTGTGTTCAAAGCATGGGGCTGTACCTCCCACCCCCACTGCTGTCTGTCATCCCAGACCCATCACTGTGGGATGCAGTGCCTGTAGTTGCTGTGCACTGCTAGCAATAGTGAGCTCCACCCTCATGCTCCAAGGTGCTGGCTGCTCACTGCAGGGGTCAGGAAGGGATTTTTCTTCACTTGCAGCATCACATGCTGCTGGGCCAGATACAGTCCGTGGGGCTGGACCTTCACTGACTAATGATCTGCTCCTGTACATCAGGCCCTGTGTGAAGGAGATGGACATCAAGGGGTGGGCCCGTGAGCCTCACTGCCATGTAGCTCCGTCCTCCTGGCCTGTCTGCTTCTGCCTCTCTTGCTATAACTCAGTATTTCCCTGACTCTGTGTTGCAACTTACACAATAACTGCTGAGCGAAGGATTTTCCCCGTCAGCTGCTATCTTCCCCTGGCACACATGGGAACAGATTCTACGGGAGATTAATGATGCGCAGCACAAGATGGGGTCAGACCTGTGCTCCATCGCCTCTTCCCACCTCACACCTCCTCCCTGGCCCCATCTGCTCCCCTGCATCTCCTCCCCAGCAGCCCGGCCCCATCCTCTCTCATGCACTGAACAGCGTCCCCATCCTGCAGAGATGCTGGGGGCTGCGGACAGTCTCAAGTGGGGGAAGGCCTGGAAAGAGCAGAGGCAGCTGAAACACGCTCCGAAGCCTGGATCTTCTTCCAGGTGCTACCCAGATTGCGGCCGCAGCAGAGCAACTGAGGACAGACCTCATCCACAGGGCCCAGGGACTGCGCGCAGGGGAGGGGTGACAGGTCCGTGTGTGGAGCTACCCGATTCATCCACCGCCCAACAACCCTGGGCCGATCAGGGTGGGGGTGGGAGGGTCACAGCCATGCAGGAGCGGGGCCCGGGTGTGTCACCGTCACAGACACAAGCACGTCACGAGGCGGGGAGGGGGGGACCCTCATCCGTCAGCTCCACACGGACAGGCCTCTGCCACCGGGGCTCAGAGGAGCGGCCGTGGGTCCCGCGCCATCCCAACGGGCTCGCCACTAGAGGGCAGCCTCCCGCACACAAAGCCAGGCCCTTGCCCGAGAACAGGGTGACCTGGAGCGTTCTGCTGAGCCTGCCAGGCAGCCTCTCGAGGGGCCGGTGCTGGGCGAGCAGAGCACCCCCTGTGTGACTGCGAGCACCCGGCAGGGCCTGCGTCTGGCTCGTGTTGGTTTCATTGACGTTCAGCCCGGCTGGTCGCCTGGGCTCCTCTGAGATCTCTGCTGCCCAGGGAACAGTAACCGCACCACGGGCACCTGGCCAGGCAGGCTTTTCTCCCGTCGTGTCTGCGCCGGGCCAGCCGGCCCCTGGAGGAAAGTGCTCCGGCTTCGCAGGACAGGCTCTCTCGTTCCCTTTCAGGGGCTCTTTGTTTTCCCGGGGCTGGGCTCTTTCTGAGCGCCCCTCCCGGGGGCTTCACGCTGCATTACTGCCCCGGCCCGCTGCATTGTCTGCGCCACACAGAGAGGAGTGGGACGGGCGCTGCCGCTGGGGTGAAAGTGACAAAGTCTAGACGCTGCTAAGTGGGGGGAGGGAGAACCCTCCCCAACCGCGCAGCTGGGAACCCCCAGGCCCTTTTTGGTCTTGCCTGAATTTAGTGTTTATGAAAGCGAACGGTTACAAGTGCTGGCTAGAGCGGGGCACCGTGCAGGGAGGGGCAGTGCCAGCTTCCCACGCTCTTCCCTGCTCGTGGTCCTCAATCCAGACCCTCAGCCCCCTGCTAGTCCAGTCCTGGACTCTCCACGCATACAGCTCTCTCCATGCCTCTCAATCCTGACCCCCAACCCCGCTGCTCTCGAGAATATCCTGCCATGTGCACTGGAGGGTCCGGTGGATGCAGGAAGTGCCTCCTTGCTCATCCCTCGCCCCCAGAACTAGGGTGACCAGACAGCAAATGTGAAAAATCGGGACGGGGGTGGGGGGTAATAGGAGCCTATGTAAGAAAAAGACCCCAAAATCAGGACTGTCCCGATAAAATCGGGACATCTGGTCACCCCACCCAGAACAGACCCAGCCGGGCTCTGCAGCTATTGAGGAGTATGGAGATTTGCCATCCCCGCATCAGCTCCAGTTGTCTCCTTGCCCTGGCCACCGGTCTGCTCCCCTCTCCCCTTCCTGGCTCACTTCAGAGCACCCCAGATGGCTGCCGGCGCCTCTCACCGGCTGAAATCAAAGGCACCCAGGGCTAGAGTCGCAAGCGGGACTTAGGCGCCTAACTCCAACATTTAGGCACCAGTGGCATTCACAGAATCGGTGCTCAGCTGCTGCTCAGCCCAGCAGGTGCCCCCGTTTCCCTCAGTCAAGCCCCCCAGGCAGTTACATTGCTTGACATCACCAAGCTCATGCCTGAGCCCCAGCAGATTCGCAAAGGCGGTGTTCCCCCCCCGTCTTGCCTGCGGGGCCCAATCCAGTAGGTGTGCTCTGAGCATGCCTAACGCACACAGAGCCAGCCAGGGGAGGTTGTGTCCCCTTCCCCCTTGTCCCCACTATCCCCGTGTCTTGGGCGCTCCCGTGGGAGTCCAGTCCCTGCTCCAAACCAGGCCAAATGGGTCTCCCGCCCGCCATGGGAGGGCTGCAGACACTGGGTTACTGGGCGTAAGGGTGGCCCCTCCTTGCTTCCCTGTCCTCTCAGCACCAGCCGCCCTTTCCTGCTCTCCGCCCTGGAGACAGAGATCTCCTCTGCTCGCCTCTCCCAGCCCAGCCCCGTCCACCGCTAGCAGCCCGGTGTTGACCCCTCCAGCCCATTGGGACCGCCCATCCGCAGGCGGTAAGCGACCTGCTTCTAGGCTAAGGCCACAGGCTTCCTCCTCCACCTGTCCTAAGTGGGCTCCTGGTGGTTGCAGGCCCTCCAGGAGCAGGTGACTCCAGCACTCTCCTCTCTCTCTGTTCCCACCAGCCCCGGGCTCACGCCTTCCGCATGCCTCTTCCCCGCATGCAGCTGCCAGGCTCTGTCCTCCTCTCTTTGTCGTCTGCCTCTGGGATGTCCCACTGGTCCCGTGATCACAACAGCTCTGCCTCCCCCCAGGCCCTCTCTCTTACTCCCTCGGCTCGGGCTCTTGGCCTGTCTGGACCCCGGTAGCTCGTGGCCGCAGCACGGAATTCTTCAATGACTCCTGACCCTGTTCCAATCCCTTCTCTCATGGCCATTCGCCCTGCCCCTGCTCCCCGAGCCAGAGATCTTGGGGTCACCTCCTCCGAGCAGGGGCAGAATTCCCCCATGGCCTCGATCTCGTCTGAGCTCAGATCCTTATTCACAGCCCTTATTCACTCCCTGCCGTTACCCACCCTGGTTCAGGAGGCCTGGACCGCGGCACCCTGGCTCATCTCTGGTTCCAGGAGCTGGAGCGTAGGCCCCTGTCCTCCACTGCCATCGTCCTCTCCAACGCCTTGTACACTTGGGAACTACCCGGAAGGCTTTCCCCCGCAGCCTACTCACTAGTGCCATAGGGAATGCCCGTCTAGATCTGATCCAGGGCCCATGTAGCCCAGCATCTTGTCTCTGACGCTAGCCAGCATCACCTGCTTCAGAGGAAGGGGCCCCACAGGAGGCAGTTATGGGGCAACTTGCCCCCAGGGGGCATTTCTTCCTCCCTCTAATAGTCAGAGGGTGGCTTACGCCCTGAAAAGCTCTCTGACCTTGGTCTCTGTTCCCTGCCCAGGACTCTGCACAGAGGGGGTCACTAAAGCCATGGCAAATATTTGCACTGACCCTGAGACCTACTCAAAGAGCCCTCGGGGTCAGGCTCCCGAAGTTATGGCTGAGGTGCTTGGCAGCTGGGAAGCCAGCAAACCTCACTCCTCACAGCCCCCAGCTGACCCTCCAAAGGAGGCTTGGGGCTTGCTGGTGGGGGAGGAGAAGGCAGCTGGGGGACATGACGCTCCCCCGTTTGTTCAATTCAAACCACCAGGTGAATCTGTGGGGGTTGGGAGGTGCTCACATCCTGTGGTGATGGGTGTGGTATGGAAACTTGGCTGGATGGGTGACAGGAAAAAGAGAGAGAGAGACACTTCCCCTCCTTCAGTGCCACCACAAAACCTTCCTCTCCTCCCTAGCGCACAGCAGACGGGGTGTATGCAGCACCTTGCAAGACTGCAGGGATGCCATGAACGAGCACATGGCTTAGCGGGCACAATCCCTAGCCACTGAACCCCACAGGAGCCTCCCAGCTGCTGGCACTGGCTGTTTGTGGGCTGCTCCCTGCATGGTCCCTAGAGCGGAGACTTTACCATAACAAGACCCACGTGTCTCCCCCCCGGGGCGAGGATGGGACAGACGTTAGTCACATCGCTCGGTGCACGGCTGGAAGGAGCTGAGTGATGGGGGTGGTATAAGAACTCACGGCGAATAGCCACCGATGCCACCAGCGACAAACTCAACCAGTCAGCTTCGTGGCGATGTGCTGCTCTCTCTGATGCACCAACGCCAGGACCATCGCCCCACCCAGCACTCCCCAGGGGATGTCTACACTGCGGCTGGGAGCGAGCCTCCTGGACCAGGCAGGCAGGCTTGAGGTCGCGGTGCTCAAGCTAACAGGCCAAAAAGAGCAGTGTGGACGTGGAGCTTGGGCTCTGAAGCCTAGCGGGTCGGGCGGGCTCCCACTAGCACGAGTCTGTCTCCCTGGGCTGCCAGGCTGGCTCCCAACTGCAGTGCGGACACACCCTACGCGGTCACCGTGAGGTATAAACACGTGTCCGGAAACACCCTGCGAGCCACTAAAACAACGCGACCGAAGCGGGGGGAGGGATAGCTCAGTGGTTTGAGCATTGGCCTGCTAAACCCAGGGTTGTGAGTTCAATCCTTGAGGGGGCCATTTAGGGATCTGGGGCAAAAATTGGGGATTGGTCCTGCTTTGAGCAGGGGGCTGGACTAGATGACCTCCTGAGGTCCCGTCCAACCCTGAGATTCTATGATTCACTTGTTCTCTTTTCACTTTGACCCTGGCTCAGCCCAAGCGGTCACAGAACAGGTGAAATCAGTGGTGAAGAAGCTAGGTACCATTTAAACTGGCTCCCAAGGCAGGACCGTAACCCCGCATACGCTCTTCTAGTGCTTTGCCTGGCCTGGTTTGACGGGCCTTCCACCACCCAGTGCTCAGCGTTGCTGGGACACTCTGGGGGCAGGGATGTTATTCACCCTCTGGCCATTGAAGATGTTAACACTGAAGTCTGGAGGGAGATGGGTGTATTAAAGCTGCAGTGATAGATGGAGAAAGAAACCAAATGCAAATGGCACTGGTGTTGTCTAGGTCTGTATTTGGCCCTCTCTGTGCTGGGTAAGGGGAGATCGGGACAGATGCTGTCATTAAGCTTGGTTTCATTCAGCTGTTTGCTTGCTCGGCCATTGGGGCTGCAATCGGTTCTCTGGCGGAGGGGACAGCAGTGACCTCCTTGTCATTACACTGGTTCCCTTCTGCCTTCCGCCTCTTCTGCTGGGTCTTCCAGGGCTTGTCTGGTTGTGCAGTTCTTGCCAGGCCCAGCTCCTTGTGCTGCTCCACGTTAAATAAATCACTGGCGGCTACCCAGAGAGCCGCAGTAATTGCAGGATAATTCCCAGGGAGCCCCAGGTAATTCACTTGAAGCAAAGCAGAGTGGAGGAAAACAACATTAATAGCCATTACCCAGGCTTCGATAGGACCATCTGATCGCCCTGCAGATGCACTGTGCTTTGGGCAGCGTGTCCATTAGGGCCCCCTGACAGAAGGGGGTGCTCTCGAGCCACAGCTGTAGCTCAGTTTTCAGTCTCCTGCCCACCAGCTGGATGCAGGTCACGCCGGTCCTGAGCAGGCCTCCTGCAGAAGGTGCACAGTTCCATCTAGCAGCCAGGCAGGAGCAGACTGGAGCTCCTCGGCACTCCTCCCAGGCTCTGAACGAGTCCATAGGACATCGGGGCTACAGGGGTTGGGCGATGCCAAAGCACACGTTACCTGGAGAGGCCACATGGTCCAGGGGGCAGGTGACCTGAGTAGGAGACCTGGGTTCTGGTCCCAGCTCTGCGACTGCCCTGCTGGCTGACCTTAGACACATCACTGTGCCTCTGTTTCCCGAGCACAGCGGGGCAGGCTCCTGATTGCCGCGTCTGGGCGCTACCTGAGCAGGCAGAATAAGCGAATGGGCTCCCAAAGCACAATACAATGAGCAGCTTCTCCGTCAGCCTGGAACTGGAGTTTCTGGCTCCTTTGGGGCTCAAAGGCCTGCTCCTGCCTCGCTGAAGTCCATGTGTGAGCTTTGCTCGCAACTCCTGCGGGCGCAGGATCCGGCTGAAACACGTCCCACTAGCACGACGTCATCAGTGTCTGAGCACTGCGTTCCTTTCTGTTGGTGCGGTGAAGACAACCAGGGCTGAGGCGTCACCCAGCCTGATGCCTGGCTCTGGCCTAAGCCTAACCCCAAGGGTTGGAACATCATCACTGGCCTGATGGGGACTCAGCCCCGATTCCCAAAGAGATCAGGGCCTGACTTTCAAGTGCTCAGCACCCGCCGGAGTGGCAGAACAGTTCAGCCCCCAGCAGCTCCCGTTGCGACATTTCGGCATGGATTTCCCAGAGCGCTCGGCCCCCAATGTGCTGAACCGGTTGGAAAATCCAGCTGCTTATTTTGGTGACCCGAAAAACGCAGCCCCTAAGTGGCTGGCAGGCTTTCTAGCAGAGGCCTCGGTCTGAACGTCCCCCCTTGGTAAAGGCCTGGAACAACATGCGACCACAGGCGTTTCATTCCGAGCAGTCTTTCAGTATGGTTGGGCGGTTAGGGTCTCAATGAATACAGATGCACACACATGTGCGTGCACACGCTTGTACATACACGCCAGCGTGCGTTGCAGGATTTCAGATGCTTCTTTTGTCCCGTTTTAGAGCAAAAAACAGCTTCATTCACAATGATAAAATATTGCAGGCAATTAAATCCACAAGGCAAACTTTAACGGACTTTAAACAATGGCTCCTGTGTTTCCCAGCTGCAGCAGCAGCTATGAGCTGTAGCTCACGAAAGCTCATGCTCAAATAAATTGGTTAGTCTCTAAGGTGCCACAAGTCCTCCTGTTCTTTTTGCGAATACAGACTAACACGGCTGTTACTCTGAAACCTGTCTAAGGGGGGATTGTCCCCCCTTTTTCATTTGGGTGTGTGTAAACTTAGTGCTGCTTACATGTGCCATGCTTCGTGCTCACAGACACACCCTCACCTGCCCATGTGTACACGTGCACACTCAAATACCTACCTACAGACATACACACCCAGAGACACAGACATATGCGGACTCAGAGACACACACAGACATGTGCACACTCACGTATACACACACAGACACATGCACACTCAGATACCCACCCACAGACACGTGCACACTCAGATATACATACACACACAGATACGTGCATACTCAAACACCCACACAGACACATGCACACTCAGACACACACACGCATGCATGCACACACACACACGCGCACAATCATCCACGCAGCTCCACATGCACCCTGCAGAGCCCTGCCTGGAAGGCACCACTTTCGGGGGTGAGAAGGCAGCTGCCTATAGTTTGCTCCTTGGTCTCCGTGCTGGGGCTGCCCACAAGAGGCTCCGTTTGCCCCAACTTCTACTTAAGTTTGATAAGGCTCTCGGGATGCACTTTAAGGGCCAGTGTCAGGATTTAGCACAGCTCTGTGACACTAGGGGTCCTTCCACTGTGAAGGAACAGAAAGTAGTTCCCCATGCCCACTTTTCCTGTTGCAAGAGGCGGGAGTGGGTCGAGGGATATCTCTTCTGATTCATTGGCTGATGTCTTCCCTTAAGAAATAACAAGCTGGCATTTCGGCACAGGCTGCAGAGATTCTTAAAAGAGCTGTAATGAAACCAGACGACCTCTCAATGAGCTTATCAAAGCACCCTCTGCAAACACGCTACAAGCAAAGCAGGTCTGATTCTGATCTCGCGGAGGCTCCTTCCACCCTGGCACAACCACAGTGACTTAAGGTAAGTTAATGAGTTAAGTCCAAAGCAGCCTGCGAAGAGTTACAAAGGGATCTCACAAAACTAGGTGACTGGGCAACAAAATGACAGATGAAATTCAGTGTTGATAAATGCAAAGTAATGCACATTGGAAAACATAATCCCAGCTGTTCATACAAAATGAAGGGGTCTAAACTAGCTGTTAGCACTCAAGAAAGAGATCTTGGAGTCACTATGGATAGTTCTCTGAAAAACATCCCCTCCGTGTGCAGCGGCCGTCAAAAAAGCGAACAGAATGTTGGGAATCATTAAGAAAGGGATAGATGATAAGACAGACGATATCATATTGACTGTGTATCGGTGGTATGCTCATGTCTTGAATACTGCGTGCAGATGTGGTTGCCCCATCTCCAAAAAGATATATTGGAATTGGAAAAGATATGGAAAAGGGCAACAAAAATGATTAGGGGTTTGGAATAGCTTCCATATGAGGAGAGATTAATAAGACTGGGACTTTTCAGCTTGGAAAAGAGCTGACTAAGGGGGGATATGATAGAGGTCTATAAAATCATGACTGGTGTGGAGAAGGTGAATAAGGAAGTGTTATTTACTCCTCCTCATAACACAAGAACCAGGGGTCACCCAATGAAATTAACAGGCAGCAGGTTGAAAACAAGCAAAAGGAAGTGTTTCTTCACACAACGCCCAGTCAACCTGTGGAACTCTTTGCCAGAGGACGTTGTGAAGGCCAAGACTATAACAGGGTTCAAAAGAGAACCAGATAAATTCACAGAGGATAGGTCCATCAATGGCTATTAACCAGGATGGGCAGGGATGGTGTCCCTAGCCTCTGTTTGCCAGAAGCTCGGAATGGGAGACAGGGGATGGATCACTTGATGATGACCTGTTCCGTTCATTCCCTGGCATCTGTTCATTCCCCACTGGCCACTGTCAGAAGACAGGATACTGGTCTAGATGGACCTTTGGTCTGACCCAGTATGGCCGCTCTTATAACTTCCGTGGGTGACTTCCGCTCTTCATCTACATTAGCATGAGCAAGCTCAGGATCAGGCCTAGGAAATTTATATCCACAGATATTTATTAATTAAACATTTAAAGGTGCACTCAGCTGACATGCCAGCCCTCTCTCACTCTTGGGGGCCTGATCCTGACTCGCACAAGTAGTCCTTATGTACACGAGTAGCCCCACTGACTTCATGGGGCCGCTCTAGCGAGGCAGAGTTTGAAGAATCAGGTCCACGGGCCAAGACCTTAAGACGTGACAAGGGATTTTGGGTGCCAAAACTGAGACAAGCTGAAGGGGCCTGATCCTCAGAGGCGGGTGTTTGGCACTAGCTGATAAAACCAGACTTCTGGAAGGAATGTCAGATCTGTCATCACGTCTGGAAACCGTGGCCTTGTGTTTGGCTGCTCACTGCGGTCTGTGTATGTTATGCTAATTGTGTTATTTAGAATGCAGCAGCAGCCACCATGGACCGGGCACTTCCGAACACTGAGGGAGACACAGTCTCCACCCCAAAGAGCTGGCCGTACGGCACTGGACAGACTGAGGGAACGGGATGCACCATCCAGGCGGAGTGCTGGTTGGTGCATGGCTTGGTAGTTACTCTTTTGCTTTCCGGGTTTTCAGTTAAACACACTAAGTTCCCCTCCCCCACATCCTCCTTCCACCCCTCCCCAAAGCAATTCCCAGCTCCAGCTCCTTACATCCATCCCCACGCACAATCCCTCTTGTCAGGGGGAGATCAGCACAGCCCCGGTTGGGCCTGTCGTTTCACCTGCTTCAGAAACCCCGCTACCGCCTGACGCTGCACGAAGCCCAGCAGAATGTCTCTCCAGGAATACGCTCCAGCTCTCCTGGGAGTTACGGGCTTAGCAGGTGGAATTCAGCAGGAGACCAGACTGGATGATTCTAATGGATATTCTGGCCTTAAATTCTATTCACGCGTCCCAGATACCCCCACCCATCCCAGGGGTGAATTCTGCCCTTGGATGCGAACATGCTGCCCGCATCTGGCTGGCCTCCTGCTTCTTCCCTGCAAGCTCCAGCAAAGCCCCTGAAGCGTGGTGTTCACATGGAAAGGATTCCCTGCTGGGAGCAAAGAGCAGAGCTGCCGGGGCTCAGTGGGAGCTGACCTGCTGCCCCCTTTGACGCAATCTTTGCTAGTTGTCTCCCTCCTTAAGCACTCTGTCCTTTTCCCCATTTGTTCCCCCCATTGCAGTCAGCAGCTGTGCAGTGTAACAGCCCTGCCGACCCTGTCCTGGGGCTGATGGGGCCATGCACCGGGTTGATGGGACAGTGTTTGGAGGCAGAGGGTGTTTGGAGGCAGAAGGGCCTTCGGCTCTCCTGCTGACACCACCGTGGGGCCGTGTCTGCCGGCTGGTGCTCAGCACCCAGTTACTGCAGCTGAGACACCAGCAGACCCACTTATGGGCTGGAGGAAGCAGCTTGGCTGGGTCAGCCAGAGAGGGGCTTCCCTCCGGTAGGGATCCCTGAAGAGCTGGGCGTCTCCTCTTGCTAGCCAAGCTGCTCAGAGTCACCACGGAGTGGTCTTGGCTGGGGTTACCTCCCCCTGACCGAGCAAGTAGGAAGGAATCACTGCCCCTTAGCCAAGCTGCTTGGGGTCCTGCCAGCTCAGTCTCCACTGGGTCCCCTCCCGCTGGCCCTGACCACCTTGCCAGATCCTTAGGGAAGCAGGCAACAAACATTCATCCTCTTATAAGAAATCCCGCATTCAGTCTGCTCCAAGGCCCTCGGCTCCGGGTCTGGGGCATGTGCAACGTTCCCTGCACCCGGAGCTGCAAACTTTTCCCATGGCAATTCAGGGTCCCCCCACCCCACCGATTCCCCCGGGGCTACCCCAGACCTGGGCTGAGCCCTTGGGCAGTGTCGCTTGGGGTGTCCTTAACAGACGCTGGGGAGGGAAGGGGGCAGGGAAGAAGCCTCCAGATCAAACCACACCCCCCCCGAGGGCGCCCGCAGGTCGTCCCCCCGCCCTCCCCCCCCGGCAGGAAAGGGAAGGGGCTGTGCAATGGGTGGCTGGGTTTCCCCGCGCTCAGGTCAAGCCCAGCTCTTTAGATGCTGCCAGAGCAGCGTGTAAAGGCAGCAAGGCCAAGCCGCACACAGGCCCGGGGGGGGGAAGAGGGGGGCGGAGCAGGCGCTCGCCGGCGTGGAACGTGCGGTTACAGCTGTGCACTCTTTTCAGACGGAAAGGGGATGGGGACGGCAGGCAGCTAGCGAGGGACCACGGCTTGGGCCTGCCTTCCAGCCCCGGCCTGTCAAGGGGCCTTCCTGAGCCGTGGCAACCTGGCAGCCAGCCTCAGCGGTTGAGGGGGGTGGGTGACTCCCTGGCAGTTTGGGAAGGGGGGACAGGCGATGCCCGGAGTGTCCCTCGCTCGGAGCTCCTTGCTTGGGCCCAGGCACAGCGGGGATTGGGGAAAGTGGAGCGGCTTCCGGTGTTCACACCGGGCCGGCTGCACAGGAAGAGAGCAATGCCATTGTGATGCAGAGAGCAGCCGGCCCAGATTTTACTGCAGCTCCGTGGGGAGTCCTGCAGGGCCCCCTCGGCTGGCCTGTAGCCTGCAGACAGGAGGCGGCAGCCTGAGGCGCTGGGATCCGCCACACAATGGCCCCAGCATTCAAGAGGCGTTTTATTTGCCCTTTTATGCTCTTCTTTATTTTCTTGGCCAACCAGCCCTGTGTGGGACAGACGCCCCTCCAGCGCTCGATGCCCGTGTGCTGTGCTGCAGCCCCTGCCCGGGCAGCTCTCAGTTCCCTCCAAGTACCACTGGTGGCTGGCACCCGTGACCCTCGGCTCAGTGGGTAAAACTGCGCCCGGAGCAGACCCGCTCGCTGGAGCTGCAGATTCCACCCCAGTGAGATTTTAATAACACAAGGGATTTCTATAGTGCCTTTCGTCCCCAGGCTCCTTCATGAACAATACACAGGGAAGGAAAGGAGTACTTGTGGCACCTTAGAGAATACACAGGGAAGTGTGTCATCCCCAGCTGAAATGCAGCCACCTCTGGGGTGAGGCGCAGCAGCGATTTAACCACACTCAACAACACCGTGACATATTACGGTAGCAAGTAAAGGCCTCAATCCTGATTGTGCTTGGTGCGGCACGAACATAGAAGAAGACACAGTCCTTGTCCCTGAGTACAGGGTAGGACAGAAAGCTCCCGTTGCAGCTACAGAATGGGACTTGGCCAGGGTAAATGTCCTGATCCCACTGAAGTGAGGGGCAAAACTCCCACTGCCTTCGGCAGGGCCAGGGTTTCACCCCTTGCACAAAGGGTCACGGCACCTTTCATGACCGGAAGTGGTTAAGCTCTCACCTGTGTATCTCATCCGAAAGGCAGCACCGCCCCACCCCCTTCCAGGACACTGGGGCATCGGGGTGAGTAATGACAGAGAGACGAGCGCCCTCTGCTGACTCAGCAGCAGCCTCTGCAGTCCTCAGAGGCCCTTCAACCAAGCAGTGACCCCCCTCTTCTTTTGTAGCTTTCGAGGAGACCTAGCAGGAGGACACAGGTTACTGTCTCCCTCTGCTCTGTGTCACTTAGTCCCATGGTGATCCTGACCCCCCCTCCATTCCCAGCACTGGGGTACGTGAAACAAGTCCAGTCAGGGTGTGGCAATGCATGGGGGCGGGGGGGTGCTTACAGACAATACACAGGCAGTATTGAGGTCTGTTTGACGCCACTCTCCACCTCCATGGGCGGTGGGTGTCATAGGCCAGGCCATGGCTCCTCCCACGCTCCGCCCCATGGACGGGACTCCCTGTCTCCCCGAAGTCAGCAGGGGCTCAGCTCAGGACAGTGGGTCAGGATGGTTCAGCTGCGGCTCCTCCGGCTGTGGTGGGGAGGGGGGCGCTCAGGGCTCCGGTGGTCAAGGAGGGGGAAAGGGAGAGCAGGGGGAAGGGACGGGGCTGGGGGCTAGTCTCCCCAAAGGGGGCGTTCACCCACCACCCATGACCACCTCTACTCCTAACCACGCAGGGACAGAAGGCCTGGCCTGGAGCATGGCCCCGCAGTGACATTAACATCGCTGCTGGTGTGAAGCCTCTTCTTCAAAGTGACTCTCCCTGGGCTGGGGCGCTGGTGTTATCTGGCCCCATTCATAGGGCGCCGGGCCACACTGGCTCAGTGCTCTGAGATCCCCTGGCCACGGACGCGGCTTTCTTGTCTTTCTGCTCCCGATACGCTATAGCGCAAAGAAGGGAGAGGAGCCCAGGGGCAATAAGTAGCCCTGTCTCACCAACCCCCCAATTCACCTTTTACATTTTGGGGTACCTGAGGTGAGACCCTCAAGCGGTGTTTCAATAGGGCACATCTATACTGTAAAAACCCCCACGTGGCAGCGACTCTCAGAGCCTGGCTCCACTGACTGGGGCTCGCGGGGCTTGTGCTATGGGGCTAAACATAGCAATGCAGACACGCCAGCTCCAGTTTCCCTGAGCATCCTAAAGCCAATTCTTAAGGTCACAACAAACCCACAACGCCCCAGGATTTCCCAGGTTTGCTGCACTCCACTGCCTCCTTAGAACTTCAGGGTGTCAGTGGGGTTAGAGCTCGGAGCTGCAAGAAGACAGGCTTATATTGCCTGAGCTAAAGGAGAATCACCCTAAACTGCTTGCAGTATAGGGCCTATGAAACACTCACAGCAGCCAGCTCTTTGCAGTGTTCTTACTAAGTGCATCTATTCCACACACTCTGTTATCAACCTGGCCCTTTTTAGACTGCAGCTGTTATAACTGGCATCCTTGGAAGAGGCTGTTATCTTCGTGAGTCTGTTTCTTGGTCGCTTAAGCAGAGTTTGCTCAGACGTTGGGCCGAGGGGAGGTAGGGGGGAAGGGTTGCGGGTAATTCCTGGACATGGGCTCTGAGCATCTCTTGTGACAATGGCTTAGTCCTGACTATCAGGAAATTATTTTAACCCTTAACATAGACCATGGCTTTTGGGGCTCTGAACCCCACCCTGATTGGCATGACATAGACAGTCAAGATGTCCAAGCTATGACACCCCAAGGGTCCCAGGGAGGGGGGGGCTGCAGTGAAGTGGCATGAAAACTTAATTCAAAGGGCTGGCCCCAGGATAGCACAGGCCCCGCATGCCAAGCGTCACCCTGCGCGGAGCCCTGGCATGCAAGCACACTCCCGCTGAAGGGTGGGCTCTCTGCCCTGCCAGACAGGTGCTCTCGGCTGCCAGGACCCCTGTGCCAGCGTGGAGGAGGGCGCCCCCTGCAGCGTGAGCGCCAGACGCACATGCACCCCCACACCCTGGGATCCACAGTCTCCTATCCACCTGCGAGACAGGTCCCACCCTTTTGTTCACCCAAGATAAGACAAGAGCAGGCATGGGGTGGGCGGGGCGGCCACTGGCAATCACCCCATTGCATTTGTAGGCAGGCGCTTAGGATGCTGGTGGGGCGGGGAAGCAGCCTGCTGTGGGGCAGGCCGGCCCCTGTTGTACAAAGGAGAACTTGGCATCCTGCATCCCGGCTTGGGAACATTGGTAGTTAAAACACCATAGCCAGGTTTCCTTTTTTGTGCTTCCTTCTCTCAGCCTCCTCCCTGGAGTTGGCTTAACCCACCCAGCCCCCTACTAGGGCTATGGGTCAGCCTGTCAGACCACCCCCAGCCGCGCAGGGCCAGGTGCAGATGCTGGAGTCCATCTCTCCGCGCGTAACCCACGGCGCTTCCTGAAAGAACCTTTTAGCTGATGCTTTTAGCAAATGGAGCCTTTTGGCAGGTTGAGAGAGGCATGTTTGGGCAGGCGATTTCTGGCAATAGGAGGCTGTTATGAGAATGATCTTCCATTTACTGTCTCTAGCACCTTTCATTTCTGTGGGTCCCAGAGTACTTGGAGCACTGCTAGACACAGCGCCAGCCAGGCCGAACGCCAGGTGTGAGTGCAAACCGATCTCATTAAACCGGTGCCAGAGGCTGCGTGGGCCCACTTCATGCAGTTTAAAGCAGGTTTGTTTCGGTGCGGCTTCAGTCGGTTGGCTTAAACGGAACCAAATTAAGATGCTCTTAACCCGAATGAAGAGGGTCCACACTGCTCTTTGCGCCAGTTAAACTGATCCAGATTAAAACCAGTTTAAACTAAACCTAAGCAACTTCTTTGTGTAAACAAGGCCACAAGTACAAAGAAATCACTTCCCCCACCATGGCAAGACATCCACATTGGGGAGAGGGGGGGTTATGGATGGGAAGTGAAGCACAATTCTCTGTGCAACTGAAACTGCAAGGGGGGCTGAGGTGGTTGGACTCAGACAAGGTGGTATTTGGCCAGGGCGCCAGAGCTAACACCGTCACTTACAACAAGCACCCGGGGCTCTTTAAGAACCACAAACGATCGCAGTGTCACACGGGGCCACTGACCAATGGCAGCTCCAGCAGCACCGGGCCCCTAGCGTCGGCACTGACTCTGCCAGGACAGCGCCCCCGACGGTGTCATCCGCACCAATCCCTGCAACTACATGCAGGGACGCTGGGGCAAGCACTGACCGGGGGGAAGAGGAGCCTCTGACGACTTAAGGGCTCTGTGCAGCACCCCCGGCACCGCAGGCTCTGCCCGAGCTCAGAGCTCCTCTCACAGCCATGCCCTGCCAGGGTCTGCTTCTGCCTGTGCTCGGAGCAGAGAGTGGGGTTTCTTTCTTCGGCTCTAAGACGCGGCCGGGCTTTGCCAACCCCAGCATCCGCGCTGCCCGCCTCAGATGCTCTCCCCAATGTCCATTTTGTGCCGGTTGCAGTCAGGCAAGGAAAGTGCTCCTTTGATGTAGCTCCGTTCCTCTGCCAGCAGTGAGTCTCCCAGCGCGGGCACCCACCCAGCCTGGCACGGAGTCCTTGCCAGCTCTGATCCAGGCACTCACAAACAGGGCCGGGCCTTAGTCTTCTCCCTGCCCGCGCTTGGTAGGGGTCCATCCTCAGTCAAACCAGAGCCATGCTGAGGGTGCCCAGACAATGCAGCTGCCCTAGTACCCAGGTGGTTCCCCCCGCCCACCTGCCCTCCCCACTCATCCCCTGGCATTTGAGGAGATGCTGGGTTCGGCTGCTGTTTGAACACAGTGCCCTGGTCTCTCACAGACTGCAGGTCGTATGAGCCATCACCTGGCTCCTAGGAAGTCCTCAATCCCAGCGCAGAGCTCATCAGCCATCTGCCCACAAGCCTCAAATGCTGCCTCCTTAGGCTCAGCTAATAAAGCAGGAGCTAATTCCCAAGCACCCGGCGCTGGGCAGCACATTACCATATTGCACCGAGTACGAGACGCAAGCCTGAACACATTGGGGCTTAAATCCGGGGAATTAAGCTGTTCTCTGCTCGGAAATATGGCAATGACATTCCCAGGGGGGAAATCAGGCGGTTACTTGCAGCTTCTTGGGGTCAGATGCCTCCCCTTTTATGGTGGGGTGTGTGTGTGCTAAGGAGGATGTAACTCCAGGGATCCTCCCAGAGCCTGGATGACAATTGCATCCCTTTGCAAGACACTGACGGGTGCAATGTACAAGAGGATCCAGGGGAGATCAGATAGCAGGGTGAGGGGCACAAGAGAAGGATGGGTTTCAGAGTAGCAGCCGTGTTAGTCTGTATTCGCAAAAAGAAAAGAAGTACTTGTGGCACCTTAGAGACTAACAAATTTATTTGAGCATAAGCTTTCGTGAGCTACAGCTCACTTCATCGGATGGATTCAGTGGAAAATACAGTGGGGAGATTTATGTACATAGAGAACATGAAACAATGGGTGTGACCATACACACTGTAAGGAGAGTGATCGGGTAAGGTGAGCTATTACCACCAGGAGAGCGGGGAGGGGAGGAGGGGGGAACCTTTCGTAGTGATAATCAAGGTGGGCCATTTCCGGCAGTTGACAAGAACGTCTGAGGAACAGTGTGTGTGAGGGAGGTGGGGTGGGGGGGCAATAAACATGGGGAAATAGTTTTACTTTGTGTAATGACCCATCCACTCCCAGTCTCTATTCAAGCCTAAGTTACTTGTATCCAGTTTGCAAATTAATTCCAATTCAGCAGACTCTCATTGGAGTCTGTTTTTGAAGCTTTTTTGTTGAAGAATTGCAACTTTTAGGTCTGTAATTGAGTGACCAAAGAGACTGAAGTGTTCTCCAACTGGTTTTTGAATCTTATAATTCTTGACGTCTGATTTGTGTCCCTTTATTCTTTTACGTAGAGACTGTCCAGTTTGACCAATGTACATGGCAGAGGGGCATTGCTGGCACATGATGGCATATATCACATTGGTGGATGTGCAGGTGAACGAGCCTCTGATAGTGTGGCTGATGTGATTAGGCCCTATGATGGTGTCCCCTGAATAGATGCTGGACACAGTTGGCAACGGGCTTTGTTGCAAGGATAGGTTCCTGGGTTAGTGGTTCTGTTGTGTGGTGTGTGGTTGCTGGTGAGTATTTGCTTCAGGTTGGGGGGCTGTCTGTAGGCAAGGACTGGCCTGTCTCCCAAGATCTGTGAGAGTGATGGGTCGTCCTTCAGGATAGGTTGTAGATCCTTGATGATGCGTTGGAGAGGTTTTAGTTGGGGGCTGAAGGTGACGGCTAGTGGCGTTCTGCTCTCGTCCCCTAACGCCCCTACTCTACTTGCGCTACATTGATGACATCTTCATCATCTGGACCCATGGAAAAGAAGCCCTTGAGGAATTCCACCATGATTTCAACAATTTCCATCCTACCATCAACCTCAGGCTGGACCAGTCCACACAAGAGATCCACTTCCTGGACACTACGGTGCTAATAAGCAATGGTCACATAAACACTACCCTATACCGGAAACCCGCCCCCCCCCCCCCCCCGCTCCCCTGCTGGTAATAGCTCACCTTAAGTGATCACTCTCCTTACAGTGTGTATGGTAACACCCATTGTTTCATGTTCTCTATGTATATAAATCTCCCCCCTGTATTTTCCACTGAATGCATCCGATGAAGTGAGCTGTAGCTCACGAAAGCTTATGCTCAAATAAATTTGTTAGTCTCTAAGAGAAGGATGGTAGCTGTAGTGCAGGGGTGGCCTTAACCCTGTTCCCGGGGCGCCGTGGTGACGAGGGTGGTATAAAGACCTAGGTAGGTGTCCATTCCCCTCTAGCCAGGCAGTCCGAGTCCCGCTGGCAGCAGGACATGCTTCCACCCAGGTCCAGCTATTGCCAGTCACAGGCAGAGGGCTCCACTCTGTCACTAGAGTTTGGTTTTAGTGATAAATCTTGGGGTCCCCCAGCCAGGCCCATCTCCAGCTGTGTTCCTCTCCCTCCACCCCCAGCCGCCCTTCTCTCCTCATCTGACTGGTGCCGGGGCCTTGGTTTTCCTGGCATTGCTGGGCCCACCCTCCCCTGCCCCTGCCCCTGCCCCTCCCTACCCCTGGTGCGGATTTTCCTTCATTTTATACGGTTTGAGGCTAAGGGAAGTGAGGGGCTAGGAGCAGGCAGGCAGAGTGTGAGCAGGTGCTGGCTAAGGTCCCCACCCACAGCTCCGCCAGTGCCTGACAGTCCTGACCCACAGCCCCCAGGGGGCCCTGCTAACCCAGCCCTGGGCTCCCCACACGGCTCTGCCTGTGCTCCTCAGCCCCTGCTACCCCAGCCCTGGGCCTCCCTGATAGGAGATGTCCATCTGGCCGTTTGCGCAGTGGTTCTGCAGTGTAGACATGTCTGCACTGGGACCAGGTTAGGAGTCGCCCAATTAATTTCCACTGGTGAGCTAGGCCAGGACAGCCAGATGTGCCGGTGAAGAGGGTATGGGGAGGAGTGGAGCACTAGGCGGGGATCAGACTAGAGGAGTGTAGGGGAGGGCAGGAGATGCTGGAAAAGGCCAGAGCAGTGGGGGGACAGGGCCCTTGGTAGCACAAAGCACTGCTCCAGGTATCGGGGTATGCATCTGAACCCCAAGCCAGCTGCTCCAGCTCTGGCCTTCTGTCTGCCCCCCCGTAAAGTGGAGAAAAATGTGACATGGACTCCTGTGTCCTCCTGGAACGGACTCTAGCAAGGGCGGCTCTGCCCTGCATCTTCCTCCGCATGCCCAGTGAACGGCAGGGGGGAGCGGGGACAATGGCCACCGGGCAGAGCCAGCAGTGCTCGAATGGAAACCAAACCTGCCCCACTCCAGCAAGGCCCTGGACACTTGTGTTGCCCGAGGACTCCTGGCCTGTTTAGGAGGAGCCAGTCCCCTGGGCTGGTGCCTGCTCGGCATCACCGTCAGCGCCCCTCTGTGCCTCCCAGCCAGTCTGATCCCGCTGGGTGAGGATCCCTCCTACGTCCTCCCCAAACCTGCCTGTTCCTCTCCGCCCCTCACCCAGGTCCTGACCATCCCCCGCCGTCCTCCCCATGCCTGTGCCCTGGCTTGCTCCCCTCTGTCCATACCACTGCCGTGCCTCTGACCACCTCCAGCCGTTCCCCTCTCACCCAGACTCCCTGGCCTGGCCTCTCAGGCCCTGAACCGCCTGGCTCCCTCGCACCTCTCTGCGCCCGCTGCTCCCCTTCACCCCGTCCCCATCAGCTCCCTCCAAGCCACTTGACTGGCCAACCCCCTCCAGATCCTTCTCCCTTGATTTTCTCCCCATCATGACTCAGCCACTCTGGAGCGACCCCCTGTAGCCAAACGGGAAAAGGGTGGACAGGCCGTGGAGTAAGCCGGCAGAGAGATCAGCTGACCCACAGCTGGGTCTTCCTCTAACCCAAGTGTTGCCCAAACCTGGTGACATTGAGTCAACCCCTGACTCTCCGCCCCAGGGGACAGTGAGCCATCCTGAAGGGGCCCCCAAAGGCACCGAGGATAAGGAATTCCCGTTAGCAGAAGAGAACAAACATCCGTCCATGGCTGGTGTGCAACGGAGGTGCCTCTGCTTTGGGCCTCTGCAGCAGAATGCGTCCAGCCATGCTTCCTCCCGCGGCGAGGTCTCCTCCGCAGAACTCCCACCCCACCATGTTTGCAAATGCTCCCCGTTCAGTTCTGGCCTAACCCTTCCGGAACTGCAGTTCCAGCGTTCGCCTGCCTTTGATGTGCAAGATCAAAGGGGATTCTTTTGTGTGTGTGAGAGAGAAACAGACAGAGCGCGGAATAGGGGGATCAGGAGATCAAGGCCGGTTTGAGAAGGTGTCTATGGCGTCTCAAATCAGCCACCCCAAAACCCGAGTCACTCTGGACAGCTGTAGGGCAGATGGCGGTGGGCTGGGGAAAGGTCTCAGTGCGGGGCAATACCCTGCCTCGATGGATTTCTTGGTGCACGCACTTGGTAGCGTCCCGCCATTTCAAGCACGGTGCCATGCATGCGGTCACCTGAAGACTCTATGTTTCCAGGCAAAGGGAAAGGGGGTTTAGTGAAGGTGACGGGGTACACCTGCCCCGCGGCAGTGAACAATCCTGCTGCTCTGCCTGGAAGAGACAGAACAGGGCCACACAGGCGCCAACTCCCTGGGTGCCGAGAGAAAAAAAGAGATCAGCAACCTTCCTGATCAGCACCTCCCTGCCCTCCCACCTGCCGCTGATCAGCTGTTCCACGGCGGGCAGGAGGCACTGGGGGCTCACGGGAGGAGTGGGGGCGGGGTGCGCTCAGGGAAGGGGGGGGAACAGGGCAGCAAAAGGAGGGATGGGGGTGGGAAGAGGACAGGACAGAGTTGGGGCCATGGGGGAAGGGGCGGAGTGGGGGCCTGGGGCAGAGCTGGCGTCAAGCACCACCTCCTGCCCCCGGCTCGTTAGAAAGTTGGTTTCTCTGCATGGTGAGCTTTCAAAAGAGGCTGAAAAGCTTGAAGCGACGGATAACGGGGAGAGAGCAGAGGGACACAGAATAACAAACAGCTTGGGAGAAGTGCCTGGGGCACGGATAGTTCCCCTCCTTCGTTTTCATAGATACCCAGGTTTCAAGGCCAGACGGGACCATTCTGAGCATCCAGTCTGACCTCCTGCTTAGCACAGGCTGCAGAACCTTGCCCAGTGACTCCTCTATCCAGCCCATAGCTTGTGATTGACCTAGAAGAGCTCTTTTAAAAGAACCGGTAGTCATGGTACAAGAACGAGGGGCTATTCGGCGAGACTGAATGGCAACATGTTTAAAATGGATACATGGAAATAAGCTCTTGTGCAAGGCACGGTTAACCTGTGGAACTCACTGCCACTTGAGAACACTGAGGTCAAGAGCTCCGAAGGATCAGCCCGTTGTATGACTAGCAAGGGCATCTACTGTAAAAACAAAAGTTAAGTGGGATTTAAGCCCTCATGCTTCAGGGCCACAGAAAGGACTGGGAAGAAAACTTACCTCAGGGGCTGCCTATTCCATAGCTGCTCATCTTGCACCTGGCCATTGGCAGAGACAGGACGCTGGACTAGATGGCCTGGCACTTCCTCTCTTCCCACGTGCAGATCCCAGCATGTAACGCTCCCTCTCGATCTGAGCGCTGTGCATCCCACGGCACAGACTGCAGGTCCCAGCCTGCCCAGCTCCTCGCTATCAAAGAGCCGTGGCCCTCAGAAGAGACTGCAGGTCCCAACACGCCATGTTCCCTCTCGGTCTCAGCCACGCACAAGTGTTTGAGAGTCACAGTCCCCAGTGGCGAGACAGGACTCCCTCTCCATTACTATCTGCACGGTTTGTCCGTCACGCTGACTGTCACGGCAATGCACGTGCGACAGCTTCTGATGACTCCTCAGGGTACTTCTTGACCAGCTACTTCCAGCAAGGACCTCCCCACACCACAGGAGCTAAGGGGCCGTGATGAGCGGGCAGCTGGGATGTCACAATCTGCAGCACAACACGCTCTGCTTGGCTTTAGGGGAGACGTATTTTTCGGTTCAATCACAGGATTCAGACCCTAGAGTTTCCTCCCGCTCAGAGTCCAGATCCTTGGCTTCTTTCTTGTGAACTGGCTGCTGCTGGCTCGCCCCTGGAGGGAGGGTGCATTCCCTAACCCCGTAACCTCTGGAGTTCACTAGTACTTTCTAAAAGAAGTGCATCACTCTCCTCTGGCCACGATCACCACTTTAGCTGCATTACTCAGAGAAGAGACAATGATTGCTAATGAATAATTTACGTGAGGGGTCTGAGCAACCTTCCAATCCACAAGCTTGCGTCCTTGTATTTGTTATTCGAGCGCTACTGGATCATTCTTGGCCTGCGGCTTATTGGCAGGCAGTCTGTCCGGAGGAACTGAGATCACAAATCCAGTAGGAGTTCTGACCGGCTGCATTTGGCTACATGCTATTGCTTCTGTTCATTGATCAGATAAGGGTTAACTCTTCAGATCAGGTTTCTGGCAGGAATTTTGTGGATCAGAGCTCTTTCCATGAACACGCTCTAGCATTCACCTGCGAGCGGGCTGATCTCAGCAGTCCGGACAGCAAACTCAGACCTTAAGACATCTGCCCGAGCAGAACTGAGTGAAGGGCGTCAGGACTGAGCCCACTGAATGTGTAGCTACACCAGACCCATCCGTCCGGAGTTAGAGAAAAGGCTACTTTGATTTGCGGGGGTATTGGAGGGTGAATCTTGATCCGGCAAGGGCAGTTACTACGGCTGTGTTTAGCTTTTTAAGAAGCGGCATTTGGGGCATGGCAGTCTCTGGCATCCAGTTGCAGCCGTGCCTCAGTTTCCCTCCTGGGTATGGTGCAAACACACACCAAATAACTATGCTTCCGGACACACTCTCCCTTCCACACACAGTACCTCTCAACACTTGGACAGGAAACTGTCCACAACTTCTCCTTGGACTTCCCCAGCTTCTTACTGGTTTACAAATAGCTCTTCTTTCCTTGTATCAGAGATTCTCAATTTGCACCCTTAGCTTGCAGGGGCTCCAGGCAACTGGGAACCCTCTTGGGTCAATGCTTTCCATGCTGCAGACTCCCTAGGCTGCTTTCCCCAGATTTCTCTCCCCACTGAGAAAGTGGACTGCCTTTTATTCTACTTCCTCCTTTCCCAGAATACCTTGCTTCCAGCCCACAATTCTAATGGCTACACTACAAGTCCCAGAATTCCATTGATGGGGGCGGAGGGGAACAGACAGTTCAGAACTGGGACTTGAACTTCTGTTAAAGGCTCAGCTCACACCTGGACGGGGTACTTGTATGGGTAGCCTCTGAAATACAAGGCTGAATCTGGGAGAGGGGTGAGCCAGAACAGGGAGCATTTGTTCAAATTACCTCGAGCGAAGGGGATTTGGGGATAATGGGACCCAGGTAGGAACACTTCCTTTGTGCAAATCACTCCCGGTTGGTCCCGTCTCCAGAATCCTGGCAGCATTCACTTCACCAGACATAGAGAGCCCTGCCCGAGTCCCCGGCCTTGTCAAGGCTTAGGCTGCGAATTTCAAAGGGGCCACCACAGGAGCAGAGCTGTCCGAAAAGGGGGGATCCCTCCCTGTAAAAATATGCACAGTTTTGAGAAGAGAAGTCTCATCCCAGCATGCGGAGGAAATATTAAAATCTGGATTGAAAAGAAAAATTTCATTTCTGAAGAGCTGAGATGGAATATTTCCGCTTCCGGTGGCACTTGGGGAAGGTTTCTTCGTTAACTGACAGCTCCTCTGTTGTCTCTGCAATGACCATCACAGCTGGATAGTCAGTGGGGAGTTGAGCAGAGAATCTCCGAGCTCTTCGGCCCAAGCTGACTGGTAGCTCCAATGGGATGCTGACAATTTTCTCCTATTCCACGCGATGCAGGCCGGTCCTCTTGTGTAACAGGGTTCTCTAAAGCAGTGTTACCCTCCAGTTACAGCCTAGGTTGGCTTCAATGAAGTTGCCCTGATATAACTGAGGGGGGAATTGGGCCCATGTAGTAGGATATCATGAGGTCTTCTGCATATGTATCCAGGTTCTCACACTGCTTCCCAGCCCCATAGTGTTGGAGCACATCCTGGAAGTGGTCAGACCATGTGTGCTCTGGCTCAGTCGCATCTCCCCTGGAAGCTCATTCCACAGCTGAGGGTCCTTGACCCAGTAGGATCTATCTCAGACTCTCATGCAGCTGTCTTGAGGATACATGCACGGTGTTGCTGAGTCCTGACCCCATTGGTGGCCTTGGAGAGCAGGACCAAGGCCTGGAACTGGCAATGGAAACAGCCTAGGAGCCAGTGTAGGCCTGTCCCCCCGCAGGGCTGGTCTGTATAACTAGCATTGGCGTATTTCTTATTAGAGAAGCCAGTGACCCTGATGCCATGACAAAGCGCATCGGTGAGTGAATCCACTCCTCACTGAGAGTTTCCAGTTTTCAGGTTGGCTGCTTAAGGAGGCTGCTTGGCACCCAATGCACCAGGTCAGTTGGGATTTGAACCCAGAATCCAGATCTTTGAGTTATGCTATGAGATCACCATATGGTCCGAATATCACACCATATGATCTCTCTGGTCCCAGCGGGGCTGGGTATACGGAACAAGGGGCAGAATCTGCCTCTTAGCACAGACACTACAGAACTGCTCTTATTTCCTATCAAAACAACATGCGGTGCACCCGGCCCAATGGACCCTCACCTGGTCCTTTTTTAAGGCCAGCCCTCTGGCTTTTTCAGGACAGTGGGGGAACAGCTCACTGCTGGGTGGAGGGACTGTGACTTCAGAGCTAGCTGCCAATCAGTTCCCAGATGGGCTTTAATCCCTTTACAGGCTGCAGCCTTATTGGGTGAAATGCTGGAGCCCTTGCTAGGGAATGTTGTCGCATGTGACTGTTGCCCTGGGATGATGGCATTGTTCTGAGATGGGGCTTTTCCTCTCTGGATAGTGGCAGGAATTTTCTGCCTGTTAAATAGAGCGATCCAGACTCTGCTGGCTGCTCCATAGGGGTGAAACTAGAGTAAGGGACTTGCTCTGCATTGTGACCACAGCCACTGAGTACAGTTTAACCCATAGGACCTTCCCTGCCCTGCTTCTCCCAGCTGACAGTGGCTTCTTTCCATCTCTTCCCAAACCATCTCTCCTCTCACCCCTCCCTCTCCCTCTCCTTTCTCAGTGGAAAGAGGTTTCTAAGGGCTCAGAGCACAGAGGCTGTGAAACCAGGGCATTTATCCAGCTCACCTAATTGCTGGTTATTGTCCCTGTCCCCTGGTGCCTAATTAAATAGAGCAGGAGAAAAGCCCAGGAGAAGCTGTTGCCAGGTTCACACGCAAACGCCTGCGCGTGCTTACCCACATGTGCACACCTGTGCATGGGTTATAGACACACAGGCTGCTGCAAGGACATTGGTGGTCAAACAGTGCCAGGCAAAGACAACCCAGACAAGCAACCGGCAACAGAAGGGCTGGACCCTGTGCATGCACGCACACACGCACGCATATATACCCCCCCATGCATGTACAACCACACACACAAACACCAATATGCCTGTGCATATACACATATATGCATACACACATACATACACACACTGCAGGTGAACTGTGGGCCCCCGGATCTGCAGCAGCTCCTTAGGGAGTGGCTTCCATTCCTGTGCAAAGAGCCGACAAGGAACGGAGAAGATACGTGTGCGTGTGCAGGGCAGTATCCCTAGGTTCACCATCAATCCCCAGCTTCCTGTCCGCACACAAAGGTCCCCCCACACAGAGTTTTAAACCAGCCAGGTTTGCTGAAATTTCATGCCAGGTCAGGGACGGATCCAAACTCAAAAACTGTGTTGGGCCTAAAACACTGTCTCTAAACTAAACGTTATCGGCCGGCCGAGCGGTGTGAGCCCAAATCCCACTAGAATCGAGCAATGAGAAGCTTTGGTTGACTTGGGTCCTGGCCAGCGGTCCCACAGATGGACACTCACCAGTTCTGTCTGGCCCAGCTGCTTTGGGAGTGTTCTGAAGGGCTGATGTTGACTCCATTTTTCTTTAACATCTGACACAAATGATCTTAGTACAAAACCAGGACCACACATTTCGCCCATGTGACTTGACTGCAGTGCGCCGGAGAGGAGAATTATGCCCTATTAGAGCAATAATTATACAGCTACATGCCTGCGAACGAATGCCCAAGTTGTGCACACCAGTTAAGCTGTAAAATGACTCCCCTCCGGCAGGATTTGAGAGAGAGCTTCTCACCTGCTAGACTGGGCCCTCCGTTTTCCCAGGATCTAATATCTCCAGTAATAGTGGGAGCAATAAAAAAGGGGAACCCTCTCATGCAGTGCTCGGTCCTGAAATAAAGGAAGCCATCCCATGTCCTGGCCTCAGGGGCATTTGTGGTTGTGTGCATGGCAAGGCCTGGTGCACGTATACGAAGCAGTTTGGGCTCCTTGGGCAAATGGTACTGCAGATCAGCAAAGTGAGGTTATTATCATCAATGAGGAAGCCATCCACAACTCGGTCCCCACAGTGATAGATGCCTCCAATTTAGTTCCTGTTCTCCTGGCTGAATCAGGACAGGAAGCCAGTCTGCCAGTTTCTCCACGTTATTCTTCTCCAGACAGCGTGTGAGTGTGCTTGTGAAAGAGTGTGTGTGTGTGTGTGTCTGTGTGAGTGAGTGTGCGTGTGTGGTGCCTTTTCTGAAATCTCCCACCGTCACACTAGCCCTGATGCTGTGAACAGTAGCAGCAGTAAAAAGAAAAGGAGGACTTGTGGCACCTTAGAGACTAACCAATTTATTTGAGCATGAGCTTTCGTGAGCTACAGCTCACTTCATCGGATGCATACTGTGGAAATCCTTGTGCAAATTTCTTTTTGCGAATACAGACTAACACGGCTGTTACTCTGAAACCTGTCAGTAGCAGCAGTGGGAGCCCTAATGTAGACAGAGCTCAGGTGGTTTTAACCCGTTTCAGACCTGCTCTGAGCAGGATTCAAATTGTCCTGTCTGCACTAGTGCTTCTGCCCTTTCTATCACCAGTAGAGCTTGATCCAGTTCCCAAACGAGTCAATGGAGGAACTCCCAGTGATTTCAGTGGGCTTTGGATCAGGTCCCTAGACGGTAAGGTCCCCAAAACAGGGTTGTACTGACCCAGCCTTTGCGTGTGTACTGCACTGCCCCCTGGTGGATCAGGGTGAACTTGCTGGGGCTATCTCGGTTCTCTGTGTCAGCTGAGTTAACAGAGCCCTCCAGACAGGCAGCTATGTGTTGGCACTCCAAATTCCAGCCCTACAAAGGCTGGCTCTGTGAAAAATGACCAGCAACTGTGGCATCTGGGTGTGAGCACATGGCTCATTCTTACATGTTTCAAAACAGAAGCTCAGAACCCTGCTTCATAAACCGAGCTGTAAAATAAGAGCTGATCGGAGCCGTGGAAGGATGCTCCGGGCTGATCCAGCATAACTTTCCCTGATCAGTGTTTATGATCATTTCCTCCGTGCTGCGATGGGAACTGCAGCAGATTTGACACACTGAAGGGCAGGGTGTCTGGTTTCACTAGCACTCCTGTCAGTGCCTCCAGCTACCACGCAGCAAGATGAAAAGCACCCAATCTGCGCGACTTGGCTGAGTGATGACTAAGGGGGATGCGATGACTTTCCACCAGCATCGGGATGATATACATACTGTCATAAATCCATGGCCAGATAGGATGTCACTTTGCTGCTTGCAGGGGCCAATCAGAACTTTGCAGGACAGAACTTTTGTCCCCTTGCTCTAAAAGCTCAGGTCCTAACTCTTGAGGTAAAAGAGACTCACTCTTAGTGATACGGGGCCTATGACACACAGCCTGACGATTCTGATTTCATCCACTAGAGGGAAGTAGGGCACAGACACATTAGCCAGGGTATTTCAACACTAAGGACAGAGAGCAGTTGTTCAGAGAGGATCAAGAGGGAGCAAATAGGAATAAAAAGATGCAAGTGAGAACTGGAAAATGTAAGCTGACTGTCAAGGGGGGCTGTTCAAACTGTGACTTCTCTTAGCAGTTAGGAGAGTTTCTGAAGAGGATGGTGGAAACCTCACTGCTTGCACTACTTAAAACCAGATCAGACACATGTCAATACAATGGAGAGAACAAGCCTACCCTGACTCAGTGATCTGCTAACAGGTCTTCTCCATCTGCAATTTCTGTGATTCTACAGGCTACTCAGAAATTCCCAACAGCTATCCCTCTGCCTCCCTGTATTGAGGGGGCTATTTCTTGTCTACCTTTCTCCAGTGGTGAGCAGGTTGGCTTCCCAGTAGAGAAGAAATCCATAACAGGGGGTCTAAGTGTAACTTGTTCCTCATTTACACTATATACCCCAGGCCTGGAACAGAGATGGTCAAACAGCATGCAGGATAGCCTGTTTTTCAGGACTCTCAGCTCAACGCCAATGCTCAGTTCCCAGAGAGCTGCTCTGCCTCAAGATCTGACTCCAGTCAAAGATCAAGACAGGGAGCAAACTCTTCTACTGCTCCCCCATCTCTCTCTACACAGAACCTTGGACAGCAAAACTAACACTAACCCACAGCATGTCTTCCCAAGACTGAACATTTGCTCGCACACTGAGAAAAAGCCAAGGGAAGACTCTGTATAACAGAAAACAATGCGCAGCACCTGCAGCTGGGCCAGATTTTCAAAGTGCTTCACTCCCAGCAGCTCCCATTGAGAAGAATCCCAATAGGCGCTGGTGGTTATTGGGCCCTTTTAGATAATGGGACATTTCTTTAAGTGCCTAACAGAACTGGGGAAATCCTGCAGCCAAGCGTCTGTGAACATGTATCCGAATAAAACCTCTGATGGTATTTTCAACCTTTATTAATTGTTCCCCTTTAGCTCAAGCTGTAGCATTCATGCTTTCGGACCTCATTTGGGGTTGAAGCCCCATACACAGGCTGCAGCCTGCTGCCAGCGCTGTAGTCTCTGTGCCCTGCCCTCTCTGCTCCCCGGGTGTGGATAAAGGATCCCTGTTCGACCCTGCTGTCCACTCACCTCCTTCCTTCCTGGTCCCTTTCATTCTCATCTGCCTGTGTCTGCTTTCCAGCTGCGTTGGGGTATTGGGATCACGGGACGGCATTCTCAGCACTAACAGCCCATGCCGGTGATTGGCATCCGGTGGACTGGGGAAGATGGAGGCTTTGTCCTGGGTGCTGCTGAATATACCGACTCCAAGGGTGGCAGGGGTTGCTTAGCAACTCCCAGGGAGTGCTAGGGCAGGGGCCCCGCTGTGCCAGTCCCAGGCCCATCCAAGGAGATGGCAGCGTGAGACTGCCCGAGAAGAATACTCAAGCAACAATTTCAAGCCACCCTAGGGAACCCCAAAGGGGTTGAGGTGCTTGGTCCCAATCTCCACAGAAACTTGGGGCCAAGTACAGATCCCAGGAGTATAGCTTGGGTCATCCGCTCAGGGACCTGGCCTAGGTGAGGGCTGGATCCTCACTGGGTGTGGAGAGGGAGGGGCAATGCACAGGCTGGAGAGACCCAGCCTGACTGCCAGAGCGCGTGGGGAGTTGGCAGGGGTGACACTTGGAAGGAAAGACATCTTCTCCAGGGGTCAGCTGAGCAAACTTGGCCAGGGAGCCCACAACACCATTGGGGCAGGGTTGCTTTTCGAAGCAGACCTGGCCCTTTAACTTTACCATGCCTCAGTTTCCCCATCTGTGAAATGGGGATGATAGCAACCACCAGACCCGCTCCCACAGATCTTGTGAGGCACCATGAAAGCTGGCACCACTGGAGTCAGACAGGGCTTTAGACATGCTAAGGGTGATTATATTGAAGGACACCCAGTATCAACAGCTATCGTGGCTCCTAGGCCCAAATCCTAAAAGGTATTTAGGCACCTAACTCCCCTTGACTTCAGTGGATGTTAGCTTTGAAGATCCAGGCCCTAGTGTCCACCCAATATGGTGCAAACACTCTGTGCTCCTGGCACTAGCTAGTGGGAATTGTTCACGTGGGTGTGAGATTATGGGCCATACGGTCACACAGTGCCACGCAAGGTGGAGAGAAGCTGGTCGCTGAGCTGGACTGAATGCATGGTGCCCCGTACGTGCGACCGCTGTCAAACCATCTGAGAACATCCCCACTGGGTCTGAGATTCAACTCAGCATGAGAGATAAGAACTAGGCCCCTTGGCTAGAGACCTGGGGGTCTGAACAAAGTGAGGCCAAGACCTGCCGGCTGAAGGGGCCGGCTCTGACCCCGGTCCCTAGCCTTGGCTCAGGCCTTCAGACCTGGCCCTGGGTAACAAAGGGGACCTGATCAGCCAAGGCCTTTTCAGAAGTTCAAAGTGGAAGAGACGCCTGGGATTGGTTGGGAGGCAGGAGCCAGCACGTCTGTCAACATCTGGCCTGGTCTCCACCTCCCCTGCCAGCAACAGAGACCCCTCACATTGCCTCAGGACCCTCCCCTTCCTGCCTGCTGCAGGGGCAGCGGTGGGGGGATGGAGGCATGGAGGGAAGACCTCGCTCTCTAAGAAGAACAGGAGGACTTGTGGCACCTTAGAGACTAACAAATTTATTTGAGCATAAGCTTTCGTGAGCTACAGCTCACTTCATTGGATGCATGCAGTGGAAAATACAGGGGGGAGATTTTATATACACAGAGAACATGAAACAGTGGGTGTTACCATACACACTGTAAGGAGAGTGATCAGGTAAGAAGTGCTTCCTTCATGAAGGTTTGGGACACACACACACACACAAGCACTGACTCACAAATGCACACACAAACACTGACTCACAAATGCACACACAAGTGCTGACCAAAAATGTACACCCACACTCAAAGGCACACGCACAAAAGCAACGACTGACAAATGCACACAGGTTCTCCTAACCACCCTCCCTCCTCCGCACAAGAGCACTGACTCACCAATGCACCTACACATACACACTCACTCCTAAACACACACCCCTCGTGTGCACAACCACATTCACATCCATCCGCACGCAGCCACAGACGCATGGGTATAATTAGCCGGTTCCTGTTCAAACAGACTCACTGTGCCAGCGACCTGTAGCCTGTAATTTCGCCCTGCCCTGTGCGAGGCACTAAAGGAGCCAGGCCACAGCAACCCCAGCCAGGCAAACACACACCAGGCACGCAGGAACGTGGTTCACGGAGAACAGTCCATGCCTGGCCCTGAGTCCAAGGCAGGCCATGAATACCTGTTAAAGGGACATGGGCTGCAGATTTGGGTGGGGCACCCAGGGGAGGGATTTCTTCTACCCCCGCCCCTCCAACCCGGATCTTTTTCAGTTCTTTGTTTATTTTTAAGTTGGGGGTTTCACAAGCGCTGAGTACCCCTGGCATTAACCCTTTGCTTCCCCAGTGGAACTGGCTTTTCAGACCCTGCCATCCAAGCGAGAGGACAGCCGGTGCCCGGCAGGCAGTGAAGGAGTTTCTGTGATGGTCCCTCCTGCCCAGGTAATAGGAATAACGTTTTGAACAAGCCCCCTGCAGCGGCCCAGCCCCGGTGCTTGGCCGTGCCATGGGGCTCTGAAGCTGAGGAGTGTCCCATCTCATTAGAAGACTCAAACCAACCATTTTTCCTGCAGGGTCTACATTGAGGGCGATGTTTCCCTTCCCTCACACGAATGCCTGTCAAATGGACTCAGCCCTGTTATATGAAGAACACCTGCTAAAGGCAGACAGGAGTGCTTAGAGCAGGGGCATGCCTGGGCCAGGCCAAAAATCACAGCTCTGTCGGGGTTTTCTCCCAACTCCGGCAGGGAGTGTGACTCCCGGGTTCTGTTCCTGACTCTGCCACTGACTCTGTGTACCCTTGGGAAGGCCGCTTGCCTGCCACGTGCCTCAGTTTCCCATGCTGGGCGAGCACGGGGTTCCTCTTTCTGCTGAGTTGTGGGCAAAGAGTAAAGCCAGCCAGTGAGCGACAGGGGATGGATCACTTGATGATTCCCCGTCCTGTTCATTCCCTCTAGGGCACCTGGCACTGGCCACTGTCGGCAGACAGGATACTGGGCTAGATGGACCTTTGGTCTGACCCAGTCTGGCCGTTCTTATATTCTTATGTTCAGCTCACAGGGGCTCCCTCTGCTCACTGTCCAGCCAGTGCCCATCACCGTAGTACCTAGGCGCTGCATACTAGCAGCCGGCTGCACTGCTGGCATAACTCCACTGACCCACCTGGAGTCATGCCATGGCTGGGTTTGGCCCCCGATCTTTCCCAGGTTCCTGGTGCCCCTGATTTTACTCGGTTGCCTAAGCAGCGTGGGCTGAGGCCCAGGGTATGGGGGATCAGGGCTGGGCTGGACGAGCCAATGACCCGAGGCAAAGCTGATGGATATTCCATCATCAGACCTTCATCCTAAGTGCCCTGTGCCATGGCTGCCCTGCCTGTTGTTGCCTATTTATTTGGGGGTTTAAAGCCCTGTCTAAGATCAATGGTGTGTTCTCAGCCACTGGCATAGGAGCACCAGGGCTACCTCGCTCAGCGTCTGCCAGACCCGCTCGCTGGATCCCAAATAAAGAATTGGCAGAGACAGGGCAAGGGAGGCCAGGGCGGGGAGGGTCCCGCAGCCTCAGCCAAAGGGATGGATTAATCAGTACAAAAGCACCCCCTGCTGGCCAGCTGGAAGATGGCAGCCCCCCCGCACACCCTGCTGGAAATAGTTAGTCTCTAAGGTGCCACAAGTCCTCCTTTTCTTTTCACAGGAGAGAGGTGTGGATAAGAACTAGGGTGAAGGGGTGGCCAAGGGGAGGACTGGGACAGAAGCAGGGGGCAGGAAAGCCCAGGGCAGAACAAGGGAGCCACAGGCTGACTGGCTAAATGTCTCTCTAGTCCGTGAGTAAGGAAGTATTTGTCCTCGCGTCAGCGCCCTGTCTGGCCCAGCATTAGCTAGCTTTTTCCACAGGAGGTTTGTGGTTTCCAAGCTGGAGAGGCCTTTCCTGTCTGATCCTGCGTGTGTGTACGCAGCAGTGCATGGCTCTGTGCGTGTCTCTCTCCACAGGTGCATGCAGGTGTGTGGGGCTCCAGGTGCACACGCACGTGTGTGTGTGTGTGTGTGTGTGTGTGTGTGGTGTGCATTTTCACCCACCCCTTTCTTTCACGCCTTTCCCTTTTTTTCCAATCTGAGCGGCTCCACAGAGCCAGCAAGAAGGATCAGCCCTGCCCTGGCCCAGCCAATCAGAACACAGCAGGGCCGGGGGAATTGGAACATGTGCCTTTAAAACCAGAGCCTTTTGTCTGGCAAAGCCCTGCCGGGTAATGAACATGAGCCTGTACAGCACTGGGAGATGCCTCTGCCGGTAGCTGGCTCCTGTGCCGGGGCTGATGGGCAGCCCGGGGACAGGTCTGGACCCAGCTCACTGGAGAGGACAGATCACCGGCCCTGGGAGGACAATGCACAAAGGGGGGCTGCTGGCAAGCTGCCCGGGAATTAACGCGATTGCAAAGCGCTCGAAGGACAGACATCTCTGCCTCTGCTCTTGTGGCTTTAGAAAGGACACTAGCTCTCTGCAGGTATTTCTCATAATCCCCCCTCTTCCCCCCCCCCAAATAAATAGCGGGAAGTTTGGCTCGCCAATCTCTTTCTTTAGTGGCTAGCTGTCTTTTCTTCATCCATTGCCCAGGCAGATGCTTGTTATTGTAGGGTCTTTTTTGGAGTGGGAGGGCTGGGGACGTTGTTTTGTTACCATAGGCTTGGTCAAGAGGGCTGGACAGCCAGTGGGGCATTGCAGGGGCTTTGTGAGAGCTGGGCAGCTGGCTTGTTACTGTAGGGTTGCTCGGCCGTGCTCAGATTGTCTGTGCCCTGCGTTGTTGTTGTTATTTATGCAGCCATGGGTGCACGGCGCTTGGTAGGCAATCAACAAATGACAGGGCCATGCACTGGCGCGCTTAATTTTTAAATGACCGTTTCCATTCTGATAGTGGGCGCCCGGGGGCGCTGGGGCTGGGCAGGGTAATTCCAGAAGCGTTGGCGGCTGTACGCACAGCTGTTATTGTAGGGTCTCTCTGTGGGGGGGGAGGGGGGACGCACCCAGGGATTTTGTTGTTGGAGGGTCACACCACAAGGCTGCTGACATTAACTTTCTGCACTGAAGCACTTGTCTGAAAATCACTGGCTCGCCCCCGTCTGCTACAGCCCCTCTGCAAGCCAGTGTGCATGCCCAGTGGCCGGCAGTGCCAGGGATGTGTGGCCATGCCCTGGGTCCTTGGTTCGCTGTTGTTCTGTATTGTCTGTCAAGATCTCAGCACCCTAACGAAGACACTGCGTAGCTCCTCCGGCTCCATGTCTGTTGAACATCGTGTGGGAGGGGAGCTGGACCTGCCATCAGCCACGGGGTATGTAATGACCTGGCCAAGCAGCTGCCCTGACAGCAGCTCTGTCTCCCCAGCCCCTCCCTCAGAATGGTCCAACAGGACTGGTAATGCTGCCGGCCCCTGTAATGTTGCAATGCCTGATCCACTGCCTGCTGCAGGCTACGGCCTCCCTCTCCAGGGAGCGAATGTCCCCGTCGCACAGGGGTGGAGGTGGAGCTGTCTTTCCCAGCCTGCAGCGCACCCATGGAGGCATGTGGGCAGCAGCCCACCAATACAAGTCACAGTCAGCCATGCCCTGGGAATGACACCAGAGAAGAAGCCACAGAGTCCCTCCCCTGCCCTCCGCAGAGCAGATAGACCGTGAGCTAGCATCAAACGCATCCTGCCCCGGGCCTTTAGCTTCCCTGGGGACTCAGACCTCCCTCTAAGCTGAGCTTGGCTGGCCCTTGGGGTTCCCTTCAGAACCTCCCCTGTCCTAGCTCTCTAGTTCATTCTCCAGCCCCCAGAGCTTGCTTTTCCAGAGGCAGATGTGCTGCGACGGATGGTATCCCTCCCCTAGCCACACATGTGTCCTCCCTCCATTGCACTGTCGTGTCCTCCAGCCGCGTACCAGGAAGAGCGATGGCTCATCAGAGGGGAAGGGGAGCTGGCTCAGGGCTCTGGAGGGGGGGAAGCGGAGCCTTTGGCAGCTAGACTGCCCCTTCTCCCAGCCCAGGCTGGCAGTGACGAGAAGCGCTTGCCAGGCTTTGCGTGTTGGGTGGCCTGCGTGAACGGAGTTGTGGGGGGCTCTGTCTAGGTCAGGGGAGCGGTGTCCTCATCCTTACGGGGGCTGACTGACCCCCTCGTGGCGGCCTCCGTAGAGAGGCCGGTGGATGAACCGGCCACATCTTCCCAGAGGCGGGATCCCGCCCGCCAGAGCTGGGCACTGGGGTGGGCTGTGGGACCCCACTGCCCACACTGGCTCTGTGGATTAATCCAGCTCCTTGCACCAGGGCTGGCTTCCCAGCCACTCAAACCACAGCGCCACCCTCTGGCGGGTGGAGGTCCCTAGAGGGGTGGCAGAGGGGTCTGCTGCAGCTAGGGTGCTGGATCGAATACAGACCCAGGCTGGTCGGTAGCACATGCAGGCCGAGCATCCCACCAGGTGATTTGCGCCCTGCTCTGCCTCCCAGGTGACTGCTGGCAGCGCTGTCCTTTGCTCTTACTGAGAGGACTGGCTGCTGGGAACAGCGAGGGCCCGACAGGGCCGGGCTCATGGGAGCAGGAAGCAAAGGTCTGGGCAATGGTCGGAGGGCAAGGTGACTTTCAGGAGAGGGTAATGACCAGGAGAGCAGTGGCCTGACCACAGGACTGGGAATCCCAGAACGCCCAAGTTCCAATCCCAGCTCTGCCTTTATGGCCTGGTGCAAGTCACGTTCCCACTCTGTGCCTCAGTTTCCCCCCCACTTACCTGCCTCCCCAGGTGTGTGTGAAGGCTAGTTAATGGAAAGCTCTAGAGCAGCCCCAAGCATTGCTCTCGCTCCAGAGGTCCCCCCAGGCTGGTTGTCACAGAGACACCACCTCTTCGGCTAATGGAGGTTTGGGGGACTTGGGGGGTTTTCAGAGTAATGAGGCATCAGGGGACGTGGCTGGTTGGGATGCCAGGTTTGGCTCACTGAGGTTGCCCTCTGATTGTTGGCTGCTGCCTAGCTGGGCTGGATCTGCCCCGTGACCAAGCAATGAAAGACTTGGCGGGCCAGATTCTGCTCCCCGTTACACTGGTGTAAATCCAGCCTCACTCCTCCGAAATCAATGGAACGACTCCTGATTTACAGCCAGGGACCTGAGGCCAGCATCCAGCCCTGTAACTCTCTTGCTGTCCCTTGAGCGTTAGTGTAACTACAAGGTTAATTTGCTTCCAAATGGGACAGCTGCCAGTGGGTTAATTTTCATCCCTTGCCACCTGGGCCCGCGGTGTTGTAAAATGGGGTGGGGGAGGACACATTTTAGATTGGGGAGTGGAGGGCTAAACTGAGATGACCAAGTTGACACTGAGCCAACTGATTTACACAGCTCTAAGCTCAATAGGTCTGGCTTGTTATACTGGGCATCTGGCCACTAAAGCGCAGGATCCTAGGGGGAAACTGAGGCATGGGATCACGAAGATCCCCGGCCCTGTGACTCAAGAAATATACCAGTGAATGGGGTGTTGTGTGATTCCCCCCCCCCTCCCCGGGAGGCGCTTTGGGGCTCATGAGAGAGGCAGGTACATTGAAGCCTGACCTTTGCAGAACAAACAGCTCCGCCCTAACTCTAGGCAATCGCCCAGCAAACCCCAAGGGAATCGGACGCCCGTCCAGCCTGCCAAGGAGAGATCTTCCCTGACAAAGTGACTGCAGCCACGGGGTGCGACTGTCTCACCCGGGCCTCGGCAAAGAGCTCCGTGTTTTGCCGCGACCGTGTGAGCAAATGAACTGCCCCTACCACCAGAGATGTCCGCACTGCAGCTGGGGAGTGACTTGAGCTGGCGTGCTAACCCAGCCGGGCTCCCCAGCCTGCCCGACCCCCTGGATCCGGGCTCGGGGGGCGAGCCCAACTGTGCCGGAGCTGCCATGGCCACACTCCTATTTCTAGCACACTCGCGTAAGCGGAGTTAGTACAGGTCTGTTTACCTGGCCTGGGGGGCTCGTTCCCAGCTGCAGGGTAGACATCCCCCGGGAGACTAACAGCGTGGACGAGAGCCAGGGGGAACATGGCTAGGTACCGAGCACAGCCCCGCTCAGTACAACTGTGTCCTGACCCACAGCGTCCCCAGCTAGTCTGGAGCCCAGCCCCCTCCGCTCTGCCGATGCCACTCACTCCTCAGCAGCAGCATTTGCGGGCTGTAGTTATTCCAGTCCAGGGCCCCCGTATTGATCTGTTTGCCTGTCTCATTCGAGGCGTTTAGCAGGCACCAGGCGTCATCGTTTCTAAGCGTTAATGCACCAGCAGCATTCCGCACGCTCTCGAACGCAGGTCTCTTGTGCCAGGGGGGTGGGGGGCGTGAGCTACTTGGAAACACAGGGCTTGTCAGATGGGGTCAGACCCATGGTCCATCCAGTCCTGGCTTCTGTCTCCCACAGTACCCAGCTGCAGACACCGCAGGGGAAGGTCCAAGAACCCCTGTAATGGGAAGAAACGCCCCCGAGGTTATTCCGAGAGGTCGCTAGAAGCGCACGGTGGTGCTGAAGCAGGACCCAGGTCTGCGGGGGGTGGGTGTGAGTGTGAACACCTCCCCCCTTTCAAGGAGCCCCTTAAAACGAGCATTTCAGGCATGGGTATTTTAAAAAGCTGCTTCCGTTGCTGTTCCCGACAGGTGGGGAGAGCTTTGCGCTGACCACAGGAGCTCGCAGACGTGGCTGCTGGGTTCACACACACGCCTTCAAAACTCCCCCTACTGCCCCAGTGACACAGATCTACCAAAGCCAGGAAATAAGTCAAAGGCCCCTTCAGGACTGCGAAGTGACTCCGAAACTCCCCTCTCTGCCCCACCACGTGTCTCTGACGTTCCTGACCCGAAGAAGTACTGTTTCAACACCCATTAGGCTTGCCTGAGCCTAAACCTCGGGCAGACCTGCCTTTCCTCCTGCCCTGTCTATTTAGGCTGAGAGCACTTCTAGGCCCGGGAGTGTTTTCGCTGTGGGTATGTCTGCACATACTCGGGCGGCTAGGCCGTCCCGCTGCGCACACCTCCCTGGCAGCGAGTTAGCTCAGTCAGAGCGAGGGTGGCGACACCTGCCCAAGCTGGGAATCCAGCATAGACATGGAATCGTAGGACTGGAAGGGACCTCGAAAGGTCGTCTAGTCCAGTCCCCTGCACTCATGGCAGGACTAATTATCTGGATCATTCCTGACAGGGGTTTGTCTAACCTGCCCTTAAAAATCCCCAATGATGGAGATTCCACAACCTCCCTGGGCAATTTATTCCAGGGCTTAACCACCCTGACAGTTAGGAAGTTTTTCCTAATGTCCAACCTAAATCTCCCTTGCTGCAATTTAAGCCCATTGCTTCTTGTCCTATCCTCAGAGGTTAAGAAAAACAATATTTCTTCCTCCTCCTTATGACAACCTTTTACATACTTGAAAACTGTTATCATGTCCCCTCTCAGTCTTCTCTTTTCCAGACTAAACAAACCCAGTGTTTTCAATCTTCCCTCAGAGGTCATGTTTTGTAGACCTTTAATCCTTTTTGTTGCTCTTCTCTGGACTCTCTCCAATTTGTCCACAACCTTCCTGAAATGTGGCGCCCAGAACTGGACACAGTACTCCAGTTGAAGCCCAATCAGTGCGGAGTTGAGTGGACGAATTACTTCCAACGTCTTGCTTACAACTCTCCTGCTAATACATCCCAGAATGATGTTCGCTTTTTTCGCAACAGAGTTACACTGTTGACTCGTATTTATGTTGTGATCCACTATGACCCCCAGATCCCTTTCCACAGTACTCCTTCCTAGGCCGTCATGTCCCAGTTTGTGTGTGTGCAACTGATTGTTCCTTCCTAAGTGGAGTACTTTGCATTTGTCCTTATGGAATTTCATCCTATTTACTTCAGACCATTTCTCCAGTTTGTCCAGGTCATTTTGACATACACAGGTCTGTGCAACACCCAGCACAAAGGGGCGCTGATCTCAGCCGGGATCTTTAGGTCTAAGGATGTGGTCCTGCTGCCCACCATGTAGTCTCTGAGCACTGTCCACATGAGATAGACTGGCCCTGAGTGGAGTTTCTGGCTTTTCTTCCATTTCAGGTTATAGGAAGATCTGTGGGGTGTTGGTACGTTATTAATTCTTCTGCAGGGAAGAGAAGGTGATTGAACTTGGTGCTACCGCGACACCCACATTCATTATTATTTGTGTTACCCTCGGGCCTAGGGGCCCCACTCCTGGAGCAGGACCCTGTTGTACGAGGCGCAGACACAGAACAACAGACAGTCCCTTGCCCAAAGAGCTGACACTCACAGTAATACACAGCTTTGGGAGAGCCAGCCGGGCTCTATTCCGACTTGCACGTCATCAACAGACCCGTCAGCTCTGTTCTTGCTGGAAAATCCTTCTGACGGGGGATGAGGTCGGACGCAGCGAGAACCCCAGATGCCACGGGGAGCTGGCGGAAAATGCTCACTGGATCTGTGACCTGAGCCGTATGGGATGGCAGAGAGAATGGATGTGGGATACTGCCATACTCCGTTCCCTGTCCCTTTCCTGGTTTCACTGCGTGCGGGTGCCTTCCCAACCCTCCCCAAATTTATATGGCAAAGAAAACTGACATCTACACAGCAAAAGCTTGCTCAGCTCCATGGTGTCCAGCAGACACATGGCACCCAGCAGGAGGCTCTGTCACAGGGAGCAGAGTGCCACGTGGCAGGCAGCTACTCTGGCCTGGCAGCTCATGTCGGCTTGGTCTTTCTGGGCATCTGCTGCTGCCAGGACTTCGCTGTGCCAGGGCCCTGGGATTCTAGGGTAGCAATAGGCCCCCACGTTAATGCTGGCACTGCTCTCACTGCAGGGAGCTCTGTGGCTGATCCCTTGGCAGGGGTGTTCAGGGGATGACACCCAGGCCGGGGGAGAGTCGCCCGGCTGCCGTCTCTGCTCTGCCTGCTCTATGGAGAAGCAGAGGCCACGGGGCTTTGCCACGGCTACCTGAGCTGTCTTTGTTGACAGAAGCATCTGGGAATGGAGCGTGCTCTCTGGGGTCAGGCAGGGATGGGGCAGATGCGGTCTGGGATGGATGGACTCCCTGTGCTGGCCCCGGGACGAAACTGCCCCCGCTCCTCCCAGCCGGGCTGCTGGGATCAACACAGTTCCAGTGACGCCCCCTTTGGGCCTTGTGGCAGTTGAGGGCTAGCTGGGGTGGAGGATAGCCCCGGCCTCACCTCTTCCCAAACGGCAAAGGATACACCTGCTGCTGGCATAACTCCTATGCCAGGCCCTCCTGCCTGGGGAGAGGCATAGACCCAGCTCTGCATCTGCTGGGGAGGCGGGTAAGCTCAGGGGCCTTGTGGCTGTCCTGTGGCCACTTTGCCCTGGCATGGTGGAGCTCATGGGGCCTGAATTACACCTGCGGAGTTAGCACGACCGGGGCCGAGGGGAGAGAGCTCCCTTGGGCTGGGAAACACCCCAGGCTCTGTCACCAGCTCCGCCCCGCGCTGGCATGGCACTGAAGCCCCTTGCCCAACCCTGGAAAGAAATCAGGCCCTGCCTCTCTGGGGGTCTGTGCTTCCCTCCTGTGCAACAGCGGGAGAGAGGAGCCAAACACCCCCCTGTGCCCAGCTGAGAAGCAGCCTGCGCTGGAGGCTCTTCGTCCACCGGGTGGCGCCCCGTATGCCTGGCTGCCGTTGTGCAGAGGCCGAGGCGGGCAGCATGCATGCAGGCTCTGGGGAACGCAGGAGGAATTAGTTGCTTTGGGCCACCGGGGGGTCAAATTAGTCCTTGGTTGTGACCCAGCCTGTTCTCCGGGCTGCTTTCGGAAGTCTAGGTGGTGCCCTTGGCCGGCCCGGGGAAGGAGGCTGGCTGCAAAGGGATGAGCCTCTCCAGGCTCAGCAGAGAAAACTCAGCCGCATAGGCTCGGCTGGCCTTGCAAATACATTAAAGGGCACTTGCCTAGCAGAGCGCCGGGGGGCCTTGTGGGGGTGTGGAGGCATGGAGCCCAGCCCCGGGGGCGGAGAACGGACAAGGAGGAATAAGGACACCCCGTGTCTCTCTACTACAGAGCAGCAGGGGTGAGCTGGGCAGGGAGTCCGGTCCATGCCCCTTTGGCCGGAAGAAAGGCGGCTGTGATGGCAGGAGGGGAGGCTGCTTGGACGCGTGAGCTCAGAAGCTAGACCGGGCTCCTGGCCCAGGCTTGACAGGAGGGACGGGCCCAGGCGACGGGACCCGGAAGGTCGCAGCCCAGCTAGGAGTGCGGCGTTCACATGTCCATCGGTACAATCATCACCCCCACCCCCTGGCAGCCTCAGAGGGGCCACGGATTGCACGGGCGACGGAGACTGAGCTCCCCTCTCGATGGGTGTCCCTCCAGTTTGTGGGTGTGTGTCAGAAACTGGCCCGGCTCATCCAGCTCGGCCCCTGTCTTGTGGATGCACAAGAACACCGTCCTTTGCAGGACGCCAGGAGGAAGTTGGAGATCAGGGGCTTCCCCCCTGCACAGGTCAGGACATGAGGGGCCCCGGGGAGATCTCCTTCTGCCACCTCTCCCATCGCCTGCCCACCCTCCCCTTTCCCGGATTGCGGCTGGCAGAGCACAGGCAGCCTGCCCTTGTAATTAAAGCAATGCGTCCTCTTGGCTTTGGAACAGATGGGGCTTGTGGCGTCCATCCCTGAAGAGCAGCGGAGTGGAGGCGTGGGGGGCAGGATCTCTCCCAGCCTCGACCTGCACCATGTGCCCCACAGAAGGCATCGCAATCGCCAAGCAACCTGGGGGTCTAAGAGGAAACACCTGGCTGGAGTCAGCAGTAGAGAGCAATTGCATGCCCCCCCCCCCACTATGCTCCCCTCTCCCACACGCTGTCCCAGCCAGTACAATCAGGGAACCCCTGGTGGCAGCTTGGATCTCAGGTGGGGAATGATGTTGGTCCCAAGGTTGGGGCACAGGAGCGGGGCAGGAGTGCAGGCTCCGGGGGCGCTTACCTCAAGCAGCTCCCGGAAGCAGCGGCATGTCCCCCCTCCAGCTCCTACACGGAGGCATGGCCAGGTGGCTCTGCGCACGGCCCCATCTGCAGGCACCGCCCCCGCAGCTCCCATTGGCCATGGTTCCCGGCCAGTGGGAGCTGCAGAGCTAGGGCTTGGGGCGGGGGCAGCATACGGAGCTCCCTGGCTGCCCCTATGTGTAGTACCCGGAGCGGGGACATGCTGCTGCTTCCCAGAGCCACGGCAGGCAGGCAGACTGCCTTAGCCGTGCTGTTCCACCAACCGTACTTTTAATGGCCCGGTCAGCACTGCTAACCAGAGCCCCCAGTGCCGACCGGAGCCACCAGGGTCCCTTTTTCAACCGGAATACCCGGTCAAAAACCAGACACCTGGCAACCCTACTTTGACTGCAGTGTAGACATTGACGTGGACTGTGAGCTCCCCGGGGCAGGGACTGCCGTTCCCTATGTTTGCACGGTGCCTGGCCTAATGGGGCCTCTAGCTCCTACCAAAATAGACATGTTACATAGTAACACGCCACGTGGGCTAGCCTTTTGATCACTGATTATGAGAGAGGGCGTGACGCGCTAAATAAAGGGGCTCTTTGCAAGGGGCTAAGCCCCTTCAACCAGGCCTGGGAATGGAGGGCATTCAGCCCCTCCCAAGAGGCGATCATCAATAATTAACGGCCCTGTTAATTAACTATATTTATGCACGAAATCATCCCCCCTTTTCCGTGCCCCCTGCGCAGCTGTGCCATCTCCGCACAGCGCCAGCCCCTCTGGCTGTTTTGGGGCCATATTTTTGCCCTGGCTAGCTGCATTTCCTGTGCTCCAACCTTGTAAACACGTGCCGGGGGTGGGGGAGAGCGTGGCCAGCAGCCTGGTTGGAATCTAATTAAGATAATCACCAGACTGGATTCTGGCCGGATATGGGGTTGCTGCAGCAGTAGCAGCTTCAGCTTGCCGTTAGGAGAGGGGAATAGACCAGGGCCCAAGCCTTTGCTGAGCAGCTGGTGAAGGAGCCACATGCTGGAAGTCAGCTGGGCTGGTCACTTCCTCACTGATTTTTTTTTTTTTTTTTAATGCGTCCTGCTTCCTTTGAAAGCGATCAGTGTGCTTCAAAGCCGCCGCAGCCCCGCCCCTCGGCTCCTCGCAGCTGGCACTTCACCTTAACATGCCCTTGGCAAGCCCGTTCCAAGGGAAAGGAAGAATCCACCGCCTGCCATGGTGCCCTGCCACATCTTCAGGGGCGCCATGTGGGTGGCCAAGCGGCTTCCCCGCCCCTGAGGCCTGCTCTGGAGTCTCCAGAGTCGCCTGACCATCTACTGGGGGGCGGAGGGGTAGAGGTTGAACCTGGAGCTGCTGTCTGGCTCTGGAACCCAGCACCGGGCCCAGCCCCTGAGCCGAGCCAAGCTCTCCCCAGCCTTTGATGGTGTGGGCAGCAGAGAGAACACTTCAGACTAGCCCAACTGAGCTTCATCTTCCCATCAGGGGTCACTTCTTCAGCCTAAAACTTCCTCATGGTGGAGCCTATCACACTAGGGCCCTTTCTCCACTTCCTTAACGCTTTCGGGGCAGGTGTGGAGTGAACACCCTGTCACCTCCCCCCAGTCTGCCCATATCATCTGTTGTCTTTTGTCTTATACTTAGATTGTGAGCTCCCTGGGGCAGGGACTGTCTTTTTGTTCTGTTTGTACAGCGCCCAGCACAACGGAGTCCTGCTCCACGAGCAGGGCTTGTAGGCACTACGGTAACATAAATAATTAATAATAATCCCACGGGCTGGAGCCTCTGGGGCCCTGCCCCTTGTTCAGTCACAGATTGGGAGTAAAGTGCTACCCTTCTGATCTGGGGGCATTTCGCACTGCCTTGGCACCAGTGTCCTTGTCTGCAGACAGTGCAGGGCACTGGAGAACCAGGCGCTGATTAGCAGTCATTCCTTTCCCAAGGCCCGGATCGTTTGTGTTTTTTTCAGAGGGGATGGTCAAGACAGGGGACTTGCAGAGGAGAATTTACCACAGGCTCCGCCATCCGTGGGGGTCGGGGCTCTGGAATCTGGGCTTTCACTTAAAACCCCCAGAAGATTACATTTTGTAGCTGGGACCTACCCATTCCAACCCTCCTTCTGTCGGTGGTGCGCATCCTCACCCAGAGCACTTCCACTGACTGAAGAGGGACAGTGTATGGGGCTGAGAGCCAGGGATCTCTGCTTTTTGCCTCTGGTCGGGAGATCCGCGCCCAGAGCCTGGTCGGCTGTTCTGCACAATAGATCATAAGTGTGACTGGCCCTCATTTATCTCATGTGTGTTGACCCTGAAACCTAACAATGACCAACCAGAGGTGATGGTGCCGCAGAAATGCCAGCTACTGTGTTTGTCCCACAATCCCAAGCTGCCTTCCACATCTCCCCCAAAGCCCCAGCTGCCAAATCCTCCTGCTTGCCCAATGACAAACTTCAGCAGCACAACTGTGAGGTGTCATTAAACACATCCCTGTGAAAATGATTGCCGTAGGGGACGCTGGACTGAATTATTTATTCGCATATTTAATTCAACAAAACCCTCCATTGTGGAATTTACTCCAAGCTGCTGCAGTATTCCCATGCTGCTGCTCTAACAACCAAGGCGAGCTACCACAGAACTGTGCTGCAGCTGGCCACAGAGTGACTGGGACCCGGAGTTCACCCCTGCCTCGGGGTCCTGACTAGCAGTGGCAGAAGGGATCAGAACCGTTGCAGTTCCCGCCTCTGCTGCTGCTTGGCAAAGCTCTGAGCAGCAGCAGAGGCACTGTAGCTGCCTGCCTGCAGACTCAGGCAGACGACCCTGCGTTGATTACCCTCAGCCCACAGCAGGAGGGCTTCCTTTGCCACCATAATGCCAATCTTTTAAAATAAGAGAGTAAATTCTGCAGATACAGATGGCTCAGTCCCTCTGTCCCCACCCTAACCCTGCTCTCCCCCCTACCACTGCCCAGGGAAAACATCCCTTTCATGTGCAACAAGTGGAATTTTCAAGCCCTGCTCCAGCCACTGAAGACACGGTGGGCAGCCCCTGAAGCTGCTGTCCGTCTGCCCAAGCTTGCCTCGCCCCCCAGCACCCTGGGAGGGGGCTGCCAGTTCCCAGGCTGCAGCTGTCTGGTGTGCCAGCACTTGGAGGGTTAAAACGGGGGGCCAGCTTCCTCGCAGCCAAGGCTTAGCTGCAGAAAGGGCGGTTGCCATGTTAGCATTTCCCTGTGCCTGTGACTCATCCCAGCACCTGCTAATCATGTCCCCTGGGACCCAGTGGCTGCCAGCTGTACTCCCTGCTGCTGATGCAACAGAAGCAAGCAAAGGTCCCAGGCCGGGGGAAATCGACTGGTGAAAGCCAGGCTCCGGTTACAGGTCTGGGTGTTCCTGTGCTTTTGTCCCTGGCTTCCTTCTCCAGATAAAAAGGGATCAAGTTCGATGTAAGCTGACCCCATTTCTGCCTGCCATGAATGCTAGGGAGGGGAGCAGAGTTTATCTCGGGGGTCGGGGAGCAGGGGTCACTCTTAGGCACAGGCAGGGGAGGTCCCTTTTGGGAACCGTGCATAGATTTGCCACTCATGGGCTGGTCTGGGAACCCCACCTTCCGGGGCCGGTGAAGAAGGGACGCCTGTGGGTCTGAGGAAGGGGTGACTTCACTGCCCAGTCTCCCCCTCTGGCAGGAGCATCGGCGGAGGAAGGTGACTCAGCACCTGCTCTGCCCACCTGGCAGCAGGAGCGGGTGAGAGAGGGAGCTCACCCGTCGCCATTCCCAGCTGCGAGCCCAGTGCAGGGAGCCGTCTGGGGGCCACTCCTCTCGTCTCCAAGGGTGCCTTTGGCCAGCAGCAGCCGCGGTGACTTATCCCCGCTCGGAGGCATGCCTGGGCATCGAGAGCTCTGGTGCATGGACATTCTTGGGCATGGCTCACATGCTAGCCCTGAAGCGCAAAGCCATCCAGGCCCCCCTCCTCCCCTCCCCCTGCAGCTTAAAGGGGCAATCCACACCCAGGACTTTGCAGGTGACGTTCAGGGTGTTAAGCAGAGTGGCTGCATCTCCAGCGGGCTCAGAGAGGACTCCCCCAGTCTGCTTCAGCATGGCACTGTCCTGGCCTGGGTACAGCTGGCAATGTCTTTGCACAGCTGCGGAATAATTAGGAATGGAAGGAGCAGGAGATTGGGCGGGGAGGGGGTGGGAACTTCCAGAGTTTTATTGCAAAGTTTGGGGAGTTACCTTCTGCCCAGGGATCACAAAACATTTCCCTCACCTCCTGTCCCCTCAGCTTTAAAATGAATAATATTTTATTCTGAAAAAAAGGGAAGCAGTTAAACTACAGCCCGATAGCTACCACCACTACTGAGGCAGCGTAGGCCAGAGGGTGGGGAGCTGGGGTTCATGATACCTCGATCCTAGACCTGCCTTTGGCTCTGTCACTGGTCTGCCAAAGCCAAATGGACACCAATTGTTACCCTGGCTGACAATCTCAGCAGAGGTCCCGAGGCTCCATTTCGGCCTGTCTTCCCCATTAGTTAATTAATTAGGTATGGACAGTACTAGAGTCAAGTTACAACAGGGGGAAACTGAGGCACGGGGAGGGGAACTGCCCACTGTCACGCAGTGAGGCAGGACTAGAACTCAGCACCCCAGTCTGGGTGCTGGACGGCAGCTGCCTCCCACGTAAAAAGCAAGCCCAGGGATGCCGCAGGGAGCAATCCTGGCTGGCTGATGGGCGTGAGGACCAGGCTGGAGCATACACCTTTCCCTGACGCCGTGAAGTTTAGGATGCAGACAGCTTGTGCCTTCAGCCCTCTCATGATGGGGCAGGGCTCGCGGGTGGCATCATAAGATGGCCTCAGAGGCAGCTTGCTCCATCCCTGCAGCTGGTGCTCTCTGCCTCAGTTTTCCCCTTGGTCAATGTCTCCCCACGGGATTTAAGCCGCTGTGGGGCTCTTGGTCCTCTGGTCAAATGCTACAGGTCTCCCTTTCTGGGGGTGAATCAGAGGCCGGTCTCAGTGGTCCTGTAGCCCTTCCCCAATCGGCTAACAGTTCTTCAGCCTTGTACTAGACACGGCCAAGGTGTAGGGGAGCCCCTGCCTTTGCCCCAGGCTCCAGCCCCAAGGCCCTGCCTAATACAACATCCACGATGCCAGCCTCACCCAAGCACACTGCTGTGCCATCCTCCCCCGCTTGGTGGCCTCCCCCCTAGCTCTTCCTCGGCTCGCTCACAACGCTTCCTCCTAGACTCTGCCCAGAGCTCTTGCGGCTCCAGGGCCAGGCCTCCTGATTACCGTGGGAAGGGGAGACAGACAGAGACGCACACCCCACGCCCTACCTCAATCCCGGCTGCTCCAGCCAGGGAAAGGCTGCCCCTTTGACAGCTGGTGCCGGCTTCCGGCCTGCAGTCACGTGGACCCACAACGCCCGGAGCCAGGCGCCAGCCACTGCTGGGGCTTGAGCCCTTTACAGCCCCGGTTCCCCATCACAGGCAGGATGGGGAAGCCCTTCTCCCCTGGGGAGCAAACCACTGTCCCCAGGCCACACCTTTCCCACGTGATGCCACGTGTGTCAGGCCTGGCATGCTCAGGACTTGGCGACTGTCACGTCCTCTCAGCAGGGCGGCTCAGCACATGAGCAACCTCCATCCCACCGTGCGCCCTCCCCCACCCCCAGCCCATCACCCTGGCGGGCCATAAAGGCAGCCAGCTGCAGGCCCTCGCTGTATGGGAGATCCATGCCCGGAGCCTCGGCCTGACGGGACCCTGGCCACCCACCTGCCATTCAGAGAGGCCCATGGCCACTGCTGAGTCAATGGGCAATTGCCCCGAGGCTGTGGTGGGCCCTAGGCCACGGCAGACACTCCCCTTGACTCACCCCCTCCCCACCTTCACTCTCTTCCTGCTGATGCATGGCCACCCTTGCCCGCCCAGAGCAGCCCTGCTTGTCTGGGCACCGGTATCCAGTAGCTTTAGCTGGAGGATGCAGCCTGCCTGGTGCTTCCCCCTTCCCTGACGACTCATTGCTGCAGAGCCGGACAGGTCAGCGGCGGGGCGGGCACGTACGGAGAGGGCAGCGGGCAGAAGGCTGGCTTGATCTGCACTAGGACCGGGGGGACGCTTGCGCCAAGCTTGCCTGGTGCCTGATAACGGACGCACAGGCCTGGACTGCACCTCCCTTCGCGCTAAGGAGCCAGCCTTGCACAACCGCAGGGCAGCGGGAGATTCTCCCACCCTCCAGGAGAGAGAACCTCCCAGAGCCCCACAATCTGCGGCTGAGGGAGCCCAGAGGCGGGCTGTGCTCTGCAGATGGGACGGGCGAGAGCTGGCTCAGGCAGCTGCTTTCTGAGCCACGTGGGCGCTGGAGGGCAGGCGTAGAGATGAGGGATGCTGCTGGTTTATTGCCCTTGGACAGCGGCTTCCAGCCTCCTGGGGGCCCTATGCCAGGCGGTGGCGGCCGTGTCTCTGTAGCCCACCGATCAGTGTCTGGCACGGGGCCCCTCCGTGCTGATCTGCAGAGCACAGGAGTCCGTTACAGCCCCACCTACGGAGCCCTGACGTTTTAGCTCCAGCTGGAGCAGCTCATGCTTAGTTTCAGTGCTGAAGGTCGTCGGCTCAATCCCCTGGCTTCAGCCAAGATGGTGGCCGTCGCATCTGCACTGGGGATGTGCCCTAATGCCAGCCAGTGCGGTGGCACAGATCCCTGGCATTGACAGGCAGAGCCAGCCAGAGTGCTGCTCAGGCCGGGGTAAGTACACCCAGGGCGCCAGGCTTGGCGTATAGTGGCTTTGCCTGTCTACATGAGGGCGCCAATTCTCTGGAGGATCAGAGCCCCAGTGTAAACAGGCAAAACCACTATACGTGGAGACTGGCATCTGTGGCACTCACTGGAGCTGGCTTCAGTGGAGTCTCTCTGGATTTACCCCAAGCAGGTTCTCCTGGGGTTTGCTCTGGCCAAGTCACACCAGCCCCTAAAATCCCTAGTGCAGATGAGCCCTTGGCTGCACCCCGGTCTGCCCAGCCATGCGCTGGGACGTGTAGCCTAGAGTACAGTATGGCTTGGAACCAGTGTCCGAGGGCGTCTTTTCCCCCGGCCAGCTGAGCAGCCTCCGGGAGTGGAGTTGGCCCTCCACCGGAATCAAACCAGGATCCTCACGGCCATGGGAGCCTCTCCTTGGCCAGCCTGGAGCAGACATGCCAAGTCTGTTACTCCCTGCCTGGATCCTCCCTCCTCCCCTCTCCCCAGCCAGCCAGGCAAGGTACCCTGCAGGTTACTAGCTAGGGCTGGAGGCGAACACAGCCATGTTTCTCTCCAGCATCAGCTGGGGATGGGGACATACCCAGGACAGGAGAACATCACGTGGTTCCTTCCAACAGCTCCCTTGTCCTGTGATCACAGGCGAACCACCTGCAGCCCCAGAGGAAGCGCTGGCTCAATTTTCCATAATCCAGGGGAAAGCGAGTGTCCTGAAGCTGATTTACAGGCTGTGACCAAATCCTGCTTCTCTCCATAACCCAGGCAGCCCGCTCAGGATCTGTTTGCTGTCCCTATGGGTTCACTGCTCCAGCTCCTCTCTTGTCTAGCCTGAGGCTTCCCCTCCAGGGGAGAGGAACAAGACTCCACTTAGTGCTGGGAAGTCTCCCAGAGGGCCAGAGCTTCAGAAGCTGAGGAGCTCACAAACAGCTTCTGGGTGTCCGGGACACCTGGGCTGGCAGGCAAGAGCGGGGAGTAATTTAAAGAACCAGGGAGATGGGCCTGAGATGTTTCCCTGCATTGTTATCTAGCCATCCATGCATCCATCCCCTACCCGGGCTTGGTTGCCGTGTATGGCACCACATCTGGGTGGTCAACAGAAAAATAAATGCGGGCTCCCGCTGGGATGCTGGCCCTCGCGCCGCTGCCCTCTCTTGGTGTTTTGCAGGTCTTTCCGTTCTGCTGATGTTCAGAAGCAGTGATGGGGCCAGGGGCCGTCTGGTGTCTTCGGTAATGAGAAGGGGCTGGAAGGTGATTAGTCAGTAATCACTGGTAATTACATACATCCCACATCTTCCGTCCCAGAGCCCTCTAACAAATTAAGGGCCCAACCCTGTATCCGGTGGAGTCAACGACAAAACTTCTGTTGACTTTAATGGGAACAGGACTCTGTGGGCCTGATCCTGAGAGGTGCTGAGCACTTGCAACTCCCACTGAAACCAGTGGGGGTTCGCAGGATTGAGCTCTATCGACAGACATTGCCCCTAAAATGCCACCAACCGTGGCCTGCCTGTGACAAAGCCCTGTAGCTGTTTGATAGCACAAATGCTTACAGGGTGGGTTTAACTTTTTCCTCAAGCAGCTTCATAGATATCATAGCCTATAAGGTCAGAAGGGACCATTATGATCATCTCGTCTGACCTCCTGCACAACGCAGGCCATGGAATCTCACCCACCCACTCCTGTAACAAACCCCTAACTTATGTCGGAGCTATTGAAGTCCTCAAATCGTGGTTTAAAGACTTCAAGGTGCAGAGAATCCTCCAGCAAGTGGCCCGTGCCCCACGCTGCAGAGGAAGGCAAAAAACCCCAGGGCCTCTGCCAATCTGCCCTGGAGGAAAATTTCTTCCCGACCCCAAATATAGCGATCAGCTAATCCCTGAGCGTGTGCTCAGCTCCAGTAATTCTCACCAGCACAGTTAGCTAATCTCTGAAAGCCAAATACAAATGGTGATGCGATTCCTTCCTTGCTCTGGACTTTTCTCTGGCTTTCGGCTCCGTGGGGGAGCCACCTCCCCGAGTCATGAGTTATTTATGGCTTGTGATTTCACAAGGCCTTGGAAAAATCCTCAGGGGGGCCATGTATCTTACACACCCGCACTCACACGTCTGGCTGCACATCTTCACTGCTGCCCGCTTTGCAAAGACACACACACACATTGTTATACACACACAGTCTCCCTCACCTTCCTTCCCACCCCACAGACATGACCTGTCAACACAGTGATGCCAGCCGCTGTCTGATGAGTTGGGGGGCACGTGCTCGCTGGCTGGCCGGGCGCCGGGCTTCACGCAGATCTCAGCCAGGAAAAGACACATTATGGGGCCTGGCTGGGAGCATGGCCAGGGCTTTGGGGTCAGATGCACACAGGCCACTATATTCAGTAGGGCTGCAGGGCTAGTCATGGGGCTGAGTGACCCCAGAGCTGGCTCGGACATAGCCAGAGAGCTCTGCTTTTAGGAGCAGCCCAGTGCATTATGGGATCCTTTATCCCACTTGCTGCGCACTGCAGTCCCTTTTATAGTGCAAACCACTGACTGCTGCCCACACGCCCCGCCCACCTCGCAGGCAATCAGCTCCCCCTGCTCCAGCGCCGCACCTTCCCAGAAAGGTAAGCACCTGCCAGCGGTGTTTCTCTTTCTTAGCAGAGAGAAGATATTAGGGGGGTGAATTAGCAAGAATATGGTAATGAGCCAGGCTGGTGTGGCTGTGTCACCACTGCCCCCTACTGAGTGAAATCAGAACTGCTCAGCTGTGTGTCATAGGCCCCATACTGCTCTCAGCAAGTTTCCTTCAGCTCAAGTGGCAGGGCCTGTACATTAGGAGGGTGTCTGAGTTCTATCCTTGCTGTTGTCCTGACGTGCCAAGAGGCTGCAGGAGCAGCATCTGCAATCCCCCTTGGTGCGCCCCACCCCTCCTTAGCTTTGCTCTTCCCGCAGCACGTCCGAGATCTGTGGAGGATTTATGCTCTCTGGTCGCCCACCGTCTGCAGTGCAGGCCTCAGTCTGTGGACGACATTTTCCATGACAGGGGCATAAGCGGCGAAGGCTGGTTGACAGCACGGTGTTTAATGTACTGTGCCCCTTATTGGATCCCGCCAGGAGCGGCTGGATTGAGTTATCTCGTCTGGCTGGCAGGGAGCCCGGTTCCAATTATTACAGGGGCATGATGTAAAATTATGATGCCATTCAGTGTAAATGGGGTGGCAGGCTGCCCGCTTTCACTCAGCTCAGGGGGCGAACAGTAGCTGAGAGGGCCCGAGGACAAGGGGTAGGAGCAAGAGACTCCCTGGAGAAAGTCCTCTAGCTTCGCATTCTGGGCTGGCCCGGCTGTGTGGGGATGAGATGGGTGGGCATGAGGAATGCCCTGCTGTGCCCTACAGGGCAGTGAAGCAGCCACTGCCACGACACAGAACCGCACGGACCCTGTGAGTGGCTAACGCTGTTTGCCGCACGCATCCTGCTTTTGCATCTAACCCGGGGATGTTCTCCCACTCAGGGGTGAGACTCTGCAGGTCCCATTGCATGGGGCTCAGCCACACGATGGCCAAGCACTGCCATGTTTGTTTCCTATTCTGCTTCTGGTGGGGTCTGTCCTGGTGCATTGGCCAGCAGACCTCAGGAGAGTGCTGAAGAAAAGCAGGGCTATTTTGGCCCTATCCTACCAGGTGCTGAGCCCCTCCACTCCCACTACAGGAGGTGCCCAGTGCCACCGCCCCCCCCCCCCCCTTACAGGAGCAGGTCCAAGATTTCCAGTGGTCTCAGCACCCAAAGGTAGGGCTGGACTTTCTAAAGCACTCAGCACCTATTAGTGCTGGCAACTTCCATTATTTTACCCCCAGTCTCGTTGTGAGTCTTAGTGTTTTTCTTAAAGCCCAAGCTCCTGGAGCCCCGTGATTATGGGGGAATCTCAGAGCTTTCTTTCTAAAAAATACTAACTTTCTAGCTCTTTCATGGCTGCAGAGAAAAGCTTGAAAACACGACTTAAAGGCTCAAAGCCCAACAGGCGAAGAAAAAGAATCCCAAATCTATTCTTTTTTTCATAAATCTCATGGTTTTTAAGCAAATCTCTTGAATGTTTGGACCTGACTCATGATTTTGGAGCACTCGGCAACCAAAATAAGTGGCCAGATTTTCCTAAAGAGCTCAGCACGCTGGGAGGGGTTGCAAGAGCATTGGAGGACAGGATTAGAACTCAGAATGATCTTGACAATCTGGAGAATTGGTCTGAATTACATAGGATGAAATTCAATGAGGACAAATGCCAAGGAAGGAATAATCAATTGCGCACATACAAAATGGGATATGACTGCCTAGGAAGGAGCATTGTGGAAAAGGATCTGGGGGTCATAGCAGATCACAAACTAAATATGAGTGAACAGTGTAACTCTGTTGCAAAAAGGGTGAACATCGTTCTGAGCTGTATCAACAGGAGTGTTGTAAGCAAGACATGAGAAGACACTATGGGAAAGATGTGGACAAATTCGGGAAAGTCCAGAGAAGAGCAACAAAAATGATGTAAGGTCTAGAAAACATGACCTATGAGGGAAGATTGAAAAAACAGGTTAGTTTAGTCTGGAGGAGAGAAGACTGAGGGAGGACATGATAACAGGCTTCAAGTATGTAAAAGACTGTTATAAAGAGGAGGGTGATAAGTTGTTCTCCTTAACCACTGAGGTCAGGAAAAGAAGCAATGGGCTTAAATTGCAGCAAGGGAAATTTAGGTTAGACATTCGGAAAAACTTCCTAACTGTTCCGGGTGGTTAAGCACTGGAACAAATTAGCCAGGGAGGTTGTGGAATCTCCGTCATTGGAGATTTTTAAGAACTGGTTAGAAAACACTTCTCAGGGATGGTCTAGAACTTGGTCCTGTCTCAGTGCAGGGGACTGGACTAAATGACCTCCTGAGGTCCCTTCCAGCCCTATAATTGTATAATGACAGGTTTCAGAGTAGAAGCCGTGTTAGTCTGTATCAGCTCACTTCATTGGATGCATTCAGACTGTATTTTCCACTGAATGCATCCGATGAAGTGAGCTGTAGCTCACGAAAGCTTATGCTCAAATAAATTTATTAGTCTCTAAGGTGCCACAAGTACTCCTTTTCTTTTTATGATTCTGTAGTTTCCCTTGTAAGCTGGATGAGCAACGTTCAATTCAAAGCTTAAAAGTATCACTCTCATTATGTATTTGTATGGCTGTAGCACCAAGGAGCCATAGTTATAGACCAGGACCATATGGTGCTAGGCGAAAAGAGGAGTACCCCAGTGATGGCTGAAAGCCAGTGTGACTTGAAATTGCAAAGACCTCTACCACAGCAGGGATAGGCCATCAGACCCTTCCTACCAAAGCACAGGCTAAAGGAGCAGCTCCATTAGCTAGCAGCGGTAGTAAGCTGTTATCCTCTGTGTGGAACAAACCAAGAAGCAAGACATCACAGACATGTTGCACCAGTATTAATGATTATTATTAATTTGGTTCCCAGTGTCCTTATATCCCTCTCAAAATTCATCCTTCTCCCCATAAATGGGGCAAGCCACGCACTGGATAAGTAACTAAAATAGGTAAGCACTTGACAGAATCAGCAGGTTTCTTGAAGGAGGCCTGGCAGCAGAGGGATCTGAGCGTGGGAAAGCTCTGGAAGGGTGATCGGTGTGCAGGGGACGGGGATGTGACAGGAGGAGACAAGCCAGCAAGGAGGGAGGAGTCCAGTGGGGCTTTGGAGGGGAGGACAAACAGCTTAGACCTTATGGAATGGGGAATGGCCAATGTGGGGGATTGAAGGAAGGGAGCCATGTGGCCACAACAATGGGCCAGAAGAGAGCTGGGCTACACTGGTTTGTACAGAGGGGGCGGTGACATGGGAGGGGAGAGGACACAACTCAGTAATCCTGGTGGGAGAGGATGAGGGCCCGGCTGGGAGATTTTGCTGTGTGGCTGGAAGGGAAGGGCTGGGTCAGCAGCCTGACTGAAGCATTTGTGGCTAGTACTGCAGCAGGCCCTGGTCTGGGGTGGGGTTTGATTCCCCTGGCCACAGAAGCACTCTATCTCTTTCCCTGAGATTTAGGCATAGCTCTGTCTGGAGTGGGAGCCAGGATGCCTGGGTTCTATTCCCACCCATACCACTGACCCGTGCTGTGACGTTGGGCAAGTCACCGCCCTTTGCCTCAGTTTCCCCATCTGTAAATGAGGAGAATGACAGTGTCACAGACTGGCGGCCACGTAGGACTCCGGGCTGTCGCTGTGCTGCCGATGGTCCCTGCTGCTCTGCTCAAGGAGAATCGCTCCCCAGTCAGCACGGACGTATGCATGGGAAGTGATATTCTTCCCCCAACACAGACACACACAGACTGGCTCCTTCACTGCAATGCTGATCCACTTCACAGGGCGCTTCCAGGGAAGGGGAGTGATTATTTGGTGCCTGCAAAGTGCCTTGACATCCTTGGATAGAAGGCACTGGCAAAGGGAAGGGAAGGGAGATGGAACCACATGCAACAGATCCTAGTCATGTCACTCAATGTGCTGCTGGAAGGTGATCCAATCCCCTGGGACAGGGGCTATGGAGACCTGGCTAGAATATGGAAGAGCACAGGGTCGTTCCTATTCGTATTTGCCAGGGTTGAGTATCTGGGTGAGACCAATCAGCCAACATGCAGAGTGCACCGACCTCCTGCTGCATTTTCTGGCCACCTCATGCAAATTCTGCAGCTCTGGGCAAAATTAATTCAGCTGTTATCCTCTGCCCATCCATTCAGGCCCTGCGCTCCATCCAGCAACAAAAGATGCAGGCGGCTGACCATCAGAGCCGCTTGGCAGCATGTGTGTGGTGTGTTTTAGGTGGGGTGTGTATGCATGTGTATCGTGTTAAAAATAGCTTTTGGTCACACCCGGGAGGCTTGCTAGCGGAAATGGACATGCAAAAGGAAATAGCCTGTGACTGGAAAAAGAAATATAGTCCAGTCATTGAGGAATGGTTCAAAAAAAACCCCAGGGGAGGTGGTTGTTACAGGAAAATGAACAGGCCAGTTACCTCCCCAGTAAAATAGACACTTGGCTATCTGGTTACCTTCTATTCAACACCCAGACAAAGCACATTCTCCTGCAAAAAGGCCCCAGCTGACCAGGCCAATTTTTTGGAATATGACCATTTGCTAGACATGCCTGGTCTGTTAAATAGGTGTAATCAGAGACTTGGCTCAATGAACTCACTCGGAACAGCATGGCAAGGGGTTGCAATGGCGCTCGCTCTGAAGGTGGACAGCACCCTGTTAAGCAGAGAGCTCTGCCGACTAGATGCTTGGCTAATGGCTCGTTCGACAAAAGCTCCCTGGTGTAAGGGCTATTGTTTGGGCACTGCTCTTTACATGGCACGGGTTTGTAAAAAATCACCCACCACACCAGGCCCCCACTGCATATCCCCTGCCCCCCTTGAATGTCCAGGCTGTGTCTCCCAGGCTCCCTGGACTGCAGAGCAAGGCTGTGAGGGTCTAGCCCCCGGCAGGCCAGCAGGGGCTGCGTCTGGCCCATTTGCAAGCCGGCTGCCAGGCCAGACTTGTTTTCCTGTCGTGGGACGAAGAGGTTCAATATAAACTGCGTGCAGCGGTGGCAGAGAGCCAGGCAGCCTTCTCATGCTGCTCCGTTGCGTGAGCTTTGTTCTCACTCCCGCTCTCCAGAGGCCGACAGCCGCCCTCTGCATGCAGCAGCGCGATGGATTCTGCTTACCTCGCCTTTAAAAGCCTCGCACTTGCTCTGGCACGGCTTGGCTAGCCCAGGTGAAGGGAAGGTTTTGTCTTCCCCTGGGGAAACTTAGGGGATTGGCAGGAAGGCTAGGCACCTCCTCCCCTGCCCCACGGAGGGGCTGCAGCTCTGTCCCAGACGGATCCCCTCTAGGGGGCAGAGGGGAGCTCAGCTGCCATGGTCCATCCAGCCCTCGGTCACTCTGCTGGCACTGTTTGGTGAAGTGCCTTAGTGGGGCTTCCGCCTCCACCCAGCCGGCCTTCATCCGAGCCAGCAGCCCTGCCCAGCGGTGCCGCTCTCCCTGGACGAAAGCCTCACTCGCCCGCGCTCCAGTGAACCCCCCCGTGGCTGTGGGGGGAGTCACGAGTTAACATGTGCGGTCTCTCTGCTCAGGGGTCAATTTCAACCCCCCCCATGCCTGGAGCCAGGGGCTGAGATCTGATCCAGCAATAATCCCACAAGACAAGAGGCAGCAAGAGCTGCTCGGCCCACGGGAGACAGCGTCCGGCGCTCTGGTCCCGTTCACCCAGCTTTTGGTCTAGGATCGATGGATGGAGACAAACTGAGGCTGAAATACAGGGGAATGGGCTTGGCTTCCCTCCCCCTCCCTCCCCAATGCCGCCTGCTGGTCCTGTCTCACCCCACAGGACCCCTGCCATCCCAACCCCACCCCATTACCCCTTCCCCTGCTGAGGCCTGCAGAGCTCCCCCGGTTCAGAGAGGCCATGGCTACAGCGCAGAACAAGGCCTGGTTAGCTGGCCTGGCACTGAGCAGGGTTCAGCCGTAAGGCCAGACCTGGGTTCTGGGGAGGAGCAGCCACTTACAGAGAGCGGAGTGGCAGGGTCAAGGACTATCCCAAGGGAGGGAACCAGGGCTGTGCCTGCGCTAGGAAGCAGTAAGGGGAAATTCCCCCAGGACTACTCTGAGTGCCGTTGTGCTGATGGGAGCCCTAGTGTAGACAAGGCTCTGGCGCCTTCGGGTGGTTATAGCACCCTCTCAGTTAAACCTGCTGAGGAGCACCTGCACACTTACACCCCTTCCTCACCCGCCCCACGCAATGTACACTCCTCTCCTAGGATACGCACACGCCCACCCGTACCCAGGCACCAGGACGTGCACACACCCCTGCAGAGCGGGTGTCATCTCGAGAACGGTGTCTGCAGGAGGCAGCAGGGAAATGCCTGTGGGAATCTAAGACCTCTGGGCTCCCTGCTCTCTGATTTATCCCCCCATGCAGCCCCCTCCCGGCCCCCCAAGGGCTCTGCCGATGCCACTGGGAGCAGAGACAGGTGCAATCTTTGGACCTTTAGCTTCAGATACAGTTTCTGACTTCAATGCACAGAGCCCCCTACTGGTGGGGGGGTGTGCTGGAGCTGAGGGTGCGATGCGGGAGGCAGTGGGGGAGGCCCTCTCTCCATAGACAGCCTCAGGAACCGCCGGCAGAGCCGTCTCCCCAGTGCAGGACCTTCCCCTACAGGGATGGACTCTCTCAGCCCCCCAATAGGCCTTTCTTTCTTCCCACTCAGGCATCTTTGATCTCCTTCCCAAGTGGGGCAGCCCAGCCCAGCCCTGCCCCATCCCGTTCAATGACCTGCCCAGGGCTGGTCAGATGGTCTGTGGGGTCCCAAAAGTATGGGGCTCCCCACCCCACTCCGGCCCCACAGGGAAGGCTCCAGTTGAGAGGCCCTGGGGTTGCACCAGGGCCTAACCAGTGCTTGGGGCCAGCCCTGGCTTTGCTGCTGATGCTTTGGGCCTGTGAGCCACACACTCAAGGCTGCTGCATTGACCGACCCCAGTTCCAACTCGGGGCCACTCAGCAGCAGGACCAGCTGCCTATGGGTGGCGCCGGGCGCATAGGATCGTCAGCACAGACAACGTGCTGCCAAAGGGCGAACAAGGTGCTTGGGTGCCACAGGAAGGGGCAATGAAGAAGAGCGCAGAGACAGAGACAAGAGCAATCACGGGCCTGGGAAAACTCTCATAGGAAGGGAGATTGAAATGACAAGGCTTGTTACCTTGGAGAAGAGCTCCCAGGCTAGGTGGGTATAGGAGATAATGAGCGGGATAGAGAAGGAAGATGGGGTGCGTCTGTTCTCCCTGTCATAACACAAGGACAAGGGGACATCTGGGGGCTGGGATCCAAACCGATCAAAGGAAAAGCTTTCCACCCACCGTGTAAGTAGCGTGTGGAACTCCCTGACACAGGAAGGTGTTGAGGCCAAGAACTCAGCAAGACTCAGAAACAGGATTGGACGTGTCTCCGAACCTGCAGCGTTGTTACGGTTAGTGACCAGACAGGGCCCCTTGTGCTTCGGGGCGGCAGCCAGTTGCTATTATAGATGGATGATCTGAGTATAGGGGGTAGCTTCTCCCACATCTGCTGGTGCAGGGCTCTTGCACCTTCCTCTGGTCACTGTCAGAGGCTAAAGGGACCTCAGGGCTGATCCACCGTGGCGAGTGCTGTGCTCCTAGGAGCGGGGCTGTGCATGTCTGTGACCTGGGTACCAGGCGCCGAGCTTCAGGCCCCGGCAGGCTGAGATCCTGTGGTCACCGCCCACGGTAAGCGCCACGAGCTGATGGGGCTACAGCTGTAAAAGGCCTTGGGAGACCCCACTCAAGCATCTGGCCTTGGCACCTGCAGCTGCTCGGCTCGCCCTCATTCCCAGCCCTCTGACGCCCTCCAGTGGCCACGGATGGGATCCTCCTGCTAAACAGCCAGCAGAGCTCCAGGACGGGCTCTAAGCCCCTGGCCCCTGGGCACAAGCAGCCAGGTTCTCGAATCCAGGTAATCTCGCATCCCCCCACTGCCACAGGCCAGAGAAGCCCAGCAACCAGGGCCTGTGTGGGCAAGGATCCAACCTTGGGGAGTCCTGGCTGCACTGGGGGCCCTGTTTCCCTGCCCCTCCGGCAGTGGGAGCCTGGGATACCCCCTCCCGCTGCACCTGGGGGTTTCCATTAGCCCCCCGCGCTGGGCGGGTCAGCCCCAATCTCACCATGGTACAGATGGGGAGACAGATGCCCAGAGAGGTGCAAAGTATCAGGGGGCAGTCATGTTAGTCTGTATCCACAAAAACAGCGAGGAGTCTGGTGGCACCTTAAAGACTAAGAGATTTATTTGGGCATAAGCTTTTGTGGGTAAAAAAACCTCACTTCTTCAGGGGCATGGAGTGAAAATCCAGAGAGGTGCAGTGACTGGTCCCAGGCTGAGCAGTGGGTATCAGCTCTGCGGATCCTGGCTCCCGGCCCCTTGCTCAGTCTCGCAGGCCCCGATCACCGTCCTCTCCAGACCAGGTACCGTGGTGGCTCAGGCAGGCTTGGTCCTTCCTGCTGGTTCTAAGAGGGCAGCCCCAGAGCGTGGTGACGGTCCCAGCCCACTAGCTCACCTCTCCCACTGCCTCCAGCCAGTGTGCTCCCTGTGCCAACTATTCTGGGACAGCGGAACAGTCCATGGACAGCTGCGGCACCTGTATGTCGCCCCAGGGACCAGGCAGGGCCCAGCATTCAGAGGACACAAATGTGGCTTCATGGGCATCTCCCCACCCCAGGACTCCAGGGCTGCATTGCTCAGAATCAGGCCGGCGGCGTTTCGGAAACACCATCCCGGGAGGTGGGGGGATTCCTTTCCACAAACTCCAGAGATTTGGCGCAGCTTCGACTGGAGACGGGGCTAAACCGACATCGCACACCCCACCGGCCCCGAACATTGGCAGCGTCCGGATTCAGCACCTGGGCCCGGCTCTCCCTGCTCCGCCCCCAGTGACTGGTGCAAAGCCGAGAGCTCTGATCTGGAGCCTCCCCTGCTGCCTGGGGTAAACAATGACACCAGCTGCAGGGAAGGGGGGGAAACCAGGCCCTTAACTTGGGATCAGGCCTGGGGAGTCCTGTGGTGGGCACATGAGCGTCTCTGGTTCTGATCCGGGCACGGATGACTCTGGCTTCTAACCCGTGGGCTAGTTCTGACCACTCAAGAGCATTGTCACCACATCTGGCCTGGCTGCACCCTAGCGTGGCTGCAGCCTGCTGAGTCGTAGCAGACATGGGGGGTTGGAGGGTCCCCTCACTCCGCCAGGAGCTAAATGACCCTGACCCGGGCTGCCTGCTCGTAACAGGAAGGCTCGGAAAGGCTGCCCTCTTGTGACACTTTGGGGGTACAGCAGGTGGAGCAGAGGTACCGGGGTTAGGCGAGCGGGGATGGAGAGAACCTGGCCAGGTCTGCTCTTGACACTGAGGACAGCGCTCGAGGGGTGACCGATCCAGGACCGTAGCCGTGCCAACCGCACCCCCGGAGCAGAGGCAGCCGGGCTGATGGAAGGCGGCAGCCAGGTCGGCAGAAGCAGTCACTCGGGGAGGTGAGGTTCCTACAGCGATGCACAAACCCGTCCACCGGCATAGGCTGCGTGCACGCTCTGGGGTCATGCCAGCGTAGCTGTGCCATGCCCTGAGGCTGTGAGACTGGCAGAGCCACCCCTGTAAGACAAGCCGCCCACCCACCCACATGCCAGGACTGTTTTACCTCCACCCTATGCGGGGCCCCAGGGTTTGCAGAGCCCTGGGCCGTGGGAGGACCCTCCAGGGCTGGAGTGGAAGGTCTGGTTAGGGGAGGAGGGGAAGCAGGGGGTCATTCCTGGGACACTCTGGAGAGTGGGGGGTGTTGGCAGGGGTAGGTGGGAGCTCAGGACAGTTATCCCTGGAGGTCTAGTAAAGCCCAGCTGAGTCTCGCCGGGTGGGGAGAGGGAGCTGCAGCAGGCTGGGATGGGGCATTGGCTGGTGGTGACGGCTGTTGGAACAGGGCCCCCTGAAGGCACCTAGAGTGGGCAGTGCCCATCACCATCCGCTCCTTTCCCCTGCCCCCGGGTGACTGACCCGGAACCACTTCCACACGCAGGCCCAGGCCCGGGACGAAGGTTCCTGAGCCCTCATCTCTAGCCTGCTCTGCCCACCATGGCCTGTCGGGCAGCCCCCGGCCGGGTAGTGCCAGCCTGCCAGCCACCCTCACAGGCTGCTACCCAGTGTGCCACACCGCCTGGCCCGTTCGGTGAGTCTCTTACCATATACACATGGTCCATTTTTTTCCCCCAGCGTATCTTTCAGCTCCAGATTCCCAGCATCACAGAACATAGCCCAGGCCCGTGTCAGGAAGAAGCTGTTTCTACCACACGCAGCTAGCTCACTCGCACGCATCCTCCCCACCTTACTTTCTGTTCCTGCCCCTGCCAATTATCTCTATTTTTATTGAGCTAATTACCTCATGAGCCCCATCATTGCTCCCAAGGGTCAACAATTTCCCCCATAAAGGTAATTGCCTCGAATTAAGCCTGTAGTCTGCTCAGTTATGCAATGACCCAAGTGACCAGGGTGCGAGCACTCTGCCCCAGGGCCCCCGGAAAGTCCCCCAGGAATGACTGGGGTGATGGCAGTCCCCCCACAGGACCGCCCCACGGGCTCACTGGCTGTGATGGCCAGAAATGTGCACCTTGATTTCATGGCACTCTGCTTATACTGTGTGACCTACACTCAGGGCTGAGCCCAGCCCTGCCGAATCCCACCGCACACACCACCCCGAACCTGCCGGGGGCCGGGACCATTTCTGCGGGGGCAGCATGGCCAACCCCCCCTCCCCCATCCACAGACCACTGCAGGAACGGTGAAAGAGCCAGCTGGGGAGGTGGGGACTGCCATCGCCACCCCAAACGAGTACCTACGACCCAATCTCATTCTCCGTGATGCACCAGGCATAGCCTGCAGCGGAGCAGGTGTCCTCTCAGGGGGTCTATCTAGGACCTTGAACAACAGACCAGGTGCCCTCGGCCTGCACGGACGTGGCACGCACGGCACATGGCAGGTGCCCTCGGCCTGCACGGACGTGGCACGCACGGCACATGGCAGGTGCCCTCGGCCTGCACGGACGTGGCACGCACGGCACATGGCAGGGGCGCTCGGCCTGCACGGACGTGGCACGCACGGCACATGGCAGGTGCCCTCGGCCTGCACGGACGTGGCACGCACGGCACATGGCAGGTGCGCTCGGCCTGCACGGACGTGGCACGCACGGCACATGGCAGGTGCCCTCGGCCTGCACGGACGTGGCACGCACGGCACATGGCAGGTGCGCTCGGCCTGCACGGACGTGGCACGCACGGCACATGGCAGGGGCGCTCGGCCTGCACGGACGTGGCACACACGGCACATGGCAGGGGCCCTCGGCCTGCACGGACGTGGCACGCACGGCACATGGCAGGGGCCCTCGGCCTGCACGGACGTGGCACGCACGGCACATGGCAGGTGCCCTCGGCCTGCACGGACGTGGCACGCACGGCACATGGCAGGGGCGCTCGGCCTGCACGGACGTGGCACGCACGGCACATGGCAGGGGCCCTCGGCCTGCACGGACGTGGCACGCACGGCACATGGCAGGGGCGCTCGGCCTGCACCGACGTGGCACGCAGGGCACATGGCAGGGGCCCTCGGCCTGCACGGACGTGGCACGCACGGCACATGGCAGGGGCGCTCGGCCTGCACCGACGTGGCACGCACGGCACATGGCAGGTGCTCTCGGCCTGCACGGACGTGGCACGCACGGCACATGGCAGGGGCGCTCGGCCTGCACGGACGTGGCACGCACGGCACATGGCAGGGGCCCTCGGCCTGCCTTTCCCTGGTACGTTCAGTGGCACAGTGCATGGTTCTGCTTTGATGCATCTCCTACACTAAGCAGCCCAGCAGGTGATTTCTACCTCTGTGTACCTGACACGCGCAGCTCAGCAGCGTGGCAGGTGCGCGGTACCTGGTGCCTGGCTTTATCCGGCCCATCGAGCAGTGCAGCATCAAATGCCCGGGGTTCTTGGGGTTTCCTTGAATAAAAAGGGGGGTTGGTCTTGCATTCTTGACAGCATCAGGGAAATGAACTACAGGCCAGGCGCTCATACAGCCCAGCGATGGGGTGAGATCAGGGCCCTGCCAGGCCCCTGCCCGGACAGACTCCCATCTGCCAGCCGATTTCACTGGGGACTGCGGCCTCCTCGATGGGAATGGAGGCAGAACCCCACCCCCCAGTTCCCGCCTTGCTGTCCCGCAGCTGACGAACCCCGGGAGCACTCCGCCTCTGGAGGCCTGGCTGCCAGCGTACCCTGGGCTGCAAAGGGGGGGTGCGCGGGGGCGGGGGGTGCCTGGGGACGGAGGGGCTGGGCTCCCTGGGGGAGCATCAGTGGCCAGGTGGAACAGTTGCCTAGAGGGGACGGCCCCAGGAGCGCGGTGTGCGTAGCTCCCATGGGTCCCACGGCAGGGTGTTTGCAGCAGCCGGCCCATCACTGAGCAATATCCCCCAGGCCCAACCAGCTAACCTGCCCCCCCAGCTGCAGACCTGGCTGAACCAACCGGCCTGACCCCCATTTGCTCTGTGCCTGCATCTGGGGCCAGGGCCGGAGCGAAGGAGCAGGCTGAGAATGGAGGCAAAGGGTAGCTTTAAGCGCCCTCGGTGCTTCCTGTGTTCTGGGCCCTCCTGGTTTCTGATGGCCCACTGGCCACTACTGGCCCCAGGAAGCAGAGACGAGCCACAGTGCCCTGCATCTGGCCATGCCCCCAGCATGCCACGCTGCACCGAGGAAGGGAAAGGGGCGGCTGCGGAGCCTTACGCCAGCGCTGCGCCAGCTGGCTGCATTCTCAGGGGGCTGCGTCCACATCACCGAGAACCAGGCCCCGCGTTTGAATGATGCCTCCTGCCCGGGGCTGCAGCAGCCTGACACTCACAAAGTCTGCTCCCCCAGCTGGGCGGCATGCCCCCGGCCACTCACCCAGCTGATGCCCACAGCTGGCAGGGCACAAGGAGGTGAACACTGCAGGGCTCTGGTCGGCTCAGCTCCCCTGGGGCCAGCCAGAGGCAGGCTCTGGAAGTAGAGGCCGAGATGCCAGAGGAGCGACGACTCAGTCTAAGACCGTAGTACGAATCCCCTCCCCAATAGCTCCTGGGTGGCACAGATACGGCAGGAGCTCAGGACCTGGATGGCTGAGGTTCATAGAGCGCTTTCCACCCAGCGGTGCCAAGGAAATGCCACGAGTGGTATAGAGAGGAATCTCTCCTCCCACCACTGAAATGCAGCCACTGCTGGAGCGGAACGCAGCAGCTGTTTAACAGCCGCACATCAAGGTTACAAGGCAGCTTAGGACAGGAAGTGAGGAAGCATCCAACAGACACGACGAGAGCGAAAGGCAATGAGCTGGCATCCGGCCTGGAGAAGTGGGCTCTTCCGACAAGTGCCACGGGGTCGTTAATGACAACGAGCAATCGGGCTCTTGCTCTGCCCTCTCCTGCGAAAGACGTCATCTCGAGCAGCCCAGAATGAGTTCAGTGCTCACACAGTGGTAACAGCCCACCTCGAAGCAATCCACATGGCTCCCTGCAGCACGGCGCCCCCTGCTGAGCCCCCCAACAACCCATACAGCCCAGCGCCCCCTCCTGAACCCCCCCCACCGCTCCCTGCAGCACGGCGCACCCTCCTGAACCCCCCCACCGCTCCCTGCAGCATGGCGCCCCCTCCTGAACCCCCCCACTGCTCCCTACAGCATGGCGCCCCCTCCTGAACCCCCCCCACCGCTCCCTGCAGCATGGCGCCCCCTCCTGAACCCCCCCACTGCTCCCTGCAGCACGGCGCCCCCTCCTGAACCCCCCCCACCGCTCCCTGCAGCATGGCCCCCCCTCCTGAACCCCCCAACAACCCATGCAGCACAGCGCCCCCTCCTGAACCCCCCCGCCGCTCCCTGCAGCACGGCGCCCCTTCCTGAACCCCCCCCACCGCTCCCTGCAGCATGGCCCCCCCTTCTGAACCCCCCAACAACCCATGCAGCACAGCGCCCCCTCCTGAACCCCCCCGCCGCTCCCTGCAGCACGGCGCCCCCTCCTGAACCCCCCCCACCGCTCCCTGCAGCATGGCGCCCCCTCTTGAACCCCCCACCGCTCCCTGCAGCAGGGCGCCCCCTCCTGAGCCCCCCGCAGCTCCCTGCACCATGGCCCCCCTCCTGAACCCCCCCGCCGCTGCCTGCAGCACGGTGCCCCCGCTGAACCCCCCCACTGCTCCCTGCAGCACGGTGCCCCCTCCTGAACCCCCCCCACCGCTCCCTGCAGCACGGCGCCCCCTTCTGAACCCCCCACTGCTCCCTCCAGCACGGCGCCCCCTCCTGATCCCCCCACCGCTCCCTGCAGCAGGGCACCCCCTCCTGAGCCCCCCGCCGCTCCCTCCAGCACGGCGCCCCCTCCTGAACCCCCCGCCGCTCCCTGCATCACGGCGCCCCCTCCTGAACCCCCCACCGCCGCTCCCTGCAGCACATGCCCCCTGCTGAACCCCCCGCCGCTCCCTGCATCACGGCACCCCCTCCTGAACCCCCCACCGCCGCTCCCTGCAGCACATGCCCCCTGCTGAACCCCCCGCCGCTCCCTGCATCACGGCGCCCCCTCCTGAACCCCCCACCGCCGCTCCCTGCAGCACATGCCCCCTGCTGAACCCCCCGCCGCTCCCTGCATCACGGCACCCCCTCCTGAACCCCCCCGCCGCTGCCTGCATCACGGCGCCCCTTGCTGAACCCCCCGCCGCTCCCTGCAGCAGGGCGCCCCCTCCTGAACCCCCCCGCCGCTGCCTGCATCACGGCGCCCCTTGCTGAACCCCCCCCCGCCGCTCCCTGCAGCAGGGTGCCCCCTCCTGAACCCCCCCCACCGCTCCCTGCAGCAGGGCGCCCCCTCCTGAACCCCGCCCCCGCCGCTCCCTGCAGCACGGCGCCCCCTCCTGAACCCCCCCCGCCGCTCCCTGCAGCAGGGCGCCCCCTCCTGAACCCCGCCCCCGCCGCTCCCTGCAGCACGGCGCCCCCTGCTGAACCCCCCCCGCCGCTCCCTGCAGCACAGCGCCCCCTCCTGAACCCCCCCCGCCGCTCCCTGCAGCAGGGCGCCCCCTCCTGAACCCCCCCGCCGCTGCCTGCATCACGGCGCCCCTTGCTGAACCCCCCGCCGCTCCCTGCAGCACGGTGCCCCCTCCTGAACCCCCCCCACCGCTCCCTGCAGCACGGCGCCCCCTGCTGAACCCCGCCCCCACCGCTCCCTGCAGCAGGGCGCCCCCTCCTGAGCCCCCCGCCGCTCCCTCCAGCACGGCGCCCCCTCCTGAACCCCCCCCCCCCGCCGCTCCCTGCAGCACGGCGCCCCCTCCTGAACCCCCCCACTGCTCCCTGCAGCATGGCGCCCCCTCCTGAACCCCCCCCCACCGCTCCCTGCAGCATGGCGCCCCCTCTTGAACCCCCCACCGCTCCCTGCAGCACGGTGCCCCCTGCTGAACCCCCCACCGCTCCCTGCAGCACATGCCCCCTTATCAACCCCCCCGCCGCTCCCTGCAGCACGGCGCCCCCTCCTGAGCCCCCCGCAGCTCCCTGCACCATGGCCCCCCTCCTGAACCCCCCCGCCGCTGCCTGCAGCACGGTGCCCCCGCTGAACCCCCCCACTGCTCCCTGCAGCACGGTGCCCCCTCCTGAACCCCCCCCACCGCTCCCTGCAGCACGGCGCCCCCTGCTGAACCCCGCCCCCACCGCTCCCTGCAGCACGGCGCCCCCTCCTGAACCCCCCCGCCGCTCCCTGCAGCACGGTGCCCCCTGCTGAACCCCGCCCCCACCGCTCCCTGCAGCACGGCGCCCCCTGCTGAACCCCCCCCCACTGCTCCCTGCACCACGGCGCCCCCTCCTGAACCCCCCGCCGCTCCCTGCAGCACAGCGCCCCCTCCTGAACACCCCCCCCGCCGCTCCCTGCAGCACGGCGCCCCCTCCTGAACCCCCCCACTGCTCCCTGCAGCATGGCGCCCCCTCCTGAACCCCCCCCACCGCTCCCTGCAGCATGGCGCCCCCTCCTGAACCCCCCCCACCGCTCCCTGCAGCATGGCGCCCCCTCTTGAACCCCCCACCGCTCCCTGCAGCACATGCCCCCTTATCAACCCCCCGCCGCTCCCTGCAGCACGGCGCCCCCTCCTGAGCCCCCCGCCGCTCCCTCCAGCACGGCACCCCCTCCTGAACCCCCCGCCGCTCCCTGCAGCACAGCGCCCCCTCCTGAACCCCCCCCCCCCGCCGCTCCCTGCAGCACGGCGCCCCCTCCTGAACCCCCCCCCCCCGCCGCTCCCTGCAGCACGGTGCCCCCTGCTGAACCCCCCGCCGCTCCCTGCAGCAGGGTGCCCCCTAGCACCCGGGGGCGTGGGCGGGGCTTTGGCTCAGTACAGACATGGCAGGGAGAGCGCCCCGTGCTGAACCGCGGCCTCCTGCCACGCCCTGGTTTTCCCTTGGAATTCCCCCTACACGCCTGAGGATTTCCTGCGCATGCCCCTGGAAATGGGGGGAGCGGGGAGAGTCACCCCCTGGGCGGGGGAGCCTACGCCGAGAGGGGCAGGGGGGGTCACTGCTGTTTGGACGGCGCTGGAGCGGGGCAGGCTGATGTGCACGAAGGCGGACGGATCCCAATCAATAAAAGACCCAAAGGGGACGAGCGTCCTTTGAAGCCTTCGTCATGTCCTCAGAAAAGCACAACCCCCATCCCCCCCCCTCCACTCCACCCCCTTCCACACCCCCCCCTCCGCTCGGCCTGGCGTCCCCAGGGGCCCGGCGCGCTCCTTCCCGCCGGCAGCTGGCAAATGTCAGCGTTGCAACAGCAACCCCGCGCGGGCTCCAGATAAGGAGATGTTGCCGGGGGCCGTTTGTCATTTGGGGAAGTTGTCGAAAAAAAGACTCAAGTCGTCCTCCCCCCCTGCCCCCGCCCCGGAAGTTTCTGTTCCCATTTGGGGCGAGGGGAGGGCGGGGGGGAGAAGAAGCTCACCCCAGCCCAGTCAGGGGCGATCTGGACGGGGAGGAGGAGTCGGGAGGGGCCTGTCCCCTCGCCCCCCATCCCGCCGGGGTCCCTCTGGGCTTAACGGGTCTCGCCCTGGGCTCCTGCCATGCTCGCAGCTGCCGTGCAGCCAGCGTGGGACCCGGGCAGGCCCTGAGCTGCACCAGCTGCCCTCGGCTGGCTTCTGTGGGGCTTCCTCGCCTGGGGGGTCCTGGGTGGGAGGCCGGGGCCCTGAGGGGAAGGCTGGCGCCTCTTGGGGAAGGCTGATTCCCTGGCTCACGCCCTGCCCTGCCCCACGGGGGCCTGAATCAGAGCAGAGGAGGCCCCCAGGGCTCCATCAGGGAGCTGCCTGCAAAGGAGGGTGGGGGGTGGGGGGAGGAAGATGGGGGGTGGAGGGAGCCCGTTTGCACGGCTGCCGTTATTGCGGCAGGCCCTGGGAGGCCCAGTGCCAGCCGGGCCGAGCATCAGGGCAAGGGCCCCATCGGCCCGACCAAAGGGCAGAGTGCGAACGGGAGGCAGGGCCCAGGTGTGTGCCGTCGCCAGGGGGACCGCCAGAGCTGGGACGCGGGCAAGGGGGGAGCAAACACGGTGCCACACCCCGACCCAGCCTCACTTGGAGGGGCAGTGGTGGCGGGCTCGCACACACACACACACAGAAAGGTGGTGGTGGGATCTCTCGCTCTCGCTCTCTCTCACACAGACACACACACAGACACACACAGAGGTGGTGGCGGGCGCTTTCTCTCTCTCTCTCTCTCTCACACACACACACACACACAGACAGTGGCGGGCTCTCTCTCTCTCTCTCTCTCACACACACACACCCACACACAGAAAGGTGGTGGTGGGATCTCTTTCTCTCTCTCACACACACAGACACACACAGAGGTGGTGGCGGGCTCTCCCTCTCTCTCTCTCTCTCTCACACACACACACACACAGAAAGGTGGTGGTGGGATCTCTTTCTCTCTCTCTCTCTCACACACACAGACACACACAGAGGTGGTGGCGGGCTCTCTCTCTCTCTCTCACACACACACACACACACACAGAAAGGTGGTGGTGGGATCTCTTTCTCTCTCTCACACACACACACACACACAGAGGTGGTGGCGGGCTCTCTCTCTCTCTCACACACACACTCACAGAAAGGTGGTGGTGGGATCTCTCTCTCTCACACACACACACACACACACACACACGGTGGCAGGCTCTTCCTCTCTTGCTCTCTCTCTCTCACACACACACACACAGAAGTGGTGGCGGGCTCTCTCTCTCTCTCTCTCACACACACACACGCACACGCACACAGAGAAAGGTGGTGGTGGGATCTCTCTCTCTCTCACACACACACAGACACACACACACGGTGGCGGGCTCTTCCTCTCTTGCTCTCTCTCTCTCACACACACACAAACACACAGAGGTGGTGGCGGGCTGGCTCTCTCCCTCTCTCTGTCTCTCACACACACACACACACACACAGAGAAAGGTGGTGGTGGGATCTCGTTCTCTCTCTCTCTCTCTCTCTCTCTCGCACACACATACACACAGACACACACACACACGGTGGCGGGCTCTCTCTCTCTTTCACACACACACACACACACACACACAGAGAAAGGTGGTGGCGGGATCTCTCTCTCTCTCTCACACACACACACACACACACACAAGGTGGCAGGCTCTCTCTCTCTCTGTCTCTCTCTCACACACACACACACACACACACAGCCAGCCCCTCCCTCCCACACACAGGTATACACAGGCTGGCACACCTCCGCACACAGTTATATACAGAGAAACACACACCTCCATACACAGGCTCCCCGACTCCCAGAAACGCCTCCCACCCCCATCTCCTGCCTCACACACAGGGCCATCTCCTGCCCTCCATGGGATCCCCGCTGACTTTAGCACCGGCTTCCCTCGGACCCTCAGCGGCCTTGTCCGCACCAGGGTTGCGGCTCCCATCAGTTCAGCTCTCCTGAGGGTAGCAATGGTGGGGAGCACTAGTGTAGCCAGGTTCTGAGGTATTTTAACCAGCACATCATCTTGGCCTATTCTGAGCAGGGCTACGCAACACTGCGGTTACAACGTTGTGAGCTTCCTGACACCCTGTCTACACCAGCACTGCACTGTGGCTGTTCCTGAGGGAGCTGTGGCAGCCCCAGTGGGAAACCAAGTTGGGGGCGGGGAGGAAGACTGGTGTAGAAATTCTTGTTTGAAATAAGCCTTTGATGGCTGAACTGTCAAGTGAAACCAATGGGCTTGGTTATGAGTCAGACGTAATCGTGTGCCGTGCTAATAAACTGAATTCTTACGAAATACACACACACTCCTACAGCCTATGTTCCATCCCCTTCCCCTAGACACCCACACAGAGGGGACTGCATGCACCTGCATGCACACAGGCACCCACACACATGCACGCGCACCCACACACATGCGCACACACACACATGCACACTAGCATGCACACACATGCACACAGGCACACAAACCCATGCACGTGCATACACGCACACACACACATACACGCACGCACACAGGCACGCACACACATGCACTCACCCGCACGATTCATTCACTGCTGGGGTTGCCACCAAGGTCACCCTCTAATTTGCCAGCTCAGAGAACATCTGGGAAAACTGCTGATCGGGGCAGTGCGAGCAGCAGGCTCCCTGGCTTTCAGATTCCTTCTGAAAACCCTTCTCCGGTAGCAGACAGAGCGGGTGCAACGGAGAATGGGCCCTGGCCTTGAGACAACATGGCTTGCGGCTCCTGTCAGCCTCGCAGGCCCAGGCTGGCACTAATCGCCAACAAAGGGTTAAATCTGCCCTTGGTGACACCCCAGCAACCCCATGGGCTTCCCTCTGGACTGCACCAGTGTCACTGAGCATGGGCTTTGGCCCCAGATTTCCTTCCCCCAAAGTCCAGTTTGGACCACGCCCCCTCTGTCCAAAGGGATCTGAGCCCCAGATGAGGTGCTGTTCATCAGGGAAGTTTTACAAAGCCTAATGGACCAAACCCTGACCTCCTTCCTCTATTTTACTCTGTATTTATGTAGGTAAACTCCTTCTGAGGGCGCTGGGAGCCTTGCCTGGGTTAGGGCAGCAGGAGCAGCTCCTGGGGGTTCTCTCTCAATGGAAACATATCCAACCTATCGATCCCAACCTGCCCTCCCAGCACGGAGCCTCCCAGCCAGCAGCACCGGGCTCGGGTGAGAGAACCAGCAAGGAGCAGAAGGGGGAACGGGACGGCCCAGCTTGCTTCACAAATCAAGGGCCCAGGGAAACGCCGTGATGCTCTGTCACTGACCATTTAAAAACCCAGATCAGAAGTTTGTCTGCTCAGGAATTGTTTGGCAGAAGGTCTCTGGCCTGTTACGCAGGAGAAAATGGTCTCACTGGTCCCATCTGGCCTTGGCAGCTATGAATCTGTCGAGTGAAGTGCAAAAATAAGCCGGCTGCGAGGGGAGTAGCGTTGCCAGTTTGGGTTGGATGCAGCCCTGAAGGTTTCATCATGTGACATCAACTTTAACTGAAAATTAATCTTTAATTCCTGGTGCATTCTCCCCAGGGCGCAAGAGGAGACCCGGTCAGACCCCGGCACCCACTGCCGCCCGTGGTACCTACAACACCCATCTCTAAGGCCAAGCAACTGTTCACGCACGTGTTTCACGTTTCCTTTGACAAGCGACTAAAGAGAGCGGCTTGTGGGCGAAGCCTGCCCCCTGGTGGCTGAAATGTAGGAGTCGGTCCTGGCACCCACTGTCGGTGGAGGGGTCAGGACTGAATATGCCCGTAGCAAGCCAGGGTCTGCGCGGAGGGGAAGGTGGGCCCTAAGGGCCGGGGGTAGACCAGTCAGGCACAGTGTGGTGTGTAGCAAGCTCCCCGAAGCTGCCAGGGAGCTTGGAGGGCTTGGAAGGGGCAGGGTGGGTGTGCGGTTGTGGTGCCAGGTACAATTTGTGGCATAGGTGGGATCACGGGGGCTGTGGGTGGAGAGGGCCCTCGGCAGCAAGGCCTCTGTATTGAGAACCAAGCCGGAGAGGAACAGGGCCCGACCACTCCCCAAAGATCCTCCAGCACATCTGCACACCCAGGCCCAGCACAGCTCCAGAAGAATGCCACATCCATTGCATGGCACGTGCCAGACACCACAGGGTCCCGTGGCGCTTCCTGTGTCTGCACCCCCTGGATCGGATTGGCTTATGGCTTTTTGAGACCCGTCTGGGACTTCTGGGGCCCAGCTCTTGCTGCTTCACTGTTAGCTGGGGGGCAACGCGCTCAGGCCCCAGGGGAGCTGGGAGGTATTGGGGGGGGGCAGGAAACTGCCATGCTCAGGCCCTGGGGGAAGCAGAGAAGAGGGATGGTTGGGGCCCTGGGGAGAACAGGGAGTAACGGGGATTGGGCCCCTGGGGGAAAGTGGGGGGGGTGGGTCAGGCCCTTTGGGGAAGCAGGGAGGAGGGACGGTTGGGGCCCTGGGGGGAACAGAGATGTGGGGGGATTGGGCCTCTGGCGGAAAGCAGGGAGAGGGGGGTCAGGGTCCTGGGGGGAGCAGGGAGAGAGGGGTCAGGGCCCTGGGGGGAGCAGGGAGGAGGGGCTTTTGGGACCCTGGGGGGAGCAGGGAGAGGGGGGTCAGGGCCCTGGGGGGAGCAGGGAGAGACGGGTCAGGGCCCTGGGGGGGAGGAGGAACGTGGTGCACTTGGGCCCCACCGTGGGGCAGGGATGCAGTGCCCATGGCCCTCTGCAGTCACCGTTCACCTCCTACACAGCAGTGGCATTGCCACTCTCAGATTGGAGTCACACACAGCTTTTCTTCTTGCCACCCGGAGCAGGCAGGGAGCAGGGGTTGCTGGGAGCCTGGCAGCTTCCCAAATGGCCAGTCTTTGGGGTGTTCCCATGCTGGCTGTGAGCAGGGAGGGGCTCTCTCTCTGCCCCTCTGGGCAGGGGGTGTCCGAATGGACACTGCCATCGCTGCGGTGCCATTGTCAGCGGGCGCAGCGCTGGGGTTGTTAGCACACCGTCATGCCGTCAAGTGCTGCGATCGGTTCTGGGTACGGCCCCAATGCCCTTTGCAGACTGGGACATAATTCGTGTATGTGATAATTCCCTCCCCGGCCAGCTCCCCCTGCACGGAAATACCCGGAACCCAAGAGCTAGGCCATGCTCTGCAAGCCTGGCCAGTGGCACCCTCCTCCTGCCTATACCGAGAGCGTGGTCCGCTGCTTCCGTTCACACGGCCTGGGGGATCTGGGGGAATTCCCTGCTTGCAAGGTGCCAGAGCAGCCACCTTCCCCTGCTCTAACAGCTATTGCTAGAGTGTGTGGCACTGGCTTGGTGTGTAAGCACCACTGCCCTCCACTGGCTGGAATCAGAATTGCTCAGCTGTGTGTCATAGGCCCTGTATAGGCCACACGTATGTCACAGGCCCTATGCTGCCCTGTTTTCCTTTACCTCGGGTGGCAGGGGCCTGCTATTTTGAAGCAGGAGGAGATGAGCTCAATCCCCGCGGTTGCTGTGAGATTTAGAATCGCCGCAGTATTTAGCCAGACAAGGGCAGGCAGCCAGCCAAAGGGCTGAGAGCAGCTCCTCCTTCCTGAGCCTGTGGCTGCTCCTGCTTATCCACCTCCTCCTTCTTCCATCCACCTCTCCTCCTATGGAAAGCTAGCAAACTGCCTCCCCCACGACCCTCCCCGGGGGCTAGTGGCAGGCTGAGAGCCGCAGCAGAGGGAGGGGGAAGCTCCAACAGTCTCTTTCCTACGAGGAGCCCAGCAACTTTACTTAGGTTAGTGAATTAAACCTCAGAACCCTCCCCCATGAGGTAGGTGCCGGTAATTACCCTTGTGTTACGGGAAACTGAGGCACCGAGCAGGGATGTAACTCACCCAAAGCCACACAGCGAGTCTGTGGCAGAGCTGGGAACAGAACCCAGGAGTCCTGACTCCCACATCTGGGCCTTAACCATAAGCCCACCCTTCACTGAGGAGTATGGCTGGAGCTGCAAAGCCGGGAGAGTTGCCAGCTCCTTTCAGCCACACATCAAAGCACTTGGAGCTCAAGGCAAATAATGATAAATGTACTGAGCAAGGAGAGTGGATCTAAGTCTGGACATCAGCGCGGCCTGGGTGTTTCTGGCTGGGAGAAGGGCCGGGGTGTCCCTTATGCACCCAGCCCACCCCAGATTGTAACCAAACCCTGGCCAATGATGTCTGGTGCCCGCGTACCAGCCGGTTAGGTGTTTGAAGGGGACAAGTCTCACAGGGTGTCTGTAAATTAACATCCATGCCTACAAGATGGGCCCATTCGCTTAGGGGGGAAGACGGGTGGGTGGGCATGGCACAGCATGGGAGTCACAGTCTGGCGTCTGTTCCAAGCTCCACCACCCACTCACTACATGATCTCGGACAGGCGGCCTCTGTGCCTCAGTTTCCCCATCTGTAAAACAGGTGACTTGCTGGCCTTCCTTGCCGGGGGCGTGTTATGGTCGACGCCTAATTCACGAGTGCTTGCCTGGCAACTGCTGTCGGGGAGGCACTGAAACAATGCAATGTGTAGTTGGAGCCATGCTGGGGAGGACAGACCGGTGCAGCTGGCCCCATGGATGGCAGGCTGAGCAGAACCCATATCAACCAGGTCAGCGCCTCTGCTGGGATGGTGAGGCTGATGCAGAACCTGTCCAGGCCGCAGTCAGTGTGTGCGCGAGGGGTGACCGGAAAGGCCTGTAGGGCCCCGTTTCAGACGGGAACAGGCAGTGCACACGGTCAGTCCGGCACGTACTCTGGGGCAGGTGGCGGCCACCGGGCAAGCTGGGCCTTTAAGTGGGGCTGTGGCCTAATTTCCTCCCAAATCAGGGGACTGCAGGTCTGAGAGCAAGGCCTGCTGGGAGAGAAAGCAGGGTAAATGCAAGCCACTTTCCCTCCCTCCGGAGTCAAGGGGCACGGTGGCAGGCCTCTGGCTGGGCTGGTGCAAAGATGTGGTGGCTCGGGCCTGGCGAGGGCCAGTGGGGAGCCGCCTGGATGGGGTTGTAGCAACAGCCTGCTCATGGGGCCCTTGAGGGAGGCTAAGAGCTGGGCAAGCCAGCGGGCCAGTGCTGGAGTTAGCCCTGCATGATGTGGGTACGTGAGGCTGGCGTGGATGGCTGCTCCGTGGATGCGCGCTCTCTCTCTCTCTCTCTCACAGGGACACCTTCCTCCTATTCTTCCCACATCACACAGAGGCCTCATTTGCCTAAAAGCGTGTTTGCTCCTTTGCATATGGAACAGCACCTGGAAGGGGAGTGGGCCATGGCAAACAGCCTTCCACCAGCCCCGCCCCAGCTACTCCTCCATTGTGCGTGCATGTTATTCCCCCAGCTCCTGGGGCGGATCCGGCAGCCTGGCCCCTCTCTCTCCTCCCAGGGCTCTGCCACTGGGCATGCTTTAATAGCTGCAGAGCCCTTTGGGATGCGGTGCATCAGCTGATAAAGAGAGTGGAGGAAATGGGGTGAGATTTGGGAGAACGAGGCTGGAGAGAGGGGAGCCAGGAGCCATGCTCTGCCTTGGGAGGGGCCGGAGCGGGGGCACCGTTAGGAGAACATGGCGCCCTGGGTGAAGGACGTCCTCCCCCTCCCTTTGTGCGAATAGCAGCTGTGGTGAAGGGGCTTTTGGCAGATTGAAGCAGCAGCGGAAGCTGTGGGGAGGAAGAAAGGACCGACCTCACTGCGGGAGCGAGTTCCTCCTTCTAATGGCCACAAGGGGTTGGGGGAAAGGGAGCGACTGCACTGACCCCAGTGTGGCACTAGGGGGTGCTGTGCAGCAGGGAGCAAGATAGGGGACACCGGAGGGGGCGCTGTTCCTTTCAGCTAAATCAGTGCTGAGCCCAATGTCCCAGCGCTAGGGGGCGCTGTATGGCCGGGAATGGGTGATTCAATAGGGGCCACTCTCCCCTCTGGGTCAATGCTGACCCCAGGGCAGTGCTAGGGGATGCTGCACTGCAGGGAGCAGAGTGGGTGACTCAGTAGGGGGTGCTCTCCCCTCTGCTGAGTCAGTGGTAACCCCAATGCCCTCGCGTGGCAGTAGGGGGCGCTGTGCTGCTAGAGGCGCTATCTTTCAAAGAACATTCAAACCCAAATTCCTGACCTGCCGGGTTGGGTGGCACTGGGGGTGCATGGGGCTGACACCAGTTCTTGGTGACCCAGCAAGAGGGACGCACCAGATTTGCTTCACATTTGTTTTTTAACCCAACAGCTCCAGCGCCCTCTGCCCTGGGGTATTAAGACGTCACCGTAGGATGCATGCTGGTCAGTAAACACCCCAGACACAGCCCTACTGTCCTGTGAAAGACAAAGGGATTGTGGATGCTGACTCATGGCAAAGCAGGAGCTGAATTCAGCTCGCTGACTGCACAGGCTGTGTGTGCAGTGTGTCTGCACGCCTGGGTACCTCTGGTGTCGCTGTGCTGATCCACTAATGACAAATGGACACAGGACATCAGACCCTGTCCCCATCGTGACATCCCCATCGTGGGGAGAATGAGCCAGACTCTGACAGAGCCCCAGGGCCTGATGTCTCTCTCTTTCTCTCCCTCCCTATTTAATACTTCGTCAACACTTGTAGAGCTTGTTGTGTCCCGGCTCGTTGAATGGTGCATGTGGCGCGTGTGTGTAGTCCAAGTAGCATTAGTGCGTGTTCGCTGTGTGTTTGCAGTATTGCCAACCCCAGGGGCTCCAAATTCAGGAGGCCACCAAATGAGCATGAGATTGTCTTAAAAACCATGAGATTCCAAACCAAACACAAGTGGGCTCTGTGTCTCCGCCTTCTGGGGTTTTTTGAGCTGTTTAGGGGCCACATTTTCAAGCTTTTCTCTGCAGCCATGAGGGCTAGCCCCTGACTTTTAAACACGAAAACAAGGTTTTTCCATGATCACAGGACTCCAGGAGCTGGGGCTTTAGTAAAAAAAAATCTAATACTGCAAAGGTCACAGTGAAACTGCAAGAGCTGGCAGCACTGGCATGGACAGGCGTATGGAGCAAGCAGGCCCGTGTATTGCTAGCCAATACTGCCCTCTTCTTGTGCACAGGCCAAGCCCTTGGTTTGCTGGAAGGTCTCTGCTTCCTCCTTTCCCCTCCCCTTCTTCCTTTCATATTAAAACACAGAGCCTGATGCTTCCTCTCTGGTGAGCCCCTGCTGGGCCCTACCCCGCGCTGGCTTCTGCCTGTCACTTCGGCTTGCAGGGGAAACCGGCTGACTAACAAGACCTGCTGGATTTGTGAGCTGGGAGAGGGAGGGGGGAGCTGAGCTCTGCATGCAGCACATGCGTGTGTGAGGCCGCCTAGCATGTATGTGCATAGCATGTCCGAGATAGAGCACGTGGCCGACCCATCACAAGTGTCTGGCGTAGCCTCTCCGGGGGGGGGCGGGGGGGAACGCCGTGCGCGTGTGCAGCGCGGCTGTGCACATGTGTGTAGCGTGCTTGTGAACACGTGTGAGCGGCACGCCCTCCGCACGTGGGGGCAGCGCATGCTCGTGCTTGAGCAATGAGGGCGCAGCCGGGGCTGTGCGTGCGAGGAGGGGCGTGGGCAGGCGGCAAGGGTGAGCGAGCGACAGTGCCCGTTGGGCAGGCGGGGGGCGTGAGTGTGGACGGGCGCCTGTGTGTGTGTCCGTTTGCACACCCGCCCGCTTGCCACCTCGAGGGGAGCGAGGCAGCGGGCCAGCCAGAGCCGGCAGTGTGATTTAGAGCCACTGCCCGGGTGGTGCGGGGGGCCCTGGGCCTGCTCGTGCGCTGGGGCCCTGCTCTTTGTTGTGCCTGGCGCCAGGCGTCCATGATGTGGAGCCTGAGCGGGAGAGGCAGGAGCTGCGAAATGGCGGCAGGGAGGCGGGGAGAGGAGGGGAGGCGGGAGCAGGGGAGGGAGGCAGCAACTTGATCCATGGCTGAGCTCACACACAGCCCCACACGAGCACACACACACAAAGGGCTGGAGAGAAAACACGGAGGCCAGCGGGAGGCTGCGTGGAGCGGGGCCTCCTCCCTGTGCTGCCAGCCCCAGGGTGCGGGAGGGAGAAGAGGGCCCTGCGCACCCCCAGCTGTGCCCCCCGGGGCTGGCGGTGACGCCCCGGCTCCGATTCCGCCCAGGAATCGGCAGAGAAGCGAATTGGAAATTAGTTCAGAGCCCAGATCTGTGCCTGATGATGGTGGCCAGGCTGAGCCAGGCCCAGCGCCCCCAGCACTGACCTCCCAGCGCCAGTGCCCCCTCGCCAGCCCCATGAGAACCAAACCCGCCTGCCGGGGCACAGCAGCCTGGTAGCCGGTCCGGCTCTGGGAAGGCAGCAGGCTGGCTTGCTGTAGGCTGGCACGGCGGGGCCAGCAAGGGGGCTGAGCACCCTGCTTTTGGGAATCAAAACAGCTTCATTTTGGGGCGTAGGATGGTGCCTCTGAGTAGCAGAGAGTTCCTCCCATCAAGCCAGTTCGTACATGGGTCAGGGAGGGATGCAGGAATTGTCTTCCCTTACTCCAGGGCCTCCTATCTAAGGGTCTGAAAGCTTTTGTAAGCACCGCACCTTGCGCCTTTCCTTGCCACAGTAGGGATTATTAACCCCTTCGTGCAGATGGGGAAACTGAGTCACAGAGCAGGGAAGTAACTCGCTGAAGGTCATACAGGAAACCAGTGGCACTGCTAGGAAGAGAACCCAGGAGTCCTGACCCCCTTTCTCCCCAGAGCTGAGAATAGAACCCAGGAGTCCTGACTCCAAGTCTGGCGATTTTTGCCTGCCTTTCAGAGCATGTCTTCAGTGTGCACAGTGAAGGGGCCCTGTGGCAGTGCATTAAATTAAAAACCCAGGGCACAGTTTTGCTGGGGGTTGCCGTTCATCTTGCAGGTAGCGGGCAGAATCTGGGGTCTCCTGGTTGTGAGTGGAGCGGGTGCGGGGCGCACGGGCTGGGACGCAATGCCGCAGCCTCTGTTCAGTATCCTAGGGGGCTGTGATGGGAGTTCCGGGGTGTGGTATCGTATATACTGTAGGGCAGATTGTGTGCCCACGTCCAGTTGTACTTGGCATATGGCCACGTGTTGACGGTGGCTTTAAGTCACCTCTGCAGCCCTTCAGTCCTGGGCCCAGCGGGCACTGGCCCTGTCCGTGGCACAGGATGGAGGCACCTGAAGGCTGCAGCTGCCCCAAGGGGCTGTTCTGACAGCTGGGATGAACGGCCAGGCCCCACCCCAAGGATTCAGGAGCGGGGAGAGCACTGCACCACCAGATTTCCCCTCCACAGCGAGGCTGGGAGCATTGGAGCACAAGCCCAATGTATCCAGGGCATGGTCCATGGTGCAGTGAGTGGAGATGGGGTGCAGTGCATGATACCCAGCACAGTGCGGGGAGCAGCTGGGGACAGCCCTGACCGTTACAAATCAGCGTCTGGTCTGTTACCCCAGCGCCTCTCCACTGAGCTCACTGGGGTTGCACATAGGAGCAGAACTGGGTCCAACGTGCAGTGTCTGATGCTGTGATGGTGCTAACAGGCAGTGTGGTGCTGAGGCCCATGTGAGCTGGGCAGCCCATGCAGTGCAAGGTATGAGACGCTCACTCCCCCGGGAAGCTCTCTGCAGCAGATGGCTTCCAGGCCTGAAAGGGATCTGGTCACCTTGGGGCTGCCCTCTAATCCTGTTCTGAGTGGCACGTCTGGGAGAGGCTGGCGCTGGGAGCACAGCGGTGAAGCCTTCAACAGAACAAACTTTGCCAGCATCTCTCCCGCTCCCCGCCTTTCGGGTGTTTCTTTTCAAACTCCTGGGCCGAGCTGGGTAATTGGATGCTTCTGACGGTGAGCAGCAGATGGAACTGGCAATGGGGAAGGGGAGGGAAGTCACAGCGTGAGCTTCTCCCCCAGCTCTGCCAGGGCCCCTCGCCGCTCCCAATCCTAAACCCAGACGCAGTTGGTGGCCGCCCCTGCAGTGTTAATGCTGGCCAACTCCTGTGGCTTGGGGCTGCAGGGACGAAGATAGCCAAACGCAGGCTGCACACTCCCAAACATGGGGAAGAGGGCCTGGCCACACTGACCATGGGATGGGGTGCCATATGGAAAAATCCCTGGCCACCCCACAGCTGGCACAGCCACCTGGGACTTCGTGGTGGGGCTGGAACTCAGACTCTCCTGCTCTAAAAGACAGGCACCATCACTTCACCTAATGGGGGATTGCCATTAGCTGTTAATGGCAGAGGGTCTATGACACACAAGCAAGCTGATCTGATTCTGTCTGGCAGAGGGCAGTGGTGGACACACACACACGAAGAGGAGAGAAACACAAAACACACACACACACACATGAAGAGGAGAGAAACACAACTTGAGCTGTGTTGGGGCAGTTGAACTGAACAGCCAGGGTCTGGCTGGTTAGAAACTTAGGGGAGGTGTGATCGCAGAGGATGTGGGGGAGCCCACAGCTGCCCTTCTGCCCCTGTGAGCTCCCAGAGACCACCACAAAGTGACCACACACAAGCAGGCATCGGTGACAGTGTTTCTCATGTCCCCTGCTGGTGGCTGCTCCACAGAGGGTAACAGCCTGCTACTTCTGCTAGCTGGAGGATTCCTCCTTTAGCTCCAGTCGGAAGTGTGTTCTGCAGTGCAGGCGGTCCTGGGTGTGAATCCTGGTGGGGGTATCACACTATCAGCCTTCTCCACGGCTGAGTCGTGTGCCAGTGGGACTGGACATGGTCTTACTGAAATACCCTTGGCAGCTTTCAATCCTGCCCCGAGCTCCTGGCACAAGGAGGGAGTCCCTGGCATTGCTGGGGTGATGTACACAGTCCACATAGGCTGCCATAGCGGGGAGCCAGGGGCGAGCAGTGGGCTTGCCCCTGACTTAGGGCTAGGTGGGCCCCATTTGAATGGCATCCTAGGGTCCTGGACCTGCTCAGCCCCCGGTGACATAACACTGTGTTTCCCACTGCTGGTGCCTCTGTGTAGGGGCCCCCCAGACGACAGCGTCAAAGCCCTCAAACATCCAGTAGCTAAAACACGGCCAGGTAATGATTTCTGCTGCACCAGGCTTGCAATGGCTGCAGCTCACAGAGCCTTTGCCCCTGGCTGGGATGCACTCGCCAGGCCAGGGTGCAGAGACGAGGGCTGTGCCCGCTCTCCGCCCCTGTGAGCCCTGGGGGCCCAGCACCCACGTGAAGGGAGTGGTTGCAGTGCAGGCCGCTGCATGGGCGCCCCTGTCACCCAAACACTGCGTCCAGCTGCCCTGGGCTCCATCGAGTCTGTTTTCCAGTGCCAGCCTCCCAGGTGAAAAGCCACTGACTTGGGTGTGTCTTTCCTACGCTTCTCCACCCCCTCCACCCGAGACATTGGGAGCCCCTTGGCACGAGATTCAAGGCTGTCAGGGCTTCACTCCTACAGCCACCGCCCCAGAACAGAGCTCAGAGAGAGCAGGCTGGATCAGTGCGCAGATGCCTCCTGCCCCGTGCACCAAGGACGTCCAGCAAATGCCGTTTTCTCCAAGGCCAGCCCCGGTCAGCAGCATGGTAGAGCCTTTGTAGGATAAATTCCCTCCATGGCCCAGCAGTGCTGCTTCCCTGATGGCTAGAGGGCTCCCCCCCGCCCCCCCCCGGCAAGGCAGAAATCAGCATGTTTCCTCTAGGCCCCTTCCAGGCTCAGACAGCTGAGACAGGGAGAGGCCGCTAGGGGGCCTTGAACTCGGCTCCCCTTGGGCGCCAAAGGTTGATCCGCTCCTCAAGGGGCTAGAGTGACTCTCATAGAACATAGAATATCAGGGTTGGAAGGGACCTCAGGAGGTCATCTAGTCCAACCCCCTGCTCAAAGCAGGGCCAATCCCCAATTTTTGCCCCAGATCCCTAAATGGCCCCCTCAAGGATTGAACTCAAAACCCTGGGTTTAGCAGGCCAATGCTCAAACCACTGAGCTATCCCTCTCCCTTGTATGCTGGAGAATTGCATGTTTTTTAATGCACAAAATGCAGTCTACTAATTCCAAACATGCCACCCTGCGTCCCCCTGCTATCCCAGCCCTGAGCACCCCACACACAGCTCTGCCAGTGCCCCTCAGTCCTGACCCACAGCCCCAGCTATCCCAACCCTAGGATCCCCCCACCCAGCTCTACCCAGGCCCTTCAGTCCTGACCCACGGCCCCCCGCTGTCCCCATCCAGCCCTGAGCAGAACGCCCCCCTTCTCTGCTGAATGTGGGTTCTGTCCTCTCTAGGTGCCAGGCTGGGCACCCGTCTTTTGGGGGACCCTCTCCCTAGCAACGTGAGGCGCCCACACCCGCTCTGCAGCCCAATCTTCCCTCTTGGGGGAAGCTCATCTGTGCTCCGGCTTTGGCCGTCCGGCTGGCTGAACTAGCTGCGTGTGCAAACGTGCACAGGCTCCAACCCCCCAGTTTTGAGGGAGGGGGTAGAAGAGAGTCCCCGGCTGCTTCTGCTGGCACCGCGCCCCCGCGTGGCTGCCCAGGCCCGGGGCTGGCCCCGGCCAAGTTCCTGCTGATGGGGCTGCAGCTCCTCCAGCCCGTGGCTCTGCGACAGTGCATTCCTCCCCAGCGGGCAGGAAGGAGTGGGAGCCCCAGGAATCCCAGGAGCCAGGGCTCGCTCAAGCCCATACATGTCCCGGCCCCTGGCGGGGCAAAGCTCTGCACGCCCTGACACAAAGCAGGTATTGTGCCGGGGCTCTTTGTCTTAAAGGCACCATGCGCCTTTCTGGTGCGGCTGGCTGAGCCGCCAGGCCATTTCCCAGCGCACCCGCTCCCCTTGCTCCCGTGCGCTAATCTGCCCAGACGGGACCCCAGGCAGCTCACCCCATGCTCTGCTCCCGCCCGCCCCAAAGCCCCCCCAGGAGGCAGGACGCTCTGGGCAGGCAGCAGGAACCCACTGATTGCAGTTGCCCCGGGGTTGCTTTGGGAGGGGGTCTTTTATCCTGGGGGGGGAGGCATGGCTGGGTGGAGGGGCCATGCCTTCAATGGCGGGAGGGAAGAGGCTTGTTGGCTGATCGACAGGTTACCCCTGCGCTCCCAGGAACGCTCAGCTGCCCCAACCTGAAGTGCGGGTTACAGTGGCGGCTGCAATGCCCCAGGCTCTTGGCTCCTGGCCTGGGTGGGTCCCATGCTGGGGGCCAGATCCTGAGCTCCTCCCTCCAGCAGAGCCCCAACCGCCTGTCATAGGAGAGAGCGACAAGATCAGGGCTAGCGTCCATCCTGAGAGCAGCGGCAAAGTGGCCCCTGTGCTTGGGGGACAGGCCGGCCCTATGACATGCTGACATGAACAGCGGGGGGGCAGATCGGAGGCCAGGGAGACTGAGGACCTGTGCAGACCACCAGAGCAGGGACAGCATGGGCAGCCTCCCCTGCCAATGGGCCTCAGAGGGGTTCCCACTGGAGTCGGGCTGCGGCCCATTGGCAGGGCCTCAGGCAAGTATCCACTTCTCCTTGGCCGGGATGTGGATACTTGTCTCGCCCCGTTTCCTTCCCTGGGTTCAGATGGGGTCTTTAGAGCAGAGAAATGCCGCTCTGGTCTTCACATGCTGAGTCCCAGACTCGGAGCCATGGGGAGAAGCCCCCTGTAACCAACGCTGTCTGCTCCTTGGCCACGGCCCACCGTTCGTGGGCCATCCCACAGCTTGGGACCTGGCTGTTGCTTCCTGGATGGTTAAGGAGATGCTGACGACAGGCTTCAGGCCTCTGTGGCACAATCTGGTGGTGCATCAACTGCAGCATCATGGTTTATAGACACTGATGTCATGGCACGTCGTCAGGTCGAGGCTTCCCCTCGGAGCGGCTGGCCAGGAGGGTGGCTGTGGGGCAAGGAAGTCGTTTGCTTAATAAGAGCCAGACCAGTGCGAAAGAGCTGATTCTTCATGGGGAAAGCTGAGGTCAGGAGCTCAGCAAGGGAGCTTGGGTTTACTGGGCGAGACGCTGGTCGGTGCCGCTTTTGGCTCGGCCAAAAGGGGCCCTGCAGGACCAGGCACCCCCTCCTCAGGTGCTGAGCATGTTACCCATGCCCTGAGCTCCATCCAGCCTCTGCTGACCCCGAGGGAGCGAGAGACGCAGCCCTCACCCGGTCCCACATGGCCACTGCTCTCTGGGAAGCTAATTTACACCAGGCTGAGGGCTGAATAAACTCGTGCCAGTGTCTCCACCTTGTGCTAGTAAAAAAAGCAACAGAGGGACCATTAATGCAGGGGTTAGCGGGCAGCTCCAGCCCAGCATGAGCCGTGACCAAAAGCTAGTGCCTTATGTGAGACGAGTGTTGTGGGGTCTCAGGCCCGTTCCCAAGGGGCAGAGTCCGGCTCACAGAAGCCTCCCCTACCGTCAGCCCCTGGGACTCAGCAGAGAGGAAATGATGCCCAGTGGTTAAAGCCCCAGCCTGGGGCTCCAGAGCCTTGCGTCAGTTCCCTGCTGTGACGGACTGACCTCAATCCCGGGGAGGGGAGAGGAGGGGGTGCGTGAGGATAAATCCAGCGAGGACTGTTAGGAGCATAGACACTGGGGTGATGGGCGCCCAGACTGGCACCTTCGCTAGCAAGAGGCTAGGGGCTGGTGGGCTGTGGGGACTGGCCACCCCTGAAGGTGCCCCCTTGCAGGGCCCAGTGTGTTTGCTGCTCGCTGGGGGCTGATAAGAGCGGCAGGGCTGGTTCGGTCAATGATTGACGAGCTGGACTGTGTTCTCTGTGCAGAAGGGCCAGCCAGCACTGATAGGAGCCTGTGGCCGAAAGGCGCACGAGCAGCCCGGGGCGGGGACCAGCTGCTGGCTTTGCAGAAGGTTGATAAGGATGTTTGTCTGGGAGGTTAGTGGGGGCTGATTCCCCAGCTCTGGGCTGAACCCTGGTCTCTGCCCCGGGGGCCAGCCCCAGAGGACAGGGATTCTGTGAAGTGAAGAGGCAGGGTCACCCCTGTGGTAAACCTGCTGCATTGGAATGGACTCACGCCAGGGGGGGCTATGTGGGGCGGTGCCGGGCTGGCATTTTAGGGGACCATCCACTCTCCCTGTGGCCCGGGTTGGGGGCTGGCAAAACCCGACCCCTTGCCACATCTGATTGCCCAAGTGCAGTGCGCAAGTGCAGGAATGCGGGGCCGTGTTTCGGGCCGTCAGCCCTGATTAAAGGCTGGCGCCCCCCCGCTGCCAGTGTAAATCCCTCACCGCCTTTCAAGTGCGTTAGGGGATTAGGGGGGCCCAAGCTCCTGCGGCCCGAGCTTCTCCCATGGCCCCGTCTCTCTGCGCCGCGTGTCTCCTTCCCCCTCTGCCTGTCTCCCTCCATCCGGGCTCCAAGCTGCCCCCCTCTCCTGTCCCCCGTTGGCTCCGTGCCCCGCAGGGCTGGGCCTTCCTCCGGGGAACAAGAGGAACATTGCCCCACGCTGGTCCTGATGTGCAAGGCCGTTCCCCCGAAATCCACACAACAGGTGGCTCCAAGGGACACCCAGCTTGAGGCCCAGGCCTGGCCTCGGAGCCAGGGGAGGGGTTTGGGGCCCTGCGCCCGCCGGGCGATGCACGGGGTCAGGTGCCTGGGGCTGGCTCTGCTTTTCCCCTCATTCAGCTGCTGCTGCAGCCTGCCAGCTCCCTCCGGGCCATCTGCAGAGCTGCTACAGAGCCAAGCTTGTCCTGGAGACACGCCCCCCCTGCTGCCTCCACCCCCCCGCACCCCATAGCCTTGGCCCTGGCCCTCCCGGCTGCTTTCGCCCGGCCCTGGCAAGGCCCTGTCCTGGTGCGACGTCCCCTAGTGTCCCAGCTGCCCGTGCCACCTCCCTGCACACACAATGCACAGCCCACAGCTGGCGCCGAGCTCATCCACTGCTAGGATTTCACAGCGAGAACGAGCACGCGGCTCGGCGCTGTTGCCCTGGCTGCAGCAGGGAATCTGCATCGGCCTGCCGGGGCCTCCCTGGCACCCTTGGCTCGCTTTCTCCTCCCCGATCCAGGTGCTCAGCATGGCACACCAGCGGCTCCGCTCGCCTCCCCCGGGAGCAGCCTGCCCAGCGGTGCCAGCTCTGCACGCAGCCCCCCTGCAAAGCCATTGGGCTGCTCAGGCCCCCTGTGTCCCTGGAAAGCCCCGGAGGACGCTGGGCAGGAGGGGTTTGCCCAGGTGGTGTCTGTGAATGGCAGCAGGATGGTGCCACCTGCTGCCACGTTAGACATGCTACACTCGCGTTGATTCTCGGTTTGCCAGCGGAGTCTAGACCTGGCCATGGCTTCGATCTCCAGATCTCATTCTTACAGCCAACAGGCGGTGCTCCCAGGGCTGGGACAAGAGGGCTCCCTTTGGAGACTCCGGTGGCCCTTACTCCCACCCTAGATGGAAAATACTTTGGCGGGTTCCCACCACCCCTCCCCGCCCCCACCTTGGATGTATGTTTCAAGTCAAACACACCCCAGAGCTGCTGATCAAATTAAAGAGCCTATGGCACATATTTATGTTACAGAGAGACCCCAATCACTGATCAGGGCCCCAGTGTGCAAGGTGCTGCACAGACATATATAAGGGCCAGTCCCTGCAGCCAAGAGCCTACAGTGTAACTAGACAAAGGCCAGGGTAAGGAGAAAAGAGTGTAAGATCCTCTTGCACATGAGGTGCAGGGTCCTCGTGGCCCCCACGTTCTGCCCACGTTCCAATCCCCGTCTCTACATTCTGCCCACCTATTGGGCTAGAGTCGTAGCTGCTGGATTCCTCCCCAGAGGTAGCTGCATTCCAGAGACACTACATCTATCTCCGTGGTAAAGTGCTTTGGGATCCCGAAGAGTGAAAGATGGTGTTCAAAGCCTTTGTATTCACTATTGGTGTGCTCACACAGGCAGGACCCTTCCCCACTCCCACCCACTCCCTGCCCCATTATTTAACAGTGGGATCAACACAGACAGTTGATCTCTGTCCTTAGCAGTGAGGAGATCACTCAGTCCCGTTCCTTGCCATGGCTTGGTGCGGGCTCCAGGATGCTGGCTCTAGTTAGATGCTGCAGATCATTGTCTCTTTCCCTATCATCCTCCCTGGTTGCAGGCAGGGCAAGAGCTCGGGAGATCTTTGGCTTCTTGAACAGAGGCCAGGATATTGCGTCCTTCTGGGAAGTGGGTAGGCAGCATTCCCCAAGGGAGGCATTAGCTCTGCCTGTCACTGGCTCTCGTCGGTCTTTGCTGGACATCACCAGCTATGATGGGCTGGAGCCCAGGCAGCTCCCCTGTGGTAACCCAGCATGCCTCAGCCCTCACGGAGAGTGTGTGCACCCACGACAGGGCCAAGATCTGGGAGGGATGGAGGGCTGGGCTCTTGCCTTTGGCTGTGGTTTGTTTTTCTCACTTGAAGTCAGCCCTGGACCTGCAAGTTGGCTAAGACAAGCTGGGCGTATTAGCTGGCTGGCTACGGGGCATGGGCTGGCTGTGTTTATGGAGGACGAGGGGAAGGCTGGAGTGGCTTCCCTCACAGCTGTGGGGTGTTTTCAAAGCCCCCCCTACCCCTTGCAGAGCTGGAGTAAGGATCAGGGCCAGTGTTGTGACGCTGGCCCTTGTGCACACTCCCATGTGCACGCTCATTTATTTGTGCAAAAAACCCAACCCCGCCACACATCCTGCACACACTTCCATGCCACCACCGTGCGGTGCACGTGTTCCTTTGGGCACAGCCGTGACCTTGCACGCTTGCACATTGCTTTGCCCGTGCCCACACATTCCCATCTCTGTGCTGGTGCACGCACAAGTGACCGACTCAGTGCTCCGGTGTGAAGGGGCATGTGTGTATGCCTGAATGCACAGCCTTGCCTATCATTGTGTACATTGTGGGAGTGACGGGAGATCAGTGGGTGTGCTCTGTGGGCACTGACAGGCTTGTTTCCATGTGGAGCTATTCACACCCCACCTTAATCTGAATTAACTTGTCAGTGTGGACAAGCTCTAAGACAGTGCTGGAGGTGCACGGCGTGTCATGGAGTGTCCCGCCAGCTACTGCTGCTGCTGCTCTAATCTGATCCTGTCCCTCGCTGGTTAATTTGCTGTCACTGCTTTCTGCACTTAGTGTGTCTCTAGGGCTGTTCTGCGGGGAGGGTGATGGGGACAGGGAAGCACAGGGATCTCCAGAGAACACTCGGCTCCTTGTTAATACAGCCGGTGGCTCTGGGGAAGGAGGGCTGTGTCTAATGCTGATTGCCCAGAGGAGTGAGCAGATGAATAGAGCGTGGTGAACACTAGAGGGAGCGCAGGAGAGCAGACCAGGACAGAGTGCTCTAAATCGCGAGTCTGGCTTAAAAATAATGAGATTTTATTAATAAGAATAATTGTTGGTTCTTCCTCTTTGCCTTCTGGTTTCAGACCCTTTAGCTGGCTTTGGGCCATGTTTACCGGCTTTCCTCCGCCAGCACGAGGGCTAGAAACTTTCTTTTTTTAAAAGAACTCCAGGCACTGGGCTTTAAGAGAAAACCCCCTGAAATGCTGTGAAAGCTGGCAGCCCTGAATTTGCTCCATTCATTTCCTGCTGACACGCAGGGGTGCTGGGAGAGACCAGACTTTATTTCATGGCCCGCGTCACATGATGGGGGCAGAGTGACAGGTCAGCATCCAGCACTCCAAGAGCTGCTGTTACACAGGGCCGATCTCCCCTGCTCAAGCGTGAAGACTGAAGGCGTCAGCCTACATTCCCCAGGGCTGCTGGCAGGAGGGGATGGGTTGTTTTGCACCACACCCCTCTGGATATGTGTGTGTGTCTCTCTCTCTCTGTGTTGCAGAAGAGGAGCCCAGGTGCCAGCTCCTCATCCCTCTGCGAGGCACTTTTGAGATCCCCCTTTACAGCTCTCCATCGCAGTAGTTGTGGGCGTTGCAGATCCCACAGGCTCATTCGTAGTGGCTCAGGAAGAAGTGAAGGGTGGGCTGGGGAGCCCCACAGCTAATTGGGCTGGAATTTCCCCCCAAAGAGAAAGGTGATGTGGTGACACCGGAAGGCTGGAGTCAGGACTCCCAGGTTGGCTCTACCACTGACTTGCTGTGTGATCGTAAGCAAATCCCTCCCCTCACCCCGTGCCTCAGTTTCCCCATCTGAAAAATAGGATAATAACACTGACCCGCCTTGCAAGGTGGGGCTGGTGTCTGTGCAACACTTTAACAAAGCAAGAGGCTGCGGAGGGCCGAGCATTGCCCCTATTATTCCTAAAGCTGGCCCTGTATATTCTACCTTACCTTTGCTCCCACACATCCTTCGGCTATAAAGGCATGTGTTCTCCTTTACCTTCCACTGAGTGCCACAGGCAAAGGAATTAATTCCCCAAAGCCCCAGCCTCAGGGCCATTTGCCTCCCTGCCACATTCGGCACAAATCTGCCTTGCTGACTGCAGCTGCAATGCACCACTCTCTCTTGGTGTGGGACAGGCTGGGAAGTGTCGTGGTGGCAGAGATATTGATCAACTGCTGGACACGATGGACCATGCCGGAGACTTGCTGCTGGGAAGCCAGCCAGAGCAATGCGAGGGGCGTGCAGTGCTCCAGCAGCTGGCAGGGGACCTGCTCCTTGAGCCGTGTGCTCGTCCCTTGCAGTGATGCCCCTGTACGCAACAGGGTGCCCAAACTTTGCCACCTGGGGAACCCGAGGGCCACTGTTTGCAGAGAAACTGGGGGCAGACTCCAACTGCCCTGAGAGTGGAAGTGTATGCGGCTTGCAGAAATCACAGCTCCCAGCAAGCCTCGTTCCACAGAACACCAGTTGCCTGCCTCCAGCTCCGTTCACAGGCCATTCCCCCATGAGAGCTCCCTGGCTGGTCCCATTCTCCAAGCTAATCTGCTGGCACCGACACTGTTCCGATAACGGGGATCTTGTTATAACACTGGTTTCGACCAATCACATCAGGGGACAAAGCTGTGAAGACCCTGCCAGCTCCTATGGCTGTGTGTGGGCCATTCAAACCAGCAGCCTGCCTCACCAATACCAGATACTTCAGAGAGAATGAAGAAGCCCCCTAGTGGGTAATTGTGGAATAACCCGCCAGTAGGGGGAGTTTCTTCCTGACCCCTGACAATTAGTGCTAGCTAATGCCCTGAAGCATGAGAGTTTGTATCTTAGCTAATGTAGATGTGGATGTTCTCATTCTTTATATAAATCACTCTTGGAATCGTATTAAGCTCTTGGTCTCAATGACATCTTGTGGCAATGAGTTCTACTAGGCAGGTTAATCTAGTGACAAGCATTCTGGGACACAGGAGACCTGGGCTCAGTTCCCAGCTCTGCTGCTGGTTTTCTGGTTGACCTTGGCCGAGACACCATGCCTCGGTTTCCGCATCTGTAAAATGAGGCTAATGATACTGGCCTCCTTCGTAAAGTGCTTTGAGATCTGCTGATGAAAAGTGCCAGATCCGAGCCAGATGTTAACATTACTAATAGTAACACATTATTTCCTTTTCTTATTTTTAAGTCTCTTGCCTTGCAATGTCATCCAGCATCATTGTGTGTGAACTCTGGGACTCCCTTGAGGATTAGCTTCCAAACCAGACTGTGCGCAGACAAAGGTAGCAGGTCAGGAAGCAGGACAAAGCAAGGTGACTGAACGGAGACATTCGGTGTGAGGAGATGTGTGTCACGCTTTGTTTTAGGTAGCGTTCTATATTTAGATTTTTCTCATGTGGGTTGTGTTGGTGTGGCACGGTGGGGCGATACAGGCTACGGGACAGATCACGCTAAACCCAGCGCAGCTTGGCACAGCAGTATCCAAAAGTTGTTAATATTTGCTAGTCATTCAGTGGCTTATGTGAAGTAACTTGATGGAGCGCTGGACAGGACGGATGGCCCAGAAATTAGGGCACTAGCCTGCAACTTAGGAGCTCTGGTTCAGTTCGATTCCCTGCTCTGCCACAGACATCCGGTGTGACCTTGGGCACATCACTTGCCTCAGTTTCCCCATCTGTGATGTGGGCATAACAGCACCGCCCTGCCTCACAAGGGCGGGGGGAGTAAATACATTAGCAGGGAGATGCTCTGATAGTACAGGAATGGGGGACAGATGCCTCCTCAAGATAGATAGTCCAGTTCCTGCTACCCAGGTGCCATGTCACAGCCGGTGCAGATTGTCCCCCTCTTTTGCGGACTCAGAAGGGAGGCCAAGGGTTCATGGACCACAGAATCTGAACGAGGCTCCTGTGACAGGCAGCCCCCTCACAGTGGGTCCAGCCCTGCGGTGCCTGTGTATGGATCCAGATGCCTAGCTTGAGGCCCCTCACTGTTTCGTCCTCAGCAAACTGGGGTGAGCCGTAGGTGTGTGGATCGGTGAGATGAGTGCCCCCTGGTGGTAGCTAATCCTTAGTACAAGAAAGGACCTCTGCTCCTGGGACTTGCTAAGCAGACTCGTTAGCAGAAGCCGGAGCTTGGCATGAGAACAAAGCAGGGTGGGTCATCGGCAAAGCCTGTTTCTCCCTGCACGGACACAAGGCCCTGTGTCTGTACAACACGCCCCGGGGACGGGGGGACGGGACGGGACCGGGACTGACTGGCAGCTGGGAAGGGACTGGGAAAGGATAACGCCGCCCGCAGCTGGCCCAGGGGTGGGGGAACGAGCCAGGCCGGGCGGGGAGGATCGCAGCGTGTTGGGCTAGCTTGCAATGAGAAGCGAACGGCGTTCTAAATTTAAACCCGTCCGTGCCCAGGAGCTCGGGCCTTGTCTCAGCCTCGCTGCATTGCTCCTGCCAGCCACACCCTGGCCCCAGCTTGAAACAGTTACAGCCTTGGCTGCTGGAGCGTCTGTTTCATCAGCAGGAACTAACGCCCCGGGCTGAGCCGAGGCCGGGCTCCCAGACAGGCCCATCCCATGTGGAGCACGCCCCTGGCCTGCGCGCCGCATGCCCCGCCGCACACCTCAAACGCAGCCACAAGCGGCCTCCAGCACACACGGCCACAGCCACCCGCGATCCGCCTGCGGCCACAAAACCCCAGCACGGGGCGGCCCCCTTCCCCGAACTCAGACTCAGATACGCACACCCCCTCCCCCTCCCCCCTGACAGGCCCCAATTCTGGACTCAACTCAAGAGCCAGAGACATACCCATGAACACGAACCAAAAGGCATGCCCAGACTCAGCACACCAGCTCATCATACACCCCCGCACTCACACACCGATAACTACCCCCTCGAAACACACACACACACAACATTTAGATCACACACACACACACACGCTTTACGCTTAACATTTAGATCACACACACACACACGCTTTACACTTAACATTTGGATCATGCACACACACCTTACACTTAACATTTAGATCACAAACACACACACATGCTTTACAGTTAACATTTAGATCACACGCACACACACTTTACACTTAACATTTGGATCACACACACACACGCTTTACACTTAACATTTGGATCACACACACACACACACACATACACACTTTACACTTAACATTTAGATCGGCCTAGCTAGATTGCTCAGGAACAATTTGAACAATCTTGCGCCCGGAGTGCCATCGTTAGGTTGACCTCACCCCAGTGTAGGAGCAGCTAGGTCGACAGCACAATTCGTCCATCAACCTAGCTCCCACCTCTCCGAGCGATGGATTAACCAGGCCGGTGGAAAAGCCCCTTCCGTCCATGGTGCTACGCTGTAGCATAGACGTGCCCTCAGAATCTCGGTGTTACTTTTATTACCGGCTATAGGCTCAGGGGTGACAATTTAAAGAAACTCTGCCCAGTCACTTGAGCCAGCGGTGATTAGAATCCGGGGAAGAATGTCCCTTAGATCCCGCAGACTGATTTTGGTTTGATAAAGAGACTCACCCTTTGTTCCCTGGCTGGGAAAGTTAAATGAAGGTCGCCACTCTGAGCAGGACCAAATGACTTACCCATGGCACATAGGGAATCAGTAGCGGAGCCAGGGAACTGGACCTGGCAGTCCACTCTAACCACTAGGCTGTGCTTCAGCTCAGGTGCGGAGATGACTCTATCATCTGAAAGCAAAACTGTACTGCAAAGGGAGTCCTGTCAGCAGCCCAGAGCAATCCCCGAGGGGCCATCAAGCAGAACAGTGGGTCTGGCTGGGGGGTGGTGGTGGTGCGGGGGGGGTGTATCTGGGCTCAAGGGCAGGGAGCTGAGTCGGGTTAGTATCTGATGTTCCCACTACCTGAAGAACAAGGGCCAGTGTATGCTGAAGTGCCTTGGAATGGCCCAAAATGCGTGGGAGAGGCTCCAAATGGCTGGAGTTCCTTAATTCTTCACCCCGGCGTAATCTGCCCTCAAACAGAGCACATCCTAACATAGTCAAATCTGAGCGGACCAGCCTGCCCGCCCCCTCGGAGGGGAGGTTTGCAATGACCTTATTTTAGGGAGTAGAAGCTGCTTTATCTTTTTCCTTGCCCTTTAACAAAACTCAACGGCAGCTCCGCTTTCCAAGCTCCCTCCCTCTTTCCCAGCAGCTGCCAGGCGGGGGAGGTTTCTGCCAGGTGCCCTGAACACCCCCTGCATCCGGGGTGGGTGTGGGCTGGACTCAGGAAGCACGCAGAGCATGGGCATTTGTGCCCTGCTTTGGCCCAAAGCCAGGGTGCTGGATGGGCCATTGACATGCCCATTGTCCAGGTTCGCTCTTTGCAGCTCGCCCGGAGCAGGCTGGGGAGACACCAAGGCCCCGCACGCCACACGCTCCATCGCAATCCCCACAGCTGCCTGGACAAATTCCTCTCCCCAGCAGCCCCAGGAAGACCCCTCCTCCCCTCCTGCCTCACCCCCAATACCACTAAGATGGGCACTTCCGCCACTTCCCAAGGGGAAGGAAAGACCCCGTTTAGTGCTGATGGTTTGGCCAGCTTCCCAGTCTTCCCCTCTACTGGATTTGCCTGGACCAAACTATTTCACTGGGGTGCGGGGGCGCATGTGTGTGAATGCTGGATCTTGGGGGATCATGTGAATGGGGGTCCTGGCTAGAGTGGCATTGAAATCTCACCCCCCCCACACACAATATATGCTCTGTTGCTCTGTTGCTTCCCATCAGAGGCTCTCAGAGCATGATACAAAGAAGGGCGGCTCTCAGTATCCCCATTTTACAGAGAGGGAAACTGAGGCATGGTGAGCCTCATTCACTTGCCCAAGGCCACAAAAGGGGCCGGGGGGGGGGGGCAATGACAGAGCTGGGAACAAAACCGCGTCCTGCCCTGACTACTAACACATCTGTGTCCTGCCTGAGCCCCCAGACTCCAGTCACATGGAGCACACAGCAGGATGGACTGGAGGACCTGGCCGGTCTCTCCCGTTTTTGGTGTCGGATGTGGGCACCTAGAGCCAGACAGGACTGGGGTTTGGCCAGGGGAGCATGCCTAGCCCATGTGCTATGCCTTTAAGAGGGACACGCCCTTGTTATTAAAAGCTGCGCTCCCAGCTCCTTCTCCAGAACGGCTATTTTTATCCTGAATGTTCTTGGCCCTTCCCCTTGCAGATGGCCCTGGTGCTGGGAATGGAGCCACCGTGCTCAGCCAGACGGAGAGCAGGCTAGCTCTGTGGGGCTGGGCCAGGGTCATGCTGAAGCCAGGCGAGGCTGGGAAAGCTGGGGACCGTTCGCAAGCAGAGCAAGCCAGGAACTGCACTGCCTCCCGCCCCTGCCAGGCAGCGGTGGGCTCACACCCAGCAGAGTGCCTGGGTGGGCAGCGGACAGGGAAGATAGTAGCAGCAGGGGGTGGTGGAGGAGAAGAGGGGTAGAAGGAGACACACAGAGCGAAGGGGAGGGAGAGGGACTGGTGGAGGGGAGACTGAGTGAGCCACCGAAACAGCCCTGCAGCCCCTGGCAGCATCACCCACGCCAGCCCAGGGTGTGCTGCATCCCTGTCGCTAGAGGACAACAGCCAACTACTGCTCCCTGCCAATGGAGTTAACCCTCTAGGTCAGGCAAGAGAGGAGCCTGCTGATGGTGCCAAGTTGAAATGCTGCTGGCCCAGGGGAAGGGGTGCAACAGCAGCTGGGCCACCAAGTCCCAGACGGGCATGGGGTGTCACCCTGAGAAGCCTGCCCCGGACACAGAGCTCTGGTGGAGACGTGCGGGGACTTTGCCATGCTGGCAAGGAGATGGAGAGGGGGTGCAGCCCTGCCAGCTCCCATGATCTCATCACTAGTCTTGTGGCACTTGGGGGTTTTCCTTAAAGCCCTGGCTCCTGGAGTCCTGTGATTTGGAGAGATGCTCCCTCTCTAGCCCCCACAATGGAGGGGACAAGCTGGAAAAAATGACCTGTAAATCCTCAAGTGGCAAGCGGCAAATAAACAGAAACCAACGTTTAGTAGGCTTGAAAACCTCATGCCTTGAGGGCCTGACTCCTGGTTTTGGAGAGCTTGGGGTTAGCGATACACTGGGAGGCACAGGGAGAGGGAGAGAGCGAAGGGATGTGAAGTGAGTCAGCCAGGGAGGGAAGGTGTGCTGTTTGTGTTTTGTTTCTACAGTTACCGTGTCCACAGCACCCCTGGAGCCACCCTGCAGCTCCTGGGATTGCGGGGGTCCCCAGGGGTTCCCGAGCAGCCCTGCAGCTAAGTCCACCACAGCTAAAAATATCCCCAGCCATTGTAGTCAGCAACAAAGCAGCTGAGCTCACGCCGGCTTATTTTTAGCTTTATCACGTCGGAGATCTGCCACACCGCCCTGTTGGGAGATACTTTCTTCCCCACCCGCTCGCTACCCTCTGCAGAGCTGGGCAGAGCCGTTCTGCTGGCAGGGACTTTATGAGAGCCAAACCTGCCTCTGGGTTTCCCTTCTCCGGGGGCAGGATCGGTTCTTTCTCAAGCTCAGCCAGGGTTGAGGGAGGCTTGAGCCGGGAGGCGACCTGACCAGATACGTCGCTGCGCGTTAGGTCGTTCACAAGGGACTGGGTAGAAAGGTGCACGCTCTCACACTGTCATCGAGTGGCTCGAACAAGGAGCCAGGACTCCTGGGTTCTATTGCCAGCTTTACCCCTGACTCACTGTGTGACTCTGGGCAAGCCCCAGCCCTTCTCTGTGCCTCAGTTTCCCCATCTCTTACGCCGGGACAAAATGACCTGGGTGGTTATGACAAATAAACTCAGCGAACGTGCTTTGAGATCACTGGGTGAAAGGAGTCATTATTAGCTGGCGAAGGGGATGTGCCAAGAGCCGCATGTGTCTCTAATGCAGCTCTGTGTGAGCCCCACGTTGCCGTGCTCCTGTGTGGCTGTACGTTACCCGGCGTTTGCATGGGAGCACCACGTGGCTGCATGTTGCCAGGCGGTGGGACCAGAGCCCCCTGGGCCTGCTCATCACCGAGCGCTGCTGAGCGCCAGTGGGGGAAGAAAGGGGGGTGGACTGCCAGGCTGCTGGCTGCGTGGCTTTGTGACAGACAGCGCCCAAGTGCCAAGGGAGTCACAAGATGGGAGGCCTTAAGCTGCAGCATTAAAAGCGGCTTAAGGAGGGACCCTAGCGGTGCTGATGGCGGGGAAGGGGAGGGACGCTCAGGGACTGGCGACAGGATGCCAGAGCCTGTTGTCTCTCACTGATCGGTTCAGGTCCAGCCCAGGGGACTGTAAGTCGGTGCCATTGGAGAGTTGGGCAGCGAAATCAGCAGGGTCTCGGTCTAGCCTCCAGCAGGGGCGCGTTCACATGACAACGGTGCCAAAGCGACCTGCAGCAGAGGTGCCAAGGGTCTTGGAGTGACCTCCCAAGGGCACGGGCAGGGCAAGCTGGGCCATCTGTCTGTGCCGGCACCGGTCTAGCTGCCCTCCATCCCTCTGCCTGCTCAGTTCTGCTGCTCCCTGGGCCAGCCTCGGAAGCATGGAGAGGGTGCATTGCCCAACTGCCTGCCCCTCCTTCGCTGGGATGTTCATTCCTTCCAGGCCCTGCGCTCCCGGCCAGGGGGGCTGGAACAATTTGTATAGCGGCGGTGCTGAGAATCATTGAGCCAAACTGTGAATGCTGCATATGCTGGACTCCACTTCCAGCCAGGGGGTGCAGTAGCACCCCCAGCACCCCTAGTCAGGGTGGGTTTGACATGATTTAAATCACTAGTCAGGAAGGCTTGATTTAATCGTGGGTTTCTACATAAAAGTGCATTCTGGAATACGCTGCTCAAACAGTTACACTTTTGTTTCTACTGCCTGTCTCTCCCTTCTCACATTTCTCGCCAGACTTCTTCTCCTGGCCCAGATCTATTCCATCCCCACCAATCTTCTGTTCATTGAACTTGTTGAAACTTTGCACTTTGAGAAACAGGTAAGGGATTGATGCTGTGAACACAAATTTGCAGAGGGACAATAGGGTTGAGGTCTGTTATTTCTCACCTCTCTCTATTATTTATTTATTTTAAAACATTTTTGCTGTTAACAAGCATGTTATCTCTGGAGACACAAATCCGCAGTTTGAGAACAGCAAAACTAAGCATCTCTGATGGTATCTTCTAGCCTGAGCACTGGGTCCCACTGGGTAGATAGAAAGATTAACCTAAATAATCTGTACAGAAGCCCCTGGAACTCCACAAGATTGGGTCCCTAATCCATGAACTATTGGAACTCATTTATAAAACTTTTCTTATTACATGAATATATTGTCTCATATTATAGAATTAGAATTTATAATCCCGATTCCATGATGAGATATCTTTGAGCTATAAGGTGTCTTCATTAAAACTATCTTTAGATAGGTTTTTTCCTCAAAAAACATTTTATCAAAAAAATCCAATTTAAATAAAAAAAATCTGATTTTTAAAAAAAATCTGATTTTTTAAAAAAATTTTTAAAAAAATCATTGATGTTTATCCACCCTGCCCCTGGTTCCAGCACCTATGCTCCTGGCTGGCCTCCTTCATTGCTCCGTCTGATCTCCACCCTGGAAATGCTGATTTGTGTGACGAGGCTGGTGGAGGACTTTTGAAACCCTCCCCATGGCCTGTGCAGAAGCGGCTTGACCATGAAACAAACAGTGCGGTGGCACGGGGCCCCCAATGATGTGGGGCCCTCAAAATGCAGGACACATCACATCTGACAACCTGCCCCTGAGTCCCAGCCGGTGGCCCCATGCCGTTCCCAGAAGCCAACAGCTGCGTGCCCCTGGAAGGGGGGAGGGGGCTCCGCACACTGCCCCCGCCCCAGGCAGTGCTCGGAGACCCACTGCCCCCCTCCTCCCCAAAGGGGCACGCAGAGATGTGCCAGCAGCAGGGCTAAGGCTGCTGGCGTTGCCTCCCTCCGTCCACACCGCGCTGCTCACAGAAGCGGACGGCACGTCCCTGTGGCCCTGTGAGAGGGTGTGTCTCCATGTGTTGCCCCCGCCCCGAGTGCCGACTCCGCAGCTCCCATTGGCTGGGAACTGCAGCCAATGGCAGCTGCCGGGGTGGCACTTGCACCCCTTACCCCCTGCCACACCCTAACCCCCTGCCCCAGCCCAGAGCCTGCACCCTGGACCCAAAATCCTTCCCAGAGCCTGCACCCCTCACCCCTCCCACCTCCCAACCCCCTGTCCCAGCCCAGAGCCTGCAACCCGCACCCCAGCTTCCTCCCACAGCCCACACCCTTCACCCCCTCCCGCATCCCAACCCCCTGCTTCAGGCCAGAGCCCGCACCCAGCACTCAAACTCCCTCCTAGAGCCCAACCCCCGCACCCCCTCCTGCATCCCAATCCCCTGCCCCAATCAAGGTACCTCACTTTATTGTCATTTTCTTCCTATTACTTATAATATAGGAGAAGGAGGAAGAAAAACAGAATGAAAAACGGGGGGGGAGGGGGAGATAAGAAAGAATGTTCTTTTTCTTGGCTGGGTCCCGAGGGGGGGCCCCCCGAAAATGAAGCTGTGCGCAGGGCCTTGCTAACTCTACATCCGCCACTGAGCCTGTGCCTTCCTCCTCCTCTGCCCTCTCTATTGCTTTCCAAGGCATAGAGGGCCTGCTCCTGTGATCTGCACAGGCCCCCTACGCGAGGGGGTGGAGCCCAGTGCGGATGAGTGGGGAGAGCTGCTGGCTCGTTCATACCCTGGCCTCTGTTGTAGCTTCATCAGCAGACCTGAGGGGGATTGGAAGAGATCCTGTCTGAGCAGTCCCAGCCATAGGTGGTTATAGGATTGCCAAGGCAGCTCTCTTGGGACCTACAGACCCCGAACACAAGCCCTGGCTGCCAAGTCCAGTTGTGGGAAGGCCAGGGGGACTCAGAGTGCTCTAAATGGGAACTGGGGAGGGGGGCTGGAGCTGTTCACCCCAGCTCACTGGTTTGCATCCAGCCCAGGTCAGCAAGGACCAGCCATCGCTTGCCCTGCACGGAATGAGGTTGGTGGGTCTCCGTCCAGACCCGTGGCCATGCATCCAGGACAGCGATGAGCTGGTAGGTGGACCATTGCTGAAGCTTGTCCTGTTGATAATACCCAGGCTGCCCCAGTTGTGGGGTGGAGGTCTCAGGTTCCAAAGCTCTCAGCACATCACCAGATTCATGCAAAAAATTATAAAGGGGGATTTCTTGGGTGGGGAGAGGCAATTTTGTCTCTCCTCTCCCTTTCCCCCCCATATCGATTTGGTCCTTTGCCATGGACAGTGTTAGTATATGGGGCACCCTCTGGTCCAAACCAGTGGTCCAGGGACAGATGAGCCATCTCTGCAGCTGGAAGAATCGTACATGACGGACTTGAGCCAGGAGTGGGGTCATCTTGGAACTTCTCCATGGCCCACTCAGGATAATATTGGGTTGAGGACATTTGGATGCCAAACAATCCATGCCCTTCTGCCAGCCCGGCTATGAGATGCCTGGCGTTGGGCAGCCTGGGGAGGTGATGAGCTGCTCAGTAAGGCACTGGAGTGGGAAGATTTCCAAGGCACATTCGTTTTATTGTGATTTATTGTGTATTTATTGTGGGCTGGGTCGCCCAGATCAGGAGGCTGGGAAATTCCCCGGCCCAACCCAAATCCCCCATGAATGGAGCCAAGAGTCGCTCCTCTAGCCAGTTTGATCGATGAAGTCAGGTGGGTTTGATTCCTGCTGTGTCCAAGGCCTGAGTATATTCTGACGGCCCCGGCGTGGGGAGCAGGCGTTTGACTGCAGGCACTTCTGAAAGGCGTGCGGGCGAGGAGATGAGCGCAGGTCACGCGCACACAGCCCCTTGGCAGTGAGTCAGCCGGTGAGGAATGGCAGGGCCTTGTGGGAGACCTGGTAGGTGCTGCCGGCTAGAGCGAAAACCACAGGCTCATTGACATGACGATGAAACAGGCGTGCTCAGTGTGCAGCTTGTGCCACTCCCCAGGCTGGTCCATACAGAAGATAACAACCTGCTACTGCTGCTAGCTAATGTAGTCCCTTAGCACAATTGGTAGAGGTCTGTGGTTTGGTGCCGCAGATGCCATGTTCAAACCCTGCTGCTGATCTCTAGTAGGGGGCTGTTAGAGTTGTATAACACTGCCCTGGCTCCCACTAGAAGCATCTATGGGTTACTAAGACAGTGGATAAAGATCCTGGAGTGGGGCCATTCTATCCGGTGTGCTTCACACCTGCTCCACCAGGACTCATGTCTCCAGGGTACTTATCTAGCTACGGTACTCACATGGCCCCACTGCTGTAGTATCGAAGCATATCACAAAGAAATCATGTTTTTATTCTCGCAGCGCCCCTGGGAGGTAGTCAGGGCCCTCGTTCTCATTGAAGGTCACACAGCCAGGTTTCTGGAAGAATCGAACGTCCACTTCCCGAACGCCAGGCTGGTGCCCTGGCCTCTGGGCTGTCCTTCCTCAGCAAACTGGCCAGGTCATTTCTTCCCCTTTTGCACTGGGACGTTCTAACATTTCTCCCTGAAGCTGCAGCTCACCACAGGGCCACCCTTCCTCTCCTCCCAGCTGGGCTGTGGGGCTTTCTGGTCCACCGAGCCCACCCCCCCTGCTTATGCCTCCTCTGCATGGGGATGTATATTGGGCCTCTGGATCCAGCTGTCGCTGCGACGCTCCAAGTGGCCAGTGCTGGGGCAGCTAGGAAGGCCGGGGCTTTGTTCTGCCGCACCCTGAACTCTGTGGCGTCCAGAACAGAGTGCGTCACAGACTGGGGCCCGCCGAACAGGCCGTTGCTGGGGCAGCTAGTTGCCTGCTCAGTTGAGCCCGGCGTAGGGTGGTGTGTATGCAGTACGTGCGCATTGGTGTCGTGTGCTGTGTATTGTAGGGCACGGCCCAGAACAGGTCATCCCTGGGGCAAAGCAACACCTGCCTCCCACCCTGGCCTGCGTTCTGTGCGGAGCGTAGGTTTATGCTACCGCAGGCAGGAGGAGGGGGGCAAGTGGGGGGGCTGCTTGCTCTGTAGAATGAGCAGCTGAGCTGGGGGCTCTGGAGCTGTCCTGGTTGCTTCCCCCACCTCCTTCTCCCATGCACAGGGTCTCCCCTGGAGAACTGGTATTGCCTGGCTGTTCTGCAGCCCAGGCTGGACCCCCGGGGCGAGAGCAGGGTAATGCAACCCTCTCCCGCCAGCAATGGCTGGAGCGCTCCTGAGCTCTCACTGACTGGGAGTCTCAAGGAGACCCCTTCCAGCACAACACCTCTGTGTGTATGTGTGTGTGTGCGCGCGCACCCCTGCACAAACCCTGAACCCAGTGCCTGGGGGACAGAGATAAGTGGGTGGGAGAGCATCTCTGCCCATGAGCCAGCAGCACCCAGGGAGCAGAGATCTGGGAGGGGGCCAGCAGGCAGCACCCAGGGGTGCCGAGATCTGGGAGGGGGGCCAGCAGCCAGCACCCAGGGGTGCCGAGATCTGGGAGGGGGGCCAGCAGCCAGCAGCCAAGGGTGCCGAGATCTGGGAGGGGGGCCAGCAGGCAGCAGCCAAGGGTGCCAAGATCTGGGAGGGGGGCCAGCAGTCAGCACCCAGGGGTGCCGAGATCTGGGGGGGGGCAGCAGGCAGCACCCAGGGGTGCCGAGATCTGGGAGGGGGGCCAGCAGGCAGCACCTAGGGGGGCAGAGATCTGGGAGGGGGGCCAGCAGGCAGCACCCAGGGGTGCCGAGATCTGGGAGAGGGGCCAGCAGGCAGCACCCAGGGGTGCCGAGATCTGGGGTGCCTTGGGCTGCGGTAGAAATCTTGGAGAAAAGGGAAGAAGGAGACAGATAAAAACGGAGAGGGAGAAGGAGAAAGAAGAGGAGGAGGAGACAGAGAGAGGGGGAGAGAGCTAAACCAGCCCCGGGAGCCAGCAGCATTGAGGGGAGCAGAGAGCCGGGGACCGGGAAGCAGACAGAGAGCGAGCGAGCTAAGCGAGCCCGGCTGTGGGAGCCGGACTCCAGGGGGAGAGTTTCCCAGCCCCGGGAGCCAGCACCGCTGAGGGGAGCAGAGATCCGGGAAGAGAAGCGGGAGACCAGCCTGGGGAGTGCGAGCGGCACCAAGGCAAGCAGCGCCCCAGGGAGAGAGACACACAGAGGGGGAGGAGGCGGCGGAGCTGCCCGGCCTGGGGGCACCCAGGGGAGCGCAGCCCCAAGGAGAGGATCCCAGCAGCAGCCCCCAGAGCAGACAGCGCCTCTCCCCCGTGCACGCACCGCCCGCCCCTCCGCCGGGGAGCCGGCCGGGGCCCCTTCCCCGAGCAGCCGCGGGGAGCCGGGGCTTTGCAGCGACGCCCCGCGCCGGGACGCGAGCTGGGACCGCGGGTTACGCGCTGCGGGCCCGGGGCTCGGCGGCGGGGGCGGGCGGCGTTGAGCGCGTGTCCCCGGGGGGCTGGCGGGCTTTGCCGGGCGCTCGGGCGGGTGTGTGTGTGGGGGGGGCGCTTATAGCTGCTCCCCTCCTTTAGCCTCCGATCCCCCCCCGATCCCCCCTGCCCCTCAGCTGGGGGCTGCCGCACCCCGCGCAGGGGGCTGGCTCGGATCAATGGACCCCTCGAAAGCCCCCCCACCCCCCCAGCTCGAGCTGGGGCTCAGGGACGCGACGGACCTGCCCGCTGATTCCCACCGGCCGGGCTGCAGGAGGGAGGCGGGGGGGGGGGGGCGCACAGGGACTCCCCCGCCCCTCGCCCCACACACGCGCTGGACCATAGCCTGGGGGGGGGGGGGGGGGACCGGACCGGCGCACGTGGGAGCCGGAGGCGGGGCCTGGGATGGGGTAATGGAAAAATACAGTCAGAGCTGCGGGGGGGGGGGGGAGCCTTGTGCCAGCGGGGGGGGCCCGGGGCTGCAGCCGCCCCGCCCCGGAGGGGGATGCGACACGCCCCCTCCTCTCCCCCCCCCCCCGCATGGCTGGGGTGGGGGGAGGCAGCGATGAGCGCATGGCAGGTGGGCGAGGGGCGGCCGGGGGGCGGCCGGGAGGGGTGGTGCCCGGCCCCGGGAGGGAGGGGAGCTCGGTGCCCGGGGCAGCGGGGCAGACAAAGCTCCCGAGCCCGCTGCTGCCGCTGGAATGCGGCCGCCCCCGCGGCGTGGGTCGCGCCAGGGGCCGCCCAGCGCCATTGAAAGGGGGGGGGGAACACACACAGATTTGCTCCCCGCCTGACCCTCCTCCTTCCCGGTCCCCCCAGCTGCCTGACTCCCCCGCCACCAGCCCCTACACCCGCCTTCTCCAAATGTTGTGACCCGGTGCATGGGGCGGTGGCGGCCAGGCTGTGGGTCACACAGCCTGGCACATGGCTGGGGGTGGGGGCGGGGAGCCTGCAACCAGAGCCTGCACTGCTGGGGGGCAGCTGTGTGTGTGTGTGGGGGGGGAGAAGGGGTGCATAGTAGCATGGGGTGGCTGGCTGTGGCAGGTGGGTGTTCGCAGCGAGAGGGGGTGGTTGTGCATGGGGAGGTGGTGAAGTGAGTGAAGGATAGGGGTGTGTGTGTGTGTGTGTGTAGGGGGTGACATTCCAAGGGGGGGGCGCGGGGTAATGGTGATGGAGAGAATGGGGTGCAGGGGGTAAGGGGTAGTTGTATGGGTGACAGTGCTGAGGACGGGGTGTAGGGGAAGGGGTAGTTGTATGGGTGGCAGTGCTGAGGACGGGGTGTAGGGGGAAGGGGTAGTTGTATGGGTGGCAGTGCTGAGGACGGGTTGTAGGGGGAAGGGGTAGTTGTGTGGGTGGCAGTACTGAGGACGGGGTGTAGGGGAAGGGGTAGTTGTATGGGTGGCAGTGCTGAGGACGGGGTATAGGGGGAAGGGGTAGTTGTGTGGGTGGCAGTGCTGAGGACGGGGTGTAGGGGGAAGGGGTAGTTGTATGGGTGGCAGTGCTGAGGACGGGGTGTAGGGGGAAGGGGTAGTTGTATGGGTGGCAGTGCTGAGGACGGGGTGTAGGGGAAGGGGTAGTTGTGTGGGTGGCAGTGCTGAGGAGAGGTGTAGGGGGAAGGGGTAGTTGTGTGGGTGGCAGTGCTGAGGACGGGGTGTAGGGGGAAGGGTTAGTTGTGGGTGGCAGTGCTGAGGACGGGGTGTAGGGGAAGGGATAGTTGTATGGGTGGCAGTGCAGAGGACAGGTGTAGGGGGAAGGGGTAGTTGTATGGGTAGCAGTGCTGAGGACGGGGTGTAGGGGGAAGGGGTAGTTGTGTGGGTGGCAGTGCTGAGGACGGGGTGTAGGGGAAGGGGTAGTCGTATGGGTGGCAGTGCTGAGGACGGGGTGTAGGGGGAAGGGGTAGTTGTATGGGTGGCAGTACTGAGGAGAGGTGTAGGGGGAAGGGGTAGTTGTATGGGTGGCAGTGCTGAGGACGGGGTGTAGGGGAAGGGGTAGTTGTATGGGTGGCAGTGCTGAGGACGGGGTGTAGGGGAAGGGGTAGTTGTATGGGTGGCAGTGCTGAGGACGGGGTGTAGGGGAAGGGGTAGTTGTATGGGTGGCAGGGCTGAGGACGGGGTGTAGGGGAAGGGGTAGTTGTATGGGTGACAGTGCTGAGGACGGGGTGTAGGGGGAAGGGGTAGTTGTATGGGTGGCAGTGCTGAGGACAGTTGTAGGGGAAGGGGTAGTTGTATGGGTGGCAGTGCTGAGGACGGGGTGTAGGGGAAGGGGTAGTTGTATGGGTGGCAGTGCTGAGGATGGGGTGTAGGGGAAGGGGTAGTTGTATGGGTGACAGTGCTGAGGACGGGGTGTAGGGGGAAGGGGTAGTTGTATGGGTGGCAGTGCTGAGGACGGTTGTAGGGGAAGGGGTAGTTGTATGGGTGGCAGTGCTGAGGACGGGGTGTAGGGGAAGGGGTAGTTGTATGGGTGGCAGTGCTGAGGACGGGGTGTAGGGGGAAGGGGTAGTTGTATGGGTGACAGTGCTGAGGACGGGGTGTAGGGGAAGGGGTAGTTGTGTGGGTGGCAGTGCTGAGGACGGGGTGTAGGGGAAGGGGTAGTTGTATGGGTGGCAGTGCTGAGGACGGGTTGTAGGGGAAGGGATAGTTGTATGGGTGGCAGTGCTGAGGACAGGTGTAGGGGGAAGTGGTAGTTGTATGGGTAGCAGTGCTGAGGACGGGGTGTAGGGGGAAGGGGTAGTTGTATGGGTGGCAGTGCTGAGGACGGGGTGTAGGGGAAGGGGTAGTTGTATGGGTGGCAGTGCTGAGGACGGGGTGTAGGGGGAAGGGGTAGTTGTGGGTGGCAGTGCTGAGGACGGGGTGTAGGGGGAAGGGGTAGTTGTGGGTGGCAGTGCTGAGGACGGGGTGTAGGGGGAAGGGGTAGTTGTGGGTGGCAGTGCTGAGGACAGGGTGTAGGGGAAGGGGTAGTTGTATGGGTGGCAGTACTGAGGAGAGGTGTAGGGGGAAGGGGTAGTTGTATGGGTGACAGTGCTGAGGACGGGGTGTAGGGGAAGGGGTAGTTGTATGGGTGGTAGTGCTGAGGACAGGGTGTAGGGGAAGGGGTAGTTGTATGGGTGACAGTGCTGAGGACGGGGTGTAGGGGGAAGGGGTAGTTGTATGGGTGGCAGTGCTGAGGACGGGGTGTAGGGGGAAGGGGTAGTTGTGTGGGTGGCAGTACTGAGGACGGGGTGTAGGGGGAAGGGGTAGTTGTATGGGTGGCAGTGCTGAGGACGGGGTGTAGGGGGAAGGGGTAGTTGTATGGGTGGCAGTGCTGAGGACGGGGTGTAGGGGGAAGGGGTAGTTGTGTGGGTGGCAGTGGTGAGGACGGGGTGTAGGGGAAGGGGTAGTTGTATGGTGGCAGTGGTGAGGACGGGGTGTAGGGGAAGGGGTAGTTGTATGGGTGACAGTGCTGAGGACGGGGTGTAGGGGGAAGGGGTAGTTGTATGGGTGGCAGTGCTGAGGACGGGGTGTAGGGGGAAGGGGTAGTTGTGTGGGTGGCAGTACTGAGGACGGGGTGTAGGGGGAAGGGGTAGTTGTATGGGTGGCAGTGGTGAGGACGGGGTGTAGGGGAAGGGGTAGTTGTATGGGTGGCAGTGCTGAGGACGGGGTGTAGGGGAAGGGGTAGTTGTGTGGGTGGCAGTGCTGAGGACGGGGTGTAGGGGAAGGGGTAGTTGTATGGGTGGCAGTACTGAGGAGAGGTGTAGGGGGAAGGGGTAGTTGTATGGGTGGCAGTGCTGAGGAGAGGTGTAGGGGGAAGGGGTAGTTGTATGGGTGGCAGTGCTGAGGACGGGGTGTAGGGGGAAGGGGTAGTTGTGGGTGGCAGTGCTGAGGACGGGGTGTAGGGGAAGGGGTAGTTGTATGGGTGGCAGTGCTGAGGAGAGGTGTAGGGGGAAGGGTAGTTGTATGGGTGGCAGTGCTGAGGACGGGGTATAGGGGGAAGGGGTAGTTGTGTGGGTGGCAGTACTGAGGACGGGGTGTAGGGGGAAGGGGTAGTTGTATGGGTGGCAGTACTGAGGACGGGGTGTAGGGGGAAGGGGTAGTTGTATGGGTGGCAGTACTGAGGACGGGGTGTAGGGGAAGGGGTAGTTGTATGGGTGGCAGTGTTGAGGACGGGGTGTAGGGGGAAGGGGTAGTTGTATGGGTGGCAGTGCTGAGGACGGGGTGTAGGGGAAGGGGTAGTTGTATGGGTGGCAGTGCTGAGGACGGGGTGTAGGGGGAAGGGGTAGTTGTATGGGTGGCAGTGCTGAGGACGGGGTGTAGGGGGAAGGGGTAGTTGTATGGGTGGCAGTGCTGAGGACGGGGTGTAGGGGGAAGGGGTAGTTGTGTGGGTGGCAGTGCTTAGGACGGGATGTAGGGGAAGGGGTAGTTGTATGGGTGGCAGTGCTGAGGACGGGGTGTAGAGGAAGGGGTAGTTGTGTGGGTGGCAGTGCTGAGGACGGGGTGTAGGGGGAAGGGGTAGTTGTATGGGTGGCAGTGCTGAGGACGGGGTGTAGGGGAAGGGGTAGTTGTATGGGTGGCAGTGCTGAGGACGGGGTGTAGGGGAAGGGGTAGTTGTATGGGTAGCAGTGCTGAGGACCGGGTGTAGGGGGAAGGGGTAGTTGTGTGGGTGGCAGTGCTGAGGACGGGGTGTAGGGGAAGGGGTAGTTGTATGGGTGGCAGTGCTGAGGACGGGGTGTAGGGGGAAGGGGTAGTTGTGTGGGTGGCAGTGCTTAGGACGGGATGTAGGGGAAGGGGTAGTTGTATGGGTGACAGTGCTGAGGACGGGGTGTAGAGGAAGGGGTAGTTGTGTGGGTGGCAGTGCTGAGGACGGGGTGTAGGGGGAAGGGGTAGTTGTGTGGGTGGCAGTGCTGAGGACGGGGTGTAGGGGGAGGGGGTAGTTGTGTGGGTGGCAGTGCTGAGGACGGGGTGTAGGGGGAAGGGGTAGTTGTATGGGTGGCAGTGCTGAGGACGAGGTGTAGGGGAAGGGGTAGTTGTATGGGTGGCAGTGCTGAGGACGGGGTGTAGGGGGAAGGGGTAGTTGTGTGGGTGGCAGTGCTGAGGACGGGGTGTAGGGGGAAGGGGTAGTTGTGTGGGTGGCAGTGCTGAGGACGGGGTGTAGGGGGAAGGGGTAGTTGTGTGGGTGGCAGTGCTGAGGACGGGGTGTAGGGGGAAGGGGTAGTTGTATGGGTGGCAGTGCTGAGGACGGGGTGTAGGGGAAGGGGTAGTTGTGTGGGTGGCAGTGCTGAGGAGAGGTGTAGGGGGAAGGGGTAGTTGTGTGGGTGGCAGTGCTGAGGACGGGGTGTAGGGGGAAGGGGTAGTTGTGTGGGTGGCAGTGCTGAGGGCGGGGTGTAGGGGAAGGGGTAGTTGTGTGGGTGGCAGTGCTGAGGACGGGGTGTAGGGGGAAGGGGTAGTTGTGTGGGTGGCAGTGGTGAGGACGGGGTGTAGGGGGAAGGGGTAGTTGTGTGGGTGGCAGTGCTGAGGACGGGGTGTAGGGGGAAGGGGTAGTTGGGGGTCAGTGGGGGCGATGGTGGACTGGACAGAGGCGTGGTGGGTGCAGAGGTTAGCATATTTTCATTTTCAGCTAAGGTACAAGGAATGGAAAGAGCATGAAAAGACAGAGAGGCTTGTACTCCTCCTGTAACCCCGTTTCTCGCTGGGCCTGCCAGAGCAAACCCAAGAGCTCCAGCCAGTTTGCAGACGTGCTAGTGACCTTCTGCTCCTTCTAGTGAATGGGAGTATAGTGCAGGGCCCAGAGAGTGAGATTCAACAGTGAACCCTCACTCCCAGCGAACCTGGAGATAGGATGCAGCAGGAGAATCTCCTTTTTACCCCAAACCCCACTGTCAACACAGGAGCGGGTCTCTTGTACTGAGCTGGGATATAGCAACAGTGCAGTTTAGTGAACTTGGATATACAGTCGTGAAACACGACCTGCAGGGCAAAACTCGCCCCCGTGCAGAGGGACAACGCTGGACGAACGGCACCCCTAGTGAACTCCGGGAGAACCCTTTCTTTCTAGTTATTTATAGGGAGGCCCGGTGTGCAGAGAGACCAGATATAGTGGAGCCCCACATGTGGGGAACGCAGATAGAGGGAGAGCAGTGACCCGAGGCATTTGCAGTGTGTGGGAAGCAGATATTTTCTAATCTCACTTCTGTTTATTTTTGTAGCTGTCCCGCTGTAAATAGAATTGGTTTGGCAGCTCTTGGCTGTACCGGCTGCAGCTTTGTTCCCCAGAAGGCCTGTCAGGCAGATGGGTTGTTTATGGTAGATTGGGGTGGGCAGCGTGGTGCCTACGGGGTTAAATGTGACCCACAGTGTCCCATGGTAGCTGTGGCCCAAGGCCAGACTATGGGTCTCAGCATGAACTGCTCCCCTTTGATCTTCATGCAGGGTGCTCTGCTTCTGCAGGGGAGATGAGAGCTGCAGGGGCCGGCTCCTTCTCATGCTTACTAGGGCCAGTCCTGTGGCAGCTGGAGAGACGACAGTGGGATTCTTGTTTGAGCACCTTTTGGCCCTGCTGTGGAACACAGAGTGGCTGGGCTTTTGGAGCTCGGGGCAGGCAGGACCAGCTGCCGGGATCCAGTTTTGCAACACGTTTTGTTTGTGCTCTTGGTGTAAAGCCTCACATGCCCTGAGTTCTGGGCTAAGGAATTGCAGTTGTGAAATATGACACCCTTGCATCCCCTGCTGTGTCAGTCCCGGGTGTGCCCCACAGGGTACCTGCCAGCCCTGGGCTCTCTATGCACACAGCTCTGCCTGTGCCCCTGGTACCCCCTATCGTTGCAGTCCCAGTGCTCTCCTGAGCAGAGCTCCCGGGGTCTTGCAAGGTCAGCCACCATCCATTCGGGACAAGGCTGAGCCACTCATGTTAGCCTCACTGGTGACCTGAATTGCACCATTTGCATGCACGTCCACCAAAAGGAGACGTTGCCATGCTGCAGGAGCGCCCCCACCCCACCGCCCCCCAACTCGCTGGGCATGACCGATCCATCCCAGCCGTGGCAGCTGCTTCCTACCGCCCCCCTCCTGGCAGAAGGGGCTGGGCAAGTGGCATCTGTCAGCTGGTGCGGGGAGGGGAGCTGGGCCAGTAGGGGGTGGGAGATCAGGGCGAGGGATAAAGGAGGGCCTATTTTTATACTGCAAAGCAATTACCAGCACCTCGCAATCCTTAATCTGCTCGAATGCGCTGATGCTATTGGCTCCTTCCCTGAGCCTGGCCAGGGCTCTGTGCAGCGGGGTGAGCCTCCCTCGCCCTTGCTCAGCAATGTCCTTGAGGGGCCCCTTCTTGAGGGGAGTGGGAGCTGCAGCTGCCAGCCAGGAAGCCGCTCAATGCCTCTCTCCATCCACGGGCCACCCCATGAGAGTGATTTTCCATCACGGCAGGCTAGGTTAGGACTTGTAGCCTCAGGAACAGGGGCTCCTCTCCCACCCTGATGTCCTGAGCCACCCAGTTCCCCTTGAGTTCCTGAGGATGTGGGGGGTGGCGGGCGCCACTGGAGTGGAACCGGTGCGCTCCACGAGCACAGATGGATCTCGAATGCTCTGGGTGGATTGCTGCTGCGCACTGACTGGCTGGGGTGGAGCTTGCCAAGCCTCTCCCGTTCCGGCCTCTCCCCATCCCAGTCGTTGCTACAGAACCAGTTCTGTTGCTTTGGCAATGTGTGAGGTTAGGCTCTTGCGCGGGAGGAATAATTACTGGTGTTTACAGTAACACTTTTCATTCCAAGAACCCTAAGCGCATTATATGTACACACAGGGGTCACTTAACCCCCTCTCTGACATGCAGCCACCTCTGGGGCGGAGCACAGCAGTGCTTAGCACAACAGACGAGGACAGGAAGTGGAGAAGAATCGTGCACTGGGTGCAATCTGTAAAGGGGCAAGCTGTCCTCACTTTACTGGAATAGCCAGGGCACCGGTGTTACTGCCCCCTGTGAAGAGAGGCATTGAGGACGTGTCTGCATGGGCGTTTGGAAGTGCAGGACAAGTTCAGAGCATGACCTTTGTGTGCCCTGAAGAGATGAGAGGCCGAGCTAACCCTCAGAGGCGCTGGAGGCCCAAGGGCTGCCTCTAATGGGCTACACGGAAGTGCCACCCACGACCAGGGAATAAAGCAGAAGACTGTGAGCAGCGGGAGGGGTTCCATTACCTGCTTCATCTTTTAAGATAATGGATGTTAGGGCCTTCCGAGGGGACAGTGATGGGGAAGAATGGAGAGCGAGTGGCTGTGGGTCAGCCAGGGATTCCCGGCGGGTGGAGCCGGCCATGCTGTGCTGATGCGGCAGCATGTCAGAGTGCGCTCCGCAGCCTTTGCTCAGCCATGAATTATTCCGGAACCCCGTGACAGTGGCTCTTGGGGGAAGCGTGGCAGCGCGGCCCCCGAAAGCTGAAGGTGACGGGTTCACCGGAGCAGAGGCAGCCGGTGACCTGTGGCAGGAAGACAGGCGGTGGGGCAGAGCGCAGGGCTTCCCCCGCGGTACAGACTCGAGATGCTGGGAACACTGGGCGTCAGAGAGAAAGCTTGGTAGTCGGTTACGCCACAAGACGGCCCTCTGCTTGCTCCATGAGCTGGCCCAGCTGGGAGCAGCATGGGGGAGGTGGGTGGAGTGCACTGTGGGGGAGAAGAGAATGGGGGACATCCCCCCCCATCAATTATCAAGAATATATTTACCAGCATCGCTTAACTCAAGACCATTGTCCTGCTAGAAGTCTCAGAAATTGCTTTGGATGGTCAAATCCTGGGTGTGGTATTGGTAGAGGCCCTGAAAGGAGCTGTTAGCAGGGCATATGGGTACCCAGGGAAGAATGGATCCGACTGAGCCTGAATTGCCCTCCTGCGATGGAGCGGAGGAGAGGGAAGCAGAGAGATGTGAGCAGAGGTGCCACATGGGGTAGTCTAGTGGTTAGAACAGGAGGGTGGGAGTCAGGAGTGGGACCTGTTCTCAGTGGCCTCTGGAAAGCAATTTCCCCTCTCAGTGCCTCGGTTTCCCCTCTTGTAAAAAGGGGAGAGTGATGCAGATGCGCTGAGGTGTGTGAAGCATGTTGGGACCCTCCCTGCAAGGGCAGGGGGATGGGCTCCCTATTAGGATCGAATCCCGCCTGGCCAGGGCACATCTGGCGCACACAAATTGGGCGCACACAGCCACGCTCAGGGTGGGGGAGAAGGCACATTGCGAGCGCAGTGCAGGAAAGGGCGTGGCCAACGCTCGGTGCCTGCCGACTCCTGCAGTCGTGGGACCCCGCCGCCCTGGCGCTGGGTTTCAGCAGTCGTAGGGCCCAGCCCCTCACACGTGTCCCTGAGTGAGAGAACTGCCCGCGTTGCCCTAGCGCTCCAGACCAGCCTCTGAGGCTTGGGGCATGGGTGAGGGCATGCCAGGCATACCACGCTGCATGGTGTGTCACTGGGGAGGGAGCATGCTGACTGGCCGGCTCTCTTCACTCTTTGCCATGCCTTCCATGAACACCCTGCTGGGGGCTTCTGTCCAATGCACCCCCTGTGGTTAGCAGTTCTGTTGGGCAAAGATTTGGGAGATCACAGAGCTCCTGCAGGCCGAGGCAACAGTCAGCATCTGGTTGTTTGTACCCGGGTGCCCCCTCTCCCCTTCCTAGCAAGCTGATGGTCCCGGCCAGACTCTCTCGTGATGGAGGCAGGCCCGTACCCATGCTGGCAACTGGGCAGGGTGCTTGCTGCTGAGCTCTCAGGACAGTGCCCCAAGATAAAGCCGGGACCCCCTTTGCAGTGTGGCCACATCGCGGTGATTCGCGGGGGTTCTGGCTCCTTGCATGGTTGTGCCGCAGCCTCACAGCTGCCGTGTCCTGCACGCCACGTTCTCGGGGCCAGCCCTGGAGTAGAACCGCCGCGGGGAACAGGCCAGGCTCAGTGCACAGTCGTGCCAAGGCCGGGAGCTTTGTGGCGTCTGACTTGGATGCTTTCTCCCCTGCCAGCTCCCTGCAATAGGGACCCTGCCCTGGGCACACCCCAGGCAGCCAGAAAGCAGCTGTGGGCCTCAGCAGTAATTTACTTCCATGAGCTAATGGCTATAAAAGGCCCTAATGGAGGGACTGAGCCTGAATGTTTGATGAGGCTGTGCTGCTGCTCCCAGGCCAGCCCTGTTAAAGGGACAGGCCTCTTCTCCCAGGAACAGCTGAGGGCGGCCCTGAGTGTGTTTGTGGGGTGGAGGGGGGAATCACGGCCATTAGGGCAGGAAAATCCCTGCCAAACCCCATCCAGCGCCACCCTCATGGGGACTGGAGCAGGATGGCCTCGTCCAGCTAGGTTTTAAATCTCCCAGGCCGTGGGGCTCCCAGAGCTCCCCTTGGGCCGCGACTCTGCAGCCTCCACTCCTGGCACCGGGAGCAGCATCCTGATCGCCCAGCTGAGTTTCCCCACCCTGGTCTTGCCGCGGGGCTGGCGCCCTTTCCAGGCCCCGTAGATGGTTTCCCACTTGCAGAGAAAGCAGGAAGGCGGGAGAGGAAAAGCAAAAGGGAAGAGGGAAAGACGCTGGCACGATTAGCCCTGAAACGGCTCAGCCGCAGAGACGGGCAGACGTGCTCCCACTCCTGTGCCCACGTGGAAGGCCAAGAAGACGAAATGTGCCACTCTCTCACCCCCAGCTACACTTCCTTAAATACAAGGGCAATCTGTACTCCCTCCCCCAGGGGCAAAGCCGGCTCTTTATACTGGAAATGTATAAAATGGAAATGTAAAATGGCACCGTGACATCTCTCGGGGCTCTACAGCGGGGTCCAGCCAAGGGGCTGCTGGGGCGAAGGCCACTGGCATGGGGGTGGGGGCACATGGCAGCCGGAATTGCTGCCACGGCTGAGGTCAGCGGCTCCTTTATCCAGGCCCAAAGAGCTTCTCCCACAGACAAAGGCATTTTACGAGCGCCCTGGCCCCAGCGGCCCAGCTGGTGACATTTACCACCTCCACATTCCCACGGGATTCAAAGGGCACAGATGCACCATGGAACCGCGTGGCCTAGCCCCCCACCCCTGCCTTCCCTGCGGAGCGTAGGGCAGGGGAAGCAGCAAGCAGAGAGCACAGGCCTTCCTCATGGGCTGCCCACCAGGCACCAGCCCAAGTCTCACCCCGCAGCCCTCACCCTCGAACCTGGCCCCTTTCTCTGCCTCGTCCTTACTGCTCTTTACCCCACCTCTTCCCAGGCCTTCACCCCAACTGCTCCCCCTTTGGGGGATCCCCCGGAATCCCTTCCCAGCCGGCTCGCATGACCCAGTGGGCAGTGCCCTCTCTGAGGAGGGCAGAGCTTGCCAGAGCGGGTGGAAACCCATCTGGGAAGGAAGGAGATGGGGATTTGCGGGCTGTGAGTGCTGCCCTGAGGCAGTTAGCACTCTGGAGCGGTGGGAGGTGCCCATCTGCTCTTTGAAGCGGGTGCCCTTTCGAGGAATGATGCCAAGAGGTACTGTTAGGGCCCCGTCAGGCCAGCCTCACCGTTGCCTTGGGCTCTGTGAAGTGCCTTACGCTGCAGTTAGCCTATGATATACAAAATGACCTATATCCCATGGATGCCCCAGGGCCCTCAGCATCCACATGTTCTCTTCATCCTCTCAGACGTCCCAGGGATCCCTGGAGACCCCAGGCAAACAGCTGAGTCCCTCTGAATGGGCCACTGCCTCTGACGGTGTCTTGGGAAACAGGAAACGCCCTCTGTACAGATGCTGCCGGAGACCATGAGTCACCGCTACAGAGAGAGATGGATCCATGTGTCTGGGGAATTTCTAACAGCAAATACACACCACTTGGATTTCCTCAACATGCAAAATCCCAGAGGCCCCCTGGCTCTGCCTCTGGTGGTGACTCAGCAGGAGGCGCTCTCTGAGTCAGTCCTCTACCCCGGGCCCCATTAGTGGGTGCAGAGCTGTTGGAGGTGCCCTATTTCAGACAAGATGTGAGCCCAAGGTCCTGGCCACTTTTGGCCACAAAGGATCCTCAAATGATAAAGAGTCAGGGCATGTACCCTGGTGGCTGGGTCAAATGCCAACTCAGATAATTACATGCTGCTTCCCTAATTCCCCCTACAGTCTTGATTAGATAGGGTCTTCTTTTCCCCATTCCAAACGGCTGCTGTATTGCTGTTAAGGTGCCATGTTTCACCCCAGAGGTGGCTGCCGTTCAATGGTGGGTGGAGTGACACCTGTACATATGGCTTTTTAAATCATTTTTGCCACTGAAAGTCACCATGTAATTGTCAGCTATTGTTTTTTGTTTGTTTTTTTTTTGGTTTGCTGTGGGCAGTGGAGGTCTGGCCGGGCTCCAGCGACTGCAGTGGATCCCATCTGGCATCGCATCTTGTCTGGTGGGCAGTGCTGGGTGAGCAGGCTGCCTTTAAAATCCAGGCTTTCTATTGCCAAATACCTGCTCGTTCAGCTATCTGTATGTGGAACAACAGTGCTATCTAGTGGTTAGTTTTACTTCATAAATAAGTAAGAACACTAACCCTTAACTTCTTCCAAGTCCTTTGAAAACACTAATGAGCTGAGCCTGAAAACCTACCTGGGAGGAGATGAGAGCGTCTGATTATCCCCATTTTTCAGAGGGGAAACTGAGGCACAGAGAGGGGCCACGATCTTCACCAACATCACACAGCAAGTCAGTGGCAGAGTTGGGATTAGAAGTCAGGAGCTCCAGGCTGTCAGCCTTGTGTTCATTCTTCTAGCTTTACTCAGAGATTCCCTTGGAGTTCAAACCACCGGAAAAGAAACTTTGGGCTTTCCAGATAGATAGATAATGAATTTATTGCCAGTGCCTGCAGTGATTTTGTGTTGAGGACTGATGCTAATTAGGACGAGAAGCGCAACTCTTACTTTTCCTTTGTCACATAGGGCCTTGTCTATACTGAGGCAAAGGCATCCTGTTAAAAAATGGGTTAACTAAGACATTTTAATTAGCATGATGTTAAACACAACTTGACTCTTAATGGACTCATCTTTAATAGGAAGAAAGGTGTGTGTTTTTAGCAGATGTGTTACAATCCTAGTGTAGATGGGGCAATCTGGATTATAATACAGCTCTAGCAGGGAGCCTGGGGTTTCCTTTGATTAGCTAACAAGTGTTAAAACTACATCTTGCCTTGCTGATGCTAGAATTTTAATGTGTGTTAAAACCACAATTTTTGTCTTGTGTAGATGTGGCCCATGTGGGCAAAGACAGTCGGGTTTAAAAATACGTTAGCTGGTCATTGACACTGTCCTTGTCTGAACAAAGGGCTTAACATCATGTTAGTTAACACATTTTTCAACATGATGCATTCTCCCCAGTCCTGAGCCAGGATTTGAACCTGCCGCTGTAGAGGTTACAGGTGCACCTGCCCCTGGATGCTAAGAGTGGAATTGTTATCCTGTGTAGCCCTTTACCTGCACTGGATGTGCTGGGTTGGAGATGTCAATAGTGAAGATTTGTTAGTCTCTAAGGTGCCACAAGTACTCCTTTTTTTTTTTTAGTAGCGAAGAGGTTAATCTCTATAGCTTCACCTTGATTATTTCCTAAGGCCTGACTTCCAAGCCCTCTCCTCCCCTTACGCACATCCTTTCCCTTGGGAAGCTGCTGACCTGCTCCCTGTGGTCAGCTGCAGAGCTGGGCCTGTTGGTCATTCACATCTGCCTGGCCCCTGTTGTTACGGTGGTCAGGTCTGATTGCCCTTCCCCAGAAGTGACACAGAGGGGAGCAGACCGCAGCCCTATAAAAGGTTAAAGGAGGAGGAGCGTTTACCAAACTCGTCCCCAAAAAGTCTCCAGCAGGATACCAAAGGACAGTGCGCCCAGCCAATGACATGGCCAGCTTGAAGCATTACATCATCACGAGACACTCTCACTGGCTGATCATAGGCTGAGGGCAGGGCACTGATCTTAGCAGCTGCTAACTATGTTTAATGTTTCATATTAACCCTTTCCTGGGGAGCTCTGCAGCAGAGAATTCCCCATGGAGCCCCGAGGTAGTTTATACAGTCGTTTTCCTGGCTGTTAGAGCACTGTGGGAGGTGATGGGAAGGTACAGGTGGAAATTCAGCGACAGTCTATGGGCCCGTCTCCTCAGACATGTGCACAAAACGGAGCTGGCATGTCACCCGTGACAAGCCATGGCCTCCTTTGTTACTTCATCTCACTGCTGGGCTGCGTGTGGGGCTGTGCAAAGCCCCAGCGGCTGGTAGAGCCTCCCCCTGTGCGTGTGCAGATGGCATTATTATTGTGCGAACAAAGGCAGGAGGGGTTCTGGCAGCGCGAAGCCAGCTTCTGGCAGCTGGATAGTCGGGTAACTGGAGCGCAAGCTGTTCCACCAGAACCCCGTCAGCGTCCAGCTACAGCGCGGTTCCCCTGGAACTGGGTCAGCATCCAGCTCCGGATGGTTCTTCCACAACCCGTTCGAGTGGAGCCAGGTTGGATCCAGCTATGGACTGTCCCTCCAGAACCCGTTTCAATAGATTCGGGTCCGCATGTAGCAATGGCCTCGTGGTTAGGAGATCATCATGAACTTGGCATCTTTCAGAAGGTAATGGCTACCAAATAGATCAGAAGCCACTCCGCTGGAGGGCAAGGGGCAGCCTGGCTGAAGGAGGCACATGGCATTTCACAACGTGCTCTCACACAGTAAGGTCCATCTATGGCTATTAGCCAGGACGGGCAGGGATGGTGTCCCTAGCCTCTGTTTGCCAGCAGCTGTGAAAGGGCGACAGGATGCATCATCTGATGATGACCTGTTCTGTTCATTCCTTCTGGGGCACCTGGCATTGGCCACTGTCGGCAGACAGGATACTGGGTTAGATGGACCTTTGGTCTGACCCAGTATGGCCGTTCTTACGTTCTTATGTAAGACAGTGTGACCCCTGTGGGTCCTGTGTCCCATCTTGGCATGCTGGGAGCCATCGTCTCTCTGGACTGCACCTCTACAGAGAAATAAGGGCAGCTTCAATCTGCCCTGTTTTGTACAAATCAGGGCGCTGCCGCCCATCTGTCTTCTGGCAAGCTGCTCATATAGCCCCTCGTTTGGGCAAATTTTGGGCAGTTCTGCTTTAGATGCTGGCAGCCATCCTGGCTCTGTTGCAGATGGGTTTTGCCCACCCCCTGAGCCTGCTGGGTTGTATGCAATACCTAGAGTGGCTATATTTTTAGCTTCCTATTTTAAGGGCTGACTTGGGCCAGAGGGAGTGCGCTCTCATGGTTAGAGCAGGGGACTGGGAGTCAGGACCCCTGGCTTCTATCCTTGGCTCTGTCATCAACTCACTGGGTGAGTCATCCCCCGCCCACCCCCGCTCTGTGCCTCAGTTTACCCATCCGTGTAATGGGGATATTGATGCACACTCCCCTACTAGGGGAGCTGTGAGACAATCCAAGTATGTATATAGTACTCTGAGCTTCTCAGATAACAGACACTATGGAGGGGTAACAAATTACTGTTATCTGAGCACTCCCCTGGGACCTGCGGTGGGGGGAGGAAGGAGCAGCTCCTGAACCCTGCTAAACAGAAGCACAAATAAAGAGATCTTCAGGGCTCACTCCCTTTTAGTACATCCTGCTTGAGCTCCCGTAACACTCCAAGGTCAAGCCCCCAGTTTCCAGAGGAAACCGGCCTGGAACCATCCTGTGCTGGTGTATTGGCTACATTGGAAGCACTGAATTCCTGGATCTCCCATGGGGCAGGGTGTAGGTACATGGGGTCCTGTTACCCTATGTGATAAAGTGGAAATTATCTGTAATATTTTTATGAAGCCTAGGCGTGCCTCAGTTTCCCCATGTCTGTTGCATTGCTACCCAGTGGGTGCAGAAGGGTTAACACCGCACCAGGAACAGTGCAGGAGACAAGAGGTGTGCGTGTGTCACCTAGCTCTGGGTGGAATGAAGAGAGTCATTGAAGAATTGGCTGAAACTGACCCAAATCAGCAGAGAGTCAACCAAGACAAAGAGAGCCCCAAGGACTGAACAACCAACCCCTAACAGCAGGAAGCTCCAGCAGGTGGGACACTTGAACTGAGCTGGAGAATAAAGGGAAAAGGGGGCAGGTGACCAGGAGGAAGGCTGGCTTTGGAGGGACTCGGCTGCTCTCACCTGGGCACCGGCGGATGAAAGACAGAGAGATCCAGCCAGGGAATGAAGCCCACTGTAGCTTGGCTGGCTCGTCACAGCACGGGCTGAGCTATGGCTTAATTTCGGTCTCGCTTTGCTGACTTAAGGCCTTGCAGAGACTGGAGCCAGGTGACTTGGGAATGGTGGCCTATCTTGGAAAAGGCCGGCTGTGTCGCTGTGAAGACTCCCTGGGAGCATTGAGCCCCTAACGAGCTACAGTACAAGCCTCCTGCAGGAGTCTAGACTCGCTGCAGGGAGCCACGGAGAGAGAGACAGGGGTGGCTGGTGCTGATGGCCCGGTCTCAGAGTCGTGGAGGCCACGGGCCTGCCTCTGCGGAGCTGTGTGAATCCCAGGGGCCCGGCGCATTAAAGGGCTCACTCCCGGGAGACTGGTTCCAGGCTGGGCATAGACCAGCCCCTGTGATGCCGGGACACCCCCAGGATCCCAAGGGGCAGGACTGGAGCATCTGCCTCTCCCCTGATGTGCATGGGAAGGAAGGGGGGATTTGATCCTCGATGGGAACAGAAGCATCCATGTTGGGTGGAGAAGGCTGGGCATCTCCCCATCTGTACCGCCTACCCACCAGCCCAGAGCAGCTCTGACGGGGGGAGAGTGCCCCCACCCGCCCCGTCTCACTCCCCCTCCCCCCGCCATGTCTCTGGCAACGAATCCCAGGGACACAAATAGCTCCTTTTGCCCAGCCAGCCTGGTGGGTTGCCTTGGGAACAGGAGCTCGGCTTTTGATGTCACTGGGATGGTTGCTACGGCGACTGGCCCAGATTGCCTGTCCCTGCGTGAGGTCACTATTGCCATGGAGACGGCCTGGGTTGAGCGAGAGCCCTGGTGCTCTGGCGGTGTGGGGAGGGAAGTGGATGGAGCCGGCCCAGCCCCTTGGCAGCTCCTGAAATGCAGCCGCATCACACGTCCGGCTGCACGGGCCCCATCTGGGACAGGAAGCCTGGCTCTGCTGCCCGTCGTGGTGACCCGGGGCTGCACCCAGGGGTCAGAGAGCAGGGGATGGGGGTCAGACCAAAGGTCCATCTAGCCCAGTACCCTGTCGTCCAACAGTGGCCAATGCCAGGTGCCCCAGAAGGAATGAGTTAAAGAGCAGGAGGAGCGTCAGTGTCAGAGGGGCATGTAGGCTCAGAGGACACCAGAGTATTTGAGGAGTATTACGGTCACAGAGAGGTGGTAGAATATTCCAGGGTTACTGGAGGTACTAGAGCATCAGAGCAGTACCGTGGTGTCAGAGGCGTACTAGAGGCATTAGAGTATCAAAGGGGTACTAGAGAGACTAGAGTCACAATGATACTAGGGAGTATCCCAGGGTTACTAGCGCTATGAGAGTATCAGTATTGTGGTGTTAGAGTACTAGAAAAATTAGACTAGCAGAGGGGTACTAGAGCATCAAAAGTACTGTAGATACTAGCCTATCAGAGTCAGAGTGGTAGTAGAGAGTTCTAGGGTATCAGATGAGTATTAGAAAGCCAGGAGGTACTTTAGATACTAAAGTGTCAAAGGAGTACTACTAGAGGTACTAGAAGCTCAGAGTGGCACTAGAGGGTCAGAGAGAGGAGTACTGGAGTATTAGCATATCAGAGGTATACTAAAGGTGCTAGAGGATCAGGGTGTACTGGATGTACCAGGGTATCGGGATGGGGGGGATAGAGGCATTAGTTTATGTGGAATAACGTGTTAGATTATCAGAGGGTGCTAGGGACACTAGACCATCAGACAAGTACTAGTACTAGAGTATCTGAGGGGTAAGAATGGTACTAGAGCATGAGTGAGGTAATAGAAATGCTAGAGTCATAGATACTGCTAGAGTGTCAGAGAGTACTAGAGTATTGGAGGATCAGAGGGACACTAGATGTGGAATATTGGGTCATGGATTTCAGGGTGAAGGAATTCTTAAACTGATACTGAGAGTAGGGTTCTGCTTTACGAAGGACTTTGAGATTTCAAAGTTTGGCTTCATTTAGAAATGGCATGAAACCTTTGAAAGTCTCCACAAAGGACCATTCCAGAAAAAAATGATTTGGGATCGATTGAAACATTTCAGTTTCAACTTTTCTATTCTATTCTATTCTATTCTATTCTATATAAAATACAGAATAAATCAAAATGAAAAGTCATTTAAAAGAAATCAAAACATTTCAGTTCGAAAATGTGGAAACTGAACGTTTCAGCATCGTCAGAACTTGGTTTTTACTCCAGAATGAAAGGCTGGCGAAATGGCCACGATTTTGCGACGTTTCGATTTCAACGGAGCTGCATTTGCTGACAGTAAATGGTTCAGACAGTTTTTCTGCCCAGCTTGAATGGTGCGTGGGACAAGGGAGTGTCTGAGACGGGCTACAGGGGATAGTCTGTATGTGAGGGGATGAGGGCATGTCAGATGGGTGATTGAACCTGTGGAGTATGGTCAGCCAGTGGAGTTTCCAGAGGGTGGACCATAGCGGGAGTGACCAGTATAGCTAAGGTAGCAGAATGGTTACCACACCAACCCCCTTTTTTCAGTTGCTCATCACTTCCTGAAACTTTCCCCTCACCTTCTGCCCTGTCCCATTTAGCGTGAAGACTCTCCCCAGCACATCCTGTGATCCCTCAGGCCTGTAAAATGTTGGGATTAGCTGCTTCTGCCACCAGAGTATTTAGCCAAAGCTACTTAGTGAGAGCTGCCCAGGATGGGCAGATGGTAGGTTCTTAAATAGATGGACAGAGATAGGGCAAACCGGCAGAGTACGGATACTGAGTGAGGTCACATGTAGGGTGGGCACTGGAGTAGCCATCCTCCTGTGAGCGACAGCTCGTCTTACTCACATGAACTAGCCTTGGCATAGTTTAGCTGAAAGGCCAAAGCCACCGGGACTTTGGAACTATCCTGTCCAGGCCAAGGGGTGAGATGGCACCTAGAAAAGCTTTTCTACCTTTGGCTTCTAGGATTGTGGGAAAATGTTTTGGGGGAAGGAAGTTCTGGGCTGAACACCCCGGGCAGTAGCAAGGGCAGGCAGGCTTGGTTGGTTCAGCGCTCTTTGCAAACCCACTGCTTCACTGCAAGTCCCCCAAAGTCATGGCCCAGCTCCTCTTCCACTTAGAACATAAGAGCAACAATGGGGTTAGCGTTCAGAGCCTTCTGCTCCCAACGCCACCTGATCTAAAGGAGAATCTTCATTAGCTGTTAGCAGGATGGGGCCTTTAAATCACAGTTGTAGTTCTGATTCTCTCCAGTAGAAGGCAGTGGTGTATGTGCATATCAGCCAGTTCTTTACAAGAGCCTGAAAAGTGCTCTGAGACAGAAGGTGTTATGGACACATAAAATATGATTGCAACAGAACCTCCCTGAGTAGGGGTTTTTCCTTAGCGGCAACGGGGCCTGAGCCATTTCCTGCATCCCGGAACCTGTGCTCTGGATCTGAATTTTGTGGCTGGAGTCCGTGTCTAAGTTTGAGATCTTATCAGATGAATCAGTAGGATTCCACCCTCCGTCCCCGCGGGCTGGTTTATCCACTCCAGTGAATTGTTTTTGATAAGGTTCTGCCTTAAAGCATTAAACTCTTAGCTAAGCTAGCGTGGGCCGAAGCTCAAGCCATTCGGATAAACGGAACAGCTATGGATCTACTTATCCCAACCGCTTTAGTTTGGAAACTGGACCGTTAAACTAGTGAGAACCAGCTCCCTTTGCTGACATAGGGGTTCAGCAGGGCTAGCATACGAGAATCCAGTGGGAGGAGTCTTTCTTGTTGGTGCCCAGGCCCAGATGGGGAGACAGGAAATGTTTTGAGGACCCCACCGATTAAGCTTCCAGTTGCATGTTTGGGGAAAGCCTCCAGCTGGGTCTTAAATGTAAGCAAATCTCAGCATGGCAAATGGAGACTGTGAGCCTCTGCAGCTGGAGATCTGCAGTACGACTGCTCAGCAAGACACCAGCTGGGTTATTGACAGAGTAGAGCACTGTACATCCTTTGTGTTATACCCTCCACTGGAGTTAGAACAAAGGAGACCTGGACCACATTCTCTTTAGAGTCTGCCAAGACACTCCTGAGATCTATCCAGAGCAATGCAAAGCACCAGGACTGGGGAACCAAATCTGGCTCCCCACAAATGCTGAAGGCTGAATGCCACATGACTTGAGCAGTCACAGAGGTTATTCCGTGGAACACTACAGAACCGCAGGGGTCCATAGCGCAGGGACACGGTCCCTTATCCCAGCTGCGGATCGGATCGCTGCTTAGGAAGGAGGATGGACTGTAAGGCCTGGAGGAGAGAGTGGTGCGCTGGGGGAGGGCACTGGGAAAGCGAAGAGAAAGGAGATGAATGACCGTCACAACAGTCTGCCATGCAAGAGGTGTTAGCAGCTTAGAGTCATCCTGTCCCACAACACACAGGACCCCAAACTTCCCATGGGGGCGGAGGGGGGGGGCGTACAGTTAGCAACTCCTGAATTTATAGTCTGCCCCTTGTGGTGCTGAGCAGGCCCCCTGGTGTAAACTCCCAACAGTCACTGGGGTTGGATTCAGCTCATGGTGAACCAGCATGTGCAGAGCCAAGAGAGAATGCCAGCCAATCTAAACAGAGGGGCATGAATTACCCTCTCAGGCTGACAGCTGGGAGATCAAGCCCTCTGGCCGCAGAAGCGCTGGTGTCTGAGATCTGGATGCCGCCCGCTGGGAACCCCTGGAGAGCTCCAGCAAAGGTGTCTGATAGTGAATGCCATCCTCTAATGCACGTGGCTTAACTGCATATAATCCATTCAACAGCACAAGTCACCTGGGGCCCTGATCTGTCCTCATTAGATTAAGTGGGGCATCCACCTAGTTTAACATCATAGCAGCTAAATGCAGTATTTGGGGATCTGCATGCCACGTGAGGTACACTGTGACTACAGCAGTGTCAGAGTAGCAGCCGTGTTAGTCTGTATTCGCAAAAAGATAAGGAGTATTTGTGGCACCGTAGAGACTAACCAATTTATTTGAGCATAAGCTTTCGTGAGCTACAGCTCACTTCATCGGATGCTTATGCTTATGCTCAAATAAACTGGTTAGTCTCTAAGGTGCCACAAGTACTCCTTTTCTTATAGCAGTGTCATCTCTCTAATGCTAATGCTAATGCTAATGCACCTTTCATCCTGGGATCTCAAAACTCTATGTGAAGATTCGGTAATGAAACCTCACCCACCGTCTCTTTGAAATAGGGAAAGGTTTGACAGGGAACACCTCCCCTTCCACTGAAATGCAGCCACTTCTGGGGTGGAGTAGGGCCAGGAAGGCTTCAAAGGGAAAAGCTACACTACCTACCAGTGCAGGACAGGAAGTGAAGAAGGATCCTGTATCCGGTGGAAAGTGCAGGGCGAGTTTAGGGAGGCAGAACAGAGCAGCCTGCACGGGAGGTTGGTCAGGATGTAGGAGCTTATGCTCCGCCTCTGACCAAAGCACCCATGGGTGGGACCCTGAATGGTCTCAGACGTACAGGACCTTTCCAGCTCACCCAGATGACAGTGATTCCAGCAGCGCAGCATTCCCAGACCACCCTAGAGAAACAGGGTCAGCAGCCACTCAAAGAGGAGAGCGCCCCCTACTGAGTCGTGTATATTGCTTCCTGTAGCCCAGCGCCCCCTAGCGCAGCGCTGCGGCACTGGGGTCAGCACTAACTTAGAGGGGAGAGCGCCCCCTACTGAGTCACACGACTTCCTCCAGGAGAGCACCCCCAGCAACACATGGAGGCAAAGGGGTAGGTGCTGTCTAGGAGAGAAGAGTGCCCCCCACTGACTCACACATTCCCTTGGCATTTCCCTTGGGGGTGGCCCAGGAGTCTAATACTAACCTGAGTGGTTAGCTTATGGGATCAGCTGGGAACCCATCACAGTGGCCTGACTGCAGGCCAAGGCTGAAGCGCAAGGGCACGGTAGGTGTAACGCACATATACGGTAGCTCAGGAGCTGGTTTATCCACTCCAGCGACTTGTTGCTCGGCGTCAAGATGGAAACTTGTTATTTCGGCGCAGGAAATAAAACCAGATATTCCCTGCTCCGTTTACACTGGGACGGAGTCATTTGTAAAAATATGGCGATAATAATTTGCTACACAGCCCCGCACATGGGGGTAAGTGCACGTGGTGGTTCTGGGCACATCCCCTCCTGCTGGTCCTATGGCAATAGTACATCTGTGGAGTGCGCCGTAGAATCCCGCCGTGATCACCCACCACGCCTGACACCGCGCCCCTTCTTTGATGGCAACAATAACTATCCCTGGCGTTCCAAAGGACTTTCAGGAGTTACTCGCATTAGCCCCCCTTGGTAGGTGCAGGTAGGGTGACCAGACAGCAAGTGTGAAAAATCGGGACGAGGGTGGGGGGGGGGGGGGTAATAGGAGCCTATACAAGAAAAAGACCCAAAAATTGGGACTGTCCCTATAAAATGGGGACATCTGGTCACCCGATGTGCAGGGTTCACCCCATTTGGCTGAAGCCTAGGGAGGGCAGGCAGTCCGTGGCAGAGGTGGGAATAGAACCCAGGAGTACTGGCTGCTGGGCCTGGGTGTCAGCTACAAAATCATCCTTTGTTTACGGGGCAGAGGAGAAGAGCGAACATGGACGTCCCCCAGGCCCTGGGGAATTGCGAGATCGCTGTGGACGTGGGCTGCCCTGAGGGCCCTGGGGACAGGCCAATGCAAGTTTAAGGGGCTGTTGCCCCTTACTAACGTTCAGTGGGGGTGTTTGAGTTGCTAGCTCCCAGTACTCAAAGGGGGAAGGGTCGAAGGGGAATCAGGACCCGGAAACTGACAGTCCCCAGGAACAATGGGGAGAGGCCAATGCTCCAGGTCAGCCTGAATGACAGTGCAGGCACGCTAATCAGGGAGTCAGGGGGACAGGGGGTCCCGTCCTCCCTGTAAGCTGGAATTGCCTGGGTCAGACAGAGTGGGGCTGAGCAAAGGAGAAAGCAGGGGCCCAAGCTGAGCTGGGGAGCAGAGCCATGCCAGATCCAGTGAGAGCAGATCCTATCCTGGGAGCAGAGCTGCAGCCCCAAAGCCAGAGGCACAGCCCAGAGAGAGCAGACTTGCCCTGAGAGCAGAACTGCAGCAACCAGAGCCAGAGGGGCCAGAGAAGCAGCCCAGGAAGCAGGTCAGTGCTGGGAGCAGAGTCACAGAAGCAGCCTGCAGAGCAGACCTGTCCTGGGAGCAGAGCTGCAGCAACCAGAGCCAGAGGGGCCAAGAAGCAGCCCAGGGAGCTAGAGGCAGAGCAGTAGCCGTACTGAGGCAGGGTGGAGCTGGAGCCAAGACAGAGTGGAGCTGGAGCTGGGGCTGGAGCGCGGGCTGGGGCTTGAGCAGTCTGGATCCGGGTGTTGTGGGCAGCTGGGGAGAGCGCGGGGGTCCCTGGGCAGTGGGCCCAACACAGGGAGATGCCTCAGCCAGGAGACTGTGCATGCCAGACTCGAAGGGGGATTGGTAACCCCGACAGGGCGGGGGCAATGCTGGGAAGAAGGGCCCTGCCACCTAGAGCGTGTGGCCACCATCAGAGCGAGTGTCCAACCTGCAGCATCCCTGCAGCGCAGCCAGAGCCTGAGAAGAAGGCCTGGGACTTACAAGGAACAGACTGTGAACTGCCCTGACGCTCCAGAGACACTGTTTGTGATGTTCCCTGCCATAGAGCGGGGTGATGTGTTTCTTTTAACCTTTCTCATTTTCCCTTATTCTTTTGAAAATTAATTGTTGATTAAATAACTTGCATTTGCTTTAAATTGTATGTAATGGTCAGTGGGTCAGAGAAGTGCCCAGTGCAGAGAGAGTACCCCGGAGTGGGGACACCCTAGCCCCTGTCCTAGGTGACCACAGCAGGGTTGGGGGTTGAGCCCCCCAGGAATCCTGGGCCCAGCCTTGTTGGCATTACAAGGACTCTTCCAGACAGGAGAGTGGAAGGGGAGTCCTCAAGGGCAGGGAGGCCACTGGATAAAGGAAGTGGGAGCAAGGACTCAGATCCTTTCGCTAGCCCACTTCACCGGGGTAGTGGAGAAGCCAGGAAAGTTCCCCACAGGAGTGGGACTATTCCCCCGCTTACACAAGCAGAGGGGATGTTGATGCTGCTGGCTTTCGTCCACCGGCCAGAGAGCAATGGCTTTCTGACCCGCAGAGCAATCCAGCCCATTGAGTTATGGCCAGCTGCTCAGGGATAAAGCTTGGAGTCTCAGCCGTCCATGCCCCGTCGTTCCCTTTCATCCTCCCTTCCCTGGCCCAGATTCTCCCAGCTCCCTCCTTCATTCTCTTCAGATTAGTACGCTCAGGCCCGCGGTTTATCTGCACAGCTGGGTCTCGGGGCGGCTTAGCTCGGTCACCAACCTGCGGGCTGGCAGTGCCCAGTTAATCTGAAATCCAATGGATTTCCCTAGCCACCAAGACGGATTAGCGAGGCCTGTGCCTCTGCTATTGTGTCACCCAAGAGACCCGGGGGGCGGTTGTGGGGAGAGAGGCCCTAAGGGCCTCACTTGATGCTCTGCACACAGGGAAGTCTGCCCGGGTGGGCATGGCTGGAGGAGGGGAGGCAGAATTCCCGTCGCCAGCTCCAGGGCACAGCTGACTTCGCGGGCAGCATAAGGCCTCAGCTTCAATTCCCAGCTATTCCAATGGGGGAAGCCGGCGACACTCCCCACTCCTGATGGCCCCACAATAAAGAGCGGGGAGCTCTTTGCGTGGCACGGTGGGCTGCAGCCAGTTCTGGGGAGGTACATGCCGGTGGTTTAACAGCACCCACCCAGAGAAGGTTTGGGACAGGAAGTGAAGCAGAATAGCATTGCCAAATGCAGCAGCGGGGGCAGTTGGGGAGGCAGGACGGATTTAGCTGAGTGGAATTCAGCCAGGACATCAGGGCTGCGGCCTCAGAGAGTGCCAGTGGGGGTCTGGGATGGCCACCAGGAGTGATAGGAAGGCACTGCCGGGAGCACAACACGGAGCCCCGTGGTCAGCCCCGATTCCCAGGGAAAGACTCCCGCAGCCCAGACGGCCTGCCTGGCACATACAGACCAGCCCTCAGGCTGCTTAGCTTATAGGAGCCGATGCCAGGGCCTTTCCTAGCGGCTTGGCTGTGTCGTCAGACGTCACCGGTGTGGTGCTCTGCTCTGTCCAATGTTGATAGCAGTCGGCTGCGTGCGTGTGTTCCCGCTGTGGGCTGCCCCGGCTCTGCGCAGATCCCTGGCACAGCAGACCCCGAGAGAACCCCCAATGACCACAGACTCCGATAAGGTACGAAGGCACCCGGCCAGGTTTATTGCCAAACAAAACACAGTCTCTAGCTCCCCGGGTCAGATGTCTACAGTTCTGCTAGTACATATGTGCTCCCTGACAATGGACCGGCTCAGTCAGTGGTGGGATTTACCACTGCCCCCTAGGCCGGACAAAGACAACCCCTCAGAGGTCCGTTTTTATACACAGGTACAAACAAGTTACACATCGCTCCTGACCTATTGAGGTGCGACCCCTCTACACGTCAAGGTGCTGCCTATCACCTTGTACATGTTGGTTCGAGCAAAACAACCCCATCCATCCTATTATCCTTTTGACCCCGTCTTTACGATGGGTCAGTACGGCCCTGTTATCGGAGGGGGGATGTGCTTGTGCTGGCATGTTCTGGTACCATCCTGGCACGTGTTTACACTCCTTGTGCCCGGGACCTGTTGGGTACGTGTGTTTTGCAGCATCGGCCCTCTCCATGCCAGATTCTGTGGGCAGGGCCTGCCTCTGGCTCACAGCTTCACTTCGTTTTGACCATGACTTTAACTCTGGCCTTAGGCCTCATACCAGGCCTCTGATACAAGGACTTATGTCTCAGGACCTCATCTTATTACAGCCTGCAAAAAGGGCTGGTCATTTCCCCACCTAGATATTAAAGTGGAGACACCCCCCCCCCCCCGCCACTGCAGGACAGACACCCCAGCTGGCTCCACCAGAACCCCCTCCACGATCCCTGGCCCTCCGATGTCAGTACTGGCTTCAGGGGCGGGGGGGATGGTGCTGACCCATTGGGGACACTGCCTGGTGGTGGGCAGGGTGACGGGCAACAGGCCTGGCATGAGTGACTACACATGGCTAAGGCCAGCCTGGGCAGGTGGCTCATGGAAGGGCTCTAGCCCCGACCGAGCAGGGCTCCGCGGGGCAGAGGGTGGCGGGGATGGGCGGCCAGGTGGGACCAGCTTGCCAATGCATGGCAGCTACCACAGTCCAGCGCGCACTTCCTCCACCCCTGACTTGCAGGGATGTGCGTGAACCCCGGCCTGGGCCACCCACCCTCCTCCCTGTTCTGCCAAAGCCCCTGGTCCTCAGTGCCCCGTCCACACCATGGCAGTCCCGCTCCTCCCCCTGTCACACACAGCTCTGCTGATGCCCCTTTTCCTGCCACCCATTCCCCTGGCTCCAGCCCTCGGCCCCGGGGAGCTCTGTCCCTATCGAAACACGCTGCTCCGCGGAACAGACGGGGGAGGAACCAGGGGCTGGGTTGAGAATCTAGGAGTATATTGTGGGGCCATAATTGATCGCCATGGCAATGGTTGTGATGTCACAGCTAGGATGATGACATCAGAGGCCCTGGCCACACCCCGGGATCAGGGTTGGACATCGCTGTGGCTGGCAGAGCTCTATCCAGTGGGGCCAGGGAGTTTGGACGGAGAACCATGCTAGATGTCTCCTGGATCTTTCTCTAACACCTCCCCCCGGCACACAACTTCTCATGTGGCGTCCAGGCTACCACAGACCAGGTGAGGCCTAGATCCCTGGGACCCTGCCCTCATGTTCCCGATGGGGAGCTCTTCCCTGGGCCCCCACCTGCCAGGTAGGAAAGCAGCCACCGCGCTGGGTTGACGTTGCCTTGATGTTGCCGGGCACAGAGACTTAGGAGGCCTCTGCCCGATAGCCAGCAGCCAGGGGGTGGGGTGGGGTGGGTGAGGAGAAGGATCATGAACACCAAAGGGGTCACAGATGGCTGGAATCAAAGCTGCTGGCTGGGGTGGGTGTGGAGACGCCCAGTCCCTCTCAGAATCCCAGTGGCTGGCCTGGGGTTCAAGGACTGAAGCCAGCCCCATTTGGAGATGAAGTCAGGGGGCATCCCTGGAGATGACTCGAGGCCATCTGGGAAAGCGGCACTGCCCCCAGCTGGGGCCCCCCCAGCACATGGGAGCGGGGCACCTACAGATGGGGCGGCCCTCAAAGAAGGAGCAGGGGCTGCCATCTAGTGGCCTCCATGGGGATTAACTGGTCTTTTCAATCCACACGTCTCCTTCCCTCCCACGTCATCTCCCGGAGCTCGCAATGCGCTCGCACTTCTGAGCTGTGGCACCCCTGCCAGGGCAGGACGGCATCCTAGTGCCAGGGCAGTGCCACAAGGCAGCAGGGAGGAGGCCCTCTCGTTACAAGCTTTGAGGCTCCGGGGCTGTATGGATTAGACTGGGGGTAGCACCCAGGGGCCCCAGTCGGGGGGGGCCATGCACATGTGAGTAAAGTGAGGGCAGACCCTGCCCGAGCTCTCAAAGTGCTTTATAGAGGGGGGTCTGCAGCATCATCTCCGTTATACAGAGGGGAAATGGAGGCACCGAGACTTGGCCAAGGTCATCCAGCAAGTCAGTGGCAAAGCCACTGAGCCACGCTGCCTCCCAGTAGGATTAGGACAACCGAAAGGGGGTGTGGGGTGGGGAGACGGCCAAGGTAACAGCCAGGATTGGGTTGTTTGCACCACGAAGCCATCTCAGTGGTCAGACTCCGGTGCCCGCCCAGCTTTTCTGAGCCAGTGTTCCCCACAGGCTGCAGCTGAAGGGAAAAGCACCACGTTCTCCCACCCTGCATCCCCACCCCCGGGCACTGGGCACCGTCATAGGAGAAGCACCACATTCTCCCACCCTGCACCCCCACCCCCGGGCACTGGGCACCGTCACAGGGAGGCCAGGAAGCCTGGGCTCAGGAAGGTGAACTGGGAGCCGGTCCAGGCCTCTCATTCCTGCCTGAAAGGTGCCCAGCACCTGGGGCTTGTCATCGGTAGAGAAGTGCCTCGTGCGTGACCACACAGTGGTGAGGAGAGGGGCTGGCCGATGGGCAGGAGGAGGTGATGGGGCGTGTGGGTGAGGGGAGGATTACAGCTACCTTTGCAGCGAGAGCTATAAAGATTCAAAGAGGGAGAGGTTCCTGTTGCTGTGATGTTAAGCAAGAAACATGCACCCCACCTCCCGCCCTGAGCATTCAAAAACTAGAAGCCAGGCCACCCAGAATCGTGAGATCCTCTTAAAAGTCATCAGACTTAAAAACAATACACTTGGGGTTCTGTTTCTTTGCTTTGGGGATCTGGAGCCCTTAGGTTACATCTTCAAGCTTTTTCCTGCAGCCATGGGGGCTGAAAACGTGTGTGGGTGTGGGGGGGTGTTGGTTGTTTTTAAAAGAGCACCTCACCTAATCACCTGACTCCAGGAGCTGAGGCTTTAAGTACAACATCAAATACTGAGAGACTAGGGATAGGCATCACTGGGAAAGGGCCACGATATCCCATCACGGGGCTGGCTGGTGCCTGGCACATGGCATGCTGGCTCCGTGGGCCGTCGTTTAAGCGTGAATGTGCTCGTTTGGGTCAGTGGTGCTGCAGAAGTGGGTTTGCAGGAGCGATTGGAAGGAGGCGTGAGGGGAGGAAGAGTGGCCAGGCACCCGCGTGGCAGCATAGGACATGCCGCACAGGAGGGGCTGGTGTCAGTGGCAGAATGGAGAGGGCAGGGGAAACATGAGAGGGGCTCAGGACAGAGATGTCGGCGGGCCATGCACTGCCTTGAAGGAGGGGATCGGCATTTCCACTTGACGCTGAGTGTGGTGGGGAGCCAGTGACGTGCCTGTGAGAGCAGCTGAAGTGACAGGAGAGAGAGGGTTGTGGCAGCAGCGTTCTGATTCCATATTCCAGCCAGTTTTGGATGAGCTTTGACAGCATGATTTTATGAGCGACACTGCAGCTGCCTCCCTGAGAACCAGCGAGCGCTCACTTTGCAAGTCTGGCTTAGAAAGCAATCAGACTGAAAAGATCTGTCCATTACAAATACATGCTACTTGGGGGCCCCATCCACTGCCCAGCCCCCCGGGATACAAGCTGGACTCACTGGTTGGTAAGTGCCGGGATCAGTGTTGTTTCTGTGTATGAAGATTGGTACCACGGTCGATCTTCTCCAATCTCCCAGATCCGAGAAACCACCATCAATGGCGTGAAAGGTTCAGGCTGTAACGGCCTCAATCCCATGTTGTGGGGTGCGTAAGGATGCCACCGAGCGTGCCACCCGCCTGGCCTGAACCTCGCCCTTCCAGATCAAAAGCATGGATCAGATCTCCACAACTTGGCCTCAAATACCTTCCCCGTTACTGTGGCCAGAAGTGTTCATAAACCCGTTTCTGTGGTGTTGCCACGAGAGGGCGACAGTGTGTTAGGGGGAGTTGCACGTAATTAACATCTGGAGGGGCTGATATTTTGTGCAGATGTTCCGGGCAGTTCCTTCTCTGCTTTCACTCAGAGTTACCTGTCCTGGCACGTCCTCCCTTCCTAACCACGCAGGCTGCTGCTCTTTAAAGGCAGGCTTTAAAAAAGTTCCATTGTGCTGGCCTCATCGTTACTTTCACCTATCTCGTCCTCCACTCATGCACTTCTTCCCCCCGCAGGGTTTGTAAAAGCACTGTTGATTCCCGTTAACCTCTGTGGCCGGCATGCTGGGCTTTCACTGCCCTTATCATTTCCCTGCAAGCGGTAACTGATTCCGTGGATTCTGGGTTGGTTTTCCTCCTCCCCGGGAGAGTTTTATTTAACCTCAGATCTCCAGGCAGACTCTTGCGAAGCCCAGTTAGTCTGTATTCGCCTTTTCTCCAGTGACTAGGGCCCAGATCCTCACAGGTGTTTAGGAATCCAACTTCCACTGACATCAGTCCATGGAGGATCTGGGCCTAGGTGCCTTATTATACTGGGGCTTTTAGGATCCTCCAGCCTTAATGGAATTAATTTAATAATGATCATTTAGAGAGTTGAAGACCAGAAGGAACCACTGTGATCAATTAAGGAATAGTTAGCGCTCATGTCAGGAGCGGCGGGAAGCTCCCTAAAAGTGGTCGGGGGTCACCAGCTCCCGAACTATGGCCCTGCTGCCCCTTCCCCCAAGGCCCAGCCTGGGCCCACCTCTTCTCCCTGAGGTCCCATCCTTCTGCTGCCCATTCCCTGTGAGGCCCCACCCTGGGCCCGCCCATTCCCTCTAAGGTCCCGCCCTCACACCGCCCCTTCACCTGAGGCCCCACCCCCATGCTGCCTCTTCCCCTGGGGTCTTGCTCCTGCACTGCCTCTTCCCCCCAAGATCCGCCCCCCCCCCCCCCCCCCGCTCACTCCTCTCTGCCCCGTTTCCCCCATTGCTCACCCATACGGCCGGTAAAGAGTGATGGGGCCATGGCCTCCTGATCCGCCCCTGTTCCGGCACCCCTGGGTCACATAGCACCTTCCTAACCCAAAGCCCTCTGGCTGAATTCTTAGGCACCCTGTGTGGGCCCGGCTGTATCTGTTTCTTCCCAAGCTCTCCTCTCCCCTCCCTGCCCCTCGGCCCTCCTGTCCCCCTGCTCTCCTGGGGTTTCAAGTGGAGGAAGGATGGTTTGGTAGAGTAGACCCCAGAGACCTGGATCTAGTCCTGCCTCTGATGTTCTGTGGCATGTCACGGCCTCTCCCACCCTTGTCCATTTCACCTGTAAGCCGGTCTGGGCGGGGATAGTTTCTCACTAGCACAGCGCCCAGCCCAGTGGTGCCTCCAGCTGCTACTGTACTATCGACAATAAAGGTCTCGGAATTGCTCACTCCCTGTTCTCTTCCGATCCCAGGCTCTGCCCCCTTCCCCAGTTTCACCTCTGCCCATGCACTGTCCAGCTGGCCTTGCAGGGACTCCCGACGTGCGCATCTCCCGTCCCTCCCTGCCTCTTCTGTGTGCGTCGTGCCATTGTGAACTGAATTTACAGCCAAGAGAAGCGTCTCTGAAGGTTATGTGCAGGAGGCCTGTATACACAGTCCCTTATCCAGAGAGAGTGAAGCCAGAAGGGATCATTGGGGAGAGGGATAGCTCAGTGGTTTGAGCCTTGGCCTGCTAAACCCAGGGTTGTGAGTTCAATCCTTGAGGGGGCCATTTAGGGATCTGGGGCAAAAATTGGGGATTGGTCCTGCTTTGAGCAGGGGGTTGGACTAGATGACCTCCTGAGGTCCCTTCCAACCCTGATATTCTATGATTCTATGATTTCTGGCCTGACCTCCTGTATACCACAGGCCATTGCATTTCATACAGGTGCCCTTGAATCGAGCCCAATAACTTGTGTTTGGCTAAAGCACAACTTCCAGAAAGGCAGCTGGACTTGATCTGACGTCAAAAGATGGCAAATCACTGCTTCCCTTGGCAGTGCCTTCCAATGGTTAATCATCCTCACTGTTAAAAATTGTGCCTTATTTCTACCTTGAATTTGTCTGGCTTTGAATTCCAGTCGGTGGTTCTTGTTCTTTCTCTGCTCGAGACAAGAGCCCTTGAGTAGCCGGTATTTTCTCCCCAGGAAGGTACTTATCTACTGTGATCAAGTCACCTCTCAATCTTCTTCTCCATCAGCTAAACGGACTGAGCTCCCTTGGGGTCATTTCCAGCTCTCGCTCATTCCCCACACTCCTTGGTTGGGCAATCAGACACCTCCGGTCTCGGATGTGCCTCTTCCTTCCCCTTGCTGGTTCCAGAAGGGCTCCCAATGTCGGCCTTGCTTTGTGCATCCCAAGCAGCTACCAGGGTATCTGAGCTAAGCAAATGTAATCACAGACACGTCGGGCTGGAAGAGACCTGGAGAAGTCCCCCTGTACTGAGGCAGGACCAAGTAAACCTAGACCATCCCCGACAGGGGTTTGGCCAACCTGTTCTTAAAAACCTCCAGTGACGGGGATTCCACAACCTCCCCTGGAAACCTATCGCAGAGCTTAACTCCCCTTCGCGTTGAAAGTTGTACCTAACATCTAACCTAAATCTCCCTTGCTGCAGATTAAGCCCGTTACTTCTTCTCCTACCTTCAGGGGACATGGAGAACAACTGATCATGGTCCTTTTTATATCAGCCCTTAACATGTTATCAGGTTCCCCCCTCAGTGTTCTTTCCTCAAGACTGAACAGGCCCGTTTTTTTAACCTTTCCTCACACGTTAGGTTTTCTAAACCTTTGATCGTTTTTGTTGCTCTCCTCTGGCCTCTCTCCAATTTATCCATATCTTTTTTGAGTGCGGTGCCCAGACCTGGACGCAGAACTCCAGCTGGGATCTCAACAGCACCGAGTATAGCAGGACAATTACTGTCCGTGTCTTCCATACAATGCTCCGGTTAATACACCCCAGATCGATATTAGCCTTTTTCATAACTGCATCATATTGTTGACTCATATCCATCTGTGATCCACCATAACCCCAGATCCTAAACAGCAGTACGACCTCCGAGCCAGTTATTCCCCGTTTTGTGGCTGTGCATTTGATTGTTCCTTCCTAATTGCAGTACTTTGCACTTGTCTTTGTTGAATGTCATCCTCTTGAATTCAGACCAATTCTCCAGTTTGTCAGTGACCACCTCCCACATGAGCCGTCAGTGGGGTTTGAACACGGGGGCTTCAGCACTAAACCCGTGAGCCGCCTTCTAGCCTGTCAGCTAAGAGATTAGCTCCATTCGCTGGTAGCAATACTAGACTTGTTTGCTGATCGGCCACTAAGACTGGACTTTTCAGGAGGGTTCGGCTCCGCTGAGGTACCAAAAGGTCCACTCGGTGCTAGAGGCTCATGGCTTTAGTGCTGGAGCCCCGGGTCCCTGGCCCTTTGGTGTGCCCATTCAAAGCAGGCCCTGCTGCTGGGACATAGAAGCTTAAAGAGGTGCTGGTTTAGGAGGCAATCTGCCCAATCCTGTGGCCATAAAGGGCCATCTGACATGTGGCTCGGGGGCTGAGGAAATGCTAGGGACCCATTGCCTTCTGAACCTTGGCTTATTGCAGTGGGAAAGGGACAAGAGTGGGAAGGTGCAAGCCCTGCTCCTTGGGGTTTTCTCTGAGACAGGTGCCAGGGGGTGACTCTGCACAGAGGCCTGTCTAGCACAGACCCTGCTTCCAGGAGAGGCTGGGGCGGAGGCTTTGCAGAGCTGCCCGGGGCCCGGGGACATTGGCCAATGTGGGCAGCTTGCCGTGCCCCTCCTCAGAGAGGGGGCCGGGGCCGGGTGTACATCCTCACAGCGCTTTCCCTGCCATTCCGGACTCTCAGAGAGGCCTGGTGCATAGCAGCGGCTTGTGAGCAGTGTCGGGTTAACTGCAGGGCCCAGCTAATGGCACGGGCATGTCCCAGGCGGCAGGGTTAGGTCATCTAGGCCCCTTGCGAGGTGCTGGACACCTCCCAGCACGGCAGGATCCCACGCAAGGGATGTTGCGAAAAGGGGCCCCAGCGTGTCGGGAGCCAGGACAACCCAGGGAGCTGGCATTGATTGAGACTCCATAACGAGGTGCAGAGTAGCACATGGAGCACGCAGTGACCACAGGGGAGAGGGCAGGGTGGATCGTGGCTGCGTCCGTCCCCGGACTGGGCAGTTCACGACAGCGTCCATCCATCCCTGGACGGGGCGGCATCTGTTCCTGAGAGTGGAGGCTGTTGCTGGGCAGGGGCATGCGGCTTATACCATCCCAGGACAGGGGTATCATAGCCGAGACCATGGCAAGCCCCATGGCTCGTTCTTGGGGAGAGCCCCGTGGTTTGGCTGCCGATGCGGGGCCTCTTCTGAACCCATCATTTCCCTGGGCCGACGTAGTTTTGACGTGTCTCCACTAGAGGGAGCCAAAGCGCCATGATGGTGCGCCCAGCCAGTGGGCAATGAGGGCCACTTAATGCCGGCTGGGGGCCCAGGCCATTTCCTGGCCAGGCGGAGGCTGGGTTTTGCCCTGACCATTGTCAGTCTGGACTCAGAGACACGATGGCCTGTGGCTCCAGCAAGCATCAGTCCCAGGAGAGGCTGGGGTCCATGGACCCCCCCAGCCCGTGCCCCTTTTGGGTCCTACAGACAGGCTAGTGCCCTAAGGGGCTTGGCTGGAGCGGTGGCTTTACAGACCCCAAACCAGGGGCAGTTCAGAGCCAGGCTCTGTTTTACTGGCTAACTAGGGGAGCTTGACCTGGGGTCGTGAACAGGTGTCGGGGTCACTCGCAACCACCACCCCCGTCCCATAGCGCTGGGGGAGGCGGGATGTTCCGGCTGGATCCCAGCCCCCCGGGACAGTGGACCCCGATAGGGAAAAGCTGGAGAACCACCGGGATGAAAGGTGCTGGCTTTGTTCCATGGCTGCTTTTAACAGGTTGCTTCCTTCCTTCCCGCTGGGCTTCAGCTCAGCGCCTGGTCAGCGCAGCTCCCCGTCCCAGGCTGGAAAGACCGGGGCCTTGGAGTGGACGTGGCTCTCTCTCACCCCCAGATGTCCCCCGACCCCCACCCCACAGGACTGAGGATGGCTGCCCAGCTGGGACTGTCAATGAACAAGAGGCTTTCTGCCAAGAGCTCCGCTTCCCTGCACCCGCTCTCTGTTTCATTCTGCATCAGCCCCTAGGGTTTGTTTAGAACAGTCTGGTCCTCTCTGCTTGTGACATGCAGCACACACAGTCAATGGGTTATAGCTGCTGGGGGGTTGTGGGAGGCCCTAGGTGCATGGGAGACCCAGGATTGGGGAGGGGGCATTGTGTGCATGGCCCTAGACTGGGGAGGGGGCGGGGGGGCTATGTACATGGTGTTACGGAAAAGTTAGCACATGTGACTCCATTTTGGTTTGGGGCCCACCATTGTCTAAAAGCAAGCACATCATGCACCAGGAGGCGTGTTCCTTAGATACTGCATTCCTATGAAAATCCTCCTCCTTGTCTCCAGCCTGCCTTGACTCCCAGTATCTGTTCTTTGTCAGTCCCTAAACTCCCTATCTCCTGGCCTTTGATGTGAGGCCTCCCATCCTGATAATAAAAGTTACTGATGCATGGCTTTAGGACCATGCTGTGTAATTAACATACTAGTTTAGCACGAGGAATGCACCAAGCAGGGATAGGTGGTAGATAAGAAAAGGGTTTGTTTATTGGCTAAGGTTTCCGATGCACGAGGGCAACATGCTTTGCTAAGAGGTATATAACCTTTGTATAATCTGTATTCGGGGTCCCCTCCTGGCTAGCAGGGGGGCACCATGCTCAAGCGTAATAAACTTAGTGTCTTTTCGGAACTCTGCAGTTGTGGACTTTGTTTATGTGCCTCAGCCTAGATTCGAACTGTGCGTGACCTATCAGGTATAATTCGCAGCATTTGTGTGTGTGTCCTACCAGGTGTAATTCGTAGCATTTGTGTGCGTGTCCTACCAGGTATAATTCACAGCAGTTGTGTGCGTGTCCTCTCAGGTGTAATTTGTAACAATGGGAGATCCCAGATAACGGTGTGTGTGTGAATGGGAGACCCAGAACTGGTGTGTGTGTATGCATGTGAGACCCAGGATTGGGGGGTGTGTGCATGGGAGACCCTGGGGTGGGGGATATGGCAGCTTTGTTTCTGGCCTTGAACTGGTGTGTGTGTGTATGCATGTGAGACCCAGGATTGGGGGGGGTGCATGGGAGACCCTGGAGGGGGGGACGGGACATGGCAGCTTTGTTTCTGCCCTTTGGGCTGGCTCCAGATGGGGTCACCCTTTTCCTCCAAGGAGTTACCATGGGGACCTAGCTCTGACCAATGAGAATGAGTCTTGTCCACCCTCTTCCGCCCTACGGCAGGATGAAGGTTTCAGGGTGCTGTGTCCTACCTCTCTCTTGGGATACCCAGCTCCCGATGGAGCCCTCTCCCCGCTTTTGCCACTGGCAGCTTCGCTCCTGTTCTCTGTTCTGTGGTGCTTACCTCCCATCAGTCCCTCATGCATCCTGGCACTGCCATGCAAATAATAAATCATAGTGACAACTAAATGATGCTTCTTCCGCCTGGATAATAACTCGCAGCTACTCCTAGATGGTGCCCATCAGCCCTCCCCGACTTCGCTGGGCCTTAGCCCAGCTGTATATTGTTCGCTTTTTTCTCCACTCTGCACAACTCAGTCTCTCCAGCTCCCGGAGACACCGGAGGAACTCGGTAGCTCAGCGTTCATTTGAAATACAATTGTTTCCATTCCTCGCAGATGCAAAGACAAGCTTGAAAACATGAGTGGAGTGTAACTGATGCCTGCCTGTGTCTGCAGAAAGCCTGGGGAAAAAAAGGATTTTTCAGACCCCGAGGGAAGTACCTATGCCCATGTAACTTCAGTGCAGCCCCCAGGCTCCAGCCGCCCTGGCCCTAAGATTGCACTTGGAGCCAGCTCCAGCTGCCACGTTTCATCTCCCTGGGGCGCCTCCTAGTGGTAGGGGAGGTCAGGCTTCTGCTTTGGGTGCTTTATACAGCACAGTTCCCCAGAGTGCCTCGCCCGTGATGCTGTAAATCAGCTGGAGGTGGGCTGGCTGGTGCCTAATGGCAGCCCTGGTGGGTTGGGCAGGGCCTGGGGTGTCACAGCCCCACCCACAGCCTCGTTGCGCGGCTTTCGCAGCTGGGAGGTTCCCGTCCGGGGGGCACTGGCCTGCGCCCTCCCACTCCCCACAGCCGTGGGGCGGCCATGCTGCACCTTGAGTCCTGTGCGAGGGACAGGAGAAGGGACTGGGGAGCCTCGGAAGTGAGGTGGATGCCAAGGCCGCTGGCTGGTGCACGGACGACCCAGGCCTGCTCTGAGGGACCAGCTGTTCACGGGGCCTGACCACGTTCTATCTCCGTGTGTGCCAGTAGATGGCGCCCTCTCTATTACCTGCCTGCATACACTGGCACCCTTACCCAGCCACGGCTTTGGTGTCACACACAGAGAGCGGGATCCCAGAGCAGGGGGCACAGGGCAGTTAAACCAGGACGTACCCAGGGGCTGCCCCCTCCCCACACTGCGACCGCTGCTCTGGGCATGGCAAGGAAACCCCACATCCCTTCCCGGGAGTAAGGCAGTGAGGCAGGGGCTCATTCCCACCGGCCGTAAGCAGGAGCTGACATGGAAAAGCTGGTCACTGAGGGTGCCGCGTCCTGGGTTCTAGTCCCTGGCCCTGCTGCTGTAATCGACGGTTTGCATTGCGCGCCCCTCCAGTGCAAGCAGACTCCACCCCACCACGGCTGCTGCTCCAACAGCCTCCTTACGGGCTATGGGCAAGGCTTGAACCCCGGACCTTTGCCTTCACAGCGCAGAGGAGTAATTCTGTGAGCCGGCACCTGTCGAAGGCTGTTAGGGATGGTGTGGCCCAGCTGCTAAAGTGGATGCAGGTAAGGTTGACAGCTGCCCAGGATCGTCCCTTGTTTAAGGGAGCTGTCCCAGGGGAATCTATCCAGGTGCTCACATCACACTGCTGGCTGTCCAGTTTTATGGGCGCAGGATCATCCCAGATGTCCCAGTTTTGCTGTCCCTAGACACAATACTCACGTCCTCGGCATGTTCCACCTCCTCGCTGCTGACGAGAGTTCACCCTCCGCTCTAAAGGCCAACTAAAGTCAGGGAAGCTAGGGGCTGAGGGCCCAGTCCTCCTCCCATGGCAGCCCTTGGGACTTGACCGGACCATGAATGCTTTTGTGGCTCCGTTGTCCCCAGCAGTGGGCAGGGCCTGGCTCTTCACCTCTGCTTGCCCAGCCCCAGCACAATGGTTCCCGAATCCTGCCTGGGGGCCTCCCTAACACAAACACCGAAGAACAATCCCCGTTCTGCAACGAGGCCGTGTCCTGGCTTCCCCAGCACGTCACAGGCATCTTTCCTTTCAAATCCAAATCTCCATCAGGAATCATCCGCCTCGGGAGGCTGCGGAGTGGAGGGTTTATACATAGGGTTTTTTTTGGGCACTGTTTTGAAATCGATGTTCCCGCCACGTGGGAGAGAAATAACAGGAAAGGAGGGAAATAAAGGCAGGGGGCAGGCACAGATTATTGCATCCCAGCAGGGAAGGGACATGACGCCATGGAGCTAATGCAGGACATAACACCAGGAGCTAACGACACAAGGGCTGAGAAAACTGCCACGGCTGGCCCAGAACCTGTGAAATCCATAGGCCCAGTGACAGCGGCTGTCGCGCCAGGCAGCGCCGGCCTCCTGGAGACACTGCAGGCAGCTGAGGCTGGACTCCTTCGACTCACCTGCGTGGCGGCAGTGGTGTCCCTGTGTTAGTGCCAGGAGGTGAGAGAACCGCGGTGGGGGAGGCCGTCTCTTGTCCTGGGCCATTGCAAAATTCCATGGGACGTTCTTAGCCATCGGTGGCCAGAGTCCTATGGGGCTGGGTGCAAACCCGACAAACGGAAAGGGAAGAACCGGGCAGACAGGTGGAGCCCCTGACAGCTGGTCAGTGAAGTTCCCCCCACTACCACCACCCTGGCAATTGTCAGCTGAGGGCAGCTATTGACATCTCCCAGTGTAACACCCCCTCAGCCTCACCCTTCCTCCCAATAGTTTAACAAGCGTGACCCCCTGAGTGAGAGAGGAAAGAAGAAAGAAAGGAGAATAAGAACGGGGGCGGGGGCAGGATGGGGAGAAAGGGGGTGCACAGAGTGCTCTTGGCATGGGGGGCCCTGGCATGGGGGGGCACTGAGGCCCTGGCAGAGGGGAAAATGCGGGGGCCCTGGTATAGAGGAATGGGGGGCACACAGAACCCCTGCTTGGGGAGGTGGGAGTGTGACGTTGCACCACAAAATGCTTTATAGAAATATGCTTATGAGTGTAAATAGGACATAACTGGAATATGTTTTGTGCTAGATATGCCATGTAACAGATCTCTGCAAAGGTTATGTTCTGCTGCTCGTATTCATCCTATTCGTATGCATGTGTCACTTGTGTATCTGAAGTAATGAGTGTTGGCTCTATGCTGGTATTTAAAGTGTTTGCTGGAGAAAGCACCTAAGGCAGATTTGATCAACATAGCATGAAGGGGTTATTCAAGTAAATGGAAGTACTTGGCCAACAAAGGACCTTGATAGACACAAATCCACATCTGAGCTTTCCTGGGAACGTTCGGGCTAACGTGGGCAATGGCTCGGCCTGTAGAGAATGGAGTCATGCATGGACATGTGACTTGCCCATGTGACTCCAAAGCTCCATCTTGTAGCTGCAAAGAGTCCTGTGGCACCTTATAGACTAACAGACGTATTGGAGCATAAGCTTTCGTGGGTGAATGCCCACTTCGTCGGATGCATTCATCTTGTAGCTGTGATTCTACACAGGGGGAGAGAGGGGTTGCCACCCACAAGAGAGAGACTATATAAGGCCCTGGGAAACCCCTCCATTTTGTGTTCAGCTGGCTCAAGAGAGAGCCTCTCCACCCCAAAGAGATGCCTGAGAGAAATTGGAACAAAGCACAGTAACTATGGGGGTGTGAGTGATTGCTGCACCCAGACTAGGAGGAAGTCCAGTCTGTCAAAGAAGCTTACTGGAGCATCTCTGAGGGTGAGATTTACCTGCATTTAGTTTCCTACTGTATTAGGCTTAGACTTGCGTGGTTTTGTTTTATTTTACTTGATAATTCACTTTGTTCTGTCTGTTATTACTTGGAACTGCTTAAATCCTACTTTTTATATTTAATAAAATCACGTTTTGCTTATTAATTGACCCAGAGTATGTAATTAATTCCTGGGGGAGCAAACAGCTGTGCACCTCTCTCTATCAGCGTTATAGAGGACGAACAAGTTATGAGTTTACCCTTGTATAAAAGAGTACTCCATTTAGAGTAAAATGGATTTATTTGGAGTTTGGAGCCCATTGGGAGCTGGGTGCTAGAGACAGGAGCACTTTCTGAGGCGTTTTCGGTTTAATCTGCAGCTTTTGGGTGCAGTGGGTCGGACCTGGGTCTGGGTTTGCGGCAGGCTGGTGTGTCTGGCTCAAACCAGGCAGGGCACTGACGTCCCAAGCTGCCAGGGGAAACAGGCTCAGGGGTAGTCTCAGCACATCAGGTGGCAGTCCCAAGGGGGTTTCTGTGACCCAACCCGTCACAGGGAGACCCTGGTTTGGGGGAAGGGAGACACACCGAGGCCCTGGCATGGGGAGAACGGGAGGCACACAGGCTCCCTGGCCTGGTGGGAGAATGAGAGACCCTGCTATGGGGGTCACACAGAACTCCTGGTGTGTGTTTGTGGAGTAACAGGGGACCCTGTTAGGGGAATGGGGTGCACAGAGAGCCCCTAGCGTGGCCTTGAGAATGGGGGGCCTGGCCTGGGGAGGAAGGCAGCCCCTAGCCTTCCTCCTCTGGGGGGATGAGGGAGGTTGCGGGGAGTCCCTGGATTAGACGGGGAGGCGCACAGGTTTCTTGGTGGACACCAGTGGAGCAGTGGAAGAAGGCCCCTGACACGTGCAATGAGCTTGGCCTTCAGAAGCAACTTCTCAAGTGTGTGAGACTCTAATCAGCATCAGGTCCAGTCGGTCTGTGAGTGCGGGGCCCTGAGGGACTGCGAGGGTGGGGTGAGGGAGTCAGGAGGGTGTGCTCCGAGTAAGGACTAAAAGCAATGCCCAGGTGTGGTGCAAGGGTGCGCTGTGCAGCCCAGGGTGGGGGGCCTCTGGGACGAGATGTAAGCCCAAGGGCCTGATGCTCTGTGAACCGTGGCCGGCTTTTTAGCAAGAGTCGGGTGATTCCTCATTGCCCCAGCCAGTTTCCAATTCCAACGTCTGGTGCAGATCCCCCACTAGACCCCTGAGCAGGACTAGCTATCTAAGATACTTCTAGTGTAGTGCCCATCACCATAGCATTGAGCACCAAGAGGAGACTGATCCCCTGAGCCCACTGCTTGCCAGGGGCAGGACTTTGGGACTCGAGTGCCCTGTGACCACTCACACGTTGCAGACACGATCAGTAACGTTCGGAGTTCTCTCGGACTCACTATTGTGCTTTGATTTAAGGTGCCGGGGGCGTAACATATTTGCCTCCATAAATTCACTGGGCAGTGTATCCGTCTCTTCCCAGCTCAAGCTGCTTTGCAGCTTTCCTGCGTGCCATTAAATGGCTGCCTTGCTGCGCTCCTCCCCAGAAGTGCCTGCATCCCAGTGGCGCGTGACCGATTGCCACAAATCGCTTGCAAACTGCTTTTGGAGGCTGCTAGACAAAAGGCACCATAAAAGCTTAACAGCTTCTGAATGCTGGCTGGTGAGCCCAGAGAATCCTGCACGCTGGCACCCCGGGTGGTAAATGGCTGGGAAAGGAGGCTCGGATAACCTACCCTTTGATCGTTAATGCAGCGGGAGAGCTGAACTGGTGCAGTGCTTAGCTGGGAACTAAAACACGACAGATGGAAACGGGCCATTTAACGGGGTGGGGAGTCGTGCACAAATGCAACCACTACGGGACATCCAGAGAGTCTAGCCGCACAAGATCCTATTCCAGAGCCTCCACCATGCAGACAGGGCAGTTGTAAGGGGTTTTAACCCCCTGGTGTTTGGATTGGATCTGATCTCCCCATCGCCATGCTATCGAGCAGCCAGTTTGGTTGTCTGTGGTGACCTACTCCCCCCACGCTCGTTTAGTCACCCACCCCCTCCAGTGCAGGCTGGTCCATGCTAAGTGGCCCCAAGAGTCAAGGCCCAGCCAGCGGCGATTATGTGGCCGGAGCTGCAGGTTCGTTAGCAGCTGCCCCAGGGCTCTGCTCTGTGTCTGGCGTGCTCAATGCCATCAGAGCACCCAGGCCAATTTCCTGGCGACAGCGCCTGGCTCCCAGACCAGCGCCTGGCTCCCTGCTGCCGGACACCAAGGGCCTGGACCTACACAACCGCAGCCCGAAGCCACTGGAGTCCGATCTGTTACAGCCCAGGGCTCGGTCTGATCACAAGGATGGAGCCTGGCCCGCTCGTGAGAGCCCAGCCCAGCCTCTGCAGGGGGCTTATCAGCCTGTGCCGGGGAAAATCGAGCACCTGAAGACCCGTCGAGGGACTACATTTGAACGCAATGGCCTTGATTCTTAGCTGCCCCCTCCATCCACGGACACAGCCCCTTCCCCACAGCCAGGGTGTTGTGGGTCCTGCACCACCTGGGGAACCCCCCTTCACCAGGGGGTTTCCCTGCTGCGGGGATCCAGCTACTTTCTGACCCCTTTGTACTGCAGGAGGGTCTGGGAAGCAGCCCAGCCCAGAGGCCCTGGCAGGGACGGCTAAGAAAGTGCCTCGAGGAGAAGAGCGACTCGGAACAACCAGGTTTCCGGGAACATCAGCACATCGGGCCCCCAGGGCTAACCTCGTCCCCGTTTCCTGCCACGGCTCTTTGTCGTCCACTCTGTTTGGGGGGGCTAAAAATTGCGTGTCTCACCCATAAAATGATGCATTTATTAACATGGGCCCGATGCTCCCGGGAGCTGCCATTCCGCTGCTTAGATCCGTGACTGAGCGCGCCTGGCTCCCGGCCACAGATCTCAAAGCGCTTTAGAGTACGTCTACAGGAAGCAACTTGCTTCAGGTCACCGAGGTAACAGAGTCAGGATTAGACCCCAGGGCTCCTGACTCTAGCCCTACTCACTAGGCTGCGCAGCCTGGCGAGAGGGCCAGATCTGACCCTAGACGGCGGCTTTTCCATCGCAGCTCCATGTGGGTTGCAGGCACCAGCAGAGACTAGGGCAAAAGGCTGCCCGTTCTCCTTCGCGCTCCTGGTTTCCATGTGGGTGTCTGCCCACCGGCGGGGTTGGTCTTTGGGGAGCCCTGGGGGAAGGGATGGTCTCACAGTGGTGGGGCTCTGCTGGGGTAGACTGTTCCACAGCCTTGGGCCTGCTGTTGGGGAGGACCCCGCGCCCTCTAGCCTCCGTCTATCCCTGTTGGGACCCCATGTGGAGTCGTACCAGGCTGGGGTTTGGCCCAGTGGCCATATCTCCAAGCTGCAATCTGCCGGGATTTCTGGCTTCAGTCCTGGGCAGGCCACGTAGCCCTGTCTGGACCTCAATTCCCAATGGGTATGAGGGGCACTGCCCTATGAGCTGGGAGGTGCTCAGTTACCCTGGGGCCTATCCAGACCGAGCCTGGGGAGAAGAGTTGCAATGGGGGAGGTTTAGATTGGATATTAGGAAAAACTTTTTCACTAAGAGGGTGGTGAAACACTGGAATGCGTTACCTAGGGAGGTGGTAGAATCTCCTTCCTTAGAGGTTTTTAAGGTCAGGCTTGACAAAGCCCTGGCTGGGATGATTTAACTGGGACTTGGTCCTGCTTTGAGCAGGGGGTTGGACTAGATGACCTTCTGGGGTCCCTTCCAACCCTGATATTCTATGATTCTATGATTCTATGATAAGAACAGGACCCAGGAACAGGGGTTTATCCAGACTCTTGTTTGTCTGCGTGAACTCTCCCCCTTAGCATCTGGTTGTTTCCTAAGGGCCGGCAATCCTGCGAGGCGCTGGCCTCCCCCGACACGGCTCCACTGGAGTCCAGGACCCCACAGGATCAGGCCCCAGAGAGAAAGCTCCCCTCTGTTGCTGCAGCGGGTCGCTCTGCCCGGGAAGCCCAGGTGGCAAGTTCTCCGCTTGCCCTGCTGAGGCCTTTGGGAGATGGGGGCAGCAGCTGGAACTGGTGTGGACAAGGCGGCAGGGATATATTTTATCCACCGGTGCGGCTAACTCTGGGGTGAAACACAGCGACTGCTGCACAGAGCCCCACAGGAGAGTCCAGGTAGGAGGTGAGTAGGGATACCATGTCCAAATCAAAGGGCAAGGGGGGGATTTAGGGCAGTGGAATGTAATTACCCGAGTCAGAATTTGCCCTGGGGCAAGCACCCCCACTCTTACAATAGCGCCTCGGTATGACCACATATGATCAGGCTCTTGGCTTTCGGATGAGGTGAAAAGCTTGTCTCCTGCCAAGCACAGTGGTGGAGAACTGGGTTAGTACAGAAGAGTGCCCCCTAGTGACTCACCACTTTGAGCCCCTGCAGGACTTCGGGGCCATTTGTAGGTTTCCAATCCAAGTACTAGGCTGATGTGGGAGAACGGTGCTGTTCTTTGGTGACGACCAGCTAGTCTGAGCTACAAAGCGACCTATGTACTGCCCTATCTGTGACTGCTACATAAGATTATCAGGAGCCTTCGTCACAGACCAGGCTCCCATCGTGCTCGGCGCTGTACAAAAAGACAGGCCTTGCACTGTGCTCTCGGCTTTTTCCCGAGAAGTAGGTGGGCCCTTCCCCCACCAAGCTGATAGAAATTGGCCTCGGGAGCTGGTGTCCTGCACCAGAAGCTAGTGGAGTCCCTAGAGTTCGTGGCCAGAATGGGACTGTTCTGATCCAGAGAGTCGGCCCGTGCCACCCAGATCAGAATGGGGCACTTACGAGCATGCAGCTCCCCCTTGCCGACCACCCAGTAACAGCAGCCTCGCTGCCTATGCAAGCAGGGGAAGCCCTTGCAGAAGGCAATCCAGAGGGCTGACTTCTCGGTTCCCCTCAACAGCCGCTCTCAGCTGCAATGTTATTTGGACTTTCATATTGACCCACCCCAAATGCTGTGCGCTGTTGCGGCTCTGAACAAGCCGCTTGCTGCCGGGTTTGAGAGGGAACTGGCCAGGGAGCAATTGCAGGTGCCGGCGGGGCTGCATTAACCAGTGTTTCCCACTGAGCTGGGCATGTGTCTTGGTGTCTGCCGTCCGGCGGTTAAGTGGACGATTTACGGCAATAAACACACGCTCTGATTGCTCCTTGACGGCCTGGCCCTTGCCCCGAGGACACGGGAAGTGTCGGAATAGTTTAAGGAAAGGGAATGGATTGGATCCTTTCTTTCTCCCCTCCCTCCATGCCCCCAGGAAGGGATTTGTCTTCCCTTCTTTTGTTCCTGGCCTTCCTTCTTTCACTACCAGCTGGAGTCCAGAAATCCCAGAGTCCTTTGCACTGCCCAGCAGCTGCCTTCTTTGGACAAGCAACCAGCCTGCTTTGCTGCTTCTCGCGGGTCCTAAGCTGGAGTCTAGTCATCTCTCTTGATCATTATTATTTGTTCTTGTATGGCTCCAGTCGAGGGCTGGGTCCCACTCTGCTGGGTCCTACTGTGCAGACAGGTAACAAAGGAGACAGCCCCAGTTTGTCCCCGTTTGCATGCCCAAGAGCTCACAATGGATTGGGGGGGGGAAATTGTTTAATGATTAATTTCTGCCGCTGATGGACGAGGTGTGCTCGGGTCCAGTTGCCTTCCCCACAGCTGGATGGCCTGCGGCTGGGCTAAGGGTGGGTCATGTCAGTTGCGGTGCAGATCAGCTGTGCTGGGGATGCCGGGGAAGGAGAGCCCACTTCTTTGCACTCCTTCGGACCACAGCTGCACTCAAAGCGGCCGTTCTCAGCTCTGGGCTCACGTCCCCTCAGCGGTTACCTGAGAGCCCTGAGCCAGCTCCCATTCCCTGGCTCTGGCCTCATGTTGACCCAGCCACTGGAACTGACTGAGGGTATCTGCCTGCACGTACCCTTTAAAGTGCCACGGGAACAATGGTGCAAACGCTTCTGGATCCCATCTGAAGAGGAGTGGCTGGAAGGGGGTCGAGGTCTCTGTAGGGTAAAGGCTGAGATTAATCTCCCAGGGTTAAAGAAACCTTTTCCCTCTGCAGAAACTCCCTGGTGCTAAGAACAGAGACCGGCCACCTCTCGCATGCTACCTGTACCAGGTGTTCCCACCAGTTGCCAAAGGAGCTGCATTGAAACCAGCACGTGGTTGCCATCCTGCCAGGAATTGTTTGCTCCAATCCAAAAGTCATCCTTTGAGGAACCCATTTCCTAAACAGGAGCAAGCCCTCTCACTGGGCTCCGGCCCAGTTCAGCTTGGCTAGCCCTATTCTGCCTCCCTAACATCCCCCTCCAAGTACAAGATTCTTCTTCATTCAGTATGTTGCTGTTGGCTGTTAAAGAGCAGTCGTGCTCCACCCCAGAGAGGGCTGCATTTCAGCAGGGGGATTGGTGAAGGGGTGTCCATCTGTAAAGCACTGTGGTTTCATTGTTGTCACTTGATTGCCTTTCGGATCAGATTTTTCTCTCTGGTCGGTATGCAGACGCAATTAAGTGGGGAGGTGTAGTTACAGCTCAAGGCCCCAGTGTGTTGGGCGCTGCACAGACACAAGTCTATGTGTGTTGCAATCACACCTCCAGACTGCAGTGTAGACATACCCTCACTGCGTGTCTGTGCAGCACCCAGTGCAATGGGGCCCTGAGGTGCTTAGCTGAGGCCGCCAGGAGACTATAAATTAATAAATAATAATCCTAATGATCTGACTGACACGGTGAAGGCAGTGCTGTGTAATGGTTAGACCGGGCATCACAAGCTCTGGATCCTCACTGCAGCTGTGACAGTGACTCCCCATGAGACGAGAACGGCTTCATCTCGGCAAATTCGCCCCTCCCTCTCCCCGCTGAGCGTCTGCCTCACGCGCACCGGGAGGTTCTCAGGGCGGCAAGGGGATCTTTGCCTGAGCACCTGCCAGTGCCGATGACCCGGCGACCCGGAGCTCGGCACGGGGAGCAGCCGGCGGGGGGAGCCGACGTACGCCCCCAGGTGAAGCACACCCAGCTCCACTAGGCCCAGCCAAGAGCAAGGGCCAGCGATAAGTCACGTCAAAGCCCAGCTCTTTGCTGATGCCTCTGGCCACTCTCAGAAGGTCACTCCTGACATGAAATATTGCTGTGAGCTCAGATCTCATTGTGCTGAGATGTGGCCTCCTTCTCGGCAGAGGCGGTTCTCCCAGAGAGAAAGCCGGATGGTTGAAGCAAGGACCCTGGGGATTTCTGTCCAGCTCAGCCATAGCCTCGCTCTGTGAGCTTAAGCCAGGCCTGCGCCGCCCCCAACTTGCTCGGTACCTCAGTTTCTCCATCTGTACAATGGAAATCAGCTCAATCTGCTCAGGGGCTTGTGACGCTAAATTCATTCCTGTTTCTGAAGTGCCTTGGAAGGGAGGCATGAAGGATCATTAGCCTGAGTAGAAAGCGGCTGCATTGCCCAGTGGTAAGGGCAGTATCTTGAGTTTCAAGAGACCTGGGTTCTAGTTCTTGCTCTGCCACAGATTCCCTTTGTGACCTTGGCCAAGTCACTTAGGTTCAAATCCACAAAGGTATTTAGGCTCCTAACTCCCATTGATTGCGAAGGAAGTCAGGAGCCTAACACCCCTTGGGGAGCTGGGCCTTCATCTCTCTGGGCCCCAGCTGTAAATCTGCCCTGCCCCCTTGGGATGTTGTGCTGAGCAATGCATTGGAATTAGGAGGTGCCCAGGGACGGCGGTGCTGAGGGGATCCTACCCAATGGGCGACTGGCTCTGGCAGGGGTCTCCCCCAGGAGCTTTTCTTTTGGAAGGAGAAAATGGGAGCTAGGGTGGGGGGGCCTGTGGCTCTGTAATCTGGGACCATCCCTTGCCATCAGGCCAGGGAAGGGGCTTGGGGAGGAGGCAGGGGCTGGAGAAGGCAGGTCTGGGCCGAAAGCAAGGCACTGAGCTCCCACACGAGGCAGGAGCTGGATCATCCACGGTTCTCTGGCTCCTGCTTGCGACACTGTCTCAGCGCAGGGCTGGCGTGAGTGGAAAAGGCTGCAAACACGGCTCCCCCAGGTGCAACCCGAAACCTCTCGTGCCTCTCTCCTTAATGCTAAATGCTGCTATTGGACTAATTGCACAGGACTTGGCTGCTATGATCCCTGCGTTCCTAATCCCCCGCCTGGCACAGGAGCGGAGTGGAGCCGGGTTTCTAATACAGGAATGTGATGCTACCTTTCTAATTGAGGTTTTAATTCAAAGCAGCGGTAGTCCACGTTTTGATGAGGAGTCTTGCATCCGCAGTGTGACTTCACCTTTCCATTTTCTCCCCATCCTGCCCCCTGCCTCGGGGCAGCATGAGTGAATTGACGCAAGGCAGGGCTGAGAGACTAGCTGTGTCTTGCAGCCTTGGGTAAGTCAGCTAACCGCAGTTTCCCTTGTGGAAGTGGCAAAACAGATAAAGGGATTTGGACGCAGACATCTTAATTTTCTTAGGAATAGAGTAAGAGTCAGGCTAACTCTGTCTCTAATAACGCGAGACTTTAAGGCAGGGCCTGGGCGAGCGGGAAGCGAGTGGGAAAACCTGTAAGAGATGCCGTTTTGACCTTGTGTTAGATAAGAACGGAACACAGACTGTAGCAGGAACTGCTGAGAAAAGTAAAATATCAGGTAGGAATATGTATAAACGAGACGTGGCTCTTGATCATTATTGTATGCAACAAAAGGAATAAATGCTTGCCCTAATTGTTTATCTGGCGAAGATCTGCTTAAGGACGGGGGACCCCCTGTCCGACCACAGTCTTCCCTTGCAATTGCTCGGAATAAAGTGTCTCTGACTTGTTGCTGACAAACGCAGAGTGAGGACTTGTTTCAGAGTAGCAGCCGTGTTAGTCTGTATCCGCAAAAAGAAAAGGAGGACTTGTGGCACCTTAGAGACTAACCAATTTATTCATTTGAGCATAAGTATTTTCCACTGCATGCATCCAATGAAGTGGGCTGAAGCTCACGGAAGCTTATGCTCAAATAAATTTGTTAGAATGAGGACTTGTTTTCTTCCACACCCCCTGTGTGAAACAGAGAGCAGCCCTGTCTAACAGAGGCACTGTGAGATCCGGGGCGGGAAGGGGCTGGAGCTATTAATTGGTGTGCGCCTCTGAACGTCTGTTGCATCTTAAATATTACCATCGCCTCCCGTTTGGTTCTGTGGGGAGATCTCCAGAGCGGTGACAAGGCCAACAGTGAATTCAGCTCGAGACCATCGCTGATGGGTACTGGGGGGCCAGGCTGCCAGCAGGCCAGGTGTATGCATTTGGAAAGGCTCTACTGGCCCAAGTCCCCTCCCCCTGGACCTTGCCTCTTCAATGAAGGAGGAATCCAAAGGAAATTAGACACGAGCAACCAGAATTGGTCTTTGCTGCAGGCCCCCCGTCCCCACGGCTATGCAGGGATCCACGCGCCGCTCGGCCCTTTTGCGGTCGGGCGATCTCAGGACCCTGCATCCAGTGTCAGCTGCAAGGGGAACAGAGGGAGGCAGCATCTCGCTAGCGTTGGGCCAGGGAACGGGGTGACCGGCTCTGGCAGGAAGTGCCACAGGCTTGCTAGCGACCGCGAGGGGGCAGGACCTCGTCAACAGGTCTCATCTGGAAGACACCCCCTCCCGCACCCTGCCGTCCCCAGCAGCCTCCTACCATCCCCCCATGCCTTGCAGCCTCCAAGGCAGTCCTGCCGGGTCTCCCCTCTGAACGCTGACCCGACCTCACTGCCGTGACGAGATCCTGCATGAGCTGTGTCTGCGGGGCACTAGGCCAGGGTGCCGGCGGCAGGGCGGTGACACCGGCTCTCCAGCGAGTGTTTCTCTGGGAGACAGCCCACGAACTGCCCCTCCTGCCTGGCCAGCTCGATCGGCATGTCTCGCTCTCGCTGGGGGAGCCGGCAGGTCGGACAATGTGGGGGCATTTCCTGCGGAGCCCAGTGGGTTCCCTGTGAAGCCCGGGCAGTGCCCACCCCCCTGTAGGGATGCAAGGCCCTTTTCTCAGCCACCACTCAGGAGCTCAGAGGTCTCAGAGCGGAGCACATCCTGACTGTTGGACAGCTGGGGTTGATCGGCGCCGGCTACCGTGAGCAAGTTGTCATGGCCACTAGCTCGCTGTTCCTCCCTGGCGGTGGCTGGTTGTGTTCCCACAGCTGGAGTGCTAGCGTCTGAGGAGAGCGTGGACCGGCCTCTGCTGGCACGTGCTCTCCTCGAGCCTGCACTCAGAGGTGGCCGCGGGGGCTAGCTCGCCAGCAGCCAGAAGAACTCGGCACCCCTGGCCTCCGTGGCTGGCAATTCACTTCTGGGTGAGGGTCGAGGAGCTGGCGACTCTAGGAATGGGGTAACCCCCCCCCAAGTAGTAGGGGAACCCCGAACTGGATCTGCATGTGGCAGCAGGGCCCTTTGGCTGGGAACCCTGGATCCAGCCATTGGGGCTGTTCAAATGCATATCCCGGATTGGGCCCTGCCCTACTCTGACGATCCCAGAGGCAGGGCACCTCTCTGCCAACGCCTGGCATCTGCTCAGCAGGGGACATGGGAGCTGGCAGTGTGGCTGTGGCATTCACCCCTCCTGGACCCCATCGCAGCCCAGCTTGGTGTTGACTGGGGGCAGCCTGTGCCCAGACCGCCCACACCCTGCAAGTGAGGGAATTGCCCTCTGCTGGTCACCCTGCTCCTGAACCCGTGGGCGTCACCGAAGGGGGCCTGGGGCAGCTAATCTAGCGGCCAGGCCTGGGGCTGTATCCTCCTGTAACGGTCACTATAAACGACAGAGGCCGGCACCTCGAACCCCTTTGTGCAATGACCCCTGTCCAGCCCCCGGGACAGGGGCTCTGCTGCAGGCCGGATGAATGACTGGGCACGATCAGCCCAGTGAAGTGGGCTGTGACAGACCCTGGCATGAGAGGCTGGTGAACAAAGCGCTCTGGATCCGGTCCTCCAGGGCCGGGGAGCTGCGTTCGCTCATCTGATACTCGCAGCTTGTTCCTCCTGGCGAGATAAATGTGGCTTCGCTCACAGACTTTGCTCCCAAAGCAGAGAACGGCTCTGCTGCTGGCGGTGGGCTGCTCCTGGGTAGGGCTGCAGGTGTGTCACAGCGGGAGAACTGTCACAGATACCGTGATTTTCCCGTCTGTCCATGACTTGGTTTTGTGTCTGTGATTTTAATAAATGGGTCCTGCAGCTTCTGTCCTGCAGGGCTGCGCCCGGCATCCCACTCTGGGCATTGCAACCTGGCTCATGGGGTCACCTTGCTGCTTAGGTTTGGCCTGGGGGCGGAGGTGTGTGTGGCCAGGCTAAATATGATTGAGAGGCGTTGCAACCTGGTGTACCAGGCTGGTTGTTCTGGTTTGGCCCATCCATCCCTCTGTCTGTGACCTGTATGCCAGGTTGCTAAGTCTGAAGGGGGGAGCTGGGCTCATCCCTGTAGGACAGGAATTGTCACTGTAGGGTGAGAGCAAGGCTGGGGTGGGCTTGCTCTCCAAACCCCCCACCCCACCCCATCCAGGACCTCCCTTCTGCACCAGGCTCGGATTAAGGTTGAGGTGAGTACGTTGCCGGGGCAGCGGGTGCCACCTCAGTGGGGCGAGGAGAAGGAGGCTGGCCTAGGATTTTAAAGAAGTATCGTTGAATTTCGTCTGCCATGGCATTTTATCTCAGAAATCACGGAGCCTGGGGCCCTGTCGGCTCCGTGGTTTTTGATTACAAAATGTGGTGTCAAATCTGCAGCCCTAGTCATCGTCATTTTCATGGGGCCAAAGACACACAGTGCCAGTTGCACGCCCAGCCTGGGAAACATGGCTCCCATGCCAGCTGTCCTTCCAGGACAAGGTATATAAACTCTCTCATTTCAGGGCATTAGCCAACCAAGGGGGGTCAGGAAGACCCTACCCTTATGGGCAGGTAATTCCCCAATTGTCCACTAGGGGGTAGCCAGCACATGCCTCTGTCATATCTGGTGTTGGCCACTGTGGGGTGGCCCCTCTGGTCTGGCAATTTGAGTGTTCCCGTAAAATGCACATGCGGGAAGGGGTAGAGTTTGTGTGTATGTGTGTGTGTGTGGGGGGGTGTTTCACCTTCACCTGCAGCATTTCCTGACTTTGCATTTAATTATATATAATACAGGCATTGTGGATGACTGGCCTGAACCCTTCCTGGACGATTGGGAGCTGAAGATCACTGCACTGTCTGCTTGTGACATGCGATTTCCTAGATTTGCATTAGATCCCTGACTTTGATTCCTCTGGGCGATATGGTCTGAAGCCCTTAGGACCAGGAAGGCAGCAGGGCTGCATGACCGGCTGAACAGATTTATCGATTCCAAGGCCAGAAGGGCCCAGAGTGACCATCTCGGCTCACCTCCTGCATAACCAAGGGACAGGCCAAGGGACAGTTCCTTTCCATTTGCACTAGGGCAGATCGTTTGGAAAAACATCCCATCTGAAATTGACAAACGGCCAGTGGTGGAGAATCCACCGCAACTGTCGTGAATTTGGTCCAGTGGCTATTTTCCTGCACTGTTCAAATACTGCGCTTTACTTCCAGTCTCAAATATCTGTTCCCCATGTAGATGCTTATAGACAGTGATCAAGTCACCCCTTCGCCTTCTCTTTGATAAGCCAAACAGATCAAGCTCCTTGAGTCTATTGCTAAGGCAGGTTCTCTAACCCTTCAATCCTTCTAGTGGCTTGTCTCTGAACCCTCTCCAATTTCTCAGCGTCTTGCATGGTTTGGGGACACCAGATCTGAACACAGTAGTCCAGTAGCTCTCGCACCAAATACAGAGGTAATGCAACGCTCTTACTCAAAATTCCCCCATTTATACATCCAAGGATCGCATTAGTCCTTTTCGGCCACAGCATCGCACTGGGAACTCATGTTGAGCTAGTTATCCACCACGACCCTCAAATCTTTGTCTCAGTCCCTGCTTCCCGGGACAGAGCGCCCTGTCCTATAAGTATGGCCTATGTTCTTTGTCCCTAGAGGTATACATTTGCACTTAGCCGTATTACAACACATATTGTTTGCTTGAACCCAGCTTACCAAGCGATCCAGATTGCTTTGAATCAATGACCTGACTTCATTATTTCCCCTATCTTTGTGTCCCCTGCAAACTCTATCAGGGATGATTTTAGGTTTTCTGCCAGGTCATTGACAGCAATGTTAATGAGCGTTGGGCCAAGACTTGATCTCTGCAGGACCCCCACTAGAAACACACCCACCTGATGATGGTTCCTGGTGTACAATTACACTGGAGACCTGGCGGTCAGCCAGCTTTTAACCCAGCTCATGTGTGCCGTGTTGATGTTGTACTGTGCTCCTTTCCAAACCAAAATGCCGTACAGAAGTTTATCACATCAACGATATTGGCTTGCGAGGGCATCAAAAAAAGATCTCACTTTTGTTTAACAGGATCTGTTTTCCATAAGCCTACGCTGATTGGCATTTAATGATACAACGGTCCTTTAATTCTTTATTAATCGAGCCTCAGATCAGTTGTTCCGTTACCTTGTCCAGGACCAGCGTCAGGCTGGCAGGTTCGCTGGGCATTTGCAGAGATGGGCTGAGGGGGACAGACTAGGATAGCAAGGGAAGCTTCATGTCAAGATTAAGGAGCACTGGCAGAACTGTACGGGGCGTGTCCCAGGCTGGCGTGGAAGGACGGTGGGTTGAGATTGAGGGGCATCAACAGACCAGGGGAGGGGGGGAATCCAGGACTGCCGTAGTGGGGGTTGGGATGTGAGGTTGCAGTTGGGATTCAGGGGCATTGGCAGAGCAGTGGGGGACGGGGGGCAGGAAGAGCTGGGGGGCTGCAGATCGGGATTGAGGGGCATAGGCAGAGCTGTGTACCAGGAACCCTGAGCTGGACTAGGACCAAGAGGCATCACAGAGCTAGGTGCAGGACTGGGATAGGCTGGGATTGAGGGGCATCGGCAGAGCTGAAAGGAAACGTGCCCAGCGCCTGCCCACCCCCAGCCAGGCTCTGGGCAGCACCGGTTGGCATGAGCACTGCCCAAACAAACCCTGTGGGCATCCCGCCTGCCGTGCTGGTGGCAGAGAGAGTCGGGGAATAGTCTTTAAGTGACATCTCCTGCCTCCATGGCAACTTCCCTGGCCTGGCTGCGGCTCTGATTTGCCGCTTGGCAGAGCTCTGGCAGCACACGGCTCTCCTCGGAGGCGCCTGCCCCCCGCTCGCATAGCAGAGATTGGATTTCACACCTCGCAGGGCGCCTGATGAACTGCCTGCCGCTGCCCAGCCTAGCCTGTGACAACTCCTGGCTCCCCTCCGCTGCAGCGGATGGAGGTCTTGTCCTGGGCTGGCCCCGTGGGACAGGGCTGCTCCTTTGACTCGTCTTTCCTGGCCCACGACTCCAAGGTGCAGCTCGATGGGATTGGCAGTTCAGGGCCCAGATCCGCTGTCTATGGGGCGCTGGGGTTTTGTCCTTTTTAGCAGATCTCTGGTGGTTAGAGCCCTTGCGGTTGTATTGTAAATGCCCCCAAGCCCCTGCCTCAGGCCTTAAACATCCTCTCTCCTCCCCCAGGAGCCCGGGCAGGGCAGGATAACTAGAGGAAGAGGGAGCAGCCATATTTGCATAGAGGGGTGACTGGCTCTGGCTCCTCGCCTGGCACTTTGTTTCCGTTCGAAAACAGGAAGAGTGGCGGGAGTCAGGCATTTGTGCCAGCTCCAGCCACCACGCTGTTGTGTGACCTTTGGATCAGTTGCCTGACTGCTCCATGACTCAGTTTCCCCCTCTGCAAACATGGAAGCTTTTCAAATGGGAAGTGAGAAGGGTGCATGTCGGAGCTGGGGGGGAGAGGAGATCCCAGTGCCTTTGGGAGCTGGGGGGGCAGCTTTTCAGAGAGGCAGCCATCCTCTGAGGTGACAATTCTTCGATTCATAGATTCCAAGGCCAGAAGGGACTGCTGTGAGCATCTAGTCTGACCTCCTGTGTAACCCAGGCTGGACACCTGCCCCCAAAACAATTCCCGCAGCCGATCTTTTAGAAAAAAATCCACCTCTCGATTTAAATCCACATCTTGATTTAAAAATGATCCTTAGTGGAGAACCCAGCACAACCCTTGGTAAATTGTTTCACTGATTAATTTCCCTCACTGTTAAAAATGTACGCCTTATTTCCAGTCTGAAGTTGTCTAGCTTCAACTGCCAGCCACTGGATGCTGTTAGACCTTTCCCTACTAGCCTGAAGAGCCCATTAGCAAATATCTGTTCCCCATGCAGGTGCTTGTAGACTGGAATCAAATCACCCCTTCATCTTCTCTTTCATAAATTAAACAGAGACACTCCAGGAGCTCAATCGCTTTCAGGCACGTTTTCCAGGTCTTTCGTTATTCCCGGGGCTCTTCTCGGCATCCGCTCCAATTTATCAACATCCTTCCAAGAGGCCGTTGTGCTGCATGGTTCTTGGGAACCGAGCCCATCAAATGTTCACTCATCCTGGCTGAGGCATTTGCAACGGGAGTCTTGTGCTGCCTAGTGGTCAGAGCAAGGCCCCGTCTAGCTGGAGAATTAAGTGCTCAGGGCAGGCGACTGCTTCTTTCAGCTACAAAGCAGTTCGCCCCAGGCTGAGTGCGAGCATCGTCCCCTCTTAGCCCCTCCTACCAACCCAACATGCATCAGTCCTGACCTCCGGAGGCAGGTTCTGCCTCCATAATGCATTCACTCATGGCACTTTGGCATGGCTACCAGCACAGGGCCCAACGGGTACTTGCTGGGATGGTGATTTCTGAGATGAGGTCAGGTTTCTAGAGGGGCTGAGCACCTGGGGTCTCCACCGGCGTCAGTAGGGGTTGAGCATGACAGATGTGGCCATATGCCCGTTTAACCTTATTGAATTGCGGTAAGTATTTTAGGAGTTCATTGTGTTAAAAAGGTATAATGGCAGCAGGGATGGGACCTCTTAACACATGAGCCTCCACTAACAGACCCGCCTGGCTTAGCCAAGGCGGTGGCAGGCTCTGCTCAGGTTTGATCCTTGCTCCCGATGACTTGGCTGGGGGCACCAGTGTTATAAGTAGCTGCCCGTAAGGGGAATTGAACTGGGACACCGCTGACAGTGGGGCCAGCACTTCCCTGGCCATGGGGAGTCTGTAAGCCATGCCTGTGTGGGGTGGCACTCTACTGCCTGCTAATGGCTAGGCCAGCTAGAGACGGATGGGTCTGCTACAGTCAGGGCTATTCCAGCTGGTCCTTCTAGCTCAGACTCAAGCATCAAGCACCAGAGGGCTCAGGTTTGAGTCCCACTGCCCATGACCCAGCCAGGTGCTTTGGGGTTATGACCCACCCACTGGTGTCAGCTGTAAATGTCTATGTGGGATTGGAAGTAACTGCTTTAAGGAGAAAGAATGGCTACTGCAACCCCCAGGTGTGTTATGCACTTCAGAGGACTCTCTGGGCCTGTCAACACTGCAACTAAACACCTGTGGCTGGCCCATGTCAGCTGGCTCAAGCTACGGGCTGTAAAAGTGCAATGTAACTATTTGGACTAGAGAGGGAGGATCCCAGATCTTGGGCTCCAGACTGAGCCCAAATGTCTACGCTGCAATTTTACGACCCCATAGCTGGAGCCTCAGTCAGCGGACACTGCCAGCCACAGGTGTTTAATTGCAGTGTGAGACAAGCAAAATAGGGGGATTCCTAAGAAATACTGGGGCGGAGGGGAATGCAAAGGAGCCATCCTTTGGAAGCTGCGCCTTGGGCAGAAATCCCTTGTCTGGCTGACGACCTATTCATGGCGTCTTTGAAGATGCAAACGGGTGAAAAGAGTGATTCTCAGAGCCACGAGGGGCTGTGTTCTGAGCTGAAGTGGTGATGACCTTGGGACAACAGGCAAAACCCCTGCGTCAGAGACTAATCACCAGCCAGAGCCCTTGTTGGAGTGGGGTGATCTCTGGTAGGCTTATGTGCCGGTGTGTAGGTTCTCGTTGGTTTAATACGTTTCCTCTGCAATGCTCTTACCTTAAGAATAAATGTGCTTGCTGAGAAAGGGTGGGGTGCTAACTTCACGGTGGACATTACCCAGTGCACTGGCTCTGAGGAGAGAAGGGATGCATGCCTGATGAGGCAGTCTGGCTTTTGCTGGGGATATCACAGCATAGTCAGGGGATTGTGCAGCCTGGAAGTACCCCGCATAGGAGGGGGAGAGATGCCTCTCTCCACCCAAGAGAGGTGATGGCTGGGGAGCCTAGAGTGGGTGCCCTGGCTGGACCATAGAGGGGGACTACAGGGGCAATTGTTATGCAGACAAAACTACACAGGATCATTTCAGGGGACAAGACAAGATGTCACGTTTATTATAACACAATTTGATTTATGATCAATAACGAATATCTAATACCTACGTACACACACGTACACACACACATACACATCAAATTTTCTGCAGCTGCTAGATAGTTACCAGTCCTGAACATAGCTTGAGTTCGTGGCTTGGGTTCGTAGCTCGTGGTGGCTAACTGGCCAGGAAAGCCGGGCACAAGGAAGGGCTGGGTCTCTGTGGGGCATGCACCGATGTCCTTCCATGTTGGGAGCAGAATGTTACCCTCCAAAGTCTTCCATCTCATCCATCCTTTTTGTAGGCTTGAGTTTGAATCCAGAGTCTATAGGTCTTGCTGTGTCACGCTGCCTCTGGGTCGGGTGTGATTGATCACCCCTCAATTGCAGACGTGACTTTCAGCCTAGGACCTGGCTTTGATGTTTCTTCAGTTGTACCTTTGTACTTTTCTTTTGAGGGTGGACTCCTCTTACTTTGTCAGGGCTGTTGTCTGCGTCTTCAGCCGCTGGGTGTTTACACTTTATTTTATCAGGACGGGCTGGCAGGGGCGGCGGGTTTGTAGAAATTTTGGTGGTGCCCAGAACACCCAGAACACACCCCGCAACCCCACCCCACAAAAACTCCCCCCACACACCTGCCTAAGGCTCTGGGAGGGAGTTTGGGTGGGGGAGGGGTTCAGGCAATTGGGGGGCATAAGGGGGTGGGGATGCAGGCTCTGAGAGGGAGTTTGGGTGCAGGAGGGGTGAGAGGTCAGGGTCTGGGAGGGAGTTTGGTGGGGGACGGGGTCTGGGGTGCAGGCTCTGGGCTGGGGCAGGGGATTGGGGTGCAGGAGGGGTGCAGCGTGCAGGCTCTGGGAGGGAGTTTGGGGGTGAGAGGGTGTGCGGGGGTGGGGGTGCAGGAGGAAATTTGGGGGCTGAAGGGTGTGTTTGCGGAGGGGGTGTGGATGTAGGCTCTGGAAGTGGATGATGGGGTTTCAGTGCTTACCTGGGGCACCCCCTCTGGCAGCGGCTCCTAGGCGGGGCAGGCCGGGGGGGGGGGGGGGGTCTCCACACGCTGCTGTCTCCAGGCACCACCCCTGCAGTTTCCCATTGGCCGCAGGGGCGTTTGGGGTGGGGGCAGCGCGCAGCGGCACAAACCCCTCACACGGGCTGCAAGGACCTGCTGGCAGCCATGTGGAACGAGCGCTCAGGAAGCCGCTCAGCCCCGCTGCGCTGTGGGTGGCGGCGGGAGCCCCTGGGCTGTTTTAAATCGCCTGGGGGTGGCAGGTGTGGCTGGGGGATGCGTGTGTGTGTGGGGGGGGGGGGGGAGTGGGAAACTTTGCTGGAGCCGGGCCCCTGGGACAGGAATATTCCGGGTGCCCGGGCACCACGGGCCCATAGAACTCGCCACCCATGCGGGCTGGGGCTGGAGGTTGATTCCATCATCCATCCAGACCTCATTCACACATCTAAACTGCACTAATACGATTACAGCAGGGTTTTGCAAAATGAAGTTTGCAGCAGGGTTTACAAAATGGAATGAGCATTTTAAAATGGAGTTTGAGTTACAATATGGACAAGGGCAAGGAATGGCAAACAGTGAGCAGAAGCCACAATGCTGAAACAGTGCAAGCCTCAGCGAGTCAAGCAGCATTTGGATTGAAAGTGAAACTTATACAAGGGCAGACGCCTGAACAGCTGTGGCTCTTAACCAGCAGCTTATTTGTCGATTAGCCAATTATTGGGGTACCTGGTTTTATGAACGAATGTGGTTTCATTCATAAACTTTACTTATGAAGTTATATTAATAAAGTGAACAATTAAAAACAATTTCATTTATCAGTTCTACACAATTGCCTTGAACTATGACACTCAGTACCTATAGAAAATCTGGCCACGAATTGGTAGGCCCTGAGTGAGACCTACCACTTCATTTCACATGGGCCATCAAGTAGCCACTGTGTGGCAATGCCTTGCAGTCACAACTGCCCTGTCTTCTAATTGGTCATCTAGTGAGAAGCAGGGTGGCCTAGTGGGTAGGATACTGGTCTGAGAGGCAGCAGGCTGGTGTTCAATCCCTGGCTCTGACATGCATGTGGTGAATGACCTTGGATGAATCTCTTTGTCTATTGAAATTGGAAGCTCTTACGGGCATGGGGCTGTCTTTTGCTGTGTGCCTATGCAGTGCCTGGCACAATGGGGCCCTGACTTTGGTGGTGCCATAGAGTGACCCCCTGCCAGATCCCAGCTCTGGGTCTTGGATGCGGCAGCCCTGCATTGGGACTGCACTTAGTCTCCCAGCTATTAATCAGGTCTCTTCAGAGCTGGCTGCACCTTAAATGAAACGAGGGGGAGCGATCAGGAAATTTATTACAGAAGGACAACTTGTCATGAGACGCTAAATTAAGCAGATGCCTGTGGGATGCTATGGTCACCTTCTCCCAGCCTGCCCATACTCCTGAGCCCCTGTCCTGGAGGAGAACGTGACAGGCTTTACCCCAGGCACCAGCCTGGGAATGAATAAGGGACCTATCACACACCTGTCCCACCATGAACCTCTCTGCAGTGACCATGTAACAAACTCATGACAGCCACCATGGCTAGGTACAGGAAATCACATATCCCAGGGAGATGGGGCTAGACCCCAGTTCCAGAGACACAGGCCTGTAACATAGGAGGGGGGGCAGGTGGGGCTCACGCTGGCTGGCAGAGTTTGGGGCACAGGAGCTCACTCATGGCAGGTGCCAGAGACAGGTTCTGCAGCGGCCCAGTGGACGGGACACAGTCATGCCCTGGAGCAGGCAGGGAGGATGGGGGATGCTCAAGCCGGGAAAGGGAACCTCCAGGCTCCTGGGCAGCACAGCGAGGCTGCTGTCTCCAACCCAGCTCTCACCTGGCCAGGCAGAGGATCTGAAATGCCAGGCGGCCCGGCTCGTTCTTCCAGAGCCAATTTCAGTGGAACCTGTGCTGGCCAGGTACCCGGTGCCAGGCAGAACAGCTGGAAATATCAGCCAGCTAGGGCTGTCAGGGCCGGGGCCGGGCTTCAAGGGCCAAGGGCATGTGCTTTATCCTGCTGGCTCTGCTGCAGGCTGCCGTCACAAATCTCCTGAGCGTTGGGGCCCGTCGCGGCCGCACCACAGACGTTGTGATCCCATGAGCACGGGAGGCAACTCTGAGCTGCTACCGTTTTGGTCAGTTCAGGCCAAGTTCAGGCCAGGAAGCAGGGAGCCCCAAGCTGCAGTGTCTGCGTCCAGCAGCCTGAAGGTGGGAGTCCCCGGTGTCCCATTTCACCACATCCTGTCTCTCCTCTGGAGGGACACTCTGGGCTGCTGCTAGGATCCCATGGGAGGGCTGGCTTTTCATGGCAAGCGCGTCCCCAGAGCCACTGCTCAGGCCCCACTTGGCCCGACGGCCAGGCCTGAGGAAGATCCTGGCTAGCGAAGGCCAGCTTTGGGATGCACCCTCTGGAGGGAGCTGCTGCGGAACCCACGGTGGCAAGGGACGTTGGCCACGAGCATCCTCCCTGATGGCCATGGAAGCCGGCTCTGTCAAGGTGACACTCGTGCACCTTTCACCGCCCAGCACAGACCGGGCTGCTGAGCTGTGACAGCCACAGGGGTGGGAGGAGTCCTGAGCCGTGGGGGAGGCTGTGAGGGACACCCTGGGGCGAGTTGGGGGAGACCTGTGCTGAAGGCCACATGAAGGAGAAGAGAATCCCGCTGATTCCTCCCCCGCTATACCTTGGGGCCAGCGCTGTTTGCTGCTGGGACTGCTGATGATCAGCCCTGTGTGCCAGTGGCGGGTAGCAGCTGATTCCCTGCTGCCTAAGAGTTCAACAGTCTCTTGCAGAATCAGAGTCATTTCCTGAAGGCCCCCTTGTCTTCCCCCCGCCCTCCCCCCCGGAGGAGCAGGGGATGGGGATTACCTTTCTGGGCCTGTGAGAAAATGTCTCTGGGGAGGCGTAATCTCCTGGTGTGCGTGTGTGGGATGGGGGCAGGGGAGGGGAGGATTTCTTTTTAACCACAGCTCTGAGCACGGATTATGTCTGTGTTACAGATGGGGAAACCGAGGCACAGTGAGACTGAAGTGACTCCCGCAGGGTAACCAAACTCTGCTGCTGCTTCTCCATCCTCTCCCACGCAGCCCCCCTGCTATTCCAGTTCTGGACCCCCCCCCCCCCAGCTCTGCCAATGCCCCTCAATCCCAGCCCACAGCAGCCCCTGCTGTTCCAGCCCTGGGCTTCCCCCTCAGAGCTCCACCAATGTCCCTCAGTCCTGACTTGCAATCTCCCCTCTCCCATGCTTTTCCCGTCCTGAACTCCTCCCTGCAGATGGCCTCAGTCCTGACCCACAGCCCCTCACCACTATTCCAGCCCTCTTCCTGGCCAGGGCCTGCCCGTCCTACCCCACCCAGTTGGCTTGTAGAGTGAGCCAAGAGCTAGCTACTTGACAAACACTCGGGCTGGTCGAACAGCAGAAATCAGCATCCACAAAGCAGATACTTGGACAAATGCCACCAGCATCCAATGCTCCCCACCCCTCCACGAACCACCACCCCATTATCCAGCAGCAGGATTCCCGGCTTGTCTCCTTTATTGAGAGAGAGGCAGTGGACCCTGTTAGGTGGCTGGCAAGGGGAGGGTTAACACGCTCCCTCCTGGAGCTGAGCCTTCACCCTCACCCCAGCTGTGTGCCCTCAATCCAGGGACTGCTGGGGGATTAGGGAGGCCTGGGGCTGGGTGGAGCTAGAGACAATTAATGCAATCAGAGGGGCTGTAAAAGGAGAGAGGCTCGGCTAGGTGCTTGGCTGCTTAGCGTGAGTGGAGGGGATGCTGGGGTTGCCTGCAGCAAGCCCTGGCGCTTGCTGTTACTTGGCCTCCCTGAGCAGGTGCAAGTTCTTGAGTAACTGCGATGGCTCAGAGCAAGCCAGGCAGCTGGAGTCAGGAAAGCACACCTATGCTAGGTGGCTTAAAGACTAGGTTAGAAAACAAGTGTAAGCAGAGTCAGGATGAGCTGCACCCTGACATCTGGTGGTGAGGTGTGGCAAGTTGTGGAAAAGAACTTCAGGGGCTGATCTCATTTGCATAGGCACACCCACCCCGCCTAGCATGAGCCCATAGCTTCCCAAATGGTCACTTTGGCTGCTGTGGGATCCCCAGTGTCTCTGTTATTGGGGCAGGAAGAATAAATTATTACCCTGACTATGGGAACTGTGCTTGGAACTGTACTGGGCCTTTTGTTATGATGGAGGGACTCGCCATCAACTAAGCAGCACTCGCTAGGTAAGGGACATGGGTTCCAAAACTGTGAATAGAAAGAGGCTGGGGACAAGTATTAATACTTGGTGGCATGGGCCTCTTGGTGAGGGCCTTATATGCTAATTGTACTTTCTCCCCTCTCCACTGTGGAATATCAGAGCTAATTTTGATTCCATTAGGAGTCTAGTTACAGGCTGCTGAGCTCACTTTGGGATAATGGTGTACCAGCACTGAGGCTCCCCTACTACAAGCTGAATTCACCTAAGAGCTGAAATCACTGAGCGTTGTGTTAAGTAGTGGGGGAGCCTGAAGATATATTGTGGAGCAGTTTGCAAGGAGTGCTGGAGTGCCTTGTGGACAGGCTGGTGGAGCAGTTCCTAGGATGGTGGGAGCTGCTTGTGGGCCGCTGAGCCGAGTGCGGCTGGCGGAGCGGAGCAAAGACTTATGGAGCTGTGGGGCGGTCAGCTTCAGATCATGTAAGGTGCCCCTTACCTCTCTCTCTCCCTCCACCCCCGCCCATCTCCACCCAGGTTGGGAGGTAAAGCTCTGCAGATAAACTTTCGAACTCTGGGGCTGCGCTGACCAGGGACAGAGACTTTTGGGCCACTGGACTTTTGGGACTTTGGGTGATTTGGGGTTGCTGGACTCAAGAACCAAAGGGAAAGGGCATGCCCCAATTTGCTTGGGGTGGGTTTTTTGCTCATGAGTTGTGTTATGAATCCTGTTGGTGGTGTTTCCCCAACATAATGCCACATTGTTTCTCTCTGTTATTAAAAGGCTTTTTGCTACACTCAGACTATGTGCTTGCGAGAGGGGAAGTATTGCCTCTTGGAGGTGCCCAGCGGGGGTGGTATATATTTGTCCCAGGTCACTGGGTGGGGGCTCGAGCCGGTTTGCATTGTGTTATTGGAATGGATCCCCTAGATATTGAACCCGGCCCTTGTTGCTGCCAACTCTGATGGGCAGAAGGGTTACACAAGCGAAAGAGAGCACTCTCTGTATAGCTCCACGGCGCGTGCCCCCCTGGGATCTTGGGTTCAGTTCTGCCTCCCCTCCCCCTTGTTTCGGGGAAATATAAAGGGAGCCCGCAGTCAGGCAGTGAGAATAACTCAAGGCTGGTAGCATTAGAGCTGCCCAATTAGGGGACAAAGGAGCGGGGTTGTCAGAGGTATAAAAGACTAACACAGGGAAGGCCAACTGGCTGCTCCTACATCCCCCCTCCTAATATAAGAGCAAGGTGCTGCTCTGTGAAAACGAAAGCCGCCCCTTTTCTCATTGCTAATGAGAGACGCCCCTCTTCCACACTGCCTCGTTTGCCTGGGAAACTCTTTGCCACAAGCTGAGAGGGGTGTGAAGCACGGCGGAGGACAGCATTCGAATCCCAAAAGACCTTGATACAGGGGAGAACTGGCCTGAGATGGCGCAGATGACATTCAGTGAAGGACAAGCGGGAAGGACTGTGCCTAGTGAGGAAATATCAGCTGCCCAAAGACAAACTGGGGAGTGGCTGGCTAGGCAGCAGGGGATCTAGGCGCGATCGTGGATTGCAGACTGGATGAGTCAACAGTCTGATGCTTCGGTGAAAAAGACTCACACCGTTCCGGGGAGTCTAAAGAGGGGCGCTGCCTGTCAGACACGGGGGTCACTGTTCTGCTCAGCCCTGGTGAGGCTTCGGTGGAAGCCCTGTGGTGCCCAACACTGGCCACACTTTAACAAAAAGGGAGACAAACTGGAGAGGGTCTAGGGAGAACTAACAAAAAGAAGAGGGTTAGAAAACATGACCTATGAGGAAAGAAGAGAAGACCGAGGGGGGACCTGATAAGCCTTCAAATGTTGTTATCAAGAGGGGGGTGATCAATTGTTCTCCAGTAAGGTAGGACAAGAAGGAATCGGCTTAGTTTGCAGCTACGGAGTTGTAGGTTAGATATTGGAGAAAATGCTCTAACCATGAGGGTAGTTAAGCTCTGGAACTGGCTTCCAAGGGATGAATTGCTGTGGAATCCCCATCACTGGAGGGTTTTAAGCACAGGTGCCGACTTTCCAAAGTGCTGGGGGGTGCTCAACCCCTGGCCCTGCCCCCACTCCACCCCTGCCCCCAACCCTGCCCCGCCTCCTCCCACCTGCGCTCCACCCCTGCCCCCCCGAGTGTGGTGCATCCTTGCTCCTCCCCCTGCATGCCGCGAAACAGCTGCTTGCAGCGGGCGGGAGGCATGGGGAGGCGCTGATTGGTGGGGCCCACTGGCAGGTGGGAGGCACTTGGGGAGCTGAGGAGGGGGTTGCTGGTGGGCACTCCAGCCCTGGAGCACCCCTGGAGTCGGCGTCTGTGGTTTTAAGAACAGGTTGGACAAACACCTGCCAGGGTTGGTCTATATAGGCTTGGTTCTGCCTCAGTGTGTAGGGCTAGACTAGATGATCTCTTGAGGTCCCTTCCAGAACCACATTTCTATGATTTTTAAGAAGTCATGGAGGCCAAGCACTTAGCAGGACTTTAAAAAGGGTCAGACACTTGTCTGAACAACATTCACATAGACTAGGATGAAAATATCTAAGGTACATAAGCCCTCACATTTGGGGCATAAACGAACCAACATCTGACAGGGGCTACGGAGAAACTATGCCCCTGAGCAGGTTATTCCATAATTCTTAACAGGGGGATTCTTGCACCTTTCTCTTGAAGCATATAAGGTACAGCCTGCTCTCAGAGACACATGGTGGTCGGGATTGGAGGTGGAAGTTCATATGGTTTCAACCTTGGCTTGCTTGTTCCTCACTCGGCTCGTGAGACGAAAGCGTGGGATGACAGGTCCCTGGGACCCACATGAGTCAATCCATACAGATAAACAGAGTGAATGACAGGATGGCAGAGTTGCCTGACAGGCTAGATGAGTCATAGGAGCTAGGTGGATACTGCAGAAAAGCTGCAGAAAGAACGTAAACAGGAGGAGCTGCTCATAGGTTTCCTAGATGCAGTAGTTACTACTTTACCAATCACAGGAAAATGCCTGCCAGAAATGAAAAAGAAGCAAGAGGAAGACATTACAGCGGTCCCTTCTAGCTCTGAAATTTATGAATTACTGAGTGAAGTTATGACTCACTGCTAAGTGGGATGAGCAAAACAAAGTCAGAAACTTCTATGAATCCATATTGGGTGGTTGCCAGGGATCTAGGCATAAACCATGAACCAAATCAGCTGGGAGGCGGTATTGATCAGGAAAGTGTGACTGATCATTGGGAATAATTTAAGGATACCTTCCTATATACCCCAAAACTACAATCCCAAAATTGAGGAAGAAGGCTGTGCTGGTTAAAAAAAGACCTGGTTTAGAGGGGAAGTGAAGGCAGTTATAAAAAAAAAAAAAAAAACCAAATAACAAATAGAAGAAAGGGGAAGTTGATAGTAACAAATACAAATCAGAATTTAGGAATTGTAGAAGACTGATCAGGGAAGCAAAGGGACCCAAGGAGAAATCTATGGTCTTCAAAGCTGAGGACAATAAGGAGTTTTTAAAATACATTAAGAACAAAAAAGATCCTGACAATGGTATTGGTCCATTACGAAATGGCAGAATTATCAATAATAATGCAAAAAGGGTAGATGTGTTCAATACATATTTCACTGTTGTGTTTTGGGAAAAAATATATGAAATAGTCTCATCATATGATGATAACACTCTTTCCATTCCACTAGTACCTCTAGTGGCTTCTGCTTAATGTCCTCTAAAGTCAGATATTTTTAAATCAGCAGGCCCAGATAACTTGAAACCAAGACTTTTAAAAGAGTTGGCTGTCTAAGGAGCTCACTGAACTGTAAACATTGATTTTCAATAAGTCTTGGAGCACTGGGGAAGTCCCAGAAGCCTGGAACATAGCTAATGTTGTGCCAATTTTAAAAAAGGGTAAGCAGGATGACCAGGGTAAATACAGGCCTGTCAGTCTGACTTTGATCCTGGGTAAGATAATGGAGCAGCTGATACAGAACTCGATTAATAAAGAATTAAAGGAAGGTACTGAAATTAATGCAAGCCAACATGGGTTTATGGAAAATAGTTTGGCAAGATCTAATGATATATGTCTTTGATGAGATTATAAATTTGGTTGGTAAAGGTAATAGTGTTGGTATAATATACTTGGAGTTCTGTAAAGTGCTTGACGTGGTACCATATGACATTTTGATTAAAAAACTAGACCAATATAAAATTAACAGGGCACATATGAACGGCTTAAAAACTGGCTGACTGATAGCTCTCAAAATGTAACTGTAAATGGGGACTCGTCATCAAGCGGGAGCTGCAAGGATTGGTCCTTGGCCCTATGCTAGTTTACATGTTTATCAATGGCTTGGCAGAAAACAAAAGCATCACTGTCAAAGTGGGCAGATGACCCAAAACCTGGAGTAGTGGGAAATACTGAAGAGAAGAGGTCACTGATTCAGAGTGATCTGGATCACTTGGTAAACAGGGTGCCAGCAAACAATATGTGTTTTAATATGGGAAGTGTTAATGTGTACATCTGAGAACAAAGCGTGTCGGCCATACTTGCAGGATGGGGGACTCTATCCTGGGAAGCAGTGACTCTGAAAAAGCAGTGACGGGGGTTGTGGTGGATAATCAGCTGAACGCGGGCTCCCAAGCAGCGTAGCGTGGACGTGTAAAACCAATTCGACTGCTGAAGTGGGGCTACGTTGATGTAACTTTGGTTGACTTAACTTTGCAGTGTAGACTTCACTAGAGTCTTGCATTCACCCCAGCCACAGTGGCCTGGGTCCCTGTAGTCTCTACGTGCTCAGCCATGTGTCACAGGCCCTGCACTGCTATGAAGATTCTCCTTGAGCACAACGGATAGGAGATTGGGCCAGGGGAGTGGAGTTCTGGCCAGGTGTTGCGAAGCTCACAGTGGCTGTAGCATGCAGGGTAGGGACTGGGTGGGGGGAAGTAGTTTGTTAAATCTGATTCCAGAGAGTTCTGTGTTCTTGTTCTCTGCTCCTTTTCCTGGGTCCTGCAGTGCACGCTCTGCCCACTCCTGTTGGGATCCCTGGAAGAGGACCCTGTGGATTTGGGGCAGGCTGCAGTAGTGGGAAAAGCTCAGCCGTGCGAGAGCACCCCAAGCTGTTCCTTATACAAATAATAAGCCACCACCCCCTGGGGTTCTTGAGTTAACCAGTCAGGGTCCTGGGGATCAGCACAGGAAGCCAGCTGTAAAACAAGCTGCAAAGCAGCAGGCAGGAGTCGATCAGCAAATTCACTGCACAAATTCAGACGCCTTTATGCCATGCAATGATAGCATTAAATCATTGCCTGGGGCGAACAACCGCCAGGAAAGATGAGAGCCTCTCTGCTCCATCCAGCAGCCTCTCTTCCGAGGAGGCGCTGCCTCCTCGAGCCCTGCGCCCGGATCCTGGCTTAGAGGTCTGTGCACGTTTCCGCACGCTCGTATAAAACAATGGGGAGAAAAGTGCCCAAGCACAAATTGGGCTATAAATGTCTCGCCGTCTCTTTTTTCTTTTTTATTATATGTTTTATTTGCTGCTGCATTTTGTTTTCTTTGTTTTCTTGATTTGGAGCTTGAGTAATTGCCTGGCAAATGGAAGCAGATCGCAGGCGTTTATTATCCCCTTGCCTGGCACCCTTCACAAATGAGGTTGGGAAGAATTATATCTGTCATGCTTCATCCGAGCCGAAAGCCTCTGAGACCTTCCAAGCCTTCAAATGGGTGCTAAGTGGTGATTTGGGGGTGAGGGGGGCATGAATATTTCCCATTGATACTTGTGCCAGGTGAGCATATAAATTTATAACAATAAATCCAAAGATGTGGGAGCCTGAGACCAGTGTGTTGGGCTGGTGTATGCAAATTGGCTTTGAACTTCAGGGTGGCCTCTGGCTTTTTGTTGCTTGATTTATTTATATCTTTTTATTGGTGATAAAGAAGGTTTGGATCAGACGAGGCAGAGCCCAATAAATTGCCCTGCGGCGTTGGGTGACATGCCATGAAAGATGCATTCTGTTTAGACACGTTCCGAAGACGGTGCTGCTTTAGGTGAGTCAATCCAAACCTCATTATGGCTTGGGCAATAAATTGCATCAGGCCGAGGGCTTCCTGCTGGTTAATGCAGGTCTATTGGATGAGTTACCAGGCTAAGGCAGGCAGGGTGTTTTTATACCAGACTAATGAGACTTCTCAGAGAAACCACACAGAAATCATTGGAGCGCGTCAAGGTTCTTGCAGTGGAGGTAAATGTAAGCCCAAGGGAAGGATTTCGCCACTGCTTGTTCCCCGCTCCCTGGGTCTGGAGGGAATGGGATGCCTGCAGAAGTAGTGAGTTCACTTGCAAAGGAATGAGTATCTGATCAGAGAATTCTCCACCTGACTGAGGAACAGAGTTGATGGGGTCTGTTAAGTGGCCAGTAGATGGCGCTCTTATCTGTTAACTGCTTCCATCCAGAAGCTGGTCCAATGAAAGATAATACCAACCTCACCCACATGGTCTCTCTCCATCCCTAAGCACCTTTCTCCATCAGGCTCTCGAAAGGTGACCTGGCTTCAAAAGGACAGTGGCTAAAATGTAGGGCTTTGAAAATGGGGGAAGGAGGCAGGATTTGATGTGGGCATCGGGGGAGCCTCAGGACATAATGAGGCATGTGGAGGATCACAATTAAAAAACACAATTAAAACACAATTAAAAAACACAATTAAAGGCACAGCCAATTATCAGAGGACCGTAGGAGTTTCCAGAACTGCTCAGACCAGGGGTCCGTCCTGTCCGTGAGTCTGACCATGGCCAGCAGCAGCTGTTTCCCAAACAGATGCAAGAATCCATCTCCTGGACAATTATGGAATAATCTGCCTATAGGGGAATTTTCTTCCTGACCCCTGGTGGTTGGCTAGTTTATGCCCTACCACAAGGTTTCTCCTGTGGCAATAGCAACAGCTAGATCGTTTCTCCAGCACTTTTCAGTCTAAGAGTCCCAAAATGCTCATGTACATACATACGAGTGCACACACCATTTCATGACTGACCTGCAGCCACTTCCGTCCAGCAGCACGCAGTCATAGCGCAGCGATGGATAGGACGGAGTTCAAGAAGAATCCGTGTCTCGCCTGCGGTGACTGTGAGTGGAATGCAGGGAGGCAGAATGTTATTAACCAAGATGGAATTTGCTGTTGCCAGACCCTTGGAGGACAGATCCCCGCCCATCGCTTATGAAAATTGCCATGGACTTTTCAATCACCATGACTCATCAAGAGGTCTCAGTGAAGAGACAGCACCTCACTGGACTGGTTCATTGAGTCAACCCTGAACCAGGCAACAGACCCTCATGCTAATTCATTGACACCTGGAGTACACCTGGCTTTTCCTTGGGAGGTGTGACGAAGTGGGACTGTTCTTAAGGTTTCCTCTGAATAGTGTGGGGGTGCCTCAGTTTCCCCTATGCAGTTCTTAAGTATCTAGGTGGTGGGGTAAGGGTGTATGATCATTGCAGAGGCCCAGAGGGCAGGTGTGTGCAGGGGTCTGGACACAGAGAATGGGTGACACCCTGTTTCCTGGCAACTGATGGCCTGGGCCCTTCCCCCCTGCAAGGTGAGAGCTGAAGGGTTGGAGAACAAAGGAATCAGGTGACCTCCTGGCCCCAGAAAGGGACAAAGCCCAGGGGAGGAGGGGCTGGAGGGAGTTTCAGTTTGGGGCTGGCTGGGACATAGAGTGAAGGGCAGACATGGTTGTCTGGCTCACTGCCCCGCAAAATGGACCCAGCTGAGGGGTCCCGTTCTCTGCACCTACAAGCTCTGTGTTAGACCATGTTCCTGTCGTTTAATAAACCTCTGTTTTACTGGCTGGCTGAGAGTCACGTCTGACTGCGAAGTTGGGGGGCAGGACCCTCTGGCTTCCCCAGGAGCCCCGCCTGAGCAGACTCGCTGTGGGAAGCGCATGGAGGGGCAGAGCATGCTGAATGCTCCGAGGTCAGACCCAGGAAGGTGGAAGCTGTGTGAGCTGTGTGTCCTGAAGAGTCTGCTCCCAGAGAGGAGACTTCCCCAGAGTCCTGACTGGCTTCATGGGGAGCAGTTCCAGAGCATCGCCCAGGGACTCCGTGACAACTGGTGGCAGCGGTGGGATCTACTGCACCCCGTGGACGGCGCTTCCTGCAGTAAGTGACTGGGAAGCAGTAAAACGAAGGGGGATTGACGGGGACCAGGCGTGCTGAAGATTCGCAGAGAGACGGTTTCAGGGGGTGGTTAACCCCTGGGAGTGTGTGACCAGAGAGAAGGACTTTTGCAGTAACAGGGTTCCCTTGGGGATTGCAGCGAGCGGTCCCAGGGGCGGACGAGTCTGCAGCTCGAACCTGGCAAAGAGGAGGTGACCTCGAGAAGGGCTGGCACACTAGGGGTTCTCCCTGGAAACCGTGGGGAGCTGAGAGCACACAGGCCTGTGAGTCCACAGCAACTTGGGAAGAGCGGAGTGATGGCCTGTCACCATCTCCTTAAGAAGGACACTGTAACCCTGTGCAGAAAGAGAGGGGTTGCACATTGGAAAGTTCACCAGAGCACAGTTAATCGTGCAGCTGGAGGAGGATGACCGCTCTAAGGAACAGATTCCTGACCCCAAATGGGGCTATAGCAGGATCTGGGAGCAGCTGGAGTGGGAGCCAGGCATCGCCAGGACTCCTGACCCCGACCAGATGGGGGTCTTCACAATCGGGTTCCCCATCCGGGGATCGGAGACGGACGGGATTGGAGCTGAGTCCGAGAGAGCAAGAGGACTGTGAGAGACAGCGAGAGCCCGAGAAAGAGCTGCAGAAGCATGAACTGGCGGTGGGGGAGCGGAGAGGCCTAGGGGACCTCCCAGGGGTGAGTGGGGATAGACCCCAGAGTGCCAATTCCGCAGGGAACCTCGAGACTAAATTGCTGCCCCTGGTTAAGGACGGGGGGGGGGGGGATGTGGATGCCCATCTCACTGCCTTTGAGCAGGCTGGCGATTTGAACCAGGGGGACCCTGCGGAAAAGCCCCGGTGTCTAGCTCCCTTGCTGGTTCCCAAGGCCACAGACTCCGTCAGCCAGATGGGTGGGGAGGTGGACAGGCTCCCACTCCTGACCCCAACCTATATGTCTGTGTGGAGTTTACTGGGGCCAGGCCCCTCGGACCTCCAGTGGGAGCGGAAGGTGATGATCAATGGGGAGACATTCCTGGGGTGGCGAGATCCTGGGACAGAGAGAACTGTTGTCATGCCCCTGGTGGTGCAGCCTCAGATGCTGAGGGGCTGTGTGAGCTGGGTGAGGGTCCCAGGGACGAAGCCCCTCGCCCTGCCTATGGCCCAGATCCCTGTGCAGACCCAGGAGGGGTGGGGCTGGCTGGTTGTTGGGGACACCAGCTGCGAGACCCTGTTGTGGGGTGATTGTGTCTCTTCGGGACAGGATCCAGGCCTTGCTCCTGTAACTCCCAAGGGTTTGAATTTGAATCCAGGAAACCAATCAGTGGAGAGGGAAATGGTCAGTGAAAATGCAGATGACCTGGCTGGCAGCAGGGAGGAGCCGCTAGGCTCAGGCTACCTGCCTGCCGGTAACCAGACCCCTGGGGCTCCCCGCCCCCTTGAGCACTGAAGAGGGGGCTCACGCTGGCTCTGATGCTGTGAGGAAAGCAGCGAGCTCGCTGCCTACCCCACTGAGACAGCAAGGGCAGTGCTGAGCAAGGGGGGAAATAAGACCCCAGCTGAGTTGGGGGAGACACAGGCAGGGCAGGGGATCTGTTGGGAGTGGCAAGGTGCTTGGTAAGGAAAGTCTGGATGAACCTAGGCAGCCTTGTGAGCTGATGGCTGTGTCTAGTCAGCAGGGTGGGAAGGCCAGGAGAGTGGAAGATGAGTGTCCGTGGCCCTTGCCTGTTAGCTGGGTGGAGAATTGTGACAGTGAAGGAAATGTGCCTGTGTCTGTCAGGGGTATTGACTTGCCTATGGAGGGAGTTACCCCGCTCTCCAAGCAGTTGTCTGTGACCAGCCTTGTGTGCTGGGACAAGGGGAATGAGATCCCAAGCTGTGTGTCTGGGAAAGGAGAAAGTGTGTCCGGCTCTTCTTTGTCTGTGGAGCAGACAGAAGGGGCCTTCAGCCTGTGATGGTTGAGGGTCGTGCAGTTGTCTCAGAGCTGGTTCTGGATTCAGCTAAAGCCCAGGAAGGGAAGGGCCCTAAGTTTGTGTCTGCTCGGGAGAATGGCCCTGTAACTAAGTCGCGTCCAGTTAGGGTCTATGTAAAATCCCAGAGACCAGACAATTCTGGTGCTTGTATTTTGCCTGTTGCTCGTGTGTTGTTGGGAAAGGGTGTCGCAACTCTGTCTAGTCAGGGTGAGATCCTAGCCAGGGCACAAGGAGAGCATGAAGGTGATGTAATTGTGTTACCTACTGAGGGTGTGGAAACCTGTAGCAAGAAGGAAAAGATTCCTGAACTTGTGGGTGGCAAAGGGAAGGAGAATGCTTCTGACCTTTTATATAGGAAGTCTGTCAGTTTGCCTGAAAGGGGATTGTGTAGGAATCCGCCGGATGGGCCAGAGGTAATTCTGGATGTAAGGGAGACCCAGAAAGGGTCTGTTGTTGCTCAGGAAAGTGTTCCTCTAGAGCAAGCCCTAGGTGAAGAGGGTAAGAGCAGAATTTCTGTGAGGGGTGAATTGTTGCATAGAAAAGCCCTAGGGAAAGGAATCCCCATGGAGTCTTTGCAAGCAGTTTACTGCAACTGAAGGGTGTGAAAGTGATTTAATCAAGAAAGTTTCAGTTCCTAACAGCCAGAAATTTTCTGTTGTGAATGGATCTACTGACTTTCCTGTTGGAAGATCCAGTGTGGAGAACTTTGAGAAGGTCTCAGATGGAGTGAAAGCTGTTAAAAAAAGTTCAATAGTCCTATAATCAAGTGGCTGTGTTTGGCCAGCTTGTTGGGGAGAAGACCCAATCCCAGTTTGACCCCCTGGGATTTTGGGGTGGCCAAAGGTCACGGGCCGCATAAACCTTCCCACATGTGGCCTGCGAATGCTACTGACCACCCCCGACCTAAGGGAGGGCGTGAAACTGGAAGGGCCTGGTGTAACTCCTACCAAGGAATGGGAGAGATGCTGGGGCACCCATGGGAACGTTGGTGGTTTCAAACTTCCCCAGGTCACCGGCTAAAGTGACCCCGCTCAGTTCGATCTCGAAGGGGGGAGAGATGTGACGAAGTGGGACTGTTCTTAAGGTTTCCTCTGAATAGTGTGGGGGTGCCTCAGTTTCCCCTAGGCAGTTCTTAAGTATCTAGGTGGTGGGGTAAGGGTGTATGATCATTGCAGAGCCCTAGAGGGCAGGTGTGTGGAGGGGTCTGGACACAGAGAATGGGTGACACCCTGTTTCCTGGCAACTGATGGCCTGGGCCCTTCCCCACTGCAAGGTGAGAGCTGAAGGGTTGGAGAACAAAGGAATCAGGTGACCTCCTGGCCCGGGAAAGGAACAAAGCCCAGGGGAGGAGGGGCTGGAGGGAGTTTCAGTTTGGGGCTGGCTGGGACATGGAGTGAAGGGCAGACGTGGTTGTCTGGCTCACTGCCCACCAAAATGGACCCAGCTGAGGGGTCCTGTTCTCTGCACCTACAAGCTCTGTTTTAGACCATGTCCCTGTCGTCTAATAAACCTTCTGTTTTACTGGCTGGCTGAGAGTCACGTCTGACTGCAGAGTTGGGGTGCAGGACCCTCTGGCTTCCCCAAGACCCTGCCTGGGCGGACTCGCTATGGGACGCGCACAGAGGGGCAGAGGATGCTGAATGCTCCGAGGTCAGAACCAGGAAGGTGGAGCCGGGTGAGCTTTGTGTCCTGCAGACAGGCTGCTCCCAGAGAGGAGACTTCCCCAGAGTCCGGACTGGCTTCATGGGGAGCAGTTCCTGAGCATCGCCCAGGGACTCCGTGACAGGAGGTCTCCCCTCCAAGCAGAGAGCAGGCCCAGTCCTGCTGAGCAGACAAGATCACAGAGCAAGGTGAGCCGGCTGCAAAAGCCCGCCAACCAAACGCGGTCTGGATTCAAGCTGATAGATACCTAAAATCAAACAACTCCCCTAGCTGGTGCAAAAGTACCTCCATCCTGCCGCTGGCCTTGATTAGTGAAATTCCAGTTGCCATGGAGTCTGAAGACTTGTTCTGAAATAGCCAACGTTCTCCCCAAATTCCCGGATCAGCCCTGCAGAGAGAGACGTGCGGTAATGAAGGCCATTCTTCCCCCTTAATGCTGATTGATTGTACCTTGGCAACCACAAAATGATTTTCCTTTCAGCAAAATATGCAATGCCAAATGAGTTAGAAGGACGAAGCCGTGCTTGTACACCTGCCACGTGGGTGGATCCCTTGGATTGTTCTCAAGCAAGCCCATGAGCATGGAAACAAGGGGAGAGGAAAAGCATGCCATTCTCTGAGTACTCTATTGTATTGGGTTGTCTATTGAAGGCAGGAATTGCCCGAGAACGTCTATGAAGTGGAACTATTTGTGCAAGTGTCACTAACTCCTGGGGTCCATCGGTGCGGGTCTCTCAGATCCATGAACTAACAGCTTCCCACGATATCACCTCAGCTGTCCAGTGACAGCAACATGCTGTCTTGGGAACTCTGATTAGTGATGCTGAAAAGGACTTGAAGGAATGGTCGGTAACCAATTGAACATGAAGGCCCAGTGCGGAGTGATGCTGTTGATAAGAGGGCAAATGTGATCCTTGGATTACAAACAGGGGAATATCAAGTAGGAGCAGAGAGGTCGTGTAATGCCACATACAGAGATAACACTGTGACCGGATACTGTGTCCCGTTCTGGTGTCCACACTTCAAAAAGGATGTTGACCATTTGGAAGAGGGTTCAGAAAAGAGCTACAAGAAGGATTTGAGGTCTGGAAAACCTGTCTTGAGAGAATAAAGCAGCTCAGGTTATTTAGGTTATCTAAAGAGGGTTGAGCGGTGACTTGATCACAGCTTACAGTTATGGACATGGGCAAGAGACTGCTGATAGGAGATGGGTCTTGAATCTAGCCAAAAAAGGCATGACAAGATCCTGGAAAATAAAGCTAGACAAATTCAGACTAGAAATAAGTGAAGGTAATTAACAACAAAACAAATTATCACCCCCGGCTCCCCCCCAAATCCCCACCTCTTCCCACCCTCACCCTGCCCCTTCCTGGCCCCGCCCCATTCCTGCCCCACCTCTTCTCACCCCATTCCACCCCCTCCCCTGAGTGCGCCACATCCTCGCTCCTCCCCTCCAGAGCCTGAGCCTCCTGCACGCCGAGAAACAGCTGATTGTGGTGGGCGGGAGGGAGGGGGAGGCGCTGATCAGCGGAGCCCACCGGCAGGCGGGAGGCGCTGCGGGGGAGGGGAGGCTGATCAGGGGGCTGAGAACCCACCATTTTCCCCCTGTGGGTGCTCCAGCCCTGGAGCACCCACCGAGTTGGTGCCTTTGCTTACCAAGGAGCCTGGTGGATTCTCCATCCTTAGGAGTCAAGACTGGATGTCTCTTTCCAAAAGACCTGCTCGAGCAATGATGGTCCACGTAGTGTCCTGTCTCAGGCGGTGACCAGCACTGGATGCTTCAGAAGAAGGAGTGAGAACCCCACAGTAGGTGGTTAAGGGATGCCTTCCTCCCTGGTCCAGAGGTGGGTCTTGTCTTTCCAGCTCATGTTTGACTGTCCCTGAATAAGCGCTCTGAGAACACGGGTCTGGGCCTGACCCCTGTCACCATGACCAGGCCTGGGCTGGACCAGTGTGGGTCAGACTGGGAGAGGCTGTTAGAGAGACCTTCAAATACACAAGAGAAGCTGAATGCATGTTCTGTTCTGCTCTGCAAGGCAGGACGGGACTGAAGCTGCAGGAGTGTTGGCTGTTGGTTGTTTTAAAAGCCCTTTTTCTCTCTCAAATGCTCTGTTTGAAGGATAGGTACCCGCCCCTCTGGGCCTGAGCGGGGCTCAGTCCCCCTCAGGTCTATCTCTGCCTTGTCATTTTCTTAAACCACCTCCACGTGTGCTTGCCCAGCTGGGCAGAGGACATGAGAAGGTGCAAAGAGACCTAGCATGTGCATGGTGAGCGAAGGGTTAACCTTGATACTTGGCTTTAGAGAGAGCTCTGGGTATATTTCTTCCTTGTGAGTTTCAGTGCAAAATGGGGCAGTCACAGTGTAGCCAGCTCTTCAGATTTTATCACGGATTCTTGCTATAGTTACTCTTTCTATTAAATCCCCAGCGCCTAGAGTCCTGGGATTGCAAGAATTGCAGCTTTCACTTAACAAAAGGAAGTGTCTAGCCTTCCTGCTTGTGGAGAAAAGCTAGAAACCAGCTCAAACCAGAAGGCAAAGAAGAAGAACCCCCAAAAGGGGTGTTATTTTTTTAAGCCAGTCTCATGATTCTGGGGGGCCTGACTCACTAGAGATATTGAATCTGTGCTTACAGCTAAAACCAATCCCTGCTCAATTAGCTTTTTTGCCCCTCTCCCGTAACTGCTTTCAATACCTGTTATTTTCAGCAATGGAATTTTCAATGCCCCCTTTAGCTCCTGGAGCTAAACGACTGTAATTACCTTCTGCTCCAACATTAGACCTTTAACTCCGAGAATACAGGTTAGATTTTGAGGCTTGGGATCAGGATATGGCCTTGTCGGGAAAAGTCAACACCCTTAAAGGATGCCTGTACAGATCCAACGCTTTCTGTGTTGGCTGAAACAAGCAATGGGCGTTATACAAAATCAAAAAAGGAGTGAAATATTTTTTTCATTCCTATAAAAAGAAAATCAGTTACCCGGTTATTTTTGGGTAAAGTTCCTCCTCCCCCTGCAGGTGATAGTTACTGATTTACTTACTTTTGGGATAGCAGCACCTGCAGGTCTCACATGAGCTCAGGGCCTAGGGTGACCAGACAGCAAGTGTGAAAAATCGGGACGGGGGTGGGGGGGAATAGGTGCCTATATAAGAAAAAGCCCCAAATATGGGGACTGTCCCTATCAAATGGGGACATCCGGTCACGCTGTCAGGGCCCCACTGTGCTGGCTGCTGCCCAGACATACAGAGATAGCTGGGGCAGTTCTGCCTTGAAGAGCTGATGATGTGCATGTGAATGCCCTGGCATCCCCTAGTGTGAGGAGAAAGACTGGTCACTCTAATTGCGTTTGGGAGACAGGCCAGTCCTTGCCTACAGACAGCCCCCCAGCCTGAAGCAAATACTCACCAGCAACCACACATCACACAACAGAACCACTAACCCAGGAACCAACCCCTGCAACAAACCCCATTGCCAACTCTGTGCGTATATCTATTCAAGGGACACCATCATCGGGCCTAATCACATCAGCCACACTATCAGAGGCTCGTTCACCTGCACATCCACCAATGTGATAGATGCCATCATGGGCCAGCAATGCCCCTCTGCCATGTACATTGGTCAGGCTGGACAGTCTCTACGTAAAAGAATAAATGGACACAAATCAGACGTCAAGAATTATAACATTCAAAAACCAGTCGGAGAACACTTCAATCTCTCTGGTCACTCGATTACAGACCTAAAAGTGGCAATTCTTCAACAAAAAAAACTTGAAAAACAGACTCCAACGAGAGACTGCTGAATTGGAATCAATGTGCAAACTGGATACAATTAACTTAGACTTGAATAAAGACTGGGAGTGGATGGGTCATTACACAAAGTAAAACTATTTCCCAATGTTTATTTCCCCTTCCCCCACACTGTTCCTCACACGTTCTTGTCAACTGCTGGAAATGGCCCACCTTGATTATCACTACAAAAGGTTCCCCCCCAGCCCCGCTCTCCTGCTGGTAATAGCTCACCTTACCTGATCACTCTGGTTACAGTGTGTATGGTAACACCCATTGTTTCATGTTCTCTGTGTATATAAAATCTCCCCACTGTATTTTCCACTACATGCATCCGATAAAGTGAGCTGTAGCTCACGAAAGCTTATGCTCAAATAAATTTGTTCGTCTCTAAGGTGCCACGAGTCCTCCTGTTCTAATTGCATTCTTTTAGCCCACTGAAATGCACAAAATAAACAGCAGCATCAATGGCTTTCCCCCTGCTCCCACTCCTTCCCCTGCAACTATCAGCCTCAAGCGTGAGCTCACAGATGCAGGAGACAGAGGCAGCCCAGCCACTGACCTTGTAGCCGGGAACTGCCACCAATCTCAGTGCCCGCCACCTCGCAGTAATCACAGCCACTACCTCCCTCTGTCACCCTCCTTTTGGGAGGCGGGGGGAAGGCCCAGAGTTCCCTGGGCTTAGTTGCTGTACATTCTTGGGCCTATGGTAAAGTGTGAAGGGAAGGGGCTGAGCTGCTGGATAGATGTGAGACAAGGGAGAGCAGATCCCCCTTCTCTGGATGTTCTGCAGTTATGATTTTTCCCACGTGCCTCTTGGCTTCAGGCCAATGGAGTTGCTAAAATCTGGCCCACCCATGTGCTAGTGTCATATCAGGTGATATTGTTTTGCTGGAAGGAGTTAACAGCTGCCATCATGTGGGTCTTTGAGCTACAGACAATCACAGACCTCATTACAGCTGATGGGTGTGCTGAGCATCCTTCTTTCAGGCTAAAGGAAAGGAGCAATTAAGCCCTTTCATGGAGGGAGATAGCCAGACAGAATAGAAGCCACCGCCCAAGGCAGTAGGCCACATGGCAAAGCCTGAGCAGGGCTAAGCCATGTTTTCTGAAGGGCTTCTCTGGAGCTGGCTTCAAACACAGGGCTAAGGATTGCTTGGCAAGCTAGGTGTGAGGGAGGCACAGCCCTGGCAGAGAAAGCCAGAGGGACAGAGTTTTTTGGGGCACAGATGCGCTGGAGGGGTAGGCATAGGGATTTCTGAGCAAGGAAACTGCCTGCTGCATACAGGGAAACAAGCCTCTGTGTCCATTCCCTGTAAATAAACAGGATTGCGCCAAAGAGTACACCTGGCTCCCCTCATCCATTTCTCTTCCTCACAGAAACAACCTGGCAAGGCCCCAAACATCGGCCTTCCATTAACCACAGCCTAATGAGAAAGCTCCAGATGGAGGCTCCGAGACTCGGGGAGGCCCGTGGAATTGGAGCCACGGCAGGGCTTAGCAGGACGGGGCTGTGTCAGCAGTTCATCCTGGATCGTACTCAGAGCCTGCTGAGGGGGCACCTGCTCCCCAGCCTCCAGAGTCCTCCCTGGGGAGTCCCACAGGGATCCACCCTCCTCCAGACAGAGTCACTGGAAGAGATTATGGAACAGCATAGACTGAAATGCAGCAATGCCCAGACTGCACCAAGCTCCGTCCCCTTCCCATAGTGCACAGAGCGGTGTGTCCGCTGGGCCCTGGCTCCGCTTAGCAGCTGCGACCAGGAACGGCCAAGGCATTGATGGGGGGGGAGAAAGAAGCACTTTGAGGAATTCACTGCCACCCTGGCATCCCCCCTGTCCCTCGAGGGCCCATGCCTGCAGAGCATCAGGGCAGCTGTGGTGAGCTCTGGACTCCTCACCACATCTAGAGTCCAAATAGTCATGGGAAACTGCGCACTCCGGCCCCCTGCATTGGTGAATGTAACGCCCTGGGCCGAGGAATGAATCCACCAGCCTAACTAAAGCGACCATCGGTGCAGGGCGCAGCAGCCTGTCTGCACAGAGGCAACAGATGCTGCCGAAATCTCCTCCCCTCTGTGGGATACCAGGCCCCTTTAAGGGCCTGGTTAGTATCACCAAACCACTCCAGCAACCACTGGCCAGCAAGCTGACTGGCTAGTGCCGGGCTCTGCCTGTTGCCTTGGGGCAGGCTGATGGAGAAAGGGCCCCGTGCTCTCTTTAACAGACAAGGCTGAATAAAGTGTCTCGTTAGGCCGAGCCAGTTGCTCCCACTGGGCTGAGGTTGTTAGAGGTGACTTGTGAATGTCTTTAAAGCCCAATCAACTCAAATGGGTTTCATCAGCAATCAAATATATTCCTCTCCATTCCTGACGAGCTCCGATGGCTCGGGAAAACAAGCTGGAGAGTCGGGGGCTGTCTGTCACGTCACTTGCCTGGCTGATTTCCTTCCTCTTGAGAGTTTGAATCTCCCAGCAGCCGCACCTGGGATCTCCCTGTGGCTTCGCTGGCTGCCTGGAAACAAACAGGAATCACTGATTTATACGGCGGTCTGAAAAGTGGAATATTTAAGGACCGAGTTCTGTCTCCCACGGACAGCTCAAGTCACCAGATGGAGCCAAGTGAGACAGACAGGAGGAAGGGATTTCAGGCCATGCAGCAGGAGATGTGCTTTGTTACCGCTAATGCCGTAGCTTCTGGGGGCGATGCGATTTACACATGCAAGGGACACGGACGGGAACGTGCCCGCCCTTGGAGAAAAATCACGTAGAACCATGGAGACATTTTTTTAAAGGAAGTTTTTGCATTATGGTAGCACCTAGGCACTCCGCTAACAGACCAGGACCTTACTGCGTTAGGTGCTGCACAAACACAGAGCAAACAGACAGTCCCAGCCCCGAGGAGCTGCCAAGAACCCCAGTGGACCTGCTCTCCAGTCAGCTGTTAATAGTCAAGGGAGCTAAGCTCCCAAATCCCCTGTGCTGAACTCTGAGGCGCCTTTGAAATTCCCAGCCCACGTGCTTTAGCTGCAGTGCCCATCCCCGCTTGGCTGTCTTCATTTAATCAAGCAAATGAATTTGTTTTGTGCTAAAAGCTCATCCTCCCGATGAACCAGCCCTATGATTTGCCAGAAGCTGGGAGTGGGCAACAGGGGATGGATCACTTGATTACCTGTTCATTTCCTCTGGGGCACCTGGCACTGGCCACTGTCGGAAGACAGGTCACCGGGCTCGAGGATCATTGGTCTGACCCAGTCTGGCCGTTCTTCTGAATGGTTATATACAGGGTGAGTCTCAGGCAGGTGATACTGTTGTTGCCAAGCCTAGAGCAATTCCGGAAGGGGTCTCACTGCTCCTGTCCGTTCCTCTAAGCAGCGTTCGTTCCCAGAGGGCTTTGCTTGCTTCACATGGACTCAGAAGGAATCTCTCTGTCCACTGCTAACATGCGGCTGCTTCTGGGGTTGAATGAATGAGGCCCTGGTGACTCAACGGTCTAAGAGCAGCAGAGCACAGCAGCTTCGGACAGGGAGTGGGGGAGAATTTTGTATCCAACTGGAATTGCAAGGACGGGACTTGAAAGAGACCCAGTGGAATTACCCAGACTGGAATTTAGCCAGGTCTTGGAGCTTCATACCCCAAATTATGCAAGAAACGCCATGGCACCTTTCATGACCACAAGTTGTCCCATCTTTGCGGTTCTCTTTCGTCTGAAAGGAGACACTTCCTGAAGCGCAGCGCCCCCTAGCATCACATTGGGGGCAGCACTGACTCCGAGGGGACAGCGCCCCCTACTGAGGCCTCTACCACTCCCCGCCACATCTGGAGGAGGCCTCCCATCGAATCAGAAAGCAGGAGCTGAGGTCACAGTCCGAGTCGCTAGTAGGTATATGCTTCGAATCGCACGGATAATTTACTCGGGCTCGCGGGGCTGTTTCATGGCTGTGGAGAGTTCTTGGACCCCAAGCTCTGGGATCCTCTCACCCCACAGGGTCCTACAGCCCAGGCTCCAGCCTGAGCCCGGAAGTCTACACCGCAATGAAACAGCCCCGCAGCCCAAGTCTGAGTCAGCTGGCACGGGCCAGCCGCAGGTGTCTAGTTGCTGTATAGACAGACCCTGTGAGCCTCTCTTCCCTTGTGCAACAGAGCAGGGAATTCCCTTGTAACAACTGCATGGACCGTAAACGTAATGAACAGCCATTGAGCGGTACCGATGCGACGGGACCAACGCTGCTTTCAGCTGCGGGCGACCGCGCCCATTGACTGCTGCGAAACAGCTGATGGACCCGATGTGTGCGAGAAACAAGCGTGACAAGAGCAGTCCCTGATCGCTCATCCTCAGAGTCAACCAGGAGCAGTGAGTGATAAATCCAGCAGGGAATCGGATTTTCAGGTCATCTCCAGATAATACACGATAGAGGTGTCCTTGAGTTGTACTCTGTGTGCGGGCAGGCATGTAATAAAATGTCTGTGCCGTTCAGGTGGGTACAGTTTGAATAACATCTCAGTGTGGTCTCTGGTAGTTTTCCTCCGTGCACAGAGGGCAGTCGGATTCATACCCGCTGAGGATCTGGGCCCCTGAACTCTATGGTGTGCCACTTACCGCACCCGTCCTCCAGCCCTGACTAAGAGGAAGCCACTTCCAGCGTGACCACAGGAGAAGTCGCCATGGGCCATTCTAGCTGAGACAGACAAAATAGGGAGAGGGCAATTAGTGTCCATTGTGGTGGGTCTAGAGAGACAATGATCGAGAGGGGCTACATCACTGGCCCCAATCCCTGTGACCATGGCGGAGAGCTCGAAGCATTTCCTGCCATGCCAGCTGCTTGAGCGTGAATGCTGTTCCCGTGACCTGGCGGAGGGCAATGAACGGGCAGTTGCATGTGCCCAGAGGTGGCGGGAAGCAGCGTGCAGGCACGACACAAAGAGGGGTTTGATATCCCCTGGGATCTGGCCCGAGAGCCACCCAACAGCCAGAGAATTTGTATTACACAGCAGCACGTGCTGGCCCCAGTTCAGGGCCCCTTTGTGCTAGGCGCTGTACAAACAGAACGAGAGACACTCCCCACCAGGCAAGCTTACGGCAATTTGAATGGGCAAAACGGACAAAGGGTGGGATGGGAAACTGAGGCACAGAGCGGGGAAGTGACTTGCCAAACCTTGTGCAGCAGGTCTGTGCCTGAGCTGGCCATTGAAACCAGGTCTCCTGGAGCCCAGCATAGTGCCTTAACCACTACCCCGCACTGCCGATGGTAACGACTTTCAGTCACCTAATGCCCTGATGACACAATTCTATTCTGCCGTTCACAATCCCTGGACTTCCCATCCCCTCAAGTCCCTCTAGTCCTGTCCTCCGATGCAGCAGAGTACCCGCTCCCATTCGCCAAAGCTGCCTCCTACCCCACCGCCCGTTTCTGGGTTATTTCAGGACGTGGTGAATGAATGGAAGAAGGACGTTTTCCAGGGGCAAAGCTTCCGGTCTTGCAAAGAGTTGGCGTATGAAGCTGGGCACTAATCAGCTCTGTCTCCTCTGCTTTTGATACCTGTCAATAATAAAATGGAGCGAATCAAATGTTTTATACGGGCCATCAAACCAGGCCTTTCCCGCAGCGGGATCATTACGCCTATAACCATACGGGCCGACACTTTATGCACTGGTTTTATTGACGTGAATAACTCAGAAAACAAAACCCTCCCGGAGGACAGAGGGGTAAGAAAACACAGCCATAAAAAGTTATTACGCAGCGTGGGCCCATCATGTTACAGACACACCATCCGGCTGTGGGCTCTTCTGAGCTCCCCCCGGTGCGGCGACGCGGGGGCTGACGGGCATGTGGCTGGAAAGCCCAGGGTGCTGCTGGCGGCGGAGTGGAGTCAGCCACCAGGGGGTGCTCTCCTGTCAGAGAACACTCAGGTCCCAGCTGCTTGTGGTCATTAAGATCCCATGACGCTTTCTTTCTAAGGGTTGGGGTCTTAGCCCGTGTGTCCTGACCACCGTTTGGGTTATTCCACTCTGGGCATCTACATTTCTCCCGCAGCTTCAGCTCTGTGTTCTTGGGGAACCAGGGTGCAGTACCCAGCCCCTTTGACTCACAAAGGACACGCCCCCCCACCCCCAACCTCTGCTTGAACCAAAACTGATCAGAAGAAAGACTTACAAAAAGCAACGCAAAGGCCGTGGGAGACACCCCTAAACCCCTCGGGCAAGGGTGACAGGATTAAGGCAACTCCCCTGGGCTCATTTGTATCAAAGATGGGACAGGGAGGCATCCCCATTAGCACACAGAATGGAGAACAGAGATTCCAAGGCCAGAACCGCACTGAACTCTGGCACCAGAAAAGCAGGGAAGCACTGCACGAGGGGGGATCTCGGCTCCAGATGTTAATGAACCCATGCCCGCACACACCCAGCTCAGTAGTTATCAGGTCAGTTCTAGTAATGAATCCTTTATTGGTATCCAAAATACTGAAGCTGCCTAATTGCATTGTGAGCTCCCTGGAAAGAACACGGCCCATAGCTAGGGATGATCAGTTCCCATTGTCTAGCCTGAAGGAAACAACTTTGGTATACTCCCTTGTTTACACATGAACAAATCTAGTGTCCTCCCTTGGACCATTGTTGTTTCCCTACAAAAACCCTGACCCAGGCTCAAGAACGTGTTCTGATGCCTAGATCCAAAATCTGCATCAGTTCCACTGGGATTTCACCTTCTCCTGACTGATCGTGCTGGGGGCTCTGCCTGTCTCCAGCGCTCCGGACCCTCAGCTACCCCCACCACCTGGGAACCCCGACCGGTTCAAGCCTCATGGAGTGGTGGAAACCCAGCTCTCTCACTCACTCTCTCTGGGTATAGTTTTCTAACCCTGACTTGTGTGATCAGTTATAGTTTTCTAAAGCTGACTTTTGTAATCAAATTTAAGCTAGATTTAATATTGTAACTGTTTTGTTTGTTTGGCTCCCCTTGTCTGGTTAGTACCTGGCAATAAATAACTTTTATGATTAAGTTGGTTGCTTCCCTCTCTCTCTCTTTCTTTTGTGTTTTTGGCTTCCCCATTTGCTCTGCAGCTATGCCCCTCAGACCTAAGCTAAAGATCCCTGCAGCGCCCAAAAACCTGGTGGGGTTTGCTCCTCAAGTGGGTTACGACCAATACAATTGTAACGTGAACGTGGGGACAGGGCCATGCTGAACCTTTGGCGTAGGAGGGTGGCAGTTTGGAGGTGCTGCTTGACCCAGCCTGCAGAGTCCAGGGACATAAAAGGGGTCAGCTCGGGAGTGCTGATTGACCCGCTCTGCTCAGACGTGCTCTGTTAATGTGTGTGTCTGATTCTGGGGCTGGAGGAACCCAGCCCTGGGGAACCTAGGTCCTGCAGGACAGCTCCATTGGGAGGGGACTTGCAGCTGGGAGAAGTAGCGCTCTGGATGAGAACACACGTGACACAAGCAGGACATCGATAGAACCACAGAAACCCTCCCCCCCCGAGGAGCAACCCTAATAAATGTGCGTATCCCAAAGTAACTGGCAAGTCTGGTAACAGCTGGGGCGTCCGGTCACCTGTGTCTGGGGGTGAGCGCTGGACAGCACAGAGCTCGGCATCGGCGCTCCGTGAATAACGCCAGTACCCTCAGTCCGTCCGTCACACGTTCCGATGTGTCCTCATGAAATCCCAGGCTGCCCTGAGCTCCGTCTGCCTCAGGTTCCCCAGGGAGACCCAGGGAGCGTCACTTTCAGAAACACGGTACCTCATTGCCAGTGGGCCTCAGCCCTGACCTAGGGGCAAGAAGGTTCCACCCCAGAGGTAGCTGCATTTAAACGCTGCCTAGAATTTCTCCTTGCCCCCTTCGCTCCACTGCCCGTTCGGCCACGAGGCTGCCAGCTTGTGCCCTTTGCCTCTCTCACTCCGCTCCTTGTGCTCCCGTAGTGCTGGCCGCGAGCCTGCGTTTCATCCCAGCTGGCCCAGGCCCTGCCCTCTCTGGAAGTGCCTCCTGCTGCCACCTTGACTTTCAACCCTCAGCGGGACACCTGTCTCTTCCCCCTTGCCTCTGTCGAGCTACCTCCGCCTCCTGCTGCTGGGAATTAACCTTGCCAAGCCCGTTGCGGAAGTGTGGCCTCAGAGCCTGGCTGATGGGGGGGCACCAGGAGCTGGACTGAGACCTGCCAAACTCATGTCACCGAGACCAGCGGCCAAGCTTGGCTTGGGCTCCACGATGTGCAAGGCCACCAGCTCCCCGTCCCAGAGACAGGGATAATTGCTTCTAGCCGAGACAGAGGCATGAGCCGAATAGAAGGCGATCCGTTTCGGTCAAGGTGCTTCATCTCCAGTGGGGGTCCCAGGGTGCCTTTGCCTACGAAGATTTATTGCCAGCAGCATCCTGTTAGCACGCTTCTCCTCCCGTCCCGAATGCCAATGCAGTCAAGGAGGCTGGCAAGCTGCCGCGCTCTCCCCAGCGGCCACTTGTTACTGCCTAGCTAACGATGTCAGCCAGCGCGTGCCTCGCCCAGGTAACCGGGGTGGCTGGGAAGCTGATGTGATTATGGGCAGTGGAGACGATTGCAGAGAGCACAGGAGGCCCCATGGTAGCTCTGAAGCCCTTCATTTCTCCTTTACGGGAGCCACTCACGAGCAGCACCAGAAGGAGTGAGACGAGAAAGCTACTCCAGGGTTTGGCTAATGGGGGTAACTCATTTAAAGCAGCCGTCTTCTTTGGGCCAGGCTGGAAAGGCGCTCCTGCGGGCTCTTTGGAGACAGTCCCCATGTGCCTCCACGAACTCGGCCATTGGCAAGGATCCGAGTCTATCACCGAGGTCATGGATTCTGCGACCTCATCAGTTTCGGTCTGCTGCAGTGGTGGGGCTGGGGCAGGTGTCAGCCCCCGCCCAGGAGCAGTGGCCCCTGGGGCTGGGTCAGTCGCCGCTGGAGCAATCTGCCACGTGGGCAGTTGGCAGGCGTAGGAAACCTTGGGAAATGCTTGCCTTGTCTTCTCAGCCTGCTACAGGCCCAGCGCTGGGAATCTTTGCCTGCTCCCAGCATGAGAATTGCACTCCTCATCCCCCCTCCGTAGATCAGGACAGTGCCGCAGAGAAAGGGCTGCACGGCACTGACAGAGCTGAGCCAAGAGCCCAGAGTCCCGACTCCCTGCTCCGGGCACTAGACAGCTCCAGAGCTGCGTGGACAGGAGGGGCGTCGGCTGGTCTGTCTGCAGCAAGGGACGGCTGAGAGGCAGCGTGCTGGAGAAACACCCTGGCACTCACCAGTGGAGAAGGGCAAATGTGGCTATGCCCTGGGTATGGAAAGAAGGTGGTCCAGGGGATGGGTCATTAGACAGGGACTTGGCAGCCCTGGGTTCCATTCCCTGCTCTGCCACAGCCTCCCTGTGTGACCGTGGGCAAGTCATTTAGTCTCTCGCCCTGCCCCACCTCGCTGGGGATTATTTACAGTTTAAGATTGTGAGCTGCTGGGATACTCTGGGGAAGGGCCTTGGGAGCTGGAGGACACTGAGCGCTAGCAGGCCAGAGGCTATGCCAAGGAGGTGACCTCACAGCAGGGGAGAAAGTAATATTAAATTCTTACCAGTACAGGGGCCCGGCTCTGGGACCCCGGAAGGGGCGGGCTGCGGGCTCAGCTTCCCCACCCAGCCCATCTGTGCTGCCTGGCCCGAGCCGCCCTGGGGCCTTTTAAATCGCCAGCCCTGGGGCAGCTGCCCGCTTTGCTCACCCCCCGTCGGCGGCCTGGGGCGGGGGGCAAAAGGGGCAACGATGTTAAAGCGCTGCCACGGCAGTGCTTTAAGGAGGGTCCTTAGCCGCGGATGGCTGATGAGATGGGCCTGAGACGTGTCCTAGCAACTCACGTGTAATCTCAGGGAAGCTTTTGAACCGGGACTCCTTACTGACTTCCTGAACCAAATACCAGCTGCTTCGAAATAACACTAAACCCCTGTAGGGAGCACGCAGAGCGTGGAGAGGCTGCGGCCTGTTGCTCTGCAATTACGGGAAATGAGGTGTGCTTGAAAGGAACAGCTGAAAGTGGACGCCTCTTCCCATCATCTGTGTTGTTAGGGCTGCAGCTCGCTGGGCTCTGAACCAACCTTGTTCTCAGCTGTGCACTTCATTCTCTTGTTGACTTTATTGGCAGAACTGGCCTCTCTCAGTCTCCTGTATATTGTCCTCCACGGCCCTATTGTGGGACTTAGGGATCATAATGAATAGTGCCCTGTAGCTTTGGGCTCCAGAACAGATACAGCTGAGAGAAAGAGAGGAGGCAGGTGAATCGGGTGTCCTGGGGAGAGATGTGCATCCATCTACAAGGAGAGTGAAAGACCATTACTCAGCCAGGGCAGAATTCCCCCAGTGTACGCACTATAGGGGTAGGGCTGGGGGTACGAGTGCTTCTGTCAGGCATGGGGAATCTAGGCCGCACTGCCACTCCCGTAGACAGCTGTAACTTAGAGAGACCTCCGGGCTGCTCTAAATTACACCAGACCAGGGAGGTGCAAAGGTGGATTAAAGCCACCCTCGTCCTTCTGCCCACAGGGTTACAAGTCCCGTGTTGCATGTCCAAGAGGTGCAGCGAGGAATCTCAGCCCTGGGTTCTAATTCCAGCTCCGCCACTGAGAAAAAATGTGATCTAGGGCAAGTGTCTTCTCCGCGCTCTCTTCATTGTCCACATCTGCAGCACGGGAAGGATGGTGATACCACCCCAGCTTCCCAGGGGATTGCAGGGGTTCACTGATGTTTGTAAAGCGCTTTGCGATCCGCAGGTGGAAGGTGCTGTAGAAGTCCAAAGCGTTGTTGTTATCAGCTGTTGTTGCCTGGTCTAGCCCCAGCCAGGGCACTTCCTCTCTGTGAGAATGACAAGGCCTTGGACGTGTCTTTCTGTACCGCACTCAGTTCCGGAGACTGATTCTCCAAACAAACCCAATCTAGCACCAGCCAAATGAACGAATTACAGTTTAATTCAGCATCCCACCATTTCATTCCGATATTAGCCCAGATCTGCTCCCATCCTGCAGTTGGTGAGAGTTCAGATCCGGGATTTGGTTTGGCCTGTTATAGACAGGAGGGGACAGTCACCAAATCCGGATTCCGAGCCAGGCTTCCCCAGGCTGACTGTCACATTCAGGCAATAGCTCCAGTTTATCCCCAAGTGTAATATTATGTTTCCTCAGGGTCCAGCTGATGGTTGCTGAGGCTCTCATTTAGTGTGCGATATATCTGGCCCGCTGCACAGTTAACCTCACTGAGCTTCCATCATCCGTCAATGGCTCGTACCTGAATCGTTGGTACGCTAAGTGGAGGGGGCCGTTTTAGGTCTCTTAAAAATAGATCTCTTTGCGAGGTAACTAAACAGCATCTGGTCAGATAAAATACTAATGGTTATTGACAGATCCCTAATTTGTCTTGTTGCGTCGTATATCGGGGCTTAAGGACCTGCTGATGCTACCTGGGAGCCACAACCCAGCTCCTCCAGCCATCCCTCCTCCGTTATTACTCAGGGCTGGCTGCTGAGGGCTCGGAGTCTGTTTGCTGACTCTGACATCATAATCCCCTCTTTGTGAGCTCACACTTATTGCCATGGCAACAGGAGCTGGAGACAAGGACTGCAATTTTTCACCAATCTGTTTTGCGCAATTTCACTCGCATGCCCAATTTTGATCTCCCTCTCCCCCCACACACACACTTTCAGGGACGGATAATAATGCACAAGTCAGACTAGAATCCAGCTCACTCTCCCAGGGCTGTCTTGGCTCCGCAGGGTTATCCAGGAGCCTCTCTGTGCCTCAGTTTCCTATCTGTAAAATGGGGATAACTGCCCTGCCTCTCAGGGGTGTGGAGGTACCAACTAACGTCTAGGAGGTACCAACATGCTACGGCGAGGGGGGGTGTCTAGAAGTTGTGGACATGTTCTGGCGTAGCTGGGCTGTCAGGCTCTTTACCTCTCTCCCCGCATTTGTGAGGGTTTGCCTGCCTGGGAACGGCATGTCTCTTTGTTCTTCAGCCTCGATCCCATGTGCTCAGAGGCAGGAGCTGACGTGCGTGCAGATATTCTGGGAGCCCCCTCAGTCTCTCCGGGACGAAGCTTTGCGCTGGATTTCATGCACCGTGTTTTCTCTGCAGCTAGAGAAACCTCTGGGAATGAATCCCTCACCTGCAGCGAGACTGGATCTTCCGCCAACGCCTCTGAGGGAAGCTGCTTCCTTCGCCCTCTTAATAGCCAACCCCCAACCTCATCCCCCCTCCCCGCACAAAACAACCCACGCCAATGAGAGGCCCGGGGCAGAACAACCCGGGGCTCGGGCTCGCTTTGCTAGGCTGGTCTGTGTTGGCTGCGGCGCTGGTCCGGGCTGGACACCGCATGGACACTAGGCCAGGTGATCAGGCTGCCGGGCGGACGGTGCGTCATGGACTGGGACCAGTCCAAAGAATCAGATGGTCGTAGCTCATCAGCTAGGTTAACCACAGTGTTCCCGTTGGCAACGCTGCTGCTGGTCTGATAGCACCTGGGACGCGCTGGCTGGTCTGTTTCCTAACAGTAATGTTGCAGGGGCTGGTGCCGGATGCCAGGGTTCAGCTCTGCTCAGGATCAGGCCCTCGGTGTGCAGTGTGACTCCCCTCTCCCCCACATCGGTGTCTCCATCCATTGGGCCCATTTTCCTGTCCTAAAGGCTGAGCACACCCCCTGGGAATCAGCTGGGAGAGAACTAGAAGCAATGTGGGTAGGGAGTGTCCACAAGACTGAGCCCCTGGCCAAGGCCCACGGCTGCCGGCAGCATGACGAAAGCAGGGGTGCTCCTGCCTGGCCCATAGACTGGGCCCTGCAAACAATTCCAGTCTCTTCAACCTGGGCTGGGGAGGACTTCACCTCCAGCAGTTGTACCGGGCCGTCCCGCACCCACAACAGCATTGCATTGCCACGGCCTCATGTGGCCCCCTAGCACTATTCCAGACATGGGGTTGGGTCCCAACTTCAGGGTGACCCTGGAGACACTGGGTGATGGTAGGGGGGGGTGCCAAAGCTGATCTCATCCACCCCCAGCTAGGAGGCACTGAGGGAGTTAAACATGACTCCTGGAGGCAAAGCTTCCAGACCAGCCTGCCACAGGGCTGTCAGCAGGAGCCTGAAGGGTGTGGGAGGGAATGAGAGGAAGGGGAAAGACTAGCCATGAGAGCTGGCCCTTAGATCCTCCATCCATCTCCCAGTGACCAAGGCCAACATGTTCCCATTTTCTAGTCTTCCCTCCAGTCTAGTTTCCAGGCTCCCAAGGGATGAGGCTTCCACAGGCCCAGACCACGCCCTGGGGAATCTGTTGTTGGGAGCCATCGTGCCCAGCTGCAAGATGGGACCGAACAGGCCTCTCCCGTCCCAGAGACTTTGCCTGCTCGGCCCCAGGCAGAACGGGCATCTGCTGGGGAATCAGCCCAGTGGGACTGGTGGCAGCCCAGGGCTTTGAGCCATCTCATCTCTTCTTCCTAGGCCTGCTGCTAAAGGAGCTAGGCTGCTCCCAGCACCAGGAATTAGCCTGACGGATACAGGGCATGGATCAGCCCCAGTCTCTTCAGTGGGGAGAGATTCCCTGATCTAGGTCTCCGCAGAGTCTGAATTGGTGCATCCAAGCCAGAGCTCGGAGAGGGTCCCGATCCAGGCAGCTCTCACAGGAGCCCCTTTCCTGGCAGCAGTAAGTGCTCCAAGAGGGGGGCACAAGTAGGTCAGGTGATGCGCTACAGGGAGCCAGAGGGCAGCTGCAGATCATTACCTAGCCCCTCCGGCTACACTGTGGGCTCATCATGCTGCCACTTGGACGTTCCCACAGGGTCCGGTCAGGGGCACCGGGGTTACCGATAGGTTGATGCGGGGGATGCTGGGCACTCACATGCTATGCTGATGAGCAGGGTCTAAAACCCGATAGAGAATAGACTTGAAAGACAGAGGGTTTAACAGGCTCGATCCCCCAGCCCTGGAGCTGTCTCCAGGGGGGCTCCCTTGTAACTGGGCCCGGATTACCTTCGCTCTGTTCGCTAAGCGCTGACGCATCGCCTGGAACACTGTGAGGGAACTGGGATTGTTTAGTCTGCAGAAGAGAAGAATGAGGGGGGATTTGATAGCTGCTTTCAACTACCTGAAAGGGGGTTCCAAAGAGATGGATCTCGGCTGTTCTCAGTGGTAGCAGATGACAGAACAAGGAGCAATGGTTTCAAGTTGCAGTGGGGGAGGTCTAGGTTGGATATTAGGAAAAACTTTTTCACTAGGAGGGTGGTGAAGCACTGGGATCGTTACCTAGGGAGGTGGTGGAATCTCCTTCCTTTGAGGTTTTTAAGGCCCGGCTTGACAAAGCCCTGGCTGGGTCCTGCTTTGAGCAGGGGGTGGGACTAGATGACCTCCTGGGGTCCCTTCCAACCCTGATATTCTAGGATTCTATGATGTGCAGCTCAGCCCGCTCTGCCCTGCGCTGTGTGGTTCCTTGCAATGGGACGCGGCAGAGCCAGCTGCTGTCGCCTCCCCCGTGCGGTGGGATTCCTGCAGCGCCCGACTCCCCTCTGCCCCTGTAAATCTCTGCCAGCCCTGTCCTGGGGTTTCTAATCTCCCCACCCGCCCTGTGCAATCTGCATCTGGATCTAACCGCCTGCCCCGGCCGTTGGCACCAGCCCGTGGGAATCCAGCCCACGGCTCCAGCTTTCCAGGGCTCGGCTCCTTCTGTCTGCGCCCTGAGTGCTCTGTTGGCCTTGCCTTTTGCTGAGCTCGCAGATCCCGCTCTGGGCTGGGCTCCTTCCCTCGTGGCCTGCCCAGGAGGGGGCTGGTTTGCCGGGGGGCAGCATGACATCAGGCTCTATAATTAGATCCCACCCTGCCAATCCCAGCCTTTCCCACCACGGGCCGTGGCTGGTGCTGGGACAGCGAGACGGTGCCGCTTGCAAATTCTCTGCTTCAGAGCAACGGCAGAATCTTGGCATCTTCTCCAGGGCACAGAGGGCTCTGACCAGGGCCCCCTTCCCTCCCCTGCTCTCCTGCTGTCACGTCCCAGGCTGGCAGGGAAACACCATTGAAACCAGCAGGGCTCCCACCCGATCAGCAACTCTCAACCGCTCCTCAAATCCTGCACGTTACAATGGATCATCGCCACGTGGGAACTGGAACAAGAATCAAGGAGGTGCCCCCTGGTGTCCAGCCAGACAGCAGCTGGCGACACCCCCAACGTGGCTAGCTGCTTCAAGAGCCCCCTTAGCCCTGTTTTATTGCCCCTCCTCTGCCCCCCCCCCCCCCCCCCCCCCCCCCCCGTGTGGTGTCTGGTGCAGAGGCGTGCGGAGCCACCCTCTCTGTTTGCAGACATTGCCTGGCCCCTGCCCGGAGCTGCTGTCTGCCATGTGCTCCCCGTACTGGCTTCCGGGTGCGTGCGTGTTGGGGGCGTTGGTTAGGCTGCAGTGTGAATTTCAAAATGGATCAGGACCTGGGGGCGTACTTTAACCCTGGAGAAAGGGCTAATCTTTGCGATAAGGGCCATTTCACCCCAGTATTTGCTCTGCTAATGATTTGCTGTTGGCACTTTGCCACTTACTGCCGGGGGTGTAGCAGAAGCTCAGCTGGGTGTGGGGGGAGCTGGGCTGGCCGTTCGCCAGCTCCCTCCTCCGCTGGGGGCCTGAAGCTGCTACGCATGGATTGATCACAAAGCACCCACTGAACTCTCCTTACCAAAGTGCTCAGCTCTCTGCTCGGCTCAGGGAGGGAAGGCGAAGTGCACAGTAATCCGCGGCGGAGTCCCTCGTGGACAATGTTCCGTGCCGCTGATTACTGTGCTCAGCGCTGAGATGGAGCGTGGCGAGATGGACAGCTGAGAGAGCGATGCCCAAGGAGGGTCAGATCCAACCAGCTGCTTAACCTGGGGCCAGGCAGCTCCACTCTGGGACACACCCAGTCTAATGACTTAAATACCAGTGCAAGCTGGACTGTTATTTCCAACTCTAGAGCCATTCACCTTTGAGATCTGCAGGCCCCACTTACAGCTCCATCAACACACTGGAAGTGGAGTGGATCCAGTTCTACCCAAGATACTCAGGCCTGAGTTTCAGTTACTCTGTTCCTGTGCTGAGGCACTTACCTGGTCCCCATTGTCATTTAGAGCAGCCTTGGGGCTTCTCTACATTACTTTCTTCATCCTGTGGGCCGTGGGAGGCACAGAACGGCCATGGCGCAGTGCACTCTGGTCTGCCCTAAATGGGGTGGGGTGGGGGCAGGAGCAAGGCTGGGGATGAGCTCTGCGTAGGGTCAATTCTCAGGATTGTTTCCACCCACATTAGGGCTCCCTTTACGCTGACAGAATGGCCCATTGACTGAGAACTGGGCCCACTGACTGTGGGTCTGCCTCTGACCTGTTCTCCTTGCCCCGGGCCTGGGTGAACTTGTCCCGATAACTTTATTTAGCAGAGGGACAGCAGGGGGAGAGGGGCAGGCAATGCCTAGTGTGTGGCCTGGAGCATCTCGCTGAGGATTCTGGGCCAAGGCCACTTCCTGGGCTGTCCTGAGCCTCAGCAGCGAAGCTCCAGTTAGTTGCACCTACCTACTGCAATGTCTGTCGTGATCGGAGGCAGCCAGGATCCCCTGAAGCAATCTGGACTGAGTCCCTGTGGGTGGCAGAAATCCCCTCATCCCAGGGGCTCTGTCCTGTCTTGGGCAGGACGCTCCCCTGCCGTGAGACCTGAGGCGCTCAGAGCCCGGCCTGTCAATAACTTTATAGAAACAAATGGAACATTCTTTGTTTGGGCGGTGACTGTGCAAAACCGGCAGCCTTCGAGATGCTAATTGCTCCCCCCCCCACCCCAATGCCTCTAGATTTGGGGAGATCCCTCTGGCCGGCTGCCCCGTTACAAGGACAAGCTGAAGTCCCCCTCGCCGCCATGCTATGAACGCGGCTGCTGATCGCAGTGGAGATCAGCAAGGGAGGCAGCGCTGTCCTGAGCGTGCCATTTCCCCACCAGCCACATGTACTGCCTCGGCTTCGTCCCGGTCGTTCCGCGGGAAAAGGGCCACGTCTCTCCCCGCGGCACGGGGCCGTAACTGCGATCCGCTCTGACGCGCTCTCCGTTCTGGGAATGCTGCTGCCGCTTTTACCTCTGGCCTGTTAGCCCCCCCCCCCACCCCCCCCGCCCCAGCCCCCCGCCCTACCGTTCCGACTCGTCGAATTAAATCGCTCCCTTCTCACAGCTGGGCTGCTAATCATCGCCGAGGGCTTTGCCCTTCTGTAGTGACCTGTCCAAGCGCTCGACAAACTCCGACCAATGCAGCGGTCCCACGGGGTTAGGTCAGTGAGACTCAGAAGGAGGCTCACGAGCTGCAAGAGGCTCCTAAATGTGTCTCCTGTGGCTCAATCCTAGGTTGCATGGACGGCACATGGTGACCCACCCCTGGCATCACTGGCTAATCCTGGGAGCAACCTGCTGGCCCTCACTCTGCATGGCCACATAGGAGAGGAAGTGGTGGACACTGTCTGTGACTGACGGGACGATTCATAGAGCTGGCCTACGGGCTAGTGGACACGCCACTGCCGGCTGCCGTCACACACCCCTGGCTAGTGTTTGATTGCCCTTTGGAGGCCTAGGGTTGTTTTCGTAAATTGGTTAGCCCTTGTACGTCTATGCACCACTGCCCTCTCCTGGCTGGAATCAGAACTGCGCCCCGTGTCATAGCCCCTGTAACCACCACACTGTGACGCTGGGGAAGTTCTGTTCGGCCCCGCGGTTCACGTAGCTAAGGAACTCTGATGCGGTTTGTTTTGTGTGCCGGGCCTTTAAATGTGTGAGTGCTGGGCCTCTGTGCCAGGACCAGGACCAGTGGCCATTTGATTCTCAGCCTCACTGCAACCTGTTGCCATGAGACACCCACGCCATGCTCTCCCGTGGCGAGACTTTACTTTGGTTCTTTCTTGTTGTTTTTCCTTAATTTCCAGTAACAGCCATCGGACAGGGAACTAAACAATGAAGATCACTGCCTGCACAGATGGAACAAGAAACAGCAAAGAACTGGGAGGGAATTTGCTGATGAAAACAATGCTGATTAATTGAAAACAAAACTTCGCAGGACGGGGCTGGACTGGACAGATCTCCCGATTCAAAAAATTTTTTGAAGAGTTTCAACATGGTCAGTGGGGCCCATTTTGACATTTTTTAAATAAAAAGTTTTGGGTTTTTTTGTTTGAAACTACTGTTCGTTTTGCAATTTGAGTGAATTTACACTAAAAAAATGAAAAGTTGAAATAGAAATGAACACTTTTGAAATTATGAGAATGAAACGTCTCGACTAGTGTGATCTATGTCAGTTTGGCTTATCGGGCTGTGAAAACTTTTAAAATTTCGACTTTTTGGTCCCCATTTGGGACTGGCAAAAAAATTCAAAAGCTCAAACTCTCCCAGGCCTGGAAATCTATTTCCTACCCTGCTCTACGGCCAGGCCCTTTGCAAGTGGCCCGTAGCCCCTCACACCTGGCTGTGACAAGCTTGTGCACCTGGTCCCAGCCTGCTGGCTCTCCCTTACTGGTTGGGCTAAAAGGGTGCAGAGCCCTTGTTTACACATGGCTCCATTGACCAATCTGATCGTCACACTGGGGTTGTTAATCATGACTCTGTGAGTGCAATTACTCCTGTTAGCAGCGCTGTTTGCCTGCCCTCAATAATGCCTTTGAAGATTGTTAAGTAAACAGAGCTGCAGACGACTTCTTAAACGCTTCATAGGGCTGGGTCTATTATTCAGCTGGGCCAAAAAACCTTGGGGGTGGGGGAGGGAAATGAATTGATCCCTGCACTTTCCCTCATGGCCTATGTTGCACTCCAGTATGAACTTCCAGGGGAGAGGGTGCGGGGAGCAGGCACAGGGAGAGAGGGTGCAACTATGCAGCTCTGCCGGTGCTCCTCAATCCTGAACCGGGCCAAGCCCCCCCGCTACCCCAGCCCTGGGCTCCCCACCCCCCCCACAGCTCTGCCGGTGCTCCTCAATCCTGAACCGGGCCTAGCCCCCCGGCTACCCCAGCCCTGGGCTCCCCCCGCACACACAGCTCTGCCGGTGCTCCGCAATCCTGAACCGGGCCTAGCCCCCCTGCTACCCCAGCCCTGGGCTCCCCCCGCACACACAGCTCTGCTGGTGCTCCTCAATCCTGAACCGGGCCAAGCCCCCGGCTACCCCAGCCCTGGGCTCCCCCCGCACACACAGCTCTGCTGGTGCTCCTCAATCCTGAACCGGGCCTAGCCCCCCTGCTACCCCAGCCCTGGGCTCCCCCCGCACACACAGCTCTGCCGGTGCTCCGCAATCCTGAACCGGGCCTAGTCCCCCTGCTACCCCAGCCCTGGGCTCCCCCCGCACACACAGCTCTGCTGGTGCTCCTCAATCCTGAACCGGGCCAAGCCCCCGGCTACCCCAGCCCTGGGCTCCCCCCGCACACACAGCTCTGCCGGTGCTCCGCAATCCTGAACCGGGCCTAGCCGCCCCTGCTACCCCAGCCCTGGGCTCCCCCCGCACACACAGCTCTGCCGGTGCTCCTCAATCTCAAGTCGCAGCCCCCTGCCACCCCAGCCCTGGGCTCCCCCCCACCCCGGCTCTGCTGCTGCCCTTCAATCCTGATCCACAACCCCTGCTATTCCAGACCAGGACCCCCTATTCTCATCTGTTCAAGTGTATCTCAGCCTCGACCTGCAACCCCCTACGTTCCCAGCCTTGGCCCAACGCACTGACTGACACCCACCTATCTCCCTGCTCGTCCTGGTCTCCCATGACCCCTCTACAAGGGAAGCTGCACAGGGGAGCTGAGATCCGTTTGCCAATGAAGGGCACAGGTTTGCCCTTGGCATCCTGCCATCTCAGACCTTTGCCGGTGAGACAGACAGCCCGCCCTTGGGCCTGAAGTTATTTTTCTTCTCTTCCAACAATCTGCTCGTTCCCGTCTCGTTTCCAGCCCGGGCGTTCTTTATTCTGCGATGCTGCACACGGCTAGGGACCTGGCAGCGTGAGTGTCTCCGCGCCTGGCTGCGGCTGGCCCCTTCTGAAAGCAGCAGCTGAAGTGCGGTGGCTGGAATCCGTCACATCCGCGTCTCTCATGCCTGGCTGCAGCCCTTTGGTGGAAAGAGCAAAACGCTGCTGGGTTCCTCAATGCTTGGGGCGGGGACGCTGCTGAGATCTCCCGACACCCATGCAAAATGGGTGGCTGCTGCCCCCCACTCCCCAAAAACACTCACGAAGCTACTTCCTTATCCGCCTTCCGTCCCTCCTCGTTTGCCAGGATCGTTTGGTTAGGCTGCTGTACTGCTGTGACCTCTGCTGCTCACACTGGTCAGTGCTGTCTGGCGGTTTTCTTCCCCTTCTCTGTCTGTCTATCTCTATCGCTTCTCATTTGATTTATACTTAGAGCTCTCTGGGGCAGGGACTGTCTGTTCTGTGTTTGTACAGCACCAGCACAATGGGATCCTGGGCCTTGACTACAGTAATATCCAGAATAAAAATAAATGACGTCTGTGACCTCTTTGATTTCTCTAGCCCTGCTCTGTGTGGGGCAGCTGGCATTCAGTTTTCGGAGTCCTGCACTTTGTACAGGTGCTTCCTTTGCCTGTCGACCGGCGGCAGTTGTGAGGCAGCTGCTGTTTGGCCAGCTCCAGACGGTTGCAGAGGGACTCGTTGCTCTCATGTGGAGACTTTACATTTGTTCTTTCTGTCTTGTTTTCCATAATCTGAAATAAAGTCGCCCAGACTGAACACTGCGTCTTCTGCTCTTGGTGCTGGGGGGGAACATAACACTTTGCATCTCTTTAGAGTCCTGGGAAGGGCCCAGTCCTGCCCCCTTGGCGTTGTGCTGTTTATTTCAAGCAGGCTTGGACGGTGTGTCTCTTCCTGCATGTGTCTAATGAGCAGACATTTGAGATGGGAGAGGCTTCTTGAACCTGAGTACGGCCTGTGGTGCATGCAGCTTTTATTTTCTGTGTCCTGTGCCTTCACATTTCTAAGCCCTCTGCTTGTGGCAGAGACAGTGGCCATTTTGTCTCCAGAGTTGGCGTGGCACGTTGCAGAGAGATGCACACACTGTGCTCTCTCCCCCAGAGATTTGACTTCAGTTCTTTTCTGTTGTTTTCCTTAACCTCAAACAAAAGCCTTTTTGAGTGCGATCCCGTGGCTGCTCTCTGGGTATGGAATAGATTAGGCCCTATCCAGCCCAGGCACCTGGCAACTTTCCCCCAGGACACAGAACTTGCCCATGGCCCCAGGTTTTATAAATTCAGTTTAGAGGTCAAGCCAGGCCAGGACCTAAGGGGCCCCATGTGGTGACTCAGGGCACCGCAGGCTGTGTTAGCCAGTCCGGGAGCTAGTCTGGATTCTCAGCAGCAGAGTCCTGGCTCGTCTCTGTGGTGGGTTCACAGTGTCGACCAGGGTGGGGGAACCTTTCCCCTGACCCTCAGCCCTCGCCCACACACAGGCAGCCAGGGGCTGGGAAGTCTGTGTTTTGTCTACACCACCAGCACTCACCCTCCTGGCAAGCCAAACTGGAACTAATCTCCTTCTTTATTAAACTAGCACAATGCCCCTATCTCTCCGATACCACTTCTCTCTGCTTTGAAGCAGTGCCCGGCCGCAGGAGTCCAGCGCACGCTGCGCTGGATCGCACCCTCAAAAGCTCTTGGGCAAATATTTGCCCTGGATCATTAAATAAAAAGTGGTTTTGTTCTCTTTCCCCTACGAAAGGGCTTTGCACCATGCACGCAGCCGCTGGGGAGCTGGACGGCTTGCGGCCTTTGCTGGAGCAGCGGGTGTGTATGTGACCTCACACCCTCGGGCTGTGGCTGTGATGTGGCCCTCGGCGCTCAGCCCAGAGCGGCTGGGAGTGGCTGGCGCTGCAGCAGCCGGCCCCCCTTAAGGGAGCCTGCTCTCCTTGTTATAGGAGAGGGGCTGCTAACCAGACCCCTGGGGCTCTCACCCCAGCTAGGGGGGAGTTGGGCTGAGCGGTTAGAGACAGAAGCTGGGACTCAGCAGGGCACCGGGTTCAAGCACACCGCTGCCACCAACCTGAGGGTAAGTCATTTTCCTGGCTGCAGAAGGGTGTCAAAGTCAGATTCAGGACTCACATAATTTGTAAGACCACTCTGTTTATTAGCTAAGCGCTTTGCCAATGCACCCAGATATGTGAGCCCCTCTCTGAGGCTCATGCTAACTTATTTATACAATTAAGCCAAAGCCAATTTAACATAAGAGACAAAAGGAAGCAGAAACTGACAAATATACATACATATCTTATTTGCATACTAACGTTTACCAATCTCCTAGCTCAGTAGGAGCTCTAAGTTAATTAGTTTGAGGACCCATTGTCTCACACTCCTTAATGTTTTTCTTCCTGACAACTATATTTCAACAAACCCTTCAAGTAGCATTTATTTAATGAATTATAATTTCAATATAATTCTTTCTACTTTCACAAGGGGGTTCATGATGCATCCCCCGGGGGTTGTGAGGCTTTGCTAATGTTTGTAAAGCGCTTTGGGATCCCCCGGTAGAAAGGGCACAGGGCGAAGAAATCCAAGCTTGGGTCGCTCAGTGACATGCCCAGCATCGCTCTGGTGGGCCGAGGGGACGCCTTCCCTTCTGTGGCTGCACCGCGTGGTTTGCAATGGAAATGAACCTCCTGCTCCTATCCATAAACGGTGGGTGCAATTAGCAGGCTGGGCTATAATGAGGGAAGACCGAGGAGATGGAGGAGCTCAGGGCTGGAACAGCACGGGGGGCCACGAGTCAGGAGCTGGATGTGCATATGGACAGTCAGGCTGCAGAGCTACCATGGGGCTCCCAGAGCAGAATCCCACATGGGTTGCACGTTGGGATTAGCTAATGGTTACAGTTCCACCCAGGCCGCCTGGCTGGCCCCAGACTCAAGCTACGTCCCACATGGCGGGGACAACCTCAGACGGGGGCTCTGAGCTGGCCCAGGCTGCAGACCGAGGCAGGTGAACGTCTCACACGTCCTGCTGAGGGGGGTGCCGGAGCAGGGAGGACTCCCAGGCCGGGAAAGTGCGGCGTGCGGCCCGATCCTACCCTCTCCCTCTAACGACAGAGCTGATCCGCTCCGGGGTAAGAGGCTACTTCCCAGCCGCAGGTCCCTCACTCTGCCCAGTCCTGCCGCCTCCACTTGTAACCGGCCTCCTGCATGGTCCAAAGGCCCAGGCTTGTGGGGGGGAGGGGGCTGCCATGGTGCTGGATGCAACACAAAGCCCCATGCACAAAGCCCCTTCCCCGGAGCCAGCTTTGCTGGCAGCAATGAGAGACGGGGAGGTCCTGCTAGACTGCAATGCCCCCTGGTGGTGCTTGAAAAGCCAGCAGCTACAGACAGCCCCCCCCAACCCTCACTCGGGCCCCCCCCACCCCGAGGCAGGCAGCCTCCCCATTCATTGATGCTTTTCCCCTCCAGTCTGTCACACACGCACACGTCCGAGCGCTGAGGTGGAGTGAAGACTTTAACTGTCTCCTCTTCGCCTGCTCTAAACTCTCCGAGGGAGCTTGGAAAATGAGCAGGGCTGGAAGACTGGGGAAGTCTTTCTCCAGCCGGGCTGCGTAGCAAGGTGAGAGTCCCCCTTTGCCAGGACAAAATCTGGATTTTGCTTTTTTGGGTTGTTATGGAAAACGAATGTAGCACTGAGTGTCCAGGTACCCGGATCGCCCCGCTCCAAGTCGCTAGGCGGTGGAGAAGACCTGGATTCCCACGGCTGGGAAAAAGCACACCGGTAGGAGGGTGGCGGGCGTGTTCCTAAGAGAGGGGGCAAAAAACAGAAAACAGAGCAGCAGTGAGTATAAAATCCTGCTCTCGCTTTCGCAAGCTGCGTGGAGAGGAGCCAGGCAAGGGGAGCCGACGGGCTGGGGCGGTCCGGCTGGAACCGACGAGACGTATTCTGTTTCAGGCATGGAGGAAATGTGATAAAACTCCGAAACTGCAGCCCCGAGGGGCAGACACTGTGCAGGATGCAGATTCCAGGGCAGGTGGACGGCTGACTGCATAGACAGATATCAGGTATACCGATAGGGATCGGATAAACAGACAGATGCCGGACGTGCACTGGAGTGATAGATAGGATCAGTGTATGGACAGACAGAGAGATGGACGGCTAGACAGACACCGGATATAGGTTCTGTAGACAGACTCTGGGAAGCAGGCGAGTGAGTGTAAGACTATTATGGGATGTGACTGTTTTATCACAATCCTGTTAAGTATTAAAGGACCAGTCTCAGCTTAAACTTCCCTGGGCTGTTAAATCGGGCTTTGCCTGGAGCTTTGAGCTGGCTGTGAGCAGCGTGTGGGTTTAGCGTTGCATACACAGCCTGCCTGGCCAGTGCTCTCTGGGCCGGGGATGATTTTGGGGGACAGGGAGAGAGCTTTGCACCGTCCTGGCCAAGAGTCCATGTGCCAAGCAGGAGAAGTGAAATCTGTGCGTCTGTCACTTAAGAGGAGGCATTTTCCCTGCAAGGCGATTTGCCTTCCTGAGCCTATTAGACTGTGTCAGCACTTCAGGACGGGAGCGGAGTTATTTATGTCTTTTCTATCACCGAGCACAAATAGAAAATCAGAACTCGATTCATTCCCCCATCAGCGGCTCTGGCGGCCAGGTCAGCGTCCCCTTGGGGTGCCTCTTGCCCGTGGGTCTCTTTCAGAGCCACTTGATTATTTTCTTTAGAGCATCTTCAGCGTGCGCTGCACCCCAGGGCAGCAATAACCCCCTTGCAGAGCTAAAGGAGTCAAGAGCGTGTTTCTCCGCTGCAAACAGGTGCCGTAGACGGGAGGGAAATGCAACCCCTTGGAAGTCCTGGCCGTGACTTGCACAACGCCAGGTGGTGTCCTCCCTCCCCATCTGCGTCCTCAGGTGACTAACAGAGCGGAAGGGGGGCAAAGGGAAAGGCGAGATAATTGGCAGAGAGGCTTTCAGAGAAGGTCTGAAAAGACGTGGAAGTGAAGTTGAAAGCACCGGAGATTTTTTCCCCCCCCAGCCTGTTTGTTAAGACGGCAAAGCCCGAGCCCTCATCCCTGTCCAGCCGAGGGTTTCGCTCTTAATCTAGCACCAGTGTAAATTGTCCCCTGGACCAGAGAGCACTGGGATGAAGAGCCATTTTCCCCAGGGTGATTTTATGGCCGTCCCTGTATCCCCGCTGCCCATCTAGGGAAGTTTGAGCTGGGGCGATGGCTCAGAGCTTTTCTGGGTTGACTGTAAAATTGCATCCTGGCTTCACTTCTTGCCTTTAGAACGGGGCGTGTGTGCGGGGGCGCTGAGAACATCCCCATGGAGAGAGACTTGTCCAGCCTGGCCCTGCCGAGTGGCATGTGTTAACGGCTGCCGTGAAAGCTTTGCTAGAAAGAGCTGGTGCCAGGCTAGCCAAGCACCCCTGGGACTAGTAATCGGATGACGCTGACCCTCCGAATAACCCGGCCCTGGCAGCCCCGGCGGTCCTGGCCCATGCAGCCAGGGAAGGTTACTCTGCGAGACAGGAGCAATTGAAGAGGCAAAAATAGCCCCATGGGGCTGAGCTGTGCCTGGCTTCTTGGTGCTCTTCACATATGTGGAGCTAGGGAAATGCAGCCGGTCTCAGGCTGTGCGGGAGAATCGCTGTCTGTAACATGGTTCAGGAGGCCACAGGGTCTCCTGGAGACAGATCTGGTTGTACTCGGGACGGGCAAATTTGTGCTAGACAGAAGCTTCTGCTAGGCCCGGCTTTTGTGGGGGGTGGATGAGGAGGGGTGTAGAGAGGAAGGAGTGAAACTGTGGATTGGACGGTACCTTGTGGGGACTGTTGAGGGGTGGGGTTTGGTGGGACAGGGCTGTGGGGCGCGGGGAGGCTTGGGGGGACAGGATCGTAGGGACTGGGAGGTTTGGGTGAGGATGGAGGTTTTAAAACCCCCACCTGGTTGGCGCAGGAAGCTGTCAATGATGCAGACTGGCCCCCATCCAGCCCAGTCACCCAGTGACTTTTCCCTGGCATGTGGCCCTGTAAATTCGGGTCAAGGGCCAAGCCGGAGCGAGCTGGCAGCACTGCCCGTAGTCCCCCTCCCCTATCCCAGCAGGCCGTCTGTGGATGCGCCTCGTGCCCCACAATGCCAGGCAGAGCGGGGATTTTGCAGAGGCACCTGCTGCACTGGTGCTTGGAAAGCTGGCGCAGCATGAGATGCCCCCGTGCCCCTTACAGCAGCTCTCCCCCAGCCTGCAGCACGGAGAGCTGGTGACAGCATGGCAGGGCCAAGCCAGGCTAGGGGTCCCATCCCTGTGTTAGCCGTGGCCCCGGCCCGTCTTTCCCGAGGAGCCTGCGCTGGCCCGGGTTGGATTTCAACCCGCCCCGCGGTGTCGTGGGGCAGCGATTCAGTCCACCCCAGGCTGGACACTTGCCAGCATCCTAGGCAGCTCCTGGGACAGTGACCACGAAGCACTCATGGTTCACCTGCAACATGGGGGCCCACGCTGGGCCCTGCCTAGCTGAGCAGTGGAGGGAGGACGGTTGAGGGTGGGAGCGAGGGCGGCTTTAAGGCATCTCTCTAATCCAGTCCAGTCTCTTTGCAGCGGGAGGCCATGTATCCCTCCGCCAACTGCTCCAGCCTGCCCCCCGGAGACCTCCCCGCGCAGCTGGACTACCAGGATCTGTGCAACCAAAGCCAGCAGGACGCTGCCCTTAGCCACATTGACCCCAAGGACTTGAATCTGACAGTGGAGCAGCTGCAGGACAAATACCTGGGCCCCCGGAGATCCAGCTTCTTCATCCCAGTCTGCGCCACCTACCTGCTGATCTTCGTGGTGGGGGCCATCGGCAACACGCTGACCTGCCTGGTCATCGTGCGCCACCGGTTCATGAGGACCCCCACGAACTATTACCTGTTCAGCCTGGCCGTCTCCGACCTGCTGGTGCTCCTGCTGGGGATGCCGCTGGAGCTCTACGAGATGTGGAGCAACTACCCCTTCCTCCTGGGCGCCGGGGGCTGCTACTTCAAGACGTTGCTCTTTGAGGCCGTCTGCTTCGCCTCCATCCTCAACGTGACGGCGCTGAGCGTGGAGCGCTACATCGCTGTGGTCCACCCGCTCAGGGCCAAGTACGTGGTGACCAGGAAGCACGCCAAGCGGGTCATCGTCACGGTCTGGGTGTTGTCCGTGCTCTGCTCCATCCCCAACACCAGCCTGCATGGTATCCAGCCCCTCTATGTGCCGGGCAGAGGGGTGGTGCCGGACTCGGCCGTCTGCACCCTGGTGAAACCCCGTCTGGTCTACAACCTCATCATCCAGATCACCACCATCCTCTTCTTCTTCCTGCCCATGGGCACCATCAGCATCCTGTACCTGCTCATCGGGCTGCAGCTGAAGAAGGAGAAGATGCTGCAAGCCCTGGAGGCCAAATCGGGCGGGGACTGCGACTACCACAACATCCGCATGCAGCAGCAGAAGATCAGGAGGAGGCAGGTGACTAAGATGCTGTGTAAGTGGAGATGAGGGGGGCGAGGCAGGGGAGAGCTCGTGATTCACCTCGGCGGCTGATCCCCTGCGCCGGCCCATGCATCACGGAAGGATGCAGCTCAGGGGCGCAGAGGGAGGTATTCCCAACCTGCGTTATCACTGGGTGGCTAGGGCAGGCCACCCATGTCCCGCAGCCCAGCTGCTGGAGGGCAGGACCAAGCGAGAGCTCCAGGGGGAACTGGGCACCACTCAGCAGAGTGGTGGCGGATGCAGCCCAGCTCCAAGACGTTGCAAAGGGGACTGAAGATCTGGAAGGCCTGGAGCAGTCCAGACCGGAACAGGCCAGGCTCCATGCAGTCTCTCTGCAAGCCCCTAGGAGCACATCAACTGGCAAAAGTCCCCTGCGGGGAGGCTATCCGCCTCTTTTATCTGGTACAGGCTGAGAGCAACCAGCCTAAGGATTTGAGCCAGGGATCCTTGGGTGACCTGGCGTTAGCTCACCTGCCCCTCCAGCTACAGCAGGTTCTGCACTCAGGCCCCTGCAAGGCAGAGCCACCCAACCCCTTGCTAAGTGAGAGCAGCACCGCTCCATCCCCTTGGGAGCCTGGCGTCCCTTTGCAGAGGGACTGGGAGTTAGGAGCACCGTAGCAGCAGGTCCCGACTCCCCTGGGTAGTGCTGGGATGAAGCTCTTGGCCAGACTCCTGTACGCCACGCACAGTCCTAGCAGCCTCCTGGGGAGCGGGCTTTCCAGGGGATCTGAGAAGGGGCTGGGTGAAGGCTGCACCCGGAGCTCCCCAAAGCTGCCCTGAAGATGGCCAGTGTGCTGGATGGGACTTGCTCCCTCCTAGGTCTTGGCATATTGCCCCCCGTGCCAGGGCCCCTAGCCCCTGCCTGCCGGGGCCCTAGCGTTTCCCCCTTCTCGAGCGCAGCCAGCCGGAGTCTCAGAGCTCCTAACAAACCCAGCCCCTCGCTCCGCTGGTACATAAGTACAGCCCCTGTGGAATACAGGCGTCTTGGGCCAGATCCTCGGTGGGTGGAAATCAATGTAGCCTCCCCCTCCAAGTCAACCGAGTCGTGCTTATTTATTCCAGTTGAGGGTCTGACCCTTTGGCTGTGTTTACTCTGTATGTGTGTGCGTGCGTGGGGGTGTACCTCTGTGTGTGTGCGCGTGCCTGTGTGTGTTTGTCTCTCAGCGTTGTTGCCTTCATGCCTGCAGTGCTGTAAGTGTGACTTTGCTGCTCCAGCATGTCACTGAACAGGTGATTTCCGATGCACCTTTACAGGTCGGGTGGGTGCGTGGGGACAGCAAAGCCGGGCTGCGTTAGCCGGCCGTGTGTGTTGCTGGGTGTACAGGGAGTGGACATGTAGGGTGACCCGATGTCCCGATTTCATAGGGACACTCCCGATACGCGGCGTTCTGTCTGACATAGGCGCCTATTGCCCCCCACCCCCGTCCCAATCTTTCACGCTTGCCATCTGGTCACCCTCCATGCATGAGAGTGCATTGGGGTGCTCACACATTCCAGGGGAACATCCTGTTGTTACTTGTTACTCTTCATTAGGAAGAGCCCCAGGAATGCATGGTGCTGGACGGAGAGAGAGAGAGGCTACAGGCCCTGTCCTGTGGCACTGACGGTCTGGGTTATGCCCAAGGCTCCCTTTACAGGATCCCGGTGCGTGCTGTATTAGCAGCCAAGCGGCCCTGTGTGCTACGCCGTAGGGGTGTGACCGGGCTGTGCCTTGCTGCGGTGCACTGGTGGTACACTAGTGCTGGGTGCCCTGCAGGGAGAGGGGTGTGCGTAACTGCAGCTCAGCGCTATGTTCCTGGAAACGCGGCTTCGGCGCCGTGCTTGAGCGGAGATCTGCTGTGCAGTTGTTATTTTAAAGCTGAGGGCGAGTTCTGACTGACCAAGGCGGGTTCCGGCTCCTGGGCCGGATTCTCGCCTGCATCCCCCTTTGCAGCTGGGGAAAGTGGGTGTAAAAGGTTACCGTTCTGATCGGGTGCCACTTTGCACCCGCTTGGCCTGGGTGTAAACGGCGTCCTGGAATCAGGTGCCACGTGGGTCTGGTGCCATAGCATGATGCCCGGCCGGGGCACATGGCATGCTTAGCACGCCTGCCGTTGGCTTCTCCTCTGGAGGGGTGAGTCCCAAGCAGCATCCAGCTTCCCTCCAACCACAGTGTGAGATAGGACAGCTGGGACCACAGGGGCCAGGGGGTGTGTGGATTCTCTGTGCACCGTGTCCCTCCCTGCAGTGGCCCTGGCTGGTGTCAGCTTGGTGGAGCAGCTAGGGAAGGAGGCTTTTATCACAGTAGCACTAACCAGCTGGGAATTGGCAATGGGCCCGAGATAAGAGATCTGAGCCAGCAGGTCTCCCAGCTGCTCGTTAATCTCTAAGAGGTGCCCAGGGTCGTGATGGTGAATACTCCATCAATGGAGGGCTGTTTCATTTGTCTAATAAACGCAGCGGGCTTCCAGGGCGGCCTTGGCTGGCTGGTGGGTTTCGCTCGGGCACAGACACAATCCAGGGCTGGAAGCATTTCCCAGGGAAGATGCCCGCTCGCAGGCCAAGCCAGCCAGAGCTGCAGTGGTCCCTGGGGCTGCAAAGTTTTGGCTCTGGGCTGAGCGAAGGCCCCGTGCTTGACAAGAAGCAAAGCCACGTGGCAGAGCAGCTCTGGCAAGAGACAGAGGGAGAGATGTTAACCAGACCTCATGTCCTTTCTACAACCCGCTTCCCTGGCTGCCCCAGAGAGCAGATCAACAAGACAGGGGGGAGCGAATCCCTTTTGTTCTGGCCTTGCCGTGCAGGGACACACTAGCATTGCAAACAAGCGTTGGCTGGGATGGTCCTGAGCTCACCATGCCTGCACAAGGCCTTGTGTCCTCTTGCAACAGCCGTCCCAGCTGTTCCCAAGTATCAGCTTGCTTGCAATGCCTGGGGTTTTAACTCAGGCTTGGCTTGAAGTGGCGCTGCCTGAAAAGGTGTCCCGTCTCCAGGGGAGCCGCAAGCATTGCCGCAACACCCGCTCAGCAGGTCCCCATAATGCCGTCTGCTGTGGTTGGAAGTAACCCAGAGCCCCTCATCCCACCAGAGGAGCTGGAGGGGTTGCAAGCACTTTGGAGGGCAGGATTAGGATTCAACACAATCTTGACAAACTGGAGAAATGGTCTGAAATAAAGAGGATGACATTCATTGGGGCAAATGCAAACCACATTCATTAGGGGCAAATGCTTAGGAAGGAATTGCACACACGCAAACTGGGAAATGACTGCCGAGGAAGGAGCATTGCAGAAAAGGATCTGGGGGTCAGAGTGGAGCACAGACGAAATATGAGCGGTCAATGTAACACTGCTGCAAAAAAAGTGAACATTGTTATGAGCTATATTAGCAGGCGACTTGTAAGCAAGACATGAGAAGTAATTCTGCCAAGCTACTCAGCACCGGTAAGGCCTCAGCTGGAGTACTATGTCCAGTTCCGGGCGCCACACTTTGGAAAAGAAGTAACAAATTGGAGGAAGTCCAGATGAGAGCAACAAAAACACAGCCTACGGGGAAAGATTGAAAAAAACTAGTTAGTTTAGTCTGGAGAAGAGAAGACTGTGGGAGGACATGATAACAGGCTTCCAGAATGTAAAAGATTGTTATAAAGAGGAGGGTGATAAATTGTTCTCCTTAACCACTGAGGATAGGACAAGAAGCAATGGGCTTAAACTGCGGCAAGGGTTTAGATCAGACATTAGAAAAACTTCCTAACTGTCAGGGTGGTTAAGCACTGGAATAAATTGCCTAGGGAGGTTGTGGGATCTCCGTCACTGGAGATTTTTAAGAGCAGGTTAGACAAACACCTGTCAGGGATGGTCTCAGATAACACTTAGCCCTGCCTCGGTGCAGGGGACTGGACGAGACGACCTCTCTGTTAGGGGTCCGGTGCTGTGGGGTAGATGCAGTGTGTGTGGATGTGCCACATTTGTTCTGCTCCTGGCCGGAGAGCGAGACCCCCAGGTGCCGATGGCCCGGCAGCGCCTTCTCTGCTCAGCGGGGACACCCCCAGGGGGATGTCAGGGGGGCAAAGGGTCATCCGGCCCGCACCCCCGGGTGACTCCGCTTAGCTTGAGTGAGGAGGGTTCTGGGAGCTGGGAGGGGGGAGCCCAGCCGGAGGGCACTGAGATCTGAAGGGCAGGATTCCCCAGGAGCGCTGCGCCCTGGCAGGCGGGCACTTGGGGAACTGACATGGCCCTGGTCCCCCAAGCCATTCTGCAACAGTGAGCTCGGCTGCCCCAAGGCGATTTGGCTGAGCACGTGGCCCCACAGGGCTCCCTGCAACGCTTCCTGGGCCTGGCCCGCCTCTAAGGCCGAGGGGCGGCCCACAGGGACGACATGTCCCAGAATGTATCGCTCCATCTTGATCCAAACAGAGGCGACCAGAGGAGCAGGCTGAGTGTTAGGTTTGAAATTCCCGGGCTCCCTGGGAGCACTGATCCCAGGAACGCTTCATCCTCCCGACATGAGTCTGAGTCCTGGGTGGGAGGTAAGAACCAGGCTCCCATCTGCTCTGCACAGACACTAGAGATCCCAGGGCCCTTCCCGTGAGAACAGTGGTGTGTCCCAGTGGCCTTGGCCCAAATGTCTCTTTATCCCCTTGTTAGCTGGGACATTTCTGTCCCCTGGATTCATAATTCCTGTAAGGACTGAAATCCCTTTTCTGGCCTCCTGCTCGGCCCCCAGCTAACCAGGCAGCCAGGAGTTCACCTGGTGTGCAGGGCGCTGCAATCTGCTGCGTGCCATCCCAGCTGCCCAGCTGGCCTCCAGTTGGGCATGGCGCCTGGCCTCTCCCAGGACTGTGCATTCCAAATCGACTCCGGATTCCCCTTCACCCCTTTCAGCTGCAACCGGGGGCGTGAGCTTCGCTGGAAAAATAAACACCCGTCCAAGTGAAACGCCAGCAGAACCCCATTAACCCTGAGTTCAGCCTTTCGGGGAGCCTGGCGTTTTCTGGGCAGCGCTGGGTGGGCACCTGCCGCTCCCCTCCCACGCTCTGCTGGCTGCAGGGGTGAGACGTGCTCCCCTCCCCGTGGAGCTGCCTGAGGAGCCGAGACACATGGTCCGAGCCAGCTGCCCTGGCACCGGTGTGGGAGGGAGACAGAAAATGCAGGGGGCACTTCCCTGCCCCCTTCTGCACTGGCACGGGAGCAGCCAGAATGCTGGGGTCGCACAAGGAGCTCAGAGCACTGCTCCCAGCCCCCTACATCCGAAGGGCACAAGTGGGACATGGCTGGGGGCTTGTTCCCCAGCACAGGATCAGCAGTGCAGGGGGTTGAGCATGCCTCGCCAGGCCGTATTGGGCCTGCCTCAGAATGCCAGGACTTAACCACCCTGACAGTTAGGAAGTTTTTCCTAATGTCCAACCTAAACCACCCTTGCTGCAATTTAAGCCCATTGCTTCTTGTCCTATCCTCAGAGGTTAATGAGAACAATTTTTCTCCCTCCTCCTTGTAACAACCTTTTATGTACTTGAAAATTGTGATCACGTCCCCTCTCAGTCTTCTTGTCTCCAGACTGAACAAACCCAGTGTTTTCAATCTTCCCTCAGAGGTCATGTTTTCTAGACCTTTAATCATTTTTGTCGCTCTTCTCTGGACTTTCTCCGATTTGTCCACATCTTTCCTGAAATGTGGCACCCAGAACTGGACACAATACTCCAGCTGAGGCCTAATCAGCGCGGAGTAGAGCGGACGAATTACTTCTCGTGTCTTGCTTTCAACCCTCCTGCTAATACATCCCAGAATGATGTTCGCTTTTTTTGCAACGGCGTGACACTGTTGACTCATATTTAGCTTGTGATCCACTCTGACCCCAGATCCCTTTCCACAGTATTCTTTCCTAGGCCTCATGTCCCAGTTTGTGTGTGTGCAACTGATTGTTCCTTCCTAAGTGTATCCTGGTATTCAGCCGAGGGGCCCCTTTATTTCCCCTACTGCCTCCCCCCTTCCCTCTAAACAGCCTTATCTCCTCCCCCCCTCCCGCCCCTTCACACCTTCCTGCACATCAAACTGTCTCCCTCCCACTCCTCCTTCGGAGAAGCCTTTGGGTGATCGACCACCCACCCCAAACCCCCTCTCTTCCTGGCTTCCTCCTGCCAGAGTACGGGGCTGAACAGTGCTGTCTGCCCCATGCCCTCCCCTGTGAAGCAAGCGCCAGGCACCCTGACAGGGCTCCATGCATACTAACAATGCTCCTCAGAGGTGCCAAGCGCCCACTGGCTTCCCCAGGAATTGTGGCGGGCGGTGGGCACGGAGAGGCAGGTAAAACCCCGCACTCCCCTGGAACTGGACGCAGCGTCCCGGCAAGCGCAGAGCATGGGGAGGGGAGGGCGCTGAGCCCATAGAACCGGTGAAGTGTCCAACGTCGGCCAGCACCCTGGGCACAATTTTGGCTTAGACGAGGGAGATCCCTGAACCCCGAGGTTCAGCCCCAGGCATGGTGCTTTAACCCTTTCCGACCTTGGGGAGGCCGGAGGTACTTCACGCCTTCTGGCCTGGGTTTTCGTGGGTTTGGAACCTCCACTTTAAGGGGCGCTGTGCTGGGGAGGGTATGTAGCTGGGTCCCTGGGAGCTGTGGGACATGGAGCTAGTCCCAGGCTGGGGCTCTCCCTGCAGCCTGCCTGGCCGGTTCCACCTCACCCTTCCACCCGGGCTGGCCATGCTGGTGTAAGCGGGGGAATGGTCCCGCTATTGTGGGAAACTTTCCTGGCTTCTACCCTATCCCGGTGAAGAGGGCTAGCGAAAGGATCTGAGTCCTCGCTCCCACTCCCTTTACCCAGATGCCTGCCTGACCTTGAGGGCTGTGTGGCAGAGTCCTCGTAACCCTGACAAGGCTGAGCCCAGGATTCCTGGGGGGCTCGACCCCCAACCTTGTCATGGTCACTTAGGGCAGGGGCTAGGGTGTCCCCACTCCGGGGTGCTCTCTCCTCTCTGGATGCTTCCCTGACCCACTGATTACTACATACAGCTCAAAGCAAATACAATTTATTAAACAGCAACCAATTATGAATAAGGAAAAAATGGGAAAGGTGAAAGGAAAACCCGGCACCCTGCTCTGTGGCATGGGGACATCACGACCAGCATCTCTGGGACGTAAGGGCAGTTCACAGTCTGTCCCTCACATGTCCCAGGCCCTGGCTATGCTGAAGGGATGCTGCAGGTCAGACACTTGCTCTGGTGGTGGCCACACGCCTCCAGGCTCTGGATGGCAGGACCCTTCTTCCCAGCGTCAGCCCCTGCTGTTGGGGTTATGATCCCCCGCCGAGTCTGGCCTGCACAGCCTCCTGGTTGGGGGCGTCTCCCTGTGCTGGGCCCTCTGCCCAGCGTCCCCCTCACTCTCCCGAGCTGCTCACCGCACCCGGCTCCAGATGGCTCCAGCTCCAGCTCCACTCTGCCTCAGAACGGCAGCTGCTCTGCCTCCAGCCCCCCGGGCTGCTTTTCCTGGCCCCTCTGGCTGGCAGGGCTCTGCTCCCCAGCTCAGCTTGGGCCCCCGCTCTCTCCTTAGCTCAGCCCCACTGTGTCTGACCCAGGCAATTCCAGCTCACACGGAAGATGGGACCCCCTGGTCTCCTGACTCCCTCAGTAGCCTGCCCCATCAATCAGGCTGACCTGGAGCACTGGCTTCTCCCCACTGTTCCTGGGGACTGTCAGTCTCAGGGACCTGACTTCCCATCCACCCTTCCCCTTTCCTTTGGTACTGGGAGCTACCCAACCAGAAACCCCCACTGAGTTTAGTAAGGGGCCAGCCGTCCCCTTACACTGGCATCAGGCGGCTCACAGCCACAGGAGGGGCCGGGAACATCCTGGCATGGAGCTGGGCAGGCCTGTGGGAGGCAGAGATGGGAACCAGGTTTTCTCAGGACCCCATGGCTGTGGCTGTGAAGGCTCCAGGGCTGCTGGTCTGGCTCCGGCCACCAGCCCGGGGAATCCACGCAGAGACTCCGGGATGTGGAGAGCAGCGACGAGGCTGCTCTGTTCTCGTCTGCGCCAGGGCCGTGTATTTAATCAGGATAAAACAAACTCCGTGAGAACAGACACCTGATTTCTATCGGGTGCGTATCCTGGGACAACAGCCACAGCCCTCTCTGGGGTCGCGGAGGTGGGGAAGGAGCTGGGTTTGCCAAGGAGCTTGGGGAAGGGGACAGAGAAACAAACACCAGAGACAGGATGCTGAACGGAAGGGGGACAAGGGAGAAAGCTGGTTAATGGGACCACAATTAGCAACCGCTGGCTGGAGAAGGGTGGCACCAGGGAGAGAAAGAGAGCAGAATGAAGCGAAAAGAATGGACAGGGAAGGGAAAGAAAGACCCGCTGAGACTGGGTGAAGGTCCAAGAAATCAGAGGGGTGCGAGGGAGCGATAGTTACAGGGAACCATACAGATTGCCAGACGCTGGGACTACGTGGCAGGGGATGGATCACTGGAAAATTGCCCTGTTCTGTTCATTCCCTCTGAAGCACCTGGCATTGGCCACTACAGGATACTGGGCTAATTGGACCACTAAGCTGCCCCAGTTTGGTTGTTCTTATGTCTCTTATATTTCTTATGGAGGGTGGAGACTGGGAAAGAACTGGGTTGCATTTTATATTAGGGTTTTATTTATAAATGGTTTATAAAGGGTTAATAGATGTTTCATGTTACAGACAGATGTAGGATGTGTTACAGATGGTTACAAGTGGTCTATGGACTTGCTGGATTCTATGACAGTTGATTAACCAGTTATTAAAACAGCTAACCCTTCGTTAACTTTCGATAAACTATTGATTTTATAAACTCTGTTGAATACACATCATGCCTTGTGGAATGTTACAAACCATGTGACTAGGATGCAAAGCCAATGAACTGCTGTGTGACATGTCATGATAGCTAATGATATGTCATGCCATAAATCAGTGTCCTTCCACTGCAGTGAGCACCCTTATTCCTTCACATTCTTATTATCTATCTATCTATCTATCTATCCCCATACACCCCATCTATCTATCTATCTATCTATCTATCTATCTATCTATCTATCTATCTATCTATCTATCCCCATACACCCCATCTATCTATCTATCTATCTATCTATCTATCTATCTATCTATCTATCTATCTATCTATCATGCCCATCAAACTGGTATTTGGGCTTCATTTTAACTGCCAGCCATCCACTCCTATGGTTGTGTCTTGCCCCTATTTAAAATAAATCAGTAGAATATATTTGAAGAAACGCAGAGCTAGTGACATGCCTGCCAGCCAGAACCAGCCAAAACCTCCTGCCTTTTCCGGTTGTCCCTCTTCCCATCCTGCAGCCACTAAATCCTTTGTAGGTTTATGTCTCATTTACTGCAAGGGCTCGGTTCCTTTCCATGGCTGTATGATGCCAGCTATGATAAGTAATAAGGAGGCAGTTAATCAATCACATGAGGGCCATGAAAGAAATTGGTGTTTACCCTAGGGTGGCACATTAGAGGTACATACCCACCCACCCCCCCCATGGGTCATCAGCAGGGAAAGAACCCACAGCTTGCAGCACTCCGGGCACGCCCGCCCGCCGACAGCAATTCTGGGCCCCAGGGCAGAACAGTCAATGGGCGCTCTTCTGGCTCGGCCAGTGCTTCCACATGCCCGCTCGGCTGCCTTCACCACTGCCGGTACCACCCCTTGCGTGCCTAGGAGCCCTGCGGCCTGTCCAGGCGATGTAAAAGGGCCCGGGGCTCCTGGCCACCGCCGCAGCGGCTGGGGGCCCTGGGCCTTTTGAAATCACCCGGGCCCCTGGGCAATTTCCCCCTTTTCCTTCCCTGTCAGCGGGCCTGACCTCAGGCTTTTATCCCTCAAAGTAAAGGAGTAATTCCTTTTGTTGGCAGTATCGGTAGGCTGTTATCCCTCTGTGGTAGAGTCAGGAATTGAACCTTGGTTACCTATGGCCCAAGCTACCACTCTACTCCTTGGGCCACCCTTGCTGTCCTATGTGAGCCAGGCATTAAACGGGGCAGGACGTATGCTTTTATCAGTGTCATGCACTGGCAGTATTTCCCCTTCTGCATAGAGAGAATATGGCAACTAATGCAGTGAAGGCAAAGACCAGGAGGCAGGAAAGAACCTGCGCCATCAGATCAGCGACTGTCAGGGACTGAAGCACAGAACCAGCATACCCCGCCCTCCCTCCAATGGCCACGTAATTTTCTCTGCTTCCTTCCAGTCGTGCTGGTTGTCGTATTCGGGATCTGCTGGGCCCCCTTCCACACAGACCGGCTCGTCTGGAGCTTCGTCTCCCACTGGACGGGCCGGATGCTGCACATGTTCCAGTACGTCCACATCATCTCCGGGGTCTTCTTCTACCTGAGCTCAGCCGCCAACCCCATCCTCTACAACCTGATGTCCACGCGCTTCCGGGAGATGTTCAAGGAGGTGATGTGCCGGAAGCGCCTGTGGGGGCGGGGCTCCAGGAAGTACTCGCCCAGCGTCACCCGGGTCACCACCCGCAGCACGGTCTGCGAGCACGTGCCCGCCGGCAACGGGCTGCCCCTGTCCAACGTGGTGGAGGAGGAGATGGGTGTGGCGGGGGAGGACGCCCTTAAGCGTGAGACGTCCTTCCCCTGAGGGCACCGCCAGGGCCTTCCCCGCTAGTCGGGCTCCTGGAGGGACACAACGACTGCAAGGGGGTTGGGAAGACCATGTCCAGTGTCTAGTCACCCGCTTATGTCACCTGCCGCTGTGCCACTCGCTAGCACTGCCCTGGCGTTACCTCCACTCCCACCCCTTGTAAGCCGAACTCCCCAGGGGCTGCGCCGTGGCACGAGGGTACGAGCGCAGGCAGAAAACCACCGAACTTTGGGTTCAGAGAGGTGAGATATTAACTCTTTGCTGGCTGGGGCCCCACTCCACAGGCCAGGCCTTTGCAGCCTCTTGGCCTGGGAATTGGCGGTGGTGCCATCTGGCTGCAGGTTGTTGTCTGGCGTGTCTGGCAGTGCCGGACCGGCTTAGTGCTAGGAGGGATGCAAACAACAAGAGACAGGTTGGTGAGAGGCAGGTTGTCTCCACTGATCCCAGCTTCTTCCCTGTGTATCATAGAATCTCAGCGTTGGAAGGAACCTCAGGAGGTCATCTAGTCCCACCCCCTGCTCAAAGCAGGGCCAATCCCCAATTTTTGCCCCAGATCCCTAAATGGCCCCCTCAAGGATTGAACTCACAACCCTGGGTTTAGCAGGCCAATGCTCAAACCACTGAGCTATCCCTCCTGAAACAGCTCGGTCCAGAGGTGCAGACATGGCCACTGAACTCATAGCAAATGCCTCTGTAATTCAGAGGGCTGGGCCCTGGTCACAGGCTAACGCTGCCCTCCGGCTGCCTGAGTCACAGCGCAACAGGTTCCCCCCCGCCTCCCTCCTGGGAGAAGTCTCCCTGCTAATCCTAGCCTGAGGCTCCAGCCCGGCTCTGCCGACGCGCCGGCCTGCGCTGGCCACCCACTGCCAGGAGCCACAGGCGCAGCGTGGCATGGTGACATCGTCGCAGGGTCATCCTGGGCTACCCGGCCGGGGGTGACATTTCAGTCACAACGAGGCTGTGTCGCCATGTCACTCAGAAGCCATCACTCCCTGCCAGCCTCATTCACCCCCTCCCCAGGCTTTCCCTCTCTTCCCCGCACCTTCTACCACCACACAACAATCCCTCCTCCAGGCTGTCCCAGGCCAATACTCCCCTCCCAGTAGCCCTCAACTTTCTCCAGTATCCTGGTCCCCACTGGATGCCTCCAATTACCCACAAGCCCCCCTTGCTCCTGAGACATGCAGGGAATCAATTCCCAGCATTGCCAGCTCCAGGCCCCCCAAATTCATCTGTCTTTAAAAAAATACTAAATGTCGGGGTCTCTTTCCCTGCCTCCTGGTGCTGGGACTTTTAGGAGTCCTGGCCCCATGTTTTCTCCACACCCCCATGGGCTACAGCCTAGAAACAAAGAGCTGAGATGCTCCCAGAATCCCAGGACTCCAGGAGCTGGGGCTTTCAGAAAGATGCCAGATATCAAGGGAGTTGGCAGTGCTGGGTTCCGGACACCCCTACTCCTGCTGTCCCTGGGGAGGAGGGAGAGGACCAAGAGGTGGAGGAAATCAGCAGAGAAATGCCACGCAGGGAGTGTGGCAGGGTGCAGATGCAGGACCTCCCCCGCAGCCCGTGGGTTTGACGTGCTGTAGCTGAGGCATCAACACCCCCATGTGGTGTGGTGCTACCCCCCACTCCCCGTATGTGCCTGGGCAAGGCTGTGGCAGCTGTGGCAGGGAAGACCTTCGCTCAGGCACCCCCCAGCGAGGCGCGGAGAGCTCAGTTTGACACACACCACACCTGGCTGCCCTTGCTTTCCCCTTCTGCCCACCAGGAGAGACTGTAAATAAGTCAGAGTGAAAGGGCCATAGGGCCTGGCCTGGCTGAGCGGCTGAGGCCATGGTGGAGGCGAGGGGGGCTGGTTTTACTCTGTCCCCAGTGAGGAAGGAAGAGCTGTTGTGTGAGGCTGACTCACCCTTTCCCTGGCTGGCTCCTGTGTGTTGGAGCGTGTAAGCCGTGGAAGATAATCCACCCTCCCCACATAAACATGGGAACCTTTCCTGACAACAGAGATGTCTCTTATCTGTGTGCTAACAGCTGCCACAAAGTGCCGTGCTGGCACCCGCCGGGCTGTGGAGCAGATACTCTCTCGCTCCCTCTCCACTTCCCTTTCTTCCTTTCACCACCTCATCCCGGACCTTCCCCAGCGCAGCAGCCTCTCCTCTGACATCGGCAACTACCCCGGTCCATCCACGCTGTGGCGAGTTCGGGGGTTTTCTGTCTGTGGGTCTCTCCGGTGTGCATGAGCTGATTGTCACTTAACTTGAGAATTAAAATAAACCCACAACTATTCTCGTTAGTTGGGCTCAAATTATTTCTCTCTCTCAGCCACTCTCCCCCGACCCACTGTCTCTATTCAGTATAAACTCAGTTGCACCCCGCCTTGACTTTCCCTAGAAGAGTCACAGCAGAGAAGCTAAATGAATTCTTTGCATCGGTCTCCACTGAAGAGGATGTGAGGGAGATTCCCACACCTGAGCCATCCTTTTTAGGTGACAGATCTGAGGAACTGTCCCAGATTGAGATGTCAATAGAGGAGGTTTTGGAAAAAATTGATACATTAAACAGTAGTAAGTCCCCAGGACCAGATGGGATTCACCCAAAAATTCTGAAAAAATTCAAATATGAAATTGCAGAACTACTAACTGTGGTATGCAACCCATCACTTAAATCAGCCTCTGGACCAGATGACTGGAGGAGAGCTAATGTAACACTGTCTTTTATAAAGGCTCCAGAGGTGATCCTGGCAATTACAGGCCGGTAAGCTAAACTTCAGTACCAGGCAAATTGGTAGAAACTATAGTAAAGAACAGAATTATGAGAAACATAGATATATGTGATTTGTTGGAGAAGAGTCAATCACGTTGTGTGAAGGGAAATCATGCCTCACCAGTCTATTAGAATTCTTGGAGGGGGTCAACAAATGTGGACAAGGGGGATCCAGTGGATATAGTGTACTTGGACTTTCAGAAAGCCATTGATGAGATTCCCTCATCAAAGGCTTGTAAGCAATCAGTCATGGGATAAGAAGGATGATCCTCTCAGGGATCAGTAACTGGTTAAAAGACAGGAAACAAAGGGTAGGAATAAATGGTCAGTTTTCAGAATAGAGACACATAAACAGTAGGGTCCCTCAAGGATCTGTCCTGGGACCAGCGCTGTTGAACATAAATTGTCTGGAAAAGTGCATAAACAGCAAGGTAGCAAAGTTTGTAGCTGATACTAAGTTAGTGAAGATAGTTAAATCCAAAGCTGACTGCGGAAAGTTACAAATGGACCCCACAAAACTAGGTTGCAGGGCAACAAAATGGCAGATGAAATTTATTGTTGATAGGTGCGATGTAATGCACATGGGAAAATATAATCCCTACTATACATACAAAATGACGGGGTTTAAAATAGCTGTTAGCACTCAAGCAAGAGATCTCAGCTTCATCCTGGCTAGTTCTCTGAAAACATCGGCTCAATATGCACTGGCAGTCAAACAACTTAATAGAATGTTAGGGACCATTAGGAAAGAGACAGATGATAAGACAGAAAATATCATGTTGCCTCTATATAAATCCATGGAACATCCACAGCTTGAATATTGCGTGCAGTTCTGGTCTCCCCATCTCAAACAAGATACATTAGAATTGGGAAAAGTACAGAGAAGGGCAACAGAAATGATTAGGGGGATGGAACAGCTTCCATGTGAGGAGAGATTAATAAGACTGGGACTTTTTATCTTCGGAAAGAGACGACTAAGGCGGGATATGATAGAGGTCTATGAAATTATGACTGGTGTGGAAAAAGTGAATAGGGAAGTGTTATTTACCCTTTCACAAAACATAAGAACCAGGGGTCACCCATTGAAATTAATAGGCAGCAGGTTTAAAATAAACATAAGGAGATATTTCTTCACACAGTGCATAGTCAACCTGTGGAACTCCTTGCCAGAGGATGTTGTAAAGGCCAAAAGCATAACTGGGTTCAAAAAAGAATTGGATAAGTTCATGGAGGATAGGTCCATCAATGGCCAGTAGCCAGGATGGTCAAGGATGGAACAACATGCACTGGGTGTCCCTAAACCTTTGAATGCCAGAAGCTGGGGCTGGACGACAGGGGATGGATCACTCAATAATTGCCTTGTTCTGTTCATTCCCTCTGAAGCGCCTGGCACCGGCCACTGTTGGAAGACAGGACACTGGGCTGGATGGAGCATTGGTCTGACCCAATATGGCTGTTTCTGTTTTCATGACAGGAATCCTGCTTTTTTTAAAGCCATTGCCCCGAAGCACGGTTAGCTCACACGCAGTGCTGCGAGATTTGTGCTGTAATAAGATTGATACTAGCAGCAGAAACTTCCCTGGCATTCCTGAGCAAATAAAGTGGAGCAGGCTCTGCCTCCCACTGACATAACCCCCGGGGCCTGTAATCCCTTAACTGATCCCTACTTCTCCTTTAGGGCATGATCCAATCTGGCAACGGAAGCCTTGCGACTGGTTTCAGTGGGCTTGGGGTCAGGACCTTAACAGGGTCATAACATTCAAAAACCGGTTGGAGAACACTTCAACCTCTCTGGCCACTCAGTAACAGACTTAAAGGTGGCAATTTTGCAACAGAAAAGCTTCAAAAACAGACTCCAATGAGAAACTGCTGAGTTTGAATTAATATGCAAACTAGATACCATTAACTTGGGTTTGAATAGAGACTGGGAGTGGCTGGGTCATTACACATATTGAATCTATTTCCCCATGTAAGCAGAGTCAGGATGAGCTCCACCCTGACATCTGGTGGTGAGGTGTGGCAAGTTGTGGAAAAGAACTTCAGGGGCTGATCTCATTTGCATAGGCACACCCACCCCGCCTAGAATGAGGCCATAACTGCTCAAATGGTCACTTCGGCTGTTGTGGGATCCCCAGTGTCTCTGTTATTGGGGCGGGAAGAATAAACTGTTATTACCCTGATTATGGGAACTGTGCTTGGAACTGTACTTGGCCTTTTGTTATGATGGAGGGACTCGCCATCAACTAAGTAGCAGTCGCTAGGCAAGGGACATGGGTTCCAAAACTCTGTGAATAGGGAGAGGTTTGAGACAGGTAATTGTACTTGGTGGTGTGGGCCCCTTTGTGAGGGCCTGAAACACCAATTGCACCTCTGTCTCTCTCCACTGTGGAATGTCAGAGCTAATTTTGGGTTTATTAAGAGTCTTGCTACAGGTACTGTGATGAATTCACTTTGGCCTTATGGTGCACCAGCACTAAGGCTCCCACTACTATGAGCTGGAATCACTGAGCACTGTGTCAAGTAGTGGGGAGCTGGAAGAACTAGAGTGCAGTGGTGCTGCTCATGGATAGGCTGGCAGAGTGTTCGTGAGATGGCGAGGTGAGCTGTGCAGAGTGGAGCCATTCGTGAGACAGCGGGGTGTTCGGGAGACGGCGAGCTGTGCAGAGCGGAGCAGGTCGTGGTGGAGCAGAGCCCTGTGGGGCAGTCAGCTTCAGGACACGTAAGGTGCCCCTTACCTCTTTCCCGCACACACAGGCACATTTTAGCCAGACTGGGGAGCAACACTCTGCAGATGAACTTTTGAACTCTGGGGCTGGACCTTTTGAACTTTGGGTGATTTGTGGATTGCTGGACTCAAGAGATGTTTGGGTTCTGGGACTCAAGAACCCGAGGGAAAGGATGAGGCCCAATTTGCTGGGGTGGGTCTTTGCTCATGGTTTGGTTAATGAACACTAGCTGTGGTGTTTCCCCAATTTAATGCTGATGTCGTTTACCTCATGTTATTAAAGATTCTCTGCTACACCGAGACTCTGTGCTTGCGAGAGGGGAAGTATTGCCTCTTTGAGGCCCCCAGGGGGTGTGTAAGATTTTCCCAGGTCACTGGGTGGAGGCTCGAGCCAGTTTTGCATTTGCTTTGATGAGAGGGAACCCCTGTGTACTGAACCCGGCCCTTGCTGCTATCAACTCGGCCTGGCAGAAGGGTTACACCCATGTTAAGTATCCTCACACCTTCTTGTCAACTGTCTAAATGGGCCATCTTGATTATCACTATAAAAGTTTTTTCTCCTGCTGATAATAGCTCATCTTAACTAATTAGCCTCTCACAGTTTGTATGGTAACTTCCAACTTATCTGTATGTATATATGTTCCATTCTATGCATCCAATGATGAGGGCTGTAGCCAACGAAAACTTACGCTCAAATAAATTTGTTAGTCTTTAAGGTGCCACAAGTCCTCCTGACCTTAGACTGTATCTTTGTCCAAATTCACCAAGTCACTGTTCAGTGACCGGCTTTGTTTTCCGACTTCCGGTTTCTAATGATTATTATTTGGATCACTGTCTTAAAGGAGGCAACATTCCCCAGTCCATGAGGCACCAGACTGGGAGTCAGGACTTCCGAGAGCTGTTTCTGTCCCCAACACTGACTTATTGTGTGATCTTGGGAAAGTCTCTTCATCTCTGTCTCAGTTTCTCCGCCTATGAAGTGGTCATAAGCACAGGTGCTGACTTTCAGCTTTCCCCCCGGGTGCTCCACCCCTGCTTGGTCCCAAAGCCCCGACCCCAGTCCACCCGGTCCGCGAGGCTCCGCCCCATCCCGCCTTTTCCTGCCCCCACTCCTCTCCCTCCCCCAGCGCCTCCCACCACCACCAAACAGCTGATGGGCAGAGGGCGGGAGGCACGGGGGGGAGGGAGAGGAACTGATCAGTGGGGTCCGCCAAACAGCTGATCGGCGGGTGGCTGCTGAGTGCTGGGCACCCACTTTTTTTCCCCTATGGTGCTCCAGCCCACGGAGCACCCACAGAGTCGATGCCTATGGGCATAAAGATGTGAAGTGCTTTCAGCTCTATGTGAAGATGAGTCAGCTCATCATCTGGGCCAGGAGCTGGTGGTAAATGACGGAGCACCCTAATCCTAGAACATGCAAGCCCCTGCTGCTGCCCCTTCCAGAGCCCAGACCATACACCACAGTGTCCTGGTGTCTCTTGCTGGGGCCGTGGCCTCAGAAGTAACCCCGTAATCCAGAGCAGCTGCAGTGGGTTGTGAGTGAACAATCTGTATCCGGCCCCTCAAATGCCACGTTCCGGAAATGTCACCAAATGTCAAGAAGCACGGCTCGAGTGGCTGCGCTTCTTTGAGTTGGAAAGAGGCAATCAATTATTCCTTCAGATCAATACCCTCGGTTCCCCTGTGATCTCCCTGCTCACAAAGAGGATGAAATAGTCAGACACTGAAATGCCACCTGAGAAGCAACCTTTGCTCGTCCCGAAGAGCTCTGCCCAACCAGTGCCTGCACCATGGGGAATTTTGACACGCTCCCTGGTCTCATCTGAATTTTGAGCGTGTCCACCTTTGAGGTGTCTAGGCACCATGGAGCATCCTTCCCATCTGGTAGGAGTCTATCAGCCGCGGCTAATCAGCCACTTCTCTTCTCAAAGAGCTTGAGCCCACAGCCACTAGTGGTGTCTTTGCCCTGACTTCGGTGCCTGCCGGGACAGGCCTGCAAAGCGTATCCCAGACCCTGTTTTCATGTCCCTGAAACAATGAGGGGAGGCGACAAGAGGAGCTGCTGCCTGGGTTGTTTCTGAATTCAGATGCTTTCTCCACAGCACGGGGCCCTTGGGGGAAGAGCTGGTGCGAATCTATGGAGGGCCCGTGCCCGCCGCATGGCATGACCCCCAGCCACTGAACACGGAGCAGAGTCAGACCCATCGTAGACAGCATGGACATCAGACCTTTTTCCTCCTCTCTCCTCCTTGCCCGGGTCCATGGCAGATTCCTCCAGAGAGAGCCCAGGCTGCTGTGACCCTGAGTTCCCCAGCACTGCCACCAATGCCTACAAAGCGTTCCCCTCTTCCCCACACCTCCCCCCCCCCCAGGATCCCCCCTGTGTACGCAGCAGAGGACCACTTCTGGGATCACCATAAAAGCTGCACACTGGTGCCAGACAGGCTGGAAACCAAACCAAAATTCCTAACCGGGGATGGGGTCGGGGGAAAGAGGGTGCGTGACGGGATGCATGGATCCTGCCTTGTAGTTGGCAGGGAGAGGGTTAAGGACTGTCAAGTCTGGCTCCAGCTCCAAACTTTCCCAGCCCTTTTGGGGGTCCCGCCAGGGGACTAGTTTTGAGGCCTTCTCCCCATGCAGAGACTGCCCCAGGGGCTCCCCCCCGCACCCATTTGGCTTGCCAGGGAGCAATGGAGGTGGGTTTAGGATTGCCCCAGTAGGAAGAAGTCACTTCTTGGGGTTTAGATCCCAGAGCCCTGGGGTGGGGAGAGCCTCGTGAGCTGAGCTGGGCTGTGGGTTCAGAGCCCTTCCATCCCGGGCTTCTGGATCAGGCCCATCCCTGCCCCATGGCCTTTACTTGTCGGAGCAGTCGCTGGGCTACATTATCCTTCCTGCTTGGAGCGGCTCTCTGAGCCCCACACGGGCTGCATTTCTCTTGGATCCAGCCTCAAACCTGAGAGTCCCGGTGCTGGGAGAAGAGCCCATGTTGCACCCGTCTCAGCCTGTTCTGTTACAGCAGCTGCAGCTGTACGAGGCACCCCAGCGCAGAGCCCTGCGCATCAACAAAGCCACCCGCCACGAAAGGGAAACCGTCACTGTGTTTGCTGGCCCCCTCAGCAGCTACCCACAGCGCCCTGCCAGGGAGCTTGGTGAAGGGCCTTCTTCCTTGTGACGTTCCCACCCTGGTTTCGGAGCCCTAGGAGTGCTGGATCGTTCAGGGGGTGCTGATGAAGGAAGAGGAAAGCCACAATCCAGCCCTCCCAGCACTATTCTCTGGCCTGTTCCCCTTCGCGTCCCACTGGCTTCTCCCAATTCCCATCGCAATCAGCAGGACGGGGCCCTGCGTCGGCAAAACGTCTCTCGGAGGAAACAACTGCGGCCACGAGCATCAATACTGGTCTTGTTTGCTCTCCCTTAATCTGCCATCTGTCATGGGTGCAGAGGAGAGCAGGAGCTCTGGGTGAGAACGCTCCAGCCGGAGGTTCCTACCTTCCTCCCGTCGCTTGCCTGTTTGTGCCAACAGGGTGATGAGTTTGGGAGAAAGTAATTGCCCCTTGATGACTATTACCCAGCCGTTTATCGAGGGCTAGCGCTGAGCGGTGATATACACCCGCCAGCAGGCCATGGAACCTCAAGGGAATAGCTCTTTAATAGTTATTCAATACCATTTCATTAAGCAACAACTGCTGCTCGAATGAAACTTCAGGGCCCCTAATGCAATTAATTGGGATGTAATATCCTTTATAGACAGCGTCTCAGGAGACACTCAGCATGGTTTGCGGCAACCAAGGCCCATCATAAGCTCTGCTGCCCGGAGCCATGTGCTTTTGGGGCACTGGGTCTCTGGGAACCCATAGTGTGAGCATCGAGTGCCTGACAGCCCCAGCTCCTCCATTCCCCTGCTTCCTTTCTAGCCCCAATTTGGAAGTGCTTCCAGGACTCATCTGCCAAAGGCCCTGCACTAGCCTTACAAAGGAGTCACCTCTGGGTAGCTCCCCTGATATCTCCCAGGGGGTTGGATGGAGCTAAGGGAGGGTCGTGTCTGGAAATCAGAACTTACTGGCCACAATACCCAGTGGAACATCCCAGAGGAGTTGTCGCAGAGACTGACCAAGACGTTAGAGGTCTACTCAGCCAGAGGCTAGGAGTGGGGGGCGGGGTGAGGTTCTGTGGCCTGCAGGAGGGCAGACTAGATGATCATGATGGTCCCTTCTGACCTTATCGTCTATGAGAGGATGGAGGGGGACAGATCGGCAGTGGAGGGGTAGTTTTATTGATCGGTAAGGTACCAATGGTAGTTAAAGCCATCTGACCAGATGAGATCACCCAGAGAGACGGTGTAGACTAGAGGGAAAAGGAGGGGGCCAGGGATAAATGACCCATGGGACCCCAGGAGAGAGCGGCATTGGGAAGTGGGTTGACACTGATGCAACAACCAGAGCCGTAGAAGGATGCCCAGGAGGGGCTGGAGTCCTGAGAGCCAAGGAGGGACAAGTTCTCCTGGAGCTTGACTGGCTGTGTCAAAGGCAGCAGGAGGACATGGGTGGCCCGGGGTTTGGTCAGGGGGAGGCTGCTGGGGACCAAGGGAGCACAGGGCAGGCTGTGGGGTGCCCAGACAGCGGGGACTGAATGGACACTAAGTATCACAGAGGAACCCACGTTGTTTGGTAGGTTGCCTCCAGGTGAAATGGCTGTGTGAGGGGCTGGAACCCCCTCGTTCTGCCAATGCCTCCCAGTCCCCCTGCTTCCTCCATTCCAGCCCTGAGCTCCCCCCGTCCCAGCTCTGCCGATGTCCCTCAATCCTCCTGACCCACAAGCACTACTGTGCCCAAGGCTCGGTCTGCAGCTCCCCTCCACCCACCCACCCCCACACACACCGGCTTTTCCAGTCCTGGGCCCCTCCTGGGCAGAGACAGGTGATTGTGTTGTTATTAAATTATGATTTATTTGCAGGCTGGTAGCACCTAGAGGTCAGGACCATACTGTGGTAGGTGCTGCACAAACATGTAACAAAGAGCTGGTCCCTGGCCCCAGAAGCTTGCAGCCGAAGTAGGGTTAAAGTGAGATGACTTTGTGGTGTGAACAGCTAGCCAGCATGAGACCCAGCAAACTCGTGTCACCTGTGAACTGAGGCGGGTGGGAACCTGCTTCCTCACTGGACTACAGAGTCCCCAGAGGAGATTTCTACGGAGGAGGAGGAGGTGACTTCACTGCTATTAACCCAGTTTATGAGGAGAGGAAGGGCACGGAATGACAAATCATAGGCTTTCCGTGTGGGAAATGTACCATGCAGGCGTCCGGAAACGCTAATGATAAATTGCAGCCATTCTGCAGAGAGGAAATTGTTGATCTCTGTCTTAGAGAGCTTAATATGGGTGTGTGACCCCCGGAGGAGCAATCCCGGAGAATCAGAGGAGCACTTCAAAGGCCTGCTTATGGAGCAGAGGGCTTCATGCAAAGCAGTGCTGGGAAGCAGAGCCAGGCTCACCCTCCTGCCCCAGCGCTGGGGGAAGGCAGCGCCAGCCCCCTTTGCACTGCATTAATCCGGCAGCCGTCTAGCAAAGACCAGCGCAAACTCTCAGCCTCCTGGAGTGTGCTGGGCGAACTGCTGATCTGGCAGCTTTCAGAGCTAGAAATCTCCGTCTCTCGCGGTCACATCAACTTCCCCGCAGCCTACCCCTCTAGGGTCGGAAGGCAGTAGGGGAGTGAGCGAGATCCTAATTTGCACCTCATGGGCTTGCCCGGCTCTAAATGAGGACAGAATCTGGCCGGCAGAGTCTTTGTTGGGAGATTCTGTGTTTTGCCTTATAATACCCCATGAAGCCAGGTGGTGGTGGTGGTGAAATGGGGGGGGTGCCTCCAGGCAGTTCTGCAGGAGCATAGGGGATAACCCTGTTTCTCTTAACATAATGAAGGCCCTTGTTCAGTGTACAAGACAGCGACTCTTCCTGCAAGTCTTTACCATCGCTGCCTGACGCTGCGCACACCAGCAAGGACCCAGCTTGACGCCCAGCTCCCAAGTTTGAGACGCTATCGTAGCGTTTACGGGGCTGCCCCGCACCGGAGTAGCTAAGCCCCTGAGACACTGGCTGTCTGGGAACCCAGGGAAACTGACCACATTTGCCACAGGGGTGCGACAGACGTAGGGCCAAGTCCTCAGTCCCTTTTCAGAGCACAACGGTGCTTTCAGGACCCTGCTTCCCTGCACTTTGGGGAGGAATGTTATGCCCGTGCACAGGGAATGAAAACTGGTGCAATTCAGAATTCCCCACTCGCTCACTGGTGGTAGCATTTTGCACAGGTGTCAGCGATGGTGCAAAGCAGGGAGAAAGAGCCTTAATGATTTCTTCCCAAGCCTTCCTAGTAATAATCTTAGCTCCTTTTTTAAAAGGATCCATCTCAGCTCGTGTAGGGGCCAGTTCTGCACCCCCCGGAATTAAACTAAGATCTCCGCAGGCAAGGGAGAATGGCACTTGCTTATCTATATAAATACCACCCAGCTGATAGTCTTTGTGCTACCAGGTCTGGTTGGGCCTCAACATACTATTGCTTGGCAAAGAGAAAGGACACTAGCCCACCTGATTCCTCCCACAGACTCACTGCACAGGGATTAAACGAGGCAGAAATGATGGGGGTATCATTCAGCTGGGGAGCAGAAGAGGAGATGGGTCACCTGCTGGGTAAGCCTGGGTGATGCCTTGAGACCGATGTGAGGCCACTCCACAGTTCCCAGAGGCCTGTAGATCTCAGTTAAAAAAATTGCAGTCAGCTGATAAGCTGTTGCACACGAACAGTGATCAGCAAAGAGAAATGCGGGGCTGATCTATCCCTGTTTTCCCAAATGACTCTATGGGCAAGAGCGCTGGCGGGGTTATGACAGCACAGACACCCAGAGACCGAACCCCGATTGACACCGAGAGGAAGTGTTTGCTGTCTAAACCGCTCTCTGAAAGTGGTTTTCATTTGTACTTTGCTGTTGCTCACGCCTGTGTAACTCAAATGGCAGAGCAACAGGTGGGAGAAAAGATCTCGTGTTAAAAATTCATCTGTCCTGCCCCTTCAGACAAGGCGCAGTCAGTACACAAGAAAGTCAAGTCTTGACATGTCTGATATTTCCAAGGGAAAAAGCGAGCCCAAGGGAAAACAAGAAGCCTTTCAGGGTTTCTGCCTACCTCCTAAAGAAGCCAAACATGGCAGCAGCCTATTTATTTTCCTCTTCAGGTCTCCTTTATTGATCTGCCTCTGGGGGACTTGTTTAAATCATCTGAACGATGCAAAGCAGACGTCGAAGCTGCAAAGAGGCAATTCTACTGATGCCTCCAGGTTCGGGGCGGAAGGTTGAACCGAAATAAAGGAGACCAATAGATTCCGGGAGGGAAGATGATAAAAGGCCGTCCGCCAGCCCTGCACGAAAACGTCCGCACTGACACCTGCTTCCGGGCTGCGGGCCAGCTGAGCCCAGCTTATTTATGGACCTCTCCAAGAGCGCACACTGAACTGGGGAAAGATCGAGCGCTGTTATTTATTGGCTCTCCAGAGAGAGAGGGGCACATGGATCTTTGCAGACAAACAAAACAGTCGGGTGCCTTGCTCTGAGAAACCCACAGTCATGAGGAGACACAGCACAGCAAAGGGCTGGGGGGAAGTTAGGGAGGGTTGCAACAGAGAGGACCTGTGTTACGTGCTGATCCAGTTTAGTGCCCAGCTGTGGGCACTGCGATTTGGGGTCTAGGGCTGGGGGTCTCCCTTTCAGTAGATGCCTGGGTGATCAGGAAAACCTTCGAGATGCAGAGGAGAGACATGACAGCTCGGTGTCAGGGGCAGGTGTGGTGGTGCGGGGCAGAGTGGGAAGGCATTGCCTTCCCCTTACTCCTCCCCCCAGGAGTCCTGGGCAGGGATCTGAAGGCAAGGGAGGTTGTATGGTGCACAGGACAGGGAGGATGTGCCAGGCCTAGGGGAGTTGTGAGCGGAAGACTGGGAGAGGCTCAGGAGATGAGACCAAGGCGTGTCCAGCTGCGTTGCAGAGCGCAGGATAGAGCCTCTGGGGAGACAAGAGGTGTAACGTAGGCACGGGCCCCGTTGGGTGCCGGTGAGGAGTCTGAACCTTCTACCCTGAGAATGGCCAAGCGACATGCCCGTGGAGGTGTCTCCTCACACAGAGCCAGGGTGGTGTTCTCTACCCCTCCAAGGCCAATCCCCAAAGCGTCGGAAGTGCAGGAAGAGGCTTGTATGGCAGGTGGCCCCGAATGCCAAATCTTGGCCCCTGAGTTTTGGGGACAGGATACTGGCAATGTGAACCCAACTCCAGACTGGAAAGTTATGGTCTCTGCAACAGGTGCTACCAGAACCCCAGAACTCAACCCCTGCACACACCAGGAGTGCTCCGAACCCCAGTAGGAGCCAGATCCAAATGGGATCTCTCTTTATGTCAAGGCTAAATGGTGCCTCTAACTCCCCAAACAGTGGGTAACTCTGGAAATCCAAAACCGAACCTTGTGGAGAGTATGGTGATGAGAAAAGGAGAACCAGGATCCAGATGTCAGTATGAGTCCCTCAACCTCAAATGGGCCAAACCAGGACCCCAAACCTGAACCCTCCAAAATGTGGGGCGGTGTGCGTGGTCACACTCGGAACTGAGATCTGAATCCCAGGGTTTGGCCCCACCTCCAGGACTTACGCAAACCGCAGGGGAGCCATACAGATATGGCATCATAGAAACGTAGGGCTGAAAGGAACCTCGGGAGGTCATCTAATCCACTCCCTGCCCTGAGGCAGGACCAAATAAACCTAGACCAGCCCTGGTCAGACTGTTCTTAAAAACCTCCAATGATGGGGATTTTACAACCTCCCTAGGTAACCCGTTCCAGGGCTTGTTAGGGTTTAAAAGATTTTCCTAATATCCAACCTAAACCTACAAATTAATCTGATTAATTCTTGTAATATGACCAGTAACCAGAGCTTGTTTGCCGTGGTGCTGTAGCAGTGTTGGTTAGGAGCAAGACAAGGCGGGCGAGGTATTATCTTTTAATGGGCCAACTTCGGCTGGGAAGAGCGACTAGCTTTCAAGCTTACACAGAGCTCTCCTTCCGGACTGGGAAACGTAATCAGAGCGTCCCAGCTAAATACAGGTGAGAACAGATGGGTAAGCGTAACAATTATGCTTAGCAACATGAGTTAATTCCTTATGCTTAACCATCTGCTCCACCTTGTATTTAGCTGAGCTGCACAGATTGTGGAACGCCGGTGTGCGGGGACTAGTGGCCAACAGGCAAGGAGTGGCCTTAATCATTGTAGGGGTGGAAATGGTCCCAGGAGTCCAGGAATCTACCTGATATGGGTCTGGTTTTCCCTTTGCATCCTAGCAGGCCCTTTGCTGCCATATCTATCTATCTATCTATCTATCTATCTATCTATATATCTATCTATCTATCTATCTATCTATGTATCTATCTATCTATCCCCATACACCCTCTCTATCTATCTATCTATCTATCTATCTATCTATCTATCTATCTATCTATCCCCATACACCCTCTCTATCTATCTATCTATCTATCTATCTATCCCCATACACCCTCTCTATCTATCTATCTATCTATCTATCTATCCCCATACACCCTCTCTATCTATCTATCTATCTATCCCCATACACCCCCTCTATCTATCTATCTATCTATCTATCTATCTATCTATCTATCCCCATACACCCTCTCTATCTATCTATCTATCTATCCTCCTATTCCTTGCTTGTCCTCCATATCTCTGAGCTGAAAGAAGTATTGACTTCTCTGTCCCCTGGATAGGGCAGGGAACTAGGAGCCAGGAGACCTTGCGTCTCTTCCCAGCTCCGCTACTGACTCATGCTGCAAGCTTGGGCCAGTCACTCAGCTGCTCCGTGCCTCAGTTTCCCCGTGTATAACATGGGGACGGTGACGCTCACCCACTCTCTGCCCGTGCTAAGTATCGTTGCCACGTATAAGGGAAGCAGTCAGGTGTTGTCTGTGCCAGCTTGGGCAGCACAGGGAGTCACTGGCACAACGTGGAGCCGTGGGAATCAGCTTGCCTTCCCAGAGATGTCAAAATTGAAGGACCCCCGGTGAGAAGCTCAACCCAACCACGAGTGTTTGTAACACAAGAAGTGGGAGCATAAAACCTACCCACAGGAGAACTGTTTTCCTGGGGGGAATAGGATTTTGGAGGAGAATTTTAATTTCCCCTCCTAGGTTTCACTGGAAACACAAATGCAGGGGCAGCAGTGCCAGGAAGGGAAAGTGACCATAAGTAGGAAGTGAAACTGACCAGTCTAACCTCATGGGGGACTGTGCTGCATTCTGGGCACCTTGTTACAAAAAAGCAGGGGGGAAAGGGGCTCTGGAGATGGGTGGCGAAAATGATTGGAAGCCTGGCGAGACAGCCATAGGAAGAGTGAGACGATCCGGATGGGTTAGTTTAGAGATTAGGAGAGTAAGAGGGGCCATCACAGAGTGGGAACGTCGGGCACTTACAAGAACGAAGAGACCAGAATGCCGAAAGCAATATATTGAAAGCTAATAACACACTTGCTTACACAACACGTCATGAGCCTGTGGAACTCTGCCACAACGTATCCCTGAGCCAAGAGCAGGAGCCCAGAAAGGGTTCGATATTTATTTATGTGGATAATGTGAACGTCTACAACTATATGAAGATAGAATGAAAAATTATAAAGGACTGAAATCCTTCCTGCTTCAGGGCAGAATCCAACTACTGACTGCGTGGGGTTACGCAGGAACTTCCCCATGGCCAGGGTACTCCGTAATTACCCATTTCTTAGACAGAAAGCTCATCAGGGCAGGGACCAGGTCTATTCTATGGCCTGGATCAGAGCCTGTGTTTGTACAGTGCCTTGCACAATGGGGTCCTGATCTCATCCGGAGCCTCTGTGTGCTACCGAAATACAACTAATAGTAATAACTATTGTGATGCGGGCCCTGAATGCAGTGTAGCATCATGGTTGGAGGGCTGGAGTGGACTGCAACTCAGCAGACCTGGGTTCTAGTCTTGGCTCTGCCATTGGTCTGCTGAGTGACCTTGGGCAAGTTACTACCTCCTCTCTCCATGCCTCAGTTTCCCCGTCTGTAACATGGGAATAAAGCTACTGGCCTCCTTTGTAAAATGCTTTGAGATCTACTGAGGAAAAGCGCTGTGTGGTAGCTAGGCTGGTATCTGTCAATAAATGAGATTTAATATGGGGCAAAAGGAGAGAAACGCTGAGTTATGGAGCTACGTCAAGGACTTTTCTAATCCCCGGCAAAGGGATAGAGAATGAGGCTCATCTAGCAGGCAAGGTCTGTCTGGGGAGTGAAGCATTTGAAGGCAGCTGTTTAGCATTGCTAAAGGTCATTCTTCCCATTTCTAGACAGTCTCCTGGAGGACCGGGGAATGCAGATGTCTGTCAGCTCAGCACCTAGTCTGTGCATGTCTCCATAGAGGGCTGCTCAGGGGTGCTGTCTGGGATGTTAAGGAGCTCTGGAAAAACCCTGGATGTCAAGGGACTTGATACGGACCCAGGGGAGAGATTGAAAAATGGGGTCTGGGGTTGGAAAATGGGAGCAACCTCTGTGACACAGCAGGCAGCAGCTGACTGGGGAACGGTCAGAGGGGCGTGATTTCAAAGGTTGACCGGATGTCTCTGTAGCTAAGCTACCCCACCTTGCTGGGGTTTGCAGCATGTTCCTATGAGGTATGCTATGAAATCTGTAGTGCTGTAAAACTGCATAGGCATGGCCTTCCTGTAGTAGGGCAGAAAACGACAGTGGTCTGGCTCATTTCCTGCAGGTGCCTCACAAGAGGGACCCCCCCCGCCCCCAAGAAGAGACAGTGAAGGGTGCAGGAATCTCTGAAGCCTCCCCAAGATGCCAGTCAGTGGGCACGGGCAGTGATGTGCCCTGTTAGAGGGTTTATCCCTTCACCCTCCCATTCCCTGGTCCTTCTCGCCTGAGCAGAGAGCAGCAATGCCTGAAGTCCAAAGTTGCAAACAATTTGATGTTTATTGGGGTGAACTTCCAGCAAGCATGATTCCAGTTTCCTTCCTTAGTGTCCCCCTTCCCAGCTCTGACACCACAGAGCCTTGCCTGTGTCCCTGTTCCCGTTCCCATCCCCCTCCTTACCAAAACATGATTTCAATTCCACCCCACCTTAGCAAAACATGATTTCAATTCCAACCCCCTCACTTCCTGATTGACTGCAGACTATCTAGTAAAACGTGAGTTCTGCTTAGCTATACCTGAACCAATCATTTTCCTGATATTTAACTAACCAATCCTAACATAATGTAACATGATTAGCTAACCAATTATATCCCACCACCTTAATTGGTTTTAACCCAACAAAATTATTTGTACAGCGGACAGAAACAATCCCAGAACCAGACAGAGATTATACAGACAAACAATAGCAAAGTGGGAACTATAATGACAAAACAATACAGACTTGAGGTTTTCACACCCCAGCTATTGAGAAGTGAGTTCTTGCCAGACAGGATGCTATCAAACTACATTTTCTTTAAATCTTCTAGGCTCTTCCCTTTCTCTGGAGGTGATAGATCGGATCACCTTTTTAACAGCCCCAAACTGCCTTATTTCAGTGTGACTGGTGAGGACGTGACCGCTCGCTTCCCAGCTTATGGCTGCCCTTGCTGCTTTGCCAAAGGCCTTAGCCTAAGAACAAGACCTTGAACTAGCACGGTGAGAGAAGGCCTATAAACAGGCAGACTGATTTTGATTCTTGTTTTCTACCTCTATAACTAGCTAAGTGATAAGAATACACCTACATTCTTAAAGTATAGGCAGGCCTCAATATCTATATCCCCACATCCCCTGCACCCAGGTCTCCAAAGGGGCTGCAGTCAAGGAGACAAACCTGAAGACCCAAGGAAGAGGCAGTCAGTGGGGATACAGGTGACATGAGGTTTGCACCCTCCTCTGAAGCATTCAGTGCTGGTGCCAGCTGGGACTAGAATACCAGGTGGGCTGCTCCAGCCTGCCAAGTCCTGTGCTCCTAGGCTGGGAGTGACGCGGGAAAGGAGACCGAATAGTGGGCAAAAGGATATTCTCTTTTGACAATTTCTCTCGGCTCTAATGACAGCCAGCGTTTCCAGGCATCAGAAGCAATAATTTTTAAAGTATTTTGTAAAGTCGACAGGGTTCCATTAAATACCTTCTAGGAAGGGGCGCCGCGTCAGTGAAATCATACAAATGGCTCTGTGGAGGCTCAGCTTTGTATTCTATTAAAACAGTCTCATGATCTCAGCCTGGCGGCTTTTCCGGTAGAGCGCGTACAGCCTGGCAGCTGCAATTCTCAGGGTATCTACAGAACAGGTATGATCCAGGCAGTGGGCGAGATGGTCGCCCTGATCTGGAAGGGGCAATGTTAGCGGGGAGTTCTTAGTTGGTCATTGGCATCTTTGGAGGTGCAGCCAACAAATGGGCCACCAGTGAGGGCCTGCGGTATCATGCCGTTGAGACCCACCAAACTCGGGTCACATCCCCTGAGGTCGGGTGGCCACCCTGCGGGATAAAAGTGGTATTGTCTGTACCCTCATGTTGAAATGCAATGTGGCATCACCACAAGCCAGGAAGGGTGCAGGGGAAACCGCCAGCTATTTGTGAAAGTGGCCTCTTGAGGAATCTCTGAGTCTGTCTTCTGTGAAACACCCTGGGGATGTTGACCTCAGCCTCAGCATCTGTTCGCTCCCTGAGCATTGCAACTGGGGAAGAAAGCTTGGGACCGTCTTCTAGAATTTTTAAGAGACGGTTACCATAGAAATCACTCTATGAGGAATTGGAGCACAACCCCAAAGAGCATTTTTAGGGACTCTGACTAGAGAAATCGACCGGGTTGGCCAGACTTCCTAGCATTTCTCTACGGCGCTCGATTTGAGTGTTTATGGAATTTCCTTCAGAACAGTATCACTGCAACCCCAGTTTAATATGGGCTACAAGAAGGATACTGTGAAGGAGGATCGATGTGTTTGCATCAGCCCTTTGGAAAGTCCCTTTTTAAATTACTTTTTGCTTTAAGAAATAAATGAAAATTGCATGAACCCCGAAGCAAAACTTGTTTTGTGAGCTCCCAGACACAATCAGCGCTCAGCTTTCAGGGAAGTGCTTTCAGCGGATACCACTCGAGAGCTGCTCTCGGTAAATAAAGGAAACAAGGAAAATAGACACAAGCCCACTCGCAGCTGCTTGCTTATGCAGTCCCGTGTTTGAGAACAGCTTGATGGCAGAAACAATCAGGGTGCTCAGGATGGTTGGGGGAAAGTAATTTATCGCTTTTTTTGCTTTCTGCTCATTATCATTTCAGGCAGACGAACCTGAGTCTGGCCAGCAAGGTCTCCTAGGTGGCTGCCTTTTCCCCTTGCAGGGCCAGTTCAGAAAAACAGTCCCCTGTGGCTGTCATTAAATCCCTCCACCAGGCCTCTCTAGAGATCATTGTCTCAGGGGCACCCACTGGAGGGAGACAAGTTTCAGAGTTGCAGCCATGTTAGTCTGTATCTGCAAAAAGAAAAGGAGGACTTGTGGCACCTTAGAGACTAACAAGTACAAGGCACTGAATTTAGCCGTATGGAGTGGAAATCCATCAACTTCATGAAAAAACTCGTACAGATCTGTGTATATAAAATCTCCCCACTGTATTTTCTACTGCATGTACCCGATGAAGTGAGCTGTAGCTCACGAAAGCTTATGCTCAAATTAATTTGTTAGTCTCTAAGGTGCCACAAGTCCTCCTTTTCTTTTTTTGGAGGGAGACAGTTTGCGGGGAAGGCTTGTCAGTGTAACAGGTGGCTGCATAATACAGAGTAACATCGGAGGCCCCAGTTGTGGACCAGTTGTGCTAGGTGCTGTACAAAATCACACTCTTCGCCAAGTCCCCTCCTGTTCCTGACCAGGACTTTGGATCAGCCCAGGAGGAGACAGATCCTGCACAAATCTATCCCAGACATTACATGATCCATGCAGGGCATGAAAGCACAGGGCACTCTGGGGAGGCCAGCTGACTTCAGGTAGCCATAGGGTGACCAGATCATAAGTGTGATTGGAGGTGCGGGGCTGGGGGGCGCCCATATAGGAAAAAACTCCAAATATCAGGACGGTCCCTATAAAATTGGGACATCTAGGTAGGTAGGCGTGCACTAGCAATGAGCACACCTGGGGAAGATAAACTCCCGAATGTGGGGATGGTTTTCTGACCCACCCCCAAACTTTCTGGACCTCTTGGGTCTGCAAGACTGAGCCGGACTTCTCAGGAGGACAGGCCAACACTTCCACACTGCATGCGTGAGCGCGGGGCTCGGTGGGATTCTGCTCCAGCTTCTTGTCAACATCTGGTCCACTCTGGGCAGTGGACAGACACACGCATGCTAATATTGCATCATCTCATTTGCATAGCCACACCCACACCAGTGCTGCGGGGCCCTGAGCTGATCGCTGAGGGGTAGGGGAGGTCTGGGGGGGATGATCTGGGTTCCTGTTTGATCTGACCTGGTTTGCCCCTTCCCAAGTTGGGGCAGAGGGTACCCCAAGAGGAGCATAACCTGCCTCTTCCCCGTCTAAAATGGGTTGCAGTTAGGATTGAATACTGAGGGCACGTCTACACTGCAAAAAAAGCGCCACAGCACAGCTGTGGCTTGCCCAAGTCAGCCGACTTGGGCCCCTGGGGTTCAGTCTGTGGGGCAGTGTAGACACTCAGGCTGGGGTCCGAGCTCTGGGACCCTCCCCATTTGTGGAGTTTCTGAGCCCGGGCTACGGCCCAAGCCTGAACATCTACACGGCAAATTTTAGCCCTAGAGCCTGAGCCCTGCGCTGACCTGAGCTCTGAGACTCGGTGCTGCGGGTTTCTTATTGCAGTGCAAACGGACCCTAAGAGACCCCAGAGCCATGTAATGCCCAGATCTCCACCCCATCCCGGTTCAACAGCTGCAAGCAGAATTGGCTGGCTTTGTAGCAGGCCAGGCAGCCACGGGCTCCCCGCTGCTCCCCTGAGAACTCCAGCGGGGAGGCAGGGCTGTGAGGGAGACGGCACCTGCAGAGGAAAAACGTCCATAGACCTGGTGCAAGCACAACCAGGATCCTCCAGCCAGCATAGTTTTACTCTCCCACTGCTTCGGAAGGAGGCAGCAGAATGAGAGGCGAAACAAAGAAGGACAACGAGAACGAGACAAGGAAAAGAAATATGAGGCAGGAGGGATGGAGCTGAATGTAGATAGTCTAGAAGAGAGGAGGCTCACGGGGGCCATGAGTGCTGTCTGAATCCCTCCAAGATAGCGATATAAATTAAAGGAGTTATTCAGCATCTGGGGAGGACACATGGAAGTGGTGGCTCAACGCCAAGGGAAGGGAGGTTAAACGAGCGATCAGAATAAAGTTCTTGACAGTCGGAGCAATTTGTCCACCGTAAATGCTGTGGCTGGGGTTTAAAGGAAGGGCTGGATGATTTGGTGGCTGATAATAACTTCTGCAGCTGTGCAAACGACGGTCAGAGCCCATGCTGAAGAACATCAGCTGGTCATTCCAGGGACAGGAAGGAATTTCCCGCAGTTACCCTACGGCAGACCTGACCAGGTGATTTCAGATGGACTTCACCTGCACGGCCTGGAGGAAACAGGATGGAGCTACAGGACACTGGACCTCTGAGACTTGGTGTAGAGTGGCCAATCCGAGGGACCAGATGTCTGTGGCAGACGTTTAACATCCTCTAGTTCTGTCTAGCTATTTCTGAAGGGAACAAATCCACGTGTGAGCGTAGCATCAGGCCCGGATCCATTAGCACCGGGACACTTGCAGTGTGGATGGTGGTCCCTTTACGAGCTGGCCTGACAGCACCAGCTCATTTCACACAGGCCACCAGCCAGCCGTGGGGGGCTAGTAGTGACGCTGGGTCACTGCCCACCTGGGCTGGTGCTGTACTGGTGATGGGTGCCAGACCCCACTGCTAACCCTTAGTAACTCGGTGTGGCCCAGAGACGGACAGGGTGGAGGGACCCCACAAGCTTCTTGGAGCGCTGTGCAATTGGTGCGTTAGGGGGTGGTTTTCAGGGCACCGGAGGGGGTAGAACATGCCAGCATGCTGCCACATCACCGCTTACCAACATCCAAGAGTTAGGAGCATCCTTGGCCATCTCTTGGGAGCCATCAGCTAGTCCCACAGCAGCCTCAACAGGGCAACCGCCCCATTTGAACTACTAGCCCGCATGGTAGCTACGGGCCACGGCAGCTCTGACGCTCCCTTTCTATTTGGTTCACATGGAATGCTGTGCCCTGGCAGCTCGAACCGGGGACTCGGCTTCTAAACACGCAAGCAACTCCCGCCTGAACTCATCAGCCCCGGCTTGGGGCCCAGCCTCTGCCAGCGGGGACCAGAGCGCCACGCTGAGTGGGAGCGGCTTACATGGACACGCCTTACCTTAGTGGCTAGCTGTCTGTGCTGGTTTAGGGGGATTGGGTGGGGAGCTGGCGGATGATTCGGTCTCCCCTTGAGCTGTAGATCACTGGGACGGGAGGCCAGGAAGGGTGCCTGGCTGGGAGACATGGGCCAAGCAAATCCAGGAGGTGCCAGGTGGCCATGGCTGCCCAGAAGGTGCCTTTGGCTTTTGCTGTTTTATATATGAAACAATTCTCAGACCCCGAGACTCTGTCTCGTCTCTGCAGCTTGGCCTTCTCCCTGCCCAAGCAGGGGCTGATCCATCCCCCATTAAAGTCCATGAGAGTCTGTTCATGAATTTTAATGCTTGAATCAAGCCCATATTCACCAGCTACTCACATATCAGGTTTGCCCCCTCACCCTATTCTAGATCTTTGGGGCTTTGGATGAAACAAGAAGCTACGTGAACCTCCAGCCTCGGACTTGTTCCAGCTCTAGCCAGGGCCAGAAACCTTCAGGGTGAGACTCAGGCAAATGAGGTGTCCTCAATCTTTGCAGAGAGCCGGCTGACGTGCTCATGATAAGGACTGGGCCCCGGGCAGCAGGGAATGAGCCTACAGAATGGGTTCCTACCTCCAGGCCTACAAAGTGTCCGGTGCTCAGCGCCTGCTGATCGGATGCCTGTAGGGCGACCCCGTCAGCTTGCTGTCGAGGAGACTGCAGGGCAACCATCCCTGGCGCCAGCTGGCAAAGGCGCCTCTGTGAAAACACAAGCAGCGTCTCCTCGCCACCCGCATGGCGCTGCCGCTTTGTGACCGCCTGGGCCCCGAAGGATCGTTGCAGGGGCCATCAGGACAAGGTTCGGCGTTGCCGGCAGCAAACCCAGCTCTGTCCTGCAAGGCAGCAATGCTAGTCTGACCCCCATTGGGTAGCCCCTGTGTGGCACTCGTGGGCAGTTCTCAGTCTGATGACGAGCAGGCAAGGGGTCCTGCGTTGTACCTGATCTGTGGGCGGGCAGAGGATTTCTATCTCCCTGGGCTGTCTTCTGACAGCGCAGACAAGCATTATCTGCTCCCCAAAATATCTATCTTCATAAACCCTGCGATCCCGGAGCGTGCCGGTCTGTGCCATGAGCCTGAGCTGTAATAAACAAAGCAGGTTGCTTCACTTTGCTACAGATGAGGCAAAGGGAGACAGATGCAGGCGATTCTCATTTGGCCCCTGCATGCAGCCAGATGGCAGCCGGGCATCCCATAGAGAGAAGCTGGTTATCACATTCCCGGATGATAAGGAAATAGCAGTCAACTCGGCAGTCTCCCTCTGCATTATCTGCTCCCTCTGCTCCAGCATTAGTCTCTGCTGCAGGCAGCTTGAGCAATTATAGCAGAGAGCCAGCCTGCCTGCTGCACACTCCACACAGCATCCTGGTAGCCAGACCATGAGGAGGGGCCGCTTTGCTGCAGTGAGAAGGGACAGAACATGCTGGAGTAGCACTCAGGACACCTGGGTTCTTTTCCTGGCTCTGCCACTGACCTGTTCTGTGTACCTGGGCAAATCACTTCATGACATTTATGTTGTGACATGGGAGGATGAGGTGACCGGCCAGTCGCTTGTTAGCCAATACACAGACTTTCATAGCCTTTAAGGCCAGACAGGACCATCATGTTCATCTAGTCTGACCTCCTGCACGTCACAGGCCACAGAACCGCACCCACCCACTCCTGTAATAGACCCTTAACCTCTGGCTGAGTCACTGAAGTCCTCAAATCTTGATTTCAAGACTTCAAGGAACATAGAATCCACCATTTACTCTAGTTCAAACCAGCAAATGACCTGTGCCCCATGCTGCAGAGAAAGGCGACACTCTTCCCCTCCTCCCCCACCGCCCTGAATCTCTACCAATCTGACTTGAGGGAAAATTCCTTCCCAACCACAAATATGCCGATTGGTTAGACCCTGAGCATGTGGGCAAGACCCACCAGCCAGACACTTAGGAAAGAATTCTCGTAATAACTCAGAGCCCTCCCCTTCTGTGTCCCATCTCTGGTCACTGGAGATATTTAGGCGTAGTAAGCATCACGTTAACAGGTATGCATTATATATAAGACTTGGGAAGTTATGTTAACTGAAAGTCTTATGCTCTTCCTACAATTCTTCTGCAGTTTCCACGATATGCTATGCATCCGATGAAGTGAGCTGTAGCTCACGAAAGCTCATGCTCAAGTAAACTGGTTAGTCTCTAAGGTGCCACAAGTACTCCTTTTCTTTTTACGAATACAGACTAACACGGCTGTTACTCTGAAACCTACAATTCTATTCACCCATGTCAAGTATCCCACAACACTTTGCAAAGCTGAAGTCAGTTTTGGCATTAGAAAATAGGAAACGTGCCAAAGCAAAGATGCATGAATAGTTTGTCTCATGGTCACTTAAGGAGTACTTTCTTGACTCATCAACACTTGGAGTGTAGTATTCAAAACGAGATATGGGAACGCATAAGGAAGTACCTTCGCAGACCAGTACCTGGAACGCTGGTGTCCAAAAAAACAAAGATAAGCAAGGTACAGAACGACAAGGTAAGGAGTTAGTACGAACTGGTGGCTTGGATTTAAATGGCATGTAAGAAGTTTTTGAAACATGCAAAATCATCCTATAAATACCACTTGCGGAAAAGTGCATCTCTGAAGCACACCTTCTATGTAAGGCAAACACACTGTGAGAATTTGCTTCCCGGGAGAAGGGCATATGTGTCTCCTTTTCGTGTTGTTGACAGGTTTCAGAGTAACAGCCGTGTTAGTCTGTATTCGCAAAAAGAAAAGGAGTACTTGTGGCACCTTAGAGACTAACCAATTTATTTGAGCATGAGCTTTCGTGAGCTACAGCTCACTTCATCAGATGCATACATGCATACATCCGATGAAGTGAGCTGTAGCTCATGAAAGCTTATGCTCAGATAAATTGGTTAGTCTCTAAGGTGCCACAAGTCCTCCTTTTCTTTTTTCGTATTGTGCTGCTTTGGTTTTAGACAATATGTTTGGCTACATTTGGCTACTTGGTCTCTTGAACATTTTTAAGAGCAAAAAGCGAGTGTCGTCACACAATTGGCTACACCTTTTAGTCAATGCCCTGGTGTGTTAAAACACCCTAACTAACGCCGCATCAAAGCGTTATCACCTTGCAATCAAAACGTTATTAGTATTTATGGGTATTACGGTAGCAGCTACGAGCCCCAGTCACGGACCAGGGTCCCATTGTACCAGTTGCTGTACAAACCCAGGACAAGAAAGCTAACCATCTGGTCTCCAAAGCTAACCATCTAAATCCTTGTGTCACAACTGGTGTGAGACTTCTATGGAGTAGGTTTCAGAGTAGCGGCCGTGTTAGTCTGTATCTGTACCTACTGCTGTATAGTCGGTAGAACTGCCTAGCTGTGTCTGTGTAATTAGTTAATATAACGAGTGCCCTCTGCTGGCAAATACGAATAGGTCGCTTTGGTCGGAAGCATGTGGGTTCAGTAAGGTCGTTGTTATGCTCTAAAATTGGCTTCCGAGTGGAGCTCTTAAGAGCACTACCATGACGTTTCATGGGCCACCCAAAATACCTTTGCGATCTGTGACCCATAGCTTGTGGGTCACACGGTTGGCCCATCAAAACCAGGGAGGTTCTGGTGCCTAGCCTGGTGGTCACATGCTAAGCGTCGTCTCGTTAAGGTGTAGGGTCCGTTAGAAGGAAGCAGGATGGGGAGATAGGACGTTGAGGGATACACTGTTCTCGCTAAGGGCCTTTTACTAAGATGCTGCTTTGGGGCTGGGGGACGAATCCACCTTTCAGCAGGAAGCTTCTTGCCTGGATATTTTCGGTACGACTCGGTTTCAGCAGAGAAGCAGAAGAAAGACTTCATAGAGGGGACGGACCCACACCCAGCCTGTGTGAAGCTGCCTTTCAGCGTGGTGTCCTGGGGGTAACACCCTGAGTTGAAATGCTCCTGATTCCGGGCAACGGCACAGAGGACTCTGTCGGAGCCGGTCAAGGGGGAGGCTCAGTGGGAGAGGTTCCAAATGGCGTCTCCTCTCTCTGCACCGGCGGTTGGCGCCGAGGTTGCAGCGTGCCAGGGCTGAGGGTGATGTCTGTGCTTGGCTTGCCTGGAATATGCAGCGAGCTGGATGTGCCGCAGGGTCCAGGCTCCATGGAGTAATCTCCACTGCAAACAATTTGTGCAGAAGAATCTTTTCCCAATGCTTGCCATCCATCTTCCGAGATTTAGAATGGCGTCTTCCCAACAGGGGGAATGAATCAACACGTGCCCCATGCACAACACTCTGGATTTCACCCCATCGTGTCCTCTAAGGATTCACTGCCCTTCCCGGAGTGGCTTATGGAGCTGTCTCTCCCCAGGCTGTTGGACAGTGTGAGTGACACTGTCTTCAGCGTTTCCAGGAAGCAGATTTATCACTGCAGCTTTGGGATTAAAAAGCCATCAATCCACCAGGCTGTGTCAGCCTTGTAAGGCTGTTTTTACAGTGGTTGTTTGCGATAGAGATTTTTTTTCTCTTTGTGGAGCAAAACGCAGCTTTATTTCAATTGTCGTGTGTATTTTGACCAGTGATAAATGAGCTATAAGAACGCCAGCTACTTCCCCTCATCTCCCTCCTGAACACCAATGTCAGGGTTTTTCCTGTGCTCGCTTTGCAAAACCATGGGATGTCACTGCTAGCGACGAGTGAAATGCCAAAGGATGAGTGTGGAAAAGCATCCAAAAGTTCTCAAAGCTGGCCCTGAATGGTATCATTCAACCCTCTTCCGATCGGGTCTGGATGTTGGGGGAGAATTTTATGAGTTTTCTCCATCTCTTTGGGCTGTAGGTACCATCAGAAGGGCTTTCGTAGTGGGCTCCGAGCCCTTCCATCCAGAACAGGGTGTGAAAATGAAAAGTGATCTGAACCTCAAAATACTGTTTGATTTGAGTTTGGAGGCAATGTTCAGGTGTGTTCTTATCATACCTCAGGTGCTCCTCCCATCTCTAGTTACTAGGGCAGATGACAAATCTATATCCAATACCTAGGTACTACAGTGGCGGCTGATAGATAGATAGATAGATGCGAAGAGAAATTCATTGGCAAAGCATAGGCGCAAGGCGGGAGAAGAATGGTAAGAAACAAGAGAGGTACCTGAAGTCAGCTGAAGAGCCCCGATAGCAAGGTGAAGAAACTTGAGCGTAAGGCCCCTGACAGCCAGTGGAGGCATCTGAAACGGGGCCTGGTGTGGGCCGAGCAGCAGTAGGGGGAAATGATTGTGGCGCCACCGTTCTGGATGGACGTTTGGGGTGTGAGATGGGAGCTGGGAGCTCAGAGAGGTGGCGGTGGGAGCAGGTGAGGCGAGAGGCAGCCCTGGCAGGGACACGCTTTCTAGCCCTGGGGACGGAGAGGAAGTGATGGATTTTTGCGACGGGGTGGAAGAAACTCCAGCCAGACTGGGTATGGGAGGAGAGAGGGGCGTCTCGCTGAGGAGGTGAGCCCGGGTGATGGAGAAGCTGAGGAGCGCTGAGCTGGGGTAGCAGGGAAAAGGCGTCAGGGCTGTGAGGCTGGACGGCAGGGGAGAGGTCAGGGATGCAGCAGAGTCTGCTCAGCACCCAGCGTAACCGGGCCCCATCAAATCCTGGCTGGGAGCGTTAGGGACTCCTGAATCCTGCTGGCCCAGGGCCTCGACACGCGCTCACCGATCTGCTCCTGTCCTTGCAGTGCACAAGGCAACACGTCCATGAGCCCAGGGACCGCACTGCTCACTGGGCAGCATGGTGGGTACGGTCTTCAACACAAGCCCCAGGCCTCGGAGGGTGATTCTGGTCCTTTCAGTGCATGACAGGGCTCCTACAGTGTGCAACAAAGACCCAAACCGAGGGGTGCACCAAACAGGATCATAGACACAGGAGCATGGGATGACACTGGCTCCTTCCCGTCAACACGGGTAAGTGCCATCTCAGAAGCCAGCCTCTGGGTCTGAGCCAGCCGCTGTCAAAGTCAATGGGGGTGCCATGGGAGCTGGACACGCCTGTGTTTTTATACCACCCCCAGGCCCCTGGTATGGGAGAGGAGTGAGGGAACCAGCAGGGGAATCTGGCTCTGTGGTAACGGACCGCTGTGGGAAGGAGGGCCCATCCCCACCCCCCAGAGCCCTGGACCAGCCATGAGGACTTGCTGGAAGCTCCAGTGATATTTGGGATCACTTTGATGCTCAGACACTGGTTTCATGAGGTCTTGTTTTCCCAGGACTGGGTCTTCCCTAGCAATGGCCTGGCAAGGAGCCCTGGTTATTTATCGCACCTAGGCCAGCTGGCATCTCATGGGGAAACATCTGAGAAACACTCTGCTTCCCTGCCCGCCTTTCTTTCTCCCCACCCTCTTTATGCCCGGGGTACTTTGGCAGGAAACCAGGATCTGCATGTTCCTTTAAGGATCCATCTGCTCCTGCGGCTTGCTCCTCACCTGAAAGCCCATAATCCTCTCTGCCCGTGGCATCCTCGGATTTATCCCCTTCGTGATCCACCAGCTGTGGAGCTGCACAAGAAGAGCAAAGAGGAGACGTCGGGGAGGGGTGAGGAAGAGGGGGCCGAAGGAGCTGGCAGCAGGGACAGATGAAATGCACAGCCTGCTTGCAGGCCAAAATTGGCTGCTTAGCAAGTGTCCTTCTAGGGTTGAAGCAGAATTATGCTGAATGCTTTCAGGGCACATGGGGGTGGTCTGGTAAGACAGGGTATTGTCTAGCAGATCGGGTTTCGACTATGCCAAAGTAAGGAGCTACACCAGCTGAGCATCTGGCCCATGAGCATGGTTATTTTGGGGGAAGAATGGCATTATTCATTTTTCCTCCGTCTGGTGTTTCGCCAGCCTGGCACACAGTGTAACAACTGCCCTGGGCCTTTCGCAGGCAGCGCCCATGTGTCTGGTGAGGGATCCCAACAAGGGCATGATGGCTGGCGAGTTAATTAGAGTAGGAAGTGATTAGCAGGCCGCAGGAGCCAGAGAATCGTAAGTGCTGACTTTTATTTTTCCCCGTGGGTGCTCCACCCCAAGGCCCCGCCCCCGCTCCGCCCCTTCCCCGAGGCTCCGCCCCCACTCCGCCCCTTCCCCTGAGGCCCCCACCCACCTGCCACTCGCTGCTCATCCTGTGACACGCTCCCCTTGGCAAACTTCAACTCCCCCTGGACACAAGGCTCCCTGCACCCTCCAGCAGCTGGAAACCCTGCTTGCCCCGTGGGGTGCCGTGGGGATGCTGGATATATGGGTGCCCAGGGCCAGCCCCAGGTCTGTGGGATGCAGCCAAAGCCCATGGACATCTCGGGTCTTGTGAGTCCAGTTTGCCAGAGAACAGAGAAGATGCCAGGCTGCATGTGGAGGATGGGGCGAGCTGATATGGCTCTAGTACAAGGGAAATGGGGCTGGGAGCAGAACTCCTGGGTTCTGTTCTCTCTCCCCACTCACTCCCTTCCTTTATTCCTTCTCACCCCTCCCTCTCTTTCCCAGACCCCACCTCCTTCTCCTCAGCAGGGCCTTCCCCCAGCTGCCTTTGCCATCAGCCCCACTGCAGGGTCTTGGCAGGCCCGGTGGTCCCTGCTGGGCTGGCTGCTGTCATCTCAGCCCATCTTGGAGAGCTTGGGATTGGAACCCGGCATGATGGGTATTTCCAGCCTCGACTCAGATTCCAGGTGAGGCCGTGGGTCGGGGAGCTCAGAGCTGGAACACTGCTCCCTGTGGGGCAGCACAGTGGGGAGATTATTCTCTAGGGCAGGCCGTACTGGAGGGCACTGCTGCCGGATGATGAAGGGAGCCAGCACTTTCCCTGCTGGCGCCCTCCAGCCAGGATCCACTGGGATTTGCAGCCTTCCCCTTCCTCAAGCACGGGCATCGTTATCAGTTATGTGCCATCTGCTGGCTGGCCTTGGAAAGTCAGTTGGCATGAATTTTTGAAGGCCTAAGTTACAGAAGAGCAGCTCCCTGGTGGTCCACCTCCCCAGATCTCCTCTCCTCCAGAGCCTGCTTTATGTAGTTCCAGTGTAATCTAGACATTACATGCAGAACCACTGGCCGTACTGCTGCAAAGGGAAGTGCTCAAAATCAGGAAATGCAAACAGTTCACTTGGCCCCCCCTTGTGCCTATGCAATTCCGGATGAGCTCTCAGTTATGGGACTGGATTATGAGCTTCACTGTGGTGGTGCCAGTCGGGACCCTGTCAGCTGGGTGCTGGAGGGAGCGATGGTCCTTGCGCCAAGTTGATAACACAATACCCATGTTAGCAGGAGAGACCTGCAGCGCCACTGGCATGTTGCGTCTCTCTTCGTCAAAGGATCCAGAGCATGTCATCAACGTTAAAAAAGCTTCATAAAACCCATATCAGGGGAAGGTGACTCTTATCCCCATTTTACAAATGGGGAAGGTTAAGTCCCTCTAGCCATAGAGCGACTGACTGTATAATGGAACCCAGGAGTCCTGCCACTTTAACCACTAGCCTGTACTCCCATCCTGAACAGAACCTAGGTATCCTGACCGCTAGTCTATTGCTCCAGCCACTAGACTATACTCCCTTTCTTCAGCTAGCAAGAGACAAAGCCCTAAAGAAAATGAGCTCAGCAGAGCGAAACCAGGCAAAGTCCCCAGTATCATTAGAGCGCAGTGTTTCTTTTCCACATGAAGCCAGTTTGAAACTCCACAGGCCGTGCCCTTGCAGCATTTATTCCTCAGCCGTTCGGTGAGAATCCTGCAGTCATGCCGCAGAGATGGAACAGCTCTTTAGCTGGACACAACTAAAGGGCACTTACTTTGTTTCAGCAACAAAGATTTCTGCAGTCGAGTGGTAGATTCAGGTAATGGGCCTTTTGTTGTGCCAAAATTAAACACGCCAAGTGATAATGGAGCTAACGATTGGTGCATTTAATTTAAAACGAAAACAAAGCCCAAAGCCCAACCCGAGAGCCCATCTGTTCCTGGAATTCTGCTCAGTTGTAAAACTTGAATTACGCGTTTTATCTTCTCTGCATTTATTGGAACAGCCAGAAAGATTCGCCTTTGCAGTTCTAAGCTCCTGAAAGCGACACATTCGAAGAAACTCAGAAGCTCTTTCAGAAACTGCCTGCACCTTTCTGACTAGCTCTCGTGAGCTTGGGGCGTGACGCTGCTGAATCAAATGCATGTTGGCCATGGTGCATGAGAGATTTGACTTCCAGCTCACTAGGCTAAGAAGCTACATACGGTATTTAGCCTGATCTCTTATCATAATCTGACATCCTAATTCCCTGGATTCAAAATTCCCTCCAGCAATAATGCAGTAGCACCTAGAGGTTCCAGTCAAGACCCTCTGTGCTAGATGCTGTACCTATGCATGGGAAGAAGCAGTGTCTGCCCCAGCGAGCTCACTGGTTAAAAGAACAGACAAAGCAGAATTATTGTCCCCATTTTATGGATGGAGAACTGAGACAAGATGAAGTGACTTGTCTAAGGTCACCCAGGGAGGCTACGGTAGAGGTGGGACTTGCAAACAAATCCCTGGGCCTATATTTTACTTTAGTGCCCAGATCATTCTTGCTCTTGTCCCAGGCTGAGATAGCTATTTAAGGGCGGTTGGTGTAGCCCCCAGCTGTAACTAATTAGTTGCTTCCCAGGTGGTGTGTTTGAGACCAGGAATCAGGTGGTAGCCTGCAGGCCAGATAAAAGGCCAGTAAGCTACTCAGTTAGAGTGAGACCTGCAGGAAGTAGGTAGCAGTATTGCTTGCCCTAAGCATTTGAAAATAATCATGTGATTGGCTTAAAAATCATGAAATTGTTTTAAAAAATCATAAATCATGGGCTTATTTTCTTTGCCTTCTGGGTTCTGAGTCTTTCTGGAGTGCTGGGGTCACAGGTTCTTTAGCTTTTTCTCTACCACCAGAAGAGCTGGAAACTTACTTAAAAAATAATAAAGACAGCTGAGATTCTCACCTAATCACATGAATCCAGACGCTACGGATTTAAAAAACACACCAAATATTGCAAGGTTTATGATAAAATGGTGAGTGTTGGCAACACTGTGGCTGCAGGGGGGGTTCTATGCTGGATACGTGGAAGCCTGGGCTGGAGATCCTTGCTTTATGGAGAAGCAGCTTTAGGAAGGGCCAGTTTCTCTGTTTTCATTTGGACTGTTGTGAAAATCAAACATTCCCTGCAGAAAAGGACAGAAATTCTGCTTCTGTTGGAAGCTTTATTTGACCCTCAGGCAGGTCCCACCGGCTTACTCCTCTAGTCTAGTTTATTCAGGTTTCCCTTCTTATTGATTATTGTATTACCCTAACACCCAGGAGCCTTAGTCATGGACCACCCTGTACCCATCACCACAGTATCTGTGTGCTAACCCACAATGAAAGCGTTGTCCTTCCTACTCTGATATTTTAGCTACTGGACCATGAAGAAGCAGCAGCTTGAGGATCTGGCCAGCCCTCATTTTTTGGTCCCATTTTCTTCCCCACACTATCGATGCTTCCTCTGTCAGGGTTTTAGGACCAGATTCTGATCTCATGGACCCTGGCGTGCAGCAGAAGTATCTCCCTTGAGAGCCCTGGAATTGACCCATGGAGAGCCTGGTGTAACTGAGAGCAATGCTTGGCCCTTACATGGTTACTGGCCTCAGTACTTAGGTGAAATTTAACAGCCTGCATTCGAGGCCAGACTAGCTAATCTGAGTCGAGTCCTTTCTGACCTTAAGTGCTAAGAATCCATGAATCTATTATATGCATTTCTAATGTGCCCATCACCTTAGGACTTGAGTGCAACGTGCATACATTTGCAACATAAAAAATTCCCATTGGAAAGCTACACTCCTGAGTCCCTTCTTTAGCCAGAGCTGCAGCTACTGAAAGTGGGAGCAAACCCAGGAGGTGGACACCATATAGGGGGACATAGCTGGTGAGATGGGAGCTCAGGTACTGTGAGGCTGGGCAGGGTCTGAGTGCCTAGACAGACAGATTCCAAATCAACCTTTGGACAGAGCAAAGAGTCTGCCACGCACCCTCAAGAGTTAGCCGTGGTCAGATCCCCACCAGCAAATGAGTTCCAGTGTCTCGGGCCATCCACTGAGCAGACTCGGCCCTCAGCTCTTCATCCCAATTCCCTCCTGGGGACCAACAGGCTATCGCTGTGGGCTGAGAGTCTTTCAAGAATAGCATCTGCAGTGACGCTAGATAGGATAAGGCTTTCAAGCCTTGCGCTTCAAAGTGTGAGCGGATCATCGGGGGGGTCGGGACAGAATGTTCCCGGTATGGTAGGACACTGCATCCTTGGAGGGGTTTGCTTTCTGCAGGGGCAACGCCCAGAGAGAGGATAGCAGACAGGATGGGCTGCTGGTAATTCCTGTGTTGATGCAATTCCTTCACATGCTGTGCCTGCCTCCCACAGCCAACACAAGGGGATCGTCACACTCATAGACACACCCTACGCAGTGTGATGGGCGGAGCAGCCGAATCCGTCCTGCAGTGGCCCCTTCCCTGGAGACTTGTAAATTAGGTCTGGGGGTAGGATCGCAGATGCAGGGCTGGCTGCCCCTCTGACTCCTTCTCTGCCCCCCGAGGGCACTTACGTCCCCAGGGTGGACTCACGCGATTGTCCCACTCTTAGACTGGCCCTGGGTTGTAGCACCCTGGGCTTATACGGCAGGAACAACTGAGCCCGGTACCTGTGATTCTTCCCTTTGGAAGCTTGTGTGGCCAGAGGTGAAAACAATGACCCAGAAGAGCCTTCTTGAAACCAAAATATTGCTTGTTCCATCCCAGGAACAAAGCAGAACACAAAAGCAAAGGACTTTAAACCAACAAAACACCCACCTGCAGGTTTGTCTTAATGAGAGTCTAACCAGCCTCTTGATGGGACCTCATCAAGTCAAACGTCCCCTATGTCCCCGGTCTCTGGAATCTGGGTTCGCTCTTTGCCCTGGCCTGGGGGCCTGTCTTAAATCCAGCCCAAGGTCTTTGTCCTCTCAGCTCACATGCTTGGCCCAGTTTGAGGATCTCTGCAGGGGGGTGGAGCCAGAGCATCAAAGTGAATGGCTCTTGCATTGCCCGTCCAGTGTTTGCTGGGAAGTTTGTATCTGGTTCCACCTTCCTGGGTGCATTTCCTGACTGGCCTGCCGTGCACACAGGAGACATCCCAATAGCCCCGCCAAGTTCCAGTAGCCACCACCTTCCAACCCTTAGCCAAGCCTATAGGACTCAGCAGTTAGGACAGGCCGCTCCAAAGCCATCATGGCTAGGTTGTTTTTTTAAACACTCTGCTTCAATAATTCCTCTTTGGTGATTTATCCCCCCTGTTTTCCTCCCATCTCCATGGCTCTGTGGCGAGTCGTTTATCCCGGCATGAGCACGTTCTGCACTCGGGCAAGGACTCCCGTGCCGGCGGCGCTGGGCTGGGCTCATCCAGGGACCCAGCCGGGACGCGAGCTAGTGAACATTCGGCTCTGAAGGCTGAGCCCTGTGCAAACAACCCTGGGTACAAATGGCCGGTGGCTTTCAGATTCTGCTCTGATTGGTGATGCTAGTTTCCAGGATTGTGAATCAGCTCAGGGCAAGATTCGGGGAGCGACTTGGATCTGGGGTCCAAGCAAGCATGCCCCCCGTACTCCCCTGCCTCCAGCACCTGGGTGGGGATTGAGGGATGAGCTGGAACCTTAGCTCTGCCCCTGCAATGCATTAGCGAGCTGAGCTGCTGCCTGGGGGTAGTAGGAGCTGCTGGTATAGCCCAGCTGCCAGCAACTACCCATCTGAATCCGAGCCGTGATTCTTCCCCTGGGACGCTCCTGGCTTGATGCAGCAATGCGCCATCTCTTGCTAATGCTGTGTCCTTGTGGCACCAACTAGCCTGGAGTTTTCTCTCGCAAGGATTTCTTAGTGATGTCATGAGAAATCTCCCCTTTTCTGCCCATTTGCCCCCGAAAATACAGCAAGGCTGGTCTCTGTCTGGTCCCTAAAGCGTCCATGGCCTAACACCCGCTGCTGGTACCTTGTGCTCTCCTTGGCAAGCTCAGCACAGAGGCCAAGGACTGAGTGGGCAATGGAGACTGAGCCCCCTTCTGCCCTCTAAGGTTAAGGTCAGCTCAGGTGAACCGAAGCTAGGGGGCCGATGTGCCCCGGTGGCCAGCAATGCCCTGCTCAGGGGCTGTGTGGGCCATCCCAAAAGTTTGGGAGAAGAAAATTGGCCAGAACAAAAGCAGACGGTTCATCTATCAGACTAGATGATCATAATGGTCCCTTCTGACCTTAGTATCTATGAATCTATTAATCTATTTTGGTACCTGACTCCAGTAGTGGCCAATGCTGGATGCTTCTGAGGAATATATAAACTCTCCGTAATGCCCTGACTGAGCAGTGCTCCAGCATGGGGGAGTGGGGCAAGACAGAGAGAGAGCGGGAGGGAATTTTCGTGTCCCCAGCTGCTGAGCAGCAAATTCTGTGATGCTCAGTAGCCCCAGCTGCGTGTGTGATCTTAGCTAATCTCAGCGCTGGAGCTCGGTTCACATCTCTAATCCTTCCTTGCAACTCACCCAGCTATTTCGCACCTCTCATTAGTTCATTAAACCTGACGGGTGTCTATTGGAGAACCAAAGGGGTCCAGGTAGGCTCCTCTCTGACTCCTAGATTCTGCTGCGCTGGGTGCTTTATAAATCCCTGGGACGCCTGTTTGACAGCTGGATTTGACAGTCTCTGGCTGTGGCCACAAAGCTCTCATTAGGGTGAATAGATGGTACAGAGGGACAGGAGATGGATGGGCTGTCTTTGGCTGCATTGCGATAACCCCCGGTGCCTGCAGCCTTTGCCGCCACCTGCTAGTGTAGAAAGGAGCTGGGTGTGAAATGTAAGGCTGCTCCCGGGCTGTGTTGTCTATTGGATAGGACCCTGGCGTGGAAGGCAGAAGCGCTGGCTTTTATTCCTGTCTTTGCCATTTACTCAGGGTGCATAGCCACTTCCTCTAGCAGGGTGCTGAGCCCTAGATCTCTCTCTCCTGGCGTGACAGCCATGCATCCCGCTCCCCATTGTCTGTGAATGTGCACCTCGAATCACGGGCCGACCCTCGAGCTAGACAAAAGCAAGCTAGGCTCCAAAGCAGCAGGCTGGGCCGCTGCAGGGTGTGGATCAGTGGAGGAAAGCTGGGGCCCCCGTCAGACTTGGGCACTAATCAGTAGCACTTTGCCAGCCTCCTTAAATGATCCTCGGGAGGTCTGGGTAGAAAGATGGACAGGCAAGTGCTACCTCTGATAAAGCCTGAACTGAGTGGGCCGGCAACCAGCATCCGTCAGCTGCGACCAGTAATTACCTGGGAAGGCAGCACCCCTCTGGAGACAGTGCGGTTTGTGGCTTGAGCGGAGAGGCTCCAGATACCCATGCTGATAGCAGCCTGGCCCAGCTCAGCCTCGCGAGGGGATATAGGCAAACACCCGGCGCTGGAAGCATGGTGATAAATTGGAGCAGGCTGCGAAAAGAGCCACGAGAATGAGTGGCGGGTTGGACAACGGGCCTTATTAAAGTGATAGACTCACGGAGCTCCAGCTGTTTAGCTTATAAAAGAGCAGGTTTGCAGAGGTACCAGACGTGATAATAAAGGGCCCTTCAAGCTAGCAGACGGAGGTATTACACAATGGACTCCGAAGCTCCACAAATTCAGACTGCAGATAAGCCATACGTTTTTAACGGAGAGGCAGTTAATCACCGGCCTCACTTACCAAGGGCTATGGGGAGTTCTCTACCCCCGGCCATTAAACCAAGATTTAAAAGTTCTCAAAAAGTTCACACAGGAATGAACCCCAGGGAGCCCCTGGGTTATGCTGGAGAGCAGACGACGTTATCATAATAGTCCTTTCCGGCCTTTTAATCGACGAATCTCTCCCCTTCTTAGTCAGGGAAAAGGGGGAGGAAGGCTGACGAATGAAGAATGGGGCTGGGTCATGGGAGAGATGGAGGGAACCCTTCTTAAGAAACTCAACCAAGCCCAAAGGGAAACAGCCAGGGAAACGCCACAGGTGCCCGCAAGGGAATGAATAGCCAAGCTTGGGATCTAAGTGCAAAACGATGCCACCGTGAATAGACCCTCCCCCCGCCTCCGTGTTCTGGTGCTTTCTTGTCTCCTTTGGAACTGGCCATCGCTCCCCGTTATAGAGGCGAGGTGGGTGAGGTGATCTCTTTTATTGGCCCAGCTTCTGTTGGTGTCAGCTTTCGAGCTTACACGGAGCTCTTCTTCAGGACTGGGTAAGGCTCAGGGCTTGTCTACTCCCAAACCACTGCCATTCTCCCGTCACTCCACCTCCCTGCGAGGCGGTAGCTAGCCTGTCTACACCGGGGGCTAGGTCGGTTTAACTGTGTCGCTCGGTGGTGGATTTTTCACACCCCCTGAGCAATGTAGTTATACCAACCTCATTTCCGAGGGTAAACCAGGCCTAAGAATGTCACAGCTAAATCCAAGGGCAGAGCGCAGATGAGTTATCACACGTTGAAAGAGATCGTTCAAGGGGCAGTGGGCCGTTAACACCTCTGCACTCATGGGACAATAAAAGGGAGGTTAGCGGCTTACAGGTTGTTCTCATGAGCCATAAATCCAGCATCTTTATTAAGTCCATGATTTTTAGTGTCTAGCAAAGTTATGAATTTAAGCTCCCAGGTTCATCTTTTGAAGGTCTTGGGCAGGTTTCCTTTGAGGATGAGGGATCAGAGGTCAGATAGGGAGTGATTGTTTTGTGAAAAGTGTTTGCTCACAGGTGACAGGGTGTTTTTGGCTGTTATCATTTTCCTGTGTGAGTTCATTCGACAGCCTAGCAATTGTCTCATTTCACCGACATACCTGTTATTGGGGTACCTAGTGCACTGGGTGAGGTAGGCCACATATGCTAGGCATGTGTTGGACCCATGGACCTTGTGTTGTGGGGGGGTGTTGATCATTGCAGCAGCGGAAATATGTCTGCAGGTTTTGCATCTGTTGTTCTGGCAGGGTCTGGTGCTGCTTTGAGTTGGCGTGTCCTGGTCTGTGAGGAGCTTGCTTCTGAGGATGAGCTTGGTGAGTTTGAGGGGGTTGTTTGAAGGCCAGGAGAAGGGTTGGGAGAGATTGCTTTCAGGGTGTGGTCTCCAGGAAGTCTGGGTTGTGATGGTTTGACGATAGCTTGTATGGGTTCCAGTGCGCGGTGGTAGGTGATAACTTGGGGGGGTATGGTCGAAGGGGTGTCTTTTTCCATCCTGACACAGGTTCTCTTGGTCCGATGCTGAAGCCCAGCTGTCCCAGGGAGCTGGATTCGAGTTGATGATGACTGTTGCATATGGAGGAGAAAAGGCATCTCACGCAGGAAAGCCAAGAGGGGCACTTTAGAGGGGACACTGGGTGGCTCTTACAACAGGCACCTATCCGTCTGGTGTGTACGATCCGGACACAGTGACAGACAGACGTGTGCAGATGTCACAAATAAACCCCAGGTGCTTGGAAACAGCTCTTTTTCGATTCAGCTTCTCCGTCACTTACCTGTCAGGGGCGGAGTCCTGGGCTCCTCGTTTCTATTTCTGGGGAGGTAGCAGATAAAACTCTGCCCTCTCCTCCTGCCTGCCATTGAAGGGTTTCCCCAGCACTGATTCATTTAGTTTCCCATTCCCCCCTGGGAAATAGGATTGTATTATCCCTGCTTTACGGGCGAGGAGAAGTCAAATCACTCACCAAAGGTCTCACGTGGCCTGCTGAAGCCAATGAGAGCCTTTCCACTGACTTCAGTGGGCTTTGCATCATGCCTGCAATCTCAGGAAAAGAACCCAGGCATCCTGGCTCCCAAAGCCCCCTGCTCTGACACTAGCCCCTATGCCTGAATTCTGAACCTATCTATCGTCACACAACTCTGATGGGATTTCTAACATCAAACCAGCTCTGGCTTAATGCTCACCTTCCTGCTGCCCCGACCCTGTCACTGATATGTGCAGATAAGTTAAAGCAGCCTCAAGGCTGCTCTAACTCCCGCCTCCCACCAATAGCCCCAAGGAGCTGAAGCTGCAGCTGGGGATGGATGTGGCATAGACGCATCCCACCTTTCCCCTGCTACACCAGCAGTAGGGTTGGCGAGTAGCGTAAGAGCTTCTTGGTTGGCTCTAGGCCCCTGGAGGGTCCCTCTTGCGACAGGGTGAGGCTCCCCAGGCTGGGTCTGCCAGCTCTTCAGGCCCGATTCCACCAGCAGCGCGGCACAGAGCAGCTGTACCACAGGGGAGGATCTGGCCAGGAGGGTTTGCCGTGTGCCATGGAGAACAACAAAGCCAGGAGCGTTGAGAAAAACCAGCACCGAATGCCCTCAGATCCACAGACTCCTGAGAGGCCAGACTTGGGGAGAGAACATGGATGGGAACAGACTAACCTGGACCCCTGCCGACTGCTCCTGCAGCTAGCGGGGATTGCTCTTAGTGCGTGGTGGGAGAACAGAGCCCCTGACAGCAAGCATGCCCCCTCTACGCACACCCAAGGGAGCTAGCAACAGCGGTCAGATCAGCCGATGAACTGGCTGCTCTTTCCCCTCTTCCGCCTTTGCAAAAAGGAAGGTCATGGGCAGAACGAAGATGAGCTTCTGTTGTTCCCATCCCCGGCTTTTCAAGAAGCGGGTTGACAGCAAGCAGCAGGGCATGTTGTGGATCCTGGCTTTGGGGATTCCCAGGAGCTGAGATGGCAGCTAAGGTCCCAAAAGCATGACCTCTCTGCAGGCGGGACAAGAGGGGTTTGCGTTTAGCCTGCCCCGGTGGCTCCGGCCCATTTACAAGGCACCCGAATGTCACCAGAGCTGCTGGCTTAGCTCCACGTCAGAAAAACAGCTGCTTTTTCTCCGCATCAGCCATGTGCCATGGGGTGGCCAAGGGGCAGGGTCACAACAGCTGCCTTTGAGGATGTGAAAGGGGCCGGCACCGCAGAGCCATCGTCACCGGCACTAGCGATCCCGGAACTCAGCCTGAGACAGCCACTTTGGGAACGAGGCCCGGGGCCAAACAAAACAGAGCTTTGCTCTTACCTAGAGCGATGCCAATGGGAGCCAGTAAATGAAGCATGTGTGACTCCTGGAGGACTCACAGGGAGCGGATTGAGCAAAGAGTGAGGTTTTTTGGCCATCTCTTTTCTGATCCGAACACACTGTTGACAGCTGGGTTATTGTTTCTTGGATGTCGGACCCTCAGGGCACGATCTCTCAGTGTGTATTTAACGGCTTATTTCTCTCCAGTTACACAATTAATTAATATAATCTGCTCAGTAATCTCAGCGGGAAGCTTCTCAATTTGGCTCGCCCCAGCAGTGACGAGAAATCCCCTGTGGCTTTGACGGGCGTGGCCTGTAGGGCAAAGGATTCGAACTCACCATGTCCAGTGAGGTGCTGCTAGCTGACGGAGCCTGCGGAAGCAGCATCCGCATGGGCCTCTGTGCTAGGCTGCTCTGACTTGGCATCCTACGAAAACACCTCCGAGCACAGACTCCGGTGCTGCTTTGCACAGGAGCAATTGTCCGACTTCCTTTTCTTTGGCAAAGGTGTGGCCAAACCCATGCAACCCACTGGTTCAGTGCGTGTTAGGTGGCTGGTCCATATAAGAGGATAAAAGCCTACTACTGCTGCCAGCTAATGGAGTTACTCCTTTTGCTGAAGTAGTTGGAATCCAGGCTTGTGGAGTCCCAGGTTCAGGCCTCACTCAACACCCACAGCAGGGAAGGGAGATGTTAAGTTCAGGTGCCACAGAGACAGGCATGGGATAAGAACCTGCTTCCTCCCATCGCTAGCTCACGGCAGCCCAGGGATTGCAGGCCCAAACTCTGGCAATAGCCCAGCTTTTGTAAGGAGAACGGAGAAATCAGGTGCCGGGGGACAGTGCGTGAGTCTGGAGACCTGAGTCTGAATACTGCTTGGGTCGCCTGTGACGTGAGTTGGGGGATCTCCCCAGCTAGCCGCTGGTGAGTAATGCTTGCCTATGTCCTAGGCCCAATTCAGCACCGTTGGCCGTCTACACTCAGAAGAGGTCTCGTAATAATAAGAGGAGCTGCAGGTTGGGGCCTGGGCAGAGCTGTGTGGGGGGAGCCCAAGGATGGAATAGAGAGGGGCTGCAGGTTGGGATTGAGGGGCATCAGCAGAGCTGTGGGGTGGGGGAGCTCAAGGCTGGCACACCAGGGGGCTGCCGTGCCTTGGCGGAGCTGCGTGCACCGCACTTCAATCGCTTTCCCCCAGAAAGCACAGTCGGAACGCTGGCGTCCCGCTGATGGATGGGGCTGGAGCCCTCGGCGCTGTAACACGAGTATTAATAAATCACCGACTCTCGGCCTGTCCTTAATGAGAGTTTCTTTTTGAGGAGCTGTGTGGCGAGCGAGCAGGAGACCAGCTCGCAGGGAGCCCTGCCTCGCGACCCGGTTGGGGTGCTGTTTGCACTTGAGCAAAAAACTAAACCAAACCAGGGGTTTAGCCTGCAAGGCTCTGAAATCATTGTTGCTCTCCGGAAAACAATTCAGCCTCTCTCCTTGCAGTTGCCAGGGCTGCTCTGTGCTCCCCAGGGGCGAAGGGGAGGGCACTGCCTGGTCTCATTCCGTGTAGCTGGGACCCGAGTGTCTTTATCCACCGTATTCCTACCCTGGTTCTTGGCTCAGTGCCATGGGCCCATCTATACAGGCCAGACCAAGCCGTTGTGGGCAGGGCTCTGTCGCGTTAACCCAGCCTTCCCTGCCGTGCTGGCACAGGGTCAGATCCATGGAGATGCCGCACAGGAGGCACTGCCAAGGAAAGAGTGATATGGGGGGCTTTGTGCCACCTTTCTGCCTTCTGGATTGTAGGCTGGAGGATGAAAAAACAGCCAGCATGAGTCAGAGCAGGCCCCAAGTGATATAATTTATGGCAGCCTGTCTGTGCTCCCTGTAGGCCGTAATACAGCCCAGAATTCCATGTTTTATGGGCCTTCCCCTGACCCCAGCCAGCCATGCCCCCTATGCCGGGGCTTGGAGGGGAGCAGCCTAGGGCTGCTTGGGGTGATAAGACCCTGTCAGGGGAATCCTCCCTGGTCCCATGCAGTGTCTTTATGGCCCCTGGATGCTGCCAGAGCAGCATATGGCGTCTGAAGTAGGGCACAGGCTCTGTCCCAGGAGGGGAGATGAGCCATTTTGCAAGCTGAAATGTTGGGCCAAAAGCTAGGTACGGGCCCCTGAAGATGCTGCAGTGTTGATTGCCGCAGAGAAATATCCTGTATGGATGGATGTGGAGAGCTGGAGGGTGATAGGTGACCGCCTTCGTGTCTGGACTCACAGCGGGTGGTTGCCAGGATGAGCTGTGAGACGCGTCTGGCCTAGGACGATCAGGCCTTTGAACGCTGGCTGCACAAAGCCATCCTGGTGCAGCCCCTTTTGAGCCTGCAGGCCCCAAGCTACAGCTGTGGCGTGGTTCTCTCCTAGAGCACAATGCCATGCCAGAGTATAGCCAGCACCTGCACCGGCCAAAGCCCTGGGGACATGGTGAAGACGTGCTTAGGTCCCAGAATAGAACCGGGTTCAGGACAGCCATGTGGTAACTGGCCTCATAAAAGTGGCCCTACTGGGTCAGACCAAAGGTCCATCTAGCCCACTATCCTGTCTTCCAACAGTGGCCAATGCCAGGTGCCCCAGAGGCAATGAATAGAACAGGGAATCATCAAGTGGTCCGCCCCCTGTCACCCATTCCCAGCTTCTGGCAAACAGAGGCTAGGGACACCATCCCTGCCCATCCTGGCTAATAGCCATTGATGGACGTAGCCTCCTTGAGGCAAGTGTTGCTGTAATGCAGATGGAGCCCAGTGTAAATCTGTGGCACCAGGCTCCCATCAGCCGTGATATACCTGACCTCCGCTCACCCCACAAAGCCCTGTCCATCCAAGGAGCTCAGGGTTCTTTACGAACAGTGATGAAGCCTCATTCTGCGTTATAGCTGGGGACACCAGCTACCCCAGTGTCACACAGTGAGTCTGTAGGCAAGCTGGGATAGAACCCAGGAGTCCTGACTCACAACCTACTGTTTGAACGACTAGATCCTACTCCCTTCCTGGAGCTGGGAATAGAACCCAGGAGTCCTGGCTCCCAGTCTCCCCCACTCGCACCCACTAGATCCCACTCCCTCCCCAGAGCTCCCTTCCCAGGAGTCCTAACTCACAATCTCTTGCTCTACCCTCTAGAACCCACTCCCTCCAAATGGCTGTGTCTCCAGCTGTTTTGATCTATGTATTCCCTTTCCTTTCTCCAGCGTTGTTTGTATTTAGTTCTGACCTGCCCAGAGCCCTGACCTCTCCAGGTCCTGTTTGATATCAGCCCGCTGACCTCCTTGGTGTTTTCAGTGCTGCCCAGTTTAGTGCCTCTGCTAATGCAATTAAAGGGAGACTCAGGCCTTTTTTTCCAGCTCATTAATTAGCCAAAATGAACCTTGGACCCTGGTCTGCACTTTTCCCTCAGAACTCTTAGCTAGTTTTGATTAAAATAACCAGCCTGCACAGATGGAAAAGCAAATAGCCTTGGCATGCTGGTTTTGTTTTTATTTTTGGTTTTTAATGACAGCGCCGGCTTGCAAAATGGAGCCCAGCTGGCAGGAATATCAAACGCCCAATTGCAGAAGCTCTAACACTAAACCATCATCGGTGTGAACTGGGGGCGCTAAAGGAGACCTGTCAGGGGACAAAGCATTGGGGCGTGCATCCTCTTCTGTTTTTATATGGTGCACAATGAAGGCCTGAACCTCTCCTTGTAATCTTCTTGAGTTTTGCCTTTCCAATATCAAGTTTTGTCGTCCCTGGTTTGGTTGGAGGACTCATTGGAGGATCAGAGAGCTGGAGTGGGAACTTTCTCAGTTTGAACTGAAGGAGTGGGTGTGTGTGTTTTGTTGAATTTTTCACAAAGTACATTTTCCTCCCAGTTGTGCGTCAGGCATTTGAGTTATGTAGATACTAATAAACACACAAAACAACTCAAAGAATTTTAAACAATAGGACTAAAAATCCCATCCTTTCTCAATCAGTCAGTGCTCATTTCCATGGTACCTGTGATCCCCAAATCTTACTGCAAGTTTTCCATGAAGTCTTCCAGGAGAAGAAGGGGAGATAAGACCTGAATTTCTAATGTTAACAAGAAGCAGAAGAGACAGCTTGGGCCTCAATCCTGCAAACACTTTATTTAACTTTATGACCATGAGCAGTGCAACTGCAGTTCCCTGAAGTCATGTAGGACTATTCCTGCGTGCATTAGTAAGTCTGCAGGATTAGGATCCTAAATGAAAACCCAAACATTTTTAGGCCTTTTTTCCAGGAGGCTGAGCAGTGTCTCTCACTGCAGATCGGCCTGCTGGGGATAAAACCTGGCAGCAAATAGGCTAGCCCGACTCCAAGCACACCAGCTACATTATGTAACGATCATTCTCTGGAGCCTGCCTTTGACGGATTCAGCTAATCCGTGAGTCTTGAATGTCCCTCACCCCCCACCTGAATCCCAGGCTCTTCACTTGCTATCATTTTCCACATCAAGCTCTGCTCCCTTCCTGGAAGTTTAACATCCCCGCTTCCATGTTTAATTTTCCCCAGAACTGACGCAGGGTGCTTTGCAGACACCTGTACAATTTTAATATCCAGATCTGGCTTGTGAAATCCCGGGACAAACACTGAGACACCCTGTGCGTAGCTCGTGGATCGCCCCTGGGACACCTGCCTGGGATGGCCTCTCCAGAAAGCCACTGGCTTGGGCATTATTCCCTACATCAAAGTGAGTCATCAGGGGGTCCCAGAGGTTTCAGTACCTTTCGCATGGTTAGCCGGCACATACCAGAGCTGTCCTTCTCTCCCAATGACGGCTTAACCCTGGCCCTCGCTCCATTTATCACGGGGTTTAGGAGATATATAAAACAAGAAAGCCCAGGCCAAGTAATCTGGTATCTTTCAAATAACGAGCTATGGCAGGTGCCTGGGAACTCATCTGAGTGAAAGCTGCGAGGGATGCAGTGGAAATTTACATGTGATGGGAGAACCTGTATAGCAAGACTTAATGCTGCTGCCTGGAATGTCTGTTGCTTTCCATCTGAGGATCTCAAAGCACATTGTGAGCATTAATTAGAGCGCTTGAGTCTGAGCTGTGCCCTGCCTGCGGTCACTCACCTCTGCTGACTATAAGGACTGAAGGAAGTTTCTACTCCTGGATAGCCCTGCAGAGCCAAGACAGCTCTGGGAGAGGGAGCTGGCTTATATTCTGACTCGTGCATCATCAACAGAATTAACTCATGTCTGATCGCAGAGTCTTTTGTCAGCGGTGCTGATGCACCAGCCAGAAAGAGCCTGGCTTGACACTCAGAACCCAGGCTGAGTTTGCAGGTGCTCCAGGTCCTCCATCTTCTCACTTGTAAATGGTGTGCATTCAATCTGGATTCGGTGAGACAATGAACATGTCTCCCGCACAATGCCATCCCATGATCAAATTTCAGACCACACCTGAGGCCTGCTAACACGCCTACAAATAAGGAATTAGACTGATGGGGAACATGAGGCCTAGAGAGATTTGGACAGGGTTCCACAAGGAGTCGGTGGGAACTGGTAGCAGAACCCAGGAGTCCTGACTGCTGGGCCTCTGCGTTAGCCACAAGACCATCCCCTTAGAGACACAGTTTAGATACGTTTGAAATCTTCTTCCACATGTTAATCCAATTCTCTCTTAGCTTCTTGGGTCTGGATTCCCCAGTGAATGAAGGGAATGTAGCAAAGCTGCCTCATTAGTAGAGCTGGGTGAATAACGGATTTTTCAGTCCAAAAATCAATCAAAATCAAAACCATTCTGGACTGAACTGAAAATGAAATTTTTCAGCATGGCCAATTGAAAAGCTGAAAAAAAGAATCACGTCAAACAAAGAGTTTCCTTTCGATTGCGGCTGTTTTAAAACGGTTTTGATTTCAAAAGAAAGTAAAAGTAAGGGAAATGTTGAAATAAAACATTTCCTTTTTTTTTCAGATTATTTTTAGGGTTGTTGGGAGAGTTTTCAACCGAAACAATGGGGCAACACTGACACGCCTTTGGGAACCAATCCAGTGTGGCTGAATCTGCGTTTTTCACCAAAAACATTTCAGCCTGACCTTGCGGCTGGACCAGGCCTCTCTTCTTTTGCTTGCCCATTTCAATGACTTTCCACGGGAGGAATGACCATCTCATGGCTCACACGCTGGGCTGCCCGCCTGGAGTCTTGGGTTTAATTCCTGCTCCTGCCACAGATGCCCTGTGTGACCTTGGGCAAGTCACTTATGGCTGGATTATTAAGAGTTCTGCTCCAGAAAAAGCTAGCCCTCGATCTCGGGGTCTTGGCTCCCCAGTTTTTGGCTCTTGTCTTAGCCCCCTTCCTCCCACCCCTTGTCAGCCTCACCTGTTTAGAGTGTGCCGCACGGTGCCTGGCCGGCACCCAGCACAATGAGATCCCAATCTCAAGGCACTTCTGTAACAAATGGCTGGATGAAGCCTCTTTAGGGCTGAATCCCCAGCCTTGGGTCAGCCGGGTACCCAGCAGAAATCGTTACACCCCGGACCTCTGCCCATTGGGAGAGTCCTTGCCTAGCAGCCCTGCAGCTCCCAAGCATGTGCACGAACACAGAGGGCTTGTGGGCATGCCCAAGGCACAGGCATTGCTGGTGGGGGAACCTCTGACCCTTGCAGACTGTGATGGCTGGGGATGGGGACGGCATTTGGTTTTTCTTTGTACATTTCCCCCTCTATTTTGCTTGAACTCCAAGCTGCTAGTGGCTGAGTTAAGCAGGAAGCTTCTGTTTCCGCTGCAGACTTAGTAATGCCCCTTCTGCCCTCTCTGACTCAGCACTGCCCCCTGTGCGTCCCCCGGGGTCAGCACTGCCCCTCTGTGCCCCCCAGGGTCAGCACTGCTCCCTGTGCCCACCGTCCGGCTCAGCGCCCCTTTGAGACACAGCCCAATGTGGGACTGATGTTTTCACATTGCCAGATGGGTCAGAAGGCATCTGCAGGAACTGGCCAGTGGTGATGAATTCGGGGGACCCAAGGCGGGGGACGGCGACAAACTAACAACCTTCAACGCTTCTCAGCTGCTGGGTAATTCTCTGCACCCCAGAGAGGAGAGTAACAATCAAAGACAGAGGGGTGGTTAAGCTTTAAACAACCCTCTTGGCTAGGGATCATGAGCAGCTAGGTAGGGGCCAGGCTGCAGAGAAGGCCCCATCATTATTGTGTACTATTTATAAAGTGCCCACAGCATGGTCTGGAAGCGGGAGATGGGCGGGAGGCCAGTCAGCGAGTTCCTGGCCCAGGCCTGTGCCCAGATACCTGAGCAGAAGGCCCTACCTCGTGTGTGCCTTCGTCACAGGCACTAGCCCCGCTGATCCCCCTTGATGCAGCAAGGATTGGCTCTGGATTTGTGAGCTCGCGGACTCCCCTGAACTGGGCGAGGCTTGTGATCCTGGCTCTGCCCTACAGCTGGACGGAGACCCAGGGGTGTGAGGATGGGGGGGGAGGTGGAGGGGCTGTTTCTGGGACCCCGCTCCCTGGGAAATGATCTCCTCTCTCTGCGTTCAGAACGTGGAGCAAGACAAGCGGCGACTCACTCCCGTTTGGGGCCTAGCCTGGAGCCCTGACCCTAGCGTCTGCGTCAGGCGGCCCATGGGAAGCTCGGTGTCTCAGCTGCTCCTGGCCTTTTCCCTGCACTGGGGATGGCAGCGAGAGGAGAACCAGGTGCTTGGTGGAGGGTCAGATTGTGCTGCCTGCAGGGATTCAATCATTTCCAGCTAGGTATTTCTGTGGGCCCAGCCCCCCAGTGCCTGAGACGCTCCCCTCCCCCGGGAGCATTCTCGAGCCCAGAAGGGCTTGCAGGGCGGGATCGTGACCACCGAGCCGCCGTGTGATTTCGCCGGGGGTCGCTCAGTGAGTTAGCAGCAGGGCTGGGAATAGGACCCCCAGGAGTCCTGTCTCCTCGCAATTGGACGCTCTCCACCCACTGTCACGTCAGACGCAAACCTGTGCTAAGGGAGATCCCCTCCCCGGAGACCTGCCAGGGGGCTGGCAGTGGGCTCTGCCCAATGACTGGAGTCTGGGTCTATCTCCTGGAAGCCAGCCGAAGCAGAGACACTCCATGCCAGGAGACTGGCGCCCTGCAGATATGGGGTTACCATTGGATCCTGGGATGGGTAAAACAGTGGCCATGTTCCCTCTTGTGTCCAGAGCCTTGTCCCAGGGGGCTCAAAGCTCACCTGTCACTTGCCGTCCATTAGCAATATTTAACCTTCTTAGAAGAAAATTATAGGCCTCTCAGCCACCCTGCTGATGGCAGATTGCTGCAGGAGCCGGGGAGGGCAGGAGCAGCAGGACTCTTAAGAAAAATTGATCTTGACTTCCCAAAAATGTCTCTGAGTCACAGAGCCCCAGGGGAAGAGAAGCGGGACCATGTGCTTCAGAGCAGCAGGATTCTTTCTGGATAGTAAAAAGAACAGGAGGACTTGTGGCACCTTAGAGACTAACAAATTTATTTGAGCATAAGCTTTCGTGAGCTACAGCTCACTTCATTGGATGCATGCAGTAGAAAATACAGTGGGGAGATTTTATACCCACAGAGAACATGAAACAATGGGTGTTACCATACACACTGTAACGAGAGTGATCAATGGATAGTGTATTTGGCAAAAGTTTCCAGGAGGCGTCCTTAAGACGCTGATTTCAATGGAAGTTAGGAGCCTAAATGCCCCAGTGAGGAACCGGCCCTAAATGCTTCTTAAATACCGAGAAGACTGCGAGTTAGCCACAAGAGTCAGTGGCACCTTAGGCCCATTAGGATTTGCATTTTCGGCACCACCTTATTTCAAAGCAAGCCCTGCTAATCGTGAGGCGTCATCTTCGGCAGCCACCTGCAGTGTTCTTAGCTGCTGGGCCCTCACTGCCACCCCTTTGCCCTGATATCGGGGCCTTGCAGGGCTTTTTCCGTTGGGAGGAGAAATCGTTGATAGAGATCAGGTCTATTCTTGGGAGTAATCGTGTTTGTTTCCATAGAACGGACACCACGTCCTGTTTCCCTGAACACAGTAGAAGCAAACAGCCACGAGCTGTCCGGCAAGCTCTGTGCCTGGGAGCCCTGTCTGGCTGCTTCCCCTCAGGGTCACGCTCATAGTCACAGCTGCTTCTCCAGGCTTTTGGTCTGTAACCCGCACTGGCTGCAAAACCAGCGCAGGAGGTCCACCCTTTCCAGTGACATGCGCCGCATACCTAGTTGGGCGGCACCTCGGCAGGCAACACACAGGAACAAAATGGCGTCCTCCACGCCGCGCAAAGCACACCAATCTGAGAGCAAAATGGCGTCCGCCAGGCGGCGTGAGTGGCCTTGCACACACCGTACAGGTGTACCTTTCATATTGCTGGTACCCCCGAGGCCCCATCCCTGCTCCACCTCTTCCCTCGAGGCCTCTGTCCCCAAGGCCCTGCCTCCATTGCTTGCTCCTCTCCCCTCACCCCCCATCACTTGCTGGATTGTCTCCACCTAGTCCCTCCCCGCCAGCTGGGCATCCTCTGCTCTGGGGCTGGGAGGGGAGCTGCTGCAGCCTGACAAGGAGCCTGCCGGCAGGTAGGAGGCAGCCCCAGCTGAGCAGGGGCTGGCGCGGGTTAATGACCTGGCGTCTCCCCCCACCCTGCAGTAACTGGACTTTGGGTGTCCGGTCAGTACATCTGACCGGACACTGCCAGGTCCCCTTTTTGACCAGACTTCAACCCTAAATGGCACCTGGACAGAGGAGGCAAAAACGGGACTGTCCGGGTAAAACCCAGACGGGTGGCAACCCTCGGCCCCCAGGCCGCCAGTTGGACCTCACTGGGCCCTGAGCCAGGCTCAGCTCTAAGCAGCCGTGTGCCTGAAGCAGTAGTCCCTCCCTTGTGCTAGCAGTGGTAGTTTTCAATATAAAGGGGCTTGATTGCTCCTTCTGTTGAGCCTGAAACGCTTGGCCCAGCCATTAGCTTTAACAAGGCCTGTGATTGCCTTTGGATCAAAGACTCCCTGAATGGCAGCCATTAGCGCCTATCCGTACAACAATGCCCGGGCCTGGCAGAGGAGTGGATTCAATGTTCTTGGTCTTTACACCTCTGTCTCCGAGGACCTTCTAGTGACTAGTGATTTGGGCTGCCTGCTCAACCATGAGACTCCTTAAAGAGCCCTAAAGAAAAGGAGGACTTGTGACATGTTAGAGACTAACCAATTTATTTGAGCATAAGCTTTCGTGAGCTACAGCTCACTTCATCGGATGCATAAAGTGGAAAATGCAGTGAGGATGTTTTATACACACAAACCATGAAAAAATGGGTGTTTATCACTTCAAAAGGTTTTCTCTCCCCCCACCCCACTCTCCTGCTGGTAATAGCTTATCTAAAGTGATCACTCTCCTTACAATGTGTATGATAATCAAGGTGGGCCATTTCCAGCACAAATCCAGGGTTTAACAAGAACGTCTGAGGAACAGTGGGGGGGGGGGGGGGGGGGGTAGGAAAAAACAAGGGGAAATAGGTTAAAGAGCCTTGAGTCTTGGGGGGAGGAGGGGCTCAGCACTGTCTGAAAATCAGGCCCCTTTAAGATGTCTCAAGCTTGGCCCCCAAAATCTGAGGGACAGCAAAACACTGGTTACTTTTAAAAATCTTGGTGTGTGCTCCTAACCCCCAGTGCCGCGCCCCAGCATACACTGAATCAGGTGTGACTAGCAGGGTGAGGGTTCATATCTAGTGTGAAATCCAGGCTCCACTGAAGTCCACGGCAAAACAACCATGGATTGAGCCAGGATTTCACTCTTGCACTCTACTTTGTTCCCAGATCCATCTGGAATTGGATCTGTATGGGACATTGCAGGGAGGGCCGGCTGTGGTTGGAACGCACCACAGTTCCAGCTTCCAGTCCAGTTGGGGAATGGGTTGTGAAGACAGCTAATGACTTCATGCTTCCATCAAGCTAGGAGAAGCCATCCTGGGTGCCAGCTGGGCAGCGATGGTGCCTTAGAACCAAGAGAGAATGGAAAGAATCCAAAAGGGAAATGAGAACCTGCCCCCACCCAGGAAGGACTCCAATGATCTCGCTGCTCCAATGAATTAGTGCTTCTCTCTGCCAGCTTTGTGTCTCTGCAGGTGGTCGCCGAAAACACCAGAAAGGCAGGGGGCTTGGAGCAAGGAACAGACATGAGTCGCTTCAGAGCCGGGGTTCAGATCAGTTAGGGGATAGTGTGGCTGGGGGCAGCTGGGGTGATTTGCTAACGCTTGGGGCCACCTGGACCAGGCAGGAAAGTGTCACGCTGCAAGCAGCCATTAGCGGTGACGCAGATACACATGCAAAGCACGATGGGGCAGCTCAGGGGCAGTCTGGGGCAGCTGAAGAGCAGGCTAAAAGACTAAACATGCCCCTCCCCTGGGGTTTTTTGCAGTTGCATCTGGAAAGAGGCTGTTGCTTTTTGTATGGACACAGTTGGCAGGGAAGAGTCCCTCTCTCTGCTGGGGGCTCAGGAGGGCTGGTCTGGAAGGAGAGCGGCAGCTCTAAAGGACTAAGATTGATCAAGACAGGTCAATGGATGTAGTTGCTGTGGGAATCTTACTGAGATCCAGGAGCCAGGAAGGCGATGACACTGCAATCAGCTGTTAACACTGGTAGGGCTGGACTTTTTCTCACATAACTGGCACAAACACCAAGTGTCGGAGCACGGTCCCCTGTCCTTTCCCAGTCTGCCCAGAGAGGGGCCCAACACATCACAGCAAAATGGTACCAACCAGTACTAACCATCACCACACTCACACCCCCAACAACAACAGATACTAACCATCACAACCCCACGCACCCCACAACAACAACAACCGGTACTATCCACCACCACCACCAACTGGTACTAACCACCACCACCAACAACAACCGATACTAACCATCACCACACTTACATCCCCATCAACAACCGGTACTAACCATCACCACCCCACACTCCCAGCAACAACAACCGGTACTAACCAGCAACAACAACTGGTACTAACCACCAACAACTACAACAAAAACAACCGCTACTAACCACCACCCCACACTCCCAACAACAACAACAACCGGTACTAACCACCACCACCAACAAAAACAAGCACTACTAACCACCACCACCATCAACCATTACTAACGGCCATCAGCAACAACAACTGATTCTAACCACCATCAACAACCGGTACTAACCACCACCACCAACAACAACTGGTACTACCCTCCCCCACTCCCACCACCAACTGGAACTAACCACCACCACACCCATACCACCAACAACTGGTACTAACTGGCCCCTGTGTTGGGGGGCTCAGCAGAGGCCATTTAATGAGGGCATTATGGAGACTTGCCCCCCTCGAGTGGAGAGAGAAGTACAGGGTGAGTTTGAACTCCAGAGCTAGGAGCCTCCCGGGCTGGGCAGTTCAGCAACATGAAGAGGAAGTGAAAGGACAAGCATGGCTTGATTCTAAACTAAGGGACTCCCAGACGGACCCTTAAGATTATCCCAGGGTCCTACCCTGGCTGGCCCAGCACTGACCCCTGGTTCTGATCCACCGCCCACTAGCTTCACAGTCCCCCAAGGCTGCTGCAAAGAGCCAGCTTCTTGCAATGCACGGAAATCTGTGGCTGTGGTTAACATGCCTTCACGGCAGCTGGAGTCGATCGATAGCCATCCATCTCAGCTGAGCCGTGACTAATGCTGCTCAGCTCACAGCCGTGCTGGCTGCGGGGAGGGAGGGGGGTTGAACTGGTGAGAACAAACTGTGGGGCCCTCCCAAGAAGGTCTTGCTCATGAGATCCTGTGTGGAGGTGCATGGGTCCGACTTCAGGATTGGGGTCCAGGTGGGCACCTCCCTGTTATGTGATGGGTCTCCTTCCCCCACCTCTGGGACCTGCTGGCCAAAGGACCCCAAAGGTGCCCCTCACTCCTGATCTGCAGCTCCCCTGCTTTTCCACTCCTACCTTTCCCTGCCAGCTCCTCAGCCCACACCTCCTCTCTGCTCTAGCTCTGGGCTTCCCCTGGCCACAGACAGCCGAGAGAGAGCTCAGATTGCGTGGCCCTGCTTTCAAAACATCCAGCACCCAAGCATCTGCTGGGGATCAGACCGAGGCCACCCCATTCATCTCAGTTGTGTCCTCGGTGATTCGGGGCTGTCAAAACTGAGTCTCACTCCATAGCTATTTACACTCGCTTGAAGCCCTGGCCCTCAGTTCTGAATGCAGCTCGGCCCAGAGAACAAGAAATAACTGCTTTTAGAAATAACAGAAGCAGGGCTTGGCATTAGTTTGGGGGTTGGTTTGTTTTTTGTCAATCCGGAATGTTATTACAAAAGATCTCGGTGCCTTGGATGTGAAAGCACGGGGGTCTCACGGGGCCGGGATCCTGTCGCTGGGGAAGAGCAAGGGTTTATTCCAAAGGAACAACGCGAACACAGCGCAAAACCCACCAGAGCCTTCTTAAGGAGACAGTACGGTCCTGTGTGGGTGTCATCCCACAGGACGGCCATGCTGCGACTGAAGGAGAATTGCCCCAGTGCGGGGTCGGGGGAGGGCTGCCAGACACAGCCCCCACGCTCAGCCCGTGGTGGGAACGGCCGGATCACTCTGCAGTGCCGTGAACTGCCCACAGGCAGCCGTGGGCGAGTTCCCTGAAGTCAGAACAGCACCTAGGAATCTGGGCTGGGGGTGGCCTTCGTCTTGGATGGTACTGGAGGGCGGATGCCAAGGGCTGCACCTCCATAATAAAGCACGAAAGCAGCCGCAGTCTGCTCCCGCTGAGGCAAATTATCTGCTGCCCTCAGCCAGCGCTGATGTCAGCTGGGTAAAGTTTGGGTAGGGGCTGGTGGGGGACAGGAGAGCGGTGGATGTACGGGAGGGGAGGAGTCTCAGGGCAGGAAGGGGCGGAGCCAGGGGACCCATTGTTTTTCCTAAGTATTTTTTCTTTGCCCTGCCCAGTGGGGGAGCTGCTGAGAGTCGAGCTGGAGTCTGGCCACCACCCCTGCTAGGATGCCTGCTTATGGGGCGCACCCCATTGATGCGGGCAAGGCGGGGCAGCTCTGCCTCACAACCAGCTCCTCCTGCCAGCTACAAGGCGACCAAACCTCCCCACTGGGGCTCCGGATGAAGCGGAGGGAGTTCCATGCCCTTGTTGAGGTCCCACTTGGCATGTCTTAAAAGGCTCTGAGTATCACCGCGAGCCCTGTCATTGAATTCCTGGAAGCCGCCCATGTCACGAGCTAGCAGCCAGCATGACCCAGCAGGCTACCTGTGACAGAGGCAAAGAGCCATTGGGCCAAAGGCTTTGAGGAGTGATGAGGACACTGATGTGGGCGGCAGGAAACCTGGGTTCCATTCCCAGCTCAGCCACAGATTCCCTGACCAAGTCATTTAATTGCCCCACTGCCTCAGTTTCCCATCCAAGATGCATCAACAGAACTGGAGGGGGGTGCGCTGCGCTGCAATAGTGTAGGGAACTGTGGGTCTGGACTGAGTTGCTGGATTGCAAGGACTGGGGTGTTTTTTGGCACCGTATGGAGGCAGCTTTCCCAGTGTCTGCATTGTGCCTGTCTGGCCAGTGCAAATCGCTCTCATTCAGGAACGATACAGGTACATTCACTTGCAAGCTGAATGGCAAGGATTAAGCATCCCTTCCGCAGGCTTGGAGTCACCGTGGTGGGCTGGAGGCCGGACAAAGTCGGAAAGGATTTCCGACTTTGTCCGGCATCCAGCCCACCACGGTGACTCCCAGCCTGTTGAAGGGATTTTGAATTCTCTTTTTATAGCTTTCCCAGTCAGGGAGCTTCGTCATCAAATTTTCAGCAGCCTCCTTGTGTTTGACGGAAAGGACCTTTGCATTGCAGGCTGGCTGTCCAGAGAGGGATTAGCCTCCCAAGGCTCCTGCATCCAGCCAGCGTGCACAAATGCCAACAAACGGCCAAGGCCCGGCTTTCTGCCTCATGGCACCAACTCGGAATTAAGACACAAATGCCACTTAGCCGGGGCGGTCAGAGCGGCGCTGCTTGCAAACGTCTGTCTGAGCCCGGGCTCTTGAACCAGAAAAGTGACTCTTATGCCGGCTCGAATGAGAGGAGCCTGGGGTCTGATGGATGGTGTGAGCAGAAGGGATAGAATGCAGAGGCAGGAACAGAATTTGGGGGGATGTGGGGCTCAGGGAAGCAGTCACAGGGTCTGGGGGTGATGGGTGACAATATAGGAATTGGTTAAGCAGGATCCAGGGAGTAGGGTCTAGAAACAAGACAGAGCAATTAACTAAGCCTGTCTTTCTTTCTCTCTCTCTCTTTTTAGGGGAACCCTGATATCTTCCAGCTGTGCTCAAGAAAAATACTCTGGGTCCAGTTCTCTGTTACTCCGTCCTTGTGCCTGGGATGGGAATGAGGAGGGTGGGATTGTGGTGCTCCGGGGGCATCCCAGATCCTGCCCAGCCCTGGTTTAAGTTAGAGCAGCCCTGAGGCTGCTCTGACGTACGCTTTGCTTCCTATGGCCCCCAGGGATGCAGTGGACAGCTGTAGTACAATGCACTTCATCCATGCACCTTTCCCACCCCAGGGCTGGCTCTCCCTGTACCCCAGTGCAGGAGGGCTGGCACAGAGCCCTCAAGCTAGCTCTACCCCAGTTGGGCAAGGATCCTCAGGAGGCTGCATAGGCTCCTTTCAAGGCCCCTATATGCTGCCAGAGTACAGGCATGGGGCATGCGCGTAACTGAGACTCAGGCCTTCTGGCGTTGGTAGGGGCTGGGAAGGTTTGGAGAGTTGGGCGTGGGGGCGGGGCAGTGGGGTTAGCAGCTCAGAAATAAAACCCACAGTCCATTGATAGCTGTCGATCCATCGGCTACAGCAGCCGAGGTGCCTTCCTGCAGACTCCCGGCAGAGTCAATTAAGAGGCTTTTTTTTAAAATGAAGCAGCTTCACTTCATGCCCTGAATCAAATCATGAGAACAAATGTGGCCACACAAAGCTACCTCAAGTGATCAGCCGGGGGCGGGCTAGTTACCCACCCCAGCTGAGATGGTAAGAAATCCAGTGACAGCTTCTCTCGGGGGCCTGCAAGCCTGTGCTTCCGGATGCCGTGCCAAGTGACAATTAGAGTACATTGTAGTCACAGCCCTGTCCCTGGAGAGAAGGATTAGGACGCTTGGTAGCTGAGTGCGAACATGACCCTTGCTAATAGCTTGCAGTTATCATATTTGGTGTGAAGTGAATGTTGTCTGACAAGTGATTGCAGCATAGGGGAGTTTCTGGGCAGTGTCCAGGTGGAAGCAGCCCCATGGAAATTCAGCAAAGAGGGTGCTTAGCAGCCAAATTCACCGGCTGTGTGGTGGGATTTGCAGCTGGGGATTGGGAGTCAAGGGGAAACTGGGGGTGTCTAGGGGCAGATGCAGCAACACCGAGAGCTGCAAAGGGAAGGAGGAAACTCTTGAGAAGCTGGGCATGGATGAGCAGGGGTTCTCTCGCCTAGTCAGCAGAGCCAAATCAGGCAAAGCCCCTAACTCTGAGCAATAACCTGGTTTTGGAAGAGCTCAGAGGACATTTCCGTTCTAGTGCAGGGGAGGGGGACCTCAGTGGTCCTGTCTGGACATGAAAGGAAGTATTAGCTAGTGGTTAGAGCACTGGGCGAGGACCTGGACTCCTGGGTTCTCTTCTTGACTGTGTCGTTGCCTCACTGTCACCTCATCTTTCCGTGCCTCAGTTTCCCCATCTGTGAAACAGGCATTACACTTGCCTCCCTCCCAGGGTGGGTGCATGTGAGTCTCCATTACTGAGAGAGAACAAAGGGCTTGGAGATCCTCGAATGTGAGGTGCGCCGTGCTAGGCACTGTAACTCAGCCGGAGCCCACCCATGCCCGGACTGTAACTCAGTCCATGGTGTGTGCCTCGGTGCTTGGCAACCCAACCCGTCCTTCTGCGGGGAATAAATGGTCCCCTTTTGTTTAGAACGTGCACAGTCCGCCGTATTTTAGCTGAATTAATCACAGGGACAGGCATTCGTTCCCCGCTACTAGCAGCCTGAGTCATAAAGATGCCAAAGTGGCCACCCAATTATTGAATATATACAGGCAAGTGCTAGGCGAGCAGGCCCTGCCGTGACCCATTCCCTCAGCTCGGTGCAACATGGCATAAAGGTCTCTCTCCACTTGATGTAGTGTCATTATGTGGGCACAAAAGACAAATCTCTGGCCCAAAGATGTTACAGGGGAGGAATGAGCTGGCAGGCTCCATGAGATGGGCTTATAGGTCAGGCACTGGGTTAGGGGTTAGGTGCTCTAGGTGCAATTCCGGACTCTGCCACAGACACCCAGGGTAACCTTGGTCAAGTCACTTAGGATCCAATCCTGCAACTTTTTTTCCTACCAGCGGAGTGCTGGGCCCCTCCGGAAGTCAGTGGGGGCTGGGAGAGCAGCTGCAGGATCGGGGCCTAGTCCCCTAGTTGCTGGCCTCAGACTTTCCTGTGCCCTGGAGACTGAACCATCCCCCTTACGCTAAGGGCTGGTCTACGCTACAAAGCAAGAGCAATGTAGCTAAGCCCACCTATGCCCCAACGCAGACAGCGCTCGGTCGCCTCTCGGGGCGGCGGCTTTACTCCAGCGACACAAGACCCTGTCCCCTCACTGCAGTAAGTGTCTACACGAGCGGGGAGGGGTCCTGGGAAGCTGCACAGTTCTGGGAACACAGACACTATCGGACACCAGGCCCATTTCTGACTGCAGATGTCCCTCTCTGGATCCCGTGTTTGGACCCGGTGTTCTGCAGCCCCAGCCCTCTTCTTCCATTCTTTGTCACGTGTGTGGCTCCTCCCCCCACAGGAGGGGGCGGGGCCTTTCGTTACTCTGCGGGGCTCCGCCTACTGGCCCAGCGCTCAGCTGATGCCTTTCACCAGAGCTGATGGCCAGTGGGTCTGAGTGTGAGTGTGTGTGTGCATGAGGGGGGAGTGTCAGGCAGCAGGTCGCCCCATCGTAGGGCTGTAGCTCGCATTTCCCTGTGCAAAGCGGTCTGAGGAGGGGTTACCAGAGAAACCACTTCACACCCCAGCTGCCTTTAATTGTCACATCGACCAATGGGAGCCCAGACAGTACTCTGCAAGCCGAGTGTCCCCGGGACAGACTCGGATCCCAGTGGTCCATCGGTGGCCCCTCTCTCAGGGAGCCAAAGGAGAATCACACCAAGCTGGTCTCAGCTGAGAGTCTCCTTGCTCCAGTCAGGCTGCTAGGAGCCACGCTGAGCCAGTCTTCACTGGGACTGGCCTCCCTCTGGCTGACCTGAGCTGGTCCTGCCTGGGAACTGCTTCCTTCTCGCTGCGTCAGTAGACGTCACCTTGAATTGGTCTCCGCTGGGAGGCCCCGGAGAGAGGAAGGCTGGCCTGACAATCTGGCTCAACTGCCCCTATGCTCTGTTTCATCCCATTAGGTCTACTTACCCTTTGGATCCCCTGAGCCTTCCCTCTCCCCCCTGGGGGTTTACACCCTCCAGCTAGCCAGAGCTGTAATTCAGCTCCTCCATTCTTTCAATATGATTTTTTGCTCCTGACAGAAATGATCCTGTTTAGCCCTACCCTTCCTCAAGCTCCTTTCCCACCATGTGCTTCATAAAGCCTGGCAGTCGGGCCAGCAGGCCATAGAGGTTTTATAGCCAACAGCATTGAGCTTTTAATTGCCCAGTTGGATGAGTAAATCAGGGTTGTTTGTTTGCTGTACAATTAAAAATGAGCATTATGGGCCGGGTATAAATGTGCTCTGTTCTAACTTTCCACTACAATTCTCAGGTCCAGGAAGGGAGTTGATGGCTTGGGGGGGCTGGAAAACACTTTTCCTCCTAGCAAGCAATGTTCTTCCTTCTCTCTCGCAGGGTCCAAATGGCTCAATAACCTGCTTGTCTCTGGTTAATGGGACACAGCTGGGTAGTTTGTCACAGGCCTCAGGGATTGTTTTACAACATGGGTATTAACGGAGACGTTTTCTTTGTTTGATTGATTGATTTTTTTTTTTCCATTTCAGTGAGAGCAATTTTTTTTTGGTTCAGACCTTACCATCCCCCTGCGGCGTTTGCAACCCCCACTGCAAACCGGGGTTTCTGGGGGTGAAAACCAGGAAGTGAAACTGACCCGAAATGACTGTGGTTGTTTGCAGTGATGATGTAGCCCTGCTGGATATGAAAGAGACAAGGTAGGTGAGGCCATGTCTTTTATTGGACCCACTTCTTGAGGTCTGGGGAAGGAAAAAGAGTTCTGTGGAGCTTGAAAGCCAGTACTTTCCACCAATTGCATTGGTCCAATAGAAGATTATCTCACCTACCCTGTCTCTCTAGAAATGACTAATCTGGGTCCTTGACCTGCCCATGCTGAGTGAAATGAAGAAAGCCAGTGAACAGCATCAATGCTGGGAAAGTACATTCCATCTAAAAAGAAATTCTTTCAATCATAATAATATATAATAATATATGGTATTAGATGGAACCCGCAGATACGGCAGAGATAAGAAGATAGAGACGAGCCTAGTTAGATAATGAGCAACTGAAAGGCTGGTCTTATATGGGTCAGGCCCTGGACTGGGACTCAGGAGATCTGGCCTCAGTTCCTAGCTCTGCTACTGACTCGCCCTCTGACTTGGGCAAGTCACATAATCTCTCTTCGCCTCAATTCCACATCTGTGAAATGGGGAAAACAATTTTTCCCTTCTCCCTGCACAATCTCCCACTGTGTATCTTGTCTATTTAAATTATAAACTCTTCAGGGCACAGGCTGCCTCATGCTACATGTCTGTGCAGCACCCGGCACAATGGAGCCCTGATCTTTACTGGGGCTTTTTCGTGCTACTATAATACACATAAATACACACACACACTGTAGGACCCGTGCACCACAAAGACAGACTGGCTCTCACACCAATGTGCAGGCCCCAGGGCTGTCCTGGGGTTGTGTAATATTTTGAAGTGGTGCAGTTGTTTCAGAAAAGACTCTCAGTAATTAAAAAAAAAAAAGAAATCAGTTGACTGTAGCACTCGCCACCAACCCGAAAACACTGTCTGCTAATAAGATCAGCAGCGCTGTGAAGCCAGCGCCAAAGCGGCCAACTGGCTGGGCACATGCCAGCCACAACAAATAGCAAGAGGCTGCGATTCAGTTTGCAAGGAAGAGGCCAGCGCCCAGTAAATCTCCCTTCGCCTGCCCTGTCCAATTTGCAGGGGAGGCCAAGTTAACGTGGTCAACGGGTGCCCTGAGCGCCCATTCTCACCGACGCACCCAAAGCCACTTGGGTTTGCAGCGAGCTGCCGACCCATGACTTAACACCTGTGAACCATCTCACATAAGCATAGAAATGCAAGATGAAAACCACTATTCTGAAACGCATCCAGACGCGCCGGCTGTTAGCAGAGTAGTTAGCAAAACATGAGGACACGGCAGGTGGCGCGTTTCAAGGGTTTAGCATGCGCTGCAGGCGATCTGTGGCTTCATGATATACAGGTGCTGGGGCCCTGAGCCAACCTTGTATGCGTGACCTTGGAGACAGAGCTTGAAAGCCTCACCTTTCGCATCACTCGTTTCTACCCAGTGAACGGTGCTGACGTATTGCACCCAGCAGGAGGCAGTGCTGAGACCACCACCAGACTCTGGGGTCAGATCAGTCTGTATTCAGCAAAGTACATAAGCACCTGCTTAAAGTCCAAGTGGCTTCAGTGGGACTGAAGCCTGTTCTTAAAGTTAAGCATGTGCTTAAACGCTCTCCTGGATCAGAGATGGTATTGCTGTTATGACCTGGAAATGATCGCCTCAAAGCCCATAACCATGAGCAATACAAACAGACTGGGTGAAATTCTCCCAACAAAAGGCGAAGCTACTTGCAATTAGAATCTGTTGGTGTTTTGTGCCTTGAAAATGGGCGATTTGGCCTAAAACATGCTCCATTTTGCAGGCATCTTGCTATACGTGGAACACTTTCCCGGGAGAGATGAGCTTAAAGGGCCGTCGGAATCCAATACTGTCAGTTTGAATAATAAATATTGTATGTAGCAAAGTAACAGTGGAGAGTCCCCAGTACTGACCCCACACCCGTGTGAAATGCAGTGGTGGAATGAGGGTGAGACATCAGCAGGACGTGCCACGCAGCCAGCCCCGGAACCTCCCTCTTTGTCCATAGCACTCTCCCTGCATTCAGGGAGAAGCCAGGGTGGGCCCTCTGGCCCATGGTGCCATCCACTCTGGAGCCATCTCGGCCTGTGCAGTCACTCAAAGGGGGAGTTCCAGGAATGAGGCATCTCAGCCAAAGCCTGTCAGTAGCATCTGCGTTTATGATGGAGAGTATTTTTAAAGGCACAAAGGGCAGCAAAGTGCCCAACTCCCAGGGGAAGCACCTAACTCCTTCCTGTGCCTTTGAAAATCTCCCTCTGTGTTCCCTATGTGTATTGCAGTAGCATCCAAAGGCCCCAGTCAGGATCGGGGCCTCATTGTGCCAGGCGCTTCACAAACACGGAAGAAGGCTTGGTCCCTACCCCGAAGAGTTTAGATCTGATTTAAGACAAATGCAACAAGTGGCTGCAAGTCGACAGGAGTGAGGGAGAGTGAGGGAACTGACGATGTTGTTATTATGGTGGGAGGCACCAGGTGGCGCTGTTACACGTAGTTTTACAAGTTGTTTCTTTGGGGAGTGCGAGCAGGGTTCACTGTTCAGTCTTTGAAGAAATGCTGCAGCTTTGCAGAGCCAGTTACGGTGGGGGGAGCAGTGGCAAGCAGCGTGGGAGTTTGCTCTCTGCCTTACTCTCTCTGACTAGTCGACGCTTGAGGCACAGTCACTCTCTGGGACTGGGGCACTGGTGTTTTGGCTGAGGTTCCTGACAGAGGGTTTTGCCCGGGTGCTCTTTGTGACCACCTCTGTTCCAGGACTGCGGTCTAGAATGTAAACAAACAAGCTGCACTAAGAGTATCCCCAGTGCCACGGATTTCTCCTCCAATAGGAAGCTGACCTGCCAGGTCCCAGCATCAGCTCCCGCTCAGCAGAGGGACAACAGTAGGATCATGCAGCTGCATAGGTTAGTTACATGCACAACTTGATGGCTCAAGGCCTGGATTGCTACAGAGGAAGCTTGCTGTATTGCTGCCCGTGCCTGCTCTGTGGGTGCCTAGAAGGCTGTAGGCTCCAGAGCTGTTGATCTCGTACCTTTCCCCAGCATGGAGTGCACTAAAACAGCAGCCCACAGATACGCGGGAAGATTCTCTCTTATAGGAATTGCCAGAGTGGGTCAGATCCAAGGTGCAGACGCCCAGTGTCCTGTCTCTGACAATGGCCAGTGCCAGATGCTTCATAGTAGCAGATGTGGGGTAATCTGCCCCCAACATAGGTCTTAGCCTGAAATCTAACACAGCTTGGCTTAAGCCCTGAAGCACAAGGTTTCATATTCCTTCCAAAATGTAGTTATCGTTAGTATAACACGGGATATTTTTCATATCCATATAAAAGTCCAATCCCATTTTTGAATCCCAAGGAGTTTTTGGCCTAACTGACTTCATGTGGCGGGGAGTTCCACAGGCTAATTACACATTGGGTGAAAAAACATTTCCTTTTGTCAGTTTTGAATTTCCAACCTTTGTGTTTCATTGACTGGTACCTGTTTCCTGTGCTGGGAGCCAGGGAGAAAAGAAACTCCCGGTCTCTCTTCTCTACCCTGGTCATTATTTCACACACTTTTATCAAGTCCCCTTTTATCCGTCTCCTCTCTAAGGGAACAATCCCAATCTTATCAGTCTCTCTTCTTTCTCTCATCCGCACCAGCTTGACAGCAGTGTAATCACTCTGGCTGTGACAGAGTTACTTCTGCACCAGCGTGAGAGGGAATCGGGCCCAGGCAGTGTAACCAAAGGAAAAGGGGGTTGGAAATAAATTGTGTTTGCTGGGGGAGATTCTAAATACAGCGCTGCAGAGTTGTGTTCGGAACGACAGCCCTCTGGAGAGCTTTGCTATGTTAGGGAAGAATTGCAGCCTGCACCAACAGAGAGCAGGCTAGCAGAAATGATCATTGCTAGGAGCCTTAGGGGAAAAGCAGAAAAGTATGGACTTGTGCCAAAAGAGGAAGCTCATCCACTGTTAAATAGCAGTGAGCGGGGATGTTGATTACAGAAAAGTGGCTAAAGTGCAGTAATGTAATTCCAAAGGGGAGAGCAGAGTGTGTGATTCGGGGGGTAGCTTAACAACTGCTCTTTTATTGCTTTGACATTAGGCAGAAGGAAGGCATGTGTGAAATCAAGACTCTGGTAGTGCTGGCTAGAGGCGGGTCCAGTCCAGGTGGGTACAATGCATGCTGCTTCACCAGAACCCCAGCACACTTCCGTCCTGACACACAGCATCCCCTGCTATCCCAGCCCCAGGCTCCCCCCTACCTCGGCTCTGCCGATGCCACTCAATCCCAACCCACAGCCCCCTGCTATCCCAGCCCCGGGCTCCCCTCCACCCTGGCTCTACCGATGCCCCTCAATCCCCTGCTAACCCCCTCCTAACCCACCCTGGGCTGCCTCATCTCCACCTACCCCACAGCCCTCTGCTATCCCAACCCTGGGCTGCCCCATCTTCACCTACCCTATAGCCCCCTGCTATCCCAACCCTGGGTTCCCCCATCTCCACCTACCCTATAGCCCCCTGCTATCCCAACCCTGGGTTCCCCCATCTCCACCTACCCTATAGCCCCCTGCTATCCCAATCCTGGGTTCCCCCATCTCCACCTACCCTATAGCCCCCTGCTATCCCAACCCTTGACTCCTTCATCTCCAGGGAGATAAATTGTTCTCGTTAACCTCTGAGGATAGGACAAGAAGCAATGGGCTTAAATTGCAGCAAGGGTGATTTAGGTCGGACGTTAGGAAACACTTCCTAACTATCAGGGTGTTTAAGCCCTGGAATAAATTGCCTAGGGAGGTTGTGGAATCTCCATCATTGGGGATTTTTAAGAGCAGGTTAAACAAACCCCTGTCAGGGATGGTCTAGATAATACATAGTCCTGCCCTGAGTGCAGAGACTGGACTAGGTGACCTCTCGAGGTCCGTTCCAGTCCTACGATTCTATGATTCTGTGACTGACTGGCTCAGCCAGACCGCTGCAGGCTAATGGTACATGAGGCTGGGGATTGCAGCACGCCAAAGGAAGTGGGGCGTAAACTGAGAGAGCTTTACCAAAAGATGTTCACAAATTGAGCTCCCGGCGAGGGATCCCTGAGCATTGGAGCCGGCGTGACCTGACGTGGCCTGAGGGACAGAGCCAGACACCACAGGCCCGTTAGATTTGCCACGGCTGCGGGCAGAGTATCGGGAAGCGTTCGAAGGGATCCTGTGGGAAAGGAGCGTGCAGCGCTCAGACGAAGCTCTCTGAGTGCTACGAGGGGATGGCGGGCTGAGGGGCATGGAGTGGGGAGATGGAGGGCAGGAGGAACTCCGAGGGCAGGCATGGAGTCAGACGGGATCTCACACAGAAGCTGGCATCCCATTCACGCCTCCATGCAGCTGGGAGATGGCACCTCGGGGGAAGCGGGGGGGGAGTTTACGACTCTAGCCCAACCTCCCGGACACCCCAGGTCACCAACCACTCCCTTCCCGCCGCACCTGCAGCCTAACCGCAACAGCCGAAGTGTTGCCGCCCCCAGGAGACTCGCATTTCACCATGGGCAGAGATAGGAGGGGCCGAGGTGCGCCGGTGCCCAGGCCCCTGCACTAGCAGGGAAGGATGACGTGAGATAGACCCAGCTAATCCCGGCAAGTGTCCCGCACCTACACGCTGCTGAGACAGGCGGAAACCAAACCAAACCCCAGACTGATGGGAGCCCTTCCACTGATGTCATGGCCTACGTATGACGCACCCGTCCCCAGGGTGCGTGAGCACCACTCCTCCGGAGCCAGGCTGTGCTGCTGCCCGCGGTACGACATGCAGAGCAAAGGCGCGAGGGCGCGGGACTCAATGGGCAGAAGAGCTGCTCATCCAGCTCTCTCCACTCCCACGTAACGAGCCACAGATGGGTGGGGGTCCTCCCCCGCTCAGCACCGGGAAGGCAGTGCCCGTGTTCCCCCTGTGCCCGTGTTAGCCAGCACCTCTGCCCCCGCCCCCCACACGCACACACACAGGGCAGACCTGAGAGCCCATCGTTAGCAGCGAGGGCAGCAGGGCCGATAGCGTTTGATGCGGGGCACTCTGACAGCTCTTGGCATCCGCTCTTCACCCCTGCCTCCGTCCGGGTGCCGAGCGGAGGGGGACGCAGACATCTGCAGCTCGTTACCTGGAAGCAGGAAGAGCTACATTATCCACCCCGCTGCCCTTTCTTCCACGCACCCTTGCTCCTTTGACCTGCTCTTCATGCCGCTCCCTTGCTCAGCCGTGCCTGCCTGGAAGGAAGACGGCCCGGCCCCTGACATAACGATATAGGTAGCTCCGTGGTAGTCAATAGAGCGCTGCTGATTCACACCAGCTGGGACCACACCTGGAGGCTCAGATCCTGCCCCCACTGAACTTCAGGGAGGTATCCGTTGAATTCGCTGGCCACAGGATCAGACCCACGATAGCCACGCTATGGTTAGCAAACATGTCCCAGGCTGTGTCTTCTCTGCAGTAGTAACTGCGTATGTATTCAGCGGGGACCTGTGGCCGTGGGCCAACATGGTTTCTTGTTGCCAGTGTGGACAGAAAACCATGTCAGGCCGCAGCACTTGAGGCATGTCTCCGCCTGACTCGGGGAAGTCGGTTACGGCCTGTTTGCTCTCTGGCCTGATGGTATCAGGGTTGAGGTCTGTAGCGCTGACGGACCTTCACCGTGTTCCAAAGCCCTGAGCAGCCCAGCTATGGTCCCATCAACACAACCAATCAGAATGGGGTTGTCTCTGGATCCGAGCCAGCCACGCTGTGAGTGGGTCGCCTTTTTTGGTTGCAACTATAGTGTAGATGGGACCTCCTTATATTCCATCCCAGCGTAAAGGGGCCCTAACTGGGCAGAGGTTCAGACTCCATGTCCCGTCATTCCTTGGCCCCTTGCTGCAGTTGCCAGAGAAGCTGCTGGCTGACGCCAGTTATGGTTGAGTATTTTTTGTGCCGGGGTGGACGCCTTCTGTAGAGAACAGTGAGACCCAGCAAGCTTGTTCCACGCTTGTTCCACCGCACAACAGCTGTCAGGTGAGAACAACTGTCAATCACGGGCAACTTGGCCTGGACCCGGACCCGTGGCGGAGGGGACTCACGTGTGTGACATGACAAAAAGCAGTGCTAGGGTCTCTCTCCCAGGCTTTTCCCACATGGGGGGCTGGGGTCTCTAGTGACCATTGCATGGTGGGTGGGAGTATCTGATCTCCTTGTGCCCCTTTCCTAGCTGCACTGGGCCCAGGGAATCTCCAGAGCCTATCCTCCCCACAGCCCCCCAGGCTGCTTCTTTGCCCAGGAGTTGCTGGTGAATTCGCTTGAGGGATACGGACCTGGGGAAGAGAAGCTTCAGCTCCTTCTGCCTTTCCCGTCTGGGCTGTGGAGTGCGATCGTTCTGCCAGATGCTGATCTGATGCTTCTTGCTCAGCGTGCCAGTGGTTAGCTGCAATACCCATCCTCTGCACGCTGAGTCCTAGGAGCTGCACTCAGACCTCGGCGAGGGCCGGTGGTGCTGGCTGTGCCCAGCTCTGGAGTCAGGAAGGACTCAGATCCCTTCCCTGCTTATATCAGCTGTGTCCTGCTCAGCATAAACAATAGCATGAGTCTCCATCTCCTCGCCTTCCCTCCTCTCCACCCCCACCTTTCCTTTCTCCCGCTTGTGCGCCTGATCCAAAGCTCAGTGGAGCCAATGGCAGCTTTCGAGTGACTTCAGATCAGGCCCTAAGTCTAGGTCCCACCTCTCTCTAGACCGCCTGGAGTGTGCACAAGACGCTGCCCTGGGCGTGTGAGGGGCCCTGCTGGAGGGGGTCTCAGTCAAGCAGGGAGGAGTTTCTGGGGGTGGGGATCCTTAAGGGTGGAGGGGAGTCAGAGAGAAGGGCTGCACCGGTAACAGTATCAGAACCACATCCAAACATTTGTGTTGCTGTTCAACTCCGGAGAGTCCAACCTGCCAGTGCAAGAAGCAGCGGAAAGGGTGAGATTCTCCTTCACTCCCACATGTTGTCTCCTGCTCCTTGTTTCTAGCTAGTACTGCTGTAGTGCCCCTGTCAGGATCAGGGGCCCTGGGTGCTGGGTGCCGGGTGCTGCACAAAGATAGGAGTAGACACTGTCCCTGCCCCAAAGAGCTCATACTCTGATGGAGGGCTCCTTTCCTATCTTTTGTGACAATAATGGTATTTTATTTATATGACACTAGTATTTAAAGACGCCAGCTGAGATCTCCATTGTGCGAGGTGTTGCACAAACACACAGCAAGAGACACTCCCTGCCTTCAAGAGCTCACAGTTAAAGCATGATGGAAGGACCCCGGGACTGAACCCAGGTCTGCTGAGCCTAGGACAGCCAATAGTCCCACAGAGCCATTGGCAGGCCATCAGAGATGCAGCCAGGGAACATTATGGAGAGTAAGCACTGCAGGATGTCCCGCTCAAGAGACCCAGAGTGACGGCACTTTGTGGCCCTCTGATTGGCCAAGCACCCTATTTAAGCCCAGGGGTTGGACGTTGTCTGGGCAGCCACACAGACTTTGGCCTGTTGCAGTGTCAGACTTTTGGGCTCTGGCTTATAGAACCTGGCTCTTGCGATTCCTCCAACTCCTGCCTATTGACTCCTGTCCCTGGTGGGTAGACCTCAGCCCAGCTATGACCAGTTGGCCAGACCGCCTATGCCCTGGTCCCTGGCACATCTGCTGAATGCAGCGTCTTGCTGACATCTCCTGGCAGGTTCATTCCAACCCACGGGAGTTCCCATCACGTCTGCATTCCTCTTCTGTTCAGCGGCATGATTCTTCAGTGCAGGTCAGCTGGCCAAAGGCAAGAGGGACAAAAGCCCCACCATGTTAGGCCCATGGGACAACACAGGGTGTTGCAAGCTGCTGGGGATTGGAGACAGGCTGGTTACAGAGGTGACATGAGTGATGTGCACTGCGTGTGGCTAATTAGTGTGTATTATTTGCTGAGGGCACAACTCCCTGCCCCAAAGAGCCTGCAGTTGCAGAGGTGGGCACTGTCAGGGTGGGATTTGCTGGCAGATGGGGGGATATGGTTTGGGCTCTGACTGGTAGGCATTGGGCTGACCTGGGTGAAGATGAGACAGGACTAAGTTAGGTGCTCCCAAAATTGGAACTAGGGCCTCCCTGAAATACTTCCCACCACAGCTGGCGAGACACACGAAGTTCCCTGGATAAAATCTTCTCCCTCAAAGGAGGAGCCATAAACTAGGCGCACTCTGCCTCACATCCACCCTGAAAAACATCAATTCTGCACTGATCCCCCAAGAGACTCATCAGTTCCATACTGTCCTTCCCTCCACCCCATCAATTCCATACTGGGCGTGGGCGTCCTCAGAGGGGAATGGTCTCCCAGCCCTCCGCAGGGCTGCCACATGAGACCTCGCTCGGGGAAGCGCAGGAGGTGGAGTCAACCAGGGCAGAACAGAGCTGGGGGCAAGGCTGGGGGCTGGGGCTGGAGCGGGGCTGGGTGGCATTCCTGTCCTGCCCCCCGTGTGGGCTGGATGTGTGTGGGGGCGGGGACCAAGGCAGGTCTGGGGCCGGGAACAGAGCTGGGGCCAAGGCTGGGGGCAAAGCCGGGGCCAGGGCTGGAACTGGGCTGGGTGGCACTTCTGCCCCATCCCCTGCGTGGGCTGGCTCAGGCCCAGCCGCGCACCCTTAGAGGGGCGCACCCCACAGTTTGGGGACCTCTGATCTGGTGTAAAGTGCTGGCTCAACAGCTCTGGAAAGTGATGGCCTCTATCCACAGCACAAACCTGAATGGCAACTCTCCCAGCCCTCAACCAGGGTTAGGCTGGGAGAGCCGCAGCTCCCACTGCCAGCTGAGACGTTGCCTGTCAGGCTGGCCAAGGAGAGTTACAGCTCTCCAGGAAAAGGAGGGAAGTCGGACATGATCAAAAACAAGCAGTAAAAATTAAACCTCAAATAGGGGCAGTAAAGGATGTTCTGGTACCCTGGTGATGAGCGTGTGATAGAGAGAGATGGGCCTGTATGGGGCTGGGTGGCTGGCCAGGTGGATCTATATGGTGAAGGATATATAGGTCTATATGGGGATGGATGGATAGAGGGGCTATATGGGGCTGGATGGATAGATAGATGCAAGCCATTTTTAGTATGCTTTGCAGGTCACATATAAATAACATAGGCCCAGACTTCCGAAGCAGTCCTTTATGTGCCTATGTCCCATCCTACCACCTGAGGTCAGAGGCATCGGATCCGCTATCTATTGTGCAGCATAATCCCATAGGGATGGGAGGTAGGGCCTTCTACATTGTGGGTCCGTGAGCTCTAACCCTGCTGCATATGCCAGGACGCACCACCCAGGCAAGGCTGCTGATGTTTTGGTTTCTGTGCGAGATTTATATCCTCTGAGCAGGGGTTGTTTTATTTATTTGCACGTCGGGGGCTGTGCTTTGGCAGTTTTTCTCTTTCATTTTCCCCACCTGCTCTGCTGTTTGTTTATTTCTTGGCCCTCTGGCTATGTGGTAAGTTTTTAGTTATAGGTTCCCAGCGGCCCTTAGGCGCAGAGTGCCTGTGGCCGTACAAATGCATGGTGTTTATGATTGCTCCCGGGATGGGGCATTGTGTTTTTAGGACCCCAGCTGGTTGTTGATCAAATGCAGAACTTTGTAGCACTGGTCATCCCTCCGGTTTCAGAGCCTCCCACATTCTCGGGATGGGAGATGTACCAGGGGTAAGTGCCCGGCTGCTCAGATGCTCTCTTCTCCATGCGTGCACCTGCAGAGGGTATCACAGTTGAGATCTGCCGTGCAGCTCTGAGAGCACAATTTCCCCTTTCAGTGGCTGTGGGGTTCCCACTTTGAAAAAACGAAATGCAACCCGTTGTCGCCATCTAGTGGGAAAACCCGGCCACAGAAACACACATAGTTTGGGGGAGAGGATTTTTTTTCACATGTGGGTGGCATTAATTTGTACCCAATGCCAGCCCTTGTCAGTGTGTTGAGGTAGATACAGCGAGCTCTTAACTGGAGGTGGTTTTGTTCTACAGAACCATTTTATTTTAGTTCAGTTTTTGATCGTCCTGCCCTGGCCCCAACATCCCGACTGGAGATTGCTCAGTACTTGAACTAATGTCTGAGAATGGTGCTAGGGGGAGCTGTGCTTCCTGGAGGTGCCTATCTGTCAGATCGGATGTCAAACCAAAGTCCTGATCATTAACAGAAGTTATAGATTGCCTGACGCTTCAGAGGTGGAAGGAGGGACCAGTGGTTAGGATGCTGACGTGGGAGACCCACGTTCAATTTCCTTCTCTGCAACAGATTTCCTGTGTGATTAACCTCTCTGGGCCTCAGTTCTCCATCTGTAAAATGGGGATAACAACACCACCCAACCTCGCAGGGGTGGTGTGAAAATAAATACAATACAGATTGAGAGGTTAGATGCTCCAGTGATGGGGGGGGGGCAATCCAAATAAGTACCTAAAATAGATTTGCTCCAAGAATCAGACTGTCCCACTCCTCTAGCCAAGTTCCAACTTAAGTAATTGTCTTGCATCCCTAAAATTTCAGTTGCATGCAGTATTCTTCACTTCCCATCTTAAACTGTTGCAGAGTATGGGTCTGTATTTATATTGCAGTAGTGTCTAGGAGGCCCATTGTGCCAGGTGCTGTACAAACAACAAAAAGAAGAGCTTTATTATGTAAATAAATATAGCAGTGCAGTAATCCCTACCACTCTCTCTCTCTATATATAGAAAGAGAGATCTTGCTGGCAGATGGTGTAACAGACACAACTGTCATAGCCCAGTGTCCTGTCTTCCGACAGTGGCTGGTGCCAGATGCCTCAGAGGGAATTAACAGATCAGGGCAATTATTGAGTGATCCGCCCCCTGTTGCCCAGTCCTAGTTTCCGGCAGTCAGAGGCTTAGGGACATCCACAGCATGGGGTTGCATCCCTAACCATAATGGCTAATAGCCATTGATGCCCTATCCTCCATGAACTTATCTAATTCTTTTTTGAACCCAGTTATAGTTTTGGTCTTCACAGCATCCCCTGGCAGCGAGTTCCACAGGTTGACCATGTGTAGTATGAAGAAGTATTTCCTTTTGTTTGTTTTAAACCTGACCCCTGGTTCTTGTGTTATGTGAAGGAGTAAATAACACTTCCTCATTCACTTTCTACACACCAGTCACAATTTCATAGACCTCTATCATATCCCCCCTTAGTCGTCTCTTTTTCCAAGATGAACAATCCCAGTCTTATTACTCTCTCCTCATCTAGTCCTAACACATGGACCATATTGCATTAAATGGGTCTCTAGCTCTAGAGAAACAATGTAACATAACAGACTGACCACCGGATTGGAAGCCAGGAGTTCATGAGAGTAACTGCCACTGCCTCCGTCGGTGGCCTTTGGTAAGTCACTTTGCTGCTCTGTGCCTCAGTGTCTCCATCTGTAGGTGGGATTATGTGGACTGACATTTGTGAGGTTATTATTACTATACGCAGGTGGTCATTGCCACTACAGTAGGATTCCAAAGAACACTTTGCTACAGACCATGACACCTGCTGTGGGGAAATGTTTTGAAGAATGAACATTCGCCTGCCCCTGAAGTACATGAAACCCATGTCTGGCAGCCCTACGTGAGCTGAGGCAAGGAGAGAGAGAGACCGCATGCGTCAACCTGCCGGTGCCTTGGCCAGATTGTTTAGAAATGAATTTGGACATTACATGACTTCCGCCTTGAGCGCTGACTTCTGGGCAAACACCTCCTAACCGTCATAATGGTTGCTGGGCACCTCAGACAAGTCTGGGTCTGTTCTAAGCAGAATCCAGCATGATCCCATGCATGGGAAATTCCTGACTGGCCACCGTTCAGCTCTTTGGCTGACTCAGCAGCTTCCCTTCCCATGGGAGGGTTGCAGCGCTATGGAGGTAATTGAGCACCGTGGGTAGCAGTTTGGTGCAGAGCTAAGCCCCAGTGCGGGTAGGGTGACAGTACAATGGCTAGTGCAGTGCAGCAGCATGAAGCTAATTCGTTGTGCCAAGGGGTATAATGCAGTGCCACGGAGGTATTGCACCCTGGGGGGATAATGCAAGGAATGGAGGGCAGCGCTAGGGGTAATTCAGCACCATGCGGGCAGTGCAGTGCAGCTGGGGCGATGCGGCGTCGCAGAGCCTTGAGCAGTGAGGCAGTGCAACAGGGTTAATGCAGTGACACGGGGGGCCGTGGGGGGGGGGATCAGTGAAAACATTCTTCCTTCCCATTTGGGTACTGCGCTCCGTTCCAAAGCAGCACCGCAGCTCATTGCTGTGATTCACAGGCAGGCTGCGTGGAGACGGAAGGCAATTTGTTGGTACCTGAAAACAGTCTGCTGCCCTCTCCCATTCAGAACACTCCATGAATAACTGATCGAGTAAGAAATATACCAATCTGCTGCCAACGTCAAGCTCTGTCGGGCTGCCAAGCTGTCACTTTCATTCTTTGCTGCTGCCTCTGGGAGAGCCACATCGAAAGACGCAGGCTTGGCTACACTGTAACGGGTTGGATCACAGAAACCCCCTTGGGAACTGCCACCTGATGTGCTGAGACTACCTCTAAGCCCGTTTCCCCTGGCAGCTTGGGACGTCAGTGCCCTGCCTGGTTTGAGCCAGACACGCCAGCCTGCTGCAAACCCAGACCCAGGTCTGAACCATGTCCCCCAGAAGCTGCAGGCTTAACTGAAAACAGCTTAAGAAGTGCTTCTGTCTCCAGCACTCAAATACCCAACTCCCAATGACAGGTTTCAGAGTAACAGCCGTGTTAGTCTGTATTCGTAAAAAGAAAAGGAGTACTTGTGGCACCTTAGAGACTAACCAGTTTATTTGAGCATGAGCTTTCGTGAGCTACAGCTCACTTCATCGGATGCATAGCATATCGTGGAAACTGCAGAAGACATTATATACACACAGAGACCATGAAACAAAACTTCCTCCCACCTCACTCCCCCGCTGGCAACAGCTTATCTAAAGTGATCCTCAAGTAGAGGACACAACTCCCAATGGCGTCCAAACCCTAAATAAATCCGTTTTACCCTGTATAAAGCGTATACAGGGTAAACTCATAAATTGTTCACCCTCTATAACACTGACAGAGAGATGTGCACAGCTGTTGATCCCTGCAGGTATTAATACATACTCTGGATTAATTAATAAGTAAAAAGTGATTTTATTAAATACAAAAAGTAGGATTTAAGTGGTTCCAAGTAATAACAGACAGAACAAAGTAAATTACCAAGCAAAATAAAATAAAACATGCAAGTCTAAGCCTAACACAGCAGGAACCTAAATGTAGGTAAATCTCACCCTCAGAGATGTTCCAATAATCTTCTTTGACAGACTAGCCTCCTTCTAGTCTGGGTCCAGCAATCACTCACACCCCTGTAGTTACTGTCCTTTGTTCCAGTTTCTTTCAGGCATCTCCTTGGGGTGGAGAGGCTCCCTCTTGAGCCAGCTGAAGACAAAATGGAGGGGTTTCCCAGGGCCTCATATAGTCTCTCTCTTGTGGGTGGCAACCCCTCTCTCCCCCTGTATAGAATCACAGCTCAGCATGGAGTTTTGGAGTCACATGGGCAAGTCACATGTCCATGCATGACTCAGTTGTCTACAGGCCAAGCCAAAAGCTCAGATGTGGATTGGCATCTATCAAGGTCCATTGTTAACCAAGTACTTCCATTTACTTGAATAACCCCTTCATGCTATGCTGACCAAACTTGTGCCTGCAATGCCCCTCTGCCATGTACATTGGCCAAACCGCAGAGGTGAAAGTAAGCCGGTACACCCCAATACGGCGTACCGGCAAGAGCTGGTGCACCGTACTGGGGCAGCCCGGCTTCCCCAGGGGCAATTTAAAGGGCCTGGGGTTCCCAGCAGTGGCTGGAGCCCCAGGCCCTTTAAATTGCCTCCAGAGCCCCGCTGCTGGAGCCCTGGGGTAGCGGCTGCAGGGCTCCGGCAGCTATTTAAAGGGCTTGGGGCTCCCCTGCTTCTACCGCCTGGGCCCTTTAAATAGCCACTGGAGCCCCGCCGCTGCTACTCCAGGGCTCCGGCGGCTATTTAAAGGGCCAGGGCGGTAGAAGAGGGGAGCCCCGGGCCCCTTAAATAGCCCCCGGAGCCCTGGGTAGAGGGGGATCCAGGGGCTATTTAAAGGGCCGGGGCTCCAGCTGCCTCTGCTGACCCGGTCCTTTAAATAGCCCCCGGAGCCCCGGGCTGCTGCTGCTACCTCGGTGGGGGGGGGAGGGGTGAACTTACCTTACAGGGTGGGCTGGAGCTGGCTCTGACCCCCTCAACCCCCCCCCTTCTGCCCTAGGCCCCTCCCCTTCTGGGGGCCAGAGCTGGCCCCAGAGTACCGGTAACTCACTCGACTTACTTTCACTCCTGCCAAACCGGACAGCCTCTACGCAAAAAGAATAAATGTACACAAATCTGACTTCAGGAATCATAACATTCAAAAACTGGTAGGAGAACACTTCAACCTCTCTGGCCACTCACTAAAAGACTTAAGGGTGGCAATTCTGCAACAGAAAAGCTTCAAAAACAGACTCCAATGAGAAACTGCGGAGCTTGAATTAATATGCAAACTAGATCCCATTAACTTGGGTTTGAATAGAGATTGGGAGTGGCTGGGTCATTACACGTATTGAATCTATTTCCCCATGTTAAGTATCTCACATCTTCCTGTCAACTGTCTAAATGGGCCATCTTGATTATCACTACAAATCTTGATTATCACTTTTTTCTCCTGCTGATAATAGCTCATCTTAATTAATAAGCCTCTTACAGTTTGTATGGCAACTTCCACCTTCTCTGTATGTATATATATGTATCTTCTTACTGTATATTCCAGTCAATGCATCCGATGAAATGGGCTGTAGCCCATGAAAGCTCATGCTCTAATAAATTTGTTAGTCTCTAAGGTGCCACAAGTACTCCTGAGGTTTTTTTGCGGATACAGACTAACACGGCTGCTACTCTGAAACCTTTCTCCAGCAAACACTTTAAATAGAGGTATAGAGCCAATGCTCATAACTTCAGATATAAAAATGATACATGCATACAAATAGGATGAATACATTCAGTAGAACATGACCTTTGCAAAGCTATGTTACATGGCATATGTAGCATAAAACGTATTCCAGTTATGTCCTATTTACATTCATAAGCATATTTCTATAAAGCATTATGGGGTGCAACATCACATACACTTAAAGGGTTTGTCAGTGGAACCATATCAGTACAGCCATTCTAGCAAACCCTCATACTGGAGACCCAGTCTTTAGTGGTAAGAAAAGTCCTTTTGCCAGTGTAGTTTATCCCAGTCCCCTGAGTGAAATAAGTTGGCAAAGCGACATTTTTGTTGCTATCACTGCACTTATGCTAGAACTTTTATTAGTACAGTTGTGTCAACAAAAAAATCACACCCCTAACTGACAGCTATGCTGCCAACTCTTTTGAGAGCAGCCCAGCCCTCAGTGATGGCCACAGCACAGGTCGTAACTCCCACGAACGTAAAGGCAATTACAAAGTGTAGCACCATGAGCTTCCCTCTGATGCCATGCATTTTAATAACGAATGGCACCTGGGGACATCCAGGTCCCTTGCTCCAGCAATTGCAGCATGGTGAAGAGGAGCCATAGGGAACTTGAGAAATTCTGCTGGGTTTCCAACACCTGTAACAGCACCAGAGATGTTTCCTCTAAAGAAAGAAAAGGAGTTTCAGTGGCAAAAGCTGGGGAGGATTGAAATGATCCTCTGCAGAGCTGAGAACCTAGACACCAGTGAGCTACTCAGGAGCCAGAAATGAAACTGATTAGAAACCCAAAATGAAACCATGAATGAATGAAAAATGAATGATTTCATTGCTCTAATTGCGTGAAGTACAGAAAAGTAAACAAACAGCATGGACTGGGAAAAGTAAAAGAGTTATTACAGATGATTTATGTGTGAATGGTCTCTAGCATTGTCGCATACAGAGATAAGCACAGGATAAATATTGACAAGACAGGAAAGGGGGAAAATGACCGCACACTTTTGATCATATTTGCTGTCTGGACTTTTTAAGGTATACATTATTGGTAAAATGTGATTGAAGTTATCCTTAAGAGGGAGACAGGGGGCCAATTTTAGGAGCATAAATACAGCTTGGGAGCTGAGAGGTGAGCATAGAGACCAGCAGGAAGGTGTGCAAATGTATTACAAATAAAGAGTGCTCCTGGCACAACAATGGAAGGTTTTAAGATAGAGAGACACTAGGGTTGCCAACTCTGACTGAAGCTATTCCGGGAGATATTTTTTTTCCCCAACACGTCATAATGTCATTTTCTTAAAATATCCTATTAATTAAAATTTCCTGGATTGCTTTCAATAGTCACCGGGAGATGGATGCTGATACCGGGAAACTCCAGGCCAATCCTGGAGGGTCGGCAACCTTAAGAGACACAGAGAAAGGCCCAAACTCCTCATGGAAATCTACTGCGTTGTAGGATCTGGTTACATCTTGGTCGTGGCCAATACGGTTAAAACACTGTCCAGCCCTGCAGTGAGATGGGACCAAACTGTGTTGTCAGACGATGCTAAAATTTCCAACTTTGCAACCAGCTCCAGCAATGTGTTTTTTGTAGTGCAGATGGGCCTATGCGCAGAAGCACAAGCTATCCAAAGGAATTCCCTCTGTACCATGGAGCCAAACACCTGGCAGTGTTGCCATATGAAACCCAGTTTGCCCAAGGTTAAAGGGTGAAATCAGTGAGTATGGACCGGATAGTGAGCTAATTCAGACACATGAAACTGCTGTATGCAAATCCTGGTATGCCTTTCTCCACTTCTGCAGCTACCTAGCTCAACGATACTCAGACCTCAGGGGTTCAGAGCCAAAGGAGCAATCAACATTACCCAAAAGAGCCACAGTTCTGTGAATTTTTTCATTTACTATTTTAAGTGAATATAATGTATATATTATTCTCATAGCAAAATGACTGACCAAATATTATTACATTATCAACTACAATTGGTTACTAACATAGTAAAAGCATCCTGATTGGTTAATAACTTAGACTGGCTAATAATTAAATCACACAGAGCCGCACGAGACATATTAAAGAGCCATTTGTAGTTCGCGAGCCTCAGTGTGAATATCACTGATCTAGTTGATTGATAGTGATTAGTCGGTATAGACAAGGGCAAACGATATTCAGCATTGTGTCAGTTAGTTAGCTGTGGGCAGGGGCGGCAAGTTGTATGGGCCCATGGTGCCCAGGCTCCAGCAAATTCAGGGCCCCGGCGGCCTGGTTCCACTAATCTTCTGGGCTGGGTCTCTCCCCTGGCTCCGCATGCCGCCCCCGCACGCCTCCCCTGAGTGTCCCTGCCTCACCTGTGCCCTGGGCAGCAGGTGGCTGCCCCCTGCAGCTCCGTGCCGCACTCCCTGGCTGGCCGCTGCCAACTAAGGGAACGGTGCCGGCGGCAGGCTGACTGCTGCGCCTGCAGAGGGAGGAGGGGAAGAGGCCCAGCGGCATGGCACCCTCCACCCCCCCCGCCCTCTGGCAGGCAACTCCGAGGGGGCTTATCCTGTCGGGACCTCCAGAGTAGCAGCCTGGGGCTTGGGTGAGCGTTGTGCCAGGGGGAGAGGGAGGCCTCTCCCCTGGAGCTTGCTGCTGTTGGCGTGGAGAGGGCTGGGGGGAGTACTTCTCTCTGGCCCCAGCCCCAGGGCAGCCTGCCTGCTGCACCCCAAAGTTTGAACTCCTCATCCCTGGGCCAACCCCACCCCAGAGCCCACACCCCCAGCCACAGCCCTCACCCCCCAGACCCCAACCCTGAGCCCCCTCCTGCACCGTGAACCCCTCATCCCCAGCCCCACCCTACACCTCAACCCTCTGCCCTACCCTGAGCCTCCTCCCACACTCCAAACCCCTCGGCCCCACCCCATTAATTTTGTGTAATAATAATCAACAATGGATAAATTTTTAATAAAGTTACCCAGAGAAAAAGAACAAAAGGATAGTTCATCAAGTGACGGCCTGAAGTTATACAAAAGAAAGATGCGGCAAATCTAAAAAATCATCAGTCTTGGCTATCAAGATTAAAGTTGTTGGAGTCCAATAGCACATTAGACAGAGCTTTTTGCTTTTGTGGGTTATTGATCCAAGAGTGCTGGGTTGTTTCCATATTCAAAAGAGTATTAATAAAGTTGATATTCTTAGTTAAATAAGTTTTTCTTAGGATAGTGATATTGGGAAATAAAGGGAAACTGTTAACGCTTACTGTTTCCAGTCAATTTTTACATTATTTTAAAATATATACATATCAGCTTACAAGACAGGTGTGGGGGTGGGGGAGGACTTGGACCCATTCTTGTCGCCACCAAAAATTACACAAACCTGCCACCACTGGTTGTGGGTAAAGTCTACTGGCCTCTGAGTTTACCCACCACTTGCTAACATCATGCTGACCATGGCTTGTTCTTGCCTGCACTGATGAGTCAGACCCGGCCAGCATCCTGCCCCTTAACATAATAGTTAAAAAACGTGGTTAAATATAATCTAGTTTCCTAGTAAAGACAAACCTACGTTGAATTACAGTTTTGCCCTTTTCCCCGAGCCTGTAAGTCCCCAGAAAGAATAAAATAATAGTGTCAACCCATTCATCTTAAGCGAATGTTAACTATGATGACATTAACTTGATCTGCAAAGCTTTTCTGCGTTTGTCAGCTCATGCGACTCATGGTTCATGAAGATCAACTCCTGCTTTATTTTTTTTTTTTTTGGTCAAAAAACCTGTTTTCATGATTTTTAAATTAAAAATAGAGGCTCTGATGCCCCATCCTGGATAAACCCCAGTGAGAATGGTTTAAACTCCAGCCCCTTGCTGATTTAACTGACTAGCATGGTAAGCAAATGCAAAGAGCCTTCCCTTCTCTATCACACTCTCCACTTACAGGTTGGTTTGCTTAAAGTTGTTACATTGCAGCCTTCCAGTACAGAGTGGGAGGGGAATTAATGTCACAGACGCCGATTACAGTCAGTGACTAATATGTCCAAGGGGGTTGTGATGTCACTCTTTCACAGAAAATGAAGTTATAGGAGCTACTGATACAGCAGGTGTTTTAAGGGTGTCTACAGTTTGAGATGGGTATGACATTTTATAATGTAAGCTCTTTGAGGCAGGGATTGCCTCCTACTCTGTGTTTGAACAGTGCCTAATATAGTGGGGTTGGGACCTTGATTGGTCTCTAGACACTATCATAATAAACATGATTGATAATGGTAGAGTTGTCAGCTAAAATGTGCTGGATTCGTACAGGTCAGGATGTGACATTTTGGATGGTTTCAGAGTAACAGCCGTGTTAGTCTGTATTCGCAAAAAGAAAAGGAGTACTTGTGGCACCTTAGAGACTAACCAATTTATTTGAGCATGGATGGTTTGTACAAAATAGGGTCCAACAACAGCAAAGATCATTTACTGTATCTAATGGAATCTGTCATCTGCATGATATTTCCATGGCTCTTACATTTTGTGCCATCTAAACTCAGGGCTGTCTCACTTGCCATTGGAAGTGAGCAGAACCCACACTCTGGCCTGTGCTCCACAGGTATGTCTACACTGCAAGTGAAGGTGTGATTGTAGTAAGGGTAGACATAGATTGTAATGCAGACATGGTGGAACAGGCAGGCTTCACCATGGGCTACCTAACGAAGGTGCCAGGGTATGCATTCTGGTTGCTAACCCGTGCCACTCCAGCAACGCTACTGTTACCCGAGCTAGATTAAAACTAGCACAGGTATGCTTAGCTGTGCTGCAACCACACCTTCACTGTTGACCTACCCCACAGAAGAGCAAGTGGAAAGAGGCAGAAACAGAGTACAGAGGAGCAAGATGGGTAGAGATGGAAGGAAAAGAGATAATGATGATGAGAGACCGGAAAAGAGAAGTGAAAAGAGGGTATTCTTAAACCCTCACAAACCAAAAGAAAGGGAAAAAAACCTTATCCAAAGTAAAGATTTGACCCTGAAAAGGGATCCATGCCTGAGGCGCTAGGACGCCTGCGAGGGTCCTTGCTATTGACTTTATGTGTAAGGAACTCAGATACCATGGTGATGGGCAGCAGGATAAAAGAGATCGTAGATCAGGGAAGAAACCACCCTCTCCAGCCCAAGTCCCCCTGGCATAATTCCATCTATCCCACTCCTACCCCCAAGGCTGGGTGGTCCCATTGCCAGACCCCCAGGGCTAGGCTGATCACCGGCCCCAGGCTGGCCCCGGCTCCCGACCCCCAGCCAAGCCGTGGGGTAAGGTAACGACCCCGCTGATCCCCGCTCCCCCTGAGGTCCCAGGTGCACGTGGTTTTCCTGGAGCCACGTGCTGCGCTGCTCCTTCACCAGCCCCCCCCCCCACTCCGAACCCCACCGGAGCGCAGCCGCCTATTGGTTACATTGCCCCTTCTCCCCAGCGGGCACGACCTCTCGCTGTAACGCGCGCTCCGATTGGTCAGCGGCAGCCCCGCGCGGATTGGTGTGCATTCCACGCCCGCAGCCCGGCGATTGGGCGGCATTCGGGCGGGCGGGCGGAGCTAACGGCGCCGCGTGCAGGGGTTGGTCCGGCGGGGCGAAGGGGGGCGGGACAAAGCATAAGCTGGAGGTTGGGGGGAGGGGCGGCGCTCTCACTCTTTCGCTTCAGTCCAGGGCACGGTCGAGTCGCTGCTCGCGGCGCTGCCTGTCGCACACGGACCCAGCCGCCCCGCACCGCGCGCCGGCCCCGCGACGTCCCGCCGCCATCATGGTGAAGATCGCCAAGGTGAGGCCCGCGGAGGGGGGCGCCCAGGCCCCCAGCCCGGGGAGCGGCGGGCCCGAGGCGGAGCCTTCCAGGCCCCATCCGGGAGAGGGGCGAGCGGCGGCCAGGCCCCCGTCGGGTGGCGGTGCCGGGGGTCGGTTTCTCGTCCCCACCCCGGGCTCCCGGAGGGGAGCGGGTTTCTAATCCCGACCCCGAAGCCAGCCCGTTTCGCGCGGCCTCTCCCAGCCCCCGAGGCCGGTGGCCGGCTCCGCGACGGGCCGCAGGACTCGGGGCGGTTTCTAGGCCTCTTTCCGGCCGTTGTGTGTGTGTGTGTGTGGGGGGGGTTTCTAGGCTCCCCCTCGGGGCTCGCGACGGAAGCTAGAGGGTCGGGGCGCGCGCGCGCGCGCGCGAGGAGGGGGGGCGGGGCCGGAGGCTCGCGCTGCCGGATGGGAAGGCCTCAGGCTGCGTGCGCCGCGTGGGCGGCCACGTGGTCTCTGCGGAGCCGCAAGCGCGCGGCGCGGGCCTGCCTGGGTCCCACATGGTTCGGGGCCCTTTGTCGATCCCTCCCGGGGCGCGGGCGGGCAAGGGGAGCGCTGGGACTTCCCGCGGCCTGGCCGCGGCGCTGCCGGCTCCTCCAGCGCACGTGTGGGCTTGTCGAGCAGCGTGGCTGGGTGTGAGCTGGAGGGCGGAAGGGCTTTACAGGGGAGAGGGATGGGGGCCCCCTCCCGCCCCCCATCGCTCTGCTTTATGAAAGGTCTGCAGGTGAATTAACGTTACAAACGGAGCCGGTTCGGGAAGCGGAAAGTTTTTTCTCCTGTCGACGGAAGTTGGTCCCATAAAAGATCCCGCCTCGCTCCCCTTGTGTCTCGGGTTCCTGAGCAGGCATTTTGGCGGATCTGAAAAACGTGTTGGTCGCTGCGGATTTCTAACTTTGATAGGAACGTAGTGGCGGCATGCCGTTGTGATACTTCTGCGAGCACGCACAATATGGAAACAATTTTGCTAAAATGGCACTTGGCTTAAATGTTTTATGGCTTTGGTGTATTTTATATTCTTTTATCGACAGGTTTGTAAATTGGAAGATGGAGTGGGTGAACTTTAATGTATGTTCATATTTCACGTTTCTTCTTTAAGAATCCGAAGAATCAAGCCAAACAGAAAAAAGTGGCTCCTCCTCCCCCAAAGGAGGTAGAAGATAGCGAGGAGGAGGACTCCTCAGAGGAAGAGGACAGCAGTGAGGAAGAGGTGATCATTTTACATCTGGATTCTATTGTGCTCCATGTTACTTTGGGAATAAATTATTCATTGGGAAAACCCAACCCAAAAGCCTTCAGTGAATGAAATAGGGAAATAAATGATGAGAAAATACCATAAGTGATGAGACAATGAATTAGCATTAGCAAGTGGATATTTTGAGTGTAGCTAAATAACTTAAAGCTTTCAAATTTGGCTTTGTAAAGTTTTGAGTCTGGTGGGGAAAGGCTGGCTTCTTGAATACTATACTAATTGTATTCTCTTTTCTATTCCTCCCCCATAAAGATAGGGGAGAATACTGCCATAGTTCTGTCAAAAAGGGCACCTATTCATACTCTGCTCTTCCCAAGGGTTCTTAATGTTGGTTTCTTTTTATACTTGGTAACCCCACCACCTCCAGATGTTCTAGTTGTGGAGGCAGAGAGGGGCCAAAAACAAGCGTAGAGGTAACATAAGTTATGTAGCAGGGAGGCTTATATTGTATATGTAAATGAGGGACAGTCCTTTGGTTCCCCGTGAGCTGCCAACGTGGCTTTACAGTCTGGTCCTGAAGTCTTTCTAGGCACTCCAGCAGAGGGGCTAGTTGGATGAATGGTTGTGGTGGGTTTAATTTAATCTAATTTTGGAGTTGTGTACACTCATTTGACTTGTCTGTTTCTCTAAGGTTGTTCCTCAGAAGAAAGTGGTAACACCAAAAGCAGCAGTTACACCTGGCAAAAAGGCTGCCACTCCAGCCAAGAAGGTAGTTGCCACTCCAGCCAAGAAGGTAGTTGCCACTCCAGCCAAGAAGGTAGTTGCCACTCCAGCCAAAGGAGCTAAAAATGGAAAAAATGCGAAGAAAAAAGACATGGAAGAGGAGGAGGAGGAGGACGATGACGACAACAGCGAGGAGGATGAAGATGACTCTGGCAAGTCAAAATTCACTTTTCTGTTAAATGCTTTGCCATCGTTGAACAAAATTACCTCAACCTAAATAGCTCCTATTTGTCCATATCACAAACCAGTGTGCAGTTCAGCACAACGGGCGGTTCTTAGTCAAATGAGACACAGGGTTTGTGTAGCAAAGGTGGGGGGTAGAGAGGACCGTACTAAGTTAAAGTAGCAGAGCTGTTTGGAGGAAGTTTGCATGGGCTCCCTGTCGTGCATGGTTCAAGCCAATGATTAATTATTTATCACAGCTCTCTTTACCAGCATTTCGTAGAGTACATTTCTTGAGCAAACCTGAATTAACAGTATAAATCAGAGATGGGCAAAGTTTTTGGCCCAAGGGCCACATCTGGGTGGGGAAATTGTAAGCAGGGCCATGAATGTAGGACTGGGGGAGGGGGTTGGAGTGTGGGGTGTGAGGGGGGGTGCAGTGTGTAGAAGGGGGCCCAGGGCATGGGGGTTGGGGTGCGGGGCCCGGCACCACTTATCTCGAGTGGCAGCGGGGCTAAGGCAGGCTCCCTGCCTGCCCTGGCCCCGTGCCACTCCCCGAAGTGGCCAGCAATAGTTTGTGGGGTGGTACCACCCCCAAAGCTCCCATTGGCTGCAGTTTCCCATTCCCAGCCAATGAGAGCTGCATGGAATGGTGCCTTCAGGCAAGGGCAGTGCACGGAACACACACACACACACCCCCCCGCGGCTTCTGGGATTGAATCTTGCGGGCTGGATTGAAAGCCCTGATGGCCCGAATCCGGCCCTCGGGACGTAGTTTGTCCTCCCCTGGTGTAAATGCTGTTTATAGCATGCAGACTAGTGAGTGTTAAACCCTTGTTACAGATGAATCTGAGGAGGAAGTAGCAATGCCTGTAACACCTGCAGTCAAAAAGCCTGTACTGGCAAAACCTGTGGCAGTACCTGCAAAACAAGAATCTGACAATGACGACGACGATGAGGATGACGACGACGAGGAAGATGATGGTGTGTAGGCTACGCTGGTTATGGGAAGGCTTAGCTTATATAGTTTTGATCATTATAAAATGCACGCATTTTTAGTTGGCTTGAACCCACAGAGGCTGACATGGCATTAATAATGTACTTAGCTCTTTGTATTATTGAAACTGGTTTGCTAGCTTATTTCACATATAGCAGACCTGATTTTATAAGGCCACTGACGCCTACAAATAAAACTAAGGAGTGTATTGGAGTTTAACAATTTTTTCCTATTGCCGCTTTCTGTGGCGCTTGTTACTACTTACTGGACGCTACTAATGGTAGTAATATTAGGGTAGCACTTTAGGATATGTCTACACTCCAATAAAACGTCCGCAGCTAGCTTGCGTCAGCTGACTCAGGCCAGCCACAGGTGTTTCATTGCAGTGTAGACATAGGCTAAGAGACCTCAGTCAGGTCCAGGATCCAGTTGTGTTAAGCACTGTAAAACAAACTGAGTCCCTGCCCCAAAGAGCTTGCAAACTGAAATGGACAAGACGAAAGAGTGAGAAGCATGGCCTGTTTTACCAGAGGGGAAATGAGGGTGGAGATTCCTTCCTCAGTTGCACAGGAATTGAACCACTGAAATTGAATTGAACCCATGAAAGATAGTTTGCTTTGATGTTTCAGACTCTGAAGTTGAGGCAATGGACATAACCCCAGCAAAAGGAAAGAAAGCTGCTCCAGTGAAAGCTGTTCCAATGAAAGCAAAGGCAGACTCTGAGGACGACGACGAAGATGAGGATGATGAGGACGACGACGATGAGGATGAGGACGACGACGAAGATGAGGATGACGAAGATGAGGAAGGTGAGCTGAATGTTCTATGCTTGTGTAAATCCCTGCTGCGTAGTAATACACAGAACTCATCTTCAGCAGCAGTAGGCAAGAAGTATGTCCAACCCTGTCTCCAAAGCTGGAACTGATGAACACTCTCTGAAATGATGTGATGAAAATCACAATGAAAGTTTCTCAAGATAGTCAAGTACTGATCCAGTGTGACGGAGGGTGGGGGTGTCACTGGATGCCTTACATATTATTCTAAGATCCTTCTAATGTATCTTCCCATACCACAGAGTCTGTGAAGGAAATGCCCGGAAAACGAAAGAAGGAAATGCCCAAGCAAAAAAGTGTCCCAGAAGCCAAGAAAAAGAAAACTGAAGGTATGTTAGTATGATGCATCCTGAAATGTGTTCTAAGTGCAGCTGAAGTCAAGGCTCCCCTTACTGCAGTGCTCCAGAGAAAATGTTCAACATTTCTTCATTTAATGAGGGAAGGTACTAGCTGGGGAACTTGTACTAAGGGGTTTGAATCTTTGGCTTTTATATGGTGCTGCCAGCACAAATGATGAATACTAGGGACTTAATACTGAAGTCTGATGTGACTTTGATATAAACTGATGTGCCGTAGTCCTTTAGAGTAAGATGTCTCCAATTTGATCATCCTTTAATTTGCCTAATTAAACTTCACTTATTCTTAAAGAAACTGCTTCAGCTTTCTCCCTGTTTATGGGAAACTTGAACGCCAGCAAGGACTATGAGGAACTGAAGACTGCCATCAAGGAGTTCTTTGGCAAAAAAGACCTTCCAGTTCTGGAAGTCAGAATTGGTGGTTCCAAGTAAGCTCTTAACTATAATTCTGCTGCCGCTCTCTTCATACCAAGCTGTAAACTACTGGCACAGTTAGGAGGCGTAACTGGGACAAACAAAATGTTTAAGTGATCACTGAATAGTATGTGGAACTGTTAAACCAAGTTCAGCCGTATGCTATTATGAACAAGGTGGAGCATTTCCTCTCGGGACCGGTAGATGCTTCAAGCAGCATGCCCGTACTAAAGAGGAAGGCTGCAGTCTTCATTTTATGCAATTTATGTATAGCCCTTGTTTGGGTAGCTGAGTCTAAGCTATTATACTTTCTAAAGAGCTATTTTTTGAGTGTCTTGGCAATTTGGTTTCATTTTTCTGAAAATATTTAGTACTGAACAACTAATTCTTACTAGTTCTGTGACTTGGGTAAGTGTGTCCATTTGGCAGATGTTCAAAGAGGTTAGGTGACTTTTCTGGGGAGGCACAGGAAATCTGTCCTGTCCTGATTTGAATCAGGACTGTTTTAAAGACCTACACCAGCCCACCTTGTAACTGGGATGTAAATGGTTTTGATGCATTTGGATCTCTAAATTTGAGTTCCAGTCTGAAAACTTGCTGTCTTAGTAAAGCAATCAACATGATAGGTTCCTTGTTGAGGAGCACAGCTCTTCTGACTATGTTAGTTGTGTAATGTTTGTTTTGATGGCTTCCACTGTAAAGCTGCTTCAATCATTTAACTCTTTTTGAAGGCAGCTCTTAGGGTAGGTGTACACTGCACTCTAAGGCTTTGTCTACACTGGACTTTCATTGGCAACATTTTTTTGTCGTTCAGTGGTGTGGAAACACTCCCCCCACCCCCCCAATATCAAAAGTTTTGCCGACCAAAAGTACTGGTGTGAACAGCTACCGCCGCTCGTTGGAGGTGAGAGGAGGGGTTTTTTGGCGTCGGGAGAGCTCTCTCCTGCCGACAAAAAGCGGCTACCTTGCATGCCTTTTAGCGGCACAGCTGTGTCACTAAAAGGTGCGTAGCGTAGACATAACCTAAGTCCGGTCCTGATTCAGCTTTGAGCACAAGTCCCCTTTCCATCCACACACACACATCAGTCTGACTTGTATCAGCAAGCAAGCAGGACTTTGATCCTAGGGGGGCCGCCACTGTGATTCTGGTCCAAGCCCTTGTCATTTTGCAATGTGGATGCAGCTCAAGCTGCAGGCCCAAGTCAGGAGGTCTGTGCAGTGCAGGGTGGGTGCTTTAGCATGGCTGTGACACCCGAGTCCAGCAGTTGTAAGCTCAGGGTTACAGTGCAGTGTGGATGCTCAAGCGTGGGTTTGGAAACACCAAGTCCATACGCCTGGGTTGCACAGACTATGGTTTACAATGCAGTGTAGACATAGCCTTATTGACTATGCTTCCACAATGTGTTCTGACACTAACTCCAAAGTTCTGTGTAGATATTAAAGTCTTTCTTCTTTCAGGCGGTTTGGATATGTAGATTTCTCATCAGCTGAGGATCTGGATAAATCCCTTGAATTTAATGGGAAGAAATTCATGGGTTTGGAAATCAAACTGGAGAAAGCAAGGAGTAAAGAAATCATTAAAGAAACAAAGAAAGGTATGAAAACTAACTTCGTTCTTTATCTACTAGATTTCTGGGTAACACATCTTGTCATGTTGAGCAAGCCAGTGACTAAGTGTCTTCTACTGGCCTGTTCGGTTTGGTGATTGTGGGTAGTACCTGCAGAAATGGTTAATGGTTTTAAAACCATAATTTTGTTGTATCTTCATACTGTTCAAGAAAGAAATTGCACCTCTGATATAAGCACTTAGTAGTTAATCAGAAATCATTAAACTTACCTAACATAAAAAGTTTTGGTTGTATTAGTTTACCACTTCCTTATCAAAGCCTTGTTATATGGGTTGAGATTTTCAAAGAAGTATGTCTCGGATATGGAGATGGAATTCAAGATGATCTGGATTGTGTTTGGGGGAATGTTCATATTACCAGCAAACCAGTATGTGGTAAAGATATTTCTGCTTTTGGATGTAGAGCCCTTAATGTGTAAAATTACAATTGTTCCTGGCACAAATACAAAATATCAACTTTACTTGTATTTTGGTGACATAATTGAATTACTTTTGGCTTTCCTGGTGCTGGCATTTTGTTCACTGTGGTACAGTGTACCAAAGAATCTTAATTTTTTATTTTTTGTCTTTTTGTAGAAAGAGATGCCAGAACACTTTTTGTTAAGAATCTGCCTTACCGTATAACACAGGATGAATTGAGAGAAGTATTTGAAGATGCGCTAGAAATCAGGCTAGTGGCTGGCAAGGATGGGAGCAGTAAAGGGTATGTACTTGTGATAGTTTAATTTTTCCCAGGCGTGCGTTGCCTGTTTAACATAGACTGATGTCTTTTTGCTGTCTTCAACGGCTACTTAGAATATTGAAATTAAGTACTTGTCCTAAAAGCATTATTTGGGTTTTAGCTTTTTGTGCATGTTCAACATTCCCCAAAGAAACAGCTTGTTCATCTGCTTTCTTCACCATTCTAGGATTGCCTATGTAGAGTTTAAAACAGAAGCTGAGGCAGACAAGGCACTAGAGGAGAAGCAGGGCACTGAAATCGAGGGTCGTTCCATCATCTTAGATTACACAGGAGAGAAGAGCCATCTAGAGACACAAAAAGGTATTTATGCAGCACTATTATGTGCTAAAGGTACATGATAGGCTGTGCTGCTATCGCAAGCAAATTATAGCAGTTCACAGGAATCCTTTGGGTAACACGGAGGGAATCTTGTGTATTTCTTCTCCCTCTTTTCTTTCTACTTTCAATCCCATGCACTTCATGCCATTTTATATAGTTCTAATTTGCATATTAGTGGGTAAGAGGTCCATCAGTTCAGACTTGAGTCAGCCTGCCCCTATCAGGCTTGACCTTGTGAAACAAGTACCTTCATTCTCTAGACCTTGACCTAAAGAGAGAGTGTTGTACATTGGTGAAATTCTTGGATTTGGGGATTTGTTTTGAAGGCCGTCAATCCAGCACCTTGCACAAAGGAGCACTTAAACCATTGTTAAACTCCAGAAGGATTTAAGTTGTACAGAGATTCTCCAGTTCTGAACAATCTAGGTAGTCCAGATACCAATTACCCTGACATACAAAACCTTCATACACTTAATTGGCATCTAGTGTAATTAGCTTGTGCTTGGGAGTCGTCCTTGTGCATGGTCCCTGAGGCAGATACCATAGTGGAGCAAAGAATACCCCATTCCCTCTCGCTCCTAAAAGCACTGTTGGTTTAGTTCGGAAAAGTCTGCCTGTAAATGTGCAGTTCTAAGTTCTCTTTCTCTTTTCCTGATAGGTGGAGAGTCAAAGACCCTAATTGTGAACAACCTCTCATACAATGCAACAGAAGAATCTCTTCAAGAATTGTTTGAAAAAGCCTCTGCTATCAGGATGCCACAAAATAACCAGGGCAAGCCTAAAGGGTATGTAAGAGTGGACCGCCCCCCCCCTCCAAAAAAAAAACCTAACAAAACCTAAGTGATCCAGCCCCGTAGTAAAGATTTGAATATTGGCAGCGTGACTGGTTCCATGCTATTTAGGATCCATATGGGAACAAGTCTCCAGTCTGATCAGAATTTTTCTCTCCACCTAGATATGCGTTTATCGAATTTTCCACATTTGAAGATGCTAAGGAAGCTTTGAATTCCTGTAACAACACAGAAATTGAAGGCAGAACAATCAGACTGGAATTCAGCACACCAGCCGGACAGAAAGGTGGTGGTAACTCCAGAGGAGGATTTAGTCGTAAGTGACCTGTGCTTTATCCTGACCTACAGAGGTTTTGAGACTTTGATGCAGCTATAATTCATGCACACTTAATTCTGTTCCCCAAAAATCATTTGATGTGGACAAATGGTATAAAAAGACCTGCTTCTCAGATGCTAGGAACAGCAGCAAGAGTTAAGTTTAAGAGGTGGATATGATGACTGAGATACTGATGAAATAATCTGAAAATTCCTCTGGATAGTCCGGTACTGATCAAGCTGTGTTAATTGTAGTTATGATTATACCTTCATGACTAAACTTGTTTTTTGTATGCATTTCTGTTGTAAATGCTTCAAGTCTAACAGGACAGTTTTTGTTTTTGTTTTTCCCCCAGGTCAGAAACAAGGGCGGGGGAATTTCTTGGCATAAGCTGCTAATTTTTTTTCCCCTCTTTTAAAATCTCAGAAGAAAAACATCTTAGCTGTTTCTGTGTCAGTCACTTAAATGTTTTTGGCCTTTCTATTTTTGCAGTTGTGGCCCAGAAAAGCAACCTTATAATGTTGATGTAGATAATGGTTTTTATCTGACATCTCAATTAGTCGACAGTGTTCAATTAGCTAACTTCTCTTTTTTTCTAATGTAAAAGGGCTTGATATATGGTGGCTGGGAACCTGGCTCACATATCTGTCTTAAGGCAGAAACTTTACAAAAGTGGTTGATCTGAAAATGGATTCTCTTTGTTTAGAACAAACCAAAACGCTGTTTGTCAAAGGCCTTTCTGAGGACACCACAGAGGAGACATTGAGGGATTCGTTTGAGGGCTCTGTCAATGCCAGAATAGTCATGGACCGAGATACTGGCTCATCCAAAGGGTATGTTAAATTCTAATCTGGAGATGGTATAAATCACTTCCTATTGGAAGAGGTCTAGATTAATCGATTGAAATCCTAACTGACCTTGGATTGGTATTAATAACGTTGTCAACTAGTTGCTAAGAGGAAACAGGCTTGCAATCTTGAATATCCTGTGAACAGTAAAGGTGTAACATCCTCCCTTCTCAATGAGCTCCTTCCTGCCGTAAAATCAGTGGCAGCCTATGGATTCGCACGAGAAGAAAATTAAGTGCTCAGTGCTGGCATATTCACCTTCTGGCTTTAGATGGGTGATTAGCCAAGGCTGTGGGACACTGTGAATGTGTGTTCTTGTATTACAAGCTGTGCATAGTCCTGTAGCACTCCTGACAGGATGGTCATGAAAAATGGTGGTGTAGATCTTCTGCTCTGACTACCAGTGGGCAATATTAATAGTGCAAACAGATCCTTCATGATAAGGTGCTCCCTCCCCGCCCAGTAGCTCATACCAGTTTATTAAATCGAGCCTCTTTTGGGATATTTAAAGGTCACAGCTTTGATCGCTGGTCCAACATTAGACGTCCACTAATTTGGACTGAAAGCGTTGTGAAGAAGCAGCATAGTCTAGGGTTCAGTATGGAACTTGCCTCCTTTACACTGAGCATTCTTGCTGCAAGGAACAGGTTACCCGGATAATGCAAAGACTAAATATAGGATGGTGGGAAGCCAAATACAGTGGAACTGCGCACAGACAAACCTGCGTGTTTTGTTTTTTTTTTAATGTATACATTAGTGTAGCTCTTCAGTATGCATGGTATTCTGGTGAAGGGTGGAGCTGTGTTGCGTGGCTCACTTCAGTGGAAGGTGAACTCTTGTCTTTTCACTACCTTGCATAGATTTGGGTTTGTGGACTTCAGCTGCCCAGAAGATGCCAAAGCAGCTAAAGAAGCTATGGAGGATGGAGAGATTGATGGAAACAAAGTGACCCTTGACTATGCCAAGCCCAAGGGTGATGGTCAGCGTGGTGGTGGATTTGGCGGTGGATTTGGCGGACGCGGAGGAAGAGGAGGACGGGGTGGCAGAGGTGGATTCGGCGGACGGGGTGGCGGCAGAGGATTTGGAGGTACGAAGAAAATATAACCAAAGCTTAGCATGTTATTGACTTCAGGCAACATTTCAGATAAATCGAAGACTGACTAATCCCAGGCCAGGCGCATGCTTTCAGATTCTCTGAGGTGGCACATTGGAATACTAACATGTGCTTACCCTTCCATGTACTGTCATCTTCCAAGCGCATACTGAGGGGGAATACTAACTTCTGAGTCAGGCTAAATGCAACTTGGTTCCTAATCTCTCTAATTTCTTTCCAGGTAGAGGAGGTGGCTTCCGGGGAGGCAGAGGAGGAGGAGGAGAACACAAGCCACAAGGGAAGAAGATAAAATTTGATGACTAAGCGTTCCCTTTTCCTTCCTTCCCCTGCTATCTGAAAGGACTCTGGGGTTTTTATTCTGTCACCTTGTTTTGACACGGAGCCTTCTGAGGACATTCCAAGATGCAAAGCAGTACTGTGAGCCACTTGGGAAAAGTAACTATCATTTCAAAGAGTGGCAGCTTGACTGCCCGGCTATTCAAGTGAACTTTTTAAAGAAATGAGTGCTAGATGTGGGAGTTTCCCCCTGTCTGTGAGTTGTCTTGAATTTATAACGTTTTACCCCATGTACAAAAATATTTTTTTCCCTATAAATTTCCGTAGGTTTTTTGCTGTAAAAATGCAGACCGTTTTATCATTTTTTGTGCTTCGGCACCCTGTCTCAGACAGATTAAAGGGCCTGAACTGGTGCATGTCTTCCTGCCATTCTTCTTCAAGTGCTGATGAGTTAGGAATCTGGGACAGGAAAGCAGGCAAGCTGTAGATTAGAGCCCTGCTGCGGAACTGGGATCTTGCAGGACCCGCTTTTGTCATAACAGGAGTGGGTGAGAGCAGGATTAAAAAATAGTCCCATGCAGGGCTCTACTCTGGATGGACCTTTGAACCTGTTTATAGGTAGCGGTACTAGTTTGTCTAAGATCTCTGCTTGCCACCTCTTGTTGCTCAAAGAGTGCGCACTCTAACTCACCGTAGAGTGGCTGTTCCAAATCCCATTCCTGTGCTCGCAAGCCTCCAATATTGCAAGTTGCCATTTGAAAGGCATGTAGCAGCTCAGTATATAGGATCACTGTGACGGTAGGATGGACAAGTCTGAGCTTTAAAAACTGCTGCCTGTGAAAGCGGGTGGAGGGAAATACAATATTATGGCTTGGGCAAATCATATTTAAAAAAAAAAAAGCAGCCTGCATTCCTAATGGTGGTGTTAAATGCCCCCCTTGCTTGCTGTAGCTCTGTGCCCCATCTGTTATGTTCAGAGTTACAGAATCTAAACTCATAAATGAAAGTTTCTAGCCCTCTTGGTTGGGAATAAAACCTAAATATACACTATTGGAACTTTTGTCTTCCCAAAACATTTAACCAGCTCCATTGCTTTAGCTCTTAACAACTGATGATGTCTTAAATGCATATCTGATTCATTGCGTCCTGATGTATATGGGGAATGGAGCATGTGGGGCTGGGAATTAGGACTTCTTCCCTGGAGGGAAATGTGGAGGAAAGGAAGAGAGGAAACCTCTCCCTGCTCCTATCACTGAAGTAATGGAGATTAAACTAAACATTTCACTAAATAAAACTTGGCCAGCTAGACAGAGCACATCAGTTACACAAATCAGACTGTTCCAAGTTTAGCTGTCCTGTAGTAATTTAAGCTGTCTAATGGAATATATCAAAACAGACAAGTCATGGAGAATTTTAGAGGTTTCCTGAAAGACACTATTCTAATGTAACAAGACTCCAAAAAGTGTGAGCCTGCCACTTCTGTCAGTAAATCTGATTCTTGCTGTAGAACCTTATTGGAACATCTGTCATGGATCTCTTACCTTCTCTTATGCTGTGCATAACAAGTCATCTTTTACATTCCTTTGAATGCCAAGCTGATAGAGCTGACACTAGACTGGTGAAATGACGTGTGCAGAGGCCCCATTGTAAAAGTACAGCTATTCTGAAGTGTTTAACATCTGCATGGATAAAGACAGGCTGGGAGAAGGAAATCTCCATCTAGGGCTGGAGGCCTAGTGCGGAAGCATTTTTCCCAACGTAACAGGAAGTCTCCTGACACAAATTTCCATGTGAACACCAAAAGGCGGCATATTTCAGTGGTGTGAGCACATGAGTGTTGGAATCTGATTTTCCTCCTGTCAACTGTAATTACACCTATGTTTCCCATGTAACCTGGGATATCACTTAGTCCGTGTGGATTTTCTCTGCTAAAAAACTAGCATTTGCCTCAGTAATGTCAGATTACTTGGTACAGTGCCGATTTAAAAAAAAAAAAATCGATGTATTTCTACACTTTTGTCTTGAAAGGTGTGCAAGTACCCCATACTTAACTCTCCCACAAACGATAACTAGATGTTACACGTGTATTTTAAGAGAACAGTGGAGGCTGTCGTTGCAGCATAGATTCTGTGCCCTATAAGTTGGGTAGAACACCACATACCACGAATTGTATGATGATCTGCTGTATTCTGCACAAGCCAAGGTTTTAAAAAGTGGCTTCTATGTGTTTGATTGGGGACCTCCAATTCTGTGCAGTACAGCGCATCTGAAACCCACAGCAAGGCATGGTTATTCTGGGACAGCTTGCAATGCCTAGATGTTCTGTTTACTGGAAAGCTCTTTGTGAGGCACATCACTAGTATCTGTGTGGCAGTTAGTGCACTTATTCCTAGGCATGCTGGGAAGTGTTAATTGTTTACAAGGGGGAAACTGAGGAACAGACACACCCTGATGAGAAGCAGGCCCTTTGTCACTACTCCAGATGGAAGACTTAGAGGAGGAGCCAGGAGCAAAATCCCCATGAACTCCAGTGTTGATGTCTTAACTGCTGTATTAAAATGAATTGTATAATGTGCTGTTGTAAAAATATTCAACTAAACTAGGTAAAGGCTTTCTTGATGTGTGAAATCGTCAGTGTGCTGGCCTAGAATGGGTTCCTTGCTACACCTGTAAGTACCCCAGAATGCTTCCTTTCTAAAGCCTCAGAGCAGCAATTCCCACTACAATTGCATCTTCGGATGTGGCTCTGAATGAGGGCGATGTGGTGTAGGGTGAAGTACGGGTCTTGCAAGCAGTTTGGAGGTCCTTCCTGTTTTCGGCTGAGTGTGTATGGCACAAAGACCTTGGAGTAATAGGTGAGAACTTGCTATGCTGTGGTGATCCAGGAGCTTGCAGGCCAGCCATATAAAAGGGCAGCGCATTTCTAGGGGCAGGTCTCCGCTACACGTTGGTATACCTATGTCGCTCAGGGATGTGAAAAATCCACCCCCGAGTGACGTTACATTGACCCGCCCCGGCCTAGACCGTGCTAGTGCCAACATTGTTCCTGCCTCTCAGGGAGGTGGAGTTATTAAGCTGATAGGAGACTACTTCACCAGACATGGTACAGCTGCACCCATAAGAGTTTCTAGTGTAGACCTTCTCTAAGAGATGTTACCCTCCCAAGGTTAGGCAACTTAGAGGGGTTAGGGGGTTGTGCACAAGCCAAGCTGTTGGAGCAAAGGGACTTTCTGAACACTTGTGCCTAAACGTTAACATCTGTGCCCCCTGCACAAAGGGTGCATCTTGGAATGTGGAACAGATGACAGCCTGTCTCTTCAGCCTTGCAGTTGTCCAGGCCAGGAATACATCTCTTTCCCTTTATGAGATGAGTGACGGTAACACATGGATCTGTACAACCATGGTCAAGGCAGCGGCTGGTATACTTCTGCAGCCTGCAAAGGGACAGTGGTGGTAGAAACTTCCCTAGTAACTAAGCTCTAAAACCAAAACGCATGAGAAATTCCCAGACTACAACCGTAGTGCCACTCTGAGCGTACGATGTGGGGGTTTTACACCGTGGCTTGATGTGATTTTACGTGCTCAAGGAGAGTCTCTTCTAGACGCAAGCTGGAGTGCTGTGCATGTCCTTAGGGGCACGGGGAACTGTTGTACGGGTTATATCATTTGCTGGCAGATTCGAATGGAGCGAACATGTCTCTTCACTCAAACTGCATCTCAGGTGTGAAGGTTCGTGCGGGATCATGGCAACTTTGGCAAAAGTATGTGTCCGCCTTTCAGAAAGCCATTCCCTAGAACGCTCTGAAGTACCTCCAGGCCCGGCTGTCGCTGCTGAAAGTACTGCCCTTGAAAAATACTAGAGGGACAGGGCAGATCATTCCTTACCTGCTGCTCCTCTGCTTAAAGCTGCTGCATCTTTTCTTGCTTGTACCCCCTTTCGAGGCAATGCCTCTGGGAGAAAGAGGGCACGGACTAGGAGTTATCCTGCATTTATTCTGACTAGTTACCGCCATGATCCCTACTAATAAGCGTTATGGGACCTTCGACCTTATACAAGAGGAGCTGCAGGAGGTGACATGAAAGCTCCCTCTCCTTCCCTTTGTTGCTTGTGGTGCCCATAGGTCCCAATTAAAATTAGGCTCATTGGACGGGGTGCTGTGCAAACACAGCAAAAAGCAAAGCCTGCCCCAAAGAGTTTAGTTCCTTTCCGAAGCCCACCGGGGCATTAGGAAGTGCTGACTTATTTTCCAGTCTTCTACCTCACCGCTGCACAGAACAATTCACAAAATTAAAGCAGCCAGGTTGTAAATGCTCCTCATCCGAGAAGGAAAGCAGAGACTAGAAAGCACAGGAGTCATGACAGCAATAAAATATTTTAAAGTCATTTAACTGGTACTCCCCAGGCCTGCTAGGAGGATTTGGTGAATATGGTTTAATTTGGGCATCAGCCATTTTAGAAGATGTGTGGCTGCTTAGAAGCAATACCAGCAAATGGTTGAAAAGGCTCTGCTGCTATTCTCTGTAAGAGCTCTAGATGGCAGCATTTGCTTTTAGCAAGGCAGGAAAAAGCTGTTTAGGGGATTTTTGGCGCATGTGAGATGATTACAGGTTCTTACAACTCAACCGGAGTCTGTTGCAGAGCTTTGAGGGGTGGGAGGCTGCAGGTAGAGAGCCTGGGAGAGCTGTGTTGGAGCAAGGTAGGAGCACTTGTTTCCTTCTCCGAAAGGCTGGTGAGAAATCACTTGCTTTTTGCGGGAGGTGGAAGGGGTTGAAAAATCCAATCCCATTAATATGATACCAGGATTACCAATCCCAAATGCTCAGAAGTCATGTCAATGTCTCTTCAAATCAGCACATTGTCTTAAAAGCAGGAGATTAAAAAAATGAATTTTAGATTCTGTTTAAGAACATAAGAGCGGCCCTACTGGGTCAGACCAAGGGTCCATCTAGCTCTTCGAACACTGGCCAATGCCAGATGCTTTGGAGGGAATGTATAGACCAGGCAATCACTGAGTGATCCATCCCTTTTCTTTGCCTTCTGGTGTTTGAGCCTTTAAGGGGCTATATTTTCCAGCTTTTCTGGGCAACCCGGACGCTTACTATTTTGATCAAATGAAAGCTGAAATTCTTGGGTACCTATCGAACTCTGGGAGCTGATGCTTTAAAAAACCCACCAAACACTACGAACCAAGAAACAGAATCACAAGAGAAGGGAAACCCTAGACATTGTCAGAGCAGCTGGCATGAAGGAACCAGCTCGGGATACTGGCCTCTGCTATGTTTGTCCAGAAACTAAGTTAAGGGGCTGAGTTTAAAACACTGCTCCAAGCAATCGGCTGTGTCTGGGCACTGGGGCGAGGGTGGAGGCTTGGCAGAAAGGGGTTTGAAAGCATGCTGTACCTAAGAATTGACAGACTACGGTCGTGTCTATGCTACCGCTGCAGCTGTGCTGTGGTAGCGCCATAATATAACCGCTTCCTACATCGATGGAAGGGGCCGGTTTCACCAATGTAATTACCACATCTCTCTGAGAGGCGGGATCTAGCTGCACGGAAGAATTCTTCCATCAACGTAGCCATGGCTGCACCGGGAGCTGGGTTGACTCAATTACGTCGCTCAGGACGATAAATTTTTCACAGCCCTCAGCGGCTGAGCGAGGGCGAGCGAATTTTTAAGTGTAGCCCGGGCCTACCTAATACAAAGGGGTAAGAGAGGGGCTATTTCCCAGTAGCTGAAGCTGGTCCCTTGACACGACTGGAATGGCACCAAGGAGCCCCAAGGCAACGGAGCGCCAGGTTCATAGTATTTAACGATCCTCTGGCAAACAGGCATGGCTCTGTCCACAGCGAGGGAGTTCTAGTGTGTTTAAACATGAATCCCAGGGTGGGCATGGCAGCCAGGAGAGAGGAGAGTTCTAAACCAGCAGCCACACTGAGGGGTGAAGTGTGGGATTGCGTGGGAGCCAATGCCTCCTCGGGGAGCGTCTCCAGGATGAAATCAGGGGTGTGGCTAAGGACTGGGACGCGTTCTGTGGGCCACCGTAGACTGGCTGCGTGATTGTGACCTAGTGAATTAACAGCCTTAAGACAATGAGAGATGATGTGACCACTGCTGTTATGGCCAAGCATGTTGTTTTACACACCCAGTGGCATCTCTGGGCCTCAGTTCATTAGTAAAATGGGGCTAACTTTCGGCTGGGGACTCGCTCTCACTGTGTGTGCCGCGCTCGGCACAATGGGGACCAGATCTCACCTGTAATGGACTACTGTAATTGAATTAACGATACACACACACGTGCCAGTTTGGGGCTGGTCTAGGTTGTTCCTCGTGAAGCGACTGGTACGCACAAGACCGAGGTTTTGGTTCATAGATTTTTTAGCAACAGAAGGGCCCATTCTGAGGCTCCAGTCTGGCTTCCTGCGAAACAGGCCAGAGAACCTCACCCACTAATTTCTGCAGCAAGCCCATAACGCATCTGAGCTAGCGCAGAAAGAGACAGCCAGTCCCAGAGATGCCACCGCAGCCCTAGACTCACTATGACGTAAGTGGCTGAAGTCCAGCGCAGGGGTGGGGATACTGCATTCTAACCACCTGCCCCGTCCCTGCCTTCCAAGGACACCCAGCCACGGAGCGTTCACAGCTGCCTTTGCAGGCAGGAAGCTGCTTTAAGGCGTGATGTGCTAACACCAGGCTGGCACTGCCAGGCTTGAGCCACAGAGCAGCTGCACCTGGCTAAACTTCCCACATAATGGTGGGGTCTGAGCTGCCCTGGAACCCAGAGTGCATCAGGGAACTGAATCCACTGCAATATCGACACTGATTAATAGTTCTCCTTAATGGAATGTTCCTGATTACCTGAGTGCAGCGAATGGGTAGCATAGCCATGTTGGGCCTAGGATATTAGAGAGACAAGAGCTTTTATTGGCCCAATTTCTGCTGGTGAGCCAGACAAGCTTTTGAGCTTACACAGGGCTCTGTTCAGGTCGGGGAAAGGCACCCAGAGTGTCACGGCTAAATGCAATGGTGTAATGCAAGACGTTAACGTGTTGCAAGAGACCATTCAAGGTATAGAGAGGGCAGTGAATAGGACAATAGGGGGATTCATGGATAAACAATTATTGTAATGAGCCCTAAATCTAGTGTATTCACTGAGGCCACGATTTGTGGTGTTTAGCGGCATCATGAATGTAAATTCCCAGGCTCCTCTTCTAACGGTGTGGTACAGGTGTCCCTGGAGGCCGAGGAGTGAGCAGTCACATCTGGAATGGCTGTTTTGTGATAGCAAAGTGTTTGTCTGTTGGCATTTTATCGATGTCCTATGTGAGCTCATTCGAGAGCGTAGTGAGTGTCACCCACAAAGTTGTTACTGGGGCAGTTAGTGCACTGGGCGAGGTACACCACATACTGCGATGGGCACATGGATCTTGACAGGTGTGTGTGTGTAGGCGGGGGGATAATTGATCATTGTCGCAGTGGAGCTGTGGCTGCAGGTTTTGCAGCTGTTACGGAGCAGCTGTTGCCGTGTTGAAACTTTTCACCAAACAATCACTCCTTAGAAAAGATCCTACCTCCTCTGGCTTGGCTCTCGCATGACTTGGAGTGGCAGATCACAGACGACCAAGGCCCAGCTCCTGCAATCAGATTCTGCCAGCAGGTGCCCTAGAGCAGTGGTTTTCAAACTGCAGGTCGCAACCCAGGACACGTAAGGCACTGGGTCGCGGCAGCTCTGGTCAGCACCGCCGACAGTGCTGCCTGGCTAAGGCAGGCTAGTTCCTACCAGTTCTGAGACCGCGCTTTGCCCCGGAAGCAGCCAGCAGCAGGTCCGGCTCCTAGGTGAGCGGGTCACGGTGCTCCACACGCTGCCCCTGCCCCGAGCACCGGCTCTGCACTGCCATTGACCGGAAACTGGACCTGCTGCTGGCCACTTCCAGGGTGCAGCGTGGTCCACGGTGCCAGGAGAGGCAGTAAGCCTGCCTTAGGACCCCCACTGTGCTGCTGACCAGGTGCCGCCCGCGGTAAGCCTGTGCCCCAATCCCCTGCCCCAGTCCTGAGCCCCCCCCAACCCAGAGCCCCTTTCTGCACCCAAAACCCCTCAGCTCCACCCCAGAGCCTACACCCCCCCCAGCCCAGAGTCCTGACCCCCTCCTGCACCCCAACCCCTGGCCCCAGCCCTGAGCCCCCACAAACCTGGAGCCCCCACCTGCATCCCAAACTTCTCATCCCTGGCCCCACCCTGCAGCCCTCTGCCCCAGCCCTGAGCCCCTCCCACACCCCAAACCCCTCATCCCCAGCTCTGTTGGGTCACGGGCATCAACAATTTTCTTCAACTGGGTCGCCAGAAAGAAAGTTTTAAAACTCCTGACCTAGAGAAGTCAATGGGCTTCTGTGTGGGTACATGGGTCTGCTCAGGCAGGTACGATTGCAGGGCAGGGGCTCCAGAGGGCGATATGAGCCAGAAGATGAGCACGCAGGCCATTAGGGGGCTGGCATGGGACAGCTTTCCCGCGTGACCTTGGCCAAGTCACTTAGCCCCAGATCTTCAAAGGTATGTAGGTGCCTAACTCCCATTGAGATGATCTATGGGAATTAGGTGCCTAAATATTTTGAGGAGCCAGGGTGTAGTCTCTCTGTGCCTCAGTGCCCTGTCTGTAAAAGGGGGACGCTAGCACTGCCCTGCCTCCCAGGGGCGTTGTGAGGATATACAGGAAAAAGGGCCATAGGCAACTGGGCCTTTAGCTTGATAAGGCGTCCGCTTGATGGTGATCAGAAGCTGTTGTCGTCTGATGGTTGTTTGCTGGCCTGTGTGAATCGGGTGGACCCAGGAAACAATACCACACAGAGCGCAGAGGGCCTGCGGGTGGGCAGGCCATAAGGGCACTTGGCTCTGCCGTGAGGTAGCCTGCTAGTAACTTCGGGACCCTTGAGGGGACAAACGATGCCAAAAAAATACGGCCCACGTGACTCAAACCAGCCCAGTGGGATTCCAGGTGCTCTGCTGGTGCCAGATCACCTGTGCCCAGGTGCAAGGATCAAGAGGCTTTGGCTAGCTGCCCTCAGCACTGCCTTGCCTTGGGCTGGGAAAATGCGGTAGCCTGGCTGGCGGGTGAAGCTTGCCCTTGGGGAGGCTAGCCCCCGGCCCGCCTCTTCCGGCCAAGGCCCTGCTCCTGCCCCTGCTCGCTCCTTCCCTGCCCCCCTCCCACCCTGAGACCACAAAAGCTCTGTGCCCCCGCCGCAGCTCAGAGCCATGGCAGGGAGCGAGACCTCCTCCAGCCCCCGGGGCCGGGGCGGGGGGGAGATTTTTCAGGAGCCCCAGATCTGCCACCGCCCCTCCCCCTCCCCAGCAGCACGAGGTTTGGGGAGGCTTAGCCTCCCCGGGCTTCCATTACTCGCTGTCTATGTCCGGCAGGGTTTGTGGTCCCCGGTCTGAAAGATGCTGCAGTGGATCCGTGCTCAGCGATTCTCTTGCTGCGTGAGCCAAACGAGAGGCCAGTACCTGATGCTTCTGAATAAGGCCAAAAGAAACCACAGAGGAAAAGCCAGAATGTGCGTTACCGAAGAGGCCCTTCTCCTCAGGGCACGGGTGTCCTTTGTATAGCTGGGAGCACAGGGGTGCCACGGCCTTCATCAGCGTAATTAGACGCGCCGCACTGTGGCCCACCAACCCTTTACGATACCAGCTGCGTGCCAGGTGTACCACGGCTCCGACGCAGGTACTGCGAGACCTGGCTGGCTCATTGGGGGCCCCCTCTGCCCTGGCCGCTTACCCCGTCGCCGCTGTTCCCCATAAGTCCCACACAGACCTGGTCCCAGCTGCGGGTCTGCCATCGCACCCTGCTCCACCGTGGTTCCCGGGCGTCTGCTGCGACCTACACTACGCAAATCCCTTGAGGTGTCTTCCCGCTTCCCTCCAGCAGCTGGCTTGCCACACCATGGCTGCTGCCCAGAAGGGCCCCGTCCCTTCCTGGGTTGGGGTCTTTTCATGGCGTTTCTGCCCCCTCCTCCTACCTGGCCAGGAGGAAGTGGATCTGCAGCAGGGAGCAGGATCAATAGGACTCATAGTCCCCTGCTTGGCAGATCCAGCCATTAGTACGCTGAGCCACTCCCCCAGGGTGATGCTCGTGGCTGTTCTTCTGCATCTGTGCGGGTTTTAGGTAGTGGGGGCGGGGGGGGGCACACCCTAGGGAGGCAGATATCTGTGTTCCTAGCTGGGAGGCCAGTTCCTTGGGCAGACACTTGGCTTAGCTCGGCTGCTGTGATCCACCGGGGGTTGCAGCCCAACTGGGGCTGCCTCCAACTGTGCCCTGCTTCTTTGAGGAGCAGCCACTGGGGAGCCACCAGGAAAGCCCAGGCCCAAACCCTGTCTCCTAGGAGATAAGGTCTCTCCCCTCTTTCCAAGGCTTCTGAGAACAGGCCAAGGCTCTTTCCTGCCATGCCGCAGTTGCATGGAAGAAGCTGGCTGCTGCCTTTCCGTAAGGGGTTGCCCTAGAGATTCCTGGGCTGCACTCAGTGCTCTGGCCCCTCAGCAGCAGGAGTGACCTGGCGTGAGGGGACAAATGGGCTGGGACGGGGACAGCAAAGGCCAGCCAAGACGGGCCTTGGAAGGGAGAGCGTGTCCCTCGAACAGGCTGGCTCCGGAGCCAGCCAAGGAGAGAAGGAGCTCTTTGCCCCGCTAGGTTGTGGGTTCAAGTTGGTATTGCTACGTGAGGGCTGCTTGGCTTAGGGGATGGGAACTCCAGCTAGTTTGTGCCAGGCAGGCGTCCATCCTATAGCACAAGAGTCATCGTTGCCCTTGGCACCAGTTTGCTACCTTGTGCTTGGGCTTGGCCAACAGGCCAATGGGGACTAAAGTGCGTCACAGCTGGGGCGCGTGGGTCAGGGGTGGGCCAAGGGCCCATCTGAGTGTCACTCGCTTCAGGGGTTAATCAGAGGCCTCCATGCCCCTTTCACCAGTTTCACAACCCTCAATAAAGGCGATTTCAAGGCGAAACCAGGTTTTCATTCATTTCTGCTGGAAACCATGGGGACAAACAGCTACCTCCAACCATTTTGCCAAGGCCGAATCCCTTCAGGACAGCTCCCTCGTGCCAGCTGGTGGGGCTCGTAGCGCTGAGCGCGTCCCTTCTGGTGCCAGGCCTCACACAGCGAGGACTGGGCTGGGCAACTGTGACACACCTGGAGATGAGTGTCGCAAAGCCTGCAGAACACCAAGTTCAACATGGGCTTGGCCTCGTTGTTTGCTGGAGAACGGCCCTTTCGTTGACTCAGGTGCAGGGGAAAGGTGCCAGGGGCAGGTCTGGAGAACAAAGATCTCTCCTTAGCCCTGCACGTGGTACAGCAGGAGCAGGGCCCCTGACCCCCCCACCCTGCGCCTCCTGGTTGCCCTGGACAGACCACCTCAAGGGCCCCCTTTCAGCTGAGGCTGCCAAGTGATGTGGCCGCGTGTCCCTCAGGAACCAGAGTGACACCCCACAGCTCCTTTCACACAGACCTGGCCTGATGTGTGCTCACAACACCCACGCGCTGCACTAACCCATCCCTTCCCAGGCACTGCTCCAAGGGCTCCTCGTGGTGACAGGGCCAGAATACTCTTGCGACTGATTGCACTTATAATCTCCGTAGCAGGCTCAAATAACAGCTGCTAGAGGCAAATCTGATGTCAGAGGAAGATTTTTATTTGTCTTGCGTCTTTGTGTTTTCTTTTAATAAAAGAAAACCCCCATCAGTTCCTAATTGATGCCTCACGCACTGCATTCCAGCATGGCATTCAGCTCGAGGGCAATGGAGAGCCGAGCAACAGAGGCGGAAACTAGGGTGCTGATGAACTTGTGTATGGGGCATTGGCAATGCCCCGGGCCCTCGGCATTGCTGCGTGTGTTGCTTGCAGCTTTCCTGTGGCAGGGCCAAACAGTGGTGCTGGAACAATTTTTACAGTAGGGGTGCTGAAAGCCAGTGGTCCCCAAACTTTTTCCCTCGCACCCGTCCCCCTTAGCCTTGTCTGTGCTCCCTCTCCCCAGAGCTGGCTCTGCGACGAGGGGGGTGGGGGAGGAAGAGGCGATGCAGACAGGGGTAGGGGGCTGAGGCTGGAACCACAGCTGGGGGTGGGAGCAGAGCCCCCGGTGTGGGTCCTGCAGCCGGGACCTCACATGTGGGGCCAATAGTGGAGCTCCAGGCGCGGAGCCTGCGGCCGGGACCCCACACAAAAACTGGGGGTTCTGCAGCACGCCCCGCACCCAGAGTTCCCGCACCTAGAGGGCCAAACAGTGATGCGCTTGCTGCATTTCAAGAGCTAGCAAAGCAGGTCAAGAAGATGAGAGCCACCGGGCCGTCCCTGGGATCATGCCGCGGTCTCGAGAAGGAGCTGATACCAGCGTATAAATACAGCATGGAGAGGTGCTGGCTGGTGGGTGCAGAGGTGAGCCGTGAGCTATGCTGGAGGGAGGATTCTGGGTCAGGCAAGTCTCTTGCGGGTAAATAAGTAACAGCCTCCAAATCAACTGCAGTCGCGTTGTTGCCCCTCAACCTGAACCTGGCCTCCAGCGGCAGGATCGCTCCCTTCAGAGCTTTCCATGGGTTCACGCCTGCGGGTGATTCTACAGCTCTCCAGGAGATGGCAGGCCTGAGCTTGGTTAGGCACACCCTGTGCAGAGAAGGCTCCTTTACACAGACAGGGCTTAGTGAGGTGCCCCAGAGCATCCCTGATGCCATGTTCTGGGCGTTTTTTCCCCCACTGGGGGTTAGGTTGGGGCAGGTCCTAAGTCCCCCCGCCCCGCTCAGCATCATGGCATCTTTGCTTCCACAGCATCATCCCCCTACCTTTCCATCAGTCACAATTCCTCTGCCTTTGCCAGCTCTCTGAAATGTGCCACTGTCTGTCCTCTCCATAAGGCCCCTCCCTTAGCCCTGACCCACTGCCTAACTATGGCCCTGGCTCCCTCTTTCCCTTTCCCGCTCTGTGGGTGAGAAAAATGTCCTGCTCTCTCCACTCAGCTGGTACCCAGCATGGTCTGGACTGAGCTCTGGTTAGGGGCAACCCCGCAGGAATGCCCCTCCTCCACATCCCTAAGGATCTAATTGCTCCTGTCGGGTCCTGCTTGGTAGCCATATGAAGCTCCGATCTCTTTTAATCAATGAGAGGCCTGCTCTGTTGTGTTACATAATGCACACTGACGGAGGTGGGTCAGTATCAGGAGCTCCTTTTTCCAAATAAACAAACTGAGGCACAGCATGGGGCGGTGACTTGGCCAAAGCCACCCACTTAAAGCAGTGGCAAAGGTAGGAAGAGCAGCCAGGCATCCTGACACCCAGGTGCCAGCTCTAACCAGTAGGCCGGACTGCCACGCCTCAGCCATTCAGTTCCAGTGTGCTTGTTTTCACAAGTATCGAAGGGCTTTGCACAAACAGGAGAGGTACAAAAACCTTGCACTAGCTCAGAAAGGAGGGCGAGTTCACCCTCGCAGTAGCACATGTGGCTGGCTGGCCGCACGAGGAGCGCTGTGTAATGCACATGCCTGCCTGGCAGCGTGGAACACAGTTCAGGGGTCTAGCGAGGGCCGATCAGCAGGGGCGGTAACTAGCATGGTAGGGATTGTGTGTATGGGGCAATGACAATGCACCAGGCCCTGCCACCATGAGCATCATTAAGCACTGAGCCAAGCAGTACAGCAATTTGGCAGCACTTGCCTCTGGGGAAGTGGCCTGTTCTGTGATCGCTCCGCTGGGGGGGCGGGTGCCATGGGCTCTCTCCCAGCCCTTGCCACGCTCCAGGGACATGAAGGAGCGACTTCCCTGACAAAGCATAATGGGGCCAAGGAAACTGGCCAAGTCCCTGACCCATGCAGGAGCTGGGAAATTCACAGGAGCTCAGCCAGGTGCCTTGCTATGTCTCAGGCCTGGCTAATTAGCAAAAAGCCCCAAGCGTTCAGCCAGCTACAGGCGCATGCTGCCGAGCGAAGGCCACTGTGAACTAGCCAACAGTGACATCCAACGAGCAGTGCCCCTGGCAGGGGGAAAGAATTTGCAGCGAAATCCCCCGCCACGCACACATGCCCTACAGCAAATCACTGCAGCACAAGGGAGCTCCAGCCGCACACAGCTGGGTGCCAGCAGGCGATAAGCCCACATGCTGGTTAGGGCTGTGTTGGTAACATGGGGCTTGGTAACTGCCAGGGAGAGAGCGCACAAAATGCACAGGCCGGATGCCCCTTGCCCAGTACTTTGCCCTGCTCAAGGGACAAGCCTGGCACCACATTTACCCACCTGCTAGTGTGAAAGCCAGTTGCTGCCCACTGAAAGCTGCTCCCGGTGCTGGTGCGTGTACTGCATGGTCCCCCCGTCCTATTGCTCCCAGCCTTAGCGAGCTGCAGGGCTTGGGCCTGGTGATGAAGCTTTGCAAGCCAAGTGCCCTGCCCCAAATCCCAGCCTAGCACCTTGTGCTGGGCCAGAGCAAAAGCCTGTACGCGGTTCAGTGCCCTCTGGCCTGGGCCATTCTCTCGCTATAGATATCAACAGTGAGAGGTGCAGGGTGAAATCCGTACACTGGACAGCAGCTAGGCCCTAGGAGACAAACCATGGCTCTGTTACCAGGGTGGGACCCTCTCTCCCCGACCTGATTACACCAAACACAGCCAAGGTGTGTCCATACGGCAGCCTTTTTTCCCAACCACGTGTCACTCTTCAACACCCACTGCCCCGCCTGCATGGGCTTTTTCCTCCGTGCATTGTGGGATAACTGGGGGCAGCTATCTCAGAGGGCCAAGGCAGGGCAGCCTTCCCAGTGAAGACGCACCTAGAGCGGCAGCAGGATGAGGGCACTGCATTGCGGGGGGTATCACGGCACAGCCGGGGACGGGGTGCTCAGGTTGGATACAGTAGCAGTGAGAGGTCCGGCCACGCCGCACGGCATCAGTTACTGATTGCCGTGAGCCAGCCTAGGGCTCTAGCAGGGGCAGTACACCAGGACTGTCTACTCGAAGCTGCAGCAGCAGGGTGTTAGTACAGGCTGGCAAACCACCCAAGGAATTGCCCAGGCTTCGAGGTGGGCATGTACCACCCATGCTTCTGCGGCTTCACTGCTTTTGGTGCCCGCGCGCGTGAGATCAAAGCTAGCTCGGGGATGCCTGCAAGTCTTGCAGTCACACAACGCCCCCCTCCCCAACTGTAGCATAGACATGGCTTTAGTGCAGTGGGTCTCAAACTATGGGTTGGGACGGATACTCGCTGCTGTGCCTGGTTAGCCGCACAGCTGCGCATCAGCAGCAGATACAGCACAGGATCTAGGGTGCTGACCATCCGGGAGTGGGGCTCTCTTGGGCCGAGCCAAACCATTGTGATGCCAAGATCAGCGGTCGGAGATCAAATCTGCAGGACCACAAGTCACAGGTCAACTCTAGGCAAAATTGTTTCCCGTGAGACACATCCATGGTCCGCCGCTGACCCCGCAGCAGCCCCAGCTGCTAGGAAATACTGGAGGTGATTTTTTTAAAAAAACCCTTTATTTAGAAACTAAATGTCATATTTGTCTGTACAGCTCCCACCACGGCGAAAAGCAACCTTGAAATGTTCACGTACACAGTCAATACTCGCCTTACACATGCACATGATATATACCTGTCTACGGTATACCCTATAAATAGACATACATAGATACCGGACCCAGACATACATTACACAGATATGTATAGCGAGAGTGGACGTGTGGACGTTCGTTCGGAAATAGCGCTCCCTGAAGGAGGCCTCTGGATTCTGCAGGGAGACGGGTGGGGGGCGACACTGTGCATCTGCAGTTCACCGTCAGACACGCAGTGCGTTTGCACACGGGACGGGGACTGTGTGGGAGTGGAACTTGCACGGTTTTGTTGGGGGTGGAGTGGGGGGGGGGGCATTTGTCCATTTCCAGCCCCTTTCCTTTTCCACCCTTCCCCGCCACAAAAAAAAAAACCCTTAAAGCTTAAATAAAAGTTCACAGTAACTAAGTAAAGCACAAACTTTTCCGGACCAAATCCTAGCCGACTGTCTGCCTAGCCGTCTAGTTCCGAACTCAACAGCGCTGGATTTCCTGCGTCTCCCCCCTCCCCAACCCCCCACTTCCAAATGTGCAAGGCGTTTGAGCAGAAGGTGGGCACAGGCCAAGGGTAAGTGGCGAGACCTGGCATGAAGTTGGCTTTTTTGGCTGGCTTTTCTCCTTTCTTGTTTGTTTTCTAACCTGGGGAACGTACAGACTTGGAGTGAATGAAACCGGCACGTTTCCAGGCCACATTCAAAAGGTGCTGCACAGGGGGACCTTTGAGGTAGTAGGAGTACTTTCCTTTCAATGGCTGGCACCAGGGAGAGAGGGTGTGTTTCTCTCTGCGTGCTCGGGGTACATATGAGGCTGTGTGCTCACCCATCCATGAGTGCGCACACATCCGTGTCTCGGTGCACATCACTGTATGTCCCGTTGTGTCTATGCTGCAACGTGCTATGCTCACACCCATGGCTTTGCTCTGGCCCGTGTATGTGCATGAGCACGCCTGCGTGTACAGGACTGTGTGACATCTGTGAACCGTGCCGGTGCATGTGTGTATATGTGCATCTCACTATGGGGCTGCGCATGGACATGTCTGTGCACCCGCGTCTGCACATATGTAGCTGTGTCTTTGCAGGTGTAACGGGTGGGGGTGCATGGTCATGTGTATTCCTGCACCAGGTATGTTGCTTTTTCTGGGGCCATGCTGCCTGCTGGAGTGTTACCAGTGGACCTTTCAAGGCAGGTTTTCCTGGCCCTGGGGTTAACCCCAATGTTGACTTCTAACTAGAACAGACTGTCCCATTCCCACCCTCCACGGAGGGCCCGGGGTGGGGCTGTAGACCTCCAGCCCCGACTCCAGCCTGCCCTCTGCCCAGGTGGGAGAGAAGCCTAGCACCCGTTGCCGTGGTTGCACGGCTGCTGCTAGGCCCGACCCAGCCACGAACTGGCCTCCCGCCCTTGGCTACCGTTCCCCCCCGGAGCGGTGCCACTGTCAGGCCGCTGGCAGTGTCCTCAGAGAGTCTCTGGGGCCACGGCCGCTGGCACAGGGAGGGAAATGAAAACCCTCCGTGGAACTAGCACCACAAAGCTCAGGGGTGGCACCACGCCCACCAGGGGCGGGGAGGGTCACATCTCCCGGGGCCGGGGCTGGGATTGTCCTGGAGTCTCCAGGAATTAAAGATTAATCTTTATTTAAAGATTATGTCATGTGACGAAACCTTCACGAATACAGCCAACCAAAATTGGCAACTCTAGGGGGAGGGGTAGCCGACTCCAGACTGTGCCTTTGGCTGGAGAGACAATGGTGTGACCAGCAGTTGAAGGGTACTTGTCCAAGGCGATGATGAGCCATAGGCAAATGAAGCCATTAGAATGGGGGTGGCTGCAGCCTATTGTGCTGGGGCAGCTTGCAACTGCGCTGGCCAAACCAAATTGCGATTCACTGGGTGCTTGTTTTGAAATTCGCAATCCCCCATCTCCTTCCCCCTAGGAGAGAGAAATCTTTGAGGAATTCACACCAGGTGCATTCCTCTGTTCAGGGGCTCCCAGGCAAGAGGATGACACAGGGACGCTGCGTGGCAGGGCATGTGCCAGTCAGTCAGAATCATAGGACTGGAAGGGACCTCGAGGGATTGTCTAGTCCAGTCCCATTCAGGGTAGGACTAAGACCATCTAGACCATCTAGACCATCCCGGACAGGTGTTTGTCTAACCTGCTCTTAAAAATCCCCAGTGTTGGAGATTCCACAACCTCCCTGGGCAGTTTATTCCAGTGCTTAACCACCCTGACAGGAAGTTTTTTCCTAAATGTCCAACCTAAACCACCCTTACTGCAATTTAAGACCATTGCTTTTTCTCATATCCTCAGAGGTTAACGGGAACAATGTTTCTCCCTCCTCCTTGTAACAACCATTTATGTACTTGAAAACATATCATGTCCCCTCTCAGTCTTCTCTTCTCCAGACTAAACAAACCCAACTTTTTCAATCTTCCCTCCTAGGTCATGTTTTCTAGACCTTTTATAATTTTTATTGTTCTTCTCTGGACTTTTTCCAATTTGACCACATCTTTCCTGAAATGTGTCATCCAGAAGTTTCCCCCAAGATGATCCCCGTTCTCTCTCTCTTTTTCTTTTCTCTCATTCTCCTTTTTCTTTTTCAGTGACCCCCCAACCCAGTTGGGGATAAAAAACGCAGTACAGTACAAAAATACCCCATTAGAAACCTTCCCTCCCCCCGAACACAGTCTCTCTTCTCTCGTTGCCGGAAGAGAAGGCTCTGGAGTAGTCCCAAAACAGTTTGTTGCCTTCATCTGGTTCTAGGTTCTTTCCCCTCGCCCCGCAGGACAAGGTTCCAGCTGCTCCAGCCCTTCCTGACGCAGCTCCTCAGGGAAGCCACACGCTAAAGGACGTTGAGCTTTCTGGAGCAGGTTAAGTTACTGTGGACCAGGCTCCACATCTGGAGCAGCTCCAGGGGCAACAGTTTGTGAACCACCATCATGTACCGGTAGAAACACGGCTCCTTGTTCATCTTGCTGTTCTTGTTCTTCACAATGCCGAAGGTCTTGAAGCCCTCGTGTCTGACTGGCTCCACCTTGAGGACTTCCAGGCACATCCCCAGGAAGACGTCGTCAATGGGGTACAGCTCCAAGGTCTCTGAGGCCTTGTGGAGCTTTATGGCCAGGGGCCCATCCATGAGGAAACCACCACCACCCGCATAGGGTGGGTAGTTGTTCTTGTTGTAGAGGGCGCTGGGGATGTAGTACTTGTTCTCTTTCTTCCGGATCGGCCTGGCCTTGTACAGGACGTCTCCCACAAAGAGGTCTCCTTCCTTCTTGTTCTCCAGGAACTCCAGAATGTTGCTGGGGCTGACGAAGACGTCGTCATCCCCCTTGAAAATATAGCGAACGCTGTCACAGTAGATGTTGAGCCACTTTAAGAAATGGACCTCCTTGAGGGTGAGGTTGAAGAAACTGTCCAGGAAATTCCATTGTAGGATATCCCCATAGATGTGGTTCTCATAATCCAGCAGCTTCTGGTAGTTGGCCCTCTCTTCTTCTTTGGAGGCCGTGCCCAGCAGAAAGAGAGTCTTGATCTTTTTCCCATCCACTTCCTTCTCCTGGCCCCAGGTCCTTCGAATGGCCTCCCGCCGGTCGTGCTGCGTGATGATGGACTTGACCACAATCAGCAGGTAAATGTCACCCCTGCACTTCTCTGGGTGGTTGATCAGCATGGGAAAGTACCTACAATGCCGGTAAAGCAGGAACTGCTGAAAGTTGGGCTCCAGCCCCTTGAACCAGTCCATCTTGCTCATGTTCTGGTTGGCCGTGCAATTGATAGTGGTGACATCCCAGGATTTCACCTGGTTCTCAGTGACTCCCTCCGCCTCCAGGTGGGTCTTCTCCATCTTGCTCTTCCAGAAGTGGCCGGTCTTGGAGAAGATGCCATCTCTCTTCTGAGCTTTCACAGGCTCTTGGTGCAATTCTTTCTGCTGTTGGCCCGGCATGAAATGGCTAGGAGTCATCCCCCTCTGCAGTACTGTCACCATGATCACCAGCACAAAGGACAGGCAGACACTTTTGTAGATCGTCTTCTTCCTAAAGAGACAAGATGTATGGTTAAGGCAAAGATGCTGTCAGCTGGGGTAGAACGTCAGCGGTCGGCCCACTCTGTGCAAGAATCTTTTATTCTTACAATCAGAGAGACGCTGCTATGCAAATGCCAGACAATGCTTATTACATAAGAGAAGGAAACTGAGTGCAACAAACAGGGAGAACATAAGAACAGACATACTAGGTCAGGCCAATAGTCCATCTAGCCCAGTATCCTGTCTTCTGACAGTGGCCAGTGCCAGGTGCCCCAGGGGCAATGAACAGAACAGGGAATCATCAAGTGATCCATCCCCTGTCGCCCATTCCCAGCCTCTGGTAAACAGAGGTTAGGGAAAGGAGTACTTGTGGCACCTTAGAGACTAACCAATTTATTTGAGCATAAGCTTTCGTGAGCTACAGCTCACTTCACATCATCCCTGCCTACCCTCCTATCCTCCATGAGTGTATCTAGGATATGTTAAGGGTGAGGGGTTGGGGGGGGGGAGAGGCAGCCCCACTCCAGGGTACGAGTAAAGCCAATTGACGTTTTTTGTCTATTCATTTAAGAAGTTTTAGCCGGTTTACAAATTCTCACCATGTAAATATCAGACACAAAACAACACTCATTAAAACAGTGAGGGCAGAAAGTTTTCTTGCTGAAATATAGGGTTCCATCAAAACTGATTTTTTTGCAGTATCAATTCCAGTGAAAATTTTCTATTTTTCCACCATAAATGTCAAAATCCGTGTTCATTTCCAAGTGCCTTAAAATGTCGTTTTGTTTCACATTTTTGGTTTAGGGGGAAAAAAGCAAATCAGAACGATATTTTATGCTGAAATGTCAGTTCGAAAGCTCAAATTCCATTTCCACTTAAAATGTTGTTTAGGTCTTTTTTAAACAGAAGGGGAAAAAAGAACCAACCCCATCCTCACCTTCATATTTTGCTCTCACCCCTATATTTTAAGTTGAAATGAAATGAAAATTGTCATTTCATTTTAAAATGGCGATTTGAATAAACATTTCCATTTTGAAACAGTTCTGAACTCCCTTTGGGGAAAGAAGTGGAACTTTTCAACCTAAAAACATGAACCAAATGTTTTCATGGCAAAAACGTAGGTTTTCTGCCCAGGTCTAGGTACATATGGTTTACTTTCACATTTGTAAGGAGGGTAGGAAGACATCCTATGTCATTAATTGACTAGTATCCCCAGGCACCGACTCCATGGGAATGGGTGGGTGCTCTGCACCCACCGGCAACCAAACTCCCCACCCCAGCTCACCTCTGCCTCCACCTCCTCTCTGAGCACGCCTTGTCCCCGCTTCTCCTCCCAGCGCTTGCTGCCACAGCCTAACGACCCGGGGGAAAGACGGGGGTGGAGCGGGAATGCGGCGCGCTCAGGGGAGGAGGCGGGGATTTGGGGAAGGAGTCCAATAGGGGCAGGGAGGGGGCCGAGTTGGGGCGGGGACTTTGGGGAAGGGGTTGGAATGGGGACAGGGCAAGGGTGGAGTCGGGGCGGGGCGAGCATCCACGGGCGCCAGGAGAAGTTGGCGCCTATGGTGGTATCAGGGGGTAGCTGCGTTAGTCTGTATCCACAAACACAACAAGGAGTCCGGTGGCACCTTAAAGACCAACAGATTTATTTGGGCATTAGCTTTCTTGGGTAAAAAACCCACTTGACTCGCTCTCAGCAAACTTTTGTTTTCAAACTTTTGGGGCAGATTTTTCTCAGTCTTCAACTTTTGCACTCTCAAAAGGCTGCATGTTAAACCCCTCCCCCCTTCACATGCTCCTTGTAATTTCTCCCGGACATAACAACTGCTGGAAGCGGAGAGTCACCAATAAATCTACACAACCCGTCCGTCCGTCTCCTGCTCGCTCATCGCTAGACACAGTCAGACGTGCGGGACGCTACCAGCCGTGTGACAAGCGCTGCTGATCTAACAGGTAGAATATTCCTCCTGTGATTACTCATGGAGGGGCATTTTCCCTTCTGTCCCTGGGGCAGAGGGAGGGGGCAATACCTGGCCATTGCTGAGTCCATTTGGATCTGCCTAATGCAGGATGCTGGGAAGTTTGCTACGCCCTGGATGGGGAAAAAAGAACCTCCTTTCCTCACCCGCCATCCCCACTTCCCAGGGCTGCTGTCCCAGAGCGCTCAGAAGAAGCCAGCTCTCTGCTGTCTGTACTGAGGACGGGACCCGACTGCGGTTATCTCCATAGCTCCCAAACCGGCTCCAGCCCTGCTGCTCCCGCCCTCACATCTGCTCCAATTTCCTCCCGCCCCACTGCCCCGTGAGGGTCAGGACTTCTCCCCCAGCCAATGACCTGTTTGCCCAGCCAGGACCCCGTCGCCTTCTCCGAACACAAGGCATTTGTGAGATGCTGAGCGGAGCTGGCAGTGGTGGGGGCAGGGAAGGGGTGTAGCATCGGGGCTGTTGATTTCATGGAGCTTGAGGCACAGGAAGTGTGCTGAGCTGATGGGATCCCCTGGGAAGGAGCTGCTGCTCTGGAAAGCGTTTCCCAGAGACGGCGCGTCCCATATGGACGGTAACCTCGCCCAGAGCCCCGTCCGGGTCACACGAGCCCCCGTTCTGTAGCCCGCATTTCCTCCCCCTCCATCCAATGCAGGCTGATTCTTCCCAAGAGAAAATCAATGAGACCCGCTGCGCCAGCCCCCATCCCCATTCCAGCCCCTCTAACACCTTTCCCTCTTCCCACACCGAGGTCTCTCCCCTGCTCTCCTCCATCTGACCCCTTTTCCTGCCCCTCAGGGCCGCTGACATCTCTCCCCTTTTCCCTCCCCCTCCTCGGCCTCTCACTCTCGTCTGCCTCCTGCTCACCTCTTCCACGTCCCTCCCCACCCCATCCCCGGCCTCCCAGTTGCTGCCCCGTCTCCCTTCTCACCATGGGCGGCAGGTATAATAGGCCAGGGGAGGCTGCCAGAGCCCTGGTTGCGGGGTTTGGGGGCGAAGTTTTTGCTTTATAATGCCCCATGCACGTGCTGGGGCGGCTGACGAGGCAGCATGTGCTATTCAGCGTCCTGGGTTCCTCAGTCATCTCCCTCCACTCCAAGGAGATGACTGAGGAGCCCAGGAAGCTGAGTAGCACATACTGCCTCCTCAGCCGCCCCGGAAACTGCATGGGACATATCAAAAGCGTCTTCGAAGAGACCCTTTCCCCGCGGTGGCTTGGGTCTGGGGAGGGGAGGGCAGGGGAGATGCGGCTGCAGCTGGCCCAGGGCTCCTCTGAGCACTTGGGGGAGGGGGTCGGGGCTTCGGATGGCCCAGAGCTCCTCCGGCCAAGCGGGGTGGGGGGACACTCCAGCTTCAGCCAGCCCGGGCTCCTCCGAGCAAGTGTGTGGGGGCGGTCTTGGGGCTTCAGGCAGCCTCCAGATGAGGGGGGTGGGTGGGCTCAGGGCTTCTCCGGGTGGGAGGCTTGTGGCTCCGGCCGCGGGGAGGCAGGGGGGCTCGGGGCTCTGGCTGCCAGGGGGCGGGCAGAAGGGGTGGAATTGGGGGCTCGCCTCTCCAAAAGGGGGCTCCACCCGCTGCCCATGCTTCTCATGGCTAAGTTCATCTAACACACCATCTACAGCTGCTGCCTCAGGGCCCTCCCATCCAGCGCCAGCCTGGACCTCTCCTCCCTAAGTCCAGCTTCCACCCTCTCTACCCCACTGAGACTGTTCTCACTTGGTCTCGAGCAGCCTCAGTCATCCTCCGTCCTTGTCCTATGTCTCCTCTCCGCCGATCACATCCTCGTCCTTCTTCTCCTGGCCTTTCAGATATCATCCTCTGCAGTCGTCCTCCCTCCTCTGCCTCTGGTCACTGCACCAGCCGCTCTTTTGGCAGGTCCTTTCCCACTTTCAGTGGGGGTCCCATGGGGCTCTGTCCAAACCCATGTCTCTTCCTGGCTTGTCAAGCTGACATCACTCCTCCCCACTCCTTCAAATCCCTGCCCTGCTCGTCCTCGCTTTCAGGGTTCTTGCCTCTCTGTGTGCTAATGCAATATTGCATTTCTGGGGTGCTACAAAGGTTCTGCTTGAGGCTCACAATACCCCAATCTTGTATCGATCTGCTTCTCCCACCGCTCTTGCGCTATGGCACGACAACCCTCAATGCTTGATTTGTATCCCTTACTCCCAGAACTCAGCTGAGCAGAATTGGTTTGAGCTGGGAGTAGGCAGGTTACTGCTGACGGCGAAGGCGAACATTGTTGCAACGTTTGAAGAAAATTGATTACATTCATTCCAGGTAACAGATGGTTTGAAAAACAGGCCCCGGGCTGGAAATGCTGGTTTGGTTCTAAGGCCCTTGGGGTCTTGCTAGCCCCGAAGCAGTTGGTTGTGACCCCCTGGCAATTTGGCACAGAGTTAAATCTCCTCGGAAACTCACACGCCACCCATGTTGGAAAAACATCATGATTAAGCGAAAACTATTAGCCATTGTATCGCACTGAAAACTGTTACTAGCGGGTCACACACTTCATAGCTGGTGTAGGCCACTGCACAAGTTCACTGCACAGACTTGGGGCTCCTTGAATCCTTCACCCCACACGCTGCCTCTGTACCACCCTCCCATCCCCCTCTTTGTCAGGGACAACTCCCCCCTTCCCTGTGTACCCCCCATTCCATCCTCCAAAATACACACACACACACACACACACACACACGCTTTTGTGTGCTCTCCATTCCTCCTCCCCCCATTTTCCTCTCCACAGCAAGGGTGTTTGTGCCTCCATTCCCCCCGCCCATTTCCCCACCACTCTATGGCTGTGCTAATTAGATGGCAGGGGACTCACCTGTCTCACATTGTTCCTTTTCCATTTTTGTCTGATTTCCCCCCAAAATCAATAGGATTCTGGCCAGGGATGCCTAGAACATTCCCTGACATTTTGGAATGGATTGGGTGCACCATTCGAAAGTTATCATGTTACAAACAAACAGAGAAGAGCCACCCAGCGGAATGTGTGGCCTTCGCAAACCCAGCCCACGAGCCGTTTGCCAGCTGGTGGCTGGCTGCAGCATAGGGAAAACCTAAGCGTCCGGCTATGCTTTAACCCTGGAACAAGGGGGCTTCGTTATACTCAAGCCGTAGCGGCCTGTGGTTTGGGAGATAAAGTTTTCCCGGGTTCCACTGCGCTCTTCGATTTTAACACTGGATTTTGTGGCAGGATCGCTTATGGTTTCACAGTGAGGGCATTTCCTTAGAGTTGCAGGGGGAAAACCTGCAGCTATAAAGAAATGCTTTGAATATGAAGCCCACTCAGTAGTAGCTCCGGAGTCACGATCACAAGCAAGCTATCTCATAAGCGGTAGCTATGGGATTTCTAACTTACTAACCACAGCAGTGTCTGATTTGTGTCCCGTATAAAGCAGGAAAAGCATTTCCATGATTATTTCAGGGTACATGAGAATTCTTCTGGAAAATTTCAAAGTAATTGGTCAAAGGAGGAGCCTGTTCCTGGGTAGGGCCTATTTTGTATGTAATTATTGGCTGGTTGAGGGAAATTCAGTATCGCTACCCCCAAAGTGTTCAAAGATTGCAAGATCTGCCACCCCACACTGGAATCCATACAGGGTATCATCAAACAACTATAACGCATACTTGATGGGGACCTATTCTGAAAGAAATCTTCCCTGAACCCCCAATTCTGCCCTTCAGACGGCCCCCCAGTCTCTCCAAGCTCAGCAGCAGCAGCTAGTTCCCCACAGACCAGGACACACTAACTCCAAGCGGCACCAGGCCCTGCCAGAACAACAGACGCAAAACCCGCAGACACATCTCCACTGCTGCAATGATCAACGCCCCCTGCCTCAACACACCTGTCAAGATCCATGGGTCCTACACGGGCCTATCCCAACAAGTGAAGTACCTCGTCCAGTGCACTCAATGCTCCAATAACCAGTATGTGAGTGACACCAGACAAATCACGGCGCTCTCGAATCAACTCCCAGAGGAAAATGATAAAAAACAAAAACACCCCCAACCCCTGTGAGTGAACAGCGGCAGTAGCTCTGTTGGCCGGACATAACACTGTCCACACTGGCACTTAGGTCGGTGTAACTTATGTCGCTCAGAGGGGTGGCTTATTCACACCCCTGAGTGACATAACTTGTACTGATGGAAGCTGTAGTGTGTGTAGATAGCCTCTGTGTGGCTCGAAAGCTTGTCTCTCTCACCAACAGAAGTTGGTCCAATAAAAGATCTTACTTCTCCCAGCTTCTCTCTCTGATATCTTGGGACCAACCTGGCTACAACACCACTGCATACAAAAATCACATATCCGGCCTCTCAAAATCGCAAGATTGGCTTAAAAATCATGAGCTTTTTTAAAAATCAATTTTGGATACCTTCTCTTGGCCTTCCAGTTTGAGCCTCTAGTTCAGGGGTGGCCAACCTGTGGCTCCGGAGCCCCATGCGGCTCTTCAGAAGTTAATATGCGGCTCCTTGTCTAGGCACCGACTCCGGGGCTGGAGCTATAGGCGCCAACTTTCCAATGTGCCGGGGGTGCTCACTCCTCAACGCCTGGCTCTGCCACAGGCCCTGCCCCCACCCCACCCCTCCCTCCCCTGAGCCTGCCGTGCCCTCGCTTTGCCCCCCACAGAGCCTCCTGCACGCCAGCTGGTCAGAAGGTGCAGGGAGGGAGGGAGGGAGAGGCACTGATCGGCCGGGCTGCTGACGTATTACTGTGGCTCTTTGGCAATGAACATTGGTAAATTCTGTCTCCTTCTCAGGCTGGCCATCCCTGCTCTAGGGAGCACTCAGGTCCCAGTTACAAGCTTTTCTCCACAGCCATGGGCTAGAAACATACTTTTTAAATTAAAGCTGCGATTCACGTGTCATACTTATCTCCAGGAGCTGGGGCTTTAAGTAAAACATCCAATATCGCTATGTGATAAAATCACAAGAGGTGGCAACATTGGCTGTGACAAGCCATGGGAATAACCTGAACTTCGTTAACATTTTTGCTGTGAGAATTTCTTTGTTTTTATAAATTATATAGGGTTAGTGCAGAGATTAGATGCTCTATAAGGCCTCTGGATTCCCACAGCTCAGCGCAGAGGTCATGCTTTCTAAAATGTCCCTGGACTCTCTTTGCCCAACAGAAATTTGACGATGCTCCACCTTCCTCTGCACGTTAGGTATGATCTGCCGAGTTCCCAATTTCCTTCTGCTTCCTCTTACCCTCAATAAACTTTATGAAATGCCTGTCAGGCCAGACAGATTTTATAAGGGACCTGTCACTATATCAAACAATAAGGCCAGATTTTGTAAATAATTCTTCCTTATGTTTTTTTTTTTAATTAAATGGCCCTTAACTGTATCCAAAACCTGAAGATTTACAATCAAACTGTTTTTTTAATTAATGAAAACCCCGAAGCTGGTCATTTATAAGCATCTATAACTTCTTTGTATCTATTAATAATGTAAAAAGCACCCACGTGGTAGCTCTGGTTACAGCTAAGAGTATGGAAATAAACAGTTACGGGAAGGTGGACAGATATTGTATGTGATATTTTATATGTATATATTTATCTGAGACTGTATGAACTGTGAGAGTATTTGAATATTTATCTACTTCCCCTTAACTCATTTCCATACTGCCATTTGCTTCCATGGTGTTGTTTTATTTAATGTAAAAGCCTCATGTTCCATATATAGGAGCAATCTTAACTCCAAGTTATTTAAATTAGTTTGTTAATTAACCTTTTGCCCTCTGATCCATCATTCCCGAGTATATTCCCACCTATTAGCAATATCAGCTCTATGCTTTGAATTATAATCAATTATGTCACTACATGCATCTGACGAAGTGGGTATTCACCCACGAAAGCTCATGCTCCAATAAGTCTGTTAGTCTATAAGGTGCCACAAGATTCTTTGCCAATTATGTCTAGTAATCCCAGGGCTTCCTAGTAAGATGGTACCTTCCCTTCCTTCTTTCCATCCAGCTAACCCTCCTCTTAACACAGCCCCACTGCAATCACAGCACTGCCATGCCATTTGTAAGCAGCACATTGTTCTCTCGGCTTGTACCTTCTGTCCCTTTCACCTACGCTATCTCGGTGTTGTCTCTGTTTCGATGGTAAAGCCCTATGTTGTAGGAACTATTTCTTATTCCATGTTTGTACAGCGTCTAGCACAACAGGGCCCCATCTCCAGTTGGCCCGTAGACACTATTGTAATAAACGTGATAAATAATCATTACAAACTCGTGACAATCCCGCGTCTGTCAATTACATTTCAGCCCCAGCAGCCGGTCCACACGAACACTACAACCTTATTTCCAGGAGCTGATACTTCTGCAGCAACAGTAATCAAGGTGTCAGGAGCCACGGATCTCTATGGGAAAAGGGTGAGGCGGTCCAGTGCCCAACCCACACACATGTGGGCAGCTGTAGTAGTCGGGGCTCAGGTTTTCGTAACTGACCAGGGTATAGCCCTGACAACAAGACTCTCCAGCACCCCAGCAGGGTATGTCTAACCCCCAGCTGGAGCTTAGATTGAGCGAGCATGGTCCAAAGAGCAGCGTGGCCGTGGAAGTGTGGGCGGCGGGTTAGGCCAGCCGCCCAACCACAATCCCGTCCCAGACCCTGGGTGCACACTGGGAGTAGCTAGCCGGCTACGCTCCATTTTTAGCGCACACAGACATCTCCCTGATCTGGAAATGACACCTCCAGTGCCCGTGTAGATGCACCCTTAGTCTTACCTGGGGTTGCCACCCCTCCAGGATTATGTCATGCGGTGAAATGTCCAGGAATCCGGCCAACCAAATTTGGCAACTCTAGTCTTACCCCAGTAGGCACCAGTGCTTTCAGAAACCCAGGCAGCTCAGAACATCTCACTCATCCCTTGTCTGCCTTTCTCTCCTCCGACCTCGACCTCACCGTCTGCTGGGTCGCATTCTAGGACAGCGCTTGTCCCAGCCCCAGTGTTACAGCCGTTATTTTTACTACACCCAGCCAGGTGCTGGGCACTTTGCAGAGCAAATTGAAAAACAAGGTTCCTGCCGCAAGAGTTTGTCAGTCTTCTTATGGCGTGGCGCCCCACCCCCTGCGCCGTAACAAACAGCAGGGAAGGCCCAAAAGATCATGAGATTACTGAGCTCATTGACATTAGCTGAAGTATTATATCAATCAGCCAGGAGATGTTTCACAAAACACTAACAAAACCCTCGCCCGTACCAGCGAGCTCCTGTGCAATTCATTTACTTTGAACCTGTGTGTAACAGACAGAGACTGGGCTAAATTCAGAGGCAAGCAAGTCAGCGCGAGGGAGTGGAGCTGAGCCTGAACTGATGTCAAATACACCCCACGCAGGGTGTACAGGACACCATCTCAGGGATTGTCTCGTTTCGCTGGATGGGTTTGAGATTGTTCTGGCTGCACTAGTGCAAAGCCCGAACGGAGACACGCTTGAACTGGTTTGAGCCACGCTGTAACCAGTAAAGGGGTGCAACAGGGTAAATAGTTGGATATTAAACAGATCCAATTACACCAGTGACCCCGTCCCAACACACAGCAGGCCTCAGCCTCTTTCACAATCAGACTCGTATCCCCCTCTAGCTCATCACCTCTGAATTTGGCTCACTGGTAATTCACCTGCATGGGGCAGGAAGAAAGGGCTGAGCAGGAAAAATAACTAATGGAAGGATTCCTGGAGGGGTGAGATAAAGTCCTGCTTTAACTTCTCTCTTTATCCACCTTCCAGCTGCACAAGGTGTAAATGCCATCAGAGTAGACTCCCCCATTCATACACATAACAGGCAGTTAGCAAGTTGTCTCCGTGGTTTAATTGCTTTCATTCCGATTTAACACCTGGTGGGGTTAGCTGAACTGAGGCAAACTCCTTATTTCTTCGGGTGCAAACCTATTTCTAATCCATTGGAGCTAAACCAGAATAAGAACGTCCACACAGGAGTTTGTGCCTGGACAGTTAAACCAGTTTTGAGTCACACCTTCAGTTCAAGCAATGGAACTCACTAGTGCAGACAAGGGCTTAAGGGAGTCTGGCCTATAGCACCATAGGCATCATCTCTGCACTGGTTCCCCTAGAGCCCAATTCTCTAACTCACTCCACTGAGCCAGAGCCACAGGACTCACAAGTGTGAAAGATACCTAGGTGAGAGGTAAAACAGACCAACTGGGGGCAGATCCGCAGCTGGTATGAACTGCCGCAGCTATGACAGCTCGCACCAGCTGTGAGTCTGCCCCATTGAGGGTATATGTACCAGTCTGTACAGACCAAGGATCCAGTCCTGCAGTCCTTAGCCAGGCAAAACTCCCAGTGACCTCAATGGGCATTAGACTGAGCAGGGAGAGCAGCGTTAGGCCCCTAGACTGGGAGCTCCTTCCAGGCACCTCACTGCAGGGTAAAAATAATCACTAGCAGTTGGAGCTAGGCCTGAAGCAAACCTTGGACTTGAACATTCCTGAACTAGGAGTTCCAGACTCATGCCACATTCCTCTCCCTGCAGAGATCCCCCAGAATTTTCTACCGTCTGCTTTTATGGGGAGGGACGTTCACGTACAAGGAAACAATGGTCCCAGAGGGAGGCTACTGGGTAATGCTTAACTGGAGAGAGACTCTCTCCCTGTTAACTTCTACTGGCCGCAAATTACACTCCCTTAAAGGCTCCCCTGCTCACTGATGTGTAACTTATACCCTCTCTATACATCCTTTTGGAATCTGGCCCACGGACTAAGAGAATCTGCGCAGGTGAAACTCACCCACTGAGGGAGGGAGAGAGCAGGGAAAGGTGCTGAGGCCGGATTCTAATCACACCCATGTAACTCAGGAGTAGCTTCCCTGAAGTCAATGGAGCCACACCAGTAGGAAGCCCACCTGAGATCAACTCTTCCCCAGGAAGGGATGCTTTAAGTTGGCCAAACTCCGCTCTCACTTGCCTCTTCTTCGGTCTCCCCCAGCTTGTAGGTCACACCGCGTACCCTTTGGGTGAGTCATGCCACCTTGGAATCTAGTCCAAGCCTTTATCAATCTAAATTCTCTAATTAAGAACAAACAGATCCCATTCTGGATGCTGGCCCTGTATGGAATGGAAGGCCCCCCGGGTGAGTCCATCCATAAATCCAAAGTCTCTGGAGAGACCGGCAGGCTTTCCAGTCCCATGAAAAAACCCCTTTGACTGGACTGGAATCTCCCTCTCGCTCTCTCTTTTTTAATTCCTCGTTTAGATTCAGTTATTAAGCTGGCTCTGCCACTGGGAACACAGGGATCTCAGAGCCAATCCCACCTGGGGACTGGGGAGCTCATGGGATCAGCTCTAGAACCCCGGGGTTCCAGACTAGAAGTTCGGGTCCCACTGGCCCCTGGCCCAGCAGGGGAGTGTGTTTCATTCCCTTTCCTCTCTGCGGAAGCCAGGAGGGGCCATGACTTTCAGACAGGCCCCGCGGTGGCCAGCCGGCTAGTTGGTAACACGGGGCTCTCTGCTGACATGTCCCTTTCTTAGGGTTAAATGAAGGGAGAGGGATTTTACACTGAAAAACGTCAGGAAAACCAGGTCCCAGTGGGGCCCCTGAACTGGCATCTCCCAGGCTCCACGGACGGAGCTGCTGGAATAACCAATTAATGGCCACTGCTGCGGGGAGGGTTGGTCCCATTCCCTACCCCCCCAAACTCCTCTAATGGGCAACAGTGCCCTGCATTGAGGAGCCGTGCCCCAGGCCCCAGAGGGGCTGAGCTGGTTCCACATGAATGCCCGTACAGTGTGCAACGAAGGGGGGGGGGGGGGATCTCAGCAACCGAGCCGTGCGCTGATCTGGGGGGAGATGTGCCCCACCGCCCATGCCTTCACCTTCCCCCCAGCGCCAGCTCCGGAGCCCGCCCGCTGGGAAACTCAAAGGAGCCTTTGGGCGGCTGTGAAGATGCAGAGGGGGAGGGACACAGGGGCACCGATGGTGCAAAACACCCCCCCCCCCGACCCAACCCAACCCAGGATTTGGTCCCGAAAAGCGAGCGGCACCAGCGGCTCGGCGAAGTCCCGCGGGGGCTTTGCGAACGGGGCCGAGCTGCGCTGGGGATGGAGGAGAAGCAGGCGAGCCCCGGGGGGACCGGACCGGCGACCTGCCCATGACCATTCCCCCAGCCCGACTCCTGCGGTGACTCCCCAGATCGTCACCCAGCCCCCTTTACAGCCGCGGCAGCGCTCCCCGCTCACGGGCGCCGGAACCCCGCCCGGGGGCACCCCCAAACCCCCGGGGTTCCCCCGGGGCTGACCGCGCCTCTCCAAACGCTTTGCCCCGAAGCCGGTCCGGGGGCGGCAGAGCCCAGCTCGGCTGCAAAGTCTTTGCCTCAGAGAGAAACGTGGGGGGCGATGATCTCCCCGCATCTCCCTGCCAGCCCCCCGGGGAAATCAGCAGAAAGCCCAGGCGCACTTACCACGGCAACATGCTGGGGTCCCGGGACTGAGCTAGCGGTGCTGCTGGATCCCGAGAGGCTCCCTCCCTCCTTCCTTCCTGGTCCTGGGGCTACACAGCTGCTGGGAACTCACAGGGCTGGCTTGGCTTTGCCCTCCTCCCTGCCGGCACACAGAGCCCTCTGTGCTCACTGGCCTGCTCCGCAGATCTCTGCCTCTTTCCTCCCCTCAACTCACTGAGGTGGAGCCTGGGCTGCAGGTATTTTAACTCTTCAGCTGCTGGGCTGGCAGGACGCCTGCCCCGGGGCCAAGGAAGCCAAGGGGCTCTGCCCCCTGTCCCAGCGAAGGCCTGGGCAGCGCCATGTCAAAGGGCAACGGGCTAGGATGCATTGGTGGTGATCGCCCTGTGGCTGGGAACGAGCTCCCCGCACCAGGCCCTTTTGCCATTTTGCTTTCATACCCGCTGGGTGCCGGGCGACTTACTGCTGGGGCCCGTCATCCCCAAGCGGATCACTGTCTAAGGTGGTGGCATCTTAAATAACTTCCCCCCCATATAGCAGAGCCGTGTACTTAAATACAGTGAACAATCCAATGTTGTTATATCACTAGAATGGGCCCCAAGCCAAAATCCTATTGCCAAACACACATGAATTTGGGGGAATGTCTGAAATCTCAGCTGTGATCTGGATCCAAATTTTGCGGCTTGAGCCGATCTTTTGCGATAGCCTAGCTTGAGTTACAGCGAAATCTCACAAACCTGGGTGACTGGGCAACAAAACGGCAGATGAAATTCAATACTGATCAGTGCAAAGTAATGCACCTTGGGGAAAAAAAAATTCCCAGCTATACATACACAATGATGGGTCTAAATTAGCTATTACCACCCACAAAAGAGATTTTTGGAGTCACTGTGGAGAGGTCTCTGAAAATTTCTGCTCAATGCACAGCTGTGATCAAAAAGGCTAAATGTTACAAACTGTTAGGAAAGGGATAGAAAATAAGACAGAAAATATCATAATGCCACTATATAAATCCATGGCGCACCCAACACCTTGAATACTGCGTGCAGTTCTGGTCGTCCCATCCCAAAAAAAGATACATTAGAATTAGAAAAGGTTCAGAAAAAGGCAACAAAATTGATGAGGAGTCTGGAACAGCTTCCACATGAGAGGTTTCAGAGTAGCAGCCGTGTTAGTCTGTATTTGCAAAAACAACAGGAGGACTTGTGGCACCTTAGAGACTAACCAATTTATTTGAGCATAAGCTTTCGTGAGCTACAGCTCACTTCATCGGATGCATTCAGTGGAAAATACAGTGGGGAGATTTATATACATAGAGAACATGAAACAATGGGTGTTACCATACACACCAGGCATCCGATGAAGTGAGCTGTAGCTCACGAAAGCTTATGCTCAAACAAGTTGGTTAGTCTCTAAGGTGCCACAAGTACTCCTTTTCTTCTTCCTTATGAGGAAAGTTTAAAAAGACGGGTCCATTCAGCTTAGCAGAGAGAGGACTCGGGGGGATATGAGAGAGGTCTATAACAGCAGGAATGGTGTGAAAATAGTGAATAGCGAAGTGTTATTTACCCTTTCACACAATACAAAACCCTGGGGTCACCTGATGCAATTAAACTTAGTACAAGCAAGACAAAGTGCTTTTCCACACAATGCACAACTAACCTGTGGAACTCATTGCCATGAGACACAGTGATGACTGGGAGTTCATGGAGGACAGGTCCACCAGTGGCTATTAGCCAAGATGGTCAGGGATGGAACCCCATGCTCGGGGCAACCCTAAACTTCTGACTGCCAGAAGCCAGGAGTGGAAGAGAAGGATGGATCACTCCAAACCTGCCCTGTTCTGTACACTCCCCCTGAAGCTGTGGTATGGGCCACTGTCAGAGACAGGATACTGGGCTAGATGGACCATGGTCTGACCCCGTATTGCAGGTCCTATGTTCTTCTGTTCTTATCTGTAAGGGAAAAGATCTATTGTATTTTCTTCCCAGGGTGAGCTTCAATCATTGAATAGGTCTGAATGTCACCTGTACAGTTGCCTTATCTACACCAGCGTTTCTATTGTTGCCATCACCCAGGAAAGCGAAACCAATCATGAGATTAACCTTACACTTGCGTAGCCAGAGCTATTACGTGCATTCTCTCCCTGTGTTTGATTATCGACTATCTGATCTTTCTCTAACCTCACACCAGGAAACAATGCCTCAGAGCCGAACTGAAATACAAGGTTTGGCAAGTTTTACTGTGCAATTCATGCAATAAGCAAATATGTGACCAAGAAACTGATTAGGTTTCATTTCCAAGTTCATAGGTAATAGTCTAGCAAACCAAGCCCCTAAGTAACTATAAAATAACAGAAGTGATCAAATAAAGATAATTTGCCTGTAACTCTGTGTGCATACGTGTGAGCCTCTGCATCCTGGTTTACACTACAAACATATGTACATATAACTGTGTCTCTCGGGGGGTGGAAAATCCACACCCCTGAGCAAAGTACTTATACCCACTTAACCCCTGGCCTAGCCAGCGCTCTGGCAACAGGAGGGCTTCTCCCATGGACATAGCTACTGCCTCTCAGGGAGGTGGAGTACCACCAGAGAAGCTCTCCTGTCAGTGTAGACAGCATCTTCAATAAGTACTCCAGCGGAGCTGTAAGTATAGACGAGCCCATAGAACTGGGGGGCTGGAACAATGTGTATTGTGGGGGTGGCTGAGAGCCACAATGAACCAAACTGTAAACCCCGTATGTCATGGAAATCACTTCAAGCCAGGGGATGCTGCAGCACCCCCAGATGCAGCACCTATGCCTGAGAGCGCAGATGTTACCGACCTCTACACAAAAGATCTGGGGGTTTTTCTTTTCTACATGTTCATGATTTCCAGTCAAGCTTGCCTTGCCAAAAAAAGACTCATTGAATTCAAGTGAGAGAGAGAGAGAGAGTATGACCGAGAGAGACAAAGAGAGATGGCGGAGAAAAGGGGCTAGAGAGATGGTTGACTAGAAAGTGTGTGTAATAGCAAACTCTGTTCTATACTGGTGCTTACCTGAAATCCATGGAAGTTAGGTGCCTAATCCAGTCACGTGACTACCATCTGTCCCGTGTGCTTCCTCATCCTCTCCCCAGGGAGAGACCCGTGTGCAATGGAATGTCTCGTTTGGGGATTTTGGGTTGTTGCACACGTGGTTTTGTGGCATAACTTTTCACACTATTCAAAGGCAGAGGCTTTTGCCGTTCGTTCCTTCATTTTGTTTCCAGGAGAAAGGCCACTGCTGGGATGTTACCAGAGTGTCCCCTTTAGAGCAACCTCTGGGTTCCGAACTTCCACCCAGCGAAGCAGAAACGTTAGCCACGTCCCTCCCAACTTCCGGCAGACCCACTGCACCTCAGTAGCAGGAGGGAGATTGCTGCTGCAGGTTCAACTTAAGGCTGGTTTTAAAGCCCTGTCACTTGAGAACAACATTTCCCAAATGTGGGTCCCGACCCACCCGCGGGTTGTGGGAAGGTTCTAGATGGGTCACGGGGCCCTTGGCAAACATACACTTCTGGCAGCCTGGTGCAGAGGGGAGACCGGGAGGAATGTTAGTGTGCTGTTATTTGAGCCAGACCTGTTCTCTCTCCCTGCTTCAGAGCTAACCGCGGCTTATCACTTTAATACCGCACTTAGTTTAGCAGAAGTCTCATTGTAATCCAGGGAAAAGGCTTGGACTGGTGTGGCCTGTAATCACATTTTGTGGGGAATGCAACATGTTACAAAACGGCACATAAATAATTGCCGGGCTGAATCAGACCAGTGGCCCAGCAAGTCCTGTCGCCTTTTCTCCGAGAATGGTCTGGACTCCTTACTCCTTCCATCTAATCTAACTGGGGCTGTCCTCGCTGTCCATATGAATGTTTAACTCTTTTTGAGCCCCACTCAACTCGGTGACCTCCAGAGGCAGTGAGTTCCACAGGCTAATCGCGCGCCGTCATCAAGGCCGACGAAAAGCCACATATGCTGCGGTTCAACCCCCAAGGAACTGAAGTAGCAAACCAGTGGCCTGGGACTGAAGAGCACCTTTCTCTTGCTTTAATCCAAATCTCCCAAAGGTCGCACACTAGTCTAAACACTGAGCCAGCCCAGAAGCGTGGTGCTCAGGAATCTCCCGCAAAATCTAACCCCCGGAAACTCTAGGTGTATAATGGAACAAGTAAAAAAAAAAGGAGGATTTGTGGCACCTTAGAGACTAACCAATTTATTTGAGCATAAGCTTTCGTGAGCTACAGCTCACTTCATCGGATGACTCCACCTTAACCATAGCGACGGGCACTCGCCTCTGGCAGGATAGGTACAGTGTGTGCTCAGCACACCATGGCCAGCCCCTGCTCCCCACCCACAGTTTTCACACCACACCCTGGCCAGCCCTACCTGCATGGCAACAGCAGGGCCATTGCTCACAAACAGACCTGCAGGTCACTACCCAACAGGAGACAGAGGCGCTCCCACAGCTGATGCCCTGGGAGTTCCCCCATCTCCATCGAGGCACCTGCCACTCCAGCCGTGCACCCTCCCCATGGGGAAGAAACGGTTCCCCCCATCCCACTTCCTACAGGGAGTGGATCCCTCCTGGCCCCATCCCCCAGAGCAGGGGAGTCACCAGATGCTACAGTGATGTGTTTATTTCCCTTCAATGTGTGTACGAATGGGACTTGCAGGGGTACCAGCCCCAAACACCATGTGTAGCAAGGAGACCCTAGCAACACATTAACAGAGTCAATCTCCTCTCCAGGCTTTGCCCAGGGGGCCATGATTAACATACCCGGCCTCACCGGCCGGCTGGATGCAAAGGAGCAGGGTTCTAGGCAGCCCCCCGAGGGGGTCAGGATAGGGAGAGGGGAGGAGGTGGAACCTGACCAACTTGAAATGCCAGGCAAGACTCTGCTCCCCCTCTCGGTGCCTGGAGCGCTCGAGAGCCCAGCCCCCCTCAGCCATTAAACTGACTCTGGGCTCAATTTTAGCCAGGCTGCTGGGAAACAGCCACGCCACCCCTAGGAGCTGGGGCACTCACTGCAGGGCCAGTGCTATTCAGTGGTCCTTCGCTACAGAGCTCTGTGCCCTGCTCCTGCTTGAGAGAGGCAGCGGGGGTGGGGGGTCACGACACTTTCAGGAAATGCCCCTGTTCTGGCCAAACTGTGCCCAGCACAGGAAGCGGGGGGGGGGACTTCGTGCCCACTTTGTACCACCTTTATTCTGGGGCAGTTCAACCCCCAGCGCAGGGTGCAGCAAACTGAAGGCTGCTCTAAATTGCACCCCTGGCCTGTGTGATGCAGGAGGTCAGACTAGACAATCTTAATGAGCTAATCTGGCCTGAAAGGCTACGAATCTACATATCGACGGCCTGCTCCTTTGCGCTTATGTCGCCTTGCCGGACCAGGAGTGAATCAGGTGCGTATTTCAGGCCTCGCAGTGCCGTGCTGATATCTGATCATCATCCTAATACCTAGCACAGGAACACGCCATCAAGCTGTGAAGCAGCCAAGTTGTGGCATGATTGTGTTCGCCGGAGGGACGATCAGAAATCCGTGGCAGCCGCTGCACGTGATCTAAAACAGCTGAACCTTTAGGCCCAGGGATTCAAACCAGAGCGAATGCCCCAGTCATGATCCAGAATGAGTCCCCTAAATCAAACCACGCCGAATCTTCAGAGGCGCTGAATTTTTGTTTTTGACAAAAAACTCTCTTTTTAGCAGAATCGAACATTTTCATGGAACATTTTCGATACTGCCAAAAATTTTCCACCACAGCATTTTCTGAAGGACATTCCGTTTTTGTTTTTGTTTGTTTGTTTCATTTCATTTTAGCAATCAAAAATTTCTTTTCTTTTCTTTTCTTTTTTGAAAGCCAAAACAAAATTTATGTTAAATCTTGAGTATTTTCCCTCTTTCTCTGCTTATTTACTTCCTCCTGTGTCCCTCACTGGAAAGAGGGGAAAGGGAAAAAAGAGAGAGGCAGTGAGAAATACAAATGAGGGGGGAAATCTTTTCCCATCCCTTTTTCTCCATTTTTAAAACCTTTTTCCTCCTTTCCGGCAGCATAAAAAGCAAGAACGTTTTTGAAAATGGGGAGAGAGGGGAAAAATCCCCTCCCCCACTCCAATCTGGAAATCAAAACCTGAAATGTTTTATTTTTCAGAACAAGGAAAGAAAACAACAATTTCCTTACAATTAAAAAAATTCATTTTGATTTGGAATGTTTTCATAGAAAAATTAAGTATTTTGGTGAAAAATTTCAAGCAAAACAATCTCTGAGAGGGATTTCAAAATTAAGTGTCTAAAACAAAAAGAAAAGGAGTACTTGTGGCACCTTAGAGACTAACCAATTTATTTGAGCATAAGCTTTCGTGAGCTACAGCTCACTTCATCCGACGAAGTGAGCTGTAACTCACAAAAGCTTACACTCAAATAAATTGGTTAGTCTCTAAGGTGCCACAAGTACTCCTTTTCTTTTTGTGAATACAGACTAACACGGCTGTTACTCTGAAACGTGTCTAAAACACTCATTAAATAGTTTTCTGCAAACTGATGAAGTACAGATAGAATACACGATGGGGTTAGAGCCACAGTTTTCAAAACTTTTTTGAGGTGAGCCCCCCTCCCCCGCCACAAGTTACAATTTTTGGTTGCACCCTCCCCCCCACTCAACCAAGACAGGCCACGGGGCCCACTGAGGTGAGTCGGGGTGGAGGTGGTGCTCCCTCCCTAAGCCCCACTGCACGGGGCTGGCCCGAGCCGCAGGGCATTGCCAGCCACCTGGTATCTCTCACCCCCTCCCCCGGAATGTTCCTCCATGCCCCCCAGTTTGAAAACCTCTGGGTTAGATGTACTGGAAAGGATTTGGGTTGACCTGCCGTGTGCTCTCATAAGCAACACTCTGATCCCAGGTTTATAGAACCTTTGCCTCTAGGTAAGAAAGACTGCAGGTGCTATAATGATGGGGCAGAGTTAAGGTTGTTTTGGTAGTGTGTTTGCATAGGAGTATGATGGACAGAAATGGCTGAAAATTAGGCTCTCTTTAAGTTGTTGCTGGGTTGCTTTGTCATGTATTTGTCATAACTTTGGATTTTCTACTTTTTTAATGTTTAAGTAGATGGTTTTTGAACAACCTTAACTGTTACCCAGGGTCGTGTCTTTGTGCTGGACAATATACTCACACCGCGATATAAACTCTTCACTGAGGCCAGGATATCCTTTGATGCATGCAACATTTAACACACAAACAAATCTGATGCGCCTTAGGCATGTCTGACATTGAAATAACACTGCGGAGTTATCTAGTGAGTTATTGTTACTCATCTTGTATAAAAGGCTATTTAATTTACGAACACTTCCCTGCAGTACATGAAGCTTTCCAGGTATCTGTCATGCTAAGCTGGGTCACTTCAAAACAACAACTGAGTTGTGTGGCCCCAGATCTGCATTCGTATACGAGTCTACTAGCCCGTCTGTATCCCTTGCCCTCATTGATTTCCTCAATTAGAGGCCCCACCAGCAGTTGGGGTTGGTTACGATAGGAGCTTTGGACTCATAGGGCTCAGGTCACATGGAGCCAGGGGGATCAGTGAGTCTGAGGCTAGGCAGAAGGCATCAGGGCCCGGCACAGCTCATGACTGCTGCCTGGCTGGGTGGAGGGAGGCCACTGGACCAGCGTCCGTCCGCCCCCCTCCCCTTCACCTACGGGGGTGAACGAAAGGCCACTTCCATGCAAGCGGCCAACACTGAGGCCTAGGGAGGGGGGCCAACAAGAAGGTCTTTTGGGGTGGTCTGGCCCACCCCAAAGCAAGGACATACGCCCCCTTCTGCAGCAGTGGTAGCTGGGCTCTGCCCCCACTCTCACTCCCATGCTGGCCCAACTCATTGTCCTTTGCCCTCCCAGAGCCCTCTCTGCCATGGGCCAGGGCCCTCTTCACTGATCCTCTCTGTCCTCTTTCCTCCCAAAAGGGCAGATTGCTCAAGCCAAGCCCTAGAGGCCAAACCCTCTCTCCCCCCATGCCCTGGTGGGTGGGGGGGGATCACGAAACCAAAGCAAGCCCCCCCTCCTCCAGACAAATTCCAAGAACCCTTGGAGGAGCCTAATCAGGAAATTCCCCCCTGGCCTGTTCAACCAGCAAAGGGAATAGAAATCCAGGGGAAGAGCTCTCCGGCCTATGTGCAAACCACCCTTATCTGAAAGCTTGGAGGAGATCCTATTAGCATGTCCTGATTGTGCCCCTAGGCATGGGCAGGTGGGATAATGCTCCTTCAGCAGCATGGAGCCCTGAGCTCATACGTAGATTTCTCCCCCGGGGCAGGTGAATGAATGGACCTTATGCAACAGTGAGCTGTCCCAGGCATTCCTGGCCTGTGAGTCACTCAGTAAGTACTTGTTCCTGAGCAGTCAAAGAATGGGGAAGACCCCCCCTGAATATCTAGGGGCTGCTGAGCCATGATAGGGGGGAGATGGGGATTGACTACGTAGTTCTAGGGAGGGGCCCACACACAGTAGCAGCGATGCAAGAGGGGTGGCAGATCTCCAGACTGTCATAAACTAGACAGGAGCTGGCAGTGCAGTGTCACTGCAAAAAAATCCATCTTAGCATGCGAGAGACACCCTTGGTCAGCACAGTCGTGGGGAGAGCTGTAATAGTCTCCTGCAGACAGAAAAGTCTAGAGGACATATAAAGCAGGGAACTCAAATGAGAGAGGGATGGGAGGAGAAAATACCCATGGAAACACTGAGGGAGCTATCTGGATAGAGACTGGTCAGGATCACAATGTCTGCCTCTAAATGCATTCTGGATAACAATGAACTGGCTGGTGGGTACGTTACTGCTGCCCTCTTCTGGGTAGAATCAGAACAGCTCAGCTGTGTGTCATAGGCCCTGTACTGCTAACAACTAATGGTGATTCTCCTTTAGCCTGAATGGTAGGGATCATGTTTGGGAGGTATTCAGGAGGCCGGCTGGTGGGAGAGAAGGCAATGCATTTTTGGAACAGCATGAGCAATCAGCTCAGATAGACTGGGGCTTCTAGAAACATCTAATTCACATGGGCATGCTCAGAGGCTGAACGGCCAATGGGATAGCCACACCTAGGGTGGCCACCTCATGCATTCCCAGCATGACATGACCCCCATTCCCAGCTGCGTGACTGTGCATGCAGGACAGTACTAGTAATGTGAGTGAGGGGGCCTGGGCCTGTAGAGCGGTGCCGGGGAGCTGAGTTTGAATACTGACGCCCCAGAGAAACTTAAGCCATAAACTTCCTACACAGCCACCCTGTCCTAGGAAAGAGCCTGCTCGGAAGGTTGTCGCCCAAGCAGCCATGGACTGAAGCATAGACATGGAAATTCAAGGCTAGGCATCACAGACAGGGTGGCAATTAACCCCTCTCACTGCAGTGCAGGGAATTCATCCCCTGAAAGCGAGAGCTCAGGCTGGAGGAAGCTCAGAGAGGAGCAAGAAAAAATTCACACTGGCTGGCATGGGGGCACGGCGGAAGAGAGGAATTGTTTAGGGTGCTTGAATGCGATGCAGGGAGGACTAAGGGGACGAACTGATGCCAAGGAAAACGCAGACGGGGTTTCTGGGCGAAGCTGCTACGGGTGAGCACTGTCAGATGGGGGAAGCCCCCTTGCTCGAGATATTTAACACTGGACGGTACCATGTGTAACCCACAGGCCTGCTGGGGGTGGCGTTCTGTCCCGTCTGTACCAAGACCACTTAGAGAGAGAAAATGAGTCTGCTCGACAGCCTTAGCCAACAGCCGGTTGGCTTTTAGCTCCTGCGGTCCCCGGTTTTAGCCCCAGAGGTCCCTGGTTTGATCCCACCCGCCGACGACCGGGGTCTGTCGGCGTTACACATGCACTATTAGGAGCAGTTCTGCACGGGCTGGCAGAGCGAGGAGATGGCACTTGAGAGCGATTGAAGAGGGAAGAGACAGGATTAGTCACCGTCAGAGCAAGTGGGCTTCAGAAGAACCAAACACAGGAGTCAGTACAGGTGCTCCCAGCATGGCAGAGGTTTGAAAGCGGGTCAGAAAGGGCCATGGCAACAGCAACTGTGCAGTCGTCCGCGCTGCCTGACAAAGCTGACGAGAAGGAGTCGTGTCCTAGCTGGGGCATGATGAAGCAAGCAGTTCCGAGCTTACAGATGGGTTAACATCACACCCCGCCCCCCCACCCTGCATTTAGCATCACTCGTCCCCTTTGGATCAGACTCAGCCGAGAGGTCAAGGACCAAAAGGTCCCGTGAAAGCGGAAGTGCCCCCCTCCCATTGAGGGATGACCCTCCCAGGTCTGGGCGGAGGCTCCGGGGGGCGAGGCGGTGTGTGGGCAAGGTTTGCCCTGCTGCTGCCCAGGCTGGGACTGAAGTCCCAGGACTGTCGGCCGGGCACCTTTCTCTCCCACCACAGCACTGGAAGGAACGGCCAGGTTTGCAAGTGAAAATCGTGGCTCCCAGCAGAGCCACTGGGCCCCGATAGCCAAGGGGGCAGGGCTGACATCACCTTGGCCTTGGACCTCCCAGCTGCAGCCGCACGAGCAGAACCTCCATACCTGACAAAGGAGCGGGCCTGCAAACCCAATGCAAAGGCAGGGACCAAAGCCGTGGGGTGCTGTCTGAGGGGAAGGGCACTCCACTTGACTTTGTCTCTCCTGAAGCACTTACATCCAGGGGTTTGGCTTGTCCTGCGCAGATCCTGGGGCAGGATGAGGAGGGGGAACGGGAGTCTCCTCCCTGCCCATGCAGATCCCAGAGAGAATGGCCACCCTAGAGCTCCCCAAACATTTGGGGGGATGGGGAGTAGTGCCCCAGCTATGCGCCATGGCTGGCTTGGGGATTGCACATAGGGCCTTTCCGGCAGCAGGTGCAGGGCACATTATACCGCAGGAGCAGGCCTTCAGCCGCCCCACACAGGCGGAAGCCATCCAAGCTCCGTCACACGGCTGGGGCTCCTCCCCAAACCCACTCCGTGCTCTGGACAGAAGCACTTTGCCCGGGCGGGACTGAACCTGGAATGTGGCTACCACCGGCCTCGCCTCTTCAGAACTGGTTGGAGTGGTTCCTCCGTCCTTCACTACTCAAAGCAGGGGCAGTAAGTTTCCATGCAGGAATGTGGCCACCACCAGCTTTGCACAAACAGAATTCTTCTAAGTCACTTATTTAACCTCTTCCTCTGCGGGTCACCAGCACAGCCCCTTGGCCTTGGGGCCAGAGCTCGCTCTCAGGTCGTGGCAGATGACGGACATACCAGAGTGGAACGGCATTTCAACAGGTTCGCTTTCTCATGTAGCTCAAGCCCGCGCCTTCCACTTGGGCTAAAGGAGCGATTGGCAGTATAGGACCTATGACACACGGGTGAGCCGTTCCGATTCCATCCAATAAAGGGAGGTAATGGTGTACACACACAGATACAGACACGCTCTCTCTCCGGTCTAACATGCTCTGGTACATGCAAGCATTTTCCAGCGTTTATGACCATTTTAAACTCCATTTATGTTTTCATTCATTAAAAAATGTTGACCTGGGGCTCTGGGATTTTTATCCACTGCCTCGCATCTTGTGGCACATGAGAGCTCTGAATTGGGCCACCCCTATTCCTGGGCCTAATTATGTCTTGCTTAATTTAAGTCTCGCTCTCCTTTCTAACATGGCTGGTGTTTTACGGGCACGCTCCCAATATTTCATACGCTCTCGCATGCCCACCGATGTCCCTATTTATTTAGCTAATGCAAAGACCCGCATATCTGGAATTTAGACTTACTTTAATGTGTCTTGGACCTTCTGCAACCAGTGGCAATGAAAAGGCCTAAGAACGCCCCCTTGTATCAGCTTTATAGTTCTTAGTCTGGGCACCTTGTCAGCTGGTGCCCGGTCCGTGATGGCAGTGCCATGGCCATAGGTCCATACTAAAAGCACAAGAAGAATAAATATCTACATCTTTGTGCCTTTAGGGCAACACCTCACACTGCCCATCAGGTTCAAGCCTGTATCGGTTTCTTACAAGCCTCAGTGTAGCTGAGATTCTCGATCCAAACCCGGACCTGGGAATCTGACGATTTGGGTTCTATTCCCAACTGTGCCTCTGACTTGCCGCATGACCTTGGGCAAATCACTTCCCCGCTCGGTGACTCAGTTTCCCCATTTGCAAAACAGGGCTGGTGGTGCTCATCTTCCATTGCAAAGCACGTTGTGCTCTGGGGGTGACAAGCCCTAGCTAAATGCTCAGCAGCATGATTACTAGCTCAGGTTTGATTGTTACCAGGGGGCTCAGACGCCTTGGAATAACATAAGAACATAAGACCATAAGAATGGCCACACTGGGTCAGACCAAAGGTCCATCTAGCCCAGTATCCTGTCTTCTGACAGTGGCCAATGCCAGGTGTCCCAGAGGGAATGAACAGAACAGGTAATCATCAAGTGATCCATCCCCTGTCTCCCATTCCCAGCTTCTGGCAAACAGAGGCTAGGGACACCATCCCTGCCCAGCCTGGCGAACAGCCATTGATGGACCTGTCCTCCAGGGATGTATCTAGTTCTTTTTTGAACCCTGTTATGGTCTTGGCCTTCCCAGCGTCCTCTGGCAAAGAGCTCCACAGGTTGATTGGGCGTTGTGTGAAGAAACACTTCCTTTTGTTTGTTTTCAACCTGCTGCCTGTTAATTTCATTGGGTGACCCCTGGTTCTTGTGTTATGAGGAGGGGAAAAACACTTCCTTATTTACTTTCTCCACACCAGTCATGATTTTATAGACCTCTATCATATCCCCCCTTAGTCGGCTCTTCTCCAAACTGAAAAGTCCCAGTCTTCTTAATCTCTCCTCATACAGAAGCTGTTCCAGACCCATAACCATTTTTGTTGCCCTTTTCTGAACCTTTTCCAATTCCAGTATATCTTTTTTGAGATGGAGGGACCACATCTGCAAGCAGTATTCAAGATGTGGGCGTACCATGGATTTATAGAGAGCCAATATGATATTGTCTGTCTTATCATCTATCCCTTTCTTAATGATTCCCAGCATTCTGTTCGCTTTTATGACGGCCGCTGCACACTGAGGGGATGTTTTCAGAGACTATCCATAGTGACTCCAAGATCTCTCTCTTGAGTGGTAACAGCTAATTTAGACCCCTTCATTTTGTCTGTACAGTTGGGATTATGTTTTCCAATGTGCATTACTTTGCATTTATCAACATTGAATTTCATCTGCCATTTTGTTGCCCAGTCACCTGGTTTGGTGAGATCCTTTTGTAGCTCTTTGCAGTCTGCCTGGGACTTAACTATCCTGAGTGGTTCTGTATCATCTGCAAAACATCCTCCTGGAAATTGGGTTAGTCGTCACCCTTGAGCTGGTTCTTCTGTGACAGTCAAGAAGATAGATAAATGTTTCAGAAAAGATGTATGTATCTGCCAACCATTAACGGCTCCATCAAACAGAACCAAAGCATGAGGGCCCAGTGTCAGCGCCTTGTCCTGCCAGTCCCTTCGGTCTTTGGCAAGGAATTATCTCCGGTCACAAGGCGTTGGGGGATGCATTTTTCTGAGTTTGGGGTGTTTCCATTCAAGCCCAGCTTGTAAGTGGCAGCAAGTGTGGCCTGCTGAAAATCAAAGCAAAACCTAGTTGAAACCAACATGTTTTGCCCACTTTGGGATAGCCCCCCCGGCCCTGAGTTTCTCAAGGGTTCCTCACAAAACGGATCAGAACTGAAACCTCCCTCAAACTCTGCTGCTTCGGATAAGCCAGACACCCAGGAACAGACCCAGGCCTGGTTTGGGGTTGCCGTAGGCCAGGAGGGAATGTTACCGGCTGCGGAGAGGAGGGGAGGGGAGGGGAGGGGTGAGGATGTTGCACTGCCAGGGGATGGGAGGCGAGACAACGCAATGTTGCTGTGCCGCAGGATCGGGGGGAATCGCACGTTCACAGAAGGAAGAGGGGGGGACATTGTGATGCCACAGGACTGGGCGGGAGGGGAGGGGATGTCATGCTGCCATGGGCCATTCCTGAAACAAGAGCCGGCTGCAGACAGGTACCGTAAAACCCGTGTTATCCAACACTTTACCAACCGGAAAGTTCTAGAAACCAGCATTTCTGATATTCATTAAAAGTCTGGTTGGTGCGGGGCCAGCATGCTCCCTACCTGGCTCCACATGGCTCCCCGGAACCGGCTTCCTGGCCCTGCCGCTCCGAGGCAGAGGAATGGCCATGGGGGCTCCGTGTGCTGCCCCCAGCGCTGGCTCCACAGATCCCATTGGCCGCACCTGCGGGTGGAGGCAGTGCGCAGAGTCACCTAGCCGCGCCGCCGCCTAGGAGCAGTAGGGATAGGTCGCTGCTTGTGGGGAGCCGCCCGGCCTGAGGTGAGCACTGCCCGGGTCCAGCACCCCACCTGCACCCCCTCACATACCCCAACACCCTGCCCTGAGCCCCCTCACACACCCAAACTCCCTCCCTCCATTGGTAAGTATAACTCGTACTGAACTGGAATTTTTGACTAACCAGCACCCCCCATTCCTGTGGCGTGCCGGATAACAAAGCTTTTACTATAATAGGAAACCTTGGCTGCTTCCCAAGCATTCACAGGAGATGGTGAGCCCCAGGGGCCCCAACAGGATCTCCTCCCCAGTGGCTGGGCTCTCAGGCACTCCGTGTCTTGGCCCAGACCACCCCTTGACCTGAAGTGGCAAACTAGTTTCCCCCACTCCAGCATCTTGGGCAGCTGAACAAAGCTCAGCAGGGCCCAGAAACCTGACCCAAGACAGGATCTGCTCTGACAAGGCAAGCCCATGGTAGGAGAGGTACCACAGAGGGTCGGGGCCGAGCTAGCCCAGCCCCCTCCTCAGGGAATGAGGTCTCTCGGGGGTTGGTTCTCCTGCATTCCCCCATCAGGGTTCCCCCCGACGGCAGGTGTGTTGGGGTTCCCGTCAGCATGCCTGCTCTCTGGGGGCGTTTCCCTTTGGGACACTGAGAGCCTGAGCATGTGGGGCCTGGCTTTCTCTCAGGGGGCCATTCCCCCTCTGCCTCCTTGCTCTCTTCAGAAATACTGACCTGGCAGCATTGTCCCTTTGAATCCCCAGCCTGGCCTGCAGCTGTGACGGCCAGTGGCCCTTGCAGCATACATTACGGACTCCTTTTATTCATTTTCCAGCGGCTCGCGGGCAGGGGAAATTGGACTCACATTGGCTCTTGGAGCACACACATGAAGCACTTCCCCTCGGATGGATCAAAATCAGCCCCGTGCAGGGCTAGTGCAGTGGAGAGGCAGCAAGGGACCGACACTCGGAGCAGCCATGGGAGCGCTGGATGTCAGCAAGGCCCAGCGCTGAGCCTAGAATGGACTCAAGCCAGGAGTTCTGGGTTGTCTTGCCCGACTCACTGTGTGACCTCGTGCAAGGCACGTGCCCTTTGTGTGCCTCAGTTTTCCCCCATACAAGAAGGTTAACGCCTAGAGCACCCCATGGGGGAGTTGTGAGGCTCAGCTCACTGGTGTGGGTAAGGTGCTTTGAGATCCTCTGGTGGAAAGTGCTCAAGCCAGGTGAAGCGTGGGACAAAGTAAAAGCCTTTCACCCTATAGAGGGGGTCCACTGACTCGTGTTTCAGCTACTATGCGTATCTTGAGCCTCCTTCAACAAGAATACCGCATGCTCACTGGGGATATGTATACTGGGAGCTGGGGGGTGTTTCCCGGGTAAAGGAGAAGTACCCACATGAGCTCTGATGGAGTAAGTTCTCTAAAATAGAGCAGAGTGGGAAGGGCTGGGCACCCTAAGTACATGCCTATCAGAGATGCTAGTTGTACTTGGGGCTGGTAGCCGGTTCCGCAGCTTCCAGACAGAGGGATGGGGCTGTTAAATACGACATTGTGGGCTTCCTGGAATGCAAAGAGCCAAAGCAATTGCCAGCGTGGCTACACACAGGGCAGGGTCCCCCAGCGACGGGAGGGTTTAGGCTGACCCCATTTCCCGGGGCTACAGCAGGAGAAGAAAAATATTCCTTCCAGGCTGCACCATGCGCTTGGTTCTGTCCTAGCCCACAGAACAGTTGGGGGTTCTCATTTTGGACCCCAGCAAAGAACAAGCTCGTGGGAGGTGTCGGGAGAAGGGAAGCCGGGAGGAACCACTTGCTGGGTGTTTGTTAAAGAGTTGGGGCCCTGGGGAAAGGCGTTGAGTCCACGGCCCTGGAATTGGAGTCTTCTGCATATGCACAGAATGACATCAAGCCAGCAATGGCAGTGCGGGGACCAGCCCCGGGGAGAGAGGGGAGTCCCTTCTCCCTGGCCCATTCAACCACTAGCCTCTCAGCTGAGCCTACCAGCCATTGTGGTTGAGGGATTTTTGTGATGTTAGATCACTCTAGACCCTGGATCGAGACTTACCAAACGCATCATACACACTTCGTTGAACAGCCAGCAAATGCTGCTGCCTTTTGGTCACTCCCTTCCAGGGCTGGCACTGAACCGCCGACCGAGGGATGAGGGATGATGTATTTCCATCGGGCAAGGGAGAGTGTGCAACTTTCTCATGAGTCAGATGGAAAGCCGGGCTCGCAAGTCACCTGAGCACCAACGGGCGGCCGTGCATGGCCAGCTTTCCTAGTTAAGCGGAAAAATATACAGACCCAGCGGAGTGACACTTCTGGCTGGGCCCCAGCCTCCCATGGCTGGGCCCCTTCCAGCTCCTTAAAACACAGAAATCCTTACCCTCCGCTTCCTTATTTGGCCAGATCGGTTTGCGAGAGAGGCACGGGCAATCAAGGGTACGTCCAGACGACAGCAAGTAGGAGCCGCAGCGGCGCATGTCAGAGCCTGGGTTTACGGACTCGGGCTCGCGCTACGGCACGCAAAATAGCAGTGTAAACGTTGCTAATTTTAGTGCTGTTGCATGAGCCCCGCAAGACTGGGCCCTGAGACTCGCTGGCGTGGGAACTAACTTGCTGTGCAGACTTTCCCTGTGGCATCCCTGCGCACACACTGTATGGGGGAGCGGGGGGGCTACTCTCATTTAATTATCTTCACAGCCAATGCTCCGGCAGCCTCCTAGTGCCCGCGGCATGACACACCAGGCATCAGGAGAGGAGGTTACTTACCTGTAACTGGAGGCTCTTCGAGATGTGTGGTCCCTATTTGTATTCCAAACGCGGGGCCGCATGGGCTGGAGCCGGACATTTTCAGCAGCCGTGTGCATTGACCCACACGGGTGTCTTGCGTTTCCACGAGCTCCAGGCGAGGTTATAAGAGGGCAAGCGGGGCAACGCGCCCTTGGTCTCCCTTTTACCACTGAATAGAGAGTCCGTAGCAGAGGGGATGGTGTACGGGATAACGGCAGGGTTCGACACCCCTACCAAGGCCCGCTTCAACTGATGGCCTAGTTTTTGGATGGGGCTCGCACGTAGACAACGCCTGTTCGCCACCTGTCCGCCACATGCTTACGCACAGCCGACGGGACTCCCCGTGAGCGCTTCACCTCCTGGGCGCAACTCTACCACCTTCCCTTCCAGACCAGCTCTGTGCCCGTCGTCCTGAACCAGAGCTCAAGAACTCGGGCCTTGCCCTCAGGTCGATCCGTGTCTACCTTACAGCACTTAGAACCTCCCTCCCTCCAATGGACGGACGGTTGGTGCTTATCCGCCCTAACACTACCCACTTTCTGAAGGGCCTGATGAACTGCTTCCCGACAGTCCTTACCCCTACCACACACACCCCCTGACCTTAATCTGCCCTCACCAGGCCTCCCTTCGAAAGGGGGTAGTGTTTCCACATGGCCACATGTTTCCTTGCCCACCTATCCATGAAAGTCCTCTTCCTTGTGGCCATCACTTCCACCGGGCAGCTCAGCGAATTGACGGCCACGGTGGTTGGCCCCTCTCATATACGAAATTCCATAAGAACAAAGGTTTCAGAGTAGCAGCCGTGTTAGTCTGTATTCGCAAAAAGAAAAGGAGTACTTGTGGCACCTTAGAGACTAACTAATTTATTTGAGCATAAGCTTTCGTGAGCTTATGCTCAAATAAATTTGTTAGTCTCTAAGGTGACACAAGTACTCCTTTTCTACATCAGAACAAAGTCTCCCTGTGCCTTCACCTCAAGTTCTTCCCAAACGTTGTTTCCAAGTTTCATCTCAACCAGTGTATCCATCCCCCGTTCTTCCATCCGAAGCCGCATGCCACTCCCGAGAACAGGACATTGCACTCTCTGGATGTCCGCAGGGCACTGGCCTTCTACCTGGACAGGACCCACGCATTCTGCGACTTCCCATGCCCCTTCGTGGCCATTGTGGAACGGTCAAGAGGTGAGGCCCTCTCCTCCCAGCACATATCCAAATGGATCTCTAAATGCATTACAGAATGCTATGCACGCTCAAATGCTGCACCACCCTGCAGGATCACGACTCATTCCACGAGGGTGCATGCAACCATCTCTGCCTCCCTGGCGGAAGTCTCCGTCCTGGCACAAGATCTGCCATGCGGCAATCTGGTGCTCCAGCCACACCTTCACAGCGCACTAGGCCATCGACCAGTGAGCAGCCGCGGCCGTGGGCCAGGTGGTCCTGCCGCAGGCCTTACCTATCGCATCTTTGCATCCAGCTCTGAGCTGATCACTGCTCTGTACTCAACCGCGTTTGCAAGACATATAGGGACCATCACTCAAAGAAGAAGGTATTTTGCTGCCAGGATCCTAGACTGATGTTTGAATCGCTCCTGGAGCTGGAGAACAGCAGTGGGGTGGATCCACTTTGGATTGAAGGAGAGGGGCCTTCCATTGGGGTGAAGCCTTTGCAATGGTCACCCTTTTTGTGCCCCTTAGAACAGAGGAGAGTGATCTACAAGAGGAAGTCTTTCCTTCACTGCCACACATGGAGGCTCTCCAAGGGCAGAAGCCCTCAGGGAGGGAGAACAGATCCCCCAAGAGATCATGCAGCACACAGCTTTGAAACCCTGAAGGTTAGGGACAACCCCTCTCCCTCCCAGTAGATGAACCCTCCACCTACACATCCCTGGGAGGGCGGGGGTGTGTGTGTGTGTTTTACTTGTGCTAAGGAAACTCCTGATTCCTCATAGTGGATCCTGGAGGGAGGTGCAATGACAAACAACTAGCCTGTGATCTTCTAAATTCTTTCAGCCTTGAAGAAACCCTCAGGAGGGGAGAATGGAGACGCCGCACGCATCTGCATTCCTGAGGCTTGGTTTCCAGGGTGGGATTTTTCCTGTTGGCCTGGCCACGCAGTGAAGTCATAATGTGGGCTGAGACGGCCAGTGAGTTCATGTATGGACCCGATTCCTCCAGTGAGTCACTTCAGGCCTCATTTACCTCAATTTTTATTTTTTTGCTAATACTGCCCGTGGTTGCTACCATGAATTCGGCCCAAACACGGGTAGCCGTAATGGGAGCTCTAGTCCAGACAGGGCGTCAGGTGGCTGCCAGCATCTTACGTACTGTGTCAGCTAACCCTGCTCTCTGCAACACGGTGCTCAAAAAGCTGGTAGACGGCAGGCCCCGGTCCAGGCCATCATTGCTAACGCCGGAGGAGCAACAACCGTGAGAAAATGTCCCTGTGCAAACAAGCCTTGGAGATGCATCCTGGTGAGAGAAAGACCCCAAGGGGGCGGGGGACAAGAATCTCCGTAGTTTAATAAGAGCAGAACAAGGAGCGCGATGGATGCAAAGACTAAACCGACGCCGTCCTAATAGGCGAAGGAACAGAACATCAAGGAGGACGTAGTGTCTCACTGTGGAAGTTCCCCCACCAGCTCCCCACACCCAGCCTACTCCACCCCCTCTCCAGGAGCCACCCTGATGTGCAGGCAGTGGGTTACTGTGGTTAGCTTCTCCCTGTTGTACTCTTGGCTTTGCAAATGCTGCTGCTTTCCAGTCAGGGATCAGCCCCACCGGACTCACAACTCCGCGTCCGTCTTCCTCTGGCTGCCGAGGGCTGATGCCGTCAGGCGGTGGCTCCTTGGCTGGCAAACTCAGACCACTGCACCTCACGTCTCCTCTGCGCCGGCTGCCCAGTATTCGAATAACCAGCAGCCATCCTTGGCCCGGTAAGGAAGCCATAGGCTTAGTGATGTAACGAAACAAGCTGATCTAGCCCTACCATGTTGTTAGGAACTAAACCCATTCCATCGTCTTCACAGTGAGGCATTGGCAGACCCAGAGCTTCTCTGTGCTCACTTCATCCCACTCGCTCCTCCCTCTTTAGCCCACTCGCTCCCGATCCTATTCGGTGTTTCCCGAGCATAAAAACAAGGAGACCAAGTGGCATCGGTTGTGATGTGGACGCTGGGACTGAGGTCAATAGAACAACAAGCTGACGCTGGATGGTCGTGACCTTTGCTCACCACTTGCTCAGATTGAATGAGAACAAGTGCCCTGGAAAGGAAAGATTCCCTGCCAGCCACCCCGTCTCTGGGGTAGGTCCAACATCAGTCTTACATTGCTCACCGCAGGGCATCTGCAGAGTACTCTAATGCTACCCAATGTGCCACGGTTGCACTGGCATTCTGAGGTGTACGTTATCAGGGAGCACTCAAAGCCACAGAGAGGTATTTGGAGGTGCCTCTGGGGTTATTCTGATCTTTCCTTTGTCCCGTCCCCTAAAAGCACTGGGCTGAGTTTGGCAAACAGACCCGTCCTGCTTTTGGAGGCTGGGCCATTTTGAGCACAGGATGCCTTTGGGACACCCCACCGGAGGCCAAGGTTAGGAGCACTGGGAGTTTAGCAAACTGGGCAGTGCACAGTTGTCTCTCAGCTCCCCGAAAGCATTCTCCCCGAGGGGGCTCACTCTGCCCTGCAGAGCGGCCATGCAAACCTGGCCATGCAGATAGGAGACCAAGTGCTAGTCACAAACACAGCTCAGCGAGTCAAACCCCAAAATGCCCCAGGGCAGAGCATGGGCCTGATCCTTCATCCACTTACTCCACTGGCTCCTGGTTTACACCAGTGTAAGTAAAAGCAGAGTTTGGCTCTACAAGGCTGAAGGGTTGGGACACGTGCAATAGATGTGGGGGGGGGGTGCACGAGAGGGGGCGTGTAGGAGGCAGCTGTGTCACAGAATGCTATTTAGGAAGCAGCTCCCACTCCCAGGGAGAACACAAATCCGTCTATCACCAGCGTGATGTCTTTGGTCCCTTTGGGAAAAACTTTAGAGGTACTGCTCTTAAAGGTATAAACTGTGTGCCGTGTAGCCTAGCCACCGGTCAGCTGAGGTGCAAAAGCAACCAGAGAAGGGTGGAGACCGTGGAGCTCACATCGGAGAGGGGCTGGGTGGCCGAGTCTCACGTGCCTGGGAAAAGTTCCTGCCCCTCCTAGAAATGAACAGGGAAAAGAAGTGAAGGTTGGCAGGCTGGGGGATGCCCAGCCCAGGTGACCTCTGCTTCACTAGACAGGGGATATTCAAGTCCCACTGGTCTGACTGGAAAGCAGCCCCTGGCATGGCATCTCCCTTATCCCAATGCTCAGAGCACCCACCCTGGGGGGGCATTTAGCAGAATCGCTGCTCTTCAATCCCTTTGACATTTAAATCTCCTGCAATCTGGAGTAATGGGGCTACAGGCAACTGGTTGCTGTGGGAGCCAGACTGCTCAGTGACTGAGCCGTGGGAAGAAAAAGGGTTTCTTGGCCTTTCCAGCCAGCTCCCTCTCGCTTGGTCTTGACTCTCGGCCAGTGGTTTGGCATCAGCCACTGGCATTCCATGAAGCACTCTCCTGAGCTCATCTGCACTGCTCCCTTAGCTGAATGCTGCTTCTCCCCGTCCCCCACCCCACCAGCTCCCGGGCTCTTGCGGGGGCTTGGTGTCTGAATTTAGATGCAATAGACAGGCCAGAGGTGTTAACATAACCCAGTCACTGGCCAACATTAAACTAGGGGTGGGGTTCGGTACCCAGAGACCCCAGCTGGTTCAGGAGTATGGAAAACACCCCACTACAAATCCCTTTAACCTTTTATTAAAGATAAAGAAAAGACGGAAACAGCAGCAAAAGCATTTGCAATGCAAGGCACGGAACAAAGTGAACAGTGTCCCTCGTTCCCAGTCCGTTCAGTGGGGGAGAGCTGTGGGAAGGAACTCTCCCTTGCGTGACAGTCTCTTCGATGGCCATAACTGTCCTTTTGGGGGAAAGAGAAGCCGTTCGGTGAGGCGGGTTGGAGCCGTTGTTGTTGCTGCTAAAGTCCGACCCGTTTCATCCCCGGGGGTAGCTGGGATTCAGCAGTAGCATGCAAGTGTCGGAACTACCTGGGTCCCTCTCTCTGGCCTGGCCTGGCCTGGCCCTCGCTCAGGATCCAGATGATGAAGACTCGGGGTCCTAGGAGATGGTGGGGATGGCAGCCATGATGGTGAAGTTTGCTCCAGTAGCCAATTCCCTTTCCCCCTGTGTCTTCACGGACCCCCAAAGGGAGTGGTGGGTGGAAGAGCCCATCCCCTCATTAATTTTCCACCAGTGAGGCCTAGTTTCTGACACACCAACTTTGGTTCACTGATTTCGGGTTCCACACTTTTCTTGCTGACCAGCCAGGACTGTAACCCAGGCCTTGAGTTGTACCAGGAGGCCTTTTTGTTTGGACTAACTCCGTCTCTTGCCTCCCTGTCGTACCTTTCCCCAACTCTTGCTGTTCTATGAACGTTCACTCCTTCCCTCCCGCTGAGCTCCAAAGCAGGGGAAATGCGTAGGCCCAATGACCCCGTTTACCTGGCAGAGCTGATCTGCAGTGAGCATCAGGTGAGACGCCTTCCCTCCACGTCCGCTTTGCAGTGCACGCTGAGAAGAGTATGGGAGTCACGACTGACCCCTTGCTTGGGGCCACACGTTGGCGGCTGAACACCAGAGTCAAATTAACCAGGTCCTGGAGTGTCCCCCAAGCCAGCTGCTGCACTCACCTTGTCCCCTCTGCACGGTGCCCAGCTGGGACCAGAATCAAACTCCTCCTTGTCCAGGGCAGCAGCTCTGCCTGACGAGCCCAGATGGAGCCCGACGGGTGGAGCTGGGCTGAATTTCACTCAGCTCGTGGCGGTTCTTTGCATCACTCTATGGACTCCGAAAACATCCTTTTCTTCAATGAAAAGTCATTTTCAGTGTCAAACGGCTGACAGCTGCCTTGCACGTCTGTGATGTGGTCCCAGGACCCCATGGTACTCGGCGCTATACAAATATATAACAAAGCAGCATTGGCCCCTGCCCCGGGGGGACTACAGTCTAAGCACAAGATTACAGACAAGAACAAGACAATACTCATTAGCAAGATCAGGCACAGCGCACCGGCTTCCTGGCTATATGGGGGCCTGATTTGAAATCCAGTTATCAGGAACTCAGACCCCAAACAAACATACATCTGGGCCGGGATTTCTCTGCACAAGAAGCCCTATGGGATTGGAAAGTCAGCCATAAGGAAGGGGTGGCAAAGGAGGAGGAAGGCAGCCTTCCCGAATCGTCAGCATTTGCCACTGCTGGGTGGAATTCACGGAAATCACCCCGCTGGGCAAAATGAAAGACTAGATCCAATAGAAAAGGAGTACTTGTGGCACCTTAGAGACTAACAAATTTATTTGAGCATAAGCTTTCGTGAACTACCGCTTACTTCATCGGATGCATTCAGTGGATCCAATAGGTCCCAAGTCATCATGGGGTGGTGAACTCTCACCGCAGCTCCCTGCATGTCAGGTCACCGAACCACACACAGCAGTGTCTGACTTTCTGAGGAGAGGAAGGATGGTCCTGAGGCTAAGTCACTCACTGGGCCAGGTCCCGGGCCCAGTGACCTGTGCTCTGTTCCTGGCTCTGCTATGGATTTCCCTGCTTGACCACGTACAGGCCACTTTGGCTCTCTGCATCTCCGCTCCCTACCTGTAAAATGTGGGGGAATAATCCTTCCTGTTTCCATCTTACCTGTAAGCTCTGTGTCTGTGCCGTGCCCAGCGCAATGGGGCCCTGATCTCAGGTGAGACCGCTCGGTGTCAGCTGCAAAGCAAACATCAAATAATGATGCTAATCTAAGCCTAGAACTGAAAGGCTTAACAGCCTGTGCTTATGTTCGGGGAACGTGTTTCATAGGAGACACCATGACTGGAAGTCCCCCACTAGGGCTGGAGAAGTCTCCACATTACTAACACTCCTTACTGCTTTTTGTCCATAGTGCTTCACGAAGGAAGGCAAGTATCATTACCCCCTTCATATCGCTGGGGAAACTGAGGCACAGCAAGGTTAAGCGACATGTCCAACACCACCCAGCAAGCCAGCGGCAGAACCAAGAATAACCCCCACCCCCCTCGCCTCCTGATTCACAGCCCCGTGCCCCACCCATTGTACCGTGCTGCCTTCCAAAGCATGTGCCTTAAAAGTATTTGTTCCCACTCTCTTCATGCCCCTTGCCTCCCTTAATCCCATCTTCCTTCACTGGAGACTAATGATATTTGTTTCCCTGCAATTTCCTTGGGCTCCATCTCTTGCCATCCCTGCAGTGCTGCTCTGTTTCTCTGGCTCAGAGCTGGCTCCTGGCGCTCTCTGGATCTCACGCTGGCCTCGGTGACTCATGCGGGAACCCACACACTACATCCTTTCAGGCACAGTCAGCTCAGAACACTGCCCCAGTCTTCAGACTACAAGACCCTGGGGAGACACAAGCACATAATTCACACTAAGCCCTTTTTTCCTCCTTTCCCCAAGCTCAGCAATCCAGGGACTCCCTCCCTCCCCAGCCCTTGCTCACTTGGAACCGGATCCCATCCAAGAGGGCACGCGTGCTTTCCCAAAGAGTGCAGCTTTTATACCAAAGAGTTCAAAGCCCCTCCTGGTGCATTCTGGGTCGGGGCAACCATCAGCCAGCCAGCCAACCAGCTTGCAATCTCACAGATCAAGGTACTCTGAGCAAAGACCACAAGTCTGTGAAAATATAGATTTTATAAAATCACATGCTCCGAATGGGACAATTCTTGGCTCAGGTAGGTGAAACGTGCCAGGTTCCCTTTCCACTCTTCTTCCTTCACCAAACTTTCTCTGGTCCATCCTCAACAACAGGACTCTGTTCCAATTTTTGGAATCTGGGAATTCAGAACAGACTCTTCTGTTTCCCCTCTCCCAGCTGGCAGATGGATGGATGTCTCTGGTACAAACTGCCTCTCCTCCTCAAGGCAGAAAGCGATCCTAAATCCAAAGGGCAGCTGCAAAATGAGCTCATGGAATTAGTGATTAGGGGCCAGATCCGCAGCTGCTGTAAATGGGTGTAGATAAACCAACTTCACTACAGCAGCATCCCTTGGACACCAGCTGAGGATCCAGTCCTCTGACGCCAAAGACCTGGGGTTTGTGTGATGCAGCTGGATCAGACAAGGAGCAATGGTGTCCTGGCAACCCAAACTGTTCAGCATGGTGCTCTTAGTGCGAAGAGTGAAACTGACCAGGGAGAAAAATAAAACTGAGTGGCCTTTTCCTCAGTCATTAATGTGCAACAAATAAGGAACCATCATGAGGGGTGAAAAGTCAAAATGGTTTTTTTAAGTTCTTCCATTTTCAATAATCGCAGCAGCTGACACTAATCGAGGGCAGGAAATGTGGCTGGTTTGGGGGACGGGGGGCTATGATGTGTGTTTTAATCTGACAGGGACCTTCTAAGCTCCTAAAAGGGTGAAATGGGTGCAACAAACTCGCTTTATCACATGGGACTCGAGAGCTTTAGATGGGCAATTTGGGGTTATACGACCTGCAGTTCAGACAGCTTTGCTAGGTTACGTGCTGCTTATTTATTATTTGTATTCCAGTAGCGCCTAGCAAGCCTATCTGGAATCAGGGCCCCAATTGTGTGAGGTGCCATCCATATACCTGGTGAAAAACAGAACACAAAGCTGGGGAGAAAGCAAGGATGATCATCTCCAGGTTACAAGGGAATGGAGACACACAGATCAAGTGACTTGCCAAGGGACACACAGGAAGTCTGTGTCAGAGATGGGGCATGAACCCAGATCTCCTGAGACCCGGACCAGTGCTTGAATCACAAGACCATAGAGCTGTAGCTGTAGCAGGATCCAACCTTTCCCTCGGTTTGCAGGGGTTCACCCCTGAGATTCTGGTCTGAGCCCCTCTCTGAGTAACAAAGCTGCCCCAGTGTGCTGTGCTGTGGCCTTGCCCCCCAAGGAATGACACTGAGACCCCACAGTCAGGGGCACAGCGTTCAAAGTAGACGCCTGGCCATCATCAGTGTTCTAGAAAATCATCAGACAGAGCAAAACAACAGGCCTGATCTTCCCCAGATGTGCCAAAGCTTCGAAATGGCCTAAAGTACAGTGCTTAAAAATGGGCACAAGCTTGCATATCTGAGGCTAAACATTCATGGTAAACTGAGAGCCCAGTAAGTGCTCCGATTGGCCCAGATGTAGAACCACACTTTAAGGGTTCAGTTCCCGACACTCCGCCCAGCCCATGGTTCTGTACTGGCGACCTGCTTTGCTGATTTTCCAGGCTGACCTTCACCTGCATTGCTTCTCCGCTTCCCCCAAGGTGTCTTCAGGCAGGAAAGGAGAAAAATCCCTCTTCAGCGTTTGTGTTCTTTACTCACTTGAGAAAGCCCTGAACGGGGAAGGTGTGGGGGAAGAACCCAGAGAATCTCTGGGTAGAGAGGTTTGACACAATGGAGTGTGCAGGATTCACAGGGGACGAACACGGGGCCAGGGGAGGGAAGAGCTGGAGGAGCAGGATGGATACTATGATGAAGAGCAGGCATGTGGGAAGAACCCAGGCGTGTGGGAAGAGCCCTGGCAGATGGACAAGATTTTAAAAAAGAAAAAAAAGAAAGCATGGCACATGCCAGCCACAGAGCCCCTCACCCCAGGATCTGCTCCCACGTGACATGCCAGCCCCAGAGTCCCCGGGGGTCAGATCCCATGCCACACGCCAGCCCCAGAGTCCCCTGGGGGTCAGGTCCCATGCCACACGCCAGCCCCAGAGTCCCCTGGGGGTCAGGTCCCATGCCACACGCCAGCCCCAGAGTCCCCTGGGGGTCAGGTCCGATGCTACATGCCAGCCACAGAGCCCCCTGAAGCAGGTTCCTCACCACACGCCAGTCATTGAGCCCCAGGTGGGTCCCTCACCACACAGTTCACATATTCCTGAGTGGAATTACCTTTAATTACATCCTGCTAACTACTTCCTTTGAGTAACAAACTTCTCTACAAGGGACTAGAGGAAAGATATTCTCTTTGCTTTCCTTTCCTTTCCCTTTGAGACATGTTGTACCTAAGAGGCAGGAGGGGAGAAGACCCCTGCCCCCAGTTTGCAGAGCTTGATTTTTAATTTATTTCCTGTTAACTCTGCCAGTTGGCACCTGCTGTAACCCCCTCTCCTTCGCTGAGCTGGGAATTACTCCCGGGGGGATTTCTCTGACTGAGAGACCAAGCAGCCCCATGGAAAGGAAAAGCTCCCAGAGCCGGCACGCTTGTATCATTTCAGCAATCCCCCAGCAACATGCCTCAGGATTTCTGCTGTATCCCAGTGATTATCAGAAGAGGTTCTGCCAACTGCCCTGGTGAGCAACATTGAGCTGTTTTCCCAGACACGCGTCCTCCTTGTGCAAGGGCGAGGAAAGCATCCTGTTGTATCCTTCCCTCTGAGGAAGGGAAAAAAAAGCTTAAGCAGTCCCAGAATTCTCAAATGAGTTCAATCCAAATGACTGGGTGCGGTGGAAGGGTCAGATTCCCAGCTGGTGTAAATCAGCATAGAGCTATTGACTTCAGAGGAACGATGTTGATTTATGCCACCTGGGGGGCTGGCTTTACGGATAGTCTATTTACCTGAGGGTAGCGGTTCTCAACGCTTTGAACACTCAGGGACAAGACAGTGGCTACGCTTACACACCACAAACTCCTGTGATTTGACCACCAGTCTCTTGCTATTTGTGTTTTTTCTGAAAGCCCCAACTCCTGGAGTCAGGTGATTACATGAGACTCGCAGCTTTCATTAAAAAAGAAAAGGAAGTTTCTAGTCCTCGTGGTCAGGAATAAAAGCTTGAAAATATGATCCTTAAACTCAACAACCAGAAGGCAAATAGACAGGACCCGACCTTGGTTATTCTAGAAATTTCATGATTTTAAGCCAGTCTCCTGATCTGGCAGGGTCTGGCTTAGGAGTTTTGAACCTGAGGGGTTGGTGATACTGCAGTCATAGCACTGAGGCTGTTTACTCTACAGCTCACATTGGCATAAAATCACCCACCTGAGTGATACAAGTTACATAAGCACTGGTGTGGACAGGGCTCCAGCGCTGCTCTCATCAGCTCTCCGGCCAGGCTGCTCCTTGCATCTTAACGCCACCCCAAAAACATGAATATTTTTGAGAGGTCATGTGACAATCAAAGGATCCCTGAAAGAGTCGCTTTCTTCAAACAAAACAAGGATACTTAGTAGATGCATCCGATGAAGTGGGTTTTAGCCCACGAAAGCTTATGCCCAAATAAATTTGATAGTCTCTAAGGTGCCAAAAGTACTCCTCGTTTTTTTTAGTAGACCAAGGATTTATTAAAACAGGATTATCCCTTCAACTACGTCACTCTTTGCTTTTGTGCAGGGCTTGTGTGCCTAGAATCTTTCCTATCCCCCTGGCTTCCTGTTACAGATTTATAAGGCACAGTTCACATATCCTCCTGATGTGCAGAGGGGATCCCAGAGTCATCACACCCAGCCACATCCAGGTGCCAGGAACTAAATGGCAGCCATTTTAACCCACTGCATTTGAAAGGAGCATTTGCATTTGAGACAATTGTCTCACCATGTAGTCTGTCCTCTACTTAAAAGTGACCAGTGAAAGGGTGCAGGGGGAGGGCGAAGCGTTTGCACTCTTCTTGGCTTTTTTATGATTTATAAAGAAGGCCTGGGAGGCGGAGGGGGATAGAGGGAGAGAGAGTCAGGCATGTGTTTCAAGATTTCTATTCTGCTTGCTTCTTAGGCCTGGTCTACACACAAAGTTGTACCATAAAACTAAAGGTGTGGATTTTATACTGGTTTAATTAAACCAGTTTATTTTTGTGTGCAGACACTTATGTTGGTTGCACCCTGCCTTACAGCAGTCTTATGCATGTAAATTCACAGATGTGGAAGCTAAACCAATATAATCAATTTTAAACCAATATAACAGAGTCCACACACAAATTTGCAGTGGTTTAACATACCATTTTAAGCTCAACTTCCATGCAGACAAGCCGTTCCAATAGGAATTTGGTCTTTTGACTTCCTTTTTCTTTTCTTTTTGTTGAGAGCTGGAGGTCTCTGTGGAGGACTGGAGAACTAGTGAGACCGTGGCACGGCAAGAGACTGAAAATGGAGGGACTGTGAGTGAAGGAAGGTTTAGACAGACTTGTCCTTGTTGTAGCACCAACTGCTGCCAAAGATTCAGGAGAAAAACTCCCTTCAATACTCTGCCCCTGCAACTCAGGGCTGAAAAAGAACACATGCCAGGCCTCCAGCAAAACAGGGAAAGGCAAGGATAGATAGAAGACTGAACAAACAGAGTTGATGGAATAGTGGAAACAGTTTTCTGTTGAGCTTTGCTGGAAAGTTTATTTCCTTTGATGTTTCTTTTTGACTTGGTTTTTTCTTGGTTTCTCCCCAACCATAGGACAAAATGAACAAGGAAATGAACCCCCCCGAAGATGCTGAATGGCAGATGAAAAGGCTGCCCCAGCTTTGCTCAGAGAATGGAAACACCAGAGGGCCCTAGGCTCTGTTCAGAGGTGCTGGATGTGGTTCCTTTCACACCTGCTGTTTGAATTGCTTAGGGGTTTAGAGAAATGGTTGGGCACCATCAGCTGTGCTGTCAGTCACCACGCAGTCGGACTTGGGAAAGTGATAACTCCTGGTGCTCAGAGTCAAAGTGGAAGGAACAGAGTGAAGCCATGTTCTCTCAGGGCCCTGCTGAAGGAGGCTGAGTGAGTGCAACATTTGTTTCTTCTTCCATAACGCCAGGGCCCTCCACTGCTTGCACTCAGCGACCCAGAAAGCTATTGCGCCAGTTTCCATTTCAATAGACTCCGCTGCCATCCATCCATTTCCTTCAATGACGCTGAAAACCAGCTGTCCCCCACAGTGCAGGACTGACAAGCCCTCCTCCGCAGGATTTACTGAGCACCCTCAGCATGCCCCCTGCATTGTACAAATTGGGGGTGGCATTTCCCCCCTGCTCCAGGAACCCGATTTTCTAGCAAGGAGACCCAATGCGTTCCAGGTACATAATACACCCATTGAGCAGAGGAAGGTCACGCTCAAGGCAGTGCCAGCATTCTCTGCATTGGCAAATCACACTGCTGGCCACGCCAGCTCGCCGTGCCAATTAGTGTCACGGTAAAGAAAAGGCAGTCATTTGACTTTGACTCACCTGACAAGGTAATAGGTGATTCAGGAGAAAGAAATAAGCAAGATTGCACCAGCGCGAGGAGAACTAGCTGACCAAACACTGCAATGGTACCACATGCATGAATATCCTAGAATATGAGGGTTGGGAGGGACCTCAGGAGGTCATCTAGTCCAACCCCCTGCTGAAAGCAGGACCAATCCCCAACTAAATCATCCCAGCCAGGGCTTTGTCAAGCCTGACCCTAAAAACCTCTAAGGAAGGAGATTCCACCACCTCCCTAGGTAACTCATTCCAGTGCTTCACCACCCTCCTAGTGAAACAGTTTTTCCTAATGTTCTATATCCTAATATCCATGTGCCACATGTCGCAGGCTTAGACAACATGATTTACAGTGAAAGACTCAAAGAGCTGAATCTGTTTAGCTTAACAAAGAGAAGGTTAAGGGGGGACATGATCCCAGCCTAAGTATCTACCTGGGAAACCAGTAATGGGCTCTTTGATTTAGTAGAGAAAGGTCTAACACCATCCAATGGCTGGAAGTTGAAGCTAGACAAATTCAGATCAGAAATCAGGCGTACCTTTTTAATGGAGAGCGTCATTAACCACTGGAACAATTTACCAAGGGTCGTGGTGAATTCTCCATCATGGACAGTTTTTAAATCACGACTGGATGTTTTGCTAAAAGCTCTGCTCCAGGAATTAGTTGGGGGGAAGTTCTCTGGCCTGTATTTTACAGAGGTCAGACTAGATGATCACAATGGTCCCTTCTGGCTTGGAATCTATGAATCTATATTGTCCATGGTCATTCTTAGGCTAACTGTTAAGGTCTCCCTGAGACATTGTCACATGGATGTATCATTTTAAGGTTGATGATTGAACTGCTAAGTATTTCTCAAGGCTTTAGAAACAATATTCAGGTTTCAGAGTAACAGCCGTGTTAGTCTGTATTCGCAAAAAGAAAAGGAGTATTTGTGGCACCTGAGAGACTAACCAATTTATTTGAGCATAAGCTTTCGTGAGCTTATGCTCAAATAAATTGGTTAGTCTCTAAGGTGCCACAAGTAAACAATATTCAGAGACTCTAAACAGGTGCTGTAATAAATTGGTTAGTCTCTAAGGTGCCACAAGTACTCCTTTTCTTTTTGTGAATACAGACTAACACGGCTGTTACTCTGAAACCAATCAAATGCTGGCATCAGAGATTAACAAAGGCTAATGAGAGATTCCTATCTTTTCAGAAACACAATAAAGGAATGAAGGAGTGTGTGGGGAAGAATCTTGCACAATACTGTCTTGAAATAGAAACGCATTAGTTACGTATGAGGATGCAGGGTTCAGATCTCAGCCCTGCTGTGAAATAGGTGTGAGCTGGGGTGCATGTTGGGTACTGGTGCATGCAAATGACACACTAAGCACCCCTCTCCGGTGCAGAAATTGTAGATCCAGGGTCTGTCATAGTCAACAACTTCTGCACTGTCCTTAATCCAGGTGCTGGGCACATCAGCATGATGCAGCTCCTTGGAATGATAAAGGTGAGAGGAGTGGGAGGGAAGTGGAGGCAGGAAATGAACTAGAAGGAGGCACTCACCAAAGACTCCACTACAGAACCAAGAGCCAGATTTTTACAAGAGCTCAGCACCCAGAAGCTCCCATTAAAAACAGTGAGCACTTGTAAAAATCCAGCCTTACCTGCAGGCTCTGACTGGTGGAGAGCAAATTCTCTTCCACCTGCCCCAGACTGAACAGAAGCACATGCCCTGGTGTGAACTTGCTCTGATCAGAACAAATACTGCAAAAGCAGGAGTGCCGGGAGTGAAGACGAGAGAGGAAAAGAGTCTTACATTCTGACAGAAGGAGCAACTGGAGAGGCAGCAAAGTCCAATGACTAAGGCACTGCTCGGACACTCAGGAGACCTGGGCTCTATCCCTGGCTCTGTCACTGACCTGCTGGGTGCTCTTGGGCAAGTCAAGTCCCCTTTCTGTGCCTCGGTTTCCCCTCCCACTCTTTGACTTGCCTATTTAGATTGTGAGCTTTTGGGGGCCAGGACTGCCTTTCCCTAGGTGTTCAGGCAGCACTCGGAACAATGACAGGTTTCAGAGTAACAGCCGTGTTAGTCTGTATTCGCAAAAAGAAAAGGAGTACTTGTGGCACCTTAGAGACTAACCAATTTATTTGAGCATAAGCTTTCGTGAGCTACAGCATCCGATGAAGTGAGCTGTAGCTCACGAAAGCTTATGCTCAAATAAATTGGTTAGTCTCTAAGGTGCCACAAGTACTCCTTTACTCAGAACAATGGTGCCCTGATCTCAGTTGGGGCCTTAGTCACTATTAGAATATTAATAACAGCCGCAGTAAATCATTAGCCAGGCACAAAGCGGGACACTGGTTCTTGAAAGCCGACTAGCAGACAGTCTGCAGGCGGAAGCAATGTCTAACTGGTGCAAGCAGCTTAGCAAGTTTTACAAGTGGGAAACAGTTGCGTAAGCCACATGGACACATCCTTTAGATAAAGGTATTGAGTGCTGGCTTCCACTTTAGATATCATAGATAGCGAGCCAGAGATTTTAGACACCAGCAACTTTTATTGATTTCAGGTTTCAGAGTAGCAGCTTTCGTGAGCTATAGCTCATGCTCAAATAAATTTGTTAGAGTCTAAGGTGCCACAAGTACTCCTTTTCTTTTTATTGATTTCAGTGGGAGCAGTGATTTGCTCAGCACCAGCCTCCACCAAATAGCCAGACGGCATGTTATGTGAGTACAGAGAGCAGTTGCATTTTCGCAGACGGAAATGTTTCAGAATCATTGGGGTAATGACCCCCATGAGAGAGAGAGAGATCCTTGTGAGGTTCCACCCTTCCCCTGTAAAGAATGGTCTTAAATTGTGATGTGTGTGATGGGTATTTAGCTACTGGGGGGGGTTAACCCTATGCAGAAAATTATTAAGAGCAAACATTACTGGGGTGTCAGAGACCCAGATCCAAATCTTGCAGTCTGATCTCTAGCGTATCGCAAAACCGACATAACTAAGAGACCACATGGCCCTTCAGTTCAGATCTGCGTTATTTACAATTATTTAAAATTCAATCAAATCACTTTTAAAGGGTCAGAGGCCTAGACTGGAATTAGGGGGGTTGTGTGAGAGAGGGAGTATGTTCAGTTTGACTTTTGGCCTGGCAAGCAGGGCTGGTCCTGGTCCAGTTTATCTCTGCTTGGATGGGATCTCTTAAGTCCCATTTTTGCCATATATCACTTCCTCACTTGGGCTGGAGCTGGGGGGTGGATGAGGAAGATGGTGGATGGGAAAATGCAGGGTGGGGTGAATGGATGGACAATTAGAAAGGCTACATTTTGCCCCAAGAAAACCTATGAGGATCAGTGATATTCTGTGCTGAAGAGGGAGCTCTATGGGAAAACACAGAGAAATGCACATACATGGGCTTTGCTGTGAAGCTACAAAAAGTCAACATCAGGTCATCCGCTTTCTAGGCGGAGATGCTCCTCTGGTGACTAAATTTAAGTTGGTCAACAACAAAGACCCACAGTCTCATGGTAAGAATCTCACTGAAAATAACATCCCAGCTAGGAAGTGTGGGAGGGGCGGGGGGGAGAGAAGAAGCCCAGTGAGAGGAGCTACCTGGCAGAGATTTCAGGGCCTTTCAGTCAGAGCTGACAATCCCGTTTCCTGCTATTGAGATGAATTCCAAAAGCCAACGAATGCACGGACATTCACATAACAGCAGTTTGTTTTTGTTCTCAGGAAGCATTCTGCCTTTGCCAAGGTCAACCGACCTGCCAGGTTTCAGTTAAAGTCTTGGGCAAGGGCCCAAATGTGGCACAGCGCTGCTGTCTTCAGTCCTCAAGTCAGCTTGGCCTTATCTCACCAACAAGCTGGTCCCAGTAGCACTTACTCACGCCAGATGTTTTTGTTCTTCTGAGGCTGAAGAAGTGAGGGAGGGGGGAGGGAAGAATATGGGGATAGGTTACCATCAGATAACGGTAGCCTTGGAGGAACTGAAAGGACCATTAGTTGGAGACATACATTAGCAGGACACCACTTCCAATGCAGTTTTATATACACTTTCAGTGCATGTGTGCGCGCGCACACACACACTTTCAGAACAAATAACATAGCCACATGGTAAGGGAAGAATTACCTACCATTACCCGTTTTTTGTCGCCTTCCTTTTCCATCAGCCTAAAAAAAGGAAAAACATCCCAAACACTAGAATTGCAGAGGTCCGACAATACAATAGAATTCTATCTTGGGCTGTGGGGACAAATCAGTCCCCAGTGTTGTGGTTTATGAGGGCAATGCATCCTTGGATGACATGATTTCTTCAGAGGAGCCGTGTTAGTCTGTATCAGCAAAAACAACGAGGAGTCCTTGTGGCACCTTAGAGACTAAGGGTAAGTCTACACTACGAAATTAGGTAGAATTTACAGAAGTCATTTTTTTAGAAAGTGATTTTATACAGTTGATTGTGTGTGTCCCCACTAAGCGCATTAAGTCGGCGGAGCTCTTTTGCGATTCTGGGACTCCATGGTTACCTCTGCTGACGAGATCTTCATGGTCACCTGTGCTGATCAGCTTGCCACAGTGGCCAAGCAGGAAATGACATTCAAAAGTTTGCAGGGCTTTTCCTGTCGACCTGGCCAGTGCATCCAAGTTGAGAGTGCTGTCCACAGCAGTCACAATGGAGCACTCTGGGATAGCTCCCGGAGGCCAATAGCGTCGAATTGCGTCCACACTACCCCAAATTCGACCCGGTGATGTCGATTTCAGCCCTAATCCCCTCGTTGGGGAGGATTACAGAAATCGATTTTAAGAGCCCATTAGTCGATAAAAATAGCTTCGTTATGTGGACGGGTGCAGTGTTAAGTCGATTTAACGCTGCTAAATTCGACCTAAACTCGTAGTGTAGACCAGGTCTAACAAATTTATTTTGGCCTTCATGGGCTAAACCCCATCATTTACCCAGTACATTGTATGCACAGATTGTATATTGAGTGTGTTTTACAATGCGCCCTCTCCAGCGTTAATGCTTTGCCTGCACAGATCACCACTGGCTTCAATTAGCTGAAGGATAACTGTCTTAGAGTTGTTTCCTCTGATAACCACTTACATCGTTACAGGAGGATCCATTAATGCACAGAGAATGCTTAGTGGTCTAACTGCAAATTGTATTTAGAAGCAATTGCTAGGACCAGCACTGACACTTTCTGCTCCTATACAGGAAAGACTTAAATTTAATTTGATGTAATTTGATAAAATTCTCAAAGACCTTACTCCAGGGAAACAAACAAAAGCTGATGGGCAGTCAAAAAGAAAAGGAGGACTTGTGGCACCTTAGAGACTAACAAATTTATTAGAGCATAAGCTTTCGTGAGCTACAGCTCACTTTATCGGATGCATTCAGTGGAAAATACAGGGGGAAGATTTATATACACAGAGAACATGAAACAATGGGTGTTACCGTACACATTGTAACAAGAGTGATCAGGTAAGGTGAGCTATTACCAGCAGGAGAGTTGGGGGGGGAACCTTTTGTAGTGATAATCAAGGTGGGCCATTTCCAGCAGTTAACAAGAACGTCTGAGGAGGGGGGAGGTGGGAATAAACATGGGGAAATAGTTTTACTTTGTGTAATGACCCATCCACTCCCAGTCTTTATTCAAGTTAATTGTACCCAGTTTGCAAATTAATTCCAATTCAGCAGTCTCTTATTGGAGTCTGTTTTTGAAGTTTTTTTGTTGAAGAATTGCAACTTTTAGGTCTGTAATCAAGTGACCAAACAGATTGAAGTGTTCTCCAACTGGTTTTTGAATGTTATAATTCTTGACGTCTGATTTGTGTCCATTTATTCTTTTACGTAGAGACTGTCCAGTATGGCCAACGTCCATGGCAGAGGGGCATTGCTGGCACATGATGGCATATATCACATTGGTAGATGTGCAGGTGAACGAGCCTCTGATAGTGTGGCTGATGTGATTAGGCCCGATGATGGTCAGTCAGAGGCCTTATAAGTATTATTGCTTAATGACTCCCAGGTTTGAAATTCCTCACCTCTTTGAAACCCGAGCCCACATGAACTCACCCCACCATACATGCTCGGTAGATATAACTGAGTTCCACGCAGTTTGCTGCATGTGAATTTTTTAAATAGTGCCCGCACAAAACTACTAAAGATCCCAGGCCACTTAGAAAGAAAAAGTAGAGATTTGTTCCCATGTCCTGGCCAAAATTTCCTCTCCCTTGGCTACTACACAGGCCGCTGTGTGCTAATTCTGTTTCTGGCTACTTCAGCAGTCTGATGTTTAGAGGCGCTGAGTATTCAGTTCCCATTTGAAGTCCATCATTTAGGCTACAGTCTAAAATGTGTTACAATTCTTCCTAATGAAAGAATATTCTTCCAGATGTTCCCAAGTGAAGTATTATTGCCAGTAATAATCCTCAAGATTATTTATTATTATTTATCCTCTAAAACTTCATTCCCTTTATTCAGCAGTATTATAAATTAAATTATCATAGGTATTGTCACTAAACAACAAACCAAATGGCTAACAAACCCTACTAAGCCAGGATGGGTAAGGAATGGTGTCCCTAGCCTCTGTTTGTCAGAGGGTGGAGATGAATGGAGGAGAGGATCACTTGATCATTACCTGTTAGGTTCACTCCCTCTGGGGCACCTGGCATTGGCCACTGTCGGCAGACAGGACACTGGGTTGGATGGACCTTTGGTCTGACCCAGTATGGCCATTCTTATGTTCAAATGAAACAATGTCTGTCCTTTTTAAGATGAAAAACTTCAAGACAATGTGGAAGTCATTTTTTAAAATTAAATACATCTTCATACAAGTCAGGCCTTCCACTAAATAAAATAATTTACATTCCTTAGAATTGTGTAGTGTACATTTATTGATAATCATAACAGAGCAGCATTTCCACTCTATAAACACAAAGCAGGCATCTCATGGTGTCAGGTGGGTTTCCTGACATTTACATTTAGAGCCTTAGGATTTTCACGTTCCTGGGTGTAAATCAATACTCTTGAATTGTGCAAACTTGAGACACGTGCAAGAAGCGCTGGTGGAATGTGGAACTTGTAGGAGGGAGTAACAAACTTTTCTGAAGCTCTAGAATGTGCCCATCAGAGCAAAGTTTGGAAGGCATGAGATCCTTAAAGGAAAACAGTTTGAATCAGGATGCTACATTAGACATGATATAAATGTATAAGGAACACAAACCCTCATGCTTCAGGGCAAAAAATAATCTTTAACTTCCTGGCATTAGGAAAAATCTTCATTTGGAGCATCAGGTACTGACCACTGACAGGACACTGCACTAGATGAGTGTTGGTCTGATCAGGAAGGGCAATTCCTAGGCTTTTGATCAGGGTAAAAAGTGTAAAGCTCCAACTGAACTCCAATTCTGCTCTGGGTTGCAAGGATGGAGGTCTCACTCACACGGTTTAATGATTATATTTAAAACGAATCTCTGCACAGATCATGTAGCTGTTTACAATTCATCCCCCCTGCCCCGCTGAGGGGCACAATACAAGAGCCTGAATAGACAACAACTGTAACCCTGGGCCACCTGACAACTTCCCAGGCACACTTAATTAACACAAAGTGAAATAGATGGTTGCCACTCTTCTTTTCAATACAGTAGGTGGCCCACGGCGACTGGATGCCTCAACAAACAACACTCCATGGGCCAGTCTCTGAGGGCTGCACCTCACAGCAAAGATGAGTGTGGCAACGGGCTGATGATCACCCGCAGCCCAGCAAGGGCAGGAAGCAAATCAGCTGCATGGGCAGATGTTAAAGTGACGTTCAAGGGAGCAGAGACGCATCAGAGGCTTGTTGTTTCTTCATTTTTCCGCCTGCTGCCACAACTCGGTAGCAGATTTGAAACATGACACTTTGGCCAGAATCATCAGATTGTTTTTGTTTTGTTTTTTTTTTAGTCTCCCCAAACACACTGTGAGTTTCCCCCACCTCCACTCCACCAAATACCCTTAAAGCCACAGTCCCTTTGAAGCATACATTTATAAACAGAGAACGGGGATTGGGTGGGGGCAGAGTTCACCGGGTTTCTATTCAGTAAGTATCAGTGCTGCCTGAAGAAGTCTGCATGTCTCTCTGCTGCGATTCAAATGTAACTGTAAAGAATGTGGCACTTCCTTGTGAATGTGAATGAGGAACTTCCTTCATCCGCATACTGCGCCCTATGCCATGACTTACAGTATGAAGTGTGAAAAGAAAAGGAGGACTTGTGGCACCTTAGAGACTAACCAATTTATTGGAGCATGAGCTTTCGTGAGCTTTCGGATCCGATGAAGTGAGCTGTAGCTCAATTTCTATAGTGATGGAAGGGATATTTCTGTCAATACATGTCATCTACCTTCCCAAGTGGCAATAACTAGGTCAGTGGAAGAATTCTTCTGTCCACACAGCTCTGGCTAAATGGAGGACTAGGTTGGCTTCACTGTGGTGCTCAGGGTGTGAATTTTTCAAGCCCCAGAGCACAATAGCTATGTTGATCTAACTTTTAAGTGTAGACGTGGCTTAAGAGCTAAATAAAAGGGGGCCATGTTTGTCACACAGATGGTGCAAAACACAGCAGGGAAAGTGGTTTTCTCAGCAGTGAAATGCAGGGAAATGTAAAAACAAACAACAGAAACTGACCAAGCAAACCAACAAAATGAATTAAGACTATCCATTCAGAGGTGAACAGCTGTTTTCAAAACAAGTGTAAATCCAGAAGCCCTCCATGCAGAATTTAAACATTACAGACACACTGTTTTTATTGTATATCTATACACACACACACACACATATATACACTCTCTCTCTCTAATGATAAAATTAGGCTGAAGCTATAACTTAAAGTAGCCTCACAGCCTTTTGACCCCAGAACGCTTTCCTCTTTTGATATGTGGAACTGCTGTATTAGCTTCCTGTAAACAAGAACACAGCTGGTTTAAGTAAGCAATGAAGCACTCAAGCACGGTATTCTCCACTGCTCTGATTATGGATTTATCGTGGCCATGTTTTACCAACCAGCCTTTCGAGAGCATGTGAAAGTGACTAACTTCCTTTAGGCATGAGGTGCAGAATTTATTGCATGCATGTTATCCTGTTGCCTCTTTTACTATCTGGCTACTTTTAACCCTTTATCAACAGCAATACTTACATTTATGAGATTGAAAAAGTTCTGCCTGCATGATTGACATTCCAACTTTTCCACAGAATAAAGGTACTTTATCAGCCTTTAATAGGAATGGCACTGCTGAGAATGTAGTTTAAACACACACAAGGTTCGTTCCATTGCAAAAGTGGATGGAAAATCGTCATATCTAATCAATGACTTAGGTGGACTGAGGGTAGCACAAAAACAGTCTGATAAAGTCTGCAAATTATAGATTGACACTCCAACATGTCTAGTGGCTCAAAGTGGGGAAAACTCCATAAAGTCCTCACTTGTAAAGGCCCCTGTAAGAAAGAACTATTTCTCCCCTCCCCGGCTTGTTGATTTGGGCCCAATTCTGCAAGGTGTTCTGTGCCCTCAATTATCCTGACCCTTAGTTGGTGTAATTCAGCGTAACTCCACTGACGGTCATCGATTCCAAGCTAGAAGGGACCGCATTCTGACCTCATGCGCAACACAGGCCACAGGACTGTGAGTTACTTTCTGTTTGAACTACAGCATATCTGATACACGCAAAGTGGGTGTGGTGATATCTTTTACTGGACTAACGTCAGCTGGTGAGAGACAAGCTTTTAAGCTTACACAGAATTAAAATTGAAGCTTCTCTCTTTCACCAACAGGAGTAGATCCAAATAAAACTATATTAACTCATCCACCCTGTCTCTCCACTATCCTGGGACCAACACAGCTACAACAATACTGCAAACCATAGATCTTTTGAAAGACATCAAATCTTTTAAATCTTGATTTAAAAGTTGCCAGTGACGGAGAATCCACCGCAACCCTGGGTAAGTTGTTCCAGTGTTAATTGCCTCATTGTTAAAAATTCAAAGGCATTACACTAGATTTCTGCACCAGCAAAGGATCGGGCCTGTTAAGTTTAATAAAATACAGAGTGCTCAATGCTTCACAAAAGCTGCTCGCATCTCACAGAAGCAGGCCCATTCTTTCTAAGGTAAACCCCAGCACTGCCGTATAATAAAAAAACTGAACTGAAAGGGAATTCTGGGTATCAGGAAATGCAAATACACATACCTAGCACCCCATTTGTAACAAGTAGTCTTGATATTTTTACATTGGAAAAAGACAATGCTTAAGAGGAAAAAGCAAAGCTAGCTAGACTGACACTTAACCCCATCAAACCTCCACAGAGCCGCCCTTGGGATGTTAATATTCTGTCTGTCGCAACCTTCTTAGGAATCAGCAGGAATTTTCACCTGATGGCGTTTGCCTCTCCCAAGTAAAGATGGGGAGATCTGCATAAGGAGTTGGATCTCCCCCTCCCCGAGTTTTTTCTCTGGCACAAAGATTTTTAAAGAAAGTTTTAAAATGATAGAGGACAGAGGTCAAAGAGGACCCACAACCACTTTTGGTCCTATGCAGATATGGAACTATGTAAGAACTGCTGATTTCCTGACTACTTTACCCTTCCTGTGGAGAAATTAAAATTACAAAGTGATCTGGTCTTTGTAAATTGCAGTATTTCAAACCCATCAGGATTTGCCCAATTCCAAAATGAAGTCTAATGTCCAAGGGTTTGGGTTTGTTCCTCAGCCCCACTTGCAGTAAAAAGGCACAGTTTCACTGTGCTCAATGGACTCAATGCCAATTTGCACCAATTGAGAACTGACCCTGACTGTTTAATATCACCCTAGGCTGAAATTTGCCACCCAAGGTCTAAATCCAAGTGTAAAACTTTCTTTCCGTTCAGTATAAACCATCAATGACAATTCAACCATTTCTTTCCTATGGGAAAGTGATGAAATTGTTGTTTCAAACGCAGTGGGCCATTCAAACCACCACCAGGTTCATTCTAATTTGCAAATGCTCTCAATTCAGTGTTGCTTTATCATGTCTAAGGTTTTCGACTTGTTTTCCTCACATGCAGTAATCCCAGCACAAAAGGCCTCAACTCCCCTCTCTCTCTCTCTCCCTGCACCCCGATGTTTGGTTTTGAAAAGTGAACATGTAAAAAAGTGAAAAAGCACTGGCTGTCCCATCCCTCTCCCACAATCAGCAGCCAGACTACAAAGGCAGATTGTGCAGGATTTGGAAGAGGGCTTCTTGTTTTTGTTTCCATCAGTGCTGACACCTGACGGGATATTACTGAAAAGCCAGTCCCGGTGGCTATTGCAGCGTTTCCTGATTGCTGCTACATTTAAAAGAATGAACAACAAAACAAATTTCTGCATCATAAATCACTGCTAGGATTAACTGCTCTAGTTCTTATTCAGTGACTGGCCCACTCACCTTCCACTTTACATTTACTGAAGAACAGCTCAAGTCTATTTTGAGAAAACTGGTTCCTGCTAAGATTTCACAAGAAGATGTAACAGATCATTGTTCAAAGTCAGATGTAAGGAATGTCACAGAGGGTGACAAAGGGTCAAGGAAGGATACCCAGGTGCACACTTTGGAGGGTTGTGTTAAAGAAGAATTGCTCAAGACTGGCTCAGGGACTCACAAGGAGAAAACAAAAAGAAAAGGAGAAAACAGTTCTTCATCTCAAGTGAGAAAGCGGATTATTCATTCAATGGGTTTTAAAAACAGGATGAGTGCTCCACAAGGGGTCGGCGCCCTCAGGGAAGGCTGCTGAGCAGATCCCTACTGGAAAGCACTTCCACTCATTTGGACAATGGTGAAATATTGTTTCAGTTGCCACCGGTCGCTCCTTTGCCCATTTTATATTCTTCAGCAGAATGGAGCAGGTCCACACGCACCTTCCCAGTGGAGGAGTCGGAACACTGCCTGCTGAGTACACACCAACTAATACCTGCAAAAGATTCCCCCCCATACCTCAGACTCACACTTCTCAAACAAGGTGGATGAACAGGGATCCTAGAAATCCATTTGCCACGGAAAAACGCACAATTGGCGTTTTTACAGAGAAGCTTCAGCTTTTACATTTTGTGAAAAAATAAAAACATACACTTTAGCGGAGCCTCCATTATCCAGCTGTCCATCATAACCAAACTAGAGCTGACAGCCCCGGGCGGCAGAGCTTGGGCTTCAGCGGATCTGCCACCATTCCAATTAGATCAGATAAATGGGGTTCCACTGTATAGAATACAGACATAGATGTATCTGGTATAGCAAGAAATACAAATTGCAATTCTATTCATTTTATTTTATTTTAAGGACTGATGGCACTGGTAGGCTTCGAACTCGCTTACAAATTGTAAATATACCAATAAAACATCGTGTTCAATTGATACCTATAGATATTGTGACTTGGGAAACGAAAGTTCTGTGTTTCATTTTCATCACATAAAAAGGTGGATTTTAAATTTTTTTTTATAGGAGAATTTTGGGGTTTTTATCACAGAAGACTATGATCCCTGTTGATCAAGCACCCAGCACACATCTCAGCAGGCCAAATTCAGAGCTCACTTACATGCATGTAAGTCCCATGAAGTGAACATGATTGCATGAGGTGTTAGTCAGCGCAGAACCAGACACATGGTCTTTCTTGGCTGCTGAAGTTTCCCTGTACGTAGATGTTCCATCCCCTCAGCTCATAAACCAAGGGCCAGTTTAAAAAGCAGGTCCAGAAATTGGTCTAGCGAACAACATGTAAACAGTACACTTCAGCCAGCTCATTACATCAGCCCTATGGACCTTCTCCCCAGGGCAGTCCCTAGGGGGAGTAGGGGGAAGGCGAAGGCACACACACACACACACACACACACACACACTGTTTAATGCTATTCAGCAATGTCGCTTCAGAATAAACTATTAGGAATAGTTGGATTGCGTACATCTACCCAACCAGTCCTCGTCTGCTGCTGGAGCGGTGCTGCTACCCAAATTGTGATTCCTGAGAAGGTCTCTTGTTTTAACCAGGAGGGGACACATCCCATCAGACAATCCCTGAATCACGTGCAAGGCATATGCAGTGGAGTGTTGATAACCTCACTCTCCTCTGGGGCCGCTGCCAGTGAAGCTAGGAGTCTTGTTACAAGATGCTACCTGTGTCCTTAAAGGATAAGCCAGGTGGTTGCTGAAGAAAGGAACTGTTCTCACTTCCTAGAGGACTGGCTGCCTGCAGAAGGGAAGTAAGAAAGGGACTGTCAGCTGAAAGTAGAACTGGTTATCGGATGGTCTCTGCCTGTGGGGAACACCTGTTCAACCTGGACACTAGCACAAACAGCACAGCAAAAAATACACAAAGGAAACTTAAATCACAAATGTTACAACTTGAAAATGTGGGTTTAGTCTTGACAGGCATTGACACTTTATCTGAGCTTTCACCTATTTGCCAGATATTACTGTCACCACTTCTGGACAATGGGATGCTGTTTTAAGGGCTGGTGTTTTCACAGATAAAAAATAACCCTTTCCTCCTCTTCTTTTTGTATTACAGTACAGTAGCATCCAGTTGTCCCAGCCAAGATCAGGTGCAGCACATATACATAGTCAGAAAGCCCCAGTCCCAAGGAATTCACGCTCAGAATAGCCAAGACAGACACAGTGGAAGAAAGGAAGGAAGGATTCTTCTCCTCATTTTACAGAGATGGAGCTGAGAACAGATTCGGTGAAATAATTTACTCAGAGTGTCTGTGGCAGATCTGGGAACTGAGCACAGATCTCGAATCTCAATTCAGTGCCTTAACTGCAAGCCCATGTGCCCTCTCTGTACAAGCCTGCACACAAGAAGGAAACTAGCAAAAACCCCAAAGCTGTTGGCTTTACTCTGAGGGGGCCTAGTTTTGCTTTATGTTATATATGTGCAGTGAAGTCCCAATGACTTCACTACTGATGCAGGACTCAAAATGAGGGTGGAATTTGGCCGAAGGTGTGTAGATACCCCCGTGCTACCTGTGCATACATAAGACATAAAGTCCACGTGCCCTCAGTCACCCCAAAAAAGAAACCCATCTAGTCAACGGGGATGTCTACACTAAGAACTCAGCTAGGGATAGGAGTCACAGCTTGGGCATCTTCATGCACTACCTCTCATTGCTAAAAACAGTCGTGTAGCCAGAGTGGCACAGGCCAGCCCCCTCAAGTACGTAGCCACAGCAGGGGTCAGGAGGGTTTGTACTTGAGGTGGCTAGCCAGCGCCACCACTTGCTGCTGTGCGGGCTACCGTGGCTACACTACTATTTTTAGTACACTAGCTCAGTGAGATTTTTAGTACACCAGCTCAGTGGGTAAGGAATGGTGTCCTTAGCCTCTGTTTGTCAGAGGGTGGAGATGGATGGCAGGAGAGAGATCACTTGATCATTACCTGTTAGGTTCACTCTCTCTGGGGCACCTGGCACTGGCCACTGTCGGTAGACAGGAGACTGGGCTGGATGGACCTTTGGTCTGACCCAGTATGGCCGTTCTTCTGTTTTTATGTGTCTCCATGAGCTGGGAATCACACCCTAGCTCCTAGCGTAGACGGAGTCTAAACTGGATTTCTTGAAATGTGTTACTGTTTTCCATAAAATACTAGTCACATCGTTAACAACAGGCTAGAGACTCCAGTCTGTGGGATTATACTGGCTATATAAACTGTATCGGACAATCATCTTTCTCTCCTCATCATGACCAGTGCTTGGCTCTCATAAAATCTATATGTCACCAGAAACTTGCGACAGACAGACAAACAAATCAGCCTGACCCACAGGTGTCCGTTGGGGGGAGCTATAGTCCCCCTGAGCATGCAAAAATGAACAGGCCTAGAGGTCTGAGCAGAGGACTGGGAAACAGGAACTCCCATGCCCTCATCACAGTTGCCAACTTTCACGTGGTAAATAAGCACCCCGACTTTCACAATAAGCCAAAAATCAAGCTAATCCCATTTCAAAATAAGCCAATCCCTAAGAGCCGCAACACTCTATGTGACTAGATCCCCCGAGCGTGCGGTCTAGGACTGCGGTGCACCTGCTGTGCACCCCGACTCTCTCCCCGCTCCTGCCCCTGCTTGCCCCCCCTTGCCCCTGCTTGCTGGGAGCCGATCAAAAAAAAAAGAAGCAACAAGCTACAACAAGCAACAAGCTAAACAAGCCAAAAACTAGCCAACAAACAACACACAAGCCAATTAAGCCAAAATTTCTGTGGTTTTTTTTTCACAGGTTTGGCATGGCTGGCCCTTATCCTTGCTGACTCACACTGTGGGTTGGTTGCTCATTTAAGACCAGATTTTTAAAGTATTTAGGTGCTTCAGAAAATCCCAGCAGATACCTACCTGCCTCTTCAGACACATTGGCCCTTAACCTATGTACCTCAATTTTCCCCTCTGTAAAATGGGGACAAAGATGTACACCTGCATCACAACACCCATGTGAGGTGGGTGCAGGGGTGTTAATTCATTAATATCTGCGAAGTGCTTTGCGAATGCAAAATGCTGTACAAATGATAAACATATTGAAAGTAATGTTTATGGAAGACACCGGTCTAAAGCCCCTAGACTGCTTTGAAATCTCAGCCATTACTAACAAGATAATACAGTAAACAGTGAAGAGTCTCCTATTAATAGCAAAGTAAGTGCTAGGGAATCTGTGACTGATGCAAAAAAATCAGGAATAAGCCTAACCTGGAGCCTCTTTCCAACACTCAGGAGAGGGAACTGCCTGTTTATGTGATCAGATGTATCCATTGTGCACATAATTTTAAGATGCAGACCCAGGGCAGAATTAATAGATCTACGTCCAGGTGAAGTCTGAAAGTTCAAGTAGCCCAGGAGTCTGGGCTTGTGGATGCACATACCGAGCCTGTAGAGAAACCCAGTGACTTAAATCTCTGATCACATTCGGTTTTAATGTGATATTGATACAAGCTGCACTGTACACTGTTTCTTTGGATACGGGACTCCCTTCAAAGCCCCCACTGAGCGCTTAGCACAAGACTGGGGGTAGAGAGGACGGATCAGGACCGATCTTTCATCAAACACATGCACCTAGGAGCATGAATTCACGCTCAGCTCCATGCTCCCTGGAGAAGCTGGACATGTGGACAGCATTTCCTTTTGTGTGTGCATGCTGCACTTTTGCCTTTTTCAGCAGCGCTTCCCTTTAAACAGGCAGCGAAACAGGAACTGGGGAAGGATTCTTGGCTATTAACACCATTATCGATCCAGTCAGGACAGTGCTCGTATTACAGGAAACAGCAAGCACTGACGTCAAAGCTAGAGAGGGTGTATGCAGCAGGAATACAATGGGGTCAAGCTAACAGACCTGGCAGCATGATCTAGGGAGGGATGAACATGGGACTCCTCTCCAGAAACTTACTCCGTTCTAATCCTGGCTCTGACTGACTCACTATGTAGAGTCCCAGCTCTGCCACCGATTTACTATGTAACCACAGCCAAGTCACTTCACCTCTGGGCCTCAGTTTCCTCTTCTGTAAAATGCGGTTAATGATACTTATGTACCTGACAGTGGGTGAGGCTTAGGGGCATTGTGAAGCTAATTAATGCTTGTAAAGCACTCCAAGATCTTCAGATAAAGTGCTACAAAAATGCAAATTCCAATGATGATTATGACACGCTTGTAATAAGTACATAGCTAGCAGGTGCTTTCATATTTATTCATGCTGGCTCCAAAAAAAATTGCCTGCATATAGTTGAGTTTTGGAAAAAATGTCAGGCCTCGTCTTCACTGCAAAAGACAGATGTGTTCCTGAGTTAAAATCCTAACAAGGACAAGGCAGTTTGTAGTTTTCACATGAGTTAGCAGGTGGAGACACAGAGAAGGATCCCCCATCTTTAACTCAACCTGCGGACTCGTATGAAAATCACGAAGTGCCTTGTCCTCACTAGGATGTTAACTCGAGTCAAGAACACACCTTTTCGCTGAGTGAAGACACAGCCCTTGGACTCCTTTACAGCTGCTGACAGGCCCTGACTGCTGTGTGAGTATTGGGGAAGTCAGCTGAGGCACTTACACATTGAGGAGTCAGAAGGGCTAAGAATATTATAACAGGCTGGAAGCATCTTTCACTTCCACCTTCTTGGCCATCACACCCCTTTTCTAGCTCTCCTTCTCTCTTCCAGAGCCTGGGCAAGCGACACCAGCTTAGACTTCGTTAGGCTCACCCTTGGTAGGCCAAATTCAACGATGATTCACAGATTATAAAGCCGGAAGTGATCATTTAGCTGGCCACGCAAGTTACACATAAAGTGGGTGCGAGCCAAAGGAAGTCTAAAGGATTAGACCGAAAGTCTAATTTGGGGGCTGGAAGAAGGTTTAAGTGTCACTAACTTAGATTCACCTCTGAAATTGGGCCACCTTCTATACCAAAAGCAGGAAGGATGTTGGATCTAAATGCTGACACGAGAGTCTAGAATTATGAGAAAAGGAGTACTTGTGGCACCTTAGAGACTAAAAGGTGCCACAAGTACTCCTTTTCTTTTTGTGAATACAGACTAACACGACTGCTACTCTGAAACCTAGAATTATGAGCAGTGTGTTCAGCAGGATAGAATTTTATGTGTGTGTATCCAGCAGTGGATAACTACATAGTCATACAACAACATTTACAGCACAAAACACCATTCATGGAGACTGCTGTGAAGCTTCCTTCTTTCCTCCCTTAACACAGACAACTTGAAGAGTGAGAGTTTTTCACTTACTCTGCCTGTTTCTTGTAGATGATCCCGAAGAGCTAGGCCGGCTTGTTTGCTGCGGTCCAGACTGTGAGAACTGTGGTGCAATGGTTGGGATCTTTCCCTTTCGAGGGCTGGGACTCTGCACTTCGGGAGTGCGGGGGACCCTACGTTTGCCAGTTAAGGCAGAGGAAAACTCGCTGCTGGAAGAGAGACGGAAAGAGTTAGAATGTTCATGTTCATGGTTTTACATCAAGGGACAAAACAGGCTGCAGAACATGGGGGAAATCTAACAGCCATTTGGACACCTACAGTCAACCAAATCCCATTGCACATCCTCACCAACACACTGTTACACACACTGGCCAAAGTCTAGGGAGGTCACGGATGGAAATGAACATTGTACCCCCTCAGCTGTACCTTACAAAACACACACCTCATTAAGGAGCCACATTCCCTTCTGTTTCAGAGTAGCAGCCGTGTTAGTCTGTATTTGCAAAAAGAAAAGGAGTACTTGTGGCACCTTAGAGACTAACCAATTTATTTGAGCATAAGCTTTTGTGAGCTTCTTTGGATCTTACAGTCTCCATTGTAAGAACATAAGAATGGCCATACTGGGTCAGACCAAAGGTCCATCCAGCCCAGTATCCTGTCATCCGACAGTGGCTAATACCAGGTGCCCAGAGGGAGTGAACCTAACAGGTAATGATCAGGTGATCTCTCTCCTGCCATCCATCTCCACCCTCTGACAAACAGAGGCTAGGGACATCATTCCTTACCCATCCTGGCTAACCGTCATTAATGGACTTAACCTCCATGAATTTATCTAGTTCTCTTTTAAACCCTGTTATAGTCCTAGCCTTCCTAACCTCCTCAGGCAAGGAGTTCCACAGGTTGACTGTGTGTTGAGTGAAGAAGAACTTCCTTTTATTTGTTTTAAACCTGCTGCCCAATAATTTCATTTTGTGACCCCTAGTTCTTATATTATGGGAACAAGTAAATAACTTTTCCTTATTCACTTTCTCCAAACCACTCATGATTTTATATACCTCTGTCAAAAAGAAAAGGAGTACTTGTGGCACCTTAGAGACTAACAAATTTATCGTAGCTCACGAAAGCTTATGCTCAAATAAATTTGTTAGTCTCTAAGGTGCCACAAGTCCTCCTTTTCTTTTTGCAAATACAGACTAACACGGCTGCTACTCTGTAACTAGTGTTGGTGGACACTCTGGAGGCACCTGGCCAGTGACCCAAGCGTTGATCCATGGAGTATTCTTGCTTTTGGATCTATATTCAGTTATTACTCTAGCTAGCCATACTTTTCCTAACCAGAAAAGACCAAACTGAAACAATTTCAGCATGAAAAGGACAATCACCTTTAGGAGGAAATAAAATTAGAGTCAAGAGAAGAGACCCAAAAAGTGCCAACCAGCAATAGGTAATTAAAGTGATAGCCAGAGGGCCTCTTTTGCTTCATCAAAAGAAGTCATTGTGACCGGTAGGAAGAGTGATTAGGAGGATTTGAAGACATCTAATCTTCTACTCTGGATGGAATGCTGCAGGGTCGGCAATGATTAACTGCTGCTTCACCTTTTGCAGAGCTACCTTAGCAAACATTTCTTTTATTTTTTAAATTACATTAATTGTCCAGGATTTTGCTTTTGGAAACACTAGCTGTAAGTGACACAGATTTGTGTTAAAAGTCTGCTCTGAACCATCTTTGTAGCAAGATCTCTCTCAGGTAGTTGTTTACTTGCCTCTCTTTTATTACTCTTCCTTATCATTTCAAAAGATCATGCCGATGATATCCAGTGTAGGGAAAAGGCATTTACAAAAGAGGAATCCGACTGGCCAAAACAAAATTCCAAGCCATGGTACTATTACAAAAGATCACAGGGATTTAGAACCAACAAAAGCAATTTAAATGTTTCTGTCCACAAAATAGTTTCACTGTCATCTGCTGTTTGCAATTTTTATCACTTGGTTTCAACTTCTTTAGTTTTTGATATTCTAGTGATGTGCTTCTTACAGTTCTCAGATGTAGATAAAATGCTAATGACTACCAAAAACAATCCTTAAACAAGCTTTGCAGCATTTGAGCAGAAAGTGAGCTTTCCTATACCTCAGTCCCACATACTTAATAACAACAATCTAGATCTAAAATTCTGCATGTTAAAAAGCCATTGCATGGCTATTAAGGATCTCCCTGAAGATTAGCTATAGAAGCGTAAATAGCTATACTGTAAAAAGCATACTTAGAGACAAAGCAAAACAGAGCAATCAGAATTCAAGTCTTTGCAAAGGCACAAGTGCAGGAGGACAGGGAATAAACATGAAGTGAGTATAGTACTTAAGGTACAAAATCTCCCATGTTGAAGGTGAAATACATGGAGCATATGGCAAGTGTTGATAGTAGACCCCTAGGTGCCCAATTGCACCTCAGCCATGTATCAAATATCAAATATCCAAAACACAATGAAAACGGAATTGGCCAAAGATCTCCCGTTGTCTAGCATAGCAACCGGCTGCTGTGTGTAAAATAATTAGAGTTTAACTAGAGAGGTGCTGGAGACAAATATGTCATGGGAAAATATTCAGCAGTGCCTCCTCTTTTGTCCTATAACTCCAGAGTTGTTAACTGGCCACTTCATCTTGAACAGTCTCTTACAATGTGTGTTAACTACTTAAAGTGAGCTGTAGCTCACAAAAGCTTATGCTCAAATAAATTGGTTAGTCTCTAAGGTGCCACAAGTACTCCTTTTCTTTTTACTTATGCTAAACAATTTGTTCTACCTTGTATTTAGCTGCGACACCCACCCTGAGTGCCTTTTCCAGACCTCAGGGAAGAGCTCTGTGTAAGCTAGAAAGCTTGTCTCTTTCACTAACAGAAATTGGTCCAATAAAAGATATTACCTCGCCCACCTCATCTCCGATAGGAGGAGTTATTTATGACAACATGCTGCCATGCCCAGAGAGTGTTCATCACTCTTAGCATTACATCAAAACTTAAATCTTTATTTAGAAGAAACAAAACCATTTGCTTTCCCAGTAACAGGTGGCCTGAAGCCAGAGACATAACTGGAGAAGAAAGACTGCATAATACACTTAATGGTCAACCAAGTGATGTGACAGGGTTTGAATGCAGAAGATTAATTAGCACCTTGTTTTCATAGATTCATAGATATTAAGGTCAGAAGGGACCATTATGATCATCTAGTCTGACCTCCTGCACAACGCAGGCCACAGAATCTCACCCACCCACTGTCAACATCCGTGAAAGCTGCTCCCTAGATCACTTTCCAAAAAGAAAAAGGAACTCAACTGACATCCAGAGAGGAAGTGCACCTAGCTGTTCTTATCCAATCTAAGATATTACCCCACCCACCTTGTCTCGCTAATATTCTGGGACCAACATGTCTACAACAATACTGCATATAAGTCTGTCATATACACATACACCCTGACTATAGCACTCCCGAGGAACTACAGTTGAATTTTTAGATAATTTCACTAGATAATTAAAAACATGACATTAGGGAGGTATCCAAACTTTCTCTCTTTTCTGCAGGTGCTGAATGAAGCGCCTGAGATATTAAAATACTACTGCACTTGCTCTTAACCAAATATAAATACAACTTCAGCCAGTCAAAAGCCAGCTTATTTACAAGTGTTCAGTATACTACTCAATAAAGACAGACTTTATTATACATCAATTAGTTTTTGATTGGCTAAAACCACAACAGGCCTGTACTCGGCCAATCAGAATGCCGCAGATCAATAAAAGTACAATGGGCAATTGTCACTCCATCATTTACTAGCTAAAATGATAATTTGTTGCAGCGGAAATAAAGTCATTGCAATATGAACTGTCAGAGTCAATGGACTCATTCGTTTCTCAGTTTGGTTTAATACCAGTGTAAATTCAGTGACTTCAATGGAGTTATTCCAGATTTACATTGCTGTGAGCAAGAGAGGGATCAGGCCCAGGGCCCCTGGCATTGAAACAAAACAATTCTGCTTCACCTCAGTACATACTTTCCATATATACTTTGCCATATGTGTAGCAGGGAGAAGATTGCTTACAGTGGGCAAAACTAAGGTGGAAGCAACGGTCCATTCGCTCTGTTGTTCATTGTCGGAACTAGTTCATTTAAGTATTTATCCAAAGGAGGAAATGAGACATTGGAACAAAAGGCATGCTTGGCTACTGTAGAAGCACCATATTGACTTAGCACCTCTGATGCAGAAAATCCAGTACATTGTTTGCTTTGCAAATGGCTACATTCCAAAAGAATACCTTTAGAATAGAGAAAACCTTTTGTAGTGGTAAACACCCATTTTTTCATGCTTTGTGTGTATAAAAAGATCTTCTGTACTTTCCACAGTATGCATCCGATGAAGTGAGCTGTAGCTCACGAAAGCTTATGCTCAAATAAATTGGTTCGTCTCTAAGGTGCCACAAGTACTCCTTTTCTTTTTGCGAATACAGACTAACACGGCTGTTACTCTGAAACCATTCCAATATCCATAACTTTAGGCAGCTTTTGTACATACAAATCACTGCAAACATGGGGAAAAAAGAAAAATCGCCTCCTGGGTGAGATTTCACTTTCCTATCTCCATGTAGAGACTCCTCTGAAACAAGAGTGGTACATCAGTGAAGAGAGGAATACCCCAGTATTACAGGTCATAAGCCACTATACGGAGCTGGAGAGTTATTTCTGGTGACTCAGTAGACCAGGTGAGCCCTATTAGCTTCAACCCAAGAGGATAAAAAGGGGCCAGGTATCCCATAGAGGCAAAGGAAGCTTAGGAAGAGGTTTGCTTTTTTTTTTCCTGGTTATTTATCAGTAAATGCAAATCCCAGGAAGGGGTTAAGTTTGGACATTAACACAGAGCATGCGCACGTGTACACATTGTGCTGAGAATGGGGTGGGGATGCTGCCAGTTCACAACTAGCTACACTCCAGAGTGACTGAGAAACAGCCGGCTCTGTCTGACACAGGGGAGGAAACAAGGATCCTCTCACATACTTCTGACCTACTGTTCGTGTTTGTAATGTTTGCTTAGTTACCATGGAGATGGGCAATTCAGAAATAATAATTTTATTAAGATAATGTTGAAATAAAAAGAAAACGGTACAGAGTGTAAGCATAGAAGTTTCTGGTTATCAGGGAATAAGGTACAGATGATCAAGAGGTGCGGAATTCGGTTTAGGAACAGGTGGCGTAAGGGATACATAATCTGCAATCTCCCCGATTGGCCGTAAAAGTTTAACCAGTCAAAGTACAGACATTGAGATATGGGGGTATGTTGTCCATATAATGGCTATGTTCAGGTGCGGAGTATAATGAGTGGATACGATGATGGGGATGGATCTACCCTCATTTGGTGGGATTTAATGTTCAGTGAGTTTATGGTTCCAGTTCATATGGTCCAATGGAAAAAGTCTCTCAGTCCCTTTCCCATAGTGGATGCACGATGTCGTACCGGCTCACACCTCCTGGTACTGTCGGTGGCCAGTGATGTGTTCGATGTAGATGTCCCTGGACCATCGGATGGTGTCCGAGACCAGGAGGCGCCGCATGAGCCTATAAATAATGCTGTTGCTGGACCACTACGCGTCCCAGAAGTGCTAACTTGTTGGCAACACATAATTTCTCATCTCGCAGCAGGGGGACAGTGCAATTGAGAAACTGGAAACAATAGGGAGATGTATGCAACAGAGAAACAGAAAGCTCTAGCCATGGAACCCAATTCCCAGAAGGGTGAGTACCTGCAGCTTCAACTGAGGTCCACAGGACCTGAAGGTCATCAGAACCTCTGAAAGTTGGGTCCCGATAGGCTTGGTATATCTTCTCCCCAACACTTCCACACCCGGTCCCATTAAATTAGGCTTGAATAAAGACTGGGAGTGGATGTGTCATTACACAAAGTAAAACTATTTCCCCATGTTTATTTCCGCGCCCCCACCCCCACCGTTCCTCACACATTCTTGTCAACTGCTGGAAATGGCCCACCTTGATCATCACTACAAAAGGGTTTGTTTTTGTTTTTGTTTTATTTCCTCTCCTGCTGATAATAGCTCACCTTACACTGATCTACCCTCTTCTGGGACACGTAGTGGTCCAGCAGCAGCATTATTTATAGGCTCATGCGGCGCCTCCTGGTCTCGGACACCATCCGATGGTCCAGGGACATCTACATCGAACACATCACTGGCCACCGACAGTACCAGGAGGTGTAAGCCGGTACGACATCGTGCATCCACTATGGGAAAGGGACTGAGAGACTTTTTCCATTGGACCATATGAACTGGAACCATAAACTCACTGAACATTAAATCCCACCAAATGAGGGTAGATCACTCTCCTTACAGTGTGTATGGTAACACCCATTGTTTCATGTTCTCTGTGTATATAAAATCTCTCCACTGTATTTTCCACTGCATGCATCCGATGAAGTGATCTGTAGCTCACAAAAGCTTATGCTCAAATAAATTTGTTAGTCTCTAAGGTGCCACAAGTACTCCTTTTCTTTTTGCGGATACAGACTAACACCGCTGCTACTCTGAAACCTATCCTGATCCACTCCATATTCTCTTTTGTTTCTGAGTCACTACTTCAAATCCGCCCCAAGTCAGACATCAGCAAAAGTTGTTGCCACCCAATGGTTATTTGAGGGAATCTGAAAAAAGAGAGTGGGTCTCGGGGTCCAGTTCCTAGTAGACAAGGATCCTCAACCAACAAAACAGCATCACAATTGCAGTTCCATGACAAACCCTTGTGGAGAGGCCAAGCAGTAGTGATCCCTTCGGGTTAGGGATGGAGCACACCGATGGAAGAACTTGTCCTGCTGCTGTCTTCGGCTAACCCTCAATGCGAGGATGGTGTCTGCCAAGGGGGTTCATTGGTGGGTTTTTAAGTGGCTGAGGAGCCCAATTCGTGCCCTACAGATTTTGCCACAGAAGTTCTCAATGGATAACTCAAGGACTTGATCCCTGTCATGCTCCCAATGACTCTGGCTCCTGATCTATGTAATAAATGATTTTTTTCTGCACAGTAAGTCATCTAAGGAAGCGATCAGGATTTTTTTTTGCAGGTGACAGTCTTGAGGCTTATGTATGATGTTTATTAATGAAATCTGTTTGCTTTAGATTTCTTCTGGTCTGGCCCAGATTTTTAAAAATTGAATAGCTGCCACTGGCAGAGCTAAGAGTATTTTGTTTGGCAAGCATCATCACAGCTATGTCACACCACACTACATCATACATCAATTGGCTTCACAGTAGTATGGAATTAGCTGGTAACCACCTGGACTACTTCCCCGTTTCCTGATATTCAGCACTTTAAAAATCATACCTGTATGATTGCCCATTAATTTTGTCCTGGACAAAATCAGTGGATCGGGCAGACAGGACTTCAGCAACTTCTGAGACGTGTTGATCCGTTCTGAGACCCACTGAGAACACCTGGGATGAGTCTGTTTCAATTGCTGTTTGAAAAGAGGTAACGTTTCAAGGCAGAGATGTCACTTTACAAATTACAAGTAAACGCTGTTAGTCTGTTTGAGTCCCCCTCACATATTATGAACCAGGCCAATGGGAAGTCACTGGTGACAAGGAGCAGCGACTCAAAGACCCCACTGTCAGTATCATGTTATTACATTTGCTCATGAGATCAGATTGCCCACCCCCTGTCTAGCACTAGTGTAGAATGTATAAATCAGACTTGTGCATGAAAGGACAAGTCTGCTTTCTGAGAGGGGCACCGGGGACTAAGACATGCGAATCCAACTGGAGTGAGCAGACACTGGTGGCTAAGTTCCCTCACTTAAAAAACATGCCCCTGAAGCATTTCCATTTGGTGCTCTCATAAAAGTGGACTGCTCTCATGTGCTGAAACACGGACACAGACTGGGACAAGCACCAGACCAGCTGGAGAGAGTTTTCTATTACTGTCTCATGTTCTGTGAAAGAAGTGCAATGATCAGACCTGGAGAGATCACAGGGTCTTCGCTTGAAGGTTGCAAACAGGTGTCAGAGGGTCCTGGCCACTCTGTCCTTACCATATTGCTAAATGGAAGGGTGGTGGTCCGAGCTAGATCCTAATTAGATAGGAGTGGGATTCCCAGGTGGGTGAAGGTCCAGGTATGGAAGAGCATGAGAGGCTGCTTTAGGTTAAGAAAGCGGTCAAAGGTTTGTTGGGGCAAGGGCAGGCACTTCCTTGTGACTCTGATTTATGATGCTGGATTACATTGATCCAACTATTCATCTGAAGCTTTTGTCTCACCCAGCCCTTCACTCCTGGTCAATCCCTGATCATTTTAGAACTCCATTGCATCAAACCCAATGACAACCCCAACTCTGGGCTGTTCAAAATGAAGCTGGAAAATGACCAAAACTAACATGATTAGGCTTCCAGTACATCAAGGGCAAAACTTAACTAACTAAATGCCCTACTGCAGAACAATATTATTGGGTGACAACAAAGCTTCTAGAGGGAGCACAATTTTTATCACACACACATGGAAAAGTGTTACAGGGGAAGGGACAGAAGTGTTTTGTACACTAAGATTTGTAGGTTGTTGTTTCATGTGATTATTCTAAATTCTGAATCCCAAAGATCGGGGAGAAATGGATGAGCAATCATTTATTTTGCAAGATCTGACACCTGAGGCAAACCACTGGGAACCCTTATCACAACAATACTGGACTAGTTGCATGACTATTAAAAAGAACCACGTCTCGGCTACACAAAAAGGAATTACTTTGCCTGCAAAAGTATATTATACTCATAATATATGTGCATAGATATATGTGTAACACGTTCCCATTTAGTGACCTCCCCTCCTACAAAAAGAGATGCTGCACCTCATGTAGTCCTCTTGATAAGCCCTATATTAAATACAGTCACATTCACAATCTGGATAGAACCTACTCGTAGATTTTGGTTTAGATGAGACACAGTACCGAGGCGATACTTATCTGTGATGATTAAAGCGTTAACAGCACTTTTTCCAAGGGTAGGGGCATTAATTCCATTATCCTTATCAAATTAAAACAATAGCATTTACATTCTGCTCTTCCCTAAATTTCCTGTTGTTTAACATGTCCCTGTTAAACTGCTGTATAGCATCACTGGCAAGGAATGGCTGCTGCATTTCCAAGCCAGAGGTGGCTGCATTTCAGGGGTGAGATAATATCTAAACACACCATTTATAAGATGCTTTGGGCTCCTTCGGACTGAACTGTCCCTTAGAAATAGATGGATTATTTCTCAGAAACTGTATCCAACAGAGGGTTTCATCCTACCAGACATTTAAAATCAGAAAACAGCAGCACTTTCGATGTCTGACTTGCTTAATCTCCTTTACGAAGTTTGAATATTTAAAAGATTGGTTTTTCCTCAATATAGGAAAACTGCCGAGTCAGCAGGTTTCCTATTAGCTTATAACGTCTGCTGTTCTGAGCCACTGTTTCTGGCCAGCTGATCTCTTCAGAATGCTTTTGTTCTGTTCCTATGTGCGATTGTGAAATCTGAGGCTTGAAGACCACGCCTCTTATTATGGCAGAATATACGGAGTGATCAAACGCATGCCTTGAGCTGGAACTTCATCCGCTCCTATTTTACCCCTTGCCTTGGGTTAAGCCTATTATATCAGCTCCACACATTATGCAAGCAGATTCTTGTCTGTGAAACCTTGGTTACTCTTCTCAAAATCCCTTTCATTTCCTTTTGGAAACTTAAAAAAAATATGCCATTTCTTTACTGATTCAAAGCATATTTTTTTAGCGAAGCCAAGACATCTTAGTCTTTGACTTTTTAAATAATTCTGCACTGCCAGCTGCAAGACACTTTAACTGAGATCCCAGCACATTTTGCTGTTAGTCCTTAATTTACACTGTTGAATTTACCCCTGCAAATAGGCTGGTACCCCACTACCTTGGTCAGTAAGATGCGTGCCCTTCCCCTTCTCAGAGGCAGGCCCGGATGAGTTTGTGCTAGCTTCCATTCAAGTTGCAAGGAAAGAATCTCTAGTAGTGCCTTCCATGCTGTTGTTCTCTACACCAGGGCCCTTGAAATGCTGCCCAGCTGAAGGCGGCTCTGGCAACTTGCTAGGGACCTAAGGGCCACAGATAATTTAAATAATATGGAACAGACATACAGGTGTACCCACAAGGGAGGAGATGAGGGGGATATGCTGCCCTCTCCCCTTCCAAACTTTTTTACTATCCTGTTTATGTCCCTCCCACTCTGCAGCTATAAACTTAATGGGTTCCCATCCTCAACCACATTTTATCATTTCAGAGTAGCTGTGAAGGTGACTGCAGCTGCCTTCCATTAGAGAGGAGACGACAGGTCCCAGCAACAATTCATTTAGGCCCAAGCAAAGAGCTTATTTGAGGACAATAATATTGCCTGCTGGAAACTGTAGACTCTGTGGACGGCAGTTCCATTTGATTCAAGATGGAGCATGGCTTTCTGGGACCTGTAGTCTGTAGAGCACAGCTTTATCCAGCTCAAGATGCCACAATGCATACTGCGTTTTTGGGCCCCTATCTCTTTGGGTTGCAGCTCTGCTTGGATCCAGATGGAGCACTGAATGCTGGGGGCTTGTAGTCTGCCCCCGCATACCAAAGAATAAGTCAGCGGCAGACCATATTTTAGAACTCCACAGCCCAATCACAAGGCATCCCCTTCTCCAAATGTCCGACCCAGTTAAGGAACAATTGACAGCAGCATTCTCAGAATATCCTTACATGCAGAGGAAATGTAAAAGTCAGAAGTGCTGGACCTGCTACCGCTCCGAGTGGGAGGACGACAGTTCTGCATAGACTGGAATTTGCCATCCCTGCCATGTGAAGAAATGGTATCATTTTCTGGCCTGGAGGAGAAATGAGAATGCAGGGTGATAAATACTTACAGCCTAAAAAAGCTGCATGAGAATTACCATATAATTTCCTGGAAAGGTACAGAAGAAACAGAAAAGTGTATTTTATGTTGCAAGCTAGTGCCAGGGGCACAACTTAGTAGCATTTTGACTGTACGACTCTACCAGGTTCCCCACATTAAGCTTTTTCAGGAGCGTAAAATTTGTTTCTGAATATTATGGGGGTTCCACATGATGCAAGATCAAAACAAAACACAGTATTTTAACTTAACAGCTGTAGAATTAGTTCTCTTAACTTCTTGGATAGGGCTGGTTGTCAGGAGGGAAGACTTGCTGAAAGAGAGAACAGAGGGTAAGATTGCTTGGTAATTCAGATGGGGTGAGAGGAAGCAGTGAGGGTGTCTTACGTGGACAAAGCAGGGGGCTGGGAGGAAAGTTACCCTGAGCTGAGAGTTTCGTTGAATATTCATGGCAAGATCAGGCTAAGAAACATCTAGTTATAAAAGGGCCTTTCCAAGGAGGTGGTTAATAATTAGACCACTAAATCAGTTTCTAAGGGAACAGACAGAGGAATATTAAACAGTTTGTCCCTCCCGAGTGATCTCATAAAGTAGGAGGTCTTTAAAAAGAGCTCTCCAGTATTTCCTGGCTAGAGCATCCCCTTACAGTGTAGACTGAGGGCTTGCCTACGTGGGGACAATCAGGAAAATTAATCCAAATTAACTAAACACATAAAATTAAGGATGATTGGTTAAACTGTATTAAGTCCCTATATGTACATTCTCTTTCAGAATTAAAGTGGTCTTAATTTGGTTTAGTTTAATTCACTTCCAAAGGCCACTTTAATTCTGAATGGGAGGGTCCATATAAACGTTCAATGCAGTTTAACTAATCTACTTTTAATTCACACCTTTAGTTAATTGGAGGTAATTTTCCTGAGTTCCCCCCGCTCCCAGCCAAGCTGTAAACTGAATGAAGGCCATGCTAATTCTGAATAAGAGTGTCCATGTTTAATGCCATTTAATCCACTTTAAATTTATACTTTTAGTTAAATTTAATTAATTGTCGTGAGTTTTCCCATGTAGAAAAGCATCAAGGGGTAAAACTTGTCATATTCCACAGTAGTTTGATACAATGCAGTCACTAGTTTACTTAAGTGATTTATAATCAAATAAATGTAGCTCAAGCCTTTCTCTTCATGTCTGGACTGCTAGGATGTGATCTGTGAGCAAAGCAATATAACTGAAGGGCATCCTATTAGTTCTTATCCGCTAGTAATCAATTTCATTTGCTAAAATAAGTTAGCTGGGTATAAACTCCATTAGATCTTGCCCTTTTCTTCTGTAAATCCACTTTTCTGGTTATTGCCTTTCTACTCTAGTTGTTTTCTTGCACAGGGAAGTTAGCTATAGAGGGTTTCACTGTAAAATGCAAACCTCTCATGCATGCTATTAATGCCTGCTTTCCTATTTAACTTGGTTGGCGCTTAATAGTGTTCACACTGGTTTTACCATCTGACTAAAATAGTGAAATTTAAAGTTCACAGTTTTTAAACCAGCAAAAACCTACAGAAATTATTTGCAGTTTTGAAACATGGGGAAAAGAAACAATCTGCAGAGGCTGCTTTGCATCCTCATTATTCCAGTGCAGGAATAGGTACCGCAACTATTGTAGCTGCCTGTACTCAGTGGGTTTCTGAGCAATCAGACATTTAGTTACATTGTGAGACAGGAGCAGGCTGCAAGGCACAATTCACATTGTGTCACAGTCAGCCCATGGCGTGGAATCAATATCAGGTAGAGAAGCCTGGGAAGCCTTGATGAAATCTTTAGAAAGGAATCAGTTCTGGGGTATTACTTTTGTAACGGACATGAGTTATTTAATCTCATCTAGGGAACAGCTGTGGCCTCGAGAGGAGTGCAGTGGAATGGAGTCAGGAGACCTCAGATCTATTCCCAGCTCTGCCACTGATTTGTTGCATGGCCTTGGGGCAAGTCATTTCACTTTTACATGTTTCATCTTTCCCATCTATAAAATGGGATAGTAAGGGTCAGCCACCTTTGTGGCATTTGAGAGCTACAGTTGAAAAGCACTAAATAAGCATTACATTACAATGACTGTAGACTCCACAGAATGAATCCAGGTTTTCTAGCTTCCTGCGGGTAGCAGAAATTACAGGGGAAGGGGAAACCTTGAAGGCATTTGATGGTGTTGGCCAGTAGCAAAGTGGCTTTGGTCTGATGTTCAGCAACATGTTCGATAGATTCCATCATTTGGGTCTGTAGCTCTTTTGGGGAAGTGCAAGGAAACCAAGAATAAAAAGATCTGTGTGTTACTGATAGCAGCCCCACATTATTACTTGGTCACTCCTCTCCAGCCATATGTAGATGGTTTGCTAAGATTTGGGATTTTATGGATATGGAAAAATGAACCATGCTGAAGAAAGATTCTTTTACCATATGCTTTAAAATCTGTACCCCACTTATGCTGTGAAGAGGAACTAGATTCTATAATAACATCTCAGCCATTTTCTTCATAAATTTACCAATAATAGTATATAGGCAAAAATAGGACCTTGTAGGCCAAATTCTTCCCTGGGACACCACATACATTTCCCATGTCAGAACTGGGGTCTGCTTGTTTTATATACCATGCTCAATTTTTACATCCTGAAATGGGGAAAGTGTTATGCACTCAACTAGAAACTGATTTAGTCAAGGCTCTTGTTAGTGTCTTTGTAGATATACAATACATGTACAATAAATGTTGTCCTCTACCATTTTCCCCTACTTTCTGCTTTCATATTTTACCTTTGTAACTGCATTTTGTGACAGTTTGTATACAAGAAACTATACAAAAGTCATATTATAGTCAAGTATCACATGGATACTACAAAAATAATTTGTTTTAAATGAGGCTTTAGCTCATACCAAAGTGATTTTGACTTTTGGGCTTGGTGCAGTACAGATATTGCAAAAAGTCTTGTTGCTTATTGAAAAGGCAATTTTCTCACTGGATACTAGGCAGTAAACCATTCTCTGTATACAGAAACTCAGTGTAAACTTGTCAATCTACTGATATTACCCCCCAAACTTTGTGAGTGTAAAGGCAGCTTTAAAAGAAATGGTCACAACTTGTCTGAAAATGCTACCTATTTTTACAAGTAACACCTAAGATCACTGTAAATGAAATATTTTCTCTGTAATTTCTCTGTTTGTTTACTTTGTACATTTGGCAGCTCTTTGTGTTTAATCAGTTCCACTGTTTGCCAATTCAGAGTCAGTTTCCCTATTTATGTGGGTCTTCCACATGTAATGGGAAAGAAAAGCATTTTAAGAAAGATGCGCAAGTAAAACCAAAAAAAAGGACTGGAGAACTTAAAGGCAGAGATAGAACCTGAAACTGAAGGTAGCTCATTTTTTAAGAATGCCCAGATTTCAACCTGACATTTTTCTTTTTAATTTTTGAATAAAATAAAATAAGTAAAAAGATATTTAACTATGTTGTTGATCTAGTGGCTTTTGAGGTACCATATTCCATCCTAATAGGAATGGTTGGTAGTCTCTCAGTTTGAAAAGTGCACACAGAAATGGATACGAGAAATCCTCAAGACAGACTTCTCCTCAACCCTGTACCATGGTTACTTGGATTTGATACAATCCAAGACTGCATGCACCTGAAAGAAGAAAAATTGGTTAAACTTGTTCCTTGTTGTGTGATAGGACAGTGTCAAATCCTCTACCTCCCCCATAATGGAGATGAAGAGGAGAAATCCCATCTCAAGAATGAACTAGGTAAGACTTATTTTGTTTAATAACAGAAAGCTTGATAAATACCATGTCTTTAGGGTTCCGGAAGTCTCTTATTTCCAATTGCAAAACAATATCTTACCACTGACTTCAGCTACACGTAGAGCTGCAACCAGAAGTCACAGATCTCCCTTTCACAAAATCCCTTTTAGTTATCATTTTAAGTAACTAGCGCATTTATCACATTTGTAATCTTTGTCTGTCTCAATTTCTGCTTTCACGTGAGGGTAGCAATTGTCCCTAGAGGAGATTACATTTTCTGGTTTATGAAGTGGAAGATCCACTGGTATGTCAACTGCTGCATGGACCTCACCCACAGAAATAAAATTTTTATTAAAGCTAATGTTAAAAAAATTATATAATACATAGGTTGAGAAAAGAGTGTCTGTACATGTGTGTATAGTGCTTAGATTATTCACAGAGACAAAGTTTGTTTTTAAAGTCATACGATACATAGAGTACATAATTAGCAATAACCCATATTTAGGTGAATAGATTTAACAACACAGTTTAGATATTAGAATCTGAATATTCGGGGTGGAGAATACGGACACATAGGATTTACTGCAAGCTTAAGCCAAATGACTCTGTAAACTTTCATTCCATTATCCCAAGTACATGACTTTGGTCAATGGACCCATCTTTGACTGCAGTTTTCCCTCCCTTTCTTTTTCAAAAATCCATTATTTTAGGTAAAAAACCTGTAAAGAATGACAATGGCAATGTACTTTCCAATATGGAGGTTTTATTTTTTGTATATTCAAGTTACATTATTTTGGAGTAAAATTCAAAGTTCAGAACAAAAAATTCAAATTTCTGCCTCATTTGCCCAGACTTACGTTGGGTATGCAGCTCTGTGATAGCTTGGGGTGACTGGTCTCTGGAGAGGCTCATCTATGCTCTGATGGACACCAGGAAACAGCTTCTTCTTCACTTTTGGTGTATGGGTCATTATCTAATACACAGAAGGAGAAAGAGGAGGAAAGAGAGGGGAAACTGAAGTCATTGGAACAGAGATATGAAGACTATCTGAGCATCAACCTAGATTTGTATCCTAATGTTACTGAACAGGATTTGCCATGCTTTACCGCATGTCTACACTACAGCTCTTTCTGTTCCGAGCCGGCTCAGTAAGGATGCAAGTTTGCCTTTCCCAAGCCCATCTTATTTCTGCTGGATAGAAGTTCCTCAACAGATAGTAAGGGATTGGGCTGAGTAGGCAGGTAAAGAGCTGAGTCTCAGCCAGCCTTATATGTAGCACACAGAAAAAGGCAGCTGTTATAATTAAACCTCTGGGTATTATATGTTGATTGAAATGTTGAAATTAAATACCTAGCCAAACAAATTCAGTATTTTAGAATCCCAATGACTGGTACTTACTCCCAAATACTCTGTTGTCAGCAGCTTCTCTCCTGATAGCTCTCCCAGCTGAGGTTGTAACACCTCATCTTTGTCCAGATCAGCCTCCATTGTATGACGGTCCTCCTGTTACAATAACAGGTTTCAGAGTAACAGCCGTGTTAGTCTGTATTCGCAAAAAGAAAAGGAGTACTTGTGGCACCTTAGAGACTAACCAATTTATTGGAGCATAAGCTTTCGTGAGCTACAGCTCACTTCATCGGATGCATACTGTGAAAAGCGTAGAAGATCTGTTTATACACACAAAGCATGAAAAAATACCTCCCCCAACCCCACTCTCCTGCTTATCTAAAGTGATCACTCTCCTTACAATGTGTATGATAATCAAGTTGGGCCATTTCCAGCACAAATCCAGGTTTTCTTCCCCTCCCCCACTTCAATCTCTCTGGTCACGCGATGACAGACATGAAAGTTGCGATATTACAACAAAAAAACTTCAAAACCAGACTCCAGCGAGAGACTGTTGAATTGGAATTCATTTGCAAATTGGATACAATTAACTTAGGCTTGAATAGAGACTGGGAGTGGCTAAGTCATTATGCAAGGTAACCTATTTCCCCTTGTTTTTTCCTAACCCCCCCCCCCCCCCCCCGACGTTCTCGTTAAACCCTGAATTTGTGCTGGAAATGGCCCACCTTGATTATCATACACATTGTAAGGAGAGTGATCACTTTAGATAAGCTATTACCAACAGGAGAGTGGGTTAGGGGGGAGGGGAAGAAAACCTGGATTTGTGCTGGAAATGGCCCAACTTGATTATCATACACATTGTAAGGAGAGTGATCACTTTAGATAAGCTATTACCAGCAGGAGAGTGGGGTGGGGGGAGGTATTTTTTCATGCTTTGTGTGTATAAAAAGATCTTCTACACTTTCCACAGTATGCATCCGATGAAGTGAGCTGTAGCTCACGAAAGCTTATGCTCAAATAAATTGGTTAGTCTCTAAGGTGCCACAAGTACTCCTTTTCCTGTTACAATAATATACCTCGATTATTTGAACACAGACCCTTGGGCAGCTTTCAGTTCCAGTCTAAGCATTTAATTTTCATTCCGGCAGTCACTTGTGCAATACACATTTAAAACATAAATGACTCTTGCTACTAGGGCTGCACATGTGAACTAATGTGTGTGTGAATTTTTATATGTGTGTGTGCGCATGTGTGTACATACACCCTTGTCCAAGCATTTGATTCAATCAGAAATAAATATAAATAATTCCTCCCAGCAGCTGCATAACCTTAGCAAGGCTGGAGGAAAAAAATTATAGCCCTGACGGGCTGGTCGCCTTGAAATCTCAAATCCCCAAGTATTCTATGCAGGCTCAATAATAAAGAACATGGTGTTAATATTCATTACTTTCTAACGAGAATAGTTCCACTCCATCCTCCAAAGAACATGAGAGATGAGCACCACACTAGAACTAAAGGAAAGGCAGTTTTGCCTTTTAGAAAGCTTGCAACAATAAAACATTGTACGGAAAAGTAAATTAATCATTCTAGGAGAGGTTACTTACTTTCTATACTAACTGCAGTTCTTCAAGGATGTGTCCCCCTATTGGTGCTCCACATTAGATGTGCATGTGCCCCATGTGTCTTTGATCAAAGATTTTTGGTAGCAGTGCCTATTCAGCCTGCGCGCACACACCAGACCTCCTTCTGTCCCATACTGAGGATATATAGAGCTGTACAGGCAAAACACCCTCAGTTCCTTCTCTATTGCTAAGACCCGTGAGACGAGACTCAGAAACAGAAAGGAAGGAGGACATCTAGTGGAACACCCATAGGGGGACACATCTCAAAGAACTACAGTTACTGTACAAGGTAGGTAACCTCTCCTTCTTCTTTGAGTACTGTCTCTATGGGTGCTCCACTTCAGATGACTCCTGAGCAGTACTCCTGGAAGGAGAACAGAGCTTCAGAGTTGTATCTAAGACTGAAGATAGGACTGCCATGCCAACAGCAGCATCTGACTTGGAAGTGTGCATCAGGGCACAGTGTTTGGAAAACATATGAACTGTTGCCCAAGTTGAAGATTTGCAAATTTCTGCAACTGGTACATTTTTCGGCAGTGCCATGGATATGCATTGGGATCTTGTAAAATGTGCTATTATTCTAGAAAGGGGCTGATCATTAGCAACCTCAGAACAAGAAAGAATACTTGTTTGCCTGCAGGCAGCACAGGAGCTGGAGTCTGCCAGATGGTCTTGGCAGGTTGAATTAGAGCAAGTGCCACTTATTCACCGGCAAGAGCACTTGACCAGAAGTTGTCCCGTGCAGAATGTCCAAAAGCTTCTGCTGCAACTCTTGGACCGCCTCCCAGGGGATCTGGAGAGTGCTAGCAATCTGTTTCATCAGTTCTTGAAACTGTTTAAAATCATCAGCATAAGAAGGTGGGGAAGGCATTACAGCCTCATCTGGTGAAGATGAGGAGATACTGGTTTGTGGGGTCACTTCCTTGCCTCTTGCTCCTTGAAAGCAGGCCGAGGTCTCTGTATACTAAACCCCAAACCTTGTTTAGTACTGTTTAATGTTGGGCAATGACAGGGTCATGTTAATACCTTTGAGGCTTTGGGTCCATATCTTCCATCTAAATTAATACAACAGACATCCTTGCCCAGAAATCTGGGAATCTGAGGAGATGTCTTCAGCATATTCCAAGGGAGGAGCAGACTGAAGGCAGAAACAATGTTTATCTGCCTCATCCTGAAGGTACCGGAAGACTAGGGGGTACTGAGGAAGGGGAAGGTCTCCGTGACCTAGAAGATCGCAGTACTGACAGTCCTTTGGTATCCATTAAGAAAGGAGACTGTGGCTTATCTGAGACAGACAAATCTGTAGAGAATCTAAATTCCTGCCGTACCAGGTGATTGTGTGCTGAAACTGAATGAGGTTCTGCAACAGTCAGCAGCGGTACCAAGGATGTTGTTTGCTTCACCGATATTTGTCTAGCAGACAGAGATGGTACAGAGGATGGTGCTAGCTTTGGAGGAACCAATTAATAGTCTGAGACACCTGCTTACGTACTGGCCATAGCACAGAGAGCTCTGTAAACAGTACCAGCTTCCTTGACGCAAAGTGTTTACTTATTCTCTGTGGTGCAATCTGCTTAGACTGTACTGGAGATGGGTTTGGTACCAAGGCATGCTTGGTACTGTGATTCTTGAAAGAGCCCGAAGTCTTTGACTAAGACTCCAGGTATTGGAGAAGCCTGGAGCCTCAGCAGTACCCTTTCTGGAACACGGGGTCTCTGAAACAGTCTATTTCTACAGTGACTGAGGTCGATGGGGTACTGTGGTCACTCAGCGGCTGATGTACAAGGCAGGCATCTGGGCCTGAATCCAAGGCTGGTCACAAGGAGGGCTCCATCATGAGAAGTCTAAGTTTAACCTCCTTATTTTTCCTAAATCTACTCCTGAAGGCCGAGCAGATCTTGCACTTACACAGTATGTGCGTGTCTCCAAGACACGCTGGCAATGGACATTGCTGACGGGCATAGATTAACGGCAGGCAAGGCAGTGCTTGAATTCCAGGGATCCCAGAACACCACGCAGACGACAATCCCTGAGGGAGAACCCCTCAGATGGGGGTGGGAGAGGAAGGGATGTCTAACGGAAACAAACTCTTAGTTAACTAGAAGAACTACAAAACTATAAACCCAAAAGGAGCAAACTGAAGTAGACTTAGAACCCAAATGAGCTAAAAACTAAAGGTTAAGCTTGAAGCGGGAACCTATAAACTCCATCTCAGGCCACAGGGCAATTGAGAAGGAACTGAGGGCAGTTCACCTGTACAGATCCATATCTCCTCAGTACAGAGCACAAGAAGGTCTGGAGCACATGTGTGGAACAAACAGACCCTGCTACCAAAAACCTCCAATCAGAGACACATGTGCTTCTGAAGTGGAGTGCCCACAAGGACACTACTTGAAGAAGAACTAGCTACTGTTATGAAACATAAAAAGCCTGATCCAAAACCCATTAAAGTCAATGGTGACTATCTATTGACTACAGTGGGCTTTGGATCATTCCCAAAGAGCATAAAAGGAGAAAAAGGACAGGACAAGCACCTTTACATGAGCATGACATAAAGTGAGGGAGTAGGCTTCAGTCAAGCTGGGAAATAACTGTCATGGGATGGCCCCAACAAGAGCACCCTCCTGGGTAGGCTGTGGCACAGCAGACATGTCTGCCTCAGTTTTCCCTTTCAGGGGCCCCAGAAATAGTCCGAATGGTCTTCCTGAGTATAAAATATAACCCTTGGGGAATTTATTTTAGAAGTCCAATGCACATAAGCCATAACAAAATAAGTCCCAATACCAAGCCCCGCAATCACAGTCCAGACAGTACATCAAGTAGAACCCCGGCGTCCCTCATCACACCCCGGCTCTCCAGCCTTCTTCCTTCTCTGGCCCTCTGGCTTCAGCTCTCCAGCTCCAAGAGCCAGGAGGCACCTCCCGCTGCTGCTGTCAGCCTTCAGCGCTCTCCAGCCTTCTTTTCCATGGTTCTCTGCCTCAGGAAGGACAGCTGGCTACCCCCCTCCCCTGACTTCCTAGCCCTCAGTTCTTTTCAGCCTCCCAGCATCAGCTTTGACTCTTGAAAGTCAGCAGGCTAGCCTCTCCACTGACTACCTAGTAATTCCTCCCTCTTTCCAGGGAAGGCCTACAGACTTAACTCACCAGGTTGTTCTCTCACTGGGTCTCTCCTCTCCGATTCTCCCTGGTCCTTTATAGCCTCCAACAGATACTACCATCCCCCTTAAAAGGCCAAATGGGAACAACTGCTCTGGCACAGGGGAGCTGGACCTACTTCACTTAATGGGTCAGCCACCTTATGACACTTTGCTACAAAAATCATCCAAATGTCAGATGCTTATGCAATCTCAAAACAGGTTCAGAAAGAATATGTTTTATAAGTGTGCGTATGGGAGAGATTTCATGTGGCACATGTTGGCTACAGATACTGCCACCAGCCTCAGTAGACCTTGACTTAATGGAGCTTCGCAGATTCACAACAGCTAAGGATCTGACCCTATATTTTTCTGCTTGTACCTTTATCTATTTAGCACTTATTTAATATTTTAAACAAAACCATAATCTTTGCTCTGATATGGTTATTTTGTTTCTTACTAGCCCTGCTACCCTGGGCATCAGGAGCATGTGAACATGCTTATGTTACAGGCATTAGGTTATAGACATATTGCTTATATGCCACAAAAATATTCTATGGTTTAAAGGAAAAGCCTTGGAATGAATTATTGTTTCATGCAGGGAATTAAGAAAGCACCTGTTAACTTAATCATCGGGGATGAATTCCAGTTTGCAATCACTAAATAGGAAGTGGGTTTAGTCTTTACTCATTTTACTTTCTTAATTATATTTCCCCAAAATAATTCCAAAAAAGACGAACACAGTCATTTTTCTCAACAAATTGGAGACATTATTCTTCCTACCCTTTTCTAAAATGGTTGCCTGGCACTGCTAGTATAGAATGGCTGCTGTATTATAAGAACTACATATCAGTGGTAGGCGTGAAAAGCTCAAAAGGCTTACCTCTCTCACCAACAGAAATTGGTCCAATAAAAGACAGTACCTCACCCACCCTGTCTCTGTATTACCCTGGGACCAACAAGGCTACAACAACACTGCATACATTAATTTTAATGAAAGATACAGGACATGCCTAAAACCCCTAAACTGCATTGAAAATATCAACCATAGTCTATAAAGCAATTTTGCAATTATTCTGGATGAAAGCAGCAAGACAAATGTACCATCAGTGGCTTTCCTGTTATTTATCTTCTTTAGTATGCTTACAACGTAACAGCTAGACACATGCCAGGAGTTAAACTGGATGATCATAACATCCTTTTTTACTTTTTCCATTGGCCTGACAACAGTTTTACTTCTAAAAAGCTTTAAAGCTCTTCACAGGTTGGCTCTCTTCATCGTGTTATCTATCTTAACTAGATATCTAAGGTCCTCCAGTTGAAGCTTCTATTTCATTCTGCACACAAAGTTCTAGGCTCTGTTGGCAAGTGGGCATAAGAACATAAGAATGGCCATACAGGATCAGACCAAAGGTCCATCTAGCCTAGTATCCTGCCTTCCAATAGTGGCCAATGCCAGGTGTCCCAGAGGGAATGAACACAACAGGTAATCATCAAGTGATCCATCCCCTGTCGCCCATTCCCAGCTTCGGGCGAACAGAGGTTAGGGACACCATCCCTGTCCACCCTGGCTAATAACTATTGATGGACCTATCCTCCATGAACTTATCTAGATCTTTTTTGAACCCTGTTGTAGTCTTGACCTTCACAACATCCTCTGGCAAGGAGTTCCACAGGTTGACTGTGTGTTGTGTGAAAAAATACTCCCTTTTAGTCTCCATTCTAATATTCAGAACCTCACAACTGCCGGAATATTGCTTAATGTACAAGGTATGTGGATCCAAACATATCCACATTCTAGTCCCTTGTACGGAGTACATCCCTTACCTAAACATCATTCCACTACAACCACAACACAATGATGCCCTGTTGTACCACCACACAACAGCTGCAGCAGACCACAGCAGTGAAGGTGTTAATGGCTTGAAGTCTAAGGCTTGGTCTACACTGGAAATTTAGGTTGGTTTAACTACGTGAGTCAGGGATGTGAAAAATCCACACCCTTGAGCAGCGTACCTAAGTCCCCATGTAGACAGTGCTAGGTAAACTCTCCCATCTACATAGGTAGCATCTACACTGAAATGTATCAGCTGTGTCACTGTAGCACAATCCCGAAGATTAAGCTCTTTTCTTTTGATGTTGCTTCTAGCTGAGCTGTATTTTCACACTGAAGGGAACTGATTTTATTGCCAGGTGCCGAGTGACAGATGGATCAGAAGGTATCCTATAAATGTCTGTTGTCCAGTTATCTAATAAATCTCAAATTTACAAATTAATTTAGAATTAGAGCTAGCATATCATGTATTTACTTTTACACACTGCTTTTAAAGACTGTCCAAACCCAATTAAAACCACATTTAAAGATTAATTATTTAAAAATAAATACTTTATCATATCTGCTACTACAGGGCATAACAAATACACTTTTGTGCTGACATGAGTATGCTTTGCTGAAATAGGTGATTTACTCTGTTCTTAAAATAATAAGGGGCATATAATCTGTCTCTTAAGCAATAAATCCTGCAGTCTATTTCTGTGGGGAGTCATATTGACTTTAATGGGGGTCCTGATGGGAGGGTGCACTGCAGGAGCAGGCACTAAAGATATATTAAAGGTATAAACTTTTATATTATATTTTATATATATATATATATATTTATATTATATTTATATTAAAGGTATAAACAAAATGATTTGTGCCTGAATAAGGTAGGAAGTAACATGACATGGTATGCAGTTAAACTGGGTAAATTCACAGTTTGGGTGTGTTGTGAGACCACCTATTAGATTATCTGGTAAATCTGTACTAATTAAAGAGTGCTCTTGTTTTCAGTAAGTGTTCTTTCAAAACATGTACATAAAATGAACCAAATAATTGTATTGCAAGAAAGGCTCTGTGTAAAGATACTTTAAAGATGTGTAGACTTTTCGTATTTTTTTCTTGGAGAATTACAGACTTTTGGATTCCTAAAGCGTGCCAATATTCTTTGCTCTCAGCTGGTAGCCAGCTATTGAGTCTGGCAAGTCATAGTTCTAACTCCCAGATGGTGACGGACTTTCAGCTCCTGTTTCCGTGGGAAATGGCTGATGGAATTGTTGAAAAAAAGGTCTGAACGTTTTGAAATCAGCCACCATGTACCTTTTTTCACCCTTGCTTTGCGTCTGGTGAGCCGCTGTCTACTTCCACAGAGAAAAGTAAAAAGTAGGCCAGCACATAAGTAAGACTCCCACTTAACGAAAGGCGCTGGAGACAGCCAAAGCCACCTGCTCTGTTCTCCCAACAGGGACCACAGAATTCAGAAGCCCAGAAGACTCTAACATCTGTTGTACTTACAGTTTGAGGGGAAATGCAAATTAGACTCTTTTGCCTACTATTTTTATTTATTTATAATTTTTTTTAAATTTTCCTTTTCTCAATAGGCAGATGATTTCAGGGAGGATGTACTGGCAAATGAATAATCGAGTTTATTACACTGGAGGCCTGCACAACTGGAAGCTTTTCCAACCATTGAAATGTCCACATTTCACAGTGTCTATATCATTTTATGACATGTAAGACTGTGATGGAATCCACACCTCTGAACACAAACAATGGTGCAATTTACTGTAATTAGAACAAGTTTTATTGCAGTGAAAAAAAATTTTTTTAAACCCATCTGTTTTTTATAAGAAATGTAATTCCTAAGAGCTGGACAAAACCCAGCAGTTTGGTTAAAAGCTTGGAGTTCTGTTTGTTTATTTTAAAGAAACACGAGCACGTGACAGGGTTTAAGATGCTACAAGAGGCTAAAGCCTATTATTGTTATAGCTTCACAGACATGGGCTGTTAAAAAAGGCCTTTCAGAAAAGCTGCATGCAATATCTGGAAAGCTACTTTAAAAAAAAATGATCAGACACAAGGCTTTGAAACAGACACACAGCTCCAGCTTTTCTGAAAAGCCCAGATATTCCCCCATACTGCAGTAGCATCTACCAACTCTTAGCGGAGTAGTTTAGTCTTAAGTAGTCACTACCGTGAGATCTGCTAAAAGCCAACAAAAAATCAGATTAATTTAAAATTAAATACAGAAATAGCAAAATATAGAAAGCTAATGGTAATTGGGGGAAATCTTTGCATAAACATATTGCTATAATGGAAGGCGATAGGGATGTGCTGAGGAAAATGGGTGGTGAGCCAAAAAAGCCACTTCCCTACAATGCTTTTTTTGGTGTTTGTTTTTTTTAAATAGCCACTGAGCTATACACATTTGCAGCAAGATGGTCACTAGCATATTATAAAACAGGCAGTCTGTGTTAACAAACAGCCAATATGTATATACTCTGAAATGCATCGATTTTGTGACAGTTTGTAAAGTTACTTCAACTGGCACTGTTGATTTGAGTGTGTACTAATAGACTTTCTGTGTATAAAACTTTTCCAAACTCTCCCTTAAGTTGGTTTGCCAGGCAGCTCTGTAAAATCAGATATAATCATGGAACTCCATCTCACCATGGAGAACAATTACATTCTGCATTCCATAAATACAAAGGTCTACATCTGTGAGGCAGTGAGTGAACAAATCATTGGTTATTTACAAAAACAATAACCTGCATGAAGTTAGCATATCATTTTGTTGCCATTTATTTTGGCATATATCTTTGATACCAATTTTGTAATCAAGGGACTGGAATAGGCCTCCATTTGATAACAGAATAAAATTACAGTTATCCAGTGGCAATGATCTAGCTAAGGGCCTGGCAGTATGTCAATAAGCCCCTGGAAATAAAGATTTATAACTTACCCTTAACAATTAGCATTGACTTGAAAGTTGGCTTGCCTGGAAGCAAGTTTTTAAAAAGTGGTCTTGGGAGTTTTTTCTTTTATATAAAGGAAAAGCTTATGTAACACAAAAATATAGATCTTTATTTGTTTCAAAGATGGAACAGGACATGGAGAATTAACTCCCCTTTTACTCCTGAGAGCGGCCCCTGAAGAAAAGAGTGCTCAACACTTATGAAGTTCAGGCCACACCGTTCTTGAAGTGGTCTCTGCATCACTATACATCACAACAGATCAAAGCCATGTCAAAGTATCCCTCAGAAACAAAAAATGCCAGAGACCAAAGGAAGATTTCACCATCTTGTGCTGTCACAGCGGACGCAAGGCAATCACTGTCACAGAACCTCACCTCTAGCAATAGCTGCTCCCCTAATAAGGGGTTTTATAAACAAGTGATGTAGGTAGCAGTGAGAGGTCATAAGGATGAGCTCCTGAAATAGGGTGACCAGATAGCAAGTGTGAAAAAATCAAGACCTGGGGGGGAGAGGAGGGGGAATAGGTGCCTATATAAGAAAAAGCCCCAAATATCAGGACTGTCCCTATAAAATCAGGACATCTGGTCACCCTATCCTGAAATACCCTGAATGTGCCACATCCATTGCTTTGAGGGCAGATTACTGGACATTCATGTACTTAAAGATAACTGGAAATTAAGTAGTTATAATAATTTCATCCTATAATGAATCAGTTCTTTGCACCACCTAGGGGCTAGAGAGCTGAGAATTAACATTCTTCCAAATGTAGATTCAAATATGGGGAAGGTCAAAGGTGGAATCAGTTTGCTGGGTTCAATCTAGTTCCCAGTGGACATATGTTCATCACCATCTCATTAATCCATGGTATGGACATTGGCTACCAGAAACCCAATCGCTTCAGAACTACCCAACCACAGAAAACACTGCTACGCAAAGGCCAGATGCTGTGAGGTGCTGAAGTCAATGGGCTCTGAGGGTGCCCAGTAGCTCACAAGATTGGGACCTTTGCAATGTTTTGCTAACTTCACAATGAATCAAATATGGGGTAGGGACCATCTTTTTGTTCTGTTTCTATACAGTGCCAAGCACAGTGAGGTCAATGACTAGGTTTCATAGGCAATATGGTAATACAAATAAATAATAATATTATTCATTATTATTATTAAAAATAAATTACTTTGAAATGTACATTCAGCTGTTGTTACCCTGTAGTAAATAGACTATAAAGGGGAGTTTGGTTTCTAGCAAATAAGTTCTCTGCAGGAATACCCACCTGTTCATTGGTGTCTGTTTTCTCCTTTAAATTCTGTATGATTTAATTATATTGCACTCTACATTTCTTAACACAAAAAATTTGCAAAAAAGTTGGTAATTTTTTCTCATTTAAAAATAAAAGAACAGCTCTGCTAAAGTGCTACAGGATACAATTAAGCACAACTGCTGTAGTAGAGAACAAAAGGAGTGCCTTGAAGTTAGCCCAGTATCTGCATGACTTGAGGGATAACAAAACATCTGTCCCTGGACCTGGTGAATACAGGACTAAGTGGCATGCTGAACTTTGAATTTCCTACTTTTTGCTGGTTTGGGTCATATACTTAGGTGTTGTCGATAGCTATTCTCCAGGAATTTTCACAGTACAAAGTGAATTTGTAAAGAAAGACTAAGCACGATTGCTAGCTAGCAATACCAAGGGCCATTTTAGAACATATATATATATATATATATACATATATATATATATACACACACACACACACAAAAACATATATACATACAAATATACACACACACACACACACACACACACACTGTCTATTGCACTATATAGTATAAGCCTATAAAATATCTTCTAGCTGTCCCTTTAAATTGCTCATGCATGCAGCACTTTTTATGTAATAAGGGTGCTCTATGGAGGAACTCCCCTCTGGCTGTCTACAGTATTTTTCCAGGAAATCTCCTACTGTTGCACTTGCACAGATGTTGCAATGGCAGGAGTGCTAAGAGCAAAGGCATTTTTACCACCACACCATTCTATTCTGCTGGTTTGTTTAGGTAATAAAATGGTTAAAAGGCCTATGTGCTGTCTACATTAGGGCTCCCCCTTTTGCTGTGTAGGAGGTTTCCTGAAAAACACTAACATAGAAAAAGCTTAAATTAGCAGAGATTGAAATGCACAGCTGACTAGTTCTTATCTGCCCAAATTGCAGGCTGCCTACACACACTGTCCACTATTCCGATTCAACTTTTTAAGGGGACTGATTTTCCAAATCAAGAACCACATTTGTACTGAATGCATCCGATGAAGTGAGCTGTAGCTCACGAAAGCTTATGCTCAAATAAACTGGTTAGTCTCTAAGGTGCCACAAGTACTCCTTTTCTTTTTTCAGAGTAACAGCCGTGTTAGTCTGTATTTCTTTTTGCGAATACAGACTAACACAGCTGTTACTCTGAAATTTGTACTTACTGGTTTGCTAATTTTACATTAACAGAGTTAATTAAAAAGATTTTAAAATTTCAAAGTAAGAAAAGAAGTTACACCTTAAACAGCTGATGATGCCTCAAAGAATAAACTGGTAAACATTCAGTTTACACACTTCTGCTGGTGTTTTTGGTCATTTGCTTCCTTTGTTTCTAATTATAAGGACATCTGCATGAAAACAGGATCTCTGCTGATATAACAGCTCCTCTGCTTTCCTTATTTTAAATTGTAATCCTTTGTTATGTCATCATAGTTTATTGTTGTGATGATTATGATGCCATACGAAAAGCATTAGGACTTCAAATGAGGAATAAGCAGCAGGAGCAGAGGTCCTCTTTTTATGCAAATATCTTTGGTAATGAAATTTAAAACACACCCCACAGAAGAACAGACATACAAAATCCCCCACAATCAGCACAACTGTTCCTGAATAGAATGTTAATCAGTTTCCCAGGAGATGTCAGCAGGCCTTTACACTTACTTCATCATCTTCATCCTCCTCTTCATCATCAGACTCAACACTATCATCCAATGGCTCTTCTAGAAAGAAACAAAAGAAAAAATACCAACGTACGTGACCAAAAGTGAATTAGTCTGTGTCCATCCCATCAGAAACTCTAGCTATTATCCTCCGTCCTGAAAAATTTAGCTTGACAATACTTATTATGCTAGTTCTTTCTATAGCAGCTCTTGGACTTTGTGCTAGTATTCTGAGAACAGTAACATTTTTAGAATCACCAAAAATCATCTCTTAGATTCCCCAAAGAAGGCAGAAGCAGAAATACTTAGGAATAGTTACTTACTCATGGTTATACCCAGCTAGTTAAATCCTCATATTTACAGTATGATGAGGGGATAGCAGGCACACAAAGAATTAAACAAATAGTTTTTGAATGATATAATTTAGAGATGCCCCCACAAGTAAATTACAAAATGAATGTTATTATTGGAGAGGCATATTTCAGGAGAGCAAACATACACCACGGTAATGAAAACAATCTAAACTCACAGGCTCTTCCTGCAGATCTTCACACTCAGAAATGTTGCCCATCAGTCACATATCCCCTTTCAGAATGCCATTTTCACAAACAGAGCAGCAAAATATTTTTCTATATCGACAACACCTTAGCCCAGCTGTTCTCAAACTGTGGGTTGGGACCTCAAAGTGGGTCATGACCCCGTTTTAATGGGGTCACCAAGGCTGGCGTTAGACTTGCGGGGGTCTGGGGATGAAGCCTGAGCTTCTCTACCTAGGGCCAAAGCCGACCCCCACCACCAGGGTCCAAAGCCGAAGCCCAAGGGCTTCAGCCCTAGGTGGTGGCGCTCAGGTAACAGGCCCCCCCAGCCCTGCCCAGGGCAGTGAGGCTCGGGCTTTGGCTTTGCCCCCTCCACCCAAGGTGGTAGGCTTCAGGCAGCCTCAAAACTTCAGTCCCCCATCCTGGGGTTGTGTAGTAATTTTCATGGTCAGGGGTCGTGGTGCAATGAAGTTGGAGAACCCCTGCCCTAGTCAAACACTAACTGCATGAGACTCAATTTGTTCTCTTCCACATTGTGGCCATGTCTACACTAGAAAGCTGACAGCGGCACCGCTGTCGCCATCCAGCTACACTGCTGTAAGATCACCCGTGTCACCTCTCTATGTCGACGGGAGAGAGCTCTCCCGTCGACATAATTAAACCACCCCCAAAGAGCAGCGCTGTCCCCACTGGCATTCTGTCGGTGTAACTTATGTCGTTCGGGGGGTGTGTTTTTCACACCCCTGAGCAACATAAGTTATACCAACAAAAGTGCTAGTGTAGACATAGCCTAAGACAGGAAGATTCATTGCCACCTCTGCTCCTTTCCAAAGTACAAGAAGACAACTGAACAAGAATTATTTTTAGTTAGCAGGAGGATGCCTCCTGAATTCACCCTTGTTTGCTATCTTTATTTCTTCTCTCTCCAGCCACTTCCCTCCAGCCACAAAGGCCAGAACATAACTTGTCAATTCCACTTCAGGTTTGGACTGGGGTAAGGAGAGGTCACAGACACCAAGAACTTCCTGTCCTTACCCAGCTATGAAGCAAGAGAAGAGCAAGACTGAACCCTGTGCCACTGTACTGTGCTACCAGTTAAATCGCCAGCTTATTCAAGCATTGTACCTTTGTTTCTGGGAGGACAATGCCCCAACATAACCATCCAACGTCATGCTGCATGTGGTCAGAAAGCTTTGGAATTTAGGTCCAAATGTTTCTTTTTGAAACACAAAGGAAATTTTAAAACACATTTGACACTGAAATCCTCATGTTCCCTCTTTGAGCTCTCCCAGTCCATCACCCCGTTGTCATTCTTTGTAAGTTCCCAGTGCCATATAAAAACATGAGCTTTTTTATGGCCTTCGTGAAAGATTTACAGCCCGGATAATAGCTGCATCTGTTCCCCTGACCTGAATTGAGTTGCTTGATAATGAATTCAATTTGCCGGATCATCTCGGCGTTTCCTTCCTTGATGAAGCACCGCAGAATTTCTTCCATTCCCTGGATACATTGGAAAACATTGCTAGATGAGTGTTTCATGCCACTAGCCCAGCACAGGTCATCTCACTGGCTAAAATTATTGTTTTGTTGGGAAAAGAAAATGTATAGTGAAACTGCTGTGTACAATTATAAATATTCCATTCTGTCCATCAACTGCCTAGAAATTAAGGAAATCTGCTACCACACTTGAACACAGAAGCCTTCAGTACACGCAATATTCACAAATTTCCACAGGAGCTACTCCTCTGCTTTCTAAACTCAATACATACTGGTTCATTAAAAACCTCTCTCTGTAAGGAAAAAGTATGAAAAGATTTGTGCAGGCTTCAGAGGAACGTGGGAGGTGAGGGGGGCCTGATTTTCATCCTCTCCTTAAACCCACATCATCTCTTTTAGCAACTGTGGGATCTGTTTTGTGTCTGTAATCTTTTAATGACATTTAATGTCCAGCTCTGTATGTTGGGTAGCAGCTCACGGATTCGGCAGGGCAAGGCACCTAAATGACAATTGTGCCTGCAAATAAATCAGTAGTTAGGAATGAAAGTGGCTCAGCTCCCTCGTACCAACTTTCTTTGTCCTCAGAGACCCTACTCCCTGCTTCTCTCCTCTATTACTGCACTCATACACGCCAAATGCCCTCCTTGGCCTCACATAAACTAGGATAAAAAACATGTTTCAGAGTAACAGCCGTGTTAGTCTGTATTCTCAAAAAGAAAAGGAGTACTTGTGGCACCTTAGAGACTAACCAATTTATTTGAGCATAAGCTTTCGTGAGCTACAGCTCACTTCATCGGATGCATACTGTGGAAAATACAGAAGACGTTTATATACATACAAACCATGAAAAAATGGGTGTTTACCACTACAAAAGGTTTTCTCTCCCCCTACCCCACTCTCCTGCTGGTAATAACTTATCTAAAGTGATCACTCTCCTTACAAGGGGGCCATTTCCAGCACAAATCCAGGTTTTCTCCTCCCCCCCCCACCTTTTTTTTTTCCCCACACACACAAACCCACTCTCCTGTTGGTAATAGCTTATCTAAAGTGATCACTCTCCTTACAATGTGTATGATAATCAAGGTGGGCCATTTCCATCATGTGCCAGCAATGCCCCTCTGCCATGTACATTGGTCAAACTGGACAGTCTCTACGTAAAAGAATAAATGGACACAAATCAGATGTCAAGAATTACAACATTCATAAACCAGTTGGAGAACACTTCAATCTCTCTGGTCACGCGATGACAGACATGAAAGTTGCGATATTACAACAAAAAAACTTCAAAACCAGACTCCAGCGAGAGACTGCTGAATTGGAATTCATTTGCAAATTGGATACAATTAACTTAGGCTTGAATAGAGACTGGGAGTGGCTAAGTCACTATGCAAGGTAACCTATTTCCCCTTGTTTTTTCCTACCCCTCCCCCCCCTTCCTCTGACGTTCTTGTTAAACCCTGGATTTGTGCTGGAAATGGCCCACCTTGATTAACATACACATTGTAAGGAGAGTGGTCACTTTAGATAAGCTATTACCAACAGGAGAGTGGGTTTGTGGGTGTGGAAAAAAAAAAGGGGGGGGGGAGAAAACCTGGATTTGTGCTGGAAATGGCCCACCTTGATTATCATACACATTGTAAGGAGAGTGATCACTTTAGATAAGCTATTACCAGCAGGAGAGTGGGGTAGGGGGAGAGAAAACCTTTTGTAGTGGTAAACATCCATTTTTTCATGGTTTGTATGTATATAAACATCTTCTGTATTTTCCACAGTATGCATCCGATGAAGTGAGCTATAGCTCACGACAGCTTATGCTCAAATAAACTGGTTAGTCTCTAAGGTGCCACAAGTCCTCCTTTTCTTTTTAGGATAAAAAAGTGTGTTGTTAGAAGGTGTTAGCTAATACTTTCTAACTAAGGCCAGGTTTACACTACAGACCTATATTGGTATAACTACATCACCCAGGGATGTGAAAAATCCACTTCCCTGAGTGATGCAGTTACACCAGCCTGACCCTGTGCAGACAGCACAACAACAGGAGAGCTTCTCTAGCTGACATAGCTGCCATGCAGATGGGAAAAGCGCTCCCGTCAGGATAGTAGCGTCTTCACGAAAGCATTACAAGAGGTGCAGCTGCACCGCTGTAGCACTGTACGTGAAGAGAAAACCTAACATTTGAAAAGTCTGTCTTCCACACAAGCTAAACCGGTCGAGTTAAAGCCTCGAGGCAGCCTATGGGTTAACATGATCAGCTTAGCGTGTGTTAACATCTACACCGCCTTGTCTATGTTCACTTTTTCAAACATGTCAGTTGGATCGTGTTAGCTAACATGTTCTAAATAACACCTTTAAATCCTAATTTAGACAAAACCCTTGAAACCCAAGACCCTGTCCCTTCCTCCTTAGTTGGACACCACAATGGGTAGAAGACTAGCAAGCTGCTAACCCCACCGTATATGTGAATACATGGGAGACACCCACACCCAAAAATTGTGCGTATTAAGGGGGAGATTTTCCAAGGTACAAAAAGCAGTTGTGTGCCCAACTCCTACTGACTCTGAAAAATCAACCCCAAGTTGTCCTTTAAAATAGATCGCCAGTGCAGGCTATTCCTTAGGAGCCTTGCAGATGCAGGGAAGCGGCCTCTCATCCTAATTATTACAAGTATTATTTAATGTGGTATCACCTTCCCCAGCTAATGCTGGAAGAGCTGATAATGAACAGCTATTTTTAATCCAAACATTTAAACATGAAAACGCAGAAAACGGGGTCTTCAGAGATGCCTTTTGAATAGACTTAGTAAGAAAAGAATGGCAGGAAAGGAGACATGCTGCCCAGGTTTACATTTAAATTGATTTCACATAATAAAACAGACAATGTGAGCAAGTACAAATTAGACCAGATACAAGCCTCTGGCTGCTGGCTTGTGATGGTCCATTGTTATCTCCTCCAAAAGACAGTGACAGCTCTGCAGGAGACCATTCATCACCTCAATTCCTTCATCATCACCGGCTACAGGGATGGCAAATTCCCTCTTTCAGAACATCCAGCAGTTCCATTTTGACTACAATTTCTCACAGACTACTTCGTAATGGATGGAGAAGCTCAGCCTAGACCACACAGCTTTGTAGTACTCAATAGGAACCAGTGATTCAAACTCAGCCTAGGTATAAATGGATGCAACTCCACTGACTTCAGTCACGTCAGAGCAGCTTGCATCAAGGTGGAATTTGGCCCAATATCTTCCCAAAATAACATGACATACTCTGTGACACAGCCCAGACAATAACGGAAAATGTAACATTACCTACAGTTACTGTAATGAAATTACATATGGGGAGGAGAGGGGTTGCAGAAGTAAAATGAGAACTCCAAATATGCATTTACAGCATGGTTTGAAGTGTAGGTGTCAGAAATATGACTATGTAGCTATGTTACTTATTCAATCCATTTCTTCTGATTTCTTTTCTCTGTATAATCCGATGTTCCTTACCATTGCTCTGGCTTCTTCTCGTATAGAAGGGATAGCAAGAATGCTGTACAGCGCTCCATTCACATATGGCTGTATCTGAGAAGGAAGAAAATGTGCCAATGGTCAGTCCACTTTTAATGATTCCAACTCTTGAATTCTATCCAATTGCCAACAGGCGAAGCCTAGGTGGAAAGGAGCCACACACATGGACTCTGATGCCTGCAGCCCACTCACACAAAAGTTTCCCTGCTTAGGATAATGCCACTTGGTGATCAGTAAACTTTTAGGAAGGTGATCAGAAGGCCAGCTGGTAATCAGGAGCCTTGTGTGGGGGCCAACTTTAGCTACATGTGGATTCCACGGTTTTCAGCGCTCTCTGCATCCCCTGAAGAATATAAACAGGGTGGCTCATGTAGATTTAGACCAAGAATGCAACAAATATGTGAAGGTCCTAAACACTGTTCCTGGCAAGACTTGCTGGTTCTGTTTACTGTCATGGGGGGTATTGGATCGTTTTAAGGAAAAGTAAGCTAAGCTAAAGTCATATATCAAATTTCTTGAGACAAGAGGTGACCCAGATGATCCCAGAGGTCTCTTCTTCAGCCCTACCACCTGATTTTGTTAGAAGGATTTTTGTAGGTAGGTCCAGATAGTGCAGGTATATGCAGGAAACTACCTACTATGACCCAAAGTTGCCTCTCATGATGAAGAAGGTTGGGTCCCGCTGTTCTACGCATCTACTTTAAAAATCCATGAGGAATCTCTTTAACACAGGACATTATAATGTAGTATATCTAGATCTCCAAGACATTTGTGACTACTAGTTTGAGAAAACTTCAGAAAACTCTCCCGTCATCTAAGGGCCTCATCCTACTGCCATTGACTTCAATGGCAAAACTTCTATTGACTTAAATGGTGCAGGACTGGGCCATAAGTGGACATCACCATCCACTGTACAAACTACCTTCAAATTCACATTGGTCACAAAAACAAGGCTAACAATACAGTCCAACAAAAGGTTTCAGAGTAACAGCCGTGTTAGTCTGTATTTGCAAAAAGAAAAGGAGTACTTGTGGCACCTTAGAGACTAACCAATTTATTTGAGCATGAGCTTTCGTGAGCTACAGCTCACTTCATCGGATGCAGCCGATGAAGTGAGCTGTAGCTCACGAAAGCTTATGCTCAAATAAATTGGTTAGTCTCCAAGGTGCCACAAGTACTCCTTTTCTTTTTTAGTCCAACAAAAGACTCCCAAGAGGAATCTTAATTAAAATAAAGTAGTACAGAGGTGCTGAGCCACATCACACCGTGGATTTTTATAAGACACAGAAGAAACACACAAGTTGCTCAGGGAAATTGTCTCTACTTTCAGTTTCAATAAGGTAATAAAAATAAAAAGATGTTTAAAACGTAGCTCCCATTGCAGAATGGGATATAAAACTGTGGGCCCAACCACTGGTGCTCATCTAAAGTTCTAAGACATTTTCCATGAGAGTCAGGGACTGAATCTTGATGTTCTCGCCGAAATCCCCAGTCTGATAAATAAAAAGAAAAGGAGTACTTGTGGCACCTTAGAGACTAACCAGTTTATTTGAGCATGAGCTTTCGTGAGCTACAGCTCACTTCATCGGATGCATAGCATATCGTGGAAACTGCAGAAGACATTATATACACACAGAGACCATGAAACAAAACTTCCTCCCACCCCACTCTCCTACTGGTAACAGCTTATCTAAAGTGATCATCAAGTAGAGCCATTTCCAGCACATATCCAGGTTTTCTCACCCTTCCCCCCCCCCCCCACACACACATACAAACTCACTCTCCTGCTGGTAATGTGGTAATAGCCCATCCCTCTTTGAAACCTCTCTTTATAATGCGCATGATAATCAAGGTGGGTCATTTCCAGCACTAATCCAGGTTTTCTCACCCCCCCCCCACACACCCCCCTCCAAAAACCACACACACAAACTCACTCTCCTGCTGGCAATAGCTCATCTTACAATGTGCACAGCAATAATCCAAGTTTAACCAGAACGTCTTGGGGGGGATTTGTAGGAAAAAAACAAGGGGAGATAGGCTACCTTGCATAATGACTTAGCCACTCCCAGTCTCTATTCAAGCCCAAATTAATAGTATCCAATTTGCAAATGAATTCCAATTCAGCAGTTTCTCGCTGGAGTCTGGATTTGAAGTTTTTTTGCTTTAAGATAGTGACCCTCAGCCTGGTCCAGTCCACACAAGAGATCTACTTCCTGGACACTACAGTGCTAATAAACGATGGTCACATCAACACCACCCTATACCGGAAACCTACTGACCGCTATTCCTACCTACATGCCTCCAGCTTTCACCCTGACCACACCACACGATCCATCGTCTACAGCCAAGCTCTGCGATACAACCGCATTTGCTCCAACCCCTCAGACAGAGACAAACACCTACAAGATCTCTATCAAGCATTCTTACAACTACAATACCCACCTGCGGAAGTGAAGAAACAGATTGATAGAGCCAGAAGAGTTCCCAGAAGTCACCTACTACAGGACAGGCCTAACAAAGAAAATAACAGAACGCCACTAGCTGTCACCTTCAGCCCCCAACTAAAACCCCTCCAACGCATTATTAAGGATCTACAACCTATCCTGAAGGATGACCCAACACTCTCACAAATCTTGGGAGAAAGGCCAGTCCTTGCCTACAGACAGCCCCGCAACCTGAAGCGAATACTCACCAACAACCACATACCACACAACAGAACCACTAGCCCAGGAACCTATCCTTGCAACAAAGCCCGTTGCCAACTGTGCCCACATATCTATTCAGGGGACACCATCACAGGGCCTAACAACATCAGCCACACTATCAGAGGCTCGTTCACCTGCATATCCACCAATGTGATATATGCCATCATGTGCCAGCAATGCCCCTCTGCCATGTACATTGGTCAAACTGGACAGTCTCTACGTAAAAGAATAAATGGACACAAATCAGATGTCAAGAATTATAACATTCATAAACCAGTCGGAGAACACTTCAATCTCTCTGGTCACGCAATCACAGACATGAGGGTCGCTATCTTAAAGCAAAAAACTTCAAATCCAGACTCCAGCGAGAAACTGCTGAATTGGAATTCATTTGCAAATTGGATACTATTAATTTGGGCTTGAATAGAGACTGGGAGCGGCTAAGTCATTATGCAAGGTAGCCTATCTCCCCTTGTTTTTTTCCTACAAATCCCCCCCAAGACGTTCTGGTTAAACTTGGATTATTGCTGTGCACATTGTAAGATGAGCTATTGCCAGCAGGAGAGTGAGTTTGTGTGTGTGGTTTTTGGAGGGGGGTGTGTGGGGGGGGGGTGAGAAAACCTGGATTAGTGCTGGAAATGACCCACCTTGATTATCATGCGCATTATAAAGAGAGGTTTCAAAGAGGGATGGGCTATTACCACATTACCAGCAGGAGAGTGAGTTTGTATGTGTGTGTGTGGGGGGGGGGGGAAGGGTGAGAAAACCTGGATATGTGCTGGAAATGGCTCTACTTGATGATCACTTTAGATAAGCTGTTACCAGTAGGAGAGTGGGGTGGGAGGAAGTTTTGTTTCATGGTCTCTGTGTGTATATAATGTCTTCTGCAGTTTCCACGATATGCTATGCATCTGATGAAGTGAGCTGTAGCTCACGAAAGCTCATGCTCAAATAAACTGGTTGGTCTCTAAGGTGCCACAAGTACTCCTTTTCTTTTTACGAATACAGACTAACACGGCTGTTACTCTGAAGTCTGATAAATGACATTCTGCCTCCCCACACTCCCTTTAAAATTCACACTGAAGGCAAATGCTGTATCCACTTTCTCCTGCCCTGAATTGCTGGGCGTAAAATGGCAGCCCACACGAAGTAGCAGATGGAGAGATATTTGGAGCGAAACACTTAGGGCCACCCAGCTATTTTTATAGTATTCTTTTTAAAAAGAAAAAAGAAAGAAAGAAATACTGGTGGAGGTGACTTGTTTGCACCTGATGCTTCGCATATGGTCTGCATCACAAACAGTTTTGTATCTCCCGATGTAGTAAGGCTTGGAAAGATTTGGTTTTAGATTACTTTAAAATAATCCCAGGAACCTGCAGTTTGGAATGTGAAAACCATACTGCTACCAAACATTCATTTTCAAATTACCAATCATACAGTTGAAGAGAGAGAACAAAATCTCTAGGGAAAAACCCCCATAGCATTCACTGAGCCCAGATGAGTTTACAGGACTGTGAACTTCACTGAAATTCCATGTGATTTATTGCCAGGGTACAATAGCAAAGGACCAAGCAAAACACAGCTTTTTTTTTTAATCATCAGCTTTACCCTTCCCTTGCCCAAACAGAGGAATATTTGCTGTACAAGTACCTCATGGTTCTCATGGCCAAGGAGATCAGAGAGAACTTTGAGCACGTGGTTTGCAACTTTCGCACACATTTTCTTCCCTGCAAAGGCATAATTTTTTTTTTCAAATACAGAGAAGGAAATTAAAAGAACCAAACTCTTCTTTCTTTCCTAAACATTAATACAATGCAATATGCAATGGACGGCTCCCCACTCCTGCTAAATTCTGCTCTCAGAATAACTCTACTGAAGTCAATGGAGTTACTCTGGTTTTACACAGGTACATCTTCTAAAATATTTACTTTCAAAGTCTGAGACATTGATCCCACAACAGTTTAACAAAGAAGTTACTTTGATGATCCCAATTGAGGGCTATTGTATACTTGTCTGGGTTTAACTCCACCCCCCCCCTTTTTTTTTTTATTAAAATCTCTTAAGATTGTAAACTCCTTGGGGTCACAAACTGTATCATTATATTATCATGAGGCTCTCTGTGTCATAAGAGGACTGTTGATCGCTATGGGTCCAATCCTGCAAGGAGAGGATGGGGCCGTATTGCATTATTGGATAGTTCAGTTCTAACTGGCTTCGGCCCAGTCAGAAATCAGGTAACTCATTCTAGCCCTGTAGCAGACAGACTGTTTTTGCTTGAAACACTCCACCCTTTTAGGTGATGAACATGCTGGGAAGGGGTTAAATGAGTTTTGCTGACTCAGTGAGGTCAGGTGGGTGGCTCCTCACATCACCCATATATAAAGGAAAGTGGGAGTGGCTCTCTATAGAGAGGACCCAGGTGTAGATAGAGCAGTTCTGAGGGGAACAACCCTAGGTACAGACAAGCCAGGGGAGGACTGAGCTGAACACTAATTTAATTTCTTTGGTAACAAAGCCAAACTCCAGCAAGAAGGTGAGTTCTGACTCCCCACAAGGCGTGGATTTTGTTTCAGAGCAGGTTGGAAAAGATACCTGATCAAAAGCACCGTTTATGGAGCTCAGAGTCTACAGTGGTGGGGGCATTCTAACACAGATAAATCTTGATAAAGCACCATTTATGGAGCTCAGAGTCTACAGTGTTGGGGGCAATTAAATACAGATAAATCTTGATAAAGCACCATTTATGGAGCTCAGAGTTTATAGTGGTGGGGGCAATTAAACACAGATAAATCTTGATAAAAACAGACATAATGCAAAATCACTTGAAAGACCTCAGTAATATCAGTATGAAAGGTTCAGGGTCAGGGTTTTTCCCCACTCATTTCCCAACAGAAAAATTACATCTGTAACTGTAAGAGACCTGAACTCCTGAGACAAAGATTCATGAGCAAGGCGACAGAATATTCCAGCGTGTAATCTGACAGGCAGTCCGTATCCTTTAGAACATCAACCAGCCAGAAAATGAGCCCGTCATTGATCATAGCCGACTGCAAGGCACGTCTAGGATATAAAACAAATACATTTTACACTGTTTATATGTATTTCAAATAAGAGTGCGGTAAAACTACTTCTCCTATTTCCTACATGTTGGCCCTCCAACAAAGAGTGTAAATTACACTTTTTGGCACAGGCAGAGAAACTAGAACATTAATAAAACCCAAAGACGTGAAGAGAGAGACAACTGTAGGGTGCAAACGTAGGCTATGGCTACACTAGGGAGCTTGCAGCTGCACCGCTGTAAGCTCTCTAGTGTAGTCTCTGTCAGCCGACGGGAGAGAGCTCTCCTGTTGACTTAATCAAGCCACCCCAACAAGGAGTGGTAGCTATGTCTGTGGGAGAAGATGCAACGAAACTTGGTGTCCCCCCATGCCCACCTCCAATTTAGCAAATATTATCTTTGCTTAATCCTATTTACTCTTTTCCCTGGAAAGATTCTTGGTTCATTTAACTCTCTTCTCACACAGAGTTACCCCCTATACAATACCACACTGAATATTTGAAGGTTCTGCTAACTATAACGGTGTCTGTTCCCTGGCAAGGCAAAACATTCATCAGAAATTCAAAACAGGCTGCAGAACTCATTTTACCTGGTGTCTGAGCCTGGATTACTACAAGATGCTGTTTCACTGGCGGAAACTTTGCGCTGAAGAGCTCATTACCTCCATTTTATCTAATACCCATGGCACTTTAAGCCTAATTCACAGGTCGACCAAAAATAATCTTCAATGAACAAAAAAGATGTATTTCTATTATTATTAAAAGGCCAGGCAATTGATCCAGATAGCCTCTCCCCGCCCCCAACCCCCAGAGAAGCTTGCTGCACTCACAGATTGCCAAGTGGGTTTGTGGCATGGACTGGAGCAATATCTGGGGAACATCTGATACAAACAAAAATGTCTTCATATGGGTTATCTGTAGCAGTCCTTGCACAAGATTAAATACTAGTGTTAATAATAAAGTATCATTCTAAATTTTCTGCAGCCTATTGTACCATACCATGCTTAGTGCCAAAAGAATACTTAATAAATTCCCCTGCATTCTTTATAACTGCATTTACAGAAATCTCTTTTTCTCTAAGAATGGCATCTGCTTTTTTTTTCTGGCGGGGACTCCCAGCAGTATGGTACAGGCAACAATTTGCCTGATACCACAAAATCTAGAATGAAAGAAACTGTGTTGAGTCTCATCTACCGCCCCCCCACTCCCCCCTCCCCCCCCCCCGCTCAGGTAGGGCCTCTCCCTTACGGTGCATGCAAATGGTTTCTCCAGTCAAGCTTTAAATGAGACAAATGTAAAAAACAAAAACAAACCCACAATCTTCACAGGCAAACTTTGAATCTTGATTTAAAAGAGAGACTGTAATTATGCAAGACTGATCCCTTGCTGCTCTCCTGTGAGAAGAGGGGACTTGGATGGAGGGTGACTGACTTAGGAGGGGGTGACATCAGCTACCTTCCTCCAGTCCCAGGAGAAATTCACTGCAGGAGGCACTGGCAGCAAGTTTCTACAGTAGAGGTGCTCTCACAAAAGCCAAAGGAGAGACAGTGTCTGAATGGATGGCTCCAGACTCAAAGGTCGAGGATGAAAACTAGCTAATTCTCTGCAGAGAGGGCAAACCCTGACCGCCCCCCTTTGCAGATAACTGAATGAGAACGCACAGGTTTTCTTGTCCCTGTATAGATTTTTGGGACTTTCAGGATAAGGGAGCTGTCCTGATATAGTTTCAATGAGGCTGTGCAATTAAAAATACATATTAAAATGCACAGACATTGATGTGCACAAATTCACTTGAGTCTGACAATTGCCAAGAAATCAGACTAATTCTGCCAGCAGAGTTGGGTCCTCCTCCAGTTATCAATGGCACTTCTTTCATCAGCCACAGTGGGTTCTGATGATTGTTGTATGAAAATCAAGTGCTCTTCTTTCCGCCCTGAACAGAGCCTGCCTAGTTTGCATTTCCCCTCCTGCTGTCACCACTGCCTGCTGAGCTGTCATCACCTGAGGCTGAATTTCTGCAAAGCCCCCAGAACATTCTCCCGTGTAAGGGAATCCTTGTGTTCAGCTTTCAGCCTTTCCTCCAGCACTCGCAGCAACTTTGGGTTCTGGGAAAGGTAGAGCCGACCTGGTGCAAACAGTGATGAAAGAATAGATAGTGAGATACTAGCCCATGACAGAGAGCCTCCCTCCCGTTTTGCAAAGAAAGATGGCTTGAGCCAACTTTCTCTCTCTAACAAGGCAGTAGAAACCCTCAGTAGAAACTCACAATCTGCACAAAACACATCACTTTTAATATAGCTTCCACTCATTTGGGGCAACTGTACCAGTTTACCAAGCTAGTACTTTGGCCGTACTAGCCAGACCCCCGCTACTTCTCATGTACTTTCTACCATATTGCTCAGGGCGATCTGACACTTACATTTTGGATTTCCAAAGGGGCCTAAGAAAGTTAAGTGTCCAATTCCTATTGACTTTTAATGGCAGTTGGGTACCTAGCTCTAATAGGCCCCTTTGAAGATCCCAGTCCGAGAGACTAAGGTTTGGAGCAAAGCTCCATCACAGTTCAGTGTGCACCGGACTGAGCAGCAGGGATACACAGAGGCTGATCAAGGTCGAGCAGAGGAGGGTACAGTACTAGTCACAAAAATCTGCTGTATCAGTACTAGTACACAGCCCAGTGGCTGGGACTCTCTGCAGGACTCTGATCATGGGCCAGTTTTTTTGGGTAGTTTTTTTAAATGTGCATTTTCAGAACATTAATGACGCAAGATGGGAACGGTTACAGGTTCGGTTCTGCAAGATGCACAACCACTGTGGTTGAAGAGCACACTTCACTGCCCCATGAAGGGACTGAAGACATAACAATTATAACGTATAGTGTGGAAATTAGAAAACCTACTGTTAACGGCCTACAGAGACCATGGGAGGCGTGGCACATAGGCTGGGGAAGGCTGTGCCTTCCCAAAAACAGCCCAGCGTGGCCCCACCCACACTCCTTCCCCAGCCCCCTCCGGATCCTGCTTGCCCTTCCCCCTTAGCTCCAGCTCAGGCAGGCTGCTCCTCTTTTGGAAAGCCTGCTGGGGCTAGGGCGGCCAGGACTTGGGGTGGCTGGGGCCACTCAGTGCTGGGGGGCACCCGGGCACTGGGGTCGTGCCACCCAGCGCTTGGGGGAGGGGAGACTAGAGCACTGGGGCTGCCCACCTGCCTAGCACTCAGGGGGACTGCTCACCGCCCTCCCTGTGCTCAAGGGGCGGCCACGCGCACCACTGGCCCACCTGCCCAGTGCTCGGATGCCAGGAGGGTAGGGCGGGCCGTGCAACACCGGTCTACCTGGCGCTGGGGCCAGGGGGGCTGGCCATGGGCTAGCCTCCCCCAGCTGCAGGTTCACTGGCTGCCCATGACAAAGACCACACACTATAAAAGGTGAGGACTGAAATAACAAAAGCTGAAATAAACTGTCAAAGTGGTAAGTGGCAACTGTACAGACACTGACAATTCTCAACCTTGGAAAAACAGAACATAGGACAATGAATGCCCAGAAGCAGGATGTATTTAAATTTCCACACCCAAGGACAATGAAATACCTATAATGTGCCAAGGTACATGAAGAGGACAGCCCTTTACAGTGCATCTCTTACCTTCTGCCAGCGAAGCAAAAGCATTGATAAGCCTCGCCACGTACTGTCGGACCACCTCACTCTTGGAATGTAGCAATTTTAGCACATTTCTCTGCAAGAGAAAGCAAACATTTATCAAAATAAATGAAGCGGAAAATTCTAGCACAGGCTTATGAAATGTTTAAAGGCATTATAAATGATGCAGAGCAAATATCAGAACTGTACAAACAAAACCATATTAACAAGTTGCTAACTTGACTTTAATCTTCCATTGTATGGGTGAAAAAGGTGTGGAAACAAAATAGAACAAGCTTTGATGTACAGGGTAAAGTCATAATAAAGCAGCACCCTAGAAAAGGAAATTAAGTAAACTAAACTAAAATTAATAAAGTTAGCGTCTTTGAATAAAACAAATATTTTGTAGGGGGTTTGTTCATTTCTGACTAAGCATTAATGCTACTTGGAATAGGGACATTTGCTGCTTGACAGCTATTAGCATGTTTAGGTGCAAGGGAACCATTAACACAGTCTGAACAGGTTTCAGAGTAACAGCCGTGTTAGTCTGTATTCGCAAAAAGAAAAGGATTACTTGTGGCACCTTAGAGACTAACCAATTTATTTGAGCATGAGCTTTCGTGAGCTACAGCTCACTTCATCGGATGCATACTGTGGAAGCTGCAGAAGACATTATATACACAGAGACCATGAAACAATACCTCCTCCCACCCCACTCTCCTGCTGGTAATAGCTTATCTAAAGTGATCATCAAGTTGGGCCATTTCCAGCACAAATCCAGGTTTTCTCACCCTCCGCCCCCCCCCCCACAAACTCACTCTCCTGCTGGTAATAGCCCATCCAAAGTGACCACTCTCTTCACAATGTGTATGATAATCAAGGTGGGCCATTTCCTGCACAAATCCAGGTTCTCTCACCCCCTCACCCCCCTCCAAAAACCATACACACAAACTCACTCTCCTGCTGGTAATAGCCTATCCAAAGTGACCACTCTCCTTACAACGTGCATGAAAATCAAGGTGGGACATTTCCAGCACAAATACAGGTTTTCTCACCCTCCGTCCCCCCCCCTTTTTTTTTTTTCCCAAAAAACACACACACACAAACTCACTCTCCTGCTGGTAATAGCTTATCCAAAGTGACCACTCTCCCTACAATGTGCATGATAATCAAGGTGGGCCATTTCCAGCACAAATCCAGGTTTTCAACCCCCCCCCACCCCCATACACACACAAACTCACTCTCCTGCTGGTAATAGCTCATCCAAAGTAACCACTCTCCCTATAATGTGCATGACAATCAAGGTGGGCCATTTCCAGCATAAATCCAAGTTTAACCAGAACGTCTGGGGGGAGACATGCCAGTCCTTGCCTACAGACAGCCCCCCAACCTGAAGCAAATACCAACAACCACATACCACACAACAGAACCACTAACCCAGGAACCTATCCTTGCAACAAAGCCCGTTGCCAACTGTGCCCACATATCTATTCAGGGGACACCATCACAGGGCCTAATAACATCAGCCACACTATCAGAGGCTCGTTCACCTGCACATCCACCAATGTGATAGATGTCATCATGGGCCAGCAATGCCCCTCTGCCATGTACCTTGGTCAAACCGGACAGTCTCTACGTAAAAGAATAAATGGACACAAATCAGATGTCAAGAATTATAACACTCATAAACCAGTCGGAGAACACTTCAATCTCTCTGGTCACACAATCACAGACATGAAGGTCGCTATCTTACAACAAAAAAACTTCAAATCCAGACTCCAGCGAGAAACTGCTGAACTGGAATTCATTTGCAAATTGGATACTATTAATTTAGGCTTAAATAGAGACTGGGAGTGGCTAAGTCATTATGCAAGGTAGCCTATTTCCCCTTGTTTTTTCCTATCCCCCCGCCGACGTTCTGGTTAAACTTGGATTTATGCTGGAAATGGCCCACCTTGATTGTCATGCACATTATAGGGAGAGTGGTTACTTTGGATGAGCTATTACCAGCAGGAGAGTGAGTTTGTGTGTGTATGGGGGTGGGGGGGTTAGAAAACCTGGATTTGTGCTGGAAATGGCCCACCTTGATTATCATGCACATTGTAGGGAGAGTGGTCACTTTGGATAAGCTATTACCAGCAGGAGAGTGAGTTTGTGTGTGTGTGTTTTTTGGAGAAAAAAAAAAAAGGGGGGGGGGGGGTGAGAAAACCTGTATTTGTGCTGGAAATGTCCCACCTTGATTTTCATGCACGTTGTAAGGAGAGTGGTCACTTTGGATAGGCTATTACCAGCAGGAGAGTGAGTTTGTGTGTGTGGTTTTTGGAGGGGGGTGAGAGAACCTGGATTTGTGCAGGAAATGGCCCACCTTGATTGTCATGCACATTATAGGGAGAGTGGTTACTTTGGATGAGCTATTACCAGCAGGAGAGTGAGTTTGTGTGTGTATGGGGGTGGGGGGGTTAGAAAACCTGGATTTGTGCTGGAAATGGCCCACCTTGATTATCATGCACATTGTAGGGAGAGTGGTCACTTTGGATAAGCTATTACCAGCAGGAGAGTGAGTTTGTGTGTGTGTGTTTTTTGGAAAAAAAAAAAAAAAGGGGGGGGGGGTGAGAAAACCTGTATTTGTGCTGGAAATGTCCCACCTTGATTTTCATGCACGTTGTAAGGAGAGTGGTCACTTTGGATAGGCTATTACCAGCAGGAGAGTGAGTTTGTGTGTGTGGTTTTTGGAGGGGGGTGAGAGAACCTGGATTTGTGCAGGAAATGGCCCACCTTGATTATCATACACATTGTGAAGAGAGTGGTCACTTTGGATGGGCTATTACCAGCAGGAGAGTGAGTTTGTGGGGGGGGGGGGGGCGGAGGGTGAGAAAACCTGGATTTGTGCTGGAAATGGCCCAACTTGATGATCACTTTAGATAAGCTATTACCAGCAGGAGAGTGGGGTGGGAGGAGGTATTGTTTCATGGTCTCTGTGTGTATATAATGTCTTCTGCAGCTTCCACAGTATGCATCCGATGAAGTGAGCTGTAGCTCACGAAAGCTCATGCTCAAATAAATTGGTTAGTCTCTAAGGTGCCACAAGTACTCCTTTTCTTTTTACAGTCTGAACAGCAGAGCTTGGCTCACAAAGCACAAATGCAAGTCTCTGTTAACTGTAGTCTCAGTTCTGGCATTTCCTATACATCAATACCCTTTACAGAAAGTTTCAGATATCAAAAATAGAATTTGATTGTTCTGTTTTTGGGGGGTTTGTTTTTTTGTTTTTTCCTAATTCCTTGATATTCTCATAAGCAAACTAGGGGAATATGGTCTAGATAACATTATGATAAGGTAGGTGTACACCTGGATGAAAAACCGTACTCATTGAGTAGTTATCAGTGGTTTGCTGTTGAACTGGAAGGACATATCAAGTGTGGTCCCGTACAGGTCTGTCCTGGATCTGGTACTATTCAATATTTTCCTCAGTGACTTAGATGAAGGAATAGAGAGTGTACTCATGAAATTTGTAGATGTTAAGCTCAGAGGGGTTTCAAGCACTTTGGAGGATATAAGCAGAATTGAAAATTATCTTGATAAACTGGAGAACTGGTCTAAAATCAGTAAGATGAAATTCAATAAAGACAAGTGCAAAGTAAGAGGTTTAGAAACATGACCTATGAGGTAAGGTTGAAAGAATTGGGCATGCTTAGTCTAGAGATGAGAAGACTGAGGGGAGACACGATGTAAAAAGTAAAACTATGTAAAAAGTAGTTATAAAGAGGACAGTGATCAATTATTCTCCATTTCCACCAAAGGTAGGATAAGAAGTAATCAGCTTAGGGTATGCCTACACTATGAAATTAGGTCGAATTTATAGAAGTCGGTTTTTTAGAAATTGGTTTTATATATTCGAGTGTGTGTGTCCCCACAGAAAATGCTCTAAGTGCATTAAGTGCATTAACTCGGCGGAGTGCTTCCACAGTACCGAGGCTAGAGTCGACTTCCGGAGTGTTGCACTGTGGGTAGCTATCCCACAGTTCCCGCAGTCTCCGCTGCCCATTGGAATTCTGAGTTGAGATCCCAATGCCTGATGGGGCTAAAACATTGTCGCGGGTGGTTCTGGGTACATATCGTCAGGCCCCCGTTCCCTCCCTCCCTCCGTGAAAGCAACGGCAGACAATCGTTTCACGCCTTTTTTCCTGAGTTACCTGTGCAGACGCCATACCACGGCAAGCATGGAGCCCACTCAGCTCACTGTCACCGTATGTCTCCTGGGTGCTGGCAGACGCGGTACTGCATTGCTACACAGCAGCAGCAACCCATTGCCTTGTAGCAGCAGACGGTGCAATAGGACTGGTAGCCGTCATCGTCATGTCCGAGGTGCTCCTGGTCGCCTCTGTGAGGTCGATCAGGAGCGCCTGGGCAGACATGGGTGCAGGGACTAAATTTGGAGTGACTTGATCAGGTCATTCTCTTTAGTCCTGCAATCAGTCCTATTGCACCATCTTATGGTGAGCAGGCAGGTGATACGGATTGCTAGCAGTCCTATTGCATCATCTTCTGCCGGGCAGGCAAGAGATGAGGACAGCTAGCAGTCCTATTGTACCTTCTTCTGCCGAGCAGCCATGAGATGTGGATGGCATCAGTCCTTCTGCACCGTCTGCTGCCAGCCAAAGATGTAGAAGATAGATGGAGCGTATCAAAACAAGAAATAGACCAGATTTGTTTTGTACTCATTTGCAAACCCCCCTCGCCTCCCGTCTAGGGGACTCATTCCTCTAGGTCACACTGCAGTCACTCACAGAGAAGGTGCAGCGAGGTAAATCTAGCCATGTATCAATCAGAGGCCAGACTAACCTCCTTGTTCCAATAAGAACAATAACTTAGATGCACCATTTCTTATTGGAACCCTCCGTGAAGTCCTTCCTGAAATACTCCTTGATGTAAAGCCACCCCCTTTGTTGATTTTAACTCCCTGTAAGCCAACCCTGTAAGCCGTGTCGTCAGTCGCCCCTCCCTGCGTCAGAGCAAGGGCAAACAATTGTGCATCTGAGTTGAGAATGCTGACCAGAGCAGTCACAATGGAGCACTCTGGGATAGCTCCCGGAGGCCAATACCGTCGAATTGTGTCCACAGTACCCCAAATTCGACCAGGCAAGGCTGATTTAAGCACTAATCCACTTGTCAGGGGTGGAGTAAGGAAATTGATTTTAAGAGCCCTTTAAGTCGAAATAAAGGGCTTCATCGTGTGGACGGGTGCAGGTTTACAACGATTTAACGCTGCTAAATTCGACCTACAGTCCTAGTGTAGACCAGGGCTTAGTTTGCAGAAAGGGAGATGTAGGTTAGATATTAGAAAAATCTTTCTAATTATAAGGATAGGTAAGCACAGGATCAGATTACCCAGGAAGATGATGGAATCCTTCTCCTCGGTGGTTTTAAAGAACATTAGACAAACACCAGTCAGGGATGTTCCAGGTATACTTATCATGCCTGAGCATGGGGGTGGGGCGGACATGGACTAGATCAGTGGTTCTCAACCTTTCCAGACTACTGTACCCCTTTCAGGAGTCTGATTTGTCTTATGTACCCCAAGTTTCACCTCTCTTAAAAACTACTTACTTACAAAATCAGACATAAAAATACAAAAGTGCTATTACTGAAAAATTGCTGACTTTCTCATTTTTACCATATAATTATAAAATAAATCAAAAGGTACATAAATATTGTAGTTACACTTCAGCCTATAATATTATAGAGCAGTATAAAACAAGCCATTGTCTGTATGAAATTTTAGTTTGTACTGACTTCGCTAGTGGTTTTTATGCAGCCTGTTGTAAAACTAGGCAAATATCTAGATGAGCTGATGTACCCGCTGGAAGACCTCAGCATACCCCTGGCTGAGAACCACTGGATTAGATGACCTCTTGATGTCCCTTCCAACCCTACATTTCTATGATTTCTAGGGTACCTGTAGAGGCAACAAATGCATCCTCATGAGGACAACAGGACTTACTTCTTGAAAATTAGACCCATGGCTAAAGAATGAAACCGCTACTCTGGATAAAATTAATTATTATTAATAAATATAAAAGTCATGACTTTGTTAATGACACAGTTGAATTATCAATCACTGAAGACCCCTTCCAATCAATATGCAGGCTAGAGCATTCTGCTAAAGAAAAAGTTATAGTAAGTTTTGAATGTACTGAAATGTGCTTTTAAAAATGTGATTGCAGGTGCTGCATAAAAGGATATATTGTATGAACATCTTAAGAACAAAATCCTAGTTTAATTCTTATTCTGGGTCACAAGAGAAATGAATTTAGTGTATCCTCTTACAATCCATAATTTACTCAAAAAGATTTATCAGGTGAGTCATTCTCCTGCGACAAGTCACACAAGTGAGGGCCAACTTCCTGTGTTAGGATCCGATCCTGCTCCTACTGAAGTAAGTCAATGGTATCATTGCCATCAATTTCAACTGTCTCAGGGGCAAGCCCTCAATGCATTAATGAACTTCCATGTCTCCACAAATACTACACACTCACATGCAGTATAAACCTAAATTAAGAACTCTAGTAACACAACACAGCATAACACTAACCATAGAGACACGCATCTTGTATTTCAGCAAACTGATCCCACAGATTTCAGAGTGGTAGCCATGTTAGTCCTTATCAGCAAAAAGAACGAGGAATACTTGTGGCACCTTAGAGACTAACAAATTTATTTGGGCATAAGCTTTCGTGGGCTAAAACCCACTTCATCAGATGCACGCAGTGGAATATACAGTAGGAAGATTTATATATACAGAGAACATGAAAAAATGGGGGTTGCCATACCAACTCTAACAAGACTAATCAATTAAGGTGGGCTATTATCAGCAGGAGAAAAAAAACTTTTGTAGTGATAATCAGGATGGCCAATTTCAAACAATTGACAAGAAGGTGTAAGTAACAGCAGGGGGAAAATTAGCACGGGGAAATAGTTTTTAGTTTGTGTAATGACACATCCACTCCCAGTCTTTATTCAAGCCTAATTTAATGGTGTCCAGTTTGCAAATTAATTCCAGTTCTGCAGTTTCTCGTTGGAGTCTGTTTTTGAAGTTTTTTCGTTGAAGAATTGTGACTTTTAGGTCTGTAATTGAGTGTCCAGGGAGGCTGAAGTGTTCTCTGACTGGTTTTTGAATGTTATAGTTTTGTGTCCATTTGTTCTTTTGCATAGAGACTATCTGGTTTGGCCAATGAACATGGCAGAGGAGCATTGCTGGCACATGATGGCATATATCCCATTGGTAGATGTGCAGGTGAACGAGCCTCTGATGGTGTGGCTGATGTGATTAGGTCCTATGATGGTGTCCCTTGAAAAGATATGTGGACAGAGTTGGCAATGTGCTTTGTTGCAAGGATAGGTTTCTGGGTTAGTGTTTTTGTTGTGTGTTTGCTGGTGAGTATTTGCTTCAGGTTGGGGGGCTGTCTGTAAGCGAGGACTGGCCTGTCTCCCAAGATCTGTGAGAGTGAGGGATCGTCCCTCAGGATAGATTGTAGATCCTTGATGATGTGCTGCAGAGCCGTCACCTTCAGCCCCCCACTAAAACCTCTGCAGCGCATCACCAAGGATCTACAACCTATCCTGAGGGACGATCCCTCACTCTCACAGATCTTGGGAGACAGGCCAGTCCTCGCTTACAGACAGCCCCCCAACCTGAAGCAGATCCCACAGAATCACTTATAGAAACTGTTTCAGGGCCTGGTCTATGAGGTGCTTAGCATCTCCTGTGAGTACCGTGTGCACCTGACTCCCACTGACCTCAATGGGAGTCAAGAGCACTCAAAGCCTAGCAGGACTGGGCCCTCCTACTGCATAAATGATACATGTCACATTTTGGCTTATGGAGACCCATTAAGAGGTCATCCCACAACACTGCAATTAGGATGAAAAAGGTCAGCTCCCAAAAACAGACAGACCAGCCCCTCCCCCAACAGAGAATCTGTATTAGTGGTCAGTGTATTCTGAAACGTATGCCTCAACCCAACAGATCATGTACAAATCTGTTTAATTATTTGTATGTTGTAATAGACAGAGTTTTCTGATCAGCACATTGTAAAAATAAATAATAATCACACACAAACCAGAGTAAGGTCTACTCTTGCTGACCTGGCTACTGTTGTGGATATCCAGTAGGTCATTGCTGATATAAGCCTGCAGGACGGTGTCTCTCTGCTCACCGGGATGAGACGTCGTCAAGCGCTATAAAAAATGGGAGGATGGGAAATTAATCATTCACATAAATTAATGCTAATGTGACAGTGTGTCTGGGAGAATTCGTTGTGGAGAATTAATCCTCCTCTCACACAGAGGATGAATTCAACTTTGAGGTCTGACAGCAAGTGAAATGAGTTTAGCACTCTCAGCTCAGTGGCCAACCAAAAAACTGTCATTCAGAATCTGTCAGCATCTGCACAGGACTGACCTCGTAAGGTAGACAGGGAAGAGACCCACTACAGGGCTCAAGTCATTAGTACAGTAGGGTGTGAAACTTTACACAGCATCTAGCTACTTTATATGATCATCTTTCTTGCCTGTCATTTTGCCCATGTCAGCCTTCCTTTTCAATCCCTCCATTGGCTTCCCCTCTTCCATGGCATGAAGTTAAAAGATTTTTGTTGCCACCTTCAAAGTTTTGCTAAAATATGCTCACAGTTTTCCCCGAAAAAGAAAGATTCAAGACTTTGGCAGTCTCTCTCCAATTATTGCCCTATCAAGAGACAGTTTCTTGAACAAAGACACACAATCACTTCTTTGGATTGGTCTACATTACAGAGTTAGGTCAACGTAAGGCAGCTTACATCAACCTAATTATGTCAATGTGTACACTACAATGCTGCTTCTGTGGAAGTAAGTGGCCCACTACACTGACATAGCTCCACCTCCATGAGAGGGATAGTGCTTACGTTGAAATAGCTAGGGCAATACAGTGTCTGGTTACACACTGCATTACTTACATCGCCTGTTGCCTGTCAGCCCCAAGTGGAGCCCTCCCCCACCAGCACTGACACCCTGAGCCGTCAGCAAGGTGCAAGCTCACAGCTAGGACCCCCTGCCACAGCACTGATAGCTCTGGCTTTCAGCATTGGGGCAGGGAGAGGGGGCCAGCTGTGAACCCCATGGCTGCCTGGGGCCAGCTGTTAGTGTCCCACTTCAATCAGTGGAAGTGCTCCTGGTGAGGATACATACTACCAAAAGAAGGAGCAAGTGTGGACGTGATTACAAGTGTGCTGTAATTACAGTGGTGGCTGTACATCAACTTAATGTAAGTCGACTTAATTTTGTAGTGTAGACATGCCCTCTGAAACAAAAGGACACTTTACCCTCCCTCAGGCATCATTCCAATGAAGGTTCCAAAATCTTCCAGTTGGCCTTCATCACCCAGAAAGGCCACAGATGTAATTCACAAGGCACATCCTACACTTTCCTCAGCACCTCCAGAGCCTCAGCAAGTGTCACTGACTGAAATTCAAGCAGAGAAGCCTCTGCATTCTCTCTCCGCTCCCCACACACCCTATTATGGAGGAAGACATCTCACTCCAGATGTGAGCCGTCTTGTCTGCAAATTAGATTTTAGCTCCAGCTCTACTGAAAGGGCCTAGCACGAGATCCTTCTTCACTTGTAGTGAGACCATTTCACTTACCCAGCGCAGAGCCTGCAGTAAGAAAGCTTTAAGACGATCACTCCCACTGATCAGATCTTTCTTCAGCTTCTCATAATCCAAAGAGGGTAACAATGGCACTTCCTGCATTTTCCTACATGGCAGATAGGAAACCAGACATTTATTAATACCGCATCGAACTCCTTCAATGGGAGCTGTTGAGGCTACTGAAGTGAGGCAAGTGAAGAGAGCAAATCTGGTTTCAAAAAAGCAACTTGCACGTGTCCTTCCTTTTAAAAGGAAAATAAATCTCACAATTTTTTGACTTATTTCCTTATCTCGATTACTCACATCAGTTTAGAATACTAGAACTCAAAGGATTTTTAAAACTGGCTTTTTCACCATTTATACAGTTTACTGGGTACATTTTGCTCAGGTTGGACAGTGAAAATCAACTGTTAAATGTAATATGCATTGCTAGTGAGGGTCGCATTCTATTCTCATGCACTAACACAATACTGCTTCTTAGCACAACACTGCAAGGGAATGGTGACTTTTTTAAAAGCTGCTTTCACTAAACTGTTTTTGGTTTAAGTACTAAAATATACGTTTTCTGCTAAAATCACTCCTACTCATATTATGTTCCCCAAATACTCACCACACTGCCTTACTCCCTTTTCAAACAAATTTTAAATTCTGAATTTACCATAAAATCACAGAGACCCAGATCCTCAAAGGTCCACAGAGACCCAGATCCTTTAACTTCAATGAAAGTTAGGCATCAAAAAACCTCTGAGGATCGGGGCCATTATCCCTTTAAGACAAAATCATTCAATCACAGAAAAACTTGCCATATAATTATTATTCCTTCAGGGACAAAGTTACTAAATCCACTGCAAAATTGGTTCTAGGAACACACAACTAAGTTTACTCGGGGTTTCCGTTCCTCCTGGATTTGTGGGAACCTAACTACAACAGGACTGTAGTGTCTATAGCAACTGAGGAAAACACAGCCATTGAATCACAGTTGGTAAAATATTGTGCAGCAAGCCATATTAACAGGGCTAAAAACAGTTTGCTGAGATCAGAATGTTAATGATCCCTTTACATCAAGAATTCACAAAAGGCACGTGGGCCACATTGCATTCACAGACAACAGTTGTTGGTAACCATACACAGAGAGGCAAGTGATTCTCATTAGTAACCAGTTAGGCAGTGCACTTCAGGGTACTGGCTGTCTCCTCCCACATACTCTCTTTACAGATAACCAAGCAAAGCTCAGCAAGAAACACTTACACAGGGGCTAAAGATGCTCTTAACATTGTTGATGCCTGGAGAAAAGGAAAAGGAAACACAATAGGTTAATCCAAATTTTACGTAGGCAGTGCTTATTAATCCGATTCACAATATTCTCGCTCATCAGGGTTGTGAGGTTTGGCGTCTACCACTACTACCACCATGGCGTACTTAAACATAACTAAAACTGGAGGTAAGTGACTGCTTTTACTTCAATGCCACAAGTACTCCTTTTCTTTTTGCGAATACAGACTAACACGGCTGTTTCAATGGGAGTGGGATCAGATGCTAGCTCCCCAGTAAAAAGGCCTTTAATTATGCTCCGGATTGTCACTTCTCTTTGCAGACGTACCCCAAAAATTACCTGAGGAAGATCCAGGCATTTCAAAAAGAAAACAAAAAGTGGTAACAGACAGCAGGGAAAACAGGCTTGCAGCCAGTGAGCTATCCTAAGCAGTGAGGACTGGTATTTCATAAGAATCAGCTGGGGTCAGAGAGCCCCTGAAGGAGATGAAGGGCCACTTGGAAGGTCTTCATTGACTCTAATAGTTTAAAAATACCCTTTACGGCTGAAGGGCCTTTTTTCTAAATATAGTTTCCAATTCAGATACAAAATAACGAACAGGAATTGTATCTAGGGAGCTCTGTCCTATGCTTGGTGTTGTACAAAACAGAGGAAGGCATAGTCCCTGCTTCAAGCAATGTACACAAACATGACTGTCAGCAGCGCACCCCATAGCAGCAACGCTTGTTTCTGGTCCTGCCTCAACTTAATTCGTTTTAAATCTCATTGTCTCCCCTCTCAGCAGCCCTTTTTCAGTGATCAGAGATGAGCACCCATCAAAAGACCGACTGGTTAATGTCAGCATTGCATGTAGAATTATTTATCTATTTTAATAAATGGTCTTTGCTAAAGATGGCCGTGGGTGGTCCTGGGAAAAAACAGTTCTGGCATAAGAGGGTTCCTTGGTATGTATTCCACTGATGTCACCTGTGTGCAATATTCACAGAATATTCAGTGTCTTCCTTCTATGAAGATTACTCCAGCTCACTTTCTAAAAATCTCTCATTACCACTTATGTTTTTAAAATTGGTCTTCTTTTATAACCAAGCTCTTTCAAGAGAGACCGTATAATCAGTGTCTATTGTCCGATTTAAAACTGGGAAATTTAGAAGACAAAAGGCAGGAATCACCGCAGAGAATATTGAATTACTATCTCACGTACACTTATGTTTCACAATGGTCAGAGGTATCCCTTACTAATACAAGGAACATTTCTCTCACAAATGGAATGGGCTTATAGTTGCACTGACCGTCATTTTATATTATGTTTACTTCAATGAAGACTATACACAAGAGCCAATTAATGGTTCTTAGGCCTTAAAATTAACCTGTCTTGACAGCAGCTCTCCCATCGTGCAGGAATTACTTTTCACAGTGGATCAGGTCTTTCAAATGCGTCATATTATATATAAACATTCATTCCATTTGCCTTTCAGTTATTTTTATTCATTTTCCTTGATGCTTTTGTAAATATTAAAGGTAAGTTTTGTTTCAACAAAGCTTTCCCCTGACCCAAAGCCATTGTCTCCTACCTGAGCTGGCAATGAAATCACAAATCAGTTCTAGCACCTTAGGGCTTGTCTACACTTAAAATGCTGCAGCTGCACTGCTGTAGTACTTCAGTGAAGATGCTACCTCTGCTGATGGGAGGAATTCTTCTGTCAGGGTAGATAATCCACCTCCCCAAGAGGGAGTAGAAAATTCTCCCGTCAACCTAGCACTGTCTACACCCAGGGTTAGGTCGGTCTGGATTTTTCACACCCCTGAGCGACATAGTTATACTGACCTAATCTCCTAGTGTCGATCAGACCGTAGTCAGCTCCATGACAATAAACTAGCACAACAGTGACTGCACTGCATGTTCAAGCAAAAGGCAAAGCAACATGGGTGAGCTGGAAGGGGAAGGGGGATGGACAAATGACACCGTTGGCAAAGGGAATACATCAGATCACTAGCAGGGCATTTGTACCCTTATGTTCCTCCTTTTTACAAGACTAGGATAAATGTTGTACAAAGTATGCCTTGTGAAGTATCATTTGAAAACTCACAATCTGCTGAACATTACTATCCTGCTAAAATGCGTGTGGCAACTTTGTACGTAAAGTTATAAAATTCTACTGTATAAGGCATGTTCTAAGTCTAAGGAAACAGCTTCAGTCCAGTTCCCCAGAGACAAAAGAGTAGCCAGCACCTCAGACAGGTGTCAGCATAATTAAATGGACTATCACCTGGTTAAGTGGCCATTCTTTGGCAGGAAAAAGAGTGAGAAATTTACACGTTGGCAAAGAAGTAGCTGGAAATTCCCGTCTCCCCAGACTTCCTGTCTCCTGAACCCCACCTGGAGACGATTCTCAAAGAAGAGGAAAAGGATAAAAATGAGGAACAGAGACCTCAAATCACTTCTCTCCTCCCTCCCTCTGCCCAGGACATCCACACCTGAAGGACAAGGAAAGGAACAATGGACTAGGGGAGGGGTCTGGGCTGAAAGGCATCCAGCCAGTAAGATCGCGAAAGAACATGTGGTGAGAGAGACCCTTTTGCTTTATGCTCACTTAGCCTGTTAGGTTAAGCATTAGTTGGCATTTCCCCTTTTATTTCTTTGTAACCAATTCTGACTTTTATGCCTCATTATTTGTAATTACTTAAAATCTTTCCTTTTGTAGTTAATAAACTTGTTCTATTGTTTTATCTAAACCAGTGCATGTTTGAATTGAAGTGTTTGGGAAACTTCATTTGAGATAACAGGATTTGTGCATATCGTTTTCTATTAATAAAATGACGGACTTTCCGTGAACTTGTATTGTCCAGAAGGAAAGAGCTTGGCAGTACAAGACACACATGTCTGGGGACAAGTCTGGGACTGGGAATTTGCTGGCATCACTCTACAGTGTAATTCATGGGTTCCTGGCTAAGCACTCATACAGTATAGCTGGAAGTAATTTACATGCTAGAGGCTGTATCAGAGCAGGCAAGGAGTGGTTGCTCTCATAGCCTAGCAGTGTAAAAGACACACCAGGTTGGAGAATTGAGGGGACACATCTGTTCAGAAGTCCCGACTGTACCCTGGGTAAATCACAGTATAGAAAACATCTCTATTTCTCATTGTTGGCCATTCTGGAAAGACCTCCTTTCCTGCATTTCTGTTGATATGCTGTGAACACACAAACTTGACTTACCATGTGTCCCCTGTAACCAAAACAGAGGACATGCACCAGAGGAAGTTACACATTTTCATCCACACTATTTATAATGGGACACAGAAGTGAGACACTCTGGGAGTTTTTAGAAGAGTTTTGATTTTTTAAATTTTGAGCTACAGAAACTATGGGTTGGGAAAATTATTACATGGTGGGAATTGTTAAGGTTAGTCTGATAAAGTGAGACAACTGACAAAGAAAGTTCATCGAAATACCTAACAACTTGGGGTTTTTCCTGAGGCAGTTTGATGGGACCTGGCAAAGAGCTTGCTCTGGACTGGCTCCTGGCCAGCCTAGAGACTCTGCCTCATTCCCAAAGCGCTGCCAGGACAGTTGAGGATACTCCCTATCTATATCTGAATGTCGAGGGCAGGACGCTCTTGGTGGAGGGCTCTAGACTCTAGCATTCACTTCTCTGACAATGCCAGGCTTTGTTGATCTCTAGGGCCTGCTCTGTAAGGCCAATTTCTTTTTCTTAGGCGTTTGCCTGTGGTATGATTGTAGACAAAGTATACAGTTTATTAAGGGCCAAATTCTGCCATCCTTAACCACGCTATTACCTTACTCCAGGAGTAGTCCCTTGAAATCAGTGGAACTATTACTCATGGAGGAAGCTACGGCTCAGTGTAAGCAAGCATGGCAGGATCTGCTCTTTAGGGACAGGAGTTGGTTTACAATACTAGTTAATGCACTGATGCACATTTTTCCCCTGTACCTGCTCTCAGGGTCAAGTGTGATGGGCTCATTTTATTCACGCAAAAATAAATGCCCACTTCTATCTAATTGCTCTGGGGTTAATGCTATATATTCACTTTTACCACATTCATGGTGATTTTTGCTTTTGAGTCTGGCTGCACATAGTTTAAAAGCATCAATGGCAAATAATGGAATCATTCAAGATGCCATGAAGAATTTAATCTTGTCACAGACAGTGGATTCCTTGTGTCCAGATATATAATTACTTAGACAAAAGCCAATTTGCAACATTTCAGTGTTACCTAGTGAAAAGAGCACTAGGGACTCAGGAGACCTGGGTGCTAATCCTGGCTCTGCCACTGGCCTGCTGGGTGATCTTGGGCAAGTCACTTCACCTCTCTGTGCTTCTGTTTCCCCATCTGTAAAATGGGGATAATGATACTGCACTTCCTTTGTAAATTGCTTTGAGATCTACTGATGAAAAGTGCTAGGTAAGGGATGGGTACTGCAATAAAATTAAATGAATGCTCCTGGCTGTTAAATAATGCACAAGCAGGAAACAGACAGTGTTTGACTCTGCCAGAGAACAACACTGAAATTAGGTTAACATGAGTTAAAATAAATAATTATAATTTTGCAACAAACGTGTTTTATTTTTGGAACTTGTTGGGTCCTATATTTTTAAATAACTTTATGAGAACAAGAATAGCAGTAAAACATTGCTAGTAAGTTATTTGATTTCTACAGAAAGCCATTTGAAAACTAGCCAATGCTGTTACTAGGACACTTATGGTTTATAGGGCAAAAGTGTTTCCATGATGCTTTCAATTGGCCTTGGACAAGCAACATAGCCCTGGTCTACACTGGGGAGGGGATCGATCTAAGTTACGCAACTTCAGCTACGTAGCTGAAGTCGACTTACTTAGATCGACTTACCCCAGTGAAGACACCACAGTGAGTCGACTGCTGCTGCTCCCCCGTTGACTCCGCCTGGGCCTCTCACGGCGGTGGAGTACAGGAGTTGACAGGAGAGCGCTCGGGGGTTGATTTATCGCATCTAGACTAGACGCGATAAATCAACCCCTGCTGGATCGATCGCTGCCCATCGATCCAGCGGGTAGTGTAGATATACCCTGATTGAGGCACACTGTATGCCTTTCCATACTGCATGCTGAGGGACAGCTGTACATCACTGTGTTCTCAGGCCACAGCTGATTAGGTCTGAAGAGCTCTTAACTGAAATCTTAATATTGTTCTATGTCTTACATTCAATTTTGGAACAACATATTCTGGTATAAGGCCACCACAGTTCATTTTTTTTAAAGTTGTGGCCATCTCTATGAATAAAGACAGAATTTACTGAGAACTCTGCAGTCTTCTTCAATAGGGCTTTATAACCAAAGAAAGAACTGCAGAGCAATCAATCATTTACGTTATAATATTCCAATTTTAACTCCTGTGTTATTACTCAGAACTCCACAAAAATGCTGTTCCCTTAGCTACTAGGGACTTTGTCCCACGGTAAGTTGGGAGTGGCGCACACACACACACACACCTTACAAAGTTCCTATAACTAAGCCTGCCAAATCAAATATTCTGTAAATTTCACAGTGTTTTTTGTTTGTTTGCTTACTTTGATTCATTTGGTTTGGTATTGATCGGAGAGGTTCCAGTCTCAGGATATTTGCCTAGTTAGATACCTTTACATAAACTATAAAAACTGGTTTTAGCTCTCTCCCTTTGACATCAAGGTCATCGAAACATCAAACAGTCCTGAGCTCATCTGGATCCTATAAAGTCGCCTGTGGGTCTATCTAATTCAGGCATTCACCTACTCGTGATTAAGTTATGTACTTTGAATATGCTCTGGGCAGTGGCACAATCCCATTTCCTCCACTGTCACACCTGGATATAAGTAGCCCTGAGATAAGTACATCTGGGAGAGAGCAGCAACATTAGGCACATTGATTGACTGACACAATGAAGCTTCCTTTTCAGGAAGGTGGCCTTTTCAGGAGGAATGTCACAGAACAAGGGCTCAAGGACTCACAGATAATGAGGCATGTTAGCAATTCCTGTGGGTAAGTCTGACGACTGAGATATCTTTCACATCAACTCATCTCTAGCCATAATAAACCCCTTATGGTTCATGAACAGCACAATCTACATACAATAGCACAACACAACATCCACTACCACAGCGGGCAAAAAAGAAGAGATCTGAAAGAAACTGATCCCATTAAAAATTTAGCAACAAATAAAATACTCACTGTAATCAAGGTTTCCACAAAGCACTTTAAATATGGACTTTCACACTGGGAAAGCATTTAACATTTGATGCCCCTTTCCTTATGCATATAAAGTGACATGAGAATTTAGTATAAACCTGGAAAAGGTAACTGGATCTACTGATAGAATGTATGGATCCCAGGGTGGACTGCTTTCCATAATGCATTCAGTGGGACTAAAGGGGTACTGAAGCCCAATTTGGCACTAAGATTTTTGATCCCTTACAGTCTATTGAATCCTCTTTCTTGATTCTTATACTGAAGTCGTAATACTGAACTATTGACAAAACAGTTATTTCTACGGCAACAGAGCAAACTCTGATATCATAAGCATAGGGATTTTGAATGTATCATGGGTCTAGCAGAAGGGGAAACTGGATTCTGGAGGAGAACTGGACTTATTTAAAAACAGATATCAGAAATAATTGTACGAGAAACAGCAAAAACATCAGGCCAAGTATTCTATAAATACGTTGCCCTTCCATTCAAGGATCTCAGAGTATCTTATAATAAACTAAGTCTCATAAAATCCCTGTGATGCTGGTAAGTAAATCCCCACTTTGCAGCTAGGGACACTGAGGTGCAGAGAGGTGAAAACAAAAACTGCCTGACTCACAGTCCCTATAACTTAAATTCTAGAGCAGTGGTTTTCAACCTTTTTTCATTTGTGGACACCTAAAAAATTTCAAATGGAGATACAGACTCCTTTGGAAATCTTGGACATAGTCGGTAGACTTCTAGGGTCCGCGGACCTTAGGTTGAAAGCCACTGTTCTAGACAATGCTTCCCCTCAGGCTTTCAAGTTTACCCAGTGTAATGTTGCTCTTTAGCTACAATTAGCTAACATTAAAAGGACTCGCCAGGCCATTTTAACAGCCATCTACTCACCCTGACACCATGCACCTGATCTTTCTTTGCATGGGACAGGCTCTGATATATTTTAACCTTTTGAATAATAGTATTTGCAGGCTGCCAGTTAAATGATTAAGAGGAACATACAGTATATAAATGTATCTGTGACATCATAAGGGCTCATTCTGTACAAAAGCCCACACAAAATATGCCTTGCGGCCAGCCAATTTTTTAACCCTACACAGCGAATGGAGAGACCAGGGATCTTTAAATAAGGAAATAAAAAACCAATAGCCCAAGCACAGCTCAATCTGGCAGGGTCATAGGCCTATGACGAATGTAGCTGTGTTAGGTCTTGCCAAAGCCGATCCAGTTGCCATATTCATCTAAGTAATTCTGTCACAATGCAAAGTAGCTACAGATGGCAGCCCTTCATTTCAGAAAGAAGCGAAGCATGAATGTGACCAAGGTTGAATAGAAAAAAAAAAAAAAGTTCAAAGGGAAATCAATGTTTATAAAAGAAAACAGACACGTCATTTGAGAGCCAAAAACCAAAGATGATGCAAATACTGCAGCTCTGCATCCATCCAACTGGCTCGTCTACATTATTTTATGTAGTACAGCACACAGCTGAAAGTCAGATTCTCATCTCATTTACGAGGCTGAAAAGCCAGTGTAAAACTTGCAGGTTCTCTAAATTTACAGAGGTGTAACAGAGGTCAGAATTAAAAACGTAGGTGCCTGGTGAAGATGTAAATTACAAGAGCAAAGTTCAGACTGATTCAGAGGTGGGCAAACTACAGCACGCGGGCCACATCCAGCCCACAGCACCGTCCGGCCCGGCCCTTGAGCTCCCGGCTGGGGAGGCTAACCCCCGGCCCCTCCCCTGCTGTCCCCCTTCCCCCACAGCCTCAGCACGCCGTGCCATCAGCGCGGGAGGGAGCTGCACTGCAGGGGCAGGGGAGAGCAGGAAGGGAGGCTCACCTGCAGCCTCAGGGGAGCAGGCGGGTGGTGCGGGTGGCGGGAGCGTGGCGAATGTGAGCAGAGGACTCCGGAGGAGCACTGGGCGGCCGCACAGCCGGCCGGAGAGAAGCGGCACTTTGAAGGGGAAACCGTCACTTCTCTCTGGCGGCACCTGCTCCTCCTGAGTCCTCCGACCATGTTCGCAGGGCTGCATTCTGAAAGGGGCTTTAGAGGTGGGGTCCCAGGGGGGCAGTTAGGGGCAGGGGGTCCCAGGAGGGCGTGGTCAGGGGACAAGGAGTAGTGGGGGTTGGATGGGTCAGAGGTTCTGAGGGGGGCAGTCAGGGGTTGGGAAGTGGGAGGGGGCAGATAGGATTAGGGTTCGGAGAGGCACAGCCTTTCCTATCCAACCCTCCATACAGTTTTGGAACCCCGATGTGGCCCTCAGGCCAAAAAGTTTGCCCGTCTCTGGGCTAATTTGTACAGCTCACTAGCACCCCGAAATATAAACAATATACCTACAGTTTGGATGCTGAACTTGTTCATTATTCACAATATGCTGGTGCCAGCTCCACTGAAGTAACTGGAACTAGGCCAATTTACATGCTCTGAAGATCTGGCCCATGGTCAGTTCCTATAATACTACAGGTATTTTCATGTATTTGGTCTTATGCAAATTTCTCTTTTCTCATACAAAATACATCCTCTAAAATAGATCACTTATAAATGAATCAAAGTGCAGTGCAAGATTATCATGGTGCATTAGTGTGATCCCACTAAAAGGCGGCCTCAGGTACCAGCATATTAGAATGTATATAACACATGAGTAAAGAATGGAAATATTGTGTGGTAACAGTGAGAGAGAAAAAAAGAACCACCCCTATGACCTTAAAAAATGCCATCTAGCTGGAGGACAATGATGCTTTGTAGATAGCTTTGAAAATAAGTGGATTCTTTTTTAATTTGCATCTTTCCATCTATCTTAAACTAAGATCAGCATAAAAAGCAGTACGTGTTTCTCCAAGGGTCCTTTCACTCCTGCTAATTCCTCACCTGAAATCAATCCTTCTTGTTAAAACCTCACAACTGGCTGCTGCAGAAGTGAGTGGAATGTCAAACACCAAGTGAAGATCATGATAAACAATCATTCAAAGGATCAACAGAAATGAGTTGCTTAATGGAGACAGAAAAGGAGTACTAGGGCACCTTAGAGACTAACCAATTTATTTGAGCATAAGCTTTCGTGAGCTACAGCTCACTTCATCGGATGCATCTAGTACTAGTAAGGTGCCACAAGTACTCCTTTTCTTTCTGCAAATACAGACTAACACGGCTGCTACTCTGAAACCTGCCATTAATGGAGATAATCTTTTAGTATAGGTGGGCCTGGCTTGTACTCAGGGGGTGAAGATCAATGGAGGTAAACCAACGTTACATTTTGCCCCGTGCATTCAGGGATACTTTGGGGCAGTTTCCTAAAACAACAAGTTATCTACTAAGGGTGGGTTCTACAGGTTTCACTGTATTTTCAGAGGAGGAATACGTAAAAGCAGCAAATGGAGGAGAAAAAAAATAGTGTTTTATGCAAACATCCTTAGTAAAGACAGGAATAGTGCAGGGGGAAAATACACACGATTTTCTAAACAGAACATTGCTTGACATTTTAAAAGGAGGTGTCAGTAGCTCTTTATGGTTTGATTTCGTACTAGATTGTTTAGCAGACCAATATCCTTTCTCTGCAAAGAATGCACTGTCTATGGGCAATATCAGATGCTTATGTTGAATGTTGTCAGAATACAAATGCCCATCTGGGGTGCAGAAGGCACAATCACCACTCCCTGAACTACTTTGTTTTTGTTTTTCTAAACGAAAATGATGTGGTATTTGATCATGTTTAGAGCACCAGATCTCAACTGGTGATAAAAAAAAAAATACAAGTATCTCTTCCAGGGAAAAGAACGTGAATCTCGGCCATGTTATCTTAATTAATTTATCGACTTACTGAACAGGGTGTTGCGGGGATTCGCTAATGTTTGCGCTGAACTTTGAAGATGCAATGTGTTATTCAAGTGCTAAGTATTAAGGCTCACAGCTCAAACAGACTTCTCCTACACTTTATAAAGAAGCTGTGGTCGGGTAAGAGCTGTACTAAATGTAGCAGCCCTTGAGTCGAGGTGCTTTGTGTCAAATCCCTTGCACAGAAGGAGTTCCATTTGCTCTCCTTGCAATGATTCCCCAAACCCTTGTATAGGTTTAAAAAAATAACTGTAATGTCCATAACAGTCAGTGACTTGGTATGAATGAAAACAGAGCAAGTGAAATTATCAAACAGGGGCAAGAAGAGAAATACAAAATGTGACAGGCTGCAGCAGGCAATGTGAAAGATATAAAGAAGATATAGAAACTTACATATCCGTCATCACAAGGGCTCAGAGAGTAATATCCCTTTATGGACAAACAGGCACACATTAAAATAAAGAAGATTAAAAAAATAAGTTAACAGGAATAACTCACAGAGAAAGCAAGTAAAAAACCCCAAAACAAATCAAATTAGTTGAAGACTACAGACTGTTGAATGTGAAGAGCATAATGCAAATTCCTTCTCCTTCTCTAAATCTGCAATAAAGTTATTAGTACCTATGGCTGTGGGACTGAGAACGGGGTAGGCCTCTCGCTACCATTTGCATTGTTAGGCTTGCTACAGACACACCTGGTCTACACACACTTTTTGTGCAGGTATAATTAGTTTGATTATGGATATGATTTTTTTAACCAATATATTTTTATACCAGTACAACCCCTAATGTGGATGCAGTAATACTGGTATAAAAGTGCCTTCTGCCAATATTTCTTCCTGTACAGGAATAGCTATACGGGTATTAAACACCTTCACACTGGAATAACTGCATTCATACTAGGGGGATTGTATTGCTGTAGCTATAGTTAAAGCAAGAGATACCAGTGAGCCCACTCATGACACCACAATGCATTCACTTGCACTGCTTGGGACTTCTCACAAGCGCAGCGTGACAACTGTGAGAAATAATACAGGGGGTGGGAGGGGCGGGATTAGTCTATAAGCAATTTCCTACCGAAGGCAGCTTCAGAGTTGAACTGAGGTGAGTTCCCAGAGGTAAAAGTCAGAGCATAGCTACACACAAACTGGAATCAAACTAACTAAAGGTATGTCTACACTTACAGAGATTTTGCGCTGTAAGTTTCACCGGTGATAGGGAACCGGTGAAAGAAAAGCGTGGGTTTGTGTACTCACTTAATTCCTCAGGCGTCAGAGAGCGTTTACACTGGCAGCACTTCCAGCGCTGATGAGAGCAGCGCTGCAGGGCAGCTATCCCACAGGTTTTTTTAAAACCCCCTGCTGTCTGGCTGCTTTCCCCACCACATCTACAAGCAAAGGGAAAGGGAGTTTCAAACTTCCCGGGGCTTTCAGGGGGAGGGGCGGATGTCCATTTACTTGGCGTCAGAGCAGCGGAGATAGTTGCCAGAATGGTCACTTTTGGAACTGTGGGATATCCTCCAGAGGCCAAAAGGTGTTTACACAGGTGGAACGTGTCTTCACTTTCGCAACAGCGCAAAAAGAACAGTGGAAAGAAGTCTATGCCTCTCGTGAAGGTGGGTTTCTTTTTGCGGTGAAACTTCTGAGTTTCACTGTAAAAACTCATTAACAAGTGTAGACGCTCCCAGGGTTTTAGCACAAAAAAAGGGATATTTTGCGCTTTAAATGGCAAGTGTAGACATAGCCTAAATTAGTTGTAATTCCAACCTTCAGGGCATGTCTACACTTACTGGTAGATCGGCACTGCTGCAATCGATGCAGCGAATGTCCATTTAGCGGGTCTGGTGGAGACACACTTAATTGATGGGAGAACACTCTCCCATTGATTTGTGTACTCCACCTCCCTGAGAAGCATAAGGGAAGTCTCCCGTCGACACAGCACAGTGTAGCCACCACGGTAAGTGGATCTAACTACCTAGACTTCAGTTACGTTATTGACGTAACTGAAGTTGCGTAAGTGAGATCGATTTACTGAGGTAGTGTAGACCAGCCCTAAGCTATTACAGTACAAATCTGCTTGTGCTCATTTCAAATTAAGAGTGTCCTTTTTCAATTTAACTTAAGTTTTTTTTAAATTTAAATAGGACGTTCTGAATCCAAAATAAGAGTGTTCACAGACAGGCTGGCACCAATATAACTAATGATACAAAATGCAACCACTTGGTTTATTTTGGTTTTAGTTTGTGTGTAGAGGAGCCCTCAGTATTTAGTTACTCCTGCCTTAGGGTAACCAGATGTCCCGATTTTATTGGGACAGTCTGGATATTCAGGGCTTTGTCTCATATAGGACCTATTACTCCTCAGCCCCTGTCCCCATTTTTCACACTTGCTATCTTGTCACCCTAACCGGCTTGTGCAGACAAATAAGTACATAGGAAAATGCTTCAATCTGCAAGTCCCTCATTTAAGTAGCATCCACACGGTACTATTCCTTCAATTTCAGTAAGGAGACAGGAATTTTTCTACTCTCCATCATGATTGGGATTTGGGAAATAGCATTTGTTGTGTTTGCCTGTGAAACCAATACCTAGACCATTTGAGGGAGGAGAGAGGGGAATAAGATGTAGGAGTCCATGTTTCCTCTTCCCTCCAGAATTAAGACATTTTATTCAAACATGAAACATCTCCCCTACCCTCAGCGCAGAGGGTAGTTACACATGAAATGCACACCATACTCTGCATCGTCAGCTGGAAAGCGTAACCTGTCTTTGTCTAGAATATAGAGCAGTTTTGTTTCTGCATTATCCAAGATCACATATGAGCATTTATTTCTGCACAGGGGTGGGGAAGACAGGAAAAGGTCTATTTTGTCCTGGGACAAGTCTACTGAAGGCTATTAGTTGACATAATAGGTGTTTTTGTTTTTAAAATGACAGAAGCACACCCGCAGAAAATTTAATGAGTACATTCTGGAAAGCTAAAAACAAGAATTCTACTATTGTACCGCCTGGGTATGCGCCAGTAACCTGCTGTAGAGAGCATTTTACAAACAAGAAAAGAACACTTGCTACAAAGTAGTTACTGTTTAATGGCACATTTACATGAGCAAGGAAGGTGTGCTTATTAAGGAAAGGAAGCAATGGAAGACCACAAGAAAAGGGAACATACTATGCTAGGTTACACAGTAAAGAAAACAAACAAAACCCAAAATCCCAGAGGCTTAAGACAATAAATGACCTATATGCAGTTATTAAATAAGCACATTAAGCAAAAGCTGACGTCTCACAAGAGTGTCAACATAAAAAAAACCAAGGGTTTTTCGTCACAGATCTTTATGAGCTATGACAAAAGATATCCACCATTTGCCAAATGGACAAGTACAACATAAGTAGAATTATGGTTTAGTCCCCAAAAAGGTAAACAGAACACAAGGGAACAGAAAATAGCCAATGGCAGAGAAAGAATGTAATATACTTTTCTAAAATAAAAGACGAAGGACTTTACAATTTAATATAGATTCAACATGTGTTGTCAACTACTTGGATTCTTAGTCATAATGCAATCCCATTAAAAGGGCAATAACTGAGACACACCCAGGACTCTAGATAAAACAGGCTCCATCAAGGAAGTAATTTCTCTTCACCTTTATCCTTAGAAGTTTCACTGACTTTGAGTATTTTGTATTTCATTGTTAATATTTTGTATTTTAGGTGCCTCATTGGCTTCTATGGGTTTGTGTTTCAGCGTTAACATATTTTAAAATATAACCTGGAAAAAAAAAAGTAACAATAAGGGCTAAATGCTCCAAACTGCCATGATAAAGTCCCTGTCTAGAATAAGATAAAAGGTGGTTTTAAAAAAAAGTTTTCAGTTTTGTCTAGACAAGGATAAAAGGGATATTGTAAGCATGCATTAGCTAACAAGTGCTAACGGAGCTGGAGGTGATAGACATATCTGTGTAGCTCGAATTGAACCAGCACGTTACAAACAGCAAGAACCTTACAAACAGTGGCACAGGCTAGTCAGCTGAGTACTTACCGAGAATCTTGGCCAGGGTTGTACTCAGGGCAGCTAGTCTGTACTGCCATGTCATAGCTACAGTACTACTTTTAGTGCACCAATTTGGCCAAAACTAGCACCCATGCATCTATCTAAAATGGAAATTACACTTCAGTGACAGTGTAGACATATCTTAAGGTCTTTTGAAAGTTGAGGCTTCTCCTTCAGCCTCATCTTCACATGGAAAAAAATCGGATTAAAAAAAAATTTTTTTACAATGTATTTACTAGCATGTGGCAAATAATGTGATTAAATCCTCAAGACAAAGCTATTTCAATTCTAACTTGGTAGCTGGTCAATATAAATGCTAGGCTTCTCCTAGTTTTGTTGCATGAATTGCCTTGATTTTTAAGGGTTTTTTTATTTTCAAATAACTGGAAGACCATTTTTCATCAGACTAACCTAGGATCAAAACAGAAGATAACCAGTGGTCTAAAATACAGTCAAGTGGGCTAAAATTTAGAGGTCAATCCTGCAGAGACTTAAGTATGAGAGTAATTTACTCATGCATAATCTTATTTGAGACTACTCATGCTTGAATCTTTGCAAGATTGGGTCCTTAGTGTGCAAATTAAAATACAGTCTGCATTTATAATTAAACATTTTAGTTAGAGACCTTAGTTTTCTTCTGCCAAATAACTGTTGAGGACTATGGTCTGAAAAGCTTTAAAAACAGATGTATTTAAACTTGTAAAATTATTCCTTCAACTGAGAAAATGTTTTAAAGTGTTCATGAGGCTGACACCTTGAACGTCAAGTTTCAATCCAAAACAAATATTTACATCTGAATTATAAAGGATTAACAATATGTATTTATTATGCAAAGGCTATCAATCTCACAAACAGGAAGCACACCCCACACTGCAATGTACAGTACAGGGGCAACGAGTTTTACTCAGCTGAAGACCATGAGCTTGATCCTGCAAGATGCTAAGCACACTGGTTCCAACCTAGCAAAACCCTTCAGCATCTACCTAACTTTAAGCATGTCAATAGTCCTAATGAAGTTAAAGGGACTATTCATGTGCTTAAAGTTAAGCATGTGCTTAGGAGCTGTGCTGGACTAGGTCAGAGTGTTCAGCACTTTGAAGGATCAAGCCCCACAGTGTCAAGTAGCCAGAAGCCTGTTAGCCATACCTTGCTTGCATTAAACAGATATGACTTCAGAGATGGCGACCAGGGGTACACCTACATTGCAATAAAAAAAAAAAAAAAAACCCGACACTGATTCTCAGAGCCTGGGTCAATTCACTTGGGCTCATGGGGCTCAGGCTAAAAACAGCAGGGTAGACGTTCAGGCATGGGCTGGAGCCCCCACACCCTTGCAAAGCTTCAGACACCAGGCTCCATCCCAAGCCCAAATGTCTACACCGCAAGTTTTAGCCCCACAGCCCAAGTAAGCTGAACTGAGCCAACCGTGGCTGTGCTTAGGGTCTTAACTGCAGTGTAGATATACCCTACCGGTCCTAGTCCATTATTCACAGAGTACTTTAGTATCGATGAAAGACAGTTGTTACCCAGGGAACACCTAATGCCCCAGTTTGATCCACGCTCTATATTAAAAAGATGAGAGCCTTATTATGGAACTCTCTGGGCAGCATTTGGCAGACAGGCCACAGCACAACCAGCCCTGGGGCGGGACTATATATATATATTTTAAAGTCAAATACATTCATTTTTAAACTTACCACCAGTTTACTGAACTTCAGAAAGTTAGGAATTTGATCATCTCCTTAAATGCTTCAAATCCATTTTTGCTTTTTCAGAACTGCCAGCGCTGCTGCTTTGACTTCCCATTCTCAGATCCAGACCCCTTCATCCACAGCATTGCCCTGGCCTAACTCTTATGCTTGTCGAGACATCCATGCCTGAATCCTGGAAGTCAGTCCAGTGGGAACATCTAGCTTTTAGGTTTACTCCTCTGCTTTGGACTCCTTTCAGTGATGGAAGGATAGGCTTCTAACCACACTATGATACATTAAGATGTGTATTCTTGTGTGATAACAGTACACTCAACAAGCTGACACACTCTGCCTTTGATTACAATTATATGACCACCCAGACACCTCAGAATTTTGTATTCCACCACAACACTTTCCCAACCCATAAAATGACTCTTTAAAAATATCATGTTGCCTCTATATAACTCCATGGTATGCCCCCCATACTTGAATACTTGTGCAGATGAGGTCACCCCATCTCAAAAAATATATATTGAAATTGGAAAAGGTTCAGAAAAGGGCAACAAAAATGATTAGGGGTATGGAACAGCTTCCCTATAAGGAGAGATTAAAAAGACTGGGACTTTTCAGCCTGGAAAAGAGACGGCTAAGGGGAGATATGATTGAGGTCTATAAAATCATGACTGTTGTAGAGAAAGTAGATAAGAAAGTGTTGTTTACTACTTCTCATAACACAAGAATTGGGGGTCACCAAATGAAATTAATAGGCAACAAACAAAAGGAAGTATTTCTTTACACAATGCACAGTCAACCTGTGGAACTCTTTGCCAGAGGACGCTGGGAAGGCCAAGACCATGACAGGGTTCAAAAAAGAACTAGATAAATTCATGGAGGATAGGTCCATCAATGGCTATTAGCCAGGATGGGCAGGGATGGTGTCCCTAGCCTCTGTTTGCCAGAAGCTGGGAATGAGTGACAGGGGATGGATCACTTGATGATTCCCTGTTCTGTTCGTTCCCTCTGGGACACCTGGCACTGGCCACTGTTGGAAGTCAGGATACTGGGCTAGATGGACCCTTGGTCTGACCCAGTAGGGCCATTCTTACGTTCTTATGTCCAAACTGAGAGCAACACTCAATGAGCAGGGAACAAAATAGAACAAACAAAGGAAATCCTTTTTTAAGAATGTACTCCAAGGTATACAGCCTTATTTCTTTTGTACAACAGAGAACTACAGCATTAAGACTCAGTTCTGCTCTGACACTTGAGTTCATTCATGCATGCTGTGTGAAGTAACTTATTTGACAAAAACACAAGGCACTGAGGTGTATTTGAGGGCAGAACTGAGCCCTTTGTGACAAAGGAGAGGTCAGAGAGAGCTTTATAAGTGGGGGAAGACAGTTACTGATGGTTTGTCTACATTTTGAGTTAGTGCATCCCAGTGGGGATGTAAATTCTAGTCAGCATCAGTGTGTCACGCATTAACTGGCCCACATGGACTCTGCTGGTGTGAACTATCTATTCCCTCGTGCCCGTTAACATAGTACCCAGGACTACATTTACACACACTAGCATGCCACGCCACCAGCAGAGTCCACACTGGTGCGTCAGCACATGGCACACTGATGTGGACTAAAACTGACACCCCAGAGGTGTGCACTAATACACCATGTAGAAAAGCCCCTAGAGTAGCTGGAGAGGCCATATTTTGGTCTCCTTGACTGGTTTAAAGTAAACAGTGAAGTGACCTTCCAACACATACCCAGCACAGATGTTACAGGTTCAGATTCTGACGGCTGATTCTGACTTATGTCACTTGGGACACAGTGCCTCTAGCTTTATTCCAAAGCTTATGTGAAAAGCTGAAACTACTTAAGGACAGATAAAACATGTAGTTGCATAATAACCAGTTATTTGGAAATTTTGAAAGAAAGAGTGATAGGCTACCATAGTAGCTTTTGTTTCATGTTCTCTGTGTATATAAAATCTCCCCACTATATTTTCCACTGTATGCATCTGATGAAGTGAGCTGTAGCTCACGAAAGCTTATGCTTTAATAAATTTGTTAGTCTCTAAGGTGCCACAAGTACTCCTTTTCTTTTCACAGCAGCCTTGTGACTAATCTGCATTGCCATGCTGGAGACCTGGATTTAATTTCTAGTCCTAGTCTTTTCTGCTTTCCGGGTCAGCAAAGATTGGGAGTGCTGCAGCATACCATAGAGATGGACAAGGAAGAAGTCCCTGACTTTGTGAAATGCCAAGTTATTTCAGCTCTATCTAAGGAAGTGGACTGAGCTGGGCTGGGCAGGGCAGGTTTTAATTTTTTGACATTACTGTTCTTGTTTGAGTTTCTAACTATTCATTGTTAACACACCTAGAGTGGTTCTGGGAGGCTCACTGTATAAACTGGAAACAAACAAGAACTCTATCATTCAGAAGGATGAAAGGACTGAGTCAGAGGAGCTGCTTGCTATGTGGTTAAGATCTGCTGGGCAGACTCTAGTTAACCCTGTCCCCAAACCTTGGCTAACCTTGGTTGACAACATGATAAGATCCCACCAACACTACAAATTTGAATCCTCTTGTAATCAGGGCAGGTGACAATTGTGTTGTAACTGGCTCTCTTATAGCTGTGGTCATAGTCACAGCTCAGGGACTAGAGAGTGAGGAGTAGAACAGGAGGAAAGTAGTGGGATCCACCAGAGATACAGTGTTTTCACGGTGGAGAACCTTCAGTAGAACTGAACACAATATCATACACGGAATAAAAAATATTGTAACAAACAAAAACAACATCTGTACAGTAGCCTCCCAAGTGTCCATATTGCCCTCGGGCATCATGGTGTCAGAACCAGGGTTTAAATCATCTAAAGACGGGACAGAGAAAGGAATCATTTGTCTTTCAGGTTGGGTCTATGCTAGTCTTGTATGGCAAGTTACCCACTGTTGCACTGCTGTTCGTGGATCTGTGCCAACGGCAGTAACAAGGGAGCACAAATGTAGAAAAGACACCTGCATTTTATCACTGTCATCTAACCCAGCTCAGAGTAAGTCTACAATGACAGGACAGTAAATATTTGCCTGTTCACATTAGCACTCCCCACTGTTGCTACCACTAAATGAGCTGCACCAGGGAAACTATGACAGTGGAAGATTTTTTTGAGAAAGGCTAGGGAGGCACAACGTTTTATACTGCAAGTCAGAGAAAGCAACCCTGACCACTATGGTACACTGCAGCAAAGGGCATCTAATTGAGCATGGTGATCTGTGAGGTGTACTCCATTCTCCTGAACAAAAACACAAAAAAGGGTATGGAACATGTAAACAATCCTCTCCTCTTTGTACAACCAACTAATCTATATATTGTCATTACAAAGATCAGCTGGAATGGCAAATGAAACAGATCAGCAAAAATTCTTGCTTCCTTTTGTTGTTCCTTTTACATATCACAAACTATCACGATACCGTGAGGAAGGCTTGGTGGGGTCATGGCCAAAAAAATGGGAAAAGTCATCATTTTAGTTTACGAAAGACAAAGTCAGGGCACACAATATTTTAATTAATATTAACGTTGTCACAAGAAATGAGAAAATTCAAGTAAATAAAACAAATGTACAGTTAAAGTTTAAAGCCATTCAATAATATTTACACGTTAATTAAATACCTCACACTTCAGTGTCTTAGATATTTAGAGAGCCAACATTTCAATGGGAAGTACATGCCTAACCTTCTTCGGTGCTTTTATAAATTCCACTAGGCGCCTATCTGCATCTTTAGGTGCCTAAATACCTCTGCAAATCTAGCCCTGACTCATCATAGAGAGGGACAGAATGGGAAAACAGCACTGTAGCTCCAGTGCAGCCATCTGACAGAGTATGACTGAGAGCATGAGTTGGGAAAGAACCATCAGGCCTTCCAGGGAGTCCATCGACAGGAGCTAAGGTATTTACCCACAGGACCTGGATGCAGGCCTACAATGGAACTAAATGAGACAAAGTATGCCTGTAGATTCTTAACAGCAATATGGTTCATCATGTATTATAAGATAAAGATGCCTCAGAAGCCTATATATGAGGCTGCAATTCCAGCTCATGGAACTGGCAATATAACCATAGTCATCAGAAGCCCAAGATGTAATCATAACCTTATGTCAGCTTGGTGTACATTACTCCTTACAATTTACACATAAGGTCATAATCTTACGTCCCTGGTGCAATATACGTAGGCTTGACAGAATCTGATTTTTTTAAAGAATTCAGTGGATAATTTTGATATATATTTTTAAGTTTTTTAATCATTTTAATTAAATAACTGTCTGACCCACCCCATAAATTTAATGACAACAGACACTGAGATTCAAAAGTTAAAGCTTTATAACCAGTAAAACACAAACTGTCAACATCTCATGTCAAAATATACAAAGTAAATATCCATAAATTGAACTCTACTAAGTTCTCAAGCAGCATTTTTCTTATTTTGTCCATCTGCATATTCCTGTCATTGATGGAAATATTTTTCATGTGTGTGTGTATGTATGGCAAAACTGACATTTACCAATGAACAGCTCATCCTTCCAAGCCTAAATATACAGCTTAATGAGTATTGTATTTTAAGATGGCTACAGAGATAAGAGCAAATCGATTGTACTTACAGTTCCAGGCCTTGTGAAGTCAATACTATGTGCTATACTTTGTCTCATTTGATTGCTAAACAAACGAACACAGACACTTTGAAGATATTCTGGTGTGATCTAAAATAAAGAAACAAACCAAGCACATGGAATTACATAACATTTCCATTTGACTTCAGCCAGGTACCTGTTCAGGAAGTCAATGTTTCCCAACCTATCAGTGGGTCACAGGAAAGTTCTAGATGGGTCTTGGACCCGGTGTGGAGGTGAGACCCTGCATGCGGAGGAGAGGGTGGGAAGGGGGAGCAAACCCGCCCCGTAATCACCCTGCAGCAGTGGCTTCTCTCCCCAGGGGCTGGGCCCAGTTCTGGATTTTGTGACCTGGCACGTCACAGCCCACCCAGGTTTGTCCCAGCCACCATTCGTGAAGGGGGATGGACAGGACAAACTTGAGTGGTGCTGCGACCCTTTACGCCAGATTGCAGCACCACTCACTCAAATTTGGACTCGCTGCCCCTCCATGACGGCAAACCTGAATGGCACCGCGACTCTGTGCACCAGGTCACAATGCCCAGAGCAGGGAGCTGGGCCCAGATACATGGGATTGGAGCTGTCTCTGCAAGGTGAGCGCAGGGTGGGTTCACTCTCTACCTCCCTACCCTGGGGCTTCCCCTCTGCACTAGGCTGGGATTAGGGTTGCAGTACCAAGGTGGCCGGTGTGGGTGGCTGGTGCCTCCTTGGTGGGGCACCAAGGAGCAGGAGGAAGCAAAGGATGCTGGCCTATGAATTTGGGGCCTCCTGACTAATTTGGATCCTGGTGGGGGGAGGAGGATGTCACAAAAAAAAAATTAAAAAAAAAAAAAGACAAAATGGAGTTGGTGGGTCACCTTAGATTTGGGATAGCTCAGTGGTTTGAGCATTGGCCTGCTAAACTCAGGGTTGTGAGTTCAATCCTTGAGGGGGCCATTTAGGAATCTGGGACAAAAATTGGGGACTGGTTCTGCTTTGAGCAGCAGGTTGGACTAGATGACCTCCTGAGGTCCCTTCCAACCCTGATATTCTATTAGTCTATAAATGTTTTGGGAAACCACTGCAGTAAGTGGTTTTCCAAGGAAGTGCCAAAAATGAAAATTCACCACATTAAAGTCTATGTACAAGTTTTCTTTTGTTAAAAGGGAAGTTAAACCAAGAATAAATACTAAAATGGCAATACTACTGAGAATTATGAGGTAACAACTCACCATAACCCTGCCTAAACAAATGATAGAGCTCAAAGCATTCACAGACAGCTATCCAGGAGAGAGAGTAAGCGCATGTCACGTACATATACACTTTTGTGCTTCATTTCATACAATTCTAATGTTGTTTACAGTGAGCTTTAGGGTTTTGGGAAAATAAAATCACAACAGCTCTGCCTCCCAGGGAAATGGCCATACGCTTCCTGGATATCGGGGGATTTGAGGGTTGGGATGTTCACACTTCTTTCCCCCTTGCTGAGTATAGGGGCTCCTGGACGGGGATCTACCTGCCTCAAAGCAGCTGAAAGCTCTTCAGTAGCTGAGAAGCCTGCTCTTTCCTCTCCAGGGAACCCCAATTCGTGATATCTCTTAGACCCCCCCTAACAGCTGCAGTAGCAAGGTTCCTGAAGCCCTCAAAGTGTAAAACAACATTATTTTAAATAGTCCAGTTTGGGGCCACAACTGTATTGTTTGTTTTTTTTACAAAGTGATGGGCAGGGACACACCAATACTTTCAATCAGAACTAATATACTTCCAACATGATTCTATTCAAAGTTCAAAACCACCTTAAAAAGAAAAGGAGTACTTGTTGCACCTTAAAGACTAACAAATTTATTTGAGCATAAGCTTTCGTGAGCTACAGCTCACTTCATCGGATGCTTGAAGTGGAAAATACAGTGGGGAGATTTTATATACACAGAGAACATGAAACAATGGGTGTTACCATACACACTGTAACAAGAGTGATCAGGTAAGGTGATTTATTATCAGCAGGAGAGTGTGGGGGGGGGGGGTTTGAACCTTTTGTAGTGATAATCAAGGTGGGCCTAAGTTAATTGTATCCCGTTTGCAAATTAATTCCAATTCAGCAGTCTCTCCTTGGAGTCTGTTTTTCAAGTTTTTTTGTTGAAGAATTGCCACTTTCAGGTCTGTAATCGAGTGACCAAAGAGACTGAAGTGTTCTCCGACTGGTTTTTGAATGTTATAATTCTTGACTTCTGATTTGTGTCCATTTATTCTTTTACGCAGAGACTGTCCAGTTTGGCCAATGTCCATGGCAGAGGGGCATTGCTGGCACATGATGGCATCTATCACATTGGTAGATGTGCAGGTGAACAAGCCTCTGATAGTGCGGCTGATGTGATTAGGCCCTATGATGGTGTCCCAAAACCACCCTGAAGTCAGAGCCAGGGTAGAAACATTGATCTACAACTCAGGAGCACCACCAGCTGGACACATTTGGGAAGGATCAGATGATGCACTTTACTGTGCAAAGGAAAACAAAAAGTCAAAATAATAGCTCCTTAGCCTGACACAGCTCCATGTAAGAACACAGGGAATATCACTTTGGACAGCACTGCACCAAGCTAGGGAATGGGAGCAACGAATGACTGGACATTTACTCCCAACTATTTTCAAAGCTAGTGTGATCAGGCACCTTTCCCATCCTGTTCTACAGCAAAGTCCACACACTGTGGCAGATCATAAATTCCTTTCATGGTGCCACTTTAACACTGCTTCGTCAGCAGAAAGCAACCCTAAACTCAGAGTCACCACAGCACCGGATTAACTCTCCTGTGGGCCCGGGGCTATTGGATTTTGTGGGACCCCTGTATACAAGTCTTTTTCCTAATTTAAAACAAAATCATCACAATTATGGCACTGAGGCTATTAACACTATACTAACCTTGCCTTTTAATTAACATAAAGCCAGTTTGCGGTTACATTTCAGTCTTAAAACATGTAGAATATAGTTAAGTTAATTCAAAATAGCCTACTTCTTACCTTAGAACAGCTGTTATATTAGTTTCTTTCTGGGAGGGAGTTTGGGTACAGAAGGAGGCTCCAGGCTGGGGCAGAGTGTTGGCGTGAAGGAAAAGGTGAGGGGTGTGGGCCTGGGAGGGAGTTTGGGTGCAGGAGGGGATTCCGACCTGGGGCAGGGGTTTGCGGTGCAGGAGGGGGTGCAATGTGCAGGCTCCGTCCACGAGGCGCTTACAACAGGCAGCTCCCAGCTGGCAGCACAGCAGGGCTCAGGCAGGCTGCCTGCCTGCCTGCCAGCCATAGCCCCACGCTGCTCCCGGAAGCGGTCGGCTGCTGGCATGTCTCCGTGCGCCCCTGGGGGAAAGCATGTCTCCATGCGCTGCCCGCACCACAAGCGCCACCCCCGCAGCTCCCATTGGCTAGTTCCTGGCCAGTGGGAGCTGCAGGGATGGTGCTGGGGGCAGGGGCAGAGCATGGAGCCGCCTCCCCGCCAGGGCCACAAAGACGTGCCAGCAGCCGGCCGCTTCCGGGAGTGGTGTGGGGCCCTGCTGTGCCGCTGGACTTTTAGGGGCCTGGAAATCACGATCGACTGGCAGAAGCTCCAAGATCGACCAGTTGATCGCAATCAATGGGCTGGTGACCTCTGAATTGTACATAATTATGGATTTATTTTTGCAGAGGCCACCCTTAGCCCGAGACCCTGGGCTGCAGCCCCTAAAACCCCTGCATTAATCCAGGCCTGGTAACCAGCCACAAGAAGTTCACCCTAGTGTAGGGGGATCCTTCAGTGGCACAGAGCAAGTGTAGCGACTCCAACCTCCGCTCTCCCACAGCCAGCAATCCATGGCTACCTTAACAGCCCCTGGAAGCTACTGGAAGCCAGCATAATTAAGAAAAACCTTCAGGCTGTTCCAAGTTATATTGGAAGACTAGACCAGCACAGAGTCAGGCCTTGTCTATACTACATAATTAAGTCGACCTAAGTTTGGTGGCTGTATGTCGACCTCAGTAATTACTACAGTGGTTCATGTCCATATTATGCCCTCTCTGTTGGTGGTGTGCATCCTCACCAGAAACACTTCTACCGACTTAACTTTGTAGGGTACTGTGGGGCTCTGACAGCCGTGAGCCCCGCACAGGGCTGAAAGCCAACAGGCAACGTAAGTAACACAGTGTCTAAACAGACACTGCCTCACCCTAACTACATTGACCTAAGTGCTACACCTCTCACGGAGGTGGAGTTATTAGGTCGATGTAGTGGGCGAGTTACATCAGTGGGAGCAACACTGTAGTGCAGACACTTACAGAGTTAGGTTGAGGTAAGCTGCCTTACATTGACCTAACTTTGTAGTGTAGATCAGGCCTTAGGCCAGGCTTAAGGACAGAGACAGACTTTCAAGGACATCTTTGCAATGCCTCTACCCGAAGTTGGGCTGTGCATTCCTGAGTCACAGACAGGGATCTGAGCCTCTTTGCACAGACACAACTCCCCTTCTTCGTGGGAATTTTTCTTTACTAACTAAGTTAACATAACACAAAGTTCAGCTTGGGGGATGGAGGGCAAACACCCTTGCACCACCCAGATCCTGGGTTAGCCGGGAGACTGGTATAAACTAGAAACGCTCAGGGGGTGTCTCTAATTTAAAGCAGCCTCCCAAGGGCTGTCATGTGCTGTGCCACAGTCCATAATCTCCATACAATTGTGCGCTATGAAGATTCCCCCTTCCTACCCCTATGCCAGAGCCCACAAGGGGAGCAGCATAGAAACAATTATGCTTGCAGTATACTGTTTCCGAGCTGGGGTAATTCTATTCCAGCCCTTTGTGGCGCCTTTATCCTACCAGAGCAGCATGCAGGGACGAAGGGAGAATCTCTCCCCAAGATTTCCGTTTGTCTATTAAATGCATGCTGTACTTACAGAAACACTGAGCTACCATTAATCTTAACTTGCACTTCAGGCAGATTCTACTTCCATTTCCTAAAGCAGAACCATGTACACACTTGGGGCTCATCTTACCATCTTGCCATTGACTGTGGCCTCGAGGGAATCCACCAGCTCAGCAGTGACCCCGATGAGATTGTGATAGTCTACCTGGATTTTATTAAACCGTTTAAGGTAGGTCATGCTCCTGCGCTCAGCCTCCACTAGCTGCTGATGAAGCTGCTGCAAGATTTCTATGAAGAGGTTAAAAAAGAAAACAACTTATTCTTCTGATCAAAAAAGGCAGAAACACAGTTTTATTGCTTTGCAGGACAACAACTTTGCCTGCTGCCATAGAATTTTTTTAGTCCCAAGATGGAGTTAGAACAAATTCACTTGTAGCTGTGGGCAATTCCCTCTTGTCCTATCCATTCAATGAAGCTACTATCACAATTACTTCTGCAGTTACAAGTTCTGTCACCACAAATAAGGCATTGTAATCCCCTGGAAGCATCAGGCCAGAGGATGCTGCTTAAAATAGAGGTGAAAAGAGGGGGAACCTGTTTCTATGTAAAACCTCCAAATAATCAGAAATTAAAGGAAATTCAGAACAAAATGCGTGACAAAGTGCAGCACAAACTTGATTCACTGAACTCTGGTTATCAAAGAATCATAGGACTGGAAGGAACATCGAGAGTTTCATCTAGTCCAGTCCCCTGCACTCAGGGTAGTACTCCTTCCTAGGCAGTCATTTCCCATTTTGTATGTGTGCAACTGATTACTCCATTCAGGAAGAAATACTTTGCATTTGTACTTATTGAATTTCATCCTATTTAATTCAGACCATTTGTCCAGTTTGTCCAGATCATTTTGGATTTTAATCCTATCCTCCACAGCACTTGCAACCCCTCCCAGCTTGGTATCATCTGCAAACTTTATAAGTGCACTCTCTATGCCATTAATGAAATTGTTGATGAAGATATTGACCCAGAACTGATCCCTGCAAGACCCCACTCGTTATGCCCTTCCAGCAGACTGTGAACCACTGATAACTACTCTCTGGGAACGGTTTTCCAACCAGTTTTGCACCCACCTTATAGTAGCTCCATCTAGGTTGCATTTCCCTAGTTTGTTTATGAGCTCATGCGAGACAGTGTCAAAAGAAAAGGAGTACTTGTGGCACCTTAGAGACTAACAAATTTATATGAGCATAAGCTTTTGTGAGCTACAGCTCACTTCATCAGATGCATTCAGCTTTACTAAAGTAAAGATATAACATGTCTACCACTTCCCCCCATCCGCAAGGCTTGTTACCCTGCCAAAGAAAGTTATCAGGTTGGTTTGACATGATTTGTTCTTAAATCTATGTTTACTTATCACCTTATTATCTTCTAGATGTTTGCAAACTGATTGCTTAATTATTTGCTCCATTATCTTTCTGGGTACAGAAGTTAAGCTGACTGGTCTGTAATTGCCCGGGTAGTCCTTATTTCCCTTTTTATAGATGGGCACTATATTTGCCCTTTTCCAGTCATCTGGAATCTCTGTTTGGATTGTTTTGTAATTTGCATCTCCGTGCTGCGCTCTCCAATCCCATGGCACAGTGAAGAGGCTTCCAGCTGGCTTCAACTATCATGGTTCCATTGCATCCAGCCAGCATCTGGTCCTTGCAGCCAGGGTTCAAGAATCCAGAGCAGAGGCAGACTCAAAATACAGTTTAGTCCCAAAGGATGTGACCCTTTGTTACCTCAAGCTTAGACCAGTGATTCTCAAGCTATCTGGTATGGGGACCAGCCATTTTTTTTTTCCAGTGTGCGCGCAGACCGGCAGCCAACGTGCCAGTCCGCGGACCACCACTTTGAGTAGCACTGGCTTAGACTACAATGCGTTAATTCAAGTTACTTGAAACAACAAGAGGTAAAACATTTTCTAACAGAAGGGTTATTTTGAAGTTGGAGCTGTCACTTCAAAGACAAAACCAGCAAGAGGTGAAGGAGGACCCTTAATTGCTAACTCATGGAGAGCCATGGTGCTTTGGCGGTAACATGAATTAACTAAGCATTTCCTGTAGTAAAATTTGTGATGACTGTTTTTGTAAATACAGATGTGCAATGCTTTTTCTCTGTCCTAAATCACTATGCATTCTAGACTTAAAGAAAAAGTGAATTGTACAGACTATAATTTTAAAATATCTAGTCATCCTTCTACATTACAACATTCATGGAATTTTACCAATTCCCCAATAATTCCCTGCATCTTCTGCCTTAGAAGCCCCTGGGGGGGTGGGGGGGCAATTTCACCATGTACTTTGGCAGATAATTCCTCTGCCTAATGGACTTGGCAATTAGCAGAATTTGCAATCACAGTAGAACCTCAGAGTTATGAACACCTCGGGAATGGAGGTTGTTCATAACTCTGAAATGTTTGTAACTCTGAACAAAATGTTATGGTTGTTCTTTCAAAAGTTTACAACTAAACATTGACTTAGTAAAGTTTCATAGCAGTATTATGCAGAAGAAAAATGCTGCTTTTAACCATCTTAATTAAAATGAAACAAGTACAGAAAGTTTCCTTACATTGTCAAATCTTTTTTTAAACTTTCCCTTTCTTTTTTTTTAGTAGTTTACATTTAACACAGTACTGTACTGTATTTGCCTTTTTTTTTTTTTGGTCTCTGCTGATGCTTGATTGCATACTTCCAGTTCCAAATGAGCTGTGTGGTAGACCAGTCAGTTCGTAACTCTGGTGTTCATAACTCTGAGGTTCAACTGTATATTGCACCCATATTGACCACAGAAAATAATTCCACTTTTTCTTTTATTTATACTTCTTCTACAACAAAAGGGATAATAAAGTACATTAATGGGTTACATTTCTGTTACATTTTGTTCTTTCACATCCAATTGCTTTTGGGGTAAACAGAACACCAATACAAACTAAACAACAACGTTATTTTAAATTTTAGTTTTCAAGCCTAATCCCTAGATCCCTGCTCTCAAGGAACAGCAGTAATCTGTATCACATTACTGACTACCAATAATGGCATAAACATACAAACAGAAGATGGGAATTTGAAATTGCATGGCATAGTGGACAGGGTCACGAGCCAACAAAAGCTATAAAATCTGCTGGCGGGCCACGAGACAGTTTGCTTACATTGACCATCGACAGGCACGACCACCCGCAGCTCCCACTGGCCGCGGTTCGCCGTTGCCCACCAATGGGAGCTGCAGGAAACGGCGGACAGCACGTCCCTGCAGCCCGCGCCACTTCCTGCAGCTCCCATTGGCCGGGAACAGCGAACCGTGGCCACTGGGAGCTGCGGGTGGCAGTGCCTGCGGACAATCAATGTAAACACTGTCTTGCGGCCCACCAGCGGATTACCCTGACAGACCGCAGGTTGCCCACCACTGCTATAAAGGGAAGCAGAGGAACTCTACAATTATTGCTGATGTTTTTATTTGCTAGAACGTATGTTTTAAAGTAGCTAGACACTCAATAGAGCCAGAAGAGTTCCCAGAAGTCACCTACTCCAGGACAGGCCTAACAAAGAAAATAACAGAACGCCACTAGCCGTCACCTTCAGCCCCCAACTAAAACCCCTCCAACGCATTATTAAGGATCTACAACCTATCCTGAAGGATGACCCAACACTCTCACAAATCTTGGGAGAAAGGCCAGTCCTTGCCTACAGACAGCCCCCCAACCTGAAGCGAATACTCACCAACAACCACATACCACACAACAGAACCACTAGCCCAGGAACCTATCCTTGCAACAAAGCCCGTTGCCAACTGTGCCCACATATCTATTCAGGGGACACCATCACAGGGCCTAACAACATCAGCCACACTATCAGAGGCTCGTTCACCTGCACATCCACCAATGTGATATATGCCATCATGTGCCAGCAATGCCCCTCTGCCATGTACATTGGTCAAACTGGACAGTCTCTACGTAAAAGAATAAATGGACACAAATCAGATGTCAAGAATTATAACATTCATAAACCAGTCGGAGAACACTTCAATCTCTCTGGTCACGCAATCACAGACATGAGGGTCGCTATCTTAAAGCAAAAAAACTTCAAATCCAGACTCCAGCGAGAAACTGCTGAATTGGAATTCATTTGCAGATTGGATACTATTAATTTGGGCTTGAATAGAGACTGGGAGTGGCTAAGTCATTATGCAAGGTAGCCTGTCTCCCCTTGTTTTTTTCCTGCAAAACCCCCCCCAAGACGTTCTGGTTAAACTTGGATTATTGCTATGCACATTGTAAGATGAGCTGTTGCCAGCAGGAGAATGAGTTTGTGTGTGTGGTTTTTGGAAGGGTGGGGTGGGGGGGGGTGAGAAAACCTGGATTAGTGCTGGAGGTGACCCACCTTGATTATCATGCGCATTATAAAGAGGGGTTTCAAAGGGGGATGGGCTGTTGCCAGCAGGAGAGTGAGTTTGTATGTGTGTGGGGGGGGGGGGAAGGGTGAGAAAACCTGGATTTGTGCTGGAAATGGCTCTACTTGATGATCACTTTAGATAAGCTGTTGCCAGCGGGGGAGTGGGGTGGGAGGAAGTTTTGTTTCATGGTCTCTGTGTGTATATAATGTCTTCTGCAGTTTCCACGATATGCTATGCATCCGATGAAGTGAGCTGTAGCTCACGAAAGCTCATGCTCAAATAAACTGGTTAGTCTCTAAGGTGCCACAAGTACTCCTTTTCTAGACACTCAGCCATCTTTGCTCCTACGGTATGAAGATGGCATTTTACTTATCTGTAAAACAAGACTGAATACTTACTGTGGAACTAGCTGGTGAATAATTCCCAAGGATCAACTTTACTACAGCACATTTAACAGAACTAGGACTTCTTTTATCAGATGTCAAAGTTTTATGGAGTGGCAGGAATGCATTCAATCCCTCCCCCAGTATGAAACAATGCAGCTTTAAATGAACGCATGGGGAAAAGCACACACAAGTGCTTAAGACACAAGACCAGGAGTCAGAAGAACTAGATCCTATTTCCTACTTGATAAGAGACTTGTTCTGTGATCTTGAGTAACTTTGCCGCCTTTTGCCTCAGTTTCCCCACTCTGTAAAATGGGGATAATACCACCCTCCCTCACAGGGGTGTTGTGAACGTGAATTGTTGTTTCTAAAGTGCTTTGAGATCCTCATTCGGAGAGTGGTACATGCCTACACTGCATATCCCAAGCACAAATTCTTAGGAAGTTCAGAACATTACAGTTACTGTGACACCTGATCTCAGTACCTTCCAAGCCATCCTTTGCAGTCCCAGACCAGTTAAATTTTGAGGCGTTATGGGCCAATTGTGAACAAAACTATCAGATCATTGTATAGTAAATTATTTTCTGACAAAACTGTTTCACCAAACATCATAAACTACATCAAACTGTCCAGAAGGACAATACTCAAACTGAACTGCTCCATAAAACTTTCACTATCAATGAAAAAAAAATACAAGTCACTATGTAATCTTTTTTAAAAAGTCATTCAAAAACTTTTGGCTATACACAGATAATGATGAAAATGAAGTGGAGCATGCAGAGAAGCTGCATTCTCTTACTTCTAAGCTGTGTTTTCTGCAGTTTGTGAATAAAAGGACAATTATAGTATGCTCACAGTTCTCTTTCCCCTCTTCCCAAAGAATTGCCTCTTTCTGAGAGTCACTTATAATGAATCCTGCAGATGCAGGACGCTGCAATTTGTGACTGCATCTTTGTATCCAACTGCAAGTCAAGCCATTTCGGGGATTTTTTTCTAGAGCAGATAGCCAGAAACTCAGTGGGAACCAATAACAGCTGATCTTTGGGCAAATCATAGATCAAATACATATCTGGCAAAATGAAGAATCATAGAATTGGAAGGGACCTCAAGAGGTCATCTAGTCCAGTCCCCTGCACTCGTGGCAAGACTAATTATCTAGACCATTCCTGAGAGGTGTTTGTCTAACCTGTTCTTTAAAATCTCCAATGATGGAGATTCCACAACTCCCTACACAATTTATTCCAGTGCTTAACCACCCTGACAGTTAGGAAGTTTTCCCTAATGTCCAACCTAAATCTCCCTTGCTGCAATTTAAGCCCATTGCTTCTTGTCCTATCCTCAAAGGTTAAGAAAAACAATTTTTCTTCCTCCTCCTTGTAACAACCTTTTACATACTTGAAAACTGTTATGTCCCTGCTCAATCCTCTCTTTTCCAGACTAAACAAACCCAACTTTTTCAATCTTCCCTCAGAAGTCATGTTTTCTAGACCTTTAATCATTTTTGTCGCTCTTCTCTGGACTCTCTCCAATTTGTCCACTCCTTCCTGAAATGTGCTGCCCAGAACTGGACACAATACTCCAGCTGAGGCCTAATCAGAGCGGAGTAGAGCAGAAGAATTACTTCTCGTGTCTGGATTACAACACTCCTGCTAACACATCGCAGAATGATGTTCGTTTTTTTTTTTTTTTTTTTTTTTACAACAGCATTACACTGTTGACTCATATTTAACTTGTGGTCCACTATGACCCCAGATCCCTTTCCGCAGTACTCCTTCCTAGGCAGTCATTTCCCATTTTGTATGTGTGCAACTGATTGTTCCTTCCTAAGTGGAGTACTTTGCGTTTGTCCTTATTGAATTTCATCCTATTTATTTCAGACCACTTCTTCAGTTTGTCCAGGTCATTTTGGATTTTAATCCTATCCTCCAAAGCACTTGCAACCCCTCCCAGCTTAGTATCGTCCGCAAACTTTATAAGTATACTCTGTATGTCATTATCAAAATAATTGATGAAGATATTGACCCAGAACTGATTCCTGCAAGACCCCACTCGTTATGCCTTTCCAGCATGACTGTGAACCACTGATAACTACTCTCTGGGCACGGTTTTCCAACCAGTTTTGCACCCACCTTATAGTAGCTCCGTCTAGGTTGCATTTCCCTAGTTTATTTATGATAAGGTCATACAGGACAGTATCAAAAGCTTTACTAAAGTCAATATATACCACTCAACCGCTTCCCCCCATCCACAAGGCTTGTTACCCTGTCAAAGAAAGCTATCAGGTTGGTTTGACACGATTTGTTTTTGACAAATCCATGCTGACTGTTACTTATCACCTTATTATCTTCTAGATGTTTGCAAACTGATTGCTTAATTATTTGCTCCATTATCTTTCCAGGTACAGAAGTTAAGTTGATGGTCTGTAATTCCCTGGGTTGTCCTTATTTCCCTTTTTATAGATGGGCACTATATTTGCCCTTTTCCAGTCCTCTGGAATCTCTCCCGTCTTCCATGACTTCTCAAAGATAATTGCTAATGGCTCAGATATTTCCTCAGTCAGCTCCTTGAGTATTCTAGGATGTATTTCATCAGGCCCTGGTAACTTGAAGACATCTAATTTGTCCAAGTAATTTTAACTTGTTCTTTCCCTATTTTAGCCTCTTCTGATCCGACCTCATTTTCATTGGCATTCACTACATTAGATGTCCAATCACCACCAACCTTCTGCGTGAAAACCGAAACAAAGAAGTCATTAAACACCTCTACCTTTTCCACATTTTCTGTTATTATTCACCCCTCTCCCCACATTGAGTAATGGGCCTAACCTGTCCTTGGTCTTCCTCGTGCTTCTGATGTATTTGTAGAATATTGTCTTGTTACACTTTATGTCTCTAGCTGATTTGATCTCGTTCTTTGCCTTGACCTTTCTAATTTTGTCCCTACATACTTGTGTTGTTTGTTTATATTCATCCTTTGTAAGTTGACCTAGTTTCTACTTCTTTTAGGACTCCTTTTTGATTTTTAGATCATTGAAGATCTCCTGGTTAAGCCAGGGTGGCCTCTTGCCATACTCCCTGTCTTTTCTATGCAGTAGGATGGTTTACTCTTGTGCCCTTAATAATGTCTCTTTGAAAAACTGCCAACTGTCTTCTATTGTTTTTCCCCTTAGACTTGCTTCCCATGGGATCATACCTGCCAACTCCTTGAGTTTGCTAAAATCTGCCTTCTTGAAATCCATTGTCTTTATTTTGCTGTTTTCCCTCCTACCATTCCTTAGAACCATGAACTCTATCACTTCAGGATCACTTTCACCCAAACTGCCTTCCACTTTCAAATTCTCAACCAGTTCCTCCCTATTTGTCAAAATCAAATCTAGAACAGCCTCTCCCCTGGTAGCTGTCTCCACCTTCTGAAATAAAAAAATTTCTCCAATACATTCCAAGAACTTATTGGATAATCCATGCCCTGCTGTGTTATTTTCCCAACAGATGTCTGGGTAATTAAAAACTTTGAAATGGACAAAACTTCGAAATGACAACATGGTAAGCAAACTTACTGAGGGAATCTAATTACACAATTGCCTAAACTATAAAATATTCATAGAATTACAAAAATGTAGGGCTGGAAGGGTCCTCGAGAAGCCATCAAGTCCAGCCCCCACACGTTGAGGCAGGACAAAAAAAAACCTAGACCATCCCGGACAGGTGTGTTTGTCTACCCTGTTCTTAACCTCCAATGATGGAGATTCCTATTTAAGACCATTTCCATTGGACATATCCAAAGACAGATGTTCACACAGAGAATACTTTGCAACATATTACTCATGAAACATATATCCACTCATTGTTCATTTGCTTTTCATAAGTTTGATGGGGAACATTTTCAGTGATGAGAATAACTCTTGGAACTATGGTCAGCAGGAAAAACTACACACTCAAATGCCTGTACATCCCACGGAACGTATTTAAGCATCTCAACATTTAAGAATTCTTTCCACACATGCAGACCACACGATGCTACAGAAATTTTATTTTATACACTTTGCACTGTGCTGCTTTGTACTATCCGTAGATCTCATTTTTTAGGAATTAACCATTGTCATCTGCTGAAAGGTTTACTAGCTTTCAAACTAGGAACCTGGACATCTTGGTAGCCTTCCAAGTTCAGTTGTTTTTGTTTTTCATCTGTCAAACTAAATCTCCATTTCAGAAGGCCCCACATAGTCTTCACATCACAGAATAAAACACAATACATCACAAGAAAAATCTATGCTATGAGGTTATAAAAATGGATTCATGGGTGTGAACCTTGCCACTGTTTTTGTCAACAGGAAATACAAAAGAAAGCTGCTAGTCAATCTCCAAAGATGCTATTTCCTCAATTTTCCTTTAAGTACCCAGGATACAAGCAAAGCCTGGGGGCCATAGATGCTGACTTTTCGTTTTCCCTGGGGGTGCTCCACCCCTCCTCTGTCCTGAGGCCACACCCCCATGCCACCCCTTCCCCCAAGGCCCCGACCCTTCCCACCCCTACTCTGCTCCACCTCTTTCTGTTCCCACTCCATCCCCTCCCCGAGGCCCCCACCCATTCGCTGCTCTCCGCCCCACTTGAGCCGCTGATCAGCTCTTTGGAGGCATCATTGAACAGGTCCTTGGCGGCACCCCCGATTAGCTGATCACGGGTGCCGCCAAACAGCTGTGTCTGGTAGGTGCTGAGCACCCACTGTTTTTTTTTCTGTGGTGCTCCAGCCCTGGAGCACCTACAGAGTCAGTGCCTATTCCTGGGGCTTTGCTTGTACAGCACCAACATTTTGTAGTTCTTCAGATCTGCCTAATCAAACAAAAAACCTACAGGGGAAATTGTAAGGTAAGCACACCACCCAGACAGCTTTTAAAACCATACAGGTAAAAAATGTCTTGTGGCAAACAGGTGAGGAGCCAGAGCATCCAGCAGGTTAATCAGGAAAGGTAAACACTCTAAACTCTCCAGCACATCCTCCAGAGCATTTACACCATCTCGTCTAACCTCAAAGTGCTTCAGCATGTCAGAGACTAATGACTGGCAACGGTTTACAAAAGGCTGTGTTCAGAACTCTTTGCCATGCTACATTTCATTCATGTGTCCCTTATTAATTTTGTTTGCATTTCTACTTCATTGATAAAGCAAACACTCACTCATGTCTCCAACAGTGAGCCTGTACTATGGATCTCACTGTGAGTCTTCTGCAGGAGATTTTGGAAGCACGTCACAAAGCTCACACCTCAGACCCAATTCCCTTTAGATGAAGCAGGCCTCAAACAATCTTTTTTAAAGTCTAAACAGACCTAAATTCTAAGGAATAAAACAGAGCTACATATTAAGGCCTGAAACTGCCATCAGAGCTACACAGGCACACCCATGCAGACTCATAACCGAAGTCAGGAGAACAAATTAATATTTCAGAAAGGAGTAATTTCCTCAGTACTCTCACTTTTGGAAAAGTACAAGCTAGAAAGATGCCTCTGTTACTTAATAAAATCAAATGAAACACAAAACACAAAATAATGAAGCAAATGACGGAAACGTCCAACATTAGAAGACAAACCTCATTTGTTTTAATAAACCAAATTAGCAGAATACAAAAAATAAATCCTCAGAGTAAAATAAACCAACATAATATAAGAGAACATAGGGAAAATGTTCAGAAGCAACTAAGTGATTTAGAAGCCTAAGTTTCATTTTCTGAAGTGACTTAAGCACTCAGGTGCTTAAGACGCACTGACATTCAGGGAAACCTAGGCTCCACTCCCTTAGGGTATGCCTGCATTGCACCTGGGAGTGAGCCTGTACTATGGATCTCACTGTGAGTCCTCTGCAGAACTTACCCTAATGCGCTAAAAGTAGCTGTGTAGAGGTTGCTTTTGTGAGGCACTGTATCTCAAAATAGCACCCCAAAACCCCCATATTCACCGCTATGATGATATGTTTTGTACAAAGTATGCCTTGTGAGGTATCATTTGGAAAGTTATAATCTGTTGAGCATCATTGTTCTGTCAAAATGTTATGTATCATTAGGAGATTTTGCTACATGTTTGTTACTGAAACATGTTAAGAGTCTGGGAAACACCCAGAGACTAGCTCTTCAGTAGCACTCTAGGAGTGACCAACACCCAGCCAGGTGTCAGAGTACCATCACCAGCCATGCACCAGCAGGAGAGTTGAAAACAAGAGATTTACAATTCACACACAAGACAGTTGCTGGAGCATGTACACCATAGGGCTGCCTAAGCCCCAGGATACAGCAAGGATCTTTCCAGCACCTGGAGGAGAGTATAAATAAGGGACAACGACATTACCATGTCACCTCTTCTCCCTCACGTACACTGAATGCAATAAGATCTTTTGGAAGATAAAAACATTTGTAGTGGGGGGCGTGGTTTCCAGTTAGCACAGACTGCTGTAAGTTTTTGCATAAGACAAACCATCCACTTCAAATTTGACTTAGCTTGATAAAGTTTAGGAATTAGACTGGGATTTTATCTTTTATTTAGGGCTGTCAAGCGATTAAAAAAAATTAATTGGGATTAATCGCACTGTTAAACAATAATAGAATGCGATTTATTTTAATATTTTTGGATGTTTTCTATATTTTAAAATATATTTATTTCAATTACAACACAGAATACAAAGTGTACAGTGCTCACTTGATATTTATTTTTGATTACAAACACTTGCACTGTAAAAAAGAAACTTCAATTCACCACACTGAAGTACTGTAGTGCAATCTCTTTATCATGTAAGTTGAACTTACAAATGTAGAATTATGTAAAAAAGAATAACTGCACTTAACAATAAAACAATGTAAAACTGTAGAGCCTACAAGTCACTCAGTCCTATTTCTTGTTCAGCCAGTCACTCAGACAAACAAGCATTCAGTGTTGGGAGAGGACAGGGCAGGGGGGAAGTAAGCAATGACTTGTGCAGGAGGAGGTTCTGGGAGGACAAGGGGTAACGATGTGTTGGCGGGGGAGCAAGCAATGACTTGGCACAGGACGAGGGTGAGGGAGGTGTTTTGCTGCTGTTTCTGGAAAGGTAGTTTCTAGTACTGGGCTCATCAGGCTCACCTCCTTTTACTGAGCTAGGTGGGCTCCCTTCAGCTAAGTGAGTCTTTCTTTGCATGGGAGGGTGGATTTTACCTCGGGGACTCATCATACTGCAGGGGAGGAGAGGCTGGTACAGGGAGGCTGAGCTCACCAGGCCCATGTTCTCTATGGGGTACCTCCGGAGCAAACAGCCTATTAAAGGGAATGGGGCACAACGCAGGGGGGTTGGTCCCAGGAGTGAGGGGCCAGCTGGGAACAATAGGGCCCCGGCTGGCTAGGGTGCCGATACGTCCTGTTTTGGCCAGGACAGTCCCCATTTCCAGCTCTGTCCCTCATGTCCTTACTTCTTTGCCAAACCTGGTTATTTGTCCTGGCTGCAAGGCAGAGCAGAGAGAGGTGGCTGCCCGGGGACCAGCTAAAGGCAGCATTGCCCAGCAGCAGGAAAGTGGAGAAATTTGCTGCTGGCAGGCAGTGCTGGCTTCAGAGCTGACCCCTGGGCGGTGCAGAGCTTGAGACAGCGGGGTGGCGGGGGAGAGGATCAGCCTCAGCTTAGGGGGCGTGGAGCTCGGGGCGGGGAGGCTCGGGCGAGCCCCTGGCCGTCCTGTTCTTACTTTAAAAACGCCGGGATGAGAACCAGGTTACTTTCTCTAGCCTCTTTTCTTCCCGCCCTCTGGTGGCGGCTTGTGTTATTGCGTCTGACCAGACAGGCTCTCCAAAGCAGCTCATGCTCCCCTCCCGCCCAGGGGGTCTGCGATTAACACACATTAAAAAAATTAACACGTTAATGTCAGATAATTTGACAGCCCTAATTTTATTTCTTTTTGTAATCAATTCTGAATTTCTATACCTATACCACTTATACGTCTCTTAAAACCTATCTTTCTATAGTTAATAAACTTATTTCAGTGTTTTACCTAAGCCAGTGCAGTTTTGGTTGAAGTTTGGGGAGTCTACTCAGGTTTAAAGGCTGGTGCATATCTGTACCCTTTGATGGCATGACAAACTAATGAGCTTACTCTGACCTAGGGGGTCTTGAGCAGTGTCAGGTGCACATTTTTGGGGTGCAAGGCTGGGACTAGGGATATATGAGGGTCGTCCTATATGTAACTCAAGAATGGCTTGGCATAGCACTCTGGAATATGTCCAGGGATGACCTGTGTGCTAGAGGCTGGGGTGAGTGAGCAGAGTGGCCACTCACACAGCAAAGCAGGGCATAGGGCACACCAGACTGGAGAGTTAAGGGTGCACAACCATCCAACAGTCTAGATTGTACCCCGGGCAGGTCATAGCTTTGACGCTGTAATTTGACCTCGATCTTAGACTCTTAAGCCCACCTCCTCCTTGAGAGGACCTTGAGAGCCCAGACTCCAGCCTGAGCCACAATGTCTACACAGTTATCTGTAGCACGCTAGCGCAAACCCTGGTGAACCAAGTCTGTTAACCCAGGCTCGCTCCCAGATGCAATGTAGACACACGCTCGGGTGCTTTTGAACATTTATAAACAAAATATGACAAGAAAATTACTCCAAAACTAACACATTTTTATCAGGGTTAAACCAATTGGTTCAATATTAGGAATCTAAAGGAAAAAACCTGAAGGGGAATTAAAGACAATAAAACTCATTGTTTCTCTGCAAACCCCTGCAACTTCCAGAATAACTGACTTAAGATTTGAGAGCAGAGGATCTATATATATACAGCTATAAATACATACTGGAGAGGAATTCTAGGAAAACTGTATCTAATCAGGATAGCAACTTAATCTAACTTGTATCTAATCAGGATAGCTTAAATATGCACCTTTTACCAAATCCTCCATATGATCTGTTTTTAAGTAAAAATGTCACTAAAAACAAGCTGGAAATACAACCTCTGCCATTAGGCCCTTTGGCAAACTGCCTCTGGAATGTCCCACTGACTTCAATGCAGTCCTTCCTATAAGAACTTGTAGGATTGGGGCCTTAATTTTAAGCCGTTTTTTGCCCAATTTCATTAGCTTTCCTCTCACCCTAGGCCTATCCTCCTCTCACAGTTACAGCTGCTGGTAGTATAAACCTTCCCTAGCAAATCTGATCATTTACCTTTGCTGCACTGTCCATTCTCCTTCTGTTGTAAGAGAGAGAGTAGTTCAGGAAAACATATCTCCATTTAAGGGGTATTTAGGATAGGGACATAGACCAATGGACTGAATCAGTATGGCACAATCAAGTCCAGTGTCCATACTGCTTCTGGCATTACTGCCTAATGCTTTGGGGGAAAAGAAAAACCCCACGAAGCACCTAGCCTGATGTGTAATGTTGCACAGAAACATGAGAGAGCCTCTTTTCTTATTCCTGCAGACATCATTTTATGCTCTGAAGCATGAGTTTTGATAACCCTAATCTTAGCATGCAGACACCAGGAAAAGGCTTCAAACTCATGTTATAAAACAAAAACTGTATCAAATATGAATTGATGACATAAGCTGTGCAACTGGTTTATAGAAAGAAATGTTTCCTACCAAAGAAACTCATAGGACTCAGTCATGAGTCAGCCTATGCGCCCATGCAGAGGAAGAAGCAAGCATAAGAGGCCCACTTACTCCTCTGTGTGGGCTTGCCACATGAAGAGTCATAACATGGGCAGTGATCACAGCTCTCCATCCAGCCAAGCAGGCAGAGAGTGAAGAGGCATTACCAGAACAGAAGGGGCATTACCGCCATGCCCCCACTACAAGGACCAATGGAGCCATGTTGGTGTGCTGGGGGAAAGGAAGCTGTACTAGGAAAAGGGATGGTGCAACTCGTGTCCACTGAAGCTAGGATTTGTAGAGTCATAATTTGGTCCCTGTTTTGTTCCTGGGGCTACGCAACTAGGTGCTGCCCCTTACGAAAGGCTGAGAGGTACCAGTCTAGCCATGAGTGAGCTGTGCTGAGCAAAAATAGGGCCAGTAATCTTGTCAGACCTCTGTTACTATGCAGATTAGGCCTCCCACTGCGGCTTAAATGACACTGCTAGAGAAATGATGATGCTTTTTTAAATAAAATAAAGCATGTAGCATAATTTGTTTAGTAAAATAATTATCTCTGGGACTCCTGAAAGCTCTGAAAATATTCCAGTGAAGTGGGTTTCTGAGAAAGACCGAGGATTTACTGGTTGCCCAGAGAGAGGTCATGTCAGAATTGTGCCTCAGACAATGATATACTATCCACATTATATTAAATAATGATGATCTGGTAAACAAGCAGGTCAGTAGGTACCAAATATTTAGACTGCTGTCCTAACATTTGGTATAACTTTTTTTAAAATGACTTTTCTGAATGTGGTGTGTCAACATTTCCCAGGGTAAGTAATACAACTTAGTAACATTACGGTGATTACACAGCAAACAAGCAGCATGCTGCTTCAACAAAATTACTATAAAAAGGGCAGTCTAATTTAATGATCTTTAAAACATTTTTCAAAAGGATACATATAAAGTGAGAAGTCTTGGGGCATGACTGGCTTTGAGAGTCAGAGACAGGAACTTTTCCAACCTCGTCTTTAACTCCGGCATCCAAGAATCCTTGAAAAGAAAAAACAAAAAATTACAGCTGGAGTCATAGCAACTTCCAGCAGCAAGCAACACAGCCAGCACTGCAGTGAAAAACTGTGCCTCTAATGTTATGAAAGCTAGCCTGCTTGATGAGTGGCTCATACGCATGCAAGAAAATGACAAGTCAACTCAACGATAATCCTAAATATTTCATTTATAATATTTTATTATTATTTTATTATTTAGTCATATATAATATTTTATTTCAATTTTAAAATAGCTACCCAAAAACAGACATACTGAATGTGCATGGAACACAAGGCATTAAATTGCAAAAATGAAAATAAATCAGGCCAAAAAATTAAAGCCGAATGAGAAAAGTTCATTTATTTATAATGGAACATAATAATGAACCCTTGCTAATTCTTCAGCTTTAATGAACAAAGCTATAGAAATCATCGTATTAATTTTTCATAGTTGACTCAGTCTGGAATTTAAGTTTACGTTTTGTCATTAGACTATCAAAGGCCATGGCCTTACGTCAGTGAATCAGAATACAACATTTCTATAAGAGGTTTGGATTCCAAGAACTTGTAAGAAAACTGGACTAATCCACGAATCATCCGCTGTTTGGAATGCAGTTTTCTTTCTGACAGATACATCTTCCCCTAAACACCAGAAAACACAGTGAATTGGGGGGAAAAACAACAATCTTTGTTTCTTAAAAATTCCATACCAACTATCCCTTTCCTCAGTCATCACCCTCCATCCAATCGGGTTTCTGCTTGCTGAAAAGGTACCTAACAGGTGAACAGTTGATATTTTTCAACAAGCAGCAAAAACTTCCTGAGATTTGCTGTTCTGTGTGTTCAGAGCTGCTCTTACATCTCAAGTTTCCCTGGGTTTCACCAGGTTGGAAACGATACAGGATTCACATTTGCCAGGTTTGCGAGTCTGAACTCAAGACAATGATGCACCATTGAATACTATACAGTATTGCCAGGTATACAATATGTGCATATTACATACCTTTCGGCCTATTACATTTCAATATATCTCACACCAGAGGCAACATGCGGGGGTGCATGTAGGGTCACATGCCCCCCTCAGGTTGCTGTGAGCACCAAGTTGCCCTTGCAGGGCTCAGAGTGAACTGACCCTATGGCCCCACAAGAAGCCCATGGCCGGGCGCTGTATGAAATGCCACAGAGGCCCAATGCACCCCCTTCAGCTCCTGGCCCTTTACCACAGCTCAGCGGGCCTCTCCAAAGCTTGCACTGCTCAGCCTGCTGGGGGAAGGAGGGCTCTGTTCTTCTCACACTACGCCTCACTAGTTTCCAGCTTGCTCGGCTCCTCTCCCCGGCAGCCAGACCCAGGTGGGAAGCGGAGGGAGCAGGACAGAGCCATTTCTGCCAGGTGAGGATGGCCACTCCAGGTCACTGCTTCTGTGCAGCATGCGAGAGCCCGGCTGGGAAGGCAGTGGCAGGGGTCCGCACAGCAAGTAACACTAGCGGGGCGAAAACAGCAGCCCCGGGTCAAGCACGGGAGGGGGCTGGAGGGTGGTCGTTGGAGAAAGCACCGGGAACAGGTTCCCTGTGCTCAACCAGAGTAGGGGCATTGCTCATTCTCCTCCCCCTGCTGAGGTGTCCATGAGGGTGTGGAAGCTCCGGGGAAAAATTTTATTGCTGTGAGGTCCCCGCCCAGGGCCCATGCTGGTCCAGCAACACATACTCCCCACTCTTGCAGACCCAGCCCCCAAAAGCCAGCATAATTGGCTGCCCTGGCTCAGGGAAGTGAGGCTGGAAGGTTCCTGTATCCAGAGGCAACGCACTGGGCATTCACTTGCCCCCCAAACCTGTAAATTGGGCCCCCCTGCTCTTAACACTTACATGTCGCCTCTGCGAGCACTTTAGACAATACATTTAGTCCTTTTCCAGAACAATAGGATTCTATTTAAAAAAAATCTGGTCTCTATCATTAACAATACTTAGTGACTCTTTTTTGTTTTTGTTTGTTTTAACTTTGGAATTGAGCAACTGACTTGTTTTCAAGGAGGCATGTTAATTGTATGATTCCACAGAAGCTGTGAGTGACTAAGCATTAAGATCTTGGACAGTGAGATCCTGGAGATAAATGAAATGTTTCTCCTAGAATAGCATGCAAAAAGGCTGCTGAACAGAATTCAGAAAGTAATCAGATCCCATCTCTGAAACCAACTAGCCCTTTGCCTTTTCTCATTATTTGCATCAAGTCCAAAAGGAAGCGGCAGAATGTTCCTTTTCTGGTTTCAATCTGACTTAGCAGTGGATAGCGAGTTGCCAAATGCATGCAGTCTTCCCAAGGGTCAAGCCAGCACCACTAGCGTCATCTAGACATCCTTTCCTAACCATCAAGCTGGGCAGGTACCTGGAAGTGGGTTTACATATAGGCCGTTCCCCGCCACACACCCCGCACCCCCTCTATTAAGTCAATAGGGTAATTGATGTAAAAGCTCCAAACTAAAAGAGATGCGGAAAGATCAAATCTACCTATGAAGTTTAACCCTAATCCCATTCTTATTTTCTTCCCACCTTGCCTCTGCAGTGACAGAAGATGTAAATTCTGAAACAGCCATACAAGGGCAAAGGCCAAACATGTCTAGCTGACAAAGTGCTCTCAGGAACGACATCGGTATGACAAAGTTGTTAAACATAGCTATAGAGTCTCAATTTTTTGGAAAGGAAGTTCCATGTAATGCTGCTACAAAAGTCATAGGAAATGTTGGATGGATATGTTGGGGGACAGTTGCATTCTCATCATTTTCTGGAGGGAGGACTACTTATGAAATAGAGTTTTCCCTCTTCTCCCCATTAACTTAGGAGGCTTGGGTTCATTTCTCAAAATGTATTTCCAACAGGCTCCTTACACATAAGCCATGTCTACACTACCACTTATAAAGAATCTGGTGGCACCTTAAAGAGGAACAGATTTATTTGAGCATAAGCTTTCGTGGGTAAAAACCTCACTTCTTCAGATGCATGGCACAGAAGTGAGGTTTTTACCCACAAAACTTATGCTCAAATAAATCTGTTAGTCTTTAAGGTGCCACCGGACTCCTTGTTGTTTTTGTGGATACAGACTAACACTGCTACCCCCTGATACTTGACTACCACTTATGTCTCTCAGGGGTCTGAAAAAAAAAAAAACAAAACCAAAACACCACACCCCTGAGCAACATAAGTTTAGCCAGCATAAGTGGTAGTGTGCACAGCGCTACGATGGCGGGAGAGCTTCTCCTGCTAATACAGCTACCGGCACTCGTTGAGGTGGTTTTATGAGGTCTACAGGAGAGTTCTCTCCCATTGGCATAGAGCGGCTACACAAGCTATCTTACAGAGGCGCAGCTGTATCAGTGTGCTACTGTAAGCTTGCTAGTGTAGACATGGCCTTAGTTATCAGGCTTTTCACTGAGCTTTGGGACCCAGAAACAGTGGGTTTTGTTGGGCAGCAACGCAAAAGTAGTATGAAACATAGATCAGTGTTCCCACATTGTTCCCCACAGGTATCTGCATTTCAGAGGCAAGTGGGACAGTGATCCTATTTATGAACACACCGTCTGTGAAACACTTTGGGGTCATTCAGTACACAAGCCTATGCAAGTGACTGGAAAACATTACTATGTTATTAACAGCGCTTATACTGCATCTCACCACAAATATCCTTTTTATGGTTTACAGTTTCGGCAGAAGGAAAAAATAAAAAGCATTACCATACTAAACAGTACTCAGCATCCATCCACCCTGTGAGAAAAATCATTATTACCAAAATCTGTGCAAAACAAATATTTACCTGAAAAAGTTCTTTAAATGATGGGTGGACCATGGGGTTGGGAACAAAAGGCAAAGCATAGAAGGGGAGGAATTCTGTGGTCTGGCTCAGTGCAGCCCCTTTCGTCTCCAGGTATGTTTTAAAGTGAGAAATCCTTTCATCAAAGTCAGCTTTGTCCTAGGAAACAAAGAAACAGGCGTCATTATTTAGAAGACAACTTCTATGGGTGTTTAAGGGGGCTGGCAGCTACAAGTGAAGACGAAATTCAACATCAAGCACTAATTCTCCATCCCACAGTACCTGCTGACCAAGTACGGCTAAGTGCTTCTCAGTGGCCAGCCCAGGGAACAGCACTCAGTCTAGCTAGTTAGAGAGCATTTCACCTGGTCACTTATCCAAAAGGAAAGGACAGAAGGGATGTTAGGACAACGGAGCCAAGAGAAATAAGGGAGGGCCACTTGCTTTATGAGCAAAACAGTCTTGAGCACTTGGAGCAGATTTCTGCAGGTCAAGTGCCATATCCGCATTCAGCAAGTGGAGAGGAAGTCACTACTTGATTTTAAACATGTTAAATAAGCCATCTCTTGTATCTCTGGCAAGCATGGTATAGTGAAAGCCACACAGGAACAAAATCAATGGGTCAAAAAATCATCCTCAATATCACATAGAATATATTTTGCTGGTAGATATTTATTTCATAAACTGCTTTAAAAAGAAGCACTGTGCTAAACCTAGAAGAGATAACTGTTGATTAAAAAAAAACAAACATTTTTACTAACAATCATTCTCACTTAAGCCACTAAACACCACATTAGTTACTGACAGAATTTTTAAAATATAATTTACTTTTCATCGACTTCTCTCAGATTGATTGGACAATTAAAAATAAAAAAATAAAAAAAGACTACTCAGTTTCATCTGCTGGCTGCTTGCACCATTGCACTTGTGCATTGTTTAGAATAGATCATACACAGTGCCTGAGACTATTTGGGGATGTCTACACTACAAACAAACACCCATGGCGGACCCACATCAGCTGACTCAGGCACATGGGGCTTGAATTACGGGGCTGTTTTATTGCGGTCCCAGAGTCCAGGCTCCAGCCAAAGCCTGAGTCAGCTGATACGGGCTGGTTTGGGTGTTCAATTGCAGTGTAAACATACCCTTTGCTTTTTATACATTTTTTCCAGATGAATATATTTTAAATTCTTGGGAACATCTCTATTAGAATTAAGCATTTTTTAAACACTTACATTTCGGATCAAATTTTACCTGACAGTGTCCAGTCATAACAAAGCAGAGAAGAAACAAGAGAGAACGCAAAGGCTCACACAGTGGGACATTTATTCTAGCAGATACCAATTCTCACCTATTAAACACTGTGGACAGCTTTGTTAACACTAGGTGGCCCATTTAAACTGACCTTTCACAATCTGATGTGCTACTTTTCTATTGTGTAGTTACTATACATTCCCCTGAAGCTATTCCCATTATAAAGTATCATTACTAGGGTCCAAAATAAATTAATTCTACTATATTATGGTGAGGTACTACATAGTTAAGGTTACAAATGATGTTTACAATACAAAACTGGATTTCGGACCACATTCTAAAAGCTGCAGAAAAGGTGATCTGAACCCAAAATAACAGAAATGGTAGATGAGGCTAAAAAAAGACTTTTTTCACCAAAAAAAATGGAGGTGTCAATCAATCTTGAAATATGGAAGTTTGACATAATGAGGTGTTTTTCCTGTTTGGTAGATTCTGTTCATTAATTTGGTGGTCATATCTTATTTGCCTTGTAGGTTACTGAATGTCCACTGGAATAAAATAAACTCCCATGAATTCAAGGGCAAGATTTTAAAGGTAGACCTCCCTTTGAACTCTTTGGAACCTGACAGTACTCAGCACCTTATAGGATCAGGTTCAAATGAATAATTTCATCTCCACACTTCACTAGCTCAAGGGTCTGCTTTCAAGACAAACTCAAATATAGGCTGCTGTTGAAGGAATGGATTTGCCTGGGAATACCTAAAGACCAATCCATTCTAATCCATTTTGTTTTGGCAAACACCAAGGTTGGAGAAGATACACACAAAAATCAAACTAAGTCCAAACTGAAAAGCAAACCTACAGGCTTGCCCACGGAGTGCTTCAAGAGGTAGATGGCAAAGTGGATGTGAAGATAAAATTCCAGCTTCTGGGCAAGAGGCTCATTGTCTCGGAGTGAAGAGGAAATATGCTCTTCCCAAAGTTCAAAGAAAACTTTCTGCTCTCCATCCTCAAATGCTGTAAGCAGATCCTTCTGCAAAGAAGAAGAGAGTTCATTCAACCCCACATATAGATGGGCAACATTTTCAAAAGTACCTGACTTAGAAGCTTAAGTTCCATTTAAATCCACTTAAATCTCTTAGCTGTTTTTGAAAATTTTACCCAAAGCCTCTCACAATTAGAGAGCTGACACACCACTGAGAGATCACCAAGGAATCAATGCCTGCATGGCAGACACAAAACCCACTTCAACGGGCTTCTGATCTTGTGACTTCAGCCAATGCAAGTGTGTCTGCATCTTATTAAACTTGCCCCCTCCTCAGATATGTCTCTTTTCATTCATTTTCTTTTTTGGTAGCTTCTCCTTCAGGGGTTTGTTTTTCTTAACATCAGCCTCTCTCATCACTTCTATAGAAGTGATCCACAAATGTATATGTCCCTGGACTTTCTCTCTGACTCTCCTTATCCCCCAGCTATCTTCAGGTCTTCACTATCAGCTCCTGGCTGTATGGTAACTACCGCTATGAAATATTTCTAAATATTAGAGCAGGGGTAGGCAACCTATGGCATGCATGCCAAAGGCAGCACAGGAGCTGATTTTCAGTGGCACTCACACTGCCCGGGTCCTGGCCACCAGTCCGGGGGGCTCTGCATTTTAATTTAATTTTAAATGAAGCTTCTTAAACATTTTAAAAACCTTATTTACTTTACATACAACAATAGTTTACTTATATATTATAGACTTATAGAAAGAGACCTTCTAAAAATGTTAAAATGTATTACTAGCACGTGAAACCTTAAATTAGAGAGAATAAATGAATGAAGACGACTTGGGACACCACTTCTGAAAGAACAGGAGTACTTGTGACTCCTTAGAGACTAACACATTTATTCGAGGATAAGCTTTCATGGGCTACAGCCCACTTCATTGGATGCATAGAATGGAACATATAGTAAGAAGATATACATATACATACATACAGAGAACATGAAAAGGTGGAAGTAGCCATACCAACTGTAAGAGGCTAATTAATTAAGATGAGCTAAGGTGCCACAAGTACTCCTGTTCTTTTTGCGGATACAGACTAACATGGCTGCTACCCTGAAACCTGTCACTTCTGAAAGGTTGCTGATCCCTGTACTAGAGTCCTCTGTTTTTCATGTACACTCACCTGACCTTAGACCCCCTACCCTACTACAGTTAGAAACCTTGGGAGTCATCCTAGATTCCAAAATTGCCCGTATCTCTCTGCTCTCCCTGATGAATAAATTTGTCTATCCCCACCTCTAGAACACAACTTAGCTAGAATTCACCCTTACCATCTCCCAGTCTCTGAAAAATAATCCACATTCATGGTTCGATTACTCCTCATCACAATTAATTCAATTTATGGTCTTCTTAAATCCCTATTTACCAAACCTCAGAGAGTTCAGAACACTGCAAGCCTCTCTCTTGTTCTAGAAAACTCAGTCATAACAACCTCTTTCCTCCATCACCTTCACTGGTTTCCCGGCCATCTCCAGATCCAATTAAAAAAATGCCCTCTTGGTTTTCAAAATTATTTGTTAACTTCCTTCATTAAACCTCTTGGCCTTCACATTATCCTACACCTCCACTCACTCACTCTGCTTCTTGTTCATCTCCTTTCCACAACCCTCCAAGGTTGGGAGGCCTTCACATTATTTCCGTTGTCCTATCTCACTCAAAAAAATAATAATAATCACACCTTAAAATCTCTCTGTAAGATGGATATGAAACTCTGCCCAACTTTCACTCACTCCTCATCATTTATCCTTCCCCTTTCCTTCTCTAACTATGATTAGTATGCAAAAAAATAATACGGGGGGTACAGGAAGAAACATTAGATCCAGACGTATCAGTTTATCCATGTCTTCATAATAATGAGGTAGAGTCCCAGGAGCAGAGGGAGTACATAATTCCTGGATATATTTTAATAAGTTAACATGATGGATGGATGTATTTTGTTTTGTAAAGTGTGCCTATCCTATATTCTAGAGCACATTTACAGATAATTTTATCCAGAAACATTCAGAACATTTCAAAATATTAACAACAACATCCTCCTAACCATTAGGAATAACAACTTTGCAACAACCCACTCCTACCCTCCTCATCAACTTGAGACATAACATGACCATCAAGGCCCGTAGCCAGACCATAGTGTCTCGTGATTTTGGGTGCCTCAGCTTTGGGCATCCTATTTGACTTGTCTTAAAGATGCCTGGTTTTATGAAGGTGGGAGTTCAGTAGCGGAGCATGGAAAAAAGCAGATGTTTTGACTCTCTGGCAATGCCGAAAACACAGGAAAGGAGTTCAGTGTTGGTCAAACCAAAACGAAACATTTTCCAAATATTGAAACAAATTAAATTAAATTAAATTAAAAGAGAATTTTGGAACAAAAAGTCATTTTGAACTGAAAAAAATCTAAACGTTTTGATTTTTTCAGAATTTCTTTTTTTTTAAAACCCCAAAATAATTTGACAAAATTGACTGGAATTCATGAAACTTTCAGGTGTTGCTGACTCATCATTATTTGCCAAACAAAAGTTTTGTATGAAAAGTTTCACCCAGCTCTACTGAAAATCAGACCCTTCCAATGAGCGTCAATCTGGAAACCCAAAAACTGAGCCACCCAAATTCATGAGTCGCATTTGAAAATTTAGACCTTGAGTTCTGTAGGACTCTGGTTCCTGATGGGGTGAATTTGAGTTGAGATTCTTTCACTGAAAATACCCTGCTATCAGCCTACTCCTGTTTAAACCAAAAGTTAGCTTAAGCATTTCAGATTATTTCAACTGATGTAATAGTACAGTGCTCTCTACCTGTTCTGATCATTAGCTAGTCAAACCAAATATAAAAGATTTGTTACCTGGATAATCAAAGCCTTTGAGTCTCTCAAGGAACCACCTGCTGTTTTAGGTAATGGCTTCCCTTTTATTTTACATTCCTTTGTAAACGTTTTCACTGTGTCTTCAAACTCTGCAAAGTCTAAATACTAAAGACACAAGAACACACATAGATAACAAACTCTAAGCTTTTTAATGTTTAAAACAGTGACCAATGAATAGCCAAACTTATTTAAAGGTTTGCTACAAAGCTTTACTATAGTCAGTTGATTTTTTTTAAAATCAAGAAAAGCAACTAATAACCAGTAATGCAACAGTTTTTTTAAGCTTGGTTGAACAGATAGTCACATAACTTTATTGTAATTAACACTTTCTGAAGGTATCGTCATCTACAGGTAATGGGACCTCTAGCTTCAAGAGAATCAGACAAATGTTGTGGCTGAATTTTAAAAGATCTGATAATTTTACCATCACTCATAATATCTTAACTTAAGCAAACCACATTCTTCAGGCCAAGCTGCAAAAGGTCCAGAAAGATTTCTCCCTCCTCCATCCAAAATGTACAAAACTAGCCACATTACAGGGTTTGGGGGAGATTTGCCTGCCTCTGAAGTATTAGCCAGTGTTAGAGGCAGGACACACATTTGGATGGAACAACAATCTGGTGCGTCCAATTATGGAAAATCCTGTGTTTGGCTTTACCATTTCATGAGAAATTCATAAAGTACAAATATAGACTAAAAACTGTTGGTATGAAAGTGTAAAAAGAGAGAAACCAAATCACAAGAGTGAAGCCTCTGTCACCAGAGTAAGGAGAAAAGATATGTCAATTACGTGATGAAGCAAGTTGTATGTACTGTTTGTGGCACAGGGCTAAACAGGTGGCTGTACCACAGCAAAGCCTTAACTTAAAACTAATTTAAAAGAGAAAATTCTTATCTGTGTTATTGATACCGAGAAGATTAAAATTTAAATAATGTATGTTGATGTTTCACCATTCATGCTGTTTTCTTGTTTGTTACATTTTGGATATACCCCAATCCTATAAAGACTTATACACTTTATTCAACTTCATACACTGCAAATAGTCCCACTGAAGGCACTAATCACAGTGTATAATGTTAAGTATATATTTTAACTCTTTGTAGGATCAGAGCCTCACGTTAGACAATAACAGGGGACTGGTACATTTCACTTTCTAATTCTCAGGTACTAGTATATTTGGTCTGTGAGTCTAACACCACAGCGAAGGATTAAACAAATGCTTTTCACTGTTTATTTTAAAAATTTCATTAACACAATTCTATTTATGTTATGTTTTGCAAATCCTTTTTAAAATGAAACCTTTTGGGTCCAAAGTTAGTTGATAGTGTTCCTTTAACTAAGGTCCTGATTTTGCAATGAGCTCCATGCAAGCAGTGAGTGCCCCATCAGTGGGACTCCATACAGCCGCAAGCATCTACTCACATAGAGTAATGGCAGCATCAATGCCTAACAGTTACAAATCTGCCCCTTCCCCCATCCCTAAATGCAGGCACCAGATGATTTCTTCTTTTTTATTCCGTAGTAAACATCTACCTCTTTCACCAGCCCAAGTAACTCGGCTTCATAAGCTAGGACGTCTCCCATCATTAAAGGTTACTGCTGAGTCTCACTGAAGAAAGACCTACAAGTCATCAAAACACATTGAATTATTAATACCACTAGTTATCTATCATTCACACGTTATCTATCAGAATGTTTCCCAAACAGTGGGTCCCGGCCCAGTGAGTCACCAGAAGGTTCTAGATGGGTTGCAGGCCCAATGCAGAAGGGAGGCCCCAGGAAAGGGGGTTTGTGGAGAAAGCGCCCATCCCCCCAATCATCAGGAAGCAGAGACTCCTGTCTCCTGGAGCTTGGCCTGGCTCCCCACTCCAGGCATTGAGACCTGGTACACAGGGTTGCACCGCCACTGATTTGGCTCAGCCAAACCTGAGCGTCACTGAAACCCTGTGTGCCAGGTCCCAAAGCCAGGAGCAAGGAGCTGAGCCCAGCTTCATGGGACAGAAAGTGCCACCATGGGCTGAGTGCCTGAGTGCAGGACAGGCTTGCTCTCCAACCAACCAATCCACCCACCACCACCCCGCAGCCTCCCTTCTGGACCAGGCCATGATTAGGATTGTGGTAATGGGATGGAGGATGATGCTGTGGCAGGGTTGCTGGAACAATTTTTATAGTGGGGGTGCTGAGAGCCGTTGAACCAAACTGTAAATCCTGTGCATAATAGAAACCACTTCAAGCCAGGGGACCCCTGCCCCGCACTGCAACCACTTCAAGTTGCAGCACACCCTGCACCCCTAGTTCCAGCATCTATGTGTTTTGGGTGACCTGTCAGTACCCCATTGGCAAGGCAAGGAGGAGGTAGCAGACGGGAAGGAAAAGGATGTTGGCCTATGATTTTCGCCCCCAGCCCCGCCATGAATTTGGACACTGGGTGGGTCGCATAAAAAGACAAAGTACAGTTGATGGGTCACTTTAATAAAAAGTTTGGGAACACTGGTCCACCTTATTTCCAGTAATGCTCCAAAAAGGAATTCTGTAAATATATCTTCTTGGTGCTCCATATTTCAGCCCCAGTCCTGCAAAGAACCAGCTAGCCCGTCTCCTTGGAGACCCATTGACTCCAGTGGAGAGTCTCACAAATGCAGGGATATGCCTGGCCAGCGCCTTAGCAGATTGGGGGCCTAAATCTCCATTAAAGACCTTCATACGAAATTAGATCAGTTTACATCAGCAAAGCAGGTTCAACCGCATACCCGGAAACTAGCCGGTGCTAGTAAATCAACGTCACCATGGATAAATGGGGGCATAAGAACACAGGTGGCGGTTTTGACAATGGCACAATAGTGAGAATCTTTATTGGTTCCTGTTGTACAAAACGTAAACGTGTGCGCGCGCAGGGAAAAGCACGGATGCCGTAGCCGGCTGCTAATGGAAGAGTAAAGCCAGACTGAATATTCTAGGCTGGCTGGGCTTGCGGTCACCTGTGGCCAGCGACGCTGTGGTGCCAGCCTTGACCGCTGGTGCTGATGACCCACAAAGCAGAATATGAGCTAGACCCCCGCCCCGTACCCCTCAGCCTGGCCATTATTAGTCACCCCCTTTCCCACAGGCAGGGCCGCGGAGCTGGAGCCTGGGAAGAGACTGGATGGAGGAGCGGGGAGAGAAGTGGGGGAGAAGCCCCATTTCTGCGGCACCCCCACTTTGGCTAAGGGCTGGGCCTGAACCTTCCGGGGGAGGGAGGGAGGGAGGGAAGGAAGGGGAGCCCCCCCCCCCCACAGCCACCCCACCCCACGTGGGGAACCCCTCGCCACCAAGGCTGGCGGGGGAAACCCCATCACAGCCACCCACCCCAGGGCAGGCAGGCTGACCCTCATCCCCAGAATGGGCGGGGGGGGCTCCCATTAATCCCGCCCAGGATAGGTGGGGGAAGCCCCCTCCCCAAGAGCTGGAGGGGGGAGCCCGCCCGGGGCGTCCCCCCATCCCTGTAGGCGGGGAGGTCTCGCTACCCGGGGGCCGGAGCCTCCTACCTGCTCCGCTTCGGGTCCGACCAGGCCGCTCCCCGGCCCGCTGCGGTGTTGCCTGGCAACGGCAGCCCCCCCTCCCGTGCTGAGGCCGGGGTCACGTGATACCGCGCAGCCAATCCGGAGGTAGGGGGCGTTGGCCGGGATCATGTGACAGAGAGGGGCCAGGGTGGGAGGGGGCTGGATGCCTGAGGCCGGGGGGGGCTCCCCTGCCCCGCGCAGCTCCCCCTAGCCGAGGGGGGCGGGGGAGCGCCGGGCCGGGCGCCGCCTGTCCCAGCGGGTGTACAGCGCCTAGCACGGCCGAGCCGGGGGGGTTCAGTGGCGCCCGGCGCTGCCCGTGTGCGCAGCCCCGTCCTCAGAGCTCACCGACTGGACAACTCTGGGGGGGGGGCAGCTGAGGAGAGGGGAAGAGACGTGCCCCAGGCTACACAGCTGGCCGGCTGGGAAGAGAATCCGGGGGTCTCACCCCCAGGTCGGTGCCCCTCCCCGCCCCCCGGTGCTGGCCCAGCGCTTCTGAAACTCGAGCCATTCGGAAACAGGCCCTTCGCATTACCCCGCATGGTAAGCAAGAGCCCCCATTGTACAGAGGGGGAAACTGAGGCAGAGAGGGAGCAAAGGGCTGTGTGCAGGGTCACTTCTTAGAAGGGAACCAGGAGGTCCCCCTGACTCCATCATATTCTCACCCCAGCAAGAACAGTGACACTTTTAGCTATTTTATGAATCTCTAACTTTGAATGTGGCAGCCTAACTCAAGGCTAGTCTACACTGGCAGCTCTTTAACGGGGGTGGTCGAGGCAGAGCCCTGGGAGAGAGCCCTCCCAGCACCCTAAACAAACCACCTCCACCAGGGGGGTAGCGCCCAGGCTGGTGCCCTGTCCACACTGGTGCGTTACAGCTCACCCCCCTGAGTGAGAAAGTTGCAGTGCTGTAAATTGCCAGTGTAGACAAGCCCTTTTAAGTATACACAGCGATTGCAGACTCACTTCACATTTGCTGCTCTCCAACCTCTGAAACCACAAGAGCTGCAGGCCTGAATGACATCTTTGTGTTTGCTCCAGAGCTTTCTGATATCCTATACAGCATTGCTCCATGTGGAATTCATGCTTTGCATTAACTAGGAAGGCTCTGTGTTTTCAGTCAGAGGGGCTCTGTCACAGACAGGTTTTTTTGAATACAGGTTATTTTCCCACATTAACATTGTCTGCTACCACAAAAATTAATGTTGGGGGTTTTTTTGCTGACCCTCTGTGATGAGACTGTTCTCTTTAATTCTGTCTCTAACATTACATGAAATTTAATTGTGGGTTGGAATTAGTTTTTTAGAAAAATCTATATCATCCCACATGTCTGTAACCCCTTGCTTTTGGACCTTTCCAGTTAAAATCTACAAACGGCATACACACCTTTCTCTGTTTTCTAGTGCATATGCCTTGCAGATACAGCTTTTAATTACACAGACAGTTTATAAAATATAATATAACACTTCATAACATATACATGTATAACATCTGCCACTGAGTAATAGTATGCTATTGGTGCCAAACAGATGGAAACCATAAAAGTCATTTATATAGTATAAATAGGGCAAGGACTCCCTGCCTTGTTCACTGTATACCTTACAAGTTGCATTTTAGAAAGCCATAGAAAATAAATTGGATGATATTTTATTATTTGACAAATAGCATGTGAGTATGCAGTTAGAATCTCAGAGCATACACACAACATGCAGTATAAAGGGTTGTGCATGCAACCTTAACGTTGCACATTCAAAAAAAAAAAAAAATCAGAAAAAGCCATTGTTAAGGTTCTGTTAATATAGCTCACAGTGGATTGTTTGGAAAAAGATATTACGCAATCTCAAATTAATGGGCCAAATACCACTGGTATGCTCTGTCCTGTTCAGAGAGGCCTGTCTCACTGTGTGCACACTTGCTTTCTGTACAGCCTGGCTCATTGAGAGTGCTTGAGACGCACAGATTCACTGACTCCTAGCCTAGCACTGATTCCCTGGCCTCTCTTCCTTTAAAATGCTAGTAAAAATGGCTCCAAAACTGAACCCAAAGTTTTATGCATGCCCAAAATGCAAGTTTCAAATACTAACAACTATGCAAAATCCAAAACCCACTTTCATGGGAAATCTCAAGGGTACTTTTCCTCAATAAGAGCTATTTCCCGTCCAGCCTTCAGCTTTCTAGCCTTAAGCTATTCAAAACAGTAAGATGACTTTTAATTAATGATCTGTGCGTATTCTTTTTTTCTCATTTTTGATCAGACGTCCCACAAACAGGAGGAAAAAAAAATCACACTTGAGCAGACACCAGATCTAAAAATATCAGCTGATAGGTGAAATTTATAGAAAGTTAGGAGCAACCAGAGACTCGGTTATAATAGACCCACACAACATTCAGGATAGCTATTGCTAACATTCCAGCAACAGCATACCGGGATCGCTATACCACCATTAAAAAGCAGCCATCTCTGCAATGGAAAGAAACTGGGGCAAGGAACTGGGCCAAATCCCCTCTCTTAGGGAAAAGGCCACAGGATGTTTAACAACCACATAGCATAGTCAAGACCTTGTCTGAATAAACCCGGAATGAATCAATACAAGGAAGGGATCACTTAACTGGGTTCCAATTCAACTAAGGTCAAGAGTCATGGAGTTCTCAGGTATAAAGCTATTGTGACTAGAGTCTGTGCCACCAAACTCCTATAGGCATGATGTGATCCAGGTCCCACAAAGAATTTCCAGGTATTTATAGATAAGTTTGACGGGTCTTGAAATGACTACCAGTATCTCAGTGATGGATCAAGCTATTGGGAACACTCCAAGCATATGGACAACTAGGACAGTTGTGCGCAAGAGCTGGTGCCGAGGGTGGTGTGATCAACTAAGAATTAATACAGCTGACAGTTTTTTGTAATACACTTTGTCTTTGCAAAGCAGTCAGCTGCCCCTTCACTGGGGTTTTAAATAGACAAAAGATAACTGTGATGATGGGTGGCAATATAAAACTCTGTGGTAGATTGTCAGTGGAAAACTGCATCAGCCAGCACTGCAATACTGTGAACTGCTGTATATAGTCTGTGTATCAGCTGCTAGAGAAAATGGCACATTTACTAGGTAAACTCATCATCACTTGGCTGTTTACATCTCACTTTAAAAGTATAAATACATATTGGGAACTTTTCTGCTGTTAGAACATGTGGGATTAATGGATATAAATTCCATTATGGCAGATGGGCACATTAGAAAATCCCCAACACATGGGTGGAATAACCATATCAGAAATTACTGCACAATAATCACATTTGACAAGCATTTTCAGTCAAGGGGACTGAGTAATGGAATGAACTTCCAGGGGAAATTAGGTAAACCTGGAGTCTGATCCTCTCTAGGAAATGCTGCGAAATCCTCCTCTTTTTAAAAAAAGCCTCTTCACCGTAGAAAGAATGAGACTCACAACATTGACACCCCCATCTTCCCCAAATCCTCCCCCTCATAACAAAACAAATCAACAGCCAACCCAAAAATATACCTCCAGCACAGATTTTATACCAGAGAGAGATAAGCCAGAAATTCCATGAAGTCCCCCTAGAGATTTTACTATTGCTATTGATTTTACATGGAAGGCCCTCAGATACTGTAGTGATGGACAGCAGAATAAAACCTTAGGGTAGAATCTAGGAGGTACCCAAGGCTGGAACAGTAGGGATTGCTATGGGTCAGGAGGGAGGTGCATTGGCAGAGTTCAGTGAAGGGACCTGGAACAGATTAGCTGGGGATGTTGTGAGTCAGGCAGCGCGGCTGGGGAAGGAGGGAGGACCGGAATAGCACAATATTCTGCAGGTCAATATTAAAATACAGTCACAAAAATGTGGAGACAACTTGCCCAGTGTCGGCCTTCACCATTCCTTCCTCAAGCCAGTGCTAGGGCCTCACCTTTACGAGCAACAGCTTCACTCACTGTGGCACTCCGCCACCTTTTTATGGCTGTTTTAACAGCTATCTCTTGTGTAAATACTGTGTGCTTTTTAATATCCCTGAATTTATTCAGAGTTCAGAAATTCCAGAAACTAGAAACATCTGCCTCTCCTGGCAAATCCGCAAAAGGCTGAAAGGATTGTTGATACTTGTGGGTTATGCTGCTGTGTTGCTGTTCAAAGCTAAAATTACTGTAGGTCCCCTTCTGTTTATTCTAAAAGCAGATGCTTTCCACTGTAAACAGAGAAATCTCTATAACCCTGTGGCTTATTGGAGCATGTTGAAACCATGGAGTTTCTTTTACATTGATAATATTTGCACAGCCTTTAAAGAAAAGGAGTGCACTTTTGGGTGCATTGAGGAAACGGTCTACCTGATGTGCTAAATACAGTGACTTGGGGAAACTAAATTCATATCAGAGAGAAAAGACAGAAGGCAGATAACGTGTTGAGATGGTGTTTGCTCTGATGCTGTTGTCTTTTTGATCCTACTAAATGCGTTTTTGAAGGAAACTAAAAATATAATGAAGGCAGCCATCTATAGGACTCAAAGGAAAAAGATGCGTAGTCAGCTACAGAAAGGGGGTGTTCTGTGCAAAGTGACCTCTCATTTTCCAGCACCTGCCATATAATCTCCTGTACTCTGGAATGTTGCAGGTGTTGAAGCTGCATTAGTTTGTGGTATGCTACACAGCATATAAAAGGAATAAAGGTTTGCTTTGATAGTGTATTGTGTGATTTCTTCAGCCCCCTCCATGCCCGAACAATCTCCGTGCTCAATCTGTTTATTGAAGTATACACAAGTCCTACACAAATCTATAGTTCAAAGCTAGAGAACATGAAATCACTTGGTTAGACAAAGGCAGAAAACAGCCCATAAATAAAAGTCCTGCAAGTTCCTTCCCTGCCCAAATATTTAAGAAGAAATCAAAGTAACTGAGCAAAAACCAGAGATGACACTTCCAACTTACTGAACTGCTTAATAGTGATAACACCACATAGCACGTCTATAGTACATTTAATTAGGAGCCCAAACTGCCAACAGCAGGAGCCTCCACTCTTAGCCCTAGGCGGTCGACAGCGGAAAGTCACAGAAAAGTAATAATGGATCTTACTGCTTCAAATAATAAGGTCCCCTGCGATTTTCCATGGCTTGTCCTCAACTCAGTCACAATTTTTTGACAATCATCCTGCGATTCAAGTAGGGCCTTACTCATGAGTCAGTGCCAGAATGCAGATAAGAAGCCAGGTTTCCTGACAGCCAGAGTACTGTTCTAACCACTAGACTCCACTGCCTTAATCAAATTGGTCAGTGAATCCTAAACATTTCACACAATGCTGTGGAATATTTTGGATGAAAAATATAATTCTACACCCCGCTCTTAGAACACACACCTGGGCCCAGACATAACGGAGGTTGAGTGGGTAGTTCTGGGGGAATTCTGGACCACTGCGCAATGCAGAATTGGTGCAGAATTAATGTTCTGCACAGAATTTCCTTTTCCCGCCCTGCAGAACTGCTGCCCGCCAGTGGGGGCCGCTGGACCTGGCAGAGCCCAGCTCTCCAGCCCACAAATAGAACACACTGCTGTGGGGAGGGAGGCAGGAGCTGGAGGGTTCCCAGCAGCTGCAGTTCCCAGCATGCAGGAAACGCTGTACAAGCCCAGGACTCTGCATCAGGCTGTTTATCATCCCTCTGCATCCATGCGGGAGAAGGGGGTGGGTGTCTGGGCCGGGAGTGCCCAGCAACTGGGCTCTGGGAGAGAGAAAGTATGGGTGTCTGGGCCTGGGACAGGATGAGGCTGTCTGGCCTGGGGGACACCCAACAGCTAGGCTCTGGGAAGAGCGGGTGTGGGAGTCTGGACTGGGGGGTTGCCGCAGCTGGGCTCTAGGGGGGAGGGAGTGTGGATGTCTGGCCCTGCGGCTGGGCTCTGGGGGGAAAGGGGAAGAGAAACAAAAACTGGGTTGTCATAGGGATTTCTTTAACTCTCTACTCCTGGGGGAATTTTTTTGTTGTCTGTAATGTTACAGACATAGTTGCTAACAGGTATTTTGAAATAAATTACCTAAATACAGTAACTCCTTGCTTAATGTTGTAGTTATGTTCCTGAAAAATGTGACTTTAAGCAAAACGATGTTAAGCAAATCCAATTTCCCCATAAGAATTAATGTAAATAGGGGGGTTAGGTTCCAGGGAAAAAATTTTCACCAGACAAAAGACATTATATACATATACAGTATAAGTTTTAAATTATTTTAAACAAACAATTTAATAGTGTACTCACCAATGATGATTGTGAAGCATGGTTGAGGCAAGGTCATAGCGGGGTCGGGGCGCGGGGCTTGCCCCACTCTGCCCGCCTGGCGCTCTTGCCTGGGAGTGGGGTCGGGGACTTGCCCACTCCCTGGCTGGAATGCCAGGCAGGCGGAACGGGGTAAGCCCCCACACCCCGACCCCACTCCCCAGCTGGAATGCCAGGCAGGCAGAACGGGGCAAGCCCCCACGCCCCGACCCCACTCCCTGGCTGGAAAGCCAGGCGGACGGGCGAACCGGGGCAAGCCAAACAACCTTATAACGGAACATTGCACGAATTTAAATGAGTATGTTCTCTAATAGATCAGCAACCTAATAACGAAACAATGTTAACTGGGACGACTTTAAGTGAGGAGTTACTGTAATTGAAACTGGTGTGATTATATTGTGTTATTTTGAGAAATAAAACATGCATAATTTTGAAGAATTTTAAAATATTGGGCACAGAATTTTTAATTTTTTGGTGCAGAATTCTCCTAAGAATAAGATTGAGCTAGAGCTAGAAACATCATGACATTCACCTGCGCGCATACACACACACACACACACACAATATTTTGTTACCAATAGACTGCACTAATACCACATAATTGTAAAAAATATAGCTAAAACTATCATACACCACCCCAAAACATTGTTTATCTATGGCTCACCTATTTCATGTTTGTGGGAATTCCCCATTCTATATAATTTCTGGGTCTGGTTTGAAATCTATAATATAGAAATGACAGGTACTCCAATAATGATCACTCTAGCTCTGTCATTCTTGGGTAGCTGCAAAGATGACAGCTTCAGTGGATGCAAAATTAATGGTATCAACACTGTTCTCACTGGTAGCAAAAAAAGGTTATCCCAAATTTGTGGCTATCTAAATAATGCAAAACTTGAATTAATTATTTTAAGCTTTTTAAACTCACTTCCTGTTTCAGGAGGCTGGATGGTTTTAAGGTTAGAGCAGTGTGAAACTCAGGAGAACAATTCCTGGCTTTCCACAGACCCACTGTGACCGTGGGCAGTCACTAACTCTCTGTGGCTCAGTTCCCCATCTTTAAAATCGAAATAACTCTTTCTCTCAGGTTGTCTATTTAGATTGTGAACTCTTTGGGGCAGGGACTGTATCTTCCTCTGTGTCTGTACAGCACCAAGGACAATGGGAATTGGGACCTCTGTGTGCTACGGTAATACAAATTATAACTATAATAGGAGGACAATGATACATTTTATGCAACGTGGTTCATTTATTCAGACCATCTCAACCTTGCGGGCTAGACTGGCTCATTTCACAGACCCACCTCCATCCAGCTTCGAACCCTGTGCAACCATTTCCTCCCACCTATCCCAAAGTGAGACCCCACCGGCTGAAAGTTATTTCAGTAGTAAAATTGTTAAACAGTTCTGATACTATAAAGACTTTTAGCCTGTGGGGAAAATGACAGTTCTGAGCCTGGAACAGATCCATTGGACTAATCATGGCCCTGGCTTCCCTGTAACAGTTGTCTCCATTAAGTTACAAGGAGAGTTGGGAGTTTCTCTGTGAGCTTAGCCCCTTTTCTCAATTCCAAAGGTATAGAGCAGTGCTTCTCAAGCTATCTGATGTGGGGGCTGGCATTTTTTTTTTTCCAATGTGCACGCAGACCGGCAGCCGATGGCTCGCTGACCAGCACCAGTCCACGGACCACCACTTTGAGTAGCACTGGTCTAGAGCACCCACTCCCTAAGCAGAGCCTGTTGTCAGATCTGATGCACATGAGTTTTGGGGATGGGCAAGCCAAGCATCCATAAGTAACACTTTCTGCCATCTCCAGTTGGCAGCAGACTCAGTTTCTCTCCTGGTTTTGGTTGTACAAATGTTCATCATGTCCTCTCCGGACTTACAGCAATGCTAAGCCATACACCTGGGCCTTAGGAAATTCCAACTTGTCCAGAACGCTGGTGCTCATCTCAGCAACACGGACCAACTTTGTTCCTCTGGCCAGTGGAATACTCCACCATCAAGGTGAAGCTCATCTGAGCAGGGGACCGAGCTTTCTCAGGGGCCAGTCCCGATGGAACAAACCTCCCCAAGCACTAAGGACCGGCACAAACTTCCCCACCTTCCACTGCCAGTGCCAGGCATGCTGCTTCAACCAGCCTTCTCTGAGGTAAACACAAAGTAGCACGCAGATGTTAAAAAGAACCCTACCGAAACTACACAACACACCCAGTTCTCTTCCCTGGGGAGAAGATGAATGAGAGAATGAACCATGTGATAGATGTTCTTCCCACACTTACTGCCCCGCTGGAAGGTGCTCAGTATAAGAACTTGAATAGAATAGAAATGCAACATAAAAATTGGCCCCCTCTTTCCTTTCTCACTCCCTGCGTCGATCCAAACATACGTTGGATGTGCCAAACCGGGGAGAGTCTGCAGAAACAGGGAGCTGCAGTTCGTCCAGAGGGAGTGGGAATCCATGAGTAATGGGCGCTGCGTCTCTTATATAAACCGTAGGAGGGTTTGGTACCGTGGCCTACAGGCGGCGCAGGGCTGGGAGTTCGCTGCCAGGCAAACCACAGGCTGCTATAAAGCAAATTGCCAGATTGTGAGACTGAAGGTTAGTGGGAGGGGGGGATGGCGAGGGTTAGCTGTCAGGACAGAGAAGAGGAGGAAACGATGTTCACGCGGCTGGCAGACACAGGGCCTTGCAGAGGAAGGCGATGTGTTTGCTTTAGCCATCATTATATTCCCCTGTGCTTTTTCACTCCCTGCTAGTACACAGTGTTTATGATGAAAATACCCCAGGTCACCATGTCCCCATAAAAGTGAATTCAGGCCTCCCAGGGAGGACCCTGGCTTGGATTTTAGCCATAGCAAATGGGCTGCATACTGGGCAGTGTGGCCTAGTGGACAGAACACTGGACGGGGCCTCAGAAGACCTGGGTTCTCTTCCTAGCTCTGCTGCTGGGTGACTCTGGCCTTCCCTGTGTCTCGGTTTCCCCATCTCTAAAATGGGGGGAAATACCAACTTCCTTTGTAAAGTACTTTGAGATCTGCTGATGACAAGAGCTAGGAATTATTACTATAACATACAAATGACAAACTGTGTTTTTAAAGGGACAGTGTCCTCCTGGTTTAGACTCAACATTTAATATTTATGTTTGCAAGGGGGAGGGGTGGAGAAAGGAGTATAACATGGGGGAAGTTACAAAACCTAAAGTGAATAAAAGTGTTTGTATGGATTTGTTTTTCTTTCTTTCTGTCAGTAAAAGTAATTTGGGATTTAAGCATTCTCCTGCACTCTAGCACAGTCCTGCCAACCCTAAGCATTTGAAAATAATGAAAATTATTAAATTATTATTAATAGAATTATAGATTACAAATTAAAATAATACATTTAGTGGGGCTATTAGGTCTGAGCCTTTTGGGGGTTCCATATTCAGGTTTTTCTGCCCAGCTTTGAGAACAAAAACATTTTCTTAAAAAATGTGGAAAGCTGAGATTCTCACAGTCACTTGACTTCCAGGAGCCGGAGGCTCTAAAAAAAGCCAGCAAATATAATGAGACTCACAAGACAATCGTGAGAGTTGGCAAAGCCATGTAGAAAACCCAGACTCATCATCAGCATTCTGCACCAGCACCAGAAAGTGAAATGGACATGAAAGGGGGCGGGTTTCAAACAGTTTCAAAGGCAAAGAGGAAACAAACCACATGCATGGTGAACATTTATTTCCATTGGAATTATTGGCAGTGTTGAGGGATTGCAATGAGAAGAGGGAAGGGGCATGGTGAGCAGGATCCAGGCAGAGACAGAAGGAGATAATGAGGCCAGGAATGGGAGAAGGAAACAAAAGGATGTCAAAGTTGGTTTTGCTAGTAGAACAGAGGGGTTGGGGGAACAAGAGACAAAGTCAAAGATACAGCTAGGCCTGTGTGATGTAGGGCCTTGAATGCAAGGACGAGGAGCTTGGACCTGATACTTCCTATCACAAAGGGAGGTGTGTAAAGAGGGAGGTGATGGAGTCATGCGGATCGGCAAAAAAGATTGATTTAGGCAGCAGCATTTTGGATGGCCTGAGGGAGTATCCAGGTGAGGTGTAACCTGGGTGTAAAACAGGTGTAGATGATAAAACAGCCTGAAGTGATCTGGGATGCAGTGGGTGAGCAAAATGGATGCATCTCACATGCAGAGGGGGTGTAGCAGGGCAAGCAAATATCAGGAGATAAGCAACCATCCCGTCAGATCATCAGAAAGCGTGTACGGTAAAGCACTGCTATTGTCCGTCCATACTACCTCCCTTAGCATGTGAGTGCTCCAAGGGACAGGAGAAAAAACAGAATTCATGAACATCCATCAAGAGAAGGAAATTCCACTTCCCTGCATTGACTCTCCCGATGGTACCAGGGATACTTGCATTAGCCTGGCAGCGATGCCATCCTGTGCCCTGCTCCGGAGCTAACAGCACCAACTCAGACCGTTAGTCCCTGGACGCCTCATGGCCTGTGGCTGAAGAAGTGTTACCCTAGCGGTCACTACGGCGTAGAAGCCCAGCTCGGCAGCCCGCAGTGGAAGGTTGCTGCTGCCCTCCCAGCAAGAAAGAAAACACTGCACAGGGCCCTGGCCATCTATAAATATCTCACCACCGCTGTATTTATAGCCCTACAAGCCTCGTCTGCCTCCAGCCAGAGGAAGGCAACTGCACACCAAGTGCTACAAACGGGCTTTGATCGCTCAAGCAGATTTTCGGTAATACACAAAATACAGGCGCTCTCTGCCTCCTATTTGTGATCTTCCCCCCTCTAATTTACTGCAGCCTTTTTTTAAAGTCAAAGACATAAATGGCCCTTTTAGTCCTTGACTCAAAGCCTTTGGACAGGACAAGCTGCAGCTGCCCTCATTATTTTTAATGGTGCCATAATATTCCGTATGTTCCTTTTCTTGGGTTTGTTTAGCTTTCACAGCGATCCGAAGTGCCGACAGAATTGAAGGGCGGGTTTTATCTGCTGGTTTTCTCCTCCCTCTGTCTCCAGTTTGACATGATTTCGGTCTGGCCTTATCCCAGAGATGCACTGGAGCAGCTAAACCTGAGTGAAATCCGTTTCTGGAGCCAATTGAAGCTCAAGGAGGGATGTTACTGGAGAGATGAGCTGGAATTTCTCTTCCCTGTCGGGATGCAAATATCTCCCACCCTGCCCAGGCTTCTTCTTGAATCCACAGTCAGATAGTCATTTCAGGAGAAGGGAAGGATCATTCTGTCTCTCTCTAACCAATGGTTCACTCCTATCTGGTATATGATTGAACTCTTTTCTATGTTTCCCTGAGCATTTCCTATTATTTTTGCTATCTTTAGAGCAACACTAGCATTGGGTTTCAGAGTAGCAGCCGTGTTAGTCTATATCCGCAAAAAGAACAGGAGGACTTGTGGCACCTTAGAGACTAACAAATTTATTTGAGCATAAGCTTTCGTGAGCTACAGCTCACTTCATCGGATGCATGCAGTGGAAAATACAGGGGGGAGATTTCATATACACAGAGAACATGAAACAGTGGGTGTTACCATAAAATAAATTTGTTAGTCTCTAAGGTGCCACAAGTACTCCTTTTCTTTTTGCGAATACAGACTAACATGGCTGCTACTCTGAAAACTGTAACAAGAGTGATCACTTAAGGTGAGCTATTACCAGCAGGAGAGCGGGGGGGGGGGAGGGGGAACGACCTTTTGTAGTGATAATCAAGGTGGGCCATTTCCAGCAGTTTACAGGAGCGTCTGAGGAACAGTGGGAGGTGGGGGGGTGGAATAAACATGGGGAAATAGTTTTACTTTGTGTAACGACCCATCCGCTCCCAGTCTTTATTCAAGCCTAAGTTAATTGTATCCAGTTTGCAAATTAATTCCAATTCAACAGGCTCTCATTGGAGTCTGTTTTTCAAGTTTTTTTGTTGAAGAATTGCAACTTTTAGGTCTGTAATCGAGTGACCAAAGAGATTGAAGTGTTCTCCGACTGGTTTTTGAATGTTATAATTCTTGACGTCTGATTTGTGTCCCTTTATTCTTTTACGTAGAGACTGTCCAGTTTGACCAATGTACATGGCAGAGGGGCATTGCTGGCCCATGATGGCATATATCACGTTGGTAGATGTGCAGGTGAACGAGCCTCTGATCGTGTGGCTGATGTGATTAGGCCCTATGATGGTGTCTCCTGAATAGATATGTGGACACAGTTGGTAACGGGCTTTGTTGCAAGGATAGGTTCCTGGGTTAGCGTTGGGGGACATCTTAGAGCATGTCTTCACTGCAGAGTTAGCCTGGGCTCTAACAGAGGGGCTGCCCTGAACCTCCCCCATTCCTCCCCCCCCCTCCCCCACCACCCACACAAAATCTTCTGACCCAGGTTTAGTGGTGCGTTAAATCCAGGTTAACTGGCACAGCTGAGGGTATAAGCTTGAACCCAGGTTCTGCTTTAATCCGGGCTGGTAAGCCACCTGCTTTGCAGTGAGGATAGTCCTCCAATACAGTCCCCCAATTCCCCTTGAACTGTATTTTTCCCCCTGTCTACTCCCTCCTTCTGCACCAGAAGCCACCTTCCAGTTTCTATACATGGGGTCGGCATTTGAACCCCACATGTCATGCACCCTGCTCCATTTCCATAGCACTTGACCAGAGAAGTCACCCTCCCAGCATGGTGTCAGCTGGCCAGATGCTCCCATCAAGCTTCCAGCAAACCTCTGGCGTGAAGCCAGTTAAATGCAAAACGTGGGGAGATTTGTCCCAAGTCTGCAGTTCTACTTGGACATCTCCAAGTTGGCAGGGGTGGGGGTTGTCTGGATGGCATCTCAGTAAAAGGAGAAAATCAAAGCCCTCACAGATTGCGTACAGGGAAACCAAGGATCACAATGACCAGTCTGGCAAGTCACCGATAACAGACCCATTCTGTGATGAGTTTGACCCGGTGCTCAACACTGCCTGAGCATGGAGCCTCCTTTCTTGCTGGATGGGCTTTTGGGACCAGAAGGGGCAGATGGATTAGAGGTGCCCAAGCAGCTGCTGACTGCTTTGGATCACAGCCAGGATGGCCTCAGACTGGAGTCCCAGGGGGAGATGGCAAAGCACAGTCAGGAGAGGTGAATCAGTTAGGTCAAAATCCTGAAAGGGTCAAATATCCCCAAACCCAGTGGGCCTGGTTCTTCACTCCATCACCCAGGTTTTATGCAACGTAACTCCTTTGACTTCTACATTGACCTGTTGACTTCAATGGGGCTATCTCAGTTTACACCAGCTAAGGATCAAGCCTAATACCCATGTCACGGAGCAGAGAGGCAGATGCTGAGAGCTGTGCAGGGAGTGGCAACAGCCCTGCGAAGGCTGCTCTAGGAAAGAGAGAGACTGACTGACTGACCTGGACACATGAGGTGAGTCTGTTATACCAGCGATCGCACCTCAAACAGAGGAGCTCCAGGCTGGTAGGAAGTGACCCAGGGGTAACAATGTGGGGCAGCTCAGTAACTGCGCTGAACACAGAGACCCCCCTAGATCTCTGGGTCGGGACTGGTGAAGTGGCAGGGTCCGGGGGGCCCTAGCTTGCCCCTCCCACTGCTTTGTATGACTGAGCTCTGAGGGGAGTGAGGACTCCTTCTGGGACAACTAGACCGGAAGAAATTGTGAGGCCATGAGCTGACCACTGAGCCAGCTGGTCACCAGACCTTCCTGCTACAGGCAGTCACATGGATCAAGAGGGAGCATGGCATGCTGGGACTTATACAGAGCGGCTGCAATCTGCTCCACGTAGCTGCAGTGCTTGAGTAATGAACCATATGGGCGGATTAAATCTGGGACCTTCAGAGCCAGAACCACAAGCCTCTGCCATTTGAGCTAAAAGCACAAAAACTCCTCTAGCTGCAAGGCTCCAGCAGGCTGCTGCAGTCACTGGGATTAGAGTTGGTTGAGATGTTTTTGTTTAACTTTTTTCTACACAAAGTGGCTTTTCTGTCAAAGTGGAAATTTCTGGAGGAAATGTCCCATTTTGATGACATTTTCTGGGTTTTTGTCAACAACTAAAAACCCAACCCAAACCCAAACCATTTTGGCCCAAACCCAAACATTTTAAAAACCAAATGTGGTTTTCGGCCGAAATTTCTCAGTTTTCGGTTGTCAAAAACCAAAACACGTTTGCTTTTCAGATTTCCGATTAAAACTTTTGAAGCAAAGTTTAGACAAAAGCAACATCTTTATAGTTGTTCTCAAAGTTTTTGGCAAGAACAAAAAACATTTCCCAACCAGCTCTAACTGGGACCAGCCACTGTGGGAGACATGTTCATACAGGCTAAACCACGGATTGCACTTGGACGGGTGGGAAGCTGCCAGGGATGCTTTCCGCCATCAGCAAAGCTGAAGCCCCACTGATGTAAAGAGTTACGCTCCAGGCTACAGCAGTATTTCCCCAGCATCCCCATGGGGGAAGCTGAGGCAGCAAACCTGCTGACCATCTCTGTGATCTCCTTGGTTCCATGCTGCATAAAGCTGATCTGTCCACGCTGGACCAGTGCGGATTAGCCATTGCCAAGCCGTGAATTCCGCCTGTCCCTCCCTCACCGCACAAGCGCGTAGGCAGCACCACGCCAAGCTATTTATACCCAGACTCCTTTGCAGTCATTTCCAGGAACTGAAATCGCTGGCCAGACAAACGGCCATTCAAAAATAATAATCAGCATTGGGATGAAAAATCCTTGCTCCCAGGGAAAATAGTCATATTCCTGCCCTTGGCTTTCACCACCCGGGAGGGGCGGGGGGAAGGATAAGCAGACGTGCCGAGAGAGAGAGAGAGGACGCTTCACTGACCATCCACCCGGCTCCAGCGAGCGCACGCTCTGGCTGGGTGGAATCTGGACACCATCTGGCCACAGCAAATGTGTCTGGGATGCTGCACATGCTGTTCCCACCACCGCCACCACCGCCCCTCCCAAACACACCCCGTCCTTGGTGTCTAGCCCGGAGAACACAGAAGTCAGCGGCGTGTGGGCACGAAGAAAAGCCTTCCTGCTCTGCAATAGGGTCTCTGTTTCAGGCTCAGGGCTTTGGCTTGCAGAAAATAAGCAGAAAGCCACGGCACAACGAAGACTTTGATTCCGTTCCACGGGGGCCAGGACACAGCAAGGATGGGAGCAAGAAAGACCCAGTTCTTTGCAAGATCCAGCAGCATTTTCAAGATATGAAGGTGGCCAAGAACAGACCAGGATAAAGAGCAAAGTGCAACGAAAGGCCAGGGACAGAGGAGAACTGAGACAAGCTGATCAATACACAAAGTGCCCCCACCCTTTCCCAAGAGCTGAAGCACAAAAACACCCCCTTCCCCACCAAGCAAGAGACACACTCGGATGTCTACCCTGTTGTCACATGGAGAGGGAGCAGCAGGAGGCCCTGAAGCATGGGCCACGGAAAGTGAGAGCGTCTACTCGGTGGGGTACTGCACAGAACACAGCCTGAGCAGGAGCTCCCAGCCCCGAGCTGCCCTGGGCTCTGTCCCACAGCACAGCTCAGACCCTGCATCTTTTCAGGAGCTCCCTTGGTTTGATCTTCCCACTGGTAATTAAATAAATCTCCCACATTTAGATAGCACATGTCATCGCAAGGCACTTTACCTGCCGCACACAGTGATTGCTTTATCCTGTCCCCTCTAGGGCTTCACAGCATAGAGCACCACTTCAAGACAGGAGGAGAATAACAACTGCAGGGAAATGTGCTTTGGTAGACTATCATCCCCGGATTGGAATATAGCCACAACACTGGGGTTAACAGCCTGAGACCTGACAAAAAGTGCCATGGATCTGTAATGGCCACAGGAAGCCAGGGACCTGGGTTTGGGGACGGCCCAGTGCCCGCTAGCACCACCAGGGGGTGTTAAATCAGGACTTGGAGGGAATAGGGCCACACCTCCCGGGTCATTAACACCATTTCCTGCAGCACCTGGCTGTTCCCTTGTGGTCTCATACAACAACTCCCCAGGCCCAGCCCTGCTCAGACTGGAGAGGATCACAGCAAGGAGTTGATTCTCCTCTTCTTCTCCCTTGTCTGGGTGTAAAAACCTCACCCGACACTGGCAACCTCCGAGAAACCCCACTGTGGCACTAGCCCTGGTGGAGCTCGGCCAGACACGGCTGCCGTGGGAGCACGAGACAGGGCTTGGCGGTTTTTAGCACCAGCGTTATCGAACGCCTGGCTCAGGGCAGCCCTAGACAAGGCCAATGCCGCCGTGCTAGCGTTCCCATGCTGGCGACGACCCATGGAGCTGCCCTGGGGCTCGTGTAATAGTGGGAGAACCCCCCCCATAAACTCCCCACACCAGCGCAAGCACTGCCTTTGGGAGATTATTTTTGAAAGGGCAGCAGCAGTGTCTCCCGTGGGGGAACGCTGTGCACAAGCAGCTCCTTCGCAGACTCTGTGCCAAGGAAGCTCACTCTGGGCAGGCTCAGAGCCCCTCCCTGGAGGCCCCGAGACTCGCCGGCCTCATGTGTGGGACCCGTTTCAATCAAGCCCTGAGCCCTCAATGCCCTTGGCCGGGAGCCCATCTAAACACAGAAGATGAAAGGGCAGGAGGGCACTCTGCGACGGGAGGAGCTATTTGTTTCTCAGCCAAGGGCGGCTGACCCATGGGCGATGCCCGCCAGAGTTCACAGTCTAGACGGAGGCGGTGCAGGGACCTTGATGTTTACAGAAGCAGCAGAGAATGGCTCCTTTCTCTCCAGCCGGGTGCCTGCCTCAGAGCCCCACTTCCAGTCACGGAGAATGGAAGCGTCTGCCGAGCTGGCGGCCTATCTCCTCCTCCTTGGCCCGCAGCTCCAGGAGATAGAAGGCATGTCGGCTTCATTGAGCTGAATACATTCTTTCTTATCTGCCCCTCCCAAGCCTGCCCCCAATTCTACCAGGCTGCAGCCCTGGAGACACCACAGTGACCTGACACCAGTGCCAAGAAACCAGCTTGGTGTCTCCAGGCATTGCAGTCTGAGGAGAGGAGTCAATCAATACGGGCGGCCCACAAAATGCAGCTGCTAATGGCTGGGCAGCGAAGATAGCTTTGGCGCCTGGACCCCACTCAGCTGGCAACGCGCACACCCAGGGCTGCCTGCCACAGGAGGGCCCCTCGGCACCGCTGCTCCTGAAAAGAATGCCAAAAAAAAAAGTGCCAGGGCCAGGTCACGCTTCCCCCCTGGCCCTGCTTGCAGGAATCCATGGCCCAGGCTGTGGAGTCTGTTCTCTTCACTGGGGGACGGCTGTAGGTCTGTGCAATTGCGCTGACGTTTATTCTCTGGAGCCGAGTACCAGCCCCTGGCCTCTATTCCACCAGCTCTGGCCTTCTTCCATTTAATCGAAGCCAATGCAGATGTCCTGCCACGAGGCTGAGTAGAGATGATGAACTTGCTGCCTTCATCCCAGTTGCTCACTGCTGGTACTTGCCAGCGCTGCAGGGAGGGCTTGCCGCTGGCCCCCCCGGGAGTCTGAATGTTCCAGCCCAGCAGGATGCTGCAGTCCTACCCAGACCCCCCTCCCGCCCCCACACACACCCCTTGTTGGGGGGAGAGTCTCAGCTGGAAGCACAGGACTTAGATCGCACTGTCTTTCTTCTCTCCGAAGAAGAGCTGGCTCTGACGACCTCTGATTGTCCCCCAAACTGGTACAGCACAGGCAGCTTCAATGCCAGATCACCCCATCCCTGATCTGGAGCGACTGCTTTTGGTGTCAGCATCCTGCAGAGTTCTTGGCTTCTTCCACTGCCAAGAAGGGGACCAGCTGCGATGGAGGGTTGGGTCATGGTGACACGTGATCACTAGGCACTGGACTGAAAACCACCAGCCCACTTGACAAAGGGGCCCCCAAATAGGCATCAGATGGTAACAGCCATCAGTCATTCTTGCCCCAGCCTGGGGTCCCCAGACACTGGCGAGCTAGGGGCCAAAGGTTCCTTCACCCATCACCAGCTCCCTGAGCCATCCAATCCCCAATTATCCTCATTTCCAAACATTTGGCTTCCCCAAACAAACAACAAAAACCATCCCTTGAGGATCAGTTTCAGGGCTCCAAGAAAGAACAGGCCACAGGGGATGCCGCCGCAAAGGATGAAAAGTGCTGGAAGGCGGAGTTTGGGCCAAGTCTGGAGCTGCTCAATGCTTTTCTAAACCAGCCTTAGGTAACTCAGCTCCCTCCTGCACTTCAGAGACCGATATTGTTGTAACCTTGGTGCACGGCAGAGCTGGGCTGTATGATCCCAAAGTAACCGCAAGGAAACAGGCCAGGTTGTTCCATGCTGTGTCTGTTCTCAGCACATCTGTCTCATACCTCACTGCACACTCCAAACCTGCCACAGCTTGCTAAGCTATTGCCCAATATCTTGCTTTTCTCTGTCTCTCTCTCTAAGTCAAGCCAAACCTCTGGTGGAGCCACTTCAGAAACGAGTTTGGAAGCAGTTGTCTTTATCTGCAAGCCAGGCCGAAAATGACTGAAAGAGTTAGAATCTCTCTTCTCTGTTCAAATGGGCATTTCGGCCAATATTTACAAAGCACCTTCTATCTCAAAGGATCCAGCAATGCTTTACGACCCACAGTGTGTGTGTACACTATATGTATATTGCATTACAAACCAAAAAAAACCCACCTTCAACCCAATCCTTGCATTAAAAGAACATTATTAACATGCATGATTGCAAATCCAGCACTCAGAAGTTAGGGTATGGCAGAATGAGGGTAGCAGCCGCCTCGTGCGCATGCATTATGAGGCAAGGTTTAATTACATGGTCACATGCTATTTGTTCTGTAAGAGCCTGCCTCATTCAGTGCACAGGATGGACCGTATGTCTGATTGCAGCTCTCTTCACTGCAAGGAAGGATGGCCCAGCGGTTAGGGCACTCGCTGTGGCCTCTGGAGAGCTAGGTTCAGTTTCCTGCTTCACCTACGTCATGCTGGACAAGTCACTTCAGGTCTGACTAGACAGCAGCTGGGCGCGAGCCAGCCTGCCAGCCTGAGGAAACGGGCTCGAGCTAGTGCACTAAAAAGAGCGGCGTGGGTGTTGCAGCACAAGCTACCCGCCCAAGTGTGGCCCCGGGTGGGCCAGGCAGGCTTGTCCGAGGACAGCTCGCCTGGGCAGCAACATCCACGCTGCTCCATTGAGCATCCTAGCTTGGAGCAGAGTTAGAGCACAGCTGTCTACTCAGGCCAGGAGGTGCTCTCCCAGCTGCAGTGTAGACAGACCCAAAGCGTCTCTCTGTATCTGAAGTGTCTCTGCCTCAGTTTTCCATCTGTAAAATGCGGCACAGGGGTGTTGTGAAGATAACTGTGTTAAAGATTGGGAGGCGAGCTAACGGGGGCTACATAAGAACCAACAGACACTTGACAGCTCCTGGCAGGAGTCTGCGTGCAGTCATACACCAGATTGCTCACCAAGAGTCTACGCACAGTCCTGGTGGTTTATTACGAGGTCACACCCATTGCAGCCCATCCTTTGATAGTTCCAGAAGTAAGGGCTAATCACATTTTCTGTTTCAAATGCTATAGTTACAGTTTTGGGGGTGGATCTGCTGTGGGAACCCCTTTATCCACTGGTCTGAAATTTCCTCCACCACATCCGCCCCAGCAAATTTCAAGCCCGTCCGACGACAGCTGTGGAATCTAGAGACAGGATTACAAAAATTCCGCTTTAAACGGAAACTTGGTTGTAACCCTGACCACGAAGCAGCAAACAATCGCAGCACCGAGGGGTCCAAGTGCTGACAGTGGGGCACAGAAGTTAAATTACTGGGCTATGACTCCACAAGGAAACTGTGCTGATTCAAACCTGCTGCAAATCTGATCCAGCAGAGAACTCAGAGTTTGCGATGTCCAGACCTGTGCCCCCCTCCACTGGACCCCACTGCAGACCCCAGGGCAAAATGATCTCTTAATTCAGAGCTAATGGACCAGCACGGGAAGTGTGGGAAGAGATTCATACGCTCTTCAAAATGCAGGACTCCCCCACAGGGGTGGAATTAGGGGGTTAAAATACAGTATATGGGTCCCAGGGAGCTGGCCACTGGCTCTGTCTAGCATTGAAAGCCACTCTCTATCTGAGGTGGTCCTCCAGGGTTGCAGGGGGAGCCTGCCCCCTCCCCCCCGCTCTCCTGCTGGTAATAGCTCACCTTAAGTGATCACTCTCCTTACAGTGTGTATGGTACACCCATTGTTTCATGTTCTCTATGTACATAAATCTCCCCACTGTATTTCCCAGTGAATGCATCTGCTGAAGTGAGCTGTAGCTCACGAAAGCTTATGCTCAAATAAATTTGTTAGTCTCTAAGGTGCCACAAGTCCTCCTTTTCTTTTCTCCATTCCTGGCAATTCCAAAGGATCATAGAATATCAGGGTTGGAAGGGACCTCAGGAGGTCATCTAGTCCAACCCCCTGCTCAAAGCAGGACCAATCCCCAACTAAATCATCCCAGCCAGGGCTTTGTCAAACCTGACCTTAAAAACCTCAAAGGAAGGAGATTCCACCACCTCCCTAGGTAACACATTCCAGTGCTTCACCACCCTCCTAGTGAAAAAGTTTTTCCTAATATCCAACCTAAACCTCCCCCACTGCAACTTGAGACCATTACTCCTTGTTCTGTCATCTGCTACCACTGAGAACAGTCTAGATCCATCCTCTCTGGAACCCCCTTTCAGGTAGTTGAAAGCAGCTATCAAATCCCCCCTCATTCTTCTCTTCCGCAGACTAAACAATCCCAGTTCCCTCAGTCTCTCCTCATAAGTCATGTGTTCCAGTTCCCTGATCATTTTTGTTGCCCTCTGCTGGACATTTTCCAATTTTTCCACATCCTTCTTGTAGAGTGGGGCACAAAACTGGACACAGTACTCCAGATGAGGCCTCACCAATGTCGAATAGAGGGGAACGATCACGTCCCTCGTTCTGCTGGCTATGCCCCTACTTATACATCCCAAAATGCCATTGACCTTCTTGGCAACAGGGGCACACTGTTGACTCATATCCAGCTTCTCGTCCACTGTAACCCCGAGGTCCTTTTCTGCAGAACTGCTGCCCAGCCATTCGGTCCCTAGTCTGTAGCGGTGCATGGGATTCTTCCTTCCTAAGTGCAGGACTCTGCACTTGTCCTTGTTGAACCTCATCAGATTTCTTTTGGCCCAATCCTCTAATTTGTCTAGGTCCCTCTGTATCCTATCCCTACCCTCCAGCCTATCTACCTCTCCTCCCAGTTTAGTGTCAACTGCAACCTTGCTGAGGGTGCAATCCACACCATCCTCCAGATCATTAATGAAGATATTGAAGAAAACCGGCCCGAGGACAGACCCTTGGGGCACTCCACTTGATACCGGCTACCAACTAGACATGGAGCCATTGATCACTATCCGTTGAGCATGACAATCTAGCCAGCTTTCTATCCACCTTATAGTCAATTCATCCAACCCATACTTCTTTAACTTGCTGGCAAGAATACTGTGGGAAACCGTGTCAAAAGCTTTGCTAAACTCAAGGAACAACATGTCCACCGCTTTCCCCTCATCCACAGAGCCAGTTATCTCATCATAGAAGGCAATTAGATTAGTCAGGCATGACTTGCCCTTGATGAATCCATGCTGACGGTTCCTGATCACTTTCCTCTCCTCTAAGTGCTTCAGAATTGATTCCTTAAGGACCTGCTCCGTGATTTTTCCAGGGACTGAGGTGAAGCTGACTGGCCTGTAGTTCCCCAGAACCTCCTTCTTCCCTTTTTTTTAAAGATGGGCACTACATTAACCTTCTTTAGGCATTGTTTTGGGGGAGTTCTCTGGACTGTGTTACACAGGAGGTCAGACTAGACAATTACAATGGTTCCTTCCAGCCTTGGACTCAATGAAGCTATTAACTGTGCCACGGTATAAACACCTCCGAGCTCAGGAGCTGCTTTCCCAGGGACCCATTCCTTACCCTGCCACAAGGCAGAATGCTCTGTTTGTCTGGAGGGACCAGTTCAGTCCCACCCACAGAGACGGCCTTAGGGAAAATGGTGCCCTGGCTCATGTGGGCATGGTGCCCCCCCATTGCCCCTGCACCTCTCGCCTACGCCCACGTGGGGAAACTGACCTGGATGCAAGGAGCAGCTGGCATTGCCGCTCGCTTCTCCCCCACCCTCCGTAAACTGCTCCTCTGCTGCAAAATCTGGAACTGAGGGCCCCCTCCCTTCCAAAAAAACTAAGGTTGCAAAAACACTGAGGGGAGGGGAGCAGCTGGGCCTGGCTCCCCCACCACACACACACACACACTAGACGTTGTGACTGGGCACACAGGGATCAGAGTGCCAAACCCGAATGGCACTGTGACCCTGTACACCAGATCGCAATGCCACTCAGTTGGGGACCCCTTTCAAATGGGGGGCCTGGGACAAACCCTTTTGCCCCCCTCCCAGTAAAGCCCTGCTGGTGTTCAGTAGGATGTCTCTTGTGGATCCATAAGGTATGGGATGGGAACCCCATGGGGTCAGGCCCCCACCTGGAGTTTGGGTTCTGTGAGGTGCTTCCTTCTCCCAGGGTCAGTAGGGTGAGGCAGGTGGCCTCCACCCCCAGAGTTAGGTAGGGGCTGAGAGGCAGAGCCCAGCCCAAGGGCCTCAATCGGGATGTCTACACTGCATTGTAAACCTGCGACTCTGAGAGACAGGCTTGTGGCCTGAGTGGTTCCCAGCCCACCCTTGAGCGTCCACACTGCATTGTAAACCTCAGCTTACAATTGCTGGTCCTGGGTCTCCCGGCCATGCTAACACGTCCACACTGCACGACGCAGACTGTCTGACCTGGGACACGCAAAATGACAGGGTTTGGATCCCAGTCACAGCGGGACTCAGGCTCTGACCCACCCCCGCCCCCGCCGCCAGCAGGTGTTTGGGGGTAGCTCTGAGACCTTATCCACTCTGTTCCCAAGAACTCAGCTCAACTCCGAACACACCACTGAAGTTTATTGGCATACGAGCAACCTACACTTGCGTTGATCAGGCTTAAGTGTGGGGAGTGGGTCCAGAGCATTCCACACATCCAACATACACAATCATGAATCAGCTTATATACACACTTGCACTGAATGCTGTTGGTTAATACACCGTATCACGCACTTTATGACTGATGTACTAACTTTTGTAACCAATCCCTGTACAGAGCACGAACTGTCCACGAGCTGCAAAGTATGCTAGTAACCAAAGCTGCAAGCTCAGCGCACATCAGTCTTCTTCTTATTTCTTTAGCTACTAACTACACATTACTTACAAGGCCTCTTGTGAGTTTATGCTTTTTCCATTGTTAACCTCAGTTTCCTGACATCTCTCTTCCTTACTTCTGCTTGCACTGTGCCTGCAAAGCTTACATTTCCAATCCGTTCTTTTTTTGTTTTTTAGCATATCAGTCTTTTTATTTTAGACAATTACGTCTGCTTGTTTTTTTAAGGCTGATTACCAAGCACCACATTCCCAGGACTACAATGGTGGTTACTAATTGTACAGCCATTAAAAGCAAACAATGTCTGAAGTCGAGGATGAAGGTTTACTTCTTCTGGAGTGGCCAAGAATGGGTTAATTGTTTTTGCAATGGCGGTGTTTGCCTCGTTATTTTGTTTGGATAGGATAGGAGCTGTGTGATGGATACTAAGTGGTCCAAAGTGCGTTCCACTAAACCCTCATATTATTTCTTCTATTCCCTAAAAAGCCAAATGAAGTCTAAGTTGATTACTGTATATCTCACATGCAATAGCCTCGAACACAGGAGGTTGAGTCCCTCTAGGGTCAGGGCTCCACAAAAGTTTTTGGGGGCCCGTTACAAAATCTGATCCTGAGGCCCCCTCCACCCTTCCAAAACCAAGGGTGCAAAGACCCTGCGGGGTGGGGTGTGGAGCAAGCCTGCCCCTACCCTCACCCCAGTGTTTATCACCACAGGAAATTCAGCTGTGAAAATAACATTCCCTGGGTGCATACCGGAAGTGGTCCATACCCAATGGGCTGCAAGGCCTACAGCAGGGTCCTGGGACGCTCATATCCTCTGCGCTTGCTGGCCTGAGTCAGACCGAGTTGTTTGTGGACAGAAGAGGGGCTTTGGCTCAAACCCAAGTCACAGCCTGGGTTCAGTATGCAGTGTAGACATACCCAGAAGGGTCTGGAAGGGGCTTTTCTGCTCCTGAAATAGCCACATCTTCCCGGTCCCTTCCTCCATCCCAGCCCCTCTGTTCCCATCTCCCGCCCCAGGTGCTTTCAGAAGCCATAGAACCAATCTTGTACCTGTGAGCAAAGCAAAGGCCTGGACTCCACGCCGGTGCCCAGGTGTGTCACACCCTGCAGCCGGCAGCAGCCAGAGCCCAGAGTTAATTAACACCTAGTTTAAATTCACAGGGCTCAGCACCTGGAAATAGCCAAACTGGAGCCCCCGGCGTCAGGCAAACAAACAAGGAAGCGCTAAGTCTATAAAGACAGCTGTGCGGCTCTGAAACCGCAACCAAGGGAAACAAATCACAGGCCCAGGGAAGGAACCGTGTCATCTCCCTGGGACCAGGTGCTGCCTGAGGGGGATCCTGTCTAAACTCACCCATATCCCCACTGCCATGGGAGCATTAATGTGGGAGCGTGAGCTGGGGAAGGTGATAGACAGAGTCAGCAGCAGGTGCCGGCTTTCCAGCCAGAGCAGCGGGACGCCGCACCCTGAAATCGTGCCCCAGTGTGCGTCTCCTGAGGCCTTCGCTTCTTGCGCCCTCTGTCCTGGGTCTAGGCTGACAGGGCCAAATAAGGCAGGAGGAAGGAGGAGGAGTAGTGGGGGGCGAGAGGGGTAGGTCCATGGAGATGTGTATTGGGGGGTCCAGGGCAAACGCTCCTGATGCTCAGTTCTGGGTAATGCTGACATTCCCAGCGCAAAGGTCATTCTGCTCCCTGCATTTGATCCGGGAAAGACAAGAAAAAGCTGGTCTGTTCTCCCCCCTGCCCACAACAACACTCGGGTGGCTTTGCTCCTGCCCCTACAGGAGGGAATAATGGAGACCCAGTGCCCCCCAGCCCAAAAAACAGAGCCCCCTTTGCCACGTGCTCATAGCAGAAATGGAACATGGAGCTAGCACAGGCAGCCCTGGCCCAAGGCAGACACCGACTCAGGGGGAGGGCTTGGCTTGGAATTACTGCAAGGTTTGCATTCCACAAGTGGCAGGAGATCAGGGTGGGGGTGGTAGAGGAGGGGGGAGCAAGAGCCGCCCCGTGAAAAATTGAGGTGAAGCTCTGACCCCAGGAAGAACCTCCCACTAGGCTCCCTGTCCCTAACCCTGGGCGTTTATACAGCATCTTCCAGCCACCCCTCACCCAGGTCTTCATGGATTCCAAGGCCTCAAGGGACCACTGTGATCAGCTGTGGGGTGAGAGGGTCCCAGCACCCAAGCTGCAGCCCAACCGTGGAAATCTACCCAGCAATGAAACAGTCCTGGCAAACCCAAGTCAGCTGGCACAAGCCAGCCACAGGGTTTGGTTTTCTGTGTAGACATACCCTTATTTCCCCAGGCACAGGGCACAGGTTGAAGTGGTGGCCTGGAATACAGTGGTTGTTCTGATGGGGTGATGTTATTAGATGTCTTGGACTGGGCACTCAAAGATGGCGCCACCCAAAACAAGTGGCCATTTTGTAGATGTCAGCCCACAGATCATCCAGAGGTTTTCTGTGACTATTATGATTTGCATGGCAATCGCACCTGGAGGCATGGCTGAACTGATGAGAGAGAGAAATAAGTCGATTCAAGGGCCTCTGCCCCTGCCAGTGCTGTGAGAACTGCTCTGCAATGGCTGGCTGGTCAGTTTGGAATCTCCGAGTCTTCTTGTTCTGCAGCTGCCATCTGTGGAGTTTGCTCTGTTGAGTGTTCGTTCTGAGGAATAAACTGTAGATGTCAAAGGTTTCTGTTGAACTCTCCGCTGTCAGTCTTGATCATCAGGATTTTCCTTTAGGACAGCTGGAGTTGTGCCTCTTTTTTCTCCATCCGATCTGACATAAACACAGACCCGATAGTTCTCTGAGTGTCATCTATTATCAAAGTGTTTGTAGGCTCTTCCTGCCTTTTTATCTGATTTGGCTACTGGCTTCGTGTCCGGCCACTTTGGAGATAGCTGTCTTCCCAACAGGAGCTGCACTGGACTTTAACCAGTAACTGCTATTTGTGCCGATCTGTAATTCAAAAGAGCGAGGAATGGATCTTTAAGGTGCCACCTGATGAACTGGGATACCACTGAGCCTGCCTGTTCCACCAGCCTGGGCCCCCTTTACCCTGTCTTGCTGAGCCAGGCTGTTAAGCCTCCTCTAGCACACTGGCAGGGCCACACGCAGCTGCAGAAAGAGACAGACACTGAGATCAGCTGAGACAGACACTGAGATTAGCTCTGGGAAGACTCAGTTTAAGGGACTTGCCCCAGCACTTAGGTGCCCACCTCCCTTGGAGTGTAGACCCAAAGCTATATGGCCTTGCACTGTATAGAAAGATCTGCACAGCGCAAGCTCATAAAAAATCACCCTCTCCCTCAATGTGAAGAGAGATATGCACAACTTCTTGCCCCCCACCCCACCCCCACATATGAATTGCACAAACTGGGTTATGTTATAAACAAGAAATAAGTTTATTAACTTTAAAAGGTATTTTAAGTGATTATAAGGGATAGCAAACAGAACAAAGCAGATTACTGAGCAAATAAAACAAAATATGCAAGCTAAGCTTAACACACTTAAAAAACAGGTTACAAAATGTAATTTCTTACCCTAAATGTTATTTTAGGCAGGTTGCAGAGTTTCTGTAGCTTAGAGTTCCAGTTATTTCTCTTTACAGTTTGGACCCCTGTCGCAGTCTGGACTCACCCCTTGCCTTTTCCTTCAGGTCTCTTTTCTTGGCGGGCAGGCAATGGAGAAAAGTCCTGATTGCCTTACTTCCCAGCCTTAAATAGAATTTACATAAGGCGGGAATCTTTTGTTTCCAGTGGAAAAATACCAGCAGTGTCCAAGGTGCAACTCAATACCTGGTGACATCATCAGATGGCCCTGAGGTGTCAAGGCAATATCCCAGAAGCTCCTCAGGATGGTGGGAGATTAGTATCTCCAAAATTCTATTGTCCTTCTTAAATGGCTCATTCAGAGTGATTGCCTACTGTCTGGTGGGCGTTCCCCTCAAATACACACACAGTTGTAATTGTCACAAAGTCAAAATTTCTAACTTCAGATACAGAAATGATACATGCATACAAATTGGATATACACATTCAATAGATCATAACCTTTCCAATGATACCTTACAGGACCCATCTTGCATAAAATATATCTTAGTTAGGCCATATTTCTATGAAGAATATGGGGTGTAACGTCACAGGATTTTCCTGGTGTAGGATTTTCTTGGCTATCTGTACAGTTCTCTCAGCCTCTCCATGCACTTGTGGGTAACATGGGCTGCTAGCAATATGATTAAAACCATATTTTGTTTGGAGTCAAATTCTGCTGCAGTGAATTGTGGTCCGTTTCCATCACTCGTCGTTCTGGAATATAGCCCATAAGGCAAGTTTGCCCATTATATTCATTGGCTTGCCTTCATTATATCTAGCTGCTTTCATTAAATTCAGCAGTACCACAAGAAACCTCCAGGTCTATATCCTGTAAGATATTAGCTAAAGCATAAATTAGCATAAGTATGGTTAAGTAGACCGTAACCCTTAGCATAGATTAACGGTTACCTTTAGATTTTGGGAACTAAGAAGAGTTTCTCAATGGTAGAAGTTAGAATGTTCCAGTAAGTGCGACCGCAAGGAACACGGAAGTAATAATCCCAAATCTGCTTAAGCAAGAGGTGACAGGTATGGTCATGAGTTGAAATGGTAGTTACACATATTAATATACTAAACTATAGAAGGACACATCGACATTAGTGAGGAGAGGAAATACAAATAAGGAAGAGGGAAGGAACCCCTACTGAATATGAATTAGACGTAGCAGCATCAGTATAATATATTGTTGCATCCCAGCCTGTGGGCAGTAGGAAAGACAGATGTAGCCCTGGGGAGGTGCCAGAATGATGGCCCCTGGTGATGAAGAAGATGTCTCACATTTCAGGTCATTCTGCAAGGAATGGTGTGAGTATATGAATGTTTAGATGTACATTCTATAGTATCTCTATCTACCTTAATGAGTTGGAGGGTTATTGACTGAGCTAAATGTATTAATAAATTATTGTAACTATAGATGCATTTCTATAGTGTGAGTGTTGCAACCGTGCACATCAGGGTTCCCAACTATATAGTAATTTTAATAATAGCGGGCCTGATCTTGGGACAAGAACTTATCAACCCTCAAAGTAATAACTGGGAATTCTTAAGTAATCAATATAATTAATACATAATCTATAGATCAGGCTACGGGAATACCACAGTGAACAAAAGTGCACTTCAGTTTCTCAGTAACACTGCAATACGTTATGTCTTTCAACTACATTATTTCTATATACCTGGAAAAATAGTCCACGACAACCAGATAATGATGTCCTCTGAAACTGCATAAATCTGCAGCTAGTCTCTTCCAAAGTCTCTCTGGTAGAAATGTTTGTAGACAGCATGATCCAGCATTGTCTCTTAAGTTGATTTGTACTGGGTCTCCTTTCAAAAGTCCAATACCATGAAATTCTCCACTGAGTTCTTCCTCCTTTCTCACCGATGAAGTGAGCTGTAGCTCACGAAAGCTTATGCTCAAATAAATTGGTTAGTCTCTAAGGTGCCACAAGTACTCCTTTTCTTTATGCCCATTGTGGCTGCCATGCTGCAGCTGATAAGGTTGCTGGTCTGTGATCCTTTGATCACATGCATTCTGAATGCATAGCTCTAGTCTTTGTAAGTTGTTTTTGTGATGAACCGGCCCCTGCAGTTCAGAATACCTCCAGGGCTAGTCAGAGCTGTGTCAGGTGACTTCAGCTCTGGGAGGGGTTGAAGGTGATTGTAAGTCTTTCTGAGATGACTGTGTCAATTTTAAAGTCAATAGTCTTGCCATGAATATTCATTGTCATGCTCCAGACAGGCTCTATGTCATCACAAGTGACAGATCCCAGAAACAATGGCTCTTGATTATCTGCAATACGAGTCAATTCCCCGACTGCTTTGGTGTGGCAAACAGCAGCAAAATGTCAATATTTCATGCATTTATTACACCGTGCGTCTCTGGCGGGAGATGCAGGAATCTCTTGGGATATGACTTTTCCCACAGCTTGTGCCCATAGGCTGGAATTTGTGCCTCTCAGCCTGGGAGTTCTCTCTCCTTACCTCAGGGGTTTTATGATAATGACTTTTAACACTCAAGTGTCTATTTATAGCTTCTAAGCTAGTCTCAGGTTTTTCAGGTTGCTCCTGCCTTTTGCTCTGCTGTTTGACTAATTGACTGCTTTGCTCTCTGTATAGCTGTGGCTAGGATTAAATCTCTCTTCAATTGTAGTTGCTGTGAAAGATTTTTATCTGTTAACCCAATAACCAGTCTTTCTCTGATCTTTCCATCTTTTGCATACCCCTCACTTCTGCACTGTCTGTGGAGGTGGGTATGATCTCCTTCCGATAACAGCAGTGCAGGGGAAGGACAAGGACATGACCTGTCCGTCCCCAGCCCGGCTGATTTCACGGAGATCAGGTTGTCATTTGGTTCCCTAATTAATTTGGCATGAATGGCTGCATAGGAACATAGGCCTGGAAGGGACCTCCTGGGTCGATGTGTCCAGGCCCTGCTACGACTGGCAGCTTCATCATCAGATAATTCCATTCGCAGTCATATCACCTTGAGCTCTGACGTGGAAGTTTCCACTCAGCACCTTCTCCCTAGTCAACCCTTCGTCACTGAGGTCATGCCTAGGCCGGGGGAATAGACTAAACAATACGATCTCTGGGTACATTTTAAAAAGGTAGATTTTGTCCAGCCCTGTAGTAACCAGCATGTCACCACTACAGAGCACTACAATAAGTGGGGATAAGAAGGGCTAATAAATTGTGGTGACTGTTGGTTAGGGATGAGCTAGGCAATTTATTGTAGATCCAGCTGACCTCATTGAGGGTGTCTTCGTCCTGCCCACCCTGCTATCTCTATTCAGCCACCTCTCTATCCCTCCCCACAGTTCGAGTTCTGTAGTTACAAGAGCCTTCTCCTCTGCAGCTCCTGCCATACAGAGCAGCTGTGCCATCTCTCCCTGCCTTTCTGACTCTCCGTCATGGCCAATCTCAGTCTCCTTTTATTTTTGTTTTAAAATTAACCTTTTTCTCTCTATGGAGAGAAATGACCCTGATTGGCTACTTTTGTATTGGCTGAACAAAGGTAGCAATCAGCAAACAATCTCCCAGGACCTATTGTATCCCAGGTCATTCCTTCATTGCCATATTGCAAGATGGATATTTTCTCCCCTTGTTTTACAAGCAATCTAGCCTCCCGGACTAACCAAGCACAGGATTACAGCTCTGCTTTCCAGGCCTTCCCCATTTCTGTTTCTCCAGCTACAAAGTTCTCCAGTCAGCCATGGAGTCTGCTAGGGGAGGAAAAGAACTAAAGCCCTCATTGATACGTATGTATAAAGCCAAGCCAAAAAGAACCCCAAAAACCCAAAACAAAAAACCCCTTAATATTTCAGGCCATTGTAAGGAAGCAAAAAATAGCACTAACTCATATTCTTTTTCCTTTGCAGGTCACCTTTAGAGGAACAATGCACCCATAATTCATACAGACAATTAACCTCTTAGAACCCTGTTTGTTTAGCAGCTCCCCTCAAGGTCACTGAACCAGCTATTTATCTTGTTAGCCAGGAAAGCTGGTTGCCTTTTAATGAGTGCGCTCACACCCACTGTCTGAGCAAAAGCCACGCGCCCAGCTCCGAAACCCAGATGTGCCCCAAAAGGAATGGTGGAGCTCAGCCCCCAGACCCCGCAGCACTAAGCCCCAGGGCTTTGCACAGCTCAGATGGCTCTATTCTGCCACCCTCTCAGACACCCTGCGAATAGCTGTGTGTGCAGTTATATATGTCGTGAGCTGTGAGAAACCCAGAAACCGCAGAAATGTTACAGGACGGAATTCTTCCCTGAACGCCTCATCTAGATCCCAGCAGGAATCGTAGCAACAGATGACTCAGAATAACACAGCCCTGGGTGCGAAGCTCTGCTTCTCTGTGGGCCTACTGTACACACACCATCTTTCCCCCTCTCCAGCTCTCTTCAAGCGTTACATTATAGACCCAGCACTGTTCATTTTCGGCATGGTCTCTGCCAACACAAAGAAAAAAATATATACTGACACATTACTGATATACATATGCATAGACAGGGCAGCTGTGGGCTACTAGACTGAGGGATGAGAGTCAGGAGACCTGGGTTTCTGTTCCCAGCTCTGCTACTGATTCACCATGTGACCACGGCCCTGTCACTTAACCTCTCCGGGTGGACCCCGGCCCCACTGAGGTCCATGGCAAAGTTTCACACAATAGAAATGGGGACAGGATTTCACCCTGTGAGTCTAAGTTATGAGTTTGTAAAATGAGGGTGACAGTGTTCATCCCTCTCCATAAAGCACGTTGAAAGCTATGGCTGATGGGAGGGAATGGCGGCTCTCCAACATGGGTCTGTGGGGTTCCAAGCAGCACTCGGACCGCAGCCACTGGGACCAGCAGGGTGTGTGGGCTGGTGGCTCCTAGCTCACCAGAGGGAGACCCACAGAGCTCCTGATCATAGGAGATAGTGAGTCTGAGCCAATCAGAGAGGCTGTCTAGGTAGGCACAGGAAGGTCTGAGCAATTAGGTGAATCCCTGGGTGCCTGCGATATTGGGTCCTGCCGTCCTATCCTGTCCCTGCCTTGGTCCAGGATCCCTGCTTCTACACCGCCTCACCCCCAGCTCAGACTCCCATCTCCAGTTCCCGGCTCCCACTTCTGCTGCGGCCAACTAGGCCTGACCACTGCTGCTCTAACCACTAGGTCTGACTGCCTGTGTCCTGGTCCACGACATATATAAGTGCAGACGCACGTGTACACCGTATTTTTGAAGCAAAAGCTGAGGTCTTCCTTCAACAGCCAACTGCGGCAAACCCTGCCCCTGGGGCTCTGCAATCCAGTATTCTGTGGCTAGCTGCGGTGGGATTTGGGGAGCAGCATTCAGCCAGTCTTGAGCAGAAACTCCAGCGACAGGCTCTGCTGAGCAGAAGGACAATTCCGCCTCATAGACAACTTCTGGAAAAGAACAAGCTCTTCTGGTGCCACCTCTACCAAAGCAGCAAACAGCCCTCTTGCCAATAAGCTAAATGGATCAACTACAAGCTCAAAGCAAAAACGAAATCCACTCCTATGTGCCGTTTCCCCTGGGTCTCAACTACCTACTTGGCCCCCGTCCCACAGAATCTGCACACTGCATGGCCTTTAACATACGTCCCTCTGAGGGAGGGCAGTGTTATTATCCCCATTGTACAGGTGGGGAACCAAGACCTAGAAAGGCAAAGGCCTCAAAGCTCCAAACTCCCACTGAAATCAACAGGCATTAGCCACCTAAATACCTTGTGGGATCTGGGCCCCTAGGCAGGGAACTGAACCTGGATCTTCCAAACCCAAGGCAACAGGGCCAGATTAATCTTTTGTGGGCCCATGGCCCTGCTCCCCACCTCAATGCCCTGCCCCTGCTTGGCCTCTTCCCCCGAGGCCCCACCCACCGCTTGCAGTGCGGGGGGAAGAGGGTGGAGAGGAGCAAGCAGGGGACAAGGGGGAGGGGGTACGGAGAGGAGCAAGTGGTGGGCGGGGCCTCAGAGTGGAGCGAGGGGCAGGGCCACGGTCTGGGAGCTGGGGCCCCTCTGCGTGTGGACCCAGCGCCAAGGCACCATTGTAAACCCAGTACTGCAAGGCAAGAATCTCAACAATGTTAATCTGTTTACCGGAGGAGCACATCACCATATGTCTGACTGAAGAGAGCCTAAGACACTGGTCCAAAACCCACCCATCAAGACATGAGTCACTAGGAGGAACAGATCAGACCCAACCAATGAGGGCCTCCATCCCATAAATGCTTCATAAGGTCACAGCCGGCCTGTTGCAAATTCCTGCGTGGAGCTTTGACCCTTCCAAACCACCTCACCCCAAACACAGCACACAGCTCAGGCCATCTCGACCCAGAACCAGAGCCAGTGACCATAAACCAGCAGTGGAAAACTGGACCCACAAAGCACAGCGCAGCTCCAGAGCAAAATGACTAATTAGCAGGAGGGTGAAGAAATCGAGAGAGAGAGAGAGATGCTGTCTGCTCCAGCAGCTGGGATAGGAGGAAGGTAAACGAAGATAATCTTCCCGTTATCAGCCGCGATAAGACTTTGCATGGAAAGGCAGCGAGGAAAAGCTTTGCCTAACCCTGCGAGGAAGGAAAGAGACACAGGAGGGGAGGATACCGGGAGATTCCTAGGCACAAGACCAGAAAACTACATCCAAGGGGATACGGAAACAGTCCCTGCCCGCTAGGCCCTACCGTCTGCCGCTCCAGTCCAGTGCTCCTCTCCTGACTCTCCTTATCTAACCCAGCCCGCTGGCACACTGCCCTGGGCTCGCCCAGTGTATCTTCTCGCTCTTGTCCCCCGAGGATGGAGCTGCGCTCCCAAGCCGCGCATTTGGCATCCATTGTCCCGACTCGAGCAAGGAAAGGGGAAGATGGGGCCAAGTGCGGGGCCAATGCTGAGGGACGTGGCAGAGATGGCGAGCGCCCTGTATGTCAACCTGAGCAGGAGGCCGATTTCTTCCTGGCAGAGGAAGCCAGGGTTCAGTAGGGACAGTGCCCATGAATCATAAGAGAGCAGGGACAGTAACATTCTTCCGGCCGCTGGCTCTGCCCCGCCTGCAGTGGCATTCAGCCCTAACGAGCGGCTTGCACACACGCCAGTGATGGGCTCCTCTCCAGCAGCTCAGCCCAGACCTGAGAGAATGAAGTTTCCTAAGGAACTAGCACTAATGAGTCACGCTGGCTAAATGTCAGCTCCGGTATTTAAAGAGGAGAGACTTGTTCCAAGGTCTCCACACGTCCCCCCAAAGCCGGCAATAGCTAGGGACCCAACAGCTTGCAACTTACCTTCCTCCGGTGTGTGCGAAGATGGCAGGGCCTCTCTCGATGCCCCAGGACACTGCCCTCAGCCCATGCAACATCCCCCAGCCATATGCTAGCTCCAGGGTCCCACCCACAGGTGCATCTACCAGGGACCACTGCTTCAGGCTTTCGCAATTGGTGCTGGCCCTGCCTCAGGGCCAGGCCTCCCCATGCATGGCTGCTACCAGCCTCCTATTCCCTTCCGCACACACTAACCAACTACACAGCTTGGGCTTCTCTCAGCACCAAGGCTCGGGCTTGGAGCACCCAGTCTCCAGGATGGATTACAGCATGCACAGCTGAAGGGGAGACAGCAGTTGGTCCAGCCCAGGGCTTAATCTGATACATCAGTGCAGACGCCCCCAGAACTGGAAAGCCCCTGCTCGGGGTTACTCCGTTTAGTCACGTTGCTTTGCTGATCTGCACTAGGGGCAAGGGTGCTTATGGAATGGCCCAGCAGGGTTCCTGACCTGCACCCAAAAGGCAGGGCTCAGTACTGTCGTAAGGATGTTCCTGCCAGGGGCCATCTTCCCCCAGCCCCAACATCCCCACTGCGTAGACAGTGTGCCTGAGGACATCTGCTTCAGTCAGCTCCTTTCAGTGGGGGCAGGGGCTGGCCCTGGACAGAGCCGTGGGCAGGGGAAGAGCTATTCGAGAGAAGCAGCTGTCCTGTTCCCAAAGACCGTCATCGCAATTAGCACTCACTGGCCTCCCAGCTAGTAGCTTCTGCCATGGATCTCCTTTCTTGTCCCTCGCGGGGGTCCAGGGCACCTTCAACATTGGGTAGATAAATGATGAACAACCCAGAGATTTGCCCTCTCCAGCGCCCCAGAGGCTTCCTCTGGGCACCTGCCAGCGTCAAGAGTAACAGATCGGTGCTCTGTTGTGGGCTAATTAGCCCAGGCAATAATGCTGCACCTCCCCCGGGTTTCCTCACCATCATTTCGGCACGATCTGTCCCCTATTGTTATTCTAGCTGCCGACACCTAAATGAATGAAATGAGGCAGCAAGTGGATCTATCAGCCACCCTTACGGGGGTTCCAAAGAGCTCACCCGTCTGATCATTAACAAACCTGAGGCAACCAATCAGAAGAGTTTTGACCCATCTGCAACTTGTCTGGAATTATTAACCAACAATGCTGCAGCCATGAAGTCTCTAAACAGCCGCAAAGCACAGCCGGGACCTGCACATACATCTGCCCCAGAGCTGCTGAGGCACCAAACCACTTTACGTTGCTGATCAAAAGTGATTTATTCCAGCCTATGCTAAAGACGTTGCCGAGCAATGTAATGCAAGAATCTAGTTCTACTCCCTCAGTGATGGAATTTGAGAGTTTCTGGAAGGTGAAATCTATAAAGTGTGGGTTATCTTAAAAGCAGTATGTGAAGGGCACCCAGTGGCACAGGGGTTAATGAGATGTAGATTTTTCCGCCTCTAGGTCACTGGTTTGAGTTCTGACCAGGTTAGCAATGAATGAAAATTCTCCGTCCTCTGTTGGCCATTGAGTGACCCACGTAAAATAATTTGATGTTCTCAGTTCAGAGCCCAGAGGACAGGTGTCCACAACACAAAACACACTATCAGAATTGGCACTAATTTGCCCCTTCATTGGCAGTCATAGCAGAGAAACCAAGGACTGACTAGGCCATGGAGACTGCATACCCCTTTGTGCCCTATAGAGGCAGTCCCATATAGGGGCAAGGTTGAGGTCCATCTCCACAGCAGTGTGGAAGGAGCTGTTGTCCATGACATACCTGTTCTGGGGCCTTCAGTTCCCAGAGCTGTCAGTCTTGCCTTCCCCATCGGTACTGAAACTCACCTCAGAAAATGAATGCAGCAACATTGCAAAATTGTGGTTAAAAGATGCATAGAACTCCTCAATGTCATCCACAGACTTGCAGCAAAGGGGTGAATGGGATGGAACGTTGCCAATGGATTTCACCAAAATATCCTGTTTCATTGAAATCGAAACATTTCCCGGAGATGTACCGGTATCAACAAACGTTTGAGAGAGCGTCTCACACTCTGTGGCCCTGTGGTCCAGGCGCACGCACTGAAATGACCAGCCCCTCCCCACCCACAGTTCCGTTTTTGGGAAAACGTTCCAATGATGGTGGTTTTGTTCGAATGAGGAACGGAAACAAGTATCGAACTCTCGAATGTTGCCACCAAACGGAAGAATCATCCTGGGGTCAGCTTGGTAGAAAACGTAACTCGGCTGCTTCCGTCACGTCTGAAGGGGGCTCGTCGGTAGAAACACCCTACAACAGCTGGTGCCGTTCAGTTAGTCTGGATGGACATACCTGCTGCTACTTGTTGCATATTTCTCTTTTCCCTGCCCAAGTGTTCATAAGTCAGCAGATACTTTTGCCCGACCTTCCAGCTTGCAAGACTGATGGTTTCACTTGAGTGTCATCACTTCTAGTCTCCTGACCAACCCAGCCAGCAAACGGGTGGGTAGGTGTTCAGATGCTATGGTGATGGGTCGATATAAATACCTGGACAGCTAGATTCGAGTGTATTTCCCCCTACCGTTACCTGCCAGCACAGCTCAGCGCCCTTGCAACATGATCCTGGCTTGCAATGAGTCTTCTCTCCCATTGGTGACTGGGAATATAGGGGCTTATTCCCACAAACTCCATTGGGAATTAGGCACAAAAGTCCTGTGTGTGGCGGGGAGACTATAACAGACCGTCATCTGTGTGCACAGACTCTTCCCATATAAGAAATGTCACTAAAGGCTTGTGTTCATCTCTTCCTGTCTCTCACAGAAGGAGACTCTCAGGGGCTCGTCATAACCATAGGGGTAGCCTAAATTCCTCCTTACCTGTAAGGGGTTAAGAAGCTCAAGTAATCTGGCTGGCACCTGACCAAAGGAACCAATGGGGACAAAAGACACTTTCAAATCCGGATGAGGGGAGAGGTTTTGTTTTGGATTTGTTTGTTTTTTTTCTGTGGGCCGTTCGCTCTTGGGACGAAGAGGGACTGGACATCAATCCATGTTCTCCAAATTTTTCTGAACAAGTCTCTCATATTTCAAACTTGTAAGTAACAGCCAGGCAAGGCGTATTAGTTTACCTTTTGTTTTCTCAACTTGTGAATTTTCCCTTTGCTAGAGGGAGGTTTATCTCTGTTTTGTTGTAACTTTGAAATTAAGGCTAGAGGGGGTTCCTCTGTGCTCTGAATTTTCTGCTACTCTGTAAGGTTAACTACCAGCCTAAGTTTACAGAGGTGATTCTTTTACCTTTTTCTCTTTTAATAAAATCCTTCTTTTTAAGAATCTGACTGATTTTTTCATTGTTCCAAGACCCAGGGGTTTTGGTCTTTGATCATTTTGTAACCAATTGGTTAGGATATTATTCTCAAGCCTCCCCAGGAAAGGGGGTGTATAGACTTGGGGGAATATTTTGGGGGACTAGGACTCCAAGTGGTCCTTTCCCTGATTGTTTGTTAAATCACTTGGTGGTGGCAGCGATCCCAAGGCAAGAAGGAAATCTGTGCCTTGGGGAAGTTTTAACCTCAGCTGGTAAGAATAAGCTTAGAGGGTCTTTCATGCAGGGCCCCACGTCTGTACCGCAGAGTTCAGAGTGGGGAAAGGAACCCTGACAGGGCTTGTCTACACTACCGGCCGGATCGAAGGGCAGCGATCGATCCAATGGGGGTCGATTTATCGTGTCTAGTATAGACGCGATAAATCGACTGCTGATCGCTCTAGCGTCGACTCCAGTACTCCACCTCAACGAGAAGTGCAAGGGGAATCGATGGGAGAGTGTCTCCAGTCGACACACTGCAGTGAAGACACCGCGGTGAGTAGATCTAAGTACATCGACTTCAGCTACATTATTCATGTAGCTGAAGTGGCGTAACTTAGATAGATTCCCCCCCATAGTGGAGACCAGCCTTCAGAAGCAAACAATCCAAGGGACAGAAGTAACAGACACCCCATGTGGCAGCAGCACTGAGGCAGGGGACTGGTCATGACAAATACCAGGCTAAAGACAACATTCTCTCTTGGTAGCTAGCTGGCCCTTGGCTTTGTACTTTCTGTTCTATCCATTTTTCATTGTAACCCTTCTGCCAAGAGACACTGGCAGTAACAAGGGCCGGATTCAATATTTAGAGGTTCCTCTTAACACTATAAAACAGAACCGGCTCAAGCCCCTACCCAATAGTGTGGGGAAAACTTACCACCCATCAGGACGTCTAAAGGGCACTACTTCCCCACTCGCAAGCACTGAGTCGGTAGAACAGACAAGAACGGTTATTAAAAGGGAACGGGAACCCAGCATTAGTTTGGGAAAACACCCCACCCATGTGCAAAAAGGTGCGATCATAAGCCAACCCGACCCCACAGTGTGCTGGGCAGTGTCCTTTGCCTCAGTTTCCCATCTTGCAGCGTGAAAGTCTGACAAACGGCTCTCCCCTCTCCCTCCGCTGTGCCCCACTCACAGCCGCTGCCGACACCTTTGCACAGGCTGACGCTGTGCACTCTGTCGCCAGTCACTCGGCGCGGCTGCTCCCCCTCGGCTACCAGCCGCGCTCTGCGGTGCCACGTTCTGAGGTAACACCACTTGACCCAGCTCTCAGCGGCTTTGCACTTTCTGTCCTATGCATTTCATCATCACCCTGCAAGTATTTGCCACACTTCCAGGCAAGGGCTCAGTGGGGGGGTCTCCCAATAGTGCTGGGGAGGGATTCCCACAGGGGTCTCGCTTGCCACAGCCGGCATTCAATGGCAGCGATTAGGTAGCTACTTGCTAGCTGCCTCAGTCACCACCTCTGTAATGAGCACGTGCAGGTGTACAGCCCTCTACTGGTGATGATGGAGCCGGTGGCTGTGGCATAAACACGGCGCGCTAGCCGACGTCTGACTCATCCCTATTACGTGATGTTGGGAGCAAAGCATTTTGCCTGAGGACAGATGCATGGCCCCTCGCTATGCAGCTGAGCCCAGGAGAGTGCATCAGAGAACTAGGCCAGCTGGATACAGCAAGTGGAGGAGAACCTGAAAACGTTCCAAGATTTAGTTCAGATAAACACTCAAAAGAACTTAGGGGATTCTCTCACCCCTTTACACCGTCCAGGCCGGAAAATCTTATTTAAATTGTAGTCATGCCTAGAGGCTCCAACAGAGATTGGGGCCCCATTTGGCACAGTCCCTGCCCTGAAGATCTTACAATCAGAATAGACAAGACAGGCAGTGCGAGAAAGAAAGGGTTATTATCCCCATTTTTCAGATGGGAAATTGAGGCCCAGAGAGTTTAAGTGATTTGCCCAGGTCGGAGAGGAAGTCGGTGGCAGAGCTGCTGAGTCCCAGTCCCGTGAATTAACGATAAGATTTTCCTCTTACCTGTAAACCTCATACAAGGAAAGCGTATAGCGAGATTGCATTTAAATGTCCAGTCAGGCTGAAAATATCACAACACACATCCTGCCCCTGACTGTATGTCTACACTGCAATTCCAAACCCACGGACGGCCCGGGCCAGCTGACATGGGTAAGGGGCTGTTTAATTCCCGTGTTGATGTCAGGCTCAGGCTGGAACCCAAACTCAAGGACCCTGCGAGGTGGGAGGGTCCCACAGCTCAGGCTGCAGTCTCTTAGCTCAAGCCCTGCGAGTCCTAGTGAGCTGGCTCGGGCCAGGCACCGGTGTCTAATTGCAGTGTAGACATCCCCTGGCTGGTACTGCAGCCTGGAAATGTAGTTGGTGACGAGGCAGTTGGATGTTTCCTTATGAGCTGCCACCTAAACACCTCCTGCCTGAACAGGCCCAGAGCTCAGCCTGTATCATGTTCCCGACCTCAGTGGAAGATACAAGCTGACCGAATGGCAAAATACACCCTCTGCCAAGACGGCACTCGATCTTTCCCAGGAGCAGCAGGCCTCTGGGCTTCGAATGAGGGAGGAGGGCTAAATCAGAAGAGGCAGGGGAAACAGGGAGCCAGGACTCCTGGGTTCCATTCCCTGCTCTGTCTCGGACTCACTGGGTCCCTTTGGACAAGTCAAGCTCTTGGCTCTTTAAAACGGGGATAAATCCTCTCTCACGTGGTGACGACAGGGTTTAACGCTTGAATCCTGGGGCTGTGTGTCCCTGTCACAAGCTTTTTGAAGCACCCAGGTTTGTCTGACGGTGACAAAGCTGCATGGAAGAAGCCGTAGCCCAGAAGGGTGACATAGGCGACAGCAGCTGCAGCGGCTGGGCCTGCGGGCTGGGACCCGGCTGAGAAGCACCCTTGTTCCCAAGGCCAATGAGACAGCCTGGAGGGGGGCGGGGGGAGGGGGGTTGGAGATGTTGCTGGGAAAGAGCCATCAGCCGGTGTTCTCCAGGCATACAGTCACAAGCACTCGGAGGGGAATTTACGGCACGCCGGTGGATCCCGGTTAGCAGACGAGGATGGGAGCGGACGTCTGCCACGGTTGAACTCAGCTTCGATGATGAGGCATTGCAGCTACAGGCGCCCGTCCCCTTGCAAGACAGGGTGTCGCTTGGCCGCCAGCTCCCGGAGGGGGCTCTGCCTTCGTGGAGTCTGGGCCCATTAGCAGTCCGGGAGAGTGCCCAACAGCTGCACGGAGAGCCGACGGAAACAAGGGGCTGTGGGGGGCACACACAAAGCAATAAGCACTCCCAGCAGGAGCCAGGATTGCGGCTGCGCTCAAGTGCTGAGGTGTATTCGTGATGCAATCCAGCCAATGTTCAGGACAAGCCACCCCGACTTGACAGCCAGGGAGGGATTTCAGCTCCTTCACAGCTGCCAGAGGACACCCTCGAACTGACGGTTACAGAGCATCTGAATGGCACAAGCCTCCCTTGTCCAGAGCTAGTGGCCAGAAGGAGCCGGGGGGGGGGGGGGTGGAGAATAGCCTGAACGCTGCCCGTTTGCCACTTCGAAACCACTCCAGGGAAACGACGTTGTTGGGGTTAGCACGGCCTGCCAGGAAACCCGCCAGCGCCATGGCTGAGGGCACAGGGCCATTCTCCTGCTTTGGGCCATGGCAGCCATTTGCCTGAGCAGGTGGAAAGATGCTGACCACCGAGGAGAGAGAGAAAATTGTCCAGGGCAAGGAAGGTCCTGACTGGAAGGGGCAGCCTGAGAGCTTTAAGAAAAGGAAAACGTAGGTAACCGGGACAAATCCCCGACAAGGAGAGATGGCTCGGATGAGGGAAGGAGCGCCCACCCCTCCGAAAAGAACGGGCAAAGCCCTAAAGCGGGGGATGCCAGATGTACTCCTAGCGCGGCCCATCTCCGAGCGCAGACACGGGCCGGCTGGCCCAGAACAGGCCGCAGCAGGAAAGCTGCACTCAGAGGGGCGAGTGGATGGGCATGTTGAGAAGCAGCAAGCGCTCGCTGACTGAAACGAATCACACACCTCTGGGCAGCTGGTACTGCGCGGCCAGGATCCAACTTGCAGGCGCCCGCTGCACGAACGGCTGAGCTTGCAAAAACCCCTCGACTCTCGGCAGTGGTCAGTCAGTGCTCGGGACCTGCCAATCTGCTGGCACATCCTCCCCTTTCCTCACACCCAGGCTCGCAGGCACAGTTCACTTTCCTTGGCAACAGGTGCGGCTGGCTGGCGAGAGGCGGCTCCGAATCTGCAGCGACAGCAGATTGTGTGGGACAGCCAAACCGCACAAAACCCCTCCCTCGGAGACAGGCGTGGAGGAAGCCTCTGATGCCAATGAGAACACGGAGGGAAAGGTAGGGGAGAACCGAACAATGAGGGTGTGTGTTGGAGTTTATAGCGCTGGGCGCTCGCCTTCTCTTAATGCTTCAGCAAGATGGATTGGCACATTTATTAAGAAGGATTTGGTGATGGGCCAGGGCCCCTTTTAAACGGAACCACAGAGTAAACGTCCATGGAAGGGCAGAATACTGGATTGGGAAGGCATGGGGCCCGAATTAACATTGTTCAGGGCAGACTAACAGGCCTGCTATTTGTATTATACTGGCACCTGGATGCCTGGCTAAGTCACAGCCCCATTGTGCTAGACTTTGTATAGACACAGAGAGACAGTTCCTGCCCCAAAGCACTGACAATCTTAGTCTAAGCCAAAGAGATGGAGGAAACGACACCCAGAATGGGGATGAAGAGGAAAGTTGGGGTATCAGTGATACAAGCATGTTTTTAAACCCTAGGACAACCTGTCAGACTGTTGTTAACATAGACAAATAAGCCTTTCCACAGCGGTATCCTGAGCTCACCAGCTGGCCTGTCGGCTTTTTGAGACATCATGCATGTTGTTTATTCAAAAGAAAAGCTAACGCTTGAGAAAGACCACCCAATATTACAGAAATTAAGGGCCTGATCGAAGAACACCACATCACACACCCACACGAACAGAGAGAAGAAACGACCCATCTGCAATCAGGGAATGTAGACGTAGAGCTGAACAAAGGATCACCTCCAGAATTGAATGGCCACGAAGAGAGGTCAAAGTTAACCCCCCCAATTTCCTTTTTAAGCAGCAAAAGGTCGGGTTTAAATGTTGTGTGCATGTGACATGGTTTAAAAAATGTTCATAAAACTAAGCATATTCAAGTCCTTGAGCACGACCGGCAGCAACGAGAAGGAGAAGCAGGCTATCTCATGGGTGAATTGGAAAAACAGGACACAGTTGCAAACTGCAGTGGTAACAACGTCCGTACTCTACAGCTATATTTTAAGAGCTCATAAAAATAATAAACTCTCTTCTGGACTTTGGCTTAACTGTAGATCTAGCTGTGAATTTATTTTTCCACTGTGGAAAGTTTAAACAAAAATGAATGTTTCTTCTTTTTTTTTTCTTTTTCAATTAAGTTCAGCTTTCCGCGAAAGATTGTGAATTTTCATCAGAACCATGGAATTGTTTCAGTTTAAAAGTGAAACATTAAAAATTCATTTTCCAGAGTTCTAGTTTTTCAATAGGTTTCAGAGTAACAGCCGTGTTAGTCTGTATTCGCAAAAAGAAAAGGAGTACTTGTGGCACCTTAGAGACTAACCAATTTATTTGAGCATAAGCTTTCGTGAGCTACAGCTCACTTCATCGGATGCATACTGTGGAAAGTGTAGAAGATCTTTTTATACACACAAAGCATGAAAAAATACCTCCCTCCACCCCACTCTCCTGCTGGTAATAGCTTATCTAAAGTGATCACTCTCCTTTCAATGAAAATCAAACTCAATTATTATTATCATTATTTTTGCAAAAAATAAACAACCACCATTTGGTGTTAAAAAAAAAAAAAAAAAAAAAAGCCAATTTCCCCCCCTGAGAAAGCTACCAAAACCTTTCCAACTAGCTGTAGGGAGCTGTAACCTTCCCCTCACTATGCAAACACCATTGCTCCAGAGCTGGTTCTATGGGAGATTCCACACCCCATCTGCTCTGAGGCAGGGGCTGCTCCTGTCTGACAGCAAGTCAAAGGTAATTTGATCCACCCACAGGGATCTGTCCTCCGAGGCCCCATTTGTATCTGGTGCACTGGGCTCAGGAGTTTGCAGACTGGAGAGTAGCCTCTCGGTGGACACCTTTGCACTCACTAAGCTAAGGGTCCTCTAGCACTGTAACAGAGTCCATGGCTGTCTTCATCTTTAAACCTCTGTTGGTGAGAGAGACAAGCTTGTGAGCTTACACAGACCTCTTCTTCAGATCTTCATGCCAGGCCTGGAGCAGAGCTCTGTGTAAGCTCACAAGCTGTCTCTTTCACCAACAGACGTTAGTCCAGTAAAAGATATTACCTCACCCACCTTCTCTCTCCAATATCCTGGGACCAACACAGCTGCAACGCCACGGCATCCATTACACAGTCTTTGGAGCACGTACCATTTCTTGGTTCTGTGTCTGTGCAGCGTCGAGCACAATGGGACCCTGTAGCCACACCTGGAGCCCCCTTCAGTGCAAATAGTATATAAAAATAATGGGGAAGCGTGGACTGCAGAGACAGCACATCCCAGCCCTACAACGAACCGAGCAATACATGCAGCCCGTTCCTCAGTGCAGAGGCAACATTTCCTGACAAGACAGATCTTGGTTTCAAGCTCCCAAAAGGTTATTCTAAATGGGGAGTGAAAATGGAATGAACTGAAAAACACTCAAAGCTTTCTTATCAAGGGTAGGGACGATGGCTCATCGTTAGCATCAATAAAGGCCACGATCCATTTCAAAACCAGATGATCATGTCGAAACCTTGATTCCCTCACCCCGAGACAGCCAGAGGACACGGAACAGTGGAGTGTACTTAAAGCATGACCCCCAAGCAATATTTCAAAAGCTTTAAATCTCCATCCAAATCACCGCAACACCCTGCCAAGAGCTGCCGCTGGGCAGTGCCCAGGAACAGTCAAGTTTGTTTTCTTAAATGGATTTTTATGTAAAATAAATCACCAAAGAGTTGGAAAACACCGAGTAAAGGAAAGCAGAAAACTGCCCAGGGCCAAAGCAACAACGGGTACCTGCACAGCATGAGAAAGCTTGAGCCCTGCGGGTATGCTTGGTTATAAAATGTAATGGGGTCTATTACTTCTGTTCTGAAAAAGTCTCCTTTAAAAAGAGAAAACACCAACCGGGACAGGACAACACAGACCCTGTTTGGAATCAGATACATTCCAGCACTTGATGAAGATAAACTGGACTCGAGTGCATGTGCGTGTGGCAATTTTTGCCTCTGCCCCTGCTATGGAGAAGGGGAAATGAGGGTGCAGGGGTGTCAGCAAACCCAGCCAGCGCAGCGTGAGACTGTGTAGGCAAAGGCAGGTCACAATCTGGGCGGGAACGGCCCCTTTTGGTGAGACTGCTCCTGGAATACTGGGCAGTTCTGGCCTCCAATACGTTGGGGGAGTTCAGAACAAAGGCAGGAAAATGATTAAGGGGCTGGAAGAAGCAAATTACAATGAGTAAAAGAATTAACTTGTACAGTTTGGCTAAGCGATGGCATCGGAGGGCAGGAAACATAATTGTCTAACATCCAGGGAGGGGAAATATTCAGAGTGATCCAAAGGGGGTATACTGGGCTGAAACCAAGAAAGGGATGTCATAGGCAGAGCATCAGGAAGACTTTAAATACCAGAGATGCCAAGAGAAACCACAAAGTTTGCTGCCGCTGCTTCTGCTTCTCCAGTGTCACCATCTTGAATTTCAGGGCAAGGTTAATAGACCCTTTAGGGTCACGGGGGTGGTGTCAGTGTTTAGACCTTTCTGCAGCAGTAGGCAGAAAGGCTCCTCCGACCAACCACCGTTACTAGGTAGGACATCTTCACTGCCCAGTGCAGGAGCAGGTTAGAACTAGGAGATTTCTGGAGGTGAGAAGAAAGAGGAGTCAGCCAGCTACTGGGGAGAGAAAAGGGGAGCAGTGGTCCGGCCAGTGGCCAAAAAGAGAAACTCAGAGCAGACCAATTCGCTCCATTGAGTGATAGAGCTGGGTGGTGAGAAAGATCCAGGCTGTTCAGAGGCTTTGCTTTGTTTTATTACAGCAGCTCAAATCTGAAGGAAAATTGCCCCACTCAGCGATGGTCTGAACACCCCTTTCACTAACCGCTACAGATGGGTCAGTTCACAGAGAATTATTCACACCAGCTCACGCCACAGAAAACAGGCTGCTCCTCCAGGGCTTGCAGCAATGTGTCTGAACAGCACCAGGCACAACGGGGTCCTGGCTCGTCATGACTGGGGCGCCGAGGCTCTACCAGGATAGCACGATGGCGGAGTTGTTGAAACCTTTGGTTTTCATAAAAACATAAGAATGACCACAGTGGTCAGACCAATGGTCCAACTAGTCCAGTATCCTGTCTCCCACAGTGGCCAGTACCAGAGCTTCCGGGGGAGTGTACAGACCAGGGCAATTTTGGAGAGGTTCACCCATCTTCCACTCCTGGCTTCTGACAGTCAAAAGTTTAGGGTTGGCCCGAGCATAGGGTTGTGTCCCTGACCATCATGGCTGACAGCCATTGATGGACCTGTCCTCCATGAACTTATCTAGTTCTTTTTTGGAGCCCAGTTATACTTTCGGCCATCACAATATCCCATGGCAACAAGCACCCCAGGTTGACTGTGTGTTGTGTGAAGAAGTCCTACTTCTTGTTGTATTAAACCTGCTGCCTATTCGTTTCATTGGGCGACCAGTGGATTTTGTATTGTCGGAATGGGTAAACCCATTTCTCTCCTCGCTTTTTCCATAACATTTATGAGTTTATAGACCTCTATCCAACCCCCCGAGTCATCTCTTGTCTAAGATGAGCAGCCCTAATCTTGTCTCTCCCTCCTCCTATGGAAACCGTTCCATTCCCTCGATCATCTCTGTTGCCTTTTCATTGACTCCTGAGCAGCCTGAGCTCACCTACCCACTGATGAGCCGAGTTCAGACTCCTGCTTCTTCCTTGGATGTATCAGTCCAGCTTAACGAGTCCAAAGAACTGGCCCCCAACTACTACTAGAGGAAACTAGTGGGCTTTTTTCTGAATGACTGACTTGCTGCACTCCACAGTCGCTGGCCAATAGCCAAGCTGGCTAAGACGACATCAGGCAAACTTTCATTTACTTGGAAGGGGCTAAGGGAAGGAATCAAGGTCTTTGGATGTTCTGAGGCTTTGGTCTCGTGTTGAGAACAGGCCCAAATTTGCCTGGACTGTCCCATTTTTGGAAGAGAGACCTCTAAGAGTCTTTGCCTCTGTTCAGGATCTTAGAGCCAAGTGAACAAGAGCGCCAGGCAGTGGTATCTAGTTGTGATGTTTTGGGGGTCACCCAGGTGAATAAGAGGTTCTGTCAGCACCTGCCTTGTAACCTGAGGTGCTCTAATGTTGTACTGCAATAGCACCAGGAGCCTGTCCACCAGCACAAGCTCTCACCCAGGCTTCCACCTGCCTAGTTACCCTTCCAGGGTGACACCACCAGCCCTTCCTGTCCTGAGTCTCCCCAATTCCATCCTCCCCGAGTGCTTAACCACTGGACATTTGGATTTCCCCCCTCTGGTTTGTCACTCCCGAAGATACGAAACCCGCCCCAGTCATCTGTTTGCTCTGGCACGCATACTCCCCACAGCTTGCACCACAGAGACCTGCTTGGGGTAAAAACAAACAAAAAGGTTTATTGAATAGAAAAATCACAGATTCAAAGAGGAAGTTGCCAGGAGCTGGCACTGGATGACAGGGGATGGATCACTCTATAAATTTCCATTCCATTCAGTCCCCTTCAAACATCTGGCACCAGTCACTGTGGGAAGACAGGATCCTGGACTAGATGGACCATTGGTCTGACCCAGTCTGGCTGTTCTTATGTAGTAAGAGGACAGCAAACATATACAAGTTACACAGTAAATAAACAAAGACGCAATGTTAGGCTTTACACTTCCATATTAGATAACTCGTATCAAAAAGGAATTTTACCTATTGCCTTTGAACAGGTTCCCAGTGTACCCCCTAACTGTAGGGGAGAATCCAGCATTTCACAGACCCCTTCCTGCTTAGAGGCTGTCCCTCAGGGCTTGTCTATAGATACACCGGTGCAACTGCGCTTCTCCCGTCAGCGCTGGTAATCCACCTCCCCAAGAGGCAGTAGCTATGTCGGCGGGAGAAGCTCTCCCGTCAACATAGTACTGTCTACACGGGGTGGTGAGGTAGGTATAACCACATCGCTCATGGGGTATGGCTTTTTCACACCCCTGAGAGGCATCGTTATATCGATATAAGTTTATAGTGTAGACCTGGCCTCAGTTTCTGGATGGATTTTACTTCAAACCTCTTCCGTTCTAAAAGGGTTTGCAGTGTATTTTTTCTTCCCTTCAGTCAATCTAATGATTCAAAGTGGGGGAATTCCAACTTGTCTCAATGTCTTTCCATTTTGATGGCCCTCCGTTGTCTTTTCCTGGGCTGGTGAATGGATGGGTACGTGAAGCTGATTTTGTCCAGACAACTGGTTTGGGAAGCAGCCGCTCCCAGCCTGATCGCTTCATCACCCCGTTGGCGCATTGCTAAAGGTGTGCCACAAGTTACTATTTACATTTTTCTCTATATCCCCTCACACACACACATTTATAACCAGGGTCTGTCTACCGCTGAGGTGGAGCGGGCACCGTGTGCGCACTCCTGACGCACGCCTACCAAAACCATTTCTGTCCGCCCAACTCAACAAAGGAGAAAGGAAACGCAGAGTCCAAAAGAAACGCCACAAAGACACCCTCGAGATAAATGTCAAGAGATGTGGCATCGACACCACACACTGGGACACAGCAGCCCAGAATAGGGAAAACTGGCGAAGACTGGGCTGAGAAGGGACAATCACTCCTAAGGAAAATCGCTTTGCCCTGGCCACAGAAAAATGCCAGAAAAGAAAGGACAGACGACTGTCATGCAGCAATTGTGGCCGGACCCTGCCTTCCATCACCACCTGAAATGTCTGCCAACAAGTTTGTGGCTCAAGGATCAGACTCCTTAGTCACCAAAATACCCATACAAAATAAAACTTGTGGAAGAGATCATCCTCGACCTCGAGGGATCATCGACAACATATCACATGATGACAATCAGCTACAGAATATTACAAACTCTCATGAAAGATCTTACTCAGTATACTTCCACAGCACAATACAGCATGCAATCAGTTGGTTCAATTACTCATTTTTGGGGCCTAAACCTTCTGTGTCCCCCTTAGGGTGTCTGGACTCTGATTGTCCCATTAGCGCACAGAGCCGAGGGGCCGAGAATTAAGACTTATTGCAGAAAACGCACATTCTGACATTAGAGTCAGAACACTAAACAGTAGAAAAATGCTTAATCATTTTTTACAGGAGCAGGGAAAACTATGTGTGCATGCAAAAGCAACAAGGGGAAACGGAGCAGGTAGACGCCATCATAATTATATCAAGACGGGAAAGGACACGGGGAGGAGGGATGGAGGAGAGCAGAGCTAGGAGACAGCGTTACAGAACTGGAGCTGATAACCATTTTTATTCAATTGTGCTGTCAAACTCAAGTTCATGCCCTCACCTCACCTTTGCCCAGCAGGCTGCCTGCAAGGGATCTGCCTAGCCCTGATCTTCTAGCTCACAGAGGACTACATTTCACCAGCACTGTGTATCTACAGCTGGGAAAGTACCTTAGGATCCTTTAGTAGGGTATCATCACCATGGCAAATCCCAAAGAGATGTAGCCTCCTTGCAGATGGAGTACTAGATCAATCTCTAGCTAAGTCCTTACAACTGCCTGGTTGGATGTTCAGCTTGTGTCCACCCTTCCTCCAGCAGGACAGGAGCAACAGAAGCGTGAAACTCCTTTGAGATTCTTTTCAGTGTTCACCCACAACTGGTCAGGAGACCGTTTGGCTCAACTCTTTTAAGGTGGACATTTGAGAGTTTAGTTTTCAGTATTTCCCTTTCTGAGAGACCTAATATCTTGGACCAGCAGGAACCAGCCTCTCCGATTTCTTCCAATGCCACCTACATCCAGCAGTGTGTGTGGGGCCTGCTAAGCTTAAGAATTTTGCTGGTCCACAGGAACCTTTATCAGCACCTTGAACCTGTATGAAACGGACATGAAATTTGCCCCCATGGAACGAACATGACAGCAGCACCTCAAAAAGCAACCAGATTATCTTTATTCTCCAAGTCAGAGCCACTGAACATCCTTCATGAACTTCCCTGACCCGTCTCAGATCTGGTCATTATTACCTAAGCTAGTCGATGTGCCACTGTCAAATGGAATTTGCAAAGCAGCAGCAATTAATTGGGTGGGGGGAAGGGGAGGCGCGCAGGAGGAGAACCACAGAAGAAATGAGAACTCAGCCTACCAAGAAACAGAAGCACGTAAATTCTATAGAGAAAAATGCAGGGACTGCCATCTTTAACAGACCAATGGGCCATGCTTCAAATGAAGTTCAAAACCTCCAGAATACAGCAAATTAATATGCAGTGCTGTACATCCAGAACACACCTAATGTAGTATGCAATACATGAGGGAAGCATCTTCATGATCACTGGTCCCTGGAACAGGGGGATTGATGGCCCTTGTCTTTCTATCCTACCTCGCACAGATACAAATGCGCTTCCTATTGAAATAAAAATCTAGTCTTGCTTTGAATCTTACAGCTGTTTGCACCAACATCCTGTGACAGGTAGTTCCACCGGTTAATCAGTTACACCAGTATTTCATTTTCTCTCTTTCAAATGTGTCACCTTTCACTTGCCAGCGCACCATGCTCGAGTGCCTGAAACAGGTAATTGAGAAGCTCAGCTTTGCCTTCTCTAGATCATCCATTTCACAGACCCCTCATCTCACCTCTACCCAACCAGACCCCTAGTGTGGTCATTCACTTCTTATATGAAGCACACCATGAGTCTGGTGCCTCTTCTCTGAAAGGGAGAGAGTTTACCCTTTATCCTTCTGTTTTTATTCAGACTCGAGTTAGTGATGCTGTTATGAAATATATTCAAGAGACCAAATAACCAAGGTCAGTCAGGTTTATTTCTCTGAGCCAATAACAACAGAATAGAGGGAAAGTTCTAGATGATACCCGTCTCTGGGAAGCCATCTTGTGTAGCATTTTTACATTTACTTTATGCAGGTGTGTTCCCCAAGTTACATTTCAGCTGGTAGTATTTACTGGATAATTTGACACGTTACACATTTCTTTACATGTCACTAAAATAAACCCATCAGTCTGTCCCAGTTCCTTTATGTGTTGTTCTGTTCCTTTCCTTATCTTTGTTTTGGATACTAGCATTCCAGGAACTGGTCCATGAAGGTAACTTCTAGGTTTGTACCAGGGTAGAACAATCATTATGTCTTGTCCTCTTCCTTCGGGACATTCCAGTCCTGGCCTGTAAGAATAACTCTCTACCTACTGCTATGGTAAAATACTCATATGTCCTGATTGTGACAGCTTTCTTTTCTATTTAAGCCAAGTCTTACTTCAGCCAATGCAAGGGGCTATGGGATACTTAGCATAAATTTACAGGATTACAGTAAAGGTGTAGGCCAATTTAGGCTACATAACTGCTATACTAGCTGTGCTTAATGCATACTGACGTATATAGGGTGCAGATAATACATAACATCTAGCCAGCATACATTGTTGACCAATTTCTTCCTGAAAGTAGTGCCTTTCTCCTTATCTTGTCCAGTGTTTCTCCATCTTCTCTCCACCCTTCCCAGTTTTCCCTCAAGGAACAAACAAGATTAAAGGTCTAGAAAACATGACCTACGAGGGAAGATTGAAAAAATTGGGTTTTTTTTAGTTTGGAGAAGACAAGACAGAGGGGACATGATAACAGTTTTCAAGTACATAAACGCTTGCTACAAGGAGGAGGGAGAAAAATTGTTCTCTTTAATTGTTCTCTAAGAAACAATGGGATTAAATTGCAGCAAGGGTGGTTTAGGTTGGACATTAGGAAAAACTTCCTGTCAGGGTGATTAAGCACTGGAATAAATTGCCTAGGGAGGTTGCGGAATCTCCATCATTGGAGATTTTTAAGAGCAGGTTAGATGGTCTAGATAATACTTAACCCTGCCTTGAGTGCAGGGGACTGGCCTAGATGACCTCTTGAGGTCCCTTCCAGTCCTACGATTCTATGATTGTCTTTTAATTAGTGTCTCTTTGCCTCTGACAAAGCTATACATCATGAAGAGAAGAGCCAGGGGCTAGGAAACATTTTTCTGCATGCACCACTTTTTGCTTCACTGTTTGAAGAGCGTGATTCCCACCGATGCTTGCTCAGTGTACTGATAATACAAAGAACCAGATGAATGCTAAATCTTAATGCTTATATTGACACCAGAGGTCCCATTCATAAAGACTCTTCATAGAATCATAGAATATCAGGGTTGGAAGGGACTTCAGGAGATCATCTAGTCCAACCCCCTGCTTAAAGCAGGACCTAATCCCCAACTAAATCATCCCAGCCAGGGCTTCGTCAAGCCTGACTTTAAAAACCTCTAAGGAAGGAGATTCCACCACCTCCTTAGGTAACGCATTCCAGTGCTTCACCACCCTCCTAGTGAAAAAGTTTTTCCTAATATCCAACCTAAACCTCCCCCACTGCAACTTGAGACCATTACTCCTTGTCCTGTCCTCTTCTACCACTGAGAACAGTTTAGATCCATCCTCTTTGGAACCCCCTTTCAGGTAGTTGAAAGCAGCTATCAAATCCCCCCTCATTCTTCTCTTCTGCAGACTAAATAGTCCCAGTTCCCTCAGCCTCTCCTCATAAGTCATGTGCTCCAGCCCCCTAATCATTTTTGTTGCCCTCCCCTGCACTTTTATTAATTTTTCCACATCCTTCTTGTAGTGTGGGGCCCAAAACTGGACACAGTACTCCAGATGAGGCCTCACCAATGCCGAATATAGGGGAATGACTACTTCCCTCAATCTGCTGGCAATGCTCCAATTTATACAGCCCAAAATGCCGTTAGCCTTCTTGGCAACAAGGGCACACTGTTGACTCATATCCAGCTTCTCGTCCACCGTAACCCCTAGGTCCTTTTCTGCAGAACTGCTGCCGAGCCATTCGGTCCCTAGTCTGTAGCGGTGCATGGGATTCTTCTGTCCTAAGTGCAGGACTCTGGACTTGTCCTTGTTGAACCTCATCAGATTTCTTTTGGCCCAATCCTCTAATTTGTCTATGTCCCTCTGTATCCTATCCCTACCCTCCAGCATATCTACCACTCCTCCCAGTTTAGTGTCATCTGCAAACTTGCCGAGGGTGCAATCCATGCCATCCTCCAGATTAATGAAGATGTTCGACTGACCCTTGGGGCACTCCGCTTGATACCGGCTGCCAAATAGTCATGGAGCCATTGATCACTACCCGTTGAGCCCGATGATCTAGCCAGGTTTCTATCCACCTGATAGTCCATTCATCCAGCCCATACTTCTTTAACTTGCTGGCAAGAATACTGTGGGAGACCGTCTCTAGGGCTTTGTTGAAGTCAAGGAATAGACTTCCTTTCCAATCAGGAGTCTGACAACTGCTACTGAAGGCTCCACTAAAGAGCTTTAAGCAACTAATTGGAGAGGAATCTAATTACTCATTCCTTTAACCTCTTGGAATAGGAGACCGTTAGAACTCCACCTTCAAGTCTCCTATCAGTCCCAAGCATGAGATCATCTGAGGCTTTTGAATGTTGCATGTGTCAAGGGAAATGCCAGAAGATAACATTGTCTAAGGGAGGAGTGAGGTCAAGGGAAGAGGAAGGAATAACATTTGTACTGAGAGCTCTGTGAAGTGTAATCAGCTCATCTTGACTGCGCCCTACACAAAAATCAACCTGGAGAGTTCACGAGGGGAAACCGGTGTGCAAAGTAGCTCACTGTGAACTGCTTTGCTTGCGCAGATTCAGTCCGGAGCTAGACTGAGAATCCACTCCCGGGGAATGAGCAGGGAAGTTAATACGACATTCCTCTACTCAGTTTCTCAGTTAAAGAGCTTCAGGCCAAGCTAGTGGATATGGTGGGGACCATTTGTCCCTATAAAGCATTAGCAAGGTCTTTCAGATCACCTACCAAAGTGCACTCTCCAAAAGTACCTACCATGGGCCACCGGTGTGTGGTGCTGTCACCTACACGCTACCTTCTGGCTGGTTGTGACTGATACCCTTTCCCTCGTCTCCTCCTCTTCGGGTCCTGGACGTGGTGAACCCAGAACAGCAAAACTCTAACACCTTCACAATCATTCCTTTCTTCTTGGAAAGTCTGCCCACTAGAAGGCTGGTCAGGCAAAGGCAAGAGTTTGCAGCAGCTTCCAGCCCCACCATCGTCTGGAGTGGTTGAAGCCATAGGTAACAGTGCAACAAAGGGCTTGTCTACGCAAACATTTACTTCCCAGCAAGCTGGGACGTGAGTCTACCCCACAGAAGCCTGTTACAGACTAACTGTTGTGTGCACCCTGCTGACGCACCTTAACAGTTCGTTCATGTGCTTTGATCCAGTGCTCTTTGAAACAGGAGTTGATCAAAGCACATTAAACTGGTAATGTGTCAGCAGGGTCCACGCAGACAGTTAGTCTGCAGCAGGCTAGTGCCAAATAGATTGACACCCCAGCTTGCCACAAATTGTTCACGTAGACAAGCCCAAAGAAACTTTGAGACTATGGCATGTTGGATGGACACCTGATTTTGCATGAGCATTGCCTGCAGTAGAGGATTTAAACCAGTAAATGCAAAGCCCTACTAAGGGCAAAGAATAGAGATGCGGCAGTGAATAATTCTTCAGTTCTATAAGCTGCCTTCTGAGAAATTCATGCTTCTCCTAATGTGCTTATCAGCATGGTATTTTTCTCTGCCTCCTCTCATATCTTCTTCCAAACCACATCTGCCTCACATAATTGCCAAAGAATAACTCATCTTTCCATTTCGCAAACTAGATGATGGATGGATGGAAAGATTGCCTAAAACATAGGCAATACTGACTGTGTGAAGTTGCTGATATGGAGAGGAAGGATGGTCTTATGGCTAAGGCTAAGATTTTGTCATGGTTATGTTTAGTAAAAGCCATGGACAGGTCACAGGAAATCAGCAAAAAAAATTCACAGAAGACGTGACTTCTCTGTGACTTTTACTGCTGCGGCTCCCTGGTTTCCCCACCACCGTGGTAGCTGGGAGCTGTGGGGATCCCAGTCCGTCCGCAGCAGCTGGAAGCTGCAGTGGGGCCCCCCCTTTGCCCAGGGCGGCTGGGAGCTACAGGGTGACCATATTTCCCAAAGAGAAAGTGGGACACACCCAGCCGCTCACCTGAGGCGTCTCACTCCCCCGGCAGGAGGCTGTGGCCCCTCGCTGGAACCCTGAGGAGGGCCCCCTCAAGAGTCTGTCACCTGTCACTGGAACCTTTCAGGGGGCCCCCTGTCGCCGGAACCCTGTCAGGGCCCCGCTGGTTGCCAGCTCCAGACTCCTGCAGCCCCTGGGGCAGAAACAGAGAATGTCACAGAGGTCTCTGGAAGTCACGGATTCCATGACCCTCTGTAACATAAATGTAGCCTTATTTATGGCTAAAGGACAGGAAATCAGAATATTGGGCTCTCTTCCTGATCTGCCACATACATCGTGAGTGACCTTAGAAAAGTCACTTTTCCTTCTGATGCCTTAATTTTTGTATCTGTAAAATGGAGACACCACTTCCCTATCTCACATGGGCGAGGCTCACTGCGAGACTAAAGCCATAAAGGGAGGCAATATAGCCTGGTGCACAGGGCTTCAGGAATTCAATTCCTAGTTCTGTCACTGGCCTGCAGGGTGACCTTGGGGAAGTAACTTCCCCGCTCTGTGCCTCAGTTTCCCCATCTGTATAACAGGGATACTGATACTGACCTCCTTTGTAAAGCACTTTGAGATCGAAAGATGAAAAGTGCTATTTGTGAGCTGCTTCAAATACTACGCTGAGAAGCCGAATAAAAAATATACACTAATAAAAACCGGTACCCTTCCATAGGCTGTCTCTCCCCTGAGCTCTGCAAAGCCTCATTTTGCTGTTTACACTGTGCCAGCCTCTCCATTACTCATTCAATCATTCACAGTGTTATTCTCTCCCTTTATTTCTTGTACCATTACACCTGTGCTGGGCTTTGGATTCTAATAGTTTGTGCAGGGGCTATCCCTTTGATTCTATTCTTTTATGTACAATAATGTTTTACATAGACCAAGGATAGTCTATTTTGTGTCAAGATCCAAATTTTTTGGTCAAAGTATAGTCAAGCTCCATACTCCAGAGAAGAAAAATAAAAAATAATGATGACGATAAATAAATAAATAAAAATAAAATAAGAAGCAGCAGTAAATAAAAAGATTTCTGGGTTTGTTCAAAAGTATCTGGCAGTCCAGATTTGGCCTGCGGCCCGCCTCTTAACTACCCCGACATAGACTGTAAAAAGCCCCTTCATGCTTATCCCCAATTCTACTCCATGAAAAAAAAATGTATCTGAATCACGTTCTTAAAAGAACCCTGGGTCAGGACCAGCACAGATTTAAGGAATGATGCTTTTAGCTTTGGTGAATCCTGATTAAAGTCTTGGATGGACAGATGCTACTTTTCTGCTCAATACCTTGTAAGGTGTATTTTACATACCTCTACCAAACGGACACGTAAATTCTGCAGAGAAAGTGGGCCGACTGGTCTATTAATGTAGAAATTAATAAACGTCTTGCAGGAATAAACGAGATACATGGAAGATTGGTCTTGGATATTTTACAGACCTAGCTATGATGCAAATGATTTTTTCATTAAGTTCGCTTGGGACAATATTCTTTCTTGGATGCGATACACTTAATTAAAAACTTGTTTTTGTTTTTGGGCTGGTTGTTTAAAGTGAGGCACCTTAGACAAGAGGCTGTTTTACAGTTGGCCACATCTGAGGTTCTCTGGCTTGAGTGTGACGCAACTCAAAGCATCACTGCTAGGGCACAAGAGGTGAAGCCCTAGCAATTTAGACAGTGAATGGAAGAGTTGCATTCTTTCTTTCTGACTGAGGCAAATTCCATGCTCCCAGCCATAAATTTGTCCTTGGCCAATGATTCACTCTTCACCGTAGGAACTTGCATGTCTGGACTCATCCTGTCTAATTCCAGAATGCACTTTTAGCCGACTGACTAAACCAGCTACATTTCCATATTGGGAGAAAAGAATCAAGGCACCCAAAACAAGGGGTAGTTTGCTGGGGTGTAAACGAAAAGAAGTGCATTTTGAAGCTACTAATTTTATTTTTCCAACACGGGTGCTCAGCACCTTTGTAGCACACCAAGGAGACCAGCAGAGATCTATCCCTGTACCTGGATGACCAGTGTAAAGATTACTGCTGTTCTTAAATCAACGAGGGTCAACTTTGCCAATGCCTCTGGGCAGATGCTGGGGAGCAGGGCAAACAAACAAAATCAGTCTGTCGGATTAGCGCCAGGGCTGAATCAGCCTGGGTTTACTGGCATCCCTTGGCATAAACAAGCATAAAAAAAAGGAGCAATGTGCATGGGTCATTTTTAAAAGGCATCCTTATTGTTCTAGTCTACCATAGGTTAAGGCCTGCCAGCAGCACTGGATACAGCTGGGCACACCTATAAGGGGAAACCCACCTAATATAGGAAGAAGAGGGAGTCAGAGGATGACTCAGAGCCTGTACATTCAAGTGCTGGGAGGCTGATGAATCTTCCCCTCCTTTAGATAAACTGGGACGTCAAAACAAAAGCAAGTTTTCCATCAAGAGGTTTTAATATATTCATTTGAAAACAAAGTTTTGTGAAAGAGTACACTAAACGGCATATATCTCTTCTGCACTCAAACCACAGACCATCAGCATCAGGTCAGCGCAGAGGTGATGCTGCATGCATTGAATGGCAGGTCTCCGTAGGAATTTCCTCGTGTGTTTCCAATATCAGACAAAGCATCTTCTTTAGCAGAGCTTGTCCTGGAGATGGAGACCAAAAAGGCAAAAACATTAGCTGAGGCCATCTTCTGCCCAGTCCCAAAAGAGCCCACATTTGTATGCTCCTACAAGCAGCTAAGATCCTCTGGGTCTGGTACTGAAGCTCCAGTGTTCGTGACACACCCAGTTGTTGGCAAGAAACGAGGTATCCCGACTGACCACTAATCCATGCGCATTTTTAACCCTACAATCAGAAACAAGGCAACTGGATTCTGATTTTCATCAGCAAACCAGCATGTCAGCTCAGTCACACACGCCCCACGCTATTTATGAAGGAGCCTGCAGTTAGATAATGTAATGCCTGGAGTAGGTGGACTTTGGCTCACTCCATTTAGCTCAGGGATGTGGTCACAGAAGCTGAGATTGTGGCTTGTGTCCCTCTCTGTGCACAAGCCTGTACTGCTGGGACAAGACGACTAAGGTTGGAGAGAGGGAGCCTTTCCCTTTCAGCTAAAACTGCCATTGTGAAAAAATCAGCACAATGTACTTCTATCGACACAAAAGCACACGACCCCTTAAAAAAAAAGAAAAAAGAGCAAAACGTTTAAACACTGGGTCCTCTGATGGATGGAGTTTTTACTCTACCTATTAACGGAGGAGCTAGAGAACTGCACCATACCTCAGGATCCTAGTCATCAATGTACTCAAAAGGCTCTGGTGGTTCAGGTTCTTGCTCCTCTTCCTCAATCTTCGGGCCATGGGCTGCCACTGGTTCCACCAGCTCCTCCATATCCGCACTGGTGTCCTTCAGAATGATGATGCCACCAATGGAAAGCTAGAAGCCAAGTGCAGAGAATGTGTCAGTGCCTAGAGACATTCAAGAATACCTCTGTTTCGTGTAGGATTGTCCTTGACCTAGGACAGAAACAGGACCCCAAGTCCCCTGGGTTACAATCACCCCATCAGTGTGAATGCTCCACTCAAAGCAAGGGGTGAAAACAGCTTTCCGTGGTCTGTTACAATGAAAGCAAAGTATTCTCCCATTGTACATACCAGTGTCACACCACCAGGGGCAGACAAAATGTAAAGGGACAGGAGGGAAGGGTTGAATACACTGATTTATTAAAATGCGGCACTTGGAAGCTTTAGATTGTCTCAAATGTTTATGAATCAAATTGGAAGCTAGTAGGCTTTACGGCCCGTGTGTTTATGAGTTACTGAAACACTCTGAATAGAGGCATCCAGTCATTCACATTCTAGCCTCATAACAAGGGGAATGGAATAAGTGACCGTGACTATGGATCTGTGGACATGCATATAGAATATGCTTCTGGATAATGTCACGGTGTTGTGTCTAGAAACCCCTCTGTGGTTTGGGACTTTGCTATTTCCAGCACAAATCCAGGGTTTAACAAGAACGTCGGGGGGGGGAAGGAACCCCCCCCCCCCACGTTCTTGTTAAACCCTGGATTTGTGCTGGAAATGGCCCACCTTGATTATCGTACACATTGTAAGGAGAGTGGTCACTTTAGATAAGCTATTACCAGCAGGAGAGTGGGTTTGTGTGTGGGGGGGCGAGGGGGTAAGAAAACCTGGATTTGTGCTGGAAATGGCCCAACTTGATTATCATACACATTGTAAGGAGAGTGGTCACTTTAGATAAGCTATTACCAGCAGGAGAGTGGGGTGGGAGAAGGTATTTTTTCATGCTTTGTGTGTATATAAAAAGATCTTCTACACTTTCCACAGTATGCATCCAACGAAGTGAGCTGTAGCTCACGAAAGCTATGCTCAAATAAATTGGTTAGTCTCTAAGGTGCCACAAGTACTCCTTTTCTTTTTACGAATACAGACTAACACGGCTGTTACTCTGAAACCTGTCACAGTTTGTACGTTAACTTCCAACTTATCTGTATGTATATATGTTCCATTCTATGCATGCGATGATGAGGGCTGTAAGCCCACGAAAGCTTTTGCTCTAATAAATTTGTTAATCTCTAAGGTGCCACAAGTACTCCTGTTCTATTCAGTAAAAACACCATCTATGCATACAACCCACTGCATAGTAATAAAATCCCAGCACAAGTGATAATGAATTTCACAGCATTGACACCAAATCTAGAAGACATTTCAGAGCTATATTAAGATCTAAACTCAGTGAGCATGATGTACTAGGCTGAGCTTCAAGTCCCTTAAATGTATCTGAGAACCCTAAAAAACATGACTGCGGCAGCCCGCCGGTGGGATAGCAGTTCTCACAGCTCTGATGTCAGGGACGCCGGCTTGGAATGGAGACCACTGCCCTCTGTTCTAGGCAGAATACAGGCCGCTAGCACTGGGAAAGCAGCCCTTGCAGGCCCAGCCATGAATGACAGCAGCAGCTTTGGGGGAGACAAGAGGAACGGAAACATACCATCCACTCTTGAAACATCAGCTCCTGGAGAAGGGGCATGAGTGTTGCGAGGCCCTATGCTACACTCCAAATGAGGTTTTTCACTGCCATCCTTAATCATTACGAGCTGCCATTTCCCACCACTACAAAGAATCAACTGGACTGACATAGCCTCCTGTCCATCTGCCACTATTCCGCTGTGCATCGTGGCTGGGCAGATGTCATTATTCCCGAGCCATCCCTGATATATGGGGCTGTAGACTGTTCTCCAGTAGCTCCACTAGTGGAAATTCCATAGCTCCTCAGGTCAGCTTTTTCCAGCGAAAGTTAAAATTTTCCCTGCTGCAGCGTAGAACCCTTGACTGGCTGTTTTTCCTTATTTAAGGAGAATAAACTGACCCCTACTTGCTGTTTATACCATACGTTTCAAATCTGCAGACCATTCTAGACTGAACATGCCCGCTTCTCAAAAACGTTCGGCACAAATCTTCATCCCCAAACCTTTTATCTCTATTGCTTACACTGGAACGCTGTCCAGTCCATCTGCCCTTTCACCTTAGCACCTATGGAGGAGTGCAAGACACAGAGAGTAACTGTAAGCTAACTCTAATTCTCCGGTGACCCTACAAGCTACAGATCCAGGCTTCAGTTTGCAGTTACTGCAAATCGTTACACAGTCTTATGATGGTTCAATTCCCCAGTCCCCCATGAGGTTTTTATTAGATGTCAATGGGCATATCATCAGTTTCTGGGTCAGGATCTCTGAAGAGAGCATAGGGTAAGAGAATGTAAAGTAGCAGCATTAGGGCATTATATGGACCTAGAGTAGCTCTGCCTTCCAATAACTACAAATGTGTGAAAGCAATTGAGAAGAGGGACATAAGGAAGTAAAAATGAGACATGGGGATATATCATGTGGCCTCTAAAACACAGTACAGCCATCAGCTGTTATGGTTTTAGTTCTCAGGAACACACACAGCTGTCCTGTCCACATGCAAGATCCCAGCGCAAAGCACGTCCGCTGGGAACTCTCCAAGTGTGAGAACAGGGTGTTAGGTTTGCACAAGGTAGGTTGCACTCACTGGTTTAAAAGGCTGATATCGGCAGCTCTCTGTCACGGTGAGGACTTTCAGCTGAGCAGGCATGACTCTGGCTGGGTTATCCAGCAGCTGGAAGTTGGGTTCGGGCTCCTTTTTCTTTTCTTTCTCTTCCTTCTTCTCAGTCTCATCCTACAAAACACAAGGCCACCATGGTTTACCTGCAGCCTTCAATCCTCTCACATTTGAGGCTGGGGTCAAACTTGCTGCTTGATCCACACAGCATGAGCAGTAACTCAAAAACCTGTTTAAGAGACAGTCTCTTAAGATAAAGGAGTCAATCAGGCTAATTCCCCACCACAAAGCACAGTGAATACTTATATAAACCCAAGGCATCTGAATTCCCCCAGAGCAGAACCTTATTGTAAGAGCAATCCAGATTCCAGGGGCACAAGAGTTACATAAGAGGTTGCAGTGGCCCAGCAAACTTCCACTTTCAATAGCCACTCAATAAAGCCCAGGACTTTTCATGCTGCATGTTACAACCCGGCACACAAAAGGTGCCAAATGCAGGTGGGATTTTCCTAGCTATAAAGCTGTCACTGACATCTTATGTCATTGGCAGTCATGGCAACTTGACCAAAATGACTCCATCCTGGTGACTCTTTACAGACGGTTCCAGGTACAATTCTGCTCAGTTCCGGACTCAGCAGAGGCTGTGATTTGAGACAGAAGCATTTATGTAGCCTCATGAAAACATTTCAGAGTGTGGGTTACCTTTTCCCTTCTGCTGGTCACAGTTTGATAAGAGGGGAGGAGGTCAGAGACTAACTAGGTACTTCTAGAAAGCAGCTGTGTGATAGGCACCAAATGTAAGGTTCAGAGCAGGCACCCCTTGTGACAGCAGAAGGCACTCTCTCAGGTACCAGATTCACGAACAGCAGCAAATGCCACAGGACTCCAGCAAACCTCATACGAGCTGTATGAGAAAATGGGAAAGCAGAGATGCAGCCAGGACCCTATGTTAGCTCAAACACAACAGGGGGCAGCAGTCTCTCTTTGTCTCGCTGCTTTTCCTTCTCAAACAACTCAGTGTGTCTAGGTCAGCTTTCCACACAGCTGACACACAGAGCCCTTCTGACTCACCGTAGCCTTTCTTCACTTTCACGTGATTTTAGACCACAGAGCTGTTTGGAGGAAGGCTCATTTGCCTGGCACGTTTTGCTTAGTGTACAGTGCTGTGTGAATAACACAATCCAAAGACTATGTTAATGTTACAGTTGTGCTGTGGAAGGGTCAAGAAACACAAAAGTTAAAGATCCCAACAGCTGCTTTAACTCATGTGCAACTATGTTGCACACAGATAATAGTACTACACAGCCTGAAAAGTGAATAGAAGTTAACGCGATAGAAGTTGTCCCGTATATTGTGTGCACGCACTGTGGTCACGCTCACGTTGCTGTAGGCACATGTTATTTTAAGTGTGCCACCTTGATGGTACACCGCTGTTTTTCCACATGCCATTTTGTTTTCCATTCGACAGAATAAAGAAGCTGCCCCTAATTCATAACCTCAGCGAGGCCCAGGCAGGCTTTGACATAGACACCTCGTTACGGTGAATGAGGCAAAACGAAACCCAACCTTAGCAGCTGCTGCTGTTTACCTGGAAGGAGTTTTCTGCAAAGATGGGTTATCTGAACATCTATTATTTATATAGTGCTGGGTGAGGGGAGGTATTTGGAAATGAAAAAACCATGGAATTTGAAGAGTACAGAATTTACAAAACTTTGGGAAATGCTGCTACAGCGATGATGTCACCCCACAAATCCAGAATCTGCAATTCTCCCCCATACCTGTGATCTTTTCACACCCCTGATGTTAAAGCAGATTTTGGGGAGGTTTTTGCTGACTTTCAATATGACAGTTTCTCACTCACAAACTGTTCCAGCAGCAACAACTGCATGTTGGGATATCACAAAAGTATGTTCTTCATTAGGCTACGTTAAGAATTTTAGCTGCCTGAGTCGTCTCAGAATCAGTTCCATCAATCATTTATAATCCAGCTAATTCCATCTCCTTTCCTGCAAACTTGCTCCTGAAGATACTCCTCAGTGTGTCCAACTTGCATATAAAGTTTCACGTTCTCAGGCCAAATTGTCAGCTGATGGTAAGTCAGCAGAGCTCCATGGAAGTGACTGTAGCTATGATAATCTACACCAGCTGAGGACCTTGCATGCAAAGTTCAGCTATTGTTGGAGGATTGGGGGAGTGGGGGGGTTGCACACTGCAGAAATAAAGTCCAACAATGGTTTAGAATGGAGAAAGTATTTCCCCCCCTCTGATAGATCAGCACGCATGAAAATTATAGGCAGAAAGATAAATATTTTCAGAATGTAATGGGTGTGTGAAAACAGTAGGTTAGAATTTAACTAGCTTGGGAACCTTACCTATAGCAAAAAAAAAAAAAAAGGAGTACTTGTGGCACCTTAGAGACCAACAAATTTAAGGTGCCACAAGTACCCCTTTTCTTTTTGCGGATACAGACTAACACGGCTGTTACTCTGTTAACTACAGCAGTCACCTCCAAGCAACTGCTATAAGAAAGATTGTTAAAAAGTCACCAGTGGTGCACCAAAGAACAGGAATTTTATTACATTTCTTCCACAGCCCCACAAGAACCTTGTGCCTGGATAAGTTACTCCATATACTGAATCAAGTTAACACGGTTCTGAGAAACTACGGTAATGCAGGTGATGACGGGAACAGAGATGTGTATAGGAGCCAGTGTTCATGTGATACACAGCCCCCCAGACAAAACTCGCTGGAGGACATTTTGATATTTATGGCTTATACCCACCACTTCCATTTTCTCCTCTTCCTTTTTCTCTTTCTCCTTCTCCTTCTCCTTCTTCTTGGCTTTTGCGGTGATGGACAACACAGCAGTAGAAACCTGGACATTTCAACAAAGAAGGCTTTCAGAATGGCTTCAACACTGTACGCAGGGCTCATCTCCCAGCCAGGCAAGCAGACCAAAAGGAGAGTCAGCACTGTGCCAATTTTCAGTTTCACTACCCACCCACTACCTTGTAAGCAGCACAAACAGAGGGGCACGCAGAAGACAAAATGGCAAGCAGGAGTGGAAAAGGGTGTTACACAATCAGATCTGGTTAGTTTCTGTAAGTGAAGAGAGGGCAAGCTCCCTAATGTAGAGATTACTCAATGCTGTTTTGTTTTCCCTACTAAGGGATTTCTTTAAATTTGAGCAGTGACAAGGAATTCTTACCATGGGGAAGTTCGCTCCCATGGTTTCAGTGACAAGGCAACATCAAGCCAGAAGAGAGATTCTTGACAATGTCGTAATCCTTTTCACCACTCCTCTACCCCGGCACTACTGTAATCCACAGCTGTTATGGGTAACTGGCACACAATGGCAGACACACTGCAACAGCCCAGGATGTGAAAAGTTTCATCCGAGGAAGAAACAATTGGGCTGATCTTCTCTGAGCGTCCATAGCTTCTTTTCAACAATCAGTGTTAGACAACACCACCATCACCACAGGGTCAGCAGGCAGACCTGTGTCAGCCCTGCCCGTCCGTTCCTGCTCCTGGAAAGATTATCCATTCCTCTAAGGTTTTGGTGGAGTCTTAGGGTGCCATATCAAGGTATTCTAAGGGTGGGCCAGAATCAGCCATGGGGTTTGAATTTTGGAAAGGGAGGGATATGTCCAGAAGTACCTGCCACTGTGAAATTTCTTATGCTATTACTTGCCTTTGTGCACAATCCGGTCCTATCCCAAGGCAAAAACCAGCTGCTTGGTAGTAGTCTATTGCCCTCATTTGGGCTAATTTCTACAGGCTTCTGTTCTCTAACTCCGAGAACCCCTCATTTCTAGTGTTCGGTTTTCTTAAACTGCTTAGCAATTTTCACCAGATGCCACACGCATTAGCAAGACATGCCTGAGGACACACCTCTGCTGCCTCTCTCTGGCGGCTGGCAGGTCTGCTCCGCCTGCTGCAGTCAAGCCACGGATGGTGATGATCAAGTTCTATGGGCACATGAGCTGCCCACCTTTGTGTGAGGACACCTATCCAGCCAAAGACGGACCACCTGAGGCTCAATTTTCTTACCGGGACGTTACCATTTCTACATTTACCTTTTTGCAGCGCACAGGCCCACAGAGTCTACCCATGAATGCTTATGCCTTGCGTTAGCTGTTGGGACACTTTGGACTCCTGCCCTCAAGGACTGTTATTTATTATTTGTATTACCATTGCACCTAGGAGCCCTAGTCATAAACTCACTGTGCTCGGTGCTGTATGAATACAGAACAAAAAGATGCTATGCGCAAAGGAGCAATATGTACATGGTAAATACTCCTGTAACAGCTCTCCTGCTCATCTGGCTAGTCAAGGAAGGCGCCAGTCAAATCCCAGCACAGAGATTACAAGCGACAGTGAATTCCAGACTCAGCAACGAGAGAGACAGAAAGGTGGTGAGCTCAGTGAATTAAAATCAATGGGCCAATTTTTACGGCCACCCTCACCCATTTCACAAAGCTCATGTGGCAATAAGAAGCGTCCAGGTATGTTGAGTGCAACTGCTATTACAAAGGAAAGAAGTCCGTGAGGAAGAGAATGCTGCTACACGGCCAGAGTTACGTAATATTTACTCTCAGAGATACTAGCAACTGACAATCTTTTCTTCATTCCTAAGGAATACGTTGCCATGGGCTAATGCCAGGAAGGTTAATGTTCATAGTGGGTGAGTCCACAGAGTGTAGAAAAGTCAGCCGATCAGCTTACCAACCTTTTCCTTCTCCTTTTCCTTTGGTACCTCCAGAGGGGCAGGATATGCAAAAGTAGAGGGCTTGCAGTTGGATTTGTACTGGACTTTTGGCATCTAAAAAAAATACAGACTTTTGAAAGAATTGTTACAGGAAAGTAAAGGGAAAGAACCAAAACAGCAGAATAGCTGCCTTGGTTGCCTTTTCCTCCTTACAAAGATAAACACAAATCATCTAAAGTACAAAAGCTTCCCTTTTCCCCCTCCGGAAGCTGAGAAGCTGCCATCCGTGGCAAATGTTCAGCTGTAACATCGTTATTCAATTATGATATAATTCAACTCTGGTACGGCATTTTCTGCTTCTCCAGCTTACTGCACACTACGCACATCCAGCTGTTTCTTCATGGTTATGACGCTGTCATGGTTTAGCTGTGGCTGTCTTTTGCACAAAACTGGCCTTAAGACCTAAAACAGGATCAGCTTTATCTGTGCACGGCAGACTAGACCACGCATCTTCCGCCATTCACTTTTTCCAAGACAGCAGTACAAGTTTCACTGGTTTCACATTACATTACACTCCACTCCCCCGGTTGGATACGGCCAGACAGCTTTCTTCAACTGCCCTCCTATCTATCCATCCATCCAAATATTTATACTGCACTCACCACCACTGTATCTAAGCTGCTTTTCCTTCCCAACACATCTCTTCAGTGCCAGAACAGGTAAGAGTTGGAAGAGGCCAAATGAAAGAGCATTGAAAGCTATATGACCTACAAGGTTTTAGCCAGTAAAATTGAGTTGCTCAACTTACATGAAAAATGTTGTGCACCTTAAAAAATAATCACAAGGAATTAGAGCACAATTAGAGCTGAGAGCCCCAGAAAGCCGAGGGAGGAACGATGGCTGTGTGGTTGTGGCACTGGATGTGGATTCAAGAGATCTGGTATCAAATCCCAGTACTGCCACCAATTCCCTGGGCGCCCTCTGTTAGTATTTGAGAGGTGCTCTGATACTACCGCTGTGACGCTGCACTCTGTATGATTTTATGAAAATATGCTAATGAGTGTGAATATAATGGAACTGGAATATGCTTCATGCAAAAGGTCTCTTGTAAGGTATCATTACAAAGCTTATTATCTACTGAGCGTGGTCATCCTATTTGAATAAATGTATCACTCTTGTACCTGAAACTAGAAATATGAAATATAACTCTGAGGTCCTATTGTAGTTATGCAACATGTGGGCCATTAATGGTGGTTTGGAATCTTGATGGCTCCTATCAGCCAGGACAATTGACTGTGGATGGCTCTGTTTGCAGGCAAGCCTTGCTGTGAGTCAGCCTGGGAGGAATGAGGGCTTGAGGTCTTACAGTGACATGTGATCATGTCACCTGCTACTGGAATCCATCTTTAACCTGGTACTTTTCCATTTAGAAGGAGGGGTGGGAACCCAGAGAGACAAAAGATTCCCGCCTTGTGCCAAAGCTATATAAGGCAGTAGAACAGAACAAAAGGGACTACAGTCATGAGAAATCCCCTAGCTATCACCTGAGCTGGAACAAGGGCTGTACCAGGGGAAAGAATTATGCCCACACCAGGAAGGCATCCAGTCTGTGATAGAAGCTTATTGAAACATCTCTGAGGGTGAGATTTTATCTGTATTCAGCTTTCCTACTGTATTAGACTTGCGTGTTTTATTTTATTTTGTTTGGTAATTCACTTTGTTCTGTCTGTTACTTTTGGAACCACTTAAATCCTACTTTTTGTATTTAATAAAATCACTTTTTACTTATTAATTAACCCGGGGGGGGGGGGAGGGCAAACAACTGTACATCTCTCTCTATCAGTGTTATAGAAGGTGAACAATTTATGAGTTTACCCTGTATAAGCTTTATACAGGGTAAAACGGATTTATTTGGGGTTTGGATCCCATTGGGAGTTGGGCATCTGAGTGTTAGAAACAGGAACACTTCTTAAGCTGTTTTCAGTTAAGCCTGCAGCGTTTAGGGGACATGGTTCAGACCTTGGTCTGGGTTTCCAGCAGGGTAGCGTATCTGGCTCAAACCAGGCAGGGCACTGATGTCCGAAGCTGTCGGGGAAACAGGCTCAGGGGTAGTCTCAGCACATCAGGTGGCAGTTCCCAAGGGGGTTTCTGTGATCCAACCCATCACAACGGCAATGGGGAGCTTACACAGAAATGGCCTTTTGAACCAAGCTCCTTTCAGACTAACTGAGACATCACTCGTTAGCTGCACACAGAAGGGTGCCATCATTTAACACTAACATACACGGAACGGGAGAGCATTCCGGAGTCGCAGTCCCTTGGCACAGACAGCTCTGCTCTGACGTTATGCCGGGTGATGGCAAACAGCTGTAGCCCTGTAACTTGGACCAGTCCTGCTGACTGCTTTGAAGGTAAGAACTGTAATCCTGAATTTAACCCATATTACACAGGGAGCCAGTGCAGAGCAGTGGGGTGACAGCTTCTCAGAGCCCTGTACTGCTTTATTTGGAACCTTAAAAAAAAAACAACAGCTGCTGGTTTCATTCTTTGGCGGAGGGAGTTACATTAGCCAACCCAGGGGGATGGATACAGGGGTCACTGAGGCTAAGTCTGATCCTCACAGGAGGGGGCAGAGTAGACAGAAAGGGAGCTTCCCGTGACTGTAGCTATTTGGAATCCAGATGTGGTGAGAAGTCCAGAGCTCACCATGGCCGATGGCTGCTCTGACGCTTGGAGGCCCTTGGTGGAGGAGGATGCCAAAGAGGCAGTGAATTCTTCAAAGTGCTTCTCTCTCTCCCCGCCAAAGTCACCTCAGCTATTCCTGGAGGAAGTTGCTGATCTCAGCCAGGTCCCAGCCCAGCTGGGATACAGCGCTCTACGGGTGAGTGAAGGTGACGGAACTGGGTTCAGTCTGGGCATTGCTGGCATTCCAGTCTATGCTGTTCCACAATCTCCTCTGGTGGTTTTACGTAAGTGTGGAACAGGATGAGGGAGAAAGTGGATCCATGTGGGACTCCCCAGTGAGGACTCTGGAGGCTGAAGACCAGGAGGCCCTCATGAGTCTCTGGGTATGATCAGGGAAGAATGATAGGGTGATATCGAGTTGAGTTGGAGATGTAGTTAATTAACAGTGGAACTTGAACTGGTCCCTTCATAAATGTGGGGTCTTAGCCAGGGCTTAAATTCTCTTGAAGTATGTTCTGAAGCCCCCCATGCCCTCTCCATTTTCCGCCTACCAGACCCGGTGGGGAAGGAGTGGAGCTTGGGGCTTCTGCCCTGTGGTGGGGCTAGGGGCTTCTGCTAGGTGCCGTGACTCCAGCCCTGTGCAGCCCCACGGACATCCTGGAACTGGCTCACGGGCCCCCAGAGCCATGAAAATATTACCAGAGCTGGGCTCCAGACAGTTCTAGCTGAATTTAAATCCTGGTCTTAGCACAATTTTCACTGTAACAACAAACAAGAACTACAGGACTTGGGCACTGTTACTATATCAGCAGTGCAACAAGCGTGTTCCCCAATCCCTTCAGTGTTAACGGAAGAGTCAAATAAATACTGAGCATGCTGAGGGGAGGATAGCCCTCGAAGTGCTACAATGTAGGGAGAGGAATTAGCTGACCAATTGGTCCTTTCCCTACTTTTATACCTAGGAATCCAGAAAGCATGTCCTATTTCTAGCCTCACTCCTGAATCCTCATGGGCATAGTTTGACACTTTGGTGGGTTTAGAATCTACCAATATTTTAATGAAGCTAGTGCCATTTGATGAGAGACTCTGAAATTGCAAGGTTTCATCTCCCTGTAGTGAAATGTACACAGTGCAGGAAAGAAAACCAGAAAACCAATACAATATGCCAGTGCACATAAATAAGCCTGCGAAAGATTGCTGTGCACGATCGGGCTTTTCCAGCACAAAGAGGGAGACTGCAGCACAAACTGCAAAACATTCAGGCTTCCATCACTCTAGATTCTGACTCAACTCAAACTGCTGATTTACCAGTGACTTTCACTAGTGTCAGAGTGAAATATTGGCTCCTCTCATTCTACGTTTTAGGCATATTTTTCAAACCCAGAGAGTGAAGCATCACATCCTTAGCCAGGAGGCAGTAGGCTTTCTGTAATGGGAAGCTTTAAAGTGTAACCTTTTGAAGGGCTTACCTGATGCAATCTTTAATACTCAGATCTCTACCCACAGGGACTGAATGATTCAAATCCCACCAGTCACCCACGGTAATATCAGCCCTGTCTACGCTAAGGCTCAAACAAAATTGAAGCACTACGATTAATATTAGCTTTTCACACTTTTCCAGCTACAGTTTCTAGCACACTGTAGCTAGCTACAGTGGATAAGGTCAAAATATGTTCTAAAACCATCTCCTATCCTATATTACAACCCATGAAGAGGTCTTAATGCACCATTACCAAGGCACAGTATAGTGTTTCAATGGGCACAGTGCAGTCAATGCATCTTTGGAACTCTTTCCTCAAACAACTGGACTCCTTCAGAGATTTACAATAGGGGCTGTATTCATATCCCCCCCACACTGTAACATCCATGATTTCTCTATCTCCTCCCAAGAAGGCAAGGTTGTATAATAAGCAGCTAGGACATGATGGCCAGGCAAACTGTTAGAAGCTGGTTCAACAGGAACAGAATTTAAAAAGAGTTCCCAAACTTGGATGGTGCCCAAAGCTCTGCCAGGCTGACCTCCACAGATTCTCTGCAGATGAGCTGACAGCATTCAGAATGAAAAGGGGGTAAACCAGGAAGCTAATGCAGAGGCCAGACACAATGGTACTGGTGCAACGTAAGGACCCCAGGAAGTTAAAACTTACAGACTGAATTCCCTTGGCGATGAAAAGAACATGGTTAGGAAAGGCCTTGCTCTCTTTGTGCCAGCAACTCATCATGTACCAGCAACTCATCATAAATATTCAGCTATTGATACTCTTCAGCACCATGCAGAACACATGATTCTTGTGCTGTTTGTAGTAAGATTCCCTTCATGAACAAACTCGCAGAAAGCTAATGATCGGTGCTTATGATGGAAAACATTATGGAACAGCAGGCAGTTGTCATCCAGCTATTTCATCTCTCATCAGACTTCTGTATCAACCATGGAAGCACATACCTTAAGGTCCTTGTTAAGGCCAATGACACAGGTTGGGGTGTAAGCCAATGACAAGAAGTGTGACAGGGGGAACCAGAACCAGAACTGAGTGAAGACCAGTACCCCCACCACTGAAGGCATGTGAGTATGTCCTGTCCTTGACTGCAGCGAGATAGTTACATTATGGCCACCTGAGGAGAAGGGGAGAATCACAGACAGAGTCAGTTAGGAGAGGGCAGCCAGTCCGCTTCTCAGCGCTGCTCAAAACAGACGCTTCAATGAGCTGTCTCTGAAACAACTGCCAGGAAGACAGCCATAGCAGAAACTAAACCACAGTGTCCTCAACACTCAACTTGAAGAGCAAACCCTCTGGGATGCAGTTCCCCATTAGTTCAGCTTCTGGTCTCAGGTTATGCACCACCGCCTGTGGCAATGTAATTTACAGTGGTGCTTCGGGCAGCTAGTTATTGTCCCAACATGGAACCAGTGGAGAGACAACCCCTCCCTGCCCCCAGCAAATGAATTTTGTCAAGAGGGCATCAAGACAATAACACTTCAATTGTGGTATGGACAGCGGAAGGGTCAGCACATGAGCAAACAGCCAGACCTGTGGTACAGCCAATTTCACCATGCAGATCATGGACAGATCACAGGAAACACAGATTGTGCATCTGGTTTTCTATGATATTCATTTAATAGGACTGTTCTTACAATGCTAAGGCTTATGCCCTGAACTGCTACTGTCCTACAGATGAAATACGCCTATGCTTTTATTCATCCTAGTAGAAAAAAATGTAAACAGTAGCAACTTCGACAGTAATTTCTAGAGGTTATCAATCTAAGCAGCAAAGAGACAAGCTTGTGCAAGCTTTGCAATAGAATTAAATCTCTGTCAGACAACAAAGTCTTTAGTTTTGTACTAGCAATGCAGAGACCAAAACAACTTAACATGTTGACGAAGTGCAGAAACATTCAGCTAGAAACTGAACTGGAAGGCTAGGGCTGCAGGCAAAGAGCGAAAGTGTAAATCTGATTTTCAGTCCTCTGATGGGTTTAGCAGAGTGAGTTGAAGAGGGCAACAGGCAAGTCCATTACCGCTGACGAGGCCAGGTGCAGAGAGGCTAATTGTGTTAAAATACAATCAAGCACTCATTCCGAGTGCAGTGCAATTTATAACTGAGATTCCCAGACCCAGATCAGCATTCCTCTGCCCTGCAGAAGTAGCCACCTGTAGTGGAGCTGCTCAGTGCTACTGCTGCCAGAGTTTGGGAGATGCACCAAGAAACAAAGGATAATGAGATCAGTTTTTGCTAATATGCTAGCTGATTAAGATCAGATCTGCTGCTTGTGATCAAGCTGGGAAAACCACTGTTTAAAACACACACAAAGAAAGGAAAAGGATTCTTGCATTGTGCCATCCCAGTGCTCTGCACACCCACTTTCACTGGGGCTTGCCTGTTGTCACCACAAGATCTCACACTCATTCCTTTGCCTTCTGAAAGAAGACAATGCGGTGCTGATTTCTTATTGAGGAAAGAGAAGGATGCCATCTCATCTTACAAACATCTCCTATGTGCTCTGCCCACTGCTCTCTTGCAGTTCCCCTCTTTTTGGTTTATTGTTATCAATTATTTGTACTGCAGTAGCCGCTAGACACTCTATTCAGAGATCAGGACCCCACTGCGGTAGGCACTGTACAAGCACAAACATACTCCCTGCAAATAAAGACATTGCACGTTCCTGGTTTCTAGCCTTTTCTCCCTTTGCACGTTTAAGCTTTTACTTTACTGTGTTACTATCTATATGATCATAAGATAGACTGTGAAAAGCAACCAACTGCACATTGCTGAAGCAACTTTAATCTTGTTTTATTCTAACTACTGGAATTTTATTTTCCAACCTTTTATTTTTAACCTTCAGAATTACATTATCCACTCCTTGGAATTTCCTGGCTGAGTGACAGATCTCAGAGATACGTTCATGCCATTTTCTCTGCTCTCCATAAATGCACACTCAACATTCACGTCCACGGTTTGTAGGGGAGCAGGAAAGATGGAAGGACCTTGTGTTGCATAACAGTTATTGCCTTAACGATTAAGCAGCAGCACCAACAGGCTCAGAAGAGATACATTCCAGGCCAGAGACGATGCCTCTAATGAGGTCTTAAAGGAGATTAAACATGGAGGATCTTCAGGGCTCCTAAGATAACCATAAGATTCACCCCCCACACCTATATTGCTACTGACACAAAGTCTATTGGACCTACAGTGTGTAACCCTAAAGTTACCAGGATCTGCTATGCTAGATTTTATATGGACTCATAACAGCAAAGAACACAAACTAGGTTATGCTGTTATATACCCCAGTGAATTCAGTCCTTAAGTGGCTGTGCTGCAAGCATCTAAGGGCTTGTCTACAGTTACCGGAGGCGACTGATGCATCAGCGGTCGATTTAGCAGGTCAAGACCCACTAAATCGACCGCCGATCGCTCTCCCGTCGACTCCAGGATCAAGAAGAGTAAGGGGAGTTGATGGGAAACACTCTCCCATCAACCTGTGTAGCGTGGACCCCACGGTAAGTAGATCTAAGCTATGTCAATTTGAGTTACGCTTTTTATGTAACTCAAATTGCGAAGCTTAGATCGACTTTTCCCTTTAGTGTAGACAAGGTCTAACTTCCATGATTTCCTCCCACCCAGTTGTAAGTTTGTCTGATGGGACAAATCCCTTGCTGAAGACACTGAGAGCATGGCCCAGTGCAACACGATGGTGTTCAGCTCATCATTACTGGGTCACATCAACATACAACAGTGTGATGGTACTTCACAGCCCCTGGAAAAAAATGCCCAAAGGCTCCCCCAACACTGCCATGCTGATTATTTTTTAAATCAGCAGAGGCACATAGCTTACTTCACCTAGGACAGCATGAAGACCACCTGTGCTATATTTCCAGAGCAGAAAGGTCAATATTTCATCCAATAAACCACCAAGCCTCTGGCAGAGTCAATGTCAACTTGTGTCCGCGAGGTGATTTGCATATGCAATAGAACACAAAGGACAGCACTCATCTAGCAGGCAAAAGTATTAATGTACATAATGGCTTATGTTTCTAATAGCTAGAGTTACTGATGGAAGGTCTGATTTTAAATTGGGACTCTGTAAACAGAGGCAGGCAAGGATGGGAGAAAGGAGCAGTGCTTTTTCCGTGTCTCATAGGAGTTGAAAGCAACACTGAATTGGAGGTATATGAGGGAACCCCTCTGTGCAGCTGAATGTATTCTTGCAAGAAATCAAAAGAGTTTAGGATTTGAAACAGGAAAAACATTTCCTGACAGATCTATGTTTACTGGGGTAACAATACTGAGATGGACTTACAAGCACAAATCCAAAGTGAGCTCTTCCCTAAGTAATTTGGAAGGAAACTTCTTATCTCTTATCTCTCGAGGTCCCTTCCAGTCCTATGATTACTTCATACACTCTCCCCCTCTCTTCACACACACACACACACACACACACACACCCTACCTCTCTCTCTCTCTCTCCCAAGCTGCTGTATGATAAATGAATAAGATGGAAACAAGATTTTACTTGAATTTTTTAACTCTATCCTGACAGAGATAAAGTTCAAAGCAGGTCCACATCTATGAAAGAAAATCTATGACCCAGCTGGCCTGAGGCTTCATGGCAACATGCTACACTACAGGAGACTATGGTTCGGGAGTAGCCTTGAGTCTTGTGCCAACCAGGCTACTGGAGCTCAAGTCTGATAAGGGGGAGGGCTGATGGCGGAGGAAGGAAGGAAGGAAGATGACTGTAGTGATGCCAGTGTCTCCTACCAGCCATGGTCCTAAAACATAAAGGTCAGTGTCTGTCCTCTGACCAAGCTGCAGCAAGTGTGCTGTGAATGGAGCTCTCAGATGTAGGATGAGAGGATTCAAGGGGGGAAATGGCCTGTAGTACAACAGGACAGGAGGTGGAAGTCACATTTGATTGTGGGAAGAAAAAAAAAAGGTTACCTTCCTTTCGTAACCGTTGTTCTTTGAGGTGCCTTGCTCACGTCCATTCCATTCTAGGTGCATGCACACCCACGTGCACAGTCATCAGAGACGTTTGCCTTAGCGGTATCCGCGGGGTCGGCTGTGGCACCCTCTAGAGTGCCACGCTCATGAGTTGGTATATCAGGCACCACCGGCCCTAGGCCCTCTCCGTTTTTGCTTGCCAGCAACTCTGACAGAGGGGCAGGAGGTGGGTCATGGAATGGATATGAGCAACACCCACATCTCAAAGAACAACAGCCATGAAAGGTGGGTAACCGTTTTTTCTTCTTTGAGTGCTTGCTCATGTCGATTCCATTCTAGGTGACTCACAAGCAATATCCCCGGAGGTGGGCTCGGAGTTCACGGTCGTGCATCTTCCAGCACTGCTCTACCAAAGCCAGCATCATCTCGAGCTTATTGGGGAAGCACATAGTGAGATGTGAATGTGAACAGACGACCAGGGAGCAGCTCTGCAGATATCCTGAATGGGCACCTGGGCCCGGAGGGCCACCGCCGAGGCCTGCGTTCTAGTTGAGTGCGCGGTGACAACTGCCGGCGGAGGCACCTTCACCTGATCATAGTAGAAACTGATGCAGGCGGTGATCCAAGATGAAATCCTCTGGGCAAACGCTGGATGACCTTTCATCCTACTTGCTACCGCGACGAACAACTGAGTCGACTTGCAAAACGGTTTGGTCCTGTCTATGTAGAAGGCTAGCGCGCTCCTGATGTCCAGGGAGTGCAATCTATATTCCTCCTCAGACTTAAGAGGCTTTGGAAAGAAGACTGCAAGAATATGTCCTGGCTTGTATGAAACTACAAAACCACCTTGGCAGGAAGCCAGATGCGGTCACAGCTGGACCCTGTCCTTGAAGAACACCATATAAGGCGATTCCAGGATGAGTGCCCTAATCTCGGAAACCCTTTGGGCAGAAGTTATCGTCACCAGGAATGACACTTTCCAGGAGAGCAGAAGAAGAGAAGAGGATGCCAAGGGCTCAAAGGGCGCTTTCATGAGCTATGCGAGTACCAGATTAGGCTCCCAGGGAGGGACAGGATCCCAGACTTGAGGGTAGAACTGCTCCAGACCTTTTAAGAACCGGACTGTCATGCCATGCATGAAGACTGATCTGCCCTGAAATGGATGAAAGGGACAACCCTTGGAACTGAAGATGCACAAGGTAGTCCAGGATCAGCAGCAGCGAGGTCTGCTCAGGCCCAACCCCTTGGGCCGAAGTCCAGCACGTGAAGCGTTTCCATTTACCTAGCTAGGTGGCTCTAGTGGAGGGCTGTCTGCTTCCCAGTAGGACCTGCTGGACTCACGCTGAGCACTCCTGCTCTTCAGCAGTCAACCATGGAGCAACCAAGCTGTGAGGTGCAGAGCCGCCTGGTTTGGGTGCAGGAGCCGGCGATGATTCTGTGACAGAAGATCCAGCCAGCAGGGCAGCAGCATCGGGGCCAACACCGACAAGTCCATAAGCATGCTGAACCAGTGCTGGGGAGGCCAAGCCGGGGCAATCAGGATGACTTTGGCCTTGTCCTGCTTGACCTTCATGAGGACCTTGTGGAGCAACAGCACTGTCGGGAAACCATACATCAGATACCCAGACCACGGGAACAGAAAGGCATCCAACAGGAAGTCCCTGTCGATCCTCCGGAACAAGCAGAACAGGTGGCACTTCCTGTTGTGGCGAGTCGCAGACAAGTCTCTCTGGGGGAACCCCCGCCTTCGGAAGATCTGGTCAACCACATCAGAGTGGAGAGACCACTCGAGGCGAGACGAGAAGGTTCTGCTGAGGCGATCCACCAAAACATTCCTGGTTCCAGGGAGGCACACTGAGTGGTCCAGCACCTTGACTACCAGGTCCAGGTCATGCCTGTTGGGCATGTAGACTGACATTAACCATGCCTGCAGCAGGCAGAGATGGAGCCGGGCCTGGCAGACCAGGTAGATGCAGGACGCCATATGGCCTAACAACCGTCAGCAGGCGTGGGTGGTGGTGAGTGGATTATCCCTCACCCAGGAGATTATGTTTGACATGAAGTGGGACTCCAGAAGGAATGTACTTGCCCGCATGGAGTCGAGAACTGCCCCGATGAACTCTGTCCATTGCACTAGGGTTGGCTTCTTTTCGTTCACTAACAGGCCCAAGTCATGGCATGTGGCTCGCACCAGATTGAGGCTGCTCTGCATGTGATCCCGTGATCTGTCCTGATGAGCCAATCGTCAGGATAAGGACAGATCTGGACCCCCTGGGGTCTTAGGTAAGCAGCTCTGGGGGGGCATGCGTTTTGTAAAGACCCACAGGGCCGAGGATAGGCCAAAGAGGAGCGCCATAAATTGGAAATGGTGCTGGCCCACGACAAAACGAAGGAACCGTCTGTGTCCTGGCAAGACAGATATGAAATAAGCATCTCTCAAGTCAAGAGCGGCGTACCAGTCTCCCGGATCTAGGGAGGGAATCATGGAGGCCAGGGATACCATGCAAAACTTCAACTTCTTGAGGTATTTTTTGAGCCGTCGCAGGTCGAGAATGAGATGTAGGCGACCTTTTCCTTCGGGATCAGGAAATAGCAGGAATAGAACCCTTTCCCCCTCATTTCCTGAGGGACCTCCTCCACTGCCCACACTTGCAGCAGGCGGTTTACCTCCTGAACGAGGAGTTGCTCGTGAGAGGGGTCCGTGAAGGGTCCCAGTGGACTAGCCTGGGAGGGCCTTGCCACCGCCTCGTCTGGAGAGGAAGAGGATGACTAGACTACTGGGGGAGGCCCCGGGGCATCTTTCCCTGCAGGGGAAGGAGGTCTCGGGGTGGGCACCTGCTCCTCCACCGCAGCGCCCACCGGCGTGTCCTGCACCAAGCCTGGTACTGCTAATGCCGAGTGAGGTTTGTCCAATGTGGCGACCGAGGACTGGTGGGACAGGGACATCGGCATAACGGGCATGCCCCAGGTGTTTCAATAGGGCCACTGGGTCAGTCACTGGCCCTGTTGCCAGGTCGGCATCGCCACTGTGGATGCACCTTCCAGAACCCAGTTGCGTTGCTGTGTAGATGAGGGACTGAGCCCCATCTCCATGCTGGAGAAGTCCTCTTCCTCCGGAGACCAAGGCGGGGTCGTCGAGGCCTGGGTCTGGCGGCTAACCGTTGCCACAGGTAACCGGTGCCTGGAATAGTCAGACTGGTGCCAGGAGTAGGGAGAGCGGCGCTCAGCTGGGAGTGTCCCCAAGGCCTCGGTGATGGTGACTGTCGCCATGAAGACGGCCGGTATCGACTGTAAGATGATTGGCATCTCTCTAGGCGAGCCCTGGCGCAAAGGCAGAGACCAGGAATGCAGTGCCAGTGACCTGTTGTGGCGAACCAGCGACCTAGGCTGAAGAGAAGACCAATGGCATGACGACATAAGGCTCTGCCTTGGCTCTGGAGACCGGTAGCGCTTGCTTGCCTTCTGGGACGCCTTCATGGCCAGCTTGCCCTCATGGGGAGCCTTAGCTGGGTCCATCCTTGTTGCTCTCCAGGTGCCAAAAGGGCGCTGACTGTGCCATCAGCCTGGTTCCCCTACTGCTCCCTGGAGTTGGTGGTGGGTCCTTAGGGGGGTGCTATTCCCTGTGGCAGAGCCCCCTTGCAGGTCCGGTGTGGGTGGGTTGCCCGAGCAGGGTCCTATACCCAATGCCCCTTAATCTGGCTTGCTTGGTGCCTGGTCCCTCTTCTTGGGCACCAGCGTCGAAGCGCTGTGTGCTGTGCCCAGCCATGCCAGCTCCAAGTCTGGGAGGAGGGCCTTCAAGTAAATGTCACGTTCTGTGTCCTGGGACGCAAGGTTTTACAGATGTGACACTTCTCTTTTTATGGGATTTCCCCAGGCACTTCAAACAGCTGCTGTGCGGGTCACTAACAGGCATAGGCCTGTTGCAGTCAGAGCCGGGTTTAAACCCCTGAGACCGGGGCATGCCCTGCCTCGGGCAAAGTCCCCTCCGGGTCCCTAACTGACTGACTGCTTACTTACTAACTAAACTACTATAAACAAACTATTTACAGCTCAAGCACAGAGCTCAAGCAGGAGGAAAAAAAACCGCTGACCACTTGTGAAGCAAGGGAAAGAGGCGTTCATAGAATCTCAGGGTTGGAAGGGAGCTCAGGAGGTCATCTAGTCCAACCCCCTGCTCAAAGCAGGACCAATCCCCAATTTCTGCCCCAAATCCCTAAATGGCCCCCTTAAGGATTGAACTCACAACCCTGGGTTTAGCAGGCCAATGCTCAAACCACTGAGCTATCCCTCCCCCTGACCCCCCCCGGGCGGTAACAAGGAACGGAGAGCGCATAGGGCCCGTGGTGCCTGATATACCGAGGCATGAGTGCAGCACTCCAGAGGGTGCCACAGCCAACCCTACGGATACCACTAAGGCAAAAGGCAAAAGTGTCCGACGACTGTGCACGTGGGGGCATGCACACCTAGAATGGAATTGACATGAGCAAGCACTGGAAGAAGAATAGGAACATCTGATATCACTAAATTAAGAGCCCTGCAAGAGTGAGCTCTTGAGAAAGGAAAGGGCACATCTTTTAATTTGTTTTCCTTTTCTCCATGGAATCTTTCCTTAATAGGTCTTGTTGTTCAGCACCAGGGGTTATAAAGGCTTTAGCAGTTTAAATCCACAGTGTAACGCTTAGTCACTAGAAGTCGTGTAATGAAATTCTCCAAACTGGCAAGCTACAGACATAAGCAGATGCCCTCTGATGACAATAGCTTTGGCTTTTCTGCAATAATACTGATACAATTAATTGTGCTTCCTTCTCTGAACCTTTTCCCCAACAATGAGGAAAGATGCTCACTAATGGAGTTAAAAAAATAATTTAACACAGAACCCAAAGAAAGCTGAGAGACAAATACCGCAAGGTTTCCAAACTGACTTGTGGAGAAACTACTTTCAATAGAAGGGAAGCAACATATGAACACCACTTACGTACTGTAAATCAAGGCTCTGGATGACAAACGGATTCAAAGGAAAATGACACTTTGAGCAGAAATCTGGAAAAGGATTACCTTTAAAGTTTGGAACAGTTTTACACTGAAACTGTGTTGAAGAGGTTTTATTTTTGCAGTCAGGTGAAACCCCCTGAAAACGAGGGGTTTATGGAAGCTCTGATACCCCTGTAACTATCACACCCTTTGTGATAAGCCTCCGCCTGTGAAACTCCCATGTAATGATGAATAACTCTAGATTAGCCAGAGCTCCAGGCTTCCAAATCCTTTTCACCATTGGCTTCAAGAGACCGAGAACACTTCCGGAGGCCCTGATCAAAGTCTTAGAACTTTTTACTGCTTTAATACTAAGGAAGTTACCTGCATCCAAGATGCCCTGGGCCAGGATTGCTCCAAACTTGGCCATAACATCGTCATGCTTGTCATTAATGACTTTGGAATAGAGCTGTCTGAACTGGCTGACCTGTAAGAGGAGAAAGAAAACCGGAGGTATAATATTGATTCACACCAGTAACAGAAAAGCTAGCCACAGAAAACAGGGAGTTCTTCCTCTGTAAGGGTTCAATCACATTCAATCACAGTAGAAAGAGGCAAGTCAAACAACTAGGATTCTTTTATGTATCTCCAGAGTAGACATGACATCTGATGGTAGTACCAGTTTCCCTTCATTTCCTGTTTCTGCAATAAGCCCTCCCAAACTATATCTATGCCCCCCACCCCGAGGAACTGAAAAGGGCCCATCAAAAAGACTCCCGCCATTCCCAGGCATGGCTAGAAGGTGGTTTGAGCAGGCTTCTTCCCCTATGGTCCATTTTGCAGTTGGTAATCCCCAAGTCCTCTTACCAGGTACTCACTTCAGCTGCAAGTAAGTGGGCAGATATATCTGCTAAGGCAGCAAAGCTACCATGGAGGCACTCGGAAACAACAGCTGATCCACCTTGAGATTTCCAACGTTCTAAACGCAGTTTTAAAACTCTATCAAGAGCTGATGCTCACTTCCTGCCATAACACATTTCCCAATACCTATAAACATTTTCCCAGAGGACCTTCTTCTCCAAAGAACAGTCCAGACCAATCAGTGACTTTGCCCCCACTGATGAGCGTTTGAAAGAGACCCTTGTATTTCTGCTTGTAAGACACACTGTGGTTGGAGTAGGTCAGGAGTTCTCCAGCAAAACCAGTATTTGATGGAAAATGCTGGTTTGTTGAAACCAAAATGTTCCACAAAAATTTGTTTCAATGAACTTCCTATAAACACAGACAGTGTTCTGACAAAACCTGGCCTGGCTTTCTGCCAGCACACCTGGCAGGCTGCTGGGGAGCCCAGGCTTCCAGGACCCCTGGCTCTGTGGCAACCCTGCCATGAAGACTGCTCCAGGTCTGGAGATCCCAGGTCTTCCAGACTCCTTGCTCGGAACCACAAGCCTGGAAAGCCTGGGGGCTCTCAGAGGTTTCAGGTTCCCTGCCTGGGACAGGGCTGATGGGGAACTGGGACCCTGAGAGCGTGGAATTTTGGAAACAAAACAATGAGCATTTAAAATTACTTTTTTCAGATTTCCATTCTGTAGAGATTTTTGAAATTTCTATTTTTCTTCCTTTTGAAATGGAATGCGTTTTTCACAATGTCCCATGTCATGGAAATTACGACATTCAACAGCTCATCTTCCACCCACAGCTGCCTTCTTAGGTATTTTATAACTGACAATTACCATAACAAATTGTTGGTAAGACTTGGAACAAGGATTTCAGCTCAGGTGTGCCTGATTGGGGAACAGTGTACAATCATAGTTTCTACCCACTGTGTACAGGAGACCTCAAGCACTGGAACTGCACTAGTTCAGCCAGTCCCGCCTCGCTCCATCCCACAATGCACTGCTTCTTGTTTTGAAATTAACAAATGTCCTTGCTCCCAGCAACAGTTCTTCAGGAGACCCATTATATGCTACTGCAACCATGGGCAGAAGGTGTACAGGGCAGGAATGCATCAAAAGAATGGATATACGGAATGGTGCAAGGACAAGAGTAATTGTTGCAATCAATATCTCTATTTCCTTGTCTAGTGAAGACCAAAATATGAAGTGCCAGAAGTAGGATTAGAATTCAAGAGGTCCTGGCTCCTACTACTGAGTTCAGACTATTAGATTCCCCACCTGCACCCCATAAGAAAAAATATCCAAAGAAAGATTGTTCCGTCAATAGAAAGACCATTAACATGACTCATAGGACTTTAAGGTCAGAAGGGATCATCATGATCATCTAGTCTGCCAAGTCTTGAAGTCAACAAACCAGAAAACCGTGCTAGGAATTACATTTTATGAGACCAAGATTCAACAAGGTTGGAAGAAAACAATCATAGTCAGGGAGGATCAGGAGAGGACTGGAATCCAAGAGATATTTTACCATAAAATATTGCTAGACTTTATAGTAAAAATGTTTACGGGAGGCTCAAAACACTATGTGAAACTGGAAACAACACACTTCAGAGCTAAAAGGAATCAATTTCTTGTTCCAAAGTGATAGCAAATGATTTCTCCACTATACTTCATGACGCAAATTCTGGACTAGTGGTATTAAGAAGCTGCTGGAAAATCTATAGTTAGAGAACAATGGTTTCTTTCCAAACATGACATGCTGTCTCTCAACACTGCTGATTTATTGATACTTACAAAGGAAATGGGATCCTATCCAAACAAATATTTGTTTTCTTTCAGTTACTGTTTTGGAACTAAATCCGTGTTACCTGAGCTAGTTTTAAAATTGGTTCAGGCCAGCTCATTTTACAAAAAGACAGTTTAGTCAGTGACTGTGGATGGGTCAAGCTTTGGTTTAGAAACTGTCCTTTAGCCAATGTAGTGTTCCATACAAAAAGGTTTTTCTTCAGACAGAAAAAATGCACTATGCTGGCTGAATCACAGCTGCCTTAAAGGGAAAGTGCACTGTACCCCATCCTCTTTCCTTGCCCTTCTGACAATTAATTCTGGTTATAATAGCAATCCGTTCCTTTAGAAGTCACCACATTTAATCTGCAGGCGCTCTAGACCAGTGGCTCTCAACCTTCCCAGACTACAGTACCCCTTTCAGGAGTCTGATTTGTCTTGCGTACTCCCACCCCCAGCAAGTTTCACCTCACTTAAAAACTGCTTGCTTACAAAATCAGACACGAAAATACAAGTGTCACAGCACACTATTCTTGAAAAAATTTGCTTACTTGCTCATTTTTACCATCTAATTATAAAATAAATCAACTGGAATGTAAATATTGTACTTACATTTCAGTGTGTAGTATGTACAGCAGTATAAACAAGTCTTTGTATTAAATTTTCGTTTGTACTGACTTCAGTAGAGCTTTTTATGTAGCTTATTGTACAACCTGGCAAATATCTGGATCAGCTGATATACCCCCTGGAAGATCTCTGGGTACCCCCAAGGTGAGAACCACTACTCTAGACCAGTGGTTCTCAACCAAGGGTCTGGGGCCCCCTAGGGGGCTACAAGAAGGTTTTAGAGTAGCAGTTGTGTTAGTCTGTATCCGCAAAAAGAAAAGGAGGACTTGTGGCACCTTAGAGACAAATAAATTTGTTAGTCTCTAAGGTGCCACAAGTGCTCCTTTTCTTTAAGAAGGTTTCAGGGGGTCTGCCAAGGAGGGCCAGCATTAGACTCACTTGGGCCCAAGGCAGAAAGCTGAAGCCCCACCACATGGGGTTGCAGCCTGGGGCGGAAGCCAAAGCCTGAGCAACGTAGATTTGCAGGGCCCTCTGTGGCATGGGGGCCCCAGGCAGTTGCCCAGCTTGCTACCCCCTAACGCCAGCCCTGGCTTTTATATGCAGAAAACCAGTTATTGTGGCACAAGGTGGGCCGTGGAGATTTTATAGCATGTTTGGGGGGGCCTCAGAAAGAAAAAAGTTGAGAACCCCTGCTCTAGACCATCATCATGGTGAAGGACACACCCACTCAGATCAGTAACCACCATTTGTTAAACACCGATCGCTACTTTTCTTTTGTTCTCCAAGCACATTACACTTGTAACCGAGGAGTGACAGATCAGCCACCTTTAAACAAAGGACAATGCAGCTGAACAACAAAACATTTCTCAACAAGGATAGAAGACAGAGACTTTAGGAGGATGCAATTACTCTTGTTATTCACTCTTTCCAAGAGAACAGTGAATCAAGCCAAGTTCTTGTTAATAAGATTCTTCCTCGGCCAATTCCCCCTCATACTGAGAATTGTTTTTGTTTTGTTTTTTTTAAATTAAAGGACCTAAGTTTCCTTAAGGCTGTGAATGCTAAAACAAGGAAGCAATTTAAAATTTTATATATACATTAAACATACACACAATGTACTCTCAGTATTTAAGATATCTTGTACCAAAAAAATCCCCTCTATTTTATGTTTTATTTATTTTTGTTATGCTATCATGAGTTTTATAAATGTAAAATCTTGTACCAGGGCTTAGAAATCATTTATTTATTTAATATACATGTTTTTACTCATGTTTATCATGCCAGATCTCTTGTGCCCTGCAAAGAGACATCCGTTTGCATTTAGTGTAATATTTCTAATTGCTCTTCCTAGTCACAGGATCTGAGATAGTGTGTGTCTTAACAGCTGTCTCCTTTGGAATCTACCCTGGGTTTTCAATTATAAGAACTATGGCTTCAGTGGCGTTCAATGGGACAAAGTGAACGAACGTTTTGAAAAGGAAGCTGCAAGCACTGGTTGTGGCCTCTGTCAGTGCTATCTCAAACAAACAGGGACATATACTAAACTATAGAAGATGGAGCAGAACAGTATGTTGAAGAGACTAGTTTGAGTATTAGATTGCCTTTCGTATGAAGTATTGTCACCTCGTTCCTGTGGGTGTGGGCCCTGTTTTTTGGGTTCAGATTATTTATAAAAACTGACAGCTGCTACAATGCTCGGCAAAATTGCTAGCCACGTGGCCATAATCTGGAATTTACACAGTAATCAAATCTTTAGAGAAACAGATCCTGTATGAAGCAAAGAGACATTCAGCAGAACTGCTAACGTTCACACTGGCGTCTGAAGTCTGACAGTGAAGTGCCTCTGTGCACAGGCCAGAAAGGCCTGGTTTGGGAAATGAGAGGCAGATCTTGGGGCAGGGGCAGGGGCAGGAAGTTATTCACTTCCGTCTGTGCATCAAAGCCCAGCAAACCTTAGTCACAAACTATCTGTAGATGGTTTATGCTGCTGACACTCACGCACGTTAAATACATTTCTTTTAATGAACTAGAACATACGAATCAAATGTATTAGCACCAAGCCTGAACCAAGAACCTGTGAGCAGTGTCATCACAGGAGCAGTGCAGGTCCAGCAGGGTTAGCCATGGCATGAGGAGTGTAAGGAACCAAACTAGAATAAAAGTCATCTTGCTGTCACTAACTTTATCAGGCCACTCATACCAGAGCTCCATATGAAACAATACGGCCTGTGTGGAATGGGCACAGAGCAGCTGTTAATGAATTAATGTCTAATAGCTAGAATGAAACTATTTCAGATCAAGTTGTTATGCTGTTTACTATCTGAAATGAAAGACACTGACTACCACTGCAGGAGCCATTCTGGTCTTGGATAAATACTATGGGTGATATTTACCCAAATTATTTATCCAAGAGCTGATCCGACAGTTTATGTGCAGGGTCATCCTCAGTAGTATTTGGGTTGAGGTGATTTTGCTGGCAGTTCCTAGATACGAACACATGACAGCAGGACTCCATCAGGGTGTTTTCAGTCAGAGGTTCCCAGCTGTAGACCTACAAGGGCAAGTATTGGCTGACCTTCACAGTGCAGCGCAAGATACATCTGTTTGGTCAAGGACTGACCGACTACTGCTGGTGAGGTTTCTCTCATGATGGACTGGAGCAGTACAGTGAGGTAGGTAGGTGCTGGCTATTGAGGGCAATTTACTTTAATCTGTTCCTTGTTTTCAATTCAAATCATGCTGTCAGATGTCACAATGAGCAGCACATGACAGTTCTTAAATAGTTTTTTTAAACTGTGGTATGAAGCCCAAGGTGCTTTGTTTCCCACCCCCGTAGTATTTCTCAGCACTTTCAAGTTTTACAGCATTTAGAAAGGTCAGCTCAAAATTTATTGTGTGTTCTCCTGGCAGTAACCCAAAACATTTGAGCAGTGACTCATTTGATCTCTGGTAATAATATACAAAGATTTACCATCTTGATAATTAAAAAAGGCCTAAACTATAGGCCATCATTTCATTAAAAGCTAAACTATCAACAAGCAATATCTGAAATGCTGAGGAAATAACCCAGTCTCACATAGCTGAGGACAAATGCTTCGAACACAAGAACAAACACAGAACTCTGATATTTTGTTTGATGCAAAACTAGACGAAATGGTTCATTTGCAACTAACTTTCTGGCAAATAATTTTTTTTTAAATGAATGAAAATCAGCTTCTCCACCCCCATGGTTAATGATCATCATAGATAATATGCAGACTTTGAAAGACTGTTTACAATGAAGGAGGGAGTGCTTAGTCATTGAGCAGCACACTGAAGACAGCTGTAGCCAATTGGTGCAATGTACACAATCCCCCTCACAGAACCAACCAATCATTCAAGGTCAAGATTATTTAGGGAGCTGTGGCTCCAACCCACCTCAGCTCCTTTCCAGGTAGTCATAATGCGTATCAGATTTAGAAAAGAGTAAGGTTTTGAAAATGGGGAATGGGTGGATCAATACAAGTTTATTGTTAGAAGAGCTGAAGTTACTGTGTATGCACACCCTTCTCCTTTGCGTAGTGTCACTACAGAGCCCACAGCTGGGGAGATTCATTCGTTATTCTTGTACTTCCCTCCTTTACAGATTTGTTAAGGCTAGTTAATTGTTCTCCAGCATTGGGAATCAGACCTAGCTGTCAAATCTAGAGGAACACTTCATAAAGTAGAATACAAATAGAATACCGGGTAGCGGAAATGCATCTCTCTGTAACTATTCATCAGAGACTTTCTAGGGAAGTTGCTTTAGACAAGGTGAAGTATGTGTTTTAAGACTTTCAGACACAGGGACACCTGCAAAGTAGGTGATCGTAATCCTTGTGTATGATGAAGAACCTAGATACAGTACAACGGTAATTGGTGCTTGGCAAATGCCTAATAGATAAGAGTGCACACTAAGTTTTATTCATCAGAAAATCCCTGATCAGAGACGTTATGCCACTGCTTTCCATCCCCCTCAGCTTTATCCACACAAGCTAAATCTAATCTAGGCAATTTTCACATGGACTTTGCCCTATCTAAATAAAAGCTAAGAGCATAACATCTAAGCTGTTCAACCTAGCCTCTTCTGGTGCTAAGTGAAGTTTAGGCAAGACTATTTGGAGATTAACGGATTGGTTAAAATGGAAATTAGAAATCACTTTAGTCAGCTATTTAGGATGCTGCATAAAGCCACCTTCCCCTTATGACTCTCTGTATAAATGAGGGCTGGCCCTCAAGACTTGGATCTCACAGACTCTTCTGGCTGAGGTCATCATTGCACAGAACATGGATCTGAGGGATAGAGGATACAGAGAGCATCCTCTCAAAGGTTCAAATGGCGATTTTATTAATGTCATGAGTATTAGGATTTAAGTCACAGCAAGGCAGCAATTCACAAATAGGTGAAAATACCTATTTAGTGCTTTCAAAAATGTCTTCACAATAGAATGTGCAAACACTAAAGATCCTTCTATTAGAGGCTGGTAAGCAGATCTAATTGCCAAATGGTCCATAACAGGGGCCAGGGTAACAGTCCAGGATTGGAGGACTTGGGTTCCTGAATAATGCTCTTGCGAGAGACCTACAATGGAAAGTTTTTACTTTGAGCACAGGTTTTCCACGCTGGGGGGTTTATTATTATTAATTATGCCTCCCCAGAAAGATTTTCTGCATCATATATATATGTTCAAGTCAGAATTCAACAAAATGCCAACATGACACTTCAAGGCTCAGAGATTTTGGATCTAGAGGAAGAGCCCAGCACTGGTCCTCAGACAGATCCGGAAACGCCAGCACTAGGACTGGAAGTTCTGGTAGCAGGGCTAGGAGTGGTCAGAATAAGATGCAACAAGCCAAAGATGGAGCTCTCGATTTCTCCTGAACTCTGTCCTGTCTGATTCTGTGAAGATATCGAAGCTAACCCAAAGTAAATCAGATTTAACATGTCAGACAGGTAGTGTTTCTCCCCCTTTGCTTTCTTAACCAGATTTGCAGGTTACTAACACATATAATGAAGTTGTCACATATTTGTATTGCAATGTTCTCATTGTATCTATAGTGCATTCCTGCTGCCTTCCTGATTAAGAAAGAAGATGGATTTCATGCAAGACAAACAGAGAAGTGGAGTTCTGTGCTGTGCTGGTACATAGCTAGTTTGGTTCTTTACACTTACACCTAACAGCAGACATTTAAAAAGGCATGTTGGATATTCTCCCAGCGCTGCACCCAGTGAGGGGGAGGAAAAATTAAAGTTTCGACTCCAAAGAAACCTTCTCAGTTTTGCACAATCTTTGCTACACAGTTTGTAACTTCCAGAGAAGTATAAATAAAATCTTGGCTTTGTCTGAACTACTGAAGTCCACTTGCCAGAAGATTGCACATGATGCTTTCATAATTTATAATTTCATTAGGCGGCCTCCCCTCCCACTCAAAGAGGACTCTGTCCCATGTAGAGACAGAAACAGTGATCATCTAAGAGTTTGTTGTTGGGGTTGTTAGAGACAGCTTTATGCATGTGTTTAGGTGATAGATTTGCTTCCTCCCCAAGAGATGGAATGGGTCATAAAACTAACAGCACATCATACATTAAAGGAGACAAACTACAAATTGTGCAGATATGGCTATAAACTATAGCACTCTCAACCTCCAAAACAGAATTTAATCCAATCTCATGGGTAACTGAAAAGGTGGGTTTCATGCAATGATACAACAAACAGAAGTGGAGCTCTGTACTGTTTTGATACACACCCTAGAATTTTTGGTTAAAAAAAAAAAAAAAAAAATCAGATTTGCCCCATTCTACTACGAGTGCAAAAAGATGATTGCTTTTGAGATAGTCTTGAAGCGTTAAGCCATCAACATAACAAAATATTGTTTGTAAGCGGCGCTCGGAGGGAGATGAGGGAAAATAGAATTTATAACAATCACCAAGTTCCAAACAACAAGGGATAATTAACCAGTCAGATGAACTCATTTAACAAACAAGGCTTGTGAAATAACCATGATGCCATTCAAGCAAGACTCTGCTTAGTAGTTTACAGCAACCACCTCCACAACCATTAATTCTCTAAGTCCATTTTACCCAGGGCTGATGCTGGAAATGTATTTTTTAATCGAGAATGGTTACCCTACAGTAAATGGGGTTGTTTGAGAGGCTGTAATCCGCGTGGAACCTACTGCAAGTTAAGTAACCATTCTTTCTTCTTCAAGTATGTGTCATGGTGGATCTGACTGTAGGTGTCCTCCCTGGACAGCCAGAGTGAGGAGTTTCAGCTGTGTTAAACAGTGACTGAAGTACTGATCTCACAAATTGGACATCTAACCAGACTGCCAGGTCAAGTGCATAATGTTTAACAAAAGAAGTGGGCTGCTCCACATGGCTGCCTTGAGGCTCTCTGAGACTGGCACATTTCTGAAACAGGCGGAAGATGCTGCCAGTGCACCTTGATTTCACAGGGAGAGACTCCCCAGCCAAAAAATAGTAGGTGGAAATGGTAAGTGGATCACGCAGTGAGAGTCTGTAACAAGATAGCCTGACCTCTTGAGGTCCATGATGTGGCCACAGAGAGGCAGGGAGACAGCCTGAAAGCTTGTTTCTGTTGAAACAATAGAACAAAGCTTTGGAGATGTCAAAACCTGCTTTCCTCCCAGTGAGCGCAGCTTCAGAAAGAAGACTTAAAATAATCATTTGGCTTAGGTGAAATCCTGAGACCACCTTAGTGTGGAACAGTAGGAATGTTACACAGGCTAGTCTGATAGTCCTTGGCTCCAGGATGTACTTGTGAAGTTCCAGGTTGTCGCAAGACCATGTGCCTTGTATTTGAAGATGGGTCAGGTGGGTGCCCCAGCCTCTTCTTGATGCATTTGTGATAAGAGTCATTGTTGTGAAGAGAACAGAGAATGGTACCCCTTTCTCACAATTACCGAGTCTAGCAACCAAGCGAGCTCTCATGGGACTTGAAGCAAGACTGATCCTCCTGTTCATGAGACATCTGCAAGGGGAGCCTCAGTTGTAAGGGTTGTAGGTGAAGTCTGGCAAGCAGCATCATGTATGTGCATACCAACATGTGGCCTAAAAGTCACAGACACGTACTTACTGTTGTTGGACTAGCCCACAGGTCTTTTACCACTGACTGGAGGGATTGTCATCTGGCAGGTAGATTCTTGCCAATCTTTAGTTGATTAAAGCTCTTGTGAACTTTATCAGCTGTGATAATGTGAGGAAATGGTTTTTCATAGTTCACCAGAAGACCAGTTGAGAGAATAGGAAAAGGATGTATTGAAAGACTGTCACAGTCTCCTGCTGGGACTGCCCCTGTTCAGCCAGGTATAGGTAGATGTGAATTCCTTGTCTTCTTAAATCTGGTGCCACTGCTGCCAGGCATTTTGTGAACATGCTTTGTGCCGTGGAGGGTCCAAAGTGTAGAACTCTGTACTGATAATGGTTGGTCCACACTGGCCCCCCTCTCACCAATTCTCAACACTGTGCAGGGCTTGGTGTACTCCTTTCTGAAGGCTCTGCAGTGTTTGCCCTTAGGAAAGACACGGATCTCCTTCTCGAGCTTCTGCACTGGTGGTCAGAGCAGCCCCTCTTGGGGCGTGATTTCCATATCAGAGGTGTCGGTGCTGGTTTCAATGCTGGAGCCAATGTCTGTGCCAGATCTTTTCTCCATGCTAATTTTAGGCATTGCCTATCTGCTTGACAAGACACCGAACAACCCTCGTTTGTCCACTAGTAGGATTCTGGAGTCCATTTCCTTGGGTCTGACAAAACCTTCAAGGACTGACCCAGAAGATGGAGCGTCACCCTTGCATCTCATGCATTCCAGCAGAGGACAAGCATACCAAGCATCTGCTTGGAATATGCAATTTCCCCTGGCAAGACACACACATACTGGTGTCTCTTCAGGGGGATCTGTCCATTCTGCAGCGGACTAAGCTTGAAGCCCACAGATTTTCAGTCTGACACAAGGAGCCCTGTATAGAGAAACGGGGGCAGGGGCAGGGTCTGACCAATAGAGTTTGGTCCAGACAGGTTGGAACAGTTCATAGACCAGAAGTGGTTTGGAAGACTGTGGAAGGTTTTGAAAAAGTTTAGAATGAGGTAAGAACTAGTGGGTCGGATGCTTGCCCTGTTCCGTCTTGTTGCTATAAGCGGTAAGAGTGAACTGAGGGCGGATCACAGCTGCCCTGCCGTTAGGCCCTATGGGAGCACCCTGATAGCCCAACAATATAGCAGTGTCTTTCTCCTCCCAGGACTTCAGAAGCTCTGGAATTAACTACACAAATTAAAAAAATTTCAAGCCCAGACCTGTGTCTCTCAGCTCCTTCCCATCCTTGAATTTCATTGCCTTTAGGAGCAACCAACACCTTATTTTCAGAAAGCTACTATGAGAGTAGTTTTTCCATGCTGCAAGTTACCCTGGCTCTAGAGTCTAGCAAAGCTAAAGCCAACATTCACTTTCATTACTCCTAATTAAAAGAATCTCTCTTCAGACTAGTAAACCGCACTGAAGAAGTTTTCCAAGGATAATAATTCTTAATTGACAATGTAACCCCAGTGCATCCAGATAAAGTACAGAGAATTCTTATTCCCATTACCCTAGAACCATAAAAATTAGAGATATGAAAAACTAGGACATCTAGTCCACCTCCCTGGCAATGCAGGATAGTTTCCTGTAATACATAAGACTTCCACTCATTTCCTTTAGGAGGCCATTCCACAATTTATTACATCTATGAGGAAATGTTCCTTTAAATGTCATTCAGTGCTTTCACAAGGAGAAACCACCTTAACCTTTCATGAAGGCCAACTTTGGTTGTTCTCCTAGAATAGTTGTCTGATCAGCAGCAAGGGCTGAACAAGCAACCTTTGGCTGAACTTCTTCCTTGAAGGAGGGTGAAGCTGATCCACTTTGCGTTTTGTTTATAAATTAGCTGATGATTTCAGGGAGCACTTGCTATTTTCAAGTGTCTTGGTCCTGCTTGTATCCCCTACCCCTCTATGCATGGTCAATTAAATTACCATCTACATCGAAAGTAAGTAACCAAAAATTCATAAGTGGCAGCTTGTAAATAGTACTTCACTTTTTAAAACTATAATGGTCACATGGTACCCCGGCTTGTTTTATAAACCACTCAACCCCAATTTTATGCCTCTCATCCTACAGCTGCCTGGTCAACTGTGTTTTGTTAACCTTAGGAAGAGCATCCAGGTATACACCTCTACAGTCTGAGTTTTCAGTCCCATTTTGGTAAAGAAGTCTCACAATTTTCATCAACCCTAAAAAACATATAATTTTGCAAGTTATTTCCCTGGCTGCACTTTTCTTTGGATAATCACCAAAGTCTTTTGCATAACACCGCTCAAAACCTGCTAGCATTACAAATGGACTCAGTAGGTAGTTCATATGCAGAATCACTCTGAGGCAATTATCTGGCCCCTATAATCACAGTATCTGAGTGCTGCACAATCTTTAATGTATTTAGCCTCACAATATTCTGTGAGGTAGGAAAGCTTTATTATCCTCAGATGGGGAACTGAGGCTACGCGATTTGCCCAAGATCACACAAGAAGTCTATGGCAGAGCACAGAATTGAACCCAGGTCTCTTAAGTCCCAAGCTAGAATCCTGACCTCTGGACCATTCTTCCACAAAAGTTAGAGATTGCTTTATCATATCTAAACTTTTCCTTTCCTGAGTTTATTTCCATAGTAGACATACATTTACTTCATATAATTTGGTCTCCGAGGATACGGGCATTTGCTAGACCTTTATTTTTCACTGCATAATCTAGCAGAATTATAATAGTGACATAAGGCACATTCAGTCTCTTCCAAATGAAATCCCAGTGTTTTTTGTAATAGAGTTAGGACACTAGTGATATCTAACAGCAAAATCTACACAATCCCCAGCAGACTCACATAGAAGTGCTTGAAAATATTTAAAAAAAACCCTTGTCTGTGGAATTTCCCTTGGAACTAGTTATTCTCCCGGACCCCACCATTAAATGTGCGTTTCTACAGGAAAAAGCTTTCTGCTGTCTCAGCAACTAAGTGCAACTAAAAAAAAAAAAAAAAAAAAAGGTGGGAGGGTGAGGTTGGGGGGCAATAGAAGGATGATTTTTTTCAAAAGTTAAACTACACTGCAAAACAATGCCATGGAAAGTTACCATGCACAAGGCAGTGCTGTTTTAGCAGTATACAGTATAACCAGCAAAGGCTTGCTGCATCGGTACCTCTCTGGGCTGATCAAATGTGAGAGCTCCGAATTGTCAGCATCTGATTCTGCTCATGTGGAACTTTTTAGTCTACGCAACAGTTTGCATATTACTACCTATCATATTCACAGGCAATCTAGTTTTAAAAACTAATAGTGCATATTAACCCATTTGCCTTCACAGTGACAAAACTCATTTTTGAAAAAAATGAGTTCACTCTTTAGTTGCTGCAACTTCTTAGGGCAGCAAAATCGTCCCAAGCAAAACTGAAGGACAAGCCACAGCAGAAGCGGAGTTACAGCTATGCAATATAACAGGACTTCCCCTGATAGCAGGTACATCAAACGTTGCCCAGGACTAAATCGAACATAACAAGAATCTCTTTAGTAAAGAAGAGAAGAAAATATGTTCACACATGCTACGCATGCATAAGTTTAAGTGCCTGTTAGCAATTCCAATCTCGCTTTCATCCCCTTATCCAGGGTTTCCAATTTTGGGGGAGAAAATGTAGATGTACTTATATAACATCAACAGTTAAAACAGTGACAGTTTACCTGACTGTGCCAGTCAGTGTCCATCTCCCATTCAAAAGTGCATGCTCTACCGTGCCAAGAGTTTGCACTATTCTAAATTTCACTCTTACAATCATGAGCTCTTCAAGGTACAGACCCCCTCTCTTACTACGTGTACATACAGCACCTAGCACACCTGGTCCCTGAAACATCATCATTACCCAAGGCCATTTCTCACCATACAAGCTGATGCATAACCTATGGCTCACCTTTGGACAGGTAATCTCAGTCTGCTGAATCATGATAAGGGCAGATGCAATCAGGGCTCCTTGACGCACATAGTTCACAGGATCATTTGTCATTGGCTCAAGCAAATTAATTGCTTCCTAAAAAACAAATATACAAATTAAGCTTATTACTTTTCAAACAACAGGTTTCAGACAGTCTAATAAAGGGTTATTGAATTAGGCCCATCAGCAAGGTGGCAATGAGGTATAGTTTATCATATTTATATTTTGCCCATCACTGTGATATCTGGGCAAATTTTACAGAAATGTGCACTTATGCTAGTGGACTTTCGCTCGAAGCTAGAGGAGTTAGAAGAATTTGCTGAACAAAACAATGCCAGAATGACTAAAATCCGCATTTATTGCAAGCAGAAATGTGAAAAGTATTTGGCAAGTTAGAATTATTGATAATAATGATAAAAATATCATACTTTGTACTTCTATCTTGCTCTTGCCTCACTTATACACTGCTTCCCTTTCTAGTGAGCACAAAAGGTAAGTAAATGTTACCTTCATTTTACCCAATGTGTAACAAGCATAGAGGTGTCAAATGATGTGCCCAAGGTTATACAGTGAGTCAATAGCAGAGTAATACAACATAGGTCTCCTAACTCCCAGTCCTGTGCTTTATCCACTAGTCAAAGCTTTTAATTCTAAGAAAGAACATATTTCGCTTCTAATACAAGTGGTGCTATCTCCACAGATATACACATACAGCGAATCTATGTTTTGAAGACCGATATGTTGCTTCAGAACTTATGATTGCTTTCTTTACATTCCATGGCTTGAGGTCAGTTGACAGTTACAAGCGTGAAGCCAACATGACATACAACAGATGCGTCACTAAGCATTTCTAAAGCATGTATCAACAAGTATTTCAGCATCGCACATTGATTATGTAAAGAATCAGGAACTGTCCAGAAGAGAGAGTTTATTGTATGCATGGATACCCGGCGCTCTTGTCCCTTTCTGTAAAGTAGGTGTCAATTTGGTATGTTGGCAAACTGAGCATCATATACACCTTTTATCTCTATCCACAGGAGTGCAGCCACTTTGTAAGTCATCCTTTAAAATGCTCTTCTAATTGCTTACGAAAAACAGTTACTATAAATCAAAATTATATTTTCAATAGGGCTCTTCAAGAGCAAGAGTAAAACTACACAGAAAAAAGGTGTCGTAACTACTTGTACGTCCATAGGTCTCCAGGGATCGGCCTCACAGGGGCACCTACGGGGCATTCTGCAATACTTTGGGGGTGTCTTTCTGAAAGGAATTCATCCAGGTGAATGCAGAAACACAGAATGCAAATAGCGGTTAGTAATACCTACTTTGTTCATAAACATTCCTAGGACTCCACCCTGCTCTAGAGTGGACATCAAATTACTTTACAACTTAGTTATTGCACTACAATCTTTTGATTGTAAACTGGATTCCATCCTGTTTTAACTCTCTTTTGTGCAGGGCTTCCATACTGGCAATGTCCACACCAATGTCGTAATTTCCTAGGAATACATTAGAAAAACTCACAAAAGCAACTTGACTTTAACCAGAATACTAATGCCAAGAACCATTTCCAGGTGTTACATTGCAACATCAGACCTACTTTTTTCCACGTGAACTTTCTGTGCTCTGTCTTCTTACATGTATTCATTTGTGCCTCACAGTAACATTGTATGCGTTCAATACTATTTATAGAATATGCATGATGGAAGTGCCCTTCAGCCTAACAAAAAGCTTAACTTCATTTCCAGTCTCTCAAGTTATGATGTATTAACTTAGCCTTTAAACAGGCTGATATAAGCCCCAGAAGACACATTCGAACATAAACAGATGCTTCAGATCTTTATTTAAGAAATAAAAATAAAGCACAGAACCTCAGCTAGACAGGTTCTAATATCTTGATCATACAAATTATCTGGAAATAAAACAGATGTGGATTGTATAACTATGAGCATTTTCATTAACGCTGTCAGATGCAGCATGTCCATGAACATTAGTTCCTCAATGCCACATTCCATTTGAAAAGAAGTAACTTAGAAGAAAATATGGCTTCCAATTTGCTTTCAGGCTATACGCAAGTCAGTTTATGAGTGCAGACAGAGAATGTCATAACTATGTGCACTTCAAATAGGTGTATTCATGAGTGTGCAGGAACATGTAAGAATCTAGAAATGGATTTTTAATAAAGGCTAGGAAGCCGAGGGAGGGGTGGTGGTGGGGAGATAGGGATAAAACTGGAAACCACAGATGAAGTTATTGACCTTTAGAAAAACCTTGTACCACAGCAGATTGAAATCTGCTAATCCGATCAGTTAAAATTTAGTCCTCCTTGTAGCAGTAAATAAAGTTATATTTCCTAACTATTCCCCACCTACCATGACAGCTAAACACTATACACATAGTGCTCACTCCCCTAAGAGAAAGAACCCTCAATGTACAAGCATTTAAAGTGCAAAATGTTAGATGAAGCTTCATTTTTGCTCTCTGACTTTGCTATGTGGCTATCATGCCGATTATGAAACAAAGAAAAAAGAGTGTCAGGATAATACACATGATTTCGTTTTTTCCTCTCAGGGCTAAAAAAATAAAAAATGTAAGACAAAAAAAGGTCAAACTCTGGGGTAAACCACAAATGTTTGTGCCATATCCAGAGATGTACAAACATGCAACCCAACAAGTTAACTGGCAATTGACTAGAGTTAAAAAACCCTTTGCTATAGACAAACTCTAAGAGGGTGGAAACTGTGAACAAATGTATTTTGTTCTGCCTCATCTACTTGCTCTTCCTACAACCAGAAGAAAAGATTGCTTCACTCAATGCAATAAAGCACAGAATCTGAGGAAATGCGGATACACTCCAACTGGCTGGAAGACCGTGTGTGTGAAATAACTCTCTATTTCTGTGATACTTTTCATGAACGTTATCTGTAGAAGGAAATATAGCAGAAAGAGCCTTGGAGTAGCTATCATTGGCTTTTTGTCCTTACCTTATTTCCTGTGCCAGCACAGCAGATGCCCAGAGCCATGGCAGCCCCATAACGCACATGTGGGTTGTAGCTTTCTGACAGCAGAGAAACTACACTGGGACACTGTTCAGGAGTCCTAGGGAAAGACAAAAAGAATAGCTCGGATTATTATATCATTTGAGAACTTAGAGGTTTTACTTCTTGACTATATTGAAAAAAATATATCCTCCTTCCACATAATTTGCACAGGTTGCCTTTTTGATTAAGCTACACAACTGTGCTAGATAAGGACAGGCACGCCCTGTGAACTTCCCTCTGTAAAGTGCTCTGTTGTGCACAGCAGATGACACACACAAGTCCCATTGGTAAAGGTTTATAGATAACCGATAGTGTTACTTTAAAATGATTAGAGTGCTGGGATTAGGGGACATATCTGTGAAGACAGAAGTTCTCTTTGTCCCTCAAACCCACACAACAGTGGCAACAGCAGCACAAGATTGCTTCTAGGTGAGAGAGGTGCAGAGTCCATAATCCATTCAGTACTTTGTCTCAGTCAGTTGACACCTATAGACTAAAAATGGTACAGACCCAGCACACTTCAAATATGCCAGCAGTCGGCTAGGCCTGTCAATTCATTACAGTAGTGGAATTTCTAACCCAGAGCCTGTGGCAATGAAAGGACTGTGAACATTTAATACCTGCGAAGCAGCACACAAGCCGCTCACATTTGTTGGGATATTCATTTCTCTCCAGTATTTACAGATCCTATTTTATCATTCAATTAATCTGAGAGACATATACAACTCTTCAAACTAATGTGAACAGCCTGTTTTAACATTTCAGATGTAGAAAAGCAGAAGTTCTTCAAAGTGAGCCTACCGAAGTGAACTCTCCCCATTCAAAATAAGCCAGCGTTCTCTTCACAACCAAAGCTCGTAACTCATGGGCACTACAAACGCTCTCACACTTGTCAAGGCTAATCTTTTAAGTACAGCCTGCTTGACAACGCTACTGACAACGGCAATATATTGAGAGCAGTTAGCACATACGTGTTCCTGAAAAAGAGGGAAGGGAAACTTTGGGTCATCGTTCAGTCACTGCAGCCATCTAGGTATTTCTATAGTGCCCATCACTGTATTATTTAGATACATCTCACAATACCTTCCTTCTAGACTGCTCTTGTATGGATGCCTGTAATTTTAAACCCAGATTTAACACCACACAACTTAACCCAGTTTATATTAAGAGGCAGCTGTAACTAACAATTTGACCAGGAGGTGAGCCAGGAACTCCTGGGTTCTAGTTTTTGGTTTTGATTCAGTGTGTGACCTCGGGCTACTCACTTCATCTCCCTGCAACAGCTTCCTCTCTGGAAAAATGGGAACAGAAAACTACCTCACAGGGAATTTGCGAGGATTAATGTTTCCACACAAGTAATACAGGACATCTAGAGTAATTAAAAGGTCAGCATTCCATCAAGACATTCAGGTCAAACAATGAGCCAGGTGAGCCACCAGAACAAAAAGGACAATTTACAATTCAACATTTGTTTTTTTATTTGAATGTACACTTAACGTCTGGGAGTGGCGACCTTGTCTTCCTCTGTTCTATACAGGACTAACTTTACTGACCACACTTAAACAACTACGCGACCAGGTCCCAAATCCACTGTCTACAGGCACCCAAAGAGCTTCTACTCCTCAATTCTGTGCTGCTAACCTTCCCCTCACAAATTCTCCCAATAGCTCTCATTGCTATCTTCATTGAAACTCCCCTATACAACGCTCCACCCCCACCGTTGCCTCCCACTGCCAACTAACATCTGCTGTTGCCTGCCATTTCTGCTTTAAAAGCTGCTGAAGCAGTTCATCTTGACAGGCCTCTCAACCACCCAAAAGTAATGGCAGCAAGTGGTTGTATGGGGATAAGATGGTTGGCTCACATAATTCAGAGGGAAAGCCATGAATTCTGATCAAGTGCACACCCCCTCTACCTAGCCACAGAGATCACTTCCCCTTCCAGCATATCCCTTTCTGTTTCCAAGACTCCCGCGCTAAAACCTATAGACAGCACAGAGATCATCCAGTCCAGCTCTTTCGGAAGAGCAATGACAACACTTGAGAAGAAAAGCCAACAAAAGGGGAATGACTCAAGTTTGTTTCTGTCAAGCCAGGCTGGGAGCTCACTGTCTCCAAGATGCAGCCTTGACTAAGAATGTAAATAGAAGGAGGAAGAGCTCAGGGTCAGTTAAGCGAACAGCGCTGGATCCTACCTTGCAAGCTAGCAGTAGGCGTGAGGACTATATACATTATAAGAACCCACAAAATGATTTATCTTCTAGCTCAAACAACAGCTCAAACACTGACAGTGTCTTTAAAAAACGAGCTATTGTGGAGACAGGGAATGACAAATCCTTTAATAAATGAGCCTAAGCATTCAGCTGTGCAGAACATTTAGGCTGGTGTACTAAGGTTCTTAACACCTTTGTGTTTGCTTTACTTGAACTTTTGTTGAACAGGCAGACCGCAAGCCAAAGTACAGAAAAACATCTTTGGGCAAAGATATGATTATACGTTTTGCTAGCATCAATAGCCACATGAATTAATCATGCTGTGAAACCTAGTTTTCTGAACCTGAGTTTAATGACAAATGCCTCAGAGCTAGGATAGCCTGCTACTAAAAATTTGGGATTACTTTAAACCAATTTATTATAGAATTCTCAGACAGATCTACAACAATCAAGAGGATTTCTGACAATTGTTTGGAATGCTTTTATCTATAGCCCATTATTAAAGTAGTGAAATGCTATCTCACGGGTGGTCTTATGTAGACCCACTTTTGGAAAACAAAACATGAAACAGTCAGTAATGAAGTCTCATGATATTTTCCAGATACTTGAAATGTGCAAAGCTAATGTACCTGTCTGAGTAAGGAAAAAATATTAGCCATTAAACTGATACAAATATTTACTCTTTGGATAAACTGAGTCTCATCACTAGACATGCAGGAGGAAAGCATTCTCTCTTAGTTACTGGAGCTCTCAATACAGACCAGCTTTCTCACAGAATCAAATTGTGAATTATTTGCATGCATATCTACTCTGCTGACCACCAGGCAGCTAAGCCTAGAAAGGCTTGACTGTATTGTGGATGTATTGAGGTTAACCATTTGGGGAATCCCATTTCTTCTCAATAACCCTAGTTTGCTCCACAGTAGAGTCTCTATCATATGTTTTCCCACCCTCTGAAGAGCTGAAAGGTGGAAGCCAGGAGACAGGAGGATGAGCTAAAGTATGAAACAAGGTTCTATAAAACTGCTTTGACAAAAGAAGAGCATAGCGATGTTAGGACAGATTTTAGCATCAGTGCTTAATGAGTAACACTTGCCAGCCTCTCTGTGGGTAACAGGCTTACAACAGTCTAAGGCAGAGGTTCCCAAACTGTGGGGCGTGCCCCACTAGGGGGGCATGGATGTATGTTCAGGAGGCACGTTAGGGGCCTGGGCCAGCCCCCACAGCGGGCAGGGAAGAACCACCACCCAACTCTGCTCCTGGCCCCGGCCGCCGACCGAGGCCCCCGGCCAAGGCTCTGCTCTCGCTGCCACCCCCAGCTATGGCCCCAGCCTCAGCCCCTTGACCCCTGCCCGCGTCCCTCCCCTCCCGGAGACACAGGCCCGCTGCCAGCCCCAGCTCCGGGGGGTGGGGTGGGGGTGTGGACAGGGGTAAGAGGGAGTGCAAGGTAAAAAGTTTGGGGACCCCTGTTCTAAGGTTTATGATAAAGACTCAGGTTCTAAGGTTTATGATAAAGACTTGATTTGGGACAAAATGGTGGCCATGTTTAGTGCCATTTACAAAACACAATGCCATTTTGCAAAGTGATCAGATGAAAATCTAAAAAAGAGTAACAAGTAACAACCAGACTGGTATCAAGTATAAATCTTACACATGGAAGCAAACATGACACACCAGGATAACATTTTGAGATTCAGCGGATAGGAATCTCAGTGAGGATTCAATTTTGTACTACAGCTTTTAGAGGGGAAAAATGTGAAAACAGATATACTTGACAGATTTTAAGGCCACAAGGGACCATTATGATCATATAATCTGTTCTTCAGCACAACACAGGCCATACACTGAATATCACCCAGTAATTCCGGCACTAAAACCCGTAATGTGTGATTAAACTAGAACATATATTTTAGAAAGACATAAAATATGTATTCTTAAATTGAATTATCTGGGTTCCTTCCTTTTGTTTCTAACAATATGAACATGGCTTTTGCACAAGCAAATGTCAGAAATCTTTCTTTAAACAAATTAAAGTTTTGTCTTATATAGCCTGACCATTTAAAAAAATTGTCATTTTAACAGCACTAGCAGATGTTGCTCTAACAAACCAGTTAAAAGAATAAACATCCCAAAGGAAGCCACATCCTTGCCCACTATTGGAACAAATCTCCTGAATTAATACATACCTTATCAAGTAACACCATGTAATAAAACCATGGAGCCCTCTTAAATGCATGCTTACTCAAGGACACATCTGTTAAATGCATGCTGTACTGAAGTCTTAGTTTAACAGGTTTCTTCTACAGTCCAAAGCTTTTCACTTCATCAGTACAGAATCTGGCCATGCTAGTATATCTTTGTCAACATCTGATACAGTTTTCTTATGACGTTCCTTCCCCCCATGAACTGAACACAAGACAGCTTTCAGTGCCAGCAACTTATATTTTCATATGTAGCCACACCCCCAGCGCTTAATTTGCAATGAAAGATGTTGGGGATCAAGCATTTTTTTTTATTTTTTTTTTTTACTTTCACAGTTGACATGGCAAGCCCAGAGGTGCCTGGGCTATGAACTGCTAGCCAAGCCCAAAGGTGCCAGGGCTATGAACTACCAAACCTGGCAAGCCCTGGCACAAATTAAGCACTGCACATCACAAACTTTCCCAAAGACTTCAGTCTCTATCCCTACCAATTCCCAATAGGAAAAAATTACACAAGTATTTTAAAGTGAACTGGAAAGCGCTTTACCTCTCTAGGCCTAAATCCAGAGTTTAGCATTTCTCCTACAAGAGCTAACATCCTTATGCTGCTTTACACCATTAGTAAAAAGGAAATCACTGAAATCTTATTTGGGTCCTGACAGATAGTTGAAAATTGTTCCTGTGTCACCTGCCAAGTGGACTCAAAGAATTACTGCAATACAGAACCTTCCAGTTCTAGCACACCAGTTATGAATCTATGGCTTGGGCTTATTACTATCTGATGGCTGCTCAATGGCTCCTATGTGGAAAATGAAGCTCAGATCTTGGTGAACCAGTATCCATATCCCAAAACACACCAACACAACTGGTGCCTCTTAGTTGACTATCTCAGTAGAAAGGCCAGAGACTGAATGGGCCAAGTCCAGCAGCTGACCCCACTAGGATAGGGTGGAGACAATTTCCAGAAGACACGGTCAGGAAAGATTTTACTGCTTTGGTATCTATTCTGTGGATAAAAGACTTCAGTCTCCACGTCTCAAACTGGCTCATGTTACGAGCAAACAAACAAAACCTTTAAAAAAAAAAAAGATTTAAGAGAGTCTACCACGACAGCAAAAAAAAAAAAAAGATTCTCAACAGAATAAAATGGCTGGTATTTTATTAGTTTTACTCACCGGTTAGTTCATCTGAAAACCTCTAAAGAAAAACAAACAGTTCATGCAGCTAAGGATTTTGGGTCTTTACAGAAACACGGGGCCAGAACAGAGACAGCACAGAACAGCCTCTTTAACTTTATCATCCAAAGGACCTGGTCCATTTGAACTATTATCTCATTAGTTCTTAGAGATGCTAGTCTCCTGTAAACAGATAAATCAATTAGCAACTAAGCATAGCATTGAATGTTCCCAAAAACATTATTCAGAGGAGCAAAGATGTGGGATTCCTCACCGCTCCCAGGGATGAGAGCTTTTCCTAAATCCACAATGCAAAACTTCATACAATAAAAGCAGAAAATCATATATGGTAAGATTGTAATAAAGTCCTTGCAGAGGATTCAACCAGTCAGAACACAGGGTGGTCTGAGTACAAAAACATCTTGATCAGCTGACCATGGATGGTCATGTTTCAGTGGTAGTCATGAACGGCTTCCCCTGATCTCCAAAGTTATCAGAAGTTTCCCTCCCTTGCCCCTGTGACCCAATTTTTCGTAACATGTATGCTGGGATATTTTAAGGCATTTTATTTGGGGTTTCCCTTGAAGATCACTTACAGTCCCAACTACTGCAGAATGCAGCTTAGTGGACTTGTCTAGAAGGATCTCATTGAGACATTCTTTGGTGTATGCACCCTCTTCTCATTCACATTCCTCCTCTAAACTCCCGTCTTGCAGAAAGTGTATAAGCACTACATTAAAACAAACTTAGCTCCTCTGCTGGGGTCTCCCAGTGTCTAGTCTGCTTAGGTTCTTATATCATGCTCATTTTCCAGGGTAACAGCATTTCAGTGCCTCCCATTTTCTGTGTCCGTTTTGTACACTGTGCACTCTTCAGGACAGGGATTGACTTTATTTCCTCTGTATATTTCAGCAACACTTAATTAATAAACCATTAATATACAGAGAAGATTAGCAATATGTACATAAGGCTGCTGAAAGTAAACGATCACATCATGTGTGCGGTAAGAACTAAAAATGGAAGTGTTTGAACCATCACTGAAGTTGTGTAAGCATTTATTTTTTTTAAGACTCTAAATATTTAAGGATTTTACAATTTAGAGAAAAATAAGACTCTTGAAAATTAAAGAACAATGCCAAATATACTTTTAAGAACTTCTTAATTAATTCTCCCTGCATATTTTTCAGAAAGTTCCAAATATTTATGACTTTCCCCAACTATTGGACCTTAATAAATCATACAATATGAAACTATTTCCATACAGGGAATATCTGGCATGCTGATACTGCCATGACAGATGACACAGAAAAAGTTATAATTACTTCAGCAATAATGACTTCACAAAGCGGAAAAATTGACATCTAATCACAAGATCTGGAGTCATTTCTACAGAGAGAAGTATCAATGGCTCTTTACAGACAAGGCAAGGCAAGGCAAGGCAAGGCAGTCTCTACCCCATAGAGCATGCAACTGAAGAAAAAACAGACTATGGGGAAGGGGGAAGAGAGAATGCAACAGGATGTTATGCAGTTTGGTTATGTTTGGCAGGCATTTTCTAATTCTGCTCATCAGCTCCTCTCTCGAGAAACTCCAAACCTTTGTCAATCCATTCCCATGCCTGGAAAAACCCAATCCAAGCTGTGCCCAATCCAGCTTCATTCCCTGCAGTAGCTTTCTCTAAAATACTTCCAGTTATATATACAGTGCCAGCTAGACAGAGTGAACTTCCGGGAGATTTAGCAGTTGGTCACCCTCAGGGGAAGCTCTTCTTTACATTACTGCATCACATCTACATTAGGGGTTGGCACCAGTTTGATGGCATAACTGTAGTTTCACCTGTGCAAGTCTATCTAATGTGGAGAGGGAATAATTCAATAAAATAGTATCAATGATCTCGAAAAGAGTGAACAATGAGGTGAAAAAGTTTGTAGATGTTAAATGAGGAGAGTTAATTATAGAAGGCTGTGAGGAACATGAGTAGGATCAGGCAAGACTAGATGAGGGAGAAGTATGCAAGTAGATGAAATTAACACAGAATCACTCCTGCTCTGTTAGTCCCTGAAATTGTCAGGTATATTTTAAAGATTGGAAAATGACTAGATCTAAAGGACAAAAATGAAAAATATAAGATTGTACACAGCTAAAGCATAATATCTCAGGATATTTCACTTCTCCCCTTGGACCTTCCCTTATCTCCTGGCTTTCTTTGCGATCCTATACTATGCTAGGTCTAATGGCTGGAATCTCCAGAGTTCAGAGTGCCCTCAATCACCAAAGGCCTCAACAGAAATTGAGGCACTCAGAACCTTCTAGAATTATGCCCTTAGCTTAACTTTGTGGTTGTAATTATCAAGCATAGCTATGGGGCTGAAGAAACGGTAGCAGTTCTTTAAAAAAAAAAAATGTATATATTGTAACATAGGTGTCCCCTCTCCCTGAGCAAATGTGAATTAAAGTTTTAAGAGAAAGAGTTAGGCACCAAACTGGGGCAAACGACCAGGGGAGGAAGGCTAGCCAAAAGTAGCAAGTATTCAGTTAGTGAGTCTCTGCTGTTACCTAATGGAACTTGCAGAAGGAAATGCTTCCTGGACAGCCATTCAGACCTGGGCAGGTACAAATCCAAACACCATCACACAAGGAATTCATCTTTCTAGCCAACTGGAATCAGAGATCCACAGACTCTTAAGAATATCCCCTATACCAGACCTCAATACCACTATATTAACACTTTTTTGTACCAATGGGCCAACCAAGGAAAGCTTATTTTCCCGTAGGCTGTGTGTAAAAAGCACTCCTTTTCACTGTGAGAGCGAGAGAGAGAGAGAGAGAGACACACACACACACACAGCCAATCACAGTGGACAGTAGTTGCCTTTACTTCCTTAAGACACGTTTTTTCGTGCAAAATAGCGAGCATCACAACACAGGACTGAAGAAAAATATATCTCAGCAGGCTCTCAAAGTGAGCCCATTCTCACAGCAAGGAAGCAAGAGCCATTCGTATGGTACAACGCCAGAATACAATCACGTGAGAGGCACTCCAGAAGAGTACAAACACTTAATTTTCACTTCAGCAAGGAACAGCCCTCACTGCACAAGTCAAAATAGATGTTTCTCAGACATGTAGGATTCATAATGGAAATTTCTAGCACAAGTGATGTATTTAAAACCAGCTGGAGACAGCGAGTCCCTTCACAAGAGGGAACAGAGAATTTAGGTTGACAGAGTTACGCTTTTATTGCTCATTTTTCCCCTTGAAATGGTTTAAGGTTAGTTCCTAACATGCTGTGAAAGAGAAAATTTAGAAATGTGACAAGTGAAAAATAATAAACCCCTTTGAAAATAATGACGCAGATCCAATATAGGCCGATATCAATAACTTATGTGACTACATCCACAATTTTTCAGAGCGGTAGTGTGTATTTTTCTCCAGAGGTTTTACTTCTGTTTCTTGAATTTGAACACGTGAGGCCAAGTCCTCGACTTCCTATACCCACACAAGTGGTTACACTGAAGTCAATGGGATTAATTTAATCCCTGAGGTATCTTTTAATGTACTTGGGTACTTTTCTGGATTTTTGGGGCGGGGTGGGGAGAGGTGTTAGTGATTCAGACACTAGCAACCGTTTCAGTAGCGTATTGTCATATTCCCAAACTCTCTTGCAAAGGGAAAAAAATAGTTCAGCCAAGTCTCAACCATGGAGGAAGACGAGACTTATCTACATTTTCACAGTAGGTGCAAGCCTGGCACCACTGAAATCAATGGGAGCTTGGGCGTGGCTTCAACAGGGCTAGGATTACACCAAAGACGTTTTTCAAAATTTAAAAAAAATAAAGTAAAAGCTGAGCAAGGGCTTGGAAGATGGAGATAACATGCTGATGTAATGAGGTCTTGGAATAGATGGGGGGGGGGGGGTACCTTGTATTGCTGAATAAGAGTCACAAAGGAGTATATACAAGTGATGTCACTGGTTTGAACTAAGCCCAGGTCAGTGGCAAGCAAAATGCTTTAATGGTGGTCAATATAAAAGGTGTGGGTGACCTCAATCCAGATGTGTACATCAGAAAAGTCAGCAGGGAGAGAAAAGACCTTGTGACTGGGCCACCAAAAAGTTATTTTTCCTGTCTACAAAAGGACACCAATCTACATCCTACGTGATGTGTTCCTTGCCTACAGCATGGCTTTGTCTATACTAGCACATTTCATAGCCTTGAGTCACCCCAGAAGAGCTCCACTGAAGCTAGCAATGGTGGAATTGAAGCTGTAGGGTAGACAAGATTCATTCATTTTGATCACTCATCCAGCTCCTCCCAAGCTGGTGATTTATGGCTATGAAGTTTGCTAGTGCTAGCACAGCACAATTTGGCTTTAGCACGTGGAAGTGTCTTCTACTTTTCATCCTCTCTTCCTTCATTTCTCTCACTCTCTCCCACTTTCCCTAGCTATCTCTTAACCCTCAAGTAGCTCAACAAATCAGAATAACTAACAAATAGGACTGGATTTTCAGAAACAGCGTCCATTTTGTGCTTACAAATAAATGCAGGTGCATTTCATGGCACTTAATCTCCACTTAGAATCATACAATACCAGGGTTGGAAGGGACCTCAGCAGGTCATCTAGTCCAACCCCCTGCTCAAAGCAGGACCAATCCCCAACTAAATCATCCCAGCCAGGGCTTTGTTAAGCCTGACCTTAAAAACCTCTAAGGAAGGAGATTCCACAACCTCCCTAGGTAACCCATTCTAGTGCTTCACCACCCTCCTAGTGAAAAAGTTTTTCCTAATATCCAACCTAAATCTCCCCCACTGCAACTTGAAAGCATTACTCCTTGTTCTGTCATCTGGTACCACTGAAAACAGTTTAGATCCATCCTCTTTGGAACCCCCTTTCTGGTAGTTGAAAGCAGCTATCAAATCCCCCCTCATTCTTCTCTTCTGCAGACTAAATAATCCCAGTTCCCTCAGCCTCTTCCCATAAATCATGTGCTCCAGCCCCCTAATCATTTTGTTGCCCTCCACTGGACTTTCCAATTTTTCCACATCCCTTCTGTAGTGGGGGGACCAAAACTGGACACACTACGCCAGGTGTGGTCTCACCAATGCCATATAGAGGGGAACGATCACTTCCCTCAATCTGCTGGCAATGCTCCAATTTATACAGCCCAAAATGCCGTTAGCCTTCTTGGCAACAAGGGCACACATCCTTCTTGTAGTGTGGGTCCCCAAACTGGACACAGTACTCCAGATGAGGCCTCATCAATTACGAATAGAGGGGAATGATCACTTCCCTCAATCTGCTGGCAATGCTCCTACTTATACAGTCCCAAACATCACTTATACAGCCACTTGATGAGGCCTGCAAACCAGGTAGAGATCTGTGGACTAAAAACTGCCCTCACGATTATTTTCACTATAAAAATCATACCTGCAGTTACATGCAGGCATAAAATCAAAGACCTAGTTGAAGCCTTGAGAAAACTGGATAAAAATGGTCACTACAGTGATATTTTCTTCTCTTTGCATTAATTTCAGTTTTATTTTCATGTGCATGATATTGTTTATTTTTCTGATACTTCAAGAGGGAACATGGTTAGATGGAGGTGGCAGTTACTGCACCTGGACTTTTCATTTCCTAAAATAATTTTTTTTCAGAAGATAAAATGTCTCGGACCCTATGAGACTGCTAGGGATTGAGATAACAGGAGATCTTCTGTCCTAGTTCCCTTATATAAAATAAGGGGCATACATTTTTCTGGAAATTCTATTCCACCTTCTATTATGCAGATATAAGATATGTGTGTGCCATGTAGATATGTCAGAAAAAATGGAAGTAATTCTCTAGCATTTATTTTTCATAACGTAGGCAACTGTATTAAGGCATTGGAATACTGGATGTCATTTGTGACTCTCCATCCCATCTGCTCGGCGGGGAAATAGAGGATCCTTAAAATAAATTGTTCACCGCAGTTGAAAAAGACATTGACAGCCCACAATAGGAAACAATTCCATGTTAAATTTAAAGCTTATAGAGCAAAGTGGGAACAGAGTGTTTTTTTTAAAGCAGTATAAACAGATGCAAGTGCTGGTACGATCATCTCTTTAACCATTCACATATTACTTGCCCAGGCCTAAGCTGGTTCCAAGTGGGAGGAACAAGCTATCATGTTATCAATGTAATTTAATTCTCCATTCATCCATGTGAAATTAGTACAAAATATGAGCATATTAGTACTATATAACCATCACTGTAATACAATATGAATGTACAGAATTAACATGGTGGAAAGAATATACTACAAACAGATTCTATGAACTGAGCAATAGGACATGAAACGGTTAAAATACAAGTATGCATATTTTATTTTTCTCCTATTAACCAGCAAGTATTAAATTGGGGGTGGGGGGGGGGAACAAAAACCTTTTCTTTGACATAAAGAAATCCTAAACTACTTTATCTGTAATGTGCACTGTTAATCTTAAGAGGTTGCTGTTCAGGTCCAAAAAATGTCATATTAAATTATTTCCATAATTTATTTACAGCAGATTTTTCTCGTCACCTATGTGGATTCCAGGAAGCGGATGCAATTTTTAAAAATTAATACAGAATGAATCATGATTCACTGGGGACCTGGTCCTGACAGAGCACAACGAGTATAAGCAATTCACTAAATTTAATGGTCTGTGATATACAAGTTGATCTAAATGATCTAATGGTCCCTTCAGCCTTCAACCGTAGAAATCTATGACCTAACCTATGTCTGATTATTACACACTTGCCATGTGGCTGTCCTCAGAAGTAAATTCAATTTCTGTTTTATGGATGGGATGTATGATCAAGTTAACAACTTTCAACTGTGTTGGAAGGTAAGAATAGAAAATACTCTTAAGTAATAAAAAGCAGCTGTATCTAGGAAGGCTTAAAGTGACAGTGCATGCATTTAAAAGGATATGTTAGAACACACTTTTCTAAAACAACAAAACACTTCAAAACCTAACAAACTAACAGAAGAGTTTACACTAACTCTGAACTTTCCAGGGTTAACTGTGCTTATGTTGAGAGCGAGCGAGAGAGAGAGAGAGAGCGCGAGAGAGAGAGAGAGCGCGCGTGCCGAGAACTACTTTGAATACAGTTGTATACTGCAGTGTGAAGTGTGGTCATACACTGCATCTGCACATCCAGACACAGGGACAAGGAATGTACACTATAGGTCTGGAGCACTAAATAAATAAAAAGGAAATAACCTTCCCTGGCTCTTTTCCAGCTGTAAAAAAACCCACTCATTTATTTCCTTGTTTTCAATCACTGGAGCTGAATGCACTGGAATGAGTCAATCAACAAACAACGATAGCAGCAGACGGCAAGTTTTGCTAACAAACGCAGAGAAAACTGCACACAGAATGAGAGGCAGGAGAAGAACTGTGAAACACTCAAGAGACATGCATTAAGCATGTAAGTAAGATCCCCAAAAGACCAGGAGAAGCGGAAAACCAAGAACTTTGCTTTTTTTTAAAAAAAACAAAAAAACAATGTGGCAAGAATTATTTTTCCCCTCCATTCAATACCAGTTGGAGAAAATACACACAAAGAACTTGACTTTAAAAACAGAAGAAATTCAATCTTGACGTTTAAAAACAAATGGGAAGGCATGGACAAAGGTTTTTGTTTTAAGCAGATTCCAAGAGGAATGAAAAATTTGTCTTCTAGAAAGTGATGTTAAATAATTATGTGCTGAAATCCAGCATGTGATGAAAAAGAAGATCAAACTGCAGAAGAAATTTATCCCTCTTGAACCCTCAGGGAAACAAAATCCAAGAGAAATCTAAGGTAAGGCTTTCTTCACAGAAAACCTGCAACAAACCAAATCTAGAAAATATTTAAACATATGGCTATTTAAAGTGTCTGTTTGTAAGAGGGAAAAGCAAGTGATAAGACTTCAGCAGAGTTTAGAGCTCGGGGAGGCTGTGTTTAATTAAAGTCTTGCTCAAGCCTTAAAGAAAGGAGTTCCAAACAGCGCGGATTTTACGTGTCCCTCCCATTTAAATAATGAGTAACTTTAAGATGTTAGAGTTCCATAAATTGTCTATGACTCTCTTGAGATGTAGTCACCAGTGTTTTACTGTTAGCTGCTCTCTGACCTACATCTGATAAATGAGGGACTGTAGCCATTAAAGAAATCTTCTATATCATTCGCAACCATGCTCTGAGGGATGATAGCTCTTTGGGGAAACAGGATTCTTAACAGGGGAAATATAGGTACTGTACTCTGCCTACATGCATGCTAATGTAGACTAGACACTCAGAGGAGGAGTTGTACATATACAGCATAAGCATCAGGTTTTTGCACTTTGTAAATAAAAAATGATGCAATCTATATATTTTGTATGTAGGGGGAAGCTTTCGGCATGCAAGTTCACACACCATATTTCCTGCTGTAGGAAGACACAAGAAGCTAAAAACTGTCGCCTTCTCGCAGCCATTGAATTCTCTCATAAACCCTTCTGAAACCTAAGCTTCTCTAGAAGAGTAATCAGACCACTGGACCCTGCCAGCCAGAGTCAATACTTTCATTTTTAAGAGGAACGTGCATGCAGTAAGGAACGGAATACAAGTTTAGATCCAACGCTCTGGCATGGGTGCAGCATATCACAGCATCAGATGACCGGTTTACCTTACTGACCATGCTGACCTTCCTTCAGGATCGTACCGGACCAGAGAGGAAGAGCCAGCTGCTATATCTTACAAAATGTCTGAGCAAAACTCAATTCCTGAATACATCCTGCTGGGCACAAAGACGTCCTATCCCTTAAACGGGTATGGATCTGGCAATGGATCTTTGACACAGCTCTCAGTAACAGGGGAATTCAAACAGAACTATTTGAATGACGAACAGGGGAATAGACCACGGTGGGCAGCTCTGCTGACCCTAATGGTTATAATCCCCACCATTGGGGGGAATATACTTGTTATACTGGCTGTGTCCCTGGAGAAAAAGTTGCAATATGCCACAAATTATTTCCTTATGTCCCTGGCGGTGGCAGACTTGCTGGTTGGATTGTTTGTGATGCCGATAGCCCTTATCATCATACTGTTTGGTAAGTATTTTAATTTGTTCCTGCCATCAAGCTTCCATAAGTGGAGCAAATATGCTAAATATACTTTAAATAGGACAACTGCTTGTTTACTTACCCCACTTAATTGTGATAATGTTATTTTCTGTGAGCATATCTGGCTAAACACTTCTCAATTCCCCCTACCTCTAATTATAAGATACATTTTCTCAAGACGCAAGCTTAAACAAATCTACTATGAATATCCTTTCCCTTGCCTCCCACCCCTTTATTGGAGAAGCTAACAACTCCAAAGAATTTTACACCTCTGAGGAGCAACTACAGGTACCACACACTGGAAAAAAGGTATAGGGTGAATGATTATTGGCCGTGCAATGTTGAACATCCACTCTCGTTAGATATTATACTCATAATAGAAATTTTCTCTTTCGGAAGTGCTAAGCAGTTTGGGATAGTTGCATTGGACTGAATAGCTTTTCACCACATCACAAGGAGTTGGTACCACTCAGTGAGAACAATTTTCGGTATCATTTATATAACCCAGGTGCACGTTTCAGATAATCTCTGGGATCACTGACGGCAACAATTCTAAGGTGTCACTTGCAGGAAAACTGATTTTTCAACTGCCCTAGGGAAATGGCAAAATTCATAATGCACTCCAAAGAGAGATGGTCCATCTGTCCAGCTAATCCAATATCAGGCCATCTGTGCACCTGATGCAAGAGATCCAGGTTTCCATTTACCCTGACTCATGAGGAATAAAACAGATTTTGATGAGATTATACGCTGGAGTTTGACATTTTCTTGTTTATTCCATAATGACTAACAAAAACATTCATATTTTCAGGGACCTATTATTTAAAATGTTGTATTTATACGTAATTTGGTAACAATTTTATGGGAAATTTTCTGAATGGTTTTTCTTTTGTTGTTGTTGTTGTTTAAACTTGCTTAAAAAATTTTTTTAGTTGTAATTTTTTTTAAATCTATTTGGCAAATATTCAGATGTATAACAGCTACAGTGATGTTGTGTCTATTTTTTCAAGTAAACCCCATGCAATACCCCCATGCTGGTAACCAAACCTTTGAGGTAAAGTGTACCACTGACCCATAACTAATGACAGACAGCAGAAGTTTTGTGTTCTTATATTAAATCTCTAAGGGTTGCCCTTGGGACAGCAGACACAAATTTAAACTATTAAATGCATAGAGGTATTCAGCAGACCTACCTCTCCACAAACGACTGCTGTCAATTTGGTGACAATTTCTTTTAAGTCATAAAAATGCCTCACGGTTAGTTTCTCTATATAAAGTGTTACTCAATACATAAAGATGTCAAACTGACTACAGAACAATCAACACAGTAAAGATAAGGGGCATGTTCTTTTCAAGCAACAGTTTCTAGAAAATGACTATGCATAACTAGTATACAGTTTTCCAATTGGAAAGAAAAAAATCTGTTTCAAAATGTACACAAATTTTGAGATCTTAATATAAAATTTTCATAGTTTCTTTAAAAAAAGCTCAAATAAGACTAATCCCCTTTCCCAATACCTCATTTACAGAACAGAAGACAGTGTAAGAAATACAGGCTGAAAAGACACCTTAAAGAATCAGAAAATTATTAATAAATCATCATAAATAATAAGCCAAATCCGAATAGCAGCCAATACAATGCGAAGCTAAACTTTATCTTTCTGAATTTCACTAGTCTCCTAATAACCAATTTTGCCTAATTTTCCTACTTTTTCTTTTATTGCTACTTAATCTCTCAATTAATCCGGAGCTAAAGCTGTTGTAACCAAGGTTAAAACATGCTAGGAATCTTAATTTAGAATTCAACAAAAGCATCTTTCATGTTGCAGGATGTTTTAAAGAAAAAAGTAAAATTAAAAATAATTAAATGGGTGTAGTAAGGCCATGGCAGGCGCTTCACATAACTGACCAATGCTAAACACTGAAATTACCTCTATAAGATGTCTCCTTGGCAGCAAAATAGAAAAACATTTTGCCTCCTCAGCAGTTGGTGGAGGATGCTGAGGTTTTTATAGAAAGTTCAGACCAGGAGCAAAACGTTAGGGGTTGTTGGACTGGAACAAGATGGTTAAGCACATAACAAAACCACAATATCTAAGGTTTATTAACCAGATAACTATTTGAACAACAGACAATAATCACTGACAGAGGCGGCCAATTAAAATCTACCCTTCCCATGTTTTCAGACAAGAACATTTTCATAATAGTGAAATAAGCATGTGCCAGTTATTGATACAGAATACAAATATTTTGTCTCTGATTTTTGACTTGTATCTAATTACATGGCAGATATGTGGGGAAAGGTGTGAACTATTTAAAATGCAGCAGCAGCAATCACCTTAATCTTTGCTGGTAACATGCAACAATATGTTTAAACGTAAAATTCACGACAGAGACTGACTCCACCCAGCGAATACTTACAAAAGTTAACACTAATAAACTTAATTGTTCCAGTAATAGAGGCTCTTTTTCCACATTTGACCTGTAACAACTTCACTACTATAGTGGTGTTCTTAAATGAAATAATTTAAACTTCAGAGTGAGTGATTGAGCCATATTTCAATGCTGATGGAATGCATATGGTGGCTTTAATTTAAAAAAAAACTTTAAAATGTCAGAATGTGTGAACTGTTCATTGTTTTTATTGAACTGCTAAACTGTTTGCACTGCTTTCATTAACAGGTTAGCATGTTAGTAAATGGAAGTATGCTCTGTTGTCTCCATTAATAATATTTGAAACCACTGGCTATAGCCCGCGAAAGCTTATGCCCTAATAAATGTGTTAGCCTCTAAGGTGCCACGAGGACTTCTCATTGTTTTAACAAAGGTTTTGTTACTGATCTGCAAATACGATCAACAAGTACTTGTGGGAGAGGGGATAGGAGAATCATAAGGTTGCAAGAGACTACAAGTGTCATCTAATCTAACCCCTGGCAAGATGCAGGATTTGTTGTGTAAAGATCTTTCTCTTTTCTATGAGGTTTGAGGCTGGAAGCTCAGTACCTGAGATTTTAGGGAGAGAGCTGGTTCAGAGTATATCATGATTTTCCTTTAACTTAAAAAAAAAAAAGAAATCAGTATTCCTAGTGTTGATGTATTTCAAGGGCACAAAATATCCTTTAAATAAAATAAAAGAACATGTCGATTTTCTGAGCAGTAAACTATTATAATGTCCATCACCCGAGAAAACTGGGAATCTCAAGCACTCTCATGCCAGTTATAGTTAGGTTACATTGCAAATCATTCATTTTTCCTTCATTTATGGGAATATAGTGAAGATAGAAAGTAAACAATTGTGAAAAGACTCTAGAAATATCACCAAAAGAGATCAGACCAACTTCATGGATGGCTTACTATTTTCAAAATCTGCAAGACGGAAGGAAACTAAAAAAGTTTCAGGACAATTTTAATAAAAATCATCTTTAGTTAATTATTAAATAAAGATACTTTGGTAAATAACTTCTCCCCGACTACAATTTTAGTTATATGGATCAAGAAAATTTAATGTAATCTTTCAAGCTGAATACAAAAGCAAGAAAAGCAGCTGGGAAATCAAAGCCAATGAAGGCCCCGCCATCAAGTATTGTCATCAGGATAAACCATACTTGAGAGGCTACACACGCAGTAACTTCTAAAATAAAGCCTGAGCTTACATCGATAATGGAAGAAAAAAAAAAGTCAAACTTCCACCTCAATAAAAAACCTTACATCAACAAAATGACTCGTAATGAAATCCCTTACAGGCAACAAATTTCAATAGACTATAGAGCACATTACACAAAGGTGAAAATAATAATTTCCAACACTTATGTGAAGGACTTCCTTTATCTCACTTATACGAATACATAATTAGTGCCATCTAATCATAAGCATTCAAAGAATCTTTCAAGGGCTTAAATCAGGAGCAGCTCCTCTATACTGTATCTAGTTTTAAGGATTACCTTGAAAACCCATATTCCCTATAAAGCTTTCCTCCTCATTTCAGTAAATCAAAGCCAGAAATTGTCTGTAAAAACCCATCGTTTACTCAAGACAAACCAAAAAAAAACCGAACATTGGAGCTCCAAAATCAGGAATATTTTATTAAGAAAAACACAAGTAATTGGGACATTTAAAAATTTACATACCTTTAAAAAAAAAAAAATCTACATTCCTATTACCAAGAGGCAGCATTACAGAATAAGCTTTAAACACACAGCTAATTATTTGCCCCAGACAAAACAGACATTTGTGATGGGAGAAATCACTATTTCTAAAATCCCAAACTAAACCAGACCTGTTAAAAACTTTACCTCCCTGCTCCATTATTTCATGTATTCGAGTTTTACTTTCAAACCAGAGTTTATGAATATTTACACACAGGGATAATACCTTTATCCAACAGGTTACTATAATGCTCAAGGATCGAAAACTGTTCTACAAGTATTTGAGGAAGGCTCTCTCTATTATGTTTCCTCTCCCAATCCCCAAGTTTCAGAAATATCTGAAATGACAATTCACAGATAGAAAACTCTACTATGTACCTGAAGAGGTGGAGATCATGAAAATGCAACCATTAAATATATTTTTGGAAGGCAGAGATTTATTTTTAACAAATATTTTTCTTCAACACCTTCTTACATGTCTGCCAGTCTTGGTCAGGATTCTATAAAGGGCAATTTGCCCCAAAATGGTAGAGAATCATGTAGAGAATTATTTTTTGTTTTATATACTAGGATTGTTTGTATGTACCTAATATTACAGGATACAGAGGAGAGAACCCATGCCTACTGATTTAAGTGATGGCAGGATCAGGTAACTGAAAGGGCCCTGTTGGCAGTGCCAGATTGGGAAGCAAACATTACTACCCAGGGTAACAAGACCAACAAAGCAAAGAGCATAGCCAAAAATGGTCCTCAAACACTCCGATGAAGTGGGTTTTAGCCCATGAAAGCTTATGCTCAAATAAATTTGTTAGTCTCTTAGATGCCACAAGTACTCCTCATTCTTTTTGTCATTTCAGAGCATTCATCTTTTATCACACGTATTTGCAAATAAATCAACAAGATTAAGGAATACAGCAAGAGATGCCACATTATTAATCTAGCAAAGTAGTTCTCAATCAGGGCAACACTTACCCCTGGGGGGTACGTAGAGGTCTTCCAAGGGGTACACCAACTCATCTAGATAATTGCCTAGTTTTACAACAGGCTACATAAAAAACACTAGTGAAGACAGTACAAACTAAAATTTCAAATGGACAAAATGAGAAAGTAAGCAATATTTCAGTAATAGTGTGCTGTGACACTTTTGTATTTCTATGTCTGATTTTGTAAGTAAACAGTTTTTGAGAGAGGTGAAACTTGGGGTATTCAAGACAAATCAGACTCATGAAAGAGGTTCAGTAATCTGGAAAGGTTGAGAACCATGATCATATTGAGCAATTCTTAATACAGAACTACAAAATGACAGTGTTAAAATTGTAATTTTGTTTCAGACAAAGATTTAGGATGACTATATCCCTCGTTTCTCATCAACTACTGTATTCAAAAAACTCTGGAGTAATTTTTGGTGGAAAAACCATATCTTACACAAGTTCATAATATGAGAGGCTGCTACTCCTCTCCTCCCTCTATCAAAGAAAAATATAAACAGAAAAAGGTTTCTACATTTACATTGTGGTCAGCAATTACTAAAAGCTTTGCAGATCTTGCAAAAATTTTCAAGGCTTCACTGCATACAAAAAAACTTGAGTTCAGAACAAGGAAAGGACAGCTCCATTGCCATGCATTAAAGGATGCCTTTTGTAAGGAACGGGTTAACTGAAAATGAAGAAAATCCATTTTACTGCAACGCACATGTCCCCTCTCTGCAAGGCTACCATTTAAGAGATACCATCTAAGGAGTACTGTATAAGGACTTTTGATAGGAAACACTGAATCATTCATTTGAAATTCAGCTATTAATGCCAACTGAACATCCTTTAGTATGCAAAATGTACACGTCTGCAGTTCATACCTCATCGTCAGAACTGTGCTAACTTCACTTATTTCAGCCATAGTAGAGTTCTTGCCTTTTTAGAGAGAAGCTCAACATTCCAAACATACCAAATTAATTGGTTGTTTTAACTACTTATTTTTTTCTGGCATGCTGACTTACATAGTTGGTTGAATGACTGCACGACAGGCCTTTGAGGTTAAAAAAAAGATACATCTTACAGCCTAATGAAATTGTGCACAGAAAGGTAAAAGTGAATGTGTGTTGAATGCTCTAATAATGTATTTTTCCATATATCTGCACCCTACTTCATTAATCAACTTTAAATTATTTTCTGTAACTAAGTTTCCACTCTGCCTGATACTCAGGAATCATGCAACTGAATATCAAGACTTGTGGTTAGTTTATTCAAAAGTAGTTAATCTTTTTCCATTATGCCTGACCTCCTATTGCAATCTCACCTGGAGCTCACTGCTTTAGGAGAGGTGCAGTAATATTATCAGTCTCCATCCATTTCTTTCCTTGTCCAGATGGCTAAGTCTCAACATATACATCAGGGCAGACCAGCGTAATTTAGCCTGTTTCAACGCAATTTTCCCCATTCCCCTTTGCTTGAAACTCAAAGCCACTGCACCACCATATCATTTCACAATAGTCTCAGCGCGAAATCAAACTTCAAATCTTAAACTGCTGCAACATTACACCGTTGATAAAATAACGGACTCAGTTACTACATGAGTTCATTTAACGTTCTCAGGACAGTCAGTCCTTGTTTATTCACAGCAGGGAGTTCAAAACTAAATATGTTTAACCCATCATTCTACAAAGAGCTGATAATTTTCTGGCAGTACCTTAACTGCACCTACAGATCAGTATGTTCATATACATACAAAACACTAACGCACCTCTTAAACTCAACAGCCACCCAGCAGCAGTGGCTTGTGACACAAACCACTTGTAAATGAGATCAATTAGTTTATAAAAAAACTCAATAGAGTTTCATTAATGTCCATTCGCTGATGTTCGGAGGAGAAAATATTTATGAGATCTTCACTGGGGAAGACACAGCTCTCAAATACCAACCCTTTGGAAGGTGAAAATACAAAGTGAAGGTCCCAATCCTGAACAGAAAGCAGCTGATGGACTATTTTACTTCTTACACAGATAACATTAAAGCAGATTAGCCCTAGTCAAAAATACAACTTTTAAGACTGTGTGTAGAAGCCTGAGCTATTGCTCTTGAAAATGATGTGAAGGGGAATTAGTCAATTTCTTTTGAATAAAAATAGGTATCCACTCACTGATGGCAGAGTCCTGTTGAGCCGCCACACACATGATGCAGTGACACGGCAAACCCTTTCATTATAAAACTGTATGCACTAGAAAGACTGTTCAAGACATCCCCAACCCTGGAACTTAAGCCATGTCTCTGCATCGCTATGACAGACAAGTCACCACTTATTTTCTCCATTGTTAAATATACCTCTAATCCAGTGGACTTTATGGAGATAGTAACCGTGAAATACAATCAACATGGTTTGTTATTAATCATGCTTATTACAGTAGTGTCTGGGGACCAACCAAGATCAGGGCACCCTATTGGGCTAGACACTGTACAAAGTTGTAGACAGTCCCTGCCACGAAGAGTTTACAAGACAGACAGACAGAGAGAAAGGGAAATAATATACAAGACATCACTGCGATGGCAGCAAGCATTAGTTCTACCATTTTTGGCAGGGGAAATCATATGAGGGATTAGCTAAAGAGAAAAACAAGGGAAGGAAGAAAGGAGAGGAGAGAAAGGTCTGAGGACAGGTATGGAGTAAGGTATGGTTCCAAAGAGTTTATTAAGAGGCTTCTATGACATGCACGAAGGAGAAAATACACACTGAACACTCAAAGGACATTACAAATGAACCTAATAGCTTTCCTGTTCTCTTTCAGATAACGCATGGCCGCTTCCACCTGACTTGTGCCCTGTCTGGCTATTTCTTGATGTCCTCTTTTCCACAGCATCCATTATGCATCTCTGTGCCATCTCACTGGACCGTTATATTGCCATAAAAAAGCCAATCCAGGCCAGTCAATACAACTCTCGGGCTACAGCTCTCATCAAAATAACTGTGGTGTGGCTCATTTCAATAGGTAAGTGGGGTTTTTGATACTGGAAAGGGGAGAGAAACCCTTTCACTACTAAATCATTAGTTCAAAACTGGGGCAAGACTGCAAATGGCAAAGTACTAGCTGATGGCAGCCTATATCAACTGAGCTGATCTCGGTCCATTTCCTAGTGAGCAGGTGACTAGGTCACAAAATCCATTTAACAGGTACTAGCTGGCCGATTTATTGGAGAGGTCAAGGACTGAATAGGAACGAAGTTCAAAGATTTTTTTTTCCACCCACAGAAGGATGCAACACACGAAGGGGCAGCATGGGGTGGACTGCATTGCAGCTGCTTATGTTGTATCTTTTTTAGGGATGCGAGACTTTAGGTTCCAGTGCCGGCAATCTGATGCCTGTCAGTAGCAGATTTGATTTTAAGCCCTGAAACTGTTGCTGTTGAAATTCCTGCCTCATTTAAAACTACCCAAGGAGAAAAAACTGGACAATAGGGTTGAGAATTTTGTTTTAAAGCTGTGCAGAAAGAGGGATAACTATGTAAAAATTTCATCTTTCAATCACGGATTCGAGTAAGTGAGCTCCCAGTAACATTCATTTCAGAAATTAAGGTGTGCTGTCAAGATACAAAAAGTCAAAGCTTAAGTGTTTAAAAAAAAATCTATTTATAAGTGAAATGCAAAATGTAATGGTTTATATCAGTGGTTCTCAACCAGGGGTCTGGGGCCCCTGGGGGGCCGCAAGCAGGTTTCAGGGGGCCGCCAAACAGGACCAGCGTTAGACTCGCTGGGGCCCATGGCAGAAAGCTGAAGCCCCACAGCATGAGGCTGAAGCCCAGAACCCTGAGCTCTGCTAGCCAGGGCTGAAGCAGAAGCCTGAGAAACTTAGCTTCTTGGTGCCCTCTGTGGTTTGAGGGCCCGAGAAATTGCCCTGCTTCCTACCCCTTAATCCCAGCCCTGGCTTTTATATGCAGCAAACCAAATGTTGTGGCATAGGGGGGGCCGTGGAGTTTTTATAGCACGTCAGAGCAGCCTCAGAAAGAAAAGAGTTGAGAACCCCTGGTTTATATACACTTCTAAGTGTTTTCTGAACTCTCTGTATATGGCATATGGCTCATCTTTAATACGTTTGTGCACAAAACGGATTTTCAGACATCGGTTTCAGAGATCAGAGAAGCTAAAGCATTTAGTTCAGATAACTCGTCTGCAATGACAGTAAGATACAGAAGCGGTGCTAGAAAAGCAAATAATGCCACACAGAATGAGCCACACCCTGCCAGGAGCATAAACTGTTTTCTCTGGGTAACTTAGGCTACGGATACAGCATAGGTGAAAAGAATTTATAACTATGCTCTTGACCTACGTATAAATAAAAGGAGGACTTGTGGCACCTTAGAGACTAACAAATTTATTTGAGCATAAGCTTTCGTGAGCTACAGCTCACTTCATCGGATGCATGTATGTATCCCTAACAACAGAACTCCCAATATGAATACACTGAGGACTTCTTTGATGACTGGAGAAAAGATTTCTCTCTACTTTAACAGGAGAAAGGAAATTCCAGTGGAGGCAAGATACTTAGAAGCTGACCTTTTAATATCTGATTAACTTCTATTAATCAGCACTGTACTTCTTCCTTTCTTCTTATCTATCATAAAAAGTACTCAACGGCTGAGCCCCGGCTTCTTGACTCAGAGGTTAATTTGAGTCAGCCTTTGTTTTAAATCTTTGCTGTTTCCAAAGGTGTGTCTGTTATTAAGGAAGGGATCAAGTGATTGAAGGCTAGGTCATTTCACAGCTTTCAACCGACACCACTAAGAATGCTGGGGAATGCAGAAGTACCGTAAATCCCTAGATCTTACTGAAAGGTGTTGTAGAGAGTAGCACGAACAACCTTCATCAGACAGGAACCTGTTTTTATCGTCAGATAGATCTTTACCAATAGAAATACTGACTGTAATTTCCGTTAGAGAAAATTCATTTAAGACAAGCCCTCTGAGGTATTTTTTTAAAAAACTGTTAAAACAACAAAGCTTCATTTAAAGACTCTAAATAGCCAAGAGACTTTAAACAACAAACCTATACTGAGCACACATTGCATCACTTTAACCACTTGTATATTCAAGAGAGTCAGCTCAGGTGAAAGGCTGCTGGCTGGCTGAGTCTTATCACTTGATGTGCTTCAAGATTAAATAGAGTCAAATTGTGTCTATTGTGTGGATCAGGTCTTCAGAAACCCCAAAAATTACATTCAGGAAGGGTAGGAGATAGTAGGAAAAAATGTTACTTCAGGATTTGTGCTGGAAATGGCCCAACTTGATGATCACTTTAGATAAGCTATTACCAGCAGGAGAGTGGGGTGGGAGGAGGTATTGTTTCATGGTCTCTGTGTATATAATGTCTTCTGCAATTTCCACAGTATGCATCCGATGAAGTGAGCTGTAGCTCACGAAAGCTCATGCTCAAATAAATTGGTTAGTCTCTAAAGGTGCCACAAGTCCTCCTTTTCTTTTTGCGAATACAGACTAACACGGCTGTTACTCTGAATACTTCAGTATTGCAACTGCTCCAGAGTTTGAATTAATATTAAGGTCTACCCTGATTCCTGAATTGTTTAAGTGTTGGGGTCACCCTCAGTTAAACAAGGCAAGCTTTTAATACCAAGCTTGCTGAATTTATTAAAGTTGTATTTACCCAAATCTCCAGCTAATATTCTTAACTACAGATACTGCTGTGCTCACTTGCTCAGTGTAGCTCTCTCATATCATGCTCCCTTAGGACACTCTGAAGATGCAAAACCAAGTGAGAGATTGAAGAGGATACCAAGCTGAACTATTTCTGTTTTTCTTCTGTAGGCATTGCCATTCCAATCCCGATCAGAGGTATAGAGGATGGAGACGGCACGTCCACAAACATCACATGTGTCCTGACACCCGATCGTTTTCGTGACTTCATCCTATATGGGTCACTAGCTGCATTCTTTGTTCCGCTTGCAATTATGATAGTCACTTACTTTCTGACCATACAAGTGCTACGTAAGAAGGCCTACTTGATCAACAAGCCACCTCAGCGCCTAACTTGGTCTACCGTGTCTACAGTATTCCAACGGGATGGAACACCAGGCTCATCGCCTGAAAAGGTGGCCATGTTAGATGGCTCCAGAAAGGATAAGGTTTTGCCCAGCACAAACGAAGAGATGTTCATACGCAGAATGTCCACTGCTGGAAAGAAGTCTGTGCAGACCATCAGCAATGAACAAAGGGCCTCAAAAGTCCTGGGGATTGTATTTTTTCTTTTCTTGTTGATGTGGTGCCCATTCTTTATAACAAATATAACTTCTGTTTTGTGTGACTCATGTAGCCAGGAAGTTATTCAAAGGCTCATGGAAATATTTGTTTGGATAGGATATGTATCCTCAGGGGTGAACCCTCTGGTCTACACGCTCTTCAACAAGACTTTCAGGGAGGCTTTCGGCAGGTACATCACCTGCAATTATCGGACCGGAAAGCCAATGAAGGCCTTTCGGAAATGCTCCAGCAGGATCTCCTTCAGAAACTCAATGGCAGAAAACTCCAAACTCTTTATGATGCACGGGATGCGAAATGGAATTAGTCCCGTTATGTACCAGAGCCCAGTGAGGCTTCATAGCTCACCAATCCAGTCATCGTCAGCCATTCTACTAGACACATTGCTGCTCACAGAGAATGAAGTTGATAAAACAGAAGAACAAGTGAGCTATGTATAATGGAATGAAAACCATGTCCACAACTAATTATATGACTACATATTGTACGTAAATATGCTATATGAAGGATATAAATATTATTGTCTACTGTTATTTATAACAAGCAAAATCTTACTGAAGCTATATTATATTAATTCATCTCCTCTAAAACTATGGTTCCTTTATCTAGGGTCCCCTCTACTTTACCAATTTAAACACAAATATCCCACAGAAGTAATAGCAATTTCATTCAGCTATAGTGAATATCAGAGCATTGTAGTTTAGAAGCGGAGGGGGTATAAATAAAAGAAGCTAAGGCAACTCTTGAGTCTGTGACTTTAGTTTTCCATTATCTCCAGCCTTTTCAAAGTACATTTCTAAGAAGACACACACACAAACAACACTACTTTAATGCTCTCCTTGATCTTATGCTTAAAGCAGATAGGACTCATATAGGCTGGTATTCTGCCCAAGATAGAAGGGATGAAACAACCAAGTGCACACAGGCTTGTTGAAATGCCAGAGTTCTGATTTAAACATCTGTCAAGCATACAGAACATATGACTTTATGATAGCACACAAGGGATCAGTACAGCTTTTTATTGGATACTCTGATTCTGTGTATCAAACTATGAGGTAACACTGTTCCAACAGCAGTAACCCACACTTGGTTTCCTACTCACTCCTACTGTGCTGTGGGGAAAGGGTGCCATAGGAAAATCCACTGGTATCAGAGAGAAATTTTCCCTCGCCCATTCTGCAGGGAGCAAACCCTGTACTTGCCAATATAATGAGATGGAAATTCCACATGCTGAAATCGCCCCCATGTGTTGTTTTCTGCATAAGGGAAAGCTCCTACCTTATTGAATTCTTTTTCCCCTCTGCGGCACTCACACATGGGTTTGTTATTTTCAGATTACTCATGAACATTGAGCTGTTAGTTTATTTTATCGGAAGAAAAGCTGAGGCATTTATTTTAGGAAGAAGGATGACATGGCACTTTTCTACTTTGTGTGTGCAACGGGAGGTCAAGAATCTGAGAATGCCTCTTACAGTTACCTCAGTTATAACTGATCTAATAGGTCAAATTCCCATTTTGGGTCCCTGTTAATAAATTAAATCACCTTCCTTGGCCCAATATTTACACAGTCACCAAATGAAAAGATAGAAAAGCCTTTTGCCACATACACTGGAATGTGTGCTGATGGGGATCCTTTTAAACCCTATGCACGAAATCCTAGCCTCCATGAAGTTGATGGAGATCTGCCACTGGCTTCATGGAGTCAAGATTTCAGTCTGAATACACAAGACATACCAAACTGATTCTAGATTTTTGCTAAATTTGGCCATCAGGAATTTCATTGCCTTAACTGGGGTCAGATGACCTTGGGACAAGTGGACATCGAACGATATAATTGAAAACAACATTGATCAGTTCCAACTACTAGGTCAGGCAGGGTTCTTTTCAATGGGCAGAGAAGAGGGGTGGAATTCAAAGATTCAACACATACCTGGCCATCTATCCTGAACACTTATGCTTTCCCAGTCTCACAGAATGCCTAAAATATTTTCAGAACGTTAAACCAGTTATGTAAGCTCATTTGTAACTCTGGCACTCATCTTTTATGTAAATATTTTACAATATTGCCATAAAAACAAGCTTTACCAACTGTCTAACAATAGTTAGTTTCCCCTGAAAATTCAGTATTTTGGTGGCTTCAGCCTTCATCTCCTCAGATAAAGTTTGTGAAACTGTGGTCTGCTAACCAAGCATGTTTTAAAATAGTTTGTACTAAGACAGCAGATAATATTAACCTGGTAATCAAACTAAGAGTAATTAGTAATGCTGATAACTTGGGCCCTGACCAGCTACAGATCTCTTCAGATTCCATCCTGTTTCTTTTTTGTTTTCTTTTAAAGAGCAGGAGGAAGAGGCATTCTTAAAATTAAGCTCAAACACATATAGGGAACTATGAAACCTAAAACTAGTAAAGCGGTCTTTACTCCCTCTGGAACGTGATGGAAGCACAGCCTCTTCCTTCAGCTTTGAAGCAGTTATTGCTTCCAGCCTCATACCCCAGGGTACACCAGTGTGCATTAATGACGATAATGCACTCACAAACATATGAAAATGTATTACCAGGGAAATAGAGCAGAGGGAAACTCAAGGCACTTAGGCCTTTAATGCCTTAATTTATCAGCAGGAGAGAACAATAACGTTACTTTGTATTTATACAGCAACTTTCATCAGAGGATGGCAACACCCTTTAAAATAGGGATGAAGTCACTTTCTTAAGAAGAGGAAATTAGGGAGCTAAGAGCACGTGACTTTCTTCAGACCAGAGTGAGTCAGTGGCAGAGTATGAAAAAAAACAAATCCAAACCCTCCTGAATTCCAGCATCCTGCTTGACGACTGAGCTTTTCCTAGAAAAGGGAACATAGCAATGGTAGGATTTTTTCTTTTTTTTTTTTTTTTTGGGGGGGGGGGCATAATGCCAGTTTAGCTCCTTCAGAGTAGGTAACACTGAGAGTGCTAATGAAATTGGACAACTTGGTGTTTTAGGGTTCACTCTCACACCCTTTCAAGCCAGTGGGAGTGTTGCCATCGACTTCAACGGGTGCAGGAACAGGCCCCTTGGATCCTACCAAGGTGATGCTGTTCTAATCAGGTTCAGATGACATGGAGTTTAAAATGGTGTAAGCAGCCAGTAGCCTAACTACACTACGGCTCCCAAAGCTGGTACCAACAAAGGACCTACTAGAACATTTCCACATTGGCTAGACCTGTACATTAATGCACCTCAACTGAATTAGAAAGAATTACAGATTCTTAATTAGAATTAAAGAATCTGAAAGAATTTACATCTAACAACTTTCTGCAGCCCTTGCAACAGAGTCATCTATGAGAAAAATCTACAAATATGTGCTGCTAAAGGAAAGGGAGTCCCTTTATCTCTCCCAACAAGCTGTAAAAACCTAACGCAATGGCTACTGCAGATCCGGGGACTCAAAAACTTTGACAGTTCCAGATGATTACATCAGTTTCTTCTTGGGAAGGAAATCATAATTTCCCAAAGCTATTTTAATTTTTACAGTCTGCAGGCACTCTGTCATCTTTTCACAGTTTTCATTTATAACCTGTATCAGCTTCAGCACAAAGCTTCCCCCCACTCCCCTTCTTTAAGCTTTTAATGCTCCTTTTTTAAGCTAATAAAGCCCATGCAGCAAAATTATTTGTTTATCTACAGAATGGAAAGCACTAAAGATAACATCCTTCCAAATACATTTTGTATAAAAGAGAACCTGAAGTAACAATGCCAGAGAATTCCAGGAAAGGGATTAAAAACTTGTTTCATTGGTAGTTATATTATATTTTTCCTACCCTGCCCCGCACCTCATTAAGCATTAAAAAAAAATAAAACATTGGAATCCTTTTCTACTAGTCTAAATTTCTGCTTTATACCTCTGTCACCATAAAGCCCAGTAGTAATGGGTTGTTACAGCTGTGAATGGCAGCCAAACTTTAAAGGGAGAAAAAGCTGAAAATCAAAAGCCTCAATTCGATCTGCATTATCTTCAAAATATTTTTAGAAGAAAAATTTAGTTTAAGGGCAACAAAAATATTCAACCAACTTCAGGTATATACCTAATGGAAAATACTGCACATTATCACTCATCTTATAAGGAGGATGCTCTGAAACCACACTGGAGTATAAGTGTGTTCAAATTCAGATTTGCAGTGTTCTGGTAGCTGTGTTGGTCGCAGGATATTAGACACACAAGGTGAGTGAGGTAATGTCTTTTAATGAACCACCTTCTGCTGGTGAAAGAGACCGCTTTCAAGGTAGACAGAGCTCCTCTTTGGGTGAAATTCATAGGTGGTCTGATCACAGCAGACAAGTAAATGCACTAGAACGATTTGCAATCAAAGAAATATCAACCTTCCTGAAGGGGGAATATTTAAGACGACAAACTAACCCCGCACGCAGTTCACTTTGGATAGTCTAGCACCATAATAGTGCCAAGAGACTAAGTTTTTGAGGAGCAGGGCATGGGTTCATACAAATTAGCAAGTCATAAAAAACGGTCAGATGGCAGACAATTGCATCCATCCTCATGCTGAACGTGCATATCAGGTAAAATTCCTCACCCTTCTTCAGGAACTGTTCTAGATTTAAAAAAATAAAAACAAAAAACCAGCTCTCTAATGTGCTTCTGACGAAAGCTACTGGATGTCTAAGGAAAACAAAGTGGTTTCTTTAGTCACGTAGACCCTATCTTGGGAAGGAAAAGCAGGACTGGCAATGAAAGGGTACAGCAAAAGCACAGACAGCAGTATTAGAAGTTTCTCCTCTCACTCCACCAACCACCTCAACTATGGCTGAGGATGGAGCACCCTGAAGGAGCGAAAGGTAATTTTGCTCATCTGCTGTCTCCGTCACAACTTTGGTAGAGCTGACAGTCTGTAATAAGAATCCCAAGTCAAAGTCCAGTTTGTGTCCTAGTCGTAGGCCTGGTCTACACTAGCGGGGGGGATCGTTCTACGTTATGCAACTTCAGCTATGTGAATAACATAGCTGAAATTGACGTACTTGGAACTACTTACCACGGTGTCTTCACTGTGGTAAGTCGATAGCTGGCGCTCTCCCATCGACTCTGCCTGCGCCTCTCGCCATGGTGGAGTACTGGAGTCGACGGGAGAGCGCTCGATTTATCGCATCTAGACTAGACGCAATAAATCGACCCCTGCTAGATCAATCTCTGCCCGTCAATCCAGCGGGTAATATAGACAAGCCCTTAGTGTGTCCCAGAGGATGACTTCTGTGAGAGTAACAGCAGAAAACAGCAGAAAACAAACCCCTGAACAGGCTTTCATGAGCAACTACCTTACCCAAGCAAACATGTATTTCACCAAACCCTCTTTCACCCAGCAAGTAGTGATCGAAATTTCATTGCCAAGGTTTATGTACATCAATAGAAATACCTATCAGCCTGTCCCAGTTACCCAATTTAGACACTGAGCAAGGAAACCTCAGCCATGTCACAATCCATATCCAGGAAGAGATTGTGTAAGACTAGATTTTAACCTCAAAATCCAGAAAGGAAAAACAGGCTAGTTAGAGAACAGCATGATTCTGTGTAGAGACAAACATCTTGGTGAGAGGACAATTCACAATAGGATATGTCTTCACTACAATTAAAAACCGATGGCTGGCCCATGCCAGCTGACTCGAGCTTGGGCTAAGGGGCTGTTTTCATTGTGGTACAGAGATTTGGTCTTGGGTTGGAGCCCAGACTCTAGGATCCTGCGAGGTGCGGAGGTCCCAGAGCATGGGCTGCAGCCCAAGCCTGAATATCTTTGACCATGGGATGGTGTTTCAAGAAGGAGGAGTGCCAGGCAGAGACGGGCTCCACCTAATGAAGAGAGGGAAGAGCATCTTCACAAGCAGGCTGGCTAACCTCGCGAGGAGGGCTTTAAACTAGGTTCACCGGGGGAAGAAGACCAAAGCCCTGAGGGAAGTGGGATACCAGGAGGAAGCACGAGCAGGAACGTGCAAGAGGGGAGGGCTCCTGCCTCATACTGAGAAAGAGGGACGATCAGCGAGTTATCTCAAGTGCCTATACACAAATGCAAGAAGCCTGCGAAACAAGCAGGGAGAACTGGAAGTCCTGGCACAGTCAAGGAATTATGATGTGATTGGAACAACAGAGACTTGGTGGGATAACTCACATGACTGGAGTACTGTCATGGATGGATATAAACTGTTCAGGAAGGACAGGCAGGGCAGAAAAGGTAGGGGAGTTGCACTGTATGTAAGGGAGCAGTATGACTGCTCAGAGCTCACGTATGAAACTGCAGAAAAACCTGAGAGTCTCTGGATTAAGTTTAGACGTGTGAGCAACAAGGGTGATGTCGTGGTGGGAGTCTGCTATATACCACTGGACCGGGGGGAGGAGGTGGACGAGGCTTTCTTCCGGCAACTCACGAAGTTACTAGATCGCAGGCCCTGGTTCTCATGGGAGACTTTAATCACCCTGAAACCTGCTGGGAGAGCAATACAGCGGCGCACAGACAATCCAGGAAGTTTTTGGAACGTGTAGGGGACAATTTCCTGGTGCAAGTGCTGGAGAAACCAACTAGGGGCAGAGCTCTTCTTGAACTGCTGCTCACAAACCGGGAAGAATTAGTAGGGGAAGCAAAAGTGGATGGGAACCTGGGAGGCAGTGACCATGAGATGGTCGAGTTCAGGATCCTGACACAGGGAAGAAAGGAGAGCAGCAGAATACGGACCCTGGACTTCAGAAAAGCAGACTTTGACTCCCTCAGGGAACTGATGGGCAGGATCCCCGGGGAGAATAACATGAGGGGGAAAGGAGTCCAGGAGAGCTGGCTGTATTTTAAAGAATCCTTATTGAGGTTACAGGGACAAACCATCCCGATGTGTAGAAAGAATAGTAAATATGGCAGGCGACCGGCTTGGCTTAACAGTGAAATCCTTGCTGATCTTAAACACAAAAAAGAAGCTTACAAGAAGTGGAAGATTGGACAAATGACCAGGGAAGAGTATAAAAATATTGCTCGGGCATGCAGGAGTGAAATCAGGAAAGTCAAATCATACCTGGAGTTGCAGCTAGCAAGAGATGTTAAGAGTAACAAGAAGGGTTTCTTCAGGTATGTTAGCAACAAGAAGGAAGTCAAGGAAAGTATGGGCCCCTTACTGAATGAGGGAGGCAACCTAGTGACAGAGGATGTGGAAAAAGCTAATGTACTCAATGCTTTTTTTGCCTCTGTCTTCACGAACAAGGTCAGCTCCCAGACTACTGCACTGGGCAGCACAGCATGGGGAGGAGTGACCAGACCTCTGTGGAGAAAGAAGTGGTTTGGGACTATTTAGAAAAGCTGGACAAGCACAAGTCCATGGGGCCGGATGCGCTGCATCCGAGAGTGCTAAAGGAATTGGCAGATGTGATTGCAGAGCCATTGGCCATTATCTTTGAAAACTCATGGCGATCGGGGGAGGTCCCGGACGACTGGAAAAAGGCTAATGTAGTGCCCATCTTTAAAAAAGGGAAGGAGGATGATCCTGAGAACTACAGGCCAGTCAGCCTCTCCTCAGTCCCTGGAAAAATCATGGCAGGTCCTCAAGGAATCAATTCTGAAGCACTTAGAGGAGAGGAAAGTGATCAGGAACAGTCAGCATGGATTCACCAAGGGCAAGTCATGCCTGACTAATCTAATTGCCTTCTATGACGAGATAACTGGCTCTGTGGATGAGGGGAAAGCAGTGGACGTGTTGTTCCTTGACTTTAGCAAAGCTTTTGACACTGTCTCCCACAGTATTCTTGCCAGCAAGTTAAAGAAGTATGGGTTGGATGAATGGACTATAAGGTGGACAGAAAGTTGGCTAGATTGTCAGGCTCAACGGGTAGTGATCAATGGCTCCATGTCTAGTTGGCAGCCGGTATCAAGTGGAGTGCCCCAAGGGTCGGTCCTCGAGCCGATTTTGTTCAATATCTTCATTAATGATCTGGAGGATGGTGTGGATTGCACCCTCAGCAAGTTTCCAGACGACACTAAACTGGGAGGAGAGATAGATACGCTGGAGGGTAGGGATAGGATACAGAGAGACCTAGAAAAATTAGAGGATTGGGTCAAAAGAAATCTGATGAGGTTCAACAAGGACAAGTGTGTCCTGCACTTAGGATGGAAGAATCCCACGCACCGCTAAAGACTAGGGACCGAATGGCTCGGCAGCAGTTCTGCAGAAAAGGACCTAGGGGTTACAGTGGAAGAGAAACTGGATATGAGTCAACAGTGTGCCGTTGTTGCCAAGAAGGCCAATAGCATTTTGGGATGTATATGTAGGGGCACTGCCAGCAGATCGAGGGACGTGATCATTCCCCTCTATTCGACATTGGTGAGGCCTCATCTGGAGTACTGTGCACAGTTTTGGGCCCCACACTACAAGAAGGATGTGGAAAAATTGGAAAATGTCCAGCGGAGGGCAACAAAAATGATTAGGGGACTGGAACACATGACTTATGAGGAGAGGCTGAGGGAACTGGGATTGTTTAGTCTGCGGAAGAGAAGAATGAGGGGGGATTTGATAGCTGCTTTCAACTACCCGAAAGGGGGTTCCAAAGAGGATGGATCTAGACTGTTCTCAGTGGTAGCAGATGACAGAACAAGGAGTAATGGTCTCAAGTTGCAGTGGGGGAGGTTTAGGTTGGATATTAGGAAAAACTTTTTCACTAGGAGGGCAGTGAAACACTGGACTGCGTTACCTAGGGAGATGGTGGAATCTCCTTCCTTAGAAGTTTTTAAGGCCCGGCTTGAAAAGCCCTGGCTGGGATGATTTAGTTGCGGATTGGTCCTGCTTTGAGCAGGGGGTTGGACTAGATGACCTCCTGAGGTCCCTTCCAACCCTGATATTCTATGATTCTATGATTTCTACACTGCAATTAAACATCCCTTTAGCCCAAGCCCCACGAGCCCGAGTCAGCTGGCATGGGCCAGCTGCAGGTGTCTAGTTGCAGGGTAGACATACCCAAAGAGTGCGGTTATGAACGGGGAGGGAGGATATGAAGAGGAAGATGGGGTAGGGAATAAAAAAAAAAAAGTCATATATAGGGCAGAAGAGTCCTCATTTTAGCAACAATATCTACAAGACTACAGAAAAACTAAAACAAATTACCTCCATTAGTAAGAGGCGCTCTGATATGAAGGAACTGCTGCAAGTTATTGTTGGAGGGGGTAAGCAATTTGTTATACAACAGCTAAATATTACACTGTGCAGGGCGCAGAAAAGTCAGATGGATAGACATTCCAGCTGCTAGCATCAGCGTGAAGTAGCATAAACTTGTTTGGAAAATAATCCTTTTGCTGTCGTTGCACATTTCCTTTTAGCTGCACTTCCAAGTGAGAAAGCTTTGTAATTCTCAACTTCTAGTACGTATAGGTATCTGCATAAACAAAAATGATTTATAAACATTTATAATGCAGTTAATCACTCACCAGCAAAACTCAAGCCCTTTTTTGGATGAAAGCTACACTCTTTGTTTAATAAAAAATGGTAAAAAAAAATCCATTTAACCCTTAAGGTCTGAAATCTACACAAGTACCAAAAAAAATAATCAGTGTTTGGGCTGCAGTTCTCTTAATTCTGACAGAACATAGCCCATGCTGTGCTAAATCAACCAGCTGGAAACCCCTATATGTACCAGGTACAAAATGGAATATTAAGTTATGCAATTCCCAGTTTGCTTGATTTTTAATTTGTTACAGAAACTCAGATTTGGTAGTTTAATTTCCTTTTTAAGTTACAAGACAAAAGATGAAAATGCCTTAAAACGGAGTTAAAATACACACTAACACGGGACAGAACGGTTCCTTCAGAACTGTTACGCTTGATCATACTGTTGTTTATTTCTTTAAATTTTTAAAATATATCTACAGATACTTATCTACTGCTCCGGTTCCATATCCCATAAGTCAAAAATTACAACATAAACAGAGACAAAAGGCCTGCTCATAAAAATATCCGCCTCCACTCACATCCTCCTCAACAGCCTTAACAAAGGGGGGGAAATTATGAGCTTTGCAGCATGCTCAGCAGTAGACTAAGTGGGGGGAGCAGGTTCTAAACTCAAGGAACACCCTCTATCCCCAACAACCGAGAATGCCCTCCCAGCAGCTCTGCTGACCTCACTTGTGGCAGTATACGATGAGGAAAGAGGGGTCTCAGGCAACTCGGTGCCATGCCATTTAGGGCTTCATAGGTTAGAACTCAATATCCTGAATTCTGTTCAGAAGCTTACTGGCAGCCAGTGAAGTTCACAGAGCCCAAGTCTAGTGCGCTCCCACTATGAACTCCACTTAAGTGGGCTACAGCATTCTGCATTAGCTTCAACTTCCAGAAGGTTCCAAAATAAAAAAGTTCCACATAAAAACATATTAAAGATTTATTTAACATGAAACATACAACGTTCTGCGTATTAGAAAGCTAGCTTTAGAGCTGTTAATACAACTCTGTATGTTAGCAAAACTGGCATGTTTTCCATGGAGTTTATCGGGGGTGGGTGGGGTGGGGGGAGCAGTATTTGTTTAAACTATTTCCTTACTACAATGGAAAAGTCAACTTCAGGAGCTTGTACATAAAAAATGTAAGGCAGCAGAAGTTGGTAGTGGTTTACAAATTTCTTTTTATGACATATATCGTATGTAACATCAATGAAAGTAAAATAATCCAAGGGCATCACATTTTTTGATGGAACTTTGAACAACGTGTAAACTAGCGATGTGAAACTGCAGAAGGCATCTCTCTGTCCACCAGAAACTGCTATAGGAGCACCTGATCCTTGCCATGCAAAATGGACACAGAAGTACCAATATTCTGACTGATACCTAAGACGTGTATTTAATACCACCATAAAATGACCTTACTGTATAAAACTTCTTGATCGTTCTGATTAAAACATACTTCTGAATTTTTTAAACTGCTATTGTTATACAACTAACCACCACGTACTAACTGAAAGCAGAAAAATTCTCTCTTTATATAGTGTTTACTACTTTTGCATTTGACAGCACTTTCTAGATAGCCACTTTTGAGGTTTCTCTATATTCAGTTTTTCCTCAGTTTGCAAGAGTCTTCCGAACAGCAGCAAGGCAGACAGACTTTTTTTAAAAATAGGAAACTAATCACAGGAACTATCATCTACTTTTGAATCTGCGTTTATTTTATTTTTTTTAATTGACTAAATTGCAAGCCCCATCTGTCTAGAAATTTTTAAGGCCCCCCCCAACATCTTTGTATGTGAATCCTTCCCAGATATTTAAAAACAAAAAGAACAGCGTCCCTTTAAATGGAAAGCTCTTTGTCCTATAAGGAATCATGTTTACATAAACACGCTTCTAGAAATATGGTGGATTCTTTTATTTTACAAGAGTGAGGTTCATTTCTCATAAAGTCGTTAAACAGTGCATAACAAACGACTTATTTTGCAAAATACGCAGGTATAATATTCTCTAGTAAATATCCAACAGTAAGTTTCTCTACCATAAAAGTTATTAATTCTTCACCAAACAATTTCATTTCATAGTTCAAGTATCTCAGTATTTTCTCCTGACTTTACCATGAAACTTCCTTTTCTGAACAGTCCATTTTTAAATTATCCAATTAAAAAAACCTCCCCTAATTTCATGCATTATAAATATATCCATTGTCTCTCATTTTGTTAGGTCATTGAGTAATGAAATTACATATTTACAATCTTACATAAGCTGTTTCACAAATTCGGAAAACTTGCTGGATTCTTTTTAAAAAAAAGAGCATACCAGACATGACCATGTGTTTCTCCTCTCCCATTATGCATGCTATGATTTAGCAACTCTAAAAGATTTATAAGACATGGAATGACTCCTACTCAAGAGAATATTTTTAGGCTCTAAAAATATAAAGGAGAGTGTTACTCCATGAAGAAACAGGTTCAAGTCTCAGTGGAATAAAAATAGGTACAGACTGCTGAGCCACCTAGCTCAGGTGTAAACCCAACACTTCAGTCCACTTATGCACCCTTAGCATTCCAGCCTACAATTAGGGGTTGAAGACACAAAATTTTCAAAAGCCCATAAGAGACTTAGGAGCTTAAGTCCCATTTGCAAAGGTCTTGTCTACACATCAAAATGTCCCCAGTGTGGATTCAGTTATACCAAAATAAAATTGCTTATACCGGTATAGTTCACTCCTCTACGGAAAGATGAATAAGTGCTGTTAGTATAAGCTAATATAACTGCGTCCACACTTAGGGAGTACCACCACCACACACCTTATCGTTAACTGAAACGGGTTTATTTATAGAATTTCCAAATGTAGCTCAGACCTTAAGCACTTGTGAGAACAGCTGTGCAAGTGACAAATTTTTCAGTTTGCAGACAATTCCGAAAAAAATCAGGGAAAAGAATTAGATGTGGGTTGACCCAAAACAGATTTTTTTCAAAATTTCTGGTGAATCAAAAAGTAAAAAAAAATATATAAGTTGAATGAAATACTTAATTTGACCTGAAATGTTTTGTTTTCATCCTTCTTTCCCTATTTTTTTACTAAATAAAATAAGTGATTTAGAAATGAGAGTCAAAAGTTTCATTCTGAAAATGTAAATATGAAACTTTTTTTTAAGTGGTTTTCAACTAAAACAATTCACCAAAATGACACAAATTTGGGAAATGTTTCAGTTGACCTGAATCTGCATTTTTCGCCAAAAAAATTCAGTTGAAAAATTTCACCCAGCTCTACTTAGGAACCTAAATCCCACTGACTTTCAATGAGGATCACACTCCTAAATCACATAGCACTTCTGAAAATTTTACTCATCGTCTTAAAAATCCGATTTTTGGAACAAGTTTCCTTGCGTTACACTAACATGAACTCTGATTATTAAAACTGACAAATTTGTAAAGTTCTAGATCACTTTCATGATGAATGCTGTTTACTTTCTGTAAGACACTCTGCTCTGGTTAATGAAAATAGACTAGTCAGTTTCACTAGTTTCTAATAATTTTCGGCTTCCAGATCTCCTGTACCAGCATAAGGCGAGGGTTGCAAACACTCATGGAATTTTTAAATCCAAACAGTTTTAATTTATTTTTTTCCCTAAGTCATGAAGGCATTTCTGTTGCTATTAAGCTTTTGTTTTTAAGAAAAAAAGGTCCCTTTTAACAGGCAAATAAAGATAAAATAGGTGGAAGGGTAAATAAAACGCTTTTAACCTTTTCTGTGCAAAATTAAACAATTGGGTAAATTAGCTTCTCCAAACGTTTCCCCTTCCTGATTAACATGTCAAGAACATAACAGGTTCAGATCATGAGAGAATGTCACTTAGGTCTGTATTCAATTAGCCAGAAAAGTTGCCATCTGCCTTTTGCACAAAAGAAGACTACGTGAGCCTTAAAAAGATTTTCTAAATGTTGAGGGAGAAAATCAAGTGTTTGGGTTTCGTTTTTGTTTTTTTGTTTTGTTTTTTATTTGAAACCAGCCCTCAATTGCCAAGATGTTGAGGGTCTTTATAAAAAAAAAATACCAAAACCTAAGAAATCATTCATGATATCTCATTAATACGTCCCTACTAGGATGAGTTTAGTATAAGCTACAGCATTCCACTAGCTGAAAATATATTTGTTAGGTAATTTAGGCGCAAATTTCTAAAATTATTATTTGAAGTACAATAGAACCTCAGAATTACGAACTGACCGGTCAACCACACCCCTCATTTGGAACTGTAAGCACTCAATCAGGCAGCAACAAAAACCAAAAAAAGCAAATACAGTACAATAGCATGTTAAACGTAAACTACTAAAAAAATAAAGGAAAAGTTTTAAAAAAGATTGGACAAGGTAAGGAAACTTTTTCTGCACTTGTTTCATTTAAATTAAGATGGTTAAAAGCACCATTTTTCTTCAGCATAGTAAAGTTTCAAAGCTGTATTAAGTCAATGTTCAGTTGTAAACTTTTGAAAGAGCCACCATCACATTTTGTTCAGAGTTACGAACAACATCCATTCCCGAGAGGTTTGTAACTGAGGTTTTACTGTATTCTTTGTAATACACAGAACAGAGTGTGAGAGTCTTTGCTCCCTCTAGTGGTTTCCACAAGAAAGTAAAAGTCTACTACAGCTGCCAACTGAAGGAGTTGTTCATTAGAATCATACTTTTAGCACTTTAAGTCCAGATTCAGGCCACCTAACTACAATTGTTACATTTATAGATCGTTTTTGCATTTCATAATTCTCCTGAAGTATTTTCAAATCTCACAGCATTGTTCTAATGCAGTGGTTCTCAACCAGGGTACCCCTGAGGGTATGCAGAGGTCTTCCAGGGGGTACTCAACTCATCTAGATTAGTGTTTCTCAACCTGGGGGCGTCACAGGACAAGTTTAGGGGGGGCCACAAGTGCAGGGCCAGCACTAGGGGGCAGCAAGCAAGGCAACTGCTCAGTGCCCCACGAAGCTAAGTTATATTATTCAGCCCCCTGCCTGGGGTTTGGGCTTCAGACAAAAAAACAGGCTGAATCACACTGAAATGTAAATAGAATATTTATATTCCAATCGTCTTATTTTTTTAACTATATGGTAAAAATGAGAAAAAGTAAGCAACCAATTTTTCAGTAATAGTGTGCTGTGATACTTTTTTGTATTTTTATGTCTGATTTTGTAAGCAAGTAATTTTTAAGTGAGGTGGGGTACATGAGACAAATCAGATTCAAAGGGGTACAATAGTCTAGAAAGGTTGAGACCTGTTCTAATGTATGAGAACATAAAAATGAAATTGACTATACAGGCCATTCCTAAGCTGAGCAAAGAGCAGAGTGAATGAGAGGTCGTGAAAAATAAAGAGATTGTAAGAATTCTTACCAGTTAGTGTGGTGGTAATGCAGGAAATGAAATTTAAAATTATTTTTATTTTGACAGTTCCTCTTAAACGAAAAAAGGTCAGAAATCATAAATTTAAATGCTGTTTTCCATCAGCTACAATAAATATTTTAAAAACCACTTTGATATTATGTAGCGCATAAACATCAGCAAGGAGAGAGGATTTGTAGCCTACGATCAGCAGCAAAATGAGCAGGATGAGGGGAAAGCAGACAGATACACTACAGCATCAAAGTAAACACACCACTGAGCCTTCCACTTGCTTTCTGTGCTACCCTGCAATCCACTCCCTGACCTTCAAAACATTTCGGGCTTTATTCATGCTTCCGTGCTGCTTTACAATAATATTTTACTTTGACAAAGCCTCCCTTAAGGATTCATGCATTTAAAAAATGAAGCTGTAAAATCCAAAACTTTCAAGCCAATGCCATTTTTGGCTTTACTAGCTACAGATGCTTATTACCCTGAGAGAAAGATTTCCCAGTATACAGTTTACTTTGAGAATTTATCCCAGTAACATGAAACCCTTGAGAAAAAGATTTAATTAATTGCCCCATCTTTGTGAAGCTCTAAGTTGAAGAAAAGCCATATCAAGTTATACAGTCTCTCCCGTCACCTCGGCCACTGCAGGATTGGGCCCTACACTGTACTCTCCAGTACTTTGCCCAGTCTCTTTTTGTATATTCCAAGTAGCAAAGCTGCTACTGCTATGTTCCTAAGCATGACATGCAAATATACAACTGTCATCCAAGTATATAACACCATGATAACCCACAACTTTCCTGAGACCCTACGTCTTGCTCTCTACTCTCATAAGAGCATCTCTCCCCACGACCTGATTTCACGCACAGTGGAGCACTCCTTGCACTACTCAACCTGATATAAGGGACTTGCTGAGCAAAGACTAGCCCTCTTGCTACAGAAATGAAGACTTCACTGTGATCTTTCCCCATCCCTCCAAGCAACCAACACACACTTTGGAGTGCAGTGTTGGAAGAAAATTTCTGAACACTATGATCAAGAGATGACTTACCATGCCTATAGTTATATGAGACACAAAGATAAGAAGTACTACAGTACTGCATTCTAATTTAAAAGTTAACCATAACGAGGGAGTTCTTTCACATCCCCAAGTCTCCTCTTGCTCTAAATGCAACTCCCTGTCTATCTCCTTAGCAAAAAGCCAATAAATCCTTAAAATAAAAGAAACTAGGAGGCACTTTTCCTTACAGTGCATGAACAATGGTCATTTATTACAGTGACTAAAGCTATTGCATTATTTAAAACTGGAGCAAGTCTTCTCTCAGCTTTGGTTACTAATGCAATTTTTTAAAAATTTTCGCTACTTAAATTATTTACAACATGCACTTTACAATGTCGCAGGTCATCTTGAAATCGGAGCAAGATTTTAGCACTCTCGCTAATGGTGATGCCACCTTTTCTGATAACCATTACCTTATTTCTGGCTTAAGGCACTGAGTTTCTCCCTACCCCGTATCAAGGTTGTTTTTTGTGCAGAAATATTTGTTAAGATAATTCACCTGTCTGAATTTAAGTTGTAACCCATAACAAAAGTCTTAAAACTCACTACAAATGGGAGAAAAGGGATCATATATTTTAAAGGATAGAAGGGACCACTGTAATCATTTAATGTGACCTCCCGCCTAATAGGCCACAAATTTCACCCTGTAATTTCTGCATCAAGCCTAATAACTTTTGGCTGAACCAGGGCATCTCTTTTACAGAGAGAGACCCAATCCTGATGTAAAGATTTCCAGTGATAGAGAATGTACCACCTTCTTTCATAGATTGTTCCAGTGGCTAATTACCCTTGCTGTTAAAAGTTTCCCAGATCACAAGTTCATGCTTAAAAAAAAAACCTGTTAATCACCGAGTTAGAGCTGTAAAGGTTGATGCTTTCAAAAAAAATCTAATGTCAGCTATAGATTAAAATGTATTTCACTGTGGCCATGTCAGTGTCACCCACATAAAGGCCAAATACACGCAGACACCTGCCCAGACCTGTGGCAGAGTTAGCTCCATGAACAATTATTTTCAGGGATTTGTTCTATATGCATGCTACTGTACACTCCCAGCCTTTCTTAAGTATCCATCTGACCAAAGGGTTGTGATCTCAGGGAAAGTTAATGTATTAAATCAACCACCTTTCAAGTACTGACAAAATAATTAACAATTAGGAATACATGGCACATGGACTAATCTGAGAACCACAATTCTCTGCTGCATACTGATTATGTATTAAAACTTTCCTTTGCTCATTAATGTTTTTGGCATCAAGCCAACTCTTAACTGTGAAGTAATTTCAGATCCAATAGCCAAACACAGTATCATATACTTGAAAAAGAAAAGTCAAGCTGTTTTTATCTTTGTTAAGACTATGCTACAGGACTTGTTTACAGATTTACTTGTCGCCCAAGGGGAAAATATGTTTAATAGCGTGTGATGGGGCCATTAACAATAATTGTCCTACTGCAGTAGCACTAATTGCCTAGGGAAAACATAAATCATTAAGCAAATCCATTCTCCTATTTTGTGATCATCTCCACATCTGTCACATCAGAACCATTTGCACAGAGAGTTCAATATGCCCTCTTCCTGTGGAAGCCTTGATCATACTCCAGCACTTAAAATGAAACACGTCTTATCCAGCTTGGGGCTTGACCCACTGTGCTCAGAGATTAGGTCGAATAAAAATGTAAGGCTTTTTCAAGTCAAACGGGACAACTGCCATGAAGAAATAATTTGCAAAAGAGTAACAACGTCCAACTGCATGTGAAACATCAGAGGACCAGCAGTTCACTGAACTTGCTAGGAGCTGGTGCCTACTCCTCTATTGGCTCTCCAAGGCAAGCACTTCCAATTAGCCTCCAGCAACCCATGGACGTTACTTTAGATCTGAACTTGCACAGGTTTAGGAACCATCTGCACGTGGAAGATGCTGCAAGGGCCACAGAGCAGAGTTAGTAGGAAGCAGAAGGTATTTTCGAAAGGGGAAAGGCAATAAACTGACAGAACACGGCGGCTGTCTTGTTACCATTTAAAAAAAAAACTTCTAAATCAGGGGGCTCGGCCCAAGACTGGGCTCGGGTGTAAATACCTCCAAAAGCCAGTGTGAGATCAGCCCTTCCTTTGCTGACAAACCAAAGAGGAGACTGACGCTGCCTTTCTAACAGATGTCAGCATCTGGAACGGCACAGGCGCCTCAGCTCACAAAACAGGGCTAAGAAGCACGTAAAGCGCTACGTAAAAAGGGATCTTAAAATGGCCACAAACACGGTCACTGTTTCCTCCTTCCCACAACGAGCCCGAGGGCATGCCGCAGTAACCAGCTCCTGACCTGCGTGCCTCAGTACCCGTGTGCATAAAGGGCAAGCACAGTTTTAGCAATTTAAAGGCTGACCTCCTTCCCATGCTGCAGTCCAGCTACTTCAAATGTTCTCTGCAGACAGCTCGCTCATGTCCACCAAGTACAAAACAGATGTAAGCCATAAACACGCAATGGCTTTGATTCCTGATTTTCAGAGGGGCTGAGCACCCACAATACTGGAGTTGATAAGCAGCCCAACTCAAGCCATTGCTTTCTAAGACAAGAGAAGCCATAGTTTATAAATAAATGTTTTTTACCATCATGCAAGAATACGTTGGTCTTTAATCCTCCAGTGTGGAAGGGCAGAGGCAGGACAAGACTCATAGTGGTTTCAGGGTGCACGCATGGGCATGCAAGACACTATTCAATTCCTCATCTCTAGCTCACGAGGTTTTCCTAGATTCCAATGACAGAAGAGACCATTGTGAGAGACCATCTAGTCTGACTGCCTGCGTGGCACAGGGAAGAGAACTGCCCTACAATAATTCCTAAGAGCAGAACTTTTAGAAAAACACCCAATTTTGATTTAAAAGTGGTCAGTGAGAGAATCCACCACAACCTTTGTATATTGTTCCAATGGTTAGTTATCCTCATTGTCAAAACGGTCACCTTATTTCCAGTCTGATTTTGTCTAGTTTTCAATTACCAGTCATTGGATTTTGCTATACCTTTCTCTGCTAGACAGAAGAGCCTATGATTGAATATTTGTTCCTCACATAGATACTCTCAGACTGTGATCAAGTCACCCCTTAAGCTTTGCTTCGTTAAGCTAAATAGATTGAGTTCCTTGAATCTCACTATAAGGCATGGTTTCTAATCCTTTAATCATTCTTATGGCTCTTCTCTGAACCCTCTTCAATTTATCAACTTCCTTCTTGAATTGTGGTCACCAGAACTGAACACAGTATCCCAGCAGTGGTCGCACGAGTGCCAAGTGGAGAGGTAAAATAACTTCTGCTCCTACTCAAGATTCCTCTGCTAAGCATCCAAGGACTGCATCCAATCCTTGGCAGTACAGAGGCCAGGTCAGACCCTGCCTGGTAGCCTAGTATTTAAAGCTCCTCACTCTCATATTGGTTGTTCAGAGTCAGAGGAAATGCTGTAGCCAGGGAAAGGATTAAGGACGGGAATGGGCATAAGGACAGGTTCAGGACTTTCAGCTCACCTGGCTACATTTTAGCATGCCCAAGATCTGTAGCTTAGTTTAAAGAGATGCCATGTGCCCTGTGCAAGTCCTATTCTCACTACTCGCTGGGGGTACTGTGGAGGTAGAGATGCCAGGTTACATGTCAAATTTAGGGAAATGCACAGCAACAGAAAATAAAAAAGATACCTACAGAAGCAGACTGGTATCTAGTGCCCCACAGAGATGTCAGGATACAGTAAACGATTTAAATCAGAGCCCTGAAAGCCTCCCCTTGTAGCAGGAAGTTATCAATGACCAATTATGCTTTGTGTTGGTGGAGAGGGGAAAGTGATGGTGAGATCAAGGAACAAAAATGTTGTGCCAGAACCTGTTTGGATGAAAGATCCCTGCAAGAATGGAAGGAGCGTGTGGAATTTTCCTTTTGTTTACAGACATACAGAGGTCACTTAAACAGTACCAGTTGGCCTCTGGAGATGCTAGCTTCCTGTGTGGTGAAGAACGGGTTGTGCCCATGTGCATAGTAGAACAGCTCTTGGGAGACACCTGCTGCCCATGCAGGGAATTCAGAATATTTATAAAAAGAGTTCATTATGACAACCAATATGTGCTGAAGTCTTGGATCACACTCAAGAGAATCAAACTGAGTAGTTTTCAGACGACGAATAAGACAATTTGTGATCAAGACTATCAAGTGACTAGTGATTTGTGGTAACCCCATTTTTGGGCACCCAGCTTTAGGCACTTCTAAGAGGCCTGCTTTTCAGAAAGTGTGAACTCATTCTTCTTTGACTTACTGACATTCTGTAAACAAAGGCCTTAAATGGTAAACTCCTAAAATTAAAACAAACACATAATTAAACCTGACAACATACTGCATGTCTACTCACCCTCTTCTTATCTATTCAGAATGCCACTGCTAAACTCCTCTTGGCTCACTGCTCTGAGTACATCATCCCTTCTTTTTAAGTCCCTGCACTGGCTCTCCCTAATCCACTGCACCAACACAAACCTCCAGTCTTTTCTGACAAAGCCCTCCACATTTTAGCCCCACTCTACCTGTATGCCCCATTAGCTTGTTGCAAGGTCAATTCTGGCCTTTGCTCCATCAATGAAACCAGCCTCCACTGCCCAAGTCTCTGATAAGCACTTCTATGTTTTCACCTACATCGCCCCTTACAAGCGGTGAAAGCTCCCAGTCAAAATCCAGAAAGCTATCACCTTGTTCTCCTCCAAGTCCCGCCTCAAAATTCACTTCTTCCATAGAGTGTTCGGGTAAACAGCAACCTGACAATTGCAAGGCAGAGGAAAGCTGCAATCATTCTACTGACCAGCTAAGAGTTGTGTGTGTCCTGTTACATTTGTTATCCTGTCTCCCAGACCCTACCCCAGCTTCCTTGTTTGTCTCCTCCACCTGCTGTGTCTTTGTCTTAAAGCCGGTCCACTCTTTGGGGCATGGCCTGACATCTGTGATAGGTTTGAACAGCCTCTAGCACAATGGGGCCCAACCTGGTTATGGCCTTTTCCACACTGCAATAAGTGTTAAATAACGATGCAGCAGGTATTTTGCCTTCTGCTTGAAATAGCCAATAAAGAAATAATACTTCACACAATAATATTTTTCACCTCCGCTTCTCACAGGACTTTATGAAAGCAAATATAATTACCCCATTTTAAAAACAGGGCGCACGCACCAAGACAGCCAAGGCCACACCTATAAGTCAATGGCAGTGCAGGAAGTAGAACCCAGATGACTTCCAAGTCCTTTTAGCCACTAGAAGATAATGCTGTCATTCACACCAAGGCCTCCAATACTAACCAACGGTCTGGACAGTAACTCTCTTGAAGCGTCCATGCTGAAGCAGTGATGTTTAAGGAGTCTTTTTATTGAAATACTTGCTGTTAATGAGCTGATGGGGTTGCTGTTCAGAAAGCAGGCGTGGCCCTCTCCCCTTAGGACTGGCCACGCTGCCTCTAACTGACTGAGTGAATGAACTAGAGTGGAATTGGGAACTTTACTGTACCCAGGCCTCTGGGGGGAGGGGGAGTCTATCTACACAGCCAGGCAACTCGGACTCACAGGGCTTGGGCTGCGGGGCTGTTTCACTGCTATATAGAATTCTGGGCTTGGGCCCAAGCTCTGGGATCCTCCCGCCTTGCAGGAGCCTAGAGCCCAGGCTCCTGCCTGAGCCCAGATGTCTACACAACAGCGACACAGCCTGAACCCCGTGAGCCTAAGTCAGCTAGCACACGCCAGCCACGGGCACCTAGATGATGTGTAGACATACTCTGGCAGCATGTCACCACGCCAGCCCATGTGCTATTTGTATCATTTGAAGCAAATGCTTATCCCCCTTACGCAAACCTCTATTCTTGCCTGCATTTTTGCCACTAATTTCCCAGGAAGTACCTGCGAACTGCCCAGTGAAGACTTTTAAATACCTAGGACATCCACCTGGTAAGCAGATCTTTGCGCTAACATGTGAAGGCTACAAAGTCACAGAGCCGGGGCATCTAACAGCGATTTAGCTTCTTCTGGTTTCATATCAACGTGTGTGAAATCACAGATAACGTTTCTTGCGAACGTACACTGCATGTGGTTGCACTATCTTTCAGAACCATATTGTCTCTTACACTTAAAATCTCAAAACCCCATTATATGGAGATAGGCCAGACAGTATGAGTTATACAATATTCATAGCCCTTTTCAGACAATACAAATCATGTGTATTTGTATGTTCCTGGAATCACAGGGGGAGTAGAGCAAAATCCCAAGGCTGGCTTTGAAGTCTGACCACCTGTCAGATAAAAGAAAGGACTGATTTACCTGTTTTCAAGATGCTGGGAGTCAAAGCAAGTCTTTGTTATAAGACACTGAGTATAAACAGACTCAGGGTCTTCTGTTTGACGCAGCAAATGGATAGGACTTTTGGTCCTGGGGGGCCTCCCCCAACTCTTACTGAAGTGTAGGAAGGCCTTTGGCCTACCAGGACCCCATAGGGCTGATCAGCAACTACTGAGTATGTTTAGTAAGCATGTAAATCCCTGCATTGTATTTAGAGGTTTTCCCTGTGATGCTTTTGCCCTAAGAATCAATGTAATCTGCTTTGTGAAGGCTGGGTGGTAGCTTGTGTAGCCCCCATAAAAAGAGTAAAATACAGGCGCTGGACCCCAGTCTGACCTGTTGGGGAAATCACAGTGAGACGCAGAGAGACTAAGTCTAACCTCCACCCCGATCTGAATGTAGAGGGACACCGGTCTCTGCCTGAAAGGGGCGACTGCTAGGACACCTGAAACCTTAATAGGGTGCCCACGAGGAGGTTAAGGGTGGGGTGTGTTAAAGGGGCGGATAACCCTGAAATGGCGTTCCTCCACAAAGTGCTTCTTCTACAGCCACATGGGAGACCCTTAATTAAAGTTCTGCCTTCCCAGGAGTTGATTCTTTAGTGCTTGGAGCAAAGCAGAGACAACAACACGCTCAGCTCTGGGGACAGCAAGTGTTCTCCATTGCTGCTGCAAAGATGACTACTGCCCATAGAGAAGCAGCTCTCCTCAGGCAGAAAAACAGCTGTGCCAATGTGGAAGTGTGGGTAAGTAAACAGGGAGTCCCAAAAAGCACCAGAGATAGGTTGCCCTTGGAGGGAAGCGACGGGAGTACTTCCATGCAAAGGCTGACATGAAAAGCTTTTTTCATTTATTTAGATACTTTCACTATTGGGAAATTAGCTCACCTCATAACTGTGCCTAGGATGGCGATGCTACCAGCAAGCTTAGTAACTGGGCAATCATCCTCTCTCTGGTTTACTCACTAAGAAGCAAAGATTGTTTTCACTCACTATCCCCAACACCTTATTCTATTAGTGTGAGCGTTAGGTTTAAAAAAAAGACAAGGGAATACAAGGGTTTATGGCAAAGCACAGGACTGGGAGCAGCAGAGTCAGCTCTTTCATAGACTTGCTGTATGGTCTTGGGCAAGTCACATCACCCCTTGTGCCTCAGTTTCCTCCACTGTGAAATTAGGTTGACACCTACCTAACTCACAGCGTTCTAGTCTAAATTCATTAAGTACTCTGATGTACATTAAGTACATCATAAGTACTATGATGCCAGACAAAAGGCATCATAGAAGAGCAAAGTATTAGTAATACAATTTTACTTACCCAGAATTATCCCACGTGTTGTGCAGACTGCAGACCCACTCTCTAGACCTGGGCATGCAAAGGTGGGATTTAGGGGCCCAGAAGGGGATACCAGTACCAATATACAAGAATGACAGTCCAAGTCTGAAACTTGGCCTCCCATGTCAATAGATGAATGAAAATTTCAAGTCAAGTTTCCATCTTCCCAAGTTGATAAATAAAGACACATGCCTATGGCATTGTAAAGTGCTACCCACAGAATTGGTGAGAGAGTGATTTGACATTAGGAGAAGACAGCCAAAAAATATTTGCTCCTACTAATTTCAGAAGATGAAAGACTTACTTGAAAGTACACGTCCCATTTTGGCATTACAGCCTGCATAACTAAAAGGTGGTTTTCAAATGTAGGGGCTATTTTTAACAAAGTCTTATTTTCAAAACAATCTCCTACCTTCAGAGTTAGTTCTAGAGAAGCAACTGCTTCCAACAACGTTTTAGGCAGTCATCGGGCAGACACATTTGTTTTGGAAGGGTCATCTGAAGGGTGCCTAGTAAGAGACTGTATATTCGACTTTTAATTAACTTATCTTACAAATGGAATGAGGAATTCAAGTTTTCCAACTTCATCTCACTCTGTTCAGGCAATTGGGCCATATGTCTGGAGACCTCCTAAATAGCTCATTAAGTTGTCTGCTGAATATTTATTTAGGAAGTCTACTGCTATAAATGACTGCGGTTTCTTAAAAAAAAAAAAAAAAAAAAAAAAAAAAGTTACTTTATCCAATATGTACTGAGCAAAACTGCTGTTCAAGTGTTACCCACCCATGATCTGATAAAACCAGACACATTCCCTAAATTACATTCCCTGTAACTAGACTTCACTTGCTTAATTCTACTTGGCAACTCGCTGTGGAAAATTTCAATACGAATTTAATTAAAGACACAGAAGTTTTACATGCTAGAGCGTCTCAGAAACTTACTTTAATCCACTATTTCCTCGTACAAAACGAACCAGAGGCTACATACATGAAATCCAATGTTTCCTGTAAAGTGCCCAAGAGTTGGTACCAGCTCAGAGGGTCAATTTTTATTTTCTTCATACTTTGCATATTAGATTGAAGCCAACTTCTCCTTAAAACATGTACAGACACTGCAACTTTCACTTGAGGTGTATGATTACCCTCCACACACCCCAGTGTGTGGAGGGTAATCAAAAGTCAGCTCAGTCAAAGCCACTTAGAGGAAATACAAAATACTACATCAGTCAAAGGTTTTGACTAAACAGATGTGTTCAAAGTATACATTCTGCCCCAAAATGTCATTGCCCATGTGTAGATTCACCATAACAGGGCACTGTGCAGTTTCAGATTACTTCTCACAAGGGACCACACCACCACTCACAATGCAAGATTGCACGACTCTTTTTCCTTCTATTTATATCTCATCCCAGTACATACCAATACATCCACTGGTCCATGAAATGCACAGGAGATGGGTTCTACTACTGACCCAGATTTCATTCTCCCTCTATTCTATCCATTTCCAGCTTCCATTTAGTTAGCAACTGATTCAGTTAGTGAGATGGATGAAGCACACATGTTTTCAAAAATCTCCCAGACAAGTCAAATTGAAGGACTGATGCAGTTAGAAATTGTACCTGAACAGAATGAACCCAAGTGACTCAACCGCTGCCCGCCTCACATCATCGTTGACATCACTCACCTATTAAAAAGGAAACAAGATGTTAAGAGAACGGTTCAAACCCCCAACCTTTCGCGTCAGTGCTCATGCATTTGATTTGATCTGGGATATAGGCCTGGGATTACAGAGATAGAAAAATGAACAGTTACACTCAGCAAGGTAACTTATCCTTGGCTGAAATAGACTCACAAAGAACTACCATTCCCACACCGTGACATGTTTTAAGTTCTATTTTTTTTTTTTTAATCACAGACCTATTAGTCAGAAAGAGCTGATGGCCTCCATATTTTAGAGGCTACCCTGTTTCTGCTCAGCACAATAAAATTATTATGAAGGTTATCTGGAGCAGATAAGAAACTCTTAGGCCCAGCTAGCAAGTACTCTGGGACTGTGTTCTACTTTTTAGCATAGTGTTGCTTTAAGCAATATTGGAGTTTGTTTATTTTCTTGCTGAATGTCTCTTAGCTTTAATGTTTGCAAACCCTAGGACTTCTAATCCTCGTGTTTCCATTAAGCAAAGAGAGGCCACACTTATTCCCTTTACATCACTGTTTTAGATTAGAATATTAGCATTCCAGCTACCGAGTTCTGTCAATGGACTGTGTATTTGCTGCCACCACGCCAGCTATCCCGTTACCTGCCCCAGGCTCTGCAGAACTTACAGCAACATGCAGCAGACGTCTGATTGCCTTGTTGTTTCCTGAGCCGCAGTAAGCCATAGCTACAGTGTACATTCCTGAACGACGGAGGATTGGATCCTGGAAGACAGAGAGTGTTTCAATATTTATATTTCTACGGACACAGCTAGGACTCAGAAGTTCAGTTTCCAAGTCTCCTCAATTCCTGGGCTCTGAAGCTGCCAACAAGGGCGACAACGGGGTATGGGCACCTGTCTACTAGGCATAGGACATGCCGCAGAACAGCCATCAGATGGGAATGCCATTTGGCACTAATGACCTAGAGGCAAAAAGTATCATGAGCTGTGAACTGTCCAACCCTTTCAGAATAACTTTACTGACCACTGCCACACATCACCCAACAGGTACATCGACACATTCAGTTATTTGGAAAAACTTTTCTGGTGAAAGCAGTCACCCTAACCAAAGCTGGAGATTTCAGAAGGGAGCAGGGGGAAATCTCTGAAACAGACCATGATAGTATCAAAACACAGGCACACTTACCTTATCTCTGCAGAGACTCTCTATGAGGGCATCTGCTTCCTCCATCCTCCCATACATCACCAGAGCAATGCCAACAGCCAGGCCCCGCAAGATCTTTTCATGCTGCGTTTCCTGTGCGTAGCCAACCATGTCCTCAATAGCCTGAGCATTTTTAGATCCCAGCATTACCAGACCCAATGCCAGACCAGCTGCTTCACCTGCACAGCAGCAAAAGGGAATCAGTAAAGCATGCAGAGCTCCCAGAATAGACTAATATAGCAATGCCTGTGCAAACACAATACCCAGCAGCCCCTCATCCTACTGAGATACAGGCCAAAACAGAGTTTCTAGACACTGTGCCCAGCAGACCTGCTGCTCAGCATGGTGTTTGCTCACTCACGAAAGCTACAGGAAGGAAGGAAGGACGGACACTTCTAAAGGAAAATTGCGAATGCATACCGATGATGTTTACACAGAGCCGCAATAGCAGAAGCCTCAAATAGACAGCAGTATAATAAAATCACTCCCTGGGAAATAAAGCTTACTTAAAAGATAGATTGTTAATGCAGCAGTGTCTTCATTTTAATGACTCACTCTGGAAGGTGTATTGGATTGTATGCCTGTATCATGTTACTAGACACCAGCCCATGAGCCCTGGGGTTAGTGCTATGCCCTCCCAGGTTCAATGTGTTTCTCATGCCAGTACACATGCAGATCATCTCATAAGCTCTTCTGTGAACCTGAACCAGTGCAGTAGTGGCCTTCATGAGCCCCTCCACTCAGCTTCTCTTAGCCAAAGGGGTCATCATGAGATCTGGCAGGAATGTGGAGTCAAAACAGGTTTAAAAAAAAGTGTGGGGGGAGAAGAGTTTCTTTGAGGCCCCATGAGTGAAATAAAGGACCCCCTAAAAAGAAGCATCAGCTCACTGAATCACAGTCCCTGCAATTCTTAGGCTAATCTTCTTATGGCAGCGGCTGTCTCTTGCTAGGTGTCTGTACAATCTCCAATACAATCAGGCCCACAGGTATTACTGCAACAAAAGACCCTTGTAGGTCATGGAAAGGCCAGAGCAGAGTTGCACGGGACGCAAACGCAACGTGGAAATAGTCTATACTACTAGCAAGGTCTCAAATGGTTGTTTTAGAAGCAGCATCTTTACCTGTCACTGCATCGTCCTGGTAGAGGTTTGTTTTCAGCAAATCATACACATCCTGGCGTGCAGTCCCCATGGCAGCCAGACCCAAACCCAGGCTACCACCATGTCGGACAATCTACAAAAAAGCACAACCATTTTCCTTACTGCTCAATGTATTACAATGGGAAGGTGTCGACTTCAGCTGAAGAAGCCAGAGCTTTAAGCTGGAAACCATTAGTGTATGGCCCTACCCCCCAAAAACTCAAATGAACTGTTGCCCCCTAGTTACACATCCCAATTTTACCTTTCCAGCCAGCCCCAGCCAATCGCTGTCTCTGATCAAGACAACAGCTATGTTCCAAAAGCCAGCCCATAGATCTGCTCAGTAAGGGGTGCTACAAGCCCACTAGAACAGATTTTCTGATGCTTTATTTTTAGCACTCTTCCCAAGGACTTATTTAAATAGGGCCACAATTCTACAGAGATAAAATGGGCAAAACGTGTTGCACCAATAGACCCTGAAAGGAAATTCAGGTATTCTCTGAAGGCAGAAGGAGCAATACGATACAAAATAAAGCCCAAAATGAGCGTGATCTTTCCAGCTAGAATGATTCACAGACCTAGTGGGAAACTTAGGAGATACCCTCAAAGAACATAAGAATGGCCATACTGGGCAACACCAGTGGTCTATCTAACCCAGTATCCTGTCTTCTAACAGTGGCCAATGCCAGATATTTCAAAGGGAATGAAAAGCACAGGGCAATTATCAAGTTATCCATCCTGTTGTCCAATTCCAGCATCTGGCAGTCAGAGGTTTTGGGACACCCAGAGCATGGGGTTTGATCCCTGACCATCTTGGCTAATAGCCATTGTTAGACCTATTCTCCACAAACTAATATAATTCTTTTCTGAACCCAGTTATTCTTTTGCCATTCACTACATCATGTGGAAATGAGTTCCACAGGTTAACTGTATGCTGTGTGAAGAAGTATATCCTTTTGTTTGTTTTAAACTTGCTGCCTATTAATTTCATTGGGTGACCCTGGTCTTGTATTATGTGAAGGGGTAAATAACACTTCCTTATTCACTTTCTCCACACCAGTCATGATTTTATAGACCTCTATCTTATCCCCCCACTTTAGTCATCTCTTTCCCAACCTGAACAGTCCCAGTCTTTTAATCTCTCCTCATATGGAATTTGTTCCATATCCTAATCATTTCTGTTGCCCTTCTCTGGACCTTTTCCAATTCTACTACATCTTTTTTGACATGGGGCGACCAGAACTGCACATAGTATGCAAGACATGGGTGAACCATGAATTTATATAGTGGCATTATGACACTTTGTTTTATTATCTATCTTAAGAGAGAGGGAGGAAGGTGCTGGGCAAACATTAATTAGGAGGCTGTTCCAAACAGAAGGGTCAGTGTTGCAGAAACCCAGGAGTGGTCAGGAGCAAACCCTTGCTGAAGCTCTGTTTACACATAAGATAGTTTGGCAGCACAGTTGCTTCAGCAATTTATTCCTTTGGTAGGTAATTGGAGCCAAAAACACAGCATAATACAGTAAGTCAACCGTAAAACAAAGGAGGGATGGGCATAAAGTCATGCTGTAGATGACATTTATTTTGAAACAAGTATACAGGTCCATCCTAAAATCCCACTTGTATTACTAACAAGAAGGGCATTAAGGCTATTTGCTGTAGCCATTGTCTTAGTCATGCCCTTCTCCTGATATCAGGCTGTTTACGATCATCAGTTGTTGTACCATATCTGTTTTAAAGTGTAAGCGCTCAAAGGCCTGGTTTGTGTGAAGCACCTAGCACACTGTTGGGTACAAGAACACAACTAGGTTCATTGTTAAATCTAGTACGCACATCATTGCTGGCATTCTTCAACTGGTTCAGCAGATAGTCAATGATGTCACCACCATGATTAGCATGAATCAGACCCAATGCATAGAGACCTCCGCCCTCCTGATAGGCCGAGCCCGGAGAGGTGTCTTTGGGTAAATATGTTGCCATTAATTGTAGAGCTTCCTTCTCATGACCCTGCAAGTTCATTGCCCAAAGAGGTTGGGGAAAGGGGGAAAATAAGAGGAGAAAGAAAACAGTGCTTAAAATATTGTAACAATGTCTTCATAATTAAACACTTAGTAGGAAACGTCTGCTTTAGCCACCAATTTCCATGCTGTGATCTAACACAACCCCAGCATGTTCAATCTTTTAATGCTGTGTTCTCTGCACTTCTGAGCTACTTATTCACACAGAGGCATGTGACTACACTCTGGTCACAGGATTGCTATCCAAAACCAATGCAAACAACTTTGGCCCAGGAACCATATTTGGCCAAATAATCAGGATGCTTTAATTAAAGGTTCTAGCCCCACAAAGCAATTACAATGGTTTCCCACTATTTTAGACTGGCTTTAACCCTCCTTTCCCAGCACTGAATCGGCAAGGTCAGCCACCATCAATGCTCCTCCAGAACATATCATCGTACGAAGCTCAGTAACATCATGAAGCCAGAAAATAAAGTGATAAAACCACAGACATTTAATTTAGGTAAGTGGAAGCCACCATCCAACTGATGCAAAGGAGGGGAGAAGAGCGGTCTCTCTGACTGTACAGTAGCAAAAAGAGACCCCTCCATTTTAATTAAGCTGGACAAATATTTGTCTAGATCACAGCTTCACTGCACATATTCAAGGCTAGATGTGACCTATCAGAAATGGATTAGAGAATTAAATCCACTTCACAGGTTTAGTATTCACAGGTCCCTTCCATCCAAATGGTCCTTGTAAATACTTTAAGTCATCTGTTCATTCACTGTATTCTTCTTCTGTGCACTTAGATTTTGGTAAGTCAGTTGAAGGTTCTTCCCTTTAAGCCATATTTCTCCACCCCTTTTCTGACCACAATTACACTACATGCCCTTGTTGAGCCCAATGCATGTTCTGTTATATGCATGTGTACGGTCATAAAAAATATAACTGGAAATCAGCTGAGTCTTCGCACATCTCTATGATTAAGAAGCTGCCACGTCTATTTGATGTTTCTTAAAAATTAGATGTCCAGTTTATGATATTTGGAGATGCCTGTTAAAACATTCGGCCCTGTCCACAGCACAAGTTTTAACACTGGTTTTGTAACCAGCTAGAGGCCAAATCACCTAGATTGGTTATAGGTTACACTGTGCAGTTTGTGTCCACACAGCAACTGTTCTGCCATCAGAGACACGTTTGCATGTCCACAGGCTCTCTAGCTACGTTTGTACCAGTAAATCTGGGGAAAGTCTAGGCAGCTCTTCTATGGTGCGGTGCCTCCGTAAGAATCAAGTGCCTGGAGAACATACACAAAAGGTGGCACCGGCAGCACATGGGACAATGCACTCCGAGATGACCTAAGGTTCAGCCAAACCGATTACACCAACATGCTTAAAGTGTCTGGGTTGCACTGCAAATAAAAAAAGGACCAAGCCATTCACAGAAGGACAACCAGAGGCCAGCCAAGGGCTCTGGCGTGGGTCAGGCACCATTAGCTGCTTTGGTTCCAGCCAAGTTATAATCGGGCCATGCAAGGAGACAAACCACATTTAAGTCAACCTTATCAGTGACTGGTTACAAACTTGGTTATGAGTTGGAGCATGACCAGGACCTTAGTGTATAACCCAGAATCCCCACTCCATTCCAAAACAAAAAAACAAACAGTCTCAGCATTGGCATGGCAATTTACATTTAGGCACACAGGAATGAAGGCAGCATTACCTTATGTATGACACCCAGGCTGGCAGTAGCAGTAAACTTAGCCCAATTAGTGGCTCTGGCCAGCCACTCCAAATTATCTCTGGAAGGAGGAAAGTCAGGGGTTAAATATAGTTTCTATAACACCCAACGACATATTTCATCAGGAAAAACTGCTGTCAAAACCGGCACCTGTTGGAGACGGGAGGGGCTGTTTCCATGCTTCACTGCCTAGAGCTGCCCTGATTTCTGGCTGGTCCCAGCTCAGCCGCTGAACATTGGAAATCACCATCCTGAACAGCAGCATTAAGTGACAATACAGAACTACATAAATCTACTACTTCAACATATTCAAAGACCTGGCTGCAGGCTGAGCAATCCTTCCAGAGAGCTGGATATTGCTCATCATGCAGCCCATCAGCACTGTTCCCAGCCCAGCTGCAGGGATTTGATCAGTCATTTTCTTTCTTCACCTCCCGCAGAGGGTTCAGTCCCCACCTTTGACCTCTTGAGTGTCACTATCTCATCAGCAAGCGAGCTTCTATTCACAGGAAAACAGGAACTGCCAGACTAGATTAGACTAGTGTCCATCTAGAGCAGAATTCCATCTCTGACAGAGGCCAGACCCAGATGCTTCAGAGGTGTAAGAATTCCACTAACAGGCTGATGTGGGATAATCTGACCCTCACACTTGGTCTCATCTTGATCTCCAATAGTCAGAGACTGGTTTAAACCATAAAGCACAAGGTTTAATATCACTTTCAAAATTATATTTATGTATAGAAACTCTGGATAGTCTACGTATCCATGTAAATATCCAGTGCCTTTTTGAATCTTGCTAAATTCTTTGCCACAATGATTTTCTGTGGCAGTGAGTTCCACAGTCTAATTACGTGAAGTGGGAAAAGATATTTCCTTCTATTGGTTTTGAACTTCCCACCTTTTAAATTCATTGTATGTCCCCTTGCTCTTGCGTTATGAGACAGGAAATCAGAAGCTCCCAATCTCCCTTCTTTAGACCTTTCATTATCTCATACATTTTTATCACCTCTCTGCTTATCCATCTCCTTTCTAAGGGAAACAATTTTAACCTTTTCACACTCTTCATCTGACAGCTTTTCCAAGCCCCTGATCATTATCATCACTTTGCTGATCTTCCTCTAGTTCTGCAATGTCTTTTCGGAGACACGGTGAACCACACACTGAACATAGTATTCTAGCTCTCTGAATGCTAACTGGACTTCTTTGCAATGTATTTACCGAAGGAACTGGTCACTGGTTGTCCCACAGTGCATAAAGGAGTTTGCTATAACCGTTGCTGTGTGGCATACAGAGTTCCGCACTGCATCCTGGAAGAGCAAAATAGGCAAGTATCAATCACCAAGATAGGCAAGTATCAATCATGCAAGAAACAGACATCAGGCTGCAGCAAAGAAGATTCACAACTAAGACGCAAAGCTCTGCTCACTCTGCACTTGTACTAGAAAAATAAGTCACAATTAAAGTTGTATTAACTAACCCCAACCTAACCATGATCTTTTTCCTGATGGGGATGTATTGCTTGTTAATACACACCTATCTAATCTCAACCCAATTCGTCTAGTGCAGACAAGTCCTTTCTGTAAACTTCTGGAACGAAGCAACAGCACAAAATGAGAAGCGAATCCTCTTAAATAGCCAGGAATTCCAGGAACCTACTGCTACACCGTAGGTGCTGCTGACAGCAATTTCAAGCCCTTCCTAGAAGGTTACGCTGAATCACTACCCAAAAGAGTTTTATGCATTTCCAGTGCATTTAAAATGGAACATCCCAACAGATGTGTTCCTGCTTACAGCAACAGTTTCACACCACCTCCTGCTGAGGACAGAGGTTACATTTCAGATTCAGATAATCTCTCTGTTGTGATTTACAATAAATCACTTGATTTAAAAGACAGAAGGGACAAAGCTTGCCATGAGCTCATGGGCTGCACCTACTGTGTGTGTGTGTGTGTGTGTGTGTGTGTGTGTGTGTGTGTGTGTGTGTGTGTGTGTGTGTGTGTGTGTGTGTGTGTGTGTGTGTGTGTGTGTGTGTGTGTGTGTGTGAAAATTTATGTGCACTCTCTCTCTCTCATTAGTATCTTCCCTAGTGGAATAGAAATTACGCGAGTTCCCCAATACATTCAGTTTATTCCCTGCATTAAAATACTGCAATTGAGCAGCTTTATCTTCAACCCACAGATACAGCGAAGGGTGCCTACAAGCCACACCTCAAGATTCCCTGGGCCACACTCCGGGGGCTGATCGGTTTGGGCCAGACGGTGGGAACAAGCAGCCTCCTTTAGCCTTGGAGTTTCAAGTTTTAAAACCAATGTGGTCTGACCAATATGCTAAATTAAATCCTTGGAAAGAGAGAGACAGAATAAACAGACTCCTCCAAGAGACATACAGGTCTTGCTAAAGCCTACTGATTCAAGGAGGAGACTACGTTCAGTAATGAAACACAGTCACTGGAAAATCTGTGATGATTCCAGAAAGAAAAAGACAATCCAAGGTCTCTTACCTTTGTGTTTTTGAGAATCATCAGGTCTGTATTGTTGTTTCGTATTAAAAACTGCAGGTGTAACTCAATAGCCATTTCACCACTTAAAATTTTAATCATTTTTGAAATCTGGTCCTTAGGCTCTGGGTTCTTCACACACAAACAAAGACAAAAAAAAACCAGGTCATCAGAATCCCTGCATTCCCCCAGGATCAAGCTCTGCAAAAACACTGGCCCACGAGAGAGCTAATAGATGGGCATATTTAACAGTTCACACCCCGTCACGCGCTTCAGAGACCAGCACCTCTGGGAAGAGAAAAGGGCATTAATTCTTCCCACAATGCATATAACCCAGCTCCCAGAAACATTAATGGGAGTGCCTCTATGTAGGGGACAGACCCCCTAAGATTAAACGCAGCCACTGAACTGAATGGAAGGTATTGCGAGAAGACCGCTACCAAATGCCAAAAAGGCTCAACATGCTGCTTTGTTTGGTCTCTCATACCTTCAACAGATGAGAAAAGACTCTCCCCCAAGAGACAGTCACCTATATTCACACTGTGCTTATACTTCCTTGGATATTATACTGGGGAAGGACTCAAAGCAGCAACACTTTGGGCATCACAGGCTGTGCCTCATGATGTGGCTAGAACTGCTCAGGAAATCAGAACACACCTTAATTCAATGCGGAAGGTCAATGGCAGCAGATGTGCTAAAGCCACCCTCCTCTGATTTACAATGGCTGGGGAGGGAGAACCCAGGGTTATGACTTTTGAAACCATCTACCATTCACGGCTGTATTTCCACTGCCCGTGTGTTTCCAGGGCTCTGCCAGAATAACCCGTCCCCACAGCCCTGGGTAACTTCTGCAGGGTAAGTCTCTGCTTGGCGCTCTGTCGCAGAGGGTGGAAAGTACATCAGGTCTCTTCGTAGCAGCTTTATGTTAAAGAGACCCACCGAGTACAGCTAGGTTAGCCCTTCAACTAATCTCCTCAATTATTTCTTTTCTGATCTGGGGCAGATTAAACTCAGGAATGCTTCAGGCCACAAAGACTGCTTATGCATGCTTTCCCCTTGTCACACCCAGTGGTGTTCAGGTAACAGAAACTAGTTCAAGACACCCTGCCCCGGAGTGCACTGCTCACAGGCTCTTGACAAGGTAAGGACTTCTACCCTGTTGTTTCTTTGCCTGAACCTAGTTTCAGCAAATATCTCAACTTACATCTACAAGACAGTCTCAAAGATTCCCATGACTAGTCCACGTGTGCATTACCTTTGGGTAGTATTTTATTTATTTCCTTTCACCAGCCCCAGAAGATATACAGCAGGCTGCTACATTTGCTGCTTAGGGTGTACGCATATTTACTTCGAACGTACTTAAGAGAGAGCAAGCTTTACACAACAGAAAATCTAATGAGCAAGCCAAGTAGAGCAGCAAAAGCACAATGTGCACTATTCCCAAGCAGGGATCAGAACTCAAGCACCAAGCTCTGTCCTTCACTGTGGGCTGTAAGCACTGCAGAGGCAAAGGGTACAGCCCCCAGGGAATGTGAGCGCCTTGTATTACTCTAGCAACTCCTTCTGGCATTCGAGAAGCAATGTCCAAGCTCTCTCAGTCAGGAAAATTGTTACTGAACGACTTGTGGGGCAGTGGGCCAATTCATCAGGCAGTGCATCAGAATGAAGTGCCCAACAGCAGCAGAATTTCAGTGCTTTTCTTTGGGGAGGAGTTAATTTCCTCAATACTAATATAGTCCAAATCAAACAGATAAACCAGGTCCTTCTACCTGGCCCCTTCTCCTGATCCAGAGTCTCCTGCAGAAGCTGCTCCCTACAGTTTTCTCTCTCTCAGCTGCTTATTGGCCTTTTATCTGCAGACCATCATCTGACCCCTAGCTTCAAACCTATCACTTAGGACAGGGTTGGGCAAATTTTTTGGCCTGAGGGCCACATCTGGGTATGGAAATTGTATGGTGGGCTATGAATGCTCACAAAATTGGGGATTGGGGTGCGGGAGGGTGTGAGGGCTCCAGCTGGGGGTGCAGGCTCTGGGGTAGCCAGAAGTGAGGAGGTCAGAGTGCGCGAGGGGCGTCCAGGCTGGGGAAGGGAGTTGGGGTGCAGGTGGGGGGCGGGAAGGTGGGACCGAGGGGTTCGGAGGGCAGGAGGGGGATCAGGGCTGGGGCAAGGGGTTGGGGCATGGGAAGGAGTCAGGGGTGCAGGCTCCGGGCAACGTTTATTTCAACCAGCTCCCAGAAGCAGCAGCATGTCCCACCTCTCGCTCCTACACGGAGGCGCGGCCAGGCGGCTCTGCGAGCTGCCCTGTTTGCAGGCGCTGTCCCTGCATCTCCCATTGGCCCCGTTTGCTAGCCAATAGCAGCTGCAGGGGCAGCACTTGGGGCAGGGGCAGCGTGCAGAGCCCCCTGGCTGCCCCTATGCATAGGAGCCGAAGCGGGGATGTGCCACTGCTTCCCAGGAGCCGCGTGAAGCAAGCCCCCGACCCTGCTTCCTGGCAGGAGCTCAAGGGCCGGATTAAAACGTCTGACGGGCCGGATACGGCCCTCGGGCCGTAGTTTGCCCACCTCTGACTTAGGAGGAAGCTAATTTAGTCACAGATAGGGGTACGCCCAACTCCCTTAGAGGATCATCCCACCTTGTGACAGGGAAGAAGAGGAAGAGATCTAAGCAAAACGTGTATGGAGAGCTGAACACAGCACATTTGATTTCACAGAGTGGCACTCACAGATTCTGCAGACTTCGCAGCACAAGTGCTACTTGGTTTCTCTTCGGTTTCCATAGTGTCACTGAAATTAAACAAAAAATACAACCCAGTTCACATCTCATGACTGCCAAATGCTCTGGCAACAGCTGCATGTTGCGCCCTGTCACAGGAGACTGGGGTATGAAGGTAAGCTCCGGGGATAAGAGACCTTGGGCATGGCCCAGGGCTGACGCACACAGGTATAGCAGCCCCCTCTGCAATCTGAGTTAGAGGGGAGTTAGGGATAAAAGACTGAGAGAATCCTGGCCCCCACGGTGGCTGGAAAGTGCAGCGACTAGAGAAGCTTGTATGGACTGAGAGGCAGGGGAGACATGAGGGAAAGCCACTGGTGGAAACGTGTTTGGGAGTGAGACATAGCAAGGCTCCATCCTCAAAAGCCTAGGGGCCACCACTGTCAGTAAGGATGGACGTAGCGATGAATGGGAAAGCAATCCAAGTCATTAAGCTGGCACTGACGCAAGGCCCTGACAGACTTGTGTAGTGGATGGAAATGTTCCATTTATCGCTATAGCCGAATATACTGTACAGACTCCCTCTGCCTGACATTTTAAAATAAACACAGGCTGTTTTCCAGTCTCTCCTGGGGAGTGCCATGCCAGCCAGAACACTTCAGGCATCATCCATCTCTCTCACTGACACGACTGGATGGGCAGTATAAGCAAGTTGGAGGGGATAATTATTTCACATCTCATCCAAGCAACAGCACCTACAGAAGCATAAGGCTCTGCCAATGCTACAACAAGATGTGGGGAGAGGAATCTGTCCAGGTTTCTCCGAATGATCAAAAACTGAATTTCCAGTGCTCAAGGGAGAGGGCTGCTGCCTGCTGACTCCAACAATGCAATCTTCAGAGGCAGTGCTCAAAGAGGACTAACTGAGGTCAGACGTTGCACAGGCTGATTTATAAACTGCTTTATGGGTACATATTCCCTCTTACTGTAGAGCATCACAACAGGGGAACATCTACCTGCTACATATGCACTCTTGACTGAAGAAACAAAGGTGTTTGGAACCAGTTTCCTACATTTCCACAGGCCCTTGTGTTTTGGTAGGCTTGGTTTGGACTACAGTCCCCATTAAATGATATTTAATTAGATGTGGGTGCTTGTCTGGCAGCTCCAGAGGCTAAAGAACAGGCACAGCAAGAACAGCAGTGCTACAAGCTTCCCCCACAAGGCTGTATCCACATGCCTCCATCTTAACCTAGAGACGTCCACCCCTAGGAAGGAGAGAGTAGTTCATTCTTTGTGCCATGCGGACTACTTGTGAGGGACCAAAGAGGAGATGAAATGCGGCGACCAATTAGCACCAATTGTGGGGGTGCCTTGTATAATGTGGATATCTGGCCACTAAGATCGTGTGATACAGATTGCTGAACAGTCCCCAGACGGTCGTAATCTTCTGGTAACAGAGATCTAGGCTGAATTTGAACTAGTGAGCTTTGTCCAAGAGGTGAAAGGCTTTGTATCATATCAGTAATAATAAGGCCTTTCATTTCTGGTTTTTACTGAAAATTTCCCAGGTTTTACAAAAGTTATTATTCAGTTTTGACCAATTTTCACCCAAACTGTAGACCACCGAAGTACATGAAAATACTGATTATGCTAAGAAAATCCAATATAGCACACTAGGTAAGATGTTTTTATGTCAATAAACAATTAGTCTAAGTGTAATTAAATTCTCTCTGTTAAAGTACCTCTGGGCTCCAACAGGTTCAGGTACCATCTAATAGCGCTACATATTATGCAACTAAATACTGTTCATGAAATAAACTACCACAGCATTAAACTGCTTTTACTTTCAATACTCTTGGCTTTTCTCTGTTGCTTTTTTCTGTTCTCCCATCCCTCAGTATTAACCCCGATATTTACCCAGAAAACCGTCTCATCAATTTGTTTTCAGCAATTTTCACCTTTTAAAAATTTTGTAATAAATGCCACAAAATCCCCAGGAAACTGTAAACAAAAGAAAAACTGAAAACTAAGGGACTTACATATTACTATTCCCTGGGCCATACATTTCCCAAAGTCTAAGAATACTGACGCATGCTCTTCTAATGTTCCTGCGTAATTTAATTTACCAAAATACAATTGTATTCTAACCGAACATGACAGTTATATTTCTACACAAGCCAACATCCCCACCTGTCTTTCTCAGGTCCAGGGACAGTCCCAGTGTTGGTTGATCCAGGCACAGAGGCAATAGGGGTGCCAACAGTGTGAAGATTCTGGATCACAGAAGACAAGAACTGCTGGCTGGCACTTTCATACAGATCAAAGCAGATCTGATAAGCCATGAGAAGATTGTCTTCCTTCACCAGCTTTTCCAAGATGTCACTTACAGCCTGGGGGTCATCCAGGAAAATCAGGCACTGAAAAAAAAATAAAGATAAATCCACCAGGTAGAAAACACTGCAAGAGGAAAGAACAGGCATCAATTCCCCATACTAATTTCTGTACTGTTTCCCTGGGACAGACGTCTCCCCCACCCAAGGCAGATACTAATAATCTTACAACAGTTATTGTAAGTACTTAATATTTTCCTTAGTCTCATTTTAAACACAATTACTGTCAGAGAACCTTCTTAAGAATCTTTTCCCCCTATGTATAACAGCATCTTCTGAAGATGTATGGGCATAACCTACAGTACATCCACTTCATTACTTGAAATGATGGTGTAATCTCTACTAATACTAGAACAAGACTGAAAGGTTTTACCAAATGAACATGTACCATTTTGCTAAAATGCTTGTTTTAGACCAAGCTTCGTTTCAAAAGAACGAGCATGACCGAGTATGAAATATCAGAGTCCATCTTTAACATTGACCTCCATTCAATACATATTTAGCATCCCCCGCATCCCCCAGGAAACTGAATTTCATTTGTTTAACTAAATATGATCAAAGCCCATGTGGGAATTGAGATAGATACACCTAGAAGACAGTAATTTTTATTAAGCAAAGAGTTTATGAAGAGCAGAGCTACACAGCATTACCTGGCACACGTTGATGAAGTCTGGTTTCTCCAGGTTCATGTAGATTTTAACCAGAACTCGCAGCACTTTATTACGGAACTGCTTATTCTGCATCAGAGACATGCAGAGCTTTAAGCTGTAGGCTAGCATTCCAGGAACATCATTCTGAAATTGAAGGAAAAAAGACACAGTCCAGATTTTGTAACACGTTGTTAAAAATCAAGGTTAAGGAATAAAACCATTTACACGTAATTTCTTTTATGCTTGACATCCGGTCTCTTATTTTTCTCTCTCATAAAAACTCAAAGACCACATGCATACAAACGTGACCCAAAGAGAAGACCATTTATAACCAAAACAACCATACGCCACCACCAAGGATCACCACTCATGGAAAGACGCAAATTCACTCCAAATTAAAGCCTCAAACACAAATGTACCTTGAGAGCTCAATACTTAAATTTTCTGTCCCACACACTTTTTCCTGACCGTCAGATACTCAACCCAGGGAAATGCAGATGTTCAACATAGAAAGGTTAACAAAATGGACCATCCAGCCAAAGAATTCCTCTTATATACATACTTCATGCAGGAGATTGAGAAGAGAAAGGTCTATTCAGCTCTGATATGTGTGAAAAAAACTTCTATATGAGGACTGAAAAGATCAGGACCATTTAGCTTAGGAGACGGAGATTAATAAGATGGGACATGACAGAGGTATACAGAACAACAAATGGAACAGAGAAGGTAAGTTGGGCACTCCTAGCTACCTTCTCTCATATTTCAATAACTAAGGTACATTCACTGAAATGGAAAGGCTACAAATTTAAAATAGATAGAAGGAAATACTTTTTTTTGAATAATGCATGATCAACCTATGAGTCCCACTCCTGCATGACAACATGGAGTTCAAGAGCTCTGCAAGATTCAAAAACGGATGGGCCATTTATGTGGATAATCAGAACGTCCACAGTTACAACAGGTAGGTTATACATTGCTTTAAACAAAGAGAGGGTCTTGCACTTCCTGGTGAACACCTTTTTGGGGGAAGAGGTGGTTTAATTATTGCCCACACACACTTCATTCCTCAGATTTGTTCACAAAAAAAGTTTCAAATTATTTTTGAAACTAAAACTTCACTAGAACTGAAATGTATCTGTATGATGCTTATCCACCACAGGACATTAAGTGCCCCTTTAAATATTAAAAAGGGGCAACAGAGAAAATAGGCAAGACATGACAAGGTAAAAATCATCGTTCAAGTTGAATCATTGGGTTTCACCAAACACATTTTCCCAATGAGCGTCACTCTTATTTTGCCCCCAACAAAATCTGTAGTTTTACAGTCACTTGAACCTCCCTTTTCTTGATCCAAACCCTGAAGGGGAAAGTTAAACCCTACATGTGAATCCTCAACCTACCGATTCCAGTATGGTTTTCTCAAAGACATCCAGCCTGCGGGTCTCCAGTGCAATCCCAATGGCCTGCTTGTACTTGTGATCATCCAAACACCGCTGGAACATCTTGTTAACAATCCCTTCCAGCCTTTCGTCGACAGGTTTCTTCTCCACTTCGGCCAGTTCTGCATTCTCCACACACTGCTTGGTGTAGTGGTCAATACATTTTGCTGAGATGGAACATAAACAACAATCACCTTCAGCTTCCTAGACACACACAGCTTTAAAAGTAGTACAAGACAGTTGAAAATCTGACGACTAGGGTTTGGGGAGAAAAATAAGCACCCTCCAAGAAGATGCATGTCTACACCTACACGCATTTAATATCACCTTTGCCTTGTCTAAATCCATTACATTAAAAAGAAAAGGAGTACTTGTGGCACCTTAGAGACTAACACATTTATTTGAGCATAAGCTTTCGTGAGCTACAGCTCACTTCATCAGATGAATTCTAATGCACAAAAGCTTATGCTCAAATAAATTTGTTAGTCTCTAAGGTACCACAAGTACTCCTTTTCTTTTTGCGAATACAGACTAACATGGCTGCTACTCTGAAACCTGTCATTAAATTAAAGTTACTTGGCCCACTGCATGACCACAGTCTAGGGTTAAATTATCAAGTCATTTATACCCCACTATCAACCTACTTCATAGTTCCCTTAGTTACACATGGGAACACAAGTAGCAAGAGACATGGAAATCACTTGGGTGGTCACTAGTTCTGTTCAGTGGGGGAAGACTTATTTGCCCCAAAGTCTTGACTTCAGTGCTGAAGGCACATACATGTTTTACATGACTGTTTCAAATAGGAGATTCTGGGTGAGGGAACAGCAGGAGACTTCCCAGATGCACAATATTTATTTGTATTATAACAGCACCTAGGTAAGCTGGTTCTTCAATCTAGACAAAATTATAAACAGAGAAAGTCAAGAAATACTAAGCTAGAAAAAGCAGCTGCAGCATCTGGTTAGCTAATTCTACACAGAGATCAGGGAAATTGGAGGACAGCAGTAAAGGCAAATGGGATCTCAAGTAATAGTAGTTTTACCAACTAGTGGGCTTTCTATTTAGAGCCACTGTCAATTACCAATGATAGTCTCCACATATTCTGAATTGTCATTGACATTGAAGAGATCGCCTGCTCCCAAGGCATAGTTCAGAGACTCCTCAAAGGCTCCCAGGTGATAAAACACTTTGGAAGCCACCAAGGCAGCAAACTGGCGACTCCGGAAGCCCTCATCTTCATAGAGAACTTCACTGAAAAGGTCAGAGAAAAGACAATCAGTTGGGCATGCAAAGCTCCCCCCAAAGGCATAGGCCAACTGAAATTTTCAACCTCACCAGCAATTTTGGGAGAATAGATTCTCAAACCAAATCCAGCTAAAATTAACACTTTTTGGAAAATGGGGAGATAACTGCTACATTAACTGGGATCAAGCAGCCAGAGGAAAGGCAAATGCATTACATTCCATGTTCTATTTGAGCACCCACGCTTCCAAAAATAGATTTCTTCTCTTACATTTTATCCACTGACTCAGAGATTTCTGCCCAAAAGTCATTGACAACAGCATTCAGTTTGTGAAGAGCGAACTCCTATGGAAAGTAATAGAAGTTTAATTGTTAAAGAGTTGCATTCATTCTATTTTTCTCCTTCTGACTGCATCCTACAATAAGATCTCACAGCCACCAACACCACGGCTTACAGAGCAATCCTCACAAACATAATTTATTCTTATGACTCCCCTGGGGGAAATGTAGGGTTCTTTATCCCCATTTTATAGGTGGGGCTATGGAACCCTGATCTGCTTCCCCCCAACTTCACTGGGCCAAACTGATTTATTTACTGAGATTCCTTAAAATGCTTGGAGTCTTCAGAACTGACTCACAGCTGTCTTTGTCTGTTTTCTTGCAGGTTGGCTAAAGCAGCCTATTTTGGAAAACATATCCCATAGGGAATACAGGTCACCCTGTGAGCAAGGTGATGCGATCAACCTGCCAACTGCCTCTTTGTTCTGCTGATTTGGGTTGTTTGTTGGGTTCAGATGGCCTCTGTTGCTTTTTAGTCTATATGCATATTTTATAAACTGTAAGGTCTCCATGGTTATTTTTTTCTCCCTCCACTAGGGTTACTAAACATTTTTAGAAGACTATATGGAGGTTAGATTATTTTGGTTTCTCCCTCTCCCAAATTATGTTAGAGACATGTGAGAAGAGATTAACTCTGACTCAAACAGTAAAATACAGAGCAAAAGAACATCCAAAGTGCAACCCCTGGACCATATGCAGCCTACAAACTCCTGCCATCATCAGAGAGGCAGAGCCTCCAGAAACTAGAGATCCCAGCATGACCCATGTTGGAACCTGCAGACATCCTGGGCATTAAAAGAAGAGTTTGGTTGCAGTTAGCTGAATTTCACATGAATTGCCTGTGCATCTCAGGCTTCTGGCAATGAGTCCTTTTGACTGGATGCAGCTTGAAAGCTACCTGTCCTTTTCTAGCTATTATGGTTGCTAGAATCTGCCTGTTTCTATTGTAAAAAAAACAGGTACAAAGTTTCAGCTTGCGGTTTGTTGCTCTCAGGTCTAATCAACATTTTCAAGCTTACCTTGAGCTGTGGCTCTTCTTCATCCAGAAGAGAAATAATTCCAGCTGCAAAACAAGAAGCTTGTTATCCGGGATGAACTTTTATGCATTGCAACAGAAAATGTAACTTAGTCCCAAAACAATACTGTGAAAAGAAAAGGCATGGTTCTAGCTTTTGGTTTTAGTTATTAGGTAAAGACTTAAAGCCTGACTGCAAACGTAAAACAAATGTATCCTTTAAAACAGCATATAAGTGTGTATAAGCGTCTTGATCAAAATATTAAATCACTATGACACTTGACAATGTATCCTTTATCATTGATGTATGCACTATACAGCCTGCCCATGCCCTTCCTGGAGGGGAGACCAGGTAGGGGAATGAATCTTATACAATCCTACTCCACATATAGGATTCTTGTAAATTTCAATACCTTATTGATTTACCAGAAATAGCAGCCAGGAAGCAAGCCTATGCTATCTCCCTCCAACACCTACCAATTTTTTATTCTTAAAATAAACGGGTCGTTCAAAACATGATCCCAATTGATTCTCCCCAAACAGAAATGGGATTTAGACTAAGAACTGAGCTTTTAACTATCAGGGACAGGAAATCATGATTGCAGACTAAGAAAGAATAACCATTAATTTTTTCCCTGAACTCTTTTTCTCTCTCCTGAAAAGTGTTCAGGCAACAAATACCTCAATAGCAAAAACCAGGTTCAATCATTAATTTTTTCCTTTCTTTCTGGCTTTGCCCAGGTCTCCCACATTCTAGAATCTTTACATTGGCTTCCCTTCTTCCAAATATTCAAACTTCTCATTGACTTCAAAGCTCTCCCTAACTCTGCACCTGCCTCTCTCTCTGCCTTCCTCTCTTCCTATACTTCCTGATGAGCCCTGTATTGTGCTAATTGCTAACCTCACCCTTCATCTCTTTCACCCACTCCAGACTTCAGATCTTTAATCATGCCTCTTCCATAGATCTGAAACAGGCTCCCAGTCACTGTACACCTAGCACACTGCTCACCACCCTCACTGCTTTCAAGAAAGCTATAAAAACTCATCTATTCAGTTTTCAGCTATAACATCCAAACACCCATGTTTATTCTGGACAATAGCCTCATGTCTCTACACTATAATTTCCATGGGACAGTGATCTGTTACTGGTTTGGCACAGTCACTTGCATGCAGTGGACAATGATCGTACTATACAATTTAAAATAAATAAAGTTAAATAACTATTGCTATAAGACTAAGCCAGAAACTACACTGTTATTCTATAGGATCTTACCAACAGTATTATTCTTACTGTGCCAAGCCCCATTCAGATGCAAAGCACAAGTGCACTATTCATTTCAGTTTTCAGAGTAGCAGCCATGTTAGTCTGTATTCGCAAAAAGAAAAGGAGTACTTGTGGCACCTTAGAGAATAACAAATTTATCTGAGCATCCGATGAAGTGAGCTGTAGCTCACGAAAGCTTATGCTCAAATAAATTTGTTAGTCTCTAAGGTATTCATTTCAGTGACACTTTGCAAAGGCTGAGCAGCAGCCCTGGAGCTTCAGGTGACTGGAGCAATCAGATGGAAGGGATTAGCACCTCTCCCACTAGACATCTCTCCACATACCCAGGAACAAGCAGTTCTGATTCCATCTCTCCCATGCCACAGAGGAGATAAGGGGTCATTTATTGCTCTGACTAACCCAGGAACCTATCCTTGCAACAAAGCCCTTTGCCAACTCTGTCCACATATCTATTCAGGGGACATCATCACAGGGCCTAATCACATCAGACACACCATCAGAGGCTCGTTCACCTGCACATCTACCAATGTGATAGATGCCATCATGTGCCAGCAATGCCCCTCTGTCATGTACATTGGTCAAACTGGACAGTCTCTACGTAAAAGAATAAAGGGACACAAATCAGACGTCAGGAATTATAACATTCAAAAACCAGTCGGAGATCACTTCAGTCTCTTTGGTCACTCGATTACAGACCTAAAAGTTGCAATTCTTCAACAAAAAAACTTCAAAAACAGACTCCAAGGAGAGACGGCTGAATTGGAATTAATTTGCAAACTGGATACAATTAACTTAGGCTTGAATAGAGACTGGGAATGGATGTGTCATTACACAAAGTAAAACTATTTCCCCTTGTTTATTCCCCCCACTGTTCCTCAGACGTTCTTGTCAACTGCTGGAAATGGCCCACCTTGATTATCACTACAAAAGGTTCCCCCCCAGCTCTGCTGGTAACAGTTCACCTTAAGTGATCACTCTCCTTACAGTGTGTATGGTAACACTCATTGTTTCATGTTCTCTATGTATATAAATCTCCGCACTGTATTGTCCACTGGATGCATCCAATGAAGTGGGCTGTAGCTCACGAAAGCTTATGCTCAAATAAATTTGTTAGTCTCTAAGGTGCCACAAGTACTCCTGTTCTTTCTACCAATTCTGTGTTATTTAAGATTTTGACTAGTAGTAGTCAGGCCTGGATTTGCACCCCCTGAATAGGTAGGGTGGCCACTCACACATTCTCAGGATACCAAACACACCAGTACTTCGAGGAATGATGTGGGCCTGTCCGCACTGGCAGGACCTCACCCCCACTTGGCACGGCCTCCCACACCTGGTGTGAGCAAGGTCATGCCAGTGGGGGCAGACAGTGGTCTTTTTAAACCTGTGCCCCCCACGTGATACCAGACAAAGCCAGGTCTGATTTTGGCTCAGTACCAGATGGGGGAATATCATTAGAAAAGTAGGACCATGGTTTAAACCTGGACAAATGGTCTGCCTATGACTAGGCATCCCTACTGCAGTGCCAGAACTTCAGGATGGAATCCTGCTAACTCCACAGTGGAGTTCAGCGCACCAATGAAAGTGGATCTTTCCCCCAAGCGCAGCAGCTGACACGCAACAGTGGATGTCAAGGACTAAACACATTTTGTGATTCCTGTAACTAGTCCCTAAAATGTCTATTACTCAGGCAGTGAGTCACATTAACTACAGGAAGTTAAAAGAAAAAGCACAAAATCAAATCAAGTTACTAAACTGTTTAGACAAATAAATGTGTCTTGAGATGAATATTGCTAAACCTGGAGTTGATCTGATGAGCCAGAGAGCAAGATCCAAAGAGGGTAACCTCTTCTGAAGGTGCCCAGCTGGCAAGTCAGAGCCTTGAAACTCAGTTCCTGGCACTCAGTGCTTCCCATGCTGATCTTCACGGCTGTGACAAAGTGAAGGGAAAGAGCTGCCTCCCAGGAAAAAAACAACACGTTTCCCTTCTACAGCCAGGCTGCTCTGGGAGCTTAAAGCCCTTTGGGAACATCAGCCAAGCCCCTGCAGATCGCTGAAAGAAATCAGGGCGGTCTCTGCTCTCTATGGGGAAACGGAGGCACGTACATCAGGGCGATCTCCGTCCTAGACGGGGAAACGGAGGCGGGAAGTGACCTGTCCCACGCAGGGAGGGGGCAGAGACAGGAATGGAACCCAGGAGTCCGAGTTTGCCTGGCCAGCCTCTCCCCACACCTCACACACGGCCGCCGGGGGGGGGGGGGGGAGCCCAGTGGGGAGGCAGCGGCGGTGACACGGCGATGCCCCCACGGTGGAGAGCCGGGTGTCCCCGCCGGGGGCGCCCCCTGGAGGAGAGGGATCGGTCCCCAGAGGCCGGGGCGGAGCGGCGGCTCCGGCTCTGCCCAGGCACCGGCCCTGACTCAGCTAAATCCCGGGCGGGCGGGGGGCCCCGGCCCAGCGCTCACCGGCCGAGGTGATCATGCTGCCGCTTGGCCTGGCCCGGCCCGGGCTGCTCGCTGCTCCGCGGTAGGGGCTGGGGCCTCGGGGGCCGCCGATGCCGGTGCTCGGGTCCGTGCCGTGACCAGCACTACTGCCGCCACCGCCGCCTCCTTCTTCCGGCCCGGAAGTGTCGTCAAAGGACCCCACAGGCCCCCGGCCCGGGGGCTGCCCTCGCAGATGCCCGATCACAAAGCACAGGCGGCGCCGTCAGGAAAATGCGGGGCTCAACCCGGGAGCGTGGGGAGAAGGGGCATGGGCCGAGTCGGCCCCCGGCCTGCGGGCATGAGCCCGGTAAAAGTGACAGGCAGGAGCAGGACGACTCCTCCCTCCCCGCGCGGCGTGGGCTGCTCCAGGGGAGCATGGGGCAGGTAGCCCCCGGCCCGGGGGACCGATCAGCCTCTTCGCCCTATAGGGGCCGGTTCCCTGCTGCAGGAAAAGGCTATGCACGGCCCCAGCCCGGCCCCCATAGCAGCTAGGGCAGGGGCAGGGGCAGGGGCAGGGAGATCATCCCCCCTCCCCCACACACACACACGTGCCTAGACCCCTTTGCATTGCAGTAGGGGTGTCATTTGCCTTGGGGCAGCGGGGGGGGATGGGAGGGCAGTTGCCCCCCAAGACTTTTCATGGGTCTGGCTCCACTCACCCCACCCGCCCACCCCCGACTTTGCAGGATGCACTGTAATCACATAGGTGAAGAGTAATCAATTAGTTTTGGTCAAGATCTAAATTTCTTGGTCAAAATATAGGCAAGGTCCAGATTCCAAAAGAAATAATAATTTTAAAAAATGATAAGTAAATAAAAAGACTTCAGGGTCCATTCAAAAGGATCTTTCAGAGCAGCAGCCGTGTGAGTCTGTATTCGCAAAAAGAAAAGGAGGACTTGTGGCACCTTAGAGACAAATAAATTTGTTAGTCTCTAAGGTGCCACAAGTCCTCCTTTTCTTTTTTCAAAAGCATCTGTCGATCGGGCTTTGGCCTGTGTGCTTCACCTATTGGCTACCCTGAGATGGGGGGGGTTTGGGCTGATACAAAAAAATCTGAAATGATGCCCTTGCTGCGCACAACATGCTAGAGGCACAATTCCTCCAAGATCCTGTCACCTCTGCACGTCCCTGGCAGCCAGCCCATGGGTGTCACTGTAGACCAGGAACTAGGGTTGCCAAGTGTTCAGTTTTTAATGGGAATGCCCAGTCAAAAACGGACCCTGGCGGCTCCGGTCGGAAGCAGCAGAATGTCCCCTCTCCGGCTCTATGTGTAGGGGCAGTCAGGGGGCTCCGCACATTGCCCCCACCCCAAGCCCCAACTCTGCAGCTCCCATTTGCCAGGAACTGTGGCCAATAGGAGCTGCAGGGGCGGCACCTGTGGACAGGGCAGTGCGCAGAGACACCTGGCAGCACCTCCGTGTAGGAGCCGGAGGGAGGACATGCCGCTGCTTCCGGGAGCTGCTTGAGGTAAGCGCTACCCAGAGCCTGCACCCCTGACTACCTCCCAGGCTCTCACCCCCTGCCCCAGACCTGATCCCTCTCCTGCTCTCCAAACCCCTCAGCCCTAGCCCAGAGCCCCCTCCTGCACCCCAAATCCCTCATCCTTGGCCTCACACCAGAGCCCACACCCCCAGCCAGAGCCCTCACCACCCCTGCACCCCAACCCAGAGCCCTCTCCCACACCCTGAACCCCTCAATTCTGGCCCCTGAACCTGCACCCCCAGCCCAGAGCCCATACCCGCCCCCACAACCCAACTCCCTGCCTCAGCCTGCAGCCCACTCCCATACTCTGAACTACTCGGCTCCACCCCCCAGCCTGGAGCCCCCTTCTGCACCCCAAACCCCTCATCCCTGGCCCCACTGCAGAGCCTGCACCCCCAGCTGGAGCCCTCACCCTCTCTCACATCCCAACTCACTGCCTCAGTCCGGAGCCCCCTCTCTCACCCCGAATGCCTCATTTCTGGCTCCACCCTGGAGCCCGCACCCACAGCTGGAGCCCTCACTCCCTCTCGCACCCCCAACCCCCTGAGCCAACCTGATAAAAAACAAGTGAGTGAGCGAGGGTGGGGAGAGCAAGCGACAGAGGGAGGGGGGGACAGATGGGGGTGGGACCTCAGGGCGGGGCAAGGGTGTTCAGTTTTGTGTGGGTAGAAAGTTGGCACCCTACCAGGAGCCATGAAACGTGGAGGAGAAAAGGAACACTGAGCGAGCGTGTGATGTTAAGAATGGGAAAGCTTAGGCTGACCATCAGGGGAACTTCCTAAGGGCTTAGAATCATAGAATATCAGGGTTGGAAGGGACCTCAGGAGGTCATCTAGTCCAACCCCCTGCTCAAAGCAGGACCAATTCCCAATTTTTGCCCCATATCCCTAAATGGCCCCCTCAAGGATTGAACTCGCAACCCTGGGTTTAGCAGGCCAAAGCTCAAACCACTGAGCTATCCCCCCCCCTTGTTTACCCCCAGCTCTTCACTGAAACAAGCTTTGCTGCTGTAAGCTCTCCTAGCAGTAGAACTGTCCAGTCATGGCCCAGGCTGCATTGGGCTAGGTGCTGTACAGACACAACAAAAAGATGGGTGCCGCCCTGAAGAGCCTACCCAGTGAGAGGTGCTCCCAGCTTCTCCCAGAAGTTGGGGGTGGGGAGGAAGGTGGGTCTTTTTTACCACACACCTGCAGGAATCACAGGGCAAGGCCAGGCGATACAGCAAGGAAGAGCCCTCATGGTGGGTTTTCTCCCATCTCATCTAAGTTCACGAGCTGAAAAAAAAGGGAAACCTGCCCAAAAAAGCATCCAGTCCAGCTATCTGCCTCTAACAAAACATTATCAAATCCCTCTCCACCTCAGCCTGGCACTGTTTGCTAACACAACAGTGCAAGGTCCAAATGCCCCCTCTGTTTTTCATGTAGTGCCCTGGTTATCAGCACAGCGTTTAGGCTTGTAGACTCATGCTCTGAGTCCAGTTTGGATAGATCTGACATTCAGGTCAGGAAACTCGGAGGAGAGGAAAGTCGGGCTAAACAGAAAATTGAAGTTTTACAAAGTTTGATCGGGAACAAAAAGTTCTGACCCTTCTCTAGCACCGTCAATTTCTGCAGATTCTGACCTAGTAGGAAAAGTGTTACATGCAGAGTGTCTCAGAACCCACTAAGTCAATATAGTTGAAGGTGCTCAGCATCCTACGCAATCAAACCCTGGCATTGGAATTATAAGGGTCATGTCTGAAAAGGCAGCACAGTGGTCCCTCTCCTCAGTGAGCATCCCCAGGTACCAATTGTTCGGTCACTAGTTAAAGCCCACCTGTGCGCTGTGGATTGCCACCAAAGACAGGTTTCACTATTCCCTTCAGTGCTCAAAGGGTTATATATCGACTTCCATCTCCCCCAGCTTAGCTTAAATCAAATCAATTGAAAGTCAAAGTAAGCCACATATCCGTGGTATTGGGGGGAACATTCTGGTAGACATCAATAAAACTTCAGAAGCAATCTACAATATAGGATTTAAATCTGTTTATTTATTTCTCAGATCAAGTATTTAAGGTAACAATGTCCCAGAATTAGTCCCCCAATTAAATAATACATAAAACATCTGCTTCACCTATAAAAGGCCAGTTAACCTGTTTAAAAACAAACATACATCCAAGTCACTTTCCTTCTTGAAGACTAATGTCCAGTGGAAGATACATGGGGCCAGCTTATATTATATATATATATATTATATATATTTACTTCCATATAAATCTAGAATATTGAAGTCAATGGAATCAAAGTCACTACACGTGTAAATCTGGAGCAGAATTTGGCCCCAAGTCCATATACATTGTGTTGGTCTCTACGGCGATATTTTAAATTGTTAATTCATCGGGCCTTAACAGATTACAAAGATTTGCATAACACTGTCAGCACTGTTATGGGAGTAAACATTTAAATTAGTAGGAAGAGTTTGAACAAGTGACCTGCTCTTAATTTAGAGACGAACAAAGAGAGACATAAATACGTAAGACTCAGGCCTGGTTTACATTACAGTTATGGTCGACCTAAGGCAGCTTACATCGACCTAATTATGTCAGTGTGCACACTAGAATGCTACTTCTGCGGAAGTAAGTGGCCGTCTACACCGACATAACTACTCTACAAGAGGTGTAGCGCATATGTTGATGTAGTTAGGGTGACGCAGTGTCCGTGTAGACACTGTTACTTACATTGCCTTTTGACTGTGAGCCCGCACACGGCTGACAGCTCTGGCTGTCAGCGGGGGCAAAGGGAAGTGGGCACAGCTGTGAACCCCAGGGCTACCAGGCTCCAGCTGTCAGTGTCTCACAATGCCCCACTTCAGTCAGCGGAAGCACTCCTGGTGAGGACGCGCCCCACTGACAGAAGGAGCAAGTGTGGATGTGAACCACTGCTTTAATTACTGCAGTGGCTGGACGTCAACTTAACATAAGTCGACTTAATACTGTAGTGTAGACAGGCCCTCTATCTCCGTGCACAGCTCCCCAGAGGAGCTCTGCTAGAAGATAGCGCATTAGCCAAGATTCACTTCAAGTAACTGATCAACTGTTTCCCACTCAGTGCTGAAATCCAGCATCACATACGCAGCCACGCACAAGAAATGACTTGACTAAATCACATTATTATATTTGTATTTTCAATTTGCTTGTAAACATGTTCCCTCAAAGCAAATTTAATGTACAGAATACCCCGTGATCTGGAAGCAGGGTGGTGTTGGTCCCCTCTATATAGACTCATACATGCTGTGACATTACAGTAGGACCTCAGAGTTACAAAAACCTTGGAAATGGAGGTTGTTCGTAACTCTGAAATATCCGTAACTCTGAACAAAACTTTATGGTACTTTCAAAAGTTTACAACTGCATATTGATTTAATACAGCTTTGAAACTTTACTAAGCAGAAGAAAAATGCTGCTTTTAACCGTCTTAATTTAAATGAAACTAACACAGAAAAAGTTTCTTTACCTCATCAAATCTTTTTTTAAAACTTCCCCTTTATTTTTTTAGTAATCTACTTTTAACACAGTACTGTACTGTATTTGGGTTTTTATGTCTCTGCTCCTGCCTGATTGTGTAATTCCGGTTCCAAATGTGGTGTGCGGTTGACCGGTCAGTTCGTAACTCTGAGGTTCTACTGTATTATCTACCTTCTAGGTTCTGTCTAAAGCCTTGTCTACACAGGACAGTTTTACACAGGTATAACTCCCGGCGTGGACACACATACTAAAATAAGAATGGCTTTTTTCAGTTTAGCTTAAACCCCTTCCCAAGTGATATAAGTTAAATTTAAATAAAAGGCACTCTCATACCAGAATAAGAGTGTCCAGAGAGAGAGTTATACTGGGATTAAATTCTCACCTTAGGTTATACTCAACGAACACACACAAGGCCTAAGTCACGAGCCACAAAGACTCCCAGCAGCAAAGTTCTGAAGTGACCTGAATTACAACATAAAATTCCACCAAACACCACTCGAGGATCAGAGAAAACATTTCCCCATTTACCCAGCTACTTTGTCACTCCCACTCCCCCCCGCCCTGACACCTAATGCTCTTTTCCACTGCTCAGCAGCCACTGAATCACCACAGATGCAGCGAGCTGCTTTCATAGAGCAGAAACATCACTGCAGCACCATTGGGAGACCCCAGAAGGGAAATCCATGAATATGTAGACTGTAGTACGCTCTTGTTCTCCCGTTGCCCTTTGCCCTTCTCTGGCACCTCCAAGGATCTCACAGCACTTGTCAGAGATTAATGAGGCCTTGCAGCTCCTGTGTGAGGTAGGTAAATATCAAAATCCCCATTTTACAGTTGAGGAAATTGAAGCACAGAGAAATCAAGTTATTTGTCCATGGTCAGAGCTGGGTAAAGAACCCTGACTGCCCACCCCCTACTCTACACAATAGAAAATGATTGCCTAAGGCACATTTCTCTCAGGAGGAACAAGATCAATTTTCAGCAGATCAGGAGATGGACTGACTAGGATTACACAGTGTTCACTTATTATCTGCTTCTCTGCCAACCAAAGAACAAAGGAAGACAAAACGATTGTAGATGGACTGACCCAAATAAAAGAGCCTCCCAGCAAGCCTGGAGGACAGTGAGATGGGACATAATTGAGGAGACACAGTCCTGCCAACAGCCTGATCCAGATGAAAACTTGTAACAGAGAGCAAGGAAAACCAAGACAAACTCAATCGTATTTTATGTTGTAGCTGAACATACCCAGTGTCCCATTAATATTCCATATAAATAAAAGCCTAATTAAAACAACCGGTTGCCAGACAGGTTAAAAAAATACCTTTGAAAACTATTAAATATATAGATTGTATTTCCTAAAAACAACATATTAAGTCACATCTTTAAGAGAGATGAATGTAAGGGGTGGTCTTTGGGGCCTGAAAGCCATGTGGTTGTTGGGACCCCACTGTTAAGGAATTGGGGGGTGGGGTGGCTGGACATCTGTCACCCCCATCAGAACGTGGAAACGCTATAAGCACTGTCCGTTGCTCTGCCCCCAGAGCAACCTGTAAATCACTCACTTAGCACCAGGATTAGCCGTATGGAATGAACTGCTCTCTCAGACCACTCTCCTATCGACGTGATCATGGGTGACTTCTGCATTGTGCACTTGAGTTGTACGGCATGACAGTAGCCTTTCTTCACATTAGATTATTGCATTCAATCCTCTTCAACTCGCCAGTATGTCCCAAGGCCTGTACATGGAGATGAGCCATCCCACGTGACCTCCCTGCAGCTCTATCGCTTCCCCCACCCCACTTGCCTGTTGTTTCCTAACAGGGAGGCAAACAGAAAATGGAAGTTCTATTGAGGCCATTATCTGGAGCTTTAGAACAGCAATTAAGCATGAGGGCAAGGCAGAAGATTAGTTCCATCAGCAAAGAAACCCTGAAGGCCTCTTGGAGGGGAATTTTGTTGTTCAAATGAGCAACTCTCTCTTTTAGCAGCTGAGCACATTTTATACCTGGGATTCCTGCACTGTCACACCCCCCCAGTGAAATGCATCCAACGGGATTTCTTAAAGGCCCACAGTCCATTTTAGCATCCACAAATTAACTCTACCGAGTAGCAGAACATGACCCTCCTCTGAGTTTTGCTGCAGCAGTGACGGGGTGGGAGCAGGAAGGGTATCTGGTTCGGACACAGAAGGTAGCAGCTTTTCCCAAGAACTGCGTGATGGCTTCCATGTCCCCTTTCCAGGAGATCAGCTGGGTGAACTCAGCCCGGCGTTCTCATGCTATAAGAGGACATCAGTAAGGGTGGTTCCTTGACACCATCCAGGAGCTCTAAGCACCTGTGCCTCTGCCTGCTTCTTCACAGTTTCCGTTAAGCGACATGCCTGTCAGAGCCACTCCCTCCTCGGGGTCCTGCAGGCCACCTACAAGGAGCAGGGAAAGGGAGACACACCAAGGTCACTGAGGAAGATGCACACAGGAGTCCCAGTTTTCAGCACTCTCATTTTATGCAAATCGTGACTCATATTTTTAATTAAGGATCAAGGTTTAAGCAATAAATTAACCATAAATTGGAGACTTGTCATAATCGGCTCCAATTTTGGGCATTCTGGCAGCGTACAGGATTTTAAACTAACACCAGAAGGTGACTCACTTCACCCGCTTGTGGGTAAGGAGCTCTGGGTCCCACTCCTGGAATCTGATCCACACAGACAACCCCCATTCCCATGTGATGCCTCATCAACTTCCATCCGTCTGCCTGAAACCGATTGCAGGATCAGGGCTTGAAGGTTTATTGGACTGGATTTTCTTGCCACCACAATTTTCAATGAAGAAAATGCCCTTTCTGTACCAAATATTAACATTTTACACACTGGGCATTTCAGTGCTTTGCCCACGTAGGCTCCCATTTAATCTGAAGCCCCCCATTGCACCATTGTCACCTAACCAATTATTATAACAAGGGGGTTCTCCACGTGAGGTGTCCTCCTCACCATTGGTCATGGATCAGTTTGGAAATTAGCAAAAAGATACATTGACTATGAATAAAGGTATTATTCAGGACTCCTCCTGAAGCAGTCTGTAGCCTCTGGCCAACGGTGCTCCTGCAGAAAGGGGATCATTGATGGGAAATGCAAGAATTGTGGGAAGAGGATTTGAACCTGCATTTCCAAGGAATCTGGAGTAGCGCTCAAAGTCATTATTTAGAAACAGGGATAAGTTCTGTGTCCGGCCTTGTCTACACTAGACAGTGGCATAGTTATACCAGCAAACCTTCCTAGTGGAGATGCAGTTTATACCAGCAAAAGAGTTCTTTGGCCGGTATAGCTTACACCAGTTCGATGAACGAAATAAATAATCTATACCAGCGAAAGGACCCCTTTGGCAGTGTAACTGCATCTTCACTGGGGCTTTTGCCAGCACAGTTATGTCAGTTAGAGGTGTGAATTTTTTCACTCTCTTAAATGACATCACTTTGTCAGCAAAACTTAAGTGTAGACCAAGGACATGGCTACACTTACAGATGTAGAGAGCTGGGAGTGAAACCAGCCCTCGGAAAGCGCAGTAGGGAAAGCGCTGCGGTGTGTTCACACTGTCAGATTCAAGCACACTGGGATGGCCGCATTAGCAGCTCTTGCAATGCCACAAAGAGCAGTGCATTGTGGTAGCTATCCCAGCATGCAAGTGGCTGCAACATGCTTTTCAAAGGGGTGGGTTGGGTGAAGTGTGACAGGGAGTGTGTTGTGTGTATGTGGGGGGAGAGAGAGTGGGTTTTGGGGGGGCAGAGAGCATGTCAGCATGCTGTCTTGTAAGTTCAGACAGCAGCAGACCCCCCTCCCCTCCACCTCTCTCACACACACTCTCAACAGCAGCATTCCACATTAATGGCTTGCTTTGTCCCAGAGCAGATAAGCATGCCGGCTGTCAGAAACGGAGCTTTGAAAGGACATATCTGCATTCCTACAGCCAATTCCAAAACAATGACAAGAGTGGCCACTTGGCTTAAGGGGATTATGGGACGTTTCCGGAGGCTGATCAAAGAGCAGTAATGCAACACCTTGTTCACACTGAAGTTGGGGCGTTTCAGCCAAGGCGCAGCAAGCGTTATGCTTCTTGTGGAGGTAGATTACCAGGAGCGCTCCAGTCTGCAGAGTCCAGGCACTCTACCTGCCTTGCCAGTGTGGACGGGTCATGAGTTAGGGCGCCTGGGGCTGCTTTCATGCGCTCTAACTTGCAAATGTAGCCAAACCCAAAGTTTCAGTGACACCCATAGAAGTCGACTGACTTCACTGACACTACATGTGTAAATAAAGAGAGAACTGGGCCCACTGCGTTTTTATTGGACCAGATAAAACACCTAAAAGATCCTGGCAAAGCACCTACCAACCCAGGATCCTCTGCTACTGCAATAAAGACAAGGGATGGGAGAGGTAATGAGTCGGACCCCGCAGGGCGAGAGAGAACTGGAACATTCATGGTGGTGAGATGGTGAGAGACTGAAGAAAGCGGGTGGTCAGAACAGGGGGGATGTGAGTTTGGAAGACCGGGAGGGTACAGATGCACATATAGCAGGGGCTGCCTGCCTTAGCGCGATGCAGGTAGCTGCCAGACAGCACTTTGAAGACGCTAATTGCTGCAGCCCAGTTAGCGATTCGTACTTCAGACATGTTCCGGCAAATCCACTGCCACATTACAACCAACACTGCGTGCAGGCCACTGCAACCACTGCAGTGAGCACAGGTAGATAGAGGGACCCAGCGTTGTGCTCATAAAATACCGGGGCAAGACAACACGAAGAGAAACATCCCAGCCAGCGTGCTTCCGGGATGGTCTCTCAGCATTTGGATGTTGTGGGGATGGCTGTGCCTATGGTGTGATATGCGCTGCCACCAGAGCCAGAGGATAGATTCCAGGGGCATTTAGTACTGATGCATCAGCCGGTATATACGGAGACGATGTTCTCCCTAAGGAAGCCAGCCAACATTAGGCTTGGGAATCTGAGCCTGCTGGGGTTCCACTAGAAAAGGACCATAGGCCAGACCTTGTGGCTTAGTGGGAGCACTCGGCATCATCATAGGGGTGATTCAGGTTCCAAATCTTCTCCCGATCGACCATTCCTTAGACTGGAAAGATCTGGGAATGCTGCCGGGGAAAAAAAACACGGTTGCCACACATCATAAGATACATCTGTCCTGCTAGGAGCCCACTGCGGCACGTGTGGAGAACACAAGCACCTCCAGGGCGCTGAACATACCCTCATGAAGGTTGTTGGCAGCTTTAGCCGAACGGCCTCTTCTCTGGCTCCTCCTGCCCCAGGGGATGCACCGCAGGAGGGAGGGGAATCTCCGCTTCTCTCTCTCCTCCCCACCTTGGAAATAAAAGAGCACGGGGAGTTCAGAATGTTATCAGCAAGAGACAGGGCTTTCTCAACGCCGTGCTGGCAACAGGGGGACCTGGCTTATTCTGGGTCACGTACAGTATGGCTGTTCCCTGCTGGCAGACAGTGGTACCCCATGCTCCTTAACCTTGGTGTGTTGGAAATTTGGGCCTCTATATAGAATTCACCATGTGAAATCATTAAACGGCACCCAGAAATCCATTTCTCCCCTGGTGAAAATTCTTACCTAGTCTGGACACATTCAGAATAAGGACTAACTATTTGTCCACACTTTCCTGCTGCCAAGAATTTCCTTAATGATTTTCACTAACAGTTGGGTTTGGATGGGTTTTGTGTTTGCTTCAATGAGAGGACTGTCAGCAGCCTCAGGAGGCACAGCAAGGAAGCTGGCACGGATTTGCTCGTGAACACACACAGCAGCTTTGAGAACTAAAACAGAAATGAAGAGAGAAGGCAGGCAGAAACCTCACATCCTGCATCTGGGCCTCGGCCCCAGACACTTATGTTATTGCTCCCTATTGATTGACTAGTTCTCCTCTCCCAGGGACTCCTGCTGGAAATAGAGAGATTTGTATTGTACTTAACAATGCCGTAGAATCAGCATAAGGAAAAGAACATTGCAGCGGAAGGTGAGTTACTATTAGGTCTTGAGCCATTACTGTAAAATACTAGGGGTAGCCGCATTAGTCTGTAGCAGCAAAAACAACGAGGAGTCCTTGTGGGACCTTAGAGACTAACAAATTTATTTGAGCATAAGCTTTCGTGGGCTAATTCACAGGAGTCAAGACTGTTGGGGGGTGGTCTGTAAGCGAGGACTGGCCTGTCTCCCAAGGTCTGTGAGAGTGAGGGATCGTCCTTCAGGATAGGTTGTAGCTCCTTGATGATGCACTGGAGAGGTTTCAGTTGGGAGCTGTAGGTGATGGCTAGTGCCATTCTGTTACTTTCTTTGTCGGGTCTGTCCTGTAGTAGGTGTCTTCTGGGTATCAGAGCCCCTTCTTGTCAACTGTTGGAAATGGGCCACATCCACCCTCACTGAATTGGCCTCGTTAGCACTGACCCCCCACCTGGTAAGGCAACTCCCATCTTTTCGTGTGCTGTATATTTATACCTGCCTACTGTATTTTCCGCTCCATGCATCTGATGAAGTGGGTTATAGCCCACAAAAGCTTATGCCCAAATAAATTTGTTAGACTCTAAGGTGCCACAAGGACTCCTCGTTGCTTTTGTAAAATACTAGGATATTAGACAAGGGTAGTTTTACTCTCACACGGCCTCACGTGACAAGCAGCTTACTGCAACAATCGAGTATCCCCAAATCCTAGGATATGCAATATCTCATCCACCAATCAAACCTTATCTCCTAGAAACGTAAGTTATCAGCCGCTTTAGCAGTGACTCTCCTTACTAAGGCAATCAATCTTACGCAACATTAAGCTGCCCAAAGTGATCGATAATTCCTCTTGACCAACAAAACAAATCCCCCAATAAAATAATTTTTACATGACTGTTCCCCCCTTTTAGTCCCTAGTGAGCATGGATGAATGTCATGCTCAGGGAAAATAGGTTAGCACACTAGCATTTCCCCTCTTAGCGCTTGGGTGCCCGATCTAGTTAAGGCCATAAGTGTAAGTGGATATCCATTGTCTCCATCCACATCTGGCTGGGTCCGCACTTAAAACTGTTACCAATGTTGCTGCATTGGTCAGGGGTGTGACCAACACAGCTATGCCAACAAAACCACCAGTGCAGAGTGCTTCTGTCAGCATAGCTAATTTTTGGGGGGATAAGGGGGTGTTCCTACATCAGCAGGAACATAAGAACAGCCATACTGGGTCTGACCAATGGTCCACATATCCCAGTATCTTGTCATCCAACAGTGGCCAATGCCAGATGCTTCAGAGGGAATGAACAGAACAGGGCAATTATCGAGTGATCGAGAAAACTCCTTCCATCAGCATATACTGCATCTACACTAGGGGGCCGTGCTGACATAAGTTACATCTGCACTACAGACCCTAAGTTCAAGAGAGGTGTGGGACCAGAATAGCAAAGAGGTGCTGAAGTTCAGGTCAGCACCGTGAGGAGCTGGGTGGTGGCATGGCTTGAATAGCAGAGAGCTGCAGAGCAAAACTGAGATGAAAGGGGAAAGGCAAAGGCTTGTCGACACAGAAAAGTTGTACTAGTAATACCAGTATAGTTACACTCTTGCATAAGAAAAGGAGGACTTGTGGCACCTTACTAGTACTAGATGCATCCGATGAAGTGAGCCGTAGCTCACGAAAGCTTATGCTCAAATAAATTGGTTAGTCTCTAAGGTGCCACAAGTACTCCTTTTCTTTTTGCGAATACAGACTAACACGGCTGCTACTCTGAAACTCTTGTATAAGAGTGGCTTTTTTCAGTGTAGCTTACACCCCTTCCCCAGTGACATGAACCAAACCAAGAACAAAACACACTTAGTCCAGAATAAGCATCCCCCCCCGCCCATACTGGGCGTTATACCAGGATAACTCCAGCAGTTTAAAGTCACACCTTATTTATAACAGTGTAACCTTCCCAGATAGACATGGCATGCCCTCATAACACTGCAACAGGCTCAAATCACTGCTGTCCATCCCTCGCACAAGTTTAAAAATACTATTCCCCAGTGCATTGGTGGTGAAAGCAATTAGGGCCAACCCCTGAAGTCCTGACTCCTGTGAATTCTCCTCATGCACATGAGTAAGCTCACTAGGGCTTCTAGCATGGGTATGGGTTGTTATCACATGCACCAGTTTAAAACTACCATCCCCCCAGGCCAGCTACAGTGACAAGCATCCTCCTGACACCTAAAACATGAGTGTATGGGGCCCTATGCAAACGGGCCTTCTGAAGCACCCACTGAAGGCTCCTAGAGATGCTGCTCTCTTCTTTGCTACCTGCCAGGTTATTCCCACCACCGCCAGAATTAAGAGCAGGAGGGGGGTCTATCGATATTTGTGAGAATCCACAAGCACCAGTTTCCCTAGCGTCAAAGCAAAGCTGCTAGGCAACATGGTAACGCACAGAGGGATATGTTTTTCCATCTCTGCCGCTGTTCTAGTGGGATGTTGGAACCAAAAGGATCCAGAGGGTTCTGGGGCACTTGGAAGAGTGACTTAAAGAAGAGAGTGTGAAGCAAATGCCGAGACCCCAGCAGTACTCCCTTGATGGGAGAGAGATGGGAAAGGACAGCAGTGTCAGGCACATGGAAGTGAGAGATGGAAAAGCTGCGTGATCCTGCCTCAGTACAAAGTCACAGGCACAAAGGTTGCAACCGCCACTAGCCTCAGAGCACCAGAAGAGGGCAGTACAGGCTTGAAAGGGGTGACAGGACTAGGCCGGGATCAGATCCAAGCTTCCCCAAAGTGCAGATTCAGGGTTCCAGGTCAGCTCACTAGAGAGATAGCACCTGAACCACGAAGATCGTGGCTGGATTCATTCAGACCTGAAGTTCAGGGAAAGGGAAGAGTAATCTGATTGCTTCTGATTCCATCTGGATAGAAAAGGAGGACTTGTGGCACCTTAGAGACTAACCAATTTATTTGACCATAAGCTTTCGTGAGCTACTGTAGCTCATGAAAGCTTATGCTCAAATAAATTGGTTAGTCTCTAAGGTGCCACAAGTACTCCTTTTCTTTTTGCGAATACAGACTAACACGGCTGCTACTCTGAAACCTGTCATCTGAACAGAGACAGGCCCAAGTCGCGAATTTCAGGTCCGGCTCCAAATCTCACTGCTGGATCTCTATTACACCCCAGGTTCCTGGCCTGTGGGATCCAACGTCCCAGTCTGGGTACAAACCTAACACTGGTTTCACCTGCAACTGTGTGAGACCAGTTATGTGGAGTGACCCAGGCAAAGGGGAACATAGGGATGAGGGTCAGGCCCCTTTTGACAGAAGACACACGACATCAGCCCAATATGGTTCAGTGGAGCGCAGAAGGGGAGCAGATAGGCCAGTTGTCCCAAGGCTTGCGGGGGCAGAGGTCCCGTGTCAGCGAGCTGGGTCTGAGCTGTTGTGCCTGCAGCTAATGACAGAGCCAGCGGGGGCGGGGAAGGCCTGGCAGCTCCACCAGCAGAAGAAAAGAAACTGGAGACAGGACCAGGAGGGCAAACAACAGGAACATGAGGAGAAGCCAAGAAATAACATCACGGAGCAGGGATCTGAGGCATGGGAAAGAAACACCCAGGAACAGGGATGTCACTGAGTCAGTGTCTCCTCCTCTATGCACTGAAGTGGGGAGGAGACACAACCCAACCCCAAACCCTGCAAATGTCTCCCCTGCCCCATGGCACCAGCCATGCAGCTGGCTCCTGACCCAGGGAAGATGAGAGGCCTTGTCTGGAAACTCAGCAAGGGAGCTTTTCTGCCCCGCCCCTACAGGTTTCTCCATGGGAAGGAGCCAACTAGGCCAAAGGGAAAAATAAAAGCACCAAGGGCAAGGGGAGGGTGAAGAGGGGTGTCCTCTGAGAGGGGACTACACAGGCTGCCGCCTCTGGGGAGCCTATGAATCCTGGCTGAGGGCCTATGGATCTAGAGAGGGTCTGAGGAAAGTGCATTTGAGGACAGCTGCAGGCAGAGATGCTGGAACAGTTAGTATAGCGGGGGTGCTGAGAGCCATTGAACCAAACTGTAAACCCTGGATATGATGGAAACCACTTCAAGCTGGGGGGTGCAACAACACCCCCAGTTCCAGCACCTATGGCTGGAGGGACCCCTTAGGGCAAGAGGAGCAGGGAGGAGTCTTTGGATGGGATCCAAGCATGTGGGGAAAGCCGTGAAAGTGAGAGGGGAAAGAGAGAAAACAGGACAGACTGAGACAAGTACTTTCAAAAAGGGAAGTGAGCTGCAGGGGTGCGGAGGCAGGGTTGAACTGCCATTTGTTTGCACATAAATATGCAGATGAGGTACTGGTATACCTACACCGGTTAGGGGTATGATAATCTAGCAAAGTGTTTATACCAGTATCGCCCCTAATGGGGACGTAGTTATAGGTGTAGAGCTTATTCCCCTCACAGGAATAAACTATACCGGTATCTTTATACTAATGTAAATGTGGCTACATGTACACTACAGACTTCGGCCAGCATAGCTACATTGGTCAAGGGTGCGATACGACAGCATCTGTGACTGATGCAGCTGTGCAGGCAAAAGCCCCGAGAGTAGATGCAGTTATATTGGCAACACCATGATTCTGAGCAAGCTGCTTGTTCTGCTCCAGGAGAACCAGAGCGCGAGCAGCTGGAATACACTGTACCAGGAAAAGCACAGTTACGCCACGTGAGACACAGGGCCAGAGAGAGCTAATTAACTCACAGACTGACATAACCCATGGCCCGAACTTTAAAGACTTGTTAGGAACATATGTAAATAAACAGAGCTTTGAAATGCAAGCCTGCATTGTTAGAGATAGAAGGGTAGGTGTTTGCTCAGGGCTTGTGAGGTAAGCAAACAAGTCTTGTCTATTGCTATGGCTTTGATTCAAAGATCAAAAAAGGAATATTACCATTTAGGAAAACACTTGAGTGAAATAGTGTTATTGTCAATATGTCTCTTTGAAGGTTGGGGTAACCTGTATCTGAACTGTTTAATGGATAAATTACCCTGTGCTAATTGCCATGATGTTTGGGAGACAAAGTTAAGCCTGTTGTTTTCTCAGGCCAAGAGGCTGCTGGAAATATATAAAAACCTTGGGACATGATCCTTCTTCATCTCGGATCTGCTTTGGGTTTCAAGAAGGGGAAACCCTAAGCCATAAGAATTGAGATCCCCAGTCATTGACTGGAGTCACCCTGAATATGGACATTGGACTATAACCTATGGACTATTTCTAAAAGAACTTCTGGCAATTAAAACTCACCATCTCTGCTATGCATCTGGACCTCAAGAAATTGAACTCAAGTCTGTCTGTATATTGATCTTTCAACCAACTCTCTCTCTTTTCTTTTTTAATAAATTTTAGTTTAGTTAATAAGAATTGACTATAAGTGCATATTTTGGGTAAGATCTAAGTTTTCATTTGATCTGGGTCTGGGGCTCGTTTGGCATCAGGAGAACTTTTTTTCTTTTATTGGGGTATCAGTTTTCATACTGAGTCATCCCCATAAGGAGTGGTGCTGGTGGCAATACTGGGAAACTGGAGTGTCTAAGGGAATTGCTTGTGAGGCTTATGATTAGCCAGTGGGGTAAAAACCAAAGTCCTCTCCGTTTGGCCGGTTTGACGTGCCTTAATAATAAAGGACACCCAGCTTTGGGCTGTAACTGCCCTGCTCTAAACAATTTGTCCTGAATTGATACTCTCAGTTGTGTCCCACCAAAGGCAGCATCTACAATAAAAGCGCCCTGCTGGTATAACATAGCAGTATACCTATACTGGTAAGGCTCCCATTGTAGACATGACCTGCATCCACACTTGTACCTCTTTAATTATACCGGTATAGTAAACCCAGTACAACTTGTGCCAAGCCCCAAGATAGTGCTGCTGAGACAGAAATGCGTTCAAGACCACGGCACCAATCAGCTGTAACCAGTGGTGTTCCTTACAGCTATGAATTATTATAATACATTTATACCTGCCGTCCCCTCTTGTGCCCTGATCCCACCAGACCTAATGAACTGAGCAGTCAGGATGGGTCAGTCCTGGGCTGGGAAACCCACAGGGGCACCTGGGACTAACTAAGCAGGTGGCACGGTTTGTTCTGAACCAATGCCCCAGCAAGGATCATGGCCATTCCCGGGGCGTTCACTGAAGGAACGCGGGGGGTTGGCTCTGGAGCACTTGCCCATCCCAACTCAGGGAGCCACGTTCCCCTTGCAAATCCCAGGGCCTTTTGATTCCACTACCCCACCCAAGTGCGGCTGTGTGTCCAGCGAGACCCAGCGCCTTCCAGCCACAGCTGCCTGCCCCACTGTGTCATTTGTAAGAGACTCTGGGCTGAGAGCTGGTGGCGACCGGCGGGGCCAGGGCTCCTGGATGCCAGCCGGTGCTGACACAGCAGCTCAGCTCGCCAGGAGGTGCACATGGCAACCCGAGGCAAGAAAGAAACCGACGCCCCCGGCCTGATCTCTCCCCGCTCCCCCCATGCCCCGGCCCCCGTGCACCCCTCCCCGTACCTGCTCGGTGCTGCAGGGCCGCCCGCAGGGCCCGGCAGGCGGCTCTCCGGACCTCCAGCGTCCCGCCCGGGCGGCCGGGGCTGTAGGCGGCCGCTTGCACCGTGTCCCGCAGCCCGGCCCCGCGCCGCCCTCCCTGGAAGACCTCGCCGAGCAGCGCCTCCAGCAGCCGCGGCGCCGCCGCCGCCTCCTCCTGGCCGGGGCCGGGCTGCACGATCACCCCCACCAGGGCGGCCGGCGGGCCCCGGGGCAGCCGGCTCCGCAGGTCCCGCGCGATCTCCCGCAGCCGGTCCCGGGCCCGCCCCGGCTGCAGGGAGCCGGCCCGGCACAGCAGGAAGATGAGCGGGGAGCGGATCTCCCGGCCGGCCGCGCCGCCGGGGCCGAGGCACACCCGGACCTGGGGAGCCGGCTTCCCTCGGGGCTGCCCCCCGCTGCCCGCCGCGGGCCCGGGCTGCTCCCCGAAGAGCTCCTGGGCAAAATCCCCCAGCAGCGCCCGGGTCTCCCCCGCTTCCAGCACCTCCCCGACCAGCAGCACCCCGGGCTTCCCCCCGACCAGCTCCACCAGCGCCTGGAGCTCCTGCAGCGCCTGCTCCCCGCGCCCCGGGGACTCCCCCTCCATGGCCCTCCGGGCGCTCCCCGTCTCCCTCTGCAGCGCCGCCCCGGGGCCAGGGCTCAGCGCCTTCCCTGCCCCGCCCCGGGATCCCGGCACAGGCCGCCCCTCGCCGCTTCAGGCTGTGAGCGGGCTTCTTCCCTCTCGGCTCCTGCTCCTAACTCCACGTGGGGTGCAGGGGCGGGGAACCAGGAGCCCAGAACGCTCCTGACCCACCCGCTTGTGTGGGCAAAAGATCCCGCCCCAAGCTTCTAGGATCAGCTGGAACCAAGGCGTGCTGCCGGGGGTCAGGCCTGCCCTGGTTGTAGTCTTCCAATTGCAGCAACAGCCACACCAGGATAAAAGGAAAATCCAGAGACTAAGAGGTGCCGCAGGGGGGTCAGAGTTATAGTCCGTCTAGGCCCCTCTGCTGTCTCCATTAATGGCCAGTACCAGAGCTTCAGGGGGAGTGTGCAGAACTGGGTAGTTATCCGAATCCCGCGCTCCCCCCGTTCTCCTCCCGGCAGAGGTTTAGGAGGGTCACCCTGAGCATGGTCGGTCACCTTCTTGGCTAACCGTCCACTCCTCAATGAATTTATCTCATTCTTTTTTTAACCCAGTTGTACTTTTGGCTATCACGGCATCCCCTGGCGAGGAGTTCCATAGGTTAGTTGCGCACAGTGTGAAAAAGAGTGGAAGGAAAATTCTGCTTTGGGAATCAGAAGCCAGCTGACAATAGAGAAAAGTCCTCTTGCCCCGGAATCCTGAGTCCCTCAGACACTGGGAGGAGGAAGAGAGAATGAGAAATGAACAGCATAACCAACTGCACACAGTACATCAACCCTCTTCCTGCTGTGAATCCTGCCCTGATAACTAACTGAGCGACCCCCAGGGTTTGTTAGTATTATTATAGTAAAGCTGCTAGAAGCTTGAGTCACGGACCAGGACCCCATTGTGCTAGGCGCTGTACCAACTCAGAAGGCAAAGATAGTCCCTGCCCCAGGGAGCTTGCAATCAAGTATAAAGGATGGATTCAGGCAAATGGGGCAACAGAAGGAGATAGGCAGTGGTCACAACACACCAGCAGCCTAACTGCTGTCAACACTTTTTGTAGGCCTCCTGGCCTCACAGCAAAGGGGAGTTTTGAGGGATTTGAAGGTGGAGTGCGACTGATACGACCTGACAAAGTGCAGGAGAAAGACTCCTGTGTGTGGGTGTGATGGGACTGGAGGGCAAAGGGGAACATGCCTGACAGAAGAAAGGCGAAGTGCATTAGTTCATCCAGTTGGTACTATAATATATAGTACACACATATAGTCCACACCACAACCTTTGTTTGAAAGGAATTAAGGTTAGGTGAGTGGGACATCCTCCTAGCCAAAAGCCTTAAAAGCAATGACTTGCCAAGTTACAGGAGACCTTCTAACTGTACCGTACCACCCACACAGCTTCGGTCCACAAACACTGACAGACTATGCAGCCTCCTCACAAGCCATTTCCAACAGTGCCATAAACACACAACGCATTAATCCCCCTCCTGTAGAATGCAAACCCTTACTCACAGGGTTGGCAGCATTAGCAAATGTTCAGTACTAACCCAGATGCACACACTAAGCGTGCGGGGGGTCGGGGGGGGAGTACCACATCTAAGTGAAGGTTTTGTGTTACCAAATATAAAGCCCCAGTTGTGAGTGGTGAAATAACTGTAGTGGAACTTGGCCGTGACGGTTGCAGGGGTGAGCTCACTCTGATCACTAAGCATACAAAGAAATCCTATTCACATGAACGGACATCAAGTGACACACAGCCAGGGGAGAACATACCCTGAAGTTTGCAAAATGGACAAATGTGTGTCAGCTGGGCTGGGAAGCTGCATGGATCAGCATCAAAGCAGGTGGGATTCTCATGCTGCTTTTCCTTGATAAACAGGGCCACTCACAGTCCTAAGAGAGCCCCCGGCAGAAGGTGCAATGCTAGTCATTTACAGGGCTTCCAGTTGATGGGCATTACTGTGACACCCAGCACCGTATGTTTAATGAGCCACATCTGATTTGCAAAGAAATTGGAATCTATTTAGCCACCAGTGCCTATGTGCAGTCCTCTTTAAAGTTAAAGGGACAGGAAATAATGGGAGGGTGGAGCATTTACTTTCACGCCACAGTGATAGTCCAGCCAGACACAGACAAGCTAAGAGGAAGAGTCAGAGCAGGGTGCTCAAGCTGGGGATGAAGGTCCCAACCACCCTGCCATTCCCTGTTGCTAAATGGGAAGGCGGGGCGGAGGATGTCCCAGTATAGACACGGAGGTCGTGCTAGGGAAGAAGTTGAGAACCATTCAGTTAGGGGACTAGGTTACATTCTCTCCCTACCAATGACTGGTGCCAGGGAAGCCCACAGCGAGTGTGGTTTGATGATGTGGCTAACTGGATGGGATGTGGTGTCACCCTTCTCTGGGATGTGTGAAGACAGCAAAACATGGAGAAAGATCGCTGGCCAATGACTCCCCTGGGTTGTGTTCACTGTGATGTGACTTTATAGTGCTTTGCACTCTGAGAATAATAAAAAAATACATACATTCCTTACACCAGGCTGGCAAAGGTACTGTTCCACCTCAAAGGCCTGCCCAAGATGTGAAAGAATCAGTGGTTTAAACATTAGGCATGAAAACTCTCAGGTCACAGGAATCACCAGTTTGGAGTGTGGCAATGACATCACCCCTTCCTTCCTCCAATGGAGTTCCATGACATTTACAGAAGGGCTGTAACATTTATGGCTGCTTGTGCACCCTGACCGGCACCATTTCAGTTTGCAAGCATGCTGGCTGCAGGGCCCCTGCTAAAACAAGGGTTGTGAGCTGTGACAGGTTGGATCACAGAAACCCCCTTGGAAACTACCACCTGATGTGCCTAGACTACCTCTAAGCCTTTTTTCCCTGCCAGCTTGGGACTTCAGTCCCTTGCCTGGTTTGAGCCAGACACACTTGCCTACTACAAACACAGACCCAAGTCTGAACCATGTCCCCCACAAACTGCAGACTTAACTGAAAACAGCTTAACAAGTGTTCCTGTCTCCAGCACTCAGATACCCAACTCCCAATGGGGTCCAAATCCCAAACAAACCCATTTTACCCTGTATAAAGCTTATACAGGGTAAACTCATAAATTGTTCACCCTCTATAACACTGATAGAGAGAGATGCACAGCTGTTTACCCCTCTCCCCCCCTGGTATTAATACATACTCTGGGTTAATAAGTAAAAAGTGATTTTATTAAATACAAAAAGTAGGATTTAAGTGGTTCCAAGTAATAACAGACAGAACAAGTAAATTACCAAGCAAAATAAAATAAAACACGCAAGTCTAAGCCTAATACAGTAAGACAGTGATTACAGATGAAATCTCATCCTCAGAGATGTTCCAATAAGCTTCTTTTACAGATTAGCCTCCTTCTAGTTTGGGTCCAGCAATCACTCACACCCCTGTAGTTACTGTCCTTTGTTCCAGTTTCTTTCACGTATCCTTTGGGGGTGGAGAGGCTACCTCTTGAGCCAGCTGAAGACAAAATGGAGGGTTTTCCCAGGAGCTTATATAGTTTCTCTCTTGTGGGTGGAAACCCCTCTCTCCCCCTGTGTAGAATCCAGCTACAAAATGGAGTTTTGGAGTCACATGGGCAAGTCACATGGGCAAGTCCATGCTTGACTCAGTTTTAAGCAGGACGTTCCCAGGAAAGCTCAGATGTGGAGTGGTGCCTATCAAAGTCCATTGTTAACCAAGTACTCCCAATTACTTGAATAACCCCTTCACACTATGTTGACCACATCTGCCTTAGGTGTTTTCTACAGCAAACACTTTAAATACAAGCATAGAGCCAATGCTCATAACTTCAGATATAAAAATCATACATGCATACGAATAGGATGAATACATGCAGAAAAACATAACCTTTGCAGAGATATGTTACATGGCATACCTAGCATAAAACATATTCCAGTTATGTCATATTTACACTCATAAGCATATTTCTATAAAGCATTATGGGGTGCAACATCACATGAGTACTTTGCACCATCATAACCCTGCTCCAAGCATACTTTCTTCCACAGGGGCTTGCCCCCTGAGTTAGACCAGAAAGAGCTGGCTTAGCCCAGGTGAGTCATAGGCAAGTGACTCGTGAAAGTAACTTAATAATTGACAAACACTGATAAAGAGGGGAGAATCTTAACTAGGGATCACATTCTGCTGTCATAAGACCATATGTTGACCTACTTCATTGACAGCAAGGTAACCCACTTCTGAAAAGAATGGGCCCTGTACTAAAGCTATACAGGTTTCAGAGTAACAGCCGTGTTAGTCTGTATTCGCAAAAAGAAAAGGAGTACTTGTGGCACCTTAGAGACGAACCAATTTATTTGAGCATAAGCTTTCGTGAGCTACAGCTCACTTCATCGGATGCATACTGTGGAAAGTATAGAAGATCTTTTTATACACACAAAGCATGAAAAAATGGGTGTTTACCACTACAAAAGGTACCTTTTGTAGTGGTATACACCCATTTTTTCATGCTTTGTGTGTATAAAAAGATCTTCTATACTTTCCACAGTATGCATCCAATGAAGTGAGCTGTAGCTCACGAAAGCTTATGCTCAAATAAATTGGTTAGTCTCTAAGGTGCCACAAGTACTCCTTTTCTTAAAGCTATACAATGAGATACAATCTAATAGACAGGAATGGCCTTTAATTAGAGTTTGTGTAAGGATTTGTTTTCATTTATTTCAAGTCTTGTCAATCACCCTTTATCTAATCTGGTGTAGATACAGTACATTCTGTATCTAATACTACAGACTTTTAAAACAACAGGGAACGATCATAGGGAACAGCCACATAGCTGGGGCCCCCTGGATTTTACTTCTTATTGCTAGATTCCAGGAACTCCATACCCAATACCTAATTTATTATAGTTTTCCTTTGGCTGAAGCACATAATGGGGCAGGAAGGAGATTGACTCTATTTAGGGATGAAGCTGGGGGAAATGTATTCTTTCCCTCCACTCCCCCACTCCATAGCACCGAGGGAGGTGCTGTGGGAAGCTGGGATCTTATTCCAGCAGTGAGTGAGGAAGGAAAGATCTCTAGAAAGAGCCCTGTTGCTGAGAAGAGAACCAGAGGTAAGGTCTTCTTCTTTGCTCCCCAGCCCCGGCAGAAGCGAGCCATGCTTTACTGTTTTGCTTTGGATTTTGACTGATGAAAGCCCTTCTCTATTGATGTTTGGGCCTTAAAGGGGCAGGGCATTATTTATGCCGACTGATGACAAAGCCCCCTACCACGCAAAGGTGTTTAAATTGTGCCTGAGTATGCAAAATAGTTTCTTGTTCCATTCGAGTTGGATCACATGAAGCTAAAAGAATAATCCTTATCTGGAGTATGAACAATAATACCTAGCTCCTATGCAGCTTTTCAATGAGTAGAGTCCAAACCCTGACCTGTTTTGGGACAATAACCCCTCCAGTTGGAAGCTCTATGGTTAATGTAGGTACATCCTAGACATAAAAGGCAAAAGAATCCATACTTAAATTGGATGAGCATCACTGATTATTTTTGCTTGGCAACAGATACCTGGTTTATCTGAATAAAAAACCAACCACTTTTCAAAATGAAAGTGTCTGTAAAGATCCAGTTCTTTTTTTATGCTCAGCTGTAATTCCACAACTCATTTTGTTTAGATGTTCCGTTGTCACTATGTTCATAGGAAATGTGAACATAATCCACCATATCCAAACAACTGTGTTTACATTTCTCTATTCATTAACAAAGGTAAGCTCTAATTGCCAATGCAGTTTTCTCTTCCTACTCATTGTTTTTAAAGAGACAGAACTAGCTCCTAACAGAGTTTAAAACAGGTACTGATTTAGTGGTACATTGCAAGTGACTTCCATGTAGCTCAAACTAAATCTTTTCAGTGGTAGGACCCAAGCAACCATATCAAGGGTGCTTCTGAGGCCAGGAAGTTGTAGACAACACTGGTCTTTTCCCAACTTGTTAGCAACTGGAAGTGAGGTCCTGACAAAAGCTAGACACTGAACTAAAGAGATATGATCTGCACTGTTATTCCCATCCTGGATCTCTTCTGAGGAGGGAAAGTTAATCTGACCAAGAAGTCCTTGGTTCCAGTTCAGGTTTATGGACCATAAGAAAGTAGGTTTGTTAGCTCTCCTCCTAGGTCCTGCTGTATTAAGTTAGATGGAATATATGTACTAAAGGTGTTAACACCCAATCACTGTCCAATATTTAAACAGTGTTAAACTAGGATCCACTGTTTGGTATGCAGAGAACTCAGCCTGCTTAGTGCCATGGCAAATATATAATTCAATTCATGCCAAAGGGCAGAAGTTTATTGATTGAAACACACAAAAGGAAAATAATCCAGAGGAGGTAAAAAGCACTGCCACTGAAATTAATAGTTTATGCAAAACAAACAATCAAAACCTAGCAAAGTCCCTTTTTGGAGGCAGTGGATATTGGTTAAAGTCTCTTATTCAATCAGTCAAACAGTGCTTCTTAGTGGGGAAGAAAGGGTTAGTGCTTGTTGTTCAGTTCTGAATGGGGAATAATCATCACTTTCCTGCTTTAGAGAAATCAGGGACACAGACAGGGAGAGAAGACATAGGAGAGTAAAGCTGGGGGAAATTCAGCTTTTGTTGATGTTCTTGGGATACAGAGTGGCTGGTCGGGCACAGATGGATGCTGGCAGGTTGGTCATGACAGCTGTTGCTCTGGACCCTGGCTCACCTCCTGGGTCAGGGGCATCATCTGGTTGGTCTGCTCAGTCCCTCTCATTCACTGGTCCTTCTCAGGCTGGGCAATGCTGGATGGGCTGTCTCGTCTCACCAACCTGGGGCCGGGCAGTACAGCTGATTTCAGGATCAGGTGAAAAGCCGAGAGAGATAACACAGAAGGAATATAGGGGAGCAAACAGGAGTACACAAAGGAGGGGAAGACAGAGCAGGATCTCACATTTATCAGTTTGAGGTCCTCGCTTTTGCAGCACTGATGGTCAAGTGTCCCTACTGGAGTATCAGGCAACAATCCTTCCACTGCAACTGCGGTGATGTCAGTAAGGTTTAGTCTCCCCTCTAAAGTCCCTTTAAGGGCCCCCAAAGAGGCGATGGGTGGAATAATCCATCCACTCATTATTTTGTCCACCAAGCAGGCCTAATTTCCAACACACCGATTTTGGTTCATTGATTTCCAATCCTCTGCTCCTCTTGTTCACCAGTCATGACCTTAACACAGTCCTTCTGTGGGATCGGACGACCATTTCTGTTTAAATTAATTCAGTCAGTCTATCTCCTTCTCCTATCTTTTTTAAACCTTTATATCAAAGGTCATTGTAACAATTCATAAACCTTTACCTACTTTTCAGCAGTTAGGCTAACAATTAACAAAGGCATGGTCTCGGCATATCTGGCTGTGGGCTAGATTCAGTCCCATTGATCTCAATGGACAGTCTTTCCATGACCGTCGCTGAACACAGAATCTGGTCCTAATGACTCTGCTATTATTCCTTCTCCTTCGCAAACAAGCTAACACGCAGGTTTTAAGAAAATCACAGCGACTGCGTTACTCTCCATTTGTACAATAGGATTCTGAAAGCTGAACAGAACTTTCTCCCTGACATTCCATGTGGAGCCGAATGAAAGTCTGATATTCCTTGTCACCTTTGTTTTGCTACTGAAGAGGAGTAAAGTCTTTATCAAGGTGAAAATCCGATCAAGAGGAATGAGCTGGGACTATGCCCTATGTCCGCAAGCAGAGAGAAAGAGGGGACCATGTAGTCACAAAAATGGCACAAACTGAATTCTTAAAATGAAAAGGATCCTGTGATTAATCAGATCCTAGTGCTATGTGTTGTTGGATTCCAAAGCTGTTTATTGTGTCCAAACCCACTTTGTATATCACTACCCACAGCACAAAATTCCCTAAATCCTGCAGTCTCATAGACTTCAAAAACTCATTGAGTTGTGGAAAGAGTTTGTTCCCTTGGAGAACACAGGTTATGCATGCAGCTGTTGCAGGCATGCTGAGCATGAATGAGAAAATCTAACATCAAAACATGAAACAGAAAGAGAGAAACCCATGTGTGGTTGAGGGAGGCACACGGGGATCAGACCCAGAAGAAGGAGCCCACATAGAGGAATCCATATGCTAGGCAGAGCATTGTGAAAAGGACTTTGATGTCAATTTTATTCCAGGAACGGAATTCTGCAAGGAGAGATTTTATTTTATACTGCAGAGGTGCCTGCTGTAAAAATCTAAAAACACACCACCACACATAGCCCTCATCAGCTGGTGGTAGCAAGGGCCCATCACCCTGCTACCGAAATGGAAAGCAACCCACTGTCACCGGCTTAGACTGTGCACCTTGTATGTAATTTAATGCAAACACGGCAGAAAGGCTTCAGATGTTCTCTCCCCCCTTACCGAAGGACTACACTGTTATAGCGCCCTTCATACCAGTCTGTACTCCTAGGTCATGTTGTACCTACCCAGCTCAGAAGGTCCTTCAGGGGCCACAGATGGGATCCAGACAGATTAGGCGTTGCCAGGGGTTAGCTATCAAAAACTAGTGGATATTCTGAAAGTCACCAGGCACCAATGACTTTAGCCCCTAATGAGCTCCTCTCCTTCCCACTAGACACCAGCCACATAGCCCACACCATCTGCGCTCACTGGACGCAATCACATTCAACGTAGGAAACCCATTTCAGTTAGAGCCATATAAGGCCCTGGAAAAATCATACTAAACTCATAGTCTTAGTCCATATCAGAGGTTATGGACCAGCCAGGCTGCTTCCAGAAGGACCGGTCATTTCTGCACAGCAGCCAAACCCCACAGCATAGAGCTCTCCCCTTGGGGGTTTTATTTGTAACACAGCAACACGCTGTACAATAGCTTCTCTTTTGCTCTGTGCGTGGCCATGATTCTTCGCCCACGACCATGTCTTCCCCCAGAATCATGGTACTGCTGCTAATGCCCTGAAAAGCAGGCCAGAACCCGACTTGTGAGGGGAATTCATTTTACAGCTGAACAGTTGAGTAATAAACTCAGGTGTCCTCACAGGGCAAAGCCTTACTTTTATTAGGGTCATGCAGTGGTTTCAGAGTATGGGCTCCCTTCACTTAACATAGGCCTTTCACCTCATAGGTGTTGACAGAGTGGTCAACACTCGCAATTTTATGGTGAGATTCATGATACCGTGAATAGGAGACTTTAACCAATATCCTTGACAGCAAGGTTTGAAGCCTGGCCTATCAGACCCCTAGCTTAGGCCTCCTGAGTTCAGCAACTAAAGGAGGACTCAACACACCGCTTCAGAGGGTGATACAACTGTGCTAGATGTCAGGATCACCACGGACATCAGGAATCCTGGTCTGGGGAGAAAACACACCACCACACTTAGCCTTGGTTTGGGGAAAAGAGGGTAGCTTATTGGTTAGAGGCAGAACGTACTTTTATCATCCTATCTGAAAGGCAGTGTGATGGCGCAGCTAAGAATTGGATCTCTTATGTTACCATGAGTCTGGGTTCTTATTCCCAACCGTGCTTGCCGTGTAATCACTCTGTTAACTGTGAAATGGAACTGTAGCTCATACTTGGATGCCTGGCCTTGATTAATAAGGGTAGAAGGGAACACAAACCAGTCGGCAGAGGTGAGATCTGAACTCATGGCTATTGCCTCCCCCAGTTCAGGGAACTTCCCCATAGCTTACCTGGGTATTTGGTGGAGGAGACTAGTGTCTCTCTGCCTCCTCCAACAGAGGCTTTATACCTGCGGATGTGTTACATCATCAGTGCTAAATGCAACTTCTCCCATCCCCCAGGCACCTACACGGAGCCTTCTGCTGTCTTCCTGGAGAATCTGATTGGTCTGCAGTCTCCACCACCGACTCCCAGTGAGCCCATCCCTGGTGAATGGGACAAGCTGTGATGGAGTTTGGCCGTTTGGCTGTGACCAAACAGCGCCCCTGTCCCACTTGTACTTGCATTGCCTCTGGCCTGCGGAGAAAGCCAGAACTCCAGGCTGTCGGAACAGGAAGCTGTTCACCTTAAAGAACGCAGACTCCTTAGCCATACAGGATGTGGGAGCAGCCCAGCACTGGCACCATCAATGGGACCAAGGCTGAGAGAACTCCCTGAAAACGTTCTTGTCTGGGGCACTATATGAAAAGGCCAGGGGTGAATGGACCTTGCCCCGTCGTGTCAGTACACAGTGCTAGATCGATGGGGAGAGGGATTCGGCAAGGTTTTGTTTGGAGGCAGATAAAGCTGGAGTTGCTTAGAGTCCTGGGCACGGGCCCCTTTTTGATCCACGTTTGGAGGTTAACAGGGCAGTGAAACCTAGCAGGGTGATTGTGCCTGAACGGAGCAGCGAGCCCTCCTGTTCCCTTGGGACGGTGCAGCCTTCGCCAGGGTCCGTTGAGAGGGTGGAGCAGCCTGATCCCAGCGTTCAGGAAATTGTGCTTTGAAGGAATCCTAAAAGTTAGAGGGAAGAGCCCTATTAGCTCTCCTCTAGTCCATCACCAGCTGCTCCCCCTTTCTCTCTGGCCTCCCAGGCACGCACATGCCCCCCGCCGGTTCACACAAAATGCTGCTATGGTTTGAACCCCCCCTCCTGGCTCCCCCTCTGCTACCACATCATATTCAAGCTTCTCCTCACCGCCTGCAAAGCTCGGCAGAACTCTGCCCCACCCTGCTTAACCGGCCCCTCACCATTGCCACCTCTGCTCTGGCAGCAATGCCAGCGTCATCCGCCCACACGGGTCAGCTTCTCTCAGACATCTCCCATGCCTTCTTCCACACTGCCCCCTGCGCCTGGTCCAGCCTCTGTGACCTCCTCCTCTCTGGATTTAAAACCCTCTTGCAAACCCCCTTCTGCTGTGCTACTCAAGGAACTGAGCTGAACTCAGACCATGAAGCCCAGGACACTGGGAAGGGTGACCTTTCTCTGTCACCGGCCTGCAGGGTGACCTTGGACAGCAGTTCCTGTTTTTTAAAATTTCATGATTTTTTGGAGCTTGACTTGTGAGTTATGAATGCTTGGAGCTGGTGACATTAGCTGGCACTCAACACCCTCCCATACCTACAGAGATTCAATTCCTTTCAAATTCAAACCAACCATAAGAAATGAAACGTGGGAAGCAAATGACAAGATGCGCCACTTCAGGCTAGAGAGTTTCCTCCAGAATAATCAGGGCTGCTTTTGTGCGACTCCCAGAACTGTGCTAGGTGCATTACAAAACATACAAGGGTACGTCTACATTGCAAAAAAAAAAAAAAAAAACAAAAACACCCCACACAGCAAGTCTCAGAGCCTAGATCAGCTGACTCCGGCTTGTGCTCTGGAGCTAAACACAGCAGTGTGGACGCTCCGCCTGAGCTGGGCTTTGCAACCTGGAAAGCGGGGAGGGTCTCGGAGCCTGGGCTCCAGCCCGAGCAGAAACGTATACACTGCTATTTTTAGTCCCATAGCTCAAGCCCAAGTCAGTTGATCCAGGCTCTCAGACTCACTCCCATTGGTTTGTTGTTGCTGTGTAGACGTAGATTCCAGACTGAAGAGTTCATGAGTTTAAAATAGATCCAGATAATGATACAACTAAACAAGAAATCACGTTTTTTGGCTGTGAAATATTTTAAAAAATATTTAATGTTTGATGTTAAGGGTTTAAAATAAATATTTAAGCAGCTGTAAATATAAAGAAGAGTCCACTGTCATTACATAATTCCTCACATGAAAACTGTCCCAGGACATTTTGTCTGCCCTGCTGTAAGTGATAAATGGTTTGAAGTTTATACATACACACAGGCATGCAAACAGAGAATAAACTCCAAATTTTAATGTGTGGGGTTTTTTTGTTGTGTAGTTTTTTTGTTTTTGGTTTTTTATTTTGGTGGCAGTTCAGATCTTAGCTGGATATAGGAGCTGTAAAAAAAAAAAAAAAAAAGAGAGAGAGACACAAACATTAAGTCTCTAATGCAAAAATGCATAATTTGTAACAACATTTATATAACTGCAGCACCTAGGAACCCAGGGATGGGCCCGGATCCCACTGAGCTTGGTGATGTACAAACTCTGAACAAACAGACTCTCCCTGCTCCCAAAGAGATTATAATCTAAGTATAAAACAGAGAGGACAGATGGACACAGACAGAAAGGGGAGACAAGGAAACAGTGAGACACTATTAGTCAGCCTGATAGGCGGTAATGTCAGTCCACCGGCAGTCCAACTGTTGTCAAGTTAATCAATTAATCATAATTAGAGCTGGTTGGGAATTTTTCAATTAATTTTTTTTGAAAGTTTTCACAAAAAACCCCACCCTGAGATCCCAGAACAGTCAATAGGCTGGGGTTGGGGCAGCAGCTGAGATTGGGGAACCCAGACACAGATCCCTGTTCTATCTAATTCAGAGCAAAGACTGGAACATGAGTTCCCCATCCCAGGTGAGTGCCCCAAACCTCAGACTACTACTGGCTATTTTGGGATGGGAAGGGGTGTTTATGTAGGTTTTTTCCCTCCCTCTTTTTGTGTGTGAAAACTTTCAAAAGGTCTCAGTTTTGTCCCAGTGCAGAATGGGAAAATGTCTGGAATCTCAACATTTTATGGGGAAAGGAAAAGTTTCCCAGCCAGCATTAATCATAACCTCTACAATACACCAGTGAGGATGCAACTATTCAATGGGGTTACTTGATATTAGATTCAAATCACCTGCCTCCCACAGTGCCTCTTCCCTCCCCCTGAAAAAAAAAAAAATCTAAATACCTCCCAGGGACATTCTCCATCAGATTATACCAAACCGTAGGCAGGTTGCATCACTCCTAGTGTCTATTTAACAGGATCATTGTACACATGGTGAAATCAGTTTCTTTCTATGGAGATAAACTCCACAGAGGGGGTAGCGTGTACTTGAATGTGCTAAACACAGTCCATTTCACTTGGAACAGGGAGTTCACAAACCTGCACTCTAGGTGCTCCATGTTACACAGGAACCTAGCGAAACTGATTCACACAAAGCCACATATCAAGATGCAAGATCTCTCTAGACCAGCTGGAGCACCCAATCGCCATATATACAGCCGTACCAAATTCAGGTCCGCTTTGGTCATGGGATTTTTAAAATCGTAAATTTCATGGTTTGGGATCTTTAAATCTGAAATTTCACAGGGTTGTAACCATGGGGTCCCAACCGTGGGGGGCGGGGGTGTCACAAGGCTATCGTCGGAGGGTTGCAATCTTGCCACCCTTACTCCTGTGCTCCAGAGCTGGGCGCCTGGCCAACATCCATGGAGCTCCCTGAAGCCAGGGGAGGATCCCCGAGGCGGGTCTGACCTGGCCCTGGGAGTGGCCTGTGCCGGGGAAGAGAGAGTCCTGTCCCTCCCTCGCCTGTCCGGGACTAGCAGTTGGAGCTCAGTGCACAGTCGCAGCCCCCAGCTCTGCCTCTCCCTGACTCCGGGCCCGCTGCTCAGGAGTTAAAGGGGCCACTGGCTGGCTGGCTGGGTGTGTGTGTTAAAGGGGCCTCGGGCTGGCTGTGTGTGGGTGTGACCACGGGGCCCTGGGCCGCCGCCCACTTGCCCACCCGTAAGGCTGGGCCTCCCTCCCTGCCCCCCAACTTGACCACCCCCCCATACCATGCCACCTTCACTTCCGCGCTGTGCCCTCAGAGGTGAGCTCCCTCCCGGCCAGCAGCCGCTGCTCTTCGGCTGACCAGCTCTGTGAACTCTAGTCTCCTCTACAATAGCCAGATTTCCTGGGGGCGACCAGATTTCATGGTCCGTAATGTGTTTTCCATGGCGGTGAATTTGGGAGGACCCTAACCATTTATGCTGCTACTTTGCCACAGCTTTTCAGAGCTCTGCCTCCCCCCTGACTTCTCACGGCAGCTGCACCATGCAAATCAAAATTCTGCTGATGCACAGGGATGGAGGGGACCTAGGAAGCTGATGCAAAGTCCTCTAAAGTCCCCGGAGGACTTGCCACTGATTTCAGAGGGGGTCGGATCAGGCCCCTAGCATGCAGTGTGACAAACAGGGCTAGGCTTGTTGTCGTCTACCGGTGGCCCTGAGCATTGGTGTGGAGGACAGCCTGGTAAATGCCACCCTGCCAAGGGTTAATGGCAACAGAAATACTGTAAGGTGAACTAAAGGGAAGAAAGGGACTGTCGCTGGATTGCTGTAGTAGCAGCTCTCCCTGCTGACGACAGGCAGTTTATGCATGCTCAGAATCTAGCTGCTAGCACGAGTTTTGTTATCCCATCGAGGGGAGCATATAATGCACCCCAAGGATTTGCGCAGCATTGCAGGACTGTGCGCGTGGCCTGGGGAGGAAGGGGGTGTCCTATAAAGATCTGTCTGGCCTAGCGTTTTCTATAGCACCATTACCACAGTATCTAAGCCCCCCGCCCCTCCCCACTGCTCTCCCCATCCTCCTTCCCCCAGCCCAGCACAGCCTGCTTGCAGTCCCAGGCAGGGAGGAAGGGGAATTTCCAAACTCCTGCCAGGGGAGAGTTGTGGGAGTGGGGAAGGCATCTCAGGCAAAAGTATCTGCAGGAGTTGGCCTGCCTGGGAGCACTCCTCCAACAAGTATGCTAGGAGCAGCCGGCGAAACGGGTTTGCTCGTGCAGTAGCAGCGGGTGGATGTTGCTATGAAGGGACGGGCTGAGATGCACCCACCTTCCAGGCACATTGCAATGCGGCCTAAGGGAGCCTGTCCTCATACCGTCTTTCATATCCTGTGTTGCACACACCCAAGCTGAGTCGGATGGTAACTGGATCCTGGGGAGTCATTTCTGGGGGGAGGGGAGGAACACAGTGTAAATGCCGCTGGCTTGGGGAGCATCAGCCGCAAGGTGGGGGCTGTGCCGAGCATGAACCACTGAGCAGAGGAGCCTGCGACACGCCTTTGCAGAAGAGCCACACCACCGTGCAGCCTCTCCCACCTGTTCTTCCTCCCAGCACATGCTGTCGCTAGCAAACCCAGCTTCTCAAGTGGACCACAGAGGGGATCCAGCCAGGCTAAGGGATCAGAAGGGACTCGCCGGCACCTATGTGAGGACTCTCCGGTCTCGAACCCAGGTCCCCAGACAATCCTCAGACGGCGACCTGCACCCAGCAGCTTGCTGGTCCCAGAGTGTAGGCTGGTGGACCCTCGCTCACCATAGGCCCCACCCACGAAGCTCCCAACAGTAGGAGACGTCCAGCCTCTCAGATTGGCTCAGACTCACTATTTAAGGAGGTGGCACAGGAAGTTGTCCAAGCAACAAGGTGAATCTCTGGCATGCAACAGGACCCTGCCTTCTCCACTACCTTCGGAGCCCTGCCTTGCTCCTGTCCTCTAGCCTTGATCCAGATCCCTGCTGCTACACTCCCCGCCCCCCCCCAGCTTGATTCCTGACTCTAGCTCTGACCCTTGGCTTGACTCCCCATTCTGTCCCCGCCTCTGACCTCCGCTTTCTGGCTCACGATTGCCAGCGCTGACCGCCTACGTCCCAGTTTATGACAGCACCCAGCTCTCTCCGACCTGCTGGGCAATGACTGAACGTCCCCCCCAAACCCTACTCAAACAGAGCCCGACCTACAATCCTCCTCGGCACTGATTTAACATGCCCCCTGCCCTCACACCAAGTAGGGCTGGTGGACTGGGGCAGGTTGCCCCTATGTAAAAGGCCCAGACATTTATTGACACCACCACATAGTTCCCCAAAGACCCACGGACACCGACTGGATGGCCCCTGAACCAAGACTTTCTCCTCAGAGCTCTCACACACATGCAAGATGCCTCCTCTCCCATCTCCTACTCAAGCTCTGTCTAGCACATGAGCTCAGCTTCCCAGAGCTGCTTCCTCCTGTCAGTTAGCAACAAGGAGCAGCAAATCTACAGGGCTCCGAGCCACGCAGCTCGAAAGAGCAACTCCTGATGTACTTTCTTGAAGGCCCTCCTCAGGCCCTGCAGCACCATGGGTTGCTGAAAGGGATACGGCGGTTCCCCTTCCCCAGTCTAGTTTCCAGCTCATGTGCCCCCCATGCCCATCCCAGCCTCCCAAATACCCCCTTGCTCAGCTCCACCCTGGATGCCCACATCCCTGATTTTCATGTCTCTCTGGTGTGTCTCTCACTCCTAACTCTGCTTTGATCTCTGCTTCCCCTCTGCACCCAGCTCAGACTTCCACATTTCCTTCCACCCACCTAGCTCTTCGTCTCCCCTCCCCAGCAAGACCTGCTCTTAAGTCCCCCTTCACATGATGCCTAGCCCTGTGTGACCTCTGACCCCTCCAGTACCTTCTTGGCCCTTCAGAACTTCTCTCAGGGCTCTGCAGGCAGCTCTCTTGACCTCCAGGGTCCCGTCTGGCTGGCCTGGGCTATAAACAGCTGCTTCCACCACCAGTTCCTGGAAGCCACCATCTAGCAAGCACTGCATTCTCCTTAGCGCCCCTGCCGCCCGTTCTGGTTCCACCTGCTGGTGCTGCAGGTCTGGCTGGATCATCACCAGTACCAGAGCTGCTGGCATGCAGGGAAAGAGATTCCTTAAGTTCCAGAGTGTTTCATCCAGGTGTTCCCACTGCATGAGCTGCCTCAGCGTGGCCGATTGCCAGAGCATGAAGACCAGCTGTGGTTGCATCTCCTGCTCTTCCTCCTTGATTTCCTCCTTCCGGTGGAGTTTGGCCTCTAGGTCGATCCCTCTGAAGAGCGCCTGGGCAAAGTCCATCTGCACAAGCGGGGCTGCATCATGTACGTCGTCCATCTCCATCACTAGCACCTGGCCATTCCGCCTGCCCACAGTGTCCAGCAGAGTCAGGAACTGCCCGTGCACTGGCTCTGCCGGGGAGCACACAGGCATCCCCCCTAGCAGCTCCGACTCCATATCTTCCTCCCAGACTACAGCGTCACTAGAATGGCAAGTGGCTTGTTACAGGGAGCGTAAGGGAAGCCTATGCCAATGTTTCTGTGGGAGTGGAAAGTGTGTGCAGAGAACAGCTAAGGCTCTGTGGGTCCCAGCCCAGGTAGACAGACTCACCCTAGTTCAAAAAGAGCGAGCACATAAAAACAGCAGTGTGAACATTACAGCATGGGCTAGCTGCCCTAGCCCAAGCCTGCCCAGCTAGCCCAAGTCACAACATCTACAGTGATTTTTAGCATGCTAGCTCTGCTTGAAGTAGCCTGAGTCTCTTTACCTGGGCTGGGAGACTTGCTCTCAGCTGCGGTGTAGACATGAACTGCTCACAAAGAAGCAGGTTAGATATTGTGGGTTTATTCGACAAGGGATCAGAATTCTTGCAAAGTGAAGAGGAAAAATAAGAACAAATGGGACCTTTCACTACAGGAGGATCCAAAATTGGTGTCATTGGCCGTTTTTGCATGAGCGACCCAGGCTGTTGGAGATGCAATGCATACTGTATACTGTATACACACCCTCCCTGGGAGGCAGAACAAAGAGGAATTGCCAGTCCAGTTCAGACAGGAGCTTATCCAGCACAGTATGTGATCACCAACAGCGTCCAGGAACAAATACTGCAGCAGAATGGGCTAGAATCCAGGTGATATGAAAATATGGAATAACTCAACCACTGGGAAGTTTCTTACTAACTTCTTATGGCTGGAAGCATAACAATCTCCCCCCCACCCCCACCCAATCTAATGGAGCTTGCTCATGTCATCCATATATCAAATCCTGGTAAACTCTTGGACTCTGGTATCTTGTGGGAGAGAATTGCACAGGTTGTGTTTTGCTTAAAAGAGAAACTATCGGTTTTAAAATTGTTGCCTTTCAGCTTCCTTAAATGTCCCCCTGTTCTCAGAGTAAGAGAGGCCCGCCAGGGAGAGCAGATTTTACCTTCTCTGCATCTCTACGTCCCCTCCTCCTCTTTGTTGCCTCTATAAAGATCTTAAACTTCTCACTCTCCCCTCACAGGCCACACATCTAAACATGATTTGTCACCTCTGACCAGCTTTAATTTCTGCTGTATCTTTTAAAAGAGATTACATTTAAATAGCGTGAGACACAATGAAGAGCCCAGAAGTTCTTGCTTCAGGGCCTCAGACAAGGTGAAAACTGGCTATTGTATACACTATGCTACCCTGCCTCCAGAGGCAAAGGAGGGGAAGAGAATATGAAAGACTTTCCCCTAACAAGGGAGGTTGGGAGAGACAAACTCACACTTCTCACACCAGAAATAGACCAGAAGGTGAACTATACACATTGTGTCACTCACCAGGAAAAGGACATATAATCGATATTTAATAGATTAGCAACAGTTCCACTGCCAGATTAAAAAGTCCCTGATTCCACAAGCATGAACAGAGGGCTACATTTCACTAACACAATGTGACTATCAATTTTCAGCATCTTAAACAGGATTAATGTACCTGTCACCTATGGCCAGTTCTAAGGTAATTTACCTGTGTTACCATCTAGAGAGGAAAGCTTTTTCTAAGCGTCTTGCAATCAAACTGTTTGCAGTAGGCAAATTCGCTGCTCAAATGTGTGTTGATTGGCCAGGTTATCTCTGATGTCACAATCCCATCCTTTCCCAAAATGACCTGTTAGTCTTGAAATCAAACTTAAATTATTTAACATCTGTATTATGGTTAATGCCTAGTGGTCCTGACTTGGGGCCCTATTGTGCTAGGCACTTTACAGTGACAGCTTCTGCCCCAAAGAACTTACAATTGGTTTTCTTCCCTGCATGTTTAACAAACCCAGTCCTAAACATATATGAAGTAAAGTAAATGCAGTATATTGATTTTAAGCCAGTTTTCAGAAGGGAGAGAGGTAAATAGTGGTGTCTCCCAGGGGTCTGTACTGAGACAAGTCCTATTCAACATATTCATAAACGACCTGGAAAAAGGGGTAAACAGCGAGGTGGCAAAATTTGCAGATGATACAAAACTACTCAAGATAATTAAATCCAATGCAGACTGCGAAGAGCTACGGGATCTCACAGAATAGGGTGACTGGGCAACAAGATAGCAGATTAAATTCAATGTTGACAAATGCAAAGTAATGCACACCAGAAAACATCTCAGCTATACCCATAAAATGATGGTCTAAATTATCTGTTACCACTCAAGAAAGAGATCTTGGAGTCATTCTCTCAAAACATCCACTCAATGTGCAGTTTTCAGAGTAGCAGCCGTATTAGTCTGTATCCACAAAGAGAAAAGGAGTACTTGTGGCACCTTAGAGACTAACACATTTATTTGAGCATAAGCTTTCATGAACTACAGCTCACTTCATCGGATGCATGCAGTGGAAAAATAGTGGGGAGATTTTATATACACAGAACTTGAAACAATGGGTGTTACCATACAGTGATCAGGTAAGGTGAACTATTACCAGCAGGAGAGAAAAAAACCTTTTGCAGTGATAATCAAGGCAGGCCATTTCCAGCAGTTGACAAGAACGTGTGAGGAACAGTGGGGGAGGGGGGGGGAGAATAAACACAGGGAAATAGTTTTACCTTGTGTAATGACACATCCACTCCCAGTCTTTATTCAAGCCTAAGTTAATGGTGTCCAGTTTGCAAATGTCATTACACATTACGGTGTGCATGGTAACACCCATTGTTTCATGTTCTCTGTGTATATAAAATCTCCCCCCTGTATTTTCCACTGCATGCATCTGATGAAGTGAGCTGTAGCTCACAAAAGCTTATGCCCAAATAAATTTGTTAGTCTCTAAGGTGCTACAAGTCCTCCTTTTCAATGTGCAGTGGCAGTCAAAAAAGCTAATGATGTTGGGAATCATCAAGAAAGGGATGGATACTAAAAGAGAAAAATCCAGGTACACCCATACCTTAAATACTGTGTGCAGATGTGGTCGCCCCATCTCAAAAAAGATATATTGGAATTGGAAAACGTACAGAAAAGGGCAACAAAAATGATTGGGGGATGGAACGGCTTCCATATGAGGAGAGATTAATAAGACTGGGACTTTTCTGTTTGGAAAAGAGACGACTAAGGGGGGATATGATAGAGGTCTATAATAGGCAGCAAGTTTAAAAACAAAAAGTATTTCTTCACACAACGCACAGTCAACCTGTGGAACTCCTTGCCAGAGGAAGTTATGAAGGCCAAGACTACAACAGGGTTAAAAAAAAGAACCATAGACCCAGTATGGCCCTTATGTTCTTAAATAAGAATTTTTTTCTTGTTAAAAGTCTAGCGGATAACCAATATCTAACAATCCTGGAAAACAGCAAGTCAAGACTTGTGCAGAGGAAACATGCATTGTGGTGATGGAGAATGAAGGGATTTCAAACAGGTGGCAGATGTGTAACTAAACTACATAAAGTGGAAGTAGGTTAAGAGGTAGGTGAGAACCAGAGAGGATTGTTCAGGAGTGCTAAAGTCCTGTTCTTTGTGAGTATCTCAAGAAGCCACTACATCTTTAAATGTGAGTTGAACCAATCTGAATCTTGGCAAATAAACTGAGTTCTGTATTACACCTGAGATTACAAACTGTAACTGTACAGAACTGTATTATCTACATCGATTTGTCAGAAGAATCATCAATCAGTGCAAGATAAACAAAACTTTGAGCTTTCATTTTAGTAAGCAGGCAAAGTGTTTTTCAAATACTGTATGTAAGTTGCATTTGTTTTCAGTTTACATGCACAATTTTGAGATGTTAAACTTTTATTGAAGAGCACTTAGATACCATGATGGGAGTTACAGGAAAAAAGCCACAGGTAGATAACAGCCATTCATTGTGATCTATTTTCATTTAAGAGGTAATTTTCTCTTTTGATGCTTTGGTCAGTAACAAATCCAATTCCTCCCTTTATCATCTGCTATTACTAGGTCATTGTCCTGTTTTGTGGATTATGTAACACTTGTAGAAACAAATGAAAGTGAACTAATTATCCCCCACACCAGCTGAAGGTCATAAGAAATCATTAAAAACAAAATATACAAAAAGGAACAATTTCTGAATTTTATTTTTAGTAAAAATTTAGATCCTAGATGGATACAGCATCTGAAAAATAAAAACATCAGGTTAGATCTTGTTACTAAACTACAATATTAACACACATTTCTAATTAATCATTCTCTAAATACCCATGCAGATAGCTAGGAGTCTGCACAGAGAATTCTTTGACAGGTTACTGGTCTAGTGGATGGAGGGAAGCGGTAGGTGTGCTATCTTGATTTTAGTAAGGCTTCTGATACGGTGCCACCTGACATTCTCATTAGCAAACGAGGAAAATGCGGTCTATACAAAATTACTGTAAGCTGGTGCACAACTGGCTGAGACCATTCTCAAAGAGTAGTTTCCAGTGGTTCATTATCAAACAGGGAGATGGTATTTGGGGGTGGGGTCACGCAGGGGCCTGGTACTAGTCAATATTTTCATTAATGATTTGGACAATAGACTACCCAAATATGCTTATATAATTTGCAGGTGACTCCAATATCTAACTATAATGGTAGAAAGAAAAGGAGTACTTGTGGCACCTTAGAGACTAACCAGTTTATTTGAGCATGAGCTTTCGTGAGCTACAGCTCACTTCATCGGATGCATAGCCTATGCATCCGATGAAGTGAGCTGTAGCTCACGAAAGCTCATGCTCAAATAAACTGGTTAGTCTCTAAGGTGCCACAAGTACTCCTTTTCTTTTTACGAATACAGACTAACACGGCTGTTACTCTGAAACCTATAATGGTAGATAAGCTCCGGAATAGGCTTACAAGGCAGGATGTGGAAGCCGCACCATTGGAGGCTTTTAAGAACAGGTTGGCCAAACACCTGTTAGGAATGGTCTAGATTCTCTTGGTTCTGCCAGAGCAGGGGGCTGGACTAGATGACCTCTCAAGATTCCTTCCAGCCCTACATTTCCTGAAGTAGTGATGATTCCACATCAGGGGTGGGCAAATGTTTTGGCCCGAGGGCCACATCTGGGAATAAAAATTGTATGGCGGGCCACGAATGCTCATGAAATTGGGGCTGGGGTGTGGGAGGGGGTGAGGGCTCTGGCTGGGGGTGCGGGCTCAGAAATGAGGAGTTCAGGGTGCAGAAGGGTGCTCTGAGCTGGGGAGGGCGAGTGGGAAGGGGTGCAGGCTCCAGCTGGGGGTGCAGGCTCTGGGGGGGGGATGAGGGGTTTGGGGTGCAGTAGGGTGCTCTGGAGGGGGATCAGGGCTGGGGAGTGGGAAGAGGCTCAGGGGTGCAGGCTCTGAGCAGAGCTTACCTCAAGTGGCTTCTGGAAGTGGCGGCATGTCCCTTCTCTGACTTCTAGGTGGAAGCGCAGCCAGGCGGCTCTGCGCGCTGCCCCATCCGCAGGCACCACCCCTGCAGCTCCCATTGGCTGTGGTTCCTGGCCAATGGGAACTGCAGGGCGGCACTTGGGGTGGGGGCAGCTTGCAGGCCCATGGCTGCCCCTAAGGGTAAGGGCTGGAGGTAGGCAATGCCGCTGCTTCCGGGAGCCGTGTAGAGCGGCCTCTGACCCTGCTCCCTGGCTGGAGTAGGGCAAGCCGCAGACCCTGCTACCCAGTGGGAGCTCAAGGGCTGAATTAAAATGGCTGGCGGGCCAGATTTGGCCCGTGGGCTGTAGTTTGCCCATCCCTGTTCTACATGGAAGAGCACAGAACATGGCTCAGTCTTCGGGAAGTGCTCTTTGCAGGGGTATCCCATGCACCATCTTCGAACCTAGCTGGGGGAATGAGAGGATAACTGCTCTCTTTTGCCCAGCTGCAATGAAGGATAGTACTTGTGCTCCTCCTACAGTGGTTTTTCTACAGGATAACGAAAGCTGAGCAGGGTCACATCTCACTCTGATACTGTTCTTGACAATATCATTAGGACGACAGTGTGTACAGGAGCAACAGTTTGAGTGGTGAGAGACAGCCAGCCAAGGAGGAGGTTATCCTGGAGGTGCATGGGTAACAGCACATGTGAGTTTTGGGTCCATGACTGGACTTGGGAGAGATTCATTTAGTCCTCAGCCAGAAGCAGGGCTGATACGGTGAGGGCATTTGGGGAAGATAAGGGAAAGAAAAATAAAGACCCCGGAACACCCTGACCCAAATAAAAGGGACAGTGGACCAGGAGACTCGGGGAGAGAGGAGAAGAAAGAATTAGATGTACAAAGTTTGAGGGAGAGGGAAAAGAAAGCAAGAGTAAATAATCTTTGAGGGGTGATTACAGTGAAGTTAAACCTTTCCCATTGCCAGAGTACAGGTCCCAACATGCACCTATTACAGGCCCTGTGGAAGATGCACACTGGAAACAGGGGAAAGGGAATTTTTGTATATTTCCCCTCCACCAATGTAACATTTTCTCAGTGTTCTTTGAAAATCTTATATCCCAAAAGGTATAATTTAGTTAAAATAAAATCACTATAGGTTCAAAGCTGTTAGGAAAAACTACTCACCACTCTGATTCTGTGCCCAATGGCCTTGGCAGGAAGGTTGGACCGGAACTTGGCACGAACCATGCCACTGTTTCCATGGGCACGCGTTACTTTCCCCCAGATCACTCGTGTTCTGTTGGGCTTCCCACCAGGAGTCACGGTATTGCTAACAAACAGAAGACTGTTAACTCCTGGGCATTTCACTCCAAACCAAGTGACGGTCTACTTAAAGCAACAGTGGCAGGTTAAAAACATCTTTTAAAAGAAGTTTCATTCCCTCTATTGTCATGGCTCCCTTGGAATGGTCAAACTGAATGTTTAGAAACATTTATTTGGTCACTCATAATGCAGATTTGCTTTCATCCAAGCTGGGAGAAATGCACATTGTGAAGAGATTTTTTGGTGATCTCATTAGCGTGAGGTTGTGATGTTTGGATTGCAAATACAGTAGGGCAATGGGTTTAAACCCAAATATAAAAGCACAAAAACATGTCTGTACATTTGCCCCATCAAGTTGTGGGTGAACCTAACAGTGTCCCTTTACAAAACATCCTTCAAGCAATAGTATTCTACCTGGCTGATTTACTTCTGTAAATTACTGAATTATATAAAACTAAATAGATATAAGCCAGTTGGCAAACTTGTTGAGTTGTGTCCACACAGAGATTTGCACCAGTTTAAACTAAATCAATTAGTTAAACCAGTGCAAGTTTTGTGTGTAGATTAGCCTCCTATCTTAGATTTACCTTTCAGAACTGCTATGTCTGGGATTTGCAGGCTTCAGTCACTCCCCTCTGATCCATTCCAAACACTATCTATTTCCAGTACTGGTACTAACTGGGGAAAGTATTCTGCCTAGTGATTTACTGGATGATTTGCAAATAACTATAATATTACACATTAGACAATATTACAAACAATATTACACATTAGAATTCTTGATTATCACTACAAAAGGTTTTTTTCCCTCTCCTGCTGGTAATAGCTCACCTTAACTGATCACTTTCGTTAGTGTGTATGACAACACCCATTGTTTCATGTTCTCTGTGTGTGTATATCTATCTTCCTACTGTATTTTCCACTGCATGCATCCGATGAAGTGGGTTTTAGCCCACGAAAGCTTATGCTCAAATAAATGGGTTAGTCTCTAAGGTGCCACAAATACTCCTTTTCTTTTTGCGGATACAGACTAACACGGCTGCTATCAATAACCTTAGTGTTCACTAGCTTTAAATTCACATATTAACAATCTAAACCACTGGGAGCACAGCTTAAAGCCATATGCAACAGTAATTACAATTCACATCATGTAATAAGACTCTAACCTATCCCCAGACCACCTGCAAGAAAAATCAAAACCCTCACACAGTCCAACCCACTTCTGTTAAAACACAAGAAGAGAAATGCTTCGCTCTGTGTGTCTGGCAAACTATCAAAGGGGAGAAGAGGGCTTCCCACTAAGCATGCCCTGATTCCCTCAATCCTTTTAGATGTATTAATGTAGAAGTTATCAGTTTGAGTGACTCCTGTGATTTTAACTGTAGAGGAAAAGGAGAGGTTTCTAAGATGTCCAGGTCCAAATCAGAACCTTGAATTGCACCCAGAAACATAATAAAAGCCAGAGTGGTCTCTGGAGCACAGAGAAAAAGCACTCGCTGTATGAAACATTCTAAATGGGAAACCACATTCTGCACTAGCTGTGCCTTAAACCAGTGGTTTCAACCTTTTTTCATTTATGGACCCCCCTAAAAAATTGCAAATGGAGGTGTAGACCCCTTTGGAAATCTTAAACATAGTCTGTGGACTCCCAGGGGTCCGTGGGACCACAGATTGAAAACCACAGTTCTATGGTAACACCTTTTTGTGGACCCCTCAAACATAGTCTGCAGACCCTCAGGGGTTCGAGCACAGGTTGAAAATCACTGCCTTAAAGTAATCTAATCAGGAGGTAACAAAGGCACAGATATCTGCATCAAGGTCCACATCAATAGAAAAATTCAACCTGCTATGCAAGTAGAGAAGGGAATAACCCCAAACGTATCAAACCTACAGTACTTCTGGGGCATCCATCAGCATAGTAACAGCAGCAGCAATGATGGTGATCAGTTATATGCAGCCCCAGAAGCAGATGAGGATTTATTAAATCCCTTCAGGTTACAAAGCAAACCCTCACTGAAGGGGATGATATTAATTCTGTCACTTAAAGCACTGAAGTACAACAGTGAAGGACACTTCAGTCCAGTCCATTACTGACTTAACTTCAGTTCACACCAGTATCCTGGAGGTGAGAAGACTCAGGTCCAACCCATCACTCTTATCAGAACCATTAGTCTTCTAACCCAGCATTTCTACAAGAGCAATCATACTGATGTTTAACACATTATCATTTAATAACTGAATTAACTTGGTACCTAGAATTGTGAAAGTGAAAACTAAATCCCAAAACTGAACCCAGTCTTGCACGATTCTACTTAGCCATTTTGTTTGTTTCACCATTATCATGGCAACAGGTATGCAAATACATTTATTGTGGCCTGATCAATTTTTACGACAATTTTTACAAGTCCTATTTAGCATAACAACAAGGAGTTCAGCTACTTACTTTTTAGCTTTGTATACATAGGCGCATCTCTTGCCCAAGTAGAATTCAGTCTCATCACGGGCATAAACTCCATCAATTTTCAGAAGGGCAGTGTGCTCCCTCTGGTTTCGGAGGCCACGCTTATAGCCAGCAAAAATGGCTTTGGACCACAGTCTAGGAAATATTGAGCATATTAATGAATCGCCAACCACTAAAGTGTATTGCACGTGAATACGTTTTCTGAACAAAAACTTTCTGAAATAATTAGATATCATGCTAGTAGAAAGCATACAGGGGAAAAAGGAACAGTGCTTCACTTGAGCAAATACCCCCACATTCACAAAGCGCAGCTTCTTTAGCACAAGACATCAATTATAAAAATCCTGCACTAGCCTTCTCCTTCCTTCCTTTTTTGTACTAGAACCATTTCTAAAAAAAGTTTTCATTTTTTTAAACACACAAACACTTGTCGCAACATCCCAAAGGGATAGACAGTATATTCCATACATGGTGAAATAGATTAAGAACTTGGGGCCTGCTATCCCACAAAAGTCACCATGCCAAACAACTTAGTTAAAATGTTCTCTCTCAACATGGTTAAATCATAACTGCATCCCAGCGTCAATGGGTGGGAAAGAACATAATCGTGTCCACTGTGACCAGTCCAAGTCTTTAGCACAATTCAGGACACTTAAAATATGTTTAAGGTCTTCAATGTTGATAAATGCAATAATACACATTGGAAAACATAACCCCAACTATACATATAAGATGGGGTCAAAATTTGCTGTTACCACTCAAGGAATAGATCTTGGAGTCATTGTGGATAGTTCTCTGAAAACATCCACTCAATGTGCAGCAGCAGTCAAAAAAGCAAAATGTTGGGAATCATTAGGAAAGGGACAGATAGTAAGACAGAAAATATCACATTTCCTCTATATAAAACAATGATAAGCCCACATCTTGAATGCTGTGTGCAGATCTGGTCACCCCATCTCAAAAGATATATACACTGGAATTGGAAAATGTACAGAAAAAAGCAACAAAAATGATTGGGGGATGGAACAGCTTCCATATGAGGAGAGATTAACAAAACAGGATTTTTCAGCTTGGAAAAGACACGACCAAGGGGGGGATATGATAGAGGCCTATAAAATTGTGATTGGTGTGGAAAAAGTAAATAAGGAAGTGTTATTTACTCCTCCTCATGACACAAGAGCTAGGGGTCACCAAATGACATTAACAGGTAGCAAGTTTAAAACAAACAGAAGGAAGTATTTCTTTACACAACCTGTGGAACCCTTTGCCAGAGGATGTTGTAAAGGCCAAGATTTATAACAGGGTCTCAAAAAAAGAACTACCTAAGTTCATGGAGGATAGGTCCATCAATGGCTATTAGCACAGATGGGCAAGGATGCAAAACCATGCTCTGAAGCGTCCAGTCTGTTTGCCACAAGCTGGGAATGGGAGACACAGGATGGATCACTTGATGATTACCTGTTCTGTTCATTCCTTCTGAAGCCCTTGGTATCAGCCACTGTCAAAAGACAGGATACTGGGCTAGACAGACCATTGGTCTGATCCAGTATGGTCGATTTTATGTTGAGAAACTATGTTTAAGCAATTATACTATAAAGGGGTTTCTTAACATAGTTACTTTTACAGTAGAGATCTGTCCAGGCTACACTTAACTCCATAACCAAACTGTAACACAGGTAATTGCATATGCAGTTTGCATCCATGAACAAGACAAGTAGCTTTCAACTGTAACACAATCAGCAGGTTGCAATCAGATTCTAACAACTCTTGACGCATAGACAGGCCCAGGCCCAGTTACTATGTCCGTGTGACCTAATTATCCAGTCCTACTTCCTTGGTCTGTGCAGAGCACTCTGCGAACTGCAGTGCGCTGTGAAGCAGCATGGGATAGGAGTCTAGATGTCCAAGAACATACTGATCCAGACACAAATGTGCAGTGTAACAGGCAGGGCAAGATTTTCTAGCTGACAGATGTTTGGGACGGGAAGAATAGTATCGGTCATGACAACCACATCACAACGGAGAGTCAGAGCTTAGTTAGGTTTAACACAACACGTTCTACAGGTGAGATGGGGCTAGGGAGAGGAAATGTGTGTGATTTATGAAGCCCCCCCGGCCAGTGTAACGTGTCCAGTGACAATAAAGGATAAAGGAAGTTTTCAGAGCCCATCGCTCACCTCCCAGACATGGTGTCGTCCTGAAGTCCTGCTCCCAGCAGGCCTGCGAAGCACAAAAAGACTTTAGCCGCCACACTCGGGAATTTAGCACCAAGCGGCTGTATGACCCCCGCCCCGCGGCGGCCGGCACCTCCCACGGGATCCCAGGCGACCCCGCTCCCCCACTAGGCTGCTAGAGAGGGGAGCAGCACCAGGGGCCCCCAGCTAGAGCCCGGCCAGTTGAGGGGGGAACCCAGCTCTGCACCGGCCGGCTACGTTAGCCAGGCCAGGCCCCCACCCCGCGGGCCTTATCAGGGCAGCAGCCCCGCGATGTCCAGTCAAGCCCCCCGGGCCCCTCTCGGGCGAGTCAGAGGCGGGAGGCGCCGGGCTCGGAGCCGGCTCAGCCCAGGGCCTAGCACCATCCGCCCCGCATCGGCTTCATCCCGCCGCCTGCCCGCTCCACGCGCCCCCCGCTCCACAGCCCGGCCTCCGCCGCACCTGCCCCCGCCCCATGGTGGAGGGAGAAGGCCGCTTCACCAGCCGCGGGACCTCCGCTCCCGGACTCACCCCCGCGCCTCCGACCCAAGATGGCGGCGAAAGGGAGAGCGGCCGCAAAGCACGTCGGGATATGAACTCGCAAGGACCCTTTAGGCGACCCTAATCACTGCCTGACTAGAAAACGCCCGGTGGAAGGGTGAATAGACTCCAGCGACGGCCCCTCCATCCCTCTCTGCCCCTTTCTCCATAGGCAAAAACTCTGCGAGGGCGTGGTTGAGTGGCTATGCCTGACAGGCACCCGCTAAAAACCAATCTGGATGAGAGGCCCCCTGAGTTTGGTGGTTGCTATGGAGACCAGCTGTGTCCAGCCTGAGGCCTCTGTTGTGAGTCTCTCCTGATTGTCGCTGATAATAGACCCCCAGTGGGGGAGGGGAGAGAGCACCCCAGTGCAGGGCCCCCCCCGGGTGGAGGGCAGTGGGGCCCCTGGAGCTAGAGAGCGGGCAGCCCACCGGGAGCATGTCGAAGCCCCTTGCGGGGGGGGCATGGGGTCCCCCATGCTGCCCCTGGCCCCAGGGAGCCCAAAGGCCTGTAGACCTCATGCTCAGACCAGCCAAGCCGACCCCTCCTGTTGAGTGCCCACGCGGGCAGTCGTTTCTCCCCCGCCCAGGGGCTGCCCATGCCACGGCCATGGTGGGCGCAACTCCCACCCCCCCGCCGTTAAACACAGCCTGGAAACCTCGGGGATGGGTTAAAAACGTACATAAACCAGGCACCAGTAATGGAATGAACTGGAAAGGGGGCAAAGTGTAGCCGAGCCGAGGCAGTCCCAGCCGCGTGCAGGCCACGGTTACGATGGACAAACGGGCAACCGCGGAGGATTAAACCCCAACTAGCCGTTTTTAAAAAGGGGCCTTTAACCCAGCGAAGAGAAGCAACTAACAGTGGCTGGGTTGAGGGGCAGCTGGGGGGTGTAATACAAACAAGTGCAATAAGATGTGCATGAGCCATCACGTTGATCACTCTGCTTGTGTGTTGTACCCACAGCCCTACCTCTGTGTTTGGTCTTTTTTTTTGGCGGTGAGCTCTTTGGAGAAGAGACTGTGTCTTCCTATGCACTGGGACAGCCCCTGGTGCTTCTTCAATGCTACTGTAATAGTAAGTAACTTTAAAATTTACTTTTAATCCTTTGTTTAGATCTGGATTGAGGATTTGGGATTCACTGGAACAAAAGCACATTCTTAAGTGTTTTCCTGAATAGGAATGGACTTAAGCATGTGCTTAGCTGTTTTCTAGAATCAGAGCCTTGTCTCTGACATCCATCATTTCCCCCATGCAGCTAATGCTATTGTATTAGTGTAAAATTATGAATTAGTGTAAATTTTTGAAAAGTGCCATAAGTGACATAAGTGCCATAATGACAGGTTTCAGAGTAACAGCCGTGTTAGTCTGTATTCGCAAAAAGAAAAGGAGTACTTGTGGCACCTTAGAGACTAACCAATTTACTTGAGCATGAGCTTTCGTGAGCTACAGCTCACTTCATCGGATGCATACTGTGGAAACTGCAGAAGACATTATATACACAGAGACCATGAAACAATACCTCCTCCCACCCCACTCTCCTGCTGGTAATAGCTTATCTAAAGTGATCATCAAGTTGGGCCATTTCCAGCACAAATCCAAGTTTTCTCACCCTCCGCCCCCCCCCCCCCCCAAACTCACTCTCCTGCTGGTAATAGCCCATCCAAAGTAACCACTCTCTTCACAATGCGTATGATAATCAAGGTGGGCCATTTCCTGCACAAATCCAGGTTCTCTCACCCCCCTCCAAAAACCACACACACAAACTCACTCTCCTGCTGGTAATAGCCTATCCAAAGTGACCACTCTCCTTACAACGTGCATGAAAATCAAGGTGGGCCATTTCCAGCACAAATACAGGTTTTCTCACCCCCCCCCCTTTTTTCCCAAAAAAACCACACACACACAAACTCACTCTCCTGCTGGTAATAGCTTATCCAAAGTGACCACTCTCCCTACAATGTGCATGATAATCAAGGTGGGCCATTTCCAGCACAAATCCAGGTTTTCTCACCCCCCCCTCCCACCCCCATACACACACCAACTCACTCTCCTGCTGGTAATAGCATAGACATTGTGAAGAGAGTGGTTACTTTGGATGGGCTATTACCAGCAGGAGAGTGAGTTTGTGGGGGGTGGGGGGGGCGGAGGGTGAGAAAACCTGGATTTGTGCTGGAAATGGCCCAACTTGATGATCACTTTAGATAAGCTATTACCAGCAGGAGAGTGGGGTGGGAGGAGGTATTGTTTCATGGTCTCTGTGTATATAATGTCTTCTGCAGTTTCCACAGTATGCATCCGATGAAGTGAGCTGTAGCTCACGAAAGCTCATGCTCAAATAAATTGGTTAGTCTCTAAGGTGTCACAAGTACTCCTTTTCTTTTTATAAGTGCCGTAAGTGACTTAGCAGCCTAAACTCCATTTTCAGAAGTGACTTTTGCTGAAAGGTTGGCTCCTAAGTGACTAAGTCACTTTTGAAAATTTGATTTAGGCTCCCAAGTAGCTCACATGCTTTGAAAACGTTAACCAACTCTATGATAGACCCCTCACTCCTGGAGGCTGAGGGTTCAATCTGAGAAGGTGCTGAGCCCTCTGGCTTTGATGCAGTAAAGTACTTAAACACTCAGCACCTTGCAAGATTTAGCACTATTAATGAAATTTTTAAAAAAAGCACTGGAGGAACTGTTTCAGGCATCTGATAATATGATGTATTGTAGAGCACATTTGCCAGCTTTGACTGTGTTCACAACTGCTCCCACATAGGGAACATGAAAATCAGTGATGTTCCCTTTGCCAAATCCTACTTATTTTGTCAGCATCAGTGGGTTGAGCCCTAGAACCCTGGATCTTGGAGAGGATCCAGTGTGGCGAGGTCCAACTATGCTGAAAATGCTTGCCTCTGTGCTAGCTTGCCCTGATAATATGATTCCTCCAAGAGTTCGCAGCCACTGAACTCCAGGTCAGCTGCTGCTCCTGGATTCCCTTCACAGGGTTCTATATTAGAGATGGAGCAAGGAAGTTAATGCTGAAGGAATTTGTATTAATTATTCTTATTTTAACAGCACCAAAAAGCATGCTAGATTCCTCTCTGTACAGCCAAAGGATGTGATCCCTGCCTTGACAAACTTAACTTACCTGAAAAATCCCACAGGTTTCCAAGGGGGTTGGTGCCACAGAGAGTGGATGTCCCCGAAGTCCTGTCTTCACCCATGCTATGCAGGCTAAGCTCTATGTAAGAACTTCTGCAAAGGGGGCTCTTCCATGCTCCCCCCCACTCAATTCCACTAGGTTCTCATCCCCTCCAGCCATGAATCAATATTTATTTTTTAAAATCAGCAACTTGCTTTCTGACATTTGTAGTGCTAGTCAGGGTTCTGTACAGCCATTGTCCAATAAAAGCAAGGGCTTTTCTTATTTAAGCCTCAGCTGCTATGTGAACTCACCAGTCTGACTCTGCCAATATGCTGGCAAAACACAGTGAATTAGGGGTCAAGTGGCAGCCCCTGCTTTGAATTTCCTCACTGGTACCCATGATTATCATCACTTCTTAATCAGCTGAAAGGAGCATTTCAGAGTGATGCAAGGTGTTTCCTGAGTTTCCCACCCCTGCAGCTGTATCAATCTACCAGGTGGCAGGATGGAGAAAGACATGACTACAAGGCTCTCACCTAGCAGTGTGTGGGCTGTAATCCCCAAAGGGGTACCGGGCCAAACCATTTATACTGTTTTTTTAAATTATTTCCAAACTTCCCCTCCCTTTAGGACAGAAGGGAGAGCATATGATAGTTTGCTCATCACCCCAAAATCTGAGTCTCTTCACATACCTTGTCTTTTCTTGTAATTAAGATTTGATCAAGGAGTTCGGTTGCGTACAATAATTAGTGTTGATGCCAGTGACTGAATCAGGATTGTCTTTTCTGTGTGTATAGCTTTAAAAGTAGACTTCAACTAGAGGAGTTCCTTATTTGTAATATTTCTCAGTACACCAGACAGTGGTTTCCTCTACATCTATAATAGAACATAAACCCTGGCAGAGCTTACTGGTTTGGCACCAACATCTGCTGAGTATATGGATATAAGAGGAAGCATACAGGAGGAACTAAGACAACATTAGGCTTTAGAGAAACACTACATTCCAGCTTTAAGTTTTCTTAAAAGGCATTAATATCTTGAATTAATTATCTCCTGGATAGAAGTTGCTGATGGGGAGGAGGTGAAGCTATTAAATTCTGCCTTTGTATCAAAAGAAGTCAGTTTTTCCTACAAGAACCTTCAACTATTTTATTCTTCTTTTAAAATTGCTGGCATAATAATCTATCACAGCTCTTTCACAGAGAATCTTTTGAACCATATTGTCATCTTTGTGGCTGCACACTTTATATAAACCAGATGCAAAGGGACTCGTCTCATGTAGTTTAGACCCAAAATTTCGGTTGTTTAAAAAATGTCAATATGAATAAAACACATTTTTAATTTAAAACATAACTCTACCACAACATTGTATTAGTGCACATTAACCCAAAGGGAAACTATCTAAGGCATTTATAACAAGCAAAATTCAGTCAGAGGGACTTGTATTTTCCACTTCTTCCTTGGATTACTAGTTTCTGAGTATAAGGAAAAAAAATTTTTTTTTACACTAACTTGATTTACGAGACTAATTTCACTGTCAGAGTTAAGTGAAAAGAATAAACAAACATCATTAATGATGACAAATAGGAATCAGAGTAGCAGCCGTGTTAGTCTGTACTCGCAAAAAGAAAAGGAGTACTAGTGGCACTTTAGAGACTAACTAATTTATTTGAGCATAAGCTTGTGAGCTGTAGCTCACGAAAGCTTATGCTCAAATAAATTGGTTAGTCTCTAAGGTGTCACTAGTACTCCTTTTCTTTTTGACAAGTAGGAAGTATTTTGACATTCTTTGTTTTGTTTCAGAGTAACAGCCGTGTTAGTCTGTATTCGCAAAAAGAAAAGGAGTACTTGTGGCACCTTAGAGACTAACCAATTTATTTGAGCATAAGCTTGTGAGCTGTAGCTCACGAAAGCTTATGCTCAAATAAATTGGTTAGTCTCTAAGGTGTCACTAGTACTCCTTTTCTTTTTGACAAGTAGGAAGTATTTTGACATTCTTTGTTTTGTTTCAGAGTAACAGCTGTGTTAGTCTGTATTCGCAAAAAGAAAAGGAGTACTTGTGGCACCTTAGAGACTAACCAATTTATTTGAGCATGAGCTTTCGTGAGCTACAGCTCACTTCATCGGATGCATCCGATGAAGTGAGCTGTAGCTCACGAAAGCTCATGCTCAAATAAATTGGTTAGCATTCTTTGTTTTAACAATCTAGGTCATATCAGTAACAGTTGTAAAGGCATTTTTTAAAATGTGATTTCTTTTGACAGTGTTCATTTAAGAGACATAGCTGAAACAATCTTGGAACCATTAGTGATAATCTTTGAGATCTCCTGGAGGATGGATGAGGTACAGAGGATTGGAGAAGGGCAAACATAGTGCCTGTCTTTAAAAAGGGGAACAAAGAGGACCTGGGGAATTATATAGTAGTCAGCCTAACGTTGATACCTGGAAAGATGCTGGAACAGATTATTAAACAATCTGTTTGTAAGCACCTAGAGAATAATAGGATAATAAATAGCCAAATGCCAAACCAACCTAATTTCATTCTTGGATAGGGTTACTTGCCTAGTGGATGGGGGTAAACAGTAGACATGACATACCTTGATTTTAGTAAGGCTTTTGACACATCCCACATGATATTCTCATAAGCATACTAGAGGAATATGGTCTAGAGCAGTGGTCCCAGACTTTAACAACCTGTGAACCCCATTCACTAAAATGTCAAGTCTCACAAACCCCCTTCTAAAAATGAATATTTCCAGGGATTTTCTCATTTACCTGAATATAAATTATAAAAGCATTGATCTTGCAAATATAAAATTTGTTTTTATGACACGCTTATTATACACTATTTATGATTATTTATCATTACAGTATTTTTATTACATTATGAAAACGGCAACACTCTTCCAAGATCTCACTTTCATAGCTTGTATCACTTTGAATAAGTCTGTTATAAGACAAGGCTCCTATGTTTCATCAAGGAGTATCAGATGTGAAACAGCATGAAGGTATTTAAGAAGTTCCTCCTACACAAGCATTCAGGTCTTGCGCAGTCCTGGAAAACAACGAACGTTACAACAAAGCTTAAACTTGTTCTTCATCATAATTTTAAAAACAACACTAGCTGCCTATTTAATTTTAAAAACAGCAAAACATATCCACCTCCCTTTCCATTTCTTATAAGGAGTCTTGAAGTTTAAATCTCCTCGGTGTGATAGATATGCTTGCTTTGATCTGCTTAGCTCTTGGAAGTCCAGGGGCTCCAGGTTGCTGGCCCCGTACTGCCCAGAGTCCCTAGGGACAGCGCTGTCCACCATTATGGAATTTTTTCCCGAGAACCCCCTGTAACATTTCACGAACCCCAGTTTGGGAACCACTGGTCTAGAGCAGTAGTTCTCAAAGCCGGTCCACCGCTTGTTCAGGGAAAGCCCCTGGCGGGCCGAGCTGGTTTGTTTACCTGCCGTGTCCGCGGGTTTGGCCGATCGCGGCTCCCACTGGCCGCTGTTTGCCGCTCCAGGCCAATGGGGTCTGCGGGAAGGGCGGGCAGCACGTCCCTTGTCCCGCACTGCTTTCCGCAGCCCCCATTGGCCTGGAGCGGTGAACCCCGGCCAGTGGGAGCCACAATCGGCCAAACCCGCGGACGCGGCAGGTAAACAAACCAGCCCGGCCTGCCAGGGGCTTTCCCTGAAAAAGCAGCGGACTGGCTTTGAGAACCACTGGTCTAGAGGAAGTTATTATAAGGTGAGTGCACAACTGGTTCAAAGGCTGTGATCAAAGAGTAATCAATGTTCACCGTCAAACTGGGAGGGCACATCTAGTGGAGTCCTAAAAGGGTCAGCCCTGGGTCTCTTACTAGTCAATGTTTTCATTAATGACTTGGATAATGGAGTGGAGAGTGTGCTTATATAATTTGCAGATGACACCAAACTGTGAGGGGTTGCAAGTATTTTGGAGGACAGGATTAGAATTTAAAACTACCTTGACAAACTGGTGAATTGGTTTGAATCCAAGAAGCTGAAATTCAATAAAGACAAGTGCAAAGTACTTCGCTTTGGAAGGAAATATCAAATGCACAGATACAAAATGGAAAATTACTAGCTAGGCAGTAGTTCTGCAGAAAATAATCTGGGGGTTTCAGTGAATCACTAGTTGAATATGAGCCAACAATGTGCTGCACTTGCAAAAAAGGTTAATATAATTCTGGGATGTTGTGGTGAGACAGGTCCCCACCCCCGTCAGCAAATAATTAAAGAGCTTCTCAGGGCACAATCCGCTTCAACCAAGTACACCTGTGAGGCTTGCAAAGCCTAGATATGGGTGGGTTCTTTAAAAAGGAAGATGCCAGGTCACTGTAGGATGGATAATAATATATGGGGAAAAGGACTGCTGCCAGTAGAACAGAAACAAGCATTGGTGATGCCAGTTAAGAAACCAGGCAAGGTACATACAAGACCTGATGCTTATAAACCTATTGCTCGCAGATCCCATGTGGGGTAAAAACATGGGGAAAAGTGTAAATGTAAGACTAGTGGAATACTTGGAGAAAAATGATATTCCTGTCTAACTGATGTACAAAGTGGTTTCAGAAAAGGAAGATGCAGAGTTGACCATATCGTGAGACTAGAAACTGCTTAAAAAAGCATAAGGACTAAGAACTTTGTGATAACAGTCTTCCTGGACATTGAATAAGCATTTGGCATGCTAGAGGGAAGACGTCCTATATAAACTAGCCAAAACTGGAATAAAAGGGGAAATGGTTTGGTGGATAAGGGACTTTTTTAGTTAAAATGGGAACAGCTTTATCAAAAACCTACAAGCTTACAAATGGAACTCCACAAAGGAGTATTTACAGCCTTGTTTTGTTTTCCCTTATGATAAATGACTTCCCAGAAAGCGTGCAGATGTCTGTGCTATATAGACTAAGCATAATACACTTAAATTAGATGGGAAAAGACAAATGAGGTACTCCAGAGAATTTCTAAGTGGGGAAATGATCGGGGATTTAAATTCTTACTTGCAAAAATTAAGGGAATGCTTTTAACCAGAAAGAAAATTAGGGAAGTTTGGAACTTATTTCTTTACCGTGAAAAAATTCAGATTGTTCAAAAGTAGGATGAACTTACTCAAAAGAGTAGCTGGAAACAAATGGGGTGCAGATAAAGAAGGTATTGATGATGATAATGATGTACAGAGCATTGATCAGATCAGTTTTAGACTATGGATGCCAAGCTTTAGGTTCGGTCTCAAAAACAACTCTTAGGCCAGATCTACACTAAAAAGTTAAGTTGACCCAGCTACATTGCTCAGCGGTGTGAAAAATCCACAAAGTAGTTAACCCTCAACCTAATCCTTGGTGTGGACAGCGCTAGGTCGACGGAAGACTTCTTCTGTAGACCTAGCTACAGCGTCTCGGGGAGGTGGGTTAACTATTACAGTGACGGGAAAACCTCTCCTGTCTCTGTAGTAAGTGGCTGAAGCACTACAGCAGCACAGCTGAACAGCTATTCCCCCATTTGTGGATTTGGAACTGCATGAAAACACAAGGGAAGGAAAAAAACACTTATTATGACCAATAACATTTCTGAATTTATTTATGAAAAATGGGACCAGCTTTGCAAAGTCTATACAGATGGATCAGAAGATGACAGCACGAGTAGAGTGGGAACAGCCTTCTGTGTTCCTAGTTTTGGAATCCAGAAATCTAAAAGACTGTTGAATTATGTGACCACACTGATGGCTGAACTAATAAGGATAATGTTGGCACTAACCTGGGTAAAAGATGTGCGACTGACCTGCACTTGAACCTGTCAGGCATTATGACAATCGGAATTTGGAAAGCAGAAATGACATAAGTGAAATAATGTTCCTAACTACAGAAATAATGCAAGCAGGTATCTGTGTAACAATAGCATAGATTCTGGAATATCTGGACATGAGAGGGCTGACAAAGCAGCAAAATAAGCTCTGAAAAAATGAGGAGGTACATATTAAGATACCTTTAAATAGACAAGAATTCAAAAGTGTGGTAACAAAGGAGCTTGCGAAGGAATGGAAAGAACTATGGACTAAGGGGGAAAAAAAAGACTTAAGGTTTTAGAATGTATGATCAAAAATTGAAGATAATACCATGCTCCACAGTCATGTTAGAAAAAATGACATAGTCCTTTTTAAAGGGCTAACAGGTCATTGTGCCTTGAATAATAAGTTAAACGTATTAAAAAGAAATAAAGATGGGCTGTGTAATGTGTGCAAAGCCAAGGAACCTGTTGATGATGTTCTATGGCAGTGGTCTCCAATCTTTTTATGCACAAGATCGCTTTTTGAATTTAAGTGCAACCCAGGATCTACCCCATTCCTTTCCCGAAGCCCTGACCTGCTCACTCCATCCCCCCCGTCACTCACTCTCCCCCACCCTCACTCACTTTCCCCGGGCTGTGGCAGGGAGTTGAGGTTCGGGAGAGGGTGCAGGCTCTGGGCTAGGGCCAAGGGGTTCGGAGTGTGAGAGGGGGCTCTGGGCTCAGCCTGGGGCAGGGGATTGGGGTACAGAAGGGGGTATGGGGTGCTGGCTCTAGGAGGGGGCTTAGGGCTGGGGTGCAGGCTCCCGCCAGGCGGCGCTTATTTCAGGCGGCTCCCAGTCGGCGCCACAGCGGGGCTAAGGCAGGCTCCCTGCCTGCCCCGGCCCCATGCCACTCTCAGAAGTGACCAGCATGCATGCCCCTGAAGCTCTGTGTGCTGCTCCTGCCTGCAAACACCACCCCTGCAGCTCCCATCACGCAGTTCCCCGTTCCCAGCCAATGGGACTTGTGGGGGGCAATGCTTGCAGGCAGGAGCAGCGCATGGAGACCTCTGCCCCACCCCTTTGGGACCTCGGGGGCGTGCTGACCTCTTCCGGGAGCAGCGCATGGCCAGGGCAGACAGTAAGCCTGCCTTAGCCCTGCTATGCTGCCAGACTATTAGTGGCCGGAGATCGCGATCGACTGGCAGAGGCTCCAGGATCGACCAGTCAATTGCGATATACGGGGTGGTGACCACTGTTGTATGGCATTGTGGAAAATAGTCTGTAGAAAGTAAGTTTCTGGATGAAAAATTGAGTCAGCCCAGAATCAAAGATTTTTCCCTACAGGGACTAATGAGAATGTCAGGGAAATGCAATAGTGCAAAAAAGCCTTGCTGTAGAAGGATATTTAAAAAACCAAAACTTGGCTAAAAATGAATGAAGAAGGTGGTGGTCAGAGCTTCATATGAGGAGGCTGCTGTGTCAAAACGCTAAAGACAAAGTGCAGGGTGGTACTCTGTAGGAGCAGGACTGCAGCTCAGAGCTTCGTGGCAGCGGGGGTAACTGACTGGGGAAATGGGTTGGCTTCCCAGGTCCTCTCAGAAAGGAGAAGGGCTGGTACTTTCCTTTGACTTCCCAAAGGCTGGACGCTGGTTTTTGTGGGCTGTGGAAGCAAACAGACTTTTTGTTTGGATTCCTTTAGCTCCCCTCTCCCCTGCAATTTGCCTTGAACAGCACAGCTAGAGGCCTGTGCCCTGGACTGAGAGGCAGGGGCAGTGCCCACCCTCTCCCCAAGGGGGTGCTAGAAAGGTATAGCCTACTACAAGCGTATAAACAGGAGCGTGCTAAGACATGAGAGAGAATTGTTTCACTCTTCTCGGCATTGGTAAGGCTTCAGCTAGAGTAGCGTGTCCAGTTCTGGGCACCACACTTTAGGAAAGATGTGGAAAAACTAGAAAGAGTCCAGAGGAGAGCAACAAAAATGCTTAAAAGTTTAGAAAACCTGACCTATGCAGAAAGGTTAAAAAAACTGGACGTTTAGCCTTGAGAAAAGATGACCAAAGGGGGACCTGATAAGTCTTCAACTACATTAGGAGTTGTTATAAAGAGAACTGTGATCAATTGTTCTCCAAGTCCACTGAAAGTAGGATAAGAAGCCATCCGCTTAATGAGCAGCAAGGGATATTTAGGTTACATACTAGGAACAAGTTTCTAACTCTAAGGGAAGTTAAGCTCTGGAATAGGCTTCCAAGGAAGGTCATGGAATACCCATCATTGGAGGTTTTTAAGAATATGTTGGACAAACACCTGTCAAGGATGATCTAGATCAGTGGTTCTCAAACTAGGGAAACTTGTTCAAGGAAAGCCCCTGGCGGGCCACACTGGTTTGTTTACCTGCGGGAAGGGCAGCCAGCGCGTTCCTTGGCCCGTGCTGCTTTCTGCAGCCCCCATTGGCCTGGAACGGCGAACCACGGCCAGTGGGAGCCACGATCGGCCGAACCTGCGGACGCAGCAGGTAAACAAACCGGCGTGGCCCGCCAGGGGCTCTCTCTGAACAAGCGGCGCCCCTAGTTTGCGAACCACTGGTCTAGATATAGTTGGTCCTGCGTCAATACTGAGAGATGGACTAAATGACCTCTTGAGGTCCCTTCTAGCCCTGCAGTTCTGTGATTCTGTAGAGTCAAACTGAAGATGCCATCAGGGACTAGTTAAACCTCCTGGAAAGGATTAATATCTTCAAGGAACATACTCCATGAAACAGAATGTCAAGAAACAGACAAATTAAAAATAGAGCGTCCTTTTACTGCACCCCACCTTTTGTGATGCTGAAAATCTGGTAGGCCTGAGCTAACAAATTATATTCATCTTCTGCCTATTTGAAACTAATTTCACATTCTAATATTAAATTATTACAGTTTCTTCAAGTCAGGAAATTGCTGAAGAAAGTAACTCACTCTAACTCCAATGCAGATCCAGATTATGGCTAAATCTAAACCTCTTTAGAATTCATAGAGCATAACAGTGCCTCAACCCTATTAATCACAGGTCTGATCCATTTCCAGAGTGTGCTTGCAGACTGGGATTGTAATGTTCTGCAGACCTTGAGTGTTTGTTCAAGAGATTTTAAACATGGCCCAAGTCCAACAGCAGACAGAGAAGGACTAATGGAGACTTCTATTATTAGACTTTATTGTAATATCCAGAAGGCCCAATCAGAATCAGGGTCCTATTGTGCTAGGTTGCTGTACAAACACAATCTCTTTTGTGTGTGTGTGCGCATGCATGGTGGGGGTTTGTGGGGGTGGGAAAGAGGGTTGTAACATGGACCAGAAGCTTCTATTCAAATACCAAATAATAATTCTGGAAACTTACTTAGCAAAAATAAAGTTTGCATAAGATCTTGACTGGCATTTGTTCCTTTTTCTTTAAAAATAACCTGCACAAATTAATAGTTTAAATTGTATGAGAATCTCAGCACAATCATGTTTATTTTGCCTTTTAAAAAACCCACCGGCTGCAAAAAGCTAAATCTAAGACACATTCCTCCTGTTTTATTGTTAAAAGGGATAGCGTGATTAAAAATCCTGTGTATGTACAATAAAAATGTCTTTACCTATGTTACAGTTTAGATGACAAAGTCAAAACTGAAATCTCTACTTTTCAAGCTACAAACATACTTTTCTCACTGTTTATGGTGATGTTTACTTATGTATTTTGCTCAGCTTGGACAAAGAAAATAGGCTGGTCAATTTCCATTTAGCTTCAGTGTAGTCTAATGCTGTGTTGTTTGATTTGCAAACGTGGCATGGGAATGCTGATTTGTATATGAACATACTTTTTCCATTTGAATTGAAATAAACTTGTTCAAGATTTCAAAAATAGGAGGTGAAAGTTAATTTCCTCAGTCCATACGTAGGCTTTTGCCCTGATTTTCAAAAAGTGCTGAGCTCCCAGCAGCTCGTATTGAGGTCAAGAGGATGATCCAAAAATATTCCAGGAAATGATGAGGAACAGTTTAAAGCATAAGTTGGCAAAAGTGCAGCCTATGGAGTTCAACATAGCTGGCAGGCACCTTCATTTTGAATATGGATGGGGAGTCTACAAATCTCAGCACTAAATGCTCCAATCTGAGCTGGGGGGGCCAGGCCACTTGACCCAATTTGGAGCATTGCGCTGTAGGATTCAGGCTGCCCAAACATACCTAAGATGAGGGTGGCTGTGAAACTATTTTGTTAATGTGAGTTAAGGCTCCCACTATGTTCAAATGCAGCCCTTAGGGGAGCATGATTTCTGGGGTAATGAGTGCAGGACAGGCTATACAAAAAATAGAAAAGAGATGAAAGGCTGCAGATTTAAGGCTATTTCAGTATCTAGTATTACTTAAACTGCTGTTATGAACTCTACGCTGTCTCTCATTGTCGTCACATGCTGTGCTTGTTCCTTTTAGCAAGAACATGGCAAATAAAAAGATGGAAGTATTCTCCCCTCTGGAAGCTGTGCAAATCTGTGCTGTGCTGGAGGACTGTCTTGATCAGCTTGCTATTCTTGGATATATTATGCCAGTTTCCTATGAGGGCAGGACAGACATCAGCAATGTAGGTGCCTCAATTTTTTTAAATTTTCTGATTTTCCTTCCTGTCTTTATGCTACAACTTCTTACCTTCTTTTGACTCCTCTTAAAAATAAATGTTGATATATTTTCATTGTAAAGTGCCCCACAGCCCGTGAGAGAAGGAACATTCTGTTTGCCAGAAGCTGGGAAAGGACGACAGGGAATGGATCACTTGATGACTACCTGTTCTGTTCATTGCCTCTGGGACACCTGGCATTGGCCACTGTCAGAAGACAGGAGACTGGGCTAGATGGACCTTTGGTCTGACCCAGTATGGCTGTTATTATAAATGCATCATCTTGTTGGTCAGCTGGAGACTGATTTTAATACTTATAATTCAGTAGCACCCAGATGCCCTAATAAGGATTGGGGTTGCATTCAGCTAGGCACTGCACGAACATAAACAAAAACATGATTCCTATGCCAAAGAGCTTACAATCTAAGATAAAAGTCAAGATGAAAAGGAGTAGGGAAAGGAAAACGATCAAGCATAGCTAAGTTGTATATACCTATATGCATTTTCTTTTTAAAAAGCAAAGAAGAACAGGATTTTCAAAAACACTCAGTTCTGATATAATTCTGCTCCCATAGAAGTCACTCATGAAACTCCCATTGACTTTAGGGGGAACAGAGTTGGGCCAACACTGAACATTTTTGAAAATTCCACCCTAGATCTATAACTAACCAACTGCCCCTCAGTCTAGAGTCATTAACTGGCTGATTTCATATTAGGCATCACAGCATAAGTGGGTCTTGAGGGGAGATTTGAAAGAGAGGGCAGCTCAGAGGGGTGTTCCATGCATTAGAGGCAGCCTAGTGGAAGTGCTGAGATGTTTTTGGAGAAGGAGGCAGTTGCAGGGGATGGTAGAGTGGCGAATGAGGTGATAGGACACAAGAGTGGGCCTAACCACCTTGAGAGGCAAATAGTTTTGATATCTGCTATCACCTCAAGAATCTGAACATTTACCGAAGGCAGCAGCCAATTTCCAGGCTGAGCAGTTATGAAACTTTTTTCCTTATGCATAAGGAACTGGAAATAATTGAAGCATTATGACTGAGGTGGCATAAACTACTGGAACTTAGCTTATCTGGTCTAATGCTGCTTCATTTTATTCTACTCACCATGCCTAAAGTATCAGCAGAGAAAGAAAGAGGAAGAGTAAAGTAAAATTTAATTTTGTATAGCAGTCCTTTGTCTCTTATCTGTTTTCAAGAACAAGAAGTCTATTATACGGTGACAGAGAATACTCAGGTTTCAGAGTAGCAGCCGTGTTAGTCTGTATCCGCAAAAAGAAAAGGAGGACTTGTGGCACCTTAGAGACTAACATATTTATTTGAGCATAAGCTTTCGTGAGCTACAGCTCACTTCATCGGATGCATTGAAGGAGCTGTAGCTCATGAAAGCTTATGCTCAAATAAATTTGTTAGTCTCTAAGGTGCCACAGGTCCTCCTTTTCTTTTTAGAGAATACTCAGAATCTGAAGTGTGTACTAGATTCAGAGCCTGATTAATGCTTAAGCCATACAGTAGAGGGCACTCCTTCCCTGAAAAGAGATCTGTGGATTAGATCCACCTGTTCCCAGATATGAATTCTCATTCACTGAATAGCGTGAGGAAAGCTTCTGATGTATTAGCAGTGAACGCCCACAGAGAAAACACATTCCTAAGGATTCTAGGGGGTTTTCTCCTCCTGACACACATGTTCAGTTTGTGATAGTGTCAATGAAAGTCACGCCCAATATAGAGAACAGCTATGTGCTAATTCCATTGCTCTGTGATTTTGTCACTGTATCCCATCCTCTATTTTTCAATTGTAAATTGTCAGTTTCATTTCAAGGGACCCTATCTTCTGCCTAGCACTTAGGCATGCTATTGCAGCTGTAGAAGTCAATCATAGTTATGACATTTTATATAACACTAATCACAGTGTCAGTTGATAATTCATTAACTTTCTCAATCAATGACTAGGGCGCACTAGGAATGGAGTGTTTCCATTTGCTGAATTTAGTGCAGTTGCCTCCTACACTGTGCCACAAAAATAAACTTCTAGCTGACTGAACAAAAGGCACCTCATGCACTTTACAAACTCTCCATCCTTTGGTAATTGAACTATCCCAGGGATTTTAAGGTACCTGTCAAAGTGCCTGTAGATACTACATTACATTAAAGCAGTTTCTTTGCCACGCTCAGGTTTTTCTGGAGTTCAGTCACTTAAGAGATTGAGATTCAAGCTATTTTAATATTGTTAATTTAAAGTAATTTTTTTTATTTGCACCTGTCTGTATACATTTAGTGTATACAATTTATATACCTATTCACACAAATACACATACACACCTCAGCTGGTTAACTGCCCTAACTCAATGGAGCTATGATAATTTACATCAGCGGAGGATCTCTGTTTGTTTTCCAACTCACACCTTAGGCTGCCCTAAAATATCCAAAATGTTTCCATATAGCTTGTTACGAAGGTAGCGGCCAATATTTTGAATTTCCCCTCCTGATTCTTGTTGTATTTACTCCACCACACAAAACCGCTAAACAAACACATTCACCCAGCACTTACACTTCTGTTGAGAAGGCAGCACAACGCACAGTGATTGATATAGAAATAAGGCAGGCAGGCAAGCTCTAGGTGATGCTGGTGGCAATTAAATGAGAAATAGACGACAGGGTGATCCTTCCTCTCTCCTCAGTCTTCACCTTGGTCCTTGTCCTGCACCAGCCTTTGCACATGCTTAATTTTACACACTTTGAATAGTCCCATTGACCTCAATGGGCCTATGTTCCTGTGCTTAAAGTTAAGGAGGGATAAAGGTCTTTGCAAAATCAAGCATACATTATAACTAAGTAAAGACTGCATTATTTTGGATATCAGACTCCCGTCTCTTTGGTGTGTAATTTAATACACTATATCAATGGCTGTAGGCATGATTCTAATCTAGTTTACTGTTTAATCAACTTTTTCCTCTTCTGTTACATAACATTGCAGAGTTTTTCATTTCTCTTCTGTCCCTTATGCACATAAATCTCTTTTGTTCCCTTGTAGATTGATGCCCAAGAAATCAGTGAAATCACCAAGAGCCAGAAGGAGTTGGGGGTTAAGTTTGAACAGCTCATGTCAGCAAAGTCAGAGAACAGGCCAACAGTTCCCTCTGAGTCACTGAAGTTCACAGAACTGGGGCAGCAGCTGCAGGAAACAAGTGGAGATCTAAAAAGGGCCAATCATCTTTTTAGTAGGGCTGCAAAACAGAGTGCTGTGTCCTCCGATAACCTCAGAAAAGTTCAAGCTGACAGGTGAATGATCAGAGAGGACTGTGGCTTTTAATGAGAGGTGCCAGATGACAGACCTGAAGACTGTGAAGTCCTTCATTTCTCTCCAGAACAGATAGCAGCAGTATACGCTTCCCTTCCCCTCCTTGCTAATGTACTTCAACCCTAACCTGGAGGGAATAGGGAGTTTAGTCTTCAAGACCCTGGCTTCTGCTTAGACTGACAGCAAGGAGGCCATTTACTGTGGTTTGGGAACTAGGATACCTATCCATTAGGGAATGGACTGACACTACCAACTAATTTCTCAAAGGTTTGCAAAGTATGGCCTAGCGTTAATGACTTTTGGTCACTTTAATAGAATCTAAACTGATGACCTTTCAATAATTCATCCCTGGAGCCATCCAGTACTGGTGTTTGAATGTTTGGAATCAAGGTTTCTCTAGCAAATATTAGTTTATTACTGAAATCAGTTTAACAGGCTGAGCACTGTCTCTTGAGCTCAGTCAATTAATGTCTCATATTATGTCACTGTAGCCCTGTTACTACTGTGCACTCCATCCTGCTTTATAGAATAGCTAATGAACACCAAGGCCAAGATTTTCTTAAAAAAGGGAAGATGATGTTAGCCTATATTTTAGGCTCCTAATTAGATGGCTTGATTTGAAAGAGTGCTGAGCCCATAGCAGCTCATTGATTTAAGGAGTCTAACAGTAGGTGCATATATTAGAAAATCTTGGCCTGTATAATTAAGTAGCAAAGTCAAATGAACGAGTTCAAGGAAATTCAGTGCAAAAAAAATTCCCAAATGAATGCAAAATTGCCACTGAGAATGTAATCACATATTCATCAGGAAATTCTACATGCTGGTAAATTGTAAGCTCTTCAGGGCAGGGACCATGGTTGTGTAAATGTCTGTACAGCACCTAGCACAATGGGTTTCCATCTTGAGTGGGGCCTCTTGGTGCTACTGTAATATAAATGTTAAATGATAACTCAACCACACTGTATGTTCTTAAGGCATAAACGTAACTCCTCCACCATACTACACAATACTCCAGATGCACAAGTGGGAGTTATAGTGGGAAACCTAACTCTGTCTACACCAAAGGTTTTGCTGGCATGGGTAGGGGGAGTGATTTTTTTCGCACTCCTAGCCGTTATAGCTATGCCAGCAAAACTTTGTAGTGTTGACGAAAAGCCTTGGATTTGGTGTAAGAACCTGAACGGAAGAGAAGTAGGACACTACGTTACTGTAACTTTTTTAGCAGTGAACAATAACAGGGCCTGTATGTTTGAGCCAGGCATTGAATTGCCAGAAAATAACATCTTTGTCTAAGCTGCTGTTGTGTTCCTCGTTCTTGTCGGCAGGCAGTATGTGAGCGATGTGATTGCAGACACTTTGCAGGAAATGCAGACTTCAGGAACGTTTCAGAGTCTGTTGCAAGCTGTGCAGAGAGAAGAGGAGAAGAAGTTTAACTTCTACACCACCATTATCAGGTTAGAGTTGTGTTAGGCATTTTCCCAGCTTCAATCACCACTGCTCCCGAGTACATGTTCTCACTTACAGTATACAAGAGAACACAGCTTCTTCCATCTGAGCATCGCTGTGTACTTCATAAACATTTACTACATTATATTTAGGGAGAGAAGTCACTTCTGGGCCTACTGCCCTGTCTACAGTGGGAATGCCCCCTCCTGCCCATGTCCTGCCACCAGAATGCTACTGACATGCCCCCTGCCTCCCCTTATGCTGCTGGGGACTGGGAGCACAGAGATGGCAGAGCTGCCTCCATCAGCAGAGAGTTACCTTAGACAAGGAATGGGCACACAAAATTGCAAGCCCAATAGCAAGAACTTTTAATGAATCTGTAAACTCAGGGGTTGTACCGTATGATTGGAGAATTGCTAACATAGTTCCTATTTTTAAGAAAGGAAAAAAACGTGATCCGGGTAACTACAGGCCTGTTAGTTTCACATCTGTGGTATGCAAGGTTGTGGAAAAAATTTTGGAGGAGAAAGTCGTTAAGGACATTGAAGTCAATGGTAAATGGGACAAAATACAACATGGTTTTACAAAAGGTAGATCGTGCCAAACCTACCTGATCTCCTTCTTTGAGAAAGTAACAGATTTTTTAGACAAAGGAAACGCAGTGGATCTAATTTACTTAGATTTCAGTAAGGCGTTTGATACCGCGCCACATGGGGAATTATTAGTTAAATTGGAAAAGATGGGGATCAATATGAAAATTGAAAGGTGGATAAGGAATCGGTTAACAGGGAGACTGCAGCGGGTCCTACTGATAGGTGAACTGTCAGGCTGGAGGGAGGTTATCAGTTGAGTTCCTCAGGGATCAGTTTTGGGACCAATCTTATTTAATCTTTTCATTACTGACCGCGGCACAAAAAGTGGGAGTGTGCTAATAAAGTTTGCGGATGATACAAAGCTGGGAGGTATTGCCAATTTAGAGAAGGACCGGGATATCATACAGGAAGATTTGGATGACCTTGTAAACTGGAGTAATAGTAATAGGATGAAATTTAATAGTGAAACGTGTAAGGTTATGCATTTAGGGATTAATAACAAGAATTTTAGTTATAAGCTGGGGATGCATCAATTAGAAGTAATAGATGAGGAGAAGGACCTTGGAGTATTGGTTGATCATAGGATGACTATGAGCCGCCAATGCGATATGGCTGTGAAAAAAGCTAATGCGGTCTTGGGATGCATCAGGAGAGGTATTTCCAGTAGGGATAAGGAGGTTTTAGTACCGTTATACAAGGCACTGGTGAGACCTCACCTGGAATACTGTGTGCAGTTCTGGTCTCCCATGTATAAGAAGGATGAATTCAAACTGGAACAGGTACAGAGAAGGGCTACTAGGATGATTTGAGGAATGGAAAACTGGTCTTATGAAAGGAGACTCAAGGAGCTTGGCTTGTTTAGCCTAACTAAAAGAAGGTTGAGGGGAGATATGATTGCTCTCTATAAACATATCAGAGGGATAAATACCGGAGAGGGAGAGGAATTATTTACGCTCAGTACCAATGTGGACACAAGAACAAATAGATATAAACTGGTCATTAGGAAGTTTAGACTTGAAATTAGACGAAGGTTTCTAACCATCAGAGGAGTGAAGTTTTGGAATAGCCTTCCAAGGGAAGCAGTGGGGGCAAAAGACCTATCTGGCTTTAAGATTAAACTCGATAAGTTTATGGAGGAGATGGTATGATGGGATAACATGATTTTGGCAATTAATTGATCTTTAAATATTCATGGTAAATAGGCCCAATGGCCTGTGATGGGATGTTAGATGGGGTGGGATCTGAGTTACTACAGAAAATTCTTTCCTGGGTATCTGGCTGGTGAATCTTGCCCACATGCTCAGGGTTTAGCTGATCACCATATTTGGAGTCAGGAAGGAATTTTCCTCCAGGGCAAATTGGAAGAGGCCCTGGAGGTTTTTCACCTTCCTCTGTAGCATGGGTCACTTGCTGGAGGATTCTCTGCTCCTTGAAGTCTTTAAACCACAATTTGAAGACTTCAATAGCTCAGACATAGGTGAGAGGTTTTTCGCAGGAGTGGGTGGATGGGGTTCTGTGGCCTGCGTTGCGCAGGAGGTCAGACTAGATGCGCTTTTTTGGAGTGAGCCCTATATGTCTTCCAGTAGAACATGGCTTCTGGTTTTTGGTTTTGTCCAATCGATAAAAACATCCCACACCAATAAACCCCAGAAATGGTTACATGTATCTAAGGGTTTGTCTAAACCCTTAGTAATGTGGACTAAAGCGCACCAATATGTTGTGGATTAATTGGTCTGTGTAGACACTAAGGGTTCCTCAGTGCGCTTTAAGGTAGTGCTGTTTGAAACAGTACTATATTAAAGCGGACTAGGGAGGTTACAAAGAGATTATTTATTACAGTATATACAAAAGCCCTGAACCCCCCGGATTTCTGGACATCTACAGAGAAATCTAAGTTTGATTTTTAACTGTCAACGTGTGCGTCTAAAAGTAGACTTATGGAATGTATGTTGGAGTGTAAGCTCTTCAGAGCAGGGACTTGTCAAATTGCTTAATGAATGAAGTGCCATATGCACCCATGGCCCTGTATGGATATTAGATAAGCATAAAACCTTAGGAAAAAATCGGAGTGACAAGGGCCATGGTAACACAAGCTGGAAAGCTACCGGCTATACATGTTAAGGCACAGATTCTGTTTTTTTCTTCTTTTGTGAAGGGAAAGTGGGAAGCTTGTGCAAATAAAAAAAAATTCAAATTGCCCATCAATAACAGAACGTATGCCTGCACCAAAGGCGACCGTGATTTTGTTTTAAAATGTAAACATCTTTGTCAATTTTGGTGTCCATACATCTCCCCTTACTGATTTGAGAATTTGAACAGGTTTGTTTTTTAAAATATACTTTTCTGTTCACCCTTAACAAAAATAGTCTTATACAAAAACTAAAGCCCGTGTAATCTGGAAATGGGCAGTGATTAGGGACATGATCCTACATTGAAATTTGTGGGAGTTTTAGTATAAAAGCTGTCCCCAAATAGTAAGATTCTTTCCTCCATCCTCTCAACCAAATAAATCAAGTCTTTGTGGAATCTGTACAGGCTTCTGTTGGAAGAAATCTACATTTTTTGCTTCATTCTCCCAATCAGTCCCACCTGTCCGGCTCAGCAGTGGTACATGAGCTATGCATACATCACTGCACTGTGGATTATTTACCACGTCATCAGCTCTACAGTCACATCCCAGTTTATGACTTTCAGACACATAGCCTCCCTGAAGCTTAAAGTGGACAGAAAATTGCCTATTTGCCAACCAACCAAGGAAAGATGGCTCACCCTATGGTACTGCAAAGTCCTGGGGAGCTTTCCAACCTACAAGCTCTCAGGGCAAGCAGGAGGAGCAGGGCTGTGTTTTGTAAGCTGCAACACTGCATCAGAAGGGAGGAAGTTCCCTTCCTGGGGAAAGCTAACCCTACTTTCTCGTGCTGTGTTCAAGGAATGTAGGTTTTCCCTCTTGCTTTTTCCTCTAGGGAGGAGGAAGGAAGGAAGGAGATAAAGTCCCTCCAGAAACAGCTACAAGATGTCAAGAAAGAAAAGGATTTAGAACTTCAGGTGAGAATATTTGAGATGGGCAGCATGCTAAAGAGGAAATGTGTTACTGAGCACGCCCAGACTGGGACCTCTCCTTCCTAGGGAGGTTCACAGTCTCTGATGAAAGGGTGTGAACACACATGTAACATTCTCTCATTTTGGGGCAGGCAGGGAAAAATATAAAGAAAACAAGAGCGAGTATAGCTACATCACCAGTGTTCTGGGTGTTGAATGATCGTTAATTACTGTTAAAGCACCAATCAGTGCTGTAGAGCTATAATAGTCTCTTCCTCAGGGAGTTTACAATCTAAGAGAGACACAGATCAGATCTGAATGCAGTGGGAAACCCAGAGGATGGTTTTAATTGGGATGGGGATGGCATAATAATCACAGGGATTAGTATTTGAAGGCCTAGTAGAATAAGTAGGTTCTAAGGAAGGAGTTAATGAAGATGGTGGGGACATAATATTCTGTGATAGATGGTTGATCCAGGCATAAGGGAGAAAGCATGAAGAGGGGAGAGTGAGAAGGAAATGAAGGGAGTGATGCTGCTGCACACTGTTGGAGTGAGGGGTGTGCGAAAAGAAACCAGCAGAGATAGAGGCAGAGCCATGCAGGGCCTTGAAGGCAAGGACAAGAATCTGACACTGTGAGGAGGAGGCAGCAGAGAATCTGTATAAAGGAGCGATCTGGCTGAGTGGCAAATGAGGGTCATTTTATCGACAGTATTCTTGATGGACTAGAGGTGAGCGAGATGGAAGACAGGGAGTCCCGAGGGGAGGACTTAGCAGTAGTTGATCCAGGAGATTACTTTGGTGTGGAAAAACATTGGAAGTTGAAGGCGCATTGAGGAAGGGCTTCTTTTTATAAAAGTTGACGAGGAAGAAGCAGCAGGACTTGGTGAGAGCCTAGATGCGCATGGAAGAGCAAGAGCCACTGAAAAATGCCCCCATGGTTGCAAGTCTGACCAGGATGGTATTGGTATTGGAGAAGAGAAGGTTCGGGAGGAAAGACGAGGAGCTCAGATATAACTGTGTACAGTATGGGGAAACAGCCGAAACTTCAAACGTGATATCAATGAGACAGGAAGAAATGCTGAAGTGAAAAGTAGATTTGAGAGTCATCAACATAGAGGTGCTAGAAGAGACAAATGGGGGCAGATGAAATAAATTGGGGTAAGTGTAGGAGGAAGAAAAGGAGGCAACAAAAAGAACCCAGGTGAATCTTGTAGAAAGGAGGAACCACTGAAGGCAATATTGAAGGAACAAATGGTTACAAGGTAGGTGGTGAACCAAGGAAGGACAGACACAGGACGTCAAAGGTTTTCCAGGAGAAATGGAGAGTGAGGATTACTTTTCTAGAGGATTTCAGTGTCTTCAGTTTGGCACTACATCTAAAGGAATCTGAGGTCAGAGACTAGTCTGCAAAGGATAGATATTTCTAGATATAGAATTTTTATAGAATAGATATTTCTTTTCTGCTGCTGAAACTGGGACTCAAGCCTATATCCAGGTCCTAAGGGGGAAAATGGAACAGCTTAGAAGTCTGTTGACCTCTGTTTGGCAGTTAGAAGAAATAAGTTAGTTGTTTCATTTGGCCTCAAGCAGTGTGGCAGTTACTTGACGATTATATTTTGTCCATTTCTTAGCACATGTTGTCTCCTCCCATTCCGATTCAGGACCCCCATCGCGTAATGCTCTCCATGCACTCTACCATCATAAGGAGCAGAGCTGGTGCCAAAGTCAGTGCTCTAGAAGCCCCAACTTATGCATGCTGTTCTGTTTTAATGTAGTTTCCACAGCTCTTTCCAGCACTAGGAAAAGTGCATCACCCGCTGGAGCTTTCTTTGGCCTCAGCTTTGTTAAACTTTTTTGCGTTGGCTGTAGGTGATGATCCTCTGTTTTTCAGCCTTTACCTTCTGATCTTTGAGTACCTCCCTTCCGTCTTTGTGATCAGCCTCACAAAGTGTGGCATGCAGTCATTTTCTTTCCAGCTTAAAGTCCTCTTCCTAGGTTTCCTTATATCTTGATCCTTGATAACAAATCAAGCTAAAGCTACTTTCAAATCCTGCTTTCCTCCCATTGCTAAAAAATGACCTGCTCTGATTAGGTCTCCTGGGAGAATGATTTCAATTCATTTCATTGAGGAATTTCTGATAGGCAGCTTTAACTGAGACTTTAATGATTTGGCACATTGCCAACTAATTAAAAAAAACAAAAAAAAAAGCATATTGATTATGGAACATTTTGAGCAGCGACAATAGATGGAGGTAGGACCTAAAGCCCCCATGGCAGTCTCCAGTCTTTGGACTGAGTGTGAAAGAGAAAACAGAAGCAAGCAGGTACAATCATGGATTTAGAAAACAAAATTCATTGTTCTGAGTGTGTTCCTTATATGTTCTTCTTTTGAGCTGTGTTAGCTCTTAACAAGACACTAATAAACAACTCACAGGGCTATTTTTCTCTAATTCTCTGTAATGAGTCTCAAATATTCTTCCCTACTGATTTTGTCCTTTTGGCAAACATTGATTCCTCATTCACCTGTATTTCTAATAGAGCTGAAATTAACAAGGCTCTTTTTGTTCTTTCCCTTTTCTTTGTGCACCGGCATCATTAATAACTTTAGTTCAGCTCTAGGAATAAGATTTATTCATTTAGCTATAGCTGCTGCAGTGGTCACTTATATTTTGTAGCTTTTTTTTTTTTAATTTTTCATTGATGAAGTGGTGATATTCTATACAGATTATGATGATTAAGGTTGCACAGTCAGTATCCAAAAGTCAGGTAATGAAAACTTAAGTTCCAGCAGCGCTATTTACACATCCTGTAGATTTTACGGTATACATTTTGCAGCAATCAGTAATATAGTAGACTACATACCTTTAGCAGAAAAACAATAATGTTTTGTGTGCAGGAGAGTAGGTTAACATTTTGATTGGGTACTTAGCTTTTATTCATTCTTTTCTGTATAGGTTCTTATACCATGCACAGCACCTTAATATTAATGCAGTACTAGAAAGTGCTCAAAGTAGCATGACCAACATTTGTCACGTTTGTTCTCTCATCCTCTTGCAGGGAAGAGAAATGTGTGCAGTGTAGTAGTTAGTTTCAGAAATTTTTACAACCCCCACGCCCATGTGTTTACTATAGAGCAGCCAGGTCACAGTAACTTGCCTTGAACGTGGAGTGGAAGGTGGTGAGGTTTGTAATGGTCCTTAGTTCCTATGGGAGTTCATGCCACAATCTTGGTCTGGACCCTGAGAAAGCTCTGTCCCCTGTTCTGCAACTCCTCATTCCTTGTGGTTATAGCCTTAATGTTATCTTAACCATTTCTTGGATTTAATTTCCTAATGCTTTTTAAAAAGGAAAAGAAACGATCCAGACTGACGTGTCTTACAGACTTCACAAGCTCTGCTGGCTTTGCTTTAGGAGTTTGCAATTTCCTTAAAACAAGTATGCATTTAAATAATGGCACACACAAGCACAGTATTCCTCTATCTAAGTATACACCTGTATAGAGTTAAGGAAATTTCCTACTATGCATGCTCAGCATGGGCCCAGTCCAGAGCTCATTTAAGTCAACGGACAGGCTATTATTGACTTTGTTGGGCTGTGTTGGCCATTTTCGCAGAGCTGTCTCTTTGGTAAATCAAAACAAGTTTCTTTCAAACCATAGAATGACCCTAATCTTCAAGGAAAACCTGATCCATGGCATGTTTCAAATTTCAGCCCTTTTTGGTATAGTCCTGTTCTATAAAAGAGTAGTTAGAATGTGTATATAATTACAGTGGGGCAAGTATGTGTTTCAATTCAATGTGTCGGTTTTAATCCATAAGGCCTTAAAATGGTTTGAGGGCTGCTTACCATAGTGAACCCCACTCTCTGTGTGATCCTGCTGCAGTTGCTATCAGCGGAAGGGTTTGAGCTGGACCTCCACTCCAAATGTTTTAGGGGTCCGCAAAAGGAAAAAAGGTTGAAAGCTACTGATAATGCAGCTATGTGACAAGCTCCCCCTTCTGTTTGCTGGAAGCACAACAACGCCCCCACCCGCTGCATTGTTTCATACGGAAGAAAATACAAGCCATTACCGGATAACCTTGGTATATTATGGAGCATAAATAGGTCCTGTCTCTGCTTGTTATAAAGTCATTTGTCTCAAGTCATATGACAGCATTTGGGCTGTAAAATGATCTTTGGGCTGAGAAACCTTAAAACAATTATGGATGCATGACTTTAACACACACACAAACCTCAGCCAAGGGCCCTAATTGTCCTGAGCCTTATATCACAGTTTGCTTTCCCTCGCTATATCTGATGGGAGTGTGTGTGTGCGCGCGCGCACACTTTCCCTTTGAGTGTTCCAAACTCTTTTGAAAAGGAACTCTTTTCAAATGACTCATGCGGCACTGGCCTTTAAACACAGTGCTATGGAGCAAGCTTTTTTCTGGGGGATCTTCCCCTGTTTACACAGTTAAGGAATGCGATGGTGCTTGAGAGACAAGATGGGAGCCTTCAAATCACTTAAATAATACCAGCACTTCGGTGTTTCAGCTTCACCTGATGAATGTTGAACTCACTGTAACATGACAGCAAGCAAACAGGAAGAATCTGATTGAGTAATCAAAGGCACGTGGCACAAGAAGTAGAACCAGATGCATTAAGCTCAGTCTTACGTAACTGCAAACTAGTCTGTTATGACCTTTTGATTCTTAGCACGTCTTGTGCTTTTCATATTAAAGAGAATTCTCCTTTAGTTACGATCCTGCATTTCTAATCTTCATGGGTTACTCCGAGAAACCAAGTAAAACTGAAAAGCCCAATCCTAAACTGAATCATTCTTCAATTCCCCAGTGCGTTCAAACATCTTGAAACACACTGAGCCACAGACGTCAGCTCAGTACCTTTCAACTCCGGAGTCCCTTCTGCCAGGGGACGCGCTCAGACACAACTTGCAGCTGAAAATCTCAGCTCTCCATTGTAGCGAGAGTGCGCAGGGAAGGGATGATAGCACATAGCCTGCTACTTTTCCTCAGCACTCCTTACTCACCCAGACGACCATGTGCCTTTGTAACAAAAGTTATACTGTCCGCCCTGATCAGCTTTCAAAGAAGTAGTGGCACATATGAACAGAGCAAGAGTCAATTTTCACCTGTTCTTAAATTTGCTTTGCAATTGTTTAGTTTTTCGGGTTACATGAAAACTTCCATGCAAGGAGCCCAATATGCTGTGCAAATAAAGAATTAAACCATAGCATCCTCGCACCCGAGATGTCATTTTTTTTTTATAGATGGGAAACTGAGGTACAGAGGTTGTGACTTGTCCAAGCTCACACAGTGGGTCTGTGGCAGAGCCAGATATAGACCCCAGTTCAGGAAACTACTTAAGCATATGCCTCATGTTAAGCCATTGAAATCAATTGAACTACTGAAAGTTATGCAAGTGCTTAAATACCTTCCTGAATCAGGTGGTTTAGAGGCCAGGTGTCCTGGTGACCTGTCTGTCACTGCAGCCTCTAGATAGATAATCACCCTTCCCTCTTTGTTTGCTGCCTTCTATACGGTTGGTTAAAAATTAGGTTTCTCTTTGAAGCTCATGTTGAACTTGGACAACGCTCTGGGGGAGAGTGAAGCCTTCAGCCCTATGATTTTGAAACATGTGAGGTGGGACACAGGTGAGTTTACCTGGAGTAGTGGGCACAAGAAATGGGGAGGTGACTTGCATTTTGAAGCTTGCTTTTATGCCCCCCCCATGTGCCCCTCCTTCCTGCCTATTCCTCAGAACCGGAACGAGATGATTGCATACCTCAAAGATCAGCTTCACGAGATGAAGGCCAAGACAGACATGGAGAGCCGCTATGTGAAGAAAGACACAGAGCTCCAGATCTACCAGACCCAGAAAAAGTGCAGCAACGCAGAGAGTGACCTGTTAAATGAAATTGAGGTAAGCACCGTCTTTAGGCCTGTTTGTAAAGCATCTCCAGCTAGCAAGGCGAAAGCTGGCTGACTGCAGATTGCATTGCCACCAAACAGCCAACGTGTAACTCGCCATGCAAAGAGAGGTTTGTGTTTTACATACAGGTGGCACAAGCGCCTCCGTCTCACTCACCACCTTGACTCCTGAAGTTAACAAGAAGACAGAACTGGGACTCGGTGGGCAGCGCAGAGCTGCCGAGTGCAGCCTCACACTCTCATGGCTCTGGCAATGTCGTGATTGTACTACCTCATCATGTTTTCATGATGGTCATGTTTTCCTCCTATTCTCTAAAACCATGTGGTGGTGTTCTCTGTAATTACAGGACAAGGACAAAGCTGGTCAGCTGCAGGTTTCCACTGTTGATGACCTCAAACAACCAGCCACTTCTATTCAGCTGTGTAGGGAGGGGACAGGTCAGAGGCTGCTCATTATTTTACCAAGCTCACAACAAATAATGGGGCTGATGGGATGGCTGTAACCATTAGCACTGGTAGGTGGCTGCTATGCGTGCCTCCTGACAGGAGAACTCTACCACAGGAAGAAGTGTCTGACTGGAAGGATCCCCCATTCCAGGAACCCATCCCAAGGGTGCAGGTTGCAGAGATCACCCAGCAGTAGAATTGCTGCAAGGATTTAATGATTTCTGGATGAGTCCTCAGGCAGGGCCTCTATGCACATGTATACACAGCGTGTGGCATGCCCATACACATTCCTCCATTAGAGGAGGCTTGCAACTGGAAAAAAAATGGCCTCCTGGCTTTGTCTGCCTCCTGATGGATAAGACGTCTGGGTGGTTTTTAAAGATAAAAGGGATTTCTTTTCCATTCATTTTTTTAAATGAGATGTTCAGGTCCTGTCTAGGCTGGAAGGTTCTATGGTGCCTGGACAACTAGTGAAATGATGACACGACAAGAAGCAAGCATGAAAGTTGAGCATTTGAGAGGGGAAGGAGTTTTTAGATAAACAGGTGTTAACAAAAAACAGTCTATCTTCAGTGCCTAATGAACACTCAGGAGAAAGGATGAATCTTGAAGAGACAGCACCCCAGCCCCTTCAGTTCAGGTGTGAGAGCTAACAGTATAATGCATCTTCAAGTCAAGTGCGATATACATATATATTTTTACCCCTCGATGCCTCATCTCCCTCCCCTCAGCTTTTGGCTTTCTGCACGCAGGACGGAGTACAAAGGAGAGAGCAGCGCAGAGTACATGGGGAGAAGGGCTGACTCAGGCTATGTCTACACTACAGACCGCACAGCTGTACCGCTGGAAGGTCTCTATGGCGGTAGAATAGAGCTCTCCCACTGGCATAATTAAACCACCCCCAACGAGCAGCAGTAGCTATGTTGGCAGGAGAGCCTCTCCCTCTGACATAACACTGTTCACACTGGGGCTTTTGTCAGTCCGGGGGTGTTTTTTTCACACCGCTGACTGACGAAAGGGCTAGTGTAGACAAAGCCTTAGTTCTGGGCTCCCAGTGGTAGTCGCTAATGAAGGGATGCAAGTGGAAGAGCGGCTAAGGTTTTGTCTACACTAGCACTTTTATTGGTAAAACTTCCTTTTGGTCAGCGTTGGGGGGGAAAAAAAGACCCCCCCGACTGACAAAAGTGCTGGTGTGGGCAGTGCTATGTCAGCAGGAGATGCCCTCCTGCCAATATAGCTACTGCCGCTCGTTAGGAGGGTTTAATTATGCTGGCGGGAGAGAGCGGCTACACGGGAGACCTTACAGCATCACGGCTGCAGTGGTATAGCTGTGCCACGGTCAGCTCTGTAGTGTAGACATCGCCTTAGATCCTCAGAGCTGGCCGCACTATAGCTGCTGAGTCTTGTGAGCTGTGCTACTGGGCCTCTGCAGTGCTGGGCTCCGCCCATGCCACCGGTGTGATTCGGCTTTCTGGAACTCCGCCCCAGGGCCATAGCCCCTAGGAAAAGGAGAGGCCAATGCTGCGATAGGTGCTGGAGGATGGGGAGCAGTATGGAAGGTAGAGGGTGAGGGAAAATATGATGGGGTGCACCAGCGAATGGGAAAAGGACTTGACTTGCTGATCGCAGGGTGTAGGCAGCTAGTAAATGTGTTTTCCCAGGGCACCAATACAAGCCCAGGGCTGGCTCCGAGGAGAGGGGGCTGATTGTGATGTATGCACAGTACAGGTGCGCCCCTCTTCCATGATGCTGGACATGCCTTAGTGCAGGTATCTGTGCACTTCTAGGGCTGGGGAAGCTCTGGGCCAATGCTCCCATCTCCATGCCATGTCACTTCCCTCAACAGCCAATACCACATCACCATTTTGATGCTGCTAATCAGCTCCCCGACCCGTTCGTTCCTGGAGTTCACTCTCTTACATAGAACTGGCTTTTTACTGACACTGCAGCGCAAGAGCCTGTCACTTTCCGAAGTGCTGTCCATTCACCACTACAAGCAGTCGCTCACCGGCGCACCTCCTCGCAAGGTACGCGTACATGCCTGCCAAGATAACCTCTGACCCGTTCTGTCTTTATTGATCACAGACGCTGAGGATCAAAACTGATGAGGAGATTAGAGTCCACATGGAGATTGAAAATTTCCTCAGGCAGCAACAGATGGTGGGTGACTCAAATGTTTTCAATTAGCACTTAAGGCAGCAACTTACAAAAAATCACATGAGCTTATTCCTATGGTAGCAATTAGTGTCTTAAGGAAAACAGCTAATGTCCATCTACTCCTCAACCAGCTTCAAGACTGTTGTTGGGATTACCATTTGCCCTAAAAACATAACACGGGTTACCTGAATTTTGGATTATTTTAAATCAAAACTGAGATAGGACGGATTTGTTCATCCAAATACTGTGGATTCTCCCCGCACCACAAGATGTTCAGATGATTGGGCTTTAAGTTGAAGTACATTCATTGCAAACAGGTCAGACGTCCCGCAGCATCATGAGCTGGCGTTAATACGTGCAGCATAACTGCAGCTTCACAGGCCCAGGTATTGCACGTGTAAAGTAGGACACAGGGGACAAGGAAAGACATTATAGAAATCATCAATCTGTTTTTGCTTTATCCGAGCCTGGGTAGGATAAATGTCAATTCACAACTCTTTTGATAGACTCAGGTAGCACACAATCCATAATGTCTATTATATTAATTCAGGTTGCCCACGATCCAGAATGTCTGTTGTATTACTTTATACAGAAGAAAGGACCCAAAGAGTCAAAGGTGTTAACACGACCCTGAAACTGTTAAACATTAAACAGCAATGGACAAGGTTCAGGGTTTGCTCTATAGAGACTTCAGCCTGCTTAGTACCATGGCAAACATGCCATTAAAATCCTTTATAACCTTTTATTAAAGATACAGAAAAAGGAGGAAAAGCAGTTAAAGCATTTGAAATGTAAGGTATTAAGTAAGGTTTTAATTTTAACATCCCTTGTTCCCTTCCCTTAAGCTGTAGAGAGTCTTTAGAAGACTTGTTTCCAGTAGAGATAAGGAGGTGTTAGTACCGTTATACAAGGCTCTGGTGAGAGCTCATCTGGAATATTGCGTGCAGTTCTGGTCTCCCATGTTTAAGAAGGATGAATTCAAACTGGAACAGATACAGAGAAGGGTTATTAGGATGATCCGAGGAATGGAAAACTTGTCTTATGAAAGGAGACTCAAAGAGCTTGGCTTGTTTATCCTAACCAAAAGAAGGTTGAGGGGAGATATGATTGCTCTCTATAAATATATCAGAGATAAATACCAGGGAGGGAGAGGAATTATTTAAGCTCAGTACCAATGTGGACACAAGAACAAATGGATATAAACTGGCCATCAGGAAGTTTAGACTTGAAATTAGACGAAGGTTTCTAACCATCAGAGGAGTGAAGTTCTGGAATACCATTCCAAGGGGAGCAGTGGAGGCAAAAGGCTTCTCTGGCTTCAAGAGTAAGCTTGATACGTTTATGGAGGGGATGGTATGATGGGATAGCCTAATTTTGGCAATTAATTGATCTTTGACTATTAGCAGTAAATATGCCCAGTGGCCTGTGATGGGACACTAGATAGGGTGGGATCTGAGAATCTACAGAGAATTCTTTCCTGGGTTTCTGGCTGGTGAGTCTTGCCCACATGCTCAGGGTTTAGCTGATCGCCATCTCTGGTTCAAAATGATCCCACCACTACCACCATGTCAGGGTTCCCACTCTGAACTCTAGGGTACAGATGTGGGGACCTGCATGAAAGACCCCTAAGCTTATTCTTACCAGCTTAGGTTAAAAACTTCCCCAAGGTACAAACTTTGCCTTGTCCTTGAACAATATGCTGCCACCACCAAGCATTTAAACAAAGAACAGGGAAAGAGCCCACTTGGAGACGTCTTTCCCCCAAAATATCGCCCGGGGCTGGAGCTCCCATGGGGAAAAATTGGTGGATGCTCTGCAGCCACCAGCAGCTCCCCATCCCGCCCCCTCACCCCAGCTCACCTCCGCTCCGCCTCCTCCCCAAGCGCGCAGTGTCCCCGCTTCTCCCCCTAGCTCCCAGTGCTTGCCGCTGTGAAACAGCTGTTTTGCGGTGGCAAGTGCTGGGAGGAGGTAAGAGGGGGAACGTGGCGCACTCAGGGAGGAGGCGGGGCCGGGGTGAGGATTTGGGGAAGGAGTCCAATAGGGGCAGGGACTTTGGGGAAGGGATTGGAATGGGGGCGGGGCAGGGGTGGAGTCGGGGCAGGGCCGGGGGTGGGTTGAGCATCCACCGGTGCTGGGAGAAGTTGGCGCCTATGCTGCAGACCACGAGTGGCTCAACACTAGCTCCAGGATTTTGGCTCTTTGAAGGGCTGGGGTATGCTGAGGAATTGCTGTGCTGTGTAACGTCAATGTTACTCTTACAGAAAGACGGCAGACTGAGCAGACGATAGAAAGTTTTCAGTAGCATTACTAATCCTTCCTGGTGCATTCTGTCCGCTGTGCTAAATGTCAGTCTGTCTCCCAAACAGAAGTTGGAAGAGAAGCTAGAATACTGGATGGAGAAGTATGAAAAGGACACGGAATCTAAACAGCAAGAACTGAACACTCTAAAAGCATCCAAGGCAAATGATTTAGCAGCACTGCAGGAACTTGCCAAGCAGGTATGAGATCAGCAGTGGACTAAAGGATTCAGTGAACCAGCATTTCACTGCCCAGGCAGCATCCCAAAAGCTGGGCCCTGGGCACTTCCCCACCCTCACTCTTTTCATTCACCCAGAACAAGGGAAGAGAACTGTGGGGAAGAAAAGATTGAGTAACCATGGAACTGTTCAATAGAACGGGCAGGAACAACACAGCAAGTGGTGTCCGGAGGGAGCCACAGGGGGCATAAATCCTCTGTTCTCTACAGGTGACTTTGGTCAACAAATGCCGTTGTTTGTTGTTTTTCCTATGGCCGTTTTGGATGTAAGAGGGTGGCAAGTAATTGAAGGGCTATGGTGAGGGGCAAGGGAGGACAAACTCCCTTCCCAATGTGTGCCTCACCTTGGGTCACACAAGCTATTGCTAGGCCAGGGGAAAGGGGCTTCGTGGAATTTTAACACGCTTGCTTTCATTGCCAGCGACCGCTGGCTGCTGCAGACTAAGGGCTATCTCTGAGAGCTTGTTGGCTGCCCTATAGTTCGGACTATGGGGGCAAGAATAGCAGTGGCACCGAAGTGCTCGCATAATTCCCTCCTGTGGGCGTTAACTAAAAGGTTCTAGTTCTAATCAAATCACTGGAAATGACATATTGTCGGTGTTGTAATGATGCTCCCTCTGAACCATGGTAACACCCTGTTAAACAGAAAGCGCTGATGACAATATTCCTGCAGAATCTCTCTCAACAAAATCTCACTGTGGAAATGATTGTTCTGTTTCCGATATTTACATGGCAAGGATTTGTAAATATGTAAAAACTTCCTAAATAAGTAGTGAAAAAAAAGGTTCCTAGTTCACATTAACATAGTCCTGCTGAAGAGGGTTACACTAGTGCACACTGTTTGTCCCCACCCCGGTAGTCAGAACTGCGGGGCAGCGTGCACACAGCTAAAGTTTACTGAGTTCTAAGCGTCTGCTTGTGGAGTTAGAGGACACTCAACTCCTTGCCCATCGAGCAACTCCTCTTCCATTCTGCATGTAAAACTTAGGTCAGTTGTCATCCCTATGTCCCAGTCATTCTACCACATCCCCATGTGCTTGGGGTGACTTCCTACCAACACCTGTTCCACGAGAAGCCACACAAGACACACTTTCTGCAGCATAACATCAGGGGGTTCAATAAGTTCAGGCAATGAAAGGTTCCAGTTAATGGGGCAACTTACTGCTTTACGATGGGGAACACAGTTATACGTAGCATTTGCACTGCAGAGCTGGGACAGCTCACAGGGAAAGGAACCGAGGGAGAAAGGCCCGTGGCTTGCACATCAGCCCCCATGGAGTAGCTGTGAGGGACAAGCCTTGTACAGGGAGCTCCAGAATTCAAAGTCATCATGATGCCCTCAGTCCATTTCTAAGCGAAGCATGTACTAGAGCGTCTCTGTGCATTTCTGCAGTGCCGGTTATTTGAACAAGTCATGATTGAGGATCGGGTGGAAAAGGAGGCAGCAAGAAGAAAGGTAGAACAGGATGCGTTGGAATTAAAGAGCGTCAAGAAGGTAAAAGGGAAAGTGCTACCAGTGACATGGCTCATTAATGATCTGTATGCGAGGTGGCTCCTTTCAGTCAGCAACACGTAATACAGGGTTTGGCCAGCATGGCCTGGGATTAGCAAGCGCTTCCATTGCGTGAGGAGAAGAGAGGGGTCTGCTGCATGTCCAAGCTGCTGTTTGTTCTCCCCACCCTTCCAGTCCCTCCCTGGGTAGAACAGCCACAAAGTTAATAGCCACCGACCGAATCAGGAAGGAAATAAAGGGGAAAAGTCTTGGCTCCCAGAGTGAAGATTTGGGGGCCTTTTGTCCATCACACCATGTGTGCAGCAAGGATGATGCCACAGAGGGAGGGTTGCAATGTAACCTCAGTGCAAGAACCTCACCCCACAAATGCTCTGTGTGTGCTCAGCACACAGACTATCCCATAACCTAGTGACTACACAGGCCAGGAAGTGCAAGGGAGGAGCCCAGCCTGCTACAGCTTAGGACATTGGTCCCTTTACAGCAGGTGCCACAGTCTACAGTGTACCTGGCGGCCTTCTTGCTTTCAAGCTGCCTCACACTGGCCTTTCACAGGGTTTGTTGCAGGGCCACTGGTACTGGGTTTTTTTAACGTGGTTACGGAAAGTAGCATTGAAGTACTTGCTGAGAACAAGTACGGGCATGTCAGACACAGTGGGGGCTGGGAGTACCAATTACACCTGCAGTCACAGCCTAGGTGGGCAACTGCGTGTGCATAACTGCGTGTGCACATGGGGCTTTTTGAAAATGCGGCCCCAAGAGCTAGTGAGAGACGAATATTTAACCATGACCTGCAAAAGGAAGGCAAGTGGAGTTGGACCCATTGTTTGCTTCTTTAGGACAGATTGGGTTTTAAGCATTTCTAATATAAGGCAGACAAAATCCGGAACACTGAGTCTGGCCTCTTCTGCTTTTGCTGGAAGGACTCACTGGGGTCTCCTCTGCTCTAGCCTTTTACTTGAATAACACACTGAGCTAGCAACTGAACCGGGTGCAGCCCGTAAGCTAGCGTACGAAGCAGCTAGTCTATAGTCTAGACGGCGTGGACATCTATCGAGGGGTTTTCTGTAGCACCCATCACCTTAGTAGCGAAGCACTTACGTTTGGACTGTTTCCAAGGCAAAGGGTTGGTGCATATGGAGCCCGCTCCAATAGCTCTGTGCTGAGGATAACACTGGCAGCCGACACCAGACTGCTGGCCTAGGAGAAGCTGGCGGACAGCAGACTTAGGGTGGGATCCAGGTTCAGACACTCCCAGCGGGTGCCTCTGGAGTAGGCTGGAGATCAGAACGTGTCGCAGAGCAGTATTCCCTGGCACTCTCAAGTTCACAATTTGGATTTTCTTGTAATGTTCTTACATAAACATATCAGACAACCAGAAAGCCCGTCCCTTTTCCCACAGCACTGAGCCGATGGGGCGGCATGTCACGATGGCAGCTGACTTCCCCAAGACCAGCCGCTCTGAACAGGGAAGTGTCTGACTTGCTTTGGAAAACTAACTCTCCCTCTTTCCTGCTTCCAGCTACAGGCTTGGTGGAGAGGCACAATGGTTCGCCACAACATCGGCCCCTATAAGGCCATCAAGAAGCCTAAAGAGGACGAGACAAAGGGCAAAGACAAAGGGAAAAAGGGAAAAGCTGGAGCTAAGAAAAAGTGATGGCCATAGAATCCTGCTCTCATTAGACTCACAGGGCCCTGGAAGCTTTGGACTCTCATCGGGGAGGAGCACTGGCTTGTGTGCACAGAGTAAGAAATAAAGCATTCAGCAGAGTTCAGGGCCAGGGCTCTGGGCCAGGCTCGAGTTTGTTTTCTTGACAGGAAGGAGTTTAAGATGAAGTTTCTTGCACAGGTCTGACCTCTCCAGCTCAAGGTAACTCTAGAGCTTAGCAACCAGCTACTAAGATTTTTAACCTGCCCTGTGCTATGCATTATTCCCCTGAGAGCACAGGAAGCTGGAACAATGTGGCCCTCAAGATTTTTTGCAGCCTTAAACTAATTAGTCATCTGGGTGTAATTCACCCTGTTCACAGGCTTGAAAATGCAGCTGTATTAGAGGCACTCTGCACTCAGAATATTCACCACTTCTCCCCGGCACTGCGCTGGCAGCCGTCCAAGTGCTAGCGTCATCTGGGGGCGCTCGTCCTTCACCACTGTTTTGGCTAATGCGGCTCAGAGCAGGTCTAGAGAGCTTGGTGGCCGTCACTCACATCTGGTCTTGGGTGGCGCTTCCATTGTTAATGCCAGTGCTAGAGCAATGGTAGCAGAACTGCTAAAGATTCTCAGTGTAGATGGAGCCTTGTTCACGGAGTGTTTGTATTTCCATTCTCACAGTCCTCCTGCCAGAAGTCACTGTAGCCCTGCAGGAGGTAAGGAAAGAATCATGCCCTAGTGAGGGTGAAATCATGGGGAGGTAACGGAATGTCCTTGGTACAGAGCAAGACATCCTTTGGCATCTAGTGCCCAAGAGCTGCTGCTCTCAAACCCCAGAGTGCAGTGAAGTGATGACAGCCTGGCTGTTACCTTGAAAGAACTGGGGGTCGGGGGAAGGCAGAGTTCTGCTCTGTTATCCGAGAGGGCTCTCCCCGCTGTGGGTCGAGTCCTTTTAAATGAGATTGTACTGCAATCAGTGTACACAGTGGAAACAGCCACGAGTGCTATCTACATGGTGTAAAACTGCTGAGGGGGGTCGGGATTTTTGAATACTCCCACACTTTGAAAGACACGAATCAGAGCATATAGAATCGGAACGAGGCTGTTTTCACTCTGAGACTATTTAAGAGCTGTATCAGGAGCGTGTAGCTGTCCAAATTCATTCATATCGAAGAGTCAAGCTGTGCCAAAAGTTCTCTTAAGATCAAGCAAAATTACTTCAACTGCAAGTGGCAAAGCTGTTTGGCTTTGAATTCTGAGAGCTCAGTGGTGGCTGGAGCCTGTAGTTTATTCTGCCTTAATAGATCATGGAAGTGACTGTCTGTAGCTTTCCAAAAATTCACACACTTCAGGCAAGCTGGAGTTACAATCGTTGGCATCATTACTCTTTCAGTTAATCAGGAAGAACTCCCTTTTCAGTCACTGATCCCAAATGAGTCTTCCTTACTCCACACTGGAGTAAGAATGGGCACCACTCTTGTATGATGTTTACGTCACACGTCTGCAGCAGGCGCCTCATAGCAACCACTGCAGTTAAGTTTAATTTTATCTCCCCCTTTCCATGCGCTCAGAACATTTTGAAACATTTCATTTTGAGGCTAAAATTTTCCAGGCTTGGTATGTGCTGACAGGTGATTTTTTTTGTGAAGTTTGAGCAAAATCCCTTCAGACATTTGAGTTCTAGAAAAGGAGGGGAAATGCACTTTTCCTGTTGTAAAAAAAATCCTAGCCACACATTTAGACACAGCTACAGCACAAACAGCTGACGTTTGAAAAACAGCATGGGCAGAATGTTGAGTCAGGATCAGCGCCTTCGCTTGCTTTGGGGCAACAGCACATGAAAATAATGTTGAGTGAAAAATCACTTCTCATTCTAAGGACATTGTCTGTTCTGGAGCTTCACTTCTGGGTTCCGGTTCCTTAGCATGAATCCAGTGGAACTGCCCTGGCTCTTCCAAGGTTTTTGATCCTTGAGGATTACTGTAGTGGGGTATACTGCAAGCCAGTGATATCACATGCCAGGTGCTAGATGTAAATTACATCCAAAGACGCCATTTGTGTGACCCAGCTGCAGTGAATTATGATGCAAACTGGAAATGAGCAGTAATGGTGGTTATGAAATTATCCAGTTATCACTTTTAGTGAAATGGTTCCGACTATGTCTCAAAAGGGAAAACATACATAAATACCAGAATCCACTCAAATTATAACATCAGTTTGTTTCTGAAATTAGGAGGAAATTTTACATGTCAGTTAAAGGAACAACAACATTGGGTTCGTGTTCATTTATGGCGGGTAAATGGGCCCTGAATGGTTTTCATCAAAAAAGCATCCATCCTCTCCCCACACTTTGCTGTTTCTTATCAAACATACCCTAGGAGACTCCATGGTAACTGGAAAACTAATAAAATTGAAGAGTGAAAATTAAGCAAATGAGAGGAGAAAGGGTCTTCAGTCAGACTGCTTAGAAGTTGGAGTTTTACCCTTGTTAGCATTTATAAATCAAAAACACTTGATTTTGTTAACAACTCAACACTCCTGCCTCTCAGCTGAGCGTAAGAGCTCACAATACTCAAGGAGCTGCAAGAGGTCCACCAAAAGCCTGGGAGATCAGCCTTTACATTCATATTTTTCTAATGTTTCTAATGTAAAAATGGTGGAAAAATTTAAGAAAGTTCAGACCTCCTCTATAAATTTAAAGGACATAAATCTGATCAAGCATCTCTTCCAGTTAGCCAAATGCTTAGCAGCCCCCAGGGCGGCTGCCTACCCATTCTCCACTGTTTGGAAGGTAGAACTGGGACAGGCTGTGGCAGAGAGGGCTGAAGCACTGTCATAGGGCAGTAGGGGGAGGTTACTGTCATCCAGGTCTAACAGGAGAGGAACAGAGCTCAAGCTCCGACAGGGCTTCTTACAAATTCCTCAAAGCAGCTGCCTTCCCAGCTTCAGAGGTGATATCCTGCTGGGAAACAGACCCAGAGGAAAGTCAAATGGGCAAGTGGACAAGTTGAGGTGCCCAGAAATGTAGCCATTTTGGTGGAGTTTGGCATCGGAACCTGGAGGCGCGCGCAGCTTGGCAAAAAGCAAGCTAGTAGCACCCGAGGGCCGCCAGGTGCCACTCATACGAGTGGATGTTCTGGTGGCTGCACACTTGCATTACACACAGGCCTGGACTTTGGAAACTCCCCAGTAATTTGGAGGGGAGGAAGTTCTGGGTCTGAGGGTTAAGATTAGTGATGCGGGTTTGTGGAATGATTCCAACTAAGTTCCATATTTGGAAGATTTGCCTCAAGGTAGATTTGCGGGGACTTAACAGCGGCAGTTCCCTCACGGTGACTGTCTGATATGTCAGAGTGAATCTCCTTAGGGGAAGCTAAAGTTTCCCCCAAGTGTCAAAGCCAAATGTTGCTAGGTTATAACTCCAGCAAAGAAGGTTCAAAACCAAAACGACCTCTCCAATTTCTGCTGGAAAAAATTCAGACCCTGTAATTTTAATTGGAGAGATGAAAGGAATGCTGCTGCTTTATGGCTCAAAGAACCAGCGAGCCCAGGTATCACCAATAGAGAGCAAATGGAGCAGTGTAGCTCTTTGAACTGGGGGTAAGTATATACTGCGTCAGAGCAGAAAGGATATGCTGACTCGGCTAAAAGACTGTTTCGCCTCTAAGCATCAATAGCGACTAAAGGTTCTTAATTAAATACTGTAGTCAGGGGAGTTTGGAAGATATAACGAGCTTCTCCATGATCCGTAAACAAACCCATATGCTTTACAGCCATTAGGTGCCTTGTGCCATGAAACAGCTGCAGAGTCAAGCTGTTCAAGTCCATACAATAGCTATTTAACAATTGTTGGCCTCTGCACTCTCATGTACCTATCTGCTGTGCACAGAACATGCTGCTTTCTCTGGTGACTGTCTTCCATTGACAAAGATGTTAATAAGCTTAACACCTAATTCCCACACAAACTAAAAGGCAGGAATTAAGGTTGTAGGCACATATTAGTGATTTGAATTAGGGCTGTCAAGCGACTAAAAAAAATTAATTGTGATGAATCGCACTGTTAAATAATAATATAATACCATTTATATAAATATTTTTGGATGTTTTCCACATTTTCAAATATATTGATTTCAGTTACAACACAGAATACAAAGTGTACAGTGCTCACTTTATATTTATTATATTTGCACTGTAAAAATAAAACAGAGTTTAAAAATACAACAGCTGTTAGAAACCCGGGAAATGAACTGATAAGGCTGCATATATCTCAGAAAGCAGCCAGTAATTTTGTTGCTATTAAATTATTATTACACAGGTGCCATGGAAACAGAATCCACATCAGAATCGGTGACTGGGGCAGACGACTGAGGTCAGGAAATCCCTTAATTTCTAAGTTCTTTACTGAGATGGGTATTACCCACTTTTTTCAGACGTGAAACCTGAAGCCCAGTGAAGCGGCTTAACCAACGTCATACAGCAAAGTAGTGGCCGAATGGCTCAGGATGGTATTAGTCATGGGACAACACGCAGTGTCATTTTTAGGCTTCTTGATCAAATTCAGCCTACTTTAGTAAGTAGCTGCAAGTTACCATACAATGACTTTTAGGCGACCTATATAAAATGACATGGAAGGTCTCCATGTAGTTTTCAGCAGACAGGTATCTACGGCACAAAACCACCACCACCACACGGCAGTCATCCAGACTGTTACAACTCAGCAGAGACCTCAAGGACTAAACGGAGGGTCAACTACTGTATTCTCTCAGCCCAGCAATGGCTCCCCAGGTTCAAGTGAAGAACAGGACACGGAGAGGAAGATTACACTACTGCTTACCTGCAATACTCATCTGTAGATAAAAATGGAGAACTTCACTCTTCAGGGCTGCCAATTCTGTTGCTTTACTCAGCATTAAAGTTCATCAAAAAATTAAAAGGTTTTAAAAGAAATGAAGCCGAGAAGTTCTTGGTGCAAGGAGAGGAAGACTTCCTATTGCTGGGAAAAGGTTGTCAATGCTTCACCTAGAACAATCTAGAACTGGTGCATCCCTGAGTCTTTAATTTATAGCCAACTCTGCCTGTGAACTCTAAGGGACTGCTTCTCCACCACTTGTCTACATCCCCAACAATAAGATGGATGCTAGACGGACAGAAGATAAAGCACCTGCCTTGAAAGTCTTACAATCTTACATGTAAAAATGGAAGGAAATACAGTGCAACAAAGAGCTGAACGAGTGAAAGATGGAGTCCAGCATGGTTCTTAGTAGAGTCACCATTTTTGTTTGGATTTAGCAGGGGAAGATCAGGCATCCAAACCTAAAACTTCTCCTTGTGGAAGACTAGGCGGAATAGGCCTTCTGGAGGAAGTATGCTTTAAGGAGGCACACAGAGGAACAGGTGCAGGCCTCATAGGGCAGTCAAGAAGAGATGCCAGGTATAGAGGGCCAGAGACAGCATGGAGAATGGACTGTGGTATAAGAGGTCAGATTAGATGATCTGGGGGTAGTCCCTTCTGGCCCTAAGCTCTATGACTGACTGACAGAGAAGATCACACAAGGGGTGATTAAGTCATGAGGACGGGGCAGAGCAGACAGAGGTCGGACCCAAGCAGTACAGGGTCTTGAAGGTGAAAACACAGAGCCTCAAAACCGATGCAAAAGTCAAGAGGGCGTTGGTCAAGGGATCTAAAGAGTGGACCTGGAGTGGGGGACACAGCTGATGTGGTAGCATTGTGGACCAACTGGAGATGGAGTGGGAGGGAGAGCAGCATGTATGAAGCAAGGTAGGAAGTTCTGTGGCTGCTAGCAACTTTTAGGCCTTTCGCTTGTTTGCTATAAACTCTAGATATGAGGGAGAGTGGGAGGAAAGGAGGAACAAACATTTTGTGCCATCAGAAAAACTTTCCTATTACTGAGGGGAACACTGGTGCAAACTTCACAGAATTTAAAACTAGACAGGATAAATAACATGAGAACGTAATACAGAGAGCAACTGTGCACTGGCTGTGGCTAACAGCCCACGTGACCTAAAAAGTCTTTTCCACCACTAACTTCTAAGAATGAATAGGACAGCTGATTCTGAGGAACACTAGTTACCCTCAGGGGGAGGGGCTAGAAAGGCTGCAGAGAAACAGGTTCCGATTACATCTGCTGAAAGAAACGTACTGAGTGCAAACATACGCAGTCTCCTACTCTGGCCCGGGGGTTGTTCGTTATGCTGAAAGAACAATTTTTCCTATAACAGGCTCCTAAGACGACCAGAAAAAAATTCCGTCCTCTTAATAAATATGACAATTCAGAAAGTAAATCCGCACTTGATACACAGGAATTGACAATCACTGATTCAAATATAAAAATATAAGGAGGAAGAAATATTTCAGTTCATGTAGGTTTTAAAACTTTATTTCAAATTACCCAAGTATTTGGTTTTATATTATCAGTGTGTTAGAAGTTCACACAACTAACAGCATACAGGCAATTTAAAATAAAGTACACAATATTCTGGCATATTTATACTTAACAGTCTTAGAAATTATGGAATGTATTTACAGACATAAAGTATAGGTGGGAGCTTTAAAAATCCTTTACTCTATTAATTACACGTTTACAAGGTTTTCAGAAACAAAATTAGATTGTAAAACAGAATATCTATACAAAAGATTTTTTTAAATGTTTAAATCCACCTTAGAATTCCTCTGCTTCTAAAACAAAAATGTCAAAGAACCATTTAAAGTCATAAAAGGGTAAAAAAAATCACCAGTTATCACGTTACTGCTAAGAGCAACAGAATAGTTCTCAGTGCTGTAAAATGTTGTCTAGAATTTAATAAACCAGCAAGGAAGGGGCTTTCCTAACAAGTTTCCCCTGTCACTAGCTCCCAAGAAGGAGAAATCAAAATCCCCTATTTCCTGACCAGATCATTCCAACACCATCGAGGACCATTAAGTGCCAGTGCCACTTCAATTTCTATTTCGTAACATTATCGATCCTCAGTTTTCTTCAGTGCTTAACAAGGTTTGTGTAAGGAACATAAACATCCTAGCAAGTGCTAAACTCTGAAATGGATTTTTCCCCAACACAAACGCCCCAAAAGGGAAAGTCTACAATTGATACTAGCTTTAGCACACACAATGAAATCCAATGTCTTTTCTTTAAAATATTTTTTAACTGGCTATAACAAAAAGTGCACATAAATATCCCAAAAAATCCCATCCCATTTCATCACAACAGAAACCAGAAGTGGTATAATACATCAAGAATAAACCATCTTGAAATTTCAGATTTGGATTTTCATCCTCAAAGTCTGGTGAATGTTTAGTGTTTGCCAGCGTGAAAACACAAAATTAAAGAGTCAAACTAACATGACCACACAAATGTGTACTTGCTAGAGTGAAATGTGTGTTTAGAACTGTAAAGGAAATAGGAGCATACACCTGACCAGGCATACAAGCATAGTTGCTGATGTAAAATTCGGCTACACACATGTATGTGCAACAGTGGCTGATTTTACAACACACACTGAGAAGTGGCCATTTACTGAAAGTCAGACTCAAACTCCAAATTGTTAGTTTTCCAAAAATTAACATTTATGAAATGTCCACCTTCTACCAACATGAATGCTGTTACGGTCAGTTTCCGTAAGTCCGGGAAGCTGGGCTGGAGCAAATAACAGACTCTCACAATTCCACATGAAGTTTAACAGATTTCTTACAGTGAATAAATCTAAATATTGCATCCTCCTTTCCATCTATTAAACAAAACCTAATACCCAGGTACAGAGAATAAAAAGTATCTAGTACTGAGAAGTCAGATTAATTTGTTACTCCCCTTTAACAATGACTTGTAGACAACCCATAAGGAATCATTTATGGTCTATGGCAGAATTGTCTATATCAGAGTTTTCCAAACTGGGGGTCAAAACCCACAAGGGGTTGCAATATTTTGAGCCATCAGGGAAGAGGGGTAAGGAGCAGCGTGAGGGAGGCAGGGGCTCTGGAGGGGACATGCGTGGCATCCAGTCCCGCTCTGCCTGCTGGGCCCTCCAGCAAGAACCCATAGCATCTCCACTTGGCGTTGCTGGAAGCCTCGAGCCAGCAGGGAGGGGAGGCAGGGAAGCTGCTCATGGTCCCATCCTGGGGTGCATGGAGCTGGCTGCAGAGAGGCTAGTCTCTGCTGCTGGCAGAAGAATCCAAGGGCTGTGGTGCTGAAACGAGCCCCCCAGCCTGGCAGGGAGCTGCAGCACCAAGGAGGGACGGGGAGTCTGTGCTGCCACCACTGATGGGGCAGGGTGCCCAGTCCGTGTGCTCTGCCTGCTCCACACTGCAATGACAACTCCCTCCCAGGTACCCTGGGGAGTGGGTGGCGGGGGAGAGTAGGGCTGGCTGTGGGGCAGCCCAGGGTTGAAAAAATGTGCCCTCCTCCCAAGAAATATCTGAACTGGCACCACTGCTTCAGAAGATGGGGGCGGGGGAGGTCATGAAAAAGTTTGGGAACCACTAGTCTATAGTGTCAGCAGTGAGATGCCAGAAATCTACATCCCCCATTCAACAAATGGCAGAGACTGCAGTAAAAAAAAAATTCTCCTTTCACTGCCACATAATCCTTCAAGGACCAGCTCTGTCCGTTGCAAGCCTTCACTTGGAACAAGGTGCTGCGAAACACAGTCTACACCGTTTGCTGGGGGAAGGTGTACTTGTACAGAGCTGCTCTCTTCCTTTTTTTATGATGCACGTTACTGGCATACTCAGATCTTCCAGAAACCAAGCCACTTACACATTATGAAAATATTTTCCCTTATCAACTGTGCGACTCTAGTTTTAAACATCCTTCATGTGTTTTTCTAGACCTATGGTGTGATCAGTGGTGTCAACACCAATATGAAGCAAAATACGTCCTTATGCGAAATCGTTGGGACAACAGTTACCACAAGCTACCATGAAATAATTATTAGGCAAACAAATCAGAGTGTGAATGGAATGACAAATCCAAAGGGAAAATTCAGCTAAGCCCAGACTTCTGTGCTTAAGTGTTCCCACGACCAGGCTTATTATAGCAAAGAAAACTTTTAACTAACCTTTTTTCCATTTCTTCTGCCCACTTCATCCCTTCTGAAAACCTCTTGGTATTACTGGTTCACTAACAATACCCCAGAATGGAACACCACAAATACCAGAAGTCTCATTCACACCCCGTGCAATCCATGATAATGGCAGAGGTGTCTTCTGGGATTACCCCAGGAAATATCAAGAGGATTTCACTGTGGGAGAAAAGGATTTTTAAAACATTACTATATACAAAAAATTAAGTTACTGCAGAGCTGAATGTGACCCAGCCTCATCAGGGGGGCCAAGGCAGCACAGAAGTCTGGACTTTGTCAGTCACCTTTAAAGTAATATGCAAACCTTATTTTCAGTTTCCTGTTCACATATTTTGAATGTCCACTTTTTGGGGAAAAGGAGGTAGGCGGAAGGGACAAAAGGCAGTTTATACCACTGAATGAACTACAAGAAAACATACTTTATTAACACATTCTGTCAAACCCACCCACAAAAATTTCCTTTTGCAAAAGATTGGCACTTTGAAAGCAGAGCTAACACACAGAACCACTCTGGGAATTCAATAATCTCATTCTTTCCTACAATAATTTGTTCCTACATAACTGGAGTCTTCATTGATGTAAGGGGGTGGCTGTGTGTTATTTTCAATTGAAAACAGAATTGGATAACAGATCTCTAATGGATGGTTTGATAGCTCATGATTATTTGCAGTGGAATGAAAATAGGTACATGATTCTTCATAGGAAAATCTTCAATCATTATTTGCAGCAATTCGAGCCATAGACCAATTTAACATTACTGTTTAGTAACCGAGTCCCCATGATGGGTAGGAGAGGGCATGAAGGGTGGTAAGATGTTTCCCACTGAAGTGGGAAAGATTCCAATACAAAGATAGATTTATAACCAACCGAAGGTTAAAGCCAGCAAATATTTTGATTTAATAACAATATTTGAACAGGGTTAGGGCTTAGTATCTCTCACTGCCATGTCTGTTCCTTAGGGAGGTAACAAGCAGTATGGGTTTCCCTGGGAAAAAACCAACAGCACTGTATAGTTATATTTTAATATTGAGGACATGCCAACCCAGAGTAAAGAATCCATTTCAGTCTTGCTTTGAGAAACTGAGTATCATCAGCTTCAAAACACAGTCTTAACCTGTGATCTTTATATGCAATGGAAAGAGCTGGCGTTTCTTAGAAGCAGGGAAAACTCTCTCTGGGACTCATGGGGAGGACAAGCAGTCTCCATCACTGTGTCGCAATGGAAACATCCCCTTTGGAAATACATCCTAGTAGGAATCTTACAGCTTTTCAGACTGTATATATAAATCCCCTGAATCTACACAGTCAGTTTTAACAGACGCTTCTCGACAACCAGAGAAAGGAATTTTCCCCAAGAAAAAACCTCACTTTATAAAGGGGAAAAAATATTGGTAAAAAATTAAATGGAAACTGGTGTGATCTCCAAAAAAAGTGGAGAAATGAAGCAAAACATTCCTGTCAGGAATCACAGAAGCTAATTTCCTTCTTAGAGCAGAGCTCTGTGTGTTTGGATACACTGCACCAGCAGTAAAGTCTTCATGTTCTTCTGCTTAGCCAAGGGAAACCAAAAGGTCCTGGAGATCTTTACGCAGCAGACAAGTGGTGATGCTGCTGCTTTGGGGGTGCAAGCTCCAGAAGTGCGTGGACTGTCACTGCTACCTGTGTCAAACCTTTCTCTTCTAAAATATGCAGAGGCAAACATAATCGCTCCTAAATGGGACAAACACAACAAAAAGACAAAAACAAAGAAAAGGGATGAAAACCACTTAACTGAAAAGAAAAGAAAAAAAATGCAAATTAAACAAGCGGAAGGAGACTGAAATATGGAATGGTATGGACACCTAAACAAAAATATCTATGGAAGTAAATCTTTACCTATGGATAAGCCAGCTGTAAATGTAACAAAGTACAAGGTAACAAACCAGCAAACTCTTGGACAATCACTTTGTTAGTTTATTCATCAGCACTCATGAAGAATATATGTACAAATAAGGACAGTTTTCGGGGACAGGTGAGAAGAGGGAAACCGCACATTTGCCCTTACCCCAGTCAAATGATATCACTTGATGAAATCAGAATTGGACTGACTCTGGGGAGTGGGGCCTTTATTTCAATCTGGTAAACATGATCACAGATCAAGAATACAACAGGAATGGTGTTTACATTTCCGTAACACAACAGGGATGTGGGGGAGTCCTCACAACACTGTCGCGTTCAGCTACCAGATATGAATATGCAAACACACTTTTTAAAGCTTTTAACAAATACTGAGATATTAGCATGTGCTTTGGAAATATTGTGCAATAAATCTGGGAAGTATTCACATGCTTAATAGCAGTTCTTCTCAACAGCAAGAGATATATTAACTGCACGAAAACCCTCTTAAAACAACACACCACACATCTGGTCTGATCTTTCCTACTAGACACACAGCAGAAAGCCATGCGAAAGAAGAAAATAGAAGAGCACACAACTTGTTTTATGGCAAAATAAGGTCTTGTTTATATGCATGATTGATTGGCCTTCGAAAAGGATTACGGCTGTCAATTAATCACAGTTAACTCATGCGATTAACTCAAAAAAATTAATCGCGATTAATCACACTTATAACAATAGAATACCAATTGAAGTTTATTAAATATTTGTGGATGTTTTTCTACATTTTCAATATTGATTTCAATTACAACACAGAATACAAAGTGCACAGTGCTCACTTTATATTATTATTTTTGATTACAAATATATGCACTGTAAAAATTATAAACAAAAGAAATAGCGACAGGTTTCAGAGTAACAGCCGTGTTAGTCTGTATTCGCAAAAAGAAAAGGAGTACTTGTGGCACCTTAGAGACTAACCAATTTATTTGAGCATAAGCTTTCGTGAGCTACAGCTCACTTCATCGGATGCATCCGATGAAGTGAGCTGTAGCTCACGAAAGCTTATGCTCAAATAAATTGGTTAGTCTCTAAGGTGCCAAAAGAAATAGTATTTTTCAATTCACCTCATACAAGTATTGTAGTGCAATCTCTTTATCGTGAAAGTGTAACTTACAAATGCAGATTTTTTTTTGGCTACATAACCGCACTCAAAAACAAAACAGTGTAAAACTTTAGAGCCTACAAGTCCACTCAGTCCTACTTCTTATTCTGCCAATCTCTAAGACAAACAAGTTTGTTTACATTGACGACTTCGTATTTACAATGTCACCAGAAAGTGAGAACAGGTGTTCGCATGGCACTTTTGTAGCCAGTATTGCAAGGTATTTACATGCTGGATATGCTAAACATTTGTATGCCCCTTCATGCTTCGACCACCATTCCAGAGGACATGCTTCCATGCTGATGATGCTTGTTAAAAAAATTAAATTTGTGACTGAACTTCTTGAGGGGAGAATTGTATGTCCCCTGCTCTGTTTTACCCACATTCTGCCATATATTTCATGTTCCAGCAGTCTCGAGTGATGACCCAGCACATGTTCCTTTTAAGAACACTTTCACAGCAGATTTGACAAAACGCAAAGAAGGTACCAATGTGAGATTTCTAAAAATAGCTACAGCACTCGACCCAAGGTTTAAGAATCTCAAGTGCTGTCCAAAATCTGAGAGGGATGAGGTGTGGAGCATGCTTTTAGAAGTCTTAAAACAGCACCACTCTGATGTGGAAACTACAGAACCCAAACCACCAAAAAAGAAAATCAACCTTCTGCTGGTGGCATCTGACTCAGATGATGAAAATGAACGTGCATCAGTCCGCACTACTTTGGATCGTTATCGAGCAGATCCCATCATCAGCATGGAAGCATGTCCTCTGGAATGGTGGTTGAAGCATGAAGGGACATATAATCTTTAGCGCATCTGGCACGTAAATATCTTGCAACGCCAGCTACAACAGTGCCATGCAAACACCTGTTCTCACTTTCAGGTGACGTAAACAATAAGCACGCAGCATTATCTCCTAAACATTTTAACCAACCTTGTTTGTCTGAGTTATTGGCTGACCAAGAAGTAGGACTGAGTGGACTTGTAGGCTCTAAAGTTTTACATTGTTTTATTTTTGAATGCAGTTTTTTTTTTTTACATAATTCTACATTTGTAACTTCAACTTTCATAATAAAGAGATTGCACTACAGTACTTGTATGAGGTGAACTGAAAAATAATTTTTGTTTTTTTACAAGTGCAAATATTTGTAATAAATAAATAAATGTATTCTGTGTTGTAATTGAAATTAATAAATTTGAAAATGTAGTTTTAAAATAAATAGTATTCTATTGTTGTTTAACAGTGCGATTAATCGCAATTAATTTTTTTTAATCGCTTGACAGCCCTAAAAATGATACCTGTTAAAAGTGCTGTTCTTACTGTTAAAAATAATACAATGAAGAATTACCAGGAATATTTTAAAGGCAAATATCCTCAATATAGGAATAAAAAAGGGTCGTTCTTGAGCTATCAGTTATTCATCTTTCAGACACTCTTTTTTAATACAAGTCACCTCAGAAAAGCACCCTTATTAAGTAGTAGTATTTAAAAATATCTAGTGTGGAATGAGCTTTCAAGGCATTTACGGAATTGTATTGTTGTATGTATAATCTGAGTTTAGGGCCTGATCTTGCAACCAACTCCACAGAGGCTCTCTGCCTGTGCTCAGGCAGAATCCCACTGACCTCAGTGAGGCTTCATGCAGGGGTCCAACCATGTAGAGTCAAATGCAGAATCAGGTCCTTGCATTTCTACTTAAAAAAAACAAACCTGATACCCCATATTTGGTCACTCTATAAACCCCTGGAGAATCTTTATACATTTCTTTACATATGCACATGGCAAGCTGATTTTCTACACTGCTTGCATCTTCTGTGAAGACTTGAAAAAAAAACCTTCAAATTCTTGGCAATGTGTGAGTGATCAGAGCCTGGACTCCTCATGTGGAGACCTTGAGTGCAACCCTGAAATTCTTGAGGTAAGACAGGTACCAGACTGACACCTTTAAAGTTCCAATAAACAAGAGACTAGAAAGAAGTACAATTACCAATAAAATATCTGTGGATTTCAGCCTTTTAAAAATATATAAACACAGGGAAACGATTTGGAATGAATCCATACCACAGAGATAGACAAAAAGGCTTAAAACTGGAAGGCACCGTTATTGTAAACCCTTGCAGTTTTTAATCACAGTGTTCATTAAGAGAAGTTAATATAGGCAATTGAGTTAGTTTTAGTCCATACCAGTAAACAGTGCAAAAACAGCTCCAATGGTCAATTTTTTAAAATAACTGTAATCCTGCTTTTGTGGGGGAAAACAAGCACGTTCTCCTCAGGCAGAATTCCCAGACAGGAGTGTTCTGTGTCAAATCACAATGTGATATGAAAAGGAGGCAGGCAACTCCCATTAACCTACTCTTAGGTTCATTAGCCCAACTTTTATTATAAGGATCAGCAGACCATGCATATTAAAAAAACATTTTCAATGGCAATTACAGCATTTGCAACTCAGCTATGTATGATGCAGTGCTTCAGACTTACTACTGTGTTACTACTGCTGAAACACTGGACTGCAGCAGCTAAGATGGGTTTAAGAACGGTTGACCATATTTTCTTAGGATTAAGAAGAATTCATTGAAACACATTCAGAAAAGGACATCTACACTGGGGAGACATGGTCTCTTGCACACAGCGTCAGGAGTGCCCTGAAGCTCAAAGACATTTTTGGAACTCTGACTTGAATCAAGTGGGAGGGCAAAATGGGAACTCTGTCTAAACATTCAATAACTTAGCAGGAGAGATGTGCCAAATCTGGATTAAAAACTAGTCTAATGGGTCCCAGCCTTTGTGGGTAACAATCCATGTACTGGGCTAGGACTGCAGCGGAACTGATCATTGCCACCACTGTGGTTGGTCTAACCTGGAACAGAGCTTGTGCGGTCCAAATGCCACTCTTGCAAACATGACACTGATTTTCAAAGGAGTCCAAGCTTCACAGTAAATAATAACTCCCTTCCCCACATGGACGCATGGCAGTGGTGCACTGGCACCCAACATGGAAGCTCTTCATCTAGTTAGGGAAGAGGCAGGTTGAGTACAAGTTACAGAAATTTGAAGGATGACTGATTGAGAAGCACCAGGCTAGATAATACTGCCCAGAAAAAAAAGTAAATAGTGAGCTCCATGTAGCGGCTCTGCAAATAATGAAACAGAATGGATCAGTGTCTAACTACTTTTGTTGACAAACCCTGAAGGAAATGGGGCTCTAATATAGAGTTCACGTGACAGTCCCATTAAAACAATAGCAAACAACAGAAAAAGGCAGATAATTAGTTTGGTGTCAAAAGAAAAAGTTGGATGGACTTTGTCTGCTCCTTTTGACATCCGATTTATGGATCACGGTCTCCCTGAGAATGCATGAAAGCAACAGAATGCAGTGTGCAGCTGAAAAATTCTGAAAACTACCTGAGTTTTGCAAACCAATGAAGAGTGAATATGTTATTAGAGCTTTTAGCCCACAATTCTATGATGCAAAGATTCTGATCATGAGGAGGAGGAAGAGACTTATGGAATAAGGTTGAGTTTGAGCTCACACCAATCAAGTGGCTGCTCCAGAAGTTTGCTATGAGGACCACAGTAATATCCCATGATAGCTCATCTTCCACCAGGAACCAGATTTTTCCCAGTGTGCATGAAAAAGTTCAACTCCTCTACAAACTCCAGGCTTGATGTATTAGGCTATGTGTACACTGTGTCGCTGCAGCCGTGCCGTTGTAAGGTGCGCTGTGTGGCTGCTCTTTTTCGCTGGGAGAGAGCTCCTCCAAAGAGGGGCAGTAGCTTCATCCCACCAACAAAGTGCTGTCCACACCAGTGCTTTTCATCGTTAAAACTTTTAGTCATTTGGGGTGTGTTTTTTTACACCTCTGAGCAGCAGAAGTTTTAACGAGGCAAACGCCAGCGTAGACAAAGCCTTCGTAAGGTGAAGCAGCTCAGGATTCACGGTCAGCCTAAGTGCCTATTTTTAGGCTTTGTCTGCACCACCACTTTTGTTGGTCAGGGGTGTGCAAAAAACCACACCTCCTGACTGACCTAAGTTTCACCGGCAAAAGTGCTGGTGTGGACAGAGCTATGTTGGCAGGAGATGCTCATTGGGGGTGGTTTAATTATGCTGGCAGAAGGGCTCTCTCCTGCCGGCAAAGAGCGGCTACACGGGAGACCTTACAGTGGCACTGCTGTAGTGGTCTAGCTGTGCCGCTGTGCGCTCTGTAGTGTAGACATCGCCATAGTCAAATGAGATGCTATTCAGAACCTAGCAATACAGGAAATCCAAGACTTAGCAAAAAGAGTTAAGGAAACAGGCTTGTAAAAATAACTCTAGTCCTGATAAAAAGAATCATAGGCTGCGTCTCCTAAGACAGTAAGATATAACAAGGCACAGCGACATGTAAAGAAAAAACAATACTTTGCACATGTATATATCACTTTTCATCAGAGGAACTCAAAGCTCTTTATAATTGCGGGTGGTATTCCCATTTTACAACTGTGGAAACTGAGGTACAGTGGAGCTGTGATTTTCCCATGTTACACAGCCATTCAAGAGAGTTGTGACTAGAACCCAGTGCACTAAATCCTAGTCCCCTACTCTAGCCACTGGACAGTAATGCCTCCCCTTGTAAGCAGAACGCTTGCTAAACATCACACAAATACAAACTTGTAACAATGTCACAGATTGTCAGGTGGGTGTACCAAAGAGCGTTTTTACATTGTACATGTCAACTCTGACTGGTTAGCAGAAAGAATGCACTGCACTTATCCAAACAGTTCTTGCCAAAACAAAGCCTTTACCAATCGCTGAAGTGATGTAGTGATTCAGCAGCACCACTGTCCTTCAGCTAGAGGAAAAAGACCCAGCGATAGAACATACAGAGTGTTAGCATTAAAGTACAGTAAAATGCCGCAAAGCCCCCAAGCTGGATGGGAAGAGAGACAAGAGTGGATTCTTCTGACTCTGTCCCCAGGGAAGGAAGAGTTTCAACTGTCCTTTTAACGCTGAGGTTTAGCTGAAGAATGTCAGAAGGGGAACAAAGATTGTCCTGTCCAAAGTGTGTGAGCAGGAAGGGAAAACAGACAGAAAAACAGAGTCAGTTGATCAACCGTGCAAGTATCCATGAAGCAGTCAGTCATCTGATATCTCAAATACATCCAACAATTTCAAGGAGTAAAATGCAACTGGTTAATTCACACAAAGGAATATGCAAGACTCCTGTTCTAAAGCACTGCCTCCTTGTATGCATTTTGCGTTCAGTAGTGTGTCAATCTGTCTAGTTTAAATATATAATAAAATCTCTTCAATAAAACAGCTAACAGTTGTCATAAGTCTTAGTTCAAAACAGTTCTATTTTGGAAGTCAGAAATAAATTGGATAAAGTATTCTTAAACTACCACTGGCTGTATATGAGTCTTCACATACTTAATCCATACTTTTTAATTAGTGAAATGATTCAAAACAGCACAAACAGAGCAGATTATTTACCTGTAATTGATCTCTGAATGTAGTATTCTGCATAGATACCGAATATTTGATCACATGGCTTAAGTGTTCTAAAATTATCAACATTTCCGGACCTTTCACCTCCCTCCAACAGAGGCATCAACTGTAAGCAATGATGGATAGGTGCGAATATAGCATATCATAGTGTCCAACTGTCAGTTTCTTTTGATCCAAGACCGCTAAGTCACACAGTCTTTTGTAACTATTCCACTGGAATACTGGAATATGAGTGTGGCTCTACGCAAGATACTACCTTTAGAGAACAATAATTACAGGTAACTAGTTTGCCCTCTTAAAAGGTAAGTATTTCTACATAGGTCCATACCTGGAGACATCCTTCTAGTTCTGTAATCTCAGAATTTAAATGAAAGGAGGCACACAGGCACTTTTTCAATAACGGTAACTAGACTGGCATTCTCATGCAGACATCCTACCTTCTCTGCTCAGGGGCAGAGGAGACATGTGAGGGTAAGTTAAGAGTTCAGGTGGGGAGTCACTCAGCTAAGTATTCACAAAGGCCTTGTTCTTCAGGAACTCTAATTTGAAGCTCAATGCAGGAGAAATGAGAACATAATAAGATTCTAGGTAGGTCAGTCTTGTCTGCCTCTGTGCACCTGCATGCACCAAGGCAGATCTAGCATAATAGAGTCCATACCATAGACTTGCATTCAGTGCACAGACTTGAACAATGTAGTAGGTATGACCTACTATTTCACTTGTCCTCTCCCTTTAACTCCATGGAATGTGAACTCACTCTGAGTGAGACTGACCAAGTGAGTGATTCTGGTTTACTTCAGCACACCTAGTTAGTGCAGCACTCCAAAGTAACAGTGGTTCCCTCACTGCAGGGGTCCAACCTCATGCACTAATGAGTCTTAAGAGATTAATGGGCAGCTAAATAAGGTTTTTATCCTACATTTTTGATGGCTCAAGGCAATCAGCTGTAATACATCTTGGAAGTGAAGCTATCAATGACTTAATCCAGGCAAATACTGCTTTAGCAGTGACTGTCCAGGAATCACTTTTAGAAGTAGTTATGAGTCCTTGGGTCCATTTTTCCCTTTCAGAGAAGTCTTTCCAAAAGCAAACAGGATAAAAAAAACATGAAGCAAAACTGCAACATGAGTTCTAACACTTACTTTGTAATGTAAGGAAACATAGCAATTAATGCACCAGAGAGAAAAACAGCAGCAAAACAGAGCAAGTAGCTATTAAAACATCAAAGTAACCTTTGCACTGAGATCAGCTAGTGTTAGAAGTGAAGTGGGGAAAGAGGGAAAGAGAAAGAAAAGACAGTTGGACTATGATGTGCTATATTGTATATATATATATATATATTTCCATCTCTTCGCTCTTGCCCCAAGAGCGAATGTGCAGTGTTTTGGAAGGTGAAGAGGAATTCCAGAAAGTACTAGAGCTTGGGAGCAAGAACATATAACACAAGGAGTGGAGATCTATGCACAGATGACTACCCAGCAGAGAACAGACCAATATCATGGTTTCTTCTTAGACAATCAGAGTGGTCACATAAAATAACGGAGCAGTAGGCTTTGCTCTGAAGGCAGAACAGAAACCTTGGTACTTGGGGAAAAAACACTCAAAACTATATCTTTTTTTAAAATTTTTAAAGCCTCTTGGATTAACACCCAACATATGGTCTCAAGAAACCTGAATGACATTTTTTCAAAACCAGATTCTTAATGCACCTCCTTATTCTGCTTGACAGAATCAGAGTGAATCCAACTATAATGAACTTTATCTCGATCACAGTAAGTGAAGCGTACTCTTTGCAAACCATTATTGTGACTTTATTTTGCTTCCTGAAACAATGCAAAATCAAATCAGCTCTTCATAGTTATATGTACCTTACATGTGAACCTACAGTACTAAACTTGACACATTTGCATTGTCCCCAAAGGTTTCAGAAAGATCTCTTTTGTAAAGTACTATACAATACAGTATACCTCACAATACAGGAATAGGAGGGGATTTACCTGAGGCACACCAATCTTTCTGCAAGCTTCCAGGAAATTCTCCACATTTCGTCTGCATTTTGCCATTGTTAGCTTAGGCTGCAAAGAAGCAGGAGAAGAAGGCATACAAAGTTTTTAATTGGCAGGATTTTTAAAAATAAAGCTTTTGGGTTAAATAAACGACCAATAAATCTGCAGTCCAAAAACACATTATGATGACATAAGCTTATCTAATTCAAAACAGAGCTCAACATTTCCTTAGAAAGGCAGGCATGAAGTGAAAAGCTAACTCACGAAGTGCTGAGATGAACATTTTATTGGAAAGAGTATTTTGATCTGTGCAAAATATACACACAAAGTGTTATAAAATAGGCTGCACATTTGGTGTCTATTTTGAGTGGCTGCAATAACCTAATCTTAAAAATACATTTAGAATAAAACATCCATCCATCCATCCATCCATCGCTCCAGTACGGTGACCTTTGAATTTCAGAGTAATTTTATGATGTGAACCAACCTGGAGCCTATTCTGAGTTATTAAGTTATATACAGGTTTAAAACGTATTTCAGTTAAAGAGGTACAAAAAGAGCCAGATGAAACCAGAGAAAATGGAAACTGCTGCCTAAATTCCTTACAAGTGTGTTTCATGTGGTTAACAGCAGAGTTCTAAATTGTATTTATCAGATTCTTCTTGAATAATGGGCATTTTCTGGTAAACTTCAACACTTTTACACAGACCTTAACTACTGGAAAAAGAATAGACTAGACAAACAGAAACAAGACATAAGATGCCCCTTTTCTCCCTTGTGCTGGCTACCCACATTGTGGGTAACAGCGGACTGGGCAGCTTCTGTGAGGCTAATATTCCCCCCTCTAAGCAGGTGGGTGGGAAGCTGGTGAAGCTTCGGCTCCACACCCTCAGTGTGCCAGACAACACAGCTGAGCTGGTACAGAGGGGTAAATAATCTGTGCCAGGTTAAGGGTTGATGCAGATTTCCCTCTACTAGAGTAAGGAGGAAAAACAGAGAGCATATTATGGCTGAGTCACAATATAACCCCATTCCGCTCTCAGGCCACTGCAACTATATGCTGCCTCTTACTCAGGGCTTATGGCAATGCCATGATTTAGCTCACAACGTAGACTTGGAACCATCCAATTCCACGGAGGACAGGGCACAGAGAATATCTTCATTATGAAGTGAGTTTACTGAATAGCAGCTATATACATCCATTTTTTGAGGATTCTGTAATCAGCCTAAAATGCCATCATATCTGTTTAGTCTGTTATCTAAACTGTGGGGATATCTGCATGATCAAACAAGACCATAGAAGACAAGCCATAATGATACGGTACACAATGCTGTTTAAGTGCCAGTTCGAGTTCTAACACAAGTACTATCTCCAAAAGAAGTCAAAGCAAAACTTAACATATATTTTTCAACATTTTCCCCAGTGACTCCCTTTGGTTTTCCTTTTTTATTTATATGGTCATTCACCTTGTTTTAAAACTGTAACAAGCAAAAAATCTGCCTTTATGAGAGCAAAATGCACATTATATATTCAAAATACACTTGTATATTTCAAGTAGGCAAGAGCCCACAGGGGGCTGTGTCTTGTATAGCTCTGTTGGAATCTAACTTATGAAGCACACCTGTGGGTTTGCTACAAGCAGTAAGGGAAGGCAGACGATTTCCCATGCTCCACTGATCTTCAAGTTGTCCTTTAGGTTGCCTAAAAAGACTCCAACGAAATGAACAAACTTGCCACAACAACAGGATCAATACTGTAAGTGACTCCTCTTCATTTCCTGATTCTCGTATCTTCTCTAGCCACATGTGGTATTTTGGCGGTACACATTTTTAGTTGCCGTTGATGAAGTTATAGATACAGGTACTTTTCCTGCATTACTTTCCAAAACTTCTAAAGCACTGCCCAAAATGTTGCAGTCAGGTAACACAGAAGTATCTTAAGCAATTTCTATTGCTGGGTGTACTTCCTGCTACAAACACTCCCAGAATACACGAAGATTAAGTTCCTGTCCTACTGTTCCCACAAGTGTGTGTCTGGGCTTATCTGCATTGTGCTCAAGGGACTTTGAACAATCTGATCAATATGCCCTATCAAAATTCCTAAGAGAAAGAGTTGATGGTAATTTAAGTGGATCCAGGAATGGGAGTCTATTCACGTCAATTGAGATGAAATTCTGATTCCCTATTTCTTTCTTATGTTTTCTGTATTGCGTTGCCACACATCCATTTAAATGCTATATATCCCAGCTATCTGTCCTTTTCTGTTTCTAAGACCTTTTGACCCTCTGAAATATCCTATTTTGGTTCTCATATTGAATCCTGCCTTTTGTTTTACTAAAATATAAAGTTCTCAAGTCCTATAAGTAGTTCAATTAATAAAATATGTGTTAGAAGTAACTATTTAAAATAGACAAACACAAATGTCACTAGTTTTTTATGGCTTTGCTACACATTCTGCTTAGGCAAAGGAGACTGGTATTTTGTTATCTCTGCCCAACATCAGAAAGAGATGTTACATGTAGTCCTCACATGGACTATGAAACGCTATGATGAGACCCAGACAACTACAACACACTGTTACATCTTTGTATACTTACTACAGCAGGAGAGGGGACATGGATGCTGGGAACAGATCGAGGCCACACATGATTGGCTAAGTGGCAGAGAACAACTCCGTCAGTAAGAGCTGCTCCAAGATCACTGGGCAAAGACACTTTTAACCGTGACTCAATATTCTACAAAAGAATGAAAATCATGTATCACACAAAGCAAATAAGAATACAGTGAAATGATTAAATACAGCTGCTCTTCTCAACCTTATTTATTCTGCAGCACATTTCATAAGAGCAGAACCTCTCATGGACCAACAACCCTCTTAATTCTCTGGGGCTTGGTTCTCAAAAGGTTTCATTCTGTGGATCACCAGGATTCACAACTGACCACAGTTTGAAAGCTACTGAGCTAAAAGACAAATGGAGTTTTCACAGTGCAGCACATGGAATTAAAATCCAGCAACGCAGATAAAAAGAACGTTACTCAAAATTGATGAAAACCACAAATCCCAGGGTGAGTAATCAAGGTCCAAGAAATATATTCCACATCCTCCAGGTACTCAGAGAGTAGATATACTATGAAAATAGTTGTCTTAAAGCGTAGGAGTGGAATGTAGTCACCAGAGGCAAGAGATAATATTTTCCCTGCAAAGGAAAACTGAACTACTACATCTAATCAGTTTAAGTTATCTTAAGCAGGAAAAGGCAATGAAGTGTAGTGGTTACTGGAGAAGAGAACAGGGTTCCAATTCACGGGTTCTATTCTGGTCTCATTCAATATATCATTTTCAGTCAAGCTGTAGCGGTGTTGGTCCCAGGATATTAGCGAGACAAGGTGGGAGAAGTAATAGCTTTTATTGGACCAACTTCTGTTTGTGAAAGAGACAAGCTTTCGAGCTACACAAATCTTAGAGCCTACCTATTTCATTCAGTGTATGACCTTTGGCAAATCACTCTTCTGTATTTCAGTTTACATATCTGCAAAATGAGTTTGGTTTTACACTTAAAACTAGGAAGTAGATTGTGAGGCTCAAAATATGCAAAGTCCTTTCAGATCAACAGATCAAAGGAGCTAGAGCTACATCACTACAAAATATTATTTAGAGAACATGCTGGGTTATGGTTTCCTTTAAGTCAGGGGTGGGCAAACTACAGCCCGGGGGCCGGATCCAGCCCGCAAGCCGTTTTAAGCTGGCCCGCGAGCCGCACCCCACAGCTCGGCCCCGCTCCAGCCGGGACGCTGGGTCAGGGCCAGATCACGCAACTTGGCCCCGCTCCGGCGGTCCGGCCGGGGCGCTGGGTCGGGAGGCCGCACCAGCGGATAGGCTGCGTTCCAGCCGGGGCGCTGGGTTGGGGGCTGCACCAGCAGCTGGGACCCGCTTCATCACTGGGTTAGGGCCGGACCACATGGCTCGGCCCTGTTCCAGCCTGGATGCTGGGTCAGGGCCCCATCATGTGGCTTGGACCCACTCCTGCACTCCAGTGCTCCGGCTGGGGTGCTGGGTCGGTGCCGCACCATGCGGCTCGGCCCCACTCTGGTGCTCCAGCCAGGATGCTGGGTCGGGGCCCCATCATGTGGCTTGGACCCACTCCAGCACTCCAGTGCTCCGGCTGGGGTGCTGGGTCAGTGCCGCACCATGCGGCTCGGCCCCACTCTGGTGCTCCAGCCAGGGCACAAGGTTGGGGGCTGCACCATGAGGCTCCCGGAAGCCATGGCATGGCCCCACTCTGGCTCCTACGCGCTCCAATGGGAGCTGCAGGGGCAGTGCCTGCGGATGGGGCAGCCGCCTGGCCGTGTCTCCGTGTAGGAGCCGGAGAAGGGACATGCCACTGCTTCCAGGAGCCGCTTGAGGTAAGCGCCACTCAGAGCCTGCACCCCCCTGAGCCTCTCCCCACACCCCAACCCCCTGCCCCAGCCCTGATCCCCCTCCCGTTCTCCAAACCCCTTGATCCCAGCCCGGAGCACCCTCCTGCACCTCAAATCTCTCATCCCCAGCCGGAACCCGTACCCCTGCCTCAGCCCTGATCCCCCTCCGGCCCTCCAAACCCCTCGGTCCCAGCCCAGAGCACCCTCCTACACCCCAAACTCCTCATCCCCAGCCCCACCCCAGAGCCCACACCCCAATCCCAATTTTGTGAGCATTCATGACCCGCCATACAATTTCTACTCCCCAAAGTGGCCCTTGGGCCAAAAAGTTTGCCCACCCCTGCTTTAAGTTCATGAGTGGAAGAAAAAAATCCATTCCGGTGAAGTGCTTATATTCACTACTGTATTAGAATCAGCATTTACGGAATGGGTAAGAAGTCTTATTCCTTGACAAAGTCTCAAACAATTACAACGATAACTTACATTTTTAGGTTTCAGAGTAGAAGCCGTGTTAGTCTGTATCCGTAAAAAGAAAAGGAGTATTTGTGGCACCTTAGAGACTAACAAATTTATTAGAGCATAAGCTTTCATGAGCTACAGCTCACTAGTCTCTAAGGTGCCACAAGTACTCCTTTTCTTTTTACATTTCTAGGTACCTTTCATCCCAAAACATTCCAAACCACTTTACAGACACTTCTAAGAGTCACTTCCTGCACTACAGAAATGCAGCCATCTCTGGGGTGAAACACCGCAGCAGCATAACAAACCATAGCATTTTTATTATTTATTATGTGTACTGTGGTCATGTAGTGCCAGTCATGGACCACAACTCCACTGTGCTCATTTCTGTACAAACACAGAACAAAAAGACAGTCCCTGCTCCTCAGGGCTTACCCTCACTACCAGGGTAAATTGACCAAAGTTACGTTATTCCAGCTACGTGAATAAGGTAGCTGGAGTCGACGTAGCTTAGGTCGACTTACCCTGGTGTCTTCACTGTGCTGCGTCGACAGGAGACGCTCTCCTGTTGATTTAGCAGGTCTTCACTAGACCCGTTAAATCGACACCCGCTGCATCGATTGCAGCAGCATCGATCTCCCTGGTAGTGAAGACAAGCCCTCAGTATACGACAGGAGACAATAGGTGGATACCGACAGATGGGTAGTAAAAGGAAACATGATATTAGTTAGCAGTGGTCCGAGCATACCAACTGCCTAACCATTACCAAGCTTTTTGTAGGCATCATGGCAAAGGAAAGTTTTAAGAAGGGATTTGAAAGAGGACAATGAGGTGGCTTTACGGATGTTTACAGGGAGTTCCTCCCAACTGGGAGGGGCAGCCTGGGAGAAAGCACAAAGATGCTCTTTAAATCTTCAAACAAATGGGTGATGAACGCTGGCTTCATTGACAATCAGGTGGGAGTGGACAACTTGACAGTGTATGAGAAGTGACATTACACGACAGGAGTAAGATGAAGACTACTGTATCCAACTGAATTTTTAGATTGTGACGTTACTAACGTTTAATCTATCCAAAACACTATGGCTGGCACTGGTTAAATGAAGCAAGTCCAAAACAACGAAGAAACATTTGTAGCATACTTGCAGTGAATTTGCTAAAATGCTTGTACACTAGTTACTGCTAGTACACACCTTCCGCAGTTGCTCTATTAGTTCCAACTCTTCCTCACGTTGCTTGGAGTTCTGCCTTGCTCTAGGGTCTGTAGAATCATTAGGAGGACATGAGGCAGAAGAGGGAGATGAAGCAACAACTAGAAAAACCAGCATGAAGGAAAGTGACAAACTGAGTTTGATTGGGAGGTATTCCTTTAATGCAGTATTACACATGCACAGTACGCAAGTTTGGGTATAGTACATTGCTATTCACAAATTGATTTCCTTCACTTGATTATTAATCTAAGCAAGGCTTAGATGCTGTCAATTTTCTTTTGCCCAATAAACACTTGCATAAAAAGAATTAATTTTAAATAGCTGAAATGTTGCTTTGTACAACTTTCATCAATCTTACTACAAAGGTATGAATTCTGGTATGTACTACAGTACAATGCAAAGTCTATAAAGCTGCCTTTGTCACTATCAAGGGGCTTAATAAATAGCATTACAATAGCCTCTATATAGGTGAAAGTATAAATCTAGGAGAGCACAACACTAATCTCCCCACACACACACTCCACAAATTTGCACATCATATTCTTTGATATTTGTTAAATTTATTTATTACCAAGACAAAAATATTCGACTTATTACAAATAGGACTATAATGGCTTATTCTAAGAAAGTTTAGCAACTGGTGTCCACAGATAGGTCTCTAAAGCTAATTTCCTGAGAATAAAGCTACTGCCGCCAAGATAATGCAATTGTGCACAAAGTGGTAAAATAGGAAGTTAATATAACTTTGTAACACAGTCCAGCTTCTCCAGCTCTATAACCTACCTTTGTTAATTTCATCCCTTACAGCTGCTCGGAAAAGGAAACTCTCAGGTCGCTGGGAAGGGTTTCTATAGGAAGGAGGAGCGGCAGGGCCAGGATACAGAGAGGAAAGATGGACTGAACAAATGTGGAAAGGCACAGGAAAGGAAAGGAGGAGAAAGAAGAAAAAAGGTTACGAGTTTAATAGGAAATGGGTTCAGCACTGTATTAATTAAAAGAACAAAATAAAATTATAACCTAATGACAAGATGAATTACAGCCATGCATGATAAAAGCATAGGGCAGAAAGAGGCATCTTCAAGAGCACTTGCATGCTAAGCACATTCCATGCACTTTTACCAACAAATTGTTCCATTTTGTATTTAATGTGTCATTAGGGCAACGCCAATGCCAGAGCCTGGAAAATGTGGAGCCCCACCACTTCCCAAAGAAGGTGCCAACAACTCTGTGCTCTATTTACTTCTGTGACTCAAGAGAGAACTTAACAACAAATCAGACCCACAGACAGAGCAGTCCAGCTTATGGATAGGAATGACATCGTTAACAGTCTACTTATGCAAGCAAGCAATTTAACCTACTTTAGCCCTTCTTTTTAGACTTTTTGCACCTCTCTCCTGTTACCTGTTTGAGTAGTAGGTGAACCTGGTGATATAGTAGATCTGTCATCACTCTGTGGACAAATAAGTAAAACAGCATTAATGATCCTTATTGAGACAGGCTACGACTAGCTTTTCAGAAGTTACCATCCACCTAGACACATTTCAGAAAAAAAAATAAGGGAAAAAACAGCCTATTGTTAAAAAAAGATGTACAATAGGCACTTATTTTGCAGAACTGATGGAAGTCGCCTTCTTCAAGGAATAAAATGGTGAAAGAGGTATTGCTTCCAGAAAGGACAGCGGCAGTGCTGTGTTTGAATATTTTTCAGGGTGGGAACAGGGACATTACTTGTTTTTCAATTAAATATCATGCAAAACATGCAAGACAGCAGCTGTGATCCGAATACACAGCCCACTCTAAATCTCTGCAAGAGCAAAATTAGTATTAATTGAATTTCACTCTCCTGCCCACCCTCGGAGTAATATTGTAGTTAGAACTAATGAAAGTGCTGATTAAAGATGAGTTAATGATGGATTAATGATTTCTTGTGATTAAGGTTTTTTCTGTTCAATATAATAAAGTTTCTATAGCAGATGACGATGTACAGGATAATCATGATTTATGGTAAGAGTAAACTTGTAAAGAAAAAAAGCGATGACATTTCCAGTAAGCTACAAGTCAGTAGATGTCTTAAGGGAAGATAAAATAGAAGAAATGGTGACAGGCAACAAGAATCTAAGAATCAGTCCATACAGGGATTGAAACCCTGCTAGCTACTAACATGTTTGCATGGTTTAGGCTCACTGAAGACAGGACCAAAAGCTAAAGCAACGTAAAACCTACTGCAGTTTAATCAGGTCAGTCAATTTCATAACCTCTGAATTTCAGATTAGAAGCTGACAGACTAACACATATTAAAATAGAATTGTGGATCCGAGAGTTTTTTGTTGGCTTTACTGGTGAATAATAGCAAGAGATACCTTGACAGATCTGAAGGCATGAGGCAGGGTGGTAGCACAGCCCTCTTGATTCAACCCTGACAGTGACTGAACACAGAAAGAAAGAAGGCAGTACCAACGTTAGCGAACAGTTGACAGGATGTGCCCGGGCAAAATGCACCAGTAAGATTAAAAAGGGCAGGTACTTACAAATGTTCAAGTGTTTCAAAGGTATTAGTGGGAAGAGATAAAAATGCCAGAAAATTTATTTGATAAATCTAAAATACAATTAAAATGTTCCTACCCTCAAAAATATTAGTCCATTAATTTGAAAGATGGGATGTTTCATTTAAAACAAGAACACAATCACACCAAAAGCAGAACTAAGAACAATCATACTGGTAGAAAGCTCTTCAGTCATATACTGCACTGGTCACCACGCTCACTGACACAGAAGCCACTAATTAATTTTAAGCCACTAATCAGAAGGAACAGATTTTTGTACACTTTCAAAATACAAATTTCACGTTGAATTGAATAGGTTGTTTTCCTATTAACTTCATGAATGTGCAGAAAACAACATCACCTGATTGGCTCCCAAGGCACAAGAACAGTACTGTGCCTATAAGGAAACACACACCAACATCTGATTATTTTCACAATGAAAAATTTAAAAAGTGATATTTGTGAGTTAAAAGCAAGCAAGGTAAATAAAATCCCAGAGACAGAAACTAAGCTAACAGAGAAGATGTCCAAAATGAAGCTTTTCAATGTTTTAGTGAGCAAATTGCCATCATATTTTAATAGATGTCAAAGAAGCAGAAGATGAACTACTCTTCATGTTTACACAGTGGTTCTTGCTTTTTCCTGGTAGAAGTTTTTAAACCAACAGGTGCAGCTTGTGGACCAAAGTCTCGAAAAGCAATATTTGGTGCCCTTATGCTGGCTAGCTATGGATCCCTCAGCTGTTACTACTGCTCTCAAATATGTGCAATGAGTGTGATGAAAAGGCTATGGCCTACATCGTCTGCTAGAGAACAAAGGAGAGTCGACATAAAGACACACTGACTATACACCCTGACTGCTAAGTCTTGCCCATGATTCAACACACAAAGGACCTGTAGTGTGTCAACACAGCAAGTTATAGGGGAGTCTGGATCAGGCACAACAGTTTCACTGTGGTTCTACCCAGTCCTACATTTTCCTGCACACATGAAATGCAAACTCAGAACTGTGCCCTTAGATTTTAAGTGGCACGAATTAGACTATATTCTTCTAGTTCTTAGAGAGTATACTCAAAGCAGCACAGTTCAGGAGCTGGATGAGAAAAGAAGGGACCAGTACTTTCCAAAACTGCTTTCAAATAATACTTGAACATATACAAAGCAACAAAAGGTTACTACCTCCAACAACCATCTAGGTGTAATGCTCACATACTTGTTTGTTGAAATCTTAACATGACTGTTACCACACTGCGCCTTTCGAAAAAGAGACAGTAAGAAGTCATCTCTTACAGAAGCTATTTGCAGGGCCAGCCTTAAGCACAAGTATCTTGGTAGCCTTAGTGGCTCACAAGACAACTCCCTCACCACGTTAATATAGTGGGGGGAGAAGAAGGGGTGTTGTGAGGACTGGTTCTTGCCTGGGGCACAGTTGACAAAACAAGTAAAGAACCCACAGGCTTTTAAATAATGCCTAAAGAAAGGGATATGCGCAGGCCCACAACATTAACTTAACACTTTGTTTCTATAAAAAAAGACCAAGTCATCCCTGACACAGGCTAACAGAAGGGCTTATACACAAATCACACACCCATCAGCAGGCAAGAGGGAGGAAACAGCGGTACACAAAAGGATAAGACAGCCACAACAGTAACACACTGCATGCTCTTCACCTGTTTGAGAGTCCCCGGCCTTCTTTTAATGGTACCGGTGTTACTGTCAATCTCAAACACAAAGAGAGGCTCAAAGCCATTCTGTCAGGGATAGCAGAGGAAAGAGAGAGGAAAAAGAGGAGGAAGTAAAGTGAGACGAAGAACCATCTTGAGAATCAAAGACAAAGGAACCAGGATACTGGTCTTGGTGACAGGCTCAACAATTCATTCCTAAAATATACTGCTGTAAACTTTTCACTTGGCCTCCATGCTCAACTTTTATTACTGAAATCACAAGAACTTCCCCTCACTAGGACTAATTGCAGCATATAGGGATTGTACTGAGCAGATTCAAAAGAAGAACTGTGCCCTAGATGAATCAGGATATTACAATTTAATGTCTGTATTATGGGTGAATTCAATAATTAAGTATTTAAATACTGAAAAGGACACCCTCTGATAGTTAGAAAAATCAAAAATACCAGTTACGATATGGCTAAATCCTGCTCACTTTACTCACACAATTATTACTGCACTGCAGTAGTGCTTACAGGTCCTAATTGTGGATCATGGCCCCAACGTACTAGGTGCTGTACACGCAATGAAAAGATGGTCCCTGACCCAAAGAGCATATGATCCAAGTATAAGATGAGACATGACAGGTGAATACAACAAACAGGGTGAGGGCCCAGGCAACCGTGAGAGGACAAATACAGTAAAAAGCAGTGGTCACAGAACAGGTTGAGACCTTGGTATTGTCAATGCAAGTAACCTCAGTTACAGTCAATGGGACTACTTTTGTGAGTAAGGCAAGCAGGATTTGTTTCTATTGTACAACTGACACATGGATAACAACCCCCTTTGACCCCCCTCAGAGAACACCGATTTCTCACTCATTTTTTTAGCAAACTTTTAGTCGGTCTAGCTGAAATTAATCAGCAAGATTGAAATTCATCACAGTGTGCACATTTCCGATACTATGGCCTAACTCCACTTGTCATGGAATCACCTTAACTCACACACATTTAGAAGAAATATACAACTAATCTGTACTCCTGTGAGTGCTTACAGGAATAGTACGTGTACCTGTGCATCGTGAGGACAATAGGCCGTTATAAAAGGAGAGCGTACGAACAAAATAAAGTACTAGAGCCGAAAGTCTACCGCTTTTCACAAATCACAACATTAGGCAAAGTTTATCTTTACAGCAACCATTCCCATGAAGGGCAACATTTACAAAGAGGCCCAAGAAATATATGGTGTGAGACTTCAAAAGAAGGCTGCAAACTTAAGTTCCTTTTCCATTACCACTTTCTGCACATGCAAGAAGAGCATAAAGGGGGGAAAAGCAAACAAAGTTTTCCAATCAACCTGTAGGCATAGGTATGATCATTCTCAGTTCCTTACAAGCAGCTGAAACCATTATTTAGAGCAGCGGTTCTCAAACTGTGGGACAGGACCACAAAGTGGGTCGGGACCCCGTTTTAATGGGGTCACCAAAGCTGGTGTTAGATTTGCTGGGGCCTGAGGCTGAAGCCGATACCTGAGCCCTACCACCCAGGGCTGAAGACCACACCCAGGGGCTTGAGTCCCGAGCAGCGGGGCTCAGCTTACAGGCCTACACCCACCACCCCCGCTCAGGGCGCTGGGGCTTGGGTGTGCTCAGGCTTCAGTCCACCCTCCTGAGGTTGTGTAGTAATTTTTGTTGTCAGAAGGGGGTCATGGTGCAATGAAGTTTGAGAACCGCTGGTTTAGAACAAAAGAAAAGCAACGTCTCAGTTTGCAGAGCTCTGACGTAATGAGGGAAATGCCAAACAAAAGGCCTTTATTATAGTTCTACATAAAACTCCATTGTGTTTAAAATAGAACACTAATCCCATAAAGCAAGAGTAATTGTTAGAGTCTCCACTGGAATAAAATTAGGTACTTTCAAATAAAATTTATCTGCAAGTTCAGAAGTGCACAATAATTACTTAGGTCAAATTCACTAAGATCCATATAATCATGCATAGTTTTTTAAAGCAGAGAAAATAAAAGTGGTGTTTATTCTTCCCAAGTCCACCTAGACACATTTCAGAAAATAAATATAAAGGAAAGAACAGCTATCAAGAAGTGGGAGTGAAGCATGTAATGCTCTCTGCACATCAGTGGAAGAAGTATGGAATGTACAAAAGCTAGCTGTGAAAGAAAAATAAATTTGCATTTCAAATCCCTAAGGCCGGTGAAAGCGACAGATGAAGCCTAACTGGAGTTAAAGTAGTTTTAACTCCAATGACAAACAACTCTTTTGAAGCAGACTGATAACTTGCCCAATAGCAAATATCTATTCTTTTTTAGAAACAGTACTTTTTTATAAATGTACATGCTACATTTTATGAAATTTCCATGGCTCAATGTTTCAATTACTCATTAGAAACAGTTTTCCTGGTTTATATAATCAAAAGGCATAGGTGTGATCATTCTCAGTACAAAACAATCTGCAGAACATGATGAACAGTTCATCAGAACTGGTATTTTCAGGCAAAGAGTACTGGATTATTATAATTTAATAATTCTGCAAAATAGTAAAAGAAACAGAATGGGGAAACCAATTGATTTAAAAAATTCCCTATTAGCCTGCCTGTTACTTGGTGACATATACAGATGTGAACATGAGTGAAGATGTTAAAAGAAGTCCACAGTGATGAAAGTCCCATTTCTGAAATCTCCATGTGGTTATGTACAGCATATAAAATATAGTAGATTAATTTAATACCTCACCAATAGAACAACAACATCAAATAGAAAAGATTCCCTATAATATGCCTTATAAATATATTCCAAACACTTGAAGTTCATAAAAACTGAATATCAACAACTGAAGAAAAATAACCTTTTCTGTTTAGTCCCGTCCCCCGCTCCCCGATTATATAAGAATAAGTAAATAAGTAAAATATATTCTACACTACAACATAATGATCTATATAGATAGTTCTAGGCATGACCACATCTAAAAACAAAAGCTAATGTAACTCCTTAATTTATTACATACCCTATTTCTTATTGTTCCAACATCTAATCTGTATTTAATGTGAAATGAAGCTCTTGAGTAGTGAGGGAGATACCAAGCATTATGATTTAACAATTTGAATAGGGACAATCTTCACAGTTTTGACCTCTCTACTATCAAGTTTCAATGCTCCTGAGCTGCACTTGATAACCTTGCTGTACGCAGGAACACTCAGGCAGAGAACTGAAGGATATGTAATAAAAAAATTAATCTGAGGCATGCAGTCATGCAATGGCAGGCAGATCTGATGCATTTTCTGTAGGCGATGAAAGGAGAAAACTACTGCATTAACTCAACTCTTTAGTTACTATGAATCTCTCTAAGGTACTATGAAAGGAATAGCATAAAACATGAATGAAGTAGCTCTATTAATGTTTAAACTTTTTTAAAACATCAAGAACTGGTGATTTTATACACACTTTCACTGATAAACAGTGAAACAGAAGCAAAGAATAATCTGTGACTTGTGAACTTCCTCTTCTGTTACCATAGTCTGTGATGACTAAGACCCTAGATCCAACAAATCAGATAATGATTGGTAGGCAAACAAGATAAGGCAGGAGGACACATCTCCAAGCTTTATATTAATGTTGTGAAACTAAATGTTACGTAACGTGCAGGTGAGCCAAACAGAAGGATGTAATAAAGTTGGATTGTTAATGAGGTAACACAAGAGACAAAGGAGTGAGGTAATATTTTTATTGGACTAACTTCTGTTGGCGAGAGAGACAAGCTTTTGATTTTACACTGAGCTCTTCTTCAGGTAACACTGCATTTTAGAAACTGTTCTCCAGCAACAGTTATATCATTACACTCTTATTAAAATGTTTAGCTTTTGCAAACATGGGAAAATTTCAGTGTAATAACACTGGATGCATAGCAGCTGGAAGGCAGTGCAAATGTGAATTCAATAGTATCAGAGTTCATAACAAAATCACTTTGCAGAGAAGATCGTCATGTTTTATGCTATTCAGATTAGCTCTAATGAATCTGTCTAATCTGAGTGAATCATAACATCATGCTAACTCCATGTTCTAGATTCTGCCACATAAACAGGCCATTTCGTGCAGGGTTCTTACCACTAACAAGGCACTATCATCAGTGTGCTGAGACCTTCTGGATGGAAAAGGACACTGAGGAGGTGGGAGAGATGGAGGAATGTCAGAAACATACAAACACAATGACATAATATACAAACTCACACAAACATTCTGGAATATGGTGAGTTCCTTTATCTTGATAGCACTTTGGGGCAATTTTGCTACACTGTTTACAACGCAATATAGTATGTGTAACTAAACAACAGAAAATGTATTAATATGTAGTCACATGATCTGTGGATTAGAATGTGTTCGTACCAATTCAAGAACGAATTATTTTATTTTCTGTTGCTGTTCTTTTCCTTACTATGGAATTGCAAGGGAATCCTTAGAAAATATTAAAAATCAGAAGATCAAGTAAGAAAGGAGGAAAAACTATTTAAAACAGTCCAGTCTGCATAATTTTCACATGAAATAGTCAATTGGAAAATGCTTCTCAACTAATTTTCTGCATACTGTAGTCATTACAGCTCCCGATCAGATTAATACTGCCAACTAAAATTATCTTTTAATAGGACAAAAAGCTATTTTATTACTCTGCAGAACTTTGATGTGGAAAAATGAACAAATGCCATTAGATCAGGTCTGCTTTTAAGCCAGGATCTGTTTCAGCACAGTGTGAGACCATTTGAAAAAAAAACCCAAAACCTCAAGTATAATTTAGTTATTAGAATTTAGGTAATAAGAAGAGCAAAACCAAAGCTGGTATTATTTACTGGTAACACAAAAAGTTCTGATGCTTCATTTTCAGGGGGTAATTAGTAATCTAATGATAATGAAATATGTAAAGAAACAGAAGAGAAGACACTAGGACAGAAATGACTGTAACACAGAACAAGTAAGTGCTTATTTTAGTACTCCCAATAGAAAGTTAATTAACCTGCTGCACTGCTTCAAGAAGAATCTTAAATGTAACGTGAAGTGTATTATATATAAACATGAAAAGCACCCAAAAGCAACACAACAAAACACACAGAGCACAGAGGAATCATACATGAAAAGGAAGGGAAAATATTCCACGATAAGCAACAAAAAGAAGAATTGTTGTTGTTTAGCTCCTGCACAGTTTTCTTTAAACTAACCACTGAAGGTTACACCACAAGCAACAAACCGTTTCAACAGAGGGTTCTAAAAATCAGTGATAAAGTCAGCCCACACATTAATACACTTTGCTGCTCTTACCTCACTATCCAGAGGACTTTGCTTCTGAGGACTCTGGGATGCCTTTTGCTGCAGAACAATCAAAGGAATGAGTTAATAGGAGTTGATAGGCAAGCATAAATTAGATAACAGGAATAAGAGAGCAGTATTTAGAGGTGTTTTAAAACACTGGAAGCCTTAATTTTAAATAAAATAGGCACTGAGGAACTTTCAAGTTTTCACTAACCTAAACTTAGTGAATATTCTCAATCTAAAACTTCTACTTCATTTTTAAAACATTTTAATATTCAAGTTATACAAAAAGCCCAAAATATTTTCCCAAGCAGGAAGTACTTAGCTGAAGATATCTAACTGCTCATGAACAACAATGTTTTCATTCAGTTCTCTAAGTCTAGCAACGATTGTTCTATGAGAGTCAATTGTTTTGGGCACTTGTGTAAGCTCTTTAAACAGTTGTAATGACATTGCTAACAATCATATATGCTACAATTCTGTGGAATTTTAGCACAAAAGCATGGATATGAAATACATCAAGTCTGAAAGGGAGAGGGGCTTGCATCTTTAACAAAGACAGCTCTTCTCCCAAGTGTTGCAAAGAGTCTGAGCTAAACAGGTTTTAATAGAAACCAGAGTTTTGAACGGTCCACTAAAATCCCTTCCTTAAAGTAGCTTCATACAGTACAAAGACACAAAATGACAATCTTCTTCGCTTGCAGGTCATCCTGAATCATAAAGTATAACTGTAGCATTTTCTTTGTGATAGCTAGAGCTGAATGTGGATCATAACAGCAGTGGGTTGAGCTAATCACAGACACAAAAATAGATCTAAGGTGTGGAAATTGGTTAGACCACAGTCCCCTCTCATCTGTACAACCACGTCCTCATCCTCCAAATCTCTCCTCAAAGCCTACTTCTTTCTACAATTTCTCCAACAAGGCTAACCTTATCAAATCTAAATTAGTGAGAAAAGTGATGAACATAATGCACCCTCTGTGAAAACAAGACATTTCATAACTGTAAACCTCCCTCTCCTCATTTCCTTAATATCATCTCTCCCTGCATCAAGCTATAGTTACAACTTAGATTGGAAGTTTCCAGGAGCAGAGACTATTTCTTTGTTCTCTCTGTAAAACACACTTATGGCGTGATATACCAATGTTAAATAATAATTAGAACTCTGTCTCTGTCATGGAGGTCACAGAAGTCACGGATTCTGTGACCCATGATTTCTACAGTGGCTAGCTGCTCAGGGGGCCCTGGGGACAGCCACACTGGCCACTGCTGGAGCGGCTCCGCAGCCAGCCACACCGGCCGCTGCTTGGGCGGCCCTGGGCAGCTGGCCCCAGGGACTGCTTGAGCAGCAGCCGGTTCAGCTGGCCCCGGAGCCCACCTAAGCAATGGTCCTGGGGACAGCGGGAGCAGCCACAGCTCGGTGGCCTCAGGCAGTGGTCCCAGGGGCGGCTGGAGCAGCGATGGGGATGTGGCCTTCTTGGGGGCAGCCAGAGCAGCTACTGCTCAGCACCCCCTTCCTCCCCCCGCCACCGAGCAGCGGCTCCCCCCGGCCTGCCCCTATAGCTGTCCCTTCCTCAGAGCAGCGGCTCCCCCCAAGACCCCCTAGCTAAGATTTAGTCACGGGTATTTTTAATACAAGTCATGGACAGCTCACAGGCAATAAAGAAAAATTCACGGCCCCGTGACCTGTCCATGACATTTATTAAAAACATCCATGACTAAATGGCAGCCTTAATAATAAGCCACACAATTCAATTTGTGGAGGACCCAGGAAAGGTACATATTAGACATCAAGTAAATACTAAAATGACTTACTTTGACAAAGTCAAGCACAGCATCCCTCTGGATCTGTTTCGTCCTCATCCTGTCCTCCTCATACTGAAGTGCTGCAAGCTGGGCTTCTCTCCGAGTGCGCTCCACTACGTGCTCTCGCCTTCGGTGAAGTTCAGCATCTGTATGAGAGATCTGGAACAAAATAATTATCCACTGCATAACAAAAGAAACGCATTAGGCTGCAAGACTGAAGATAGGTGCAAAGGGAGCAGTGGGGAGATTACAGAGCTGCAACACATGTTTCTGTGGATCAACTGGGTAAAAGCAAGTTAGTTTGTCATAAAAGAGAAACACACTCAAAAGAATAAAGCAAAGGTGTACAGTGTATTACCTGATTGTGGTTGCTGGACAGAGACAGAAGGTAAGATGAATCAGCTGGGGCTCTGATAAACAAAAAGACAGCCATACAGAGAATAAGTATACTTCTCTCATTAAATTAAATCATTCTTCACACACCAACGGTCAACAATGATAAGACATCCTAATCAACACTGGATAAATAACTATGTTTTGTAAATTAACACACAAGTTGTTAAATCCAATTGCAGCAATAATGATCCAATATCTAATAATTTCTTATTATATCACAGACAATGGACAGTAGTTTGCGTCACAGTTCCAGTGTAAAACCAAAGTCCTTTTACAGCTGAAAGTGTATTGACAATAGTGTGAAATTTGGCTTATCTCAGAACTATATTCAGAACTTAATAACCACTATCTGACAGCTTTCAGTAAGTTACTTATTTAACTGTCTTTAAGACCTTTTTAGTTCAACCCCATATCAAGAAGCAATTATCAGGCCTATTATTGAGGAGATACTTGATTTTAAAACAGAAATCACATGCTTCTTTTCACTACCTCTCTGCCTTGTCCACATAACTCCTTTGTCCTTGGTGTCGCTCTCTGTCCTGCATCAAGCTTAGTGTTTCTGGTCTTCGTAATTCATCAGTATCCCTGAAAGTAAACAGATTGGGAGGTTGGTTATTGATGCATAAGAAATGGCAAACAAATGTAACTTTTTTTCTAATTATCAGCTGCTTATAAAAGTAAATGACTAAACAGGTAACTTCTGATAACATTCAAGACTAAATTTAAAGATGACCAAAGCAAGGAAGTTCACATTTAAGGCTAGGCTAACAACTGTTGTAATATAAATATTAAAGCGCTCTAGTAATATCACTATTGAGTGCAACGATTTTAAAAGGTGCAAAAAGACGGAATTTCTGTTTTAACGCTGACTTCTTGGGTTTTGGAGTGTAGCTAACTCTGGGAAGAGCATTAGTTAAAAAAAAGTCAGTGAGGAACTTCATTATTCTTTCTCACACTTTTAGAACAAATCTGCTCAGTTCATTGATCAAAAGATTATTTTCTAACAGCCAGTGTTGCAAACTCCATCTGAGTCCTTTCTGTCTCATATACAAACACAGAAACAGACATCTGTAAAGACCTTAGCTAATAATTTGTTTGCTTGTAAGTGAGGGATAACAGAACACAATTTGAAATGAATCAATTAAATTAAGTGTCCAGTAACAGTGTCAGTAACAAAAGAAGGTATACGCAAAAAGCATCTGAGTTTTCACTATGAATTGTTCTCTGGTTTAAAACATAAGGCAAAATATTTTTTAAAACAGGCACTTAAGTAATATATGCAAGACATACCTCCTCAGGTACAAACAAAACTGAGCACGCAAAATATGCAGTTGCATGGGCAAAACAGGTAACTGCATTCAAATGGGTAACTGTACATGTTCCACAAGGATGTATTTTGTGTACACAGCTTAAGATGCCTATTTTTAAAATTAAGCTCTATACGTAGGATACTATACGTGATGCACCCATTACTGTGTTCGCTGGCAGGAAGAGCACTGTGTCAAGCGAGCAACAAAACCCAAACTCCATATGCAGATCTAAGTAGCATGTAGCATTGCTGAATCAGGAACTTTTTACAGACTGCACGCTTGTGCAAGCTGTATTTAACTAGCTACTCTTAAGATGAAGTCTGAATTACGTCTAGCTTTACAAGGGCTTTAATGGCTCCAGTGTGCTGGGGGGGGGGGGGGGGGAGGCTTCTTGCCAAGGCATTTACAGAAAATTGTTGTGGGAGCAGTTTACAGCTTACGTGGTTGGCACAAGCAAAATACTCCAGTACTATGAACTTCATTATACAAAAAAAAAAAAAAATAAAAAAAAAGATACTGATTAATTTTGCATGGTGATTTTTCCTTAATTTTGGAAGCAACAACAATATGGTCTGTTTTTTTAGTATCTTATTAAGAATTCTATTTCACGGCAGCGTAATAAGAATGTGCTGTAATTTAGTTAGATGCTGGATTACAAGCCTCTGCTTAAAAATCAGCTGCCGCCCCGAGTTAAACTTTGAAATCATCTGAACCCTATTGAACTATATAATTTCCTTTATTGTCATTGCAGACTGCCAAGATTTGTATACGTAAATAGAAGGTCTCTCCTGTCTAACTAGACTTGTCTTGTCCTATTTTCTTCAGCTGTTTCATGCAGTCCAATGTTTGTGAAGTCTCATAAGTTATTTCCATGTAAAACACAAATCAAAAGGTGGGTAAAAAGAGTCTTCCAGACCAAGCACTCATCATTTGTGGAGGAGATGGCAGGCTGCTCTATTATTCAAAGTTTACTGGTGGACACTACAGGGTAAGGAATGCTGACACATGCTGAATTAGTTACCATCTATGATGTCAGTACAGCTGACACACTAACTGAACATGCACACTAACCGCATGAATCAAAATTCCTTAGAAAAATCTATGAAGGGTAGTTGCTTCCCATGTACATTAACAGTTTTTGAAAAAAAATCTGTTGTTCTTAGTTTCAGTTTCCCTATAATAGCCAGAAGAGATAGGTCCAATTTAAGGGACTTGCCAATTCCATTTCAAAAATTTGCTTCTAGTTAGGGCATACAGAGTGAAGTATCCAAAACCAGTGTGTGTCTTACTCAGCGTTTCTCAAATGCGGCCACCAGGGGCTTCTCTTGTGGCCATTGCCTCCTGGGTGAGGGGTAACCCTCCCCCAGGGCCACCAGCAGGGGCTGGTCTCTGTCCCCTTCTGGAGCCACAAACACTGTAGGAGCAGGCGGCCAGCGTGAGTTTCCCACCTTCCTGGTGGGGCTCAGGCTTCAGCCCTGGGGTGGTGGGCGACTGGCTCTGGCCATACAGCAGCAGGCTCCATCCCCCAGCTGCAGGAATCCAGGCTCACCCCCCACACATCGCCCTCTGGCCCCCGCTGCCTCCTCCAGTCCCTATCTGTGCACCAGGGCCCCAGGCTCCTGCCCTGGGCTCACCTCCCCCATCTCCCCATCCAGGGCTTCATTTGTCCCCCAGCTTGCCAGGGCTGAGTAAGTACGTCTAAAAAAAGAGCAACCAAAAAAAAAGGCAAAACATGCAAAGCATCTTATTTGTGTTTCTGTTCTGTTTAGGTCCAGTAAAGAATAGATAACTGTACATTATTTTTAATTATGGAGTCTGCAAAAAAAACTACATAAATTACAAATGATTTGGACACATGTATGTGCATATTTATTTGTTTTTTCTAAAGTTAATTAAGTACTTTAGGAAACACTGTCAGAGCGGCCACCCGAAAAAGTTCGTGGCCGCACTCTGATGCCACCCAAAAGTTTGTTGTGAGACCCCCGCTCTAATATTACTATATACAGCCAAAATGATTTTTATCCTGCAAGTCAAAAAACAAAACCAACAACTTTCTGCTCAGTCCCTGCATACCCAGTTTTAACCAAAAGCAAAAACCGCTCAGTGACCTATCAAAACTGACAGAACCTTAACTTCAACTGCATTAATGAGGCACTATAAATACACTGAATTATATCTCCTCTCCTTCTGCTCTTGTCTCTGGGCATCCTTCCATTTGACTCCCTAAACCTGAAATACTCTTCTTTATCCTGCCCACCATGTTACCATCCTCACCAACTCTCAGTTTAACACACACTTCTTCCACAACTAGTATAAACCTTACTATTCCAAATGTGACTATCCAAAAAATTCTGTGTAACCCTCAAGAAGCTTGCGTCATTAATTCATTCCAAACAAACATGATTTTATTGATGTAATCCTTGCTTTCCTTTCCTTCTAATCTCCCTTCCTCCATGGCATTTGAGATTTTGTCTATACTAGCAAAGTGCACTTGTTTCATTTAAAAACTTATCTAACTAAACCATGCAAACGCCTCATATAGATTCACTTAAACCATTTTAATCCTTGCTTATACTGATTTATCTTAAATTCAGAATTTATATAGATTTAGCTTGCATTGATAAATTGCCAATTTAAGCTAAAAATTGATATTAGCATGAGTTAAATCAGTTTAAATGTATTGGAATTTAAGCAGATAGATTTTTAAGTCACTTTAGTTAAACCTGTGAACTTTTGTACTCTAGGCAATATTTTTGTCACCTTACCACATCATTCCTCATTTTAACTAGACTGTAAGTTCCTGGGAGTGGAACAATATCCCGTTTGTAAAGTGTTGCACATTTCTGACTAGGTAGTAGAAAACTACATCCACTGTTCAATGTCACTCAATGCAATCTGCAATGTCACTTTCAGCTACAATTTCCCCAATCTACAGTATTTTAGCAAGAGAAATGTATGCTCTTCTGCCAATCTGGCCTACTTATGAAAAGAAGAGAAATGTTTATGCAGGTATAAATATCAGCCAGAACTTCAGAGTGAAATCATGTGTTGGTTTCAAATTATCATGTAGATCGTAAATATTTCAGAGTAGGGCACCTATTGTACACATCTATAAAGTATCATGTATGCAACTGGCACTATCATGAATAAAGGTACTTTCATCAGGCTCTTCTACCTATTTTGATGCAAGTATCGTCTTGTATCTTCTGTTCTCTGAAAATCTCTGATGGGTACTGGCTTTACTGGTGAGCCCTAAGCAAAACAAAACAGAAGACAATGAAGTTAGTAATGTATCCAGAATGCTGTATGTGCAAGTCTATGAATTTCTATTGTACCAAACTAGGTGTAGGTTCCATCAATTTGTCTAGATCCAAATGTGTGATTACTAGTCATTAAAATGTCTGACAAAGAAACAAAATAAAACACAACCCATGGAAGATACTGGAAATGATGCAGAATCATTTCTGTACCTTGCATATAATTCATTGAAAGTTGAACTTCAAAATTAAGCATACCTGTTGATAAATTATAGTATAAAAAACAGAAACAGCAGGCTATGTGGATGAAGTGTAGGTATAAAATAACTAATGTAACTTATAAGATGTATGGTGTTGGAGACCAAAGTACACATCTACAGTTTTAGCATACTCTATTCCAGGCTCTTTCAGACAATAAGATTCAACAGCTGGTGTTCTGTGATGATACCATACAGACAAACCAGAGAGACAGGAAGGAAAATGTTAGAAAAAAGTCAGAGGAGTTGAATGAAAACACTGGCTGTTCAGTTTTGGATATTAAGTCAGTCATCCTTTTGGGAGCAGGAGTATATTGCCCTTGTTGGTCAGTTTTATAAAACTCATCTCAAAATCCATCGGTATTGCCAAATACAGGTATTCAAGGCTAACTTGTTAGTACTAATTCACATATAGATGAATCACAGATTCACAGAAATGTAGGCCTGGAAGGGTCCTCAAGAGATCATCTAGTTCCTTCCCCTACCTGGCCCCCTCACTGAGGGAAGTTCAAGTATACACAGAAGTGGGCACTGAATATAGTTATCTACCCCTTATATACTGAATATAGTTATCTACCCCTTAAAATAGATTAAACCCACTAAAGTGAGATCCTAAAATGTTTTTGGTTGCTTTACCATTAGAATTAAAAATAAATAGGTGAGCTTTATAAATTAAAATGGTACTCATGTTAGTTTATCTCTAGGATGAACCAATGCATTTTCACTATTAATTTTTAAGAGGTTCTTTAATTTTGTAGAAAAGTTTATTTTGTATCACTAATCTCTCTCCATAAAATTCACTTCTCAACGAACATTTCAAATGGTACACTGTCCCCTTGACTTGATATTGTGTTTGTGGCACTTGCAGAATCAATATATTGTCAATGGAAATCTGGGTCACTGCAGATTTCACTAATGTAAGCAGGGGAATGACAAAGTGGACAAAAATAAAGACACAGTTTAGAACTCCTAAAGAGATACTGACAAAATAAAATAAAGGAAATTAAGAAAGATCTTTACCTCCTCAAAGCATTAAAACAACTTATGAAGGAATAGATACATTTTAATTTGAGCACAATGTGTATTGCTTAACTGCTTCAAGCAAAGTAAAAGATTATCTGAAACAGGTTGCTTATGCAGTATGTAAGATTACCTTTGTGCTGAGACTCCTTTACACCTACACACAGGGGGATGAATTTAGATTAGCATGACATAGAGAAGGAAACATCACATTGCTTAATGCTTCCTGAATTTAATTTTTGTTTTATCCAGAACCTTTACAATTTTCCACTTCCTTCTGTCCAGACGGTCACAGCAGGAATCAGTTTCTCTTGCCTTATGTATAACAGTAGCTGTGATAACCAAAACAAAGGTGTTTTCCAGTTGCAGGGAGTCATACAGTTTTAAAGAAATAATCATGGAATTTTGGTCAACTGCACGCTAATCTATATTCGATCACAAGGTACTAAAATTAAACAAGGTCTCAAGACAATTGCATTGTAACTGTATCGGAGTGATCACCCCTCCCCTCAATGCTATCATTAGGAACCAGAAAAAGAGCAGTAAAAGCAGCAAATAGTAACAAATGATACTACAAAATATGTAGCAAATTACGGGAAAGCAAATAAGAACCACTTCGACCCATTCTGGTGAAATGAGTGCTTGTGGTCTGACCCACAATGCAACTTGAAATGCTACTGCTGGACTAGTGAGATTGCTCAGATTTCTGAAGTGTGCCATTCCAGCTCAAATACCACAGACTGTCTTTAAAACAGCAGGCCACTCAAGGATAGAAACAAAAAGTACATTGTTCAGGTTTGTCTGCAATAATGACAAAGAATACGGTTTTTAAGACAAAAAAAGCTATAACCTAAGGATGCTTAGTTTTTAGCCATTTGTAATCAATTCTCCTAACAGGTTTTTAACAAACTTTAAATAACCCTATTTATTGCCCATTTACTGTATCCTGGGATTGACTCATAAAAATACTGTGTCACACAGTTGAACACGGAATTTTTGGTCAAAACTTTGTGGATATGCATTCCCAGTTTGTATCCCTGGTGATTTTACAGAGCATTACTCAAGATGTTAACATGGAGCAAGCCATCATCTATTACAAAATATCAGACTTTATAGCAAGTCCTCTTTTTCATTTAAAATCTGCAATTACAAGGGATTCCCAGTCTGGTAAATGTATTGGCATTTAATTTACAATCCATAGGAAAGCCCCACCAAATTAACATAGCTGAAAGATCCCTATAATAAGTCCTTGTGCTGGCAGAGAGCAAGACATTTGCTATGTTTTGACCTCAAACAAGCCAGCATTTACTAGGTATTACCAAATGAAGGAGACATGAGCGGTTGCCTGGGTGCAAGCACGTATGGGAAGCATCAACTTTAATATTTTCTGAGGGAAGGGTTCCTTTGGGAACCCCATTTACTCCCCCCACATCCTGCAGGAATTTTGCCTTTGAACAGAACTCAATACAGCTGCCCATAGAACCATTCTGAGTGTCTGAGCCAAGTGTAGTTTGTAGCAGCTCAGGACTCAAACTCAGATCCTCCACAAGGCAAAGCTTGTTACTCCAAGCCAGCTGTCACATTGTTTACCAAAGTAAACCTCTACAGACAAGAAATATTAACACCATCCCAAAGACTTTCATTGGTATATGAACTTAACTAATTTAAATAAAAGCACCACCTCATGAGAGATTCGCCGTTGTTCAATATATGCCATGAATTGTGAGCTGAGGCTCTCTGACTCCATGCACTTGGGTTGCCTCACCTCTTCCTCTTCCTCTTCAGTGGCACAGCTATCAATATAGTCAATCTGATCCAGATCATGTTCCACTAGACACACATACACAAAGGAAATACCCAAAATTAGATGACCAGTGGTAGAAAAAACATAGCAGCAGTCTCAGCAACTAATGTCTGATTTCACTTTTCCTCCACCTGGGAAAGCTTCAGCTGACATCTTTTGAGTTATGCCTGGTTCACTAATATTTGTTAAATGTCAGATTCTGAAATAATCTTAAACAGATTTAAAATCAATCAGGAAAAATATGCCAAATATAACAATTTAAAAGATATGATTATATGTAGTTTCTTAATTATTGCAAAAACAATGTCATACTTCCCAATTCATTGTTAAGAAAGGCCATTGGCTAAAATTTTTACTTCTGTATCATGGACATATCTGAGAAGCAAGCAATTACCGTCAATTTACAACCAAATAAACATATCATTAGAGTATACCGATTAATTTATCTAGGCTCACTTAGCTGCATACTTCCTCATTAATAAAGGCAGCTGAGGAGAGCCTAGGTAAACACTTGCTCAATATGAAATGTCAGACTCTAGACAGAGTCTGATGACAATAAAACAGAGAATAGTGTGACCAAGTTAATTGCATGAGGTTGCTTTAAATATGAAAAAGGTATGTGGCAAAGAAACAGACAACAAAGAAAGCAATACAAAAAAAAACTCAGGCTACAGACATTTTATTAACCAAAGAGGAAGGAAGGAATTAAAATCAGAGAACCACTGAAATTAAATGAGTATGAAGCACTGGGTACAGTTCTGCTCTCATTTCTGCCCATGGTCATGTTGCTATCTGGGGCATTTTTTATTCATCACTGCTTTTGTAAGTTTCTGCCCACGGATTTCAAGTGTCATGACATTAAACAAACAGCCTACTGAAAAGCACTGTGCTGACAGATCGGACATCCAGAGTCAAAAATACCCTGAGGACTCCCATCTCCCTTCCTCCCCGCCACCCTTCCATACTAGGTCTTCATGTCCCACACTTCATCATCTCTTATCAGAAAGCTCGTGTAGCACAGATGAAGACGACATGGGGAAAGAGAGGTCATTAAGAGGGGGGTCTAGATGCAGGTGTTTTGAAAAGGATATCACTCAGGATGAAATGGCAGGCACTAGTTCAACTCAGATTACCTACTTCAAACATTATTGCTTCCCTGTTTTTAAAATCCTGCAAAAACTTGATCCTGCCTTTCCCCCATATATTATCACTCTCTATTCCCCATTCCTCCTTGTCTAGAACAGGCCTCCGTTGCCTCACCACACAATCTGGCTACTGTAAGTGCTAGAACCATCTCCTCTGAAACTCCAGCCATCCAAAACAGCTTCCCTGGATCTTTCTGCCTCATTGAATCTCCACCTCATTTAAAATCTTAAGTGAAAACCTCTTTTCTCCCTTAGCTTTTTAAATTTAATTTATCTCACTCTCCATTAATATTATTTAACAGCTGTGTTAACTCTAAAGCATTATGAAAGACCATGTGTGTGAAAAACCAGTTAACAAGAAGTTGATACCATAAGCAGGGCTGGTAGCACTGTTTGGTACTAAGGCTGCGAGACGCTTCCTATGTAAGATCTGTTTTCAGTTGTTCATAACTTTGCCAAACTGTCTTTACTGAAATTTTTCATGCTGGGTGTCTACCACAGGGGGAAGAAAATTAATTTTCAGACAAAATGGCTCAGCCGTTTATGAGAATGAGGCTAGGGAAAAATATATTGCAGTAGAAGGAAGAGATTAGAACAAGGACCTGGTGGAGAGAGGGAAGAGACTGAGACTAGTGGATGGGGAACTGGGGTGGGAAGACTGGGACTGGCTGGGAAAGGAGATTGGGACTGGGAGAAGACTGAGATCAGATGAGGAGCTTGGGGAGGAAGACTGGGACAGAGAACCAATGGGGAGGGTGGAGACATCTGATGTGGAGCCAAGGTGGTGGTGGTGAACTGGGAATGACAGAGAGAGACTGGGACAAGAAACTGGGGGAAACACAGAATAGAAGAGGAACTTAAGGAGGGAGAATGAGCTGGGGAATGTGGGTGAAGAGATATTCTTGGAGGCCAAGATGGAAGAGAGAGAGAATTCAGAGAAGAGAAAAGGAGCCCAGGATTACCAAGTCTGAGGAGTGGCAACTGACTGAGTACACAAAGAGAATAGAACTGGCACAAGAAGCCAGGGGTGGAGAAGAGACAGGCCTGTGATAGGCACGGGTTGGAGGGGAGACAGCAGAAGGAGTCATACTGGGAGAGGGGGGGCCGGTGAGACACAGAAGGCTCTGTGTCCGGTAGAGAACACTCCCCTCCAGAGCCTGGAATGGAACCCAAGATTCTTGAGTCTCACCATTCCTCTGCTGTCAGCAAATAGCTGTGAAAACCACCGACAAAGTGTCCCATCCCTCTCTAGTGCTGGTCCTCACAGAGGATGACAACCTCCTACAGTTATCAGTTACTCTATCAGCTCAAGTGGCAGAGGTCTTTGCTCCAGATCTAAAGGTTCCAATCCTGCAGATGACTCATGAGTGTGTCAATATAATGCAAAAAGCAGCATGTGATCACGTAATTAAAGATGGTATCATAATGCATACGCAGAAAGGGGCTGAATTAAGGTTGCACAAGCAACCTTACCTTCGGTCTTTTCTAACTTTTCAGTGCTTGATTTTGGAACCCTAATAATGTTCTTTAAATGTAATTTGTGTGTGCAATTATAAATATATTAAGCCCCCACCACTTCTTTCCCTTAAAACAACAAATTACCTGTAACTGCCAAATATACATTTTGGAGCTTCAGTTATAACAACCGCCTGAATAATTAGCTATCAAAGACTGCTATTTACCTCCACCATTAGTTACAACAGTGCTCCCTCGGTTTTCCTGGTACTCTCTCTCTCTTCGCAGTCTCTGCTCTTTAGTGATCTCTGCCACTCGCAGAGGGAGGTCTGAGAACTCATCTGTAGGCTTTATAAAACAGACAAAAAAAAACACACTCTCTCATCCTGAGCATCATCTTTCAGTTAGTTTTCTAACTTGAGCCTCCACTCCACCTGTCCTGCTGCATTTTGCTCCCTAAAACTATTAATTTAAAAGAGACACAACTGAAATGTACTGTTTTTAAAATAAGGTGGATTTAGGACCTCTCTTCCATGAAGAGTCTGTCTATAGTTTTAATTTATTTTCCCTCTGAAATGAATGCATATGCTAAAAACATTCCAGGCTGGATTTTGAAGGCCCTTGTAAACACCAGGCTAGGAGCACAGTTCGCAAGAACACCCCAGGCCTGGGTTGCAGCCATTTGCACAGCTTCCCCAAGAGGACAGAAGAAGCTGGCTCCTGTTTGTTCTTCCCAGTACCCTTCTTCCTTGGAGATCAGGTCTTGCTTCTTCTAAATGGTAATGCGACAATCTATTTGGCCATTTGAAAAAGCTACATATAAAATCTTATTTGGAAAATCTGTGTTCATTTAAAATCTCTGTTTACCTGATTTTATTTTAATGAAACAGAAGCTCTTGAGTAATGGATAAAGATAAGATATGCTAATATAATACAATAAGTAGCTCATCTTTTGTAAGTTTTCTTATCACTTGTTTATATTAATTCATTTCTACAAAGTGCTCTTCTGTATTTTCTCTTGGGTTTACACTTGTATTTTGATTTTTTAAAATGTTTCAATAAAAAATATTAGTAAAAGAACAAAAGATTCATTTAATATAAAAATGGTGCTAATTCTTGTTCCAGGAAATCAACCGTAATCTGTGAACTATGGAAATTACATTTTTTATTATACATAAGCATCACTCCTTGAATATTCTTCCAAATCTATGCCTTCATTATTTGTTTCCTGTACAAATATTGCCACCCAACAAAAATAAAGCAACTACACTTACTTCATTCCCTGACCATCTTTTGTCTCCGCTGTCCACACTATTGAAACCAGAATCTAGTGCTCCATACGGACGACTGGAGTACAGTTCCTCATGGCTGTCAAGCAGATAATTTTAGTCACTATAACGTAAATGTCACTGAAAAATTCTTACTCGTGACAGAGCTGAAAATGGAATTAACTATTAAGCAGAGCTGAGCGGTGTCCACAACACGTTAGAAGTTGTCACATGGCATTCACCATGCATACTACTTTCTAAGAGGGTATGTTCTTCCAACTACAAACATTCCCATCTGTTAGCCAGCTGACATGATGCAGCTGCCTTATGCTTTCAAGAGCTGATTTAAGCTTATGGCCCAAACAATTCTGACAAATGGTTTTTTTGTTGGCAAACTGACCTATTAAATTCTCCTTTAGCAAGTCAGTTCATTTTATGTTACTCAGGGGTTTTAGTTGAATGACTCTTCCCAACCCCAAAACCATTTTTTCCCCACAGGGAATCACACAACCATACATTTATTACACATACATAGAAACGTATAGGAATGAGCATGTGCCTCTTTTAGGAGAAGTATGACAACAATCAAAATGTATACTTAATGCATGATACAGAAAAGAGATGTATAATTAATCTAAAATACTCCATAAAATACACCACACGTTTCAAATGAAATATATCACCACTTGAATGATATACAAATTTAGTTTTCACTCATTAAATTGACTTGTCAATGACTTGCCTAGACACAGACATTACATATGTGCAATGAAGGGATGAAAATATAAACCATAACATAAGGGTGTATGCTGCTTTTCCTGCTCTAAGTGGGTACAGAGACTACACCGTTCAGCAGCGTGGCCATCACAGATGTTGAATCTGGCAACTGCTGCAGATAGCTACAGCAGCAGTATAACAATGGGACTTGTCTGATCCACTGCAGATAGCATTTCACAACGGATCAACTGTCCTGCTGGCACTTGATGCCTGAGGGAAAACTGCAGCAAACAGCAATTACTGCATAATACACTAGAAAGAATTTCAGGAAGCTGATTGCTCCACCCAAGCATAGCTAATTGTAGGTCATTCTCTCACTAGTATTGATCTCTAGTTGTCCCTCTGTTTAAAAATCCCTCATCCAGGAAACAATTATTTTTAAATGACTGTTATTACTATTATTTATGCAGCACCATAGAGTCATGGTGCTTTACAGAAAAAAGTGACAGGCTACAGTCCTGAGGAGTTTGCAGTCCTAGTTAGACACAAGGGGTATGTTTACACTGCAATTAGACACCCATGGCTGGCGCAGGCTCCTGGAACTCAGGCTAAGGGGCTGTTTAATTGCGGTGGACATTCAGGCTCAGGCTGATGCCCTAGCTCTGGGACCCTCCCACCTCGCAGGGTCCTAGAGCCTGGGCTCCACCCCAAACCCAAATGCCTATACTGCAACTGAACAGCCCCTTAGCCCGAGCCAGCTGGCACAGGCCAGTCATGGCTTTTTAATTTCTGTGTAGACAGGCCAGTCATGGCTTTTTAATTTCTGTGTAGACATACCCAAGGAGAGATTACTCACAATGTGCCATAATGGTGGTTACAGTATGCATCCGATGAAGTGAGCTGTAGCTCACAAAAGCTCATGCTCAAATACATTGGTTAGTCTCTAAGGTGCCACAAGTACTCCTTTTCTTTTTGCGAATACAGACTAACACGGCTGTTACTCTGAAACCTGTCTTTGAGATGTGTGTCCCTGTGGGTGCTGCACTTCAAGTGTGCTTATACCACTTGTGCCTTTGATGGGAGATCTTTGGTAGCAGTGCCCATTCAGGCCAGGCATGCAACTCTATGCTTCCTTATGCCCTGCTCTGAGGATACATAAGGCTACACAGGTGAACTGCCTTCAGTTCCTTCTCCACTGCCAAGTCCCCAGAGGAAACTCCAAAGAAGAGGGGAACGAAGGCAGGTAACAGATCACCCATACGGACACACACAGTGAAGAACTCGCTACTGCACAAGGCAAGCAACTTCTTCTTCTTTGAGTAGTGTCCCTCTGGGTGCTCCACTGCAGGTGACTACCAAACAGTTCCCCCAGCTGGATGGGGGGCTCTGGAACCAAGTCCAAGATTGAATACAATACAATACAGCATTTCCAATAGCAGCATCTGATCTAGAAGACTGGACCACTGCATAATGCTTGGAAAAGATACATATGGAAGACCCAGTGGCAGCCTTACAGATGTCCAGAGCAGAAACATTCTTGAGTAATGCCGTAGAAGTAGCTACAGATTTTATGGAATGGGCCAACGCCCTTGAAAGAGCTGAATATATGAAGTTATAGCACAAAAGGACACAATCAGAAATCCACCTGGAGTGTCTCTAATCGCTGTGCCTTTGGATCTATCAGCAATAGTCACGAACAGTCTGCTTGACCTCCTAAATGATTTAGCCCTTTCCAAATAAAAGGCTAATGCACTTCTAACATCCAGAGTGTGTAAAAAAGGCCTTCACTCTGGACTGATGAGTCTTTGGGGGGAAAATGGATAATCTTGTTGATGTGAAGCTCATATGACACCTTAGGTAAAAATTTTGTGTGTGGATGTAACAAAACCTTGTCCTTGAAAAATACTGTAAATGGAGGATCTGCCATTACAGCCCCTATTTCTCCAATCCCACAAGCAGAGGTAATAACCACCAGAAAGACAAATCTTCTGAGATAAATTAATGAGAGAAGAGGTAGCCACTGGCTCAGACGGGGGCATAGGGCATCGAAGTACTGCATTCAAATCCCAGGTAGGAATGCGTTTCTAAACTTGGGAGAAAGAGTTTCCCAATCCTCTCAGAATCTTACAGTTGCAGGATGGGTGAAGAGTTAGAATCCCTCAACTGCTGAATGAAAGGCTGTTACCGCTGCCAAGTGCGCACTGATAGAGCTCATATAGAATCCTAACTTTTTCAACACTAGGAGGTAATCAAGGATGATCGAGAGGGAAGAATGAACAGGTACAACACTTCTGGACACACCATATGCTGCATCTTTTCCACTTGTGGAGGTAAGTGTATTTCGTGGAATCTTTCCTACTGTTCAGCAATGTCTGTTGCACTTCCTTAGAACAAGTCAACCAATGCCTCATGACCCATTGACAAGCCAAGCTTTGAGGCAAAGCATCTTCAGGTTGGGATGAAGAATGCAGCCGGCATCCTGAGACTGAAGACAAGGAATGGATGAGAGTTTGACCGCTTGACAGAGGGCTAGGTGAATCCGGTAAGGGTACCATATCTGCTTGAACCCTGTTGGGATTACTAATACAATTCTGGTTTTGTCATGCTTGATCTTCTTAATCACTTTCAGAATCAGGAGTGTTGGAGGAAATGCACGTGGAAGGCCTCGTCCATGGAACAAGAAAGGCATCTCTAAAGAGAGAGGAAACCAATCCGCCCCTTAAACAAAAGCGTTTGCATATCTTGTTGGTCAGTGGCAAAGAGGTCTATCTTTGGAACTCCCAAGTTCAAAAAATGTTATTGAGAATCTGAGGATCCTACTTCCATTCATAGTACTGGAAAAAGTGCCTGCTGTTGTCTGCTAACCTGTTTGTAGTTAAGGCAAGTTGCTGAAATAAGTATGCAGTTGACTATCCACCAGTTCCAGAGCTTTATTGCTTCAGTACAAAGGGAAGGGTACCTGGCCCATCCCTCTCAGTTGATGAAGAACATGCAAGCTATGTTGTCCATGAGAATCTTTATGTTTTTTTTTCCTGATTAAAGGCAGGACATAGATACAGGCATTCCTGAGTTCCCTCTGTTTGAGGCGGTTGATATGTAGTTTGTCTCTGTTGGGCAGAGCATTTACCCTGAATGGTGAGGGTCCCCAAGAGTACTGTCCCAGTTCATCATAGATGCATCCATTGTTATGATGACAGAGGGAGGAGACTGAACAAATGGAATCCCCATGCAGACATTGTCCAGGACCCCCCATCACTTGAGCGGAGACTAAGACCTGGCGAGGAACCGACAATAACTTGTTCAAGTTGTGTTTGTTTGGAGTATAAACAATCTTGAGGTAGCCCTGGAAACATTGTAATGGTATGTGCCAGACTCCATCTTTGAAGGTGAAGGCTGCTATATGTCCAAGTAATTGAAGACAACTTCTTATTGATGTTTGTAGGCTGATTTGAATGTTTGAGACAAGATTTCCTAACATCGAGCATCTGTTGGAGAGGAAGATAAGCCCCGGCTGGTGTAGCATCCAATGAATGCCTGTGAACTCTATCTTTGTATGGGGCTCAAAGGGGATTTCTAGATGTTGAGCTTAACCCTAGCTTGTGGAACAAAGATCTCATTGTCTTTACAGCATGAAAAACCTCATTGTAGGACCAGCCCATGACCAGCCAGTCATCGAGGTATTGACAGGAAGCCCTCCACATTACTGCTGTAGAGCAGCAGTGTTGGCTGCATCCAATAAGGCCTTTAGCTTTATTTTAGTTAACAGCTGACGCTCGTCAATAATAGCCTGAAAATGGTCACACTCCTCAGCCAGCAAATGCTCAGTAAAGGTTGTGAATTTGGTAAAACTTGAATGACTGTATTTAGCCATGACAGCTTGATAGTGTGTGATGCTAAATTGAAGAGTCACAGATGAGGAGGTCTTTCTGCCGAATAGATTAAGGCATTTTTGGTCCTTATCATACGGTGTGGTCTTTGCACGATGTTGTTTGCCATGTTTTTTCACTGCCTCCACAACCAGGGAGTTCAGTGTTGGATGGGTGAACAGAAATTCGGAGTCTCTAGCTGGGACATAATATTTTTCATAGGCCCTTTTACAAGCTGGTGGAATTATTGCAGGGATCTGCCAGATGGATTTGGCAGGATTCAGAGCCTCATTAAGAGACAGGACAACTCAGGTGGAGGGAATCCACTGGAGGATATCTAGGAGCTTATGTTATGACTCTCTGACCTCTTCCAAGGGATCTGGAGGGAATCCGAAATGTGCTTCATTCACTCTTGGACGTGTCTGAAGTCATCACTCATAGTTGGTTGGAGAGGCATAACCGCTTCATCTGGGGAAGATGAAGAAATATTTGTTTGGGGAGAAACCTCTTGATCTGTCCTGGCCTCCTGCTCTTCAAAGGATTCTTGTGCCTGAGGTAACAGAAGAAAAGCAGTTGGAATAGGGGAGCATCTCCCTGTATACTTCGCATGAGAGAGACTAGGGGCATATGACAATTGCAGATGATTTGCAGCCCAAGAAACCCAGTATGGCCACTGGAGGGGTCCGAAAGGCACTGGGGGTGGTATCCATCGGTTCTCAAACCAGGTTGGGGGAACATGGGTCTATCTGTGGTGCAACTCCCCACTCTTGACAAAAGTGTCAGGATGAAAATTCCTTGTCTGAAGCGTCAGGGAACCCTGGACTGAAATATCTGAATTGGAGGAAAATTCCTCCTCTTCAAGTGGGGGAGTCCCAACACTCTCTGAAGGCGCTGGAGAGTCAAGTGGTACTAAGAAAAGGTCCCACTTCAGTGACCATGCTTGTCTCGATACTGAACCTTTCGGTACCAACTAACTAGGGGGATTCTAGCTCCTCCGAAACAAGTATATCCTTTGAAAATCTGAACTCCTGCGGTACCAGGTGGATTTGAAGAGTGGGACTGTTGTCAGTACTGAGGCCATACACTGCTCTGGTAAGTTCACTCGAGTTCAGTGGTTCTCAAAGCCGATCCGCTGCTTGTGCAGAGAAAGCCCCTGCCGGGCTAGACCGGTTTGTTTACCTGCCACGTCCGCAGGTTCGGCCGATCGCGGCTCCCACTGGCCGCGGTTTGCCGCTCCAGGCCAATGGGGGCTGCGGGAAGGGCAGCCAGCATGTCCCTTGGCCCGCGCCACTTCCCGCAGCCCCCATTGGCCTGGAGTGGCGAACCGCGGCCAGTGGGAGCCGCGATCGGCCGAACCTGCGGATGCAGCAGGTAAACAAACCGATCCGGCCCGTCAGGGGCTTTCCCTGCTCAAGCGGCGGACCAGCTTTGAGAACCACTGTGCTCTAGTTGACATAGTCAGTACTGATGTGAGGCCTTGAGAGGTATTCAGACCATATGAGAGGCACAACATCTTCCTAGTACTGAGGCAGTCTTAGATGTCGATGGTACCAAAGGAATTTTGGGTAACATTCTCTTAGAGTTGGAAAGCTTTGATGTTGCAGTGTCCTGCTTGTGCAGCACTGAAGGTCCCAGTATCAAGGCATGCTTGTTGCCCCTTTTCTCTGCTGAGCCTGGAGCCCTATGCACAGGATCAGTACTGAGAGTGTCTGCAGCCTCAGACATGCCCAGGGTGGAACATGAGGTCTCTGCAGCGGTCTTGCATTGCAGTGACTGAGGTCTTTTTGAGGTGGATTCTTCCTGTGGAGAATGACTCAGTTTTGTATGGGTTTTCTTCATGGATTTACCTTGGGTAGATCCAGGTGAACGTGATGAAGTTGACGGGGCATTGTGTTCACTCAGCAACCGATGTCCGGAGGGGGAAGGGTGTATCTCCTGGCCTGGACCTGAGGCCAACTGGAGGGAATGCTCCATCATTAAGAGTCTCAGTTTTAGCTTCCAATTTTTTCTTGACTCACCCTTAAATGCAGAGCATATGGAGCACTTTTGTGGGACATCAGACTCTCCCAAGCAGCGGACACAACAGGAATGGCTGTCGCTGACCAAGATGCACTCCTGGCAACAGATGCACTGTTTGAAGCCCAGAGATCCTGGCATACCCCAGGGCAATGACGTCTAGCAGGGGAAGGTCCCCCTCCCAAAACGGGAAAGGGATCAAGAGAAAGATCCCCCAAATCCATAAATAAAAAGTAAATAAAATAACTAAACAATAAAATAAAGACAGTAACTACGCTAAGAGATTTCAAAGTAAGGCATACTAATGCTCCATCTCAGGCCAAGGCAGTGGAGAAAGAACCGCGGGTGTTTCGCTCACACAGCGCTGTATAGCCTTAGAGCGAGGCATGAGGAAGCATAGGACACGTGTGTGGGCTGAACAGACACTGCAACCTAAAATCTCCAATTAAAGGAGAAAGGGGTGTTAGCACACATGAAATGGAACGCCCACAGGGATGTTACTCAAAGACGAACTAAGGGATAAAGGATGAGGGAACAAGAGCTGCAAAAGTGAAATATGCTTATTTTTATGTACACATCTGCAAAAGCATCCACAGGCAGACCCTTAACCCCATACAAAGCCTCATTTAAGCTACTGGGGCTCTGACTCTATGGACCAATGTGCAGGATCTAGCACTATGTTTGTTCCTCTGAGTCTGTAAAAGATTTAAGTCATGTACTAAAGCCTGGGGATGGCATCTGGAATGAAGGCAAGAATGGAACTCAGTGATGCTAAACAAAGTTAATATTCATATTAGGGATCCTTCAGCAACAAAGATGGGAAGGGAACCACAACTCACTTCTTTTGGGTGAGAGGAGAAAAGAATAATCCTGAAATTGCTCAGTGTAGTTAAAAAAAACCCTTTGGATTTTTAAATGTATTAGCTGTGTCATGCCTTTTGTTCTATAGAAAGCGTTAACAATGCATTCAGTGGCCCCAGGAATACATAGCTATAAGACACTGTAGTCTACTTTTAAGGCAAAAAAAAATCCTAACAAAGTACTATGCATTATACAGACAATAGTAATATTGTTTTTCAATTAAAGACCAGCTGGGGAAAGAAAACTTCAGGTAGCACATGTAACAGTCTACATAGAGACCACATTTAAACCAATAATTCATAACATCGAAATACTGGATTAAAACCACTGTTTTTTTAGAAATTATAAAAGGAAAAATAAAATGAGAAACTGGTTCCCACATGACACACTACAATAATTCCATTTTAATCATGACTACATCAGTACTCTGAGAATCTAAAGAGAAACCAATTTTGCACTGAACAAGCACTTAAAATTGAAGAAGATCAAAATTCAATAGTTAAAAATCAAACAGTATTTTTCCTTTTGGATTACATTTTCTTCATATTCTATCCCTCCTATTCAATTACAGTTTTTGAAAAATACTTAATCATCACTGAGACCATCTGGTAACTCAGAAATTCAGTTACAGTTCACAGTTCCTATGCTCTCCCCTACTTCTGAAAACAGAGGGTTACTGACTGCTCAGGGCTTTATATGTTCATTACAGACAACAGCCTTAAGAAATCCTCAGAGACTGCAGATCCTATTCCTCACTGACTAGCTGGCTAAAGCAGCAATAATTAAGCAACAAGACAGTGGGCAGTACATTTTTACAGCATGCTTGGGTTCCAATGCATAAGGCATGAAGCTGAAAGTAGAGTAGCTAACCACCTGAGAAGTGCAATAATCACTTTGAAATGCAGTGTCTAAAGTACCTTTTTGTAATGAAAATAAATTTAATTCATAAAAATAAGGGAACAAGATGTGCACTGACATGAAGAGATCATCACTCACAGTCAGAGTTCTGAAGTCACATTGTAATACATGCATATACTTCAATCTCCTTTCTATCCACGGAATATAACTACCAGACCCTTTCAAAACAATCAGTACAACTGATTCCTACTCCAGAGACCATGTACCAGTACTTCAAACTTTTATGTCTTGCATTCCAGACTTACCCTCCCTACCTCAACACTGAACCTAGTGCTAGGCTCCTGCGAGGCACTGCTGCTGCCTCCCTTCCATTCAGTTATGCATGATCCAATGTTGAGCTTGAGTGCTCCACATTTCAGTCACACAGCTAGAACAGCCCAAAGGTCACATAACTTAACAGGAGTCTAAAGACACTGATCGGTACAGTCAATATCTTATTCTGGTAAACGGATACAATTGTCTGAAAGACTGGGAACCAGTTCTCTATTAAAAATGGTAGTAACAATTAAATAAAGCAATAGTTTTAAAACCTGGGTAAAACATAGGAGAGAGCAGTGGTATTGTGTTTAGGATAACTTTACATGAGTCCAAAAAAAAAAAAAAAAAGGCAGTGTGGGCCAGCAGCAAAATTCTCAGTTAGAAATATTTATAGATAAAGAAGCCAAAATTTTCTCCTGGCAGAATCTACAATGATTTAGTGCTTCTGATTTCACTAGCAGCACTACAAGTTTGTCCACTTAATCAGAGAATTTTACATGTGTGTAAAACTTCAGTGAAATTACTACATGTGATACCTGCATTATTCTTATGAATACTGTATGTGACTGTTTCCCTCTTCAGTTTTGTACTGCTGCCTACTTGAACGCAAAGGTTAAGTCAGACCAGAGCTGAGGGTTGGTCTAGGCAGGAAACGCAACAAGGACCAACGGTACATCTACACTGCAGCTGCGAGGCGTAATTCCCAGCTTGAGTAGATGTACACATGCTAGCTCAAGCAGAAATGCATAAAAATAGCAGTGTGGCAGCAGGCGCCTGGGTGGTGGCTTGAGCTAGTTGCCTCGGTACAATCACTCTGAGATCCTAGGTACGTACTCAGGCAGTTAATCCGAGCAGCTGCCCATGTAGCCACACTGCTATTTTTAGCATGCTAGTTTAAACAGAGCTAGCACATGGAAGTCTACCCGAGCTGGGAATTACACCTCCCAGCTGCAGGGCACACATAGCCTAAGAGGTAAGACAGCCGCAGGCACACACTTTCGAAGAAGTCCACTCCAAAATTCCACCCCAGAAGGGGTAAAGCCACAAGGCCTGACACCTGCTGGGGTGCACTCAATGAGACCCTGAGAAAGGACTGTCGTGCAGTTAGCTTGGTAACTGTCACATTAGCTTTGAAACCAGCTTTACATCAACTCAGGTTTAATTCCATGCTTTTTCAAATTGCCCAGGGTCACTATATAACCTCCACAGAGCAAAAGACAAAGGTCAGATATATATATGCTGATTATTTTTAGTTTTGTCAACAGCCTGTGATATCACTGACCAACGGCTCTGCTGACTTGCCTATGGGCATTAACTGGATTACACTGTATTGTGCAGGAGTTGTTCTGTTCTTTCATCTCAGAAATTCTAGAAGAAATTCTGATTTTGGGCAGCAGCTCATCTTCTCCATTGGCTCCTTTATGTTGGTTCCTACAGAAATCTATTGTCTTCCACACATATTTGCTCAATATGCATGTGAAGCCACGGTGGGAGCCACTAAAAGAGACTGGTAAGTGATATAATCAGTACATGAGCAACAAAGAGTTCTATGCCATCTCTCTTATCCACTTCAGATATATCTACTTGCATGGTGCCTGGCAGGGATGGAGACATGGACAAAAGCAAAAGTCCACACATGCTTGAAGTAAAATTGACCATCTGGAGGAGGCACTGTGAGTGGGTTCTGCCCAAGCTTTTATATTGGTACTGTGAATAATGGTGAAATATGTGAATTCTTTCATTACATGAAATGAAAATCTTTTCAATAAACACATACTCTACTTATCGATCTTATGCTTTTCAAAAGAAAAACTACACTGGAGATCAATAGCTTTAGATACAGTTGGTTGGACTGGGCAATTTATGTCACAATGAAGGTGCCCTAATTTCCTTAGCCTTTCTGAATACAGATGCTCCTTAGATCCCTGTATCAGCTTCTTTTTTGCAAAATGCACTTTATTATAATAAGAAACTAAGACAGCATTATAAATTTAGCTAACAAAAGACCTAAATAATTTTAATCTAAACAGTATTCCAAATGCGGCCTCACCAGCATCACACACAGGCTAGAATCACATACTCTGATTTATATGCCACAACTTTATTTGTCTCAAATAGCACCTGATTGTGCTAGGTGTGGGTCCCTGTCCCAAAGAGATTACTCTCTAAAGAGACAAGTGACTTTCAGAAAGCGTTCATGCTGACCCCATCTGGAAAGGTGCTTATCAAATGTGGATTCTAGACTTGATGAGGAGCTGTCTGTTGGCATAAAGTCTCCTTCATAGGCCTTTGGTACAACTGCACTGGCTTATTAGATTTATTTATTAATTGTGTTCAGCCCATGGTGCATGTTATAGATATATATTCCCTCTGGCTCAGTGTTAGTTTGTCTGATCACTGAGAATATATTCTTTTTCTTCTAGTTAGTCTCTTACCTCACTACTTTGCTTTTCTCTAAAATGTGTAGTATAAACATATAGTGTGCTCCTACTTTTCATTAGACATCTTAATTTAGAAGCTGATGTGGTTGACTGTTCTAATACCCGTTTCAGAGTAGCAGCCCTGTTAGACTGTATTCGCAAAAAGAAAAGGAGTACTTATGGCACCTTAGAGACTAACACATTTATTTGAGCATAAGCTTTCGTGAGCTACAGCTCACTTCATCGAATGCATCCGATGAAGTGAGCTGTAGCTCACGAAAGCTTATGCTCAAATAAATGTGTTAGTCTCTAAGGTGCCACAAGTACTCCTTTTCTTTTTTCTAATACCTGAGTTACTGTATTAAGCATTTGTGCCAAATGAAAGCCTGCCAAGAATAAAATAATTTACTAAAGGGGTGGGATCAGCACTTATACCTGTAGTTACAGCAGAACAGTTATACAATCATGTACAAAAGATTAAAAATCACAACAATGTTAGACTGTAGTAGATATTGGGAAAACCCTAAGATTTTATTCAGTAAAAACATAGATTAATGTCTTAAAAATAGAACTTCCTTCTACCATAGCCTGAAGACACCAAACTTTTTTTTTTCCTCGAGAGAGTGTGCCCTTTAGCACTGGCTGAATTGTGATATTACTTCATTTTTCCTTCTAAACTGTCTTGACTGGACTCCTGCTAGAACGGCTCACAGGGTGACACACACCACATTGTTCTTCAAGGCCACAATCATTGGTGAAATGTACACTAACCAACAATCAGTGGATCTAGTTTCTGCCTCTTTTGAATTCAGGAGAGTAGACAAGTTTTCCCCCATCCACATCAAACAGAATATGCACAAACTTACCAAGAGCCAAATCCCATGGGCCTCCTATCATAATCAGGCAAGTCTTGAGCTATCTTGCACGCTTCTATGTTCAGGTATTTAAATATGTGGATTTTTCCTTTTATGCATATCTACAAAAAAGGAAATCCATAAACATATTGAGCACTTTATTTCATCAAAGCGCTGTACAGACATTAACTAGCTGTTGTGAATAATGTATTACCATACTCAAAGGTCAATAAATAAATGCTTATAACATCCTTACAGCTCTTCATCCATTTTTTGAACCTTCCCCCATTACAAACAACTGCATTGAAGTGTCACAGAATATATGTATAATAAAAAAACTGGAAGCTTTTTCCAAAAACATCTGGACTCTGTGGAGCCCTTTCTGTAAACTTGCTCATAATGGTTTATCATGTCAATGATCTTCTCTGAACAAGGAGCTATATGTATTTGTAAGGGGTAAAACTTGGAACTACAGCAGAGGCATCCAAACCTTGACCAACCTAGGTGGCAATGGCAGCTTGCCAAGAGCCAGGCCTAATTTGAATCAAGTGAAGTCACTTCTAACTCCCTTCATCTTTAATATGGAGGTAGAATCTATGGAAACTATAAGTCACAGCACTTCCCACTCTGATTCAGAGGAAGCAGGTCATTCCCCAGGGCTATACATACATATTAAAGATGAAGTCAGCCATTGACCACATTGTATTTAGCCTGCAGGCTGCATTTTGGGCAGGCTGCTGTAAAATGAATGAAAATGCATTGCACTTTTAGTTTCCCAGTTCACTACTTCAACAGTAGAATGGCTCAAAAATGTTTTTTGTTCATAGCTCTTCTTCTCCCCCAAAGCTTACTCTGATCTAGAGCCACTTGCTTATTTTACTTATACTGTACAATGAGAATTTTATTCAAAAGGTTAACGAAGGAATTCCTGCAGTAACCACATACCTACTACCAGCAGGAGAACTAAATTAAGGGAAGTGGAAGAGTATTTCTGCCATGGGTTTCTTTAGGATCTCTAGAGAAATACAGGTTCTTTAAAAGCTTACAGTTCACAAAAGAAAGTTTTAAACCATTCAGTTTCAAATCTCATTTTACATCCTCTAGTGAAAATAGCAGACATTCTAATTCCAAATTATAATTCACCTGTGCAGGGGGTGACTGTAGAGGGTTGTTGTCTAGTGTGATTGTCTGAAGATGCCTGAGGTTCCGATAACAAACAGGGATTGTTGTGATTTTATTGCAGGAGAAATCTAATCGAATCAAAGACAATTCTGCAAGTTCTGGAGATAGAAAACAAACATTCAATCTAGTAGCTATAATAAACAATATGCTTACTACTAGCTCTTAGGAAAACAAGCTTTAAAAAGAATAAAAGTGTCAAAAATCTCAGTTGTTACATATGACAGACTTTCATCCGCTGATCTCACCTTCAGGTAAATGCACCAAATGATTTCTCCTGATGTTCAGGTCACGCAAAGACTCCAGTCTGCCAATCTGTGGAGGTATTGTCTGTATTTCATTACAGCTCACATCCTGCAAAACAAAACTACGAAGTGAGACACTGTTTTGATACTGTTTCAGAGTAGTAGCCGTGTTAGTCTGTATTCGCAAAAAGAAAAGGAGTACTTGTGGCACCTTAGATACTAACAAATTTATTTGAGCATAAGCTTTCGTGAGCTACAGCTCACTTCATCGGATGCATTGAAGGAGCTGTAGCTCACGAAAGCTTATGCTCAAATAAATTTGTTAGTCTCTAAGGTGCCACAAGTACTCCTTTTCTCTTTGATTTGATACTGTCAGCCTGTTTAAATAAATCCCAATGCTAACAGGCAATTCCTGCCTTCTGGTTTTGTAGGTGTATGTACATTATAAATAAAACACTGCCTGTCAGAGTTAAACTTGAAAAAAATAAACACTTTTATGACACCTAAGATTGTCAAAGTGCTTTACTAACATTCATTCAGCACTGTGACAAAGTTAAGTATTAATTATCCCCATTTTACAGATGGGGAAACAGAAGCACAAAATAATTTTTTCAGTTTCCCAACAACAGCAGAGCAAAGAAAAGAATGAACCCAGGAGAAATGACACTAGATCATAAAAGCTCTTTAGAAAAGTTACACATTATGGAAAAAGTGAAGGTATAATATTTCCATGTATAGTAAGTTAGCAAACTAGCATGTTAGTGTACACTGCTATCATTCCTCCACAGATTGTCAATTTCCCATTCCTCCACAGACTCTGAAGCAGGAGAGCCTGGAGACACACTACCTGCTATGTACTTTATCTGGATATTTTCAAGGGCCTATCTCAAAACCTCTACGCAAATTTACAACATTTAGAACATACAAAAGGATAAAATACATACTAAATTGCCGGTACAAAAGCCAGCCCAGACTAAATAACTCACCCAAAAATAATATTAACCTCACACGCATCTGGGCATTAGCAGGTGTATGCAGCAGACAGCCAGGGAACAAAGCGAGAAGCTCTAGTAGAGCTATGTGGTGTAGCCCTTAGCTCTACCAGTGCACCTCACTTCTCACTATTTGTCTTTTACTGAGTGCCAAGCTTTTAAAAAAAATCTCAAATGTACACACACATGAGGAATACTCAGAGTATATCATTAAAGAATATATGCTTGTAGGACTGAAACGTGCACATGCGAATCCCTTATGCTTAACAATCTGTCCCACCTTGTATTTAGCTCAGATGCTCTGCTTACTTTCTCCAGGAAGAAGAGCTCTGTGAAGCTCAAAAACTTGTCCCTTGTACCAACAGAAGCTGGTCCAAAAAAAGATATTACCTTGCTGTCCTTGTCTCTCCCATTAAAGAATACACGTACTTTTGTAATTATATGCCATTCCCAAATATGAGTTACACACTTATCAAGATTCCATTGCAATTGTCTCTAACATGTCAAGTTGTCTAGGTTGTTTTTTAAATCCACAAGTTTCATAAACACACTGAAAAACTAAATTAAAAGCTGAAGTATTTGAAAAAAAATAAGATAGCTATCTGTATAGGAGCGACCAATTCCCACCAAGAATATCCCTGGGTGGCAGATAAGTGGAATGTCCTGCAGATATGCAGGACACCTGCAAATATTCAGTAAGCCATTGCAGACCAACTGGCGACATGTCTCAGGATGGGTAGCTGGTGGCATGGCTACCTCTATAAAATATCACTCCCTAAGATCAGGACAACAAGACAAATAAAGACTGCCTTAAAATAAGTTTTGCTGGGGCAGAGGAGGCTAGGAGAAATAAAATTCCAATTTCAAGCCTAAGGTATCAGGTTTGGACAGCTGACCTGTAAAGCTCATCCAATAGACATGTTCATGAAAACTGATGTCCATGTCAAGTGTACCTCCGAGGGCTAGGGTGTTCCCCACAATTGACATCCAACAGCCTTGTCTGACTGTTGTAACTTGGCAAAGGTTGCAAAAGCTAAAGAAGTGAGTGAGCCAGCCCAGATCCACTCTAGGACAGCTGGAAAATGAAGTAAGTACAGTAGAACTTCAGTGTTCAGGGCAACATTTCTAGCTAGAGCTTTCAGGCATTCATTACAAATACTAGAATATTGTGTCCAGTTCTGGTGTCCACACTTCAAGATGGATCTTATGATGTGACTCTTACGGGGGTTAATCTGTTCAGCTTATCGAAGAGAAGGCTGAGAGGTGACCTGACCACTGTGTCCAGGTATTTTTACATGGAAAAGTTATGGCTAGTGGGGGATTTGCAGTCTTGCAGACCAGGACATAACAAGATCCAATGGCTGGAAGCTGAAGTTAGACAAGCACAACCTTAAAATAAGCTGCAATTTCCCAGCAATTAGGATAATTAAACACTGGAACATCTAACCAGGGCTGGGGGTGGACTCACCATCACTTGGAGTCTTTACAATGAGATTAGGTTTCTATCTAAAATACTGCTTTAATCCATAAAGCATAGATCACCTACTAGGATCATTTGGGCATGCCCCACCTAACCAATTCCCTGAGACTGCAGGGGCGTGGGCATTAGTGGCACCTAACTCTTTCCTGTTCTCTGCCTGTGGCACACAACAGTTAGACCAAAGCATTTCAGTCCTCAGGAGACTAACTCAAGTTATTGGGCTCAACACAGGGGTAAATGGGCAAAAATAAACGGTCTGTGATATATAGCAGGTCAGACCAGATGATCTATTGGTCCCTTCTGGCCTTACACTCTATGAACAAATAATGCCATATATATCACCACTCACAACTGTCTCTACCAGATACAGAGAGATCCTGGGACATCAGACACTAGCTATTACAGGACTGTATACTCTATTTATAGGATAATATGTGTATGGCAGGGAGCTGGAGTCACCCACACGGAACTTTTACTTGGAACGCAGAATATATGATAAATTAATGTGGATGTCTTAGTAGCACTGTATTTGTTTAAACAAAGTTCCATTCTGATTCTATCTTGGGTATTTATCTAGACTCCATTACTGTTGTATCTAAGCACCTCACAAACTTTAAACTGTATTTACTCTCATAACACCCTAGTGAGCCAGGGCAGTATTATTATCCCCATGTTACAGATGGGGAACTGAGGCACAGAGAGACTTGCCCAAAGTCACACAGGAAGTCTGTGGCACATCAAGGAATTGAACCTGGTCTCATGAGTCCTGGACTAGTATCCTAATCACTGGACCATCCTTCCTCCCTCAGTTGAATAAAGCTATTTCATCTCAATGAAATTTAAACCCACTAGAGCAAATGATTTATAAATTAAGCACTGAACAGCAATTATTAACAATAAGTATATACTCACAAGCTCTGTCAGGTGTCTGAGCTGTCCAATTTCTTCAGGTAGTGAGACCAACTTATTATTACTTGCTATCAAAACTTTCAACGGTAGACTACACATGTGTACTGGCAATGTTGAAAGCTGGTTTCGACTTTTGGGTAGGAAAAAAAAGAGTCAGAATATGGGAAGAGACCATTTACCAATTTTAACACAACATAAGAGAATCCCAAATCACGTACTCTATTTTGACAGGATGTAAGAGCACCAAGTCAGTTTCGAGACACATTTATAGGTGAGCTGGTAGCTCGCAGTTTCTTCTTTACACATCTTTCTTATCCTTTGCTTTACCAAGATGTGTTGTAAACAGAAGCTCTGAATCTGGTACTACTCCTGGCAGATGGGGGGATAGGGCATTTTTGTAGGAGGCTTTTAGGCTCTGGAGCTTACGTCCTCTTTCAGAGTCTCGTCATATTTAGGCATCATGCAGATACCATTTTCTTATTTTTTTACTGCGCATTAGCATGTGGGGAACAGCGTAGGGTAGAATCAGCATATTACTTGCTCAGTGGAAATGTTAAGTGTGTGTTTTAATTATTTAATTTGTAATAGGGCCAATTATCATGGTGATAAACATTTAAGAAATCCTTGTCACAATGAATTTGGACATGTTACAATCCAGTATTTGACACATCACAATTTATGACCATCAAAACAAACATGAGGTCATGTAACTGGACTGCAACCGCAGTGAATGAATCAGACAGGAAAAGGTTGGTTTATAAAACGAGAATACTATGATTTATTTGTAAACGGAAGCAATCAGACTGGAAAATGACTAGAAAACTAGCGAAAAGTTAATGTTACCTTAAGGAGATTTTAACAAGATATTAAACTCAAGTTTATTAAAATATGGCATTGTTCTTCTAGTGTGTGGAGTCTAAATTTCCCACTATAAAATCCTACTCCTGAGCAGTACATGAACTAATGTCAGCTGGTATCAAGGGATAATCATTTGAAATACACCTGTTAGAGATCACAGCAATAGGAAATCCATCTCTGACTCACATCCTATTCCTACAATGCACATCATAAAGCAAAAAAGGAAGATAAGCAAAAAGTAATTGGCAAAGGGGTAACACCAGATATAATGCAAAATGTTTTTGTTTTTTCTTAACTAGTATCATTACTAGTTTGTGAACAGGGGTTCTGCATACCTCTTAAAACATTGGTTTTAATAATGCAGGTTGCAGTATACAGTTGAACTTCAATAATAGGCTACAACACGGTTATATTACAGGTCAGGAAATTAATTTTTATTACAGGTAGACATATGTATTTATGTTTTGTAAAAAACTGTTTAAAAGCTACCAGAGCAATATACTCAAAGGAAAATTCCCTGTACTTTATTAGAAGTTGCAATTAAATACTTCTCTTTCTTGGGACACCTCTTGACAGCTAATAAATGTTGACACTTAAAAGGCTAACAGATGGATCAGTCTTCTCTCTTTTAAACCAATACATCTGAATTTTGTCCAAAGAATACTGGATTCTATTTCATGAGAGAGATTCCATACAATTAGAATTAAATTAAGTTTTGGGCTGTGTTGTCTTCGTCAGTTATTAGTTTCCCATCATACCCCTCAGCTTACTATTAAAAACTTCCTATCTTTATCTAGTTATTCAAGAAGCAATGGTCCTTATTTACAGAGCAAGGTTTTGCTTTTCAAAGCAAGAAAGGAAACCCACAAGAATGCGTGAAATTGATAGCACCAGATTCTTTATTTTTAGACAATAAATCCTGGATGTGTATTTTACATCACTGATTTAAATACAAAAAAGTGCTCCTATACAATGTCTAAGGTGCATAGAGAAACAATATACTGTGCAACCAATACTGTGCATTCAAGAAAATTTATTGCATATACAGCTAATATTAATTATATTCTGAAATACACATGTGGTGGGTATTCACAATTTAAAATGTAGTTAAAACATGGTCAATGGCCACTATTTTTAAAGTTAAGTATTTAAGTTAAAAACAGCTAACAGTTCATTTTTCATCAAAAGGAAAAAGGAAATATTATGCTTTCATTGCTAATTCAATTTAAACTACTTCTGAATTACACCAGTTTTAAAAGAAATACGCTTGATCTGTTCAATGTGTAACTTACAAACCCAAGAAATATTTACTTCTCTCCGCCTTACATATTTAATTACTGGCTCTATCCTTGCTCTCTATTTATTCACATACAAAAAGAGACTGTCCAGCTCTATCTTCAGTAGATTTATACTGCTTACTTCCTCTGACTTCAGCAATTTGTTCCATATGCCGACTAGCTTTAGAAAAAAGAAATTCTGACCAATTTGCACAATTGCTAGTCATCTCCTCAATGTCAGTCTGAGACATCTTATTTTCAAAATAGTCTCTTAAAACAGCATTTTTACTAGCACTGGTCCATTCCTTTTATTTTAGAAATCTGGCAAGCATGAAATTATTATTTTTGCATTCAAGATGTACTGTAAAATATCTAAGTTTACAGACATCTTTTATAAAAAGTCTTTGCATACTGAGAACTACTCAGACATCCATTTTCTGACATTATATAACTCAAAGATGCCAATTTCTCTTTATAATGCTTAATCACTCTTGACTGACCTTTGCTTTGATAACTTAAGTCTAAACAGGATCACAAAGATTTGATATAAACAGTGTAAACTGAGCTAAAGTTGCTTGCTTTAATGTAGTGATTAAAAAAAGAGAGGCTTCCAGCTACTCAGGTAGCTACCTTATCCAAAGGCTTTCCACATGGCTTTAGTCACTGAAACTGCTGTATTTATTTTGGGTCAGAATCTGCCTGCACTACTTCAGCTGCAGCTCATTTCTGCCTCTTTACCTGACCCATTCCTCATCCAAGCCTGAACTTTTCATTATACCATAGAAGCTCAAGGAAAAAATAAGAGTTGCATACTAACTAAAGCCAATAGGAAAAAGTCCCATATGATTACAAAAATCTAGCCACAGGTAATTTTTCTACTTTATTTAACACAAGCACTATTGCACAATTCACAATTGTTTATCAACATCCAACTGTCATCAAAAAGAAGCAAAGATATATTATAGACCTACAAGCGCCCTCACATCCTAACGGATCATAATTTGAAATTAAGTACGACTATTAACATCACCTCAGCTGCAAAGAAAAGCCAGCAACTTCAGTTAAAGGGACTCTGCCAATTTAAAAATTATGCCCGAAAATATTTTTAAAACCTACTACATCTAAAATTACTATAACTGAAAGATTAGAGGAAAATATTATTCTATTTTCAGCTTATTTACTTTGAGAATTTTACAAGACTTTGAGTATAGTTATTTTTACCATTTCCCCCACACAGCCAGGCTGTTAGCCATTTGCATGGGTCTTTCACACAGCAATAGGAGAAAGAACATGTAATGAACAGGTGCTGGTGTTTGTACCACTAGTGCTAATAATAGTAAATACCCTTTCATTTCTATAGAACTTTCCACCAGAAAATCTCAAAGCACTTTACAAACATTAATCAATCAATACCCTTATGAGGTAGATGTCACCATTTTATAGATGAGGAAAGTGAAGCACAAAGGTGCAGTGACTTGCTCAAGATCACACAGTAAGCCTGTGGTAGAGCTGGGAACAGAATTCAGATCTCCTGAGTCCCAATCCCGTGCTTTGTCCACGAGATCATCTTTCCTCTTTCATTACTTATAGTACCCAGAAAAGTTAATTTATCATCCAGAACCTCAAGAGCTGTCATTTAAAGATCCCATAGGAAAGAAGAGAAAACAAAAAACAAATCCCTTCACATTACAGACCTGCATAAAAAAATAAAATGGAGAGAGAGCAAAAGGAATCCAGACTAGTTAATGAGGACAAGTAGGCAATTTATTTTTCCTATGCCCTCAAATCTATAATACTGGCCAGATGGAATATGTTTGAAATCACAAAGAAGGAGCAGTGGCTGCCAAGATTTGAAGCAAGCATGCACAAGAAGATTTCAGGTTGTTAACATGAATCCAGAAGTGCCAAAAATTAAGATTACTACTATCTGATGTCTCCTCATTGAGGTAATTGGTAGAGACTGGTCCAGACTGGTGAATCTGATGGCATGTAATATCAAGACACACAGGTGATATACTAGGTTTGTGTTACCTTCTAATGCTCCAAAGGTTGCAAGAGTCTATAACATGGATATTAAAATCAAGATTTAAATGTGATGGTACCTGATATTTAGAAATGTTAAAGACTGTAGGTTCAGGATGGCCTCTGGGATATAACGAATGCAGTTCTGGTACAAGTTAAGGCTCTCAAGGGAAACAAAATGACAAGCTTCTGCAGGAAGCTCCGAGAGTCTGTTCCGTGACAAATCTGGAGGGAGGGAAAAAAAAAGAAAAGAAGAGAGAAACAATCACCAAATGATCTTTGACTGAGTTCTTTGGGTCAGGAATTGTATCTTTGCACATTGTGGGTGCTATAAATATAAAATAATAATGGTCACCAGCATCAAGTCTATAAAAGGCGTGTTATGACAAATCATGTAGTTACAGTTTCTGGGGTTTGGTTTTTTGTTTTTAAGGGAGAAAAAGGAAAATCTTGTGTTTATAAAGACCAAAGGACATAGCCCAGAACATATGGCTTCCTTATACACCCTAACTCTTAACAATAATGTATATGTACTACCAAAGGCAAGAGAGGTTGTTTAGTGTCAGTCCTAATTTCCTTTAGAGAACCTGCCTGTTTAACAAACTGCATGACATTTCACCTCTTCAATGTCCAAACAAGGGCAAACATTTACCAAAGCAGAGCTCTCTAGTCAGCCCAAACTATTATCGTGCATGAGAAAAAACAAATTTAACATCATTTTATGTATTAATTGTGCATTATAAACCATGCCCACCCTAAAGTCACATCACACTAAGGTTAAAAGAAGGAATACGAAGCTTACAAGGTAAACTGAACCACAGCAACTTTTTTATCCACATTAGGGCCAACAGTTCCTATTTCTTTAGCCTTCACAGAACCCACCCAACAATGCAGTCTATTCTTGAAAGCCTGGCAAATCAAATAGGCCTCGCAATGTGTCGTGAAGGTCACTTTCAAAGTAGAGGGGCCCCCCCCTTACTGAAAATGCCCTGCCATCAGATTTTTCCAGGCTGAACCTGGAGCTTGTTTAGCCTGTGTGCCTCTGCTTATCTCAACTGTGCATATCTTATGATGAGAGATGGCTTCTAAGGTAGACAGGACCCAACTCATTAGCGTTTTATACGTCTAAACCATTACTTAGAATTGTACCCAGAAAAACCGGAAGCCAGTTCAGGTCATAGAGTCCAGGAGTAAAGTGCCCCCTCATCCCCTGCCTCCGAAGGAAGCACTGCTATTTAAGTGGGTCACTACATTCTGTACAAGCTGAAGTTTTAGAATGGTCTTCAGGTAGAACGTCATGTAGAGTGCATCACAGTAATCCAATCTCAAGGTATGATTACGGCTAACTGTAGCAAAGGCCACAATGGATCTAAAATGTTGCAGCCTTCATGATGTGCAGATGGGAGAAAAAGAAAAGTCATGACAAATCTGCTAGCTTAACATACAATTAAAACACCAAGACTGTGAACTTAAGTGACAAATGGCAGACACACACTCACATAATCAAAGGAGATGGAATAACTGCTGCCCCTTCCTTCAGCTGCTTCCCATAGTCTAAAAGCATAACCTTAGTTTAAACTAGGTTGAATATCGGAGAGCTATGATATCAGTCATATTAAATCATAATCTTGATCAGACATTGAGTGAATCACTCAAATACACATCCTGGTCCAATAAAACTGAAACAAAGCTAGGGGTATCACACACCCCACAAGTCTCTCCCTAAGGGCCTCTCATTGAGCAGCTGGGGCAACAAACTAGAACCCTGAAGAAGCCTGCAAGTGAATCTTTGGGATAAACAAGTCAGGAAAGATAGGAGTCATAAATTAGCATCCATCCATTCCTGTAGGCTTGTCTTCAATTGTATCAAAATATGCTGATAGATCTAAAATAATCTGCAAAGACATCCGGTTATCCATTATGAGAAAGATCAACCAGCAAGGGAACCAGTGCATTGTTTGCATCATATCCAGGACTAAAGCTAGATTGATTGCGGTTTACAAAACTGGAAGACTCCAGCTACTGTGAGAATTACTACTATTTAACTTTATCAATAACATTCCTCCTTCCCCTGCCATCTCAGCTGGGAGATTCAATACAGGGTGGTAACTGACATTATTCTTTCAGTCAAGAAACAGATTCTTGAGCAGCTGTCAAGTAAGAGATGTTGGCACCCTACTTTCTCAAAGGAAATTGACAATAATGGAACAACTGCCTCTACAGTGAGGAACAGGTCCAATTCACAGGTTGTTGCTCAAAGTTTTTCCAGCCCCTCCAAAACCAGGCTGAAACTCAAGCAGGAAAGACTCCTTATTTGTCCCTGCCTTCCTTCTTCCATCACTCTCTCCATCCATGGTTCTGCTACCAAGGGCGAGAGAATTCACAGCTAAGATTCCTTAAAATCAGACTGAATTAGCTTGAACACATCTCACTGTATGCAACAGTTGACTCTGTACCCAAGTGGATACATCCTGGATTAACCATGCTCTTCAACACCTGGAACAGTTCAGATGTTCAAGCATTTGTAGATGCTAATGGAATCAAATAAACTTCTCTATGCTTCTTGCACCGTCATAGCATACAATTTCAAAAAGTCTTTATGCCATAAGCAATCAGACTCAGCACAAGACCTCTCCCAGTGATGCTCTAGTCCAGCAGCTCCCAAACTTTATTGGTGCACGTACCACCTTCTTAAAAATTGCTGTGAAATGAATGATGGAACATCAAGCTCATGTACCACCAATGATTACAAGTACCACATTTTGGGATCCCCTGCTCTAGACATTTCCCTTTCCAAAAGTTCTTGTTCTTTTCTCCCACAGTTTGTCTGATTCACAATAGCATTCCTTTTTGAAAAATGATAGCAAACAAGTAAGAAAACTTGGCAAAAACTATATAACTGCTACAGATACATAAGACTCTGTATTACCCAAAACTATCATATCCCCATTGGGAACCCTTCTGCTCCAATACTGTACTAAAACTTAACATGAGAAAAGCTATTTCCAAACAAGTAAAGTATCTCAACACAACAGAAAAATACCATAAACTGGGCATTGAGGATAGCCAATTATGTTATTAGAAATCACTAAAATCTGCAGTATACTAAAAATATTTTAGATACACAAATTTGCCATATGCTAAAGCACAACTGCACTGTGACATTCATAACATATGAAAAGAAAGGAAGGCCAAGTTGCCTCCAATTACTAAAAACGTTCAAACAAGAAATAGGCGCAGAGTATAATTAAAAGAAATACAAACATGATACCTGTTTAAATATCCACTCATTCCAGGAGCTAAAATAGCTTATGTCCACTCTAGTCCCTTTAAATAATTACTACAAAATCAATGTCAACTACAAGGTTTAAGACTTTGTTCATGTTTCTTGGGCAAACCCACCACCGCCGCCGATCCCACTGTCATTATCTCAGTCACATACTCAGCTCCTTCCAACACACATTTATTTCTTTCCCTCCTTCACACAGATGTGCTGTCAAGAAGATTTCATTAACCATTTTAAAAAGGAAACAGCTCTCTCAATTAACAAGTCTCATTTTCTGGCAGAAGAGGCCAGGCAGCAATGGAATGAATGAGTTTGACAACTGACATAAGAAGTCTCGATTGATTTTGGTTGCATTTGAATTTTACTAACCAGCATTTAAAACACAAATCAAAACAGGCTTTATTTTGTTGTTCAGATCACAAGCATATGAATAAACAGTACAGAATACTGATGTTCTGAAGAGCTTTGTTTCCGTATTTTCTGAAGGAAGAAGTCATTGCAAAAGCATGATTAAGTGTGAAGAATAAGGAATCTTGCAAAATACATTCAAAGTTAGTAAATTGTATGTAAATTAGCATAACAGAGCCACCAAAGCATGTGTAAAGCAAAGGCTTCACATTTTTCAAACAAGGCTTGCCTAAATTTAGTGTAACTTTTACAACTCTATATATCTCAGCACAGTAGGAATTCAATAGAAATCTGATCAACTGGATTTATTTTTACAAGAACATAATTGAGTTGAGGTAGAAGTATGGACTCTAAATCATCAAAAGAAGGCCTGATTAATTAAAGATTAGTTAATGGGGCAGCAGTAGTTTTACTCAAATGGAAGTCACCAGTTTGCCATCCTCTGCTCCAGGCTTGCTTTACAGAAAGTCTAGGAAGAGCCTCAGCAAGGGCAGAAAGACATCATATATTGCGAGGGGAGAAAGGCACTGCCACAAGAAGAGTCCAAGATGACTGTAAAATAGGAACTGCTTAATTGGACCGAGCACCTCAAGAGCCTGACAGAGGAAAGGTTATAGCAGAAAATCAAAATGACCATTTGTGAATGTGAAAACTGCAAATGAAGTGTTTCACGTGCAAATTATGAAGGTCCAACAAATGTACATACAATTTAAAATTCCAGATAATCCAAGCCAGCTCAGTGCCCCCACCTTCTTAGCTTTGTCAATTAAGTGGAATTTTGCATTTTGTATGGTGGCATCATTAGTCTAATTGGCAGATTCCTCTGAAAACTACCCTCCCCCCTCTGGAACAATCAGACCAATAAATAGTTTAGGCAATACAGTAGTTCTATTCGGAAACAATTTAACAAAACAAAATCCCTAAGTGAAGAGAATAGCTCTAGCAAAAACAGGAGAGAAGAGTTATAAAGAACAATGAAGTGACTGGTCATACACGTATTAAAGTTGATTTGCAGCATAGCACTTCATGGTACATTTCCAAAAGGGAAAAGTGTGTATGTGTAAGAACACAGACAAAGGCTAAGGGATTTTATTGGGGGAAAAAAGTGTCCTAAAATCTCATATATTCCTCTTCTGCTGAAGATGACATAAAAATAAAGGAAGTATCACTGGAGAAACAGAGACTGCAGAAATTTCATTGTCACCTCTCTAATCTGCACATCACAAAATTCACACAAACAGCTGGCTCCCCATTTCTCAGCAAAACTTTTAATGCCAAAGTGTTTTAGGAAGGCCTTGTTATTATTGAGACCTCAATATTTTTACAAGACACACTGTAATACTTCTACTAATACAATAGTTTCATTTATTAATTGACAATAGTCAAATTAAGCAAACAAAATATATTTTATAATGCATTATCTCTACCTAATTTAATGTTTGTTCACTTCCTTATTTGACAAAATTCAATAATATGTAATAAATACAGTCACTGATATAAATTAGTGAAGTTTCACTACCCATCAATTCTTCTACAAGAGATCAAAGAGCAACTGCTCATCAATTATTGTGAGTGAATGTATTAGTTAAATATGGACTACTGTACTTTGGAATGGGAATTACTTTTATTCAGGTTGACCTTTCATGGATTAGAATTGCTGTTCTCATAAATCTGCCATACAATAGGATCTTGTAGGTTGCTAAAAATAGGTCAGTATTCTGGGAAGATCATGTGGGACTTTAGCAAAAGGGAAATGTTCTTTGGAAACTAAGTTCTTTGTGAAAGATAAAAACCTATCCATATCAATAAAAAATAAAGTTTCATAACAGGGTCAGACTGATAGTGTTTTCCATATTAATCAGGGTCTTGTCCTGAAAGGCAGAAAATACAATTTTACACGTGACATGCAGACAATATATTTACAGTTGCTTCATGTATATTAGATAAAAGCTCTCACTAGATTCAAAGAAGAATGGCATAAAGATACCACAATATTTTAGTGCAGGATGATTCGCTTCTAAGGGCAAGAGGATGGTCTGCTTTGTCTACACCATCAGTATACAAGAATACATGCAGCAGTATGTCAGGCAGTTCACAAGCACTCTCAAATAAGTCTAGTCCATGGGTTCTCAAACTTCATTGCACCACAATCACCTGCCAACAACAAAAATTACTACACGACCCCAGAAGGAGGAACTGAAGCTTGAGCTCACCCCACTGCCCAGGGCTGAAGTCCTTGGGTTTCAGTGGGGCTTGGGCTCGGGCTCCAACCTCGGGCTCCAGAAAATCTAAACCAGTTGTGGTGACCCCATTAAAATGGGGTCACGAACCACTTTGGGGTCCTGACCAACAGTCTGAGAACCGCTGGTCTAGTCTAAAGTGAACAACCCAAGGGACACAATGCTATAGACACTATAAACAATAAAGGTAAGATGACAAGAGCTATCATTTCAGCAACCAAAATGTATATGGTAGATGGCTAGTACAAGGGAACAGGGGAAATAGCAGGATGAACAAACATCGAAAAGGAAACACAGTATAGTAGTTCTGTGAGGAATTACATGTTCAAAGTCTGGAACTACATTAAATAACTTTGGTTCCCTCGTGTTTACATCTTTTAAGACCATGACTGACTCAATATTTCCACAATGGTGACAGTAATTAAGAACAGACCCTACTGTTACCAGCTTCTCATAAAACATTAATGTATAACTTTCATGCACTAACTGATGTACCCTGCACATGAATTCAACTGTTGATCTGAACAAACTCATTTGTGACCATTTCTCCAAACAGCCAGCCTGCTCCTTTGGGGATTACCTTCCTAGGTTATAACATCCTCTAGATTGGTCACAAATTGTTCCTTTTGAAGAATATCTTGATGTTTGACAGTTCAATTTTGATACAGTACCTTTAGAACAAAACTATCAAATCCATTACTGAAATCATCAATTTTTTTTGGTCCAGTTGTAAATAAACATGGATTTTTTGTTTATTTTTAATTCTATCTACCACCTTGGAGGATCATTGGGTACAGTGAACTGTGTCCTTAATAAGATTTTTATGGATTATTTTTATAAGAATATGAAACAAAAAAGAAGGAGTGCATAATCCTAACAGGATGAATATATCCAGTGGTATGGCACCAATTCCTCTCTCTTGTGTAGGAGAATGGGAGATTACTGTTCTGAATGTTATAAAGATGATTTGGTAGGTCTTAAATGTGAGGACACTGTTTTTTGGTCTCTGAGCTCACCCACTCGTGAGAGTCAGTCTGAGAGCTATTCAATCTGCTAGAACATTTTCCTTTACCTTATAAGCATTAGGAAGGTCTCAACTGACAATATCCAGTTTCACATGTGGAGGATTTCCTGACACAAGAGGACTGATCTCATTTCTTCCTGCTTGCTTCATACTGCATCAATATTTTCAGTCTTAACGCCTATTTTTTAAAAGCAAAATCTAACACTAACACCTTCAGTGTATTCAGAATTTCTCTCCCTGACTCAACTCCTCCCCACCAATCCATCACAAGCATGAACTTTCTTCAAGTGCTTTCGTAGGAAGGTTAGACATATCACTTGTCAACATCATTTAGGATGAGAGACTCTGCAAGTTCTTGACATTTATTTGAACTGGAATTCAAGGCATGACTGGGAGAATCTGACAGTGTTTAACCATTCATTCATTCTTAGTTCAGCTCATTTTGCCAAGATATTGCACAGGTCTGAGTGCAATATTACACATCACCCATGCTGCAATACATTAACAGTATTAACTCAATGTTCTTTTCAAACGCAGAATTTTTATGTCTCAGTAACAAACTGACAAATGGCCTTTCATTTTTAATTTTCAGTTCTAGATGTTTCACAGTGTTAGAAAGACAGGATTCACACATCTGGTCTGTTTGTGGTAGAAACTGTGTTCTTGTTTTGGCTGGAACAATTTCCTTGCTCTTTTTGCAGATGGCGGGTGTTACATATAAATCCCTGATGTGTGAACTGACCATAGAAAAGGAGGATTGAAATGGGCACAAATACCTGTTACTAAATCTCCTTTTAAAACTGCTAATATTGGTAATGGAAATTTGATGTTTATTCATTTGGGGCACTCTTCCAATATTGGTAAATCCTGAAGGACAACTGAGAAACAGAAGTGTTAACGTGGAATATTTGTTTTGGCTTTAAATTTCTCTCTCCTCCATTTAGACTCTTGTTATAGAATATTCTACAAAAATATGTTTTGTTTTAAGTTATTGTATTTGATTTTTTTAAAGTAATCAGTATTAATGGAAACAGTTTCTGCTGATTAGGAGCAAAATCTGACCCACATTAGAACAGCTGGAGCTTTGGACCTGATATTTGTATGTGGCAAAAAATAACTAACTACAAGCAGGGTTGTAAACTTAGGCCCCAATCTTGCAAGCTGCTCCATATGGGCAAATCCCTGCCTCTGCACAGAGCCCTGCTGAATATATAAATTGCCATACTAGTTCAGATCAGTGATCCATCTAGATCGGTGTCCTGTCACTGACAGTGGACAGTATTAGCTGCTTCAGAGGAAGGAACAAGAAACCCTGCTGCAGGCAGTTAGTAATAATCTGACCACAAAGTTATTGACTTCAGTGGTTTATTCTGCAAGCATATATTGTATAATTACAACACAGTTAGGTGCTGAATAGAGCAATGTGTAATTTAGAAATAATTATATTTCGCTCGTGTTTCAATTAATTAGAACAATTTTATACTGGCTCATTTATGAATAGGTGTTGACCATAAATATAATTTAGTAATAGGCACACAGCACTTTATATCTTCAAAGTACAGTATTACAGAAGACTGTCAGGTCTGCTATAGTTAGGTTAATACCAGCTTTTTGTTTCAAATAAATACTAGTACCTCCTCCCACTACTCAGAAACTAAGAGACCATCTATGCAGTAGGAACAATTGTGCTGGGGAACATGATGAAAACACGGTAGCCAGCCCCCACCACCTGGTTAAGATAGTTCTATCTCTGCTGGAAGATTGGATTGAACTATGCCTTAGCTGCTTTTGGGGACTAGCATTTTGTAATCATATGCCTCCAACATGCTGATACCTACAGCATTATGGGCTTTACGTATTAACCTTTCTGCCTCACTTTCCTCATCTGTAAAACAGTGTAAGTGATTTGCCCAAATGGAAACTGCAGTAATGCTGTAATTGGAACTCAGTAGTGACTAGCTCCAAGTCCCATGATCAGTCCTCTATACTACAGTGCATTAAAAATGTATTGTCTAGTGTGCCAGTCATAAATTTAACACATATATACTTTTAGATTTTAAATAAGCATTTGCTGGTTTACCTTATCAAAGGCAGAGCAAATAGTGATGTTTATAATTTGGCTAAATCATAAACCTATGAAAAATAATCATTTGTACATATGAAGCTTGCTAGACTCTGGCTGTTAAAGCAGTGTTTCCCAAATGATGGGTTCCAACCCACCAGTGCGTCACAGATGGGCCACCAAATCTAGAGCTAGAGTAACCCATCCCTGGGCCCTAGGCAAGCATGCACTTCTCCTGGTTCAGTGTGGAGGGGAGGCCCTCTCTGCAGTGGCAGCTCCTGTCCCAGCTTTTGACATCATGGAGAGATGGTAGGCCAAATCTGAGTGGTGCTGCGACCCCATGCGCCAGGTTCAACGGCTGAAGCAGGAAGCTGAGCCTAGTCCCATAGGAGAGGAGCCGCTGCTGTGGGGCAGGCTCACTCTTTGACCCCCTACTTCCTGCTCAGGGCCTCTTCTCCACAATGAGCTGGGATGAGATTGCAGTGCTAGTGAAGAGGGTGCACATATGTAATGGCAGATCCAAAAAACCAACAACCCTCAAACAAACACAAAATGAACAAAAGTCATCTTAGTAAAAAGTTTGGTAACCACTGTGCTAAAATCTCTGAACGCTCTATTTACACTAAGCATGCTCTAGACCTCATTGACCTTCTACTACATAGAAAATGCTCTCTGGCCCACACAGCCTGAACACCAGACAAGACACAGAAATAGCTATTCCTTTAAGTCAGGGGAAGGAATGCTGAACTGGAAACCGTGGGAAACTATGAGTTTTAGTGCTAGTTCTTCTGACTGGCATAGGTGCTGGAACTAGGAGTGCAGCAACACCCCCTGGCTTGAAGTGGTTTCCATTATATACAGAGTTTACAGGTTGGTTCAATGGCTCTCAGCACACCCACTATAAAAATTGTTCCAGCACCCTTGCTGACTGGTGTTAATTCTGTGCCCTCCACAGCCACTGTTGAGCAAAACCATACACTCATATCTTAGGAGAAAGGCAAGCAACATTGTCCCAGTGGGGTAATCAAGAAGTTGCACCATCTCTTCAAGCAGAGCTGGGAACAGACCATTGTCTCTAATATGGCAAACCCAAGTCTCATCCATATAGCCATGCTGCCTTTCACAATTAACATACTGTATCTATGACCTTGAGAGACACCCACTCACACCTGAATATCCAGTAGCGCAGTGGTGAGGGCATTCACCTGGGCTATCGCCTATTCTGTGGGGAGGATCTCTCTCTCTCTTTTTTCATAAAAATTTTCAAAAAGTCTCAGCTTCATTTCATATCAGAACAAAGACAAATTTCAAAAACTCCAATTTTGTGTGTGAGAGAGAAGTGGAATTCTTGTTTTCTGACCAGACCTACTCATTATTAAACCAATACGGTTGTACAAAAATTAATAAAGGTAAGAAGTCTCATCCAATTAGGCATAGATACAGTCCTTTACATAGCGTTATTACGGAAAACTCTGCAATATCCAACACCAAAAGAGTAACACATGGATGCAGTTTCAACATTAACTCTGATTTTCCTTCTTTTTATTGTTTTTAATCATTTTAATGTACATTTTCCTGTGGTATAACCTCACATTAGTGAAAACCTCATGGGTGTTACCATGAAAAATACTAAATACTATATGTCCCAAACATATATTTTATAGCACATACATAATGCAGTTTGAAGATAAGCTGTAGTTGAAAGTGGAGAATGCTGTTCACAAAGTAACTAACTCAGCCATCAATATGAATACCCATAGTAGAAGAGGTAAACATCCCAATCAGAATCATAACTCAGGAGAAATGCTATTTCTCTTCCTTGCGGAATAATAGTTTTCCATTGTCAAAAAATATATTGTTTCCTGTTTGCTGAAGGAAGAAAGGTTGAATGGGATCTACATAACAAAGCTAGAGCAACTGTATAAATGCTGGCAAGCACAGCAGGCAAGGGTACTGAACTGTGGTCCTTATAAGGAAAAGAAAACTGCTAAAAGTTGTTAGACATCATTTGCTTATGTTTCAGTAGGCCCTGGAACAGGAAAACCAGCAACCTGGATGAGTTGAACAGTTCTGCGGAATTTTACTTTTCACTCAGGTTCCCTTACATGCACATTTAAAACAACACACACACAGCTTTCCTTAGACTAGCACAATTATTTTATGGTTGTGGGCAGGGCTTAATCCCAATCTTTTGCTCCCTACGGATGTGTGTTTTGCACAGGGAGCATGTAGCCTTTAAGGGTGGGGAGTGGGTGGAGCAAAGAAAATGTTTCAGGCTGAACTGCAACAACCCCTTCAAATGATGAGGGTGCAGAGTTCGGTAGCACCAAAAGAGATTTCTGAACAAGAAAGACGGACGATCTGAAAGCTGGGCCTCAGGAGTGGGCTACATAAAGAACAGGATACAATAGGAGAATTTTACAGGTGAAATTCTAATTTGGGGCTTTCAACTGCTGCCCTTCACTATAGTATCTGAGCAGAGTGACATATCAGACCATCCTGAAAATGTATTTTGTGTCTTGAAATGATACAACAGTGACAGCTTAATTGATGTGGAGATGAGTATTAGTAGTGCAGAGCACAGCTTAACCCTAACCTTTCCTTATGAAGGTTGAAATTACAAAATTTAATATTTGCTGTACCTCCAGGAATTGGAGCTTTCTCTCATGGAATTCCAGAAAAACCTCTCTCCACTAGCAGTTTAATAGTTTCATTTCTTTCCCTCACTGAATATGGCTCCTAGCCAACAGTCTGATGATGTTTTTTTGTCTTCGTACAGCAGTAAAACACTGAGCCAAGTTAGCTAAAATAAGATGAACTAGGAGAAGTAAATTGAAAGAAAGCTTCACTGTGAAATGAACCGGGGTCTCAGGTTCACAAAGGCTGATTATATAAGAGAACAGGTTCTTTTCTTAGATGGAAGGCTGACCTGCAGTCCTTCCTGTTATTCACTGCTATTTGCTGTTACTTGGGCATAAAATGACTGTAAAACACCCATCTCAAGAAAACAAGCTCTTAGACCTCCCCTACACACAAACTTGCAACACTTTAGTTAAAGCAGTGAATAGACCCCCATGTAGACCTTCTTATTTTGGTTTAAAAGTGGCTTATTTTGATTTGTTTTAAATCTATTCCTAATCTATTTAAGATATATTGAAATAAGCCTAGTTTAAACCAAAATGAGAGGTATGTCCATAGCTTTTTGGATCCATTTAGTGAAATGGATTTAAAATTACACCTTAAGTTAAATTGGTACAACTCTGCATGCAGACAAGTGCTTAGCCCCTTTCTCATAAAGAAAATATAAAAAACAAGTGGTGGTGGGAGGGAAATTATTTAATAATGTCATTTTAGCCAAGAATTTCAAGGAGTAAATTATTTGGAAACGAATACCAGATTGAAGTTCCTATTACTGCAAAATTCAATTTTCTTTTAGCCTTAAACTACCATCACATCAAAAACTTGAAGGAGATTAAAATCATCTTGGCTGGTAAGAGTTTTGCTGCAATTGCATTAGTTTAGAATCGAAAAAACTTTTATCAGGTTTTCTAAAATAGATTTGAACACCTCAATTCTAGAATGCTTGACATGAAAATCTGCATTTAAAATGTAACCCTTGTCCTTCAAATACTTTCCACCTCATCTCTCTCGCACGTGTTTTCCCTTCCTAGCCTATTTAGAATACAAAGTCCTCGGAGCAGGGACCTATTTTTCCAATTCATACGCGCAGAGCCATTGTACACCTAAGGTATTATAGAATGAATACTAATAAGTGGATGCACTCCAAGTCTCACATGACAAACAGTGATCTCCTCCTGACTTCTCCTTCTGTGGGCCTGGGTTGCTCTTAAATGTCTGCCCCTCCCTTGGCCACTCTATCCCGAGCATCCCCCTCACGTCATCCAGACCCCCGCCCCATCTCCCCAACCACATTATCATTTCCTATGTGTTCCTACAGCTCCTCTCTTCCCCAGACCCACCTCAAGAGACCAGCTGCCCCCATGACTCTGCACCAGACCACAAGATGATATGAGGGCAGGGTGGGCTTGGCAGTCACTCCATAATCACTACCAATATGCCTATGATTGAGATGTTGTGGGTTTTAAAAACTCATTTCCACATATTTCAGTTCTTAGAGGATATAAGATGCAATTTCCCTAATACAAGGAAATCAGTGTTTTAAGGCTGAATTCAGCCTTAATACACTGAAGACCACAATGGTGTTAACCCTCCCCCTTTGTAACACTTCACCTCTACCAAACTGGTTAGAGTGCTGTTTGCTCAAAAATCAGGCTCTTTTCACATGCACATTTTGTGTAAATACATATGTTTTTGAGGAGATGTTAAAATTGACAATGGATAGTCAGACTGCCAAGGAAAAGTTTCAGCCAGAATCAAATTCCAAAATCTTCCTATTAAAATTTAGGAAGAGAAACCATCCAGAACTGCATTGCAAATGTAAAGGTCCTAAAAACTAAGTGTGAAATTTTACATGAAAGGACCATGTATTTATACAAAAAAAACAGGCTCAGTTTTAGAACGCAGCTCTATGTGGCTGCTACCCGGGTGTCTCCACAATTATGACACTACAGGATACTGCTTATCAGTCTGCATAACTCGGTCACCAGATCTGTCTCATTCCATTGCAGACACTAGCAGATGTCTTCAACAATATGGTATTTTACTGAGGGAAAAAAAACCTAGCAGTCAAAAGGCTTATTTATGTTCTTTTAATGGACTCCTTGAGGCCATCCCACATGCTGACATCATTCTTAACAAATAGAGCCTATTATGCTTTACATACACAATGCTGCCATTTCTAACAGGACAATTATTGCCAGAATGCTAGAAAAAGCTGAAAGTATGCCAAGTCATCTATATAATACAAGCCACTTCAATGATGAGACATAAATTAACAATATAGGATATGTATGAAGAATATCCTGTGTCAAACAGAGACATGTCCAGAGGAGGAGATATAACTAAGGCAATTGCCAAAGCATATCAAATAAATGTAGACTCTGGAAGCAATAAAGGTCCCCTTCATTCTAAAGGACACAAAGGACAGATTTATGCAGTAATCAACAGGCTATGGGGTCAGCTGCCAAAGTTTAGTACCACGTCCTCATACAGAATATTTTAAATTTTTAAAATTTAAATTTAAATTTTTTTTAAATGCTATAATCAAAATAATTGCTACATTCTCAATAATACACTGAATAGACTTACACCTATCCCAGCGGTTCTCAACCTGCAGCCCAATCAAAACACATGTGTGGCCCATGTGACATCCTCAGGGCCATACAAGTAGTATACATATTGTGTGAATGAGCCCCACATAATGCACAGAGAGTTGCTTATGTGGCCCACAATGTTAAATAGGTTGAGAACCACTGTATCCTTTCATAAACATCCAACATTGTGATGTATGCTGCTAACTGTTCATTATAAACAGTGACAATCTCCTTTTTAAAACATTACTGATGGTGGGCTTTAAAAAAAAATCCTTGTTTAGGAGAACAGATGATTCAAGGCCGATTTCACCTCTGGGAGAAATCAAGCTCAGAACAGAATTGTTACCATTGGCGCTGTTTGAAGCCCCATGTGAAATGGGTTGGTGCTGTCACTTCAGCTAGGATTCCATGCCACAAAAAACATGACTGTAATTAGAACAACTGGTTCAACACAAAAGGTCAAGGAATAGAAGAATAAGGAAAATGAGAACTCTAGTCTCATTGCTAAAGATGCTCCCTTGAAGTCAAGGTTTTGACACACTTGGAGTGATGAGAGGAAAGACACATGGGCTATGTCCACACTCTGCTTGCTCTGTAGATAAAGGACTTCGGTTTCCATAGCCGTCAATCAGGTACCTTTCATGAGTACTGTTTTCACTACTATTCTAGTTTAACGTTATAAAAGCAAATTAGAAGTAAAATAAAATACAATTCTTCAAATACTTTTTTAAAACAAAAGCCCAGAGTAACACTCTTGAAATAGAAAATCGGAGGGGAATTAGTTCATGCATTCCAAAATATGACATCAGTATAATGACTCTAGAAAAACATACTAATGATCCTCAGCAACCTGACACCCCATTGGAGGTCCACTGTTAGAGAAATACTAGACTGTGCTGCAACAAATCAGGGTTTCAATTTACAAGTGAGCTAGGGAATTAAGCTAGAAGAGAGAGGAAGTGTGCAGTAAATGAACAACTTTTCCCCCCCACAAAAAAGTTACTTTAGGCTAAACAAGACTTATCACTTCAATGACAGCAACTTATATTTAGACCAGATGAATTTTTGTTTTTTACTTGTCATTTCAAAGCAGAAGTTATTCAACAAAACCTATTAAATTTACTTCGTTTAACTAAAATGTCACATGACAGACGTGAAAAGACAGTAGGAAAGGATAGCTATATTGGCATTTATCAAACACATGCTCATTGTACAAGCCTCTAAACCCATACACAGCTTTAAAAATTGAGAGTTAATACCAAAAACTTACTACAAAGTAAACAGAAAAATCCTAGATTCAGTATCAACTCAAATAATTCAAGGAGTACTTGTGGCACCTTAGAGACAAGACTAACAAATTTATTTGATCATAAGCTTTCGTGAGCTACAGCTCACTTCATATCTCATGAAGTGAGCTGTAGCTCACGAAAGCTTATGCTCAAATAAATTTGTTAGTCTCTACGGTGCCACAAGTACTCCTTTTCTTTTTGCGAATACAGACTAATAAGGCTGCTACTCTAAAACCTTTCAAATAATTCAAGTCCCATCCAAAACCTCATTCAGACAGACACCTGTATAAACAGATAGCCAACAATCTCAAAAAAAAAAAAAAATGGAAAACCTGGGAGGTAGGTGGGCGCAAGCCCACCCACTGCTAAACGCCCCTCTCCCAGCCTAGCGGGAGGGACTACTGGACCCAGGGACCAACTGATTGCGGGGGACAACTAATGAAAAACAGGGATCGGAGTGAAGGTCAGAGGTTCAAAATGAGAATACCGGATGGGGACGCCGAGCAGAGAACCCCAGACAGCGCCCACTGCCCCTCAAAGCTGTCGAGGGAGCCAGTGGACGCTGCCCAGTGGAACTGTGCCCGGATGCGTGAAACTAGGGAGGAACGGAAATAGGCCCCGCAGTTGCAGAGCACCCCCTGGTCCAACATCCTCCTCCTGGTATTATAGATGGAGACTTTGGCCAGAGCCAGGAGGAGGTTGACGAGGAGGCCAACAATGTCAAGCTCTGGTGGACCAACAGGGAAGTGAGTTCTAACACCAAAAATGCTATGAAAAAAATACCCTAGAACAATTATCCTGGAATTTAAATCAGTAGATTTAATAGGAATGTCTCTGCTGATCTTAGCTTTCAGAATTCTTCATGGAAAGAGAGGTAATCTTTGAGTTAGTGAAGGTCCAGGTAATTTCACGTTTTAAACCAACTCCAAAAACTTTAATTGTACTGAGAAGTAAAGAAGAAGCCAGTGACCATATGCAGCATAAGGGAAACGTACTCAAGATGATTTGCACCACTACGCAAGAGTTTAGAAGGCAACATTTGTAAACATATGCCGGCATAACATTTTAAGAGATTAATGTTATCAAAATTTAAAAATAAATGTGGAAGTACTAGATCTGACACTGAGAAAGCAGACAAGGGTAAGGAAAGTTAAGCAAATCAGGAGATTTAACTAGATGCTTTATGAACCAAACTGTTCATAAACAATGGACATATGAAATGAAGAGTGACATTCTTAACTTATACTTGAAATATGACTGAACTTTTGTTCCCACAAGTAAAGGATTAGATCAATTCAAAGATGTCTAACATAGCCTCACTAAAAGCACAAACCTATTTCTATTAAAATAATGTCTGACTACTAACTGAGGTACATCAAACAAGCCTTAAACTATAAAGCAAATAAATAAATAAAGACAACTTGTAAAGGAGTCACCAGAAAATGAAATTTAAAGCAAGAACAGAAACACAACAGATTAATATTTATCCAGTGCATTTCACCTGATAAATTCCAAAACTACAAACAAGAATCCCTTCATCCCCACTAAACTGAAACTGCTTTCAGAGCAGAAACAGCTGTTTTAACAGTGAACAGAAACACTGTAGAAAACTTTTAGTACAGGAAGTGAAGAACCCTGTATTCCATTTATGGCAGGGATGGTAGTGCTCAGTAGGCTGAATGCAATTACTTGAATTGGAATTGGGTCAAAACATCAGGGTTTAACATCTTTGTGAACAATGGTCAAGATGTCAGCTTTACAAAAACACTGAAGGAATAATCTTTACTCTCTCACTGACCAGGACAAAGTGGAAAAGCTCTCATGGTGAGCAAAACTCTAGGCAACTGTTTCACTCTTGCTGCTCAAGTGAAAATTTCACTTTGGTACCCTAGCAAAGAACAGAAAACACCCTCTAGCTCAGCGGTGGGCAAACTTTTTGGCCCGAAAGCCACATATGGGTATGGAACTTGTATGGTGGGCCATGAATGCTCACAAAATTGGGATTGGGATGCAGGAGGGGGTGAGGGTTCTGGCTGGGGGTGCGGGCTCTGGGGTGGGGCCAGAAATGAGGAGTTCAGGGTGCAGGAGGGGGCTCTGGGGGGGAGAGGGGGAAGGGCTCCGGCTGAAGGTGCGGGCTCTGGGGTGGGGCTGGGGATGAGGGATTTGGGGTGTAGGAGGGTGCTCCAGGCTAGGACCAAGGGGTTCAGAGGACGGGAGGGGGATCAGGGCTGAGGTCTCTGGCTGGGGGTGCAGGCTCTGGGGTGGGGCCAGAAATGAGGAGTTCAGGGTGCGGGAGGGGGCTCTGGGCTAGAGCAGGGGGTTGGAGGACAGAAGTGGGTCAGGGGTGCAGGCTCCAGGTGGCGCGTACCTCAAGCAGCTCCTGGAAGCAATGGTATGCTCCCCCTCCGGCTCCTATGTGGAGGTGCGGCCACGTGGCTCTGCACACTGCCCCGTCCACAGGCGCTGCCTCTGCAGCTCCCATTTGCCGCAGTTCCCAGCCAATAGGAGTTGCAGGGGTGGCACTTGGGGCAGAGGCAGTGCGCAGAGCCCCCTGGCTGACCCCCTGGCTGACCCTTAACGTAGGAGCTGGAGGGGGGACATGCTGCTGCTTCCAGGAGCCTCAGCACATGCATGTGGAGCGGCCTCCAAACCTGCTCCCTGGCTGGAGCGCAGAAGCAGGGCAAGCCCTAGACCCCGCTCCCCAGCAGGAGCTCGAGGGCCAGATTAAACCAGCTGGAGGGCCGGATATGGCCTACGGGCCATAGTTTGCCCACCCCTGCTCTAGCTAGAAGAACCCAATATGTGGTTTCAATTTAGTGTGTGTGTGTGTGTGTAATATGAAGGAAACGAATTTAGCTTCTCACCAGAGCACTGCCCCAGACCAGAGGTGGGCAAACTACGGCCTGTGGGCCACATCTGGCCCACGGGACCTCCTGCCTGGCCCCTGAGCTCCTGGCTCCGGCCCCTCTCCTGTTGTCCCCCCTCCACCGCAGCCACAGCTCACTGCACTGCCAGCGCAATGCTCTGGGCGGCGAGCTCCTGAGGCAGCGCAGCTGCAGAGCCCAGCCTGATCCGGTGCTCTGTGCTGCACAGTGATGTGGCTGGCTCCAGCCGGGTGGCGCGGCTGCCTGTCCTGGTGCAGCCCTGCCGCCAGCCACCAGTGCTCCACGCAGCACGGTAAGGGGGCAGGGAGCGGGGGTGTTGGATAGAGGGCAGGAGAGTTCGAGGTGGTGGTGCATAGGGGTCAGGGAGGTCAGAGGGATGGGAACAGGGGGGTTGGATGGGGCAGGGGTCCCGGGGGGGGCAGTAAGGAAGGAGAGGGGGGGTTCCATGGGGCGGCAGGGGGCAGTCAGGGGCAGGGGTTCTGGGGGTGGTCAGGGGACAGTGAGCAGGGGGGGTTGGATGGGGCAGGGGTGGGGGGGTGGTCAGGGGACGAGAAGCCGGGGGGGGGGGGGGGGGGGGGGGGGGGGGGGGGGGGACGACGGACGGACGACACAGCCTCCCCTAACCAGCCCTCCATACAATTTCCGAAACCCGATGCGGCCCTCAGGCCAAAGAGTTTGCCCGCCCCTGCCCTAGCCCCTGGGAGGTGGGTCCCAATGTTTGTATTTGCTTGTGGGTTTAGAAGATACCCAGTACATTTTTAAGCCTCCCAGAGACTAAAGCATAGGACGGGGAGTTTGGAGACCCAGGTACCATTCCCAGTTCTGTCACTGACTCACTGCACAATCCTGGACATCTCATTAAGCAACCTGTGCGTCAATCTCCCCAGCTCTAAAACGGCCACCTTTGTCAACCAATTTGAGACACTTAAATGAAAGGCACTGTTGTGTGCAAGTTCTTTTCCTCTCACACCTGAAAAGACACCGCCAGCATCTTTGTGCTCCATCATCATATGGAGGCATTGGTTCAAACAAAAAGTGCCACCTCATTAGCCACAAAAGCCAATTCCTGCAATCCATGGATAGTTCTTAGAAGTGTCCCATCCAAGTATTGATCAGCCCTGACCCTGTTTAGTCTGTAAAATTGTATGTGATTACATCATGCGTGGTGTTGCTTCAAACTCTTGTTTTGTGTGAAGTAGCAAACATAAAAGTGTCCAAAATGTTCTAATAAACTAGTACTACCGGTAGTAGCAAAATTAATTTCTGTACTACAAAATTTTAAAAATTCAGCTTTAAAAGAAGGAAACCTGTGATTTTATTCATTTTTCCTGGTATGACTCAAAACTACAGAATACAAGCCTGTAATTAGATGTCTTTGTATGATCATTGTTTGGCTTTTGAGGTAGACACCTTTCTCTCTGAACCTATCAAACACGACCACAGATCACCTCAGCATTAGCAGCCAGGAAGCAGGATGTGCCAGTCAAATGAGGAGAAGGAAGAAGATATGTAGAAACAGGAAATACAATGGTAAAAGATTTCTTTATACAGCCAGAAAAAAAAAGTCAATGGGGAGAGAGAATAGATGAAATTCAGACATTTCAGTTTGTTTTGACTACAAGGATATTGAATATGAACTTTTGTTTTTCTCTCTTGATGTGGTACAAAAAATAGAAAGACACAAGATCTCCAGTGCACCGACATATTCAGAGTTTGACAGTATACTCAGATTAGTGAGAGGGGCCGCCTTAAGCTATCAGTTTCTCAACAACTGAACCTTTAAAAAAAGGGGTGAGAGCAATGTTACTAATTCTTATTGTTGAAGACAACAGTTCACATATTAACTGCTTTTAAAATGATGTAGTGCTGACTTCCTCAATCGGCAGACAGGTAGCTCAGTGCCTCTTCTTTTACCTAACAAGAACACAGTGAAATTAATTTGACTCTTGTCAGTTTCCAGACTGCAATTCAGATCCTTGCAGGCAGCAGTGAAAACTGCCAAGAACCACATTAATATCATGCTGCTGCTGTTTGGGAAAGCTTTGCAGAAGCAAGCACTGAAGTTATTCATGTGGGGAGAACCAAACAGAGTAATTTTATGGAGTAGAGGTACTGGAGTAGAATTGAGACCCTACCTCCATCCCTGCAGCAGCAGGAAGTGGAATGCAAGAGGAGGGAAAGGAGAGAAGACAAGTCTCCTTTTTAGTAGCTAGAGCAGGCCAAGTTTTTAACTTTCAGCCTAAATTGAATCAGACACCCAGAGCTCTAGCCAGAGGATAATAAAAAAGATGGAGCACCCAAGCTCCCTGGTGAAAATCACATCATCTTACCCATTCCCAAGAGCTAACAGGGCTGGGAGATTCATCCTTTATACAGGGCACTGTCCCTGGACCTAATCTGGTGCACTTTCACAAATTTCATAACTATCACTGGAAAATATACACCTCCAGTTATTAAGTGTTCAATATATTCAGGGCTTGAACAAAGTAATTGTATATTGAAGGGACACAGTCAATTCAAATGTTCATTTCATGCATCTGAAGAAGTGGGTTTTTTACCCAAGAAAGCTTATGCCCAAATAAATCTGTTAGTCTTTAAGGTGCCACTGGACTCCTTGTTGTTTTAATCAACTCAGAAGTCACACTTCTGTCTGAAAATCTAACTACTGTTAGATGTAACATCTATCTTACTAAAACTGAAATAAGAATGTTTTCCATTTAACTTTGCACACCTGACAGCAGCACCTGTGTTTGGTCAGTTTCCCTATTTTCCTTGTATAGTTTAAGTTAGTCAGTTTGTAATTTCCATTCTTGTTTTACACGTTAACAGAAGAGAAGAAACATGTTTCAAAAATAGGAAAATACAACTGTAAAAACAACAAAATTTGGCATCAAGATTCAAGGCAGTTATAGTACATGAAACTATCTTTTTAAAACTAATTGGAAGTTGTGTGTCATATTAGCAGAAATATTCTACTGATTTTTTTTTTAAATGGTAGCTAATCCACTTTTCTAGAGTAGCACTTCAGAGCAAACGCATATAAATTACACTGTATTAGCTAAAATTTAACAGGTAAACCAAGGTGCCCCATTTTAAATTATATTTGTAAAAAAAAAACATAACATGTTTTAAAAGTTATAACCATAGGGGTAGCCTAAAATTCCTCCTTACCTGTAAGGAGTTAAGAAGCTCAAGTAACCTGGTTGGCACCTGATCAAAGGAACCAATAGGGACCAAAGATACTTTCAAATCTGGGGGAGGGAGGAGGAAGAAGAGGAGAAGAGGCTTTGTGTTGGGGGTTGTTTATTTTTTTCTGTGGGCCGTTCGCTCTTGGGACGAAGAGGGACTGGACATCAATCCATGTTCTCCAAATCTTTCCGAACAAGTCTCTCATATTTCAAACTTGTAAGTAACAGTCAGGCAAGGCGTATTAGTTTACCTTTGTTTTCTCAACTTGTGAATTTTCCCTTTGCTAGAGGAAGGTTTTATCCCTGTTTTGTTGTAACTTTGAAACTAACGCTAGAGGGGGTTCCTCTGTGCTCTTTGAATTTTCTGCTACTCTGTAAGGTTAACTAACAGCCTAAGTTTACAGATATGATTCTTTTACCTTTTTCTCTTTAAATAAAATCCTTCTTTTTAAGAACCTGACTGATTTTTCCATTGTTCTAAGACCCAGGGGTTTGGGTCTGTAGTCCCTTTGCAACCAAATGGTGAGGATATATGCTCAAGCCTTCCCCAGGAAAGGGAGTGTAGGCGTGGGGGAATAGGACTCCAAGTGGTCCTTTCCCTGATTGTTTGTTAAATCACTTGGTGGTGGCAGCAATCCCAAGGCAAGAAAGGGAATCTGTCCTTGAGGAAGTTTTAACCTAAGCTGGTAAGAATAAGCTTAGGGGGGTCCTTCATGTGGGTCCCCACATCTGTACCCCAGAGTTCATAGTGGGGAAGGAACACTGACAGTTACATACTAGTGCATAGCCATAGTATTTCATTCATACTCAAATCCTGCACTAGAAGGTATTCAAAACAATTTAGCACTTATACCGCACTTTACAACTTCAAAGTCCTGTACAAATATTAACTAATTAATAGCCCAAAACACAATTCTTTTCTTTCCTCTGAGCAATATAAAATGGTACAGAAAAGCAATTTAAACTATAGAAAAACATACAGAGCATTTTAACTTCACAGGGAATAAAGCTTTTGGCAAGAACAGCTATTTCTAATTATTTATTTCATTACTATTATTGCACTTGGGCCTATACGAAATCGATGAACTGACAGATGACCTCACATCAAGTAAAGACAACACTAAATGTGAACAGAGTGAGAAGAGCATTAAAGCAGGATTACCTACAATGTACTACTTCCAACACTATTTTCAAATTCTGAAATACTGAGTTTTTAGAAAACACATTGTGTGGAGGCGTATGTGGCCACAAAATTATACCCTTAAACGAACCTACAAGATGCAAACCCAGGATAAAACTAGATTACAGCATTCATAACAGACTTTTCATTATGGTCACCATATACATGCTTCAACTTGCAAGGCATATGAAAATAGAATTATAACAAGATGGAGTAAACCAGATTTTTAAAAATGAAAAAGGTATAGGGCAAGTAAATTTTAAAAAAAAATATATTATACCATATCACAATCAGCCACAGAGTTCTCAAAACCACTGAAATGCAGATGTGCTTCAACAATCTATTATACTTCGGGCCTCTGCTAATAACCTTTTCCCCAGTGCTATACTTTTAATTCTGTCAAAATACAAAAAGCCAAACCCAATACAGATATAAAAATTTTGGCGCTACTCTGTGTATGTCATGTGACTCTCAAAACCATATCTTTGAGTATTATAAATGAGTTATCAAAGCAAACTGATATATTATTAAACAGGAAACTATTAAAGGGGGAAAAGCCTTTTGACTTTATAGGAACAGAGCAACTGCCATACTGAATCAAACCAATAGACAATCTAATCCACCTCTAATTCTACAGATTTGAAAATCTGTATGAAAATATAGATTCAAGAATCTGATATTCCAAACCAGAATTGTGTTTCTTAACCCTGATCTAAAAAGAGAGAATAGAAAGATCCTAACATTTTCAACCAGAACTCAAACAGAATTACTTAGTATTCAAACACTGACAAAGTGTAACCAAAATTCTCTGCATCTTCTTTCAAACCATTTTTGTACAATGTATAGATGTAGTTTGACAATATGTATGAGTGGAGTTAAAAATAAATTGAGAGAGTCTACCTTCAACACAAAAATCTTTGGAAAAATGTTTCACAACAATTGCAAGAACATACCAAAACCAGATGTAAAACAGATGTGGCTTTAATCATTGTATGAAGCTTGTAGTTTAATGCAGTCCTATGATAAATGACATGACGGCACCTTTTACTGAAAATGGAGCTCAGCAAACTCATGTTTAATCAAAAACAGTATCCTCAAGGAGAACAGAAACTTCAAAAGGCAGACCCATATGCGCCATTTTGTGTGCGTGGAGGGGTTGGAGGATACAGATCAGTGGTGGCCAACCTGAGCCTGAGAAGGAGCCAGAATTTACCAATGTACATTGCCAAAGAGCCAGAGTAATACATCAGCAGGCCTCCATCAGCTCCACCCCATCCCAGCACCTCCCACCCACTGGCAGCCCCACGGACCAGCACCTCCCCCTCCCTCCCCGCACCTCCTGATTAGCTGTTTCTTGGTGTGCAGGAGGCTCGGGGCAGGCTCGGGGAGGGGATGGGATGGGAAGGGGTGGAGTGGGGACAGGGCCTGTGGCAGAGCCAGGGATTGAGCAGTGAGCACCCCCTAGCACACTGGAAAGTTGGTACCTGTAGCTCCAACCCCAGAGTTGGTGCCTATACAAGGAGCCACATATTAACTTCTGAAGAGCCGCATGTGGCTCCGGAGCCACAGGTTGTCCACCCGTTATAGATGTTTCACACCACTTACTGACAATAAATATTTTCATTAAAAATGTACTGAATAAGTATTTCTGTGCTCTCTATTGTTATATCATCATCTTTGTATTTCTCAGCGCTGCTTGCTTTCTCCTCGGTTGTTTAGCGAATAATCCTGTGCTCATAACATCAGTTTGCCATTAGAGAAATAACTGATATCAATCTCAGGATTAGGATGTCAGTGAAAAAATCAAACAGGAGGCAATAAACTCTAAGGCGGCAAACCCCTGCAGCACAAAATGGTTTTATAATTAGTAGTGATATTAAGGAAAACCAAGATTAACATGGTAAGCCTAAGTTGCTCATTCTACATTGAAAGATTTTTCCCACTCTCATTGAAGAACTAGCAAATTTACGCATCAGTATACGATAATTAAGGTAGTCTAAACCTTCCTTCTTCCCACACCATTTGTAATCATAACCATGATAAGGAGTACTTGTGGCACCCTAGAGACTAACCAATTTATTTGAGCATAAGCTTTCGTGAGCTACAGCTCACTTCATCGGATGCATACTGTGGAAAATACAGAAGATGTTTTTATACACACAGACCATGAAAAATGGGTGTTTATCACTACAAAAGGTTTTCTCTCCCCCCACCCCACTCTCCTGCTGGTAACAGCTGGTAATCCAGATTTGTGCTGGAAATGGTCCACCTTGATTATCATATACATTGTAAGGAGAGTGATCATTTTAGATAAGCTATTACCAGCAGGAGAGTGGGGTGGGGGGAGAGAAAACCTTTTGTAGTGATAAACACCCATTTTTTCATGGTCTGTGTGTATAAAAACATCTTCTGTATTTTCCACAGTATGCATTCGATGAAGTGAGCTGTAGCTCACGAAAGCTTATGCTCAAATAAATTGGTTAGTCTCTAAGGTGCCACAAGTACTCCTTTTCTTTTTGCGAATACAGACTAACACGGCTGTTACCCTGAAACCTGTCATAACCATGATGATTCTCTCATACACAAGTGTCACTGAAAAATGGAACAGGATTTGTACAGCAGCAGAACAGAGCCCTACAATATATTATGCTTGGATACTGTCCAACATATAAATGTCTCAATCTGCCAGCCCACTAGTTTAGCATAGATGGGGTCCAGAATAAATTTTTCACTATGCTCAGCACAAGTTCACCTGCCCCTTGAACAGCCAGAAAAGTAAAAAGAAGAAGCAGATATTGTGTGGCAGATCAGCACATTCAGTTTTGGGCCTTTCATCTGCAGAAATATTTACCCCATAGCTGAGCTTGCAACAATTACAATAGAAAGCAACTAACTGGTACTCAAATTATTGTGCTCAGTTACTCACACATTACATGAATTGGCAATCTAAATATAAAGACCTAAGACTCGACTAGAAGAAATTCAATAGTCCTGGTAAATAATAATAATGGATTAAGCAGGGTTAAGTTTCCACTTGTCCCATCACCACCCAAAAATTAATTATCTGGTTTAAAAAAAAATCTACCAAATTTCTTTATAATCATGCAATTTGTTTCACCTTTTAATATGTTGACTGTTGAGAATTTGAACGAGCAACACACACAGCACTGAGGCAACGGTTATCAAAGCTCAGTTTAGATGGACCGGTCATGTTATCAGAACAGGTGATGACAGGCTCCCAAAATATGTCCTCTATGGAGAACTGAAACTCTGAAAGTGCACGAAAGGTGGTCAACATAAATGCTTTAAATACAGCAATAAGCAGACTCTCAACTTGTGCAGCACAAATATTGATAACTTTGAAGGCACAGTCAAGGATGGATCTGAATGAAGAGCAACTATCAATAAAGGTTGTAAGCAATTTGAGAAAGACTGATGCAAAAAACTGACTGTAAAAAGGCCAAGCATCATTCAGAGTCTTCAAGGGAAGTCCACGCATTCCTGTGTGACATCTGTTCATGACCTTGCTCCTGGCAGATCAGACTATACAGCCACAAGAGAATATACGAGATGCCGTGACATCATGATCAGGTACAACAACCATACTAAATGAAAAGCAAACTATTTACAAAAATAAAAATCTCAATATTTTCTTGCCAATAACATAAGGATCCATTTCTGAGGTATAAACCAGTGTTATTTTGCATAATTTCTGATGGCTTTAACGAGTTCTCACTCCAAGAAAATAAAGGTACCCACCAGCTACCGTGGTTTGAGTTTATTACTTTTGCAGATTCCCACTTTAAAGTCAAGTGCACAGCTCCCACAAGTGAGGATTACTGAGGCAACTCTCAAAGCAACAGTATTACTTCTGAATATAAACAAAAAGATGACCTTTCCCCAGACAATAGGGTTTTACTACATAGGAAAATCATTCACAGATTATAACAGCATGATAAGGTAAAAATATTATATTTACTTAATTTCCCTCCCTCCCTACCACATACTGAAACATACAAAGCAAAGTCCAGGATTTCTGGAATTGTGTGAGGTAAGAAAAGAACTGCTATAACATGTTCTTTTACAGTATTTAAAAAAAAATCAGAAGTGTCAGATGTCATTAACCTCTAGTTTTCATGAAAGACCAACTTCACTCTAATAACACGCCAATGAACCAGTAATATTTATCTTTACAGAACTAGAGGTAAATTAAATTGTCTTTAACTAGGACATTTTATGTTCAGACACCAAAAATCAAAGAGATGATATGAAACATCTGCCAGTAATTCCTATGAATCTAAAACACTGCAGGCTTTCTTACAGCCCTCTGGAGTACTGATTTGGCAACCCTTGTGCCTCGATTTATTGGAAATATATTTTGCATTTACGGGTTGGGAAGCCACGTGTTTTCCAAAATACTCAGCAGGAAGTAATTTTGGTGAAATCTACCCCCCCCCCACCTGCATAAGTGCATTCAAATGTGGGTTATAGACTTGATAAAATTGGGGGGTGGACAGAAAATTGGAGGCCAGAGGGGCAGGGGCAGACAAATCAGATGAACAGCCAGGAGAGGAGAACTAGTCTGTATGGGAGGAGGGGGAGAGAGACAACACTGGGAGGATGGCAGACTGGGACTCTGCAGGGAGACTAAGATTGACTGGGCAAGTAAACTGAGACTGGTATGAGAAGCCTAAGGACTGGGACTGGATAAGCAAGGGGAACGGAACTGTGACAAGGAAGCAGGAGTGGGGAAAAGACAGGACTGGAACAAGGACAGAATGCAGGGGATGGAGCAGAAGACAGGCAGAAAGGTCTGTGCAACGTTAATGCAGCCCCCCTTTGTGCATGGGCATTATGATAAAGTCTTAATTACATGGTCACATACTATTTTCCCCCAGAGGACCCTTGCCTCATTCAGTACACAGGATGGATGGTGTTCAATTAATGAGCAGCTATTCAATACTGTATTTTCTCTTCATTGTTCAATATGCAAATCTGCTCTGGGGATGAATCAGGGTTATATAGTGAAGTAGGCTGCTGTCTGTAACACACCTGGCTCATTTGTTGCAGAAGTTGGAAGGTGTGCAGTGAATACGGCTGGGGATTACAGGTAGAGAAAGGATGGTCTCATGGTCAAAGCAGTTGAATGTTGCCCTGAGAAACTGGATTCTACCCCTGCCTCTGCCACAGAATTTCTATGTGATGCTTGGTAAGTCACTTAAACCAACCTTTTCACAGGTATTCACCAACTATGTGATGCCCATTTTCGGGGTGCCTCACTTGATATCCGAGGGTCATATCTGCAGAAGTGCTGAGCACTCAGAGCTGGGCTTTGACATATTAAGTGCTATTTAATTCTACATATTCTGCAAATCAGGTCCTAGGCATCTCAGATTGGGCACTCAAAATCAGTAAACACATTTGACCGTAATCTTTCTGTGCTTCAGCTCCCCAGCTGTAAAATGTGAATAATACCCTCAGCATCTCACAGCTTGGAATAAATTAATGTTTATGAAGCACTCACTATAGTGATGAGTGCCACAGAAAAGCTGACAAGGAAACGAATAATTCTGTTTTCAGCGCAGGGTTTGAATACCATGCAGTAAATAAAGTCTACAGCCACACACTGAACATGAGGTGAAGATAAAATATTGAATAGCTGCTTGTTAATTAAGGACTGTCTTCCCATACACTGAATAAGACAGGAATCTTGTGCAAAAAACAGTATGAGATCATGTAATTAAAGACCATATCATAACGCATATGCACAAGGGATATGAATTAAAGGTTGCACAGGCAACCTTAATTCTGGCATTTCCTTAAGTCTGAATGCTTGACTTTATAATCTCAACAACCCAATATCTTTTCTGCAAAAACTAAGAGGAGCTCATTTCCCATTAAAGCAGGCAAGTTTTGGGAGCATTACATGGTCAATGCTTTTATCCTATGTGAGATGAGGAGTAAATGCTTTAAGTTACATAACAGTAACACTGCTGATTGGTGAAGGATCATAATTCTCTCTCCTTAAAGACACCCCCAGCCTCTGAAGGTAAAAGGGAAGATGATGGCATGAAGGGAAAAAAAGTTGTTTCAGAGTGGAAGCAGGGTGCTCTTTCCCCACTTCCACAAGGATATATTAAAAAAAACACACTTGTCGACACTATGCAAAGCTATTTTATAAAAAAGAACACTGTATGATACCACTAAATGGCTTCTCTAAATACCTATAATTTAGAGATCTAAAGAAATATTTTAACTCAATTTTTAGCCCACATAACCAAACTGTAAACCCCTAAGACTCATTTATAGCATGAATGTCGATAATGAACACCAATGGTTCAAGGAGAAAGTATACTGCACAGCCCATAATCTTCAAGTAAATACATAACTACAAATTCAGGTGGTTTGGCTGATATCATAAAGCATGAAATTCCAGCATGATTAATTATTAAAGAGAAGAACCCCTGAATAGAGTTACACCCTGTAAACTATCACATCACATTCTGTTATTTTTAGCACATTCAATATAATTTGTAAAGTTTGCCACACACCTCTAATTCTTTACTGCTGTTTCTGTTATTGAAGAAACCAATTATGTCAGCTTCAGTCCAGAGCTAAACCATCAGTTTAAAATTACTTGCTTAAAATAATTTATTTTGCTAAATGGGAGCACATGGGAGCCAAGTCTGTCATCAGTAGAATGCCACTGAATTCAACTCAGTTCAAAGAAAAGCTTTTCCATTTAAAGTCTCATTGGCCCAAAACCTAGAGCATACAAACTGTAAAACAATGTGCTGATGAAGAAACTTACAAGAGATTAACTGTAAATGGTTACAAAATAATGTAAATATTCAACGCGTAACTAACATAAATTTGCTGCCTTCAAGCATAAGTTCAATCGAAGAGGAAAGGGTGTTGGAAATAGAATGAGGGGAACATCAAGGGTGACCAGACTGCAAGTGTGAAAAATCAGGACAGGTTGGGGAGGGGTAATAGGTGCCTATATAAGACAAAGTCCCTAATTTCGAGACAGTCCTAATAATATTGGGATGTCTGATCACCATAAGAACATCCACACAATTTTTTCCTATCCTCTTGATATCCCACTCAACATGCCAGGAGGACTAAAGCATTCTCATACCAGTTTTACTACCCCCAACCTTTTTCCCCCCAACATGGTTGTCCCATTACTTCCAGTAATGTATCTATAGCATGCCTGTAGATAGCAAGTACTTGATCATGAAAAACCAGCTTTGATACATAGTGGTACGAAATCTTAAAGGACAGCCTAGAATCAAATATAACTGGGAAATGGAGAGGAGTTTATTAGAAGACTAGATTTTTTTAAAAGGTCAGTTTAACAATATACAGAAGTGAGACTATTATTATTTATTATTGTATTGCAATAGTGCCTAGGAGGCCCAGGCAGAGATCAGGACCCCATTGTGCTAGCCGCTGTACAAACACACACAAAAGATTGCCTCTGCCTCAAAGAGTTTAGACCAGTAACGCAAAGCTCAACTCTCTAGTAAACAGTAATATGATCAGGGTTCATTAAATAAATGTGCCAGTGTACATTCAAACCTCACATTTCACTTTTCTCTTCACATACCACTTAGTGTAAAAAAGGAGAAATTAAGAGAACTAAGCCGACGTTACTGAAACATTATCCTGGGTTATTTCTGTTAGCCAAGACCAAGGATCCAGCAGTCATGTCTGGAGTTCAGACATTATCCAGGGCAGCAGAAATTGGAAGCATCACAGAAAGCAAAGACTGGGGAGCAAGCGCTTTGCACAATTAGAGACCCTGCTGATAGCAACTGGAGATCAGATCCCCATGTGACCATATTGAAGTAGCTAGAGTCTTGTCCAAAGGCTATGCAGCCATTGTTGCTAAACTGCTAGGTTTGGGTGAAGAAGTAGGCTTCTTCCTCATCTCTTCTCTCCCCCAACCACTCTTAGAACCTCTGAACAAAGCAGTGTTCAGGTTTTGCTGGGGATGGGTGGATGCGTTTGGTCCCAAGAGTCTGAACTACTTTCATCAAATGGATTGCTAATTAGGGAGCCTAATGAAGACAATTCAAATTGTTAATATTGTAAACTATTTCATTTTAGCAGAAACATCTAGATATTTGGATTTTAAAGAGTTATATGGTATAAGGCCAGAAGGGACCATCAAATCATCCAGTCTGACCTCCTGCACACCAGAGTTCACTAAAACCCACCCTGTTACCCCTAGGTTGAGCCCAATAACCGGGATTCAGGGTGGATAAAAAACAATGTTTGTTACTGGAAAAAAATTTAAAAGCAAACAGAATTTGTTCAGTTTTTTTAATTTTGTTATTGAAATAAGAAATTTTTCTTTTTAAAAATAAACATATTTAAAATGAAATCTGAATTTAATACAAAATATGTTAAGGCCTACACCTATACTATATCAGCTTAAAACGTATAAACAACAAAATAAATATGCTGAATGCTTGAGCCTTTATCAAAAACTATGAGGTAAAGGCTGCTTTTCTATATAAAGAAAGAATTGGGGGGGGGGTAAATCTAACGTTTAAGTTCAATATTCATAAATATGGCACAATAGCTCATGTAGGACTTGTTTAGTTTAATAAAAATTAATTTTGTGTGATGTTTTGTGTGTTTAATTAAATTCCAGTTACCATCCTAATGCAGTTTAACACAAAACATTAGCAAAAAGTTAAGTATCTAGTAAATAAGCACTGTATCATTCACCATTTTCTAACACACTAAAAAACATACAATTAATAAATCTGAAAATATTAAGCTATATAATAGCTTAAATAAATGTATATAGTTACAGTGAATTCTCCAAGGTAACAAAAAGATAACACCAAATCTAGTGTAAAGAATCTATTTAATACAATGGTCCCCAAACTTTTTATCTTGCGCCCCCACTTATGGAGCTGGGAATGGGGCCATGGCTCCAGGGGGGGGGAGACGCGGACCAGGATAAGGGGGCTGAGGCTGGGGCCACAGCTGGGAGCGGACCCTCAGCCACGGGGCTGAGGCCTGCAGCCGCAGCCGGGATCCTGGGCTGGCAGGGAGCAGATCCCCCAGCGCACAGCCAGCAGCAGGGGCTAGAAGCGAAACTGTGCAGTACTCCCTCTCAGCACCCTGTGGGGGCTGGTCCTGGCACCAGCCACAACCCCTAGAACTTTACTCCACACCCCCGGGGGGGGGGGGGGGGGGGGCATCCGACAGATTGAAGACCTCTGATTTAGTAGTAAATCAGCATGTTTTAATGGTCACATCAACCAATGAGAATCCACCTTTCTTCAGGAAATAAAGGAAATACAAACAGAAACACTGATTTAAATTGTTTATTTAAATTGAGGTTTTCCACATTGTGATTTAGAATCACTGATTCAGATTGCTTTGATTTAAGTCAATCCACTCTGCCTGAATTAGGCTCAAGTATTACAGCCATCAGGAAACTAAACTATCATTTGCCAAAAGTAGAGAACAGGAGAGACTACGGTGCACCAATGCCCACGCCTGTGCAATGTCAGGGAACGGATTTGGTGAGCTATACCCTCATAAGCCTAGCATTGTGAACACAGTTTGAGTAGAGATCCAGCACTTCTTCCTCCCAATCTGAGCTCATCTGAACTGAACAGTATTATGAAATGAATATTCATGATATAATAACTCAAAGGAGTTTTATTTAAAACAATTATTTAATTTTAGTAGGGTTATGACACTGGTTTTGTGGCTTTAAGAATAAATATTTTTGCCAACATTTCTTAACTACATGAGCCATACTGAGTTTCTCAAGACATGTTATATTTCATTAGATAATCTCAACTAAAATGTCAGCAACTGATAAAACTACTGTGAAGACACCCTATAGAACAGCTGTAGAACGAAGCCAATTACATTAATCCGCCTCAGTGTATGTAACCTTATAATGTATAGAAGTATGTTTTGCTCACATTTTAGTCCTGTTTCTTATATTACCAAAATATTTCCCCTGACTCTGTTAATGATATACCATTTTAAAAGGTGGCCCTGACGCTGGACAAACGTTACTGGATATCTGGTCAACTGTTTGCAAGTGAAATTGCAAAGACACACTGGAACAGAGATTGCAATCACATGGGCTAAATTATGTTTTGAAAATGGCATGCAAAATTATGGTGCTTTACAAATTAGTAACATAATACACTCAATGACATTTCTTATTACTTGTGTCATTACACATGTAGTTTGGGCATGACCTGCAATTACTTCTAAGGTAAGACAAAACTTCTTGAACAATCACTGAAAGACAATATGTTATTGTGTTTACACAGTATATTAAGAATCTCAGAGTGTAAAAATTTTCAGTGTTTATTCTTTATAAGTAAATAGGAACATCTGCTTTCAATTTACTCCCCAAAAACCTATCAAACTACCGGTAAGGGACCCATGTTTATTCTGTGGTAGCACAACATCTCTTTTGGAAAAGTTATTAAAATGTTACAAAACAAACAAACAATATGGTAGGGTAGCAGTCTCAAAATATCTTTACCTTAAGTATTGGTTTAATACATAAAACAGTGAGAGAAAATTTAACCAAAGTAGTATTGTGCCATCACATCCATTATTTATTTGTGGTTTACTTTTGGATGTTAGGAAATAAAATGTTAACTGCCTGAGTATAGCTGATCTTGGAACTGCTTGAAAGCAGGTACAGTAATAAAATTTATTAACTTCTGTTTCCAAGGTGTTTTTTAGCTCAAAACTTGGTGTGAATCATGACTGCATTTACTACACTAACATAAAACCACTATGACATTAACCCAACCCATGTACAGAATTGGGAAATATAATAAATTCATAGTTTTATACGAACTGCATCTACTGTTCTGATTAACATTGCTTGAGAAACAACAGGGTTTTAAAAAGTGAATTAGGGAGTCAAGGTTTCATAGAACCTTGCTTTTCACAAAGTATAGCAGTAGTAAAATACATTTGTTTTAGGACTTCTTCCCATTTACAGTATAAAAATACCAATTTCAAGACTTACACTGACTATCCAAGTAAATCTGATCTTATAGCTGTAATCTCTACATCCTAAGACTCCCCCTACTGACCCGACTTCTTTTTTAGGTTCACTTGTCATATCAGATCTTGCAGTCAAGGCCACTGAACCCATGAAGATTAGGCCTGGTATATACACAGTTTTTGTATGGTATAACTATGTCAGTTAGGGGTCCGGTTTTTTAAAACCAATATAGTTATACTAGTACGACCCCCTAGCGTGGATGCAGTCATAGCGATATGGTGCTTTATACTGGTATAGATTATTCCTCTTCCTATATGGTAATAAGTTATACCAGTATAACTGCATCCACACGAGGCAGGTTTACTGCTTTTATCTCTTTCAGTATAGTGAAACTCAAACTTTTGCGTAGACAAGCCCATACACATGTACTTATCTTTATACAATGTGAGCAGTCTAGTCTTACTGATTTTAATGGAACTACTAACAGCACTTAAAGTTAAGTACATGTGTAAGTTTTTTCAGGATTGGGGGCCTTAGCTGTACATCTTCAAGGTACAAAACTGTCTTTTTTAGGTACATGGTGCTCCCAGCAAACTATGAGTACTATATATAAGTAGACTCCACATGACTGTACATAGAATTAAGTACAACTTTCCACCCAAAAGAAATTGATGTGAGACAGAAAAGACAGAAATTGAAATAAATTTATACTGCATGCACAATTGATATTCAGATGTTAGGAACAGCTGTATGATATTTTTCTCCCATATTCAAGCTTCATCCAAAACAAAGAATCATCATAAAATATGTTCCACCAAAAATGGAAGAAGACACCTGTAGTGGCCTTCCCAAAATAGATTTAAGCACAGTTTTTCACTCAGGAAAAAGGAAAATACAAGCTTTCCATTCACTATTTAGAAAGTTTCATTGCTCATTGTTATGACGATGCATGAAGTGTATGGTGTGCGCTGCTATTTATTAGCATTTATGGTTCTTGAACAATTACAATGCAAATATCAATCACAATAGATGGGAACACTTGTGGAAACAAGAATTCCCATAATTGTTTTTAAAAGTACAATAAATGAACAGCATTTTAAACAATAAAAAGGACAACCCCTTAACAGATTTTTCAACCTTATTCATTAGTCGCATTTATACATACATACTAGACAACTGAGCATTCATTCTCTGATTATATTTACATACTCTTCCGTACAAGATTGTTTTATTCATACCATAATAAGGAACATTTTATCTGTCCATTGAGGTATATTAAATAAACAAGCCAGATTTTTCCTGAACAGTATGGCTTTTTTATTACTATTTGTAATTATCCTTAATTATTTTTCCCCAATACGATATGTCATACAGACTATAAAGTTAAACCATGTAAAGAACCACTTGGAAAGATTTAAATAAACTAACACCCTGTCAACACAGCCAATACACTTGTGAATGTACTTGATAGATTTGAAAGTTATTTAAAATAAAACACAGTACAGTTTATTTTTAGCTAATGTCCTTGGAACCAAGGCACCACAAACTAATTTTACAGAGAAACGAGGAAGAGATTAGCTCAAATATCAACAATGAACAAAAATGAATACATAAAAGAAACTGAAGTTGAAGGCTAATAGCATGGCTGAAGCCTTCCAAGATTAGCTGAGATATTGTTTATACTACCAGACAGTAAAATAAATGTAGGGAAAATTCCCCCTGTACAATGCTTTAATAAAACACAAGTTCTACATTCCAGGTAATAACTTCATAAGCATTCCTTACATAATATTCCTTGATATCCCTTTCCCATCCAATATTTTCATTATTTTATCCAAAAAAGACATGTAAAAGACAAACATTTTTGTCTGAAAAGGTTTTGCCTCTGGCTACAAGTAACATCTAAGATTATTGGTTTCAGAGTAACAGCCGTGTTAGTCTGTATTCGCAAAAGGAAAAGGAGTACTTGTGGCACCTTAGAGACTAACCAATTTATTTGAGCATAAGCTTTCGTGAGCTACAGCTCACTTCATCCGATGAAGTGAGCTGTAGCTCACGAAAGCTTATGCTCAAATAAACTGGTTAGTCTCTAAAGTGCCACAAGTACTCCTTTTCCATCTAAGATTATTGTAACTGAAAGAGAACAGAGCAAAAAGGATTTTTACAGGTGCTTCACTTAACACATTTGACAGTGTAGTCAGTTTCACTTGTCAGTGTGAAGCTTTCCCACAGCCAGAGAAAAAAGTTGTTTTTTTTCTTTTTAAAGCAACGTGAGATTATAAAACCACATTACTCAGCAGTGGGGCTCGGAGGACCTGTTGCTACTTTAGTTCAGACACGATTTCCTTAATCGGCATGTTATATAATTTTAACATTAGCTTTAATAAAAAAAAAATTTAAGTCTAGCCAATTAAAAAGGGACATCAACGCCTTGACACATAAAAGCAAGCCGAACAGCCCTGGCGAGCCTGACAGCTCATCGGGCTGGCAAGATACTCGTGACTCCTCCAAGCCAACTCGCCCCCATCCTGCCTCTCGAGGGCGTAGAGTCAGGCCGGGGGGGCGGGAGAGCGGCGCAAGGGCTGGAGTCGGCAAGGCAGCTCATCTACTCCGAAGCGACTCCGGAGCGGGCCGCGCCCCTGCTCCAGAGCCCAGCCCAGCCCGCGCCCCGGGCTCCCCGCACTGACCCGGCGGCTGGGCGAGCAGCCCTGGCTCGCGTGCCCCGCCCGGGCGGCGCTGGGGGCAGGGCGGGGCGGGGGTGTGGCGCGCGGAAGATGGCAGTTACGGTCCCTCACCCAGCGGCGCCCCGGCCCCGGCCCCGGCCCCGCGCTCACCGGCCTGCGTGGTGTCGCTCAGGTCGTGGTTGGCGGCGCTGCCCCGCGGATAGTCCCGCAGCTTCCTGCCGCTCAGGCTCAGCGACCCGCTCACCGCCGCCTCCTCCAGGGCCCGGTCCAGGGCCCGGCTCCACGAACCCGGCCCACAGGGACCCGCGGGAGCCCCACACGCAGCCGGGCTCCCGCCCGGTACCACCCCCGAGCTGCTCTCCACCGACACCAGCACCACGGCCGCCATTTCCCCCAGCCGCCGCCGCCGCCACAGAGCTCCGGCTCCGCTGGGCAGTGCGCAGACGCAGAGCCCGGGGCAGTGGAAACGAGCGCGCATGCTCGCCGGGCGAGGGCGGAATCCACTACACCGGGACTGACAGCATGAAGAGAGCATGCGCGGTTGCATCAAGCCTCTGCGCTGGCCGGCGGATCGGTCAGGCGCTCTCTCGGCCCGGGTAGGCTCCTAGGGCCCGGGTAGGCTCCCCCCCCGCGAGTGGCCGAGGATCCCGTCCTTCCTCCTCCCTGAGAGACACCCTAGGGACCCTCTGTCTGCCCCCTCAGGCATGGAACCTGGGGGGGGCCGAGCAGCCAGGGTGCAGCTGTCTGAGCAGGCCTGGTCCACTGCACTCTTCTGTCTCCTCAAGGTGGAGGCCTCCCTCAGACCGGTGCTGCAGAGGGCCCTAAGCAGACAGGCCCTGCAGTTAACCATTCAGTGAGACACAGAAGAGGACACTTCACCCCTCTCCCAGCTATGAGGCCACGGTGGCTGCATACAGCATAGCTAAGCAAAAGTAACCAAAGCAGAGAGGTTTAAAGCTTTTCTTTCAAACTGAGGTGCCAACAGGCACTCCTGACCCCCAGCGTTGGGGTCCTAGACATAAAACCTATAGAGCTTATGCCTTAAGCCAGGAGCGGTGTTGGCGGTGCAGTTCTCTAGTCATAAAAACAGACATACTCACCCATTTTGATTCAGGGCTGGTCTACACTTCACATTTAGATTAACCTAGCTACATTGCTGAGACATGAAAAGAATTACTCCAGTAACCTAGCTGCTGCCCTTTGCAGAAGGGGTTACCTACATAAATGGAAAGGGTTGTTCCATCACTCTAGAAAGCCTTTTCACAAGGGTGCTATACTAGCATAGCTGCAGCTGTAACGTCCATAGCGTAGAGATGTCCTGAGAATACATTGATTTAACAATGAGGTTTCATATAGATTTAGGCCACAGAAAGTATTTCTGAGTCGTGGGCTAGATTCTCAAGTATAAACAGGTACAGCTCCACTGGAACGAGCAGAGCTCTGCTGGTTTACAATAGTTGAGATTGTGTCCTAGTGTTTTTATGCCAATATGCACCTGCAGGTCTTCTACAGTTCTTAGATATGAACATGCAATCTCTGAGACCCTAGGTTTTGCACTAGGCTGCTCTCTCAGGCTATGGATCAGGAGCAGGGATTTTGCTATAAGATTCTTTGCCTCTGGCACGTTAACTCCCAAACACTACAAAACTCACTGTCCTTATATGGCTGCAGTTATTTTTGGAATTACAAATTTAATGCAACTCTGTACTGGAGAAGTGATTACATATCCCTTTATTCACAGGCAAAGATTTCTGCCCAGGTTTTAACACAGAAAAGCAACAGGTGTTAGGTTAGTTTGATGCAAATCCTAAACCTTTGCTCTATCAATGTTCAAATCCAATGTTCACAGTCATTCTAGCCCTTCAAAAAGAAACACCGGAGGATAAGTTTCAACACATACTTGTTTAGCACCTATAGGTATCTGCAAGTAACTTCTTCCACTGATCTAATGATATTTGGTCCACAAGCTTTAAAAAAATAAGGGGGGAAGGCAGTTCAGGTGAGGCAAAGGCATTGGATTAGGTTACTCAACCACATCCTCCCAGGATGTCACCACATCCTCCCAGCCTGCTTCTACTGGTGGGAATTCTGAATGTGAATAAGGTGTGTTTCTTTATGAACTAGGGATAAGTGGCAACCCTTTAAAACACTTTTTCCTTTAAGGTCTATCCCAGTCACAAGTCAAAAATAAATGACTCATTTCATCACTATAATTTGAGATGTCTGCCCAAGAGCTCACCTTGATCTTTCAGGAAGGACAGATATGCTACTTTGCAATAAAAGCCAATGCATGTGTCTCCTCAGATAATATCTGAGCAAGCTCATCATTCAGGCCTTAGCTGGTAATGGAAAAGCAGGGAATTTAGATAATCCAGGGGCCTGCCAAGTACTCACTACAATTGAAATTTTATCAACCCTATCTAAAGGCTATGTTTTGTCTACAGCAGGAATTAGAAGTGGCAGTTTTACTGCAAATCTAAGCTCTTGCTGGCATCTCACTGAAAAGTGACCTCATTTGAGACTGAATGGGAATCTGTCAGGGACAAACATGCTGATCCTGTAATACTGGTTTAGATTAAAGTTTATCTTCTGATTAGTGAGTGAATGATACTAAAGCAACATGAAAAGTGGTTTATGTGCAGATGGATCTTCAACTGGCAGTGTGTCACAGACTACATCACTTTTCAGGTAGACAGTACTTGCTAATAGAAGGCTCAGAAATGTCAGTTTTAATTAACATTCATCAAATGAAATTCAGAGTTCATACCATACAGCAGCAAGAAGTGCTTGTGACAGCTCAGGACGTAGGCTGACTCAAGAGTGCAGATTTCTTTATGTTAACCTTCTGTATGTTTCTTGAAACATTTAAGAGCTACAGGTAACAGTACTGAATTCTCCTTTGTGTGATATTCAAAATCTGCATAATTTATCAATGTACTGGCCAAAGGTTTATAAGCAGGCACAAAATGTGAAACCTGTAACATTTTATTTTAAAAAACCAACAAGCTTCAGAATAGATCCAAATGTAGTAACTTCTCCAAAAAAATATCAAAAGGTACAGTGTAAAGCCATCTTTCTCATTAAATACAAACTAGCTTTTCATGATGCATTGCATCAATGTTTTGCATCTTTGTTGTATCCTGGTACACAGGAAATGTATGCACTGAAACAGGATGACTAATACCACATTACCTAAATTCTAACAGAAGGACTTTTTTCAACAAAATTTCTACTGGTAATTTAAAAAACCTTAACATTCATGAAGTTTAATTAAATTTTTGCTAGGTACGTTTTCAAAGTTAAAAATAAAGGGTTAAGTACTGAACAGTGTCAAGGATGTATTTTGACTTTAAAACTGCTACATGAAAGAAAGCCCTTCCACTGTCAAATGCTCTCAATGTTAAACTCTTGGGTAAACAACATGTTTACTCGGAATTTCAGAAAAAGTGCAAAGAAACCACGTTTAAAAAAATTGAATCCATAGTTTTCCAAGCAAGAGTATTAAAACTACTTTGCACCATAGACATTTGTGGATGCAGCAAGCCAACAATTCCTTTTATCTGGCTATACCTAAGTCCCATTGCTATGAAACAGTTGAAAATCCACTAGTTTATGGAATTAAAGGTAATTTTACCTGTACAATTTTGAACAGGTGCTTTGTTTCCCTTAAGGGTGTGAATGCACAATGAGGATGCTCCAATTTGGCCATCATCCTACAGATAATTATGCACATGCCTAGCTTTTACGCATGCTAGCAGTCTCATTGAAGCTAGTGGAATTACTCATGTACATAAAGTTGAGCATGTGCTTAAGTCTCTGCAAAATGTAGGCCTCTTCTCCCAGCAATTTTTCCCCAGCTTCGATTGCAGTCAAGATATTTGACTTTATTTCAGATCAGGCTAATCCTGGATTTCTCTTTGGTATATACAAACAGGTGCCATTTGATAGTTTATCTGTGTGGCTACTTCTTAAAAGACTGATTAACATTTAGGGGCAAGGTATATGACATTAAAATCCAGAGTCTGGGAGGGTTAGGAAACCAAGCTTGTTACCCTTTCTTATATGAAAGTCAGTATTTGCCCTTATAAAAGGGACACCAAACAAAAATATTGCATTAAATTTGTGAAAACCTAACAAAGGAACAGAAGGGTAGAGTTTAAACAAAATGCAAGAGAAAGTTCCATTTACTGAGGAGGCAGATACAATATGAACAGCTGCAGTACAAGCTTCTCCCACATTGCCCAACCCTGACTTGGAGGGACCACTTTTAAGGACGAGTAGTATAGTCTTCATGCCTGTTAAGTACCCGGCCTCTCTGACAGTAGTTTTACTTTTTCAAATGAGGATGCAAAAAATTTAATCTCCAAGGGGAAAAAAAAAACTTGTGTCAAAAGCACAAAGAATTACAACCAAACCCTTAAGAAAGAAAAGGAGGCGGCTATGTCTTGAACAGAAATACTCACACTCAGGCTTTATGCCAAACTGCAATCTGGAGGGAAGCTTTCTGGCAGACTCTCTGCCCCTCTGAAAACAGAGGTTTGTAATGGAAATGTTGACACAATCTTCACTATAGCAGGATTTGAGGAGCAGATACTGAATGTCACTAACAAAAATAGTTAACTTTTGCCTGCCATTTGTACTTGGGCTGTGAGGGGAACTGAAATAAGTCTATTGCCTTGACCACCAGCTGGGGTTACACAAAATCTGTTCAGATCAGAACACAACACCACTTACCAAGCAGATCAGTTGCCCCATTTTTGCCTAGGTCATTGTGTCTTTTTACTATTAAAAGTAAAATCAATAAGGATATTTAGTTGTGTCAGCATCCTAACAAAAAGTCAGGAGAACTTCAGTGACGTATGCTATACTCTTCTGACCACTTTCATCCCAGTTTTTCAGATCGGTGGAGTCTTTATATATGTGTCCTTTCCACAGCCTCTAACCCACTGTTACAAAACGGCTTCCTTTGTTCTGAGACAGGGCTGTTCTTTGTTCCTTGAGGATCCCAAAGCGCTCATTCAAAGTCATTCCAGTCTGTAAAACAAAATCATTTCATAATAGAGCTTGCAAAATATCAGACTGATCTGTTACAATACCAAAGTTAGGACAATGAGTATCACCCCTGCCTAGTTCTGCTCCATCAGATTTTTTTCATCCATACTGAAACAGGCATCTAAGGCTTGTATGGAAATACATACTGAAGATTAACTTATCTTGTTTTCCTTCTTTTGCAGTATTTATTTAAAAAAAGATGAGTAGAATATATTAACTCTATTTATATGAGATTCAAGAACATTAATGCAGGTCAGTAAAGCTGAAAACAGAACTTTTACTACACAGATCTGTTCTCCATACATATTAAATTATATCTGCCAACTTCAGTGACTAATACAGGTTTTTACTATTTTACACTCCTGTTTTCAGACTCCACACAGTTGAGAGAGCAAACTGGATTCTATTCTAGCTAACAATTCACTTATTGCACTTTGTTCACAAGAACACTTGCAATATTCATTACATGTGATAATTCCCACAAAGCAAGATTTGATCTGGAATCACTGAAAGTCATACAACACAACAACGACATTTTTAAGGGGTATTGTCCCAGTATGATTTTAGTTTCACCACCTGTGACATTGACGGGTTACCACCAGTCTGAACTTGTACTTTTGTATTTCCTGATATTCTCAATGTCATTCCTCACCCCCCACCCCTTATTTAGTTTTCCTTTTCACTTAAGACACAGCTGTTGCATAACTGTAGAGTGATGTAATTCAGTCTGGCAAATTTGTTAGATACAAAAAGCCCAAATTCTTAAACCATAAAATGGCACAATTTTGTTTTCCCAAAATGTCAGATTTTGATGTGCTCCACTCTGTAGACCGGGGTGGGCAAACTTTTTCGCCTGAGGGCCACATCGGGGTTCCAAAACTGTATGGAAAGCTGGGTAGGGAAGGCTGTGCCTCCCCAAACAGCCTGGCCCCTGCCCCCATCCACCCCTTCCCATTTCCCCCCTCAGAATCCCTCACTCATCCAACCCCCCCTGCTCCTTGTCCTCTGACTGCCCCCTCGCGGGACCTCCTGCCCCTAACCGCCCCCCCCCCCCCCCCCCCCAGGACCCTACCCCCTATCCAACCCTCTCTTCTCCCTGTCCCCTGACGTCTATCCACACCCCTGCCCCCGACAGGCCCCCAGGGACTCCCACACCTATCCAACCTCCCCCTGTTCCCCGTCCCCTGACCGCCCCCGACCCCAGAACCTCCACCCCATCCGCCCCTTGCTCCCTGTCCCCTGACTACTCCCCGGAACTCCCTGCCCCCTTACCATGCCGCTCAGAGCAGCATGTCTGGCAGTTGTGCCACCCGGCCAGAGCCAGCCATGCCGCCAAAGCGCTGGCGGCACAGCGAGCTGAGGCTGCAGGGTAGGGGAGACAGCAGGGAAGGGGCTGGGGGCTAGCCTCCCCGGCCGGGAGCTCAAGGGCCAGGCAAGATGGTCCCATGGGCCGGATGTGGCCCGCGGGCCGTAGTTTGCCCACCTCTGCTGTAGACTCAGGAGCCATGGCACTGCACATAAACAAAAAACAATAACTAAATTCCCAAGGAGATTTTCTTCAATTTTATACATATGCAAAAAAGTTTTTGAAGAGTCACTGTTTTCAATCCTCATCTGAAGTTGAATTAATCAGATTCAGCCATCTGTGCTGTGCAGAAGACATGACCGGGGGGTGGGGGGGTGTTCCCTGTCGTCTTCTCAATTTAGGAATATAGTGCCCTTCATCCAGGAACATCACAGTGCTACACAACTATTAAGCTTTAAATCCTATGGGAGGTAGATACGCATAACAGATTTTTTAATAGTAGCACCACGGAGGTTAGGTACTTGTCCAGAGTTACACAGCAAACTAATGCCAAAACTGAAAGCAGAATCAATAAGCCTAACTACAAGTCTCCTACTTTAGCCCGAGACAAGTCTATTAACAAGGAGCCCCACACCTCTTTTATTTATAATATTTGAATCACGCCAAGTAAGGGTTAGGAAACAGCTTTTACCTGTTTTCCAACACTGTTGATATCAAACTGCAAAGTAACTCCTTTGGGAATCTTCTTCTCTTCTGGTTGCTCCTTGTTCATTAGAAATGGGGGCATAGGAATACGAGTTAACCGTGGCTTCTGGGAACTGAAAGAAGACTATTTTTAAAATGGCACATTGAATAAAGGTTGATGTAACAATAATCAGGTGTTACTGTCTACAAAGATGTACTATGAAAAGACAGGAGACCACACCTCCAAGTAAACTGCCAATACCGCAACAGAAGGAAGAATTATTAGAATATGGTTGAAACACTGACTGGATAGTTGGGAATGTTTGATTTCAAGGAGGCAGAGTATAACCATTCATCATGTCACTGAAAACTATCTATCCGCAGATTAAATGGGCTAAAAAGCAGGGAGGGAAGAGGAAGAGAGCCAGTATTTTAAAATTAAATATTTGCATATTTATTTTAAACCTCTAGCACTATTGATATATAGTGATTCTTTACTGTCAATTTTACAAGATTTAGCTATAAAGAGCAAGGCTGGTGCAGTTCCCTTTTGAGGATAGGTACCTCTGATCCAAGGTTTGCTCAGAGTTCTGAAGCTGAACACTAAGAATCTTAATATACAGCTGTCTTGTCCAATTTACAAAAAGGAACACAAGAATGTCTGTCTGACTCAAACTCAATTCTATGGTTATCTCTACAAACTAGGGAGGATTCAAGTACCAATTCCTGGACGTTCAGTCATTCAAGACTTGGTGAGGGAAGGGGAACTCAGCCTAGTTATGATGGGGTAGAAGGTGTAGGTGAAAGTTTATCCACTTAGTAATTCTAACCTGCCACAAAAACTTTTCAATTTAAGCCCACACCAAGCTCCTAACTGAGGAACCTCAAAGTGCATTCCAACAATTACACATTATCTGAACACAGATTGAGAAACAGAAAGGGCCTGATCTTGCAAAGCTTCCACAGACAGAACTCCCATTCAAGCCACTGGGAGCTGTAAGTATGGAGAACTTGCTACACTGGGCCCAGACACAATACCTGGAGTTACGAAGGAAGACGATTGTTTGGAATGTTCTACTCACACTGGGGATGGGATTGCTCCAGGGTTGTCAATAGATACAGTCAGAATTCCTCCATTTGTGGTGGAAGTTCGCCATCTAGTTTGAAAGCATAGGAATCACTTATGCAGGCTGAAATTCCAGTGTACCATTTGGGCTTCACATGAAACGCACGTTCCTGACTAGCCACTATTTTAAAAAAGTCTGTCAGAACTCTAGAGTTTTCAGAGTATAAGGTGGTATATCAAGACTACATACAACCAGGCACAAGCTACACATCTATACGGACCACTAGCAGACTGAGCACAGGCCTTTGAAGCCACTAAATTGTCCAACTATTCAGAGCAGCTCCAGATGACATTGGTGAAGAGTGCCAACACATAATCCACCCTAGCATTTCAATAATTGCTAGAGCAATGGTGGAAGTTTCTGAAAATATTGAGTGCAGATAAGACCAGGTAGGTCCATCAAATCCAACAGTGAGTCTGAAATTCTGTGACATATGCTGCTCTCATATGAGCTGTCTAATTCTTCCTACTATAGCTTGCAGCAATCCCTTTTGCTTATCCATGAAGAGCCTGGGAAGTGGAGATTCCGTCTTTCCTCACAGACATGTCTATCTTATCTTCCTTTTCACACGTAGGCCTGGAAAATGGCTGGTCTCACTGATTTTAAACTGTTTTACAGGCTCTGGATTTATAAATTTGGTACAGTAGCTGCTACATCGACAGGAGGGGAGAAACTGCTGTCCTATATAGAGCCTAAATTAAAGTTTTAAAATGATAGAGCCTTGGGAGCAGAGCTTACTTAGTAGCTCTGAAATTGGCAATAGATTCCTCATTCCTGGGAGCATCTTCTGCAAGTGATCCTTCCAGTTAAACGAAGAGCTGCTGTAAAAGCAGGAAGGTAGGCGGGAAGAAGGGAGAAAAGGATGAAAAAAACTGTTTCCCACCAAACACATAGTACATCATCCAAATTCATGTCACTACTCAACTCAGAAGCCCACAAGAGAAGGTTCCAGTTGCCACAACAGGAGCAAGTTAGAGTACTCTGGATACAGCAGGACTAAAGCAAAGCAGTTTGAATGAATAATCCCTTAACTGTAGCTCTTCAGCTGAAATATGACACTTACTGGCGAGTTCTCTTTGTTGCCTGATTATCCAGAAGTTCTTCTACTGGCTGCACTTGTGCCTGCACCTGAAAACACAGAAAGATGGGTACAGGATTTGAATACTGTTACACTTCCTGATCTGGCAGTGTGAGGTTTTAAAACAAGCATCTATGAACACATCCATAAGATGTATACCAAAAACAGACCTACAACTGTTCAACTGCGGACGGTCACCTTAGGCCCCAGAAACTCATATTCCCTTACAGCATAGGCAATTTTTATAAAGGGATTAAAATAAAGATATTTGCCAAAAAACGAAACCCAAAAGGCAAGACACGGAGGAGAGAGATTCTATCCAGAGTCATAAGGACCAGACAGGGTGGAAGCTTACCCACACACAGGGTTGGAATAGAGGAGAGAGATTCACAAACTAGGATGTGGTGAAAAACTTACTATAAGAGATTCTGTATCTAATGTCACTGAATCCCCCTACCAGTCTGCAGTTTTATCACATTCGGATTGTGTTTTTTAATCTCCCCTGCTGCAGTCTGAAAAATCCTCACTAAAGCAAGTGACTCCACATTGACCCCTGCATCTGTGCAGAACCCCACTGAAGTAAGTGGCGCTCATGTGTACCCATGCAGTGTCAGTTGCAGTTAGGGCTCAAACATATAAAGAAAAAACGTAAAAACCACTTCTCTTTACATTCTTAGTTATTTGACTGTTACTTATGAGGCTGATGGTTATACATATTTATGGTTAAACCATATAAATCTATATCAATTCATGATTTAAGGCTAAACAAATCTTCAATTCTGAAGCTTACTGCTTTCCATCCTTCAACTAAAGGCAACTTTAAAAGCCCATACATAGCTTTAAACAATTTACCTTCAAGAAGCAGCTGCAAGCTTGCCACTATCCTGAAATACACACCCCAATTCCATGCACCTCAGAATGATTCAGCTGTTTTTGGGATACAGAAAGACTCACATACTGCTCTACAAGAAATCTTTAACTCAAGATAGGACCAGGTTGTTCCTGGAATGGTAAATATATGGTTCCAAGACCACTTGAAGTGTTGTCTTTTCAGAGACCAAAGAAAACACATCAAATGAGTTTATTCAGAGTTGATCTAGATAGTCTGATCCATCAAATGGGGAGCTGAGGAAGAAAATTACATTCATTTTAGAATCTAGTGCACAGTATTTATTTTATTTAAGAAAATTTTTACTGTACCTTCAGCCCCCTCCTGAAGAGGAAAGTTGCTTGACGCATGTCTTTCTGCTGGTTTAGTTTATTTCCAATTCTGGCAAAAGTGGATGGTATATTACTCCTGTAACATTTTACAAAATAAAACCAATATCATTATCAAAAACGTCTATGGACAGCCAATTTTTAGAGAAAAATAGAATACTGTAGAAAATGGAGTAAAGAAGCAAAAGTCTCATATTCCCCAATGCATCTCTAAGAAAAGTCACACCCTAGCTTCATTTAGAGACTGAGCCTTTCAACTTTGTTTATCCCAACTAAATATTTAAATGGGATAGAGCGGGTTTATTAAATCTACATTTTTCTTTTAAAAGACACATGGAGTTGTCACGGCTACAGGGAAAACCGCACCTCAGACCACTTTTTAGTCTCTCTCTCAGGTGCTCCCTTCAGGTGACAGGCCTGGCTTCCTGCACCTCATTTTGAATGGAACCGCCCAGTCCAAACACACTCAGACTGGATCTCTGGCCTACAGTCCCCCTGGTTCCCAAGCATGTTAATGACACAGGGGTAACTTAGGTTCGACACCTGTAAGAGTTTCTCTCTTCAGGAACCTTTGCATGAGCACAGAAACAGCGTCTTCAAAATAAAGCATTATTTATTCATTCCTCAAAAGGTATTTAGGAAAATGGGCTAACAATGAAAGTCCTAGATGCATGCCTCCTTACCTATGCTTAACCTTTCTATTCATAGCTCAGGGACATCCAGCTTATCCCCATATCTCAGAGTTGATTTGGGAGAGCCCATCTGTTCTGCTCAAAGCTGCGTACTCCCGCGTCTCTGTGTCCGTAAATCTAGGCATCAGTTTTTCCTCTGCTGACAACTGACTTCCCCCTTTTCTCCCAGGGTTGCATTGCTCCCTCTGGGTGTGGAGGCCCCCCAACAGGTCCAAAGTGAATGGACTCAGAGAGGCTCACAGAGAGAGACAGGTGTGCTGAAGGCTCAGAGGTGTGGTTCCAGGAGGAGGCAGTGCCTAAGGCTTAACCCCCCGAGAATGTGACCCCCCCAAGGAGGGCTGTCACACTGAAGGAGGTTCCTCCCAGAGACTGTACGGAGCCAAGAGAGCATGGGTCCTGTGAGTCTGTGACAACATGGTAGCAAGGATGGTTGGCGAATGCACCCTGTAGACGATTAGCAGGTAGACAGCAAACTCGTTGCTTTGGTCACAGCATCAAAATGAGGGTAAGTTACCTCTCCCATGGGGGGATGGGCAGGGACTAACCCTGGGTCCCACACTTGCTTGGCTACCTTGCTTGTAACAGCAAGCAACACACCATATACAGTACTTTGCAAATATTAATCCTTCCAAAACCTGATAATTAGGTAGGGGAAAACGGAGATTCAGTGCAAAGAGGTTAAGTGGCTTGCCAAAATCTACACAAATCTGTCTAAACTGGTATCAAATCAAGCATTCCTAGCTCTCCGGTCTTGTGCCTCTCTGCAATGTGTCCTGTTTAAATGGTGTTCCTTGAGAGATTAGTATACCAATATAAGTCAATCTTTTAATTTAGCTCTGCCCTCTATAGAGAAAACTGCCTATTTTTAAGCTAGAGATGAGTGATAACAAAATTGTGAAAGTTGTTTTACCAAGTTATTATGCTCTAATTGCCAAAACCATTTTGGAAGACAGTAGCAGATTTTTTGTTTTTTTAATGATGAAAATCTGGAGACCTCCAAGAACATCTACTAAGTTACGTACTCCTGAACAAAATGGGGCGATATGGAAGGGGAGGAAGGAAATCAATTGACGAACAAAGATTAGGTTGATTTCCTTAGGTGAAACCAGCCCAGCCCTCTAATGAAGTGTGTGATACATCCAATATTTGGATAGAAATAGAAAGTAGTCTGAGAAATATTCTACCCTAAAACAAAAATTTAGCCTTATGCATCTCATGACTGCACAGTCCACATATTTAACATTTCCACTTGAACAGGACAGTAGAAGTACCTGGTTTATGTTGGCCGAAACCAGAGAATCCCTGTCCACATACAAGAGTTGGATGGACAAACCCCCAAGTCATTTGACTCACAACAGAGTGAGACTACACAACATACATTTTATGCTGCAAGTTACTTACTCTCTTGCAGCCTTTACACTAGAAGGCCCTAGTCTCAATGGAAAGTCTACAATTTTAAACATAGTATTCAAAAGGTGAAACAATAAGTGTTCCAGGTGTCCCTAAACCTCTGACTGCCAGGAGCTGGGACTGGACAACGAGGGATGAATCACTCAATTGCCCTGCTCTGTTCATTCCCTCTAAAGCCCCTGGCACTGGTCACTGTCAGAAGACAGGGTACTGGGCTAGATAGACCATTACTCTGACCCAGTATGGCCATTCTTAATGTCTTAAGTGAGCCAGACAATTAATGGGATTCACACCAGTAGCTATGGGACAAGGTTTAATATTTAGTATGCACAATATTGCCTTGTGTGGTAAACGGTTTTTAAAAGGAAGCATAAGCCACACTTATCTGCAGTTTAACACAGTACATTGGAATAATTTCAGAGCAAACAAAGCACACTATAGTTTTCATGAAACCAAAAATGGTAGTAGATCCCGTAAAGGGTCTTACAGTGAGAGCTAAGTGGCTTAAATAAGATGCGTCACTTTTAAAAGTTACCTGAACCTAAGATTCCATGTATTAACCATTTTTATAGAGCTGGAACACTTGAGCTACATGCATGTTAAATGGAGGTAAGTACCAAGTGTAAGTGAAGAGAGCTGCTCCCTAACAGTTCCAGGAAGCAACTGATCCCATCATCAGGGCACACAAATCAGGGTACTGCATGAGGGCTACTAACTGTACAAGACTCTATCCTACTACTGCTGCCAGTCTTAGCTCTCTTGGTCCCAAGTCAGCACTGCCAGAAACAGAACTCCTCATCATTATCGAAGGGATGAGCTGGAAAAGGCATCTCAAAACAGCAGTTAGAAATCTCACCTCCTGTTTAATGGGACAGGCCTCCTGAGAGCTGGCATTTGTTTTCTCTGCAATTCAAAAGGCCTCTGAAGGGTCATTTTCCTTTTCAAGACTGGGTAGTTTCGCTGTGTGTTCTTTAAAAATAAAAAAAGAATTAAATATCCAAGTAATAGTTATTTAGATGGTGCCCTTTCACAACTCATTCAAAGTTAATGATATCAATCTAAATCAGTGGTTTTCAAACTCTTTCTGACGACCCAGTTGAAGAAAATTGTTGATGCCTGTGACCCAATGGAGCTGGGAATGAGGGGTTTGGGTTGTGGGAGGGGGCTCAGGGCTGGGGCAGAGGGTTAGGGTGTGGGGGTGAGGACTGCAGGGTGGGGCCAGGTATGAGGGATTCACGGTGTGGGAGGGGTCTCTGGGCTGGGGCAGAAATGCAGGAGAGAGTCAGGGCTCCGGGCTGGGGGTGCAGGCTCTGGGGTGGGGCCGGGGATGAGGGGGTTGGGGGTGCAGGAGGGGGCTCTGGGTTTCGGGGTGGGGGGGCTCAGGACTGGTGGAGGGGACTGGGGCGCAGGGTTACCTCCGTTGGCTCCTGGTCAAAGGCAAAGAGGCAGACTTCCCACCTGTCCTGGCACCGTGGACCAAACTGCACCCCAAAAGCGGCCAGCAGCAGGTCCGGCTCCTAGATGGAGATGCGCAAGCAGCTCCACGCAGCTCTCACCTGCAGGCACCGCCCCCACAGCTCCCATTGGCTGGGAGTGTGGAGCCGGTGCTTGGGGCAGGAGCAGTGCGCGGAGCCCCGTGGCCCCCCTGCCTACAAGCTGGACCTGCTGCTGGCCGCTTCTGGGGCACAGCGCAGTGTCAGAACAGATAGGGACTACTAGTTTTTACTGGATGGCCACCAGGGTCCCTGGGTGCTGAGCAAGGCGACCCAGTGCCATGCATTCCCAAACTTTGAAAACCACTGATCTAAATGTCTCATGGATTACTTCACTGAAGCTGATGGACAGATTTACACCATCAAGAGAATTACCTCTGTTATCAAGATTACTTATTCCCTTCCTCCAAGCCCTCCCTCACCAAAAAAAGCAGTCATAATCTAAATTTGACCATCTGTCCAAGACCTTGTTACAAGTTGTAATTCGGAGAATATACTTAAGCATAACTTGTATACCTCTGAAAATATACACTACAAGCAGTTCTGGGATCCTTAAAGAGTCACCATGGTTTCAGCCAACTTTGTTAGAAGATGTCACATCAATTCAACCATACTTTCCTTAGTGTTGATTCTCCATGTGTAAAACACTTCCCTTCCTCTTATAATTAGCTTGCTGCTCCTCCTGCCTGAATCCTTAAGAATATCACCATCCACTGTGATGTCAAGAATCACTTCCACAATTTTGATGAATTCCATATTCTAGCATACTTGCCACATGAGACGAGCACACTGCCTGGCCTAAGTCAACTCAAAATTAGAACCTTGCTGTTAAGTTTAAAAAAAAAAAAAAAAAATCTACTACATTTGTCAAAGACTTGGTATATTCAGTCCTGGACCTGTGCCAGACTATTTCTGCTAGACTAAGCAATCAGTAACAGATTTAGAGTCTGCTACCTCATGGACTACCAGAACTAGATACAAGTTCTGTATGCCATTGTAGAGAGAATCTCAGGTTTCATATGTCAGTTTTTTTCTGTTCTTAACGTTTGCACATCACAAGTAAGCAGAGGTTAAACAGTCACATTCTGATTACTTTTGTTACTCCCCCACCTATACTTGTTCTAGGATTTTAATCACTTCAGATATGATTATTCCAAAATGCCTTCACTTCATATGATACAAAGCATTATATTCTGGCTTTAAGTGTTTGGGATTATAGCTCTAAACTCAAGTCAGATCTGGAGCAGGGTGAGGGAAAAGCTAGATAGTATTCAGACTTAGGCTATTTTAATGTAATGTTAAGGGCTAGAAACATTGTTGTAACAGTATAAATGCATTCAGGTCTAGTAAATCTTTCAAAGAACTGGTCTTGGACATGTTACTATGACAAGATTTGCAATACCTAATTTAACACAGATGTGTTTTACCAGATACTTGTGTTACCATTGTACTATAAATACATTTAGATATTTTAAAAACTAGTCATTCTGAATCTTTTACAGTCTGCTTGTCACACTAATTATTCACTTCTTACTTTAGGAATAACTCTCCCATTGCCAAGCACGGACAGTTATACAAGGTACAAAAATTATATTCCTACCTTCTCACTAAGTGGTTGTCTGTTCAGAGGACTAATCCCTCCACGTGAACCTAGCACTTTCCTCGCTGCCAAGCCAGTTATAACTCCATAGGGACGCTTCTTCCCTGTTGCCCTCCTTCTGCGTCCCAAACGGTTCCTACTGAAACCTACAGTGGAAAAAAGAAGCACTACTAAACTGTTTCAGAAAGAGACACCATAGCCTACAGCCTTGGGCACATGATATTCAGTGACTGCTAGCTGCTCAGTTACAATGTAAGCTGTGAAACAGACGTTTTCAAAGTGTGGGGCATGCTGCCCTAAGGGGGTACAACAAGGTTATCGGGGGGGGGGGGCATGAGGACCTGATGGGGCCACGCTGAACAGATGGGGCCATGCTGAACAAGTGGGTGGGGTTCTATGCAGATTGTCTAGCCAGGATCAGGCTCCCTGCCCATCTTGCTTCCCCCCTGCTGCAGCCACGAAGTGGCAGTCACCCTCCTCTTCTGGGGAGGCAGACACGGACTCTGAGTGGGGGGCTGCACGCTGCACCCTGGGAATACTGCCCTTTCCCTGACAGACAGAGACCCCTACTGGCCCCAGCCCTTCAGCACAGCCTCAGGGCACAGAGCCCCATCCACGTCCCCTAATGGATAGAGCCTGTGCAGGGGAAGCAGACAGGACCATGCTGAAGGGCCAGGGGCAGTAGGGTACTGAGTCTGGTGGAGGGATGGGCAGTACTCATGGGCTGCAGCCTTCTCTTCCCCTCCTGACCCCGGCCCTTCAGTGTGGCCTCATTTGCTTCCCTGCACAGGGGGAAGGGGGACAGGCAGGGAGCCAGGTCCTGGCAGCCAAGGCCACCTGACCACTACAGAGAATGGAAGGCTTCCTTAACTGCTACATGGTGAGTACCCCCACCCCCTATTGTACCATTACTTAAAAAGAGGGAGACATGCATGGGACATCAATCTCTGAAGAGGACACAACAAAAGAGTTGGGGAACCTCTGTCTTAAAGCAAAAGCTATTAGCCTCATGTTACAGATAATGATGCTACATCACATAAGTCAGTTCAAGGTTGGCCTTAAACCAAGAAGATAACTGAACCAACTCCCAATATGGACCATGCAGTTTTCCTGCACTTCATTGATCCAGTGTGTTGAAAACTCTATGGCAGAGACAGTCAATAGGCCAAATCCGGACTGCCAGATGCTTTTGAATGGACCCTGCAATCTTTTTACTTATCATTATTGTGATTTTTTAGAATTATTTTCTTCTCTGGAGTCTGGAACTTGACTATACCTTGACCAAGAAATTTGGACCTTGACAAAAAAAAGACTACTCCTACTCTATGGCATTTGTCCAGAAACAGTGTTGTAGGATGAAGATTCCACTGTTGGGTGCAGAGTTCCAGGGAACCAGCAGCACCCCATCCAGGTCTATAAACAGTAACTATATCAGACCATAGCCAAACAGCACAAAATGGCATATTTTTATTTCAACTTTCTGATCATACAGCAAGCAACAACAGTTTGGAAAGTCCCAGCTTATATAACAGGAATTACACTCAGGTGCGATCTACACTGACAACATCTACCATCCTGGAGGGCCCAGCTGCAACAGCGGGCTCCACAGCAGGATTCTAACAATTTGGTTTTGTGCTATAAGTGAGACAGAACCACATTTTAACCATATTCCTAAATAGCATTACACCCTGCAAAGACCAAGATTAATAGGATTTGAGAACACAAGTTGGTCTCCCTTCTACAGTAATGAACAAACCATGTTTTTGCTCTGTTTTGAAGGGAAACACACAGACTGTTATAAACATGTTCAAGGACAGATTTTTCAGTATATAATGGACTGGACATTAGAAACCAGAGGTAGATCCCTTCATTTTAGGTCAGCAACACCTCAAGTACTGTAGGTTTCAGAGTAGCAACTGTGTTAGTCTGTCTGTATCCGCAAAAAGAAAAGGAGTACTTGTTGCACCTTAGAGACTAACAAATTTATTTGAGCATAAGCTTTCGTGAGCTACTAAAGTACTGTAGTTACATCTGACCAAGGCATGGAGGATTGTCTCAAAGTGACTTCCTTCCTATTAGAAATGGTATGGAAAGCAAAAAAAAATGGGTGAAGATTTTTTAGACTGTCTTCCACTAACTTCTTCTGCTCACCCCCCACCCCCAATCTCTTGCTCCTCTATCCTTGATGTCCTTCTGAAGAAGCTTGACAGCACATTAAAAGACCTCCAGAAGCTCATTTCTGCTATTCTGCCCATGAATAGCAAAGGATCTGCTGCAGCATCATTCACCAGGTTCCATGTATTCCATGATTCCACAGTTCCAGTTTACTGCAGTATCCACCCCTTGCCTCAGAATTATGCTCCAGAACTTAAGATTTCATTTAAAGTTTCCAGTCCTCATGGTTGTGAAGATCACTTTGAAAAAGTGAAGTGAGTATAATCAATGCAGCAGCTCTTCTTAGTCTGCCAGCTTGAAATAGCAGGTCTGGGATGTATGAACTGTCCTACTCATCTCAAAACTTGCATTTCACAATCATTTTCAATTTGAGCACTAATTATATTGTTGATTATTGCATCTGATACAGCTTTGGAGATCAACTTTGCCTGATGTATTAAGTACAACACTGGACATGGAATATCGGCACTTGGCAACATTTCATATGAGGCTTTTCTTCACTATATTTTCCCCACACACATATCTCTAATTCAAGATATTTAAACACATTTCTAAAGTACACAGTGAACACTCCTTACACATTTGATCCAGGCTACCCTAGTAAAAAACCTGAGGCCTGAAACAGACGTATGGGGGAGCATCCATGCTAACTTTTACAAATGTGTAAAATACCTTGTATTAGGGGTAAAAAAGTACAGTAAAGGCCATAGAAGCTGCAGCAGAGCATAGCAAAAAAGGAATTAGATTCAAGTTACTAAGGAATTCACAGTAAGAAAATGTTTAGTCAATACGTTCCTATTTTGGTTTCAAAGGACCTAGGCAATGAGAAATACCCAAGAACCAGATGTGACAAATGAGAATAAGGTCTAATTTTTTTTTATATATTGTGTGATTTGATTTCACTGTTCAATTCAATTAACTGTCTGAATGCAGAGAGTTAAATCAAAGGAACCTGTAAAACATTTGTTAAAGAGCCAAGCAAGAAAAGTAATACAATGAGACAAAGAAGAGCCTCAGGTATACAGCTTCAAAGGTGTGTTGACATAACAATGGTTTTGCCCTTTCCAAAACTGAGCCTAACATCAAAGAGTAAATTAAACCCTTATAGAAGCTGAAAGATACACAGACAGACAGTTCAGTGAATGGCCAGAGAGGCTAACTAGTGTGTCAGTGAAAAAGCGAACAGGCTGGGAAGACTCATTCAGAGACAGAAAGAGTATAACGTAAGCAGGAAGTGTGTTTCTCCCAATTCAGAAATGGGGAGTAAGCCGGACCTGCCTGAGTTCTGGATAGAGAGATTAAGTTTAAGGAAATGTGTGTAGGACTCTTGTTTTGTATTGCAGCCCTGTGCACTTTGTACCTTTGGGTGGAAGAATAAATGCATTGTTTTGAAGAAGTTGTTTGTGAGACACTTTGATCAGCTGCTGTCCCACGCTCCCAAATTTGGACCCACTGAAGTAGTCTTGGTTGGTATCCAAGGGGCCGTAACCCAGATTCTAACCTAAGAGTGAGAGAATTGCACAATTCCACCCCGGGAGAGATAGGCTCAAGGCCTGACATCTGTGGGGGTGCACTCACACCCCAAGACAGGACAGTGGCGCTGCTGCTTCAATTTAACAGTGTCAATAAAGATGAATTAAAAACAATTATTGCTCTATCAAGGCAGAGATATGATATTTAATATTCTGGGAATAAAGACCCCCAAAACAAGATCAGTGAATGGCAACAGTGCATCAATGCCTGAACAATGAGTCAATAAATGAGTAGCTGTTGATATGCTTTGGAGAAGAACTGTTCAGAGCCTTAAAAAGCATCCATGTGAAATGAGTAGGGCTCATTTCCCCACTAGAGGTGATCCTGTTTAGTTGTGCAGGAAAGAACAGTTAGAGCTGATTTTTTTTGAGAGAGACAGATTTCAAATCTGAAAAAGTTTTGTGACATTTGCTTTTTTTAAGCCAGCTCTAGTAATAGTGAATACAAGCCAAAGAGAGCAGTTCCCCAAGAGACTACGGGACTGTCAACATAACTGTATTTAAAATTCCAATCTGCATTACTAAGTGCCATTTAAGATACTTGTAATATTTTCTGTTCTAATTTTCATGTTTGCTGTTAACTTTTTCATTTAGCACAGCTTGGTCAGTGAAAGGAGGCTAGTATATTTATGATCAATTTCCAGGCAAAGATACTTACTCCTTCTCATGCACTTTATTCTAATATTTGGGCTACAAACACAGCAGAGGTGCATTTTTAAAGATTTCCAAACAAAATTTATTTTAAACTGATGATCAATTTTATGAGTTAGGTTTGGTTTTCCTACAAAGCCTATGTTTTGGGACTAAAACACATAACCCATTACTCACACACTATACATACTTAAGTAACAAATCAAACATTTTTGTATTAACAATTGTCTCCTTTTGTTTCTTACTAAAATTCCACTGTATCCCTAAGAGACAGCTGCGAGCTTAAGTTAAATTACTTGCTACAAAATGAAAAAATGCAAGTGAAATTTTTAAATGCCTCATAATTCGCTTTGGTGCATCATCAATCAAAAGCTTATTATTTCATTAGAATTAGACAGTTTAACTTTGTATAGCTTCCATTATCCACAATGCTAAGAAGGTACAAATAGTTACCTTTCAAACCACCAGTGTCACAGCCACATGCCTAGTTAGCCACCTAAAATCTAGGTAATGCCTCAGGAGCATCTGAATACAGTCTACTGGAAACATTCATCACTACCAATGAAATCTTTAACAGAATTAGATAACAATGTAGACTTAAAATTTTAAACTGTACACCTTACCTCCTCTTCACTGCCCTCTTTCCCTACATCTCTAGTCCACTGTAACACTGTGGACCTGCAAAGTGAGACATGGCAAGATCTTGTGAACAAAGGAGGAGCTGGAGCAGCTTCTCTCTCAAGCACTCTGATCCGTCCTTTTGTGCATTCTGGAGAGTAAAGAACTCAGATTTCACTAAGTCTCACTTTGCAGGCTTGCTGCATAGAGGCAGTGTCACAGACTGGAGTAGGGTACTGAAATGCAAGATATGTAGATAGCAGTTGCCTTTGTGAAAGGTCTGATAGGTAGATACAACTTAATTAATGTAACAGTTTGGTTCTGGTTTACAGAAAGTGTTAGGGATTGGCAAGGACTCCTGGTTTCTCCACCTACAAACCCTGATCATTGTGATATCCCTCTCTCCCACTCCTCAGAAGAGGGTTAGAGGGATGTAGTTCACAATATACTGTCCATACAACTTCCAGGAGAAAGCCGAGCAAAGAGCAAGACTCTCTGACTCATGGAAGGAGTGCAATACAGCCACTGCTCCTTTTTTCCATAGAAACCTAAACACTGAGCCCACATGGAAGCACTGACACAGAAAACTTTTTTAAGCGGATCACAAACTAGAGCTGAATTATAAATTTAAACTCCACACATGACAGCATTTGGAAGAGACTGAGTGAACTATTAAGTCAACCCATACTTTTTCATAAAGTCCAAAAAATGTTGCTACATGGCTTTACTTAGTAGGTGACATTTCACCGCACAGTAATTATGAGAACTGTGTTGTATTTTTGTAAAGTACATACCTGTCTGCTGTTGGATTCCCCACCTGGTCCCCCTCATCCTGAACTGTCGAGTTCCATTCTGTTGAAGCCTTCTGTTCATTTTGGGGGAGTACTGCTTTCTCTCTTCTTTCTTATTCAATTTAATTATATCATCTGTAAAAATAAAGGTTTTATGATACACTTTAGACTTAAGTATTTTAAGTAGCAATAAAATCTTAGGTGCTTTCAGTTAATCCCTATAGCCCTTACTCAGGCACACTCCCAGGGTCAGTCTTTTAGGAATAATTCTCAATGGGAGAGTAAAGATGGAGCCAGGGCTACTTATTTGGCCCTTCAGATTTATTTGTGGGGATGTCACCTGCCACTCACTATTCTTTCTAGTATCTCTCTTGCATTAGGTTCTCTAAGACCAATAATGAACATTAAGCTATCCAGTAAAGAGTCAGCAGTTAGTAGTGCCCAGTGAGTGGCACCAGTTTTTCTGCATTGTACAATTTTTTACATTGATAAGTTACTATTACAGTCAAGTTGCACTACTGTATTCAGCATAGATATATGAAATCTTCACTTTTTCCATTTTTTTAATGGCAACAATATTCAAAAAGCCTTACTCTGGGCTTTACAGCATTACTCTCATGCTACCGTTTGAATAATTTAAATTAAACTTTCTCCTAAAACAATAGCCTCATTATACAATGTTTTGCAGAATACATTTATATATACATATATTGTGGCTATTTGCGGAAGCTATTAAAGTAACCCAAGTTCTGTAGATAATTTTAACAGCTGGAAATAGGTCAAGCATAGCATTTTTGGGCTAACTGTATGGAGGAACCAGAAAAATCTACTTCTCAAAAAAAAATCTGTTTCAAATGAAGTGTCCGGGAACACAGTATAATCAATCACACAAAGTCAGAAAATACCAATGTTCCAGAAATATTATTTCTATAATACTGCCTGGTCTATATATTTTATGCTACATGTTACAATATTTAATCAGAAAAAAGACAAGATACTATGACATTCTTACAAAGCAGCACAGTTAGCACGGGAATTTTAAGCTTCCAAACATTTATTTAGTCCATTTTAAACACATTTTAAAGCAGATGACCCACCTACCACATCACTTTAGGAAATTTAAAGTTTAAAAAAAAGACAACATATTAGACTGCAGAACAACTGACAACTCAAGAATATCTTTGAAAACACATAGACTAAGCAGGTGAAATAATATCTTATTTCACCAACAGAAATTGGTCCAAGACACAAGCTTTAGAGCTCCATAGAGCTCTTCATCAAGAATCATGAACTCAGTCCTTGTCTGTACTTACAGCACTGCAGTGGGGCAGCTGCACCATTCCAGCGGTTAGTGAAGATGCTGCCTATGCCAATGGGAGAGCTTCGCCCGTTTGTGGTACTCCACCTCCGCAAGAGGCAGTAGCTATGTCAACAGAAGCCCTGTCTACACCAGGGTTAGGTCGGTATAACTATGTCGCTCCACACCTCCACACCAAGGCTCAGGCCAGGTCTACACTACAGACCTGTCAGTAAACTACATTGCTCAGGGTGTGAAAAATCCACACCTCTGAAGAACATAGTTATACCGACATTAACTCCTCTGTGTAGACAGCGCTATGTCGATGGGAAAGCTCCTCCCATCAGAGCTACCGCCTCTCGAGGAGGTAGATTAACCTCACCGACAGGAGAGCTCTCTCCTGTCAGTGTAGAAGTGTCTTCACTTAAGCACTACAACTGCACCAATACAGCATTTTAAGGGCTTGTCTACACTACTGCTCATATCGATATAATGTACATTGCTCAGGAGTGTGAAAAAGCCACCCCCTGAGTGATGTCAGTTATATCAACCTAAGTCCTGTTGTGTACAGCAGTACGTTGGCGGGAGAACAGTTACCACCTCTCACAGAGGCAGAGTTATTATGCCCAAGGATGTAGTGCTTCTAGTGTAGATTAGCCCTCGGGACAGACCTGGCCTTCAACAGAGACATGGGGTTTGTGTCTCATTACAATAATCTCTAATCCACTAACTCTCCTTCATCCTATGACTGCAGACATGTTAATTGGCCACTTCATTTTGAATGGTTTCTTGCAATGTGTTAACTCTTTACACTTACCAATCTGTTCCACCGACTTCCTTCGGAAAAAATAAAATCAATTTAGGAAAAAAAAACTAATTTTGTCTTCCATCATGCTTAAAAGTAAGCTTGATTCTTACAATACGACCATTTGTTGCTACAGAGAAGGATGTGAATTCCCTAACAGTGCACTTTGGAGATACATTTAAAAATAAGAGAATGACCATGATCAGATTAATCTGCCTTCATTAGTGAGGGAGACTGAGCAAAGATTAAAAATTGCAGATGGTTCAGAGGAATAATCAAAATAAATTACCAAACTAAAAACCCAGCCTCAGATCAGTAGCAGCATAATATGCGAGCATCAGAAAGGGTTTTAAGCTTTATTGGTGTTGGAGCAGAGACAATTAACAACTTTTCTGACACCATGACAAATATGGGATTTCATATAATCCATGATCCTGCCAACCCTACAACAGATTACATGCCTTTAGGTGAGGGACAATTGGAATGAATGATTCTCTTTTCATGTAAATTACCCCAGTAACAAACTAAACATGAGACTAGGGAAAATATGAGGAGAATAATTTCCAAACAAGGTGCCACCCCATGATGGCACATTAGCAGTTCTCTGTAAACTATTGCTATTGACACACGCATAGTAAATCATTACCAGATAAAAAACTGGACCCAAAGAGAAAACATTAAAGTGAGACCAGAATGAAACAAACTAGGCAACCAAAATACATATCTCCCCAGAATCAGTGTGTATCATAAAACACTATACACAAAAATCAACCCCCTATCCTCCCACATTCCTACCTTTAAGGGAGCCCTGAACCAGTGTTTTATAAGTTTCGCCCAAATGAAGGACTGGGTTAGTCACTTGGCAAAGCCCACTTTATGTGCAATAAAAATGGGCAAGTTGTAGCCACCCTCATATTTTAAGGTGACCCGCAAAGAAGTTTTTTTGCATCTTCATATTCATAAAGGCAACATGAAGTTGTCGTCCCCGCCCCCAAAGAAAATCTCATTTACATAAAACAAGTCAGGTCTTCTTCTCCCCAGAATTTTGGGAAACTTGATGGTTGGATAACTAACAGGATTAAGACATCACAGATTCAAAGTAAAACTGAAGTGAGAAAAGATATGAATTCTTTTAGGCAGAGTGCTTAAACTCAGCTGTTTTGGTTAACCCCAATTAAATCCAAAGTCTCCTTAAGAAGAAGAAAAAAGCTCACTTTGCTAAAGCCTGAATACCCTGACCACTTCAATGGTGAGTTCACCTGTATTTCTGAGGCTCTGCCAATGGGTCAAGCATCAAAAATAGGCAAGGCTGGCCATTGCTAAGGTGAGAGATCCAAACAGCAACTTTCCTTCTGTCAGGGCTCCTTCCCCACTCTGAACTTTAGGGTACAGATGTGGGGACCAGCATGAAAGACCCCCTAACCTTATTCTTCCCAGCTTAGGTTAAAAACTTCCCCAAGGTACAAACTTTGCCTTGTCCTTGAACAATATGCTGCCACCACCAAGCGTTTTAAACAAAGAACAGGGAAAGAGACCACTTGGAGAGGTCTTCTCCCAAAACATCCCCCCACACCCTACACACCCCCTTTCCTGGGGAGGTTTGAGAATAATATCCTAACCAATTGCTTACAAAATCATCAAAGACCCAAACCCCTGGATCTTGGAACAATGGAAAAATCAATCAGGTTCTTAAAAGAAGGGGTGTTTTTTTTTTTTTTTTTAAAGGTAAAAATCATCTCTGTAAAATCAGGATGGAAAATTCTTTACAGGGTATTCAGATTCAAAACACAGAGGATCCCCCTCTGGGGAAAACCTTAAAGTTACAGAAAACAGGAATAAACCTCCCTCTTAAGACAGGGAAAATTCACATAAAACAAAAGATAAACTAATCTGCCTTACCTGGCTTATTTCTCGTGGTTGCAATATTGGAGACTTGGATTAGGATGGGTTAGAGAAGATGGATTTGTCTGGCCTTTCTCAGTCCCAAGAGAGAGCAACCACGTAAACAAAGAGCACAAACAAAAGCCTCCCCCCCAAGATTTGAGAGTATCTTATTCCCTTATTGGTCCTTAAGGTCAGGTGCCAGCCAAGTTAGCTGAGCTTCTTAACCCTCTACAGGTAACAGGATGTGGCCTCTGGCCAGGAGAGATTTTTTAGCACTGTATACAGAAAGGGGGTTACCCTTCCCTTTATATTTATGACACTTTCTATGGGGGGGGAAAAAACAGGCCTTTATATAATAACAAAAAAGGGGGCACAAGCCTGGCTCACTGCACTGGGCCTAGTCCCCCTCCCTGAATATTTTCCTTTGCAGGGCATGCCGGACCAGCCTTCCTCCCTTGGGGGAAGGCTGCCTCCCCCCCCTTGAGCCAATGGGCCTGAGTGGGACCCCCAGGTCCCCAGCCGCTGTGCAATGGGTCCCACCCGAGGCCAGCGGGGCTGAGCCACCGGCTCCCCACCCCCACAGGGGAAGTGGGCTCAGGAGCTGCCCCCTTTCCATGAAGCAGGGAGGGACTCGAGGGACAAGGCCCAACCGCACCCCCCAACCCGCCTTGGACCCGCTCACCGAGCGAGCCCGGCCCAGTGTGCCCCCCCGCCCCTGTCCGTGGTCGGGTCCGTGCCAGTCACACGCTGTCCGGTCCGCGTCCCCTCCCCCGTCACACATGGTTCGGTCCGAACGACTCCCCGCCCCCCAGCCCCGGCCCGCGCCCCAAAGGCGGCGGCCTCGGGAGGGGCCGAGGCGGCCCGGCCCGCGGCTCTCCTCACCCAGCGACATGTCGATCTTCTCCAGGCTCTCGCTGCTGCCGCTCCGGGCCGCGGCCGCCGCCGCGGAGAAGCCCAAAGGGGTCGCCCCGACACGGAACCCGTTCATGGCCGAGCTGAGAGCCGCCTCCCGTCCCTGACTGAGACAACGGCCGCCCACTCTGCGCACGCGCGGTAACATCCGACCCCGCAGCCGGAGCTGCGGCTGGCTGGCGCTCGCGCGATTAGACGGGCGCGTGCGCGTGCGCATTCAATAATTCGCGGGGGGGGGGGGGGTCTGCGCATGAGTTCTAGTTTCCTCCGGGAAAGACCTGAGGTCTCAGCCTCAGTACGCCCCCTACGGGTCAGGAGGAGAATGCCAACCCAAAGTAGGCTAGTGACTTCCCAAGGGGCCCATGTGTAAACACCCTCGCATACGACTAAAGACCCTGTGCAAATGCCCCCTGAATGATTAAATACCGCCAATCCAAGCACACGCCTTTGCATGCAACTAAAGATCTCCTTGCTTCAGTGCAACTACTCCCACATGTCATTAAACTGCCCAAATACCATGTGCCCTTGCTCCAGTCTGATCCCAACTAAATACTCGGGTGCAAATATCCTTGTGTGGCCAATTAAGTACCCTAACACACAGCTAAATAACCAGCAGGAGAGTGGGGTGGGAGGAGGCATTGTTTCATGGTGTCTGTGTATAAAATGTCTTGTGCGATTTCCACAGCATGCATCCGATGAAGTGAGCTGTAGCTCACGAAAGCTCATGCTCAAATAAATTGGTTAGTCTCTAAGGTGCCACAAGTACTCCTTTTCTTTTTGCGAATACAGACTAACACGGCTGTTACTCTGAAACCTAAATAACCCAGTGCACTTCTATATATACCTACCTCTGTGTGCATGCAAATATTATATATCCTCATTGCTCTCTATCAAGGTTTATTAATCTTGCTAAACTAATGAATCATTAATTAAATATTAATTATTATCATGAAAATAGGCATTTGTCTAGTGGTTAGGTTAGAGGACTCTCGGACTCAAAGTATGTGGATTCTAGTCCATGCTCCAGCTTCAACATCCAGCCACTGGATCACATTATACCTTTCCCTGCTAAATTGATGAGCCCATTTTTAAATACTTGTTCCCCATTTACATGGTTATAGACTGTAATTAAGTCACCCCTTAATCTTCTCTTTGTTAAGCTAAATAGATTGAACTCTTTCATTCTATCACTACAAGGCAGGTTTTCTAATCCTTTAATCCTTCTCTTGGCTCTTCTCTGAACCCTCTCCAATTTATTAACGTCCTTCCTGTACTGTAGGCACCAGTACTGGACAGAGTATTCCAGCAGTTGTCACACCATTGCCAAATATAGAGGTAAAATAACCTCTCTACTCCCACTTGAGATTCCCCTATTTATGCATCCCAAGACTGCATTAGCTCTTGTGGCCCACAGCATCACCCTGATGGCTCATATGTTCAGCTGATTATCCATTATCACCTCTAAATCTTTTTCAGAGTCACTGCTTTCCAGGATAGAGTCTTCTAGTCTATAAGTATGGCCTACATTCTTTATTCCCAGATGTATACATTTACATTTAACCATATTAAAATACACATTGTTTGCTTGCTCCCAGTTTACCAAGCTATCCAGATCACTCTGAATCAGTGACCAGTCCTCTTAATTATTCACCACTCCCCCCATTTTAGTGTCATCTGCAAACTTTATCAGTGATAATGTTATGTTTTTTTTCCAAGTCATTGATAAAAATGTTAAATAGCACAGAGCCAAGAACCAGCCCCTGCAGGACCCCACTGGAAACACACCACTCAATGAAAATTCCCCATTTACAGTTACACTTTGAGATCTATCAGTTAACCAGTTTTTAATCCATTTAATAATATTGTTGTGAATTGGCTAGTGTGTATTTACACCACTTCTTTCTAGTGAATGGATTGCTCAGTTGTGTATGATAGGCTTTGTATAGCTAATGACTAACAGAGAATCTCCTTTAGCTCTGGTGGGGGTGATGGTGCCCATGTTCCTTGAAGATCTGAGTTCAGTCTCTGCTGTTACTGTGAAGTTTCATGTGCTCAGCATAGTGATAGATGTGAAGTCTTGGGGGCCACAGATTTGGTGTTTTACTTACCTTCTTCAAGTGGTTGATGATGAGTTGGGGTTGTGAGTCTTAATTCATTCATGTTTGAAAAGTTCATTTATATTCTCAAAATGGATGGTGCTATAGAATTACCAAGCCAAGTACTAATGTTAATATTACTAAATGTCATATATTTTATGTAAAATTGTAGACCCGATTTCTGTGTTGATATGGTGCTGGGATGGGGCACTGGCTGGTAGTAGCATTCATCAACACTAAGATACAAATGCTTTGTTAAACCCATGACAAATAAGTTAGCATCAAAGGTGGCAAAAGCTGTTTGTCCAGATAACAGATGGAAATCACAAAACACAGACAGACTGCACAACAGCTATTGATGGCTCTTATTATCCAGACCAGGAGGCCAGCTGTCTACAGCTGGACATATACAAAAGAAAATTGAACAAAGGTTTGATCTGAAGGAATATGAACTTCATCCTCTCAGGGCCCTGAAATGGACAAAGTCTTTCAGGGGTCATTGAGGGGGTGAAGCAAACATCAGGTCTTGGATTTATATCTAGATTTCATGAGTGTGCAAATGGCTACCTAAGTGACAGCTAAGAGGAACTGCATAGTGCTGCTGCTATAATTATGGAGAACTAATCTTTAACCTTATAACAGGTTTAGCTCTATCCCAGACTGTATTTCTATGGTCTCTTCCACCCCCAAACCATCCTTAGCATAGACTCTGGCAATGCTATTGAGAATAGTAACGTTTGTTCTTTTAAATTTACTGGAATTAGGTTGATGTGTATGGATATTGGCCCATTCCAATCAATTTGTAGTTGTTTGTAGTTGTTTGTTGCTTTTTTAAATCTGCAGAATTAAGATCTTTTTAGTTTATTATTGGGATGAAGATACTGTGAAAAAAATTTTAAAAACTGGGTTCAATCCTGAAGTCCTTACTCAGTCAAAACTCCTCATATGAAATCTTCATCCCATTGAGTCAATGGCAAAACTCACATTAACTTCAGTGTGGATACATTTCACCCTGCTGACTTCAAAAAGCCTCTGAATGAGAATGTAGGACCCAGTTCAGCTCCCACTTCATTGAGACCGGTATTGGGCTTTTAAGATCTGATCCAGAGCACATTGAAGTCAATCAGAGGCTTTCATTGATTTCAAAGGTACTGAAACAGCCCTTTCCTAAAGATCTCTGTATCTAATCTAACCCACAGTGTTATGTTGAAAGGTGTCTTGCTTATAAATTGATGTATAAACACCAAGGTGAAACTCTCAATAAAAAGAGTTAAAATTGCCATGCCACGGTGTCTATTTATCGTTTGTAAGGAAAGATACCCCCAAAAGAGCCTGATCCTACAGATTTTATTGACATGAGCAGTCTCGTTGACTTCAGTGGGACTAGTTTGCAGGCTTGAGCCCCAGAATTATGTTACACTGTTTTGCATTTCTCTCAGTTTAAACAATGAAACCAGACTTATCAGTTTCATTTGCATTTATAGTCAGTTTCACTGGGCATGATCATATAACCCTTGCTCACAGAAACAGTTTCAATTACTTTCAATTTTCCATAATATTTTTACGGTGACAATCAGTAAATATACTGATGCTCTGGTACTGCCTGTGATATGCACCCTGCAAATTTTACAGAAGGGATGAGAATAGAATAGGCCTGTGTAACATTTTTCTTATCTCACAAAATGTGCTGGAAGCTATATTCTGGTAGCAGTAATCCCTATGGCATTGTGAGAGTTCTAGTCTCTTTCTTGAGTGCCTTCTAGGGAGTGTTATTATTTGTATTACAATAGCATCTAGAGTCCTGTAGCCTCTCAAATCACTTGGAAGTATTATATTTTATGACAAGTGTCATAAATATAAAGGGAAGGCTAATCACCTTTAAATCCTTCCTGACCAGAGGAGAAAAACCTTTCACCTGAAAGGGTTAAGAAGCTAAACATAACCTAGCTGGCACCTGACCAAAATGACCAATGAGGAGACAAGATACTTTCAAAGCTGGCGGGGGTGGGGGGGAGACAAAAGTTTCTCTCTGGCTGTGTGTTGCTTTTGCTGGGACCAGAGCAGGGATGCAGGTCAGAACTCCTGTAAAGGGCTAATAAGCAATCTAGTTAGATATGCGTTAAATTCTGTTTTGTTTAAATGGCTGATAAAATAAGTTGTGCTGAATGGAATGTACATTCCTGTTTTTGTGTCTTTTTGTAACTTAAGGTTTTGCCTAGAGGGATTCTCTATGTTTTGAGTCTGATCACCCTGTAAGGTATTTACTACCCTAATTTTACAGAGGTGATTCTTTTACTTTTTCTTCAATTAAAATTCTTTTAAGAACCTGATTGCTTTTTCATTGTTCTTAAGATCCAAGGGTTTGGGTCTGTGTTCACCTATGCAAATTGGTGAGGATTTTTATCAAGCCTTCCCCAGGAAAGGGGGTGTAGGGTTTGGGAGGATTTTGGGGGGAAAGACGTTTCCAAGTGGGCTCTTTCCCTGTTATATATTTGTTAGACGCTTGGTGGTGGTAGCAATAAAGTCCAAGGGCAAAAGGTAAAATAGTTTGTACCTTGGGGAAGTTTTAACTTAAGCTGGTAAAAATAAGCTTAGGCGGTTTTTCATGTAGGTCCCCACATCTGTACCCTAGAGTTCAGAGTGGGAAAGGAACCTTGACAACAAGTAACACAATAACTCATAGAATATAAACTCTTCAGGGCTAGGACTGAGTCTTCCTGTGTGCATTGACAGTGGCTAGTGTGACCTGGATGCTAGCAGAATACAAATAAATAAAACATAATAACCGCACATGAACAAGAATTACTGAAAAAATAAAAATACAGAAATCTTGGGTCTCTGAAAGGGAGGGAGCTATAGCACATCAAGCAACTTCACAGCCATATTTGGAGTTTATCCCCTATAATCATTTGATTATTCCCAATCTGGTGGTAGTGATATATTTTTCCTTTCCCCCAGAGTTATGCACAGCTCCCCTCATCACTTTTTAGAAATTTTTTTATATTTCTGATAATTTGTGAAATTATTCATCCCATGCTCTCTCGTACTTTGGGCAGTGGAGCAGAAGATGTCTTTACATGTCTCTCTCTCTCTCTCTCTCTCTGCTGTTACAGTTGTTGTACAGTCATTCCACTCTGGGTTGCATTGTGCTTTGTCTCTGTTTCCACCACTAGTTTCTGATCACTCATTCTATATTGAGTAGGCAGATATCTGAGTCGTGCACATTTCACTATGATACAACCAGTACCAGCAAAGCAAGCATGTACTTTGTTGCTCCGGCAGTTGCGCTCTCGGAGCTTGGGGCTGCAAAAAACCTAGAGCTGGCCTTGGATACAACAACCTGCTAGTGTGAAAATTGTATTCAGGGGTCTGTAGCAACCTAGTTTGTAGTTTTTGATCTCTTACATCCAGTGAATTGTCTATTGTTCAGGTTTTGGGCTAGGCTAGGGTCTTGAGAATCAGTGTCAGCTGAAGTTGCTTGCTTCACTGGTCTGATGATCAGTGTTGCTGAAGCATGGGAAGCCATGGGGGGGGGGGGGGGTGGATCATGTTTCAGCTGCAAGCATTTAGTCATGTAGCAATTCAAACGGGAGAGAAATGTCCTGTTTTGGTTGAAGTAGCACCGGCAGTGGACTGAGCGCTCTGAATACAGCGGCAGTAGAGTTTTTGTATTTGAAATAAAAATCCTGTTCAATAATCCTCCTGGGAAAACTGATCTCTGGGCAAGTATCTCCGCTGGGCAATTACATAACTATGGGCAAACAGTCTGAATGCACGAGAGACCCCGCTGCAAACACCCTCCCGCGCCCAGCTAATCCCCCCTCATGCACAGCTCAGTGTTGCAGACCCTGGGTCCCTGCCCCGCGTACTCAGACGAGACTCAAACTGCAGTGCATGCTGGGAGCTGTAGTTTCGTCGGCGTGGGGCATGCTGGGAACTACAGTTCCGAGGCGCTTCGTGCGAGGGGAGGGCGGGGCGGTCGTGTGAAGGGCATGCTGGGAGCTGTAGTCCCCCTGTCGCGGGGCGTGCTGGGAGCCGCCGTTCCAGCCGGCGGGCGGGTGCGGCTCGCCGGGGGCTGGGCCGGCCGCGGGGGTGGAGATGGAGGCTGCTGGCGGGGGCCGCCCGCGCTGAGACAGGCGGGCCCCGGCCGGCATGGAGATCGGGCGCTGCGGGGAGCAGGAGGCCAGCAGGTGGGGGCGCGCTGCGGGCGGTGACCGGCGCTGGGGGGCAGCAGCAGGGACGGGGGTAGCGTAGCTGGCTCTCAGCTGGGGCGCGGCGGGATGAAGGTGGGGGGCGGTGGGGTAGCTGGGGCGCGGCGGGGGTGGGGGGCGGCGAGGGGGTAACAGGACACCGGGGGTGGGGGGCGGCGATGGGATAGCTAGGGGCGGCGGGGGGCAATGGAGTAGCGGGGGCACGGCGGGGTGGGGGGGGCGGCGATGGGGTAACTGGGGGCGGAGGGGGGCAGTGCGGTAGATGGGGCACGGCAGGGGTGGGGGGGCGGCGATGGGGTAACAGGGGCACCGGGGGTGGTGATGGGGTAGCGCGGGCGGTGGGTTGGGGGACAGCGGTGGAATAGTGGGGGGCAGCGGGATAGCTGGGGGCGGCGGGGGGCAGCGGGATGAGGGGGGCAATGGAGTAGCGGGGGTACGGCGGGGTGGGGGGGCGGCGATGGGGTAGCTGGGGGTGGGGGGGCGGTGGGGTAGCTGGGGCGCAGCAGCGATGGTGTAACAGGGGCATCGGGGGTGGGGGGCGGCGATGGGATAGCTGGGGGTGGCGGGGGGCAGCGGGATGAGGGGGGCAATGGAGTAGCGGGGGCACGGCGGGGTGGGGGGGGCGATGGGGTAACGGGCATCGGGGGTGAGGGGCGGTGATGGGGTAGCGGGGGGCGGTGGGGTGGGGGACGGCAATGGGATAGCTGGGGGCGACGGGGGGCAGTGGAGTAGCGGGGGCACGGCAGGGGGGGCGGCGATGGGGTAGCGGGGGCACAGCAGGGTGGGGGGCGGCGATGGGATAGCTGGGGGCGGCGGGGGGCATGGCGGGGTGGGGGGTGCGGCGATGGGGTAGCAGGGGCACGGCAGGATGGGGGGCGGCGATGGGATAGCGGGAGGAGGGGGGCAGTGGAGTAGCGGGGGTGCGGCGGGGTGGGGGGGCAGCGATGGGGTAGCGGGGGCACGGCGGGGTGGGGGGCGGCGATGGGGTAGCGGGGGGCGGCAGGGGGCAGTGGGAAAAGGGGGGCAGTGGAGTAGCGGGGGCACGGCGGGGTGGGGGGCGGCGATGGGGTATCCAGTTCACAGCTGGGGGCACAGGTTGGGTTAGTGGTATTGCCACATAGCAAGGGTCAGTCGTGGCGGAGAGCCAGTTGTGTGTGTTCATGGCTGTAACTGGGGCATGGCATGTGGCAACATAAAACTGGTGTGTGTAAGGGCAGGCATGATGCCCCTCGAGTCTGGCTCAGCTCGGAGCCTGCCCTGACCCCCGCCTGGTTTGTGTCACACACACTCTTTGCCCCACCCTGTGTAAATGCTCTGGCTGTGTCAGGAGCAGTCAGGGCTAAAGAAGTCTGACCAGAGCTGTCTGCACGGGTGAGTTGAATACCTGATGCTCCCTAGGTTCCAAAGACAGCAGCTGGCAAGTCTCATTATTTTATTACGAGCTGTCCTCAGATGATCAACCATCCTATTCTAATGATGACCCTTATTTCCAGTGTCTAGTCAGGGTCTTGGTTTGGGATTACGTCTCATTCGGTCCCTGGCAACTGGTTGCGTTGCTTGGAAATGTTGCCTATTTTAGATGTTTAAAATAAATCCTTAACCTTAACCTAAATACTTGTCGGAGCAAGGCCTCCCGTGTTCCGCTGCAAGGTGGGCCTTGGTTCTGCAGCGCTGTGGTGCCATACACTGGTAGTTAAGTTAAAATAATGCAGGCTTTTAATGTAATGACAATGATTAATCTAATCAGTCAAGTACACAAAGCCTTCTACGTTATTTACTTTGAAAATAAATTTCATTTGGTCAATCCAGTCCCCATGGTACTGTTGAGTTTTGGATTGGCAATGCAGAACTGGGTTATAGAAACTGACAGATGCTTTAGTGGATATGTAGGGGACAGTTGAGGCTGTTGGCATCTGGGGCAAGTGTTTGGAGGTAGTTTCTGATAATCCCATTAGTTGGATATATCTGCTAATATTATCAGCAGTGAAAAAGTTAACTGCCATTTAATCTAGGTTTTGAAAGTTAACCCATTGAGATGAATGGGGCTATTCCCATATCTCTGAGCTATTGTTTCACACTTCCAGGAGATTCTGGAAGACACCCTGCATTGATGACATTTTTCTGAGTTTTCTCCCTGACCAGGAGGGACAGAAACAACATTTCTTGCTTCTAATGAAAGCTCAGAGCCTGAAGTGTTGAATTCCCATGCTGTGGAATAAACGGGGATGTAGCAATCCCCAAATGGTATGTTAGAAATATATAGATAAAGATAAGGAGTACTTGTGGCACCTTAGAGACTAACCAATTTATTTGAGCATAAGCTTTTCGTGAAGTGATCCACAGTATGCATCCGATGAAGTGAGCTGTAGCTCACGAAAGCTTATGCTCAAATAAATTGGTTAGTCTCTAAGGTGCCACAAGTACTCCTTTTCTTTTTGCGAATACAGACTAACATGGCTGTTACTCTGAAACCTGTCATAGATAAAGATGGATCACAGTGCAGCCTTGTGATTCTCCTTGGGACTGTTATGAGTCCTCGAAAGCAGGTACATGTGACTGTGAATGAACTACAAATAATGCCATGGTGGGCATCCCAGAGTTCACTTCAGTCCCCACCGAAAGAAGAGGGCATTGTCTCCTCTGGAGCTAGCGCTGTGGTGGCTTGCTCCATTGTTTGCAATGTACATGCAATGGTATGTGCTAGGAAGGGTTCTGGCATGTGCCTTGTGCAGCATCATCTCACCCTTTGCTAATGAGTCCAAGTCTCCGCTCTACCTGTCATTGCATTTGATTGACGTAGTTGTTGAATATGGTACATGATTGATATTGCAGGTGGAGGGAGAAGGTTTTGCTAGGTTCAGCATCCTGCCTAGGGTCATAGACCTGTTAGGTTGAGGCCAGCAGACGAGGGTGATCTTCTGCCTGCTTTTTTTTCTCCATTTGTCCCTGGGGAGAGAAGAGAGCAAAGACTTCACTGAAGATGTCCCATCAAAGAGCAGGATGAAGGCTGATGCTCTCCGTTAGCCAGTCAGTGAAATGGTACTTAGAGCGCCTTGGGAGAGGGAGCAGATGTTCTAAAATGATCCAGGCATGTCATTGGAAACCATGGAAAGACCATTGATAAAATGGTATAGTGTTGAGAGTTAAATGTGCAGATGTTCTGTTAAACTTCTGTGTTACAGAGAAGGGGCAGCGGGAATAACAGGGCCCAGAGAGAGAATCCTAAGGGGGAAGCTGGTGGGGAGCAAGGAGACAGCTAATATTGGGAGGACAGCATGGAAAGCCAGTCTCTGCCTTTGGCCGGCTGCTTGCTTTCAGAAATTTCATGGCAGGGGGAAGGTTACAGTTAATTGGGACCACTTGACAGCCACTTCCCAGCAAGGATTGTCCTCGTGGGTTTTATTTGTAAACATAAAAAGAAAAGGAGTACTTGTGGCACCGTAGGCTAAGAACATGTGCTCTGTACACTCCCTCTTCTCTCTCCTCACATGTCAAGTTGGTGATTTAAAAGGGAAACAGCCAAAGGGCTTTCTGCATTTTTTCCCCTCCATTGTTCCTAAGATCTTGTTGGAGGCTTGAAACTGCAATCGCTTTCCTTGCTACTTTGTTCTCCTCAGTCCCTGTTTGTTATTCTATAGGGTTGCAGATCATGATTGTGGTAGCACCCGAAAGGCCCACTGTGCTAGGCCCTGTACAAAATATAACAGAGATGGTCCCCGCCCTAAAGAGTTTATAATCTAACTAGGTTAATGCCGTGCTGGTCTGTTGATGGGGTTGTTTGGTTGCATGGGATTATTGAAATATTTGTTCTAACAAACAATACATTTCAGAAACTCCTGTGAGCTGGAGTCTCAGTCCAGGGATCCCTGTGTGAGTTGGGGTCTACTACACAGTTGTCCATGTCACCAAAACCACAGCTTGCACCGGTTGTGTTATCCTCTTGCGGGGTGCCTCAAGAGGAAATCAAGGACTGAATTAGCCATGGAGACAGGACTGTGCTCTCTTTCCTAGGTGATTCTTGCAGTTTGTGATTAAGGCCTATGAGGGTGGTGCAGAAGGTTTGTCGTATGATCGTGTCTCTTCCGGGGTACGGGGAGAACTTCAGTCCCCAGAGCTGTCAGGCTGGCATCTTGTACCAGCCCCAAAGTCGCCCTGAAACAATGAAACTGCTTGCAAAGGAAAAACAAAGCATTGAGTCTGTAATTTCTGGAGACACCAGCTGTGCTGCTGCCCTCGTTAATATGGGGGAAAGGCTTTTGCAAATGAAGTGTTGAGCAGCAGGTGTGTGTGCTGTTTGCAGGTAAAGTACAGAGCACATGGTGCTTCCAGCTTTGAGTATCAGAGGTACAGTGCCAGCAGATCTGAGGCATAATTTCCCAGCGGGACTCCTCTGCCCTCTGTGGCTGGTCCTGCATGAGCCTGTTTCCTGAGCTGAGGAGAATAGGCTTTCTTTGACTTTTTTTTTTTTTTTTGCTGCTCCCTGTTGCTATCAATAACATGACAGAAGTCAGCTTCTCCACGCCCCCTTCCGGAAGTGCCATGCCTGCGTAAGGAGCAGGCTGCGTGACCCACAAAAACTTCCTGTGTTTGCAGCTTGGTTTCCTAGGCGACAGAGTTCAAAGCACACTGTTAAATGATTGTTTTGCAGGCCACCTTTAAAGTTGAGACAAAGTGACAGCGAACATGGTGTTGTCCCGCTGCAGTGCCCACAAACTGATCTCTGAAATGTGTCAAGACAGATCAAATGACTTCCTCGGGCAGAGAACAGTGTTCAAGCAGCCATGTACTTGCGAGATTCTCCTTATTGAATATGATGGCTCCTGCAGCGCATTTGCTGCTTAAAGGACACATATGCCTCTGATTTAACCTAGTTTAAAATTTCTACTCTGAAACTTTAACTGTTTTGTTTTTTTAAAAAATCCTTCTTTACTCAGCAGCACAGCTCCATGAGTGTGTTCTGAGTCACTATGCTGACTTCATTGACAAAAATACATTTTTGCTCCTTCTAGCTCTGCGTATCCAGCTTAGCCCTGGGTCAGAGTGTCAGATTCTGTTCTGACTCCTGCATCGTCAACTGCATTGTTGACTTGAGTTCCAGCTGCAGAGCTGGATTCTGGCCTCAGTTACCCCTGTGAAACACTACTGGTCGCAAGGGAAGGGCACAGATGTGACTCAGGGTGGCCTCTGGCTGTCAGAGTCTTTGTTACTGATGATAATGCACCAGCTAGGAACCCAGGTGTCCAGGTTCAGTCAGCAGGGCTGAACCAGCCTGACAGCACCCTTTTATAAATTACATACTTCAAGTAAAAGCGGCAAAGAGTCCTGTGGCACCTTATAGACTAACAGACGTATTGGAGCATAAACTTTCGTGGGTGAATACCCACTTCGTCGGATGCATGTAGTGGAAATTTCCAGAGGCAGATATAAATATGCAAGCAAGAATCAGGCTAGGGATAACGAGGTATGCTTCAAGTAACTCACTGATACGCCCAGTGAAACTTGGTACTCTGGAGACACTAACATTTTGTGGCTGGTTTCTTTTCAGCCTGTATTAGAGATGTATTTAAGACTGTCTTCCTGACCCCATTTGTCAAACCCCTCTTTCAAGTCCCTTCTTGAAATTCAGTTCAAGGGTGCGTGTGTCAGCTGGAGCTGTATTCTAGTCACTGCGAGTCTGAGTGTGACCAGCTGTACAAGTGTTGCCAATGCCTTTCTTTTTTTTTAAAGGAGACTCTGAGGTGTTTGTCTAAGTTGGTATGATCCACTCAGAAGAGGGCTGCATGCTGTTCAGGGTTTGATCCCCTGGGTCCGTTTGTCAGCCAGTGGCAGGTTGTGACGTAGGGCGATGCCATCTCTGCCAGGGTCAGGCAGTTTTTCCTCATTGCTTTTTGCTGAGTCGTCTTTTATCATTCCTGATAATTAGAGGAAATCGTTCTTGCATTCCCCTGCCTTTTTGTAAGCGTAGTCTCCAGTCATCTTATTGTCCTTGCCTTCCTCCTATCCTTTCTCCCTCCCCTCTTTGTTATCTCTTCCAATTGTCCTCCTGTGTGCCTTAGCTGTAATTGTACAAAGAGACTTGTATGTGCAAACTGCCTTGGTGTAAGGCTCCATTCACACTGATCAGGTTGCAGGGTGGGGTTAGACTGGCCACTCTTTTGGCCAGGGACTATGCCTTTGTTTTGCGAAGCAGGGTGCACATCTAATGATATGCTGATAAGACAATACAGGGTTGCATGAAAGTAGTTGTAATGATTGTTCTGTAGTGCTGTACCGCATTTCTGCCTTTCCCTGGATGGAGGAGACTCTGATTTGTTACGGATCCTTCCTCAGATTTGTAATTAAGTACAGTAGTTTCTAAAATAAAATAAAACCCTCTTTAAACTGATCTCAGTACAGGAATGCTAGAAGGCTCCAGCATCCACCTACTGAGTCTTGCTTTCTGCACGTGCCCACTTGGAATATTAATAATGTGACACATTAGTATGTGTCTGTATATTCCTAAATCCATCTTCAGACTCGATTTGGTTTTGTGAGTGCCATTTTGATAATAACCTGTTCCGTGCCCTTTGCTTTTGTACTGTAGCCTGGGACACCCAGGAGGTGTTAGAAGGAATCCTTACGCCTAGCAGAGAGGCTAACCATAGGAAAGCCATCAAGAGTCACCAGCCTAGATGGTTCTCCATTCAAATGAGTCCACTCTAGAAGAACAGGCAGGCTGCAGACAATGGGAACAACTTTTCCCAGGGTATGGCTATGCTACAGCAGCACAGCTATGGTCATGGTGCTGCCAATGTAGAGTAGATGTTTCCTAGATGGACAGAAGGTTTTTTTCCATTGATGTAGTTACCAAACTTCGCACCTCTTGATAATCTATACGTTATTCTCTGATAACCAGAAACTTCTACTCTTAAACTCTACTGTTTTCTTTTTATTTTAACATCATCTTAATAAAACTTTAAAATCTACCTCTCCAAGAGGGGGTAGCTAGGTAGATGGAAGAATCTCCTGTTGACCCATCCGCTTTTATGAGGGGGATTAGGTAGACCCCTTAAATAAGTTGCTCAGGGCACAACCATGTTTCACAGCCATGAGTGACCTGGTAGGTCGGGGTGGGCAAACTTTTTGGCCCGAGGGCCACATCTGGGTGGGGAAATTGTATGCAGGGCCATGAATGTAGGGCTGGAGCAGGGGGTTGGAGTGCAGGGTGTGCAGGAAGGGGTTCAGGGCAGGGGGTTGGGGTGCAGCGGGGGTTCAGGGCAGGGGGTTGGGGTGTGGCAGGGGGGGCTCAAGGCAGGGGGTTAGGGTGCAGCGTACAGGAGGCGTTCGGGGTGTGGGCTCTGGCCTGGCGCCGCTTACCTCGAGTGGCTCCAGGGTGGCAGCAGTGCACAGCAGGGCTAAGGCAGGCCCCGCGCCTGCCCTCGTGCCGCGCCGCTCCCAGAAGTGGCCAACATGTCCTGCAGTGGCTCCTGGGGGTGGGGTGGGGCGGGGCAGGCAGCTATCACGCGGCCCTCGTCGGTGGGTACCACCCCCAAAGCTCCCATTGGCCACAGTTCCCCATTCCCGGCCAATGGGAGTTGCAGTGGGGCGGTGTCTGCAGGCAAGGGCAGTGCATAGAGCCCTCCGCCCTCCCTCCCCCTCCTTCATGGTCTGCAGGGACGTGGTGCTGGCCACTTCTGGGAGCAGCACGGGGCCAGGGCAGGCAGGGAGCCTGCCTTAGCCCCACTGCGCCACGGGGCTGGCAATCCCACGGGCCGGATTGAAAGCCCTGTCGGGCTGGATCTGGCCCACGGGCCATAGTTTGTCCTCCCCTGTGCTAGGTGGATCTATCTTTTTAAGCATAGACCAGGACCCAGTTTGGGAGGTGAGCCTGGAGCTAAGCAACCGATTGCCTGACAGGGATTTTGAAGCTGCTTGGGGGTCACTTGACAGAGAGGGCCAGAACATCATCTTGAGCTGGGGGTTCATCCATCCATCAGTTAACAGCAGGAAGGCTGAGCAGGAGAAGTGGGGTGCAGGAGGTCCTGGCACCCTGAGTGGTGAGGACACTGGAGGGAGGGCTTTGCATGCAGGTGTTGGTTCGTTTTGCCTAGGTATGTGTCTGGTGCGGTGTCTGAGGGAAGTGGTCCTTTGCAAAGCCTGTGCATTCTTTTGCTTCAGCTGTCACATGGTGCCTGTAGACATTCCTGCACAGGTGGGACTGTGGTGAGGGGTGTGTTTAAGCTGTTGGGGAGACTTAGGGGTTCAGCACTGGTCTTGGGGCCCAGGGCATCTGAGCCGTGGGGGTCCTATATCCCAATGAGGGCTAACAGACAAGTAATCTGCACCCCAGGAGCGTGTCTGAGAGGCCAGACTAAGGCTGGCAATTGAACGACGAAACTTTTGTTGTCCAGAGGTGCTAACCCCCCCACCCACTAAAAGGCAAAAGTTTTGCCCTGGCAAGTGTTAGTTTGAACAGCGCAGCTCCTGTCGACAAAGTGAACACCGCTCGTTGGGGGTGGAAATATTTTGTCTGCAAAAGTGCCCGACTTTTAGTGACACAGCTGTGTCGCTAAAAGCTGTGTAGTGTAGACAAAGCCTTAGAGACGGCATCTTGGTGCTGCTCAGACCAGCTGGGTCTGGAGGCACACAGGATCCAACGATTGAGTCCAGTACAGCGGCCTGGCGTGTGTCCCGAGTGGGAATTCAGCCAGGGCTGTAACAATGAGCTGTTAGAAAAATACCCATTCTGATTAGCTGATTTTCTCTTGTACAGTGCTGGGTACACCTGTGGTGCTCTGGAAATAAGAATCCAGCCTTTCCTTAAACATCTTGAGCTGTAGCATCAGGTGCTGTAAATCAGCGTAGGTCTGACTTGAATGAAGCTTTACCAGTTTACACAGGCTAGGAATTTGGCCCCCAGTTTTTACTCTGTTTGTGTATATCCCACTGTGTGCCGTCATCTTGTGACTGGTGTAGTAAGTTGGAAGCTCTTCAGGGTAGGGATATTCTTTAGTCACTGTGGCAATGCCATAGTACTGTATATAAATACTAAACACTGCTGGCTGCAGACAGACCGAAGTCCACTGACCTGCTTCCTGATATCAAACCTGTATCATTGCCTCCTGACCTACCCCTCCCTGCTGCTCTCTCTGGAGTGAGATCATTCAAGAGTCTTGCCTAGATAACTTGACATTACTTTCTTATGTGTCATTTCCCAGATTTGGTTGGAATGCTTTTACAGCTCTGAGAAATCTGTTTGCTTTTCTGGTATTGATTGAATGAGCCATTCTTCCAGCTCAGTCTGCTTTCTCCCCTCCTGCTCACGCCAAGTCACTTACAGGGCCTCCCTCCTTCACTGTTTGTGAGAACACACCAGTTACCCTGACAGCAGGCTACAGCTGCACAAACAAATGATTTCAGGAGCAGGCTGAACTGAGAGCAAACTGTATGAGTCTCTGCAGAATTGCTCAGCTGTTTGCCTGGGGAGCATGGCTGGCTGTGTTTTACTTGATCACAAAATATGCATTAAATGTGATATGATTTCTAAAGGGGAAAGTCCTCTCCTGAAATGTGACCCAGGTAAAGTTCCCCTCCTCTTTCAGGAAGTAGATGGCTTTTTTTCAGCGGGCTGGGAGTCCCCTGGGAATTTTCTAGGGTTATTTCAACATCCCATGCCCTTGACCCAGTAGGGCTGGGCTTAGTTTTCTCTGGCACCTATTGGTGCTGCTCTGAACATCTGTCAGAGGGGGGAGAGTAGAGAGAAGCTGGAGTGGAAACCCATTCAAATGGGGATGCGCTCCGTCACTGCAACACTCCCCAGGCCTTCCTGCCAGGCTCAGCAAATGAGACTCTGAAGCAAATCTCCCACACTACAGTCCTTACAGGAGTTAGGAGTGTTATCCTGTAGGTCCAGACCAAACTCCAATGTGGGTAGCTCAGTTCTGCCTCTCTGAATTCCCCATGCATTTGCTGTTGGCTGTAGAATTTTTAATTTCTTATCTTAAACTGTTGTGCAGTGTTGCTGTGTGCCGTTACAGAGATGACACTTCTCAACCCAGAGGTGGCTGCATTTTCAATGATGAGCAGATTCTTGCATGTCTAGCTTGTGAAGTGCTTTGGGATGAAAAGTGCTATACTGTAAAATCATTGAGGAGTACTTGTGGCACCTGAGAGACTAACAAATTTATTTGGGCATAAGCTTTCCTGGGCTAAAACCCACTTCATCGGATGCATGCAGTGGAAAATACAGTAGGAAGATATATATACACAGAGAACATGAAAAAATAGGTGTTGCCATACCAACTATAATGAGACTAATCAATTAATGTTAGTCTCTAAGGTGCCACAAGTACTCCTAGGGTTTGTTTTTTTTGCTGATACAGACTAACAAGGATACCCCTCTGAAACCTGTAAAATCATTGTCACGAGATCAGAGATTTTAATGCCTATTTCTCTTTCATCTTTCTACCAAATAATTTCCTATCTTTCCCTTTACATCTGTTTTTGTTTAGCTGATTGTGGTTTCTTATGTGTATCTTGGTTCATTGACACAGTGCCTTAAACAAAACAACCCCAAAACTCCAAGGACAAATTCTGTGTCAGCAGAGAACAGTGACTCCACTCCCTTGGAATGCAGTTGTTTTACTTTTGGAAAGGATGTGCCAAGGCAGGTTTGCATAAAAAGGGCATGGGGTTTAAACACCTTCCCAAGGCTCTGATGTGTAGCGGACACACCCCTGCAGTATGTGCGTGTTGGATACTTTTTATAGCACAATAATAACAACTAAAAGGGAGTTTCCTGGAATCACGAGCTGTAAGATCTAAATTCAGACTCTGGCTGCGCTTTCACTCCCACTTCCCCAATCTGACTGAGGCCTGGAAATATCCCAGAGGTGACAGAGCAGCTGCTAGGTTAGCACAGATCTGTGGCTAGAGGCCTCAGCTTCCTTCCCCTGTCAGTATGCAAAGCAGGCTCACCTCCTCTGTGTTGAGACAGAAATTTCTGTGTAAATTTAGAAGAGTGGGTTGGTGGAATCAAGGCTCGTTAAGCTTTTTACTGTCTCTAAATGAGCCAACCAGTTAGGATCCAAAGAAGGAGGCTGGCCCTGGAATCTGGTGTAGAATTCGCTCTCTCCCCACAGTCCCAGCTGAGTTAGGCCCTGTTTTCTTTTAATAATTTTTGGAAGCTGGGGCTAAACTGTCTGACAGCTAGGCTGCTCTTAAGGCAGCTTGGGGGCCAATGAGAATCTAGTGTAAAGTCAGGGGCTGGGAGCAAACGTTATGTGTGCACTCAAATTGCTGGATTTGTCTGTGTATCGTGTAATATTTAGTAACCGTATCTTGTGCATAGGCATTCCTGTGCCAGCTCAGACTATTGGTCTGTCTGGACTAATGTCCTGCCTCTGGCACTGGCACAGATCTGAGGCATTCGGGGAGTTGTGCAGCTCTGTACGTTTTAAGGGTGGGCTAGAATGCCATCCTGCCTCTCAAACGCCATCAGCTTGCACCCTGAAACATGAAATACAACCAGAAGGAAATCTTGAAGCTCTGAGTGTATTAACATGCATGCTACGTTTTATCCTGTTTACTGTTTCACCCCACTATGAACAGTCCTTCAGCATGCTTTACAAAAACTGCCAAGTGACTGTACAAAAAAAGAAAGAAGCTTGCATTAAGTGATACTGGAGAGTTGTTCACATTGGCTGTTAACGTCACTTTAAGATCTTTGGGGAATTTCTGTGGCACAATCCTCTGACACGGGTTCTGCAGATCATTGGAGCGCTAGTGTTGAGTAGAGGTTTTTACTGTAGGATGAACTCCTCCATCCTGGTTAGATCTCGATCCTTTCAAATGCTGTGTGAGCTTGTTATTTTGCATGTCTTTGAGAAGAAACTGATCCTGCCCTTAATTCTTGATGAATTACTGCACTGTCACTGAGTTAATGTGCTTGCTGTTCCTTTCCTTATCAAATGCCCTTGGCAAAATGAATAGGCCCTCTCAGCAATTTAAACTGACAAACAACGAGAGCTGTAGCTCACGAAAGCTTATGTTCAAATAAATTTGATCGTCTCTAAGGTGCCACAAGTCTTCCTTTTTTAAAAAAAATTTTGGGGTTGTCAGAGAAGGCCTGGAAGAGAGCTGAGTGTTTCTCTCATCTGCTGATTCATTGTAAACATAACCGGTGCTGAGATGATAATGTAATAGTTCCAACAAAGACACTATTTGTGGCTGAGAAAAAATTATTTTCAAAGGTTCAAATATCAGTATTATTTTACATTTTAAAAACAGATGTCCATATCTATGCTGCAAATACTGCCTCACGTTAAAAATGCAAGCCTGTTAGAAATCTAATATATTTTTCATTGTTTATCCTGCTTTTTCACTTTTTACATTTTAATCAGCTTAGGCAGTGAGAATAGATAATCACTTCATTGCTGAAAGAAAAGGAGTACTTGTGGCAACTTAAAGACTAACCAATTTATTTGAGCATAAGCTTTCGTGAGCTACAGCTCACTTCATCGGGTGCATCGGATGTAGCTCACGAAAGCTTATGCTCAGATAAATTGGTTAGTCTCTAAGGTGCCACAAGTACTCCTTTTCTTTTTGCGAATACAGACTAACACAGCTGCTACTCTGAACACTTCATTGCTAGTTTTCTGGTCAGTTTCACTTTTAGAGTCTCCTCCTAGCATGTGCTGTAATGCCTGGGTTACAAACCCTGCAGGGACCTGTTTGTTGGGATTTCTGAAATGTCTGTGGCAGCGTTTCTGTTGGTGTATAGTTCTATGAAAGATTGCTTTTACAGAATATCATTTGAGGGCTAAATATGAACTGATTGAGCCTTTGGGACTAGAGTCTTTTTATTTAGTTTTTTATGCATTAAACAAATATTCCTCAGTACAGTTGTCTCTTGTTTACTTAGGGATTTATATTTCTCAGGCAGAGTTGTCTAGCGGCTAATGCTGGGGATCTTGGAGTCAAGTCACCTGGGTTCCATTCCTGAAGTTACTACTGACTTCCTGCATGACCGTGGCCAACTTCTGTTACCTCCCTGTCCCCATTTCCTCATCTGTAAAATGGGGGTGTGATGAGGTGCTCCGTGTTTGTGAGATGCACTGTGGAAGTAGTAAGTTACCCAGGATGTGTGGCTTACATTCACCCGGACTGGAACACAATTTCATTAAAAAGTTTTTTTTTAAAATCTCCACTTGGACTCAATACAGAATTTAGGGACTATGAGAGCCGTTCTTGATATTGTCCTTACTGTAGAGCTGGACTTAGCCTACCCATCTTCTATTTAACTGTATAATTATTATGTTTTAGTCACCTGATCCTGGAGTTGGATTAGGAAATTCCCATTACACTTGCATATCCTTTGAATGATCAGCAGATACCATCCTGAACTCCTCTCTCATGGTGTTTCTGTGCAGAAGAGACAGGGTCTCCCCCTGGAAGTGCTCAAGCACTAGATTGCGTTGAGGGCTGCATGCAGGGCTGAGATCTGTAGATAGCATCAGCATTTGAGGGAGGTAGCATGCAAACATGACCCAGCACAGATGGAATCTGAGTCGGCTTTGGCATCCATCTTTCTTATGCAATGTTCTGTTGTATTGGTCCCCTCCAAGCCTGCAACATCTTGCGCTCAGTAGACTGTGCAGGCATATTCATGAGTGGAGCAGTCAATACACTAGCTAGAGTCTAGTGAACTTAAACCCTCGGGCAGGAGGCCTACAGCCCAGCAGTGTGTGTACAGATGCCCATGCCATGCCGGCTTCTAGATCTCCTACCCAAAGGTTTTAATTGCACCAGAGCCCAATTGGGCAGCGTTTAATTCTGTTGTCAGGCCACTAAACTTTGATCGATTTGAGGGGAACTAACTGGCACTGTGTGTTCTTTTGCATGTGCAGGAAGGAGCACTGGAAACTGCTGGGCAATTTGAAGACCACAGTTGAGGGACTGGTGTCCAGCAACAACCCAAACGTCTGGTCTAAGTATGGCGGCTTGGAGCGGCTGTGCAGGGATATGCACAGCATCCTCTATCACGGGCTCATCCACGACAAGGTAGGGTTTTGCATGTGGGGCAATCTGGCGTTTATCACCATGTTGCTGTTCTAACAGGTGGTGCTTTGATTACTGAGACAGTCCTTTGGTGCGTGACTTCTGGAAGTCACGAGTGAGATGATCTGTAGTGAGCCTTATTTGCATTGAAGCGGCAGGCCGATGGTTTTATTAGCATCAAGTTTGCAGGGGCTAAAGCTCTAAAGGCGGGATTGTTTTCTGCAACAGGACTGAAAGTCAGGACTCCTGGGTTTTTATCCCCTGCTCTGTCACTGATTTGCTGTTTGACCTTGGGCAAGTAATTTCCTCTCTTTGTGCCTCATATTTCCCGTGATGATCCTGCCCTACTCAGAAGGGGATAGGGAAGGTTAATATTTATACAGTGCAGTGAAATCCTCTCATATGGGTAAATTGTCAGTATGAACATAGGAAGCCATCAACCCAGGGAATGGTCTTGCTTCAGGCTTCATCACACTACGGAAACCCCTGCAGCTACTGGATTTGGGTTCCTGTCACTTCACCTCTCCTATCATTTCATGCCACATTTTGCTAAGCATTGGTGATCTCTGCTGTGAGAAGCTGGCCCCACCCACCCATTTGTTTCTGCCTGTTGGACCCCCAGCAATGACAATGCTGAATTTGTAATGAGGCAATCTGGTAACATGGAACTGAAATGTGGGGTCTTGGGCAGGGTTGCAGCTTCTTAGCCTGGTCTGGGAGGAGAAGCCCTATTCCTTAACGTTCTTGATTATTAGATAATAAATCACTCTGATTCCTGCATCCATACTTCACACAAACATGATCTCTCTTGTTTTGCCCTCACTGCTTCCTGGCTGCTGTTGATTATATCAGTGGTCCTGGGGGACTGCGAGCAGGTTTCAGGGGGTTCTCCAAGCAGGGCCAGCGTTGGACTCGCTGAAGCCTAGGGCAGAAAGCCAAAGCCCCCCCATGGTGCTGAAGCCTGGGACCCTGAGCCCTGCCACTGGGGCTGAAGCCAAAGCCTGAGCAACTTCGCTTCACGGGGGGGCCCTGTGGCATGGGGCCCCAGGCAGTTGCCCTGCTTGCTACACCCTAATGCCAGCCCTGGCTTTTATATGGAGAAAACCAGTAGTTTTGGCAGAGGTAGGCCAGGGAGTTTTTATAGCCTGTTGGAGTGGGCCTCAGAAAGGAAAAGATTGAGAACCCCTGGCTTATCTGGATCCATTCCCTTTACCATTGCTGCCCTAAAGCCAGCCTCTTCTCTCCCTCCTTGCCCCCGCCCCCAAAAAGATTCTTTGCATTCAGACAGAGCCCTGAGACTGTCTACCCCTCTGCTTACCATTTCCACCCTGCAGTAGTTTCTTCTTGAAAATTTGCCCGCTATTGGCACAGGTGCAAATGAACTTGGGTGGGTGATCAGCAAACTTCGAAATAACCTGCTGGCTCTTGATTTGTGCTAGATGCACAGTACTTGTTTTAAGGAAACACACTTCAGACAGACCCTGTTATTCATTGATTACACAGTTGGAATAACTGAACGCTTTCAGTGCACTGGGGGTTGTTCATGCCCAAGGATCTGTGAACAGTTTAGATGTTGGATCTACTTAGCAAGAGCAAGTGCTGCCCCCCCACCCCCCCTTTTTTTTTTTGTTTTGGTGCTTTTATTACATGCGAAGAAGGTTCTTTTCCCATTTGTTTTTTGTTATTAGAAGTATCAGGTCTTGACTTTCCTTGGAGAAATTGGGATTGCGACATCACAAGAGACTGAATGGATAGTAGCTGGGGAGGGGGTGTTGAATCTGACTCTCCCACATGTTTCATTCAGACTCCTGACACACCAGGGGAGAAGCATTTTTTGGGAATGATTCAACAGTGACCCCACATACTGGCTTCCAGTTGAAAATAAAATATATCTACACACATGCACACTGGAGAACTAGGGTGGGAGTTTTTTCAGCCCTGGGGGTTATATATTTTTATTGTATATAAAATAAAAACTCTGTCTCCAGGGCTGAGAACTCTCACCCTAATACTCTAAAAAAGGAAAAGGAGTACTTGTGGCACCTTAGAGACTAACAAATTTATTAGAGCATAAGCTTTCGTGAGCTACAGCTCACTTCATCAGATGCATGCAGTGGAAAATATAGTGGGGAGATTTTATATACACAGAGAACATGAAACAATGTGTGTCACCATACACACTGTAAGGAGAGTGATCAGGAAAAGTGAGCTATTACCAGCAGGGGGTGGGGACGGTGGGGGGGGACCTTTTGTAGTGATAATCAAGGTGGGCCATTTCCAGCAATTTACAAGAACAGTAGGAGGGGAAATAAACAAGGGGAAATAGTTTTACTTTGTGTAATGACACATCCACTCCCAGTCTTTATTCAAGCCTGTCTCCCAAGATCTGTGAGAGTGAAGGGTTGTCCTTCAGGATAGGTTGTAGATTCTTGATGATGCGCTGGAGAGGTTTTAGTTCGGGGCTGAAGGTGATGGCTAGTGGGGTTCTGTTATTTTCTTGGTTGGGCTACTTTTCCATGGGTCCAGATGATGAATACTCACCAGCAACCACACAACAGAACCACTGACCCAGGAACCTATCCTTGCAACAAAGCCCGTTGCCAACTGTATCCACATATCTATTCAGGGGACGCCATCATAGGGCCTAATCACATCAGCCACACTATCAGAGGCTCGTTCACCTGCACATCTACCAATGTGATATATGCCATCATGGGCCAGCAATGCCTCTCTGCCATGTACATTGGTCAAACTGGACAGTCTCTACGTAAAAGAATAAATGGACACAAATCAGACGTCAAGAATTATAACATTCAAAAACCAGTTGGAGAACACTTCAATCTCTCTGGTCACTCGATTACAGACCTAAAAGTGGCAATTCTTCAACAAAACTTCAAAAACAGACTCCAACAAGAGACTGCTGGAATGAATTTGCAAACTGGATACAATTAACTTAGGCTTGAATAGAGACTGGGAGTGGATGGGTCATTACACAAAGTAAAACTATTTCCCCTTGTTTATTCCCCCCCCCCCCCCCCGGATGTTCTTGTTCACTGCTAGAAATGGCCCACCTTGATTATCACTACAAAAGTTTCCCCCACCCCCTCCCGCTCTCCTGCTGGTAATAGCTCATCTTTCCTGATCACTCTAGTTAGAGTGAACACCCATTGTTTCATGTTCTCTGTGTATATAATCTCCCCACTGTATTTTCCACTGAATGCATCGATGAAGTGAGCTGTAGCTCACGAAAGTTTATGCTCAGATAAATTTGTTAGTCTCTAAGGTGCCACAAATCCTCCTGTTCTTTTTGCGGATACAGACTAACACGGCTGCTACTCTGAAACCTAATAGTTTAGGTTAGTAATAGTCTAGTTTTCAAAAAAACAAAAAGGCCCAAAACCCAGGGAAGAAAACAATTGATGTTTTTGATATTTCTAAGTTAAAACATGTTGTTGTGGGTGGGGGGAATACCGAGGCCACTTTTATACCTCTCCTAAAGCAGTAGCACATGGCATAAACAAAAAATATTTCCTTTGCAGCTGATCTTTAACAAGAAGCGTAACTAATAAAACGGGATAACCTCTCCAAAGAAAGCGGAGACAGACGTCAACTGAGAGCAAACAAAATATGCCATCCTAGCAGCATGCTGCATTAAATTTCAAGCCTGCTTCCTAGCTGCTTAGCAGTGCAGGAGAGCCCATTGATGGCTTGCAATGTTAGAAGACACACAATCTCTGCTGCTTTGTTTGCCAGGATGTTTTTGTGTTGGCCTCTGTCCCTCCCTGAAGTTAGACTCCTTTTGCACTGCTGTCTGGTCAGAAAGGTCTTCCCGTGCTGCTGTTAAGAAAGAGAATACTGATAACAGCGGCTTGTGCAATGTTGAACTTGGCAAAAATTTCAAGAGAACAAGTGAAGAGAGGCAAGCATGCAGCTTAACACTGCAAACGGCATTCAAATGTCCCCGTTCCCAGATTTGCTTTACCTTGAAAGCAGCTGGAATCTGGGGAACATTTCCCTCTGCCTCTGAGCAACCAAGCCCACTAGCTCTCTTCGGTTGGGACCTTACAAGAGTGTTGTACTCTCCTTGAGCCTGTGGGGAATAATTCTGATTCAGTCACACAATTGTGTTCCCAGGGCTGGTGTAGGGGAGTAGAGTTCCACTTTAATCCAGAAGAGTCAGGGTCCTCATTTCCCTCCTTCCTGTCATGAAAGCTCACTCCTTAAATTAACCATGGCTCTGTTGCAAGGGGATGGGACGCTGTCCCTTTAAGACACAGGTCTCAGCCTTAAAATTAGCCCTTTCCCCCTGGGTTGCGCAGTAGAGCACAGAAGCACGAAGCAGGTGGTGATGGTGGCCATGAAGTAACCAGGCAGAGGTAAGGGGGAGAAAGGTCTGATTTCACGCCTGAATCTCTCTGCCTTGTGCACTCTGTCATCCTGAAGCTGAAGAGTGTCTGGGGCTGGTGTAGAGAGGAGGATTTATTTGGAACGTTCCCCGCACTGCCTCACCTTCCTCATGCTGCAGCCTATAACCTGCACCACTTTCCCAACAGGCAGAATGGCGATCCGCTCCCCATTACTTTGGTGCGGCGTCACCTTGGCGCTGCATGGGGCTAATAAGGTTGCTACTTTGCGATGAGCCCCCGTGGCGTGGCTGGGCAAAATTTCCTCTCTCCTGCTTCGCTGGACTCTGAACGGCTCTGCCCTCCCAGCTTGGATTGCGCTTTGTTTCGCTCTCGCTGTGCTAAGGGTCAAATATGCCCAGGCTGCCAGCCCAGCCTGGAAATAGGTGGGATCTCTTCACTGCCAGTCCTCTCCTCCAGCTGCTTTCCTCCTGCACTCTTCTGTCCGCTGGAAATCGGGGGACAGCTGGGCCGTTCCTTGTCCGTCTGGCAGGGCAGGAGGTGCGTCTGGCAGGGTGTTTGGCACCTGGGTTGTGAGCCGCAGTCCAGGTGCTAGTTCTCAGCCGCCTCCTTTTGTTGGGCCCCCTGGCAGTAGATTAATGAATAACCCTCTCCCTTTCACACCAGACCGCCATGCAATTGCTATGCTTTGCCTTTTTTCCTCTCCATATGCTTCCTCTTTTTTTACTTCCCCTTCCCCCCTCCGCCCCCTCTTGTTTTGTTGCTCCCTGTGCCTGTTTGCAAAAAGGCTCCGGGCTGCTGAGTGCCAGGGGACATCTACTGCTGGTTCTTCAGGGGCCCCGGTGGGCTGTGTAGCAAGATGAGACCCAGACAGTACCAGTGCGCTGCTCCTGCAGCCCTGTGCCTGAGTGTTGCTCCTGTGGCCAGCTGTGCGAGGAATGGTTTGCTGCAAGAGCAGGCAGAGGTGTAGTTCAATAAGCTGCTCACCACTCATGTTTGCAGTGGGGCCTGAGAGCTGGCTCTAGGGTCATGCAGATCCGGGGTCCCACTGCTTATCTCCTGTCCTGTGTCTCCTACAGCAGATTATTGCACTCCGGGGTGGGAAATACTAAGTTACTCTGCAGTTCAGTCGTTCGGTGGAACGTGCTGGCACTGAAAGCACTGGGTGTCCTACTGGCATGGCTGACTCGTTCACATCCTGCATGTGTTAGGAAAGGGTTAATTAGATAAGGTATGTGTGTCTGTCTATTATCCCTCCCCCTCCGTGTGTGTGTGCGCGCGCGCGTGTGTGTGTATATAAGTTACTTCTATCGCTCCCATCATGGAAGTAGCTGAGAACCTCACAAGCAATGAGTTTATACACCCCACCTACCTGTGAGGCAGGGCTATTATCCCCATGTCACAGATGGGGAACGGAGGCGCAGAGAGACTTGCCCAAGGTCACTCAGGAAGCCTGTGACAGGGCCGGGAATTGAATCCAGGTCTCCCAAGTCCCTAATGCCGCAACCCCTAGGACACCCTTCTTCTCTCTCACCCACATCAATGCCTGCGAGTGACTCGTGCTGTCAGCTGAGTGGTGCGGCGACCTCACGAGAGGCTGCCGAAGGTCGCATGAACTGCGCTGGTCTCTCAGCACCTGTCGTGATTGTGGCGGGGTTTATCAGGCGGAGTCTAACTGTGCGTTTTCCGGGCAGGTGTACTGCAGGCAGACAGATTACTGGCAGTTTGTGAAAGACATCCGCTGGCTGAGCCCGCACTCTGCTCATCACGTGGAGAAGGTGAGTTCTGGCGTGTTTGGGATTGGAGGACGGGGCTGGCTTGGAGATCTCAAGGCTGTTGCTTTCCCTGGCCAGCAAAGAGTGACTAAGTTGCACAGTTTGATTCTCACGATTAACTGAGTGACTGAAGCGTTAGGCTGCGGTTTGCCTGCCATGGAGCAGCTGGGACACCCTGGCAGTGGAGTTCGCTTCCTTGGAGTGATCCTCTTGTCTTGGTTTGACAGATTGAGGGAGGAGACATTTTGTTATAATCCCTCTATCATGTTTAATTTGTGAGTGAACTCAGTGCCCCTTAAACTAAGGGGGATGATCAAAAGTATGCAGCCTCATATTCTGTACAAGCTGCATCCCAGAAGGCTTGACAGAGTTCAATTCAAGACCATGGATGACTTGTGGTCTATGAGAAACAGGTTTTTGGTCTCTCATTCCTGCAGCTCCTTCACTAACTGCCACCACAGCTGGCACTAATTGCCCCTGCTTTGTCCTAAACTCTTCATACAAAACCCAGAACAGTGTCACGTGCTTTGAGGTCACATATATGGCAGGGCTCATCTGCATAGCTCTTGATAGACAAAGGACCATGTCCTTTCTCCAAAGAGCATGTGGCCTCAGCTGGGACCAAACACGCTGAGAGATGGGGATAAGCACTAGGGGGGCAGGGACTACAGCAATCGGACCGTACCGTGGTTCAGATCAGGGATGCTTCGTCAGTTCTGATGATGATGTTGCTAAGTGGCAAGACTAGGCCTTAGAACAGGTCAAGGATGGGGCTTAAACTCTGGACAGTCAAGTGTTAAAGTATAATGAGGCCGGCCAAAAAAGAATTTGAAGAGCAACTAGCCAAAGACCCAAAAACTAACAGCAAACATTTTTTTTAAGTACATCAGAAGCAGGAAGCCTGCTAAACAATCAGTTTATGCTCAAATAAATTGGTTAGTCTCTAAGGTGCCACAAGTACTCCTTTTCTTTAAACAATCAGTGAGGCCCCCAGAGATTAGAGATGCTAAGGGTGCACTCAAGGAAGACAAGCCCATTGCAAAGAAACTAAACAAATTCTTTGCATCAGTCTTCACTGCAGAGGATGTGAGGGAGATTCCCACACCCGAGCCATTCTTCTTAGGTAACAAATCTGAGGAACTGTCAATAGAGGAAGTTTTGGAACAAACAGTAATAAGTCACCAGGACCAGATGGTATTCACCCAAGAGTTCTGAAGGAACTCAAATATGAAATTGCAGAACTATTAACTGTGGTATGTAACCTATCATTTAAATCAGCTTTTGTACCAGATGACTGGAGGAGAGCTAATGTGGCACCAATTTTTAAAAAAGCCTCCAGGGGTGATCCGAGCTTAACTTCAGCACCAGGGAAATTGGTTGAAACTAAGAACAGAATAATCAGACATATAGATGAACATGATTTGTTGGGGGAAGAGTCAACATGGCTTTTATAAAGTTAAATCACGTCTCACCAAGCTATTTGAATTTTTGTGGGCGTCAACAAACATATGGACATGGATGATCCAATGGGTGTAGTGTACTTAGACTTTCAGAAAGCCTTTGACAGGCTCTTCAGCAAAGTAAGCAGTCATGGGATAAGAGAGAAGGACCTCTCATGGGTCAGTAACTGGTAAAAGACAGCAAACAAAGGGTAGGAATAAATGGTCAATTTTCAGAATGGAGAGGGTTAAAGAGTGGTGTCCCCCAGGGGTTGGTACTGGGACCAGTCCTATTCAACATATTCATAAATGACCTGGAAAAAGAGGTAAACAGTGAAGTGGCAAAATTTGCAGACGATACAAAATTACTCAAGCTAGTTACGTTCAAAGCAGGCTGCAAAGAGTTACAAAGGGATCTCACAAGACTGGGTGACTGGGCAACAAAATGGCAGATGAAATTCAGTGTTGAAAATGCAATGTAATGCACATTGGAAAACATAATTCCAATTTTATTTATATATATATGGTATAAATTAGTTTTTACCACTCAACAAAGGGATCTTGGAGTTCTCTGAAAACATCCGCTCAGTGTGCAGCAGCAGTCAAAAAAGCTAATAGAATGTTAGGAACCATTAGGAAAGGGACAGATAGGAAGACAGAAAATGTCATAATGCCTCTGTATAAATCCATGGTATACTCACGTCTTGAATACTGCGAGCAGATCTAGTTGCCCTATCTCAAAAAAGATGTATTGGAATTGGAAAAGATCCAGAGAAGGGCAACAAAAACTATGAGGGGTGTGGAACAGCTTCCGTATGAGGAGAGATTAAAAAGACTGGGACTTTTCAGCTTGGAAAAGAGAAAACGAAGAGGGGCTATTCGAGAGCTCTATAAAATCTTGACTGGTGTGGAGAAAGTAAATAAGGAAGTGTTATTTACCCCTCATAACACAAGAACTAGGGGGCACCCAATGAAATTAACAGGTAGCAGGTTAAAAACAAACAAAAGGAAGCACTTCTTCACACAAGGCACAGTCAGCCTGTGGAACTCATCGCCGGGGATGTTGTGAAGGCCAAAAGTATAACTGGGTTCAAAAAAGGATTAGATAAATTCACGGAGGAAAGGTCCATCAATGTCTGTTAGCCAGGATGGGCAGGGATGGAACAACATACTCTGAGTGTCCCTAGCCTCTGTTGGCCAGAAGCTGGGAGTGGATGACGAGATGGATCACTCGATTGCCTGTTCTGTTCATTCCCTCTGAATGGAGCACCTGGCATTGGCCACTGTTGGAAAACAGGACACTGGGCTAGATGAACCATTGGTCTGGCTGTTCTTATGTTCTTACTGACCTTTGGTGCGGAATTCCCTCCCAGTGCAGCTGTTTCCCTTGTAAATGTGCTGGCTTGGTCCGTAGCTCCCCCCGGCTGTCAAGAGTGGATGGTTACAGTGCTGCTGCAAGACAACTGTATGCTGTCAGTCAATGCCTGGTGACAGGAAGTTGCTGGATGGCCCAGTGTCCACTACTGAACCTACGATTGGCTTTCCAGGGTTAGCAGACACCGGTGCGTTGCTCTCGTGAGCCCACTAGTCTCTGTCTGACTTGACTTGTGTGCGGTGTCCGTTTCCAGTTCATCAGCCTGCATGAGGATGGCCAGCCAAACGCAGATGGCGTCAGTCGTCGAGCCGTAGCGGAGCTGTGGCTACAGCACAGTCTGCAGTTCCACTGCCTCTCCGCACAGCTGAAACCGCTGCTTGAGAACAGACAGTACATCAGGAAATTCTACACAGGTAAGCAGCACCGTGGAGACAATCTCCTTCCCCCCAGGAGAATGTCGAGGCATGCCCTTCTCTCCAGCCATGGACACAGGCTTCGGTAGCACATAGAATGCTGGGATGGGGGAGGGTAGGAAATTCTGTAGCCCAGAGGATGCCAGGATGTGAGGGATTCCATAACGTGTAATTTGGGGGTGGATTAAGATTCCTTATAGCACTGCTCGGGATCTGTCCAGTGGTCCTTGCAGTCTAGGAGCCTGTTTCTGGCAATGTCCAATGCCAGGTCCCGCCTCTAAGCAGGTGGGGGCAGCAGGGATACAAGGTCTGGTTTTGTTCCTGAGCCGCCCTGTGTCTGTCTAGGTTGAAATTAGAGCTGGCTGGGAAGTATTTGATGGAAAGCTTTTTTGTTGGAAAATACCGATGCATCAGAACCAAAACTCTTCACGGGAAAGGGTCAGTTTCGGTGAGTTGCCCATTTCAAGCATTGGTCAGAATTGTCAGGATCCCATTTTGACATTTTCTAAACAAAAAATTTCATTTTTTGACTCAAAATGACTTGTTTAGAATTTTAACTTATTTGCGGGGGGGGGGGGCGTGTTTTAAAATAAAGGTAGAAAATGGAACGGTGTGACCTGATCCACATTTTTTTCAGATTTTTGGTTTGCAAAAATTGGAGACTTTTTGACTTTTCATCCCAATTTGAGAGGGGAAAATGGTTTTAAATGATAAATTCTGGCAGGACAGGAAAACTGTTTCCCACCAGCTCTAATTCAAAGAAAGGAACCAAAAGGCTTTGGCGTAACAATAGCCTCAAACAGGAAGATCCCAGTTCAGGATTGGCCACTGGATCTGGAGTGCGGCCTTTTCCAGAGACTCTGACCCTGAGCTCTGGGTACCAGCTTAGTCACTGACACCTTTCCAATGGATATCAGTGGGCTTTGTGTCTGCCACTGGCCCTTTTTCCATGGACTTCAGCTGGCTTACGGCACTTTCCAGGTACTCTCTGAGAACCTGACTGGCCCAGCAGTGCCCAGCCCTGCCTACTTCTCTTTCAGCCATGTGAGAGACCCCTTGCCTGTTGATAATAGATACGAGGACAGCCGTGGCCATGAGATGGGCCCATGATCTTCCTGATCCCAAATGATTATGCCCAGATGATTGTCATCTTATCCTAGCTAGCATGGCAGCAGAGAGACTGTTCTGCGATTGTTCTGTCTTGCCGCAATGGAGCTGGCCAAGGCTCTGGCTCAGGGAGGGACTGGGAGTTTGTCTCCAGTGTCATGTATTAAATAATTGCATAGTCCCCTTTGCATCACACCACAAATCCCTGTCTGCTAAGGGCAGCAGCGGGGTGCCATGAATCTCACCAGCGTGACCAACCTTCAGCTGCCACTTCCTTCCAGACGCTGCCTTCCTGCTCAGTGACGCCCACGTCACAGCCATGTTACAGTGCCTGGAGGCTGTGGAACAGAACAACCCCAGACTTCTGGCTCAGATTGACACGTCCATGGTGAGAAGAGCCCCTGCTTTGTGTCCGTCTCTCCTTGGTGAACGGTGACTCCCTCGCACAGTGTCTCACGCAGAGCACACGCAGCCCCTTGGAGGAGGCTTTTACTCCTTGGCTGGGGTTCTTCGCAGAAGGAGCTAGAAGAGAGATGGGAAACAGCTGATTAGGAGCTGGCTTCTCTGCCAATGATGCCTGTGTGATGTTAAAAATGGGCTGCAGTGGGCATGGGGCTGTCTTTGTTTAATGGAGTTGGACATTCAGGGCACACACTGGGCCATGTCCTGTTTTGATTGGCTTCCAAGAGTCACATTTTAGTGGGGGCGGGGGGGGGGGGTAGGAACCAGTCATTCCTCTGAAAAGAGCCTTGAAGTTCTAGGTGTGTGGGTTTCCTAGGGATTACAGGTGGAATGTGATGTGTGTTACATGTTCAAATCCGGGCATAGTAACAGGAACCAGGACTGCCACTGGGAGGACACCGATGGACTGATGTGTACAGCCTGTTGGGGAGAAGAAGCGTTCCGGAGCCAGGAGAGCTGGGTTTTATTTGTGCCTCTGCTGCCACTGACTTCCTTTATGGCCTTGTGCTGGTCACTTCACCCCTTTGCTAGTTTCCCCATCTGTACAACAGGGTGAACAGGTCATCTCCCCCTCCCCTCCCGTCCCCCCCACCCCCCACCCCCGTCGTGTTCTCTGCAAAGAGCTTTGAGGTCTCCAGATGAGAAGTCCTGGTGACTGTTTATTAAACTGTGTGGCTGTGTTCTCTCCGCTGGATGGCACAGCAGGATTGATGGCTGTGTGCGCGTCAGGTCCCTCCGCTGGCCCTGGATCATCACACTGAGAGCCTGGTAGTTTCCACATGGGAGCCTGCTGCTTAATTGAGAACAATGGGCTGGTTCCCTTTTTTACTATGGCTTTTTCACCCTATCGTAGAGAGCTGGCAGCATCCCACCTGACACCAGAGCTGCAGCTGTCCTCCCCGTTTAGTAACAGGCACTCACGCTGGGCACTCCTCGTTGATTCCTCTTTGACTCAACAGTTGCTGCTTTCAGGGCTCTGAGTCCACTTCCCTTTGTCACTTAACACTGTAGCTCTGGTTTATTAACAGTGCTGCATCTGTTCAGTTTCTCAGAAGGAGTGAGGCCCCATTGCCTGTGACGAAGAGTCAAAGCCTGACAGCCCTTCCTGGTTCTGTGTGTATCCCTCCTATGGACTATACACAACACAGGTACTTCGGATCCTTCTCCAGTCTGCACCAACCAGCCTCCACCAGCACGTCAGGTAATAGGAGTGGGGGTTCTGTGTTCCTGCTGCACGTGGGAAGCTCAGAATGTGACCCACTCTCTTTTATACAGGGTCTGTTTGCAGAGTGCATAGTTCAGGATCGATCTTTTCTCAAAAGTCAGGCCCTGCAGTTCTGTAATAACATGTGCGTGTCACTCAGGCTTCCTGAGCAATCCTACTATAAGCTACTGTAGTGTTTATTGGTTATGGGATTGACTAATATTGATAACCCCTTTTAAACTCTAGTGTTAGACAAAAGTCGGAGCTCCATGGCTCCTCCAGCATTTGAAACATTAGAGCTAACACCACCAGGTGGGGTAGCATCATTGTTGGAGATCTGAGAAGCATGGAGGGAACAAGGATCTCATTTAATCAGATCAGATAGAACAACCCAATTAACATAACTGTGCATAGATTGCAATGGTTAGCGAAAACCACGTCCAGCCCCTACATTCCCGATAACACTCGTGTCTCCTTCTGGAAGCCTGAAGAATGGTGGAGTGGCCGGCTCCTGTGGAGGGTCAGGAAACTGACCTCCAGCCATCTGCCAGGTTGTATTGATGATAAGTTATGCATATGCCCACCAAAACTCATTAATATGCATGAGGGTTAAACCCCCTTATGTCCATCTTTGGGACTGTCACCCTGATAATATTGGGGGACTTGTCACGTGATAGGCCACTTCGATAGTTCCTCTTTCAACTTAGTAACATTTATGTCCCCTTATCACCATAGTAAGATGCAGTTATCTTAAGGAAATCTCTAACAGTTCACTTTGGCTACCAAGGGTCATCTTGTGGTGTCTACTGATCTCTTCTAGTCAGGATCATCCAAACTCAGCAGTTATTATTCAAAATCTCAGCACACAAACATAGACACAAGCTCAGCACATTTATTATTAACTTACTTATGCTAATGTATCTTTATAACATGGCTAATTTTTCCTAAAGCCTAATTTGGCTAAGCTAAATATCTGACAGGCCTAAGTCCATAGGTTTCTTGCATTTCAACTTTAAATCTTAAGCTTTTTTTTTTTTTTTTTTTACCTGTTACCTAGCAGGAATTAGTCTCTTATATTCTAGTGTTTTAATAGATTAATTTATTAATGACAAGTTACGCTCCTGTGGCCACGCAGAGCCCTGCCCGTCCAAGCAATTGACAATAACGCACCAGGGTGTGCATATGCATGCCAGGACTTCCCAAAAGAACCGCACAATAAAAGTAGGTTTTGTGCCTGGCCCTCCTGCACCAACCAACAACAGTAAACCAGCGTTCCTGTGTGTCCCAGCCTTCCTGAGCAACCCTGCAATAACACCCCAGTGCAGTGGATGGAAATTAAGCTTCAGTGAGGACGTGGGCCTTGGTTTTCAGCTTCCAACACATGCTTGGGAGACCAATGGGAGTGGTGGGGAGGAAGGGATTTTTAATAAAACCAGCGATTCCTTGACCGGGCCTTCCTGCGCTGGGTTTGTTAGTGTGTTGAGCCATGTGCTCGTTGCCCTCATCTGGGCTGTTGTGCACTTGTGTGTGACCTCTCCCTCCTGCCTCTGTCCAGACAGGAGACCAGCAAGCTCCTCCGTGTGCAGCAGCACAAGCCAGCCTCTGGAAAATGCCCCGTACAACGTATCCCTCTTGCTGCCCGAGGACAGATCCCCTCTGGGCCAACCTGGCCTCCCCCGGCTCAGTGTTACCTCCCCCAGAGACGACTCCTCTTCAGTCAGCGAGATGAGCACCAGCACCGTGACCAGCCAGAGCGAGGACCCCTGGGCGGGTAGCCAGGATGACGCCCAGAGCGACGCCAACGATGGGCCGGAGTATCTGGCTATTGGGAACCTGGGGCGACAGGGCCGGGCCTGTAGCAGCCAGAGCAGCACCAGCAGTAGCATTACCAACAGCAACAAGAGCAGCAGTTCCAACCTGTTCTCATCCAGCAGCTCCCAGAAGCCGGAGTCCATCTCCTCCGTGGAGGACCAGGGTGCGAGCAGTGGCAGCAGGGGGATGAGCCTCTTGCGCAGGTCCAGCTTTTCAGAGGGGCAGACGTCAACCCCCCAAGGGATCCTCAAGAGAAGCCATGCACGCTCGCACTCCGATACCAACGTGGCCTCTGGGAAAACTCCTGGTAATGGTGGGGCGGCGTTTAGGGAGGGATTCGGTGGGTGGGACGTTGATCTTGGGGTGAGAGTTCAGTGGGCATCACCATCGGTGTTGTGCACCGTTAGGGGGTGATAGGCGCACTGGGCGAGGAAGAAGGGAACGAGCTAATTAAAGGCCTTGCAATGTTCTCTTCCAGTGGAGCCTGGGGACCTGAAGTTAGCTGCTGGACTGGCCTTGGGCGATGCCAGGAATAGGCAAGGAGGGATTGCATGTGCAGCTAGCTGGGGAAGTCCGGCCTCTGCCCTTTGGCTTATCCATTGCACAGAGAGCTCTCCGCACTCCCAGAGACGGAGAGGGAAGCCTCCTACCTCCCCCAGCAGAGCTCTGGGACCCAGCTCTGAACGTCCAGCACCCCCTGCCTTGGTGTCTAGCCTCACTTCCCTTGGTCAGCTGGCAGAAGGTGTTGGCTTACCCATCTCTCTCTGCCTCGCTAAGGCTATGGTGCTAGCCTAGCCGCCCCCAGAGGGACTCCCTGAACCTTCTCTCCAGGGTCTCATCCGGACTACAAATAGGGCCTGGCTGGGGACCGGGTCCCAGAATGCAGGGACAGCCCTGTGTTGTAACGGTAGAACCCTCGTCTGGTTCGATTGGGAGAATAGACTGGGTGCATGCGTTCCCTGAACAGCTCCCCATTGTGTAGGTGAGTGCTGGGCCTTTTGGGGCCTCTGTGGGTGGGTACTGGGAGGCCAGGCTGGTTCCCAAGGGGACGCCCCTTCAGGGCTGAGGTGCTGCCTTCAGGTAGAAAATGGGGCTCCTGTCTTGGTGAGTAACCAGTCTCTCTCTCTCTGTTTTCTCTTCCTTCCGTAATGCTCTCCTCTTCCTCCTCCTCGCTGTCTGCCCAGGAGGCCTCAGGGATATCACCATTATAATAGAAGATCCAGTGGCAGGTTTGGGAGCCAGTAGACACCCCCACATCAGTGATCATTGCATTGAGTTCAGGATTTCCATTATCACATTGGTGTCAACTTAGAAAAGCCTCTCCTTCCCCGAGTCGCTGATGGCTCCTTCCCCTCTCCTTCTCCGAGTCGCTTTGAGGGAGCCCCAGGTTTATGCATGAGACCTAAATGAGGATCCCTGCTTGGTTTGGGGCCAACAACATGCTGGACCAGGAATTGCCCCTGGCTTCCCTGCATGGCACTGTGTGGCGTTTTCCGATAAGCCCCTGGATTGGCTCCCATCCTCTCCCCTTCGCTTTGGAAACCAGGCTAGATCGTACCCCTTGTGCGGGGCTAAGAGATAGGGAGGGGTGGCCCATACTGCTGAATAGCGCCCAGTGGAAGGATATCGGATTAGCCGAGCTGGGAGCAGCATTTCCCGGGGACGTGGTTCTCTCAGTACCAAGCGCTCGGCTCACAGCTGTGGTGTAGTGCTCAGATCAGACGCTTGGGTTCTATTCTGGGCTCGGATTTGCTGCATGAACCAGGAAAAGTTGTTTTACGACGTGACTTACACAGAGTTGCGGGTGCTCAGTATCTCGGCAAACCAGGCCACTCACCTGTATGCTTCGGGTCGCCTTCCCCTCCGTAAAATGGGGATAATTCCTTCTGGGACACAGGAAGGCTTGAACCGTTAATGTTTACAAAGCCCTAGGAGTTCCTTGGCTAGAAATACTGAGGACAGTATCCGAGCAGTCTGCAAAGGTGTCCCGGGTGGGGTGTACTGGCAGATGCACCAGGCTGGGCCAGCTGTTCCTACGGAATCTCTGCAAGATTCTGTCCCCTCCCAACCTCACTTGCTGCATCACTTGCTCTCCACGGAGCTGGCGGGTTAAGGTGCCTGGCTGCTGTGGGCTCTCAGAAGACCTGCCTCAGCTTGCTGTTTAGTGGTCCCGCTTGTAGCGGGGTGGACACCGGCTTGGGCCCAGAGGGGTTTAAGACAGGCCTGGGAGAGGGCTGGGGCAGGGGAAGAGCTGGGCTGATTGGCAGAGCAGCCGCAGCTGGGGGCCACGCCCCAAACAGACCCGGCGGGCCTTATAAAAGCCAGGGAAGCCAGGAGCAGAAGAGCACTCTCTCTCTAGCTCTGAGAGGGAGGGACCTGGCTGCAGAGACCTGAATAGAGGACCTAGTTTGGAGCAGGGCTAGGGAAAGGCCAAGGGAGCCGGGGAGCTCTGGCCTAGGAAAGCCCCAGGCTGCAGGCCTGGGAAGGTCTATTAGGTACGGGGGTTGCAGGGGGCAGCCACGGGTAGGCAGAGGCAGCAGGTCCAAACCCAACCTTGCCTGTGATGAGTGGCTCATACTGCAGTCTGCCCCAGGGCGCGGGGGCTAGCTGGTGACTGGCAGGAGCCTATGACTGAGGTGAGGTAGGGATAGTGGGTGGGGGGATTCCCCTGGGAGGGGAGGACCCAGAACTGTGGGGTACTGCCAGGGGGCAGCACCCAGTGAAAGGGGCACCGGGGTCCTGGGGGGGACACGGGAGCCAGCAGCAAGGCAAGACACTGGCCTGAAGAGGGCGCTCCGGAGGCTGGTGAGCTAATTCCCAGAGATGGACCAGCAGGAGGCGCCGCCGGTGAGTCGGCGTCCAGTTACGCTGCTGCTGCTCCGAGAACTGGCAGCCCCCCTAGGGTTTGGAGATCGGTTCTATGCACTGGGCCAGGCAGTGGCCCTGAGGCTGTTTCTGTGCCCGTTTTTGGAGGTTCTTTGCTCTGTGGCAGATGAGTTCTTGGAACCTTGTGCTTGAGCAGGGGTAGTCTGCTGAGTTCTCGGGATCTGCAATGAGATGTGGAGCTTCTGCCCCTAGAACACTGGTTCAAACCCCGTCCAGGTCAGGTGTGATCACCTGAAAGCTGTTTTGTGGCCTCAGGGAACTGATTTGGTCTCAGCCCAGTTCCTGGGAGCTACCTCCCAGCTGGCGCCGATCAGTCTCTGGAGACTGAGCTCCCTCACACCAGGGGTTAAAGCGTGCTTACCAGGCAGCATGGGGGGGAGCTTGTCCAGCAGCTGCTTGTGCGGCAGTGCGAGCTGCTCTGCTGGTTGAGTTGACACCAGCGGTCCCTTCCCTGTTCCCAGTGCCTGGAGCTATTGCATGTTCCACATCACACATGTCAGTCCCATTGCTCTCCCCTGTTCCCTTGTGTGTGTTCAGTCATCATTTTCATGCCAGCGACAGCCAAGGGCTTCCGTTCTGAGATCAGTCAGTCCTCAAGTCATTTGGTCTCTGCAGCAGCCCATCCAATCCCAGGGGCTGGCTTGCGGTGCTGCAGCCTCCCACAGGTGTTCACCTCTGATTAGGCCGGCTAGAGGCAATCCCTCAAAGAGCTCTGCCCCTGTGAGAACGTGAATTGCGTCACATGTGTGTGTGGAGGGTGGGGCGCCGGGTGCACCACGTATAGGTCACCTTCACATCCCTTCCGTGCTCTGCCAAGTGCAGTGGTCGGAGTCCTTAAGCCCTGGCTGCTGCAAAGTCAGGGACTCCAATGTGCATGGAAGACTCCATTCTCCCCAGCTATAATCAGAGGCTAGAGGGAGTTGGAGATCACCTCCTTCTGCTGATTCCCCCCCCCCCCCCCCCCCCCCCACCACCCACGTCGTCCTAGGCATCCTCCAGGACTGCTGAGTCCCCAGGATCCCATTGCTCTTACCCTGGTCACTCGCCCTGTGGCCCAGCAGGACCAGCTGGGGGTTCCTCTCCGTCAGAGGGAGTGCTGCTGAAGGCTAGGAGGCGCAGTGTGCTCCAAACAGGCTCAGTTAATTTTCCAGCCCTGCCACCACAGGAGCAAGAGAGCAGGGCGTCCTTTGCAGTTCTGCCCCCTGTCCCCTGCTGCATTAGCTGGCGGAACAAATGAACTCTGCACTTCCCAGGCTCTTGCACGCTGTCCCATTGTCCCTCTCTGGCAGCCCTGTTGCGCGCTGGAGGAGCTGCCGATCCAAGGGAGGAGCAGCTCTTAGAGATGAATCCTGGCAAGCTGGTGATTGCTGCCTGTGGTCTGCCAATTTGCATTTTAGCTGCCTGAAGTCCCTCGCCCCGGGACTGCCCCCTCCTGGAACTGACCTGGATACAGCGTAGCTCTCTGCCCCCTTTCTCCCTGGAGACCAGCTGACTTAACTCTTTTCTCCCCACTTTGATTCCTTTTCTATTTTATATTTTTTTATGGTATGTTCTTGTGATGTCCCATTTGCTCCCTTCCACTGTGTCCCGGGGGGCTGGGGTTAATCACCCGGATGGACCCTTCTGCTATTGACGAGCATCTTTGCTCTTGTCTCTCTTAAAGAATCCCAGGGTGACACCTCAAGGGTGATGGGTCATGTCTCTGGCTCCACCCAGAGCAGTGAAGTGAGCACGCCCAGCTCCCTCTACATGGAGTACGGTGAGTTGAGCAGGGGGTGAGCAGAAAGGGTTAACCACCAGTACGGCTGGGTTCGGGTGCTCAGTCCTTGTACGTTTGCGGGACAGCTTTTGACGGTGCACACATGGGGATTTGCTCATGAGCGTGGTGTCTTGTGCGTGAGGCCAGTGCTCTGAAATCTCTGCGTCTCTCTAAATCTAAGAGCGGCTGGGGGGGGCTGGGGAGGAGAGTTGAGTGGCCCAAGGTAAGTAGCTGTGATCTCTCACTAGTAGGGATTAGGATGAGACTTTGGGATCAGCTGTCCCTCCGCAATCTGCCTACTGTGGGGATCTTGCCCCTTCCTCTGAATACTCTGAGGGTGGTCACTCTCGGGGGCTGGATGCTCGACTGGCTCCAGCCACGCGTCATCTAGTCTGGCAGTGCCTGTGTTGAGGCCAGTATGGTGCCCCATGTCCCTGGGCTCCCTGGGGCCGTGTAATGGAATCGTGCCTGTCTGATCTCTGACTCTTTAGCATTGTGGGTTTGCAAAATGCCCCTGCTTCATTTACCTCTCTTTTGCTTTCCTAGATGCTGGCCAGTACCTGAGTTCGGGGGAAGGGATGTTCCGAAGACCCTCGGAAGGACAGTCCCTAATCAGTTACCTGTCTGAGCAGGACTTCGGCAGCTGTGCAGACCTGGAGAAGGTGGGAGATAGCAAGGGAGTGATGCAGGGGGATATGTGTTCCTTGGTTGCTGGGTCAGTGATTCCGGTTCCACTGGCTAGCAGCCCTACCGAAAAGCCAGTGTTAGTGCCGTAGCATTTCCAGCCTTAGAGCTGCGCAGAGAACTCGCCGGTCTACTTTCACACTTCAGTTTGCTCTTTGGTGTTGATAGCTCGGGGCTACTGTGCAGCGTGAGCTTATCGCAGCTTGCTGGGGCTCCCTCCGCTGCTGTCTTCCCTGAAGTCAGTCTGCTGTTTGCTCCAGCCTTAGGCAGTCGGGAAGCGGTGGGGTTCAGGTGTAAATCACAGAGCGTTTTACCCTCCGAGTGCAAGTAAGGAACAGTGATGCTCCTCTCTGTAAGCCCCATAATGTTCCCTGGCCAATGTGATCCTCTGCTGTTTAACTGTGCAGAGCCACAATCTGCAACTAGTGTTGAGTTGGGAAAAACCAAAGCCAGCTGCTCTCTTTGGGTGCTGGGTGCTGTGTGACCCACAGATGGTGGAACGTTGGAGAGTGGGGCTGTCACAGTGGCAGGGCTAGCTGCACCTCTGTCCCCTTTCTTATCCCTGAGTGCACCCAGCTTTGGTCATGGGCCTCTAGCCCTCACCTGTCCCAGGGAGGAATCCCCCTCTTAGCCTGGGACTTGCTCACAGGGCCCTGCATACACCAACTGCCCTGAAGGCCCAGCTGGGTTTCACGCTCTTGCCTTTCTTTGTGCTGGGCACCTGTGACCATGAGAGTGACCCTAGCCTCCTTAAGACCAAGTGTTTTTCCTTAGTTGGAATACAACATGAGAGACAGAGAAAAGGATTTAAAAATACCCGACACACATCTGTCACCCCTAACGTCCTACCATCCTGTAATGGCGACCCAGGCAGGCCTAGCTTCTTCAGACACCCCTCCAGCGTCATGTGTCCGAGTGTGTCTCGGTCTGGATTTTCCCTTTGCTCCCGAGAGAGTCCTTTGAAAGCCAGCCAGGACTCTTTGTTCTCCAGTAGGCTTCTCTCTGCGTTGGTGGGCTTGGGCCCCCAGTCAAACCGCTCCCATGAGCTATGGGGGTCGAGCCAGAGTTGTCAGAGCGAATAGTTCTGGCATCATCCCTCAAGAACTCTGAAGTGGGGTCTGATAGGTGACCATCTTGAGCTGTCTCCTTCCTGTCTGGATCCAGCCGGTCTCCTAGCACAGTGGTTCTCAAGAGTATTGGATCGCGCCCCCGCCTTCTTTGTGTGTGTAATAGTTTACCCTCCCCGCCCGGCACACAAGTACATATACCAATTAAAAAAAAAAAATCAACATGCAGCTCTCACTAAATATTACGAACAGCGAGGCATTGATTGAAACCGCGCCAATGATTCACTGTGAGAGGAGCAAAAGCAAAACTGTGATTGTGGTCGATGGTCACAATTAAATGCACGCACCGCGTCGTAACATACAGTCAGCCGCGATTTGTATAATGCTGTGCAAGCATAACCGAAATCCGTCTAAATACATCGCGCCATCCAGAGTCAAATGCATGGCACCATCGGAGGACCTGATCTGTCTGGAGGAATCCACTTTGCTAGTTATTTGTTGCTGTGGGTAAAATGTGTAGAGTAAGGTGTTTTGGTTTGGTTTTTTTTGGTCCCCTAAAGCTTCTCACGCTCCCCCAAAATACATTCCGTGCCCCCAGAGCGGGGCCTGCCCCCCAGTTTGAGAACCTCTGTCCTAGTAAGAAGCACTCAGAAAACACCGGGTGAAGGTAGAGTATTACAACAGGGCACTCCATGTGCACAGGGCGATGGACTCAAGAAGGCTTCTGGCCTGACTGGAGGGGCTGGATTCCTTGGGTTCATTAGGAAGTGAAGTCAGAGGTGCCAACTTTCCAATGTGCTTGCGGGGTGCTCAACCCCTGGCCCTGCCCCAGGCCCCGCCCCCAATACACCCCGTCCCCCAATGCCCCGCCCTACCTCTTCCTGCCCTCTCCCTCCTCCAAGTGCGCCGTGCCCTTGCTCCTCCCCCCTCGGGACTCCTGCATGCCACGAAACAGCTGATCGCGGTGGGCAGGAGGCGCCGGGAGGGAGGGAGAGGTGCTAATTGGTGGGGCCCGCCAGAGGCGCTGGGGGGCTGTTAGGGGGGCTCCTGGTGGGTGCTCAGCACCCACTATTTTTTCCCCCCATGGGTGCTCCAGCCCTGGAGCATCCATGGAGTTGGCGCCTATTAGAGAAGTCTTCCTCTACTGTGGGAAATCCCAGATAGCCTTCTCTACAGGTAGGTTCTCTACTGTGGGGTGTAGGGGATGTAATGCTGCATTGCAGAGAACCTCAACTTCCTGGCTCTCTTGCAATGGTTTGGCCTCTGCCTCCCAGGAAAACGCTCACTTCAGTATCTCTGAATCGCTGATCGCTGCCATCGAGCTGATGAAATGCAACGTGATGAACCGGCGGCTGGAGGAGGAGGAAGAGGAGAGTGACAAGGAGATCCAGGAGCTCAAGCAGAAGATACGCATCCGGCGCCAGCAGATCCGCACCAAACACGTGCTCCCTGCCTACCGGGAGGTGGGCTCAGACAGTGAGTGCTGCTTTTGGGGCCAGGCTGGGGAGAGCAGGGGCTCGTTTCCTGTCAGTCCCTGCGATGGTGTATCAGGCACCAGGGGGCTGTGGGAAGTCACATTACACTAGCTCTGAATAGATGGTGACTCTAGTGTGGAGGGCCTGCTGTCACTGGGTCTGTCTGGGTATTTATCGTGTACACACCATGGTGGTGTCAAAGTGTAGAACATAGCTTAATTCTGGGTCCGCGCTGGCACCCCCGTCACCCAGCACTACCCGCCCTGGCCAACTCCTCTGTCAGTCTTCAGTGTCGCACTTAAATTACCTCTGCTGACTTTGGGGCTCTCTCAGACCTTCTGCCTTTTGCCCCTCCAGGCTTCGTGGCTACAGACAGTGAGTCCCAGTTCAGCTCCCGTGACTCCATGTGGCTGTCTGACTCAGGCTCAGCAGAGGACGTGGAGGAGTATGAGATAAGAGGTAAGATGGGGCAGTTGTACCAGATGGAGATTTGGGGCCAATCTCCTCCTTGGGGTAACTGTGCTGAAGTCAGTGGGGAGGAGCACGTCCCTTTGCATTTAGAGATTGCCATTCTCGTGTAACGCTGAACTGTGAGTTGAGCTGGGACCCCAGATTCCACCCCTGGACTGCAGTAAACTGATTCCCTTTGGGTAGGTGGGCTTGTGCGCACATAAAGGCTGAAGGATTTGCTCTGGGAGCTCTATTAGAGTCTTAACAAGCCCCTCGTTTGCTGTGTCGCTGGCTTCCTACGAGAGATCCCTTTCACGGGTAAAATCCTCCGGGCTGGGAACGGTCAGGCTGAGGTTGGGGAGCTAAAAGATTTGAATGCCCACCTGCGCTGTCCTGCTCTTCCCACTCGAACCAGCCACGGACTGGACGAGTCAGTCTGGGGACTGTCTGCTACCGTTCTTAAACTCCGTCTTTCTGTAGCGGGGCAATGGGCTGTGTACAGTCCCTGACCTCCAAGGTACTTTGCCCACACACAGTCAGGCTGGCTCCCATGGCCCAGAGTGCTCCCTGCAGGAAACAGGCGCCAACTTCCCCCCTAGCTGGGGGGGTGTTCGACCCGCCCTCCCCCCAACCCCACTCACTGCCCCCACTCCACCCCTTCCCCCAAGTCGCTGCCGCTGCTCTGCCCTGTCCCGCCTTTTCCCTGCCTCCTCCCCCGAGTGCGCCCCGTCCCCACTCCTCCCCCTCCCTCCCGGAGATTCCTACACACCGCAGAACAGCTGTTGGCGGCGGGGAGGAGTTGTTTAGCGGGGCCGCCAGCAGGTGAGAGGCGCTGGGAGGCGGGGGGAGCTTGGCTGCCGGTGAGTGCTGCTGAGCAGCACCTGCTAATTTTTCTCTCCATGGGTGCTCCAGGACTGGAGCACCCACAGTCAGTGCCTATTCTGCAGGAGACCTGGCCTTGAACCCTGTCCCTCACCTCCCTCCTGCACTGGTCAGGATAGACACTCCTTGTTGCTCAGCAGTGCCCCTTCTGGCTGACTTTAAAGGTGCATTAACCAAGCACTCTCCAGTCTTCAACTGGGACAATGGTGGATGGACTGGGAGGTTCAAAGGCCCCTGTGATGGACACCCTCCATCTTCCTGCTCCTCTCTCCACGGATGTGGATAGCATAACCCCGGTTTGGCCCCCTGTAGCTCAGAGGTTTGACTTGATATTGCAGTCCAAGGAGGGTGTTTGAATGCTGTCCCTGGATGTCTCCCAAAGGGTGCCAGCAGGCTCTGCTCTCTTGTCTCTGTGTTGATACCCTTTTTCTATGGCCGGGCCGAGCACTGAAGCGAAATGTTTTGTCATCACCATATTATGCAGATGGTAACGATGGATCTAACCTGATTCAAATGTCCAAGAACGGCCTGTCAGTGTCAATGGCTTCCTTGTTTTCAGGTAGTACCCCAGAGTGCACTGCGCCGCGTGCGTGTGTGTGTGTGCGCGCTTGTCCGTGTGCCTCGCCTGGGCCTGTCACGGGCCCACCGGCAGAACAGAGGCTCAAAAGCTGCGGCTAAAACTGAGTTCACGCTGCATCAAGCAGGCAGGCTGCAGCCCGGACACCAAACCACCAGCCCCCAGCTCAATCCACCAGCTACTATGCTTTTGCTATTTCCCGTCCCAGGGCTCTGTACATGTAGCTGGCTCCTTGTCAGCTGCTCTCTAGAATTTCTCTGCGCGCTCTCCATGCAGGGGCCTTTGGGAACAATCAATAATGTCATCTGAGCGGGAAAGGGAGAGGAGCTGGCGATGCATGCAGTGGATGGCAGACAGGTGGGGAAAAATGTAGCAAAGGTCTCAATTGCTTGTCTGCTTGCCCAGGCTCTGTGTTGCCACATCACGGTGGCACATTGTGATGTACCTAGAACATCAACAGAGGTGTGTCTGGCCTGGCAAGTGAAACAGCAGAGCAGTGGTTCAGTTTAAAAGTGCTGCAGCCATTAAAGGTAAAGCACTGGCCACATAACTACTGTAACCCGAGAGAGGAGACTAGAACACTCTACTGCATAGAGACTAGCTGTCCTTTAAAATGTAGCTTCCCTACAGCTCCCAGCCCACTGCGATTCCAAGACAATAGCTCTGTTGATCAGAGGTGTTAAAAGCCTTCTCTAGGGACGCAGGCGCTAAGGCGCCAGACTCTTCATGCGCTGGGAGAGGCAGAGAAAGCTGGGGCCTTGCTTTTAAAGTGACAGTACTGTCCTGAGAGCTTTTCTCCGCCAATGCAAGCACTAGTGAAAGGCTGACACCCTCTGTAGCCTTGAACTGTGGTATGCAACCTATCATTTAAATCCGCTTCTGTACCAGATGATTGGAGAATAGCTAATGTGACGCCAGTTTTTTAAAAAGGCTCCAGAGGTGATCCTGGCAATTACAGGCGGGTAAGCCTGACTTCAGTACCAGGAAAACTGGTTGAAACTATAGTAAAGAACTTAATTGTTAGACACAGATGAACATGATTTGTTGGGGAAGAGTCAACATGGCTTTTGTAAAGGGAAATCATGCCTCACCAATCTACTAGAATACTTTGGGGGTGTCAAAAAGCATGTGGACAAGGGGGATCCAGTGTATATAGCGTACTTAGATCTTCAGAAAGTTTTTGACAAGGTCCCTCACCAAAGGCTCTTAAGCAAAGTAAGCAGTCCTGGGATAAGAGGGAAGGTTCTCTCGTGGATTGGTAACTGGTTAAAAGATAGGAAACAAAGGGTAGGAATAAATGGTCAGTTTTCAGAATGGAGAGAGGTAAATAGTGGTGTCCCCCAGGGGTCTGTACTGGGTCCAGTACTATTCAACGTATTCATAAATGATTTGGAAAAAGGGGTAAACAGTGAGGTGGCAAAATTTGCAGATGATACAAAACTACCCAAGAAAGTTAAGTCCCAGGCAGACTGCGAAGAGCTGCAAAAGGATCTCACAAGACTGGGTGACTGGGCAACAAAATGGCAGATGAAATTCAGTGTTGATAAATGCAAAGTAATGCACATTGGAAAGCATAATCCCAACTACACGTATAAAATGATGGGGTCTAAATTAGCTGTTACCACTCGAGAGAGATCTTGGAGTCATTGTGGATAGTTCTCTGAAAACATCCACTCAATGTGCAGCGGCAGTCAAAAAAAAAAAAGTGAACAGAATGCTGGGAATCATTAAGAAAGGGATATTGTGTCTCTATAAATCCATAGTATGCCCACACCTTGAACACTGCATGCAGATGTGGTTGCCCCATCTCAAAAAAGAGGCATTTTGGGTGGCAATGTCCAAAGCATGTCATATTTGAATAGGAAACACCTAGGTTGGAAGATACCATATTTGGAGTGGGGAGAGAGGGCAGAGGGGTCCTAGTTCTGGCACCTCAACCTGCTGGGGAGGTGGGGTTCAGATTTGAATCCTCCCGCGAGATGCCTGCTGAACGCTGCTCACCCTGGCTGCATGTGCTCACCCTACAATGCTCAGACAATGCTGAACGTGTGCGCCCCCTGTTTGCTTGGGTCTGTTTTAGCCTGGGATCTCTGAGCCATTCCGTAAGGACCGAGAGAGGCTGGTTTCCTCTCCCATTCGGGCGGCAGTTTTGCTGCGTGGGGAGGCCACTTCCTCTCTCTCTGTAGCTACAAACCTTCGGTTGTACCAGGTTGTAGATAACATGGGTTTCCTAGTCCTGAATGCACCTGCTGCTTGCAGCGGGTATCAGACTGGTAACTGCCTGGTGCTAAAGGCCTGACTCCCACTTATGGCTAATCCTCTATCCCGGACTCCCTGTTGACTCAAGTCCAGAAAGATACTTGAAGGAGACACTTAAGATTTAGCCCAGCGTTTAACACATCTTGAGATGCACTCCTATTTCTTAGGTTGTGAATATTTGTGATCAGGGCCTTTGTTGTCGTACCCTCTGGCTATACAAACAACTGTCCTGATCCTTTGGAAAGCCTCACACCCTTTCCCTTCCCAAGGACTGTCCCATGGAGAATCCCACCTTCCCTGCTGAAAAGATTCCAGTGCTGGTCACTCTGGGTTTCCCTACCAGGATGTGCTGCCCCTCTGCTGTGCCTGGCTGCTCCCTCCTTCAGAGCTGGGACTGAAACTGACGAGTCCTGCAGCAATCAGCAAGCAGCTCCCATATTTCAGTATCCAGCCTACTGGGGGAAGAGGAGTTGAGAGCCGAACCAACAACTACACACCCATTAACCAGACCCAGCTGCCTCTCTAGGTCTCCTCTTACCCTCCTTGATGGGGTCCCTATGGATTTTGCGGGTTGGCCTCTTTCCTGCCTTGATCTATGATATTTTCTCCCCTTTTCTGTAAATTCTTTGGTGTTAAAACTCAAGTTTCCACCCATAGGGCAGTCCAGGCCTCCCTAGCCAGGTCATGCCTCATGCGGCTCGTGGGCTTGGCAGGACAATACAGACAGGAGATGCAGGAGTCAACATTGTTTTTAAGGCTGACTTAGGTTTCCAGGGATAACGGGACCAAATCCGGTCTGGGTGTAAGCAGGATTATTCTCATGACCGGCGGGAATCGTACCCGGTTACCTTAGGGCTGAATTTGATCTTTAGTGTCAAGATGTTTCACCAGCCCCCTTCTTGGGGCTGGAGGGCAAACCCCAGAGGAGTTCTGCTGCCTTCACTTCCCAGTTCAGTGTAACCCCGCAAAGCTGTGAAAGCGAGGAGACTGAATTGCTGAGTGGCTGTGTCGGGAGAGACACAGCGTCTAGTGACCACGTTCCACCATGTTTAAACACTGTTGTATGGTGGCAGCCCGACCAGCTCCTAGAATTCTTTGAGCACGTGAACTGAACCTTGAATAAAAGAGAACCGTGGGCATCATTATTATGGGCTCTCAGCTCGTCTTCGACAAAGTCCCCCACTAGAGAAGGTCCGGGGATGAGCAGCCAAATGCCGCCATAGATCAGGACTGGCATATGGACAGATAGCAAAAAGTAGGGTTAAGTGGTCAACTGTTATCCTGGCCAAGGGTTAGCTGTGGTGTAGCCCAGCCCAGCTACGGGTCCGGGGTCAGTATTTATTAGAAATCTGGAAGAGGGCAGCGTGAGCAGTGTGGTAGCAATATGCACAGATGCTACACCTGGATTTAAGTTCCTCCCCTGTAGGGAGGAAAGTGATCCTTCTTTGTGGCCCGTTTGATCCTGGGTGCCTCAGCAGAGGGTGGCCAGCAAGGCTGCTGACCACTGCCACGTGGTTCTTTTGACATTGACCTGTGTCCACTGGGAGATGAACTCAGGCCTCCAACTCACGCCATGTGGGCTGCTGACAAGCCATCGGTGTACGATCCGGACTGGATTTGAACCAGAACAATAGCAGTGAATGGCCTGTGTCCCATCGCCAGTCCCTTGCAGTGTTAATGCTGTTCATAAAACCTAATAAGCTACTAAATTTCATAACTAACCCCAGTGTCCTGCCCTATTAGCCCCAAGTTTGTATGCGTGTGGATTTCTCTAAGCTCCGTAATCGCTGGTAGCTAGTGTGTGCCCTGTACAGGCCGTAACATTTCCACTCTAACCCCACTGTAGTTTCATCTCACAGCCACAGGTTCTTCTCTCTCCCCGGTAGATTGACCAGGTGACTTTCTAGCTGCTGCTTATTGTCCCTGGTAGAAATAGGTGCTGTAGCTCACATGCTTTTACAACCGTGTGATGGTTTTTAATGCAAAACTGCTTAGCGTTTGTTTAAAATAGGAGTAACTCTCTGCTCCACCCTCTCTCTTCTCGATGCAGATGCGGACATCAGGCGGGATGCAGCGTCTAGCAGGAAGTCTTTCCTCTCCTCGGAATCCATGTACGTCCCGTCCATATTCTCCCTCCCCCCTCCCCCCCCGCCAGAGTGTGAGTCTTTGATCCTCGCCTGGGCTCAGTATGCTCAGCTTTGGGGACAGTCCTGCGGGGAAGCTGGGCAAATGGAAACTTAAGTTGAATGCTGAGGGGTTTGGGAATCCCTGCATGAGGGACCGATCCTGCATGGGTTGGGCATGGATTAGATTCTACACGAATAGGTCTCTTCTGCCACTGACTCCTCTAATAAGCTAACCGTTAGTGGAAGGAGAAGGGGCTGGGAACAGGAACCACAGCGAATTAGGAAAGACAGCCCAAGGTGATGGGGACACATACATTCCCCACCAGGCTCCCAGTCAGACCTGAGGTTCACCCCAGTCTCCCACCACGCCATTCCTGTTGTCTTACTTGAAGTCCTGTGTTTCAGTCACCATCCTTACAACTAGGAGCTGGACAGGACTCCCCATCAATGCTACTCCTAAACTGGCCAGAGGAGGCACTGTTGGGTGGTTGAAGGCATCTCCTCCCTAGGAGACTGAGCAACCTGCTGCCTCATTACTATTCCCAGCTGAGATGGAGGATGGGTCATCACAGTCCCTTGGAAATCTCATTGGTCTGTTAATCTCTGGCAGCTTTCCAGAAGGCTGGAGGCAGGGCCCCCTCTGCCTGTCAGATGCCAAGTAAAACTAGGCCCTGCTGGCAAAGATCACGTCACTTTATACTGTGTGTTCTCCCGTGTCTTGTCCGGATTCCAACTTCGTTCGTTCCATTCCATCTCCCACCTCCCCTGCAGTTTCTTTGATGCCCCGTCCCAAATTGCTGGGCCCTGTGTGCGTCCCACCCCAGAGGTAGCAGCATGGGACAAGTGATTCCTGTATGTAGTTTGAGACAATATCTTCTAAGAGGAGTCATCATTGTTAGTGCAGACTCTCACAAGTGGGGCTGGGAGGGTCACCAGTCAGAAGATCCAGGCTTTGATCTCCTTTGCACCCTGGCTGGGGGTGGGGGGTTATGCCCCGTCTGTTGTGGTGCTGATCGTCCTCTCTTGCTGTGCAGATCCCACTCCTTCCTCCATTCGAACTCAGCGGAGGCCGTGGCCATGGGCCTGCTGAAGCAGTTTGAAGGGATGCAGCTCCCAGCTGCTTCTGAACTGGACTGGCTAGTCCCAGAGCAGGATGCCCCTCAGAAGGTAGGCGTGTGGGGAGGGGCCTCGCTGGGGCAGTCGCACTGATGCATAGAGGGCGCTGTTTGGGTGTGAGAGGACGGAAGCTGGATGTGAAATCAAGGGGATTCGTTTAAGTCTAGAGGGCAGAGAACCCACTGCCTCCACTAGCGAGGGAATCCTTTGCATGAAGCTCATATCTGGTGCTTTCTGCCAGTCCTGAATGCAGGGCTGCAGCCGGTCTCCACCTCGCCATGGCTGTAGAAGAGGAGGGAAGGCACTGATCACGTCCCTCACGTACTCCCAGAGCTGCGTCCTTTCCACACAGTTGGCTGCAGTGCTGCCAGGAGGGTGCCTTGCACTCTGCTGGCTCCTGTTGTCCTTGTATATGAACAGGGAGAGCAGGAGGACAGGGATGGTGGGGAAGATCTAGGGACCAGCCAAGGATCAGCACCCGGAAGCAGCACAGAGTCAAGAGCAGTGGCCCTCGGCCTTCACCAGCAGCCCAGGGGTGTCGCCCACGCAGCGCCTTGACGGGTTGTTTGCTGTTGGTTTGCAGGGCCCGAGACGGTCTCTCAAAAAGCTCTTTAAGCGCTGCCAGTGGTATAAGAAAAGGCAGCTCTCCAAAAAGCTCCGGCGGGTACGTTGGGAGTGGAGAGCGTGCGTGTGCGTGGGGCACAAGTCACTGAGTGTACTAACCGCTCGGACGAACCCCCCCCCCCCCCCAACGTGGCATGGAGCAGCGGGCAGCATGGCTGTGGCTGCCCCACGGTGGGGTGGGGCGTGGGAAACTCAGCTGATCGTGGAGTTTGTTGTTGTCGCTGTTTGAACCCTCCGCTGGGACCGGCTAGAAGACGTGTTAGAAAGCGAGCGATCTCCGTGCTAACTGCAGTGGCAGCTAGAGCTCCTACAGCATGGGCAGGCGCTGTGCAAACTTTCTCATGTAGCCAGGGCCGGATTAACCTTCTGTGGGCCCGGCGCCAAACATATTTGTGGGCCCCCGTGGGGGCAATGGAGCCTGGCGTGGGGAGGTCAGTCCCCGGAGCGAGGGGCCAGCCAGAGGCAATGGGGCATGGCATGGCAGGGGCGGCCCCGCTCCCCCCAATGCGAGGGCACTATTTACAAACCGGCAGTTGCCAGATGCACAGTGGCCTGCCCAGCCCTGTGCTGCCAGCATGCCCCTTTCCCTCGGGGGCAGGCCCATGCCAAGCCACACAGCCCCCCCCGCCCAACACCCCGACTCCCTCTGGCCAGAGCCACCCCGGACCCACTATGCCCAGCGTCCCGCCAGACCCATCCACAAATGCACAGTGCCCTGCACAACACCAGCCCACCCACAGCCCCACTCCCTAATGCCCCAACACACAGATCTTCCCTACCCCTTCACAGCCCAGCACTCCCCCAGACCCACTCCCCCACACCCTGCCTCCCGACTGCACTCACCGGCCTGCTGGGAGGTGATGGTCTGCTGGGCTGAGCCGGCAGCGCAGCCAGGGCTGGAAATCGCCCCATCCCTTTGGGAGTGGCGCGATCAGCCAGGCCAGGGCCTGCCCCAGCCAGGCTCCCTCAAGATGCACTTGTCTGGAGGGGCCCAGCCAAGCCCTCCATATTGGCTTCCTGCCCCACCCCTGTCACCTGGCTGAGACTGGCCAGGCTTCTGCACCAGTTTCAGTCAGCTCAGCTCCAGGGAGACAGGTGGGGCCACACATGTGGTGGGAAGCAGAGACTGCCCGGAGCCAGAGGTGCACTGGGGTCCAGCCAGGGGGCTGAGAGGAGCAGGGGGTGGAGAGGAGAACTTGGCCAGCCAGCGAGCGGGTCAAGAGGAGCAAGTGGTAGGTGGGGGAAACCAGTGGGGTCTTGGGGCGCAGTGCAAGAGGAGCAGGCCAGGGCCCCTTCTGAGCATGGGCCTGGTTCCCTGGAGCCATTGTAAACCGGCACCGCATGTAGCCCCTCAGTCTTGACCCACAGCCTCTCCAATTCTGGGCTCCCCATACCCAGCTCTGCCCAGGCCCCTCAATCCCGACCCACAGGCTGTCACTATTCTAGTGCCTAGGCCTCTGCTGAGGTGGACGCTGCCAGTCCTGCCAAACCGCTCCGTTTTGGGGTACTGGAGTTGATCTCCAACTGAGTGCCAATGGGGCCCGTGTGACGGGAGTAGAGGGGGTTTCGGGGGCGTTCTAAGAACGCCACGGCCCTGTGCGTGGTGTAAATCGCAGGTCTGTATGTGCTAGCGCTGCCCCCCGGAGCTGGTGTGGGTGAACCTCAGGCTTACACAAAATACCCGCTTTGTCACAGATCGCTGCCCTGCCACCCGCAAGCTGAGCCGTGGTCCTGCTGGGCAGCAGTGCATTGTGGGGTTTGACTTTCTAACTACTCATAAAGACTGGCCCCCAGCCATTGGCCCACCACAGTCTTGTCCGCCTGAGCCAGGAGGGGATCCCTGAGGTTTACTGTCACCTGCTTGGTTTTCTCTAACTCCGGGTGGCTTGTGGGGCATGTTCTGTTGTCCTTGTGCTGCAGGGCTCCTGTCCGCTGGCTGGTGTGGTTCTGCTCTCTAGTTCCCACGCAAGTCCCCTTGGGGGTGCAGCTGAAGAGCCGCCTCTGATGTCCGTCTAATCAATCCGTCACGGGGCAGAGGCCGTCTCAGCTACTGCGCTCCGGGTCAGCACCGGGCTCACCCAGACCGGTCAGGGGGGTCGAGTAGCCAGTCTGCTCCCCTCCGCTGCACTCAACAAAGGCTGCGGTAGCTTGAGAGTGGCCGAGTCAATGCTGGGCCTAGAGCCCCAGAGCATAGAGCCCAGTCAGTCACGGTGCTACTGCCCACGGCCATCTCTGCTAGGACGTGACTTCATCCTGCCCTGGCAGGGATCTAGGGGCTCCGTATCCCCGATGACCCCAGCTCTGCTCCCCCTGGCTTTGGAGGTCACCCCAGAGCCCGCTGCCTTCCCCGGGCTGAGGTGGTTCTCTGGGGTGCTGTGCAGCCTGGAAGCTGCCCTGTTCTCCCTCATAGCTATTTCTGTCCCCGCGTGAGCTCTGGCCCTGTCAGACCTGCTCAGCCCTTACAAACCCAGGTGTGATCCTCATCCTGGAGACCTGATGCCTCTGGTACCCACTGGAGTGGCTGCTGCCTCCCCTCTGGGGTGTCCTTCTCTTTGGGACAAGTGCAGACCTTCATGCTTTGTGAATCTAGCCTGTGCCCCAGTGAACCCCCAGCGCTGACATGCCTGCTGCTCACTTCGGTGAGAGCCCATGAAGCGTGCCCTGCTCACAGAGAGGCTGGAGCGGTGCCCCATAATGGTCTGGGGACAACCTTGCAGCATGGGGGATACAGAGACACTTGGGGTGATGGGAAGTGTGTGGAGGAGAGTAGGGAGGGGATGTCCAGCCAGGGTGAAAGCGCCAGGCTGAGCGCGGAGCACTGCACCCCCGCCGCCACTGTAGAGGTTCTCGGCACTTCCGAAGAAGGGGTGCCAGGCCTCTGGACATGCAGGGAGAGCAAGCACGCTACTGTACGTGCCGTGAGAGCACAGCAGCAGAGCACTCGGATTGGATGGGAATTGTTCTCCAGCTCCCCTGGGAGACATACGATTCCTGGCGGTGGGGTGGGGGTGCGGGACGAGCACACAGGCAGTTTCCCCAGGGATGGCGCTGGAGTTGCCCAGCAGGGCAGACCGGCGTAAGCCTCTGCAGTAAAGTTCGGTGTCTGACCCTCTCACCTGCCTCTTGCAGCTCCTGCCAATTCCGGACTCTCTGCCCATCTCGCCTGACGATGGAGAGCACGCCGACATCTACAAGCTCCGAATCCGGGTCCGCGGGAATCTGGAGTGGGCTCCCCCCCGGCCGCAGATCATCTTCAACATTCACCCAGCCCCAACGTAAGGAGCTGCGTGGGCTGCCCTGGGGGCTGCCCATCCCCTCTGGTCCCACAGAGGCTCTCCATGCCCCTAAGATCCCCCTCTCTGCTTCTCCTCTTCCCACCCCGATTCTGCATCCTTCCAGCTGGGTAGGCTTGGGCGAGTCACTCCATTCACAGCTCAGTAGCTCCACTTCAGTCATCTGGATGGGCTGCTGCTCCTGCCGTGAGATGACGTCTCTGCCCCCCTCCAAGCTCCTGTTGTTTCAGACCTGGACTGGGAATTGAGCCCTGCTTGGTGCGATATTAACCACTAGGCCTCCAAGCCTGGCTGTGTTTGTGTGTTAAATGAGACCTGCCCTTCCCCTTTTGTCACTGTGCACTCACTGTTCTGTGATAGAATTACTGTAGGACCTCCAAAAACACACCAACAGTGCAAAACAGCCCCAAGCGCTGCTGTTCCAGGGCCCTGTGTGTCCAGCCCCCCTCTGGTGGTGTTCAGGGTACATGGCACTGAAAGGACATCTGCGACCCACATTCCTGGCTGCACTTACAATAGATCCCCTGCCTGCGTCATAGCGGGGGCATGAGGAGGGCCCACCTGCCCTGCTGAGCTGTTGTCCGTATGTGCATTGCCAAGGAGATGTCACTACTCCCTGGCACTTGTCGCTGGTGCCTGCACCCCGGTGCCAACTGCTGTTCCTTTGCCTGGCAGCTGCCTTGTGCTCTTGGCTGGTGTTGAGTGACTGGCTGCCGACACCTCGCTCATCAGCTGAGGGGCGTGCAGGGAGCGTTCGGATCCACAGGGCGCAAGCAGGTGAAGGCAGTTGCAGCTGGTGCTGCCCAGCCCCTGCCCCACACACACAGATGGGAGATGTATCCATCTCCCCCTCGCCAGTAGCTGGGCACTGGCTCCTGCAGCTTTTGCCATATCCTGCTGAAACCACGGGGTGGCTTCAAGGCCGATCCAGCCACCTGGCTCATTATTTATCTGTATGATTGAGGCCCCTAGGAGCCCAGTCACGGGCCAGGTGCTGTACGGACACAGAGCAAAGTCAGCCCCTGGCCCAGAGAGCTCATGCTCTAAGCTTACGGTCTCAGTGGATCCACTTGGCACTCAGCTGTTGGGTGAGAGGGGAAGCCCTAGTGGTCTCTGCCCAGCAGCCCTGCTGAGCCACGAGAGAGCTCCAACACACGTCTTCTCTCTGGGCAGGAGGAAGGTGGCTGTAGCCAAGCAGAATTACCGGTGTGCAGGCTGCGGCATCCGGACGGACCCCGGTGAGTGCTGGAACTCTGCCCGGGACAGGAAACTCAGCCTCCCCGAGGGCGGGTGCGGGGGGGCGGGTGCTGCATGCAGATGAGACAGGAAGGGACAATAGAGACGAGGAGTCAAATGTGGGGAGGCGCGGATGCCAATGAGCTGGGGGATTGTGGGGGTCTCAGCGCAGGGCACCTTGGAAGCTGGTGCAGCTTTCAGGCCTGGCATGAACAATGAAAGAAGACAGAAGTGGGGAACGGAGTTACCAATGGACAGAGCCTGAATTCACAAGTGGCCTTGTAACTAACATGTAGCTAGTAGCTGAAGAAGAGGAATGGGTGATAGGCTTGCAGCTGTGCTCACGAGCACACTTCCTAGGGCGTGGACGGCTCATGAGCCGGACAGGGACTGGCTCACAAAATTGGGAAGCCAGTCATCGTGTGATGCAGTGCTGCGTGTAATGGGCACGTGTGAATCTGTTTCGGAATACGTAGATCATCTGATTTACGGTGATGTATTTTGGAGCTGTGGGGTGCCCTGACCCCGGCCCCTGCTCCTGAGCCTGATCACCTCAGGCGTAAGCGGCGTGGAATGCCAGGAAAGACACCTCCGTGACGAGTCCGGATTCAAACGGCGGGTTTGGATTCCAGAGAGCTGGATAAAGTGTTCTCCCATAACTGGACGGGGCGTTCTGGATAAGCCGAGCAGAAAAGGGGTCGGGGGAGTTCCAACATCTCCCAGTGAATGAGTCTGCCCGGATGGCAGCATTTCCCATGGCAGGCTGTCAAAAGGGGAGCCTGTGTGCTACGATGCACTGCAGATGGAACAGCCTGTTCCCCCAGGAGGCCATGGGGCGGGGCAGGGCAGGGCAGGCAAGGGGTGGCCAGTTTGCCTCTCTGAAGGTACTAAAGTCCCTGGTCTCATCACTGAGCAGCGTCAAGTAGGTGAGGGTGGCTTCACTCATTCGGATTGGTCCGTTCGCGCTGTGGAGCCCCTAGTGTCTGCTCTGATCCTTCCTCTTCAGTTCATGTAGTGAAGCAGCTTTACATCAAAATCCCAGAGGTGATCGGGCTGAGGGGGCCTCATACAGACAGCTGCCTTGATACAGCATTCACCTGCTGTGTGTTACCAGTAGGGGCTCTGAAGCAATAGCTTGTCCTAACTGTGTAGCCAGGGACGGCTACATGTGATTCATAGGCCGATCTGGGCCTCCTAGACTGCAGGGAGACCACAGACCCCAGCATGCATTGCTCTGAGCTGAAAAAGGTACCTTGTCTGTGGGGCCATTTCGGGTATGTCTGCACTGCAGTTAAACACCCACGGCTGGCCCATGTCAGCTGAGTCGGGCTCACATGCCGGGGCTGTAGAGGCTCGGGCTGGAGCCCAAGCTCTGGGACTCTGTGAGCCCAAAGCCCGAGCCCCTCTGCCGAGCTGGGCAAGGCCTGGGCCAGCTGGGCGGAGGTTCAACTCCCTCTCTGGTCCGCCAGATTACATCAAACGGCTGCGGTACTGCGAGTACCTGGGCAAGTACTTCTGCCAGTGCTGCCACGAGAACACCCAGATGGTCATTCCCAGCCGCATCCTGCGTAAGTGGGACTTCAGCAAGTACTGCGTCAGCAACTTCTCCAGGGACCTGCTGAGCAAGATCTGGAGTGACCCACTCTTCAGCGTGCAGGACCTCAATGCCGCTCTGTACCGGAAGGTGAAGGCTCTGAATCAAGTCAGGGTAAGGCCATGTCCTGTGCTTTCCAAAGGAGACCGAGTTCAGCCTTCTCCTGAGGGGCAGGTGTTGCTCCCATCAGTGACTCAGGGAGGAAAACCTACAGGGTGGGGTTTCTCAGCGTGGGGGCATCGGCGCCTTGTGCGGGGCACGCTATCTCCTGCTCTTCTTTCATTAGTGGGCCAGAATACCTAGCTGCTGCTGCTACCTACCCTTCTATATGGGGCCTCTTGTCCATAGCTTTCAGAGCATATTACAAAGGTGGGTAGGTATCATCTCCATTTTACAGCTGGGGAAACTGAGGCACAGAGAGCTTGAGTGACTTGCTTGCAGTCACCCAGCATGTTGGTGGCAGAGCTGGGAATAGAAGCCATTAGTCCTGACACCCAGTCCTGGGCTCTACCCACTGGAAATGCTGCCCCTCACGTCTGCTTAGAGGAACCTCTGCATGTGTCCAGCTCCAGGCAAAACCTGCCTGTTTGTCATTCCTTGTAATGTTCCTTTAAGGGGCCTGGTGGGCAACGTATGGAATCTGATGTTCCAGAAGATCTGAACTAAGGAGGGAAGAGACTGTTACTCGTTGGGGCCCAGTCAGGATTTCTCTAGACTTATCCTGTCAGAGTGTGGCTGATGGGCAGATGTTTCAGAGGGAGGCTTAAAACTCCCATAATGCGTTTCCATTGCACATCTTTTTCACTGTGCAATAGTACATGGTGGAGAGGAATTTCTTCCTGACCTCCAGCTGGGCTTCAGTTTATGCCTTGAAACATGAGGATTGCTAGCCCTCCTGGTTTTATCCTAGCCATTTAACTGCTTCAGTGCCCAGAAACCCAAAGCTGGCTGTCAGCAGAAACAGCTTCACAAGAGCATGAGTTGAAACAGACTAGAATGTTTGGTTTGGTTGAGGCCTGCAGTTCTGTTTAATGACAACTTTATACTCGTGTGTGTGTTTTTTCCCCAGCTGTTGAGAATCCAGCTGTTTCACTTGAAGAACATGTTTAAGACCTGCCGACTAGCTAAAGAGTGAGTACCAGGGCCCAACCAGAATTTAACTTGCATCAGTTTCAGTCTCTCCTGGCTGTCTGTCGCTTGGCAGCTTGACATGTTAGCTGCTGCCCAGACCTCTGCAGGGTGGGGGCTTTCAAGGATCGTGGCAAAATGTTCAGCAGCATCGGAGACCAGTCCCTCAGCTTCACCCCAATCTCTCCCACGCTCAGCGCTGTGGCAGGCCACCTAGAAGCTTCAGTGCATGCAGCACTCAGAGCGGGCCAGGCACAGATGGGCCCGGCAGTTGGGTGTGCGACTAGCTTCCGCTGACGTTTGTTGGAGAAAGAAGTGTTTGAGACTGACCCTGTGAACCGGGACCAGGTCTCCCCTCGGGCTTCCTCTGCGTCCCTTTGGGATCCCCCACTTCCCAAAGGCGCTGCACCCTTCACCGTGATGCCTTGCGCGGCAGCTATCACCTCTCTGGCTGACGGTGACTGAGTCGGGCTAAGTGGCCGTGAGGGGTCACTTGCGCGATGAGCTGCCCCTCGCTTGGCACAAAAACCCAGCAGGCCCTGGGAGGTGCTCAGATGGCTCAGAGTCAGCAGAGACATGTGCCTCGTCATAGCAGGCTCTGCCCTCTGGGTGCCTCTCTCACTTGTCTGCTCTCTGGACTTGGGCTTGCCTGGCCCCTGTAGAGGGGAAAGGACAGCGGCTTTATCAGGGACTGGAGCAGCCCGAGCACCCTAATGGGGACCCTGCAGCCGAGCACCCTAATGGGGACCCGAGCACCCTAATGGGGGCCGTGCAGGTGTCAGCTGGGACAGAACCTGCTAAACTGGAACAGCCCTGCAGCAACGAATTGGGAGGCAGACGCTACTGCTTGGTTTCCTAGGGCCCTGCGTGGAGGGAGCGGACTCTAGAGGGTGGCAGTGCCCGCTTGGGGGTGGGGAGGCAGAGCAGTGGGTCGCACAGTGTCATTGGCCCAGTGAAGTCGCCGCAGTTCGCACAGTCTGTAGAGCACTCGCTCGCTGATGTGTGGCGCTAAGCTCTGGTGTCTCCATCCCTGCAGGCTCCTGGATTCCTTTGACTTGGTGCCAGGTCATTTGACGGAGGATCTCCACCTCTACTCCTTAAATGACCTGAATGCCACTAAGAAGGGGGAGCTAGTTCCCCGCCTGACGGAGCTCATAAAGGCAGGTACCCTGCACGTTGAGAGATGCATGGTGGGTAATTTTATCATCTTCTTCACTAGAATGTTTATTATTATTACTAGATTAGACTTTACTGTATAAACAGCCAAGGAGCGGGATCTGGCTTTATAAAGGCAGCAGCAGGATCTCCAGAACAGCTGCTGAGGGCAAATACATTTTGTGTTAGCTGTTACCCTCTTCCAGTTAGTTTCTCATATGGTTGTTATCCTGTGTGTGTGCAGAGGCGTTTCCGTAGTACAAGAGATCGGTGTTGAAGAATAACACAGCTGATTGGTTCAGTTTCAGGAAGAAGCTGCCGTTTCCCATAACCCGTAAAGCACCCATTGCTGTCTCCATCTCTGCTTTACAAACATGGGCTGTATTCCCTCTGAAATGCATTGGGATGTGCTTTGTCACGTTCAGGATGGGGAGGCAGCTTGACTGGTGGTTAGAGGAGGGCACCGAGAGTCAGGACTCCCAGGTCCTACTTTCACCACTGCCACTGATTTGCTGCATGACCAAGTTGTGTCCCAGTTCTGTGCCTCAGTTTCCTTACCAGTAAAAACAAGAAACTTCCCTACTTTGCAGGGGAGTGGCTTTGAGATCCTCCGATTGGAGGATGCTGTATAGTCACAGTAATGGTATCCAGCGTACAGAACACCTCCCCTCTTGGCATACAGCGCCCCATGTAGCCTGGCTAAGAGATCTGTCGTCACCATCACCACGGCAGTGGGGAACAGCATGTGAACTGCATCCCTGGCAGCCTGAACAGTTGGGCATTTCCCTCCACTTCATTCCCAAATGGGCTGGACATGTGTGATCTTACAGAAACAGTCACTCTAACAACATGTTTAGATGCAAAAGCCCTGCATTAAAACAGACTGAGTGTCTGGGTGAAGAAATACCAAGTTGTGAGTTTCCAGGCAGCTGTGACTGCAGATAACAGAAATAGGAAGGGATGCTCCAGTCTGCAGGGGAGAGGAATTTGGGGGGCACTAGTGTGTCTAATTTTTTTGATTAACTCTGACTTTGCTGATCCATTTGATCATGTTGCCGTGCTTGTACTTGTTTTAACTATTCTCCTTTTCTCTAATGAATTTGATTTTAAGAGATGAAATTTAAATCCAGCTTAAATGTGGGGAGGGATGAGGTGAGGTTTGGAGATGGATCCCAGCAGGGCCTGAGATGTAACGTTTGGTTTCATCTCCTCCCTCAAGGCTGAGCTACACTGCAAAAACGACAGTGGGAAGTTGGCTACAACACATTTGAGGTGGTTAGAACATTGTTGCATTGTTTAGTGTAGATGGGACCTAACCACTGCCCTGAGCCCAGCTGCAGCCCTGATTTCTCCAGGACTGTCGACAGTTCAGAGTCCTGTGTACACTCAAGATGAAACTGTGTTTTAACTGGTTCCTCATTAAAGTGGTTTTTGTAGGGTAGATATGGCCTTAATTTTCTGTGTGAAAACTCAGTGTGATGGGTGACTTCACTAATTGTCTTTAAAAACATTCCAGATGGGACATTCCAAATGGGTCACCTTGAGTTGCAGCTGTTGGCTGTGTGGGCCACCCATGCGAAGGCAGCAATGCTAGTCACCTCCTGTGGGCACGTGTGTGGGGCAAAAGACCAGAGAGGCTGCATTGGCCTCCGAGTTTTCAGTCCAAAACTGAAAGAGGGTCCTTTTCCTGGAACTCCCAATCTGACTGGGAAGTCAAAGGGGACAAAAATAACTGGACTGCCACTGGTTTAGCAGTGTTGTGAGTGCAACCTAGTGCGCAGACGACACTGTTGTGGGTGTGTTTATGGTACATCTTTTGGTATAACCGCTGCTACCACTTACACTGTGGTAGCATTGACAATACTCTGGCACAGCCCATGTACACAGCAAGAAATGGGCGTTGCCCTGAAGCGCTTGTTGGTATGTGTGTAATCTAAGAGATGCAGTCCGCCTGGTTCCTCCACCACAACCCAGCAGACAGGCAGCCCTGCTGCTTTGAGATAGTGCCATCAGCAAAGCCTCCTGTGCTACGGGTACGCTTTTGGCCTAGGGCGTCTCGAATAGACCATGTCTCCAGGCCCCTGGAAAGGTTGGAATCTCGTGGAGCCCGGCCTAGCTTGTAGCGGGTGGGAGACCAGCTCACAAATGCTGCTCTTGAAGCTGGTGTCGTCGCATCCCGGCAATGGAATGAGCCTCTGATTTCCACGTTACTCTTGGCTCGAGATGTCTCTGACTTTGCCAGGGAAATCGGGCACATTTGCCTCTTCTCCAGGGCGTTTCTTCTTCACTCCTCTCCCCTTCTCTTGTTACAGCTGTGCCAAGCCAAAGGCTTCATCTGTGAGTTCTGTCAAGAGGACGACATCATCTTCCCCTTCGAACTGAACAAGTGCAGGACGTGTGAAGGTGAGACTCTGGCAGGTGGGGTGCTGGGAGCCATCGCTGGCCCTGGGAGTTGGCTGGGCTGGGCCTGTGATTGCTCTGGAGACTGAGCCAGTACAGACCAGGCAGAGTCAGGAATCACTGCTCTGCAGCGTTTGTCCAAGGCTGTAACAGCGAGTGCCTTGGCTGCCTCCAAGCATGGCCTTTCTGCATGCTGCTTGTTTAACATTTGTCCAGCCACCTGGCAGTAAACCATGTTCAGCCTACGCCTCTGACCTGGATCGGCACACAGCTGACTCTCTCTAGCCGGTTTGACATGCTCCCTTGCAGCGTGGCCAGAACTGTGCCTGTGTATCTGGGGGTGGCCAGTAGAACATCCCAGAGTGCACTGCACCCAGCGCATTGCGGGATAGCTGCCTACACTTACGCTTGCACAGATGGGCAGTGTGCTAAGTGGGGGTGCACGAACTCATTTCCACGGTGGCTGCAGCCTGCCCTACAGCTTGTAACCGGGTCAGATGCATGACACGTATTTGGAGTGTGCACTGGGCACAGGGCTCCATCTTCATGGCCGTTCTGACTTTGGTGCCTTTAAGGTTACCAGCCAAGGAGTCCGGTAACCACAGCGCTTTGGCCATGAGGCGCTGGACTGAGACTATCCAATCATTTTACTGAAGCCCCCACGCCCTGTAGTTGATAACTGTTTTTGGTCACTTCGACCTTTGCTGGTGACCACATGCACCATAGCACCGTATCCTGGCTCCAGTCTCCTGAGCCATCCAGACCGCCCTTGGCAATCTACAAATATGGCCGTCTCTTTAAAATTAGACTCTCTTGCCGCCAGTGTTTTCAGTGAAGGCCTTTTGTTTAGGGTCACCATTTCCTTGGCAGGGCAGGAAACCTTTGGGAAAGGGATGAAATGCAAAGTGCAGTTGACCTAACATTGCTGTCCAAAACTGTGTGAAGTGCCCCAAATTACTTAGTTTCCAAGTGCATGCGGTGGGCTGGGCGCTTTCCAATCATGTGGGCACCATCCCTACTCCAAAGATCTTTTTGTTTAAGAACCACGTAAGAGGCGAATTAGTCAGAATTGTAACACCTTGAGATTTGATCTCAACATGCTCTGTCCCTGTCAGTGACTTAGCATCCCTCCCATTGGGTATGGGCAGGCTGTGCCCGGAAGGGGGAGCATGCCGATGCATGCCTGTGCTCATGGTGTTGCTTTCTCTCCCTCCCTCAGAGTGCAAGGCCTGCTATCACAAATCCTGCTTCAAATCGGGCTGCTGCCCCCGGTGTGAGCGCCTGCACGCCAGGAGAGAGCTGCTGGCCAAGCAGAGCATGGAGTCCTACATCTCTGACTACGAGGAGGAGGAGCAGCTGCCAGAGGCAGTGGCCGCAACATGAGTGTGGTGGTGGAGGGGGAAGAGGAGACCAGTGGATGTATTTGTGTGTGTGGCCTTCGTCACCAGAGACTAAACTAAGGACTAACCTGACTCTTCCACCGTAAAGGAGCCTGTGGGAGGGCTGTATCATGGGAGATCTCAGAGCAGCTGGCCCTCACGCACTGACGGTATCGGCTTGGTTTGTTTCAAGAGAGCCGGTTTCGTTTCTCTCTACACGATGGTGTTGGGGACGGCGGACTCCGGACGCTGGTTCTTGCAGTCGTGACCCTGCCAAGGTGGACACGCTGCTGCCTTCCTTCAGGGTCCGGCGGCGAATCCTGTCTGTTCCACACTCGGAGCGCAATGAGCGATTGTACGCCTGGGTGCTCCACCTGATCCCTTCGGGAGGAGCTCAGCCAGCAGACTGTGTGTTAGCCAGGAGCTGCGCTGTCCTCCCTGAAGCAGGTTCTTGGGGAGCTCCCACCAGTTAGGAGGTGAAAGCTCCTGTCCAGCTCAGCTCTCCAGGGGGAGTAACTCCTGCTGCTCCCTAGGCTTGCTGCACTGGGGCAAAAGAGAAGGGGCTTTTGCCAAGTCCTCTGCCTGTAACACACCATATCCTTTGCTGCTGACGTGATCTTTTTAACAGTCCCTTATTCAGAACTGATATGACTTGATTTGGGGGCGGGGGGAAGACGCAGCAGCAAACAGCGCCTTGTCCTCTGCCTGGTGGGAGCGGTCACTGTAGGTGACAATGGAGTTGATCTGAGCACGCGGACTGTAGGTGACAATGGAGTTGATCTGATTTTTCCCTTAGGCCCGGCCCTGCTTTAGCTGCATGCAGGCTGGAGGAGAGACCTGTGCCAGTCGCTGTTGGGATCAGCCACTTTCTCCGCTATTGATGTTCGGTTCCTCAGACTGTGGCTGGTGCCGACGGAGCCCCCACCTGCTGGGTGAAGGGCTGGGCTTGTCGTCCCAGAGGCGTGATTGCCACCTTTCCCGCAGCGCTAGGTGCCGGGAGATCGCCCTGTGCCATGCTCTGGCACTGGCAGCAGGTGAACAAGGGGCTTTCGCTCTTTGGGCCGGAAGGCGGGGAGGCCACAGACAATGAGGCAGCTGCATGCCCAGCATGGGGAGAGGAAACACCTTAGCTGAGCCAGAGGAAGCAGCAGGTCTGAAGCCGGATTCTCTCTGCTGATCTTGCAGGAGTTGAACTGCTACGAGTGGGGCTACCGAGTGCTTCTGTCCCCTGGACTGGGGGCGTGTTCACCCGTGTCTGGCTGCTGGGGGGACTGAGCAGTTACGCTTAGATCCGAGACCAAGGATCAGTTTGAACAAAGCCAGAGCTCAATCCCTGGGTGCCAGGCGGAGTAGGGGCTCCTGCACCAGGCCCGGGGGGAACCCGCCCGCCAGCGCCTGGGAGAGCAGGCTGTGTGTGCGATGGTGCTGCCCCCGCCCATGTAGCCTTGAATGCTCAGCTTGCCTTGTGGCGCTGTGAGGACCCCATCCTCGCTCAGGCCAGTGAAGTGTAGACAGGCGTCTTAGCTAGAAGCAAACATCTGGGACCACAGGAGACCTGGCAGGGGCAGAGGCCTGGATCTCTGCCATGTGCTGGGCACTCAGATGACTCTACAGGACACTCACCCCCACTATTTCACAGCTCGATAAAGCCACAGTCAGTCTCAGTGGAGCCTTTCTCCCATCCATGCTGCACCCTCGGCATAAGGTGTCCTCTCTGCAGTGGATTCGGGCCGTGCCCCTGTTCCAGATTGTGCTGGGCTCCCCGATGCTGTTCTGTGACATGCACCTGTCTCTCCTGTCACAGGCACCCTCCCGCTAGCAGTCCAGTACCTGCTGGATCGAACGCTCGGGGAGGCAGACAGTGCAGCCGCTGAGCAGCCCCACGCTTCAGCCAGCTCCCTCGGCTTTAAGATGAGAGCTGCACTTCTCATCTCCCTGGGTCGGGTGCCCTTTGGAGTGACTGAGTAACGAGCATGTCTAGCAGGACGGCCAATAACCTGGTAAAGGAGCCGCCCCCAAGCGCACTGGGTAGAGCTGGCCTTGTGGAGCGCCCTGTAGTCGGGAGATTAGCCCAGTCCAGAACTTCTCCCCAGTACCCCACGCTCCTCACTCAGTGCCTCAGCCAGTTTGTCCTACTGAGCTGTGTGTTTGTGTGGAGAGAGAGCCTACATGTGGTCTTCCACAGTGCCCACTGGCTGCCCCCTGGCCCAGTGTTCCTCAGAGCTGGTATCTGAGATCAGGCCCCCTAGCAGGTGTAAAGCTGTTTATTTGCCATCCTGAGCCCTCCCCCCGAGAGCAGGTGCCCACGGCCAGCTCCTCTTCTCAGTGTATCATTTCAGTTGGGTTGATCTTTGTGTATATTGGGTTATTTTAAGTTGATCTCTGTTAAAGGCAATTGCTCCTGTCTTTTTAACGAGCTGCTCTCGTTTGAGCCGGTCACTTAGGGCCAGATTTTAAAGCTATTTAGGTGCCTAAGTTGTGTTGATTTCAATGGGAGTACGGCACCACACATCTTTAAAAATCTGGCCCTTAGTGTCCATTGCCAGCAGTACGGGAGGCATTTTCTGCCTGGCTGGACTGTCCAGCATAGACAAATTGCACTCCTCCAGCACTTCATGCTAGTTCCTGGTACGGGATGTCCTGACGCCCAGCTGAGCCCGGGCAGAGTTCTGTGGGGTGGCACAGATGAGCAGCGTACTGGTAGTTGGTGTGATTTAGGGGAGCGTCCGGAGAGTCGACAATGCGGCCTGCAGGTTCCTTCTTCAATATGGAGATGCAGCCTATAGCAACTCCCCGTCTGGGTATTCAGCGCGCTCTCGGGGCTGCACACGGCGACTGGACATCTTTGCACACTGGGGCTTGTGGTCTCTGCAGGTAACGGCTGATCTCGGCTCTGGTTTATGGAAGATGGGCGTGCCCCCGTTTTCAGCGCGGCCTTTGGCTGGGCGCTCCATGCAGTCGTGTACATCGAAAGGCGCTGTTTGAGAGGTGGGGAGGTTGTGCATTGCCTGGAAGTGGGGGTGATGGTGGCGACTCTCCCTCAGCTCCTGCCCTGATCGGTGGCTGGCATGTCAGGCTGAGCGCAGGGTGGTGCTGGGGTTCTAGCCTCTCGTGGACCTGGCCCCATTCGTGCCAGCAGTGAATCCCTGGGAGAGCTGCAGAGGCTGGGGCCGAAGTGAAACAGGCTGCAAGTGCCCTTGGAAGGAGGGAAAACTGCCAGGGCGGTCTGAGGGCAGAGGAAGGCTGGCTGCATTTGGGCTCTGTCTCAGACAGGATGCGCTTGAGGAAGCAGCCTCTCCTCCCCCCACCCCACCAACGCACTTTTGTCAGTTGTGTAGGTAGGTTGACTTCCCTGCAGCTGCTGTTTCCTCTCCTGCTGGGGGGCGGCAGACAAGAACTTGGGTGACTCTTAAAGCGGCAGCTTGGTGGGACCGCCGTTGTTTCTCCAGATGCAGAGCATTGGGAGGTGGGCGTTGAGGCTGATGGTGGAACTAGGTTCAGATCAACTGTTCAGTGAGAGATCTCAATACTAAACGTATCTGGAAGCCAAGGAGCAACTGCGACAAGGGTGTTACCCCACGGAGCAGGCAGCAACGGTAGGTGGTTATACAGGGCAGGCCTGGGTTTTGGCAGGTGGCTTAACGGAGCTGAGAGTGCAGGAGCTCTAGAGGTGGTAAAGTCCATGTAAAGCAGAGACACTAGCATGAATATGCCATTTCTGCATCAGAAGGATGGTGGGATCAAAGCCCAGGGCACCTGTAGCTTGCCCAGAACTGACCTGTTGCATGTGCCTTAACTTGAGAACTGACAGTCAGGGTCTGCTTTGTGAGCATACTTTGACCCCCCCCTGCGCCGAGCTGTATTCTGTCTAAATGCCCAGCCCAGCGATCAGCTGCCCTCCTGTTTGTCACATGCACACCCAGTGCCACCTCCTAGCTTTCAGCCTAATAACGCTGCTATACGCCACTGATGGCTGGCAAACTCCAGCTGGCTCCGAACTTGGCACGTGCTGTGGCTGACAAAAGCCGATCCCGTCCTATGAACGGCAGGATGATGATTCTCACTGTCCTACAGCCGTCAAATCCCTCCTTTAGTGTCAGCCGCGCCTGGTCTGAGACCTGGCACTACTGTCCAGACCCTTGGTGGTGGTGGCTGACGGACCGATTCCCTCCCATGTGCCGGCTCTGACCCAACAGAACAGGACCTTCTATGTTTTGTTTTGAAGCACTTTAACGTTGTGGGGTGTTTCCCTGGTGGCTAAGCCTCTGGGTGGTTTCTAGAAGCACTGATTCCATTTCGAAAGACAGTGAGTGGATTTGTGGGTTTTGTCCCCCTTCACGGTGGGACCTTTCTCGCTGAGACGGGGACCCCGCCTGGGAATTCAAGACAGCGGAGGGTTTTAATGCAAAATGATGCACAACACTAATGAAGCTGCTACTGACCTATTTGCCAAGCTATTACAGTACTTACACTTATTTACAGTGGTAACTGTGTGTGTACAAGCTCTTTGTAAATACAGAGAAGGGTCATGATACAATGTACATGATATTCAATTGGATTCCTCTCTGCTGTGTTATTGTACAGCATAACAACAACAAATGCCGTCCCTAATAAACTAAGTTAATAAACGCATCATTGGCTGCTCTTGCTTGACCTCGACTGTATTGGAGTTTATTCAAGCTGGCTGAAAGAAGTACAAAGATCTTGCTCATAAAAGCCAGGAAAGCACCAGTGCTGACTTCCCCAGAGTGCTCCTCACCTGCTGTTTGTGTTCCTTTAATTTAGAAACACAGTGATGGACAAGTAAAAAAAAAACCGAGGCCAACTTGCTGCTGGAAACCAGGGAACTACAGGCTGAACCTCTCTGGTCTGGCACCCTCAGGACCTGACCGGTGCCGAACCAGAGAATTTGCCGAACCACGGGAGGTCAATGCAGAGTGCCAGCGGGTCTCCATAGGTGGGGGAAATAGGGGTGCAGAGGGTGTTGCAGCACCCCCAGGCTTTGCGCCCAGCATGGCCCCCTGCCCAGGGGTCCCACTGCCACCCAGGGTCCTGGCTGCCGGCCCCCCACCCAGGGGCTCTGATGCTGGCACCAGGTCCTGGTCGCCAGCCCGTCGCCCAGGGTCCTGGTCAGCAGCTTCCCTGCTGCCGACCCGGGGTCCTGGCTATGGGGCTTCACTCCGGGTTCCACAGCCACCCCCAGCTATGGTCCCAGCCTTACCCCTGTCCGTGCCCCTCGCTGCCCCAGGCTGGGACTACAGAGGCGTGGGAGGGAGGGGGGGGCAGAGGGGGAAGCTTGGTGCCAGTGGATGCTCCACACTCACTAATTTTTCCCCAGGGGTGCTCCAGCCCCTATGCCAGACTATGGATGTTGCTGGACCAGGGAGTGCCGGATTAGAGAGGTTCAACTTGTAGGTGTGTTATTAAGCAGGATCAGGCCTGGTTATGATGTGGATGGGTGACCAGCCCAGAAAGCCCAGCGATGCAGGAAGAGATGTTCTAATTTACCTGCAAGTCAATATTCCAGTTGGATTAAACCCCTGGCCCGATGCTGTGCGGTTCAGGGTAGGCTGTATAGGTATGTTCTTGGCTTTACCTTTGACCCAACAGCGCCCCCTAGTGTTCTGGGTAATGTTAGCACTGATGGGGGAAACGCTACGGCGGGGTAGACACACACATGCAAAGACCTGTGTTTGTAACGGTGCGAGCTCTGAAGACGGGACCGAAGCAGAGCGCGTAGTAACACGCCACAAACTCGACGCTTGTGAATAAACGGGTGCTGGTCTGACCGCGTCTAGGCCTCTGTGCTTCACGGCCTCGTACTGCACTAACGGCTGGGGGTGGCCAGCAGTGCCCGACTATCCCCTTCCCTGGAGCATCTCGGGCAGTCAGAGCAGACCCAGGCTGGTGGACCGTCGCGCTGAGCTGCTGCTTGCTAAGCTTTAGGGCGAGGGCTGGGCAGCCCCAGTTCTTGTCTTCCTCTGATCCCATCGAAACGCTGCTGACTGCTGCAGGAATGACACAGACACCAGGGCTGGGTGTGGTAAGGTTTACGACACAGACCCTGCTGCAAGTCACTGGGCTTTTAACAGTCACTCTGAAAACCCTGCTCGCTTGCTGCCTGGGGTAAGACAAGCCTCCATGTCTGAATGTGGTGGGGCAGGAAAGCCCCTAGAGGTAACGCAGCCCGTTGAAGTCAGTGTGTTTCGCCAGGGAGCTCCCATCTGAGACCCTGCCAGCAGCGGTGGATTTGCTCCGAGATCCCCCGCCTCTGTCAGCCAGCAGCTCGTTCTAGACGCAATCAGTTCAGAAGCGCTAAGCTACAAGCCCGGCGTGCGAAATGCTGCTGGTTTCCATCCCACAGCTCTAAGAGCCAGACCTGTCTACCTGCTGCATGCAAGGGCTAGACTGGAAAAGGCACAGTGTCTCTCCTCCCCCAGCAGTTGGGGTGGTTGGCGAACCTGTCCCCCCTCAAAATATCAAAGTAGCTTTTATAGCTGCCATAATTGCTGAGCTGTCCCCGGCTAGTAGGGGGAGGTGGCACATCTGGGGCTGTGCCAGAGAAAACTGGGGGCATCCCGGGAAAACCTTGGGCTGGCTGCCCCAGCTCCCGGCATGACGCCCAAACCGCTGCCTTGGAGGCCTGTAGGGAAGAGGTTGGGCAGCGGCGTCCCTGCTGGCTCTCGTCTCAGAGGCTCAGGCGTTTCAATGGTATTTAGGGGAAATGCAAACGTTGGAAGGCCCAGCAGAGAACGCCCCCATCCCCCCACAAGCACCAGCCATCCTGCTTTCAGCAGGAGCTGCCCCCGGCAGGGCTACTGGCCCAGTTTGCGGGGATCGTATCTGCGCTCGAACTGCCCCACGTCGAATTTCCTCTTGCAGCCGGCATAGTTCATGTAGCGGATCTTCCCGAACACGGCCCGCTCGGCCCAGCCCTGGTCGTGGATCCCGCAGATGGACCACATGCAGCCTGCCAGGCACAGAACCCACAGTCAGGTCTCCTGTACCCTCCTGCACCTCTTCACAGGCCCCCAGGAGCCTGCCAGAAGCCCTGGCAGGGGAGGGATACAGGGGTGGGGGCTGTATGAGGGAGACGGAGCTGGACAGGCTATGTGGGGGCAAATGGGGCCCTTTAACCTGTGTAAGGGGACCTTGGCAGCCCCCTCACAGCCAAGCAGACAGGATCCCCCTCCCCAAGGTCTCAAGGGTTTCTCACTCCCATGTGCTAGTCACTAACCTACGTAGCCGTTGGGATCCCGGCCGTCCAGCTCATAGCGATCGTTGAGGTAGATGGCGAACTTCAGGGCCTCCTCGGGGGAGCGGGTCCACTCCAGGATTTTCTTGGCCCAGTACATGCGTAGGAACCCGTGCATCTTCCCCTCGTGAACCATCTGGAGCTGCAGGGAGGGGGAGAGCCCAACATGAGAGCCGCAACCTCGCCCCCGCAGGAGAACCCAGGCAGCTCGGCGGGGGAGAGGGGGGAGGTGAGAACAAGACACACCTGTGTGGAATCTGGGGTGAAGAGTGAGGGGCGGAGCCTGCCTGGACCTGGCCTCGGCCTCAGTTTCCCATCTGCCTAGGAGTTTTATGGCTACCTTCCTCACAGTCTCCCTCCATGGAGAGAGCCAAGCTCTGGCCTGCAGGCCCCACCTGGCCGGTGGAGCTCTCTGCCCTGCGTACTTGGCTGGGGAATATCTGCTGTAACCCATATTCAAAGGGCACACGCTGGGCAGGGGTGCAGAGAAGCAGGTGTGCTCTACGGCCGGCTCTGTTATGGGAACCCACCAGGACTGGGGCTGTTTGGGGTGCTCGGTGCTAACACCCAATGGATCCAGGAGGGGAGGCAGAAGCTCAGGCTGGTTGGTACCTGGGCAGCGTTCCAGAGCGGGTCGTGCGTCTTCCCCTCCTCCAGCTGCTTCAGCTCGTAGAGGTGAGACCTCTTGTCTTGGGCGTGGAGCTTCAGGGTCGTTTTGGCCCAGTCGTACGCACCTTCAAAACATAACGGTCGGACTGGAGAGCACGTAGCCAGGGGAGCCAGGCTCCCGAAGAAAGGGACTCTGCAGCTGGGTGACGGAGCCACTGGTCTGGAGGCTCCAATCCCGCCAGCAGGTCTGGGCAGAGGCAGGACTAGCTTTCCCCCCACCCCAGTCACTCCCCATCACCAGCGGGCTCTCGCGCACAGTGAGTACCGCAGGCTGTCGCTCCCCCAGGGCGCGGGCCACGCGTTACCTTCCACCTTGTCGTAGTTCCTGTTGTAGAAGCAGAAGTTGTCGGCCAGCTCCCTCCGGACCACGGCCTCCTCGATGAACCCATCCACCGACTCCTTGTACTGACTGCGGTGTTTCTGCACCTCCAGGATGGCCCGCTGGACGGAGACCTGGCCTGTCCGGGAACGGGGTGGGGAGAAGAGACGGGGAAGCAGAGAGGGCGTTCGGCCGCTGAGCCCTGTACTCTCGGGCTCCCACGGGAGTTGGTGTGCTGCCGGCCTGGCCTGAGCACGTGGGATCGAACGCCAGAGCAGCATAGGATTAGCTGGCACAGTCCCCGTACCCACCCCCCTTCAGGTGCACAGTGTTTCCTCCACTGGGATTGATCCAGTTCATATAAATATCTACAGCTAACCTCAGTGCAGCATGAAACACCAGCACCCAGGCCTTTGTATCCCCCAGGCTGCCATGGGGCTCAGAGACCAACTCAATCAGCCCCGAGGGAGAAACCTGGACCAATGCTCTTCCCTCCGGCAGCCCAGATACCGTTCTTAACCCATCGGGGGACAGTCACCAAGGTGAGGAAAGGGACTGAAGTAAAACTACAGGAGTTACGGCCCCTCACTAGCCATCTTTCCTTGGCCCGGGCCACTTACCTCCCTCCAGAGGCCATACTGTGCCCGGAAGGGGTAATTACCTAGATCAGTCAAGCCTGTTGCCCTTCAGAGCTACGTAAGTTTCCAGGGGCCACTCACCAAAGTGGAACCACGGCGAGAGGTTGCTGAGCGCTGCTTTGGTCGGGTTGTTCCGGTCGGTACCGAAGAATTTCAGCCGCTCACCTATGAACGACTCCAGCATGGCCAGCCCCGCGGCCGTCCCCGGGGTCGCCCACCTCACCTCCTTCACCGAGCAGTCCACCTGCAGGCTGGCGCGGCAGGCGCTCCAGTCTATGGGCTGCACAATCGCAAGGAGGCTTTAGCCAAACCGCAGACGTTCCCGCCCTGCCCAGGATGCTACGGCAGACAGGGCCAGTTCTCATGGCTGCTTTGGATCAGACAGATCCTAACCTACCCCCCCATTACTAAATATATCCTGGCCATAGCTTGCTGATACTCCATCTGCTTTTGGTGAAGCTAAGGTTCCTTTAAACCCTACTGCAACAGGGAATTGGAAATTGGGATTTCTGATCTGTTCCGAGCTCCGCCACTGCCTTTGTGTGACCCTGGGCAAGTCACTTCACCCCACAGCCTCAATTTCCCTTCCCCCCCATTGTAAAATGGAGATCACGCCCACCTTCCAGTGGGGTTTGAAGCTTAGCTAGTATTTGGGATGCTCTGCTGGGAGCCCCCCGGGGCATGCGGCTAAAGGACTCCAGACGTTACCTCTGCCGGAGCTGTGGGCGGGAACGGGTGCTTGATGACGGGAGGGAATTCCGTGAGGAACTCGGGGAGCCGATCGTGGATCTTCCGTCGAATTGTCCTGGCTCCGTACTCCTGCTTGTCTGAGGTAACCCAGCACGGGACAATGTTGTGAGCATCAACCTGGAAAGCAGCCGGCGAGCTGGGAATAGGCAGGCTGCACGGAGGATGAGAAATACGACGCCCCCCACCCACACTCTGACCAAGCCCTAGATCCACCCAAACCTTCCCATGGCTTTGTTTTTAATTTCAACTCCCCCTCCCCCCCCGCGATCAAGCTAACCTTTCCCTGCAGCCTGGAGCTGGGCTGTGGGGCCTGCAAATGAAAGTGACTAGAATCAAGCCAGTCTAGGAGCAGGAGGAGATGCCCACTTGGATCCAGCCAGGGCTCCACACACCATGGTCTGGGGAAGATGGAGCTCAGCTGCATGACAGCTCAGCCGGTGATTTTTTTTTTTTTTTTTTAATTTAAAAAGAATCTCTTTTAACAAAAAAACAGGTGCTGAATTCAGCAGAGCTGACCCCACCCCAAAGGGCCTTGCACGTTTCTCTCTTGGCCCAGACGTGTGCCAGGAACCTGCTCAGTCCCAGATTGATTCTCGTGGGGAATACGAATGGGGCATTTGAGGGGAGGGGGAATTTCTCCCTGGAACAGTACTTGTAAGGCATTACTCCCTGCGCCTGCAGTCACCAGCTCTAGGCAGTGGCCGCGTGTCCCCATGAAGGGGGATGGCCCCGGTATAATCTCATTCACTCCCCCCTCCCTACTACTCCCTCCCTGCCCCCAAACTTCTGACTCCGTCCAAGATACACTTACACGCTCAAAAACCTTCCAAGTGCCAGAACGAGTTCCCCGCCCTGCTGCCAATTACCTGCTTGAGTTCCACCCCAGTCCCCAACCTTCTCTAAAGCCGATCTTGGGGCCACAGCAGCACCCCGCTGTTCAATCTGCAGTGACCAGCTCGCGACGCTTTCATTCTGCCTCTCAGCCCCCTATTTAAAGGGCTGGGAGCCAGCTGTTAGCCCCGCTATTAACACCCCCGCCTTGCGATCACCTGCCAGCATGGAGAAACGGCCTATGCACAGAGCCCCCAGCCCCACGCTCCCCCTTCCCCGCAGCCCAGACCCCCACCTGTACAAACGGCACATCTCCCGGGAGCCTCTCTTTGACGTCTTCCACCCACTGCATGGGGACGCGGAGCGGGGAGAAGTCTGTCACCACTCCGCCAAGGCCGTGGTCCGTCACGAAGGCAGGCAGCACATCCTTGGCAAAGCCGATGAGCAGGTGGAAGGGGATGTCCAGCTCCTGGCACTCCTGGAACGAAGGGAAAGGCTCTGTGAACGTGGGGCAAAGAGCCTGGTTTCTATAACTGCTCCTCCAGGCCGAGCTGCCCAGCGCCACCCCAGCTGGGCTCCAACCAAGAGTTGGGTGGTCCACGTCATTCGCTTGCAGCACCCAATCCCTTGGGTGGCTTTGCTAATCTCTGCTTACAGTAACAGGCTACAAAGATCCCAGGGAGGGCTGGGTCCCTGCAATTGGCGTGACTTTGCTTTCCAGACAAACGCTTGGTGTTGCACAGAGATGTCGGGCCTGCCAGCAGCCTTGTAGAGCCAGGAGAAGGGAAACGGATTCCAAGTTCAACTCCCCTCTGCCCCCCATGAGAGAAGACAGTGCTGGAAAAATCCCGCAACAGTACTCTTGGGAGGATCGGGCCCTTCGCTCACGCTGGGACGTTGCTGAGAGCCGCACGTCTGCCCCCCATTACTGTGTGTCCTAGGCCAGCGCTCCGCCCCTGCTCTGACCCTCCCCTCTATGGCATTTCCTAAGCAACCGGTACCTTGGCCACTTCCTGCAGGCCTTTCAGCATGAAGCTGAAGTGACGGATGGTGGCCTCCAGGAACTTGGGCACCAGGCAGAAGCAGACATGCAGAGGGAGCTGCTGTTTCAGGGCCAGGCGCTGGGCGTACAGGAAAGCCCAGTTATCTGGAGAGAGAGAGAGAGAGCGAGCACCTGACTGCATTCGATGGACACTTTGCATTACTACAGAGCAGCACTGCCAAATGCTCAGCCCATGGCTCAGGCCCAGGACTGGGAGCCAGAAGACCTTGGCTTCACAGCTGTCTTGCAGGCACCGAAATGAGCGGAATGTGCCTCGGTTTCCCCATCTGTAAAAGGGAGCTATTGATACTGACCCACCCGTGTAAAGCCCCTAGCAGAGTCGAAGCCAAATCCATCTTTCCTCAAGCCCACCCCTAGCTCACGGCTTGGGGGGAGCTGAGCTACGGGGGCTGGGGGGGGGAGGTTCGGCTAAAGCCACGAACTCCAAAATAAAACCCACGGAGAACTGGCGCCCGGGGAAAGAGAAAAATCACACGCTCTAGCCATGGACATTGCTGAGGGGGCTTCCCAAAAGGAATCCTACCAGGCCATGATGCTGGACGGGGAGCCCAGCACTGTCTGCATCAGCCGAGGACCAGGGATCTCAACTGGCGCCATCAAGGTCTCAACTGCAAGAACTTGCTCTAGGGGCAAGGGGGAGGGGACAAGGGCTTTGACTCCCCATAGACTTTCCCGCCCTCCGTGCTGCATCCTGGTCCCGGGATGGATCATACCTTGCACCCTCTGGTCTCGAGACATCCAGTACACAACGCCCTTGGCGGCATCCTTGAGGTCGGAGCTCTCTGAGACCAGGCGCACTCGCTTCTTGTTGTACCTGAACTCCTGCACAGAGGGGGCAACCCGCAGCCGCGCCTGCCGCACGGCTTCCCCCAGGCTCCCAGCTCCTCCCCCCTCCGCCGCTTCCCCTTCCTTCCTCCTCCTCTTAGCCACGGTCAACGCCTCCGCCCCACTGGGCTCTGCCAGGACCTTCCGTTTGCCTTTCAGCTGACCACGGGGCACCGCGGCAGCTCTAGTCCTCGCTGTATCCCCACTGCCAGCAGGACTGGCCGTGGTGTCCTCCCCGCCATGTGCCCGCCGGTTCCTGCTCTTCTGAGACATGCTCGCTGCCGTCCTACGGGGCGGGCACAGCCCCGACACACCGTGCAGTCTCCAGCAGCCACACCGGGCAGCTGCAGAGGAGCCGGCTCCAGCCAACCTTCCCAGCAGCAGCTTGTTGGCGTGAAACTATCTGTGGGCAGAGAAACACACACCTCTTTGTAGGCCTCTCCTTGGAACTTCTCAGTCGAGACAATCGCTCGTATGTTTCCCTGAAGCCTTCGGGGGCTATTCGCAGTTGCCAGTAGGCGTTCTGTGCCCCCAACAGGAATCTAATACCTTACCTTCCTTACAGCGCCTTACAGACTCCGATCCCAGAGCACTTCATCAACCGTATACAGCAAGAATCAGTTCCCCACTCTGCAGTGGCAGCCACCTCTGTGTTGGAACACGGCCGCTAGTCTGGTTCCTCCTGCATAGCTCCAAAGGTGGCTGCTCAGCCCCGCCATTGAACATAAAAGCTCACAAATTCAGTGGGTGGAAAAAAAACAAAAAACCCTGCTGCATATCTTGAACTTGCCTGATGAGAGACAGCCCTGGCCCCCAGCCACTCTCAACTGCAATAGGTGTAAAAGCTGCAGAGACTACAGCTCGTGGCATGTTACACTCTGGCTCGAGCCCAACAGAAGGCCCCTGGGGGTCAGAGGCAGCAGGCTGGGACCTGGCAACTGCTGCAGAGAACTCCTGACTTTTTGCTATCTCCTGGGAGTCTGCCTGTTTGTTTGTTTTTAAGTCCCAGCTTCTGGAGTCATGTGATTCTGGGAGACTCTCCGCTTGCATTAATAGAAAGGGGGGAGTTTCCAGCTCTTGTGATTACAGGGAAAAGCTTGAAAAGATGGTCCCTGGGGGCTCCAACCCCAGAAGGCATAGTCCCAGAACGCCAGCGATGTGCTTCTTTCATGTCTCATTATTTCTAAATTGCTTTCATCATTTTTGAGGGTGCAACTGATGGTTTTTGAGCGGTTGGGGTGGGGGACACTGGAGCAGCTCTAGCCCCTGCTACAAAATTCACCTTTAGAACAAACTCCACACCCCACGCTGCAGCCGGGACTGGCAGGCCTGAGCTTGTGTACCAGGGCTGGGATTCTGGAGTTGCTGCTAGGGAGGAGCTATTCCTGCCCGCCCTTTCTCTGGAACAGCCTCCCGCCAGGGCCTTAATCCAGATTAGTTAATCCACTTTCAATTCACACTCATACTTTAGCGCTGCCCGACTCTCACTGATTTAGACTGTGCCCATCCCTGCCAGGTCTGGGCGCCCAGGCTGGGGCAGTGAGACCCACGGCGGGCTGCTGCAGGTCCCGAGGCTTGGGGAGCCCGTGGGCATGGATGTAGCAGCGCAGCCTGGGATGGGCAGAGGGCCGGAATCGGCCCCTTGGCTGGATTTGCCCGTGCGAGCCCTGGCCTGGGGGCTGCTTTGGGGTCAGCCTCAGGGCAGGGCAGCAGGGACAGATGCGGGGGGGGGGGAAAGGGGGTCCCCCCCATCTCGAGTCTGTGCACGAGCAGGGACCCTCTCCCCTGCGTCCTGCGGGGCAGGGAGCGTGCGGGGGAGCCCGGAGCCCCCCTCTAGCCCGCCTTGCCCCGCAGCCTGCCCGGGGACGGCTCCCGCCCGCCACCCCCTCACCTGTGCGGCGGCTCCGGGGCCCCGGAGACCCGCTTCCCGGCCGGCTGCAGCGGCTGCTCCGGGCCCGTTTACACAACGTGGGGCGGAGCGAGCGGGGCGGAGCCTGGGAGGCGGCCCCAGAAGCACCGTGTGGACGGGGACCGCTGGGGCGGAGCCCGAGGCAGGGGGCAGCATCTCTGGGGCGGACCCCTGGAAGGGTGGGGGAGATCGGGGGGATCTCTAGGGGCCCCCCCCGGAAGGGTGGAGGGATCTCTGGGGCGGGAACCCCCGGAAGGGGGGGGGAGGATCGGGGGGGAATCTCTAGGGCGCCCCCCCCGGGAGGGCGGGGGGTACCCGGAAGGGTGGAGGGATCTCTAGGGCGGGGCCCCCGGAGGGGTGGGGAGGTCTCTGGGGCTGGGGGGACCCGGAACGGTGGGGGGCATCTCTAGGGTGGAGGGTGGGAACGGGGTCGGGGGGGATCTCCGGGGCGGGGCTCCCCGGAAGGGTGGGGGGGGGTCTCTGAGGGGACCCGGAAGGGTGGGGGGAGCTCTAGGGCGAGGCCCCCCGGAGGGGTGGGGAGGTCTCTGGGGCTGGGGGGACCCGGAAGGGTGGGGGGATCTCTGGGGCGGGGCTGCCCGGAAGGGTGGGGGGGTTTCTGGGGGGACCCGGAAGGGTGGGGGGGTCTCTAGGGTGGGATCCCCCCCGGAAGGGTGGCAGCGGGGTCGGGGGGGGGATCTCTGGGGCTGGGGGGACCCGGAAGGGCAGCATGGAATCCTGCAACACTGTCTTGTGTAACTTGTTACATGGCACACGTGAGAGTTGCCCGCCCTCGCCCGGGCTAATCCCGATTTGGCGCCGGGCGGGGAGAAGCCCCGGTCCCCACTGAGCCAAACCGTAACCCCTGGATATAATGGAAACCTGCTTTGGCCCAGGACTGCCAGGGCAGAGCCGCGGGGCTGAGGACACGGATCTCCGGGCCTGCTGTACTTATGGGCCTGATTCAGCAGCGGGATTTGGGGCCCCAGTCCCAGCAGCACCCCCACTTCCTGCCTCCCGCTGCCCTGGGGCTCTTTTCCTCTGCTGGGGAGCCAAGCAGGAGCGGGGGGGGGGGAGCGTAGGGGGGCGACAAGGAGGAATAAAAGAATAATGAACGATTGTTAACCATTTGGGCAATTAATTGAGATTCACCTCCCCCCCTCCCAAAAAAACAAAACCTGCCTGTATCCTCATTTCTGGCTCCTGCATATTTATGTAGTTCTAAAACTGTACAAAAGAGAGAGATTTCAAACTCCTAGTGATACTTTTTATTAAGGCAAAGTCATAATAAAAACGTTACCACACTACATCTTACGTTCCTTATTCAGGATTAATATTCAATGAACCTGGCTAAAGATTCTGGCTGGGGGGTAGGAGGGTGGAACCGTCTTCCTCTGAGTACATTAAAAAGGGGTGAGCAAATTTCTAAATACCGAACCTATTTGTGGTGCTTCTCTCGTGTACATGGTGTGAAAACTTTTCCATTACAAGGACAGTCCATATGTCACGGTACCACAATTCCGTAGAAAGTGGAGTTTCATTTTTCCAGTCATGGCAATTCAAAGTCTAGCTGCTAATAACAGAAAATTGTTTGCAGTGTTGTTGTAGCCATGTTGGTCCCAAGATAAGAGAGAGACGAGGTGAGTGGGGTAATATCGTTTATTGGACCAACTTCTCTTGGTGAAAGGGACAACTTTTTGGGTTCCAGCGAGCTCTTCTTCAGCTCTGTAAGCTCAAAAGCTTGTCTCTTCACCAACAGAAGTTGGTCCAATATTACCTCACCTATCTTGTCTCTAACAATAGTAAAGAAATTACTTTGTTATTCTATTTAAAATGTAGATCCTTTTGTGGAGCATGAAGTAAGCAGGTCAGGGGAATCGCTAGGAAGCCGGCATTTTATTACATAATGAATCTCTTCAATAATTTCCTCCCCAAACTCTCTCATTTCTGGACACAACCTCCACATACACACTGTAAGGAGAGTGATATACAGTGTGTATGATAACACCCATTTTTTCATGTTCTGTGTGTATATAAATCTCCTCACTGTATTTTCCACTGAATGCATCCAATGAAGTGAGCTGTAGCTCACGAAAGCTCATGCTCAAATAAATTGGTTCGTCTCTAAGGTGTCACAAGTCCTCCTTTTCTTTTTGCGAATATAGACTAACACAGCTGATACTCTGAAACTTGATTGCTAAAGCTGCTGTCGCAGGCACCCCCAAACCAATGGAAGGCATGTTAGTTGGTATCTTCTATTTTTTCAATGGACGTGCACAAGGAAAAGAAGAATATGATCAAGGACAACTCAGCTCCACTACTGATACTGGTCAAACATGATGGAACTAGATGGCTAACTCTTCAACCCGCTGTAAAGATGCAATATCCAAGGGAAGCCCGTTCTCGCACATTACAACAGCAGTTCTGAAGTGGCGAAGCAAGGCAGAGTTCAGCATGTTGCTTGTTACTTAAAAGATGCCGAAATGGTCTCTTTTAGGAGCGTGCCCTGAATGGTGTAGTGGCATCTTCTTTTCGGTGGAAGATTCCAGGGGGGCCTTTGAATGGGAGGAGAGCATGTGTCTTCTCAGGAATCTCCTGAACGGATCTGTGGTGTTAGAGGCAGTAGTAACCAGTGCTGCTGATATTTCCTCTCTGGACTTCAGGGACCAAAACCTCCAGAAGGAAGATGGGAAGCACCAAGACTAAAATCTCCCTGTCAGCCAACCCTGATCTGGATCCTCTTCCATGGACAAGGTTTCATAGTGGGGTGAAAAAATTCCAAGTTGCAGCCTGCAAGAAGTTGTTGGAGAAGCTTCCACTGCAGGACCAAACTGTACGGGATTTAGGGATGCTGCATCCTCAGATGAAGTTTCCCATGTTGGTCTCCTCAGAAGAAAAAAAGAAGGTCTGCCATGAGTGGAGAGGATGGTAGAATGAGGTTGCCTACAATGGCATATGGCCCACCTGCAATTGCTGTTAGCAAATATCTCCAATGACTGGGCACTAGATGATGAGGGTGTTGAGTTACTACAGAGCGTTCTTTCCCAGGTGTCTGCCTGGTAATTCTTGCCAATATGCTCAGGGTCGACTGATCGTCCTATTTGGGGTTCCCGGGGTCAGATTGGTGGAGACCCCGAGTGGTTTTTTTTTGCCTTCCTCTGCAGCATGGCGCGCGGGTCACTTGCTGGTTTGAACTAGAGTAAAGGGTGGATTCTCTGTAACTTGCAGTCTTTAAATGAAGAGTTGAGGCCTTTCAGTAACTCAGCCAGAGGTTCTGGGCCTATTGCAGGAGTGGGTGCACGAGATTCTGTGACCTGCAGATGTGCAGGAGGTTAGAGGAGAGGATCATGATGGTCCCTTGAGGCCATAAAGTCTATGAGGGGAATGCATTTCAGGCAGACTGTTGTTTGAGTTCATTGTGTGGTGGAGGCAAGTGTTTGTGTTGAACAAAAGAGGTTCACAGGAGAAGCATTCCGCACATCTACCAAAACTGATCAAAGCTCTCTTGACTCTGCCCTATGATCAGGTTAGCGTCAAACGAGTGCTTTCAGAGCTGCGTAGAAATAAAACAGAGTTCCGGGGGTGTATGTCCAGGGAGCTGCTATCTGCACGTTCGGCCGACTCCTGGCTGCCGGGCAGGGAGCGGGACGGAGTGGCTTCTGCCTGAGAGAGCCTGCCCGAGTGGCGGCCTGCTCCCTTCTTGGGCTCGGCTGCCGGGGCCAGGGGACCAATGAGCTGGAAACATGCCGGGGCGGAGAGGGAGGCCTTGCTGCCAGGGACCGGGTCTGAGAGAGCGGGAGCCTCCCCTCCCCCGCATGCTCCGCTCTGCCCTCTCCCCCAGCGCCTCCTGTCCCCCGCTGAACAGCTGATCAACGGGTGGCTGGTGGGTGCTCAGCACCCACTATTTTCCCCTGTGGGTGCTCCGGCCCTGGAGCCCCCATGGAGTCGGCGCCTACACTCTTGCTCACTTTACTTTATCTCAGCAGGGCCTGACTTGAGTTCAGGCCTCATGTCTCAGGCTCTCTCTTTCTACCACCCATGGGAAAGAAATCTGAAGTCCAGGATTCACAGTAACCAAACTGAGTCCTCTCCACCCGGTTCAAACAATGCAAAAATACAACTGTGAGCCCCCTTCATCCTCCATCCCCTATTCCACCTGTCTGCTACAGCCGGGGCATCTTACCTCCCCCAGGAAGTTGTGCCCAGGGCCCTCGGCTTTGTTGCTCAGGAGAGAACTGAGTGTGGAGCCAAGGGCTGCTCCCCCAATGAATTCTGCCATCCTTTGCAGTCTGCTAACATGCAGCCTGTCTGGGTGTTGTTGCATTGGTTATTTCAGGGAGGTAAGGGCAGAGAGAAAACACGGGACTATGCTGCTTCATTTGCCCTTGGTCTCCTGGCCCCGCCTGTGGGGTCTGAAAAGGGAGCATTTATGGTGGCCGCAGATTCACAGAACTAGTGATTTTGGTGCATCCGTTTGTGGGGCCCCAACTTGGGACATCTGAAAGGGAGAAGGTTCAGAAAACCAGGCTGCCCTTAGTTGACCACCCAGAAAATGAAGGCACCCCCAAATCACCGCTCCCTTCTGAGAAATCAGGCGGCTAACTCCGAGAAAGAGCTGGGAGAGTAAAAGGAAGAGTGAGAGAGACGCTCTGAGGGCAGACAGAGGAACTGCAGCTCCTCATCCCGGTCGGTTCTCATTTCTCTGGACCATGCTACTCTCTTCTTCCTGGCTGGGGCCCAAGTCTGTACCAAACTCCAGCATCCAGAGAACACGTCCAACTCCAGGTGCTTATGATTCTTCTTTCCGTTGCAACTGATACAAACAGGATGGCAGGTGTGGTTGCAGGCGGTCTGGGTCCTACTTGCTGTGTGACCCCGAGCAAATCCACAGGACAATTTGATCCTAAGCGGCCATTGATTTCGAGAGCCTCCGTTTTTGGTAACCGCCTTATGACATCTTGGTCCTGATCTGCAGAGGGGCTGAGCACCCACCCCAGTCCCCCTGACCTTCTATTGGGAGCTGAGGGTGCTCAGCACCTCTGACAGTCACGCCCGAGGAGGGACACCCTAAAAAATAAGATCCCAAAATCTGAGGCCACTTGAAAATGCTGCCCTCAACCTCTCCCTGCCTCAGTTTCCTTAGCTGTACATTAAAGAGACTGATACTGGCCCACTTTGGTGAGAGAGCCAGGGCCAGACACTGCTCTAGAAATGCCATTAAGGGTGTGACCATCACGAGGAAGAATTCTTAAGGAGTGAGAAGATCTGTCCTGTCCAAGGGCCGTACCTTATGCCCTGGATACACACAAACATAAACACAGCTCTTTGTTATGGGTACGTATTATTTTGTGCTTACAATGAGGAACCTGAGAGGCCTTAAAAGGAGGGAGGGTTGTTTTCCATGGGCTAGAGCAGTAAAGTGGAGGACAGGACTCCTGGGTTCTATTCCCAGGTCTGTTACTGACTCACTGCATGACCTTGGGCGAGTCACTTCGCTGCTTTGTGCCTCAGTTTCCCCATCTGAATTGCAGCAGGTTCTGAACATTCCCCAAAGTTCCAGAATGGTGGGAGACTGGCTTTTCAGTCCATTCAGTAGCCATGGGTCAGCCACAAAGCGAGGAGCAGCTTCCAGACCCAAATGTCCCGGCAATTCAGACGCTTTGCTTCTGTGTGACCTCCACCAATGACCTTGATGGGCTGAGTGCCAAATGCATCTCACTTTGCGTGTTACAGGCTCTGAATAGGAGAAAGAGGAAATAGAGGGGGGAAAAACCCCCAGTAGGTGTGGAGCGGTGGCTGCAGATTGCCTGAGGGCCAGAAGCATGAAAGTGGTGCAAGCAGCCCAGGGAGATCCCGTGTGTAGCGCTGATTGTCATCAGCTGTGGGAATGAGGAACTTGTGCAAGGAACGGCTCTTGCTATAACAACAGCTTTCAGTCATGAGGGGCACTGGGGAAGTGATGTCTGTAAACACCTGGGGGGAAAGTCCCCAGGCTGGGCTCACTGGTTAGCTACAGGCTTTGCGAGCAGTGCCCTGCAGCTTCCGCACTCATGGAGCACCCCAGAAAGAGCCCCGGGGGACAGGTCCCCAAAAGAACTCAGCACCGGCTTCCCCTGGGCTCAGCACCCGCACCCAGGGCCGGGTTCCCCGGGGCTCAGCGCCCGCACTCGGAGCCGGGTTCCCCGGGGCTCAGCGCCCGCACTCAGTGCCAGGTTCCCCAGGGCTCAGCGCCCGCACTCGGGGCCGGGTTCCCCGGGGCTCGGCGCCCGCAGTCAGGGCCGGGTTCCCCAGGACTCAGCACCCGCACTTGGGGCCGGGTTCCCCTTGGACTCAGCGCCTGCAGTCAGGGCCGGGTTCCCCGGGGCTCAGCACCCGCACTTGGGGCCGGGTTCCCCGGGGCTCAGCACCCGCAGTCAGAGCCGGGTTCCCCGGGGCTCAGCACCCGCACTTGGGGCCGGGTTCCCCGGGGCTCAGCACCCGCAGTCAGAGCCGGGTTCCCTGGGGCTCAGCGCCCGCACTCGGGGCCGGGTTCCCCGGGGCTCAGCACCCGCACTTGGAGCCGGGTTCCCCTGGGATTCAGCGTCTGCAGTCAGGGCCGGGTTCCCCAGGGCTCAGTGCCCGCACTCGGGGCCAGATTCCCCGGGGCTCAGCACCCGCACTTGGGGCCGGGTTCCCCTTGGACTCAGCGCCTGCAGTCAGGGCCGGGTTCCCCGGGGCTCAGCACCCGCACTTGGGGCCGGGTTCCCCGGGGCTCAGCACCCGCAGTCAGAGCCGGGTTCCCCGGGGCTCGGCGCCCGCAGTCAGGGCCAGGTTCCCCAGGGCTTGGCACCCGCACTCGGGGCTGGGTTCCCCGGGGCTCAGCGCCCGCACTCGGGGCCGGGTTCCCCGGGGCTCAGCACCCGCACTTGGAGCCGGGTTCCCCTGGGATTCAGCGTCTGCAGTCAGGGCCGGGTTCCCCAGGGCTCAGTGCCCGCACTCGGGGCCAGATTCCCCGGGGCTCAGCACCCGCACTTGGGGCCGGGTTCCCCAGGGCTCAGCGCCCGTACTCGGGGCCAGGTTCCCCGGGGCTTGGCACCCGCACTCGGGGCCGGGTTCCCCGGGGCTCGGCGCCCGCACTCGAGGCCGGGTTCCCCGGGGCTCGGCACCCGCCGCGGGGCAGGAAGCTGAGCTCCCCTTTAGGGTGCGGAATAAGGACTGCCCTGCGTGCGGGTGTGGGGGGGAAGGGGAGCAAGGCAGGGCCGGGCAGGGGAGAGCTGGGGTGGGGTGTGGAGGGGGCGCTGTAAGGCCGCTTCACTGCAGTCCGCACTGCTAATACCCTTGGCGGAGCGACAGGCCGTTACTGGCAGCTTTGTAAGGTTGACGTGGGTGTTTGCGGCAGCCTGATCAATGACTCACACGGAAACAGAGGGCAAACACGGGGCCAGATCCTCAGCTGGCGTAGATCGGAGTAACGTTGACTTCACTGCAGCCGTGCTGAGTGACGCCAGCTGAGGATCTCGACCCCTGTGAGTGGAGAAGCCACAGCTGCCTGCAGCATCTGTCAGAGGCATTGCCCGACGGCTGGGTCATGAAGTGACTGGAATAAAGGGTACCAAGCCAGTGTCACGCATGCACTTTGTCCGGGGCTCTCATACTCCTCCATGTCCCCTTTTAAAAAGACAGTCGAGATGGAAACAGCACAAATTATTTAATAAGCCCCCACCCCCCCCTTGCCCTGCTCAGCGCAGGCCTCTTCCCTACTTTGTCCTGGCTAACCAGGGCATCCCCCCCTCTTCGCTGGCTCTCCCACCTTGGAAATCTACACGATGCTCAACCACAGGCTTCCATCGCTCGGCTTTATCCCACCGCTCTCTCTTGGCTGTTTAGCCCCTGCGGACACAGGAAGGTGGCTCTCGGGTCGCCTCCCCTTTAACCGTCAGCCAACAGCACAATCTTTTCGGGTGGGTCTTCGCAAAGTACCTGAGTCTCATCAGCTCCCTTCAGTGCTTGTCCAGGCTCAAGCCATGTCCACACTAGCCAGGTTTTGCTGGCGCGGCTATACCAGCATACCGTACCACCAAAGTACACCAGTGTGGATGCGGCTTATAGCGGCAAAGCTGCGTTTCTGCTGGCATCGCTTATTCCACCCCACCCCCCCTCCAAGTGAAACCAGCTAGACCAGTAAAAGCAGAGGTTTGCCAGGGTAGGTGCGTCTACACCAGGCACTTCTGCTGGCACAGCTTTCGAGGTGGAGATCACCCCAACATAGCTGTGCTGCCAGAAGACTGTGGTAGAGGCATGGTCTCAGATCTAATCTTTCCCCATAAGTTGGTCCCTTCAGTCCCTTTGATGAGTTTCTCTGCACCCCCTCTAATATTTTGCATGAACGTCGCTCCTTTTATCCAAGGACAAGAGCTGGTCAGAAAATATGGCGTGTGTGTGTGTGGGTGTGTTTGTTTGTATTCCCTGTGGAATTTTTCAAACTTTTTTGTTGAAAAATACTTGAAAACCAAACCTGTGGGGATTTTTTGGCAACTGAGCATGGAAAATATTCAGCCGAAAACTGCCCCAAACCGAAAATATTCAGCCAAACCCTTTGAAAACCAAATAATTCCCAGCTGAAAACTGCCAACGTGTTTCAGCGTCCCAGTGTCGAGGAAAACTGATCCGGGCTGGGAAAATTTGCGTGGAGTCAAAGACCCAGTTTTCCAGAGAAGAAAAGGCTTGACCTAAAATTTTCAACCAGCCCTCCTGAGGAGCTCAAGACATTCTAAAGAAGGGGAAACTGAGGCCTGAGGTCACCCAGCGAGCTGTCTTGTCTACGTCAGAAAAGGACCAGCAAACCTTTCTAGTGCGGACACAGCTTTTATTCGCCCGCAAAAGTGCTTGAGCTGCTGTAGCATACACAGCAAAATAAGCCCTATTGGGCTTTTGCCAATATAAAAAAAGTCACCAAAATACCAGATTCCGGACATTATTAGACCAGCAGTAGTGTCTAGCATAGACCTGGCCTTGGTAGCAGAATTGGGGTCAGCACCCAGGTCTCCTGGCTCCCACACTGCTGCTGCAGTCACTCGTAACTGGCCACGCTGGGCACATACTGGGATACTGATGTGTCCAGAAATGCACCCCAGGGCTCGTTAGTGCTGCATGGAGCAGGGCTCTCACTCCTCCCCCTCTTCATTCAGTCCTTTGTAAAGGAAATTTGCCTGGGGGGGTGGCTCAGGATGGCCCTGCGCGGGGTGTCGGTGCTCCACCCAGATCAGGGATGGTTTTAAGCCCGGCGTTTGATTAAACTTAGTATCCAAAAAACCCCATTGCTGTCCTGTCCTGCCGTGTGTCCTTTCAAAGCACCACAAGCTGCAGCCAGTGCTATCTCCTGGCCCCCTCAGCCGACCTTCAGTCCTTAAAGGGACAGGGCACAGGCGGGGGCGCTGGAACAATTTGTATAGTGGGGATGCTGAGAGCCATTGAACCAAAATGTAACCCCTGCATATGATGGAAACCACTTCAAACCAGGGGGTGCGCCTGCACCCCCAGCACCGCTGGTCCGAGCACCGCTGGGCACAGGTGAATCTAACCTCGCCATTCCCTCATTTGCGCAGAATTTGCATCTGGTGACAGGGCATGACCTGGCTCATGAAAAAGCAAGTCGCTTTCAGGGTCAGGTGCCAGGAAAAAAAACACCTGAACACTCCACCTCCAACTGAAGCGAACCAGGAAACCATGTTGCTAAAGCAAACAGAGGGTGCGCGCTCCCAGTAGGTGACTACCAGCACAGAGCAGACTCCTGTTCCTAGCCCGTGCAGGCAGGGCACGCCGCAGATGCGCTAAGATGGGCTGGCAAGGTTCATGGGGGCTGGTTTTGCTCTTGGGCTTTCTGCTGCACTCTGGGTGGATCCTGCAAGCGAACACTGCTGGTAAGGGCTAAGTCTGTGTTACCTGTTTTATCTCAGCGGGGCAGCGGGGAAGGGGGTGGTTACGATATTGACTAATTTGTATTGCGGTGTTCAGTGAGCACATTAATTCTGCACATTTCTGAGGGGTTGTTTTCTGCCCTGATCTCTGATGCACCACTCTAGAGACAAGATGCTGCCTTTTTGTTTGCTTGTTCTTTGAGAAATTGGCCTTTACTGGTTCCTTCACACAAGCTGAAGGAGGCAACATGTAATTAACCACGAGAGAAGCTAGGGTGGGATAGAAAACAGAGAGGCCAGGCCAGGATCCAGGATTACGAGTGTCTGAAATATCACGCTCCTTGCACTGGAATATTAGAATAAAGGCCTTCACCATAGGGGCCCTACAACACCATCAATCTTTCTGTCTGCTTCCATAGATGTTACTCCCTCTACATGTATCCCACAGCCATCCCCTTCAGGGAATTCTGCACTAGTGCAGGGGCCGATTCTGATCTCCCCAGGGTAAACCCGGAGCAATTCCACTGCAGTCTGTGGTGTTACACCCGGGACATGCGATCGGACCTAGGCTCACGAGGGTACAACATCAGAGCCGAGATCCATCCGTGTGGCTATGAAAGCCGAATTCCCCCTCCGTTTCCTTTCTGTTTCTGTGCCCAAGGGATTGTTTAAACAGGAGCTCGCTCATCTGCGGTACGCTCTGAGGGAGCCCGTCACAGTGAGGAGGAAGGAAGAGCTGTCATTGTGGTTATTTTTGTTAATTAAAACCAGCGGGGCTGAGTCTCTGCTCGGGCGCACAGCTTTGGCACCAGCATAGGTCCACCGACTTTAATGGAGTCACTCCTAATTAACACTGGTATAATAGTGAGAGGCAAAGCCGGCCCAGTTTCTTTAATTCATCATCATAATAACACATAGCAACTTTTGTACTTTAGAAAGAAGGTCAGTATCACAACACCCATTTTACAGATGGGGAAACTGAGGCACAGGGAGGGGTTGGGGGAGTAACAGGTCAAAGGGCTCCTTCTGTTGGCTGACGTGACACCCTAGATATAGCCCCAGTTTATGTATTTATTTGCTTCCCAGTCTGTGTATCGTGGTGAACCAGGCAGCAGACCTTGGGGAGAGCAGCCTTCGATTAAAAACTGCCTGTGATATCAGTTTCTAGGTCCTTCTAGGAATGCAAAACGGAGCTGGGATTCCCACAGGGGCCGGCCGTGTCCTCCCCTCTTTACACAGAGGCCAGCCCTGTGTTTCTCTGCAGCCAGCACAATGGGTTTTCCCCCCCAAAACAGCCTCTGAAGTGAATTGAGTCCCTGTCACCAGGGTCTAAATTACTGAGGACTGGTCCTGGCTGAGAACACAGGTGCTGATCATAAAAATGCAGCCTTGAAAATAAGTCCTCCGAGTACGGTGTCACTCAGCGGCCACCCGCGCTGCTACGACCAGCCAGAGGTGTAAGTCTCCTGGGCCGCACTTTGCCTTTCTTTGCTGGCTGCCCGTTGCGGGTGCCTAGCGCTGGCTCAGTGGTGTGAGGTGTCTGAGGGGGAGGAAGTGTCAGGCAGGCGAGTTTGGGGACGTAAGGAGGTGACACAGTAACAAAGCGGACACAACACCGACGACATAGCGGTGGGTGGCTGTGTGAGCTCCAGAAATGTTCTGGGCGCTCCTGAGGGGGGACCTGCCCAGCTACCACCAGCAAGCGGGAAGGCTGGGGCTGGCGCCCCCCGAATCCCAGAGCGTGAGGAAGCTGGGCACCTGAGATAACATGGAACCCACCCCAGAGGCGGTGAGGTCGCTGGGCCATGCGGGAAAAGCAGCAGGCCGATTGTTGGCCATCTGGGGAACTTCCCAAGGCTGGGAGGTTTGCAGCCAGTTAGTCACTCAGCAGAGCTGCGTTCTACTGGATGATGACAATAAAAGGGAGCGCGCGGGCTGCCGGGCTCACTGCGGGGGTGATTTCAGTCATTACTGGGAGAGCGAGAGTCTTGCGCCGTTGACTGTTCACATCTCTTTACAGCGGCAGGGATCACAGGTACAGACCCAGAGGCTCCAGCGCCCTCCCCAACAGACCCTGCTACCCCAGCGCCAAGTGAGACCCCAGCTTTACCGGCCACCATGACAGCAGCTTCGGCCACTGGAGCGGCGACTGTCACTAGCCAGCATGGTCCAAGCACAGCCGCCGAAGCCACCACCCCAGCCACAGAAACCACCACAATGGTCACCCTCACGATGGGGAACACAACCGGACCAACAACGGATCCCACTCCCGGAGCAGTGACAAGCACAGCCTATCCCTTCTCTACAGCAGCTGTATCTAGGTCTACGGCAGCAGGGACAAACACAACCACACAGGATACCCCCCCACGGGTGCTAACTACACCGATAACGGAATCCACACCAAATGCAACCCCAGCTTCACCGACCACCAGCTCGGCAGCAGAGATGACCAGAGCCAATCCTGCCATCAGCCAGCCCGGTGGAACCGCACAGACAGCGACCCTGACCACAGCAACCGAGGCTGTCCCCACGCCAGCTGACATGACACCCATGGCAACTCTGACCAGCGCAGGAGAAACCCCCCCAGCAGATCCTACAACCGCCACACACCGTGAGACTACTGCAGGAAGAGAGACACTCACAACAGCCTCTGTTGTCGGCATGCCAAACACAACCACAACTCAAGGGGCTATCCCCACAGTGACAGAAACCAGCCCTTCACTGCAGGTGAGTACCAGGGCTGTTGAGACCACCGCACCAACGTCTGTCACCGCGTCCACGACGGAAACAGCATCAAGAGTGGGCTCCAGCACAGAAACCACTCTGGCGGCCAACAGCCCCCCTGGCGTGTCGCGTGCTGCGACGAGCGAGAGCACAGCCCCAGGTCCTCACACCGCGGCAGCAGAAAGGGGAACTTCATCCGGCACCGTGACAGAGACACTCACCACCGGCAGGACAGCTAATGCCACAGCGGCCGTCAGCACCACGGCAAGAAGAGAGGTTCCCCGAACGGTCCGTAGTACCGCCGTCCCAGCTGGAAGCACAACGGTTAAATTCCCAGCTACAGCTAGCCCCACTGCGGCCGCACCGAGCAGCAAGGTGCCCCCGGGTACCACTCCCGCCACTCAGAACTTCAGTGCAGCTCCAAGTAAGGGGTACAGCTTCCGCAAGTAAGGGAGGTGCTGTGCCGAGATGCATGGCCAGCCGTCTGGGAGAGGGAGGCAAGGGTGGAGCAAGAGGCAGTGTCGGGCCTGGGCCGGGAGGGAACCAGGTTTGAAGTAATGGGTATTTGAATATCAGGATGGCAGGGTTTCAGTGTCATTGGAACGTGGCGCGGCTGGGTCTACGCAGGACGCATACAACACCATCAATCTTTCTGTCTGCTTCCATAGATGTTACTCCCTCTACATGTATCCCACAGCCATCCCCTTCAGGGAATTCTGCACTAGTGCAGGGGCCGATTCTGATCTCCCCAGGGTAAACCCGGAGCAATTCCACTGCAGTCTGTGGTGTTACACCCGGGACATGCGATCGGACCTAGGCTCACGAGGGTACAACATCAGAGCCGAGATCCATCCGTGTGGCTATGAAAGCCGAATTCCCCCTCCGTTTCCTTTCTGTTTCTGTGCCCAAGGGATTGTTTAAACAGGAGCTCGCTCGTCTGCGGTACGCTCTGAGGGAGCCCGTCACAGTGGGGAGGAAGGAAGAGCTGTCATTGGGCAGCAGACCTTGGGGAGAGCAGCCTTCGATTAAAAACTGCCTGTGATATCAGTTTCTAGGTCCTTCTAGGAATGCAAAACGGAGCTGGGATTCCCACAGGGGCCGGCCGTGTCCTCCCCTCTTTACACAGAGGCCAGCCCTGTGTTTCTCTGCAGCCAGCACAATGGGTTTTCCCCCCCAAAACAGCCTCTGAAGTGAATTGAGTCCCTGTCACCAGGGTCTAAATTACTGAGGACTGGTCCTGGCTGAGAACACAGGTGCTGATCATAAAAATGCAGCCTTGAAAATAAGTCCTCTGAGTACGGTGTCACTCAGCGGCCACCCGTGCTGCTACGACCAGCCAGAGGTGTAAGTCTCCTGGGCCGCACTTTGCCTTTCTTTGCTGGCTGCCCGTTGTGGGTGCCTAGCGCTGGCTCAGTGGTGTGAGGTGTCTGAGGGGGAGGAAGTGTCAGGCAGGCGAGTTTGGGGACGTAAGGAGGTGACACAGTAACAAAGCGGACACAACACCGACGACATAGCGGTGGGTGGCTGTGTGAGCTCCAGAAATGTTCTGGGCGCTCCTGAGGGGGGACCTGCCCAGCTACCACCAGCAAGCGGGAAGGCTGGGGCTGGCGCCCCCCGAATCCCAGAGCGTGAGGAAGCTGGGCACCTGAGATAACATGGAACCCACCCCAGAGGCGGTGAGGTCGCTGGGCCATGCGGGAAAAGCAGCAGGCCGATTGTTGGCCATCTGGGGAACTTCCCAAGGCTGGGAGGTTTGCAGCCAGTTAGTCACTCAGCAGAGCTGCGTTCTACTGGATGATGACAATAAAAGGGAGCGCGCGGGCTGCCGGGCTCACTGCGGGGGTGATTTCAGTCATTACTGGGAGAGCGAGAGTCTTGCGCCGTTGACTGTTCACATCTCTTTACAGCGGCAGGGATCACAGGTACAGACCCAGAGGCTCCAGCGCCCTCCCCAACAGACCCTGCTACCCCAGCGCCAAGTGAGACCCCAGCTCTACCGGCCACCATGACAGCAGCTTCGGCCACTGGAGCGGCGACTGTCACTAGCCAGCATGGTCCAAGCACCCCAGCCGCAGAAACCACCACAATGGTCACCCTCGCGATGGGGAACACAACCGGACCAACAACGGATCCCACTCCCGGAGCAGTGACAAGCACAGCCTATCCCTTCTCTACAGCAGCTGTATCTAGGTCTACGGCAGCAGGGACAAACACAACCGCACAGGATACCCCCCCACGGGTGCTAACTACACCGACAGCGGAATCCACACCAAATGCAACCCCAGCTTCACCGACCACCAGCTCGGCAGCAGAGATGACCAGAGCCAATCCTGCCATCAGCCAGCCCGGTGGAACCGCACAGACAGCGACCCTGACCACAGCAACCGAGGCTGTCCCCACGCCAGCTGACATGACACCCATGGCAACTCTGACCAGCGCAGGAGAAACCCCCCCAGCAGATCCTACAACCGCCACACACCGTGAGACTACTGCAGGAAGAGAGACACTCACAACAGCCTCTGTTGTCGCCATGCCAAACACAACCACAACTCAAGGGGCTATCCCCACAGCGACAGAAACCAGCCCTTCACTGTGGGTGAGTACCAGGGCTGTTGAGACCACCGCACCAACGTCTGTCACCGCGTCCACGACGGAAACAACATCAAGAGTGGGCTCCAGCACAGAAACCACTCTGGCGGCCAACAGCCCCCCTGGCGTGTCGCGTGCTGCGACGAGCGAGAGCACAGCCCCAGGTCCTCACACCACGGCAGCAGAAAGGGGAACTTCAACCGGCACCGTGACAGAGACACTCACCACCGGCAGGACAGCTAATGCCACAGCGGCCGTCAGCACCACGGCAAGAAGAGAGGTTCCCCGAACGGTCCGTAGTACCGCCGTCCCAGCTGGAAGCACGACGGTTAAATTCCCAGCTACAGCTAGCCCCACTGCGGCCGCACCGAGCAGCAAGGTGCCCCCGGGTACCACTCCCGCCACTCAGAACTTCAGTGCAGCTCCAAGTAAGGGGTACAGCTTCCGCAAGTAAGGGAGGTGCTGTGCCGAGATGCATGGCCAGCCGTCTGGGAGAAGGAGGCAAGGGTGGAGCAAGAGGCAGTGTCGGGCCTGGGCCGGGAGGGAACCAGGTTTGAAGTAATGGGTATTTGAATATCAGGATGGCAGGGTTTCAGTGTCATTGGAACGTGGCGCGGCTGGGTCTACGCAGGACGCATACAACACCATCAATCTTTCTGTCTGCTTCCATAGATGTTACTCCCTCTACATGTATCCCACAGCCATCCCCTTCAGGGAATTCTGCACTAGTGCAAGGGGCCGATTCTGATCTCCCCAGGGTAAACCCGGAGCAATTCCACTGCAGTCTGTGGTGTTACACCCGGGACATGCGATCGGACCTAGGCTCACGAGGGTACAACATCAGAGCCGAGATCCATCCGTGTGGCTATGAAAGCCGAATTCCCCCTCCGTTTCCTTTCTGTTTCTGTGCCCAAGGGATTGTTTAAACAGGAGCTCGCTCGTCTGCGGTACGCTCTGAGGGAGCCCGTCACAGTGAGGAGGAAGGAAGAGCTGTCATTGTGGTTATTTTTGTTAATTAAAACCAGCGGGGCTGAGTCTCTGCTCGGGCGCACAGCTTTGGCACCAGCATAGGTCCACCGACTTTAATGGAGTCACTCCTAATTAACACTGGTATAATAGTGAGAGGCAAAGCCGGCCCAGTTTCTTTAATTCATCATCATAATAACACATAGCAACTTTTGTACTTTACAAAGAAGGTCAGTATCACAACACCCATTTTACAGATGGGGAAACTGAGGCACAGGGAGGGGTTGGGGGAGTAACAGGTCAAAGGGCTCCTTCTGTTGGCTGACGTGACACCCTAGATATAGCCCCAGTTTATGTATTTATTTGCTTCCCAGTCTGTGTATCGTGGTGAACCAGGCAGCAGACCTTGGGGAGAGCAGCCTTCGATTAAAAACTGCCTGTGATATCAGTTTCTAGGTCCTTCTAGGAATGCAAAACGGAGCTGGGATTCCCACAGGGGCCGGCCGTGTCCTCCCCTCTTTACACAGAGGCCAGCCCTGTGTTTCTCTGCAGCCAGCACAATGGGTTTTCCCCCCCAAAACAGCCTCTGAAGTGAATTGAGTCCCTGTCACCAGGGTCTAAATTACTGAGGACTGGTCCTGGCTGAGAACACAGGTGCTGATCATAAAAATGCAGCCTTGAAAATAAGTCCTCCGAGTACGGTGTCACTCAGCGGCCACCCGCGCTGCTACGACCAGCCAGAGGTGTAAGTCTCCTGGGCCGCACTTTGCCTTTCTTTGCTGGCTGCCCGTTGCGGGTGCCTAGCGCTGGCTCAGTGGTGTGAGGTGTCTGAGGGGGAGGAAGTGTCAGGCAGGCGAGTTTGGGGACGTAAGGAGGTGACACAGTAACAAAGCGGACACAACACCGACGACATAGCGGTGGGTGGCTGTGTGAGCTCCAGAAATGTTCTGGGCGCTCCTGAGGGGGGACCTGCCCAGCTACCACCAGCAGGCAGGAAGGCTGGGGCTGGCGCCCCCCGAATCCCAGAGCGTGAGGAAGCTGGGCACCTGAGATAACATGGAACCCACCCCAGAGGCGGTGAGGTCGCTGGGCCATGCGGGAAAAGCAGCAGGCCGATTGTTGGCCATCTGGGGAACTTCCCAAGGCTGGGAGGTTTGCAGCCAGTTAGTCACTCAGCAGAGCTGCGTTCTACTGGATGATGACAATAAAAGGGAGCGCGCGGGCTGCCGGGCTCACTGCGGGGGTGATTTCAGTCATTACTGGGAGAGCGAGAGTCTTGCGCCGTTGACTGTTCACATCTCTTTACAGCGGCAGGGATCACAGGTACAGACCCAGAGGCTCCAGCGCCCTCCCCAACAGACCCTGCTACCCCAGCGCCAAGTGAGACCCCAACTCTACCGGCCACCATGACAGCAGCTTCGGCCACTGGAGCGGCGACTCTCACTAGCCAGCATGGTCCAAGCACCCCAGCCGCAGAAACCACCACAATGGTCACCCTCGCGATGGGGAACACAACCGGACCAACAACGGATCCCAATCCCGGAGCAGTGACAAGCACAGCCTATCCCTTCTCTACAGCAGCTGTATCTAGGTCTACGGCAGCAGGGACAAACACAACCACACAGGATACTCCCCCATGGGTGCTAACTACACCGACAGCGGAATCCACACCAAATGCAACCCCAGCTTCACTGACCACCAGCTCGGCAGCAGAGATGACCAGAGCCAATCCTGCCATCAGCCAGCCCAGTGGAACCGCACAGACAGCGACCCTGACCACAGCAACCGAGGCTGTCCCCACGCCAGCTGACATGACACCCATGGCAACTCTGACCAGCGCAGGAGAAACCCCCCCAGCAGATCCTACAACCGCCACACACCGTGAGACTACTGCAGGAAGAGAGACACTCACAACAGCCTCTGTTGTCGCCATGCCAAACACAACCACAACTCAAGGGGCTATCCCCACAGCGACAGAAACCAGCCCTTCACTGCGGGTGAGTACCAGGGCTGTTGAGACCACCGCACCAACGTCTGTCACCGCGTCCACGACGGAAACAGCATCAAGAGTGGGCTCCAGCACAGAAACCACTCTGGCGGCCAACAGCCCCCCTGGCATGTCGCGTGCTGCGACGAGCGAGAGCACAGCCCCCGGTCCTCACACCGCGGCAGCAGAAAGGGGAACTTCAACCGGCACCGTGACAGAGACACTCACCACCGGCAGGACAGCTAATGCCACAGCGGCCGTCAGCACCACGGCAAGAAGAGAGGTTCCCCGAACGGTCCGTAGTACCGCCGTCCCAGCTGGAAGCACGACGGTTAAATTCCCAGCTACAGCTAGCCCCACTGTGGCCGCACCGAGCAGCAAGGTGCCCCCGGGTACCACTCCCGCCACTCAGAACTTCAGTGCAGCTCCAAGTAAGGGGTACAGCTTCCGCAAGTAAGGGAGGTGCTGTGCCGAGATGCATGGCCAGCCGTCTGGGAGAGGGAGGCAAGGGTGGAGCAAGAGGCAGTGTCGGGCCTGGGCCGGGAGGGAACCAGGTTTGAAGTAATGGGTATTTGAATATCAGGATGGCAGGGTTTCAGTGTCATTGGAACGTGGTGCGGCTGGGTCTACGCAGGAAAGACCCAATTGCGTCAGCCCCACAGAAGGTAATAACGCAATCCTGCTCCGGGGGAGATCAGGCGTTAGAAATGGGCCACACCAACGGCCGCCTTCGGCCCGAGGTTGGGCCCTGAGTGCAGCTTGCGCAGCCTCTGGAACGCAGCACTCAGTGTTTATACCAGCTTCCCCATGTCCACGGGCGTCAGGGGTGGCTGGGATTTCCTGAGCTGGCATAGCAGGATGGGTTTGTGCTTTCCCCTTGGTACCGAGCGGATGGAATATGGCTTTCTCTGTAGCCAGCACCAACGGGAGTCTGTTTTTCAGACAGCCGCACAAGCCATTCCGAGCCCTGGCGCCCGGCTCACAGCTGGGCGCGGAGCTCGTCCCGCCAGGCAATAGCACCACACACGACAACTCCACGCCAGTCGCCCACCACCCCCCCTCCTGCTCGCACAACAAAGGGCCTTCGGTATGGAATGAGTGTAAATATTCCCCTGTATTCCTGCAGGACGAACTTCATCCTTGGGCAGAAGGGCCGTGACCTGGCCTAGGTGCCGCTTAGGGCTTTTCAATAGATCTTAGTGAGCTTTCTGTGGTTCAGGAACCCTGTGCCGGACCTCTGCAGAGGAGGGAATTTCACCCTCCTCGCCTAGTCCAGTGGAGCTGAGGTAGCTTGGTGCCGCTGGCACGGGGAGAGGTACAGAAGGCATCTGGAGTGTTTGCCTGGGTGCATGATTTCCGAAAAGCCGGCGTGCTGCAAAAAAGCAAACCAAGCATTGGAAATGTAACCACTGCAGGGCCTTGTTAGCCACCAGTAACAAGGGGGCACATTCATGTGCTAGGTGAGGGCTTGGGAGAAGCCAAACAAGGACATGTTGTGCTGTGGATAAAGGCTTCCACGCCGGGAATGGTAGAACACGTGAAATGGGAACCCAGTGGCATGGGGGATGATGTCGGAGAGGCAAGGGAGGAATCTGGGAATTCATTTGTGTTCTGAAAAATCATCATCCTACAAGTTCCAATGAATAAAGACTCCCCTAGAGTTTATAGCCAGATGGATGTGTGTACCCCATCTGGGCTTGGGTTCTCTGTACAGAGTTTTGTCAATTTCTCTGACCTTTATTATTTGATTACTAATATGGTTTGAGAGATGGAAGGTGCGTATAACACTCCTCCACCACCGGTCATCAGCAAGGTTTGAACTCTGAACTGTCCACTTGAGGTAAAAGAATAACTCCATTAGCTGGCAGGAGTAGTAGGTTGTTATCCTCTAGGTGAACCAGCCACTGTGTGGGGCGAGGAGGGGCACACCACTAACTTTACAAGTGTGCTACATTTCAGCTATAGTTTATTACATTCCAGCACAGATTATAACCCTGAAAAACACATTGTCTATATGTGGGTTTGTCTACACATGAAAATGAATACAGAATAAACTAGGGTGTAAATTAAAGCAGATTAACTATGCCTGCTTAATTCCCTGTGTGGATGCTCTTATTCCAGAATCAGAGTGTCTTATTCCCAAGTAGCTGAATCCACTTGCAAAGAAGGCATTATTATTCTGGAATAAGAGCACCCACCCATAGAGTTAAGCAGGAATAACTGCATGTAGACAAGCTCTGTTGTGGAGAGGGGAAACTCAGAGGTGGAGGTATCAGAAACCGAGGAAGAAGTGGCAGGTTTATGTTGGTTCTTTCCTCAGAGACAGGACTTACAGAAGAAGGGAAATGCTTGGCTTTTCGGAGCTGGGCTCCCCTCCATTGCGTCCAGCGCAGTATCTGCACGTCTCTGCAGACAACACTGATGGCAGCTTTCTTTTAAACAGCCACGGAATCCGCTGCTAGGCCTACCTCCACGGCCCTGCCCTCGGTCCCAGGTGTCACGACGGAAGAGCAGACAACAGCGCTGCCCACCTGCCACCCTCCAGCTGCCAACGCAAGTAAGGGCTGTAACTGCTGGGGGCAAATCCCCATCCCTGCTTGAGTGGCCGGGCTGCGTGCTGGCAACCGAGAGAAAGGGATCCTCTTGCCAGGCCATGCCATGGCAACTGCGGCATCCTCAGAGCCTCTGCTCTTGAATGGCTAGTGGATCTGGGCAGCCGCAGGCCCACCAGCCCTGCCCCCTGCTGATTCCTCTCCCATTCCACAGGTGCCTTTGTAGTTTGTAGTGTTTAATCCCCCCCGCCAGATCAGCTGTGCCATAAATTGAGAGACCTTGTCTCTTGCTTTCTATGCACAAGGAGGTCTGTTCTCCAGCCGGGGTCTCCGGGGATTCCTGGCCAAGGACCATGGGCCAGGGCTCGAGTTGAATGTCCAGCTTGCTGTTCCGGCCTGTCTTTGGGAGCCGGAAGGGCGTTCCGGTACAATGGCTTACGAGGGGTTGGTCCAGGAGTCCCCGGAGTCCTCACCCGCTGCCTGGACGTGATAGACAGTGACACACAGAGCCTGTGAATCGAGGGCAGAGCTGGCCCAAAGCAATGTTCCCTCTAATTTTTGACAGGCCGTGTGGGCAAAAAATTTCTTCTGTGCACATTTTTGTGCTTCTGGGAAAATTTTTGTGTGTGCGGTGTTTCGCCGTGTGCGCGGGGTTTAGGGTCTGTGTGTGCGTGCACACGCACACAGCTTACAGGGACCAGTGGCCCAAAGGGTTGGTTTAGGGATTAGAAAGGAGAGGAAGGGTGATCTTGTGATAAGGCATCGGGCTAGCTTCAATTCCCGGCTGTGCTGCAGACTCCCTGTGTTCCCTTGGGCGAGGTACGCAGGGTCTGCAGGGTATGCAGTCAGACACCCGCAGCCAGCCCGGGCCAGCTGACTCGGGCTAAGCGGTTATTAACTGCGGTGGAGACATTCGGACTCCGGCTGGAGCCCAGGCTCTAGGACCCCATGAGGTGGGAGGGTCCCAGAGCTCAGGCTGCAGCCCAAGCCTGTCTACACTGCAGTTAAACAGCCCCTTAGCCTGAGCCCCAGGAGCCCGAGTCAGCTGGCACGGGCCAGCTGTGGGTGTCTAATTGCAGTGTAGACAGACCCTGAGTCTCTCTGTGCCTCAGTTCCCCATCTGTACAATGCTCTTGTCTATTTAGATTTGGGGCAGGCTCCTTCTCATCCAATAAGTATGTACAACACCTAGCGCTATGGGGCTCTGATCCTGGGGGGGGAGTCTAGATGCTACTGGGACGGAAATTCTTGGTAACCTAATAATAATTTGCTCTCTCCATTCCTAGCTAGTGCTCACATCTTCCTATCGGTGGGACTCACCACTCACCTGAACCTCAGCGAGCCCCAGGTTAGGCATCTGGTTTTGTCCAAGGTGAGATTTGTGAAATCTGACATCTCTAACACAGAATGTCAACGCAGCGTGTGAAGTAGGCCGCCAAGGGGTTTGCCTTTAAAAGCAAAGGTTGAAAAATTGGGGCTGAATAGCCGCTAGCACTGTAAAAAGATGCAGTCCATGGTCCGGAGGAGGATTAAGGCTTCCTGGGATCCTGGGCCAGAGCAAGTGGGGAGCCCCTCCCCACCCCTTCTGCCTGCGGCCCCACCCACAGCCCCACCCCTTTCTGCCCCTTCCCCAGGGCCCACCTTTGTTCCACCCAGGGTCCCCCCCACGCTGCCTCCCCCACCGCAGCCCCGCAACCCCTTTTGCTCCTTTCTCCTCCCCCACACCCCACTGCAGCCCCACGACTGGAGAAGCTCTGTCCCTGCGCCATGGCCCTGGGGCGCAGTGGGGAGTGAGAGCTCCTCCAGTCCTGGGGCCACAGCAGGGCTCCGGGTGCTGAGGCTTCCTCCCCTGCCCCCCCAGCTTCTGTAGGGGACCAGGGTCAGGGCGCTCGGGCTTCTCCAGCCCCGCCTGCCCAGTGCTTCTGCCACAGAGTGGGGTTGGGTGCAGGGGCTTTCCCTGCTGCCCCACGACTTCTGCTGGGGAAAGGGTTGGGGCATGCTGGGTGTGGGCGGGGGGGGGGGGGGCTTCCCCCATCCCACGGCTTCTGCCAGGGACAGGGTCAGAGGCTGCTGGGGGGGATTTTCCCGCCTCTCCTGCCCAGCGCTGCTGCCGCAGAGCGGGGTTGGGACACGGGGGCACAGTTTTAGCGCTATCCTCATGCTATGTGGGTTTCATCCCCGTGCTTTTCCCCGCAGCTTGAGCAAGAGCTAAAAAGGAAGTTCACATGCACCAAGTTCAATGTCCTCTGGAAAGGAGTCCGAGAAAAGTGAGCAGTGACTCTGCTGGCCCCCAAGGAACCGCCGGCTTCGTGTCTGGGTACCACAGTGAGCAGGACAAGGCCCACGACATGAAAGGGGACCACGCGGCTGCAGCTACCTGTGCTCCTCAACTCCGGAGTGGAAACCACACCTGGAAGATACAGGTTTAACCCCAGGAGAAGAAATCTCTCTTCTGCATGCTGAGACCTCAGGCTTTCTTATGCCATAACCCTCCTGGACTCTGGTTCTCAAAGGCCAAAGCCCTTGGGAGATTCCATAGTCAGTAAGAATTCAAAAAAGAGGTGAATGCCCTTTAAAGGTCCCAGTGAAGATGAAAAATGTCAAGTCTGGAGATTTCCCCTCTCCGTCCTCTCTTCCTGTATGAAAGGAGCCAATGATTTGAATTGCAAGCTCTTGGGGCTGTCTCTGACTATATATATGTACATCCTAGCACCATATCTCAGTTGCAGCCACTAGGCCTTGCTGTCATATAATCAATAATATTGGGATCTTGTGAGCGAACAGCGAGTGGAGGCTCTGACTGCTGCTGCATTGTTGGCTGTCCAGGTGCAGGCGAATCCTGCGAGCCCAGGGTAAAAGGAATTGTTTTTTCCAAGTTATGTTTATGTTTTGGGTCATATTGACCCTGGACCCAGAGAAATGGAACGGGTCACCCATCAGGGACCAGAGAGGCTAACCTCCCTCCCAGGACGTGTCCCCAGCCCTGCTGCCTGCACTTTCGTTCTCTGGAATAAATTCTTGGCTGTAAGATCTGGGCAGTTGTTTCCATGGTTCCCACCAGCCCCCGGGGTTGATTGGGATGTTTCCCTGTCCGTTTCCAGAATGAGTCGTTATCTGGCAGGTGGTGGGCTGATGGGCCTGGAGATGAAAGTCTTCTGTCCACCACTCAGCTGGAGCGAGGACTGCATCGGTGAGAGCTTTCCCACACCGTCCTGCCAATGTGCCTCCCTCAACCATCCTCTGGAACGGAGAGAAAGGTCTTTGCAACCCAAGGCAATGTGCAGTGAATGCTAAGCACCGCATAAGGCTTAAGGGCAACTTAAAATATAAGTAGGCCTAGTGCGAACCCCCCAGAGAGGAATGAATTTCACCCCCCCAGTCATTAGCTCTCTGCCTCCTTCCTGGGCCCAGCCCTTCCAAACAACAGTAGCGGGGAAATGAATAAAAGAAAAATCTCTTCCTTGTTCCTCTTTGGCAGCGAACATTCAGCCATCCTGGCACGCCCGGGGAGTGTCACTCCAGCAATGCGCTCTGCATTAGCAGCAGGAGCTCCGCAGGGCAGAGGATGGCCTCACCCTTTATTCACCCCCCTGCTCAATCATTATTCCTCCTTTTTGACCCCTGTTTTGCATTTTTCATAGTAGTTTCCTCCTCCTGACAGCTGCAGCCCATCCGCTTAGCAATACAAGCCACTGTGAGCACACCACTTAGGGACTCTCTGCACTGGCTCCCCACTGAAAGCAGAGTCCATTTGACATCTTTGTCCTGATAGTTAAAACCCACCCTGGTACTGACCCTGGCTACCTGGGAGTATGAAGGAAGCAGTGACGGAAACCCAGTTCTGCAGGGTCCTTCACTGGATTTTTCCAGTCCCAGTTAAGCAGTTTGTCCCCTCCCCGAGGCAAATGAAACTAGTAATTCATTAACTGGTCAATCAGCCAGATAAAATCACACTGAAACAATGATTAGTTCGAGCAATTTTTTAAACCCTCCCCTTGTTTTAACAACTCCAAAAAAACAGAATTTTGGGAATTTCAAGACCAAATCAAATAATAATTTTTTGTTTTATTTAATCCCTGGCCTAGCACTGGATTCAGACTGGAAATAAGGTGTAACATTTTTAACCGCGAGAGTAATTAACCACTGGAACAATTTACCCAGGGTCGCAGTGGAGTTTCCATCACTGGCAATTTTAAAACCACAGTTGGACGTTTCTCTAAAATATCTGATCCCGGAATTATCTGGGGGCCGTTCTCTGGCCTGTGTTACGCAGGAGGTCAGACTAGCTGACCACAATGGTCCCGTCTGCCTTGGAATCTAGGAATTCTCGGTTACACTCTGGCCCCTGTGAGCTGCTCGGGCAGAATAACGGGGCCTCAAAGAGGACAGAAATGGACCCTGAAAATACACTGGCGGGTATAGAACTGAAGACTAGTTTCATGATCTCAGAGAACCCCAAACCAGGGCATAACAAAATGACCATTATCACATGATTTGGGTGGGCAAATCTCTTTACCAGTTAATAATTGTATTTGTTATGGTCTTCTTTGCCCTCACCCGTGAAAAAGCTTGGACTTACTTTATTGTATAATCTGATAGTGGTTCTCTACTCCGGCTTAGTTACCGTTCTTTTCTTTGTTATCTTTATTAGCTGCGTTAAAATAATTTTAAAAGACCACTCTGGGCACAACTGGGTGTGATCTGGGACGGCCCCCTCTGCAGTTCCCCCTTCAGTTCTGCCTCCCACCCCCATCCTGTGCCCAGCACAGGAATGGAGTAACTGAGGACTTGGGGTCCTATTCAGTGAAGTGTGCGTGTTCTCCTCGGCTAATATGCTGAACTTCCAATGCTGATCTGAGGAATTCACCCTCTTATATTTGTGGAGAGAGGGGAGCCCCTAAAAGAAGCTATAATGACTTGCAAACTGATTGGGCTGGAATAAAACCTTACCCAAGCATTGACCAGATCCCAGGAGCATGAATCTTATCTGAAGTTAAACAAATCTCAGTTAAACTGTAGGTTCTTCCCACCCCTACGAGTGGCCTGAAATGCTGCAACACATGATCAGCCATAAGGAGGCGGTGAGGGGTCACGTATAGCTCAGTACGTGGACCATGGAGCGGGTAGGATGCATCATACGTTCTGGGCACCAGTCGCACACTGGCAGCCCTACCCATGTGTGTGTCCAGCGCCTGGTTTCCCCTCTTTGTTGGTTTGCCTTTCCCTGTCTGTGTGCAATGGGTGTGCAAGGACCCAGGAATCATAAGGATGTTTGGCCCTTCGCGGACGTATGGGGACTGACCCTATTGTTCGTCCCATGTGGGATTGTGCTGCTGGTGTGTCCCCGTAGGAGCACGTTCAATACGGTGGCGGTAAACTAACAGCAGCTACACCCATATCTGCGACATCTCTGCCCATCCTGCACATGGACCCCACTGGCCTTTTTCCTTTTCCAGGAATCCAGGAGGTGTGGGCTGGTGACTCCCCGTTGTCACGAGACCGAGACTGGTGTTGGAGCGCAGCTTCCCAGCGGGAGACAGGACAATGTGCCTGCAGCTCTCGCCATTGTCACCTGCCAGAGAGGTTCTCGCACATTGCATTTTGCACACCACTTCGGAAACCATTCCTTTGTGGACCCCTTCTGGTCCCAGTCCCGCACCGGCCGTGCAGAGTTCTGTCTGCTCTCATGGTCCTGCCGGCCACGAGAGAGGTCTCTGCAGACCAGCAGTGGTCCTTTCTTAGGCCATAGTCTGAGCATCACTGATACACCTCATCAGATACAGTGGTGATGGGAACCAGGTGGGTGGATGGACGGATAACAGGGCTGATGCAAGTTGGGTTTCTCTTCCAACCTCCAAGCCCAGGGAGCAAAGCTGCTGGTTCTGATTCTCTCCCACATCATGCTACATATATAAAACACAGAAGACCCCCTTATGTAAACTGAGGCAGAGCCTGTGTTCCCAGCCAGGAGCCTGGCTAGTGCCCTCTCAGAGACTAGGACTGCTCACCTGTGTTGTTTGCACTCTCAGCACTCTCTTTACCTCCCCCCTACCTTTAAAGGTAAATAGCTCCGATATGTGGGCTGGCCCTAAGCAGTACGTTTTCCAGGGCCCTGTGCTAAGTAACACATAGAATCATTAAAGTGTAGGACTGGAAGGGACCTTGAGAGGTCGTCTAGTCCAGTCCCCTGCACTCAAGGCAGGACTATGTAGACCATCCACTATCTAGACCATCCCTGACAGGTGTTTGTCTAACCTGCTCTTAAAAATCCCCAATGATGGAGATTCCACAACCTCCCTAGGCAATTTATTCCAGTGCTTAACCACCCTGACAGTTAGGTAGTTTTCCCTAATGTCCAACCTAAACCTCCCTTGCTGCAATTTAAGCCCATTGCTTCTTGTCCTGTCCTCAGAGGTTAATGAGAACAATTTTTCTCCCTCCTTCTTGTAACAACCTTTTATGTACGTAAAAGCTGTTCTCATGTCCCCTCTCAGTCCTCTCTTCTCCAGACTGAACAAACCAAATTTTTTTCAATCTTCCCTCAGAGGTCATGTTTTCTAGACCTTTAATCATTTTTGTTGCTCTTCTCTGGACTTTCTCCACTTCATCCACATCTTTCCTGAAATGTGGCATCCAGAACTGGACACAATACTCCAGTTGAGGCCTAATCAGCGCAGAGGAGAGCAGAAGAATCACTTCTTGTGTCTTGCTTGCAACACTCCTGCTAATACATCCCAGAATGACGTTTGCTTTTTTTGCAACAACGTTACACTGTTGACTCATATTTACCTTGTAATCAACTATGACCCCCAGACCCCTTTCCGCAGTACTCCTTCCTAGGCAGTCATTTCCCATTTTATGTGTGTGCAACTGATTGTTCCTTCCTAAGGGGTGTAGTTTGCATTTTTCCTTATTGAATTTCATCCATTCATTCATGTGGGGCTCTATACAGGTTCCACCCCATTTACACCTTCATCTCCCACTTCTCTGTGCTCACAGCACCCTCCCTGGATGCAGGGGACCTCAGGCTATGGAGCGACTGGAGGTTGTGGTTGAGTGTCTGTGTTCTCCTCCTTTGGGTGTTGGCCAACCCAAGAAGAGGATTGCCAATTTGTCTAGAATCATATGCAGCGGAGTAGAAATAAACAAAAAGTTTATTTGTAGGGCTGTTGATTAATCGCAGTTAACTCACGCGATTAACTCAAAAAAATTAATCGTGATTAATCGCAGTTTTAATCGCACTGTTAAACAATAGAATACCAATTGAAATGTATTAAACATTTGGAAAGTTTTTCTACATTTTCATATATATTGTATTCTGTGTTGTAATTGAAATCAAAGTATATAGTATTTTTGATTACAAATATTTGCACTGTAAAAATGATAAACAAAAGAAATAGTATTTTTCAATTCACCTCATACAAGTACTGTAGTGCAGTCTCTTTATCATGAAAGTGCAGCTTACAAATGTAGATTTTTTTTTGTTACATAACAAAAACAAAACAATGTAAAACTTCAGAGCCTACAAGTCCACTCAGTCCTACTTCTTGTTCAGCCAATCGCTAAGACAAACAAGTTTGTTTACATTTACAGGAGATAATGCTGCCCACTTCTTATTTACAGTGTTACCAGAAAGTGAGAACAGGCATTTGCATGGCACTTTTGTAGCTGGCATTGCAAGGTATTTATGTGCCAGATATGCTAAACATTTGTATGTCCCTTCATGCTTTCGCCACCATTCCAGAGGACATGCTTCCATGCTGATGGCGCTTGTTAAAAAAATAATGCATTAATTAAATTAGTGACTGAACTCCTTGGGGGAGAATTGTATGTCCCCTGCTCTGTTTTCCCACATTCTGCCATATATTTCGTGTTATAGCAGACTTGGATGATGACCCAGCACATGTTCATTTTAAGAACACTTCCACAGCAGATTTCACAAAATGCAAAGAAGGTACCAATGCGAGATTTCTAAACATAGTTACAGCACTTGACCCAAGTTTAAGAATCTGAAGTGCCTTCCAAAATCTGAGAGGGACGAGGTGTGGTGCATGCTTTCAGAAGTCTTAAAAGAACACCACTCTGATGTGGAAACTACAGAATATCTTGTGACACCGGCTACAACAGTGCCATGAGAATGCCTGTCCTCACTTTCAGGTGACATTGTAAACAAGAAGCAGCATTATCTCCTGCAAATGTAAACAAAATTGTTTGTCTGAGCGATTGGCTGAACAAGAAGTAGGACTGAGTGGACTTGCAGGCTCTAAAATTTTACATTGTTTTATTTTTGTATGCCATTGTTTTGTACATAATTCTACATTTGTAAGTTCAACTTTCATGATAAAGAGATTGCACTACAGTATTTGTATTAGGTGAATTGAAAAATACTATTTCTTTTGTTTTTTTACAGTGCAAATACTTGTAATAAAAAATAAATATAAAGTGAGTACTGTATACTTTGTATTCTGAGTTGTAATTTAAATCAATATATTTGAAAATATAGAAAACATCCAATAATATTTAAATAAATGGTATTCTATTATTGTCTAACAATGCGATTAATCGCAATTAATTTTTTTAATTGCTGGACAGCCCTCTTTATTTGATAGAAGAATCAGAGTCAAAGGTCAAACAGTGAGGAAAAGCAAACACAGACAAGTCATACAGAAAACAAACATAGATGCAACCTCTGGCTTTACTCTTCTATGTTAGCTAAATTCGGTTTTCTAATACAAGTTATCCGTTGCTTCTGAACAGTTTCCCCAGTGTGCCCTGGTCCTAGAGGGGATCCAGTGTTTCATGGACAGCGCCCTGCTTACATGCTGGCCCTCAGTTTCTGGATAGACCTAGGTACAATTAACAGACCCAAGCCTGTTTTTTTCTCTTGTCATGGTGACTCACTGATTCAGGGCGGGGAGGATTCCCTCTTTTCCTAGTTTTCCACGAGTAACGTTTTCTTTTCAGTTTCAAGTTGTTTCAGTGCTTTCCCATTAATTTGAATGGTCCCCCATTGTCTTTCCCTGGCTGGACAATAGATGGGTACTTGACATTGGTTTTGTGTAAACAGCTGGCTTGGAAGCACCCACACACAACCAATAAACAGATCTCCTAATGCCCATCAAGTTGAGATCATTACAAGCTTTCATAACAGACTTTATTTGATATCTATTTGTACATAACAACGGTGTATGCAACCAGTTGATTCAATTGCTTATTTTTTTGCTTTCAGACCCGCTGTCCTCTCCTGGAGGTGTCTGATTGTTACAAGAGGGCTCCTTTGAGCTCTCCTCATTCTTGGCAGTGCGGAGCTGGGCAGTGGAGGATCTGGCCACTGGCGTAGGGAACCAGTAGGTTCTCTTAGCATTAGACGTTCTTGTTAAACCCTGGATTTGTGCTGGGAATAGCCCATCTTGATTATCATACACATTGTAAGGAGAGTGATCACTTTAGATAAGCTATTACCAGCAGGAGAGTGGGGTGGGGGGAGAGAAAACCTTTTGTAGTGGTAAACACCCATTTTTTCATGGTTTGTATGTATAAAAAGATCTTCTGTACTTTCCACAGTATGCATCCGATGAAGTGAGCTGTAGCTCACGAAAGCTTATGGTCAAATAAATTGGTTAGTCTCTAAGGTGCCACAAGTACTCCTTTCCTCTTAGCATCCAGTGATTTCTGGAGTTCTCTGCTGTTGAGTCTCTAAGCTATCAGAAAGGTTGCAAACAGGGTCAACAGGGTCCTGGTGTGCGGTTTATACTAGGGCTACGTGACCTAATCCTGAAGCTCTGCCTACGCCTTGGAACACCTCCAGGAAATTAGTCCTCCCACACAATGTCCCACTGGACTGATTTCGATGGCTGCTGAATCCATAACTTTGGACCCCAGGTCATGGAACAGATCCAAGGCCAGTATAATCAAGCCAACCTGCGTCACAAAGGAAGGGAAAGATTCCAAGGGCTTGCTCTGGTGCTGGTCTCAGAAGGTGACTACTCCCACGGTTTGAACTGGAGCCAATGTGTACCAGCGGCCGCTCAGTGTGGCTCCTGGGCGCTCAGGGATGCTGAGCAGAGAGAAGAGATGGCTCAGTTTTCCAGTGATCCTTGTGCCCCTTGGCAGGGACCCTCCAAAGGCGGTGGTAAGGGTCCTGCTGTGCTCAGCATACTGGGACGTGGAGTGCCTCCATAGCAGCCACGGGATAGGAGCTACTCACCAGTCAGTAAAATGGGTGCATTCCCCACAGCTGCGGCACCGCGTTCCCCTGGCAACAGTGGCCCTGCTCTGAACCTGCCTCTTCACATGGCCCTATCACCATAGCGTCCGAGTAACCTTCCCTAGTGTCACGAACCGGGGCGTGGACGGTCAGGCCTGGTGGTCCGAGCAGTGGGGATCAGAGGCCAAGAAGAGACCCTGGGTCAGGGAGCAGGAATCGGAGCTGGAACCAGGCACGGGAGCAGAGTGGGGGCGGGCCTGGGAACAAGGCAGGTACAGGAGCAACCACAGCTGCAGGAATAAGCATTTGAGCAGCCACTGACTGATGCTGCTGCTGGGCGTAAGGACCGGCCTGGTGACGCCTCTCAGCAAATCAGGGCGGGTCCGGTCAATCAGGATGCACAGCTGCAGGTCAGCTAGTGGGCCCAGGCTCAGCTGCAGGCCAACATGCCTGACACCTGCTCTGGGAAGGGGTATACAGCCGGTGCAGCTAGCTGCAGCTTGAGAAAAGCACCGTGCTCCCGACGCAGCCACATCCCGCCGGCAACAGCTGGCTCTGGCCTTTTGCCGCAGCAGCAGGCCTGGCTCCGTTCACAATCTCTTTCAGAGGAGTGTGCTGCTCACGAGAGTCAGTTAATTGTACCGAGACCTCGCTGGGGCTCAGTTCACAGGCTGCTGCTCGAGCTCAGAGGCCAGCCGGTAGCTGCCAGCCCCTCTCACCAGGCTGCTGAGCTGGTTGTTGGGAATTGAAAAGACGGGTGCTGAGCAAATGCTGGCTGCCTCCTGGAACGCAGGACTGCTGACCAGAGAGGAGACAGTCTCCAATCCCGCCATCGCTGGAGCAGGCAGATGCATGGGAAGCTTATTAAGGCCTGGAGGGGAAACTGAAAACTGGTCACCCCAGGCGTCCTGGGGCAATGCCAGGTCACCAGGCAGCTGGAGGAGTGGAGTTGGCGTGAAACGTCGGGCCAAGGTGCAGGTATGGCAAAGGGTCCAGTAGGAGCTGTCAGAAGTAACCAGCTAACCCGAAGGAAACAGAGCCCCCATTCGGACACAGGGATCCATGCATAAGGATCCTGCAGCTGGTCCTGGGCGCTGGCTGATTCACCTCCAGTCCCACCTGGGGGACAGGGGGCAGCGCAAAGAGGCGGTTACCTCCTTTATGTGCCCTCAAACCGTGGCCTGCCGGGCACTCAGCTGGTGTGGAGAAGCAATCAGGTGGTGCCAGCTGCCAGCAGCCGCAAGGGCTCACCAGAGTGTGAGTGTTCTGGCCAGGCCCCTTTCCCCTGGCCATGCCCCCTACGCTGGTAGGCTGGGAGAGAGCGACGTAGAGCCGGCCACACTGACCCTCAGTCTGGCATTGCTCTGGCCGCAGATCTGTGTGCTGGCCTTCGTAGACTGCTACCAGGGGAATCCAAATTGCTCCTCCCAGAGCCTGCATGGAGGCTAGCCACAGCCACTGCCCCAGTCTGGGGGCACTTAGGCACACTCTTGGGGTGCAGACCCTTTGTCCAGCAGCCTATCCTGCGAGCTGGAACCTGCTATCCAGTTGCCTAGCCCCAGGCGCCAGGCTGGCTCTTCAGACTCCCCTGTACTTAAACACACCCCCTCCCAGAGCTCTGGGGTACTGCGGAACCCTCCCAGAAGGCAAGAAGGTGGCAGTTGTGAAGCAGATAACAGGCACACACACACTTTGCACAAATCTGGCACGTTATTGCTCTTTTATTTCATCCTATAAAGCACAAGAGTGCATGGATCATTTAGTAAACAACAGACCTCCTGGCTGCAATGCCCCTCACTAGCTCACCTTTCCCTGGGAAGTCCTTGGGGCCCAGCTGGGCTCAGGAAAGTAGGCAGGTCCACCTGCCCCATGAGCCTGCTACATGCTGGGTTGCTTCTCCCTCATGGAGACTTCTTCCCCACTGCTCCCTCTTCCCGTGCCGCTCTCTGGAGTTTGTACGCTCCCCTCTCCACACCTGGATTCCTTTGTTCCATCTTTTGATGGCTTTCCACTGCTCTCCTCTTCCTCCCCCGATCAGAGGGGTAAGGGCTGCTCTACACTATAAAGTTAGGTCAGCTTAAAAATTTCCTGCCCGGTGTGATGTAATTAAGCCAACCTAACCCCTGGTGTAGACACCGCTGGGTCGAGAGCAGGATTCTTCCATCTACTGCCGCTCAGAGAGGTGGATTTCTTCCGTCACCACACTGCAGTGCTGCTGCTATGGCATTTCTAGTGTCGACTTACTCTGAGATGAAACTGGTTTTCCAAGGTTGCAGTTACTCTTTAGCACCCTACTGTGACCAAAGTACCACCCTCAAATGTGAAATACCTTCTCATTGTCCTCAGGCTGAGGAAGGCATGCCTCTCGACCGGGCAAGACATAGAATCCTAGAATATCAGGGTTGGAAGGGACCTCAGGAGGTCATCTAGTCCAACCCCCTGCTCAAAGCAGGACCAATCCCCAATTTTTGCCCCAGATCCCTAAATGGCCCCCTCAAGGATTGAACTCACAATCCTGGGTTTAGCAGGCCGATGCTCAAACCACTGAGCTATCCCGGGCAGAGAGACATTCATGATACAGCCATTTTGATAGAAACACGGTGTAATGTCAACCAGAACTCGTAAGCTGAAACAGATCCTCAAATTTGTCACGCCTCTGCCCCAGGGGAATCTCCAGCTGGTTTGTTCCAATTACAATGACTGTATGGCTGATTTGCACTGCTGGTGTGGTGGAAACCAGCCTTAATGATGCTGAGAACCTGGCCCACAGACACCCTGGTCATCAGTAAGGATCAAACTGGGTCCTTGGCTACCAACAGCCCAGGCCCCTGTCACTCGAGCTAACAGAGCACTTGTCTGGCTGAGTGAGCAGTGACTTGCCAGAGAGATGTGCTCAGATGCATTAAGTCAGTGTATTGCACACACCTGGGCCTGGGAAAGGCTCATCCTGAGAGTCTGAGGTACGTGGGAATTCAGGTCCCACCTAGGGTCCATGGGTCCATTGCACATTCATCTTGGGCAGCCTGTATGGCACGTATCACAACTTTTACAAGGCTGTTACACAGAACGTAGCAGGATCTATGGTTAACCCAGCCCTTTCCAGTGCATTGGCAACCATGCTCAGTGCTATAAAACGATGGGGCGAGCCAAGTGAGATGTGCTGTAATCTAAATGGTATTGGAACACCTGCTCCATTCATTTGCTCTAAGGTTGCTGGTGTTCTGTGTATCCCAGCTCAAACAACACTGACTAGATGACAAGGCACAGTTGAGTTTAGAAACCTCTGTCAATAAATCCGCCAATAGCATTTGGACAGATCGTGGTTAACGTACATAGATTCTAGTCTAAAGCTCATCAGTAGGTGTTGTTATGACTCAGATTCAAAGCTATTATCAATCTTTCTTTATCCTGCACAAAATCCCTTTATAGTTCTAATACCAAAGAGTGCATGCCATGCACTGCTGGATGGTTCTGATGCCCCTAGATCTTTACTCAGCTTCTTCTTTAGCCAGACTTTAGTTCCCTCTGGCATGCAGCTACATTTCTGTTCTACTAACCGTTAGTCCTCAGTGCTGGTTTGATGCTAATGGGGACACACCGGGGTACTTAAAATATTATGGCATAACTTTGCTAATATCCGCTCAAAACCATGTTGTAATGTTTAATTATCCCTTCATTGTACTCCTGGCATGTTTCCTCCATGCTGTGCCCTTCCACTTGTGCTAAGCTTCTTGAGCCAGGTCTAAAACGACACTCCGTAGAACATTCAATTTCTTTCCTGGAGTGGCAATTTGTGAGGCTTAGGGACTAGATGTAGGTGACTCTTAGAAAATGCTGCAGAGTTTTGCTTTCCCTCATCAGCTCTGAGCATCATTGGCCATGTCACCAGATGGAGTTCTGGCTCATTTAGTCACATTTTTGTTTCACATGAAAGTAAGCGGTAGGGACTCGGGGGGTTTCCCTCGGACTAGTTGCAAATGCAGGCATGAGCAGAGTGATTGGCTGCAGGCTGCTGTCTGTGTGTATTAGATCCCAAAAGCCAAAAGACCGTGAGAGAAGCAGTGCATAAAGTGGGCCAAAGAAATACCTGAATCCTCTCATCCATTTCTCCTTGTAACAGAAACAACCCAGCAAGACCTGAATATTGGCTGGCCCCTTGGCCCAACAGGGGCAAAAATCACTATTTCCGCACTCTGCCGGTGGAACCCACCTGTTTGCTATCTGCAGCTGTTTGGAGAAGCTTGCAGGCTTTGCCAGCGGGGGAGGTTGTAAGCTTCTTGGGTGACAGATGGGCTGCAGCATTTAGGAGCTTTGGATTTAGTTGGCTTTTAGAGAAGGGAAGGTATTAATTCTTCAAAGGTAAGATTTCCCCCCATGAAGAGAAGAAGCACAAGTCCTAGATACCACCAGAGCCTTTCTTAACTGCCCCCAAAGAGGGCTTAAGTGGTGGTCTAGGCCTTGTACAGGCCCTTTGCAAAGAGGTGAATTATACCCTAAAGAGTGTACTTGTAATTTCCTACTTGTATCCATAGGCTTTAAAATCTCCTCAACTGATTTGCTTCAAGACTGTCTTGTTTTTTAAACCTAAGTGAGATCTGCAAAACAATGAGATCTGCAAAACAAGACAAGTTTGAAGTGCCTTGCTTCTGCTGTTTGAGTTGTCTGGTTGGCACAAAATAGGAAAAGTGCAGTTTCCTCCCACGTGCCCTCACGTAACTCAGAAGCAAGCTGATGGGAGCAATTTTCCTCACACTTAAAAAAAAAAAAAAAGTTAGCATTGGGCTGATGCCAAGATTGGAAAATTCCAGTCTCAAAGGAGCACGAAAAATGTATGCACTACTAAAAAGAATGGAAGCTGGAATTCAATCTTACTGGTACCAGATCTTTTTCCATCCCTCACTAACCTTGCATGATTCCAAACTGATATCAGCTCTCTGTGACATTTGTCTATATGTCCATTCATAAGCCATTTCCCCATTATCACCTGTGTCAGATTTCATATGCTGGTAACACGTGGCCCTTTCCTAACTTTGCAAATGGGTTTGAATTGCTCTTGGCATTTGTTCCAAGTGAGCAGAGAGCCCTTAATGATTTGCAATCTGTGACCCCATCAGCAGTGTTAATGGACCGCTCCGGCACTGGTGGAAGTAGTGTGTTTTTACTACCAGCTCTCATCAACCGTGATGTGACTTCACTTGGCATTTCCCTTCCAAGTGCTGCGGGTTTCAGGGCAGCTGGCCAGCCGGTTGGGTGATGCTCGACTCCAGTGACAACCTAAGGCACTGCTCCCTGGCAGACTCTCCTGGGACACAACGTACGAATTGTTTGTTGCTTACAACACTAGCAATGACACCTAGCAGCCATCACTTTGGGCGCTTGGAGGTATTTATGGCTAGGAAATGCATCTAAGCTGTTACGACAGTAAATGATGCTTCGATACTCTGCATTTACACGCCTTTCGTCCAAGGATCTCAAAGCACCTTACAAATGGGGGCTAAGTAGCATTACTCTGTTTATTTGATGGGGGAAACTGAGGCACGGAGCGGTTCTGTGACATAATAGAGAGTCAGTGCCACTACTGGGGAATCAAATTCAGGTCTGACTGCCAGTTTCTGCTCTAACCCCTAGATTACACTGCTTCCACAATGATTTGCTGATGCCCTTCTCTGTACCCGACTTCCTCTGTAGCCCTCTCTTCTCCTCCTGCCTCTCCCAACAAGCCCCAGGAAACTTCTACTTATCTTAGATGTCTTCTGAGGTGGCGGTGACAATGTTGACCTGCTCCTGACTTCTCCTGCAGTCTCTAGGCGCTGGCTTGCGCCTCTTTGGGTGTTGGGTGAGTTCACCGGTGTTGCAAGCTGCTGCGAAGTCTGAATGGGTTTTTGAGGCAAACATTGCACACAGCTATAGTGCTGTGTTAGGCGTGTTTGCCATGCCCCCATGCATGAGACCCTGTGGTTCACAGCGCTAGGGCTCCTCATGTAGGGGCCGAATGGTGGTACCTGGTGATCACAGGCATGTCACCTATATTTTATTTTTGCACGGGTGGCTGGTAATTTCATCTCCTCCGAGGGTTTGCTGTGTGGTGTCCCTTATATCCTTGGCTTCCTGCCCCTTGGTGACAGGCATGGCGGTTGCGAGGTGTGAATTCAGAGCGTGGGGAGCGGTGTAATGTAGTGGGTATGGAAATGAATTGAGAGCCAGAAGAGCTGGATTGGATTCATGCCTCAACACTGGCACCATCAGGGACATTTGGTGCCCCTCTCTGGGAGTGTTGGGTTCAAATCCCACTTCTACCAGCATGTTTCATTAGCAATAAGTGATGCAGCGAGCAGGCAGAGTTATAGGAAAAGGATCTTCGTTGAGCCGATGTGGAGGCCAGTGGTACGTGCCGAGAAGCCTGTGTTTATCTGGTAGCAGCCTGGTTCAGCTTGTACCCTCTGAACTCCAAGCGCTGCAGCAGAGTTGGGCCCGCCTGGAGCCTGACCCTCTTTCTCCAGTTCCTCTCTTCATGCTAAAGTCACAGGGAAAATACCTTCTCCAGAAGGGCCCCAGTGATTCCTCCCTGGTGGAGGGAGTGAACTGCCCCAAAGGCAGGTGTCCCCCGCCCCATTTGAACGCTGGACCACTGTAGCATGTCGTTACGGCAGGAAGGAGCCAGAACCCCACCGGCTGCATGTGATGCATAGCACAGTTCAGAGCAGACTCTCTCCAGAGCCCAGCAGCCTCAGCTAGACCTTGTATGTAAGGAGTGGTACTTGCTGGCGGGTTAGTTTTCCCTGGCCACCATAGACTTTGGCCCAGATTCACAAAGGTATTTAGGTACCTAACTCCCATTGAAACCAGTGGGCATTAAGCTCCTAACTAGCTTTGCCTCTGGCCCATGTTCTGAACTGGCTTCTGTGGCCCTGCTATTGATTTGGGCCTGGTTAGACACCCCCTACCCCCGGGGCAGCTCCTCGTGGGGGGAGGCTGGAGACGCAGGGCTTTCATACCTGTCTCTGATGAAGAAAAGGGGGTGAGCGGGCTGGGGGCAGGCAGAATTTCAACCAGCCCCCCCAGGGTGTGTCTCTTCCCTTACATCCCCTTCCCAGTGTTCAGGTCCCCTAAACGGCCACCCAGGGCACCCCGCCCCCGCCAGGCATGTTCTCCTGCGGTGTCCGCAGTCGCCCGTTGGGTAGCATGGGCACCCCTGGTATGCTTCTCAGCCCTGTGCGGTAGGGACGCCAGGTGGGAACTCAAAGCCAAGTGCCGACGCTCGGACACTTCGCTTTATTGCCGGGCACTCATGTGAGAGCGACAGGAATGTGTGTTCTCAGGGCTGGCCAGGAACATGTACAGTAACAGGAAGCTATTGGGGAGGGGGTTTTCGGGTGGGGGGGGGTGTGGGGGAAAAACACGAGGGGGCACAGGGTGTGATGCAATGATTGCAGCCCGCCTTCTTTGGTCAGCCCCTATAAGTAGCCGTGGGCGGGAGCCAGGGGATTGCACCTGTTTCATTCCAGCTCCCGGAGGACGGAGGGAGGAGACCTGCATCTCCCATTAGCTACCTTTTCCCTAGCACACTTCTCCGCCTTCGCAGATCGTACTTGTTGGCGCGCTTCACTGAGCCATGGGGATGTGGAGACCAATCCCCTGGACCTTCTTAGGCTGCTGGGTGTGGATTCTACACGGTAAGTCCTGCGTTTTGCTCACTCGTATGTGTTACTGTAAACTGGATGAAGCTGCTGACACAAGCTCGCCCGGCCTCAGAGACAGGGAGGCTCAGAGGCAGAGATTGTAAGAGACTATGGCCTCTTGGTAATGTCTGAAGCTTTATTAACAGTACTCCTGCACTTTTATACCACAGTCTTTCATGAGAGGGGCGACAAGTGCTTTACACAGGTAGGTCTCCTGATAGCTGGGGAAACTGAGCCAGGGAGATTTGAGAATAGCACTTGGGCCTGATCCTGAGATCTGCTGGTCATTTCCTCCAAGGTGCTGAGAACACAGGAGTTAAGGCAGCTCCGTATTTTGCAGGCGCTGTGCAGCATCTTGCAGGATCAAGCCCAAGAAGAGGGTGAATTAACCTGTTCTCCTTAAAAATGGTATTTGGTCCCAGGTGGTTCTCTGTAAACCCAGCGCATTACAGAGGCGTTCTTTGACTGTACGCCAAAGATTTCTGGCAACAAGTTTGTGCTTTGATAAACCGGCCCCACCCCCCCAACCAGAGGGAAATATGCAAGAAGGTACAAATGACAGGCACAGTAATACCCATGTGTTGCCCTTTGCAGAGAAGCTTCCATCAGAGGATGTGAAAGTACTTGACAAACGTGGGGATGTGTTGTTGTTCCCATTTGACAGCTAGGGAAACCGAGCTAGGGTAAGTCCCATAATGTCCTTCTCGGAGAACATAAGAACGGTCATACTGGGTCAGACCAAAGGTCCATCTAGCCCAGTATCCTGTGTTCGGACAGTGGCCAGTGCCAGGTGCCCCAGAGGCAATGAACAGAAGAGGTAAACATCAAGTGATCCATCCCCTGTCTCCCATTCCCAGCTTCTGGCAAACAGAGGCTAGGGACACCATCCCTGCCCATCCTGGCTAATAGCCATTGATGGTCCTATCCTCTATGAATCTATCTGACTCCCTTTTGAACCCTGTTATAGTCTTGGCGTTCACAACACCCTCCGGCAAGGAGTTCCAGAGGTTGACAGTGCATTGCGTGAAAAAATCCTTTTTGTGTTTATTTTAAACCTGCTACCTATTCATTTCATTTGGTGGCTCCTTGTTCTTGTATTATGAGAAGGAGTAAATAACACTTCCTTATTTACTTTCTCTATACCACCCATGGTTTTGTAGACCTTTATCATATCCCCCCTTAGTCGTCTCTTTTCCAAGCTGAAAAGTCCCAGTCTTATTAATCTCTCCTCATAGGGAAGCCGTTCTATACCCCTAATCATTTTTGCTGCCCTTTTCTGAACCTTTTCCAATTCCAATATACCTTTTTTGAGATGGAGCGACCACATCTGCACGCACTATTCAAGATGTGGGCGTACCCTGGATTTATATAGAAGCAATATGATATTTTCTGTCCTATTATCTATCCCTTTCTTGATGAGTCCCAATATTCTGTTCGCTTTTTTGCCGTAAACACCCCGTCTTCTTGTGTTAACGGGAGAGGCGTTGCACTGCTCTGCAGCTTCCTACGTCAGGATGTTCCATCCCGTTACAGATACAGTCTGAGCCTTCCTTAGAGACACTCGCTAGCATCTCTGGAATGCGTTGCATCCCGTCATGCCATCAGTGGTGCTGATGCTTGGGGCCACGAGCTTTGAAGCCCTGAGTTCCAGATGTATCATCTCAGCGCAGCGGCTCTGGTGTGCCTGGAGCAGGCTGGAATGTGGGCAGTCATTGCGAACTGACTGGGTCAGCGCGCGTGCTGGAAATGCACTAGGCCTGCAGAAACAGCACCTCCTCCTGATGAACCCGGCGGCTGCAGATAAAATAAGCAAAAAGGGGGTTTTAAAAATGCCTCCTGCCACTAAACATTCCTGCACATAGAATCCCAGACTTTAAGGTCAGAGGGGACCATTATGATCGTCTAGTCTGACCCCCTGCCCAACGCAGGCCACAGCGTCTCACCCACCCACTCCGGTAACAAACCCCTAACCTGAGCTATTGCAGTCCTCAACTCATGGTTTAAAGACTTCAAGGTGCAGAGAATCCTCCAGCAAGTGACCCGTGCCCCACGCTGCAGAGGAAGGCAAAAAAACCCCAGGGCCTCTGCCAATCTGCCCTGGAGGAAAATTCCTCCCCGATGCCAAACATAGCGATCAGCTGAACCCTGAGCATGTGGGCAAGACTCACCAGCCAGTCACCCAGGAAAGAATTCTCTGTAGTAACTCAGATCCCACCCCATCGAACATCCCATCACAGGCCGCTGGGCATATTTACCGCTAATAGTTGAAGATCAATGAATTGCCAAAATTAGGCTATCCCATCGTACCATCTCCTCCATAAACTTATCAAGCTTTGTCTTGAAGCCAGATAGGTCTTTTGCCCCCATTGCTCCCCTTGGAAGGCTGTTCCAGAAATTCACTCCTCTGATGGTTAGAAACCTTCATCTAATTTCAAGTCTAAACTTCCTGATGGCCAGTTTATATCCATTTGTTCTTGTGTCCACATTGGTACTGAGCTTAAATAATAATGCACATAAAATCTCCCCTCCACCCAAATAAATAAGCCGTGTGCTGCAGTTTACCTGTTGGTTACCCTGTGAACCAAGGGGCACGCCTGGGTCTGGGGTGGGGTGGATGGGGGCAAGGTGCTACTCAGCATGGCTAAGGGCAGCAGGATCAGGATCTAGCAACCTGGCTTTTCACAGCTGTTAGGCAGGACGGCATCTGGCATTCCCCCCAGGAGCCTCGAGTGCAGGCTCCCTGTCGTGGGCTCCTGGGTGGCTGCCTGGCCACAGCAATGGCACTGGCCGCCTAGAGAGGCACCCATATCCCACTCTGGGTCCCCTAGAAATTTGCCTATAGGGGACATAGCATCGAGAGCGTTCCCTGAAGGGGGCCCTCTGTGGTGTGTCCCATCCTGGCACCCTCAGGCAGCTGCTCACAGCTGCCAATGATTCTGGGACGGAGATACCCCCCACTCCCCCCCGGCTCTCCCTACCCACCCACACATTCCACCTCCCTGCCCCAGGTCCCCTCCAAACCCCCAGCCCTAGCTACCGTTTGTCTGCTGCAGTGCCAGCTTTGGTCCTACCCCATGTCACCTTCTGCCCCTCTGAACTGTACCCGTCGAAAGGCTTAGAGGATGGCACGGTGCTGGGGGCCTGGATGTTAATGATCTAGGTGGGGCTACGCAGTGCCGTGCTCTGGCTTCCGTACAAGCAGCGTGGCATCATTTATGCAAATGAGCGACTATGTATTCAGCACCTCGCTCCATCCGCACCCTGCCATGCCATGGAGTCTGGTTGCACCATGACCAGTCAATAGACTAGCCAAACAATACCTCAGCCCGGCTGCTTGGAAAATGCCCCCGTCCTATACTAACCTCTGCAGGAGTGACTGGCTTTCTCACCCCTTGCAAGTCAACTTCCCTAAAACATCTAGCTGATGGCAGCGCCCAGCCTTCTCCTCACCCCCATGAAATCATCCCCCTCTTAAAATACCTGAGAGATTGAAGCACAGATTCAGACTCCTGGGTGGGCCAAAGATACTCTGGGTTGGATTCTCAGCCCCTTTTGCTCCCTTTACATCACTCAGGTGGGGTAAAGGGAATGTGTAACTGGCCACAAGTCCTCTGCTGAGTGGGGGAGTCTCTGGTAGGTGTAGAGCCAGCGTAGCCAACTCCTTCCCCTCCCTCTCCATAGCCCCCGGTGCAGGAGAAGGTGATGGGGAGTGACTATAACTCTCTGGCTAGTCTCAGCTGGTACATGGTTCCCTGGGACTGTTCTGCGCTAAGATGCACCTTGGATCAGGCTGAGACTCAGGGAGTCCCCCAGTTCTGCTACCCCCAGTGTAAAGTGGACAAAACAGGGAACTTGGCCTCCTGAGTGTTTTGGGAAAACAGCCGATTTCAGTCTGGGCCCCATCCTTGCAGTGAAGTTTGGCTTAGGGTAAGCAAGGTAACATGGGTGATAAGGGTCATATTTTGAAGGCTTTATACAGCACTTTCCTGCACTGTAGAGACATTAACTAATCGGTCCCCACAGCATCCCTCTGAGCTGGCTGTCACTATCCCGCTCTGACAGAGAGGGAAACTGAGGCACACAACTAGTGGTTGATGGTCTGCTTTTCCAAGGGGGTGGCCACCCTCAGCTTGCCAGCAGCGGCAGAGCAAGGAACTGAACCCAGGAGTTCAGGCAATTCAGGGAGGCTGCCACGCTCGCTCTGCTGCTCAAAACCAGCAGGCTGCATCCCCAAGGTGTCAGAATGGCGTTGCCAAGATGCCATTTGCTCATAGAAGAATGTGCCAGGCCAGGCCCATTTTTAGTAATCCTTGGGGTGGATTACCCTGGGGGGTGCGCAAAAGCCTGAAAACACAGGAAACCAATGGCAAATGTGTGACCTGCTGCCCCTGAAGGAGAAAGCACCTTATGTGGATTCCTTACCTGGCAAACGGAAGTCTAATTGAATTAGCATTGATGCCCGCTCAGTGTCTGAGCGCTTTCCCGGGCGTGCCAAAAGGACCCTGTTCGGTAGCATTGTCCTGCGCAGAGAAGCAGTGAGTCGTTTGCGAACCGGGCTGGATTTATAACCAAGCTGCTTCTTAGAATTGCTTACGCCTTTGTTTCATCTCCTCCAGCCTGCGCAGACCCGGGGCCCACCTCTGCTGTCCCAGCTCCTCCAGAGGATGAGTTCACCCCTGGACCCGGGTCTCCCCCAACGGCGGAGCGCGGTTTGCTCCGTGCCGCAAGCCTGGCAGCCCTGGAGACAGCAGTCACCTCGGCAGCACAAGCTCCTCTGTCCCTGTCCGACATGGCGGCCAATGCCGGCGTGACCACGTTGCCTGGAGAAAGCGCCATTTCAAGCGGCCACGCCAGCGAAGCCGGCGCCTCCTTTCCGGCAGAGGTAGCAACAGCTAGTTTGGTGTCAGCGGTGAATGGGGACAATGTAAATTCTGCCCCTGAAACAGTGTCTTCCCCGCCAGAGCCAGGGGCCAGCGGAGGTGAAGCAGCCGAGATCCCGACAGAAGAAGCAGGGACTTCAGCGAGCACGACAAACCCTTTGCACGCCTCTCCAGAAAACGGGACAGTTGCCACGACTCCAGCAGGAGAAGCAGCCGCCACGTTGGCCTTGTTCTACTCCAGCCCAACAGACCCTCAGCCGACCCTCTTCTCACCTGCCGAGCTGGAGGTAACGAGATCCGTTCCTGGCGCGCTCCCCGGGGTCACCACCTCCTCTTCTCTCTCTGCAGCTGCTGAGAACGGGAGAGCCACCCCCAGCACTGGAGGGGGACCAGAGGACTTGGCATCCACTGGCACTGCTGTGTCCAGTGGAAGGCCTCTTTCTCCATCGCTGGGAGAGACGGAGTCAACTCGTGCAGTGTTCCAGTCTCCTGCCGCCCCTGCTGCTAAGGCCTTCGTTTCAGAGACCGAAAGCCCAGGGCATGATGGAGCTAGTGCTCCGGCATCCCCAGATCCACCATCAGAGAGCGAGACAGGACGAGGAACATCTGCACCGGCAGGGGAAACATCCCCACCTGCCTCTGTAGCCGGGGGGGAAGAGGTTGGGTCATTAGGACCCGCAGAGACTGAGAGAGAGGGGCTCCCCCGAAGGGCGTTTTCTAGCATTACTGGTTCCACTCACCCGGCTTCAGAGAGCGAGACAGTTACTGCCCCTGCAGCTCCGGAAGGAAGAGGGGATACGGGGAAGTCCGTGTCAGCCACAAATGAGGAAACCCCAATATCTGTGATTGATACCCAGAGCCAACCAAATCCCTCGCCCTCTGACGCAGAGCAGAGTCCGGCTAACACAGAGGAGCTACCTACGGGAGATCCGGGGGCTTTGTCCAATGCCAGAACTTCCACTCGTTCCTTTCTAGAGCCTGGGACGGTGACAGCCATACCTACGCCGTCGGGAGAAACGGCCCCGTCTGCCGTCCCATCTCCCAGTGACATCCCTGCCGAGCCGTCCGTTTCAGAGAGTGAAAGTACAGGATCCTCCTGGGCTGGATTCTCTGGTGCTCCCCGTTCTCCCCAGCCCCCTCCAGACGCTGCAGTAGGGACAGCCCCTGTTGCTGCTGGGGCAGGAGAGGAACTGGCAAACTCTGCCCAGGCTAGTGTGAAGGGAACGCCCCTCGCTCCATCAGTCCTGGAGTCTGTGTCACCCGCTGCAGCCGCCAAAGGTCCTGCGGGAGTAAATGTTTCTGGAGGCTTTGCCAGTGGGGTAGCTGCACCCTCCAGTGCAGAGCTAGCAGCCAACAGGTCAGCGAACGAGGCAGCCACAACATCTCACGCTGGCACCTGGAGTGACACAGATCCCTCGCCCCGGGGCGCAGAGCCGAATCCAGCTCCCATGGGCGAGCTGCCAACCGGAGAACCCGGAGTGTTGGCTATGGATTCTCCTCAGCCATCCTCGGCTCGGGAGACAGCCTTGGCCCCGGCACCCTCAGAAAACGGAGAGGATATGGCTAGTCCAGTATCTGTGGCGCATGGAGAAACCCCGATTTCCAACCCCCATCTCCAGAGTGTGACAAATCCCTCACCCTCCGTCCCAGAGCTGAGTCCCGGGGACGCAGCAGAGCTGCCTGCAGGAGAAACAGCAGCCGTGGCCAACGCCGAAGCTTCCCCTCGTGTGCCCTTAGGAGACGGGACCATGCCAGGCAGACTCACTCCATCGGGAGGAACGTCCCCACCTGCCTTTGCATCTCCCAGCGGAGCCCTGGCTGAGCCGGAAACGACGGGCGATGCAACAAACGGATGGTCCGGTGCCCTCGGGGCTCCCTGTCCAGCCCCCACGAGGGAGACGTCGGCAGCCAGCGAGGGAACGTCCGCGCCCGTCTTTGTAGTGCTTGGGGACCCGGCCTCTCTCCCCTCCATCTCACACTCACCGGGAGGCCCCAGCGCCATGGGTTCTGCTCCTCTGACTTCAGCTGGCGAGAGAGAAGGAAGGGGAGACGCGGCCGCAGCCAACGAGGAAACCACCACCTCTAACCCCGGTGGCCAGCCTGCGGAGGCGAGTCCAGCAAGCAGGGCAGAGCTGCCCCAGGGAGAAGGAGGTGTCTCGGCCAATGCTGAGACCTCCCCATATTCACCCTCAGGGGTTGGGGGAGCCACGGGAATACACGCCCCGTCAGGGGAAACATCCCCAGCTGCCTTTGCCTCTCCCGGTGAAACCGCTGCTGGACCCTCAGCTCCAGAGGCTGCACGGCCAGATCCTTTGTTTTCTAGTGCCCCGGTGCCCGTCCCTGCCGCTCCTGAGGGGCCGACAGTGACTGGGCCCGCTGGCGTTACGAAAGAAGCAGCCGTCTCTGCCAGTGGCTCAGGAGTCCCTGCAGCATTACCAGGACTGGAGGCACGTACTGGGCAATCGCTAACGACGCTACGCCTGGCCACCTCTCGTGCTCCCTCTGCCACGGGATCCCACTCCCCTTCCCTCCATGCGGAGAAGGGGAAAATGCCCCCAGAACGGGGGGCTAACCTGGGTTCGGCTGGTGCACCGCAGGTGCCAGCTGCCACCACTCCAGCACTCGCCAGAGGACGGGCAGAGACACCGTTCCCCCTCTTGGGAACAACAGGTATGTCACGCACTGATAACTAGTGTCCCCAGACGGGTTCATTTCAGGCAGGAGCACATCGTGGATCTCCCGAGCTCAGTTTGGGGCACGTGGGGAGACCTGGTTTCCTGGGCAGTGCGGGACAGGGACCCCCGGGATGGCAGGTGGCCAGGGTGGAAGCCATGTTGGTTTTGCGGAGCTTGGTTATGGAGGGTTACTTAATGTCTTCTGTGAAAGCCCCAGGTCCTAAATGGAAGTGAGGAATTCAGCGCTTGTGATAGGAGCCTCATAATATTTACTCATGTCTTTATTCTGTACTTTATTTATGCCTAGCACCTCGGAAACAATGGACGATACCCCACTAGGCCTCTCCCTGTCAATGCAGGTTTGGGTAAAGCCTTGATCTCCGAATACTTTCACAGCCTGCTTTCCAACCTAGCCTTTCCCTTTTCGCTGCTGGCCCAAATAACAGAGTGCTGCTGCGGCTAGTTAGGTACTTGACCATCTGGCCACGTGTCAGGTAGTCGAACAGCTAATTTATATCATTTGTGCCTGTAATAAGTTGCAGAGGTGTGAAAACGGGCCTTAAAAACCCGACTTGCGACATAAACATCGAGGGTTCTGAGTGGTGTGTGATTTCCCCTCCCAACTCCTGAGATATTGCTTTGGTTGTGTCAGCAGCCCTTCGGTCCGACACTAGAGCAGGGTCTGACCAGGAGCGAACAGCGTCTGTTTCAGCTGGGACCAGAGAAGCCAGTACAAATGGTACAGGACAGTCAGCAACACGTAAGTCACCTACCATGGATTTCTGAGCAAGAGACAGATTTCTGCAACCGAACACGACCTCCACTGTCCCCCTGACGATTTACCCCCTGTACAATAACACCTGCTGCTCTGCGGCTGACTCACTGCAGCATCGGGGTCCCCTCTGACCCGAATCCTATGGTCCAAGGAACCCGCCTTAATTCCACGCTGCTTCCCCTGCCCAAACCAGGTCTTTTGGTCCCCTGCCATCTGCTCAGTCCCTTTGATATTTGAAAATCTTTAGCTAGTGAACTAAAGGAAGCTGCTTGTAATCGTTGTGTTTTAGTTACAGCCGTGCCACTGTATCCGTATGGAGCAAAGGAAACCGATAAGCAATTTGTGGAAAGAAGAATGGATTTTAAGTCCCCTGTGTTCAAACCCGAGATTGGGTTCCCACTTGGGAAAACGCTGCGTGATTCTCTATACGTGAGTCTAAATGAGATGTGCAGAAACGGACAAAGATCTATTGGAACTGGCACAGTGTATTAAGATTTTAGCTGGTCGGGGATAAATGTGGGGGTTTTTTTCTTCATTTATAACAAATGTGGATTAATTTTTGTAGAAATAAAAATAATTTTTATTGGTGGTTGGAAAAACTGTTCCTTGGATTTTATCTCCCGTGTCTGGGCCAGGGGTGTTTTCATGGGATTTAGAGGGTTTATTAAGATCAGAGTCACTTTCTAATTAAAAAAAAAAAGTTTTGCAATGAAGCAGTAAAAAATTAAACTACAGTGGGAGCTCCCTTTTCCCCCAGTGCCTGCACGGCACCTGGCTCAGTGCGGGCCTGGCCGGTGACTGGATCTGCTAGGCACTACAGCAATATAAACAGTGGTAATAATGATCGAATACACACTACAGTTAGGTCTGATCCCCAAATCCCCTAAAGTCAACGGGCGTCTTTCTATTGACTTCTGTGGACTCTGCAGCAAGCCCGTAACTCTCTGTCTACACAGCAAAGGAAAACCCGCAGCTGGCCTGTGCCAGCCGACTTGGGCTCATGGGGCTATTCCATTGCTGTGTAGATGTCTGGGCTTGGGCTGGAGCCTGAGCTCTGGGAACCTCCCACCTTGCAGGGTCCTAGAGCCCAGGCTCCAGATGGCCACCCAGCAGTGAAGCAGCTCCGCAGCCCAAACCCTGCGAGCTCGCGGCGGCTGGCACAGGCCAGCTGCGGGTGTCTCGTGGCTGTGGAGACAGACCCTGTGCCTCATTAGGCATTATTTCATCTCTCCCGTGAAGGAGCTAATGTAAGGAATACTGTCCTTTAGTTTACAGACAATGGACAAATCATTTTCCCAGCCTCGGACAGTGACATGTTCCCATCTCCAAACCCACCTCCCGGAGGATTTACTGGCCATGAGAAAGTACCAATGGTCGCTGTGTTTTGGGCTAACGCGGATTTCTCCGAAGGCGTTGGCACCACGTTTTACCAGGTCAGTTTTTACACGTGGTGAGGCCCAGTGAGACGTGCTCAACGGCAGGCACAGTTAGGCTGCCCTTCTTCGCATTATGCAGCGTATGATTTAGCAAGTCGTTGGATAGCCTGCCGCCGTGGAGACGACCGAGCAGTGGGGTTTATAGGCCTTGCCAGATTCAGCAGTTCCTGCTGGTCCCCTAACGTCTGAGTCCATCCTCACTCGGCATGAAATTCGCCCCTTTGCAGAGGGTCTGCGTAAGGCCTAAGCATCGTTTAAGTCCTTAGTCAATGGGAGGAATGCATGAGTGAGCCGGGGGGTTCCGGTCGCCTTTGATACCTTCGCATGCCTAATGCTAGTTCTGCACTTCCCTGCCCTGGAGGTGTAACATACCTGTGCGCAACCCACAGGAGTTTGTTACTCTGGATTCTGCCGAACACCCGTTTGTCCGAGACGTGGAGGCCAAGATTCGGCGATACCTGAAGACTTCGTACTCTGCAAAATGGACCCTTAAGATCACCTGGGAGAAGGCCCCGGCCTTTCCAGCACGGCAGCCTGTCACTCGGGTAAGTGGCCACGTGGGCTTCAGGAAGCTATTGTCAAAGTGGCTTCCTGCCCCGCACCTCCCAGTCTTGGTCAGGCCTAGGCTGCTGCATTGTGTCTGTGTCCTGTGATACGCGGGGCATATTTAGACACCCCCGGCAGCTTTTCTCAAGAGTGCTGTTACTTCTGGATTGGTCTGGATCGATTTCCAAATGTTCTGGGGAACTTCTATGGGAGGAAGGACGATTCAGTGATTAGGATGCTAGTCTGGGACTCGGAAAAGTTGGGTTCAGTTTACTGCTCCACTACACAGGTCCCATGTGACCTTGGGCAAGTCCCTGTCTCTCTGTGCCTCAGTTTCCCATATGTAAAATGGGACAATACCTACATTAAACACTGTGAAGTGCTCAGATGCTCGTGACGGGGGCCAGATGACCTACGATAGACTGAATTTGTGAACTTAGAGCGGGCATGAATTCAGAACCCGTGCTACCATTACTCCTGTGCACTCGTTGGGAGAAGCAAGTTAACAAAAATTTTGAGTGTTTCACTTGAATGTTTATCAGAGATAAATTCACCCCATGCATGAGACCTATGCAAAAGAGGGCTTAGGTGGGTCTCTAGATAAAGCCCCTTATGCTCACTTTTCATTGAGACACCCTACGTAATATAATCTTTCTGTTTGTTACATGATCAATTGCGTACGGAGCTGATCAAAAACTATCACATGTTGAAACCAATTTTTAAGTTTTTTGTTTCAAACCCTTTGAAATAAGCCCGTATTTTGGTGATCTGGAATTATTTTTCAAAATATATTTTCAATTTGGCATTTATACACATTTTTATTGGAAACCTGTTCAAAGTGGTTATGGGAAGCTTTGCTTCACCAAAAGAGCTATTTTCAGTAAATTAAAGTGTTTGACAATCGTTTTGATAATGTTTTTGATAAAACCTTAGACCTAAAATGACACAACGCTTGTTAGAGAGCTTATTCCTTCACTCTCTCACTTCCCTGGTCCTTCTCACATGAACAGAGAGCAACAATACCCGAAGTCCAAAGGTGCAAACAATTCGATGTTTATTGGGGTGAACTTCCGGCAAGCATGATTCCAGTTTCCTTCCTTAGTGTCCCCCTTCCCAGCTCTGACACCACAGAGCCTTACGCCTGTGTCCCTGTTCCCATTTCCCCACCCACATTCCCTGTTCCCTGTTCCCATTTCCCCCTTTAGCAAAACATGATTCCAGTTTCCCCAGCCCCATTCCCTGTTCCCATTCCTGCCCTTAGCCAAACATGATTCCAATTTCTCCACCCCCATTCCCTGTTCCCATTTCCCACCCACCCACTTCCTGATTGACTGCAGACTATATAGTAAAACGTGAGTTCTGCTTATAACCAATCTTTATCTCTGAAATTTAACTAACCAATCCTAACATATTGTAACATGTTTCAGAGTAACAGCCGTGTTAGTCTGTATTCGCAAAAAGAAAAGGAGTACTTGTGGCACCTTAGAGACTAACCAATTTAAATTGGTTAGTCTCTAAGGTGTCATATTGTAACATGATTAGCTAACCAATTATATCCCACCACCTTAATTAGTTTACACCCAGCAAAATTAATTATACAGCAGACAGAAACAATCACAGAGCCAGACTGAGATTATAAAGACAAAAAATCGCAAAGTGGGAACTGTAATGACAAAACAATACAGAAGTGAGGATTTCACATCTCAGCTATTGATAAGTGAGTTCTTGCCAGACAGGATGCTATCAAACTACGTTTCCTTTTACATCTTCTAGGCACTTCTCTTTCTCTGGAGGCGACAGGCATTATCAGGACAGGATTGTATCCTAACAGCCCAATAGCACCTTATTTCAATGGGACTAGTTTGGAATGTGAGGAGGTGACCGGTCGCTTCCCAGCTTATGACAGGTTTCAGAGTAACAGCTGTGTTAGTCTGTATTCGCAAAAAGAAAAGGAGTACTTGTGGCACCTTAGAGACTAAGCAATTTATTTGAGCATAAGCTTTCGTGAGCTGAGCTGTAGCTCACGAAAGCTTATGCTCAAATAAATTGGTTAGTCTCTAAGGTGCCACAAGTACTCCTTTTCTTTTTCCCAGCTTATGGCTGCCTCTGCTGCTTAGCCAGAGGCCTTAGCCTAAGCACAGGGCCTCAGACTGTCACAGTAAGAGAAGGCCCTTACACCGGCAGACAGTGATTTTGATTCTTTCTTTTATACCTCTATAACTAGCCAAGTGATAAGAATACACCTAAATTCTTAGAGTACAGGCCTTTACAGACAGGCCTGAATATCTATATCCTAACAACGCTTTCCATGAAAAATAAGAAATGTTGACAATGTTTGGTGGCCAAGTTTGCTTGCCCATTCTTTGGTGGCCTGTGACACTTATTTCGAGAATTACACCTGTTGTTGCTTCCTGTGTCAGCTTTTTATTACTGCCATGCTTTCCGGGAGTTGCACAGATTCACCCTTACGCCCCATTGTCACAACAGAGAACTCCTCGTTAGCATTAGTGCTGTTTATTGTCTCTCACTGAATAGTGGTTTGTACCCCCTCGTTTACACTTTGTGGAACACAGCCTCTTCTTTCTTACCTGCGCACCTTGTGTTTCTCTAGACAAACACGTACCAGGCTGTCCTCACCACGGATGGAATCAAGTCTTATGTCCTCATCCTTTACCAAGATGGCGGCATGCAATGGGATTACACCAAGATGGGTTTGACCAATGTGCTGATGGGCTACTCCAGGTGCTGTATGCTCACTCCTCTATGGAGCCATTAATTCGAATCCCAATTACCCTTTTGCAGCTGGGTAACATTGCAACCTCAGAACTACCATAATGTGCCATTGACCGTGCCCTTATGTCTCCCGAGGGTGTTGTGTAGTTCAAATCCAGGCGACCCCTTTGAAGGCTGAGGATTTACAAATATAACTGAGCATTGGGTGTCTTGTGAACTTTGGACTGATCACAATTAAGGGATCTGTCCATTGCTTCGCTTGCAATTTAATGAATGAGAGAGTCACTCCCGGCTGTCTCGATCCAGAGACCAGCACAGGCTTTCAGTCTTTTAGTCTAGATGAAGCCAAACAAGTCCAATACGACTCAAACTCAAGTTCCCCTGGGAGAAAGCAGAGTGCGTGTGTCTCCTCAGTAACAGGCTGCACTCAATGGCGGCAGTTCTCCACACGCTCCGTGAAACCTTAAAAGCAGCCCTACCCCGCCAGCAAAGGAATGGAAGCTTCATAACGTTCAGCACCACAGCTGCTTCCTGGCAAGACGACCATAGGCTCAGCCCTGTGCTCTGTGAGTTGGGGGCGCTTCTCCGTTGATCAGCTGTGTGCCCCCATCCCCCCTGCGTATGAGGTGGGCGATGGGATTGGCAGGCTGGGAGGTGTTCCTAGAGACTCGCTGGGGCTGGTGTGGAGAAGAACCCTGCTCCTGCCAGGAAGGGTGATGTAGGGTTTGCTTTGTCGTTCAGCGGGGATGGATTTTACCGAAATGATGATCTGACCCGAAGGCCCCCAGCCGCCAAATATCGCCCCGACCAGGTCAGAGGCTACAACACAGGTACGGGCACCGCAGCCAAAGGGTTTCCTTCTGCTGCTGAGTGGAGATGGGCAAAGACTGTGCCGAGGTGAGAGATTCCCAGGTTCTCCCAGACGCTGTGGGTGAACTCCTGGCTCTCTTGAAACCAGGGCAAAACTCCCAGGGCTGTCAGTGGGACCAATCTTTTACGGTGAGTTACTGGTCCCTGATCAACCGCTGAATGGCCACCTGGACGTTCAGCTAACTCCCCAGGAATGCCCCTTGCGCGGCACTGGACCCAGGCAGACATGCCCCTCAGGACTGGCTGCGCCCATGGCCTGTTACTTGGGGATGATTCCTACGTCCACTCACAGTGACAGTGCCAGCTGAGAGACCATCCCCAGAGCGACCGCGATGGTGCTTTCAGACTCGGAGCGTGAGTTTCTGGAGCGTTCCAATGGCGACATTCGGAGGCTGTAACAAGGCCCGGGTTACCACCCCATTTCAGAAAATATCACCAGTTAGTCTCCTGTATGGTCAGAGCTGTCCAAGAACTCAGCTTAGTCAAGTCTCTCTCTGCCTGAGCGAGTACAATCTTGCCGTTGGCTCAGTAGAAGGCAAAACCTGTTGATTGTTTTTGCCCTAGATCTGCGTGGGCTGTGGATATACAATCTAGCCAGTCATGTGCGTGCGAACTACAGACTGAGGTGTCTGGCCTGGCTTGGCACCCAGCAAGATCCCGCGGGTTGGAACAAGGATCTGCCGTCCTGCCCTTGCTCTCTGCGACATGGAGCGTTGGATCGGCACTACCGACAGAGCCGAGGAGGTGGGGTATGCTGACATTGCCAGGGCCAGAGGGGCCTGTTAAATCTAGTCCTCACCACGCTCTGAGCGAGGTTAGCTCTAACATGGCACCTCCCTTCACTGTGAATGAGATGGACTCATGGCTCCTCCTTACGAGGCTGTTACGGGTTAGTATGGAGAAAGCTCCTGCCCCACAGAGAGGGCCGGACCTGCTCGTCTCCATGGAGACCCAGCAGCTGAGAAGGGGTGCAATCCCCCCAGTACCTCTTCCCCTGCAATGACAGGGAATTAGTTACATGGACCCATCCCGCCTTAAGCAATGATCCCAGCTCAGCTCTTGTGGGGAGAGAGAATCCTGGTCCCTGCCAGCGGGAATACAACTAACCATGGGCCCCAAGCCCATTCAGGCCCCAAACTCTGTCCCCTGTGGTTTTGGGCTGTCTTCTCAAGAATGGTGCTTAGCCATTTTATCTCGTTTATCCTCAAAACACCCCTAGGGGCAGGCAAGCATTGGTAATTAACTCTGTACACAGTGGGGAGACTGAGGCACTGCAGGGTCCATGAACCCTCTCTCCTGCTGTGATCTGAGACAGGTCAAAGGCAGGCCACACCCAGCCTGTGTGCCCAGCACTCGACCAGGCTGCTTTGTCTGGGATTTAGCCTTTGCAGGTGAATTGATACTGTTTGCTCATGTCTCCCCTTTGCGAGCGAAGCATTGCCTAGAGAGGCTTGAAAGAAACAGCAGCAGGAAATTCACCCAGCTCCAGCTTCACTCCGTCCCTCTATCTGTTTACACTCGGTTGTAGTTTAATGATTCTGGGGTGTGTCTCCGCCCCGCCCCCCCCTTACATTTGTTGCTGCAGCGTGGGCGGACTCTGGAATCACCACAGCCCGCAGCAGCCACAATGCATAATGAACTGACCCGAGCTGTGATAAGGGGCCGTCAAAGGTCCTGAATGCCCAGTTAGAAACCAGGTATTGCTGGATGTCCCCATTGCATGGTGAGCTGGAGAATAAATCCCAACACAAGAGTACGTGAGTTCAGGGGCTCAGAGGAGCTTTGTGGGAACTGGCTTGCTGAGATCCTGAGCCAAAGCCTGCTGAAATCCAGGGGAACCTTTCCATGACTTCACTGGGCTTTGGGTTGGGCTGGAAACCCAGGGGCTGCACTGCCAGGGAGGCCTTTTGTGCTGCCCGGCTCCGGGGCACGTCCACGCCCAGTGTCTGAAAGCTGCCGCGTAACTGGTGGGTTGTTGCAGGTTTGGCGGACGCCCGTGTGACGATGCTGTATCCAGCCTCCCCGAACCAATACGGCGCCGGTGTCCGCTGTCTCTACAACAGCCGGAACGAGCTCGTTGACGGGCGGCAGGAGAGATCCTGGAAGGACTCGCGCCAAGTGTCCCCCGACCGTGGTAAGCGCGTCCGAGGAGTTTTGGCAACTGGCTCCCCCGTCGTGCAACGGGAGCCACGTGGGCTGGGCCTTCCTCAGCTTTTCGGTGATTTTTCCACGGAAATTAAGATTTTTCTTTGACTGTCTGGGTAGCTGTGAGGCCAGTGGGTGCCTGCCCAGTGCAATTCCCAACCTGTTACTAACTGGGGCACACCAAGTGCTGAAGGCACGAGACAGGGCAGACCAGGTTGCAGCAGGATCGGCGTATTACTAATATCAGATCCCGCTAATGAGAATAATGTCACTAAATTGCTCTGAAATACGAGTTCCCGGTGTTTGACATTTTTTCACTCGAAAGGGCTTGGGGTGGAGTTCCTGAGTTAATTAAAATGCCCTCTTGGCTCTAATGGAAGAGTTAGGTGAGCAAAGACTGCAGGATTGGGCCCCCCGCGCTGCGTCACACGGCTGATTCGGCATTTGCCATTGCCCATAAACAAGGCTTATGAACCGTTTTAACTTCTCTGCACATCAGCTTTTGTCAGTTTATCTGCTAAGGGAGGAGCGACGTGTGGGACCCAATCCAAGAGCCACTGACAGAAATAGGGCATTTTCTTCACTGACTCCAAGGGGCATCGGATTCTGCCCAGTTTCCTGGCAGATGTTTGTAACTTTTCCCTTCATAACACTGCGCTGTAATTTCCATCTCCAGATGCAGAGTTAAAGTTGCATGACTGGTGTTGCCGGCAGGCGGGGAGCCCCCAGCTCTGTGCTAAGTACAGTCAGAAGAGACCAAAGATCAGCTGTGCTGGATACAGGCTGCCAAACCAAAGTGAGTTCCTGGAGCTGGGACGCAGGGAGTGCACCTGTCATCTGCCAGCTTAGGCGTGATTTTCCTAGGGGCTGGGGGCTGAAAGTTAATGCACCTTTGGCCAGTTTAACAACAGCCAGCAGCAAAAGCTAAAAGCACTCCAGAGAATCCGTGCATGGCTCGCTTTCTGTCTCCACCTTTACGTTATTTTCACCCCCTTGTACTGAGTTCTCTGCACACTTGGTGTCAAGATTTCCAAGCAGAACCCCCTGGGCCAGGTGAGGATTTTTATAGAATCTGGAGCTGGTTGGCCCTATGGGTCTCAGGGGTCATATGGCCCCAGCTTGTATGGTTGTACTTTGGACATCCATAGGACAGGGGAAAAGGTTGCAGTGAAACGGATCTCTGTGTAGCGGGCCAGCACCAGGCCTATGCACTACTGAAGTGCCACAGGGAGAAATTTACACAGTGTAAAACTGTTCACGCTCAGGGTTTCATGCCTTCTTCTTGAGCTGGCTACTGTTGAAGCCGGGAGACTAGACTCAATGGGTCACTGCTCAGAGCCAGTATAGCAAGTCATATGCTTCTTGGTAAAAGCTCTGATTTCTCCTGCACCGATCATGTTGTTAGACCAGGATCCCAGCTTGTTAATAAGCTGTCACAGTCGGAGGATGCTAGACTCAAGTGAGAGTAAAGAACAACGCGATGCCAGCCCCCACCTCCTCTCTTTCTTTCTCCAACAGCAAGGTCCTCAGAAGAGGCAGAGAGCTATTCCGAGGAAGGAAGAGGTGAGCACACTGGGCGGGGCTGGGCTTTGCGTTCCTTCCTGCACCCTGGTCCCCGGGCCCGAGAACTTTCTTACTAGCTGAAAGCAGGCAGAGCAGCTCGGAGAACTGAGGAGCTCCACCAGCAGGCAGACGTGGAGGAGCTGATTTGTCCAGGGTGCTGAGCACCTGCAGCAACAGTGAAAGCCAACGGGAGCTGCGGGTGCTGAGTGCAGGGACTGGATTCCTGCAGTGCCCCACCTGGGCCTTTGTCGTTTTATGGGGCTTCCAGCCCCAAGGTGTGCGGGGAGCAAGGGACCCTCAGCGGAGGGAGCTGCATTTCCTCAGAGCACAGGATCTGTCGGTGTAAATGTGCCTGGTTGGTTTTAGGAGGGGGGCGGTAAGTGAGCAATTTGTGTGGATCCTAACTGTGCTGCCCCATCGGTGGTAGCTCACTAGCCTTGTTCCCTGGCGGCTGTGGTCATTGCTTTCGCAACCTGGGCTCTGGCTTTTGCGATACACTCCCCAGGGGCTGGTCCTGGGGCTAACGCCCGTTGAAATCAATAGGAGTGATGCACCTAAAGAAGCTGGATCTTTGAAGATCCGGGCCCTGTTCATTCTGTCCAATGTGTTTGCCACGGCCAGGGAGACAAAGAGCCGACAGCTGTCCCGTGTTATTGCACGATCCTCTCATTTTCATCAACTCCACCCTCCCCTTGGCGAGAGAAAACGCAGGTCGCGCTGATTTCACTCGCACTGGGACGGGGTCGCCAGTCATGTACGATTTCTGTGGGGTTTGTTCACTGACTGGTCTGCAGCTTGGAAGCCTGCCAGGATTTTCCTGGCATGAGCAGGACAAATTTTCACACACGGGCCAATGTCCGACACTTCAAGCTAGGTCCCGCCATCTTCATTTCAGGCCTTCCGGTAAATGATGGTTAGGTACGACTGCTGGTGGTGTTGTTTCTTTAGCAGAAGCCCCTGGTGCTTCTTTTTATTCGTTACAGATTGAGACTCCATCTGCTCCAGGCCTTTGGCTATTCTCCACGGCCACCCTCGCCCCTGCTTCGCTAAATGGGACCAGTAAAGAATCCGTAACACGATGTGAGATCTCCTCCGTGGAGGGTAGGGCTGAAGTCTTCCCGATTCGCAGAGCTGGTGGGACGCTCTGGGGGGGGAAATCCGGCAGGTTTTGTAAGAGGGCGTCCTTGTTACCCAAAGAGCAATTCCTCTTTGCAAATAAAGACTTGGAAGAGTATTCGCACCAGTGACTGTGTGCCAGCAGAGTGCTTGGAACACGCAGTCCGATCTGGCGGTGGCCGGAACGCCTACCATCGTGGTATTCAAGCACCAGCGTAGGGGATCACCCAGGCCTGTGCCCTTGGATGGGGAACCTGCTACAGGGGGAGGTCGCTGGTGCGCTGTGGAATGCTTTTCTCTGTGGTGGATAACCACTGAACAGCGTTTCAAAGGGAGTGAAAGGAAGAGCGAGAGGGGGGCTGCTGGCTGCAAAAGGAGGGAGCTGCAAGCAGAAGGGAAGGAACCACAAAGCCAGGAGAGCCGCTTAACCTTGGACAAAAGGGCTGCTCCTGCCAGACTGGCTCCTGTGACTAGTGCCAGTGACATCAGGCGGCTGGAGAGCGGGTTGTTGTGAGCGTTTGACAGTCAGTAACTCTGGCCCGGGGCACGTTTCTGCTCCCGGCTGGGCTGAGCAGAAGCGGGGAGTTGGGCTCCAGGGCGGACACGCACAATAAGTGGGAGTGGCGCATAGGCCTTGCGAATGGCACCGGGTAAGTCCTCCCTCAGCCCTGTTTGGAGGCCGTCAGCGGTGCGGGGGCTCTGTGGGGGACATCTGGGCCCGGGTGAATTTCATCCACAAGATGAACAAGTGCCCCGGCCGGAGGCCGAACAAAGGCCAGTTGGTGGCAGGGAAGGGAGGTAAAGTCAACGTGGGCACACGGGGCAGCATTTTCACAACGGGGCGAACTAACCTTTGCGACAGCGCCCCAGGAACGTGGCGGAGCTGCCGGCACTTGACGGCAAGCCTGGACGTCTCTTTCGAAGAGATCTGCTCTCGCGCCGCCAGAAACGAGGGGCTGGATGGAGGAATCACGGGCTGGAAGCCTCTGCCCTGGGTTAAGCAGCTCCGACGAGGTGATCAGCCCGGTGCCGTCTGGCCTGGGAATCGAGGAGGCCCGACGCCCACCCCTACGCTAATGGCCAGACCAGGGCGCCAGCGTTTTGACTGGCTGTGTTGACTCACCTACAGGGGCGAGAACTCCGCGGTCCCTTTGCGCCGCTGGCCTTGCAAAGCAAATACACCCTCACTTCAGCAGCACTTCAAACCTCCCCTCGGTTTGCTTGCACGGCTGGGAAAGGTGGGCACAGTCCCCTGGGCAGTCTGCGGCCCTGGCACTAAGCCAGCCCTGCTGGGAGTGAGGACTCGTGCAGTGAGGACTCAAGTCCGTTCTCCACCCCCTCCCCCTTCCCCCCCCATTCACTGGGGCCCGGGATCCAGCCAGGGCGTGGCGCACAGCCTGGGGCCCAGCAGATCAGGGGTGAGAGTACTGGGGGGTGGGTTTAAGGGCACAGGCGGAGGATTTCTATAGCCCACCAACCATGGCCCATAACACGCTTCACAGACATGGATGAGCTGGGACATACCCGCACCCTCATTGCATGCTGGAGAAGGGGAAACTGAGGCCCATTGAGCGGCTGGGACCTGCCGAAGGCCACCCAGCAGGTCAGAGACAGAATGAGGACCAGAACCCAGGCGTCCGGGACCCTGCTCTGCTCACTAGAGCAGCCCGTTTGTTTAGCGGAGGGTGTGTGTGTACCTGATGAGCCCAATTCAAGGGCATTAAAGGGGCAGCAGCAGGTGATGGTGGGCGACCCTCAGCCGGGGCCCTTTGCTGTGCGTGTCAAAGCGAGTCTCAAACTCTGTCCAGGCTGGGGCCACGTGCCCCCCCCGTGCAGCTCCCCTGCACTGCAGCTGTGGTGGGGAAGGGGCAGGGATGCCAGGGCAGGCCCCTTCTGCAGGGAATGGTGGGCGGCCACAGCAACGGCCCCAGGTGCAAGCAGCCCTCGGACTCACCTGGACTAGCTTCCTCCGCAAGGAAAGGGCATCCCAATGCCCATGGTCACTGCCCCCATTCCTGTGTCAATGGGCCCAGCCCCCCCTCCCTCTGCCCATGGACATCCCCCCATCCCTGTGTCCTTTGGCACTGCCCCCGATGATGCCCATGGGCATTGCCCCAGGCCTCTGGCCCCTAGTGTCCATGGGTGCTGGCCCCATTCATGTCTGTGGGCCTGCCCCATCTCTTTGCCTCCCAGATAGGGCCCATGGGCACTGCCTCCAATCCCTTTGCCCCCCGATCCTTGCACGTGCAGCCACTCTCCCCACCTCTCAGACAGTGCCAGTGGGCTCTTCTCCCCCCCGCGCGCCTCCCCTTTGGGTCACTGGGCACTGCCCCATCGGTGTGACGGACGAGGCCACTAATATGGGGCGGAAGCGAAGCAGCCTTCGGGAGGAATCGGGCGGGGGCACAAAGTACTCACCCTGGGCTGATGCGGGGGTGGCTTTGGCCCCACAGTGAGCTCTGTGCCCTAGGGCACCAGGCCTGGGCTGGGCTCTCTCCCCACGCCCCTCCCCTAGGCTGGGCAGAGGCATGGCTGGTGCTTGATGAGCCAGTGTCTGCCCTCGCCCAGCCCTGCCAATGGAGTGAGCCCAGGCTCCCCGCCTGCTCTGCCAGTCAGTCCAGGGCTGGGCGGCACCAGGCTGAACGCTGACCCCCTGCCATGGAAGGGCCGCAGGGGCTGGTCTTCTCCTCTGGGCCCGTGGGCCTGCTGCAGGGCTGGTCAGCGGGACGTTGGCCCTCGCCCGCCGCAGGGTGCCCGCCGGGCCTGGCTCCGGGCGCTGCAGGCCCCGGGAGGCATGCAAGGCTGAAAGGGGCCTGTGGGTGATGGCTCGTTCTTTTGTGCCAGGCCTGAGGCCGCATGGAGCTCGGGAGAGAAGAGCCAGGTCCAAGGGGGGCAGGATCTGTGCTGAATGCTGCTCTCTTGCTCTGCGCTCCCTGGCACCGGAGCCGGGGGGCAGGGGAGGCCGCTCCTGAGCCCCTTCGCTAGCCAAGGCCCGGGGCAGGCAGGGCACAGCACACAGCTGGGGGGCACCGGGTTCCTCTCCAATAGAATATTTATATATATATTAAAATTACATTTCTCTTTACAAAACAATTCCCCAGCGAGCTCCTGGGTGACCCCCAGCGGGATCCTGGGGGCTGCCCCTCGCCAGTCCTGAGCCCCTGGTCAGGCTCTCAGCCCTGCTCCTGGCTCTCCAGCCACGCTCTGGCCGGCTCAGTCCAATGTGGGGGGAAGGCACCGCAGAGGTGGGAGGTGCCCGCTCCAGGTCTGACTCAGCTTCCCGGCCTGCCGCCGTCACCGCCTGCAGGACAAGGGGAGCAGGTGAGCTGGGGGCCCGATCCTGAGGCACAGCGGGCCCCCTGTGCTCACAGGATCAGGCCCTCTGCAGCTGGGCCCTGCTCTCTGGGTCTGAGCCCCACCAGCTGCCTGGCCAGTCCCTCCCTGGGCTGGAATGTGCCCTTCCTCCCTGCAACCATGCTGGGCAGCAGGCTCTGCTCCGGGCCACCCAGTCCCGCCTGCACGGGCAGCCGCGCTGTCAGAGCCTGGCCCTGAGCCCCTGCTCCTCCCCCGCTGGGCCCCACCCCCTGGGGAAACACAGCTGCGTCCGTTCCCCCGTCTCTCCAGACCAGCTCTGCCCGCACCCTGCCAGGGATGGGGGCCGGGCTCCGTGGCTGATTCCGAGAGTGGCGTCCATCCTGCTGGGCGACAGCTGCAACTCCTTTGGCAGAGGTCACCAAGCAGCCACGGGATGGAGCCTGGCCGGCCCGGGCAGGCCACAGCTCCTGTGGTGCCCCCGGAGGGGCCCAGCTGTCGGGTTACAAAAGGGGCATCCCCGAGAGCTCGTGCTGAGGCTGTGAACCCCTGGGGTTCACCACGCCAGCGCAGGGGAGGGGCTGGGGCAAGGGGGTGGCCTACTTCTGCCTGGCGGCGCTGGCGGGGTCCAGCAGGTGGCAGCTGGCCTGCTCCAGGTTCCAGTCGAACATCTCCAGAACCCTGTGGCACTCCCCCCTGGTCTTCAGGCCCAGGCAGAAAAGCTGCTCCACCTGCAAACCACAGGGCACAGAGGGTGAGTGGGGGGCGCCCCGGGCAGCGGGAGGGGTAGGGACGCTGTCCACGCAGAATCCTGCCATCCCCCAGGAGCTGGGCCAGTCTGGCCCATGCGTAGAGTAGGGGGGCGCTCCCCTGTGCTTCTTCATCCCCGCATGGCGGGTCTGATAGGCAGACACGGTGCCAGTGGTGGGGCGGTGGCAGGGGGCTGTGCTGACTGTACCCGGGTCGGACGGGAGGGGCATGGCCTGGGCGCACGTGCCCAGCTCTGCTCCTGGGCCCTCTGGCATCGAGCGTCAACCAGTGTACGAACAGCGCCCCTCTGCCCCCCCCGGTGGGATCAGGCCACCTCCAGCGGGGGCGCTCCAGGCTTGGTGCCGTCACACAAGCCAGGGCTCAGGTCCTGCTGCCCACCCAAAAACCACGGCCCGTCCCTGCAGGCACTGCACTGCTCCGGACACGGCCTGCAGGGTGGGGGTCCCAGAGCTGCCCGGCCCCTGCCCCGTACCTTCAGATACTGGATGGCCCGCTGGACGCTCCAGCCGTGGTTCTGCAGGGCGGCCTGGCACTCCTCGGTGGTCACGCCGTGCACCATCTCTTGCACCTGTGGACACAGCCCGTGAGCGCTCAGTCCGGACAGGCTGGCACTGCCGGGGGCTGGAAGGGAGCCGAGGGCTGGCAGCCCATTGAGTCAGGGGGAGCTGGGAGCTCTGCCCGGCCCCACTGAACAGTCTGAGAGCAGCACGCCGAGGGCAGGGTGGGGGCAGGACTCCGGCCGTGGGCGGGTGGGCAGGCTGTCCTTGGGCAGCTCATCCCCCTCCGCACAGGCTCCTGGGGCAGGACGGGGCCCAGGGCTCTGGTGGCACTGACTGGAAGGGGCTGGTTTCATATGGCCAGTGCAGGGACGCGGCTGGAGCAGCCACCTCTGGGCTCCCCAGACGTTTCAGCAGCACCCAAAGGCTATGTTACGGGCGTCAGTAAGGATGCTGGGGGAAAGCAACCAGCGCAATCTATAGGTGGGTACAGCTGAGGTGCCCATCCTCGTGGCATCTGGGCCCCAGCAACAGTGGCAACGCAGCTCGGCGTCATGGAGCTCACCCAGTCTCCAACCGTTTGGGACCATCAGCCACCCTCACGCCCCCGCTGGGCAGCAGCTTCACCTCAGCCCCGCTTACAGATGAGGAAACTGAGGCACACAGGGGCAGGAGAGACAGTGACTTGGCCAGGGTGACAGTCTCAGTGTCAGGAAGAGAACCCAGGAGTCCTGAGCCCCGCCCACCTGCAATGGCTGCTGGATGCCCAGGCTGGGTCAGCGGGGAATGGCTGCCCCCTTTGTAGCAGAACATCCCCCGCAGCCTGTGGCTCCCCCCAAAGACCTCCCCAGGCCCCACTGGGCAGGCTGCTCTGGGGGCCCTAGCAGCGAGAGGCTGCAATCTCATGCTGGAACAGCAGGTGGCCCCCCAGGCCTGCAAGGGCAAGGACTGGGCCCCGCTCCAGACAGACCCTGCGGCACTCGCCAGAGACAGGGCCTGGCCTTGGGGCTCCACCAGGGGAAAGGGGGTCACCCCCCCCGCCCCACGAGCCGCAGGGGTTGGGGAGGAAAGCGCCCGAGTCGTCCCACCCCTGGCCCCGGCGGTCTGCTCCCCAACATGCCGTCCGGTGCTGGTGCAGATCTCCTGCTCTCCGGCCCAAACGGCTGCTGACCACGGACGGCTCCCGGCTCCATATCTCCGAGCCACAAACAGGAAAACGAGGTGCAGAGAGCGGGAGACACGGCCCCTCGGGCCGCCAGCGGAACCCAGGCGTCCTGGCTGCCAGGCTCTCCAGCCAGCTCATCCGAGCCCAGCCAGGTCCCAGCCTGTCCGTGCCCCCCGGTCCCCTCCTGGGCAGGGATCTCCAGCTGCAGGGGCGTCTGGTCTGCAGGGGCCAGCAGCAACAAGCTGTGCTCAGGAGGGACCGAGCTGTGCAGCCCGATCAGCTCCAGGGCGCAGAGCCCAGCGCAGGGTCTGGGGGCACTTGAGCCAGGGTGGTGCCCAAACCTGCCAGGGGAGACACTAGGGCCGCAGGCTGGGGAGTCCTGCCCTGAGCAGGCAGAGGGCAGAGCGGGAGCGCCCTCTCTTTCGGGGCTTCCGGCAGCACGTCACACCAGCCGTTCCCAGGCAGGGTGGCCTCCCCCTGCCCCGGATGCTACTTTCCAGTGACTGCACTTCGCTGGGCAGAGGCAGCCGTGCAGCCCGCCCTGGCACTGGGGGGCAGCCAGCCAGAGCTGAGCCCCCTGGTGCCCTTCACGTGACTGTCAGGCCTGGCGTGCCAGGGTCGGGCTCGGTGTCTGCCCCACCAGTACATGAGTGGCAGGGGCACGTGGGGTGGAGCGCGGGTGGCAAGGGAATCACGCAGGTCCAGCCAAGCAGGATCAGCCCCAGAGAGTTCACTGCCTGGGAACAGGAGCGGGGCAGGCTGGCTCTGACATTAGCGCTGGCGAAAGGGGCTGGAGCCTGGATCCCACTGAGTGGGTAGGGCACAGGCATCTCACCCCACGCTGCCCCACAGTTGGGCACCCACCTGGTGCGCGCCTGCTACGTGGAAACTGCACAGGGTTCCCCCCTCTGAGGGGCTCGGCCCGTTCGCACCCAATTCATTTGCCTGCTGCCTCTGGGAAAGGGGCCTGGGGAGAGTGGGGAAACTGAGGCACGGCAAAGGGGTAGGATGTGCCCCAGGTGAGGCAACGAATCTGTGGCACAGCCCTGCTCTCCCAGGCTGAGCAGAGTCAGCTTCCCGCACTGGCCCCTGGGTTCTCCCCCCGCTGCGAACTCTGCGGGGCAGGGACGGCCTCGTCTCACACCAGAGCTGGGGCAGCGCTGCAGCTGCTCCCCCTGCAGCCAGGGGCAAGGCCCTGCCGTTGCTCCCAGGCTGGGCCCTGAGCTGGCCCCACCCCACACTGGCCCCCTTCGCCAATCGCCCCAGGAGGAGCCACTCACCAGCTGCACTTTCTCGGCGGCCCGGCAGCCGTCGCTGCTGTCGTAGATGATGGTCTGGACGCTGCAGGAGGCCCTGAGAGCCCCCCGGGGGCCGGGGTTGCTGTTGTTGGCCGAGCAGTTGGACGGCTGCACCCTGGGCCGGACGGCAGCGGTGCTGACCACGCGGGGCGCCGGCTCCTCAGGGCTCTGGGCTTCCTTGAAGAACTTCTCGTACTTGTGCAGGTAGGCGGGGCGCTCGGGCAGCAGGTAGTAATGGGTGTTGCTCACCTTCCGGCCGTCCTTGACAATGGGCAGGATGCAGGGGCCCCTGGCGCTGTCCTTGTCCTGCGCCAGGATGACCTTGGGCGTGGCGTACTTGGGGTCTGAGGCGAAGCTCTGCGTGGTGGGCATGGCCTTGCCCGGGGAGGTGGAGAGGCAGGTGGCCAGGGCCAAGGGGGAGCAGAGGCTGGCCCTTTGCTGCGGGGAGCCCGCCTGCAGCGCCATGGGGCTGGGAGTCCTGGAGGTGGGCTGGGACAAGGGGTCGCGGGGCGGGATCTGGGGCGGCCGGTCTTCCTCACCCCCCGAGGCCGGGGACAGCTCCCCCGACCAGCGCCCGGGCTCGTTCCTCCGCAGGGGCCGGGGCGGGATGGGCACGCGGGGCGGGATCTGCGGCTTGTCCTCGCCGGGGCCCTGGGGCACGTGCAGCCGCTTCATGCACTCCTGCTGCAGCTCCTGGAAGATCTCGGTAGTCTGCGCCAGGCTCGGCTGCTTGGCCCCGTGGGGCGGCAGGAAGAGGTTGTCCTCCAGCGGCGCCGAGCCCCACTCCCCCACCGCCTTCTCGTCCTCGGCCCAGGCCGGCCGCCCCGCCAGCCCCTCCACGCTGTTTATGGAGCACACCTCGAAGTCGGTCTCGTCCTGGGCCACGTCGTCGTAGGCCGGCGGCGGGGGCAGGGGCCGTGCGTCCCAGTCCACCACAGGGGTGGGGTGGAGGGGCCGGGGCAGTGCCTGTGTGGGGCTCTGTGGGGGCGTCTTGTCCAGCAGGGAGAAAGCCTCCATGGCCAGCCTGGCGAGGGAAGGGGCGCCCAGCTCCCCGACTGGCGAGGGGGTGGTGGGGGAAGGCTCGTCCCCAAAGTCGATCAGTGGCGCCTCGCCACAGTAGGTGCCCCCGCCCTTGGCCCGACTCGGCTGCCGCTCGCCCACCTTGGTGCCCGACACCCAGGCTGAAGGCTTCACCAGCTTCAGCCCCTTCGGGGGGCCCGGCTTCCTCAGGCACAGCCGCTTGAGGCCCGTGGAGAGGGAGTCGTCCTCCCGGCTGACAGGGTCGTACGAGGGCTCTGGAACACAGGGAGGGGGAGATCTCAGCACCGCAGGACGCCCATGGGCCAGGCACTGATGGGGTGACCTCCGCACCTGCCCAGCATGGGAACAGGCCCTGCTGAGGGCCCCTTCTCCAGGCAGTGCTGCGCCCGGCCGGGAGCCCTGGTGGGAACTCTGGGCCCCTCCCCATCTGGATCCACATTGCGGGAGGAGGAGACGGTGCTGCTCCCGCCGTGGGGCTTTCGGGGCAACTGCAGGGCAGTTTAGCATGTGCCTGAGAGGGGCTGATAGTCCCGACCCACAGGGCCTGGCCATCCCAGCCGTGGGCTCCCCAAACCCAACTCCACCAGCGCCCCTCAGTCCTGACCCGCAGTCCCCTGCTAGCCCAGCCCTAGGCTCCCCACCCCTAACTCTGCTGATGCCCCTCGCTCCCGACCCGCAGCCCCCTGCTAGCCCAGCCCTGGGCCCCTCCTGAGCACAGGCTTAGAATCACAGAATCGTAGAAGGCTGGGGTTGGAAGGGACCTCAGGAGGTATCTAGTCCAACCCCTGCTCAGAGCAGGACCAATCCCCAACGAAGTCATCCCAGCCCGGGCTTTGTCAAGCCTGACCTTAAAAACCTCTACGGATGGAGATTCCACCACCTCCCTAGGGAACCCATTCCGGTGTTTCACCACCCTCCTAGTGAAACAGTGTTTCCTAATATCCAACCTCCCCCACTGCAACTTGAGACCATTACTCCTTGTTCTGTCATCTGCTGCCACTGAGAACAGTCTAGATCCATCCTCTTTGGAACCTCCTTTCAGGTAGTTGAAAGCAGCTATCAAATCCCCCTCATTCTTCTCTTCTGAAGACTAAACATCCCCAGTTCCCTCAGCCTCTCCTCATAAGTCATGTGTTCCAGTCCCCTAATCATTTTTGTTGCCCTCCGCTGGACTTGCTTCAATTTGTCCACATCCCTTCTGTAGTGGGGGGCCCAAAACTAATACTCCAGATATGGCCTCACCAGTGCCGAATAGAGGGGAATGATCACTTCCCTCCATCTGCTGGCAATGCCCCTACTAATGCCCAATATGCCGTTAGCCTTCTTGGCAACAAGGGCACACTGCTGACTCATATCCAACTTCTCGTACACTGTAACCCCCAGGTCCTTTTCTGCAGAACTGCTGCCGAGCCATTCGGTCCCTAGTCTGTAGTGGTGCATGGGATTCTTCCGTCCTAAGTGCAGGACTCTGCACTTGTCCTTGTTGAACCTCATCAGATTTCTTTTGGCCCAATCCTCCAATTTGTCTAAGTCAATCTGGACCCTATCCCTACCCTCCAGCATATCTACCTCTCCCCGCAGCTTAGTGTCATCTGTGAACTTGCTGAGGGTGCAATCCATCCCATCATCCAGATCATTAATAAAGATGTTGACCAAAACTGGCCCCAGGACTGACCCCTGGGGCACTCTGCTTGATACCGGCTGCCAGCTAGACATGGAGCCATTAATCACCACCCGGAGAACCCGACAATCTAGCCAGCTTTCTCTCCACCTTACAGTCCAATACTGTAGGAGACGAATCAAAAGCTTTGCTAAAGTCAAGGAATAACACGACCACTGCTTTCCCCATATCCACAGAGCCAGTTATCTCCTGATCGAAGGCAATCAGGTTGGTCGGGCATGACTTGCCCTTGGTGAATCCATGTTGACTGCTCCTGATCACTTCCTCAGCACAGGCTTCCCGGATGATGGGCATGTGAAACTGACAAGCAGCCACTGGGGCTTAGGAAGGGAGGCCATCAAAATTCAATGTTCACTCCTGACCCATGCAGTATCCGAACCCAGGACCACCATGTATTTGCCCTCTATCTTGCCCTCCTCAGTCTCGCTGTTTAAGCTTTTCCTGGACCAGGTATCCCTGAGCTTTGCCCTAGAGGTCTAGGTCTGGGGTCAGAGCTCGCTGCATGCATCCAACGCCCCCTACCCCATGTACTGGGCTCTGCTCCCCAGGGGCACACTCCTGGAGGTGCCAGCTCTCACCGCAGCCCCTGCCCGCCTAGCGGCCTCCCGCCTGCTCTACCTGCCTCCAGCCCAGCCCAGAGGTTAGTACGTGCAGCGGAGTCCAGGCCAGTGAGAGCCTGAGCCGGACCCTGACAGGGTAGTGGGGGTTCGGAGTCGCCAGCGGGTGGGAAGCAGAGAGGGGCCTGAGTCACTGAGCCGAGGGCTGGTCCCACGGGGAGCCCGTGTGTGTGTGCCAGGCGGGTGTGTCTGGTGGTGGGAGAGGCCAGTGGAATCCACCAGTCTCTGCTGCAGCCGGCCAGCTCAGCCGAGAGACGAAGGACTGAATGGGGCAGGGAGCGTGGACTCACCTCTGGCCCCTAGAGGGGAGCAGGGCTGGGACACTCCGAGCAGGGCCATGAGGGGAAGCTGGCACTGCCCGTGCTCACACAGGGCATGTGCTCATCTGTGTCTATGCGCGGGGCTGGCTGGCGACAGGGCTCTCCTTGTGCCCTGCGTGCCCGCGCTGGCAGGCACCCCGTTGGCACTGGCATCTCGGCGCAGGGAGCCAGCAGCTCCCCGGCCAGGAAGGGCCCCGCATGCCCCCGTACCTGGCAGAGAGGAGTGAGGAGAGAAGAGAGAGGACAGGAGCGGAGAATGGCCCAACTTACTCGAAAGGAGGATGGCCGGCTGTGGTGGCCGAGGCGGTGGCTCCCCTGCAGCAGAAGAGAGAGGCCCCAGAGGAGAGAGGAGGGGTTAGCTGGCAGAGCGCAGAGGCAGGGAAGCCAGAGGAAGCCGGGAGGCAGCTGGTTCAGTAATGGAGCAGGCAGCAGGCAGGACTGCCGGGGCCCAGGGAGCAGCAACACACCTGGCCGGGGATCCGGCTGGAACAGCTAATGCCGGGTTTCTCCGACGTGGCCCCTGACTCTGGATGCCCCACTGGAGCCAGCTCGGCGGGAGCCCCCTCAGCTCCACCTGGGTCACTGGGAGCGGCGGGCATGGGGCACTGCAGAGAGTCAGGGCCAAGCGGTCTCCAGCTGGGCACTCAAATCTCAGGCAAATTTTCAAGGGTGCCCAAGCATTTGAAGCCCGTCACGGAACCGGCCAGACAGGCCAGGCCTGCGCCAGGGGCCTCCCTCCTGGGACCCTCAGGGCTTCAGCACCACCTGAACACAGCAGGGAAGGAGCGACCCGCTCCGGGCTGGCAGCTGGGCTCAGCAAAGCCGCTCGACAGTTTACGACAGGAAGCAGAGGCCTGGGTCCTGCCGGAAGGGAGGGAGACCTGGGGCGGCAGAGCGGCAGGAGGAGCTCTGCCGCCGGCCAGGGCTTGGGGGCCGGGACTCGACCGGCTCCGCCAAGCGGCCACAAGAGAGCCATGGAGACGGTCAAGCGCCAGGGAGAGGTTCCCTTGACAGAAGGGAGGAAGGTCTAAGGCCAGCAGGAGCAACGCGCCCGCTTCGCTGGGCATGCTCGTCCCTGCACCCATGCTCTCCTCCCCCTGGCACCATGCGGCTTGGGAGCCCAGCCAGGGGCTTCTACTGCAGCTGCCCTAACCTAAGGGGCAGGAGCGGCCTGTGGAGACTACAGGTCCCAGCAGGCAACAGTGCTGGGGACAGCAGGTGCCAGGGTCCCACAGAGCATTGCATGCTGGGACTGGTAGTTTGAGTCCAGGACCATTACAGGCCATGCGGCATGGGCTGCAGGCATGCCTGTCTGGGCAGTGCCCGCAGCAGGATGGCAGCGTGGCTTACTTTTCGCCCGGCCCGGGAGCTGGGTGGGTCTGGCTGCGTTCAGGTCCACGCCTAGCACATCGGGAGGGTCCATGGGGTTTCCCAGGTACAGCCTGCGGGGAGAGAACACGCAGGACGGTCAGCAGCACGCCCCGCGCCAGGGGCTCACCACCCGGCCTGGCACCCGGCCACATGACGCTGCCCCTCTCAGGCAGGAGCCCAGTCCCATCCCCTCGGCTCAGGGCATGGTGGCTGAAAGGTGCAGCCCCGTCTGCAGGGCCCCCCAGGGCGGGAGAACCACGTGGCAGGGCCTGGGGGGCTATTCGGGTCTCCCCTGGGCGGGCCCCAAAGACCGGCACAGCCCGCTAACCCCTCCCGGCCGAGGAGCTCCCATTTTGCCACTCTTGCCCCTCCCAGGTACTGACTGTGGCTGGCCCTCAGCACGGCCAATCCCCAGCGGCTGGCAGCCCCCACCCATGGGGCAGGGCCAGATTCTCACCCCTGGGTACAGGTGGGAGGCCGCTAAGGGATGTGGCCACGGTCAGACAGGGTGTCAGTGGCAGAGCAGGGGATCGACGTGGGGTCCCCAGAAGCCCAGCCTCTTGCCGTAACCACGGGCCACCCGGCCTCTTCCCAGCCTTGGTGCATGTGTGCCCCAGGGGCCATACACTCAGCTCCCATGACAGCCGAGGTCTCCGCCGTCCAGACCCCATGGGCTGCGCCCCATGGCGGCTCTGAGGGGCTGAGTTCCGAGGGGATTTCACACTCCCCTGGCCCCACTCAGACCATCTCCAGAGCCCCTCCCCCAGCTCCATCCTCATGGCCGGGCCCCCAGGAGCAGCCAAGGGCCAGGGCACAGGGCAAGGCCGGGGCCAGTGCCCAGAGATGGCAGCGGCAGGGCTGGGTTCTCCCTGGGTGAGCCGTGCCAAGCAGGGTGTGGTGGGAAAGTGCCAGGCGAGTGAGAGGGAGGGATCCGGAGGCCTGGGCGTAGGTTCCCTCTCCCTGGGTACGTGTCAGCCTGGGTGCCACAACCCCATGCTCCGCACCTGGGCAGGGCAGTGCCGGGCTCCTGCTGGGCAGGGCCTGGGAAAGACTCGGGGGAGATGCAGAGGGTGATAAAGATAAGCAGCAGGGCGGGGAGCTTAGTGCCAGAGTGCAGCCAGGCAGGGGTTGGGTATGAGGCACCGGCAGAGCTGTGTACAGGGGCCTAGGGCTGGGCTAGCAGGGGCTGCGGGATGGGATTGTGGGGCACCGGCAGAGCTGGGAACAGGGAGCCCCGGGCTGGGCTAGCAGGGGCTGTGGGTCGGGATTGGGGGGCACCAGCAGAGTTGGGGGTGGGGAGCGCAGGGCTGGGGTGGCAGGTGGCTGCGGGTTGGGATTTGGGGGCACCGGCATAGCTGGGTGTGGGGAGCCCAGGGCTGGGCTAGCAGGGGGCTGCGGGTAGGGATTGGGGGGCACCGGCAGAGCTGTGTACAGGGGCCCAGGGCTGGACTAGCAGGGGCTGCGGGTCGGGAGTGGGGATCACCGGCAGAGCTGGGGGTGGGGAGCCCAGGGGCTGGGTGGCAGGAGGCTGCTGGTCGGGATTGGGGGGCTCCAGCAGAGCTGGGGACGGGGCGCCCAGAGCTGGGGTGGCAGGTGGCTGCGGGTCGGGACTGGGGGGCACCGGCAGAGCTGGGGACGGGGAGCCCAGGGCTGGGGTGGCAGGGGGCTGCGAGTCGGGATTGGGGGGCACCGGCATAGCTGGGTGTGGGGAGCCCAGGGCTGGGCTAGCAGGGGGCTGCGGGTAGGGATTGGGGGGCACCGGCAGAGCTGGGGACGGGGAGCCCAGGGCTGGGGTGGCAGGGGGCTGCGAGTCGGGATTGGGGGGCACCGGCATAGCTGGGTGTGGGGAGCCCAGGGCTGGGCTAGCAGGGGGCTGCGGGTAGGGATTGGGGGGCACCGGCAGAGCTGGGGACGGGGAGCCCAGGGTTGGGGTGGCAGGGGGCTGCAAGTCGGGATTGGGGGGCATCGGCAGAGCTGGGGACGGGGAGCCCAGGGCTGGGGTGGCAGGGGGCTGCGGGTCGGGATTTGGGAGCACTGGCAGAGGTGGGGACGGGGAGCCCAGGGCTGGGGTGGCACATGGCTGCGGGTCAGGATTGGGGGGCACCGGCATAGCTGGGGGTGGGGAGCCCAGGGCTGGGCTAGCAGGGGGCTGCAGGTCAGGAGTGGGGGGCACCGGCTGAGCTGTGTACAGGGGCCCAGGACTGGACTAGCAGGGCCTGCGTGTTGGGATTGGGGGGCACCGGCAGAGCTGGGGATGGGGAGCCCAGGGCTGGGGTGGCAGGTGGCTGCAGGTCGGGATTGGGGGGCTCCGGCAGAGCTGGGGATGGGGAGCCCAGGGCTGGGGTGGCAGGGGGCTGCGAGTCGGGATTGGGGGGCACCGGCAGAGCTGGGGACGGGGAGCCCCAGGCTGGGCTAGCAGGGGGCTGCGGGTCGGGATTGAGGGGGCACTGGCAGAGCGGCGTACGGGGACGCGTACCCAGCCCCAGCCATCACCGCTTATTCCATGCCGGCCGTGAGCTGAGGTCAGGCGGCACGACCCAGCTCCCCAGACACCACGTCCCCTCCGCCCTGCTCTCCGGGCCGCCCCCTGCCTGGTGGCCTCCCTGAGCCCGAGAGCCGGACGTGGGCTAGTGCGTCGCGACCGCGGTGCAGCCTGCGCAGTGCGGGTGGTGCCAGCCTGGCGTGGACCCTGGGCACATCCTCGGTTTGCGAGACCAGGCTGCCCCGCTCTGTGCCAGCTGGCCCAGCTTTTGCTGCACAGCCATACCCCAAGGGAGGGCTCCTGTCCACGCTACAACGTCCCAGGTCACAGACCACATCCGGGCTCAGACGGGATCCACCCGCCACTGAGGCCCCCCGAGGAATTCAAGCCAGTGTTAAGAATCCCAGCCGGGGCGGGGGCAGAGGCTGCTTTGTGGGGATTTGAACATAATTCTACAGCCACCCGCTGCTGCTCCAGGCCTCCGCGGGAGCCGGCTCGCTGAGCTGAGCCTTGTCACCAGTTTCTGCACCGCCCCACCCCACTGAAGTTATTGGCATTGTGCCTTGGTGGGAATGGCAACCAAGAGGCTACAACTCTCCTGGCACGACCCCTGGCATGTCTCAGACATCCAGAGAGCTGGACAAGCATGGGGGTGGGGGGGGTAGGGGAACTGTACGTGCCTCTGACTTTAAACCCACTGTCCTGATTCCCCAAAAGAAGCTTATTTCTTAGAGCTCAACGGGATCTACAAAACAAGCCCAGTTTGACCCCCAGTAGTTGCATCGTTTCTCTGTGTCACACACGGGGATGTAGGGTTTTTTCATGGACACACAGAATTCCAAAATGGCAGAACCAAAACTGAGCAAACCTCTCCCCGGAGCCGAGAGCGAGTGTGGGCAACGTCACAGACTTGGTTTGGAAATCTGTGAGCAACCACGAAAGGGAGGTTTTAACAGAAGCTGGAACTAACATGTACGCTATAATCATGCACAACCAACAGGGAGAACTTCCCACCTCGTTGAAATGCAGCCACCTCTGGGGTGGAGCGAGGCAGCTGTTTAACAGCTCAGAGCAACACATGGCAGTTTAGGGCCCACTCCATTAGAAGGGAAAGGGGTTCCTCAAGGACAGGCCTCCCGCCGTGCTCACACAGCGCCATGACCCCAAACTCTCAGGCAAAGGGCCCAGGGGAGCCAGGAGAGGTCTGGACACTCACCCGGCTGATAATGCCCGATGGGGCACAGCACCCGATAGGGTCAGGGATCCGCGCCTCCTGCTGAATTGCCAGCTCCTGCTGCCCCCTGCCCGAGGGCTGGCGTGCCCGGGCCCCTCCCAAAGCCCCAGCAGGGGCTGGGGTAGATCAGCCATGCACGTTAGTACGAAGAGAGGGGGAGGAAGTTAGACGCCACCAGCTATGCGGTCCCCACGCGGCACGATTCCTGGCATGTCCCCCTGGCGCCCAGGCTCCTTGCGGGCTCCTCAGCAGATTGTGCCTCTTCTGGGGGGCAGGGAGGGAAGGGTTGTGGACAGGGCGGACCGGCCTGAAGCCAGAGCAAACCAAACAGCCACACGGGCCCCCCACGTCCCCTCAGGCTCCATGCCCACAGAGGGCAGGCAACCCGCGCCCCCCACCCGTCCCTGCACCCGGGGCCGCGGGGAGTGGAGGAAAGGCAGAGGGAAGCAGAGCAGACGGACGTGGTTCTTACTCATCGATCTTATCGGGGAAGCCCCAGCAGTGCTGGGAGTTGGTGTCTCCATGGCCAGTGTGGATGAAGCTGTTTTTTAGCGGCTGGCTGATGTCGTGGGCCGACAGCCCTGCCACGGAGGTCACTGTGTTTCGGGGGAACTGCCCCACTTTAAGGGTCCTCTTATTCTGACCCCGCCACCAATAATTCTCAGCCCTAAGGAACAAAAAGGCCCTCGTTACTGACACGAGAAAGCGTCCAGCCATGGCCAGCGCTGCCAAGCGAGACTCGGGCACTGGAAAGGTGAGCACCGCAGGGCCCTGCCGGGACGCACAGCCCTCCTTGCGCCGGCCAGGCTTGTCCCTGCTTTGCACACAGGGCTAAGTGACTCACCCAAGCTCACCCGGCCAGTCAGTAGCAGAATCCGGAACAGAACCCAGGAGTCCTGAGTCCCAGGTCCCAGATTGGACCAACTCGCCCTGCTCCCCCCCCCCTGAGAGCCAGGAGCAGAACCCAGGCGTCCTGGTGCCCAGTCCCACACGCCCTCTCTGGCCCTGGACTCCATGGGATCACATGAGGGCAAGGAGAGCTGTGCACAGGCCGGCCAGAGGTGCGCAGGTGGGGGCGTGTAACGCCGACGGGCAGGATCTGCCCTGCCCTGCCCCTCAGGCTGTCACCGGCCTAGTGGAATCATTGTACCCATTAGTGAAATGCAGCCACCTCTGGGGTGGAAGGTGGCAGCTGCTTAGCATGGCACAGTAACACTACACTGCAGGGCGGTGAAACAACAGAGTGATTTTGGGGAGCCGTGTGCCAACGCCCCAGGTGGGGTTTGGCCAGGACACTGGGCTGACGCCCAACTGCCCCAGAAATTGCTGCAGGATGGTCAATGGCCACTGCTGGTTGGGACCTCAGATTCCAATCGAATCTGACAGAGGAACAAGCAGCAGCCCTAGGACCACACTGGGGCGCTGACTCTGAGGGGAGAGTGCCCCCACTGAACTGCCCCCACAGCACCCCCCGCCGACCCTCCGCCGCTCCCTGCAGCGCAGCGCCCCCAACGACCGTCCACCGCTCCCCGCAGCGCAGCGCCCCCAACGACCCTCCACCGACCCTCCACCGCTCCCCGCAGCGCAGCGCCCCCGCCGACCCTCCGCCGACCCTCCGCCGCTCCCCGCAGCGCAGCGCCCCCGCCGATCCTCCGCCGACCCTCCGCCGCTCCCCACAGCGCAGCACCCCCCACGACCCTCCACCGCTCCCCGCAGCGCAGCGCCCCCAACGACCCTCCACCGACCCTCCGCCGCTCCCCGCAGCGCAGCGCCCCCGCCGACCCTCCGCCGACCCTCCGCCGCTCCCCGCAGCGCAGCGCCCCCGCCGATCCTCCGCCGACCCTCCGCCGCTCCCCACAGCGCAGCACCCCCCACGACCCTCCACCACTCCCCGCAGCGCAGCACCCCCCACGACCCTCCACCGCTCCCCGCCGCTCCCCGCAGTGCAGCACCCCCACCCACCCTCCGCCGCTCCCCACAGCGCAGCGCCCCCAACGACCCTCCACCGCTCCCCGCAGCGCAGCGCCCCCCGCCGACCCTCCGCCGCTCCCCGCAGCGCAGCGCCCCCCGCCGACCCTCCGCCGCTCCCCGCAGCGCAGCGCCCCCGCCGACCCTCCGCCGCTCCCCGCAGCGCAGCGCCCCCGCCGACCCTCCACCGCTCCCCGCAGCGCAGCGCCCCCAACGACCCTCCACCGCTCCCCACAGCGCAGCGCCCCCAACGACCCTCCACTGCTCCCCGCAGCGCAGCACCCCCGCCGACCCTCCACCGCTCCCCGCAGCGCAGCGCCCCCAACGACCCTCCACCGCTCCCCGCAGCGCAGCGCCCCCAACGACCGTCCACCGCTCCCCGCAGCACAGCGCCCCCAACGACCCTCCGCCGCTCCCCGCAGCGCAGCGCCCCCAACGACCCTCCGCCGCTCCCCGCAGCGCAGCGCCCCCAACGACCCTCCGCCGCTCCCCGCAGCGCAGCGCCCCCAACGACCGTCCACCGCTCCCCGCAGCGCAGCACCCCCCACGACCCTCCACCGCTCCCCGCCGCTCCCCGCAGCGCAGCGCCCCCAACGACCGTCCACCGCTCCCCGCAGCGCAGCACCCCCCACGACCCTCCACCGCTCCCCGCCGCTCCCCGCAGTGCAGCACCCCCACCCACCCTCCGCCGCTCCCCACAGCGCAGCGCCCCCGCCGACCCTCCGCCGCTCCCCGCAGCGCAGCGCCCCCGCCGACCCTCCACCGCTCCCCGCAGCGCAGCACCCCCCACGACCCTCCACCGCTCCCCGCCGCTCCCCGCAGTGCAGCACCCCCACCCACCCTCCACCGCTCCCCGCAGCGCAGCGCCCCCCGCCGACCCTCCACCGCTCCCCGCAGCGCAGCGCCCCCTGCCGACCCTCCGCCGCTCCCCGCAGCGCAGCGCCCCCTGCCGACCCTCTGCCGCTCCCCGCAGCGCAGCGCCCCCTGCCGACCCTCTGCCGCTCCCCGCAGCGCAGCGCCCCCTGCCGACCCTCTGCCGCTCCCCGCAGCGCAGCGCTCCCCGCCGACCCTCCGCCGCTCCCCACAGCGCAGCGCCCCCGCCGACCCTCCACCGCTCCCCGCAGCGCAGCGCCCCCAACGACCCTCTGCTGACCCTCTGCCGCTCCCCGCAGCGCAGCGCCCCCCGCCGACCCTCTGCCGCTCCCCGCAGCGCAGCGCCCCCGCCGACCCTCTGCTGACCCTCTGCCGCTCCCCGCAGCGCAGCACCCCCCACGACCCTCCGCCGCTCCCCGCCGCTCCCCGCAGTGCAGCGCCCCCGCCGACCCTCCGCCGCTCCCCGCAGCGCAGCACCCCCAACGACCCTCCACCGCTCCCCGCAGCGCAGCACCCCCGCCGACCCTCCGCCGACCCTCCGCCGCTCCCCGCAGCGCAGCGCCCCCGCCGACCCTCCGCCGACCCTCCGCCGCTCCCCGCAGCGCAGCGCCCCCGCCGACCCTCCGCCGACCCTCCGCCGCTCCCCGCAGCGCAGCGCCCCCCGCCGACCCTCCGCCGCTCCCCGCAGCGCAGCGCCCCCAACGACCGTCCACCACTCCCCGCAGCGCAGCGCCCCCAACGACCCTCCACTGCTCCCCGCAGCGCAGCGCCCCCGCCGACCCTCCGCCGACCCTCCGCCGCTCCCCGCAGCGCAGCGCCCCCCGCCGACCCTCCGCCGCTCCCCGCAGCGCAGCACCCCCGCCGACCCTCCGCCGACCCTCCGCCGCTCCCTGCAGCGCAGCGCCCCCGCCGATCCTCCGCCGACCCTCCGCCGCTCCCTGCAGCGCAGCGCCCCCAACGACCCTCCGCCGCTCCCCACAGCGCAGCGCCCCCGCCGACCCTCCACCGCTCCCTGCAGCGCAGCGCCCCCAACGACCCTCTGCTGACCCTCCACCGCTCCCCGCAGCGCAGCGCTCCCGCCGACCCTCTGCTGACCCTCCGCCGCTCCCCGCAGCGCAGCACCCCCCACGACCCTCCACCGCTCCCCGCCGCTCCCCGCAGTGCAGCGCCCCCGCCGACCCTCCACCGCTCCCCGCAGCGCAGCGCCCCCAACGACCCTCCACCGCTCCCCGCAGCGCAGCGCCCCCAACGACCCTCCACCGCTCCCCGCAGCGCAGCGCCCCCCGCCGACCCTCCACCGCTCCCCGCAGCGCAGCGCCCCCCGCCGACCCTCCGCCGCTCCCCGCAGCGCAGCGCCCCCAACGACCCTCCGCCGCTCCCCGTAGCGCAGCGCCCCCAACGACCCTCCACCGCTCCCCGCAGCGCAGCGCCACCAACGATCCTCCACCGCTCCCCGCAGCGCAGCGCCCCCCGCCGACCCTCCGCCGCTCCCCGCAGCGCAGCGCCCCCAACGACCCTCCGCCGCTCCCCGCAGCGCAGCGCCCCCGCCGACCCTCCACCGCTCCCCGCAGCGCAGCGCCCCCGCCGACCCTCCACCGCTCCCCGCCGCTCCCCGCAGTGCAGCACCCCCACCCACCCTCCGCCGCTCCCCGCAGCGCAGCGCCCCCAACGACCCTCCACCGCTCCCCGCCGCTCCCCACCGTGCAGCACCCCCACCCACCCTCCGCCGCTCCCCACAGCGCAGCGCCCCCCGCCGACCCTCCACCGCTCCCCGCAGCACAGCGCCCCCAACGACCCTCCACCGCTCCCCACAGCGCAGCGCCCCCAACGACCCTCCGTTGACCCTCCACCGCTCCCCGCAGCGCAGCACCCCCCACGACCCTCCACCGCTCCCAGCAGCGCAGCGCCCCCAACGACCCTCCGCTGCTCCCCGCAGCGCAGCGCCCCCGCCGACCCTCCACCGCTCCCCGCCGCTCCCCGCAGTGCAGCACCCCCACCCACCCTCCGCCGCTCCCCGCAGCGCAGCGCCCCCAACGACCCTCCACCGCTCCCCGCCGCTCCCCACCGTGCAGCACCCCCACCCACCCTCCGCCGCTCCCCACAGCGCAGCGCCCCCCGCCGACCCTCCACCGCTCCCCGCAGCACAGCGCCCCCAACGACCCTCCACCGCTCCCCACAGCGCAGCGCCCCCAACGACCCTCCGTTGACCCTCCACCGCTCCCCGCAGCGCAGCACCCCCCACGACCCTCCACCGCTCCCAGCAGCGCAGCGCCCCCAACGACCCTCCGCTGCTCCCCGCAGCGCAGCGCCCCCGCTGACCCTCCGTTGACCCTCCGCCGCTCCCACAGCGCAGCTCCCCCAACGACCCTCCGCTGCTCCCCACAGCGCAGCGCCCCCGCCGACCCTCCACCGCTCCCCACAGCGCAGCGCCCCCAATGACCCTCCGCCGCTCCCCGCCGCACCCTCGCCGACCCTCCACCGCTCCCCGCAGCGCAGCACCCCCCACCGACCCTCCGCCGCTCCCCGCCGCACCCTCGCCGACCCTCCACCGCTCCCCGCAGCGCAGCACCCCCGCTGCTCCCCCTGCTCCCCGCAGCGCAGCACCCCATGCCGAGTCTCCACCGCTCCCCGCAGCGCAGAGCCCCCGGCTGACCCCCCCACTGCTCCCTGGAATGCAGCACCCCCGCCGACCCACCAGTGTTCCCTGCTGATCCCCCTGCTCCTCGCAGCACAGCGCCCCCGCCAGCCCCCCCACTGCTCCCCACAGCGCAGCACCCCCCGCTGAGTCTCCACTGCTCCTCGTAGCACAGCGCCCCCGCCAGCCCCCCCACCGCTCCCCGCAGCGCAGCACCCCCACCGCTCCCCGCAATGCAGCACCCCCACTGAGTCCCCACCACTCCCTGCTGACCCCCCCTGTCTCCCCAGCGTAATGCCCCAGCCAACCCCGCACCGCTCCCTGCAGCGCAGCGCCCCCCGCTGACCTCCACACAGCACCCCCTACTGAACCCCCCCCACTCCCTGCAGTGCAGCGCCCCCAGCACCGCAGTGAGGACTGGAGCCAGAGCTGCTTTCAGGGCAGAGCGCCCCCGTCTGAGCCCCACCCCTGGCAGCGCAGCATCCCGAGCATCGCACTGGGGCCAGTTCCCGCAGCGCAAATCCCCCGTGGTGCCAGGAGGGGGTGCCGGGCTCAGCACCCCCCCAGTGGAGTGCGCCCCCCAACTGGCCCACCAACATCACCCCGTCCTCAGCAGCAGCCCCACAAGCCTCCGGAGGGGAGTCACGGGGGGAGGACACAGAGCCCCTTGTAAAGCTTTCCAGGCAGGGGCAGGGTATTATCAATGACAGGGATTGAAGCACCCCCCCACCCCCGCAGATCCCTGGGTCCCTCCCCCGGCTGCTGAGGGAGGGGGCGCCGGGATCCCCGCCCAGGCTGAGCCTTGGCGTTTCCTGGAACTACCTGTGACTCACGGCCGGCCCGACTCAGCCCTTTTCCTGTTTACCTCTGAGCCCGGGGCTGGTGGCCCTGCCTGCCGGCCCAGCCCCAGCTCCGCTCCGGGGCCCAGGATATTACTCAGCACCGGGACCCCTGAGCAAGCTGCTGGCACCAGCGCCTCCTCCCTCGCCTGGGGGGGCTGCTCCCCGCCGGGGCAGCCCTCCGCCAGGCCCCCGTGGCTCTCTCCGCTCCTTCTCCCCCTCCATCACCCCAGCCACCTCTGCTCCCTGAGGGGCCAGTGCCCCGTGGCCAGTGCCAGTGCCATCCCCCGCTGGGCCCGTCTAGTATCCCCCAGCCGGGACGCTGGGCCCAGCCCCAAGGGTGCGAAGTTCGCAGCCCTTCATGTTTAATGCTGGGGAGACAGGGGGGCCTGCACACTGGCCCAAGCAAAGGAGAGAACCTAACGGGCTTTAAGGTAGGTCCTGCTATATTAACTGGGGGTCTATTTCCCTCTGTGGGCTCTGGCTAGGAGCAAATGAGTTTAAAGTAGGTCCCACTGTACATACAGCCTTCCAGGGCTTCTGGGGACCATTCCCCTGAGGGATGGAGCGGGTCTGACAACGGACACAACTCGTGTCATGCAGCTGGCTGCTGTTCTCCCGTCAGGGACTCCCTTTAGCCCTACAGGCTGGTAGCTTCTGATTATCATATGGCAGAGAATCCCCAAAGACAGGCAAGCGGGTGGGGGTCAGTTATCCCACCAGTCACAAGCAGGGAAACTGAGGCACAAAGCGGGCAAGTGGCTTGTCTAAAGTCACTTGGCAAACCAGCGGCAGAGGCAGGACTAGAACCCTGGTCTCCTGGCTCCCAGTCCCGTGCGCTTCCCACTAGACCCCCCCCAGCTTTTGGGCAGGGAAGGCCGGACCGACGCACACAGCCACAGGGAATGGCGGCTGGTTTCGAGGCCCTCGCAGCACACCCCCGCGGGCAGCAGCCTTTCCCACCCCGCCAGCCTCCGCCTGCCGCAGTGCTGGGCCATCTCCTGGGTCCCAGCTCCCCAGAGCGCGGCGGCAGGCGGTGCACGAGTGACCCCCAATACCGAGCCCGTCGGGCCTGGCCCGAAGCTCCCGCAGCTGCAATGGCAAAGCACGAACTCCGCCTGTTCCGGCTGGTGCTTTGGGAACAGGACGATGCCACCTGCTGCCATCCAGGCTCCCCGATTGCCCACGGTCACTGGTCCGAACCACCGATGCCAACGGTCCCGTGGCAAAAGCAGCACTCAGTGACTGGCATTGCAGAGATGCTTCCCTTCCCCCGTGTCACTACTTCACCCTTCCCACCGCCCAGCATGGCCCGCCCCTTTCACAGGGGAAACTGAGGCACAGGTGGGTTGAGCAGTGTGCCTGCCCCCTGCTCCCCGAGGGGGTCACTGCAACAAGAACACAGACCCTCCCAGTCCTGGTCCTGGGCTCTGTCCTCAAGCCCCCGCGGCCTCTTTCACAGCACACGCCAGGCCCCCAGCCCGCGCTCACCTTAGCCCCCCAGACCCTGCCGCAGCAGAACCCCAGCCCCAAGCCACCGGGCGGTGGCCCTGGACAGCCTGCCTTTCACCTCAGACGGGTCCGTCGGGTCTCCCAGGGAACGAGGCGCGCGCCGAACCGGCTCCTCGCCGCAGGCGGGCAGCCCAGCCGAGCCCCGCGTCAGGGCCAGCGTGCTCCCGGCGTGTGGCCCAGAGAGCGTCTGCCTGGAAGTGGCTGAACCCGCCAGCTCCGGCAGCTGGAGCGGCTCAGCCCCGGCCCCAGACCGTGATGCAATCGGGGCGGCATGCACACACTGGTTCTGCATTAACTACACCCTCCGCTCCGGCTCCGCTGACGAATCCCTCCCTGCAATTAAACTGCCAGCCCTCGTGCAGGAGTCATCGCCAGTCCCTAAAGACACACAGTCCTGCCTGATTCATCCCCTCTGCCGTGACGAACGGCACGGCCCCCGCAACACAGGCTGCTGCCCCCGGGAGAGCCCGGGGGGGCATCCCCCTCCTCGCTCTGTGAGAGGAGCAGGACGGGAGGCTGCAGGCTTGGATTCGGGGGTGCTTGCAGAGCTGGAGGGGAAAGCTGGCAGGATTCTGTGTCTACACACACACACACACACGTGTTCCCGCACAAACACCCCCTGGGTGGGATACCACCAAACACACCGCGGGGCTTTGCAGTTAGCCATGGCCCTTGGGCTGCACTCTGCCTGTCCTGGAGCAGGGCCCCCTGGTCCCGCTGCCCCCCCCCATGCTGAGACCCTCTGCACCTGGTTCCGATTCTGCCCTTTCAGAGCCCTCGGCCCCTCCACCAGCCACCTTTCCCAGCCCCCCACCCTGCCCCCAAAACCCTTCGCTCGGTCCCGAGAGCTCAGCACTTCTGGAGGGTCTCCAGATGCCCTGTCCTCTCTCCAGCCCTCCGCTGGGGGGCCATCTGGGAATGAAGGCCTGGGATGGGCAGCACCAGATTCCCTGGCATGCCCAGAACGCCCAGGGATGGGGGCTCTCGACCCCTGCCCCTTGTGCCAGCACAGACACAGGGCAGCGTGGGGCCAGAACAGCAGCAAAGCAGATAGGAAGCAGGAGGCTCCTGGGAATCAAAAGATCCCAGCTCTATTCCGATCACGATCACCACTATGTGCCTCAGTTTACCCACACATAAGCCACCGATCCAGCGCGCAGGGGGCTTGGGGCATCCAGGACCCTCCACGCTGGGGCTAAGGAAGGAGCAGCTGTTCTCTCCCCTTCCCATCACCGTTGCTCAGTTCTGGGAAGCTGTCCCAGATTACCCCGGCATGGCTTCCCGCTCCGGGCGGCTCAGATAACTGCGAGCAGCAGGAGTGGCCGCGGGGGCGGGGGCGTGTGTGCCGAGGGCAGCGCTCCGGCTGCTCACAAGGGAGGGCAAACTAACAAGTGCAGCAGCACCCAGGGAAGTGACTCACCCGGGGCTGCGGGGGACGGACAAAGGCAAAGGCAGAGCAGTGGCTTGCAGCATGTAACGGGCGGGAACGGCCCTGGGCGCCAAGCCTCCCTCTCCGGGCTGATCCTTCAGCTCCGTAGCCGAGGGACAAGCCCCGGAGACGGGCGGGGCCAGTGCCGATGGGACGGTCTCTGACCTGCCGCTGCGGGTGCTCGCAGAGACCCTGGGGCTCGCTTCTCAGGCACTCGGCACTGCCAGGCGCGCAGGGAGTGGGGTCAAGTGGTCAGAGCAGGGGCGCCGGCAGGCAGGACTCCTGGGTTCCGGTCCCAGCTCCGCCACTGACTTGCTGGGGGACCATGTGCATAGCTCTTCCCTTCACTGGGCCTCAGTTTCCCCATCTGTGGCAGACGGAGGATCCTCGCACTGGACAGCTCTCCCCACTCTGGAAGGGGGTTGGAGGACTCAGCCCCTCGCCGTGCACCAAGTGGCCTCGGCTCCCGGTCCTTAGCTTAGCTGCCCATCACCCCAGCCCAGCAGTGCCTTGCCCCGAGCTAGCTGGGAGCAGCCCGGAGGGAGAGGCCCAGGGCAGCGCAGCATCACCCCAGGGATCAGGGCGGCCGAACCCTGCATGCAGACAGCGCCCACCGCAGCCTCAGCCAGAGCGTAGCCCTGCAGCCCCCTGCCCCCCCCCAGCTCTGCCATCGCCCCTCAGCCCCGACCTGCAGCCCCCTGCCCCCCCCAGCTCTGCCATCGCCCCTCAGCCCCCTGCCCCCCCAGCTCAGCCATCGCCCCTCAGCCCCAACCTGCAGCCTGCCTGCGATTCCAGCCCTCAGCCCTTGAGCAGACACAGCCTGTCATGGCACCCGACATGGCAATCTGGGGACACACAGAGCCGGGGGACTAGGCTGGGCCGTGCTCCCTGGGGACACAGCTGGGGTCAGAAGCCAAGTCTGGCCAGTGACAGGCCAGGACCCCGCCATCCAACCACGGGCACTCAGCGCATGGAGGGAAGGGGGCTGAGGGGAGCGGGGGGCGGTGGGGGGAGGTGCTGGCCGTGGAGCCGCCCCAGGGAAGGGGGGGCTGAGAGAAGCCGGTGGGGGAGGCAGGGGGGACGCCATGGAACCGCCCCAGGACTCTCCAGACGATACCTGCCCTCGATGACTGTGATGACGTCGTTCATCTGGATGTGCAGCTTCTCCGGCTCCTCCACGTCCTGCAGGGCCCTCATGTCCGTGGGCTGGGCCTGGGAAGGCAGAGAGCCGGGGGGTGAGGGTTGGCAGCGCCAGGGTCTCCCCAGAGCCGTCCACATTACGGCTGGGCCTGACCCACCCCTCGGGTGAGAGCTCACAGCAGGAGCCTCTGCCCAGAAGGGCCCTGGGCTCCCTGGGCCGGGCCCGTTGCGATAGCCAGACACCCAGATCCAGAGTCCTGGGCCCCACGTGGCCAGGCTGGTGACAGGCCAGGAAGCAGCCACTTGCAGGAATGGAGCCAGCTGCCCCAGCCAGCCCGGAGACAGGCAGCACCCTCCCTGCCCCGGCTGCACGGGGCCAGGCCGCTCGCTGAGCACAGGCCACCCCCACGGCCAGAATCCCCCCGGGAGAGCTCCTAACAGTGAATCTGCAGTGGGGCCTGCTCCCTGCTCTCACCACCAGGCCGCACTTCCCTCCCAGTGCCATGCTGAGCAGGGGAGGGGAAGTCTCCAGGCCAGAGGTGCCCCCGGTTGGGCACAGCACGCTCCTTGCCAAAGGCCCACGGGGTGCTGGCCAGCGGCCAAGTCGAGTCTGTCCCCCACCAGAGCTGAGGCTGAAGGCTGGGGGGAGGGCAGCACAGCCTGGCCACAGCTTCCATGTGGAGACAACGGGTCCAGCATGCACCTCTCCCCGTCAGCCTGGCCGTGCCCCCCCGGGGGCACGTCACTTCCCCATTCTCCCCCACCAGCTCTGCACAGCGCAGGGGCCCGGCAGGGAGGGGCAGAGATGCGGGAGCTCCCAGGGCTCCTTCCAGCTGGCTCAGCCAGCACCTGTGGGCCCATGGGCCACACTCTGCACCTAGGCCCAGGGCCTCCCGAGGCCCCAGACTCCCAGGAAACCAACGGGGCCGGGCCCCGGAGTTCTGAGCAGCTTGGCCCGTATTTGGGCTCCCACAGGAAGGGGTGCAGCTGGCAGCAGTGCTGGCCCTCGGCGGCTCCTCCGGCAGCAATGGGATTTGCAGGGGCTCGGTGCCTGGCGCACAGCTCCAGGGAGGACACCTAGGCCGGGTGGCACAGAGGGGCATGGACCCACGCAAGCCAGGGCCAGCCGCCCCTCCGCCCCCCACTGCCTACCTCCAGCAAGAAGTCACGCAGGGCCACGAAGGTGGGCCGGTCCTCGGGCTTGTGTGCCCAGCATTGCAGCATGACATTGTAGATGTCCTGAGGGCAGTCCTCGGGCCGCGGCAGCCGCTCGCCCTCCTTGTCAATCTTGTGGAGGATCTGCGGGCATGGAGGGCAGACGCTGCGGTCAGGGTCGGGCAGAGCAGAGGGGGCTCGGGCAGCCATGGCGAGGAGGTGCTGGGGCTGGACGGGGTCACACCTGGCAGAGGCGGGAGCGGAGACTGGCCAGGCGCAGGAAGAAGTCTGCCCGACGGGGGCTTGGTCGAGGCGCTGGCAGAGCAGGGTGGGGGCTCAGCCCTGCCCAGGAGAGGCCCGAGGCTTGCAGCATGTAACGGGAGAGAGAGTAGTGGCTTGCAGCATGTAACAGGCGGGAACAGCCCTGGGCCCCAAGCCTCCCTCTCCGGGCTGATCCTTCAGGGCTTGTCCCTCGGCTACGGAGCTGGAGACGGGCGGGGCCAGTGCTGACGGGACGAAGGCCCGGCCCTCCCCATCAGCGAGGAATCCTGCTGGGCGAGCTGCATGGATTAGCCGTGGGGATGGACACAGGCTGGCTGGGTCAGGTGGGGGGCACAGAGTCCCCTTCTAGCGCGATTGACGGGCACCAACCCACCAGTGAAAGCAGGAATCAAACTGCCTGGCTTGAAGGGTGCCTGGGACAGGCCAGGGCGCGGGAGTCGAAGAGGGTGGGCCAGGGAGTCGAAGAGGGTGGGCCAGGGGCAGGCGCCAGCCATCAGAACTGAGGGGCCATGGACACCCTAACCATAACACTCCTCCCTGCCCATGAGCATCAGGGCCAACATGCTTGCCCCCCAGCCTGGAGACCCCGTTCAAATCCTGCCCTAGCTTCCAAGCCAAAATCCATCGGGCAGGTCTCAGCCCATTCCCATTTCAGGGATCTCTGATGAAGAAGGGCCAGGGATAGGCTAGCAGAGGGCTGCGGGTCAGGAGTGAGGGGCACTGGCAGAGCTGGGTGTAGGGAGCCCAGAGCTGGGTGTGGAGAACCCAGGGCTGGGCTAGCAGGGGGCTGCGGGTCAGGAGTGAGGGGCACCGGCAGAGCTGGGTGTGGGGGGCTAGCAGGGGGCTGCGGGTCGGGATTGAGGGGCACCAGCAGAGCTGGGTGTGGGGAGCCCAGGGCTGGGCTAGCAGGGGCCTGCGGGTCAGGAGTGGGGGTTAGCAGGGGGCTGCGGGTCGGGACTGAGGGATGTGACGAAGTGGGACTGTTCTTAATGTTTCATCTGAATATTGTGGGGGTGCCTCAGTTTCCCCTGTGCAGTTCTTAAGTCTCTAGGTGGTGGGATAAGGGTGTATGATCGTTGCAGAGCCCTAGAGGACAGGTATGTGCAGGGGTCTGGACACAGAGAACGGCCAACAACCTGTTTCCTCACAACGGATGGCCTGGGCCCTTCCCCCCTGCAAAGTGAGAGCTAAAGGGTTGGAGAACAAAAGAATCCGGTGACCTCCTGGCCCGGGAAAGGGACAAAGCCCGGAGGAAGGGGGGCTGGAGGGAGTTTCAGTTTGGAGCTGGCTGGGACATGGAGTGAAGGGCAGACATGGTTGTCTGGCTCACTGCCCCCCAAAATGGACCCAGCTGAGGGGTCCGGTTCTCTGCACCTACAAGCTCTGTGTTAGACCATGTCCCTGTCGTCTAATAAACCTTCTGTTTTACTGGCTGGCTGAGAGTCACGTCTGACTGCAGAGTTGGGGGGCAGGACCCTCTGGCTTCCCCAGGACCCCGCCTGGGCGGACTGGCTGTGGGAAGCGCACGGAGGGGCAGAGGATGCTGAATGCTCCGAGGTCAGACCCAGGAAGGTGGAGCCGGGTGAGCTGTGTGTCCTGCAGACAGGCTGCTCCCAGATAGGAGACTTCCCCAGAGTCCTGCCTGGCTTCGTAGGGAGCAGTTCCAGAGCATCGCCCGGGGACTCCGTGACAAGGGGCACCAGCAGAGCTGGGTGTGGGGAGCCCAGGGCTGGGCTAGCAGGGGGCTGTGGGTCAGGAGTGAGGGGCACCAGCAGAGCTGGGTGTGGAAGAAGCTCACAGTGCCTACCCTGTCAGGCGCCCACAGGCACAAGCCGGACGTTCCCCGGCAGGCTCCCTCAGGGGTGCAGTGCATGAGCCGCCAGGGGAGAGGAGCCCCTGAAAAAACTCCCTGGGATCCCCAGGCCTCAACGCCCCCCTGCTCTGCGACAGCCCCTCCCTCCTGCTCTGCCGGAACTGCCCTGGGGGGCCACAGCTCAGTGATGCCAGCTGGGCCCGAGCGATGCTGTCTGTGCGAGGCGCAGGAATCCCCATATGCGGGGGGCAGAGGGTGTCTCCCCTCCCCAGAGGGGCCAGGCCCAAGAGTGCAGGCCCCAGGGCACGTGGCGTGGGGCTGTGCTAGGTACCTGGCTGCCGCTGAGGCCGACCCACGGCTCTTGCCCGTAGGTGAACATTTCCCAGAGAGTAACCCCGAACATCCAGGTGTCGCTGGCGTGCGAGAAGGTGCGCGTCTTCAGGCTCTCCGGGGCACACCTGCAGAGAAGGGCTGGCAGAGTTACTGACGCCCCCGCAGGCGGCCCCATCCAGCCTGGCAGAGTGGGGCTCCCTGCTCAGCTCCAGCCCTCTGGGGTCCCCCAACACAGGGGCCGAGGGCCAGCCAAGCCAGCTGCCCCCAGGACGCCACTTCCCTCTCCCTGGAAGGGGGCTGGCAGGACGCCCAGCTGGAGGGACAAGGAGGCGTGGGGGGGTGAGCCACCCACAGCTAACAGGCCCCAGGCACTGAGCTGCGTTCTGTGGGCCGGCGAGCTGGCAGGGGGGTGCTGCGAGAGAAAGGCACACGGCGGGAGCTCACCAGGCGAAGGGCACCTTGCGGTGCTCCTGCATGACGTAGTGGTCGTCGTTCTTGGGCAGCGCCCGCATGAGCCCGAAGTCGCCGATCTTGACCAGGTCGCTGGAGGCCAGCAGGATGTTGCGGGCAGCCAGGTCGCGGTGGATGAAGCGCTTGGACTCCAGGTAGGCCATGCCCTTGGCGATCTGGATGGCGTACTGGCACAGCGTGGAGATGAGGAAATGGCCCTGGTTCTTCCGCAGCCGGTCCAGCAGGGAGCCCAGCGGGGCCAGCTCCGTCACCTGGGCAAATGGGGGCAGAGGGGTTGAGTCAGGCCCCAGCCACGGAGAGCGGGATGGGGGGCAATCCATGGGGATGGGCTCCATTCCTGTGGTGCCACTGGGCTCTGCACCCACATAGCCACACGCCAGTCTATCCCTGCCCCATGGTGCCCCAGGGCTCTGTGCCCACACACCCACGCGCCAGGCCTGGGGGTCCATCCCGCCTGGAGGAGCCAGCCCTCAGCACCAGAGAGGCAGTTGCCCCCCCAGCCATTCCCTTGGGGCTGGGCCGCCCGGGGGCGGGGGGGGTGAATGCCCCCGCATGCTCTCACACTCACCATCTTCATGGGGGGCGAGAGCACCACGCCGTAGAGCCGGATCAGGTTGCAGTGGTCCAGAGAGTGCATGGCATTCACCTCCCGGATGAAGTCGTCCAGCGCCTCCGGCTGGCTCAGCACATCCGTCTTGAGACACTTCACAGCCACGGTGAGCTGCGGGAAAACACGGGCCAGTGAGGTCCCTGCAGCAGCTCCCACCCCAGGGGACCAATTTGCTCACCTCTGGGGTAGGCCGTAGCGGCCGGCATGCAGGGGATGGGTATTCACACAGTCCCCCAAGCCCACCTGCCACACCCCAGGCATGGGAGTGATGGGGAAAGGGGTGGCACTGGCTGCAAAGAGTATCGACCCCAGCACCGCCTCAGGCTGGGAGACTCAAAGGCAGGCCCTGCATGAAAGGAATTAGTGGTCCCAGTCCAGTCTCTAGGTCCACATGGCCCCGGGTCGCAACAGGGACAGATCCAGAGTGGAGGGCAGGGGCCATGTGGGCCAGAAGACTGACCGTCCCGGGCCAGGCATGAGGAACGGTGTTGGGGGCAGTGCCTGGCACCCAGGGGGTGGGCGCCCTGGCAGGGGCAGAGCCATCTGCAGATTCGGGGGCTAGTAGGGGTGGACGGTGGTGCTGGGATCCCGACTCGATGCCGACGGGGAAACTGACCAGCCTGGATTCGCTGCCCCAGCCCAGCGAAGGGCCTCAGCCAGGCAATCCTGAGTTAGCCCCATTTCCTGCTGGGATCACGCAGCCCCTCGGGCCGTGTGCTGGGTTCGCCCTGGCGTGCTCCGGGCCCCTTACCATCTTGCCAGTGGGCGTGCCCCACTCGCCGCGCCGCACCACGCCGAAGGAGCCATCGCCCAGCTTCTCGAAGAGCATCAGGTCCCTCTCGCTGATCAGGCAGGTCAGGGCCTGCTGCCCCTCCTCGGCGGGGGACGGGCTGGAGAGCTTGGGGAAGGGGGGCTGGGGCTGGAGCGGGAACTCTGCCTCGGGGCGCTTCCCGCTGAACACCTGGACAGACAGACAGGCAGAGGCGTGGGTCACAGGCACGTGGGCTTGGGGATGGAGAGACACCACCAGTCAATGCCCCGTGATTCCGCCAGCATCAGGCAGCCCCTCTATGCACACCTGCCTCTGGCCCCGACATCAGGGACTGCAGAGCCCACGGTGGGAGGAGGGTTTAGGGCAGCACCTTTATGTAGTCAGAGCAGAGGATTGGGAGGGTTCGGACTCCTGGGTTCTACCCCCAGCTCTGACTCACAGCCCCGCTCTGTGCCTCAGTTTCCCCATCTGTAACAGCAGCACTGACCTGTCTTTGTAATGGAAATCGAGGGCCAGCATGCTGAGGGAGGGAAAGGCAGCCCAGGCTGGCGTGTGGGCAGAGCCAGCCCAGAGGTGTCAGGTCCCAGGGCAGGGATGGGACGGGCCCTGGGGCAGGGTCAGAGCCTGCTATGGGACAGGACGGCCCAGAGGAATGGGAGACAGCGGTACGAACAGACCCAGCAGCCTGCTCCAGCCCCGTAGCGCATGCCCAGGCCTGCGGCTGTAAGGTCTGACCAAGCTACTAACACCCCTGGAGTGGCATCGCACCAAAGCCCTCGCAGGAGGCAAAGGCCGGGGCAGCTCCAAGCACTTCTCTCGCTCTGTCCTTGGCAGCTGTTGTCTAGTGCCCCTCACCCACGAATCCATGGCACTTCACCTGCCGTCGCCCTTCTGAGCCCACCAATGCAGCTGCCTCTGGGGTGGAGCGCGGCAGCCGTTGAACAGGCACACACAGCAAAGCTTCCCAGCAGTTTGGGACAGGAAAAGGAAGACAGCATATCAGCTGGAGTCAATGCTGACCCTGTGCTGAGCTGGGCGGTTGTGCTGCCGTGCCCCAGCGGCGGCGCTCTCCCACCCGAGTCAGTGCCCCATTGTGAAACTGGGGGGTGCTGGCCCAGGGAGCGGCATGAATGACTCAGCAGGGGGCGCTGCTGCCTCCAAGCTAGCACGAAGCCCAGATCCCCAGTGGGGTGTGGGGAGATGCCCTCTTTCAGATGAGCCCTGGCCGGGCGCTCCGGCTGAGGCAGCCCCCATCGCGCTGATTGCCCCGGGGAGTTTCAGCAGGATGCGGATGCTCGGCCACTTCCTGTCCCCAGCTGCCCAAGTACTGCTGGGTGCTGATACACAGCTGCCACGCTCTGCCCCAGAGGTGGCTGCATTTCCCTACTGACAGCCTGTGATACTGCTGAGTGGGTGCCAGCCCAGCACTTATCACAGGGCCGACGCCAGGCTCCATGCTCCGGACGGCCCCAGAACGCTTCCTACCCCTCGGTCCCATGCTGCTGACCCTACTGGGTTCTCCTCTGGTCTGTGCCCATCATCTTGGCTTGAGACCCAGCTCTCCACGACAGGGACCACCGCCCTTGGTGCGTTTGGCACAGCCCTGGCACAGCGCCAGTGCCACGGACGTGTGGGTAAGAACAAAAGCAGGGTGCAGGCCACGGACAGCATGGATGGTGCCCGGGCAGAGTGCTGGCTGAGACGCCCATTTGAGTCAGGGGGCAGCACCCTTGGGCCCCCCAATCTCATGTGGCTGGCACCAGAGCGCACCCCTTGGGAGACGACAGACTCGCTGCACCCTGAGGGGGCTCTCCCGGGCACCGTGTGCGGCAGCACCGGGCAGTGATGCATATTCAGCTACTTAACACTTAACTGGCCTCCGGGGGCACAGACTGATCACCGGGGGAAGGAATTTCCTGCCTGCCCCTCGGGCAGAGGGGCACTCACCAACGCCAGCGCCAGCCCCAGCCAGCCAGCTCCCACAAACAGCCAGCCAGCCAGTGAACTGACCCTCCGACCCGCAGGGTGCCCCGTGCACGCTGAGGGGCAGCCGGTCGCTGCCCTGGAGCCCGGTTATTGCAATCCACCGCCTCGCGATCAAAGGACCCTGCAGCCTCTGTCAATTTCTCTCAGCCACCCACTTCTTCCAGAGCTAATGCCAGGGCTGGGAAATGAGCTCCCAGCGCAGCCCGTGCACTGGGAGGGCTTGGGGCACGTCACAGAGCCCTGGCCCAGAACTCCATTTTCCTAGAACTGGCCCCCCTCCTCCCACGCAGGATTCCCCCCTGGACACGCAGGCCCTGCTTCCGGCCAGCTGTGCGGCGCCACAGATAACGGCAGGACTACATTTCCCAGCAGGCTCTCTGCCGCCCACGTCTTCCCCCTGCTCGCCAGCAATTGGCAGAACGCCGCCTGGCCCCAGCCCAGGCAAGGGTTGCCAACCCTCCAGGATTGGCCTGGAGTCTCCAGGAATTAAAGATTAATCTTTATTATGTCACGTGATGAAATCTCCAGGAATTCATCCAACCAAAACTGGCAACCCTAGCCCAGGCTGTTCCCCTCTGGGGATCCCGCAGAGAGCCTGGCTCAGGGTGAGCGGGTGTGAGGAGCTTCCCTATCCTCAAAGCAGGGACACAGACAGCGGCGAGGGCTATGGGAGGCAGCAGATGGCAACGCCGCTGGGCATCTAAAGCCACTGGGCCAAATTCCAGCCTTCACTGCCCTGCGCCCAGCAGGGCTGCGCCGGTGTGTCTGGGGCACTCTCTGCAGCCTCAGGCCAGTCCCGCGGCCGCTCTGCGTTTCCCCATCTGGGAAATGGAGCTGCTGGTGCCAGGGCTCTCACCCGTGAATGGCCCAATGCCCCCATGGCACCAGGCTGCTGCGCCAGCTCCCCGCTCTACATCCCGCTCAGCCTGGTGCCCCGGGGTGCCCCTTCCCAGGCGTTACCTTGCTCATCCACGACTTGCGCTTGCATATGGCTTTCCTGCGCTTCACGGCTTCCCACAGCCGCCGCTGGCCTGCAGAGACAAAAGGACGGTCACAGAGCTCATCCTGTTCCCTCCTGCAGCACCCCTCCGCCAGCTCCAGAGGGGAATCTGCCTCCACCCCACCCCAGGATGTAAGGCCTTTGTCTGCAGCCAGATTAAAAGAGCAGCCATTAGCTAAGAAGCAGGAAGTCACATCCTCACATTCCATCTAAATTATATTAAAACAATGTAATACCAGGCTGTTAAGAAGGAGATCCTGTCCTAATGGCACCTACTATCACCAGATAAAGAAACAGATCTTAAGATGGTCAAAGAAAACTTAGTTTGATAGCATCCTGTCTGTCAAGAAATCACTTATCAAGAGTTGTGGTTGTGAAATCCTCATTTCTTTATTGTTTTGTCATTATGGTCCCCACTTCTCTATTGTTTGTCTGTATGGTCTCTGTCTGGTTCTTTAATTGTTTCTGTCTCTTACATAATTAATTTTGCTAGGTGTAAATTAATGCAGGTGGTTAGAGAATTTTGTTACACTATGCTAGGATTGGTTAGTAAAATTTTAGTATAACGATTGGTTAAGATATAGCTAAAAAGGACTCAAATTTCACTATATTCACTGCATCCGATGAAGTGAGCTGTAGCTCACGAAAGCTCATGCTCAAATAAATTGGTTAGTCTCTAAGGTGCCACAAGTACTCCTTTTCTTTTTACTATATAAACTGGGGTCCAAAAGGAAATTCTTTGGGAACCAACTCCAGGACACAGCCTCAAAGATCAGAGCAGCCAGACCTCAACACTCTGCCAATGACATTGTGCAGAACCTGGAGTGCCCCAGATGGACCTGATCCTGACTGGCCACCCAGAAAAGTTCATCTGTCTTACTGGGAGTGGTGAGCACTGTGTGTAGCGTGTGCAGTCTGTTTTTGGTGATTGTTAATAAATAGAGGTTATGTAGGATATCATTGTGTAAGGCTCTTTCACTGGTAAAAGACCCCATAAACCTGCAAAAGATTACGCCCTGAGCCCACAGGGAAAGGGTGTTTGCCTGGAGCCCACAGAGGGGTAAAGTTAGGTGCTTTTTGCCTGGAGCCCTAGGAACTGGGAAAGGGTGGGGATGCCTAAATTAAGAAGGTTATGCCTGGAGCCCTAGGAACTGGGAAAGGTGGGTACCCTTGAGTATGTGAGTAACAGAGAATTTTGTGTGGTAACAAGGACAGCCAGACCCCCGAGAGGGAGCCCAGCAGGACTTTCTGGAGGACCGGGAGCCCTGCTGGAGAGGTGTTAACTCTACAACAACAAACCTGGAGCGCCAACAACAAAGCCATGTGATCCGGGGGAGTGGGGGGGGGAACACTAGCAGAGAGAGATGCAGCGCTGATTGCGCGTTGGGTGGGGGACCAGCAGAGACAGATGCAGCGCTGATTGCAGGTGCAGGAGGGGGACCAGCAGAGACAGATGCAGCACTGATTGCAGGTGCAGGAGGGAGACCAGCAGAGACAGATGCAGCGCAGATTGCAGGTGCAGGGGGGGGACCAGCAGAGACAGATAGGGCGCAGATTGCAGGTGCGGGGGGGGAACCAGCAGAGACAGATGCAGCGCTGATTGCAGGTGCGGGGGGGGAACCAGCAGAGACAGATGCAGCGCTGATTGCAGGTGCAGGAGGGGGACCAGCAGAGACAGATGCAGCGCAGATTGCAGGTGCGGGGGGCGGGGGGAACCAGCAGAGACAGATGCAGCGCTGATTGCAGGTGCGGGGGGGGGACCAGCAGAGACAGATAGGGCGCAGATTGCAAGTGCGGGGGGGGAACCAGCAGAGACAGATGCAGCGCTGATTGCAGGTGCGGGGGGGGAACCAGCAGAGACAGATGCAGCGCTGATTGCAGGCGCAGGAGGGGGACCAGCAGAGACAGATGCAGCGCTGATTGCAGGTGCAGGAGGGGGACCAGCAGAGACAGATGCAGTGCAGATTGCAGGTGCGGGGGGGGAACCAGCAGAGACAGATGCAGCACTGATTGCAGGTGCAGGAGGGGGACCAGCAGAGACAGATGCAGCGCAGATTGCAGGTGCGGGGGGGGAACCAGCAGAGACAGATGCAGCGCTGATTGCACGTGCGGGGGGGGACCAGCAGCGACAGATGCAGCGCTGATTGCACGTGCTGGGGGGGGACCAGCAGCGACAGATGCAGAGCGGATTGCAGGTGCGGGGGGGGACCAGCAGCGACAGATGCAGCGCGGATTGCAGGTGCAGGGGGGGACCAGCAGAGACAGATGCAGCGCTGATTGCAGGTTCAGAGGGGGACCAGCAGAGACAGATGCAGCGCTGATTGCAGGTGCAGGGGGGGGACCAGCAGAGACAGATGCAGCGCTGATTGCAGGTGCAGGGGGGGGACCAGCAGAGACAGATGCAGCGCTGATTGCAGGTGCAGGGGGGGACCAGCAGAGACAGATGCAGCGCTGATTGCAGGTGCAGGAGGGGACCAGCAGAGACAGATGCAGCGCTGATTGCAGGTTCAGAGGGGGACCAGCAGAGACAGATGCAGCGCTGATTGCAGGTTCAGAGGGGGACCAGCAGAGACAGATGCAGCGCTGATTGCAGGTGCGGGGGGGGACCAGCAGAGACAGAGGCAGCGCTGATTGCAGGTGCAGGGGGGGGACCAGCAAAGACAGATGCAGCGCTGATTGCAGGTGCAGGGGGGGGACCAGCAGGGACAGATGCAGCGCTGATTGCAGGTGCGGGGGTCGACCAGCAGAGACAGAGGCAGCGCTGATTGCAGGTGCAGGGGGGGAACCAGCAGAGACAGATGCAGCGCTGATTGCAGGTGCAGGAGGGGACCAGCAGAGACAGAGGCAGTGCTGATTGCAGGTGCGGGGAGGGGGACCAGCAGGGACAGATGCAGTGCAGATTGCAGGTGCGGGGGGGGACCAGCAGGGACAGATGCAGTGCAGATTGCAGGTTCAGAGGGGGACCAGCAGAGACAGAGGAAGCGCTGATTGCAGGTGCAGGGGGGGGACCAGCAGGGACAGATGTAGCGCTGATTGCAGGTGCAGGGGGGGATCAGCAGAGACAGATGCAGCGCTGATTGCAGGTGCAGGGGGGGACCAGCAGAGACAGAGGCAGCGCTGATTGCAGGTGCAGGGGGGGACCAGCAGAGACAGATGCAGCGCTGATTGCACGTGCGGGGAGGAACCAGCAGGGACAGATGCAGCGCGGATTGCAGATGCAGGGGGGGACCAGCATAGACAGAGGCAGCGCACATTGCAGGTGCGGGGGGGGGGACCAGCAGGGACAGATGCAGCGCTGACTGCAGATGCAGGTGGGGACCAGCAGAAACAGAGGCAGCGCAGATTGCAGGTGCGGGGGGGGACCAGCAGGGACAGATGCAGCGCTGATTGCAGGTGCAGTGGGGGGACCAGCAGGGACAGATGCAGCGCTGATTGCAGGTGCAGGGGGGGATCAGCAGAGACAGATGCAGCGCTGATTGCAGGTGCGGGGGGGGGGACCAGCAGGGACAGATGCAGCGCTGATTGCAGGTGCGGGGGGGGGGGGGGGGGACCAGCAGAGACAGAGGCAGCGCTGATTGCAGGTGCAGGAGGGGACCAGCAGAGACAGATGCAGTGCGGATTGCACATGCGGGGGGGAACCAGCAGGGACAGATGCAGCGCAGATTGCAGGTGCAGGGGGGGATCAGCAGGGACAGATGCAGCGCTGATTGCAGGTGCAGGAGGGGACCAGCAGAGACAGATGCAGCGCTGATTGCAGGTGCAGGGGGGGATCAGCAGGGACAGATGCAGCGCTGATTGCAGGTGCAGGAGGGGACCAGCAGAGACAGATGCAGCACGGATTGCAGGTGCAGGGGGGGACCAGCAGAGACAGATGCAGCGCTGATTGCAGGTGCGGGGGGGACCAGCAGAGACAGATGCAGCGCTGATTGCAGGTGCAGGAGGGGACCAGCAGAGACAGATGCAGCGCTGATTGCAGGTGCAGGAGGGGACCAGCAGGGACAGATGCAGCGCGGATTGCACATGCGGGGGGGAACCAGCAGGGACAGATGCAGCGCAGATTGCAGGTGCGGGGGGGGCCAGCAGGGACAGATGCAGCGCTGATTGCAGGTGCAGGAGGGGACCAGCAGAGACAGATGCAGCGCGGATTGCAGATGCAGGGGGGGACCAGCAGAAACAGAGGCAGCGCAGATTGCAGGTGCGGGGGGGAACCAGCAGGGACAGATGCAGCGCGGATTGCAGGTGCAGGGGGGGACCAGCAGGGACAGATGCAGCGCAGATTGCAGGTGCAGGAGGGGACCAGCGGAGACAGATGCAGCGCGGATTGCAGGTGCAGGGGGGGACCAGCAGGGACAGATGCAGCGCTGATTGCAGGTGCAGGAGGGGACCAGCGGAGACAGATGCAGCACGGATTGCAGGTGCAGGGGGGGACCAGCAGGGACAGATGCAGCGCAGATTGCAGGTGCGGGGGGGGACCAGCAGGGTCAGATGCAGGGCAGATTGCAGGTGCGGGGGGGGGGACCAGCAGGGACAGAGGCAGCGCGGATTGCAGGTGCTGGGGGGGGGACCAGCAGGGACAGATGCAGCGCGGATTGCAGGTGAGGGAGGAGCAGCAAGGGGGCCTGGGAGGAAGTCAGCGGTCATACGCACCAGGCCGCCCCATGCCGATCTTCTCCAGATCCTCATTTTTGACGTACTCGAAGTGTGAGAGGCGGGTGACGTTGAGGTCATCGCGGATGCGCAGGAAGTACTGCTGCAGCTGCACCTCGGCCAGGAGCTCCAGGAGCCAGTCTGTGCCCTCGTCCGACTCCATGCCACAGGGCAGCGTCTGCAGAGACCAGAGAGCGGGGTTAGGGGGCAGCCTGCAGCTCCGGGCCCCGACTGCCCTGTCTCAGCACACGCCGGCCGGGGAACCTGTCTCCCCCGAACGGCTACCGGGGCCCCCGATGGAGGCATCGCTCGCGTGGGACGTCCTGCTCAGTCCCAAGCCCTGTATGGCTAATAGTGGCTGGAGCGTCTCCGCCAGCTGCACCAGCTGAAGCAGCGGCCGTGGGCTGGTCATAGCGGCAGCCGTGGATGGGCACACTTGGCCCTACTACGCGCCCTGCCACACCCGGGACGGGCAGAGCCAGGGGACAGAAATTCCCGGGGACCAGATTTTGCTCCTGGAGAAGCCAGTGAGACTTTGGCCATCGCCTTGCCCAGTGACAGGATCCACCCCAGAGCCAGCAGGGCTGTCCCAGGCCACTGGGCTGCCGAGGTCGAAGCAGAGCCTGGGATAGACAGGGAGAGGGGATCTGCGGCTACACGAGGCCTTCAGAGGTACCAGGGCACCCACTGCCTGCAGGGGGCTGCCCGAGGCGCCAGCGGCTGCTGGGTGGGCTATGGGGGAGCACTGCCAGCTGGCCCCCCTCACCACTCAGCAGGACATGACCTAAGGAGCCATATGAAAATCCCCTTCCCAGCAGCCCCCTTCGCCCCAGCCGGTGGCTCGGCTCGGCTCCTCCACCACTGGGATCTGACCCGGCAGGCCAAGGCCCTCTTCTCCTGCCAGGCCCAGGTGCCCAGTGTCTGGGCAGCACCTGGCATCTGGGGGAGATTTCACTCCAGAACTGAACCCCATGATGCATGACTGCCCAGGGGACTTTGCTGCCCATGGGAAACCCAGTCCTCAGCCCTGCAGTGCCCAGCCCAACAGTCCCCACCCTGGCTGGGACCCGGGCACGACGGGCGCCATCCACAAGGGTATGAGAGGCTGCTCTGTTGTTCCCAGGCAGGTGCCCACGAGGGCAGCCCAGAGACCCAGCGCTAGAGAATAACGAGCCGCTCGCCACCCGGGTGCAGAGAGGACAGGCCAGCCCTGCCCTGTGCCCCCCACCAGGAACCAATGGCAGCCCCGTCACCCCGCCATACGTCAGCCAGGCACCAGGGAGCGGCTCACTGCTCCCTGTGCCACGCTCCTCGTCTGCAGGGCACACAGATCAGAGGCAGCAGTGCAGGCTGGGAGCAGCTGCATTCCCCCTGCCCTGGCAGCGAAGGCCCCGTGCCCACCGGCAATGCCTGGGAGAGGGGAACCCTGGCTGAGACGTGTGCTCACGGGGAGAGCTCAGGTGGTGGAGCTGCTCTGGGCTGGCATGGGAGCACAGAGCTTGCCAGGCCAGCCGCTGGCACAGCAGCAGTGCCAGTCTGTGCCCCCTGCAGCACACGGAGCTCCCCCGAAGTGGGGGGGCGGGGGGGAGCCTGGTTTGAAATCCTGGAGTCCCAGGGTTCATGGAGGGTGGTGGAGAGGCAGGGCACACAGCGGGCAGCATTTCAAACAAGCTGCAACTTGTGCTGACCTGCCATCAGCTCCTGACCCCGGCCGTTGGGGTGTGAGTGGGCAGAGCAGCCGGGGAGGGGCCAGGAGGTTTTGCTGCCCTCCCCAGTGGCCAGATGGTGCCCATCGGCGTCACTCCCCTGCCCTCCGACCGAAGCTCCTGGTTATCAATAGCACAGAGAGGGATAAAAGCACAGCTGCGTTAGGCCACTGCAGCTGGCAGGGGTGCCAGGCTCTCACCCTGCCGCCCACCAGGGCTCAGCACCCCCCGGCACCGCCGCGGCACGGCACGCCAGCCAAGGCACGGGTGGATCTGCTTCCCGTGCCCATGTTTGGGATGGAAACTGGAGACGGCAGGTCTGGGTTATAAAACAGAGCGTGTGCCCCTCCCACCCCGATCCTGGCCCTCCGGCCAGTGGGGCCTGGGCACATGGGCATGGACGTCCCATGCGCCCTGCTCCATAGACAGGTTCTGGCTTCCCCTCAAAGCCAGTGTGTCCCTGGGCCTATCTGTCTGTCCGTCCCTGGCGGCGTCTGTCCACAGCCAGCTCCAGTTCTCCCGTCTGGCTGCCAGCTCCGCCTCACGAGCAGAGGGTCTGCCCCCCGTTCTGGGCGGCAGGAAAGGCTGGCGCTGCCCATGAGGCTACGCAGGGACATGGCTCATGGGTGGTGCTACATCTTTGTCTTCATTGAGGGGGACAAAATCCCCCTGGCATCCTGCACCCCCCAAGGCCGTCACAGGCCAGGCCCAGGGCAGCGCTCAGCTGGGCACCCCTTCCCCATCCACTTCGGCAGCATGGCTGTGCTGGTCCGCACCCTGCACCGATGAGACCTCCTTGGGGGCCAACTCCCAGAGCAGCGTGACCCCAGGCTGGCTCTGCAGGGGCCCCGAGCTCCCGGAGGGGACTGTTCCCTAATGTTTGGAGAGGAAACCTGCTACTGCCCCTGGAGGTATGGGCTGTCTCCCCAGTGCTCCTGTCCGTACCCCACGCACCCTGACATCCGCTCCAGAAATGACATGGCAAACCGGGAAAGCACCAGCCTGGCCTGAGCCAAGCCATCGGGGCTGCCCCTGTGCGCCCCACACCCATGGGCCCCTCCAGCCCCAGAGCTCAGCTGCCCTGCAGTCACCATGCTGGGCAGAGCTCTTCAACGACTGACGGCCCCCGCTGCAGATCTGCCCTGTCCAGCCTCCTTCACCCGCTTGTTCCATTTCCAGACATGTGCCTCCCACCTGCGCTGCCCTTCACGCCACCCCCGGACACGCTGCCCTGCGGAGAGGCTACAACCCGGCTGGCTGCGTCTCCTGGCTCCCCAGCTGAGCTCTTCCACCAACCGCGGACAACCCGTGCTGCCAGGAGAACCCCTCCTCTGGGCACAAGTAGGGCCACGGCCTCCCGCTGTAAGGTCTTCGGGGCAGGGCCCACCTGGGTCTGTGCTGTGCCTGGCACCATGGGGGGCTGGGCCATACAATTATCGAGAAGCAGAAGACAGGGTGCTCCCTCCCTCCCCTCCAGTGGCACCCAGCACTTCGCCCCCCTCCCACTCCATCCCGGGACCCTCCCAACTCTGTTTGCAGCACCTCCAATCTGAGGGGTATCACTCCAGGCCAATCTGAGCCCCCTAACACAGCCCCCCCTCCCCCACCATCCACAGACACAGCCCGGGGCTGGGGCTCTGTCTCCGGAGCTCTTGGGTTACAGCCAACAATTAAAATTCCCCGCAGTATAGTCTGGTCTAAAAATACGGAGGGTGGGTGCGGCCGGCAGCCAGCCGGGGCACGGCCAGAGTGTCCCAGCTCCCGTGGGTGGGGGGGCAGTCGCCCCATTGCCAAGCTGGGGCACAGCCCAACACATGTGGTGAGGTGCAAGCGACACACGGAGCAGGGAGCCCCAAGGATGGTGCAGGGCTCCCTGCGGCCGGTAGAGTCAGGTGGGGGGCGTCCGAGCTCTGCCCCTGTGAGGGGGAGGGGCTAGGGCTCTGGGCGGCGTCAGACCTCCTGGGCCAGGCAGCGCTGTGTGCCATCCCAACCACAGCCCCCCCATCCAACAAAACCCTGCCACGCCACCCGCAGCCCCCCAGGGCTCGGCTCACGCTCCATGGCATGCAGCGGCCAGAACAGAGCAGCCCCGGGATGAAGGGGCGGGATGCAGATCCGACGCGTCGGGGGGCTCACCCGTGGGAACCGAGCCGAAATCGACTTACACGATAGACCCGGAAGCGGGCCAGGAACGGGAAGGAGCGGCGCAGCACTTCGAAGCGACGCATCTCTCCTCCGCCACGCCGGGCACCGGTGGGAACAGGGGGCTGTTGGCTTGGGGAACCCCTATTCTCTATGCCCCAGTCACTCACGCGAGGGGGACCAGGTCAGAGGAGAAGGGCCCTTCCAGGATTCCCACCGGGGCCTCGGGCATTACACGGCTGTCACTGGTTCCACGAATGCCGGTACTGGCGGCAGGCTGGAGCTCCGGGCTGGGTGAGGGGCTGTCGTCTCCGCGTGCCCTGCACAGCCTGGGGAGTGCAGCCGCAACCTCTAGACAGAATAAAAGGATCCCGCCTGGCGAGAGGAGAACCACACGGGAGCCTGCGTGGGTGTCACCCCAGATCAGCCCCTCACGGGCTCTCTGTGGCACCCCAGCCAGCCCGCTGCCCCTGTGCCATGCCAGGTGGGTGGCAGTCTGCCAAGGCCCCGCAGGCACGCATGCTCGGCTCCACCGCGTGGGGACAGCTCCTCCGTAAAACCCAGACGGTGGATCGGTAACCCGGGGGAGCCACAGTGGCCGGCTGGAGCGCAGCGTCACGGTACGGCTGAATCTGACATCCGCGCAGAGGGGCTGCGAGACATCGGCAAGCCTTTGAGCCACGCTTTAAAGGCTTCTCTGTCCAAAAAACCGGAATCTTCCCGGGGGCACCGCTCTCTGTGGCCCAGCTCTGTGGACCCTGCAGCCTGTCCGCAGCCGAGAGGCTGTTCCTGCTTTCGCGGGCCGGACACTGCAGGGCTTGTGTGTGTGTTTGCCTTGAGCCCACCCCCCTCGCTCCGCTCCGGTCCACAGTGGCTGGCTCCCACCCTCTCTCCCCGGCCGCCAGCTTGGCTGGAACAGAGACTCGATGGTATTTGCAGGGAACACTTTTTGATCAGCAGCCAAGAGGTCAGATTTAACTGCGGGCTGGAGAGGCTGTTTCCGGTGGGCCTCTGGCTCGGGATTTCACACAGCTCCTCAGTCTCCTGCACTCTTGCTTAGCCCTCCAACAAGGCACCCTGTCTACAGCCTCCCCCGTGCATCTCTCCACGACACCCCCCTGCCCGCTCCCCCACGCACAGACTGCACCGAGGAAAGGAAAATCTCGGCCTGCTCGCAGCGACCTGGATATCCGAGCCGCAGTGTTCACATTCCCCAGAGGGTTTATTTTCGTTCGCTTTGGCCAGGCTCGGAACCACAGTCCAGCTCATCTCCTCACACTGTGATCCCTGCTATTCAGAAGCCAAGATGACTGGGAGCCAGGACTCCTGGGTTCTATTTCTGGCTCTGCCATAGAAATGCTGCTTGGCCTTGGAAAAGGCTGTATGCCTCAGTTTCCCCATCAGGAGAAAGCTACTAACCCAACTGGCAGGCCACGTAATTAGCGTGCCTCCAAGGAAAAGCATTCATGGGCCCAGATACCCTGGTGATAGGTACATGCAAAGCACTATTAACAGTTCGTAAACACCCCATGTCAATGTGGGAATCTCTCCCCCAGACGTCACGGAGATCAGCCCATTGCAGCCTCATGCACTAGCCCTCCGAGGGCTCCAGGAGCCCCCAGGGTTTCGACGTGAGCCCATGTCTGCTCTCTGGGTGCACACAGTGCCAGATGGCGCTACCCGACCAAACGGTGCCACGCACAGAATCTCTGCCTGCGGCCAGGGCTCTGCAGTGCACGGTTCGGCTGCCCCAGCCGAACCGAGAGACAGAGGTTGAGAAGGGAGGCCCCTAGTCCAACCCCTGAACCAACCATTGCCCACCAGGGAGTGCACAGAGGACGACCTGCTGTAGGAAGGGCCAGTGGGTGGCTGAGTCACAAGAATCCCCTCTTCTCCCCCAGGCAAGTCCCACATGTCCAATAACCCCCAACCACCACCAGCCTCACGCTGTGCCATGGGCCTTCTCCACATTCTTCTGCCCCAGGGCCGTCTGGCTAGGACCAGGGCCAGAGCCACCATTGCTCCACCGACCTCCAGTGAGATCAGGGGAACTCCATGCACCTCCAGTGCTCCCGTTCTTGGGGAGTCCGTCAGCTCCCATGGCCCATTCCCAGCCCCTCTATTGGCAACACCCCGGTTAGGTGCCATGCATACAACAGGGGGGGAGGGGTTGGGGCAGGACACAGCAGCTGGGGGATGAGCCTTTAGGGCCAGGTTCCAGGCTCCCGCCCAGTGATCCAGAGGGAAGGAAGCAGAACGTGCTCCAGAGAAACCCCGTCTCAGCTGAGCTGTCAGGGGCTCACGCCACTAACTGGGAGCCAAGTGCTATTGGCTTTAACAGACCTGGAGCCCACTGGCAAAGAGAAATCCCCGCTCCCCAATGTAGGGCTGTTCAGAGGCCAGAGCAGAGCCTGGGAGTCAGCAGCCCTGGCCAGGCACGATGCCGCTGTGTGCCTCAGTTTACCCCTCTGGGGATAATGGCAAAAACCTGCCTGACAGGAATTAGCTGGGCAGATCTTGCTCTCAGCTAACTTCAGTGGGAACAGGACGGGGCACTTGGGCTGAGAAGTGCTTTGAGATCACAGGGTGAACGGAGCTATAGATCCTCTGACAGTGCTGCCAGCTTGGTAGCAATTTCTCTTCCCTGCCCATACCCCAAGCAGCTCTCTAAGACCAGGCTCTGAGTCAGGGCTGAACCCGAGCCCCCTTCCAGCCACACACAAACCCATCAGGCCCTGGGTCTGAGGACCCTGCCAGGGGGTGGGTCAGAGCCTGAGGCCCGCCAAGCCCTGCCATTTTGCAGTGTGGACACAGCTGGAGCTGCGGAGCCGAGTCAGTATGGATGGGATAGCACGGCTGGGAACCTCAGGTTACAATGCCGGAAGGACGCACAGGCTGGGAACTCCGACTCCCAGGAGCCGGCTGTACAATGCCAGGTGGATGTCCCCAGGGAGGGAAGGAGGCAGGCCGCTGCAGGGTGGGACCACAGGGTGGGACCCTGTGGCCACAGGCATGTGGCTGCCCTGGGCCTGCTCAGGTCTGGGAGCTCCCATGAGACAGCAGAGTGGGAAGGGAGGGAGGAGAACATCCCTTTAGTCCTAAGGATGGGGGGCGGGGGAGTGGAGCTAGCAATGAAGTCTGGCTTCACGGCCGGGTGTTAGCAGGGCTGGCCCCAGCCGCTCTGGGTACAGGGACAGAGGGGGTGAGAACAGCACTGGACAGCCCCCTTTGGAGACAGCCCAGTCGCCATGCACACAGGCAGGATCTGCCCCATACGGCTGCAGAGAACAGGGCAGTTGTCAGCCCTGCCGCCGTCGGGCCCGCACTGCCAACAAAGTGCCCGGCTGAAAGACTGGCCCCCGCGGCCGGGTGAGCCCAGCTAGCCCCAGTTCTGGGCACTCAGCATCACCAGCAAAGGGGATCTCGCAGCCATCCGCAGCCCCCGCCAGCTGGGATGGGGCTGGTCCCTGCTTCCCTGAGATTCCGCCTGGGGGCCCCCCTCCCAGTCCCGCCTGGGAACTCAGCCAGGTCACGCCAGGGAACGTCTCCCCCTCCCCAGCTGCAGGCAGGACCATAGCAGGGCATTTCCTGTGCTCCCCGCCGCCCCGCGCACCTGCCAGATGGCTCAGTGTGGGGGCTTGTCCCCGGTCCAAGCCGGGGGAGCAGCACTGGCCTGGCTCCCTAACACTGTGTCCTTGTCTTGCCCGCGGTTCCAGCCGGTCCCGCGGGAGAACAGCTGGCTGAGGGCGCAGCCAACAGCTCCATGGAGATCGCTGGTGCCGTGAGAGAGAATAGCCCAGGCTCTGCCCTGCCCTCCTCTGCCCTCACCCTGCAGCCCCCCAGGGCCTGTGCACCTGGCTGCGGCCCCTGCTCCGGAACAGGGGGGCTGCTTTCCGACCTCTCCTGCGGAAGCTGGAGGGGGTGGGAGGAAGAGAGCTTGGCCAGCCAGATTTCCCCAGATCAAACACCTGGTAGGTTTCATACCCCTCGGCCTGCATCTTCAGCGCCCGTTGCTAGATGTGGGTCAAGGATAACCTCGTCCGCAGCACAGCGCCCCCTGGCCCTGCACTGGGGCCAGTGCCCCCTGCTGAGCCCCCCACCCTGCAGCACAGCTCTCTGGCACTACACTGGGGCCAGCTCTCACTGAGGGGAGAGCGCCCCCTGCTGAGCCCCCCACCCCACTCTCCCCCACAGCACCCCTAGCTCAGCACTGGGGCATTGGGGCCAGCACCGACGGAGGGGCCAGTGCCCCCTGCTGAGCCCCCACCCTGGTCCCTGCAGCACAGCGCCCCCTGGCACTGCTCTGGGATACTGGGGCCAGCACTGACTGAGGGGCCAGCGCCCCCTAGTGCCATACTGGGGTACTGGGGCCAGCACTGACTTAGGAGGCAGCGCCCCCTAGTGCTATGCTGGGGTCCTGGGGCCAGCGCCCCCTAGTGCCATGCTGGGGTACTGGGGCCAGCACTGACTTAGGGGCCAGCGCCCCCTAGTGCCATGCTGGGGTACCCAGGCCAGCACTGACTGAGAAAGCTCCCTGCTGTGTCATTGCTCCCAGCAGCACGTTGTTGGCAGCCGAGAGCACCTAGCCCCTTGCAGGATCAGCCCCCCAGCTCCAGACTCCTCCTCTTGTCCCCGGCTGGGTCTTACCCATGGTGCTTTGCACACACGGGGAGTCGCTCGGGGCCGTGCTCAGGGTTTGACCATCCCGTCTGCAGCTCCCCCAAACCTAGCGCAAGAGGGGGAGCGACAGGCACCTCAGAACCGAGTTGGGCTGCCAAGCCAGTGGCCTCTGCACCTGCCCCCCAGGCCCAGCCCTCTTCTGTCCCCACGGGGCACCCTTCCCTGGGGCAGCTGCAGCTGCCACCTGGCCAGGCAGGCGTGGAGCTGTGAGCTCCCAGGCGGGGTGCTGTCAGCGGCAGTGGGCTGAAGGTTTGGGGCTGGCACTAATTCCCATACACCAGACTCCCAAAACTGAGCCCCCTCCTCCCCCCCGACCCCTCCTCAGCAGCCTGCACGGCTCATTGTCTTCCATGCACCGCTCGCCTTTCGCGCACACAGACAGGCTGGCGTTGCTCTTCGCAGTCTGGCCCCCCGCCCCATGCTCCGCTGAGCCGGGAACAGTTAATGGAACATGTGCGCGGCCCCCTAGGGGCACGGCCCATGTCCGGGCCCGGCCCTCAGCTGAGCCGCTCTGGGAACTGGGGCCCAGCGAGCCGGGGGAGGCCCTGCACACGGGGGAGCTGTGCGGCACTAGACCGGTAGGAGGGTGCGTCCATACTACGGAGTGGGCTTGTTAGCGACTGAGGCACTGTGCTCCCCGCTGGAGCGAAGGGTTTCCCTGCGGGGATGGGCCTGGAGATTGGGGCAGCATCCGCGTTATGACTCAAGCCCTGAGACGCAGGGCAGCACGTGGCCAGTGCGGCTCAGAGCAGCTGCCCCGTCCCCGCACACAGACGTTAAGAGCAGGTGCAGAGGGTCACACATCACACGGCCCTGCCCCCCCACTCTCCAAACACCCCCCCAACCGCTCCACCAGAGCCCTCCAGGGCTGCCCAGTGCCCCAGGCTGCTGCATGCACCCTGCCCCACAGCCTGGGACAGCAGGTCACATTTGCACGGTGGGCAAAGGAGGAGCGGGGTCACTTGTCCCCAGACCGGAGAGGCCCAGCCACCGGCCCAGCCCCAAAGCCACAGCACGGTCGCTGCCCCTCTTCCTAGAGATGGGGGTATCCCCCAGGCGTGTGCACGGGCCCGATGCTGCCAGGGGCTGAGCGCCTCCAGCCCCAAAGCTGCAGTGGGAGGCGAGGAGCAGGAGCAGGCCCCACCCGAGCCTGGAGGGGATTTTCAGCCACATTGTGTGTGGGGAGGGCAATGGGCCAGGAGCTGGTGTCTCCTGCTTCCCCTATTACACAGCGCCCTGCAGCTGTGGCGAGGGGCTCATTGGCATGCAGGCCCAGGCAGCGCTGCGGGGAGCGGGGCCAGCTCAGGGCTGCCAGGCACCACCATGCCAAGGGCAGAGCAAGGCCAGCCCCGTATGCAAGGGACTCCCTCTCCCCCCAGGGCCAGCACGCTGGGGGGGGGCACAGGCTGGCACAAAGGGGGGCTGGGACACAGGCTCCCAGCTGGCCCCATGCCATGGCCACAGAGGAGAGTCTCTCCCTCCGACCCCTGCTGCGCCAGGAACCTGGCGCGAACACACTGCAGCTCTGCACCCGCAAACATGCAGGCCAGCATCTGAGCCAGTGTCCTGGGCAGCTGGTAAGGCCCCAAACCTCAGGCTACACAGGGGGCAGACCTCCTACCCGCCCCCAGGCAACAGAGGCAGCGCAGGCTAGTGGGCAGAGCAAACGCCTGGGAGGCGGGAAAAGAGGACAGGGGCTCAGGGAATTGGCAGCCTTGGGTTCAATTCTCTGCTCTGCTGGACTCCCTGAGTGAGCTTGGTCAAGTCACTCTGTGCCTCAGTTTCCCCAATAATGCCCCTGCTCTGCCTCCCGGGGGGGTGGGGGGTGGCGGAGCTGACTGCTGTGGGTCTCTGTCAACCGAGCACAGCCCTGCCGATAAACTGACCTGACGGCGGGTGAGCGGCAGCACAGTGGGGAAGGGGTTAAACACAGAGTGCAGAGACAAATCTCTGCCCTGGCCCAGCCGGATTCCAGCCCGGGCGATGGGAGCCAGGAGACGCCGGAGCCAGGAGCACTCCACAAGCAGCCAACTGAGGGGCTCCCAGTGGCAGCACCCTCCCCAACCCACGGTAGCGACGAGGCCAGGCTCTGCTCGCCCCAGGATCTCCACCGTGCTCCCACGGCCTGACGCCAGCCACGAGCAGCTGCGCAAGGGAACAAAGCAGGGCCTTGGCCGCTCTCGCCCGGCTCCAGCTCAGTGTGGACAGGGTTACAGCTCCCAGCTATTCACCAGCTCTGCCCCGAGCTGCACAGACCTGCCCAGCCCCCCATAGCTCCCAAACCACCAGCCTCTGCCCCCCAGCAACAGGGACAGCCCCGATGAACTGCACAGGCCCCATCCTCTCTCTGGGCCCCGCCACCAGCTGGCAACGCCATCTGCCCCCACACCTGGGAACCCGACAGGTCCTTCAAGAAACCCGGCTGCTGGCTGCACTGATGGCCCTGGGCTGTGATGGCATGAGACCTGCCCAGCCCTGACCACGTGCTCAGCGTTGCCCCATGACATCGCTCAAGGTCGAGCCATGCAGGAACGGTTCACCAGCCAGAGCAGGACCCCCCTGCCGTGTCCCCATGCCGCTCATGGACAGAGCCCCCCTGCTTCCGCCATTCACAGACAACGCCCCCCTGCCACGTCCCCCTCTCCTCCCCACTGACCACAGACAGTGCCCCCCTGCCATGCCCTCCCCCCCACCATCACTTACGGACAGCGCCCCCCTGCTTCCCACCATTCAGACAGTGCCCCTTGCCATGCCCTCCCCCCCATCACTTACGGATAGTGCCCCCCTGCTCCTCACCATTCACAGACAGCGCCCCCCGCCATGTCTCCCTCTGCTCCTCACTGACCACAGACAGTGCCCCCCCGCCATGTCCTCCCCCCTCCATCACTTACGGACAGCACCTCCCCCTCTTCCCCACCATTCATGGATAGCGTCCCCCCACCACATCCTCTTCTGCTCCCCACTATTCACAGACTGTGTCCTCTCCAGCTCCCGCCACTCATGCACAGCGACCCGCTGCTCTTCCCCATTCACAGACACCGCCCCCCGCCACGTCCTCCACACCCCACACCGCTTATGGACAGTGCCTCCCCCTGGCTCCTCACCATTTACAGTCAGCACCCCCCGCCACATCCTCTCCACCCCCTGCCACTCACGAACAGTGACTCCCACTCCCCACAATTCACAGAACGCATCCTCCCCACTCCCTACCGCTCACGGACAGCGCCCCCCGCCCCATCCCCCCTTGCTCCCCACCGACCAGACAGCGCCCTCCCCACCGCATCCCCCCTGCCATCATATACCCACCCACCCTCCCCCTCTAATGCACTCCACATACCCACTACACACCACCCCCTCTAAACATTATACTCCTTACATACAACCCTCCCTTCCCTAACACCACCTCCCAATTCGCCCACATCCCTCTACACAATACAACACCCCCCACACACTGCCCTTCCCCCCACCTCTCCAGAAGCAGGAAGGCTTGTGGGTCCCATCACCTGCCCAGCTGAGGGGCCCTGGTGGTGGCGCTGGTTTTGCAGAGCATAGACTGCAGGGGATGGGGAGGGGGCATTTCCCATCCTTATTCCAGAGGCCCCGTGGGCAGCCCTCAGTCAATGCAGCCAGCCTGCGACAGCCCAGGAGAGATGCCCAATGGCAATGGAGGGGCACCTGCTTATGGCAGGGGCTGGCCCTGGCCCTCACTGATCCACCACTCTGGGATGGCTGGATTCATTCTTTGACCTCGGGCGAGTCCCACAGGCCAGAAGCCGGCACGTTCACAGGCTGGCCACTGCTTTGCTGCCCCTATGTCCGGGACTCCCACTGGGGCCTGACTCTCTGCAGTGCCCAGCACCCCAGTTCCCAGCAAGCGTGGCTGAAGCAGAGGGTGCTCGGCAGCCCCGAGCGCACCCCAGGGTGCTGTCTGCTTCCAAAAATACTGACCTAAATGACTTGCCCATGGTCGGACGGCAAGTGTGGGGATAGGACCCAGGAGTTCTGAGCCCAGCCCCATTCCTTCAACCACTAGGCAAAACTCCCTCCCTGGGTGAACAGGGCCAGTTGCTTTAGGGCACGCCCAACACACAAGAGGAACAAGGTTCCCCCCCGAGCGGCAGTCGGACCCGCTGCCCAGCTGTGTTTGCTGGGAGGAGCATGAGCAGGTGCCGGCCACCTCACCCCACACAGCCGATTGCCAGTGGCCGGCACCTGCTCACGCTCCTCCCAGCAAACGCAGCGGGTCCGACCGCCGCTCGGGGGGGGGGGACTGGGAGCCCACCAATGCCCCGGTGCCCAGGGACAGCACAGCATTTTCTGCACTTCAGCCAGACGAGCTCCAGACATTTGTGGCAATTGGCAGAGGAAACACGCTCCCATCTTGCCCTGCTAAGAGCTCGTTGGCATGGTGTGTGGATACAGCCTGGATCCAACAGCACACACTGGGCCACACACACCCCGGTGCTGCTCCAGTGCACGCAGCCCGGCCCAGGAACAACCCAGCCCTGCCCATTTGCATGAAACAGCTGGAGACCTGGACTTGGTCCAAGACCGTAGATGCTGCAAGCTGGTGACCCAGCTGCGCACGACCTTAGCATCCCCCCAGGAAGGGTGCGGGGTCTTGTGACTGCAGCCCCCATCCCCATGGCTCTGAGGACACCCCTGCTCCACACGCCCACCTGGGGTGCTTGCCAGCAGGGCATCCATTCACCTGCTGCCCCTTGAATCCCGTGCCATGCTGCCCACTCTTTACCTAGAACGGACCAGCCCAGGGCCAGGGATCCAGCCCCTCTCAGCGTGCTCCCTTCCCCGGATACAGCACAGTGCCAGGCCCGGGCTGGTCCCGGGCTGGACAGGGCAGGCTGCAGCCCCGCACAGGGAGCCGATTGCCTCCTTCCAAGGCAGTTCTTCACCTGTGCTTTAGAAAACAGGGGCCAGAGAGCACCAGGTCCTGGGCTAGCTCCCCACACGCTGCCCACTCCTGTACCTGCCCCCCCTCCTGCTGCTCCTGGGCTGGTCCCCTCCACCCACTGCCTGGCAGCTCACCTCAGTCCCAACCCACAGCCCGCTGCTGCTGCTGCCACCCCGCACTCCCCCGCACCTTGATCCCCTGCCACACACATCCCTGCCAGTGCCCCTCAACCCCGACCAGCAGCCTCCTGCCATCCCAGCTCGCAGCCCTCTTCCCCCAGCTGCACCTCAGTCCAGACACGAATCACACTGCCAGTTATGCCAACCCATGGGGCAGTTTGCCCTGTGCCAGGCTAGGAAAGGCCCAGATTCACGGGTGCTGGGATCCATCTGGGTCTGAGCACCAGCCAGCAGTGGGGAGGGCTGGCGCCGAACTGGCCCAGCTGCTGGAGGCCAGATCCAGATGGTGCCCCGGGGCAGGGAGCCCTGCCCCTGCCAGCCCCCCTCCTCTCACCCGGGAAAGCCAGGCTGCACCCAGAGGCCCCTCACCCACGTTTAAAAGAGGAGCCCGCCTCGCAGGTCCCCGCGGGATAGGGAGCCGGGACCCCGGGTTCTCCATTGCTGGGGCACCTTGGCCGGGTCACAGCCCCTCGTTGTGCCTCAGTTTCCCCAGCTGTTCAATGGGGAGAACAGTCCCCCGGCTTTCGCGAAGGGCCGCAGCTGCACAGTGCGGGGCTACCAGCAAAGCCGCGCCCGAAGGAGAGGGCCCCCCTGCCCCACACCACCCCTGAAGGCCCAGCCGCCGGCCCCCGACGCTCCAGGGGTTCGCGCCTCGGGGGACACGGCCTCCCCCTCGCCCCCGGCGGCGCCCCGCGGTACTGACCCTCTGGCCCGGCCGATCGCCCCGCGGGCCGGCTGCGGCGAGCGGAGCCCAGCGGCCCCCGGGGAGCCGGGCGAGGGCCCGCCGGGCGCCTGCCGCATGGGGCGCGGGGATCCCGGCGGCTGCGCTCAGCGGGGCGCCGGGCGAGGGCTCGGAGCGGCCCCGGCCCGGCGGCGGGGCAGGGGACGGGGCCGGCCAGGCGCATCCTCCCCGGCCGGGCTGGGCCGGCGGCCTCGCTCTGCACATGCTCCCGGCCCCTAGCGGGGGAAGATGGCGGCGCGGCCCCCCCCGGCCGGGCACGGGCCTGGAGCTGGGGCCGGAGCTGGGGGGAGAGGGGCCCGGCCCATGAGCGGGGGGGCTCAGGGGCAGCCCTGCTGGGGGGAGACGTGGGCGAGAGGCCCAGCTGATGGGCAGGGCACACCCCGGGGGAGGGGGGGGAGACAGGGGCGCAGAGGCACAGCTGATGGGTGGGGGGTTCACGGGCAGCCCTGCTGTGGGGTGCGGGGGGGTCGAAGATAGGGGCGAGAGGCACAGCCTAAGGGCTGGGGGGCTCAGGGGTAGCCCTGCTGGGGGGCGGGAGATAGGGGAGAGAGGCCCAGCTGCTGGATGGGGGTGGGCAGGCCCTGCTGGGGGGAGGGGGGCAGGGCACAGCCCGGGGGTGGGGTATTCTGCCCGTGTGGGACACGGGCCATGTGGGTCAGGGGGTGTGATTCCCTCCATCACTGGTTAAGCCAAGCCTGCCCCACAGCGGAACCCTAGACATCCCCTACGCGTGGGGCTGGACTGGTTTATAAGAACCCTTCACCTGCTTGCAAGGGCCCAACCTTGGGCATCAGCGGCCCAACCCAAGCACCCAGCCCAGCCTTGGCATCAGTACAGGGAAGTGAACGTATTCCAGACCAGAGCAACCTTCCCTAGTACACAGCTCTGCCTGCACCCCTCAATCCCGACCCGCAGCCCCCTGGTACCAGCCCCGGGATCCCCCCACACAGCTCTGTCAGCACCCCTCAATCCCAGCCCACAACTCCCTGGTACCAGCCCCGGGCTCCCCCAACACAGCTCTGCCAGTGCCCCTCAATCCGGACCCCCACCCCCCTACTGTCCCTGCTCTGGGCTCCCCACATCCAGCTCTGCCAGCACCCCTCAATCCCTACACCCAGGCCCCTGGTACCAGCCCTGGGCTCCCCACACAGCTCTGCCCGCGCCCCCCAGTCCTGACACGCAGCCCCCTGGTACCAGCCCTGGGCTCCCCACCCCCAGCTCTGCCCGCGCCCCTCAGTCCCGACCCGCAGCCCCCTGGTACCAGCCCTGGGATCCCCCAACACAGCTCTGCCAGTGCCCCTCAATCCGGACCCCCACCCCCCTACTGTCCCTGCTCTGGGCTCCCCACATCCAGCTCTGCCAGCACCCCTCAATCCCTACACCCAGACCCCTGGTACCAGCCCTGGGCTCCCCACACAGCTCTGCCCGCGCCCCCCAGTCCTGACACGCAGCCCCCTGGTACCAGCCCCGGGCTCCCCACACAGCTCTGCCAGCACCCCTCAATCCCTACACCCAGGCCCCTGGTACCAGCCCTGGGCTCCCCACACAGCTCTGCCCGCGCCCCTCAGTCCGGACCCACAGCCTCCTGCTGTCCCAGCCCTGGGCTCCCCACCAACATTGTATTTCAAAAATAAGGGACTGTTTTCTTAGCACCCTTGCCCCCTCATATCCTCAAATTAATACCACCAACAGTGAGCGGGACTCACCCCCATTCGCCAGGGGTATTTCCTGCAGCGCTCAGCAACTCCTCTTCTTGTACAGATGAAAAAATAAGGGACCCTTGTAATACGGGACTGTTCAGTGGGCAACCCTGCCTCTAGCCCCAGCTCTGCCGGTCCCCCTCGCTCCCAACCCCCCACATTCCAGTCTGGGTCTCCCGCAGAGGGGACAATCAGGCAGCAGGGCGAGGCCCCCACCCTCCCCTTTGTTTGTGACCCAGCCAGGATCCCAGCTCTGCCCCGGGAGGTGAAGGTCAGCGTGTTAACCCCTTGCGAGCCCAGCTGCGACAGCCACCACTGCAGAAGGCAGAGGCCGGGGGCAGGGAGGAGCAGCTGACCCAGTGGCGCTTCCTCCCAACCTTCCCACCCTGGGCCTGAGCCCGTTGACACCAGTGCCTAGAGGCGCAGAGCACCCCCCCCCCAGCACCCAGCCCAGCTGCAAACCTGCCAAGCACCCAGCAAAGATGCAGACCCGCTGCACAGCCCCCGCCCAGCAGCCAGCTAGCCGCAAACCCACTGGACCCCCCAAGCACCCATGCCCCAGCACCCAGCCCAGCCCCAAATCTGCCAGACCTTCTCCCAGCACCCAGCCCAGGTGCAGACCCACCAGGCCCCCACGGCCAGAGCAGGGGAAGATGCTTTGGCCAGGTGGATGCTGCGGGGGGGGGCCCCAATCCTGTCCCTCCTCACGGAGAAGCCTGGCTGTTCGCAGGCCCCCCCAGGCCAGCCCACCTGGGCCAGCCTCAGGGGACTGAGCCAAGGGATACAGAGCCTTCACCTCCCAGGGCCAGCGGAACGGCAGACCCGGGGGGCAGGTGACTTGGGGGCCCAGGCAACAGCTGCCGGTCTACCCCCAGAGCCCTGCCCCCCACAATCCTTGGGCTGAGGCTTCAGTCGAAGCCCTGAGTGATCCTCAGAGCACCCCCTCAGGAAGCTCAGCCTGCACTGTCCAAGGGGTGGAGGGATAGCTCAGTGGTTTGAGCATTGGCCTGCTAAACCCAGGGTTGTGAGCTCAATCCTTGAGGGGGCTGTTTAGTGATCTGGGGCAAAAATTGGGGATTGGTCCTGCTTTGAGCAGGGGGTGGGACTAGATGACCTCCTGAGGTCCCTTCTAGGACTTCTAGGATTCTATGAAGCTGCCCCATGTCCAAGGCTGGCGAGCCAGCACCCCTCCCAGCATGGAGCTCCCTCTCTACCTTGGCCCAGCCCCATCAATGCCCTGCATGGCTGGGGACAATCAATGCCTCTGAGCTCCCTGCCTGGGGGCGGGGTAGTGCCCTGTGGGGCGTAGTCCCTCCCCGCACCTACCCCCAAGCCTGGGCCACACTTCAAAGACTACCTTCAATCTGGAGGTATGCAGGGGTTTGCCCCACTGGAACAGAGACATGCTCTCAGTCCAGCCCCCGGGCTGCTCCGGTGGCCAGTGCCCATGGGCGTGATCCCTGTGCCACATGATGCCACCGGGGTGGGGAGATTCCTCCTGACCCCTGGCTGCAGAGCGGTCGCTGCCCTGAAGCCTGGGGTTCAATCCCTGTTGTGTCACTGCAGGGCCCTTTTAAAGCACCCTTGCCTATGACTGAAGTGGCGCGAGCTTCCCCCTCCCCCATTTCCTCCCCCACGGCAGCCTGACTCACCCTCTTGTGGAGGAAGGTGTCTTGGCCATGCTCCCAGCTCAGGTCGCTCAGGAGCTCTCCCTCTTGCCATGGGTCTTGTCTACATTCGGCGGACACCAGCTATCGGCCCAGCGGGGGTGGGGGGCTCTCATACACCCCCACGCTCGCCTTGCTGCCTCGCTGTCCATGTCAGGGCAGCCCACAGCCCCCCACAGGGGGCTTCACCCCAGGGGGCGTTTGGAGGGGACCCGCCCAGCCCAGCCCCAGGGAGCTCGGCGATTCATTACAGCCCTGGGATGAGTCTAGGAGCAACTGCAGCATGAGAGATCCCCGGGCCCGGGAGCCTAGAGCCCAGGCTAGCGGGGCTCCAGTGAGACAGCGGGGGGCCGCACTGGCAGACATCTCTGGACTTGGGGCTGGGGGCTGAGCAGAGGCAGGGCATCCTGAGGCTGGGGAGCCAGCAGCGAGGGAGGGAAGGAGCCCTATTACTAAGAGTGCACGAAGCACCGCACGAGGGGCAGCCTGTCCCCCCGCCCCCGGTGGGGGATGGCCAATGAGGAGCTGGGAAGAGCCAGGCTCAGGGGCCTTTCCTCTGCACGCCACCCAAGGGCATCCCCGGCCCGGGGGTGCTAGCAGGCAGGTGGCATGGAGAGCACCCCAGCGTGGGACACGGCTGCAGCACAGCTCCCCGGTCTCCTCCCTCATCCCACAGGGCTGAGCTCACCGCTCAGCCAGGGAAGAGCCCCGGGGGGGCTGTAACAAGCTGGTGAGGTGTATCCTGCCTGCACATGTGTGTCACGGCACTGGCACGCCAGACAGCCATGACTTACACGTGTGCTATGCCAGCTCTGACCTGACAGGCAGAGCATAGGGACGGACACATTGCCTGCCCGGCTGCCAGCGGGGTCTGCGGGGGCTACTATCAAACACCAAGTGAACATGCCCCAGCCCGGCAGAGCAAACGTCCCCCGCACCCAGCTCCTCCTGGGGGCAGAGGGTAGCTCGGCCCCTGTGGCCCATTCAGCTGAGCCCCTCTACCGATGGTGCCCATGAGGGGTCCCTGCAACGGGGGGCCCAGATGTCCCATCCCACAGCTCGCTCCTACCCGCGCGGAACTCGCACCCACGGCAAACCCAGAAGAGCATCGGCCGAGGGCCAGCTCCTCCCCAGACATCCACCTGCCTGCCTGTCACCACTGGGAACAGAGATTCATTCACTAGCCAGAGGCAGCCGCAGGCTGGGTGCTCTCCAGCCCCCGCATAGCCCCGGCCCCATGCCCCAGACACCACCTCGCACCATCCGCCTCACATGTCCTGTCCCACACCGGTATCTTGTGCACAGCCCACCCCCTGCCTGCCACGCTTCAAACCCCACTACTCATCACACAGCAAACGGGGGAGCGGGGGGGCACCAGGATAAGATTTGTCTGTTATACTCCCGCCCTGGTCACTATAAACCCTCTGGGTGTCACTGACTTCGGGGGGAGGTGGTGGTGGTGGTGGTAGGAAGCTGCTCTCCTGGCACACTGGGCAATGCCAGCAACCCAGCCTGGTCAGTTTCAGGCTCCATCCACATCCCAGGCAGTGGGGACCATTTAAAATCCCCAGCAACTTCCAAGGGGTTGCGAGCAGGGGATCCCCTCGGACGGGTGGCAGGGAGCTCGCGGGCAGAGGGCCTGGAGCAGCCTGCACGTGGGGGCTGGCGCATCGCCACTCACCTCCTGCATCTCACCAGCCAGGGCTGGAGTCCCAGGGCTCCGTGGCACAGCCGGCCGGCGTTTGTTTACAGTCTGCCACTCTCGGGTGGCTGGTCACATGGCAGTGAGCTCAGCAGCTGGAGCAGGCCGTTCATTCCCGGGGCAGGGCCAGGCAGAGTTTCAGGGACACTCCCCAGGGAGCCAGCTCTGCCATGAGCCCTGCTGGTTGGGTCACCCCTGGCAAGTGACACCCACAAGGCACTGGTGAGTCACGGAGCTGGGAGTCAAAGGGACACTGACCTGCGATGACTCCACCACCCGGTCCCAGCACACAGGGGCAAGAGGGAGCCATGCAGAAGGAGCCCCAGTTGCCCGCAGTGACACGGGGCCAATCCCACGCCCGCCTTAACATCCCCTGGAATGGGCCCTCTGCCCACGAGCTCCCGGCCACCCGTCTGAGGGGACCCCCGACTAGGGAGCTGTGCCGGCCCGGGAGGGCGCTGCTGACCTGCTCCCATGATACAGCAGGGGTAGGCGGCACGGCCCTGGCTCCAGCAGCCCCCCATACCCGCCCCTTGGAGGTGCTCCATGGATCCACCCTGCCCCCTCACCCTCCCCAGACCCCAGATGTCACAGGCCCACAACACGCCAACATCCCGTCGTGGCACCCAGCGCCCCACTGCTGGGAGGGGAATGGGCACCTGGGTGAAGAGCCGCTGGCTTACAGAAGCTGGGTCCCCGCAGCCCCCCCACTGAGGGGTGCCCCTCCCCATAGGCCATGCTGATCTTGGTGGCTTGGGGGACTCCCCATGGCACAGCAAAGGCACATGCAGACAGTCCCCCCCCAACCCCAGAGTCCCCCCCACAGGCCCCGAGGCACTATCGGCCCCACAGCACAAGGGGAGCTATCCCCCCACCCACTGCTGCTGAGCCCCAGCGGAGCTGTGGGCACCTGGGGCAGGTCAGCTGGCAGCAGGGTGCCACTGCCCCCTGGGATGCCCGGCTCCCGTGTCTGTCAGAGGCCCATCCCCAGCGCTGCCGGTGGGCCGCCCTGCCTCGTACAGCTCCGTGGGCATATGGGGAGGGGACCGACCCGGCCATTTGCCAGGTCCCACACACAGGAAACTACAACAGCCGATAGACAAGTACCCGCTGCTCCCAGGGTGCTAGTGTGCGTAACCACCCCCCAGCTGGGCCCTGGGCAGCCCTGGCTCCCAGGTATGCCCCCCCCCCCCCCCCCCGAGAACAGTAGGGGCTGTTAACGTGTTACCAGAGCAATGATTAATGACCGCACTGCTGCTCCCAAGGGGTGCCGGAAGAGCCAGGGCAGTCCAGCCCCCCGGGGAGAGCCCTGCCCGGCGGGTATGAACCCCAAGGAGGGGGGTGGGGGAGCAGGTGCCAGGCCATGCAGGCTGGCCGGCAGCGGGTGCTGTACCAGGGAGAGGGGCTCTAAAGGGGTTAGATGGAGCCCTGAGCTCTGCGCTGTGGAAAGTGGGCGGGCAGACAGGGCATGGCCACGACCCGTCTGCACTGCGCAGCACTTTAGGATCCGCCCCGGCGCCCCATTCCCAGCAAGTCCCAGTGCTGCGGCTCAGCAGCCCTGGCTACGCCCACCCGGGAGCTATGGCACACGCAAGCCCACAGTCCCGCGCCCCATCCTGAGTGCGGGGCGAGCCACCAGCGGGCGACGGGGAAGAGGGGAGAATGCCTGGCACTGTTTCGGGCTCCACGTCTATGCCCCTTCCTCTCAGAGCAGCCAGCTTGGTGGGTCGAAGCCATGGCCCCGGCTCCAGCACGGCACTAGGGGATGCTCCAGGGGTAGGGACGGCCTGTGGGGCGAGCAGTGCGGAGCAGGGGGAAGTCTGGGCACGCCAGGCAGCAGCTGGCAGACTGGGGAGGCTGCATTCGGCGCACAGCAGAAGGGATGCAACACAAGGCGCGACACAGACACTCGGAAGAGGCTGGAGGACACGCCACCGCTCCTGCCAGCCAGGGCGACAGAGGAACCTGTTCGCCGAGGGGAGGGCTGCAGCCCACCCTGTGCCCCCATCCACACCCAGGACAAGCCAGCCCTAAGCCGCCTGCCTCCCTCAAATCCCTTCTATATGCTGAGCTGTATGTGGCAAGGGCCCAGGGGCTGGCTGGCAGGTTCGGTGCCCCTCCCTTTGCCTGCAGAGGGACTGGGAGACGGGTTTCAGGGCACAGGCAATCTCCACAGCAGATTAGTCTGAGGGAATCCACGTAGGGGGGTGGAGGAGAACGGGACATGTCCTGGCCCCCCATCCTCCCTACAGCCCGCAGGCTGGTGCCGCGTGGGACCCCGTGCCTGACACAGAGCAGCCCAGATCTCAGATGTGGCTCCCCTGCCACTACCCAATGCCCCCTCTGCTCCCCACCGGAGCCAGCAGGGAACGCTAACCCCGAGCTGTGCCCTGGCTGGCTCCAGGGGCCGGGAACAGGTGGGGTGCCTTGCAGCTGCAGGGGTGGCCGGCTGTCTCCCAGCTGAGTCCCTGACCACCCTTCTCCTTGCTGGTGGCCACTGCAGAGCGGCCAAGGGCTGGGTGGGCCCTGAAGACTGGCCCCCTTATGTGGCGTAGGGTCCCTCCATGGCGGGGCTGGGTGAGGGAAGTTTGTCCTGCCATTGTCCCTGTCCTGTGCACCATCAATCCAGCCCCAGCCCCCAATAATGGGGAGGGAGCATGCATGAAACTGTACTGCTCAACTGTGTGTCACAGGCCCCGTATTGCAAGTGGCGATTTTCCCTTTGTTTGCACAGCAGGGGCCTGTGTTTCTGGAGCAGGAGGCAGGTTTCCGGGCAGCGCAGTGGCAGCCACGAAGCTGTCCTGACTTCTGGGCCTCAAGTGCAGTAAAGCCTCTAAACCATCACACCGCTCCCAGGAGAGGACACTGGCTGGATGATTTTCTGTGGCTATGGAGAGTCATTGCAGCCCAGCACCCAGTCTCACCCACCCAGCCACAGCCCCATCTATGTATGAGCTTTGGGTTTGCTGGTTGGGAAATACCCTGATGGGCAACGGTTCCTGTGGCAAACACTGGGGCCAGGATGCTGTCAATGGGCTCGGAGGGGGGACGACTTGAAATCAGTTGTTCCCACCCCCTTACTAATCCCAGGTAGTTTGTTCACCCTGCCTCCGCACAGCAGCGGGATCAGCGCCTGGGCTCCTGGAGCCTAAGCTGGGGGGTTCCAGGAAGGGATTCACTGTTTTAAGGAACAGCCCAACCCTCCCCACACCCCACACCCCAAGTGCACCACCCCGCAGCAGCGCCAGAAGCCAGACTGTGGCTCAAGGAGGCAGCTGGTCTGAGAGGCGGAAGGGCAGCCAAGGCAGGAGTAGGAGCGAGTGGGGTACGTAGATCCGGTTCTAGGGCTCTTTTCCAGTCCAAAGTGCCTTGAAAACCTGTGTACGTACAGGAGGTCGTCTCCACCACAAGGGCGAAACGCAGCAACTGCCCAACAGCTGCAGAAACCGCGGACAGAACAGGAAGGAGAAGACACTAACAAATCAGGAGCACTCTAGGGCTCCAGGGCCGGCCCTGTGCCACCCAGCATGGCTGCCCGGGACTCCACGGCAGCAACAGGGACAGAGCTCAGACCCTCCTGCTCCAAAAACCCAGGCCTAAGGAGACTCTCCATTAACTGTAAGCAGTATGGGGGCTCTGACCCACAGCGGGGCCATTCTAATTCCACCCTGTAGTAGGCAGCGCAAGGTGTCAGCCATTCGCTAGGATGCTGGAGCTGCAGAGGAAGTTACACAAGCAGCCAATAACTTCAGGGGCTGGCACCTGGCCAGCGCGCTGGGCTCGCGTACGCGCCCTTGCAAAAAGCGGCATCTTTCACCACAGTCAGTCGCGGCCAGCTTTAAATCTCAGCCAAAAGATGGACCCTCCAATAGCATGGTACCCCCCACATCGCATGGGGGCCAGCCCCTCCTGAGAGTGCCCCCTACTGAGTCCCCAGTACCCCGAGAGCCCCCCCCACCCCCCACTGCCTGCAGCACAGAACTCTGGCACTGCTTGAGAGCGCCCCCTACTGAGCCCCCAGCACTGAACGAGAGCCCCCCTAGGGAGCCTCCCCACTACCTGCAGCATAGAGCCCCCTGCCACTGCCTGAGAGCACCCCCTAGCATTACACTGGGCATGGGGGTGGCACTGCCTGAGAGCCCCCCACCGCCTGCAGGACAATGCCCCCCCGCCACCACCTGAGAACGCCCCCTACTGAGCCCCCCCACTCCCTGCAGCACAGTGCCCCCGGCACCACCTGTGAGCACCCCCTGGTGAGCCCCAGCCCCCCTGCTGCCTGCAGCACGGTGCCCCTTGCCACCGCCTAAGAGTGCCCCCATTCAGACACCCCCCCCCGCTGTCTGCAGCACAGCATCTCCTGGCATCAATCTGGGCATGGGGGTCAGCACTGCAGAAAGCCCCTCCCTACTCAGCCCCCAGGCCCCATTCCCCGGAGCACAGCACCCCCTGGCATCACACTGGGCATGGGGGCCGGTATCGACTGCCAGGGAGCGTGTCCTGCTCCACTCCTGGCCATCCAGCATCCCTGGCGTCACCCTAAGGAGAGTGGGCCCCCAAGGAAACTCCCTCACAACACCCTGAGCAGCTGGGTTGCCCTCAGTCATCTCCCACCCACATATGAACCAGGCTCCCGAGCCCAGCCCTGACCCCAGCCTGCAGCCCTACGGACGGAGCAGGACAAGCTGACTGGCAGGCAGGGATGCGGCGTGAGTCACAAATGCCGCACCAGGAGAGCCCAGGTGGGGGCAGCTGGGAGCCAGCCCAGAGCCTGAAAACAGGCAATTCCCTCCGGTCCAGAGCTGGGTACGGCACCACCCTGGCACGGAGCTGGCTTCAGCTGGGCACCTTTCTGCTTGGCCACAGGAGAGCGCACTTCACTCAGTTTGTGATACCGTCCCAGGCACCCGACACCAACCCGCCGACGATCGGGTGGAGGGTGCAGGCAGGGGTTCGGGGGCCTTGGCAGAGGTGGAGGGGAACCAAACCACCAGCCCAGAAAACAGGAGCGCTGCGCTTCTTTCACCCACCTGAGCAGCTAGCCTGGCCCAATCACACCCTGCAAGGCCCAGGACCTGCTGAGAAACAGGCAGCAGAGAACCCCAGCCCTGCAGGGACCCCCAGCCCAGAACCTGATCTCGGTTACACCAAACCCCTCCATATCCACACCAGTGTCTGGTCCTGTGGGCCTGGCAAGATCGCTCCCAGCCGGCACTGGTGCTACCGGCCCACGGGTGGGGACGGGCCTCTGGTGAGCGCGGGCAGGCTGGCAGTGCAGTGCAGCGGAGGGCCCTACCTGAGGCTCGGGCGCTGCTCCGTCTGGGCCTTGCGGTCCTGCCCCAGGGGACTCGTCAGAGGGCAGGGGGGCTCCAGCAGCGTTGGGGGGATATTCCGGGGGGCTGGGAGGGCGTCCGTTTTGGCCTCCCACAGAGTCTTGAGTTGTACAGAGGACTGAGGGGGGCTGAGTCCTAAAGCGCCGATAATCCTGGCCCATCCGCCTCCAGGGCGCGAGATCCCAGGGGGGGTCCCAGCACGATCCAGAGGGTGGCGCCCTGCGACTCGCCAGCTTGTCCGTCGAGGGCTGGGGCCTGGCTGCTGCAGCCCATGGGCTCAGCCGGGCTCAGTCTGGAAGAGAGAAAAGAGGTCCCAGTCTCAGGGCACATCTCCTCGGGCCGGGCACAGCATCACGCTCCGCAGGGAGGGCGCTGCCACCCGGGTGCAGAGCGAAGTCACTGCCTGGCCGGGATGACTCCATGCCAAAGCCCCCACCCTTCTCCAGGCACCGACCCCAGAGGGAAACCAGCCCCGCAGGGGAAGTGCCACCCTCCCATTTGAGAGGGGAGAAGGGACTGGGCTCGAACCCAGCACCTGCTCGCTGGCTCTGGAGACAGGCAGGCAGGCTCCTTGCAGCTGGCCCCCGGCGTGCCCAGGTGCCAATGCAAACAGGGAGGCCGGACGTGCCGTTCTCTGGGACAGGGAGGGGGGATCCCAGAGTCAGGGACCCTTCCAGCTCTGCCCAGGGCAGAACGTACAGACGGGGTTGCTAGAGCACAGCTCCCCATGGCACCGGGGCAGAGCCAGGCCATGGGACCCTAGTGGAGAGGAATCAGGATCCCCCTTTGAGCGGTCCCCAAGACGGATGCTGTTGTTCCTCCCACTGCCCCCAGAGCCTGCTCTGCCTGGCCAGTCGGCAGCCCTGGCACACAGGCCCTCTGGGACGGAGTGCAGCCCCATGCACACCACAGGGGATGAGGGGAGCACTGGCCCCCACCCCTGGGACGCGGTCTGCCCCAGCTGTACCCCTACCTTGGCAGCCCAGCCCAGCCTCCAGCAATCTCCCTGCAGTGCGCGCAGCTGGCAATGGCCAAGGCTCTCCACCCGCCTTTGAGCAGCCAGCTGGGCCCCGGCCCACGGGGGCACTGTTGGGGCGGGGGGAGCCTGGCTGTAAGGCCGGAGGCTGCGGCCAAGGCCATGGCTCAGCTGCCGTCCACAAACGGCCCCGTGCCCTCCCCCATCAGCTCCCAGGGCCTGGGAGTCAATGAGCTCATTGTCCCGGGGGGGGGGGGGGGGGGCGGGCAGAGCTGCGCTCTGGCATTTGCCCTTGACTGAGTGGGTGCTCCCCCCCTCCCCCCACATCAGGGGCTCTCACACAACCCCTCTCTGACTCAGGGCCCTGGCCGGATCAGCTGGGACGTCCTGTCCCTGCTCCCAGTCCTGGGGGAGCCGGCGTGTGAGGAACACGGAGCCGTGTCTCAGCCACCCCCGCCCAAGCCAGCGCTCAGGGACCCTGCCAGGGCGCAGCCAACCCACATCGGGGGCCTTGGGAACAGGGAGAGGAGAGGACCAGCCTGTTCCTGGCAGTAAAGGGCCAAGAGGTCTGGTTAGAGGGGAGAGATGGTCTGCTCCCCGCACGCAGCTCTGCCGGTGTCCCCCACTCCCGACCCACAGCCCCACCACTATCCCAGCCCTGGGCTCCCCCCCAAACTCTGCCGGGGCCCCCCACTCCTGACCCGCAGCCCCCTGCTAGCCCAGCCCTGGGCTCCCCCCCAAACTCTGCCAGGGCCCCCCACTCCTGACCCGCAGCCCCCTGCTAGCCCAGCTCTGGGCTCCCCACCCAGCTCTGCCGGGGCTCCCCACTCCTGACACACACGGTACAGCCTGGAGGATGAACCAGAACCCTCCATGAGCTCCTCAGTCCCAGGCAGACTCAGCATCTCCCCCCTCACCCCCCCACGCTCTAATGTAGCTGCACCAATTACTGCTGCTGCTAATTAATAGGCCCATTTCCTCCCCGGCTGCTGGCTCCTTTGGACCGTGTCCAGAAGAGGTGAGAATCCCACTCGGCAGCCAGCACCAGCCACCGCGCCAAGCCGTTCACTCCGGCCCCGGAGCAGTGCTCGCAGCACAGATGCTGGGACTGCGGCGTGACAGTCCCCAGCCGGGCGAGGGGAGATCTGCCCCCGGGAGACTGCACGGGGGCCAGCGGGACCCCATGGCCAGACAGGAGCAGCCTCTCCCAGGAGCAACACCGGGGGCTGCGGCTGACCCAGCAGTGGCAGGGGGGTCTCTGGGCCAGACACTCACATTCACCAAGAGCTTCTCACGCCACAAAACCCCTCTTGGCCCAGCCCCTCCCGCCCGTCACACAGAGGCCCCGGGGCCTGAGCTGGATACGGACAGGGCCCCGCAGCGTCACTGATGGGCTGAGCCCCACAGCGCCCCCAGGAGGTGGGGATGTCTCACCCCCACTCACCACGTGCGAGCCGGTGCACAGGTCAGACAGTCAGCACAGCGTACAGCACCTGGCACCATGCGGCTGCTGCACGGCTCAGCCCAGGTCCCACAGGGAGCAGGGAACACCCCAGTCCCCTCCCCACCGGGCCTCCTTCCTTCCCTTTCCCGGGGCAGGATCAACCCAAGGTCTCTGACTGGTACCAGCTGGGATCCAAATGCCTCTGGGTGCATTTACACAGGGGTGGCCCCTGGCTATTCACCCATCCCCCAGGCAGGAGGCCCCACCCACAGGAGCCTGAGAGGGGCCCGAGGAAAGGAAATGAAGCTGCAGAGGGTGGAGATGAAAGGCCCCAGCTCAGTACACAGCTGCTCAGCAGCTGAGGCTCTTAAAGGGACAGTGTAACCCTAGGCAGTCAGGACCACGGGCCCTCTGTTGGTGGTTCCGGGCTGGATGCACACAGGGCCTTGGAAGGGGCCGGGGGGGCATGTGGGCCAGGGCACTGTCACGTGCTGTTCAGGGCATCCAGACACAGAGCCCTAGGGATATGGCTGCTGGGGGACAAGCCCCAGTGGTGACACAAGAGCCTCAAACCCACCATCCAACTGCCCCCCCATGCAGCACACATGGACACGGGGGGTACCAGCAATGTCATATGTAAGCCAGGGCCTTGGGCGCTAAGCCACAGGTCTCCACCCCACGGCGCAAGCTGCAGGGCAGGGTATGTATCCTCACCCCCGACCCTGCCGCTAGAAGGCAGTTGCCACCCACACCACCCACTGTCTTGGAGACACAGGTGGCTGCAGGGGGGCAGAGGGGACCGGACAGATAAGGCTTGCCTTGGGGTGGGCCAGGGGACCCTGACCATGCTTCATGGCACTGCCCCCCATCTCACCATGTCCCGAGTGCCCTTACCCCAGTTCCACTCACTTCCCTTCCCAGCAGTTCCAGCTGCAGCCCAGCCCAGGAGAGCCATGTACCCTGGGCCTGTCAAGCAGCAGAGAATCCCAGAGCCCCCTCCAGTACCCCAGGCTGGTGGGGGACCCCGAGGGCAGAGAAGGCTGGTTCGGCGGGCACAGCCTCACCCTGGCAGGTATCTGTTCCCCAGCAGCTCTAATCTGCCCATTCCCACCAGCCACAGCGGGAGCGTCAGGGTGTTCAGGGCAGAGCCTTGGGTCCAGCTCTCCCGTGGCCAGCCCAACGCCCGGGCCCATTCAGCAGGAAGCCAGAAGATCCCTCCAGCCTTCTCCCACCCAGTCCCCGCAGCCATGGCTTCCGCTATCATGTCAGCAGCCACCCGAATGACCCTGGAACATGCCAGGAAGGGGGTTGTGGTGTCTCAGCTCGGGGGGTATGGAGAGGGCTGGGGGGGTGGCTCCCCCTGCCCCCCGACAAGCCAGGCAGTGCAGGGGCTCCCGTAGGCACCCATGGGGCTATGCCCAAGGGAAGGGAGTGGAAGTTGCTACACCCCCAGGCCCCGGCAGCACTGGGGAGCAACCCAGCCCACGCAGCACCCTGCAGCCCAAGGCCAGGCCGGGGGAGCCATGAGCGAGTGACCAGCACAGACTCCACCCACCAAACCCCCCAGCTCCCCTCTCCGCCCACCCAGGGGAGTTCAGACCTGCTCCTGTGCCAGCCGACCTGCCCAACGGCTCCGCAGCACCAACAGCCCATGTCCCCGGCTTCCTGCCCATGCCGCAGTTGCATGGCGCTCAGCCACCTCGCACCGGAGGGGGAGTGCACCTGGCGGCCCGGTGGGGGGAGGGGCAGGGATGTGCCACACCTGGAAATGGGGGAGCAGGGGGGTTCTAAGGGATGATCACAGCCCCCGGCGTCTGCGCTCTCACCATCCCTGGACGTGCTGGAGAGGGAAAAGCCCCGCTAGGTCCCATCTACTGCATTCCCTCTTCCCCCCCACCCCATGGTACTGCCTGAGCCCCTCCACTGCTCCAACGACGCGTGTTCCCCACCTGGCTGGAGCCTGCAGCCCCACTGACACTGGGAGACGGTGCCAGTGTAGTGTCCCCACTACTGTACAGCTGGCTCTTGCCCCTAGAGCACCTGCGGCCTGGGCACTGACCAGCCTCTCCCGCACCGAGGGGCAGGGCAGCATCACCCTTCCCCCCGGCACAGGGAGGGGCAGGGACCTGCTCAGGGTCACAGAGAGCCCAAGTCTGGCCTTCCCCCCAGTCAGCCATGCCCACTGGGGGACGAGCACTCCCCTCCTAGACGAGGCGGGACAGTGGGCCCAGGCAGAGACCCACATATACTCCCTCCCCCCAGCAGCTCACATGGCACAACGGGCACCGGTGGGCTCACTGGCATGGCTTGGGTCTGGTCCCCTCACCTCCCAGCTGCCTGTTCAAATTAGCCTGGGCCAGGCGTGCCCCAAAGCTGCTGTGGCCTGCCAGCCCGGCGACGCTAGCATGGACGGTGCTTGGTGGCTCTCAGCCCAGCTGGTCACAGACTGCCAAGGGGGAGCGCCCAGCTGTGGGGGACACTCCCAGCACCCCGACAAGCTGGGCAGTGCAGAGGGCTTTGCCAGCTAGATCCTCTAGGGCCGCAGGTGGGAGATGCTTCCTCCTCCACAGCCCAAAAGTGGAACCTTTGGGGAGCAGAGAGACAACACCCCCTGGGCAGGCAGCTGCCCTCAGCAGCACTAGAGGGCAAAGGACACTTTGGCACAGCAGGGCCCCTGGTGAGGGGATCAAATGGGCACCACAGGGGACCAGGAGTCAAGAGCCAGGAAGGCCAGGGAATGAACAGAGACCACAGCGCAGGGGAGGGCTCTGTGCCGGAAGCAGCACGCTGGGGCTGCTCCTGGGAGCAGACACATCCTATGGCGCATGTGGAATGGCCACCCCACCCCAGCCTAGAATGCCAACATCTGGCATGCCACCAGCCACTTATGGACCATCATCAGCCCCAAGCTGCCTTCTCACTCCCCTGCCAGCCCCCTGCCAGGGCCGTTCCAGGGGAGCAGGGGCCAGACCACGCCTGCTTCGCTTCCCACTCGCTGCCAGGGGGAGAAGGGACCCTTTGTCTCTGCTCTGGCCCCAGGAGACAGAGCCACAAAGGAGCTTTCTGCGGAGATCGTTGTGTGAAGGGCAGAGGTGCAAAAGGCCACGAGGGAGAGAGACAAACCCAGAGCCCACAGGGGGCTACAAACCTCCCCAGGCTTGCCTCAGGAGAGTAACCTCCACAGCTGGCCCTTCACAGCCCGCCAGCTGCACATGGCGGTCCATGCATGGCTGTCAGCAGAGATGGCCCGGGACACAACCCCATGCCCCTAAGCCGCAGTCAGCCAGAAGCTGGGACTGGATCACTCACTTGCCCTGTTCTGTTCATCCCCGCTGAAGCATGTGGCCCCGGCCCCCGTCAGAGACAGGGTGCCAGGCTGGAAAGACGGTTGCTCTGACCCAGCATGGCCGTTCTTATGTCCTCTGATCCTGCAAGGTGCTGGGTGCCTTCGAGTCCCAGCAGCTTCCCTGAGGAGCGAGGGCACTCAGCACCTGCCAGCACACCGTGCGACAGGACATCTATGAGGGCCATCTCCAGGAAGAGAGGGGAAGGCTCAGGTGGGAACGGAGGGGGGTGAGGGGAAGACTGCTGGGCAGTCAATTGCCTGACAAGCACATCTCTCCTCCGGCAGTCAGACTGCCCTAGGCATGCAGGGTTTGCCAGACCAGTCAGAGCACTGGATCACCTGACCGGCTGCCAGCAACACACGCTCCAGGGGTGGGAAAACAGGCTCATGGTGAAGCAGGACAATTGTGCAAGGCTGCACAAAGGGGCAGGATTCCTGAACCCTGCACCCACTGGTCCTGAAGCATGGGGCTTGCTGAACTCCCCTACATGAGCGATATGGTTATCCAGCTGCAGGCTCCAACTGCCCTGAAGCCCACCGACAGCCATTTCCCCGAGCGATCCCTTGGCATCTCACCCGGCCCTCGGCTTTGGGGCTTCACATTGCAATGGCCACACGACTCCACTGAAACAAGCCAAATCCCAGAAAAAGTCACCTCCTTCCTTCCGTGTATAAATGAGTCAGACGCAGGCCAGCAGACGGGACCTTTACGATCCTATAGTCTGACAAGCTGCGTGGCACAGACCAGAGGCTCCCCCAGCCACTCCTCCAGCCAGTGCAGTCGCTAGAGCAGACCTTACAGAAAGCATTGACCTGGCCCCTCCTCTCCCCAGCCTTTGCAGAGATGCCCTTAGGCACCAGGCAGGGAGCTGGTGGTTCCAGTCTCCAGCTCCCCACATTCAGACAGGGCCTCTCTGTTTCTAAGGGTTAGGGGAAACATTTCAATTCGCACCCAGGTGCTTGAGTCCAGCCTGCACTCAGTGGAGTTTCTCTGCAATGCCTTAATGCTGGAACGCAGCAACCGACTGATTCCAAAACGCCCCGGCACGTTCCAGGCATCAAGGGGCAGAACTCCCCCGATCTGCAGAGAAGGGGGGGAACTGGAAAGCTAGACAGGGAAGTGGGGATGCACAGAGCCCTGGTCACCTGGTTAACACGCCCCTCAGCTTCAACCCCGTCTAACTGTCTACAGTTCAAATCACCAGTTAGTGGCTGGTTGCCATTAACGCCTTCCCGCATAACACCCTCCTCCCCAAACTCAGCTCTGCTGATCTTGCCAACAGAGTGAAACTCTTGACATCCTGAGTGATGTAACTTCCAGAAAGGAAGAAAAGAACTAATGTTGAAGGAGGGGGGTGAATAGGGGACATGAGGTAGACAGAGCCCCAGACATGTAACAGAGGAGGGAATGAAGGCAACATAGAGCCCATGACCCGGGGGCAGATCAGGGGACCCTGGTATGTGGAATGGGAATGGAGGGGAGACTCGGGGGCACAACCCCTGGCATGAAAGAGGAATGTGGGACCTGAGGGAGTCCCTGAAATAGAGGGGGATGGGAGGTGGCACACATGGAGCTGGGGGGAAGAAGCGATGCAAGGAGCCCTTTGTGTTTGACAAAACCTACAAAGAGTGTTACTCTCTAGGACAAAACAAACCCCTTGCAAAGCAAAACAGAGGCTGTTTCCCGCTAACTCTCTGATCTGGCCGGTGAATGATTTTCAATAGTGCAACAACAACAGGAAACAGCTTTTGAAAATAACCTTGCTGGAACCTTGAATGCGATCAGCCAGGGGTGTGTCAGCAGCGTGCATGCGTACGTGCACACTCACACACACACTTGCACAAGCCGTGTGCACACACCCCACATGCCATTGCACAAGCAGTGTGCACGTGTGTACATGCACCCCACACCCCATTGCACAAGAAATGCATACACACCCCGCACGCCATTGCACAAGTAGCACACACACCACTGGACAAGCAATGCGCACATACAGGCAGTGGCGTGTGCTCACACCTTGCACGCCATTGCACAAGTAGTGCGCGCACACCCCCCCCACACACTGCACACCATTGCACAAGCGGTGCACACACACTAGACAGCTCCAGAAAGACTAACTCATCAAATCAATGCAGCTAGACATGCCCCCCAGCTCAGGCCTGCCGAACAGCCCGGCAATAACTCCCAGATGAACTCACAACAATCCTGGGCAGCCCCCAGTAAGCCCGCGTGCACAGAGCTGCCTTGGGAGCAATGCTAGCAAGCAGCGAGAGCAGCCCAGCAAGAGCTTCCAAGCAACCCTACAGTAATACACACGCAGGAGCAGCATAAGAACAGCCATACTGGGTCAGACCAAAGGTCCACCTAGCCCAGTATCCTGTCTTCTGACACTGGCCAATGCCAGGTACCCCAGAGGGAATGAACAGAACAGGTAATCAGCAAGTGATCCATCCCCTGGCAAACAGAGGCTAGGGTTACCATCCCTGCCCATCCTGGTTAATAGCCATTGATGGACCTATCCTTCATGAATTTATCTACCGTATACACTCGTTCATTAGCCCGTTCGCCTATAAACCGATCCCCCAGGATGGATAGGTAAAGATAGTAAAAACTGTATGACCCTTTCATAAGCCGACCCTATATTTCAGGGATTGGCAAACTTTCGCTCCCGGACCGTCAGGGTAAGCCGCTGGCGGGTCGAGACGTTTTGTTTACCTGGAGTGTTCACAGGCACGGATCCCCTCAGCTCCCAGCGACCGTGGTTTGCCGTCCCCAGCCAATGCCGTCCCCAGCCACTTCCCGCAGCTCCCATTGGCTGGGAACAGCAAACCGCGGCCACAGGGAGCTGAGGGGCTCCGTGCCTGCAGACGCTCCAAGTAAACAAAACGTCCCGACCCGCCAGCGGCTTATCCTGACAGGCCGGGAGCCAACGTTTTCCAACCCCTGCTATATTTTAAAAGCTGGCATCACAAGAAACACTCAAAAGTTTTGCTAGAATTATTTTAATGTAATCTAACAAAAAACCTGTTATAACAACTGAACAAATATGTATTCACCTTCAAAATTACAGTCAATATTTAAAATCAGTAAATGGATATTTAAAACAAGTAACTTAGAACAATACGAGACTTTAAAAAGTCTTAAAATCCTTGAAAGTCTGAATCAGTCTCTGATTCACCAAACAGTTCATTAAACTCAGCTTCAGTCACAGCTGCACCTGTATTTTCATCGTAGATGTCGGCAGTGTCGTCTTCAGACTCAGATTCCTTCTCATCATCAGCCTCTGTTGTGTCATCATTAAATTACGGCATCATCTTCTGACCCGTTGAGTGCATTGCTGATACAGCATTTCCTAAATGATTTTTCTATCATTTCTGAGGGAATGGACACCCACACATCCTTGATCCACTGGGAGACCAGATTGCTTTCAGGCTTCATAAGATTCCCACCTTTTGTCAACTTCACCATGCCTGAGCACATCCATTCAGACCACATTTTGCATAGCCTGTCTTTAAAGGGTTTGTTCAGGCAGACATCAGGCGGTTGTAGAACTGAAGTTAAGCCTCCAGGTATTACAGCCAAAGCAGTTTTCATATTTTTGGCCACATTTTTCACCTCATCCATCTTGTGTGCCCTGAACATGTCCCAAACGAGCATAGCAGGTTTCTTGAAAAGTGCTCCTGGTCTCTTATTCCACACTTTTTCCAGCCATTCAATAGTCCCACTTTCATCCATCCATCCCTTTTCGTGTGCACGTATGATGACACCAGCAGGAAATTTCATGTTTTTAGGCAAGTTTTTTCTTTTAAAAATAAAAACAGGAGGGAGCTTTTGATCCATTTGCCAAACACGATAAAACCATGGTAAAATGGATTTTTTCATGGCCAGTGGTTTTAATTAAAACTGTTTTTTCCACCAACACCAGTTACCAGTCTGTTGCTCGGGAGATCGAATGTCATCGATGTGTCACCCATATTTCCTATTTGTTACAGTTCAAATGCATATTCCTTTCGATATTTTATAATAAACCTTTGGAAAGATTCTACTTTTTCTTCCAGATCTCTCAGCAGCTTTTGCGCTATCATGTTCGCTGACGAAGACTGAGACTATGACGGTTCATGAAGCGAGTACACCAACCCGCTGATGCGACAAACATTGATGGCTTTAGTGACTTGTATTTGTCATCTTTCGACATTTGCAGAGCACGCAGATGCCATCTTGTACCCATCTTGTCGATATTCAACATCCCAATTAGATCTTTCTCCAGCTCAGGAAATGAAGCGAACCTCGTTGGTCATTTTTTCTTGCTTCTTGGCATGTCTTTGTTTTATTTTTTTGCCATTCTCTTACTTGCTTCTCAGTGATTCAGAATTCACGAGCAGCGGAGCAATTGTTGTTTGCTTCTGCATATTCAACAACTTTAAGTTTGAACGCTGCATCATAAGCAGACCTTTTTCTTTTGATTTCACCGTTCATTTTAAATACCAGTAAGAAAACAGATTATTGTTAGCTATAGATTTTGTAGGACTTTATATAGGAATGTCACCAGCTTTATCAGTGTCAAATTATTATTGTTCTTTGTTTATTTCAAAGCAGCCCTGTAGATTGGCATGTCTGTGGGGATAACAGGCTATTTCAATTTTATTAGCAATTCCATCGATTCTGCACGTTATATTTTCATATTGGCTCAAGACTTATGAGGTCCTTTGGTAGAAATGCATGAAGAGATCAAATTACACAGTAATGGACTGACACCAATGCTACAGTACTATCGTTTATTGTATTTTTCTGATTGGCTGGTAAGGCATAGCATTTTGTGAAATGCATGGGTCAAATGTCATGCAGATCTGCAGCACGGCTCTTTTAGTATTCCTTTCAAGCCAATCTAGTCTACTAAACAAAGCCTTTGCAACTTTAAAAGGCTGCAGTATTGACATCAATAAATGGGTCAGCAAACTTTGGCTCCCAGCTGTAGTAAGATGAGGCCCTGAAACAAACTCTTGTTTCAGAGGCCCAGTCTGAGGCCTGAAGCCTAAACCAAAGTACTTGCAGGCACTGCAAAGCAAAGGCTGGGCTGTGAGCCAGAGGCAGGCCCCACTCACAGAAGTTGGCAAGAAGAGGGCTGCTAGAAGCAGCTGCATCCACACAAGTGCTAATAAGAGGAACTTGTGCCAAGATGGCATCGGAACACTCCACAGAGATAACAAGGAACAGGCAGGTGCATCTTAAAGACATGGTCAAAAGGACAACATGATGGATATATTTGTTTGAACCAAATATGTAATGTAAGAGGGGAGAATAAAGGGGCTGCACCTCAATACGTCAGGAGGGATGAGTAATCTGTTCCGCACCTGTAGAAGAATAGGTCTGGAAGGGCACATCGTCATCCAGCCTAGGGGGCAGTGGAGTGTCCCGCCACTGACTGAGCTGTGTCCATTGCCGGGGGCACATATTCATAGTATGACCGGTAGAGTCTATAGGGAACTATTACTGTGCTTTGTTTGACAATAAATCTGGTCGGGTGCCTTCATACCTTACTAGAGTCTGTGGTCTTTGGGGGTTCTCTTGGGGTCTGCTGTGTCAGCGATCTGCGCAGAGCTGGGGCAGCACACAAAGGAAACACGCACACAGCCGACTACCATCATCATCGAACAAGAGCAGAGCACCACACCAGTAGCTATTGACCACACCGGCCTGTCAGGGTAAGCCGCTGGCGGGTCGGGACATTTTGTTTACCAGGAGCGTCTGCAGGCATGGAGCCCCTCAGCTCCCTGTGGCTGCGCTTCGGCGTTCCCAGCCAATGGGAGCTGCAGGACGTGGCGCCACTCCCAGCTTCTGGCCAACAGAGGCTAGGGACACTCAGAGTATGTTGCTCCATCCCTGCCCATCCTGGCTAATAGACATTGATAGACCTTTCCTCCGTGAATTTATCTAATCCTTTTTTGAACCCAAAAAGAAAAGGAGGACTTGTGGCACCTTAGAGACGAACAAATTTATTTGAGCATAAACTTTCGTGTACTTTTGACCTTCACAACATCCCCGGCAATGAGTTCCACAGGCTGACTGTGCATTGTGTGAAGAAGTGCTTCCTTTTGTTTGTTTTTAACTTGCTACCTATTAACTTCATTGGGTGACCCCTAGTTCTTGTGTTATGAGGAGTAAATAACACTTCCTTATCTACTTTCTCTACACCAGTCATGATTTTATAGACTTATATCATCTCTCCTTAGCCATCTCTTTTCCAAACTGAAAAGTCCCAATTTTATTAATCTCTCCTCATACGGAAGCTGTTCCATACCCCTACTCATTTTTGCTGCTCCTTTCTGAACCTTTTCCAATTCCAATATATCTTTTTTGAGATGGGGCGACCACATCTGCACACAGTATTCAAGATGTGGGCGTACCATGGATTTATCTAGAGGCAACATGATATTTTCTGTCTTATTATCTATCCCTTTCTTAATGATTCCCAGCATTCTGTTCGCTATTTTGACTGCCGCTGCACACTGAGTGGATATTTTCAGAGACTATCCACAATGATGCCAAGATCTCTTTCTTAAGTGGTAACAGCTAATTTAGACCCCATCAATTTATATGTATAGTTGGGATTATGCTTTCCAATGTGCATTACTTTGCATTTATCAACATTGAATTTCATCTGCCATTTTGTTGCCCAGTCACCCAGTTTTGAGAGATCCCTTTGTAGCTCTTCACAGTCTGCCTGGGACTTAACTATCTTTAGTAATTTTGTATCATCTGCAAATTTTGCTACTTCACTGTTTACCCCTTTTTCCAGATCATTTATGAATGTGTTTAATAGGACTGGTCCCAGAAGAGACCCCTGGGGGACACCACCATTTACCTCTCTCCATTCTGAGAGCTGACCATTTATACCTACCCTGTGTTTCCTATCAGCCCACCACAGGAAGCTGCACAGCTGTGCAGAACCAAGCTCAGTGCCCCTGAATCAGCCTCTCCGAGCCTGGATTGTAAACTGGACACTGGACTCTTCTCCCCACGCCAAGAGGCACAGAGGAGCTATCCGGGGCAGAAGACAGGTGACTGGCTCAGCCCGAGGGCTATAAACAGGCTCCTTTATCTCCTCTAATCTGAGCCCAAGTCCAGGCCTTCCTGCACAGCAGAGGAATTGAAGGCACGGGGCCAAGACAGGGCAGTGGTGTCTGAGCTCTGCCCCAGCAGTCACAGGAGCCAGCAGCACCCTTCTCTCAAAGGAACCCCGAGGGTGGACGAGCAGCAGCGGCTGGGCCTGCTCAGGGCTGGCTGCTATTTCAGAGACCGATCCAAAGGCAAGCTCTGGCTTCAGCGGGAGCAGGAGCGGGCCTTAGACGGAGCTCCCTGCACTAATGGCACTGCCACAGCCACTCGCTCAGCACCCGACAAGTAAACAGCCCCAGGATCACCCTGCTACAGACGGGAAACTGAAGCACGAGCAGGCAGCAACTTGACGGAGGGAGTCTGTGGCAGAGCCAGGATGGAACTCGAGAGCTTCTGGCTGCCAGGACTGTGCTCAGGGTGCTCAGCCAACCTCTTGTGCACGGCACAGTGCTTGAGCACAGCTGCAGGACTGCTGCCCCTGTGGGGCCCACAGAGAAAGCAGGGCCAGACCCTGCTCCCACCCCAGTGCATAGAAATGCCCCTTCCTCACAAGGAGGCCTGCAGGAGCAGGATGGGGCAGGCCAGCAGTGGACATGGACACGGACATTCCCTCTCTCTCACCAGTTCATTGCAGGAGATCTCAGCCACCCTGCCCTTGCCAGGTTGACTGGGAGCAAGGCCCGATGAGGTCCCAGCTGCAGGGCAAGGCGATCCTGCTATGGAAAAGGCCAAGAGCACAGTTAATTGCCAGCAAAGTCAAGAGAACCAGGCAGGAGAATGCAACACAGCCAACGAGCACCCCCTCCATCCTTCCCTCTCCCTGCTGGACTCCTCCACTCTACAGGAGCGAGCAGAGTCTGTACGGCCCCTTCCAGCCAGATTCCAACACGCTGTACACACTACAAATTGCTTCACTCACCACAGACATGCAGCCACCTCTGGGGTGGAATGCGCAGCTGTTTACTGGCCACCCAGCAACACTGTGCAGCAGTTCATAATGGGAAGCAAATAGCTCCTCCCAGTGAAGCTGGCGGGGGACACGGAGGGATGCAGAATGGAGCATCCTGGCTGGATCCCCATTAGCTGAGGGTGCTGCCGTCTTGCCCGAGGCACGGTGCCTGCCACAGGGCACCTGAGAGCCAGTGAGCAAGTCCCCACCCCTCCTGAGGGCTTCCCCGGGAGGAGGACCCTGGCGAGAGCCAGCCTGGTGGCCAGCCAGAGCAGCACCCGACCTGGAAGCTAACACAGCCTGGCAGCAGGCAAGGATTTATGGCCCTGCTGTGGGAGCCGTTCTCAACTGTGGGGCCTCACAGCAATGGGCTGGGAGCAGCCGCACAGGAGCAGCCGGCCTCTGTTTTGGCGGGATGTTCTGGGTGTCTGGCTCTCCTGGTCCAGTCCCCGCACGCCGAGGTGCGCACGCAGGCCCGGGGACCCAGCTGCCTTTCCCAGGATGGGCAAAGCGCTCGCGGGGTTTCCACTTGCAGACTGAGTCACTCAGCCCGACACCCACACGCAGCACCCTGGGTGCAGGCACAGAGCTGCCAGCTGCCGAGGAGCCAGACAGAGGGGAAATCACAGAGACGGACAGTGCGTAAGCCCCAGAGCCTTACCCACAATCCCCTGCCCGCCTTGCCATGCACCCAGAGCCCGCTCCCCAGTCCCGGCCCAAAGCACGGCACTATCGAGACCCAGGCCAGTGAGGCCTGGGCAGCTCGAGGGATCGGTACCAGGTCACAGAACCTGGTGCTGACCTGAATGCAGCCCAGGCTAGCAGCTCTGGCTGTCCACCCCCCTCTGTGAAGCAACCTAGCCTCCAGCTGTTCCTAGCAGGCAGGTGTCCACATTACCAGCAGCCCCTCACTGGCAGCCTCAGCAGAGGGGCCAAGGGCGGGATGCGTCCAGGTCTGCACTGTGCCGGCCAGACACCAGACAGGCTGGGGTCGGCAGCTCCCTCGGATTTCAGTGGGAGCTGAGCAGTGCCCATGCCAGAGCTGAGAGGCGGGAGGGCTGAGCCAGCTAGGAGAGGCTGCTCGCAGTGGGGCTGCTGGAGGTGCAGCCCATGGTATTTTCAGTCCCAGCGCTGGCGTCGAGCTCGGCGTGATAAGAACAGTGACCTCTTGGAAGCAAGTGGGAAAAGCAGAGCCCTGCAAGGGAGATTAACCCAGATCAGAGGCACCCGAGGGGGACGAGCCCCCAACACAAGTGCAGGTCTAAACACCCTTGAGCTTCAGGGACCCAACCTGCAGCCAGCACCACCATGACAATCATCAGCCCCCTACCTGTCTGCTTCAGCGATGTTCCAGCCACTCTGCCAGCCAGGTGGTGCCAGCACGGTAATTATACGTAGTTAACACTTGCACTGTGCGTGCCATCTGCACACACCGAAGTGGCAGGAATGATCATCCCTGTTTCACAGGTGAGTGAATTGAACCTCTGAGCAGATCAAGGACTTGCCCAAGCTAGCGGCAGAGCTGGGGAGGGAGCCCAGGAGTCCCGAGTCCCCCAACACCTAAGGGATCTGCCAAACGCAGTCAGAGGAGAAACGTTCGCAAGAGTGTTTCCCCATGGGGTTGGTAAAAGGGAAGCAGCAAGCCGGGCCTGCATCACTGCCCCAGTATGGCCCGATCAGCAGACGTATTAGTAGGAACAGGAGAAGAGAGGCAAAGAAATTCTGCTTTGGGATATGCGAATAATGTCTCTCTGAAATTCTGCTCTACGCCCTCTGGAGTCGGGAACGCAGTCCCCCTCCCCGCCTTCTGACCCAGCTCCCTTGCTGCTTGACCCCACAGCCTGAGCGCCTCTGCTGTGGCACAGCCAGCCCCTGAGTCCCCCAGCTCTCAGGTGGGCTGGCTACTGCTGTTATTCCAGCCTTTGGGACAAGCTATTTGAGAGTCCTCTGGGGGCACTTCAGGGAGACAGCTGGAGGCCCTATAGCCACTGGGAAGAGGAGGCATGCCCCACCTGGCCCTCCCATATAGCAGTACCCAGGGAAAGCAGCAGGGCCTCTGCCTACCACAGAGGAAGGGTTTTGTCTAACGGGTGGCTCAGAGAGCACTGGGGAGAAGGAGCACGTGGGGAGGGTAAATGTGTGTCTGCAGTAGCCCAGGGAAAAATTGCCCTGTCTGTCTGCACAACATGGCCCCAAGTATCTGAGAAGTCAAGGGAGTCACACACCAGTGTCAAAGGCAATTCAGTCAGGGGCTGGGGTTAACCCTTTCCCTGAGACGGTAACATAGACAAGTGCCCCAGAGCAGCTTCTTACACAACATCTTCTCCTGCAGCAACCTCCCTGCCCTCTCAGCTAGAGGTTTGTCCTGGGGAAGCAGGAAGGTCCAGCTACCAGTTTCAGCAGAGTTTAAGTTTTGATTTTTGAAAGGGTCTCTAGCCTCTATGGCAGAGGATGCCACCCCAGCATGGTCCAGATCCGAGCCTGATACCGCATCATCTGCCTGAGTCTGCAGACAGACAGCTCCAGTGCAGCTCAGAGCTTTGCCAAGCAGGGACAGCGTGAAATTAACCCAACTCCAGTCAGTTTTGCACCTACTGTTCAGAATCCCCAGGGCAGCCATGACATTGCACAAATCCCAGCCAATTCAGGCACTGGAGTCGCGGTAGCCACAGGGGAGGAGGGCCTTAGCAACGGAGGCCAGAGGAGGGTCAGAACAGCCTGGGTGGGATTGAGACGACTCTCCTTCCCCTTCTAGCTGCCAGTGTGGGGCTGGAAGGATTTCAAATTTGTCAAATAGCCACTAGCCAGGGGCTGCTAGGTAAGAGGGATCCTCAAGCTGGGTTCTGGATCAGCCCGACAGGAATCTCAGCACCCTCTCCTGCCCAAGGGATGGTGCACAAGAGTGGGAGGGGGACCGGGCTTCCCAATGGGGCCTGGTCAGTGGCCCATCACGTTTCACGCCAGCTGGCTCGGTGCCTGGTAGCCTTTCCAAGCTTTGGACAGGAGCGTCAGGCTGGATGAAGGACACTGGCTGCAGGTTTCCTGCATGGACATGGCACAGATGCAGCAGTTTGCTGCACATACAAGGGAGGGATGCAGTGATAGAGCAGTTCGCAATCACACAGTATTTATTCTAGCCAAGGGCCTCTGCCTTCCCACAAATATGGGTGTCGATCATGACAGCCCCGGGCCTCTTTCTTGTTGAGCCTTTCCACCGCGGCAGCTCCAGTGTGCAGGCCATCAGTTTCTGCCCACAGTAACTGGGAGAAAAATCGAGCTCTGCCCATTTCCCCTCAGACAAGGGAAACCAGCTATGAAGGAACCTACAGGAAACCTTGTCTGAAGGGAAACACACTCAAGGGGTCATTGTGCTGCATGCCACAGTCTCAAAATCCACAGTAGCAGGACTTGAACTGCTCCTTGTTGCCCAAACTAAAAGAGAATTCAGTAGTGTGGGGCCTATGACACACAGATGAGCTGTCCTGACTCCCTCCAGCACAGGCCAGTGCTGCACACAGACATGCTAGCCATTCATGAGGCGCTTATTTGCCTAGGCCAGACACTTCCCGTGAGCACACGCTCCCCTTCCACAAGCTGCCCCTGGGCATGTGACGAGAACACACAAGGGAAAGCGCTGCAGATTTGTGGGGACACAGGTCTTCAGCATTCCCTTACCTGTCAGTTTCTACCTCCAGTTCCTGCCCTCCAGACTCCCCACCGTCTCTCGCTGCTGCCGTACTCCTGGGCTGGCTGTGGCACTGCCACTCTACCCACAGGGTCACCTCCTTCCTCAGCTGCTGCACTGCCAAGCTGCCAGGCTGGAGAGGGTATAAACTGCCAGGCTCACTGCACGGGAAAGGCGCTGCTGCTATTAAATTCCAGGAAGGCCAAGCTGGCGGCGAGGCTGCTGCACTGGACGCTGCCAGGCTCACTGCACAGCGCTGCGCGGGATGCTGCCGGGCTCACTGCATGCTGCCGGGCTCACTGCATGCTGCCGGGCTCACTGCGCGCTGAAGGCGTTGCTGCTTCTGCTATACTCCAAGCTAGTAAAACGCTGCTGCTCCATGTTGCCAGATTCACTGCATGCTCCAGCAGTTGTTGGCATACGAGACCAGGAGCACTGCATGCAGCTTTACAGTGCAAAGCTCACTGTGTAGCAATGGGAGGGTGCTGCTGTTTGGTGCCCAGGCTCGGTGCGTGAACGATGAGGGTGGCGTTGCTGCTATACTCCTGGCCACCCAGACTGGCAGTGGTGTTACGGCTGGGACTCTCCAGGATTCGCCCCTCCAGGCTCCTCCTATGGGGGGATGCTCAGCTCCAGGCTCGCTGGCAAGGGATGGCACTGCTGGGCTCACCCCCACCTTCTCCTGCTGACTTCCAGCGCGGCTGGGGACAGCGATGGCACTGCACGGCCACACTCACAGGAGGACGGTGGTGCTGCGCTCCCCGGCTAGCGGCCGTGCCAGCGCTGAGGCCACCTCCTGGGTTCACCAGCTGGTGCTGGGACACTACTAAGGGTCTGGGCCGGAGACAGTGCTAGGCTCCTGGGCTCACTCCTCTCATGCCCTACACCTGTGCTGCTCGCCGCCTCCCCCGCTGCGGCTGCTGCTGCACATCCAGGGTCCTCCCAGTTTCCTGAACACCTGGGCTCAGCCACTCAGGCTCCTGAGGCTGCTCTTGCACACCGCACCCGAGCGCCTCCTCCTGCACGCCCAGCCTGAGAACCTCCTCCTGCACGCCCGGCCTCAGGCCCCCTTCCTCCTGCAGGCCCCTGACAAACCCTCCTGTCTCCTGCTGCTCTCCCTGCTGGCCCCCCTGCACTCCTGGGCTCGCCTCCCCTTCCCCTTCAGGCTGGTGCTGAACCCACGGGCCCTCTCCCCACTCCTGGGGGGCTCCCAGGGCCACACCCTGCTCCTGGGGGGCTCCCAGGGCCACACCCTGCTCCTGGGGGGCTCCCAGGGCCACACCCTGCTCCTGCACCCCTGAGCCCACTGTCCCCTCCTCCTGAGGTTGATACTTTACTCCCAGGCTCCCCTCTTCTACCAGATGCTCCTCCTGTAACCCCAGCCTCACCCCCCCAGGCACCCGTACCCGCACACTTGGCCTCACCCTAGCTGCCACCCGTGCCCGCACTCCTGGCCTTTTCCCTCTGGCCACCCGCAGCCCCAGCCTCTCTCTCACTGCCACCCGCTTCTCCCGCACCCCCGGCCTCTCTCCCACTGCCACCCGCTTTTCCCGCACCTCCGGCCTGTCTCCCACTGCCTCCCGCACCCCCGGCCTCTCCCCCACGGCCGCCCGCTGCTCCCGCACCCCCGGCCTCTCCCCCACGGCCGCCCGCTGCTCCCGCACCCCCGGCCTCTCCCCCACGGCCGCCCGCTGCTCCCGCACCCCCGGCCTAGACTCTCTGGTCACCGACTGCTCCTGCACTACTGGCCTTGTCCCCACTGCCACCCACTGTTCCCACACTCCTGGCTTCACCTCTCTGGCTACCCACTGCTCCCGCACCCCTGGCCTGGCCCCCCCAGCCGCCCACTGCTCCCACACCCCTGGCCTGGCCCCCCCAGCCGCCCACTGCTCCCGCACCCCTGGCCTGGCCCCCCCAGCCGCCCACTGCTCCCGCACCCCTGGCCTGGCCCCCCCAGCCGTCTGATACTCTTCCCCCAGGCCCAGAATCCCCCCTGACTCCTGCACCCCTGGGCTCACCCCTGACTCCTGCACGGCTGAGCTCAGGCCCCCGGACTCCTGAACGCCCCACCCCAGCCCCAACTCCTGACAGTGCCGCTGCTCCCCTGCGCGCACCCCCTGCCCCCTGATGGTGCAGCTGTTGTGCTCCTGACTCCCCCTGCTCCCTGCCCCCCTCAGACTTCCCCCAACCCCCTGAGGCTCCCCTACCTTACTGCTGCCCCCCTAGGGCTCCCCCACCTTACTGCTGCCCCCCTGGGACTCCCCCACCCCCTGGGGCTCCCCTACCTTACTGCTGCCCCCCGGTCCTCCCCCACCCCCTGGGGCTCCCCCACCGCACTGCTGCCCCCTGAGGCTCTCGCACCCCCTGGGGCTCCCCTACCTTACTGCTGCCCCCTGGGGCTCCCCCACCCCCTGGGGCTCCCCTACCCCACTGCTGCCCCCCTGGGGCTCCCGCACCCCCTGGGGCTCCCCTACCCCACTGCTGCCCCCCTGGAGCTCCCCCACTCCCTGGGGCTCCCCCACCCCCTGGGGCTCCTCTGCCTTACTGCTGCCCCCCTGCGGCTCCCCTACCCCACTGCTGCCCCCCTGGTTCTTCCCCACCCCCTGGGGCTCCCCTGCGGCTCCCCCACCCTCTGGGGCTCCCCCCACCGCTGTCCCCCCGCGCTCCCCCCGCTCGCCCCCTGGTGGCGCAGCCCCGCGGCCGCACCGGGACCCCCGGGCCGGCTGCTCCGCAGCCTCCAGTCCCCGCTCGCAGGCGGCTCCGGCCCCCCCCGGCCTGCGCGCGCCCGCCCCACGGGCCCGCTCTTAAAGGGGCAGGCCCCGCGCTCGAGGAGCGCGCCCGGTCCGCGGGGCCGAGCCGCGGGGGGGGAGGCCTGGTCGTGCGCGAGCCCTGGGCAGCGAGGGGTTAACGTGGCGAGCGGCCTGCGGCAGGGCGGGGGCGGGATGGAGGTGGGGGGTAGAGGGGTGCGTTGGGGGGGTTGGGAGGGGATGTGGGGATGGGTGGGGGATGTGGGATGGGGTGGGGATGGATGGGGGGATGGGGTGAAGATGGGTGGGTAGAGGGGCGTGTGTGGGGATGGATGGGGAATGGGTGGGTAGAGGGGGATGGGTGGGTTTGGGATGGGGGTTGGGTGGGTAGAGGGGTATGTGTTTGGGGATGAATGTATGGGGGTGGGGTGGAATGGATGGAGGGGTGGGGGGATGGGTGGATGGAGGGGTGTGGATGGGGATGGGTGGGGGGTGGGGGATGTGGGATGGGGTGGGGTGGGGATGATGGGGTGGAGATGGGTGGGTAGAGGGGCGTGTGTGGGAATGGATGGGGAATGGGTGGGTAGAGGGGGATGGGTGGGTTTGGGGTTGGGTGGGTAGAGGGGATGTGTTTGGGGATGAATGTATGGGGGATGGGGTGGGGATGGGTGGGTAGAAGGGTGTGTATGGGGATGAATGAGCGGATGGATGAATAGAGGGGATGTGTCTGGGGGGAAATGGGGGTGGGGGATGTGGGGGGGATGGGTGGGTAGAAGGGTGTGTATGGAGATGGATGGGTGTGTGTGGGGATGGATAGACAGGCACACTACTAGGCCAGTGTTTTTTAACCCAGGGTCCGCAACCGAAGTCTAAAGGGTCCGCAACAGGTGACTGAGAAAATAAAAGAAAAGGAGGACTGGTGGCACCTTAGAGACCAACCAATTTATTTGAGCATAAGCTTTCGTGAGCTACAGCTCACTTCATCGGAACGCATCCAGTGGAATGCATCCGATGAAGTGAGCTGTAGCTCATGAAAGCTCATGCTCAAATAAATTGGTTCGTCTCTAAGGTGCCACCAGTCCTCCTTTTCTTTTTGAGAAAATAAAGTTTCTGATCCCGTTCAGATATTCTGGTTTTCTGAGCAATCAAAAGTACGCGCGCACCCCCACCTACAGGCCAAACCCCGAAGTGTTGGCTGTACCATAGCAGCCAACAGCTTAGCGCCCTTTCTGACGCTGCGTCAAATGCCTTGTCCTGCACCTGCAACATTTCCAGTTGAATTCTGTCTTTAGACTGACCCGAATTCAGCTATGTACACAGACAAGGGGTTTCCAAGGGGGGCTGCACCTCCATTCAAAATTGCCAAAGGGGTCCGCCAATGAAAAAAGCCTGGAACCCACTGCACTAGGCTCTAGGGACGGGTGCATAGAGGATGGCTGCAGAGACAGAGCTGACCTCGAGAGACAGGCATGCTCGCTGAACACACACGCTGCCTTTCTCTTGCTGTCTCTCCCTCATAGACACATACCCCTGGCGCTGAGTGCCCTCCGCCCCCCTCAGTTCCTGCTTGTTGGGCCTGTTCCTCCCTGCCTTTGTTATGGTGCTGAAGATGCTGCCCAGAGGCAGGGGCAGCCAGAGGGAGGGTCCATTTGTTCCTGGCTGTGCGCCCCTTTGGTTAGCATGGATGCTGGGCTGGTAGCCATGGTGAGGCGCTGTTCTGGCCACTAGGTGCCAGTGATGCTGGGACGGACCATTAGAGCGTGTCAATGACACAGATAAACACAGAGCAAAACCAACCTCAGGGCTGAGATTTTGTTTTGATTTGCTGGGGTGCAGCCGGCATGCAGGGCCCTGGCCCGAGGCAGCAGGACCTTTCCAACCCCCAACCCATCCCCAGCTATGGACCCCTGTCCTCCCTACACGGCATGGTTGCTTGCCACACCCGCACCCACCAAGGACCAGATCCTCAGCCAGTGTAAATCAGCCTCTCTTCACTGGTGCTTCACCCCCGCTAAAAACGAGGCCCAGCGTCTGTTCCTGTTGCTGCTAGCACTACTGGGAGAGAGAGAACAGGAGAGAAAGTTAGAGAAGAGTTGGGCTCAGTCTCTGCATGGGGTGCCCGCAGGTCGGGGCTGCCCACTCTTCCGCTAGCCCAACGGGTTGGAGGTGGGAACAGCCCGGAGAGAAGCAGGCCTGATTGCACCTGCATGGACGGCTGCCTAAAGTGCAACCTTATCCAGTGGCAGATCAACACGGAGCTGTTGGGACCAAGCCCGAGCCTGCGCCTGAAGAGCAGAACCAAGCACTCAGGAGCTGCCCATTGCTGCCTGCATGGCACGCTCATTAACTCCTGCGAGGCAACTGGAGCCCGGGCAAGTCCCTCCCAAGCACTTCCCCTCTGCCTTTGCAGTCGACTGCCACAGTCGGTTCCAACTGGCAGCTGGAAGACGTCAAGCCAGACTTGTTATGTTTCATAGCACGTACACGTGTTAGATAAAAACATAACTACTCTTGCTGGAAGGCTGCAACATACCATGACTTTATTTCCTAGAATGCAGAATGTTAACACACAAGAACTAAAAACAAAGACAGACAAAGCAGACTGCTCCCTGAAACAGTGAGGCACAACTCACCCCACCTTTACCCTAGGCCAGCTGGCTGCAGATTGACTGATCGCCCTCTAGCCTGCATGCAGGACCAGGAAACCCCTTACAAATGGCAGCGACAGCCTACAATTCCAACCCACTTTTCAACGCCACAAGACTCCACTCTTGTTAACCCAGGGTAAATCAGGAGTAACTCCACCCATTGCAGCCTAGTCACTCCGGATTCGCACTGGCACGGCAGAGCAGAGTTGGCCCTGTTCGTTACTTCGAGGGATTAAAGGGCTGGGGATTTGGAATGGGGCACATCCCTGGATTCAGGCATTGTGCACGGCAGGGCCAAGTCTTTCCGCTGAGTCCAGCCAGCTTTGGATCAGGCCTCAAAGGCCCTGAGAGGAGCAGATCCTTCCGGCTTGGTTGCAGGAGAAATTCCGGTGAGTGTGCAGACCGTGTCGCAGGTTCCAGGGCCTGACCCAAAGACTGGCAGTTCCCCCAGGGGATGCTGCGCTGGTGAGCGGTGTCAGGCTGAGAGCCCTGCATGACAGGCCTCTTTCCAGCACCAAGTGCTGCTCAGCAGTGAGCTGGGCCTGTGGGGAGGGGCTGGAGCTGGGAGACCTTGGCTCTGTTCACCCCACGGCTGCCCTCCCCAGCCCCCTCATCAGTTGAGCTGTCTGGCCTCTTGGGGCTCTTCACTGCTCTCTCCAAAGCCTGGGGCAGGGGTGGCTGCAGCGGGGTCCCCTCCCACTTCTAGGCTTGGTGAGGGGGGCAGCCCCTGGGGTTCTTCATCCTCCTCTGCCCCTTCCCAGGCCAGGGGCTGCAGGGAGGGAGGAGGAGAAGCAGAGTCCACATCCTGTCCGCATTGCTCACAGGAGAGGGTGAGGGGGCAGGACCACCCTGGGTGCTGGGCGTCTCGCTCCCCCCACCGTCTTGCAAGTACGGGGTGCTATGGGGCGGTGGAGAGAGAGCGCTCCCCCTACAGCAGCTCCGACTGGTTCTTCAGCCCCAGGCAGGCAGCCAATCAGAGGGCTCAGATGTGTCAGCGGGCTACAGCTCCTCCTCACACAGTGGCCACATGGGCTCCAGCCTAGCCCAATCCCGTCGCTGCGAGAACACGGCCAGAGCTGGCGAGTGGCGACGCCATGCGTGGTCCTGAAAGCATGGCCGAGCGTGGCCTTGTGCTGCGTCCCTATGAGAGTGCAGCAGGGACATTGGAACGGCACCTTCCGCCCCATGCGGCAAAGAGCCCAGCCCAGCCCAGAGCATGCTGGGACAGAGCAGGACCCAGCCCAGAGCATGCTGGGATGGCACAGATCGTGGCCCAGAGCATGCTGGGACAGAGCAGGACCCAGCCCAGAGCATGCTGGGACGGCAGCGAGCCCGGCCCAGAGCATGCTGGGACGGCAGCGAGTGCAGCCCAGAGCATGCTGGGACGGAGCAGGACCCAGCCCAGAGCATGCTGGGATGGCACAGATCGTGGCCCAGAGCATGCTGGGACAGAGCAGGACCCAGCCCAGAGCATGCTGGGACGGCAGCGAGCCCGGCCCAGAGCATGCTGGGACGGCAGCGAGTGCAGCCCAGAGCATGCTGGGACGGAGCAGGACCCAGCCCAGAGCATGCTGGGATGGCACAGATCGTGGCCCAGAGCATGCTGGGACAGAGCAGGACCCAGCCCAGAGCATGCTGGGACGGCAGCGAGCCCGGCCCAGAGCATGCTGGGACGGCAGCGAGTGCAGCCCAGAGCATGCTGGGATGGAGCAGGACCCAGCCCAGAGCATGCTGGGATGGCACAGTTCGTGGCCCAGTGCATGCTGGGACAGAGCAGGACCCAGCCCAGAGCATGCTGGGACGGCAGCGAGCCCGGCCCAGAGCATGCTGGGACGGCAGCGAGTGCAGCCCAGAGCATGCTGGGACGGAGCAGGACCCAGCCCAGAGCATGCTGGGATGGCACAGATCGTGGCCCAGAGCATGCGGGGACAGAGCAGGACCCAGCCCAGAGCATGCTGGGACGGCAGCGAGCCCGGCCCAGAGCATGCTCGGACGGCAGCGAGCGCGGCCCAGAGCATGCTGGGACGGAGCAGGACCCAGCCCAGAGCATCCTGGGACGGAGCAGGACCCAGCCCAGAGCATGCTGGGATGGCAGAGAGCCCAGCCCAGAGCTCGCTGGGACGGCAGCGAGCGCGGCCCAGAGCATGCTGGGATGGAGCAGGACCCAGCCCAGAGCTCGCTGGGATGGAGCAGGACCCAGCCTAGAGGTTGCTGGGATGGCACAGATCATGGCCCAGAGCATGCTGACACGGAGCAGGACCCAGCCCAGAGCATGCTGGGACGGCAGAGAGCCCAGCCCAGAGCATGCTGACATGGAGCAGGACCCAGCCCAGAGCATGCTGGGACGGCAGAGAGCCCAGCCCAGAGCATGCTGGGATGGAGCAGGACCCAGCCCAGAGCTCACTGGGGTGGAGCAGGACCCAGCCTAGAGCTTGCTGGCAGGGGAAGCAGGGCATTCAGTCTGAGCTGTGTGAGAGCTCAATTCACTCCTAGGTGAGGCACCTGCCTCTGGAGTCTCAGGGCCCCAATTTAAGAAGCTGCCTGGGTCCCCTGACCCAACGCTGGTCACCGGAGGGTGAAGTCGACGGTTGTCCGCACCACACAGCCTGCCAGCTTTCACCCTGGGGCCACAGTGGGCGAGGTCCTCAGCCATGGGGCTAATGCAGCCAGTGGGATTGTGAGCCTGGTTTTAATGTTGCTTGTGAAATTTCTGGAGGGTGGAAACAGAAGGAGCTTTCTTTTGCCCCCTGCTCAGGGTGTTGGGCATGGCCCTGCAGCGCCCCCAAAGTCTGTGTGTGGAGGAGAGCAGGATCGGGCCCGTTGTTACCACCCCTCCCCCCGCCGAAACGCTAGGATCCTGATGGGGAGCTAGCGTTCCCCCAGCTGCAGCCTGCTCGGTTACAGTGCTACCCCAGTGCCGACGAGCGCAGACCCGGCCCAGCCTGCCAAAGGTTCCCGCAGGCTCCCTGGCCCTCCCGGGGCTCCGTCAGCTGGGCCGACATCTCCACCTTCTCGCCCCAGCACTGCCCCAACTTCTGGCCACGGCTCCCTGGCAGGCTGGGCGAGAAGTGAGGCCAGCAGGCTGCGAACGGGGGGCCGGGTCAGCGGCCTCATGGGGAGTTCAGAACATGCAGTTGGAGGGGAGGGAGGGCTCTTCAAGACTTGCTCGGCACTACACAGCATCTCCTGAGTGGCAGAGGCTGCCTGGCTCCCCAGATCCCTGAGGGCTTCCTCACCCAGACCCCACGCCGTGCACCCCGCAGCTCAGCAGGTCTCCTCGGGCAGGCTGCGGGCCCCAGGCCTCACGCTCCTGGCTCATGCTGTGTGTTGGCTCTCGTCAGACTGCACTACGGCTCCCCCGGCTGCACCCCGGGGATGGTGCCATGTGGGAGATTTGGCCTTGGGACCCAGCCAGGATGCTGCAGGCTCAGTCATTCTCTGGCGGGAGTCCCGGAGCAGACCTGGCTAGGACATGTCGGAAATGTTCCCCTGCCCCCCCGCGTGTGGTGACTCGGCCGCCTCTCGAACCCAGCTTCATAGAATCATAGAATCATAGAATATCAGGGTTGGAAGGGACCCCAGAAGGTCATCTAGTCCAACCCCCTGCTCAAAGCAGGACCAAGTCCCAGTTAAATCATCCCAGCCAGGGCTTTGTCAAGCCTGACCTTAAAAACCTGTAAGGAAGGAGATTCTACCACCTCCCTAGGTAACGCATTCCAGTGTTTCACCACCCTCTTAGTGAAAAAGTTTTTCCTAATATCCAATCTAAACCTCCCCCATTGCAACTTGAGACCATTACTCCTCGTTCTGTCATCTGCTACCATTGAGAACAGTCTAGAGCCATCCTCTTTGGAACCCCCTTTCAGGTAGTTGAAAGCAGCTATCAAATCCCCCCTCATTCTTCTCTTCTGCAGACTAAACAGTCCCAGCTCCCTCAGCCTCTCCTCATAAGTCATGTGCTCTAGACCCCTAATCATTTTTGTTGCCCTTCGCTGGACTCTTTCCAATTTATCCACATCCTTCTTGTAGTGTGGGGCCCAAAACTGGACACAGTACTCCAGATGAGGCCTCACCAGTGTCGAATAGAGGGGAACGATCACGTCCCTCGATCTGCTCGCTATGCCCCTACTTATACATCCCAAAATGCCATTGGCCTTCTTGGCAACAAGGGCACACTGCTGACTCATATCCAGCTTCTCGTCCACTGTCACCCCTAGGTCCTTTTCCGCAGAACTGCTGCCTAGCCATTCGGTCCCTAGTCTGTAGCGGTGCATTGGGTTCTTCCGTCCTAAGTGCAGGACCCTGCACTTATCCTTATTGAACCTCATCAGATTTCTTTTGGCATGTCTTGGCTCCAGCCTACCCGGGCATGATCACTAATGCCGCCTTTATAAGCTCGGCCCTTTACAACTCTCACCGCGCTGACGGGCGCCTGCGAACGGGGCTGCACGACCAGCCAGCTGGGGCTGTTTGCCAGGCTAGCTACCTACCACCCGCTGCCCCAAAACGCCTGCCTCTAGCAGAGCAACCCCAGCCGTTGGGAGGACCAGCGCCACACCCAGAGTGAGCCAAACCCACTGGGCCGCAGGCAGAGCAACCCCCTCGCCCTGCAGGGATGAACAGAACCGCGCCATGCCATACAGCTGCAGACAGCACCTCTCTGCCTTTGCACGCCCAGGAGGGCTGCAGGGTGGGGGGACAGATTAGACAGATCATTTGGGTGATGTGTGATTAATCAGCATAATGCCCTATTTGTATTTATTTGTAGCGGCTCAGAGCCCTAGTCATCTCAAAGGAGGCTGAAAGGCTTGGCTGAGGGGCCAGAGAGGGCTCACGTCCCCCAGCCGGCCCCCAGTGACAGTGGGGCTAGTTACAGGTGAAGAAGTCCAGGGGGTCTAGACGTGGCTGCAGCTGGGGTCCACGCAGCGGGGTGACAGTGCCACCTGGAGGACAGAGCGTGTCCAGGCAGCCCTCCTGGGCTGGGTTTCCGAGGCTGAGCGGGGGGCCCCGGGGCCAGGTCATTTCGGAGCGGCCTGGCTGCAGGGTGCAGAAGCGCTCGCGCTACACGTGCAGACAGACAGGCCGAGAAACACCCTCACGTCAAGGGTCCGGCCTCACTTCGCTCGGTCAGGAATTGAGCCCGCCACCGGCTGTTTTAACAAAGCGTCTGCATGAAGCAATTCAAGGCCCAGGGGCTGCCAGCCTGGCCGCTCTCGGGCCAAGGCCCTGCCCAGGGAGCTGCAGGCCCCTATGCGAGCTGGTAGCAGCCCGGCAGCTGCCCTCTGGCAGCTCTGTCCCCTGCTGCTTCTTCCCCGCCCTGGGAGAGGGGGTGTCCAGCCCCCTGTGGCTCGGCAGGGGACACCTCAGAGCCCACTTCCTCCATCAGGGAATGGGGCCACAACGGCCAGGACACCACTCCTACCCCCCAGGCTGCTGGAGGGCGTGGAAGCCGCTCCCTGGGAGAGGGGTGATGGGAGAAGTGAGGGGGGCCCCAGTTCTAGCCCAGCTCTGAGGTGGAAGCGCTCCGCGGGGAGATGGGGTGCGTGTGTGGCAGCGTCTGGAAAGGGCCAGGACAGTGTGAGGGGCTAAGCAGGGAGCCACGTAAGAGCCTGGCTGTCCTTATGCCCAGCACGGCAGGAATAAGCTGGTTGCCTTCTGTGCGAGGACAGAACTGGGCAAAGGGAGCGCGCATCTGTGTGTTTTGGGATGGCGTATGGCCCTGAGCCACAGCTCCACAGGTGCCTCTCCCAGCTCTGGCTGTCCCGTGGGGCTGGGTGGGGGTGTGAGGGACAGAGACTGGTCACACCTGTTCGACAGGTAGGGCAGATCCTGCAGCTTGGCTGGCGGTTTTTCCCCAAGTGCCCAGCCGGCACTCTGCTGTACAAAGGTAAGGCCCCTCCAGGCATGGCGCCTTGCCCTCAGCTGGCACTCCACCGCACCAAGGTACAGAACATCCCGGCCTGGCCTGCAGCTCTCTATGCCAGAGGCAGAGTGAAGCCCTCAGCACATGAGCGCCTTGGGGCTAGCACCCCACTTCCATCGCTGCAGCTCCAGCTCCAAACACTGGGCCAACACTGAGTTACCCATGTCCAGACAGGGAGGGGCAAGGAATTGGCCCCAGGGGTGCCAGGAAATGTTTGCAGAAACATCTAGATCAACTTCTAGATCAACAAAATGATGATTCTGGAGAACATCATCAGCTTGGCCCATTCTGGCCCCATATGGTGACATCAGGCTGCGAGTGGCTTGGCCCTTTTCCTTTCTCTCTCTGTACCATGGGATCCGTGTGCCCCTTTCATGGGTGGCGAAGAAGAACTCCTAGTATTATCTAGCAACCATGGTACCTCCACAGCTGGAATACTGCGTGCAGTTCTGGTCACCCCATCTCAAAAAAGACATATTAAAACTGCAAAAGGTGCAGAGAAGGGCAACAAAAATGATTAGGGGTGTGGAACAGCTTCTGTATGAGAAGAGGTTAAAACTTGGAAAAGAGACGACTAAGGGGGGATATGATAGAGGTCTATAAAATCGTGACTGGTGTGGAGAAAGTAAATAAGGAAGTGTTACTGACTCCTTCACATAACACAAGAACCAGGGTCACCCAATGAAATTAACAGGCAGCAGGTTTTAAACAAAAGGAAGTACTTCACATGATGCACAGTCAGCCTGTGGGACTCATTGCCAGGGGATGTTGTGAAGGCTCGAACTATAATGGGATTCACAAAGGAATTGGATAAATTCATGGAGCACAGGTCCATCAAAGGCTGTTAGCCAAGATGATCAGGGACACAAACCTATGCTCTGAGTGTCCCTAGCCTGTGATTGCCAGAAGCTGGGAATGGGAGACAGGGAATGGATCACTTGATGATGACCTGTTCTGTTCATTCCCTCTGGGGCACCTGGCACTGGCCACTGTTGGAAGACAGGATATTGGGCTAGATGGACCTTTGGCCTGACCCAGTGTGGCCGTTCTTATGTACCTGCAGGGCCATTTCCTGTCCTGTTATTTTGGAGAGGACCTGTCTCAGCCTTCCTGGTCTGCTAAGGTTAGATACCTCAGGGACTGCCTGCCTGGTATATGAACACCGGGAGTAGCAGCACGGTGCATATAGTTCTACGCTTGCCCTCTTCACAGGAGGAAGGATGATCTCGTGGCCAAGGGGCTGGGAGTCCAGAGGTCTGGGTTCTCAGAATGCCTGTGTGATCTTGGACAAGCTGCTTAGTCCCTCACTTCCACAGCTGAGGAACGTGGCTACCACATCCTCTCTTCCCTCTTGGGTCTGTCTTATCTTCAGGGTGAGTCTCACACACCCCAGCTCCATGTAGAGTGTCTACCACCATGGAGCATCAATGGAGCACAACCGCCCTAGAACTGAGTAAAAAGCCGATGCATATGCAGGCCGCTGTCTAGTTTTCATGCTGATACTTCCATGCAAACTTTCAACGGGTTTTGTAGCTGCCCTCCCTCTTCCCTCGACGGAAGACAACAGGACTTGGCTTCAACAGACATGCTCTAATCACGTTCCAACCTTTCACCCACAGGCATTTCAGCTGTGTACGTGACATGCACTAGCTCCAGCAAGAAGCTACTTAAATAGAATGCGTGTTAGTCACCCTGCCCCTGGCCAGGTGAGCCTCTCATGGCCAACCAATCATTTCGAAGACTTCACAAAACTTCAAAGTAATTGAAAATGGGTATCGATGGCTTAACTGAAAGCCCCTGGGGGCCTGTTCTCCAGTATTTGACTTTTGCCTCTATTTTATTTTTTAACACAAACTGGGGATGTTGGCTGCCTTCAATGAACAAGACCTTGGGAGCAAGCAATCGGACTCCATTCATTCAGATTGCTAATATTACCTCATCTGCTCTGGATGCTCTCCACCTGCCTAAGGCCTTAAAACGGTTAGCTAGTAAGCATGTTTCACACACTCAAAGCACAGCATGAAACTGTTAAGTAATTGGCTTTTAGAAAACCCGAACTTACCTTGTGAGCTGGGGTGGTGGTGGTGGTGAAGCGACAGTACAGACATTGCAACCAGGAGATTAGCCCTTGCTCCTACCTGCTCCGGGGACAAACCGTGCAGGTGAGAACAGCACTCACGTGGCTATGTGAAGCGGACCTGGGAGCTTGATGGCGCAGCACCTTCTGCCAAGAGCTGGCGCTGCGTTTACTAATGCTCAGAGAAGACGACTGTTCCTCTGGCTTGAGAGAGCTCTTCCCAAAAAGCTGCAGCGTTCAGTGCCAGCCTACGCCAGAACCAGCCGCTCTTACTTTCATGGTGTGGACCACCTGAGGCTGAGCTCCCCTTCCGTTCCCATACCTAGTCCCCATGGTGACTACACCTCTGCTTAGACAGAAGGGTAATCAGGGAAGTATTTTGCAACCAAGCAGCTGCCATCACATGACAAGCCCAGAGACCATCAGCGGAGCGTGGACCACACCTCTGGGAACTTCTGCTGGAGATCAATCTGACTGTTAAACAGCTGAGGTTTGGCTAGCAACACCAGTCATGGATCCGCCACTGGCAACGGATTAAACCCACTTAGAGCATGCCCTTGTTTACATGGCACGAGTAGCACGTGAAGTTGGTATGGAGCAGGCAGATGTTGTACCAAGACCAGAAACAGGTTTGCCACATGGAGGAATTCCTGCCAGGCAGCTATCAGTTCTTAGCGCACCCCTGGGGAACCGACATAATAGTGCAGCACATGGGCTTCACCTACACCATTACACCACGGCATCTAGGTTACCCCTCCAGCCTTGTCCAGACTTGAAGTTTTACGAACATAGCTATGTTGACTAGGCTTGTGATTTTCTACCAACATAGCTATGCTAGAAAAAGCCCTAGCGTAGACACAGTTATATTGGTATAGCTTATGCCAGTATCAGCCCTTGTCTACTGATAACTGCTCACACTAGGGGTGTTGCAGGTATAGCTACACTGGCAACGTCTCCGAGTGTAGACAAGGCTGGGGGGAGAGCCCACCACCAGCTCTTGCCCCTCCACCTGCCCTTCCCAACCAAAACCAGAGTAGGTGCCTAGGTTCCTAGATGCTTGTACCACAGCAGGCTCCTCCAGGGTAAGCTGGCTTTGAAGGTGCCTATTGAACCCTAAATGTACTAAGCCCTACACCAAGCTGAGCCCCTATGCCCCTCAAGACCCAGGTCTTTCCATACATGACACAGCCCACAGCAAGCCGCGCTGCTTGAACTCGCGCCCACCAAACCGCTCCTCAAACTCGCATGCTTTGTGAACGGTAGGACGTTTTTACTAAAATGAGGGTAAATTTGGTGACACACAACGACAATGGGGAAACCAGAGAAATAAGGTGGGTGAGGTGATATCTTGGACCAGCTTGAGTTGGTGAGAGTAACCAGTCACACAAGAAAAGAAGCCTGGTCTTAAAATGTTCCCCAAAAGTGGATGTGCTAGTCATTAGCTGAAAAGAATTCCTTTGCAATTTCAGATATCTTCGCTCCATCCGCAGTGCGTTTATGCGCATACGAAAGCATTGGATTGTGTAAACGTTCTTGGGTTGTCATCATCCTGAGAAAGGTCTTCAGTTTTTTTGCAGTGCAGAGAAGCTCCGCTCAGCCATAGTGGTCAATACTGGTAAGGTGAGGAACAATCGCGACAGTCAATGAACTTGGAGAACAAAAGGTCAGAAGACAGGACAGCAATGACCACATCAAAGTTCCCATGTTGGGGATGTTAGTCATGTTTAGCGTCGGAATGTGCTTATTGGCTGCACCAATCAAATCTGGCAGAGTCCTCAGCTGGTTTTTTAAATGAGTGAGGGTGTGAGGTTATTTGCCTTCCAGTACCTTGAGTTCTTTGAGAGGTTTTGGCCTAGACATTTCCCCTAATTGTGAGCTCGACTGTCAAAAGTATGTGGAAGTTCATAAGATGTCACAGTAGCATGTGAGAGAAAGTATAAATGAGGTTCAATGACATCACCACTGGGCCTCGCTCCTTCCACACTGACACTGAAGGAGGCAACAAGAACACTGGGAAGACTGGCCCCAGGCTGAGAAGGAAATTCAACCTGTATAATAAAAACTGTAGACTGCCTGGAACATCTAGTGGGCTGAGAAACTGCTTGATTCAAATCTTGCTTAGTTTGTAGAGTTTAGACTGCGGTTTTATTTTTATTTCTTATATAACCAACACTTATCACTTAAAATCTCTCTTTCTGTAGCGCAAGGGTTCTCAAACTGGGGGTCGGGACCATTGTTCCCTCTAAGCTGTGTGTGTGTGCACGCACACAGATCCTAAACCCTGCACACACGGCAAAACACCGCATGCACAAAAATCTGTACAGAAGCATAACAATTTGCACAGAAGAAATTTTTTGCTCACACAGCCTGTCAAAAATTAGAGGGAACATTGGTCGGGGCCCCTCAGGGAATCGCGAGGTTATTACATTGGGGGGGGTGTCGCGAGCTGTCAGCCTCCACCCTAAACCCTGCTTTGCCTCCAGCATTTATAATGGTATTAAATATATAAAAAAGTGTTTTTAATATATAAGGGAGGGGTTGCACTGAGAGGCTTGCTATGTGAAAGGGGTCACCAGTACAAAAGTTTGAGAACCATTGCTGTAGTGTGACAAAGCTCTGTCCTTGTCTCCGTGGGTCCCGTGTTTCCTGGCAGATTTCGCTAGCCTCAGAGGCTCACTGTGACCCTCCACGTAGCCCTTCTCTCTCTAGAGGAAAGGGTCACAGACTACTGAGCCATTTTCATCATAAGCCAGCGAGGGACGTGAGGAGAAGCTATCCTCCCTTGCACAATCTCTGTTGTCTCTCAGTCTCAGTGATTAATTGGGCGGGGGGGAACAAAGGGGGGGCCTGGACCTGCCCTCTACTCCTGGCTCCAGCCCAGGGACCCTAATAGTATCAGCTATGGTAGCTGACTTTTTAGAAACAGGACACATACAATTCCCTGGGCTACTTCCCCACAGCAGCCCCCACTTCCTCATGATCCCCTTCACCCTTACCTCAGGGCCTCCTTCCTTGTGCCTGATACGGTATGTACTGCTCAGTCTCTCCAACAGCACAACTTCCTCCTACAGCTCGTGACATATGCCCCCATCTGACTAACTGGGAGGCTTTTAACTAGTTTCAGCCAGCCCCTGATTGGCTTCAGGTGTCCCAATCAACCTAGCTGTCCTCCCTGCCTTCTGGAAAGATCTTAATTGGCCCCAGGTGTCTTAATTGACCTGGAGCAGCTGCCATTTGCTTATTCTGGTAACAGGGATTTGTTTAGCCTGTGGCTAATATATTTGTCTCCCATTACTTTACTATAGCCATCTGGCCTTGCCCCGTCACAGTAGTTAATACACTTATTCTAATGTTTTATCCTTACCAGTGAATTTGTCTAAAGTGCTTGGGGAATCTGCTCAGATTACAAGGGCTGTTGCATGCCCACTACCCTTTGATGGAGCGGAGAACTAATTAATGAGCTTGCACTGCCCCAGGAAGTCTTAAGCAGTGTAAGATGGTACATTACCAGGGTGCAAGGCTGGGGAGATTTGCTGGTGTCTCTATACAGTTCATGAGCAGCTTAGAGCATTAATGCAATTCACCTGGGAGTGTGTCCACATGGTGATTGATGGCTGAGTGATCACAGCACCTGGAGTGGTTTACTGCTTGTCATTAGCATAGGATTGTGAGAGACAGCCCAAGCTGGAGAGTTAAGGGGGCACAGCGGTCCCACAATTTCAGGTTGTACCCCATGGATCCTGTCACAGCCACCTCTATCAGCTCTGGCTGAATGCCTTAAATGCTTTAACTATTTTTCCTTCTTTTTCTGTACTTTTAATAAAAGAATGTTTAATAGTTTGTTTGCCAGGGTACTAAGCATGTTGAGATCTCTGTATACCAAACACTGAACCTTGTTTAACACAGTTTAATATTCAGCCCATATATTTCATCCAAATTAATACAACAGCTCTGGACCAGGAGACTTTGATTAGCAATGTCTGTGGGCCCCCACCTGTGCACTACACAACCTTATGCTCCAGAGCTGGTATACAGGGAGGGATGGACCCTCTGCCTCTTCAGTTCCTTCTCAACTACAAAGCCCAGAAGACTGTGCAGCTGAGGAGAAGGAGGGCAGGAAGTGAACACCCATAGGGACAAAACATCTTGAAGAACTCACGTTACTGTACAGGTAAGCAACCTCTCCTTCGGATTTATGTCCCCATGGGTGCTCCACGGTAGGAGACTGCCAAGCAGTGACTCAACGTGGAGATGGGCACTGAAGAGGCTGATCGAAGGCAGTTGGGAGGACAGCACCGCCAGAACTTGCATCCACCTTGCACATGGGACGGATAGCATTTGGCAAATGTGCGAACTGAGCACCAGGTTGCAGCCCTGCAAATTTCCACTATGGGAATGTCCGTAAGGAAGGCTATAGAACTGGACAGAGCCCCGATGGAGTGGACTGTCACTGTGGGAGGGGGATGTGGCCCGGTGGCTTCATAGCAGGCTGGGCTGCAACCAGATACCTACTTTGATAGAGTCTGCATGGAAATCAACTGGCCCTTCATTCTTTCAGCAAAGAAAACAAACTGGCTGGGGGAAGCCTCACTGCTTCTCGCCCCGTCCAGATAGAAGATGAGCACCCTCCTAATGCCCAAGTTGAGGAGACTAGCCACTTCTCTTGAGGAGTGAGGGCTGGGAAAAAAGACTACTGGCAAATAGGTATCCTGACTGATACAGAAATCTGATGAGATCTGTCATAAATATAAAGGGAAGGGTAACCACCTTTCTGTATACAGTGCTAAAAAATCCCTCCTGGCCAGAGGAAAAACACTTTCACCTGTAAAGGGTTAAGAAGCTAAGGTAACCTAGCTGGCACCTGGCCCAAAATGACCAATGAGGGGGCAAGATACTTTCAAATCTGGAGCGGGGCGGGGAACAAAGGGGTCTGTCTGTCTGTGTGATGCTTTTGCCAGGAACAGATCAGAAATGCAAGCCTTCCAACTCCTGTCTTCTGCAATTTCCACAGTATGCATCCGATGAAGTGAGCTGTAGCTCACGAAAGCTCATGCTCAAATAAATTGGTTAGTCTCTAAGGTGCCACAAGTACTCCTTTTCTTTTTGCGAATACAGACTAACACGGCTGTTACTCTGAAACCTGAACTCCTGTTAAGTTAGTAAGTAATCTAGCTAGAAAATGCATTTGATTTTCTTTTGTTTAATGGCTGGTAAAATAAGCTGTGCTGGAGGGAATGTATATTCCTGTTTTTGAGTCTTTTTGTAACTTAAGATTTTGCCTAGAGGGATTCTCTATGTTTTGAATCTGATCACCCTGTAAGGTATTTACCATCCTGATTTTATAGAGGTGATTCTTTTACCTTTTCTTTAATTAAAATTCTTCTTTTAAGAACCTGATTGATTTTTCATTGTTCTTAAGATCCAAGGGTTTGGGTCTGTGTTCACCTGTACCAATTGGGGAGGATTATTCTCAAGCCTCCCCAGGAAAGGGGTGTAGGGCTTGGGGGGATATTTTGGGGGGGAAGACATCTCCAAGTGCTCTCTTTCCCTGTTCTTTGTTTAAATGCTTGGTGGTGGCAGCACACTGTTCAAGGACAAGGCAAAGTTTGTACTTTGGGGAAGTTTTTAACCTAAGCTGGTAAGAATAAGCTTAGGGGGTCTTGCATGCAGGTCCCCACATCTGTACCCTAGAGTTCAGAGTGGGGAAGGAACCTTGACAAGATCTTTGGTAGAAATTGAGGATGGGGTCACAGCATGACCACACCGTAATAGAATGTAACGCTGGTGGATCGGCCATGAGCTCTGAGTTCTCCCACTCTTCTGGCCAAGGTGCTAGCTACCAGGAATTAAGTCTTAAGGGAGAGATGGGTCAAAAGGGGAGTTCCTTCAGGCATTGAGGACTACTTTGAAGTCCCATGGAGGTGGGGGTTTCAAATATAAGAAAACAAATGAGGTAAGCCCTTAAGGAATCTGGACATGGTAGGGCAAGCAAAGGCTGGAAGGCCTTCGATAGGCGAATGGAAGGCTGTAACTGCCAGGTATATTTTAACAGAGCTCATGGATAGTCCCTGTGTCTTCGATTCCAACTGCGTAACTGGGGCTCCTCGAGAAAGGAGATAGTGGCAGGAGCAGATAGTGGCAGGAGCACCAGGAAAGGAAGCGTTGGCTGCCAACTCTGCAGGTAAGCTTTGCAAGCAGAAGGCTTCCTGCTGTTCATAAGTACAGATTGGACCTCAGCCGAAGACTCCAATTCTAGACCCATCAAGAAGCCAGGCCTTGAAGCTCAGAGATATGAGCCTGTGGTGGCTCATGGGGCCTGAGCTGTGCGTCAGGAGATCCGATCCGAGGGGGAGGCTTGGAGGCAACGCCACAGGAAGACGAAGTGGATCTGAACACCACCCTTGTCTCAGATAAGAAGGTGCTTGTTGTATAGGGGTCTGTCCCCACAGGCGCTGCCTCGCGGTTGGGCAAGGCTGTAACTGGCGCTCTTCTGTCTTGGCACCCCCTGGTGATAGTTGCTCTGGCCCTGCAGCAGTTCGCTCCCTTCTGTGGCTCAGTCCTCCAGCTAGGCCACAAGCTGTGTCCATCCCTCCCAGGGCATGGAAAGGGGCCAACAAAAGGCTAGTTCTGCTGCCCTGCAAGGGGCTTCAGGCTTCACCCGGCCAAAGTCCTGGACCTTCTAGCGTAGAGGATCAGAGGGCTAAGGAACAGGCAGCATTCATCTCAAGAACAAATCACGCTGCACCCAGATTTCCTTCACTAAGCCAGTAACCCCGGCAAAGGATGGGGGGATGCAGTAGACATGACAGACCTTGATTTTCGTCGGCTAGCCCTTGATACGAGGATGTCTGCCGGGGGAAAGAAAGTCACTGATGAGACTTAAGATGTCTGAGGAGTCCAATCTGTGCTCTACAGGTTTTTTCCACATATGAGAGGCGGTTGCTTGGAGAGAGCACAGCTGCTGGCTGGGATGCCGTACCCTTTCCTTCCTCCTCTCCCCTTTCTCAGCCTCTTCAGCAAGGTGAGTCTCTTCAAAACAGGCTGTGGCTTGATGTATGATGCAACGCCATTGCACCCTATTGCCAGCCAGCGCTTCTCAATTCGTGGGGTCACTGCCTCCCTTCCTAAGATACACTACTGATTTTAGTAAGGCTGTTGACAGCCCCACCTGACATGCTTGTAAGTGAACTATGGAAGTGTGGCCTAGATGAAATTACTGTGTGGTGGGCAAACAATGGGTTGAAAGCCCACACTCAAAATAGTTACCAATGATCTGCTCAGCCAGGAAGGATGTAGCTAGTGGGGTCCCACAGGAGTCAGCCCTGAGTCTGGTACTGTTCAATATTTTCATTAGAGGCTAGGATAAGAAGAGTGGAGAGCACACCTATAGAACTTGCAGATCACACCAAGCTGGGAGGGGTTGCAAGCAGTTCGGAGGACAGGATTAGAATTCCAAATGACCTTGACAAAGAGGAGAATTTGGTACCCTGGAATGACATGGAAGCCAGATGTTTCATGGGGCCTAGGAGGAACCTAGAAACCTTGCCCCTGTCAGGCTCCCCTGGCCAAAACAGGGACAAGCCAGAGCTTCTTGGTGAGGGCGGTGGCACCTGCCTTTGGACAAGTCCCCTGGACTCAGGTTGAGCAGAAGGCTGCTACTGTCTTGGCCAACAGCTCTAGCACCAGAGCTGGCTAGTGAGGGAATGTGACCAGATAGGACCAGGAGAGCAAAGGCTGCCTGTCTGCCATGGCAGGTACCTGCCATAGCAGTCACATCTGTAGCCCCCAGAGGAGCTGCTGCAGAGTCCAGGCTGTACCGGTTGCTGACACCTACCAGGACCAGGCCTGTGACAGACCAGTCAGGCCTTTCCCTCCCCTGCCATCAGAGACCTGGACTAACCAGGATTTCTTCCTGCACTGGAGAGGGTGTTTATGGCCAAGGGGAGGCCTCGGCCCTCCTCTTCATTGTGCCCTGGGGCCACACCAGTCTATCATGGCAGGGAGGTACCCATCTTCATCCCTGCTCATCAGCCCTGCTCTGGACAGCCAGCAAGTGCCAGATGGGGAGAGCTGGTCCCCAGCCCAAGCCCAGGCACCATAGCAGCTGCTTCAGGTCTCACTCTCACCCCCCACACTATGCATGCAGTGTACAGGGAATGTGCAGGGGCAAAAGCATGGATCAGGCCCCCCCTGCAAATATTTCCACTGCATGGGCACTGAATCATCCCATCCCAACAGCAAGCTAGAAGCCTGCCTGATTCTCTCTGGGGAGGAGAAGGATGAGATTTCAGACACTCAAATCATTGGACTACGGTAGGGGAGTAAGCCAGAAACAAAACTTACCACAGCTCTGGGCCAGGGTGAGTCTTTGTTACAAGCTACCAGCCACTTCCTTGAGCACATGTCCCTTCCACTGAGCCTGCTGCTCCTTGTGCTTATGCTGGACTGTCAGCATCTGTTAACTAGCCTCCTTTCTCACACAGTCCATTCACCATGTTAGTGGGGGGGGGGGGGGGAAGGGAGGAAGAGAGAGAGAGAAGAGACCCTCAACTATCTCCAGTATCCTGGATCTGGCTGGTTTTACTTAATAGGTCAAACCCCTGCCTGCAAGGTGGTTGTTTGCCAGGTCCCAGACACTCCCTGAGTGATTCCACTACTCACATCAGTACAGGGACATTGTCAGTGGCACAAGGTTTTACCTAAATGTTTAGTTCTACGCAGGTGACATGAGAACAGCTGTAGTCTGGAAGGAATGCATTTTTCCTATATATAATCCCCACCTGTTGAAATGTATTCCTGGGCCAGATACAGGACCAGGAAATCCCATTTCCAGCTTTTATCTCCATCTGTACTCTTGCTTCCTTGTATGGGATTTGTGGGGGGGGGGGGGAGAGGAGGAGTTTGGCAACAGCTGTTCAGCTATGTACATCAGTATGTTAGACTCCAGAATCATGACTACATGCTCCCCTGGCAGGAGGGGGAGGAAGCAGCAGCCCATTGTCCATGTCCAGCAGTGAGGGTGGAGGGCAGGTAAGACTGGCTGCCAGCCTGAGCCCTGGTCTACACTAGGACTTTAGGTCGAATTTAGCAGCGTTAAATCTATGTAAACCTGCACCCATCCACACAATGAAGCCCCCCCCCCCCCCTTTTTTTTTTTTTTTTTTTGACTTAAAGGGCTCTTAAAATCAAATTTCCTTACTCCACCCCTGACAAGTGGATTAGTGCTTAAATGGGCCTTGCCAGGTTGAATTTGGGGGTACTGTGGACACAATTTGACAGTATTGGCCTCTGGGAGCTATCCCAGAGTGCTCCATTGTGACCGCTCTGGACAGTGCTCTCAACTCAGATGCACTGGCCAGGTAGACAGGAAAAGAACTGCAAACTTTTGAATCTCATTTCCGGAAACTGTGGGATAGCTACCCACAGTGCAACACTCCAGAAGTCAATGCTTGCCTCAGTACTGTGGAAGCACTCTGCTGAGTTAATGCACTTAAAGCATTTTCTGTGGGGAGACACCTGAATATATAAAAACGATTTCTAAAAAACAATCTTCTATAAATTTGACCTAATTTTGTAGTGTAGACATACCCTGAGAGGTCTTAGCCTGGGCAGGTAACTGCCCCACCTATAGCATTTTGGTGGAACTGCAGCCCTAGTTTGCTAGATCCAGTGCATGGATGCCTGATTTTGTTCTGGGCACAAAGATGACAATGATTCAGAATCTAAGGCTGTCCTTGATGTGTGCTTCAGCCACCTTACCATCCAGGGTATGCCAAGCTACTTCCTGGGCTTGTAGCATTTAAAACACTAAGAAAACCTCACACACTGAGTAACTCATGCAGTGACCTCTGCTCCAATCTGCAGATATTGAAGCAGTAGCTTTGAAGGGAGGTGAACTGGGCAGATCACCCAGGGCCCCATAAACCCAACTCAACAGCTGTTGATCTAGTTTCTCCCCCTTGGCCAAAGTTGCTACAATACAGTTCTATGAAGTTTTCTATTTTGCTGCAGGTAGGCACCACAATTCCTCTGCAACTTCTCCAACCAGGCAGTTTTGCAGTTACATTGCATGTTTCCTGCATTGTTCCATGGAGTCAGGCAGCCCATGGATGGAAGAGCCAGCGGTGTAGGAGCCAGGAGGTTGTGAGGAGCTAAGTAGCTGGGCACACCTGCAAGGAAGTCAGTCAGTTCTTGGCAGAACCTCCCAGACTGTCAGCCACTAAGCCCCACATGTGAAACAATTTGTTACTGAGATCATCCAATAGCCATAGGTGTTTGGATAGCGAGGGGAGGTATTTCATGACAGTAGCTGGGGAATTTGGAGCCTTTATAGCACTAGGCACATGGCATTGTTTATAAGTCACTGTGCTAAGCAAAGGACACTAAACTGCTATAAATAGCATAGTGCTTTAGGTGGATTATTAGGAGTCTAAACTGGCCTGAGGAGAGGTGGTCAGTATTTTACAGTCACTGATGAGATTGAGATTCAGAGACAGTATGGAAGCTTTCAAGTTTTGTTTTATTTAACAAGAAGCAGGTAATGCAGGAACAAAGCAAATTAATCTCATCCCAAAGTCAAATTTTAGTACAAGAGCAAGAAAGTATGACTGGAACCTGTAGTAATCAGTTACGACTCATCTAGCTACAGGACAGTTTGTCTTATTCATGTGCTTAGTAGCAGGCAAAGTTTACAGAATCTAAGAATTCAAGGTGCATGCAAGTGCTATGGCAACAACTTCCAACCACAACATGAGTTTTACCAGTGAAACAGGATTGAGACTGAGTGCCACAAGGTCACCTTGTAAGTAGTATCAAGGTTGCTGTGGATGCCATCAGAGCAGAAAATTTTCGTGTATGCACTTAAATTTAACTGTCTTTCATGATGGCCAGGACCAACTTACACCAAAGCTCATTAATGGAGTCTCAAGGGCTTGTTTAAGCCTCAAATTGCAATAGCTACTCTCCCCCATCCCTGAGCTGCCACTGAACAAGTCCTGTCTAAGTTCTCTGCAGATTCAGCTCCAGCACAGGGACCAGGAGTCTAGACCAGTTGTATTTAAGTGGGCCACATGGAGGGCTCAGACCAGCACCCTGTTGTAATGGGGCAGGGAGATTGCTTTTTGGCTGCAGCCAGAAACAGCAGCATTTAATAGAACCTAAATAGGCTTGAGGAACTTACCAGTGAAGTACTAACATATTGGAAGGAACAAGGAAGTCTACTTGGTCTTTGATTAGTGAGCAGATGGGGACCCCCTAAAGCCTTGCTGTCTGCTGAATTGACTAGTCTCTAGTGATGCTAGGTAGATTGAAGTACAAAATCAAATTGTACTGCTTAGATATGCCACAGAGACTGAATGTAGCTTACTAAACAGTGGAGTTATCAAAAATCCAGCACTGTATGTTCACTGTATCAATTCCCTTCACCTTTTTCAGATAGGTCAAACAGCCTTACTATTCTAATATTTGCTAAATAGTCAGACCCAGCAGTCACAACTAAATAGATTACAGCACAACTTGAAACAATTTAGCCTACAAAGTGGGTTGAAAAAACATTCAGGTACAGAATACACACTAGCATTTGCATCTGCAACACAGGAAAGTGGAACTAGGATTGCAGGAATTTGAGGATACATGTTAGATACTAACCATCAAGCTCTGTAGATGTCATTGCATGATAAGCATAAGAAAATTATGGGAAACACTGTTCCCGATAATTACATACACCCTTAGTGCAACATATGGAGAACACTGCCTCCGATATAACACTGTGGTAGGCAAAAACTACCTTGTTCTTTATACATTATGGAAGACACTGCTCCCGATAATGTGAGTTAGGTTTTCATGATACATAAGGTACTGGAAATTTTGCGGCAAAGCTGCCATGTGATTAAATTGCTGCCTGATCTTAGAGGTACAAGTCCGCATTTGTGTACAACACCCTAGGCTTAACAAGGGTTGAGCCAGGGCTATGGTTAAACCCTATTAATGCATCCTTAAAGGTCTTATCTGCCAAGCTCAGAGGTGCTTTTCTTGCAATATCAAAGCCTAAAGCAGGTTATGGAGCTGCACTCACTGTACAACTACAGAGGTCATCAACTGAAGCAGGGTAAGATAGAAGCCTGACCTCTGGGCTAGGCAGCAAGTCCAAGGGAGGCTTAATTGCAGTTATTTTTAATTTGTTTGTATCTCAAATTTAGGGTTTTTCAGGAGTCACTTTAGAAATGAGTGCTTTTAGTACCAGATTAAACGCTTATGCAAGATCTCCATATCTGAAAACCATGGAAAGCTGAACTGGTAATTTTCTAATAGATTTAAGCTTCATGGACCATTGCTTCATTTTAATATTTGAATGCAAAATTCCAGTATCATGTTCGATTGTAATAGCAGATGCTGCTTTTATTCAAAAACGACAGTATAACTGTCATAATTATGGAAGGCACTGCTTCCGATAATTATCTTCTATAAAAAACCACGCCATTTATAGTGAACTCTGTCACTGATAAATAAATAAAAATAAATAACTCAGTACCAAATGAGAGCCTTCCTGTGAGTTTTGCCAACTTACTTGGCCAAACAAAAATTTGGCAAGCAAGGACTTGATTTCATGAAAGGCCTCACAGCAACAGGGTCTGAAATGTCAGCTGTAGCCATCCAGAGCTATTGGTTACCATGTGGTCCCTTTTATCTGAGAGGGACTGAGTGAGGACACTGAAGGGGGCATAAATTTGGATTTCACCTCCCCTTTGTGATGTAAATTTCTGTAAGGGGTTAGTCTTTAAGTCACCTCTTCCTGGAAAGCCAAGATGGTCATTCACATGGTAACTCATGTATTAGGGTGGCTAAACACTTCAGAACTTCCTGACTATTTCAGCAGCTAAGGGCTACTACTGTGAAAAAATCAGTTTTACTTGAGGTCAAGATGTCTTCACAGCCCCAGAAGGGAGGCTGGAAACACTTACGAATTTCCCCATGAACTGTTACAAAGGCGATCTTCTGCCTTCACCAACTTTAAGACTGACCTCAAAAGGGAAAGCCAACATTGTCTACCTGAGAGTTTTTAAAGGTACCTCCCCACTCAAAGGTACCAATTTAGTTTTAGATCAGAATTTATATTTGAATAGACTGTCTTGCTTTAATCAGTCTGACCTGTTTATTCTCAAGCAGGACAGAAAGGCAGCACCACAAGCAGTAGTGTTTAGTGAGCATAGGCTGAAATCCCTGCTTGAACAGCTGCTGGTGAAGTTTCCCTATCAAAAAAATCAAATTTGGAGTTTTACTTGATCAAAATGTAAGTTTCCAACTACCCTGTCAATAGATTTAGTGTAAGTGTTCACTAGGTCATTGAGGAAGAGTGGGGTTCCCTGTTTCTGTACCCCAGCATTAAGGTTAATGCATTATGCATTTAAAACTCATTGTCTATGTTCCAAATGTCACCAGATAAGGCATTAGCAGCACTCTGAATAGTCCAGGTTGCCAGAGCCAGTTGATTCTTGAACAGGTCTGGGTTAAAGGCACTTGGGTTGGTCTTCCGGAGGCTCAAGTGATCCAGCAAAGCTGACAGAGTGTGGGAACCAGAGCCAAAGAAGATATGACGTAGAGGAGTATCCTTTGGAGACACATATGGAGAAAGGAAGTGGTACTCCACCTTAAGAGGAAATGTAAAATTTAGAACTGGATATTGGACTGAATTCCTGCAGGTGTCAGTTCTTGCACTGACATAGTGGTGAAGGGGCCAAAAGCCAGGGATTATCTAGGAGCTAGAAAAATTCAGAAGTGGGTTCAACAGCCTCTCCTAGTGTTTGTTAGCTTTTGCATGGCTGTTTTTCCAGTGTTAGCTAGCAGCATCTAGACATCTTTCTAGGGGAAGTGAATTAAGGATTTACCAGGGCAGTCACATGGGGCCAGACAGGCATTTCCTAATCCAACAGTAGCAAGCATGAAGTGATGGCCACTTCATAAGTGCAGGCCCTCACCCAGAAGGACAGCTCTGCCTCTTAAGGAGATGTACTCTGTACCTGCAGCCACAACAGCTAGACCAGTCACTGGGTATAAATCCAGTGGACTTTCATTGAGTCCCAGATATACAACTAAACCCTTCATGAAATGCTCACTCCACTGGATACTGGACTCCTTTGTGGTCTGAGTGAAATCAACTCTTGTAACCAAGCTCAGAATACTTACTTTCATGATGCGGTCATTCACCAAGCGGCAGAGGAGCTTGTTGTTAAGGTCAGTGTTTTTGAAGTCTCTTGTCAGCGCAGCTGTAGCTCGACTGAAGTCACCACGGGCAGAATACAGCCACTGAAGGGTCAGATTCATTCCCTGGTAGGGAGAAGAGCTAGAGTTAGTAATTTTACTACTGATTTATTGGAGACAGGGTTGGGAATCTGAGTTGGTACAAATCTTAACCACAGACCACTTTGAAAGACTGAGGGCATGGCCACACTAGAGTTCAGTGGTGTAGCTGCACTGATGCAGCTGTGCAAGCTCTCTAGTGTAGCTACACTAAATGGACAGGAGTGCACTCTCCCATCAGCTTTACTGTTCCAGAGCAGCGAGAAGCTCTCCTGCAGACCTAGTGCTGTCTGCACCAGCACTTATGTTGGTGTAACTTGTCATAGGGGTGTGTGATTAAATCTCACCCTTAGACATAAGTTCTACTGAAAAACTGAACTGTAGGCATAGCCTGAGTTACTGGTAGCTTTTTTAGGCTGAACATTGCTCAAGAAGTTTTTAACTTAAGCAGCTATACCCTTCAGAGGCCCTTTTAGAAGAGCCCTTCCAGATGAGGATGTATTCAGTCTGGGCATGTGACTGCACCACTAATGGTAGTTGGCTCATTTTGCCAGTCACTGCAGTGGGGCTCTTGTTGGCAGCCCCAGGAATTGAATTGACAATGCTACCCTCTCAATCCTAGCTTACCAGGTGGGGATAAGACACTGGCAGATTTCAGTGTTTAGGGTTAGTGGGGGAAAACAAACTTTACTTACTTTTATCTCTTGTTTATATGGGCTAATCTTCATTATGAAGTTGAGCAATTCCTGGTTGTATTGCTCATAGTCCAGGTAAAATTGGTGATCATATGTCATCTTAATAGCCATCTGGCCAGCCACTTCTGTAGCGGTCTGAAGCAACTTGTCCAGCTGAGTTACAGATGAGGCAAGTCTGCTCCAACTGTCCTGCTTGGTGCCCATGTAAGGATATCCTTCCTCATCCTGCAAGGCAGAAAGCATTTGCACTCTGAATTCTTACCTCTAACCCTGGTTTTAGAGCATGTTTCTCTAGCTGTGAGTTTTACTCTACTCCTTGGCTGTACTGTAAGCAGTACTAGACTGACCTGTTATCTGCAGTCACTTCTCTTCCCTCCCATGTTGAACTTATTTGGCACCTCTGCCAAACACTCATTCTGCCCTACAGAAGGTCAAGCTGAGGGATAGGGAGGTGTTACTTGTATGCATGCCAGCCACACCACTTTGGGTTGAAGTGGGCAGCAAGCAGCTTTGCCAAGGTTTCCAGTCTACTGGTGACCTGCTACTACTCCACAGCTTTACCAACAAACTCAGCCACCAAGGGATGTAAGGGCTTTCTGCAAAGCAAGGAATACCCAAGTTCCACTGGCAAGAATACTTGCAGAAAATTTGGACTTGCAGATGTAACTTCTTGTTTAAGTAACCACCCAAAGAATATCATGAGAGTTCCAGCAAACTGCATGATCAAATATTTGCAGAAGCATTAATACAGGTATCAAAAGTTGAGGAAGTTTAGCTATGTAGAGCTAAAATTTGAACTTTGATAACTGACTTCTCTGATCAGCTAAACTTTGTGTTATTCCTATAGTATGTAGAACAAGCAGGTAGTTATTGTGTTCCAGTGCTATTAATTCTATAGATAGCAATGAAACATGGACATCTGGGTAGACAGGAATTCTAGTTCCATTCAAAAGAGGCTTGTGTAGGTTTGTTTAGAAACTCACATCATTAATATACAGGCCTCATATCTACATACAGGAAAGTAGATCAAGCAACGTCTGGAACACAGGGAAGCCATGTAGAATGTTTAGTTTATCATAATCTAGTCTACTTAATGTGTGAACCAATGGCTGAAGGAAGAGTAAGAATTTAAGTCTGGAGTAGTTGAGGAAGTGTTTGCATGAGAGCCAGAAACAGATATCTAATCTAGAAGTAACTGCTCTACCGCTTGGCCACCCATGTACTTTTAACAGTCTGATCTTGCCTTCCATTAAGGAACTAGGAAGCTGCTCATACAAGAGATTGCATTCACTGGCTAGAAGCTGAGTACAGAAATAGGATGGTATAACCCTACAGCTGTGCTGCCCTGAGGTTAAAGTTGACCCCCACTGTTGAGTTCAGCTTCCACGTTAGTCCAGGAGGTGGTAAGAAGCCTGAAGCCCTGGGAGCAGTGGAATCTGCCAGGAGTTGCTCCTTGTGCTCTTTGGCAGATTCTAATCCACTGATGTCAGTTATGATAAAACCACTAGACGGAAGATGTCATTAGCACATGTGCTTGATCTGGTTTCGTCTTAGAGCAGCTTTAGTTCTTCCAACTAGCTAGATCAGGAGTCAAACCTATCACAAGTTTACTGTTAAGCTTCCTTGCTAAGTTGTATTTACATTCTTACTTCATTTGGCAGAGGTTTACAAGTACAAAAGTGACTTACATCATAGAAACTGAATGAAATGGCTGGGATTCCTGCATATGCTAGAAAAGGGAAAGCTGCATTATCCATACGAAAGGGAACACTGCAATGAGAAATATTGGCATTGTTACTCAATTGTAGGTTACCCAATCCAATGTTTACAATAACTGAAGCTTTGAGCTAAAAATAGATGGCCACACCTGGCCAGGTGGCACAGGGGATTCCTGTTAAGGAAGTGGAGCACTAGCAAGCCAGTTTCTGCAGTTCCATAAACACCAGCATCTCCTAGAAGGTTGTTCTTGGAACAGCTGGAAAATTAGACTGGATATGTGATCTAGTTTGAACATGACATTCCAAACCAAGTAGTGTACTAAACTATTGCACCAATGACATGGGAATGAAGTCATAATGATTAGGAGGCTGTCCTAATGGCTTGCTGTGTTTCAAGGATTTGAACAGAGTATCAACAAATTTAGAGCTAAAGCTAGAGTGGCTGCCTAGTCAGTATTCCTATATGGGGGTTTATTAGGAGATTCATTTGGGTTCAGAGAGGTTAGATTAGCTTTGTTGCTCAAGATGAGCTTTTTGAAGTTACTGTTCAAAGATGAGCAGGAGACTTACACTTTTTTGGTCCAGTCAGAACCAATGTAGTCATACAGACTTCTATTTTCTGGATACTTCACCTGCAATAAGGTGCAGAGTAAAGTTACTGTCCAAGTACTTCCCTGTATGCCTGGATCACGATTCAGATTAGCCCAGAGAGACTAGGACTCACCTCCATCATAGTCTGCTCCACTATTTTGTACAGCATTGGGCTGGCAGAAACCCTGAAGTTTCTTGAACCTGTGATGGTAGAAGTTGAGATTTGGAACATGTTAGCCAATACAAGTATGAGATTATAGGAATAAAGTTGTATTGTGGTTTCTCTTTAGCAGCAGTAATGACTTTCAGTGCTTTAAGACACAATATAGTACATGAGCAGCATTAAGCCAAAGCACCCAATGTACCTGCTATTCCAGTTACTGGGCACTGGTAGCTTCTTTTTAAAAAAAAAAGAAGACAAACATTTAGCCTTGTCATTTTAGAGCTTCACATTGGAACGGTTTTTGACCAGTTCTAATTTTAGAGTTTTGTAGATTTGCTGACCAGAGAGCAATAGTTACCTAAAACTGCAGCATCCAGGTTGATGTATGCAAAGGCTTTGGTGTGCAGTGTGGCAGAATAACCCTAAAATGGGAGAAAAAACAATGCCTGTTAATAGGCAGTAACTTTTGAACTATAGTAAAAGCATACAGTTATGGACAGAAGAGGTATGCTCTGATTAATCTTGGTTTGATCAGATGCCTTTTACTTAGTTACCTCCAACCACTCAGTGACACCAACAGCTCCAAATTCTCCTGCACTCCAACTGGCAAAGACAATGCTTCTTCTGGGCTTATAGCCACCTTTAAAATAAGAAAAGAATTGAGATCTGGGCTCCATTACCTTATGTAAGGTTTTGTCCCCCCCCAGCAGAAAGTGTACTTGGGCTTAATTATTTCATGGTTTACCTGTTTTTACCATGGAAGAAATTGCACGGGCAAGCTCCAGCAGCATGACTGTTCCCACACCAGCCTTTGCTGCTCCAGGACCCCAGGAATCTCGTTGGGCTCCAATCACAACATACTGATCTGCAAAGAGGGCAGGAGTGATGAGATGCAGCTGTACTATTTCAGAAATCAGTTAGAACCAAAATATTTTGGCAAAACACTTTCCTACATGTGATACATGGAAGAGTAAACATTTTGGCAAGCTGCATGCAACCTTTAGGGAAAAAAAGACTGAATTTTAAGAAGGCTCTTCACTAGCTCAGCATTAGGGCCATTCATGAAAACAGTCTGGTCATGTCTGAAATGACATTCAGCTCAGAGCCAAGTGTACAATAGAGGAAGATTGGAGGTTCCTTGTAGCAGGATTTAAGGCAGTTAAATTCTTTTCCATTATGCATGCTAGTTCTGATTAGCTTAAACAAAAAAATTACACAGGCTAAGGAAAAAAGGTCTTTACATCTGGTATAGTGCTTAGATTATCCACAAATGCAAAGTCAAAATATATATAGTACATAATCAGCAATAACCCAAATGTAGGTGAATAAATTTAATACAGTTCAGTAGTAGCATCCAAGTATTTAGGTACATCACTCAAGAAAAAAGTTATACAGAGAGTTGGTTGTGGAAAGCAAATCTAGTAGTGAGTGAAAGTTGTCCCTTAAAGAAAAATGAGTACTTGTGGTTGTCCATCTAGAAAATTTCCCTCATGGATTATATCAATTAATTACTTCCCCACTGTGCTTATCAGCACTCCAGCTCATCCTTCCTGCTATTGAGGATGTTTGGTGATGGGACATTATGTAGATGTTCCTTGATCACCTGATGGTGTCTGACACCATGAGTTAGTGCATTCAGCTGAACGCACTGACTGATTCTGCATTCTCACTCACTTGTTACTGGGGTGCCATGTGCCTGAACCTGGTAACCCTTTGCTCTGGCCAAAACCTTGAGACCTGTTTATTTCTCCACCTTTTGAGCTCAGGTGGAGCAGAAGGCCAGGGTCCTGTTCAAGGCCACCATCTTCTTCTGGTCCTCATTGAGGACTGGCTGCAGTTGGTTCCAGGGATGGTGTTCATGTCCACCTTCCCTACAGGTGATGGGATGGTTCTGACTAGGTGATCCTGGATGGTGTTATGCTGTAGCTGCTAGGATCTGGAATGGGGCTTGTAGCTACACAGGATGTGGGGTAGTCTCATTGCATAGCTGTGCTTCCTGCATGGCTTGTCCCATTCCCATGGCAGATGGCTGTTCAGTGGAATCCAGTTGGGCTGGGCTCTGTGGATGAGCCTAGTTGGCAAAAATTAGGTGAAGCTGCCCCCAGGGAGGAAGTGGCTGCTGGCATCCCACTTGCCTGTCACTTTGAATGCCTTGCCCTGGTTTGGCTTCCATTTTAGGTTTTCTATGTATTGGCAATGGATAGCATCCTTCAGGTCCTCTCCAGCATGGTTCTAGCTTTGGAATGATGCTTGTGCTCTGCATGCTTCACCTGTGGCACCGGGACTCCCAGCTCCTGGCATTCCTTGCACCATGTCTAACAGCAGCCAAATATGCTTCTCCACTTGTGGGCATGTGTCCAGAGCAAAGCAAAGTTTCCCCCATCTCTTCCAAATTTGCCTTCCAGTGAGCTGCTCAGGTAGGTGGCAACATCTGGTTGGTGGGAGTCCTGGTGATTTGCTTCTTGATGACAGCAGGAAGTGTTATACAGGATGTTCCCCACCATGGTGTCCAGGCACATCAGAAGGCATGACTGATCACTGCAATGAGGGATGTTGGAGCTGCCCTGCCTGACAGATGTACACCAGTTCATTGCTGGTTCTCTGGGGAAGAAACATCCACTTCACTAGCTGCCTGATGGCGTTTGCCTTGTTCAGAGGTACTTTTGCCATTACAGATCCCCTTAGGACAAAATGATATGGCAGGGGAGATCAGGAAGGTGTTTATCTTCTGCCATGGTGCCAGTAGGGAGGAACTGATCCTGGCCACATTTTGTGGTATCTCTGATATCCTCAGGTGTCTGCTAAATGCAGAAACCTGTGGGTGTGCCAGATGTTGGTAGGCTTGCTTGTCCAAGGAAGATCATGGGTTCACTTGGGACCTGAAGTGGCATTGCCCAGACCAAGTCCCTTCTTCTCCCATTGATATGCAGGGATGTGCATTTCCTAGCATTGAAGTGGAGTCCCATCCAGTTGGCAGTCTGGCTGGTAATGTTGAGCATTTCTTGGAGACTCTCAGGGTTTTGAGTGATCAGTCTCACAAGTGCTTTGGAGCAGGTAGTCATGTGTATTTACAGTGCTTGGAAGAGTGAGGCTCAGATCCTGATGGGGTCTTTAGGCATTACAAACTAGTCTACCAGACCTGTAGACTTATGAACAGGGCCTAAACCATAAATTGGAACATGCACTGGTTTGCATAAATTGGTTTAAAATTCTTTTAGTTGGATTGGTTCAAATGTGTGTAGACAATGGACAAGTTTAAACCAAACGATTACTAGGTGCAAGACCACTTAGAGAACTTGGGAAAGTATCATTAAGAGGCAGCCCAATTCAGGAAGTAGCATGCTTACTCCCCATGAGTGGTGTACAAATCAATTCTCCACATTTATCCTTTGATTTTCAATGATACTGTGTTATGGGGAAAGGTTTTCATTTTGCCTGTTATCCAGTGGCCAAGTAAGAGAAAGTAGCTATTTGCTTAAAGATTTCCATGTAATGAGGACTTGTTACATACTTTACTTATCCAACAGTAAGCCAAAGAAGTTTAAGTCCAGGACTCCCCCAGCCCATTCTCCCATGTAAGTTATGCCAGTTACAGGCTAAACTGGCTTCTAAACGAGGCCAGCCTATTCAATGAGATTTTAGTAACAAAGCTTTACCTGGTTCATCAAAACCCTGGATAACGCCAAAGATGTTATGAATTTTTCTCTGTACCATTTGATTGTTTACTTCAAGTGTCACTTTGGTGTTCTGTGACCTCATTTTGTAATCTGAGAGGCTACCTCTCCACTTTTCAGAGGGGACTTCTCCATTCATTTTCCTGGCAGGGGCGGAGGAAAAAAAAATCAGATACTTTTACTTCATTGTCACTTAAGCACCTCATTCAGAGCCTTACTATGGTGGAAGTTAGTGACACTGGCAAGACTAGTTCCCGATTTTAGTTAACTGCATGCTGGATTAAGAGTGCACTGCATTGGTGTAATACTGGGGAAATTCCAAACCTCAGACTGAGAAGCATACCACAATTTTCACATCAAGACATTTGTTTAAAGCCTGCATTTAAGCAATGCTATAGGCCAAGGTTTATATAAAAAGATCTCAGGAACAGTGAATACAAGACTCCATTTGCTGAAACAGTCAAGAATTTGGGAGTCCTATACTGATGAAACTGTACAAGCTGTAGCTCAATATACATTGTTAGATGACAGGAGGAGAGCTCTGCTTAGAAGGACTCTGAGCAATTTCATGGATTACTCATAGGGATCCAATTGTATTACTGACCCTTGGTAGAACGCCTGTAGGCAATATTACCTGAACAAATTTCCTGCAGTAGCACTAGAGATTGTTTGGACAGGAATGCCTGGGAGTCCAGAAGATTTAGCTGGTGGGAACTGAGTGTGGTTGAATGAAGGGAAGCCAGGGGTGAAAGGGTCACCTGTTCCTAGATGAGCCTGTCAATGAAGGATTGTGTGTTACATGCAAGATACACATAATAGTTTAAGGTCTGTAAGAGTGAGGTGCTAGAGGTCTACCTACCAGTATTGTGGAATACAGCCACTCTTGTATTTGCAAAGCTACAGCTGTGCTTTGTCAATCAATATTGCCTGGCATCAAGGAACCATTATGGTTAAGCTTACGTAAGTGGAGAATCATTTCTAGAGGCATTATGCAAGAGACAGCATGTTTGTGTTCTCTAGGCAAGCATGCTATGCAGTCTCCCTTTGCATCTTCTAGAGGGAAGCCAACCAATGTTCAGCAGTAGTACTTACATGTCCAAAGAGAACCTCATTATCAGGGAGTTTGTAATCAGCAGGATCAGGGTATATCAAGACACCTACTGCATTCAAGCCTTCGGCATTAGCAACCTGGAAGTGAAGGTGAAATTGATTAAGCTGAAGAGTCTGTGCTATGTTAATGTTACATAATGGACTCTAAAGGACAGAATCAAGGTTGCTTAGTGCAACTTTAAAATGTAACCTCTTGTCCATACATGTTCACATACTAGCATAAGTCAAGACTATGTTACACAGGACTCTGCTGCCTCAGTGTCCAGCACAGACCTTCTCTGGAGATGAAGCAGGGTTATGTACTGAAGGAGACTTGTCTAATATAGGACTCCTGGTTTCATTTTTTGCAGAAGTTCAAATGTGTGTAAGGGATTACAGGAAAGAAAGGGATAGTGGACTAGATGGACGTTTAGTCTGACCCAGCATGGCTGTTCTTATGCAAGTTATTGTTAAGTGGCTTGGAAAATTGGATTCTATCCATGCCTCTGCCACAGTTCCTGTGTGATGCTGGGCACATCATTTAACCCAGTCTTGTGTGGTCACTGTCGGTTTTATTTTTTGGGTGCTTGCATTGAGAGCCTGGTGGGGAATTTGCAGAAGCGCTATACAGATGAGTGCTGTAGAAAAGCCCATGCTGAACTTCCACCTTCAGAGTAAGGTTTGAAGAGTATAGGATAACTAAGTTAAGGAATGACTAGCTGCTCATTAACTGAGTACTATCCACCCTGTGCACTCTGGAGCAGTGTCCTATGGAAGAGACAGGCTCATTATGGTAGTCTAATTACATGCCTACATGGGGCAAAGTTAAGGTTACAAGGACAGCCTTTGTGCGCTTGAGTGGGCAGACTACCCATTTCTCCCCTAGCCTATGGCCCTGCCCTTCCCTGTCCTGTATCTTCCCCATCTCTGGCTCCTGATCCCATTACTTCCTTCCCCACTCCCTTATCTAGCTCAGGCCAGTGACCACTCAGTCCCAGGTTCCTTCTCTGGCCACTCAGCTCAACCCATCCCAGTGCTTTTCCTCTCCACTTCAGGAGCAGCTTCTTCTATGCTGCCTGGAGCTAAAGAGACAGGCTCCTCTACTCTATTCTGGTGCCTGGAGCAGCTCAAATCTGCTATTACAGTGAGCTCTACTCATCGCAAGACTGGAGCATGCCCAACATGGACAGAATCTTTGGCCAATTTAGCTGTGAAGGTCTAGTGAGATTCTAGAGAGCATGGGCAAGAGTTTCAATGGCTTAATGACCAAGTTTGGTCAGCTTCTGCAGGGGATGGCAAAAGGCACACTGACCAAGACCACCTTCCTGTCAGATTTTAAGTTCCTGCTCCCAAACATGGAGCCACTTGAGTATCTCAAAGAAAAGGTCAGTTTCTTTCCCAGGGGTAAAGTGTGTAATTGGTCTCATGAGTGCCTGAAGTTGGTCACTTGAGACAAGGTGGCATGGAAAGTTTCTGCTGAACTTCAACTGTTTGGGCTAAGCTGTAAGCCACTAAAACAGGGTCTTCTGGCATTATGAGACCCTGGAAATCCTCTTCCCATTAGATGCTGGGAATAGACAAGGGATGGATCATTTGATAATTGCCCTGTTCTGTTCATGCCCTCTGAAGGATCTAGTATTGGCCACCATCAGAAGACAGATTACTGGGCTAGATGGACCATTGATCTGACCCAGTATGGCTGTTCTGATGGAAGTGTCACTCAGTCTTTACAGGCAATGCTACCAGCCCCACTGAGAAGAACTCCAGAGTGTTTAGTCACTAGGCAAGTGATGAAGTTTACATTGTGCCCCCCCAGTATGCAGAGTTCTCACTGTTCTCTTGCACTGTAACTGAGTTAACTGAAACAGGCTACTCCTTCCTGCAACTGTGGGCCAGAAGTAGTGGCAGCATGAACAATTTTTGCCAGGCCCATTCACATGTCAAGGAGGTACACTCCTCTCCCCCAACCCCTGCAGCATTCAAATACATCTAGACTAAGCTAAAGGCTGATCTGACTAACCTGAAGATGACAGTTCTAAATACTAAAAAGTGTCCTAAGTTAGCTAGGTGATCTATGAACACACTATTCAGAATAGGAGCCAAGAGCTGTTACCTACCTTCTCAGCAAAAGAAATTTTCCCAGCTCTGACAAGGACCACACATCCATTTACAGGGGTATCCATCTTATTTAGTTCCTGAAAGTCCTCTGCCCGGCCATAGTTAGCATAGACTAGTTTACCCTGGAACAAAGATGTAGTTGTAGCAATCATTGATAATTCACCTAAAATCTCTCTAAAGCCATGGGGCCTGGACCACTTGTCTTATTTACAGGAAGATAATGAGAAATCTGAACTCATGCAGCAACTTGAATGTCCTAGCTTCAACCAAGTCTCATGCATTCAGCAGCAAATTATCTTGGTTCAAGCTTATAGCAACTCCCAGCTGTTAGACCACCAGCTTTCTGGGCAGAGGTTCCCCCTGTTAGAGGGTGATCAATTGTTCCCCATCTTCAGTGAAGGTAGGACAATAGTAATAGGCAGTGAGAGATTTAGTTAGACTAGGCTACTTCTTCCTCCTCAATATCTAACCTACAGTTAGTTAAGTGCTGGAATAGGCTTCCAAGGGAGGTTGGGGCATCCCATCATTGGGAGTCAGGAAGAGGTTGGACAAGCCTGTCAGGGATGGTCTAGGTATTTGGTCCTGGCCCTAGCACAGGAGGAGACTTGACCAGATGACCTCTTGAGGGCCCTTCCAGTCTTACTTTATGATTGTTCTTGAAGAGCTCCTGGATGGGCCCCTAGCCAGGAACCCTCGAGGAGGGAAGCAGCCACCAGCTACTGCAGGCCTTGGTGATGGGGGGTTGAAATGGGTTTATGGAGATCCCTCTACTCACAAGAGGAGTTGCAGGGCACTTACCATAAGTGGTATGAGAGAGAGTTTAGACAGACATGCTCATCTTGGTGATAAGCTAAGTGTTATTTACATCTATTAGTAAATATAAAATCCAGGACCAGAGTTTAGTTTGCTTTACTAGGTGTGGGTGTGATGGTAAGTTCAAGTTCTAACTTTGAGAACTCTTGCTTCATGGGCTGAAGCTTGGAAATACCTGGGCCATGTCCTCAATGGTAAGCCTCAGGAGGGACTATTCTGAAGAGCTGTTCTGCCTAATAACTGGTGGTTTTACTCCAAACCACCATATCCTGCTCTACTTGGCTGTAAGTGAAGCAGTAGTCTTGTGTCTCAGGGGTGGAAGCCAGACACTTTAGAATAATTAAGAATGAAGTATTAAGGAGCCACTGACAGTTCAAGTCTCAGTCCTAGAGAGTGACTTGTCCACAAGTGAGATTAACTGACAAGTCAGTTATCCTCAGCACATTCAGACTTGTTCTTTTAAAAAGTAGTTTGCTATTCAAAGCTAGGTAACTTACTGTTGCTGTTGCCCTTGCACTGTACGCCACATACCCATCAGTAATTGGCAGTTCTGTTGCCGTTTCAGTTGAAGACTCAATAGTCACTTTATTTGGTGAGCTATTAGACAGCAAGAAACAGCATTAAGCAGAGCTAAAGTACCAATTCTAAAAATGGCAGATTAGCAAGTTCTTAGCACTAGCCATTTACTATTTGATTATTCTGCTTAAAAAGAGTTTTACCATGGAAATATGATTTGGAAGTATAAATCTGACATTTGTTTAAGTGAAATGGTGAGACCTTAAGTAGCTCAAACATGCTACTCCCCAATGTATACAATAAGCATTAGTTGTATATATGGCCCACAAAGCTAGTTTAAGCCATGCTGCACAAAGCCTACATTTAGATTATAGTAATGAGCTTCTAGAAGGTGATGTTTGGAGTCATTAACCCTGAAAAGGGATGACAGGTGCTTGTATGCAAGTACTGAGTGGAGAAAGAATTAGGATACTTATGTGAACTTAGGCACTTAGTGTTCCCCTATGTGAGCAATGTAGAAGTTAGGGATTACTGCTTTCCCCAACACTCTCCTCCAAGTATGCCTTCCCATAACACTAAGGATTTGAGCTGATAGGGTCTTGCAGGCCAAGACAAGTTTATGACTATAGCTACAGGATCTATATGTCCCAACAGAAATAGGGCTGTATTAACTGACTGACAACTCAAGAGGCTAAAGACTCATGCACTACTTTGGTAAAAGCAAGTCATTATTCTATGACAAGCTTAGTTCTACAGTTTAGCATTGTGACAGATTTTTACCAACTGTCTGTCTACTTCTGTAAGGCAGGCTTTTAAAAAAGTTTTCTGGACTCTGAGGCACCCCAGTAGCCACTACCACAGGCAGAAGTGAAGCCAAGAGAGACTTTGGCTTGGATTTCCCCTCAAACAAGGTTAGCTGGCCTGAGAGAGTTAGAGACCTCAAACATTTGCTCTAGCTGAAGAATTTTTATGGTTGAACTAGTAAGATCCATGCCTGAAAGAATAAAAGCAGCTTACTGTCTTTGGCATATTAACATACCTGCCCTGGACCTGCAGTGTAACGTAGTGCTCATCATTCCAAACTTTATCCAGTTTGAAATCAGTTAACTGACCATGAAGATTGATAGCAAGACTTTCATCTGTTTCAGAGCCAGCTTCATAAGATGTCAGCATCCTGGAACAGAAGGAAAAATGTAAAGACACAACAGTTTAAAAACCAGCTACCTAGTACAATGCCAGGTTGTGAACAAGCCATTTAACTTTAGCCTAGATCACACTCATGATTGTAACTGAGGTGGCAAGAGTCTTCAGTTATTTAACACTTGTGCTACAGGAACAGGTAGGTGGTTTCAGATTAGCAAAATACTCAGGATGTGAAACAAATAGCTCTGACTAGGACTCCGAAGGATGTTACCTGGCATTGTTAAAGTTTACAGCTCTCAGCTTGTTTGACAGCATCATTTTGAGATCCTTCCAGTAAAGGACAGATTCAGTTTTAGGCTCTTCCATGTACTCATTGTTATATTCTGGGGAAGGTGTAATGGCAGGGTTTCCACATGCATTACTTCCATCTGAACAAGTGCTAGTTGCCTGCATTCTCCCACGGTAACTCAAGTAGCCAATCAGAAACCCTAGGGAAAAGACAGACGTTTATACACTACAAAGCCATTAAAAAAACCGAGCCAACGCAGTGTTAACTCAAGCCCCTGACTGTTCATTCCAAGTAGTTGAGTTTTATTGGGAGACTAACCTGTTCCCATGCAAGCTTTGGAAGTTCTTATAAACTGTACCAGCTTTCCTAAGTTTCACCTTAATGGATTTTATATTTTAAGATACCATGTGGATAAAGCATCCCGTACCATACTGATAAAATCTTCATACAGTGGGTCTCCAATACCATTCAGGTTTTATTTAGCTGCATTTGCTTTGAGTCTGTATTACTGTAACAAAACTAGTTATTGGGTACTAAAGCAGGAAGTCCACATCTTCCTTAAGACCTACTTGATCTTCTTCCAACATTAATGCACCTATTGTAGCTTTGTTCTTCTGTTAGTTGACAAAACACTTTTACTAGTTTCCTCATAATACTGTTTGCTCTTCTTTGCTTTGATAAACATTAAACTCCAGATTTGTAGTAAAATAAACAGGTATTCACACTGTCAGCCCCAGGAATGAGGTACAATAGAACCTCCAGTCAGTTCTTAACTCTGGTCTACCACACCTCATTTGGAACTGGAAGTATGCAATCAGGCATCAGAAAGCAAATATAGTACAGAACTGTGTTAACTGCAAGTTTAAAAAATATTTGACAAGGTAAGGAAGCCATCTGTGCTTGTTTAATTTAAAATACAGTTAAAAGCAGCATTTTTCTTCTGCACAGCAAAGTTTCAAAGCTGTATTAAGTCAATGTTCAGTTATAAATTTCTGAAAGAACCATGCTGTTTTGTTCAGTTATGAACAACCTCCATTCCTGAGGAATTTAACAGATTCTACTGTACTGTAGTCTAGATGGTCTATTGTAAGATGCACACTGAAGAATCACTATAACAGAGCATAGTGTGTCTTGTTACTTCTACTTTGTAGAATTCCTTTCATCTTACCAATTAAGAAGAGGAGGCCTCCTGCAGCAACCTTGCACCAGAGGTTTCTCCCACTATTTCTGGGTTTTGCTACACGGCTATGAACATGGTCAGTCATTCCATTTTCTCCAACTTCCTCCTCTTCTGCCAGTTTCATTTCCACACGACTGTCTCCATCCATTTGACGAGCCAGACTGAAACGGGTGTATGACAGCGGCCCACCTCCAAACTAAATTGGAAAGAAGACAGATGAGTGAGAAATATGTGACTTGATACTACACAAAAAGCCTACTATATTGCTTGTTACAATCTGGGATTTGTGTTCATTCCAGAATACATGTATAGGATTTTATTTATGTAGGACCCACTCTAAAAGCCAATTGTTTTAACTAGTTATTAGATCTGTCTAGAGTCACCAGATTGGATGTTTGCTGTAAACCCACAAAATTGGGATCTTCATATATAACTCTGCAGTCAACCTAAACCTACTAGTTAAAGGTAGTGTTCAAGAACGTCGCCATCTTTTAAAGTTTTTATGAAAAAGGGAGTTCAGGACTTTGATAAAGTCCTGATAAGTAAAACCTCTAAGGCAGCTCTGTTTTAGGTGTTGACACCCACACCTGTTCTAGAGGAAGCACAGGACTAAGAACTCATGTTTTGACTTAGACTTTAGATCATGATGGTCCCTTCTGACTGTAGTCTGATCTCCTGGATGTTGCAGGCCAACAAACCTCACCCACCCCTGTAATAGACCCCTAACTTCTGGCTGAGTTGCTGAAGTCCTCAAATCATGATTTAAAGACTTAAAGTTACAGAGACCAACATTCACACTAGTTTAAACCTGCAAGCGAACCATGCCTCAGGCTGCAGAAGAAGGCCAAAACCCCCCAGGGTCTCTGCCAATCTGACCTGGGGAAATTCCTTCCTAGCCCCATAGGGTGATCAGTTAAACCCTGAGCTAGTGGGCAAGGCCCACCAGGCAGATACCTGGGAAAGGATTCTCTGCAGTAATTCAGAGCCCACTCCATCTAGTGTCCAGTCTCTAGCTGTTGGGGATTTTTGCTACTGGCAGTCATGGATTGCCTACAATGGCATGTGGCCTGTCTCTTCATAGCATCCCCTCTGTAAGCTTATCAAGTTGTCTTGAAGCCAGTTAGGTTTTTTGCCCCCACTGCTTCCCTGGGAGGGCTGTTCCAGAACTTCACTCCTCTGAAGATTTGAGACAGTTGCCCAATTTCAAACCTAAATATGATGGCTAGTTTATATCCATTTGTTCTTGTGTCCACACTGGTGCTTAAGTAACTCCTCTCCCACCTTCACCCCCCTTATCAGAGCTCTGTTTCACACCACACTGCCCCCTACCAGTCTCTACAAACAGCAGGAAAATATAAGACCCACAAAATTCAACTTACTGCTCCCTCTAGGTGAATGCAAAGGCAATTATCTAGAGTCCTTTTGCTTAAAATGAAGCATTAGACTTCAGGAGAGTGCTCCTGCCAACAAAGCTGCATTCCCACTGCCACTTGCAGGGGCAAAACACTTATCTTTCAGGGGTGGGGCTTTAACCCACGAAAGAAAAGTTGGGTCAACAACTTGCAGTATAGACAAGCCCTTAGTCTGTATGAATTCTACACAGAAGTCAGTTTCCCTCTGTCTTACATCTTGGCCATTTTTAGCTTTCCTGGTGAAACTGGGTTAAAAAAATCATATCATTTTGGCAATTTCTAGCTGATGGTGGTTCCTCCATTCCCAACACCAATATATTATAGTTAGAGTGACCAGTGACTTCATATCCCCAACTTGACACCAGCGGATGCGGGGGGGGGGGGGGGGGGAGAAGGAAGAACAATTACCTTCAGATTTCAGGATTTAGGTCACTTTGACTAGGGGCTTTTGGGTGCTCAACCTGAAACTTCACTCTTGAAAAAACCATGACCTAAGATCAGCTAAGATAGGAAGAAACTCAGTATCTAAAGATTGACATGTAATATTTTATTCCTGCAAGTGTTTACTTGCTCCTATCTTAACTTTCACCAGAAGCAGTGTTCAGACTACAACATTACTAGACAGGAAATCTTACCAAGTTGGAGATTGCTGATCGAGCATGATCCATAGTTTCTTGAACTAGCTCCCTCCAACTCCTTGACTGAAACCTAAAATTTCAAAAGGCACATACACATTAAAATTCCTATCATGCACATCAGGCTCACCAGCATTACTTAAATCTGCCAGATGCAATACTAATTACTGTGTTATACCACTTTAGAGCTATGGCAGAAAGTTTGTGAGTGCTTATGCAGAAGTAGCTTCTTTCTATATGAAGTATTTCTGGGCCTTCATCTTAAATACTACCAATGTAGTTATTCAGTTTTGCCAAATACCATGAGTTGCAAGATTAGCTTCACCTGGATTAATGTGCAATATTTGTTCTGGTTTGTGTGCTGGAGTGTTGCTAAGGTCAGTATTAACAGTGATGCTGTTGCCCTAACCAACTACATCCCCTCCCCATTTGAAGGCTTGGTGTGGGGGAAGAAGGGAGGAAACAGTGATCACCTCAGCTAGCTCTAATGGGAAACTCCAAAGTTCAGTCTCTTAAAGTCCCCAGGCCTCAAGTTCAAGAAACAAGCTAAAGTTTCAGTCATCTATTTTATTAACTAAGCCTTATAGCTAAGAAGCTATGTGTTTTAAATGTAACCTTTGTAATTGCTAAACAAAAACTAGAATATATTCACAAGCTCCCATCCAACAAGTAATCCTTATAGCCAAGGCCAGGACGAGTGGTTAGTCTTAAATCACCTTTTGTTTTGGAACTGTTAGAAAAGCAAATCCAATATTTAAACACTTTAGTGAAGGGATTACCATGGCAGGGGAAATACCAATGTTTTTGTATTGGATTCCTATTGATGGACAATAGGAATAGCCACCATCTTATCAAGTCTCTCCCCACTACATTTTATTGGTGGAAGCATGCTAAGGAAGCATCCCTACACTTCTTTTAAAGTCCAGTGCCTGGCAGTGAGCATGTGGGCTCTCAGAAGCCATAGACTCAGAATGGCACCAAAAGAATAGTTTCTCCAACACCTAGAATAGTGGTACAATCTGGAGTGGCTGAGAACCCCTTTCAAGAGTCTGATTCATCTTGCATACCCCAAGTTTCACCTCACTTGAAAAACCACTTGCTTACAAAAAAAAGTCAGACAAAAATACATGTCTCAGTACACTGTTACTAGGGGAGACAAAACCCCCAAAACTCGTTTTGTCTAATATTTTAGTGTTTGTTGACTTAGCTAGCACTTTTTATGTAGCCTGTTGTAAACTAGGCAGTTATCTAGGTGAATGATGTACCCACCAACCCCCCAGAAGACCTCTGCTAGGGTATGTGTACCCCAAGTGGAGAATCATTGATCTAGAACCAACTAACTAAACTTAAGGTTAAATAAACCTGTTCCAAAGATTACACATGCACATCTTATGTGCTGAAAGTGTTTCACAATCCTGGCATTTTTTGCTAATTGAATGTAATAAGCAAATTGTGTTGTCCTGCATTGTACTGGAACATCTCATGATGCTCTCTGGAAGGGAGTGCAAGGTAAGACTTATCACTAAGGTTAAGTTGTGTCCTGGTTATTTTTGGTAAATTCAGACAGGTCGTGGGCAACAAAAAGGTTTGCAGAAGCCTATCACTTGTCTGAATATGAAAATAAAGGGGACCCCTCTGCCACCCTAAGGCATGGAGCTAACAGTTCAAGCAGAAAACGTCAGAGGCCTCTGAAAGTCATGGAACCTGTGACTGACAGAAATTTTATCCTTAATTGTTTACCTGATAGAGCTGTAGCCTAAATAAATTTTAGCATGGAAGTTATTTGACTCTTCCTCTATCAGCCTCTCAATGGGAATTGCAGGTGCAGATGTTCCTAGCATTTTCTATTATAAGACCCCATTTTCAGTTGCTTGTAACTTTGCCAAACTAAACATTTGGCCTGAAATCTCCATGCCAGACAGCCTCAGGCACAGGCTGTTTTAACAGTGGAGAAGAACGGGAAGGGAGGTGGGTCTGTCCCCCATAACCATTAGAACATCTCTACAGAAACTGGAATTAAATCCAAGAGTCATTCTTCTGCTGTCAGAAGATAACATGAAGCACACTGGCAAAGCATCATCCCTCCAGTGACTTGTCCCTAGAGGATAGTAGCCTGCCACCATAGCAGTCAGTCAGCTAGCATAAAAAGACTGCACTGACCCTGCTGATGTTCCAACTGGGGTGGAGTGTCAGTGGTGCCACATGATGCAGTTTTTGGTTTTTATAGTTCAAGATTAGGGGTTAAATGCTAAACTGAAAGAACATTAAGGATGAGGAGTCAGCACTTGAGTTAGGAAGTGAGAGAATTAAGGTTGCCTCTGTAACCTTAATTTGACTCCCTCTTGTGCACACATCATGTAATTAAAGATTGTATCAATTCTAATTTTCTACGTGACCCCTGTATCACTCAGTGTATGACAGATAGTGCCCTGGGAATCAAGGCTGTGTAGTGAATGAGGTGGTTGTCTATAGTACCCTACTTCATTTGTTGGAAGTAGAGGAGAGCAGAAGTATGGTCTTATGGGTAAGCCAGTTAGAATCCAGTTCTCCAGGATGGCATTTATCTCTGCATATGCCAGTGTTCCTATGTGATGCTGGGCAAGTCATTTAAAGCCAGACTTCACAGGTGACCATTAATTTGGCATATCTGCAAAAGCACCTGAAGTCACATGCTGTTTTTATAGCCCTAAATATAGTGCAAGTTCAGGACCTAGGTGTCTCAAATTGGGCATCCAAAACTTAGTCAAACCTTCTGATCATTTGGCCATAAACTCTGCACTTCAGCTCCCCAACTGAAGTGGGAACACCAGCACCTAAACTCAAAGGGATATTCTGAGAGTTTGTTTTGTGAATCACTTAGATACTATAGTGAGAGAACCATACCTACACCCATGAGGAGGTTAATCTAGTATCTGCTGCCAGGTTTGGATGGCAGATTAAATGTCACTTTAGAAGTATTCTCACTTAACTTGTGGCCTAAACTACACATTCACAGAATGATGCAGGTGTGCTCTAAAAACAGCATGTGATTATTATAGTGCATTTATACAAGGAGCCAAATTAAGGCTGCATGGGCAAATTTTGGCCTTTCCTGAGTGCTTGACTGGGCAAGCACACTGTTTTTAGTAAGAGTTTTGCTATCACTTAGTACAAGTTTTAATACCCTCATTATTGGGGCTGACAGATAAACATACTGCCTTCCCAAGCTGACAAGGAGTTTTATTTGATAAGTTGACTCAAATTCATTCATTTAATTTGAATTAGAATAATTTAGCTTAGTTAAATAAGTTATAGAAAATAGGAAGTATTACTTGATATTTCTTCCCCAGATGTCTCATCTTAGAGCTTAAAGAACCCTAGGGTGCATAAGTGACAACTCAATAAGTGACCATGTGGTGGCCTATAGAACCTGTTCCCTTTAGCCAGATATATTTGCATCCGGTTCAAGAATCACAAGTTAATTCCAGCAATGCCAGTGCACAACAATAATCCACAAAAGATTGTTCATGCTTCAGGCCAGGTCTACACTACAGACATAAGTTGATGTCACTTCATGTGAACTTTTCACACCCCTGAACATCATAGTTGCACCAACTTAACTCCTGGTTTAGACAGTGCTATGTCAACAGGAGAGTTGCTACCATGGACACATCTACTGCCTGTTGTGGAGCTGAACTAACTACACTGACAGGAGCAGCTCTCCCATCAGCATGGGTTGTAAATTCATGTAGACTGTGCATCAATGTAACATGAGCTGTGCATTAAGGGTACACTCAAGCAGCACTAATACCCTTCTGTGGAACTGAAGCATCTTAACTCCATTTTGAGATGAGGCACGCTGGCCAAAAATCTGATTAACCTATGCCAATCCCACATCCAGAACATCTAAATCTTGCGAATTCTTTCTGCACAGATTGTCTATCCATTCACAGCTAGATCTCTTATCGAGACATGGTATGATGAGAGTCTGGATTACTACAACATCCACTTCTCTGGCTTTGACACCTGCAGTCTTACCCCATTCAAAATACCAGCTGCAAGGATTTCCTCACTCATCATTTTGAGCATGTCACCCCCTTCTGCAACCCTCTACTGGCTCCTCCTTCTCCATCACATCAAACATAGCTGCTTAGTTTGGTTCTCAAATCCTTCACATCCTATTCTTACTGTACTCAGTCTCTGGAGAAATGGTCTGAAGTAAATAGGATGAAATCCAATAAGGACAAGTGCAAAGTACTCCACTTAGGAAGGAACAATCAGTTGCACACATACAAAATGTGAAAGGACTGCCTAGGAAGGAGTACTGCAGAAAGGGATCTGGGGGTCATAGTGGATCACAACCTAAATATGAGTCAGTGTAACCCTGTTGCAAAACAAAACCACCACACATTTGGGATGTTATTAGCAGGAGTATTGCTAGCAACACAAAAGTAATTCTTCCACTCTACTCCAGTAGAGGCCTAATCAGTGTGGAGGAGTTGTGTACAGTTCTGGATGCCACACTTCAGGAAAGATATGGACAACTGGAGAAAGTCCAGAGAAGAGCAACAAAAGTGATTAAAGGTCTAGAAAACATGGCCTTTGAGGAAAGATTGAAAAAAAACTGGGTTTGTTTTGTCTGGAGAAAAGAGAGGGGACATAACAGTTTTCAAACACATAAAAAGGTTGTTACAAGGAGGAGGGAGAAAATTCTTAGCCTCTGAGGATAGGACAAGAAGCAATGGGCTTAAAATGCAGCAAGGGCAGTTTAGGTTGGACATTAGGAAAAAAACTCCCTAACTGTCAGGGTGGTTAAGCACTGGAATAGATTTCCTAGTGAGGTTGTGGAATCTCCATCATTGGGGATTTTTAAGAGCAGGTTGGACAAACATCTGTCAGGGATGGTCTAGATAATACTTAGTCCTGCCTTGAGTGCAGGGGCCTGGTCTAGATGACCTCTTGAGGTGACTTCCAGTTCTATGATTCACTATTAAGATATTCATTCCTGCCTCTGATTGGCCAGTGATGCCAGCCTTCTTCACTTGCTTATATTTTCAAACACCTTCATGCTTTCTCCCATGCTGCCCCCTCCCTCTTGGAGAAGCTCCCCACAAACATCCATAAAGCTACCTCACTATCCTTTAAATCCTTCCTTAGCTATGATGCTACAAGCATCTGGTCATGGTTACTGAGACCACCATCTGTCATTCACCATCTCCTTGTACTCTTTTTGGTCTATATTACCTGCTGTAATGCTTTATACCGATAGTCTCTACCCCAAGAGCACACAAACTTTGTTGCATTTAGCACAATAGGCACTGTCTATAAATGGAGCTCCTAAAAGCCACTGAAATATGAACAGATAATCCAGGGGGTGTACATCCAGGTTTTTGCTAGACACCCAAGAAACCACAGTTTGCTTCGAGTCTGGAACTGGACATTACCCTTAGCCACTTCCCTCCGTGGAGTGGAAAAACCCATGACAAACATAGGTCCCTATGTACTGGCCTATAAGGCTTCATAGTTCATGAAGCACAAGTTAAGATAACTGAGCCAAATCAGTAGTGAAGTTTTCCCACAAACATGATATCCCACCCTATAGGCAGTGCTCTGCTGCTGCAGCTGCCTAGATAACTGCTGAAGGTACCCCACCTTTCAAGTGAATGACTCCACAACTTCTAGGGAAAAAGCACAGCAAATATCTTGTGCCATGACAACGCCACCACCACATTAGTGCAGCAACAGTGGAAGTACTTTGGTCAGTCAAATGCCAGTGTGACCTAGACCTGCTCTGACAAGGTCAGACAGCTATAGCCTGCCTGGACTAGTACTACCTCCAGCTGTCCTTACTGCAATATACAGAAGTGCTAGTATAGCCTACAGGCTTCAGAGTAGCAGCCGCATTAGTCTGTATTTGCAAAAAGAAAAAGGAGTACTAGTGGCACCTGAGAGACTAACCAATTTGAGTGTAAGCTTTTGTGAGTTACAGCTCACTTCGTCGGATGAAGTGAGCTGTAGCTCACGAAAGCTTATGCTCCAATAAATTGGTTAGTCTCCCAGGTGCCCCTGGTACAGCCTAGAGGCCACAGGCTAAGGAGGCTCCTCACCAGCCCTGACTTCCCTTGACAGCCCAAGAACAGAGCTGCAGAAGTACAAAAGAAGGGGTGAAATAATATCACCACCCTACCCCTCACCACCTCCCTGCCACGAGGTGGCAAGACTCCTCTCTCGTGTCCTGAGGGCGACAAGAGAGAGAGATTCCGGCTGTGACAGGAGCCATTTTGCCATGTTCCACGAGACCACGCCAGGCCCGTCTTCCAGCCGGCGCAGCGCCAGGCCGCGTGGACACCAGTCCCAGGCAGAGCCTGGCTCGGGCCGCCTCCTGCCCACGGAGCCGCGGGCGGGAGCCTCGCAGGCGCGGGGCCAGGCCGCGGGACGTGCCCCGTTTCAAGGAGGGGCCAGAGCCAGGCACCTGGTGACGGGCTGCGGCAGGCCCAGGGTGACCCCCGCCCTGCGGGGAGCTCGCGGGCTAGGCCGCCTCGTGGGGGCGGGGAGGCCCAGGCAGAAAGGGGGGGGGGGGGGGAACTGCCCGGCCAGGAGCGCGGCAGGGATGCCGGGCGCTGCGCCTGCAAACGGCGGCCCCGGATGCGCTCAAGGTCACCGCGGCCCCAGCAGCCCCGCGGGCCATGTGCGCGGCGCGGCAGGCAGGAGCCCCGCCCCAGCCCGCGGAGCCCCCCGCGCCGCGTCAGGAACTGCCCCCCCCCCCCCCAACGGCCGGGCAGCCCCGCGCGCGCCCACTGCCGAGCCCCGCTCTCCCACGCGCCCAGCCCCGGCCGCCCCGCGCTCACCCGCCACAGCTCAGCAGCAGCCGGGCTCGCGCCGCACGTAGGCAGGGGGAGGGGGAGGGGCCGCTTGTGACTAGACGCGCCCTGAGGGGCCGGCCCCGGCCTCGGCCTCCGCTCTCCCGCCCGCGCCAACCGCCCGGCCCCGCGCGCCGCGGCCGGCCGGCCACTCACCAGCTCCTGCTACAGCCGCCGACTCCAGCCACCCTCAAGGAAGGGAGGGAAGCGGTGCCCGTTTTAACCGGCCGCCGGCCAATCAGCCGCGCGGGGCGGAGGAACGCGGCGAGTGTGTGGGGGGTGAGTGAGGTGGACACGCCTCTTCCCCACCCCCCTGCAACCCGCGCCCCCGCCTGTCGCGCCCGGAGCGGGGGGTTTGCCCCTCTCCAAGATGGGGGGCGGGGGGCGCTGGCGGAGGAGACACGGAGTGAGACACTGGGTGTGCCACAGCCCGGGGCCTCCCCTCTGCCACCCCCAGGGCCCGGGGCCTCCTGTGTGTGCCACCCCCAGGGCCCGGCACCTGCCCCCTGCCATCGCCACAGCCCGGGGCCTCCCCTGTGCCACCCCCATGGCCCGGCACCTGCCCTCTGCCATCGCCACAGCCAGCGCCTCCCCTGTGCCACCCCCATGGCCCGGCACCTGCCCTCTGCCATCGCCACAGCCCGGCGCCTCCCTGGTGCCACCCCCATGGCCTGGCATCTCCCCTTTGCCATCGCCACAGCCAGCGCCTCCCCGGTGCCACCCCCATGGCCCAGCATCTCCCCTCTGCCACCCCCAGGGCCCGGCGCCTCCCCGATGCCGCCCCCATGGCCTGGTATCTCTCCTTTGCCATCGCCACAGCCAGCGCCTCCCCGGTGCCACCCCCATGGCCCGGCATCTCCCCTCTGCCATCGCCACAGCCCGGCGCCTCCCTTCTGCCATCACCATGGCCTGGCACCTCCGCTCTGCAAACGGCACGCCCCGGCACCTCCCGAGTGCCATCCCCAGGGCCCGGCATCTCCCCTCTGCCATCGCCACAGCCCGGCACCTCCCTTGTGCCATCCCCACAGCCTGGCACCTCCTGTGTGTGACATCTCTGCTCTGCCATCGCCACAGCCTGGCGCCTCCCATGTGCCATCGCCATGGTCTGGCACCTCCACTCTGCAAATGGCATGCCCTGGCACTTTCTGAGTGCCAATCCCATGGCCTGGCACGTCTGCTCTGCCATCGGCAGAGCCCGGCACCTCCCATGTGATAAACCCGTGTCCTGGTGCCTCTGCTCTGCCATCGCCACAGCCCAGCAACTCCTGTGTGCCCTCGCCATGGCTGGCATCTCCCAAGTGCCAGCCCCATGGCCTGGTGCCTCTACTCTGCAGCCTGACGCCTCCCAAGTGCCATCGCCAGAGCCTGGCACCTCCTGAGTGCCAACTTCATGTTCTAGTGCCTCTGCTCTGCCAAAGCCACAGCCTGGCATCTCCCCTCTCCCATCGCCATGGCCTGGTGCCTCTCTCCCATCGCCACGGCCTGGCGCCTCTCCTCTGCCAGTGCCACAGCTGGAACCTCCTGTGTGCCATCACCATAGTCCAGTGCCACCTCTCTGCTAAAGCTATGCCCTGGCGCCTCCCCACTTCCAACGCCACTGCTGGGCACCTCCCATGTGCCATCACCACGGCCTGGTGCCTCCCCTCTGCCCTAGCCACAGCCTTGCGCCTCACGTGTGCTAGCGCAATGGCCCATCACTTCCACTCTGTCATCGCCACGGCCTGGCACCTCCTGTCTTCCAACGCCACAGCCCGGCGACCCCTTTGTGCCATCGCCATGTCCCAGTGACTCCCGTGTACCATCGCCATGGCCCGGCACCCCTGTGTGCCATTGCCATGTCCCAGTGACTCCCGTGTGTCATGGCCATGGCCCGGTGCCTTCCGTGTGCCATCGCCACGGCCTGGCCCCTCTCCTCTGCCAATGCCACAGCCCTGCGCCTCCTGTGTGCCATCACCATGACCTGGTGCCTCAGCACATGTGTGCCAAAGCCACGCCCTGATGCCTCCCCTCTTGTATCTGAATGCCACAGTCCGGCGCGTCCCTTGTGCCAATGCCACAGTCCGGTGCCTCACCTCTCCTCTGCCAACACCAGGGCCCGGTGCCTCCTGTGTGCCAGGCACTTCATCTCCTGTGTGCCAATGCCACAGCATGGCACCTTGCTGTGCTTGAGCCATAGCCCAGAATCTCCCATGTGTGTGCCAACGTCACAGGCCAGTACCTCCTGTGTGCCAACGCCCTGGCCCAGTGTCTCCCATGTGCCAGTGGTATGGCCAGGCGCTTCGCCTCCCGTGTGCTAATGTCACGGCTCTGCACCTCACCGCGTGTGCCAGCGCCAGGCCAGGCAGTTTGCCCTCATGTGCCAATACAATGGGCTGGTGCCTCGCTGCATCTACCAATGCCACGGCACGGCACCCCACTGCATCTGCCAGTACTATGGCCCAGCGCCTTGCCTTCCGTGTGCCAGCGCCGTGGCGCGGTGTGTCGCTGTGTGTGTGCCCACGCCAACATGCCCTCAGCTTACTGGTCTCTCCCCTCCCCACCAACAAAAGGGTCCATGTGCCACCCCGAGCTGATTAATATGACTATTTTACAGAGTCATTTAAAAACACTCTACCCCTGCCCCCCCAGGTACGTTTTTCTGTTATTTTATCATTTTTCTTTCCGTACTCAGCCCACGGGGGTGTGAATGGCAGAGCTACCTCACGTGTAGCAAGTGGAAAATGAAACTAAATGGCACATTAAACCAACACGGCAGCACAAAAACTGGCTGGGCCAGTCAAAAACCCAGCCACGTGGCAACCCAGCTTCATGCTCGCCTGTGCCAATATCAATATGATGCATCGAATGCCTCCGACACACCTGTGCCAACATCACCGCCTGATGAACCAAATCTCCCGACATGCCGGTGCCAGCCTCACTGCCCAGCGCACTGAATCCCTTGACACACCCGTGCCATCATGATGCACTGGCTCCCACATCAATCCCGGCATCAATCAACCTATATGAAATCCTGCACTGCCAGCCTCAGTGTACTGCAATTATGTGTCAGCCCCTGCAAAATCATGTGATTTGCTTTAAATTTATGAGATTTAAAAAAAAAACAAAATTATGAGATTAAAAAAAAGAAATGAGGCTCCTGTTTGGGTTTGCTTTGAGATCTCGGAGTGAAGAGCCCTGTATTGGAGCTAGGTATTATTATTTTTTGCCTGCTGGTTTTTGAGCCTTTAAGACACCCTCAGGTCACATTTTCAGCATTTTACCGCGACTGTGAGGGTTTGAAACATACTTTTTTTTTTTAATGAAAGCTGCAATTTCCCCATAACCCTTTGCTTCCAGGAGTGGGGCTTTAAGGGAAAGACATTGTCAGATTCATGATAAAATGGTGAGAGTTGGCAACAATTTGGGTTGTGCCTGCCTCTCCCCGGGTCACTGGGGCCGCTTGGCACATTTTCCTGATCTGGGTGCAGGTTTTAGACTTGCTGGGCACAGCACTTTCCCTGAACTCTGTTTCCCAGCTGGGCATTGCTGATTAAATGATTTTGCAATCATAAAAAAAGGGAAATAATGGGAGGTCTGCGTGGGATGGAGGTGAATATCAGTAAGGAATGAAACATGCCCCTCAAAGCTCAGCAAAGTGCAGCAGGTTTTTTACAAGGATAATAACCATTTGAAGGGATGCTGCCAGCATCACATTTTGCTCATTGCAGCAAAAATCACATCTGAGTATTTTTGTTAAATTCTGAACGCCTGCTCTTTTTTCTTGTTACCATGTTTGCTTTGTTTTGGGTGGGTTGTGTTTCGTCCCCCACTCTTGTCAGAGACCCACACAACCACCAGTGGCCAGACAAGGCATTTCAGTGGGTATGCACAAGAGCAGCCAGCCCTCTGCACTGCACAGATGCCACTGGGAAGCAGTCCAAAGGGCAAGTGTCTCTCCTACCTCTTCTCTCTGCCCTGGACTCAAGCCCCTGTTCATGGCTGGGACTGCTCCTCTCTCCCCAACTCCATGGAGGAGTCTAGGGATGGAATGGAAGATTCTGCTGCTTTCCAGCCTGTTGCTGTTCCCCCTAACCCCATGGAAGGGTTCAGGTGAAGGGGGCGTTGCAAGCAAATGACCCCATGCCTTGTCCCCACCAGGCTATGGCTCTTTGATCTCCCACCCTGTGGAAGGATGCAAGAAGGCCAGAAAGGGTTTCTGAGCAGACATCCCTTCCACTCAAAAGGGAAATTTAGGGAGGAAGAATTTAGATGCCTGACTTGGGAATTTTGAGCAGGGCACCAGAATTAGCATCTCTCTTCTTTCCCAAAGGAGCCATTTTGTGACCAAGTGTGATCTGCGCATCGGTTTCTACATCTCGTCTAAATGATGCCATCTCCAGCAGCACCGACCTCCTTAGCACCATGCTGCAGCATGGATTTGTTACTACTGCACACTGCATCAAAGAGTGACTGGATTTGAACTTGCTTCATAGCCACGGTGGTTTGGCTGCTGGATACTGAAAATCTCCATCTCACAGTAAGATTCATTATTAGATTATAGTGATACAACCTGGATTAGTTAAAACAACATCAAGAGAATACAGTTTAGACTGAAGACATTAAAATCTACAATGCAGACAACTGCCAAGGTAGAGGTCAGTGTCCTTTGAACCATGACTGCAAAATCTACCCATGTCATCCTCCTTTTTCCACAGTCTGGACCCGTTGCTTTCCTAGTTTTCATCTTTCCCCCTTTTTCTGACATTTATGGAAACCTGTGGGCCTGCATATAACATCTGGTCAGTGTGCTTTACCTCTCAAACTTCTGAGCCACCAAAGTGTGGTCCAAAAAGAACAGAAATAGAACAGAGCAATGTGAAACACAAGCATAACTGCTAATTTAATTGGAAAAGTATGAGCAAACGATCAATGAAAACACTGTATAGAAAAGTGTGAAACCCAGTTTTGGGCACAGCGGTTACATGATTCAAAAGAAATACTCTTTAGTAGGGGGAAATAATGGGTTCCTTGGCCTTTTTACATGTGGACATAAATACCATATTGGCCAAACTGTCAAGGCTCTGAGAGAAATGTGTGGTGCCTTGGATTGCCTGTTTGTGGGAAGAGATGGTGCTTACACAGACGGAATTTAAAGGATTAGGTTCTTGGGAGCAGAAGAATGGGCTGGTGTTAAGTGCATAAGGAAGCAGTGGACCTACTGGTCTTCACAAATGATAGTTTTCCAACTTTTCTTCTTATTTTTTTAACCCATCTATGGGGCTAGAGAGCAGTTTATATAGCAGGGGTCGGCAACCTTTCAGAAATGGTGTGCTGAGTCTTCATTTATTCATTCTAATCGAAGGTTTTGTGTGCCAGTAATAAGAATCCATGTGATCCATGTTGAGCTGCACCCCCTCTTGGCCCTGTCTGCACCCCTCACTGCCCTAGGCTGGGGCCAGAGGGCCACAACTGGGGCGGCTGCAGAGCCCTGGGCCGGCGGCCGGGACTCCAGGCCAGCAGGAGAGCCCCCCGGACCGGTGGCCAAGGACCCGGGGCCGACAGTGGGCTGAGCGGGACCAGTGGCCGGAACCCCGGCTGGCAGGGAGCCGGCGGCTGGTACCCCAGGCCAGCAGCAGAGTCCCCCGGACTGGTGGCCAGGACCCAGGGCTGGTGGCCGGGCTGAGGGGGCCGGTGGACGGAACCCTAGCTGGCAGTGGGCCAGCGGCCAGTACCCCAGGCCAGTAGTGGAGCCTCTGGGATGGTGGCCGGGACCTGGGGCCAGCAGCGGGCTGAGCGGGGCTGGCGGATGGAACCGCCAGGACCGGTGGCCATGTCTCGGGGCTGGCAGCGGGCTGAGCGGGGCTGGTGGATGGAACCCCGGCTAGCAGGGGGCCGGCGGCCGGTATCCCAGGACAGCAGCAGAGCGCCTGGGACTGGTGGCCATGACCCGGGTCCGGCAGTGGGCTGAGCAGGGCCGGTGGATGGAACCCTGGCTAGCAGGGGCCGGCGGCCAGTACCCCAGCCAGCAGCGGAGCCCCTGGGACCGGTGGACATGACCTGGGGCGAGCAGTGGGCTGAGCGGGGCCGGCGGCCGGAACCCCGGCTGTCAGGGAGCCAGCAGCCGGTACCCCTGGCCAGCAGCAGAGCCCCCGGGACCAGTGGCCATGACCCGGGGCTGGCAGCCGGTACCCCAGGCCAGCAGTGGAGCCCCTGGGACCAGTGGCCGGGACCCAGGGCTGGCAGCGGGTTGAGCGGGGCCGGCAGACAGAACCCTGGCTGGCAGAGGGCCGGCAGATAGTACCCCAGGCCAGCCACGGAGCCCCCCGGACCAGTGGCCGGGACTCGGGGCCACCAGCGGGCTGAGTGGGGCCAGCAGACGGAACCCCGGCTGGCAGGGAGCCGGCGGCTGGTACCCCAGGCCAGCAGTGGAGCCCCCGGGACCGGTGGCCATGACCCGGGGCTGGCAGTGGGCTGAGCGGGGCCGGCAGATGGAACCCCAGCTGGAAGGGGGCCGGCAGATAGTACCCCAGGCCAGCAGCGGAGCCCTCGGGACCGGTGGCCAAGACCCGGGCAGTGCGAGTGTCACTGAAAATAAGCTCGCATGCCATCTTTAGCACGCATGCCATAGGTTGCCTACCCCTGGTATATAGCATGCACTATGTGCACAATTGTGTGATCTTGAGCACAGGGAAAAAGCTCAGACAAAGGCAGAAGACTGGTCTCTAATCTACGTGGGCTGAATTGGATATCTGAGGACTTCTTGTGTTCTGATGCTAAGGGACCCTTAAGACTTTAAAGTGTCCTTTTAGGGCAGGTTTAATGCCCCCATGTGTCACCGGAGCAGTGTACTATAGGGACTATAGCATGGGTGAGGACACAGGTGCCGGAGATGGGCGGAGGAGGGGAAGAGTCATTGCTCCCCCTTGGCCCATGAGCAGAGCTGGATGGCAAAGAGGTGGTATGAGTCCTGTAGGGTCTGGGCCAAAGCTGAGCTAGTGGCGTTGTGACATGGCGCACAGGGTGAGGATCTGCTCTCTGCTTCCATGGGCCACTCTGACTATTCATAAAAGTTTATATCGTTGCTTTCCCACCGAGTCAGTCTTTGCTCTACATATCATGGTGCATTGTAAACAATCTGCGGTGTATTTGTGGCTATGGGGAAGATACACATGAAAGCTCCAAAGGGTTAATTAATTCTGCAAAATTGCTAGGTATTAGCATCCTGCTCTCAGGATCACTGACCAACCAAAGGTCGGATGATGTAAGTCGTTTTTCTTCTGTTTCACTGGGATAATGTGATTTCAAGCTGCTTGCAGAGGTGTGGAGTCGGGGGGAATTCTGAAATGGACAGAATTTTGCTCCTTGTGTACTTGAAGTTAGCACTTAGTAAAAGGTGACTCTAATTTTTTTTACAAACAGGGTGGTGGTGGGGAGGTGTTGGTCACAGACTTGCAGCAGTGACTGTGAAAACTATCACTAAACTGACTAAGCCAAATGATCTAAGATCAGGCATTTGTGAGCATAGGTTTAACCTTTGGGTACATCATTCTGCACTGATGACAAAATGTCCATTTTGTTTTCAAACCGAAGAAACTCCACCCGTTCTCGTCATTTTGAGAAACAGAGGGTAAGAAGAGGGTAAGAAACACCTTTAGTTGTGTGGTGTGAAACAAATACAGAACTCTGTCACTTCTGATAATTAGCAAGTGATTTTCAAAAGTATTTTATGGGTAACACATATGAAGGGCTAGATTTTCAGAACAGAATGAGCAAAAATATGTTGGCAATTGATGAGCCTTATTTACATTCAAAATTACCACGATGACACTTGTAGTTATTATTTTAGGTGCATTACAATGGTGCTGAGAGACTCCAATTGAGATCAGGACCCCAATGTGCTAGGTGCTTTACATATACATCAGAAGAGATAGCCCCTCTCTAAAGAGCTTACAGTCTAAACAGGCAAAGGGGTGGGGAAAAGAAAGTATTATCTCAGTTTTACAGATGAGGAGCTGAGGTAAAGAGACATTACGTTATTTACCTGTGAGCACAAAGGAAGTCTGTGGCAGAGGCAAGAACTGAATCCCGAGTTCTTCAGTCCCAGTACAACGCCTTAACCTCAAGAACCATCCTTGGTCTCTGCAAACTGGGTATCTGTGCATGCATATATCTAGTTATGGATCTAATTGCTCTTTGTGCATGCACATAACTGATTTGCACACACAATTACAGTGTGTGTATGCAAATTAGATATGCAATTGTGCATGCATTTTTGTGCAAGCAGTTCTAAAAATCTGAGCCATAATTCTTTCTGTTTTCTACGAGTGGTGCTTCTGGGCTTGTCAGGAACACAGTACCCACAAACTGGAGAAAAAAGTACTTGAAACCACAAGCAAGGCAGTGGGGCTTGTCTCTGAAAGGCAGCCAGCCATGTAGTTGAATGGTTTTACTGTTTCATTTCTAAGAAAACCAGAGGAGAACTGGATGTTATTGCAGTATTTGACCCCGTAGGAAACTGCTTTGAAACGGCAGCTTCAGGTCATATATCTTATGCTGATTATCTTCTGTATGACTCAGACAAGCAAAAGGTCAAATAATCAGAAGTGAAAAAGAGAGACATTGGTGTCTAAAGGGTGAACAAAGTAAGATTATTTTTGTGTAGGACTTCAGAAATCCCCCAAGCCCTCACCTTCCTCACCATGTGTGTTTTTAATAGTAAATGCTTACTTCATGCTAAGGATAGATGGGCTGTTAAAGAAATAATACTGGTGTATGCAGATGTCAAATGATAAAAGACACATTTGAACTAGCAAAGGGAGATGAAATGGAAGTGAAGAAAATACATTGGGTTCAGTTTGCCCATTCAGTCACATCCCATTGCTTTACTATCAAAATGCAGTGTGAAAATCTAGTTTGAAGTTGCTTCAGTTTGCATACAGGTAGGATTACTATGTGTGGAGAGCTACAATTTAATATCTGATCAGCTAGGCTGCATTCAAATGCTTGATGAAGTTCTTTGGGTGCAGAATTTACACTGGTGCGAAGGAGCAGAACAACACCTGTGCACTGTACTACTTAAGCCCTTTTTGTTCACTGAGGACCTAGTGCAGCTCCCATGGGAGTCATTGACTTGAGTGGGAGTTGGGTGAGGGCCTAAGGGCTTCAGTGAGGGGACGCGTGGGCAGAAAAGGAGGAATGTGAGTAAATTTTTGTTGTTAGTTATCTTTCTCAGTAGGCAGTTCTGCTTCAAAATGCAGCTCAAAGGCAAGATTTAAATCGTAAAATGTAGTAGTTAAAGATACTCACAGAGGCAAATGCAAGACATAGGAGAAATGCATCGAAGAACAGGGAGGCCTGACATCAATGATGCATGCAGTGTAAATGACACTATAATTCTCAACTGCTTTTAAAAACGTACAGATTGTACAGTGTAGTTTTGCATTGTTTTGTTGGCTTGTGTAGCTCAGTGTGCATGTAAGTGTTATCTGCCAGTTTTAAGCTGTGAGGGAATTCTTACACCCAGAAATACTCCTAATTATAGTCTTTCTACTACCATGTGCTAATGCAGTTTGCAGGGGTGTGTTGGCATTGCTGTGGGGATATCTTTGCCATCAGTTATCATTCTGTTCTCAAAATCGTTGTTAATTACTCAGCTAGTCATGTGCAGCTTCATAGCAATCCACAGATACTTATCCTGTAACTGCAAAAACAACGAGGATACAGACTAACATGGCTACCACTCTGAAACTTATCCTGTAACTGTGATTCTCAACCTCTTCCATACCAACACCCCCTTTTTTGTGACCCTCTTGGAACTCCTCATCTAGCCAGGACCTCTTTCCCATTTAGCAATGTGGGAATCATAGAATCCTAGAATATGAGGGTTGGAAGGGACCTCAGGAGGTCATCTAGTCCAACCCCCTTCTCAAAGCAAGACCAATCCCCAACTAAATTATCCCAGCCAGGGCTTTGTCCAGCCTGACCTTAAAAACCTCAAAGGAAGGAGTTTCTACCACCTCCCTAGGTAACCCGTTCCAGTGCTTCACCACCCTCCCAGTGAAAAAGTTTTTCCTAATATCCAACCTAAACCTCCCCCACTGCAACTTGAGACCATTACTCCTTGTTCTGTCATCTGTTACCAGTGAGAACAGTCTAGATCCATCCTCTTTGGAACCCGCTTTCAGGTAGTTGAAAGCAGCTATCAAATCCCCCCTCATTCTTCTCTTCCGCAGACTAAACAATCCCAGTTCCCTCAGCCTCTCCTCATAAGTCATGTGTTCCAGTTCCCTGATCATTTTTGTTGCCCTCCGCTGGACTCTCCAATTTTTCCACATCCCTTCTGTAGTGGGGGGACCAAAACTGGACACAATACGCCAGGTGTGGTCTCACCAGTGCCAAATAGAGGGGAACGATCACGTCCCGTGATCTGCTGGCAATGTCCCTACTGTATACAGCCCAAAATGCCATTGGCCTTCTTGGCAACAAGGGTACACTGTTGACTCATACCCAGCTTCTCGTCCACTGTAACCCCTAGGTCCTTTTCTGCAGAACTGCTGCCTAGCCATTCGGACCCTAGTCTGTAGCGGTGCATGGGATTCTTCCGTCCTAAGTGCAGGACTCTGCACTTGTCCTTGTTGAACCTCATCAGATTTCTTTTGACCCAATCCTCTAATTTTTCTAGGTCTCTCTGTATCCTAACCCTATCCTCCAGCATATCTACCTCTCCCCCCAGCTTAGTGTCATCTGCAAACTTGCTGAGGGTGCAATCCATCCCATCATCCAGATCATTAATAAAGATGTTGACCAAAACTGGCCCCAGGACTGACCCCTGGGGCACTCTGCTTGATACTGGCTGCCAGCTAGACATGGAGCCATTGATCACTACCCATTGAGCCCAACGATGTAGCCAGCTTTCTATTCACCTTATAGTCCATTCATCCGTTCCATACGTCTTTAACTTGCTGGGAAGAATACTGTGGGAAGACCGTGTCAAAAGCTTTGCTAAAGTCAAGGAATAACATGTCCACTGCTTTTCCTTCATCCACAGAGCCAGTTATCTCGTCATAGAAGACAATTAGATTAGTCAGGCATGACTTGCCCTTGGTGAATCCATGCTGACTGTTCCTGATCACTTTCCTCTCCTCTAGGTGCGTGGCAGGAAGGGCAGGGTCGTGGTGCCCCCCAAGCTGAGACCCCATCTCCTATAAGGAAGCAGTAATATACTAATAGTGAATTCCATAATCAGATATTTGTTATGGGGAATTATGCTGTAACCCTGATATCCAACCCGTGGCTGTCGATCCAGGTCTTCGGGGCTCCATCTGAGACTCTTGGGGCATTCAGAAGTTTGACAGAGGTGTGCACTGGTCACGCAAGTGCTCTCCATGCTGTTGTAGTTCCTACATGGCCCCCTATAGGAATGGAAGGAGATTGAGACCAAGAGATAAGGGCTCAGAACACATGCTGTTGAGCATGCGTTCGTAGCTCCTAGCTAGGTAAGAAAACGCCTGCCCCATCAGCCCTGCACCCCACTAAATCCTCATGATCCAGCTGGAACTCAATGGACCGTCTGCCTGTGCACTGGCTCTGGCTGCGTGGCAGCGCAGTGCCGCTGGGATTCATGTGAATACTTCCACTGATAGGGTTATTATTAGGGGAGTGCTCATGTGCTTCAATTTAAGCAAGTGTGGGTTAAGGATTGGGGCCTGTGACTGTAAGCTCTTTGAGGCAGGGACTGTATCTTCCTGTGTGTTTGTACAGCACCTAACACTAACTAAGGGGGCCCTGCTTCTGATTGGCACCTTTGAGGGCTACTTTAACAACAACAGTAATACATAATGAGGCCCAAGGCTATCGTTTTACCTTTATGCCGGCTTACAATTACCGGTTTGGCACTGTAGGGTTGTACTGGTTTAATATGCTTGGAATGCATAACATTGGAAGAGTCACTCATGATGGGTGTTGTGCTTCCGGCATTAATGTCTGTGTGTGTCTAGAACACTGCCTTCTCCAAAAAGTGTTGTAAATTTTAAATTGTCCCTTTGAATAACAAACAGCATAGAAACAAGAAAATTCCCTGTTCTTTCCCATCGCCGATCATTTCCTTTTATTCTCTAAAAGAGGAGGGTGATAAAGCTGCACTGGTTAGAGACTTGTAATTACCTGAATACACTGTGGCTACAAGTGACCTTGGCCTTAGGTGTGTTTACTTGTTGGGCGTGTCCATTGTACAGCCTTAAATGGGCTGTACAGAGAACAGGGAAGAGAACGGTTGCAGAGTCCCAGATGGGATTAACGAGGAAGCCAGGAAAGGCAGATTACTTCTGATCATCATTTACATTGGCTGCATTTTCAAGAAGCTGGATGACAAACTATCCCATTGAGATTTGCTAAACTGATTCCGCTCCCTCCTTTGCTCACTGCCTCTTGCCACTGCCAACCTCTGAGCTAGGCTTAACTGGGTGAAGCGACACAGTCACTTTTCCATTTCTTCCCCCTCACTTCCCAGTAGTAAGAGGCTCCATGGACCCCCAAGTTCTTGGCACCTACAACCCGGGTTGAATTAGAACCAGAGAAGTGACTATGTCTTGTCAGGCTTTGTGGTTACTCGCTGCCGTATAACCGAGGACTGTGGTGCTCACAGGGCTGAGATAGGCTGTGTTGACTTTGCTCACCACTCCAAGGTTTGGATCAGGCAGGAAGTGGGGCCCTCTTAAAATCATAGAGGGAGAAGACAGAGCCGTGCCTGTAGAATTTTCCACGGAAGACACCCATACAGGTTCTTGTGTGGCAATCAGCATCCACGGTAAACCCTTCTTGCTTGGGTACATTTATTAATGACTGGCTAATGTCTCCTCTTCCATGTATTTTTCTGAGTAGGTGGGAGGTCGAGGGTGGAAGCTGGGGGGTCTGTGACTAGGTTGTCCAGCTCAATTTCCATTCTTTTCACTAGTGTCTAATTTTATTTACCAAGGGGCTGTTTTGACTTTGGGCACTTTATAAATGATTTAAATAAATGAAACAAAAGCTTTTTCAGGTCTGCAAGTCAAAACACGATTATGCTGCGTGCCAGGCTCTGAAAAGCAAGCTGCATTCTCTCTGGCTTGCACATCATCCTCTACAAGAAGGATCCTGGAATCAGAATACAGCTGCCCTTGATTTTCCTGGTGCCTGAGGCAGACTAGAATCCAGGTCTCACTTCTCAACTATACTAGCCCTGCAGGGCTGGCCATAATAATGACATTTAAAAGCACACTAAGCAGATGAGATTTGGAAAGCACAGAAGGAGCAGATACAGTATCTACAGTGACAAGCTGCTCTTTTTGCAGTCCCTTTTCAGAACCCAAATGAGGTCTTTTATAGTTCACTCAGTTGCACTTAGATACAGGATAATAGCTTTGTTGTAACACTTTGTCCATCAGTTTAGTATCTCCCATTCCAGTGCACTTGACAAACATCAGTAGTAAATCACGCAACTCCTTATCATTTGTGGGGTAGGGAAGTAGTACTAGCCCCATTTTACAAATGGAGAAACTGAGGCACAGAGCGGTCTAAGCGACTTGTACCAAGTCTGTGGCACAGCCAAAATTCGCAGGCCTGTGCTTTAACCATTTGACCTGCCTTGCTGTAATCAGTACTTGAATTAGCCTGGGATAGATGGGTGTATGCCAGTATTTCCAGTGCAATGATTGCAAAGAACAGGAAAAGATGGAAAAGGAAAAAAAATAGGAGAGCTGGAGCATATCATCCCTAATGCAGTGACACTGCATTTCATTGCACTTATCAAAGCTGAAGCTTTCCATTTCTGTCCTCTCCCTTCCCTTCACACACACACTCACTCTCTCACTTCACTGACAGTGGCTTTCCTGCTTCTTTCTGCATGCTCTCCCTCCAGGTAATCATCCTGCTGTCGACATTGGTTAAGGAGGTGTTTTCCTGCCAATGCGATGCAGTTTTGGAAGAGGGAATACTAAAACACCTAGTATTTTATATGAGTATAGCACTTTTTGTTTCAAAATGATTTACTTACATAGCAAGCTGATCTACATGGGTTGCTTGATCTACCACTGAAGTCTAGCTTCATAAACGCACACAGATTACCCCACAGTAGAGTCAGGGAGTAATGAGCATCATTTCCAGTTGAAATTTCAAGGATAATTTAGAGAGGTGGACTGTAATTACCTGAGTTGGAGTTCAATCAGGGCACTGGGGCAAACACCCTCTATAACATTCCTTGCAACCTTTCACAGTCAGAGTGTTGCTGTACATCTCACTTGAAGAGAGACACAATACCCAGAGCGCCACAATGGGGTTTTGGTTCAGAATTGATTCACAGGGAGCTGCACCACACACAGGATCAGTAACTGGAGCTTCCTTGGAAATCAGCCATATAAGTACTGATCAAGCCCAACTGCTGGGTTTGGAAGAGTTGAGGGGATTACGCTGTATTGTACATCAGTACAACAGTGAGCATACAAAGCCATGTACCCATTTTTTCCCCTCCGTTGACCAGTACGTAAATACAGGTCTCAGTGTTAAATATCAAACCTTTTGTCCTTCACAGAGTCAGTTCTATTTAGAGCATGATATTTGTTAGCATGCTAGTTCCACAGTTTGCAGCCGAGATGCCTTTCTTTTCTTGCTTGAGTAATTTTCTGAGCCAGCAGCACTTTACTGCTCGAAACAATGAGGAAAAAAGGAAAGGAAAAGACATTGACTAAATTTTAATGTGTCTAATTTATTGATTTAGGAATTACAGAGCTGCAACCGATTGGCAGTTGAACCCTTTAATTCCTCAGAGCCACTGAAGCAATGTATTTTGAACATGGTCACAAGAGTTTCAATCAGCATCTTTGCACATTATATTGAAATTTCCCGACATTCAAATATAACTTTGTAATCAGCATTTTGTTTGGAATTCTTAACTCTTGGCACTGAGTGGAAATATTCCCAGCACCCCACTCATAAAAACATACTTCAGTTCACTAGAAAGGATTTTTTTTTTCTGCTTCAGTGGAAACGTTACCTGTTATATGAAATTCATAGGTGAGCTAGACGGTTTTGTATAAGCATTGCAGTGTTCCACCTACTGCAGTGTTCCACCTACTGTTCCCAGTTTCTGTATGTCCAGAGAGTTTGCAGCTGGCGTCCTTTGTTTTATTTCTTGCAGTAGGAATCAAACACAAGTTCTGAAGCGTTGTGCAACATTTTGGAAGCCTGGTTGTAAGAACCAGTCTATCAGAGTTGAAATAATTTGCTTAATTTCCTGGTTTGGTTTTACAATCTCGTGTGAAAAAAGTGTGTTTACTCTATCCAGTATTAGTCACCTAAATCAGGACTTAATACTAAGTGGTCTCGCACAGCACCAGAATGTTTGCTAATATCTCAACATTTTATTTTTTACATTTCTAAGTTCTTTCCCCCCTCATTAAGAAAACAAACTGGCGGTACTAAGACCTCAATTCATTTCTTAAATTCTCTCCAGTGTAAAACAGGGCTTATCAAAGGGGAACTTGAAAGTCTGGTGTTGTAACACGTGATTGTAAAGAGGATTAAGTTTTATAGAAGGGAATTCATTCCTGCATTGATAAAGAAGGAATTAAACAGATCTGAAGCTTGACATGGCAGTCTTGAGCTAATTTTTCTAAGCTGGCCATCAAAAGCACACCCATAAAACGTACACATGTGCCTGTTAAAGAAGGCTTAACTCAGCCTCCAGTTTTGTGGGAATTATTTGTCAATGACAAAAATAAGGCAATGTGTAAAAGTCAGGACAACCGCATTTATTAATCCCAAATTAGCATGCACAAACGTAGATATGCATATGCAAAATGGGTCGTTATATGAGAAAATGGTGACTTTTGCATGCAATTACACATTTACACTCACACATTCAGGGCTTGAACAGGCTCCATTTTGAGATTTAGGCCCGTGTTGCATTAGCAATGATAATTAGTTTACAGAACAAACAGATGTGGATTAGAAGTCAGCTCTTCTGAGCAGGGACTGTCTTTTGGGGTATGTCTACACTTAGACATAAGTGCTTCAATAGACACACTCACTACAGTGGTAGGAGGGGTTCTCCCGTCACTGTCCTTAATCTGCCTCCTGGAGAGCTGGGAGTTACGTCAACAGAAGAATTCTTCCATCAACCTAGTGCTGTTTACACGGGGAGCTAGGATGGCATAGCTATGTCTCTTAGGGGGGGTGGATTTTTCAGTATAGACCAGCCCTTCATTCTGTGTCTGTGCAGCTCTTAGCACTGGGGCTCCTAGGTGTCCACAGTAATACAAATAAATAATAATAATAATGAGATGCAATTGTGCTGTTAAAAGTGTAGAAGGATCCTGAAGAAAGCTGGACTTGTTGTTTAGACACTGGACTGGGACTGGGGAAATCAGGGTTCGGTTCCTGCCCAGGCTTTGTGTGTGACTTCAGACAAATCATCTGATTGCTTAGTGCCCAAGTTCCTCATCTGTTAAAGGAGATAATAACCATTCTTTTGTCTGTCTTGTCTATTTTGATTCAGGGCAGGGCCTCTTTATATGTTTGTATGAAACCTAACCCGAGACCTTGATATTGACTGGTGCCTCTAAGCCCTAATGAAATACAAATAATAATAATAATTAATAACTCATTTGTCAAACTTAGAATCCAGGCCAAAATTACGAGGTTTGGATTTATAACAGAGCTTTCGAGGTCTGAGGTTTGTCCTGAAGACCCAACGTACACAACACAACCTGAATTCTAAAAAATAACTCACTGGAGCTGCAAATACATTGGGACAACCATGTTTTCTTGTTGGGCAGCTGTGATGCAGGGACCTCGCGATGCCAACAGGCAGGGGGCACAGGCATTCATAAGGGTTACAGGGGTCCCCTGGCACTGGTATCTATATACTAGTTCACTCAAAGAGTGTCATGAAAGTTCTCCAATGAAAGCCTGCATCAAACTGACCCCTGTAATCATTGCGACACATATATATGGATAATATGTAAGGAGTCATATAGAGATACTGATCATTATGCTCTTAAGGTCTGTGACTTGGGGCTGGTGACCAGCAAAGGTGAGAAACAGGTTTCTTTCAGGCAAGAGATGTTTGTCTGTCTGTCTGTTCACACGTAAATTGAGTGTTGTATGGTTCACAATGGGCACCCACTTACAGTCTGAGCAAAATGCTAATCAAGTGAGTGCAATGAATGGTGTGGAGAAAGTGAATAGAAAAGTGTTATTTACCCCTTCGTGTAATACAAGAGCCAGGGATCACCCAATGAAATTAATAGGCCTCAGGTTTAAAACAAACATAAGGAAGTACTTCACATAACACACAGTCAACCTGTGGAACTCATTGCCAGAGGACGTTGTGAAGGCCAGAAATATAACTAGGTTCAAAAAAGAGTTAGATAAGTTCACAGAGGATAGGTCCATTGATGGCTGTTAGTTAAGATGATCAGGGACAATCCCCAGGCTCTGGATGTTCCTAAATCTCTGACTGCCAGAAGTTGGGACTGGATGGATCACTCGATAATAGCCCTTTTCTGTTCACTCCCTCTGAAGCATCTGGCCCCAGACACTGTCGGATGACAGGATATGGGCTAGATGGACCATTCGTCTGACCCCTCAAGGCCATTCTTATATTCTTATGATCAGTGTCTTCACGGGAGATCCTAGACAGAAAAACACAAGCAGTGGGGGAGTTGGGTGGAAGCAGGGTTCTGTGTGCAAGTGGAGATGATGGATTTTTGAGCTATAACTGTAGAAACAGAAATACTCAACATCTTTCCACTGAGAAAGCAAGACAGCAGCATGCTTGTTTCAGGAACAGAAGATCCCAGCCAAGCTTGCCGCTCTATGCTAGAAGGTCTTGGGTGAGCTTTTGCTCTTGATGATACAGCTGTGCCTTATTAGTTAAGTTTAGGCTCTAGTATGCATGTGACGTTTTTATTTTATTTGGAACTCTTTGTTTCCAATATTTCTGCTCGCCAGCATTTGAAACTCGGTTCTTTGTTAAATAAACGTACACTTGCTTTCTCTATCAACAAATCTCCGTGCTGTGAGTTAAGCGGAGCCGTGTTCTAAGGTGTAACTGGTAAGCTGGGCTGTCGTGTTCCTTTGGGAACAGAGGGGCTGGGAATTCTCTGAGTGTCCAGTGGATCGGAGGCTGGCCACTCCAGAGGGACGTTCGGAGGACTCAGGGTTGGTGTATGGCTATCGCCTGTCCCAAGACAATGAGGCCTGCACCCTGGAAGGCAGCGCTTGTGTTGCCAGAGGCTGCTGGTGGATCTGACCCACAGCAGGCCCAGAAAGGCTGCCCCACATTAAGGGCAGGTGGTAGCGAGGTTCCTCACAACCCTGGGTAGTCACAGCAACCACATTTGAGAAATGAGTCATGCCTGGACAAATCTCCTAGCCTGTGGTGAACCCCCTGGATAATCCAATGAGGATGCTGACGCACTCTAGAGCTGTGGTTCTCAGACCATGGTCTATGGACTGTTCCCTTGTGAGCTGCAGAATGAGCCTTGGGCGATATTGGAGGAGGAGCTAGTCTACGGGAGGAGCTTTTGTCTCACCAAGCGGGTCACAGAATAAATAAATTAATGGGGTATCGTAAGCCTTGTTGAGCCCCCTTTGGCTGGCACAAAATGGTGATTTAAGGGCAATGGAAGCGTAGCAGGTCAAACCGGGGAGCTCCTTGGAGCTCTGAAGAGCCTAGAGGCGTGGAAGCAGGAAGGGGAGTGAATGCTTACACATTCTGAAGAACTGGCCACAGCTAGTAACAGTCTTTTTAAAACACCATTGAGCTTTGCATTTCTCTGACCTGTATCAGCCCCTGTCAGGGACCTTGTCAAGGCCTGTTTGTGTTAGATGGATTGACCTTCTGCTCAGAAATTGTCCTTGGCTGGGAAGATCCCGAATTATATGGCATGTATTGGGTGTCAGCCTAGGAAAATGAAATGATAAGAACATGCAGCAGAAAGTAAAGAATTTCTTGTTGAACTAGTTGTGAGAGATTGTGGCACCTTAGAGACTAACCAATTTATTTGAGCATGAGCTTTCGTGAGCTACAGCTCACTTCATCGGATGCATACTGTGGAAATTGCAGAAGACATTATATACACAGACACCATGAAACAATACCTCCTCCCACCCCACTCTCCTGCTGGTAATAGCTTATCTAAAGTGATCATCAAGTTGGGCCATTTCCAGCACAAATCCAGGTTTTCTCACCCTCCGCCCCCCCCCACAGACAAACTCACTCTCTTGTTGGTAATAGCCCATCCAAAGTGACCACTGTCTTCACAATGTGTATGATAATCAAGGTGGGCCATTTCCTGCAGAAATCCAGGTTCTCTCACCCCCCTCCAAAAACCACACACACAAACTCACTCTCCTGCTGGTAATAGCCTATCCAAAGTGACCACTCTCCTTACAACCTGCATGAAAATCAAAGTGGGCCATTTCCAGCACAAATCCAGGTTTTCTCACTCTCCCATCCCCACACACACACAGGAGAGTGAGTTTGTCTGTGGGGGGGCGGAGGGTGAGAAAACCTGGATTTGTGCTGGAAATGGCCCAACTTGATGATCACTTTAGATAAGCTATTACCAGCAGGAGAGTGGGGTGGGAGGAGGTATTGTTTCATGGTGTCTGTGTATATAATGTCTTCTGCAATTTCCACAGTATGCATCCGATGAAGTGAGCTGTAGCTCACGAAAGCTCATGCTCAAATAAATTGGTTAGTCTCTAAGGTGCCACAAGTCCTCCTTTTCTTTTTGCGAATACAGACTAACACGGCTGTTACTCTGAAACTTGTGAGAGATTGTTACTCCTCTCAGTGCAGGGGGAACTGAGCCCCCTGCAGCGTCTCACAGGAGGAGTTCAGCACCTCACAGGACTGGGCCCTGCAGTTCTGTGTGGCTACCAATTTTCCAAAGTTGCCACGTCTCCATATGCAAACCTCACATGCTGCGCTCATGAAATTCGAGTGTTTTAGAGGAAAAGTTGATGCTTGGTGTCAGAGACAAGCTATGTTCCCAGAGAGTCATTATCAGTGGTTCACAGTCAGGCTGGAAAGGCATAACGAGTGGGGTCCTGCAGCGATTGGTTCTGGGTCCAGTTCTATTCAATATCTTCATCAATGATTTAGATAACGGCATAGAGAGTACACTTACAAAGTTTGCAGACAATACCAAGCTGGGAGGGATTGGAGGTGCTCTGGAGGACAGGAATAACATTCAAAATTATCTGGACAAACTGGAGAAATGGACTGAATTAAATAGGATGAAATTTAATAAGGACAAATGCAAAGTACTCCACTTAGGAAGGAACAATCAGTTGCACACATACAAAATGGGAAATGACTGCCTAGGAAGGAGTACTGTAGAAAGGGATCTGGGGGTCATAGTGGATCACAAGCTAAATATGAGTCAACAGCGTAACACTGCTGCAAAAAAGCAAACATCATTCTGGGATGTATTAGCAGGAGTGTTGTAAGAAAGACACGAGAAATAATTCTTACACTCTCCTACGCGCTGATTAGGCCTCAGCTGGAGTATTGTGTCCAGTTCTGGGCACCACATTTCAGAAAAGATGTGGACAAATTGGAGAAAGTCCAGAGAAGAGCAACAAAAATGATTAAAGGTCTAGAAAACATGACCTCTGAGGGAAGATTGAAAAAATTGGCTTTGTTTAGTCTGGAGAAGAGAAGACTGAGAGGGGACATGAGAACAGTTTTCAAGTACATAAAAGGTTGTTACAAGGAGGAGGGAGAAAAATTGTTCTTCTTAACCTCTGAGGATAGGACAAGAAGCAATGGGCTTAAATTGCAGCAAGGGAGGTTTAGGTTGGACATTAGGAAACACTTCCTAACTGTCAGGGTGGTTAAGCACTGGAATGAATTGCCTAGGGAGGTTGTGGAATCTCCATCATTGGGGATTTTTAAGAGCAGGTTGGACAAACACCCATCAGGGATGGTCTAGATAATACTTAGTCCTGCCATGAGTGCAGGGGACTGGACTAGATGACCTCTTGAGGTCCCTTCCAGTTCTACGATTCTATGTTTCTATGTACGTGTAGTAAACACAATACAGAGCCCAGGTTCTGTGGTGTGCATTCTCAGCACAGTCACGGAAGAGCAGAGGTCAGACCTACTGCAGAAGAGTTAAGGTATGTTGGCTACTTTAACTGGACTTCCATAGTTGAAAAGGTCTGGGTGTCTTGTGTGTTTAACCTTAACTCTGCCTACAGGCCCCAACCAGGATCAGGGTCTCACTGTGCTAGGCCGGGTGTGGAACAGATGCACAGTAAAGCTGTATGGTTATCCCGATTTGACACAGCAGGACTCCAGGCACACAGTGATTAAGTGACTTTTCCAAGGTTACACTAGAAGTCTATGATGGAGCTGGATACTGAGCTCAGGTTTCCTTACTCCCAGTCCAGTGACTGAACTGCAAGGCCATTCTTCCTCCCCCACCGACGTTCTTGATCTCCCGGATATACTGCTACCACCCTCACTTCACTTTAGTGTGACAGAACCCTGTGTGTATACACTCAAGAGGCAAATTGGCACCATTAGACCAACTCATTTGTGTGCATTGATCTTCTTCCATTCTGCTAATGGAACTAATTAACTAGTGGCCTTGCAGTGGGTGGGTCTGCAGGAGAAGGAGATTAGATTGCCACGCACACACTTGTTAGCCTCTTGCCTTTGTCTTGCTGGCTCCAGGGCAGACTAGCAGGACCCTCCCATTATCTGATTGTGTGCACGGCAGTTATGTGCTGTGCTTGTATTTGTTCTGATAAAAACAGAGCACAGCAATGCCTTCCTGCTTTTATCTCACAGGTCACAGTGTCCTGTCTAACTCCTGGAGCAGGGGGGGGGGGGGGGGGGGCTTGGGTAAACCTTGAAGGACTTTACAAACCTCTCAGACTATTTTGTGAAGTCAGCAAAGTGAATTCAACATCCTGGGATCGAAGCTCATGCCCAGCTTCCCAACCGAGGATGTCTGAGTGGGTCTGCAACTGGGACAAAACACATTTGACAGGCCCTACGTGAAAGACCTACCTATGGGGATGAAGAGCTAGTGTCATTGCTTAACAAAAGGGTTTCAGTCTTGGACACACTTCTCCAGCAAGGATGGGGCCTAGATGACTTGGGGTATTGATACTTAGAGACAAGCAAGTTTTTTGTCTCTGGTTCTCTGGATCAAATCTGGCTAGGGTTTGCCGGGGCTGAAAGTTGACCATACTATGGTGACAGTTTAATACCTTGTATGAAATGAATGTGTGGTCTCAATCCAGTCCCTATTGCAGGCATTCACATCCCTGCCACCAATTGACAGTCTCAGCTAAGGACTAAGAGGAGCCATATAGGCTAGAGTCTGCTCTCTCCCCTAGAGATGGTCCCTCTGGGTCAGTATTGAAAGATATCGGAAGGGGACAGGATGAGGAAGCATGCATATTTGCATCCCAGGCTGTGGTTAAACAAAGAACTTCAGTTTCCGGGGCTCTAAGTGCCACAATTTTCATCAGCACTGAAAAATCCTCTTCAGTTGAAGCAGCCAATTCTGTTAAAGCCTCTGCAAGTGTTTAGCTCTTGAAAAGCTCACAGGGCATGTACATTCACTTAAAAGGAAATTAAGCTATAGGAAAACAATCTCTCATGGGAAAGTTATGGCTAACAAGTTCCTTGCAGTTGCAGTGAGACGCACGTTCAGCTGGGAATTTTGCTCTGGTAATTGCAGTCAGACCGTCCCAAAAGAGAAGGTGCCTGTCTGAACAGTTCTGTAATTAGCAATTTATTTATTACTCTGGTAGGAATTTTTCTTCCTACCTGGAGCAAGTAAAAGCTTGACTAGTTCACTGTGTGAACACAGTATTTAGTGCCCTTTCTGGTTGATTTGAAGCACTACTGAAGCCATACCAAGCTCTTGGGTGGAGGAGTCGCTGAGGAGTGAAAATGGGCTTGTGGAATGAAAAGGAGGAAAGGCCTGCCAAGCCGGCAGCAGAAAGAGCACAGAAAGACTGGAGCTGTGCAGTTCAAAGCTGGATTTCTAGGTCAGGCCCAAACTACAAAGTTTGGACCCAGATCTCAAGCTTTTAATTTGATTACAAGTTTCCAGTTTGGACTTATCACTGTTATATGCATAGTTGTGAGGAACTGTCTTTGTGCAAAGTAATGCACATTGGAAAACATAATCCTAACTGTACATATAAAATGATGGGGTCTGAATTAGCTGTTACCACTCAAGAAAGAGATCTTGGCGTCATTGTGGATAGTTCTCTGAAAACATCCCCTCAGTGTGCAGCGGCCGTCATAAAAGCAAACAGAATGCTGGGAATCATTAAGAAAGGGATAGATAATAAGATAGAGGATATCATATTGGATCTATATAAATCCATGGTACGCCCACATCTTGAATACTGTGTGCAGATGTGGTCACCCCACCTCAAAGAAGGTATATTGGAATTGGAAAAGGTTTGGAAAAGGGCAACAAAAATGATTAGGGGTATGGAACAGCTTCCATGTGAGGAGAGATTAATCAGACTGGGACTTTTCAGCTTGGAAAAAAGATGACTAAGGTGGGGGGATATGATAGAGGTCTATAAAATCATGACTAGTGTGGAGAAAGTAAATAAGGAAGTGTTATTTACTCCTTCTCATAATACAAGAAGTAGGGTTCATCAAATTAAATTAATGGGCAGCAGGTTTAAAATAAAGAAAAGGAAGCATTTCTTCACACAATGCCCAGTCAACCTGTGGAACTCCTTGCCAGAGGATGTTGTGAAGGCCAAGACTAAAGCAGGGTTCAAAAAAGAACTAGATTGGGGTGGCCAACCTAAGCCTGAGAAGGAGCCAGAATTTACCAATGTACATTGCCAAAGAGCCACAGTAATACGTCAGCAGCCCCCGCCCCCCCCGTAGCTGCTCCCACCCACCGGCAGCCCCACCGACCAGCGCCTCCCGCTCCCTCCCCACACCTCCCGATCAGCTGTTCCATGGCGTGCAGGAGGCTCTGGGCGGGAGCGGGGAGGAGTGAGGGCATGGCAGGCTCAGGGGAGGGGGCGGGAAGGGGTGGAGTGGGGGCAGGGCATGTGGCAGAGCCGGGGTTGAACAGTGAGCATCCCCCGGCACTTTGGAAAGTTGGCGCCTGTAGCTCCAGCCCCAGAGTCGGTGCCTAGACAAGGAGCCGCATGTTAACTTCTGAAGAGCCGCATGGGGCTCCGGAACAACAGGTTGGCCACCCCTGGGTTAGATCATTCATGGCGGATAGATCCATCAATGGCTAATAGCCAGGATGGGCAGGGATGGTGTCCCTAGCCTCTGTTTGCCAGAAGCTGGGAATGGGTGACAGGGGGCGGATCACTTGGTGATTACCTGTTCTGTTCATTCCCTCTGGGGCACCTGGCATTGGCCACTGTTGGAAGACAGGATGCTGAGCTAGATGGACCTTTGGTCTGCCCCAGTGTGGCCGTTCTTATGTTCTTTGTTCTTGTGAAAGCCTAGATCACATGAAATTCCCCTGCTTTTGTTTTTCATTGTTTTTCAAGCCACAGGCCAAATTCCCAGAACATCTTGCTGAGGTTTGCAGCATTTCCCATGAATCTCTGGGACAGGTCTGACCAAAGCCAGGCTGGTTTCTGGTTGTCGACTGCAATCCTGTGAAGCTGATCTGATTCGAGTAGTTCAGATGGGAAACCCAGTGGGGTAGTCTGAGTTCCATTGTATTTGATTTTCGGAGGTTATCTATGTTGTATGCAATGCTCTTCTTTAGTACAGTACCTCTAAAGGCATGGATGGAGAGGTCATGGGCATGCCCGGCTCCCCTGGCATCAACAGGGGCTGTGTGTGCTCAGCCGCTCACATAGGGCTTGATGAGCTACAGCCCTGAATAGTGCAGAAGGGGTAGTGCGGAGACACAATCCTTCCCTAAGCACCAAGGAACACAGGATAGAGTATATGCCATGTCCTGCCACCGCTGCAATGGTGCAGTGAGCATCCTCTTCCCTGCCAGTTAGCTCAAAGAGCCAGTGCCAAGGGCAGGGGGATGGGATACTGGCCCTATCTCTTCTCTGCCATTTTCGGGACAGTTTGTGTCCACGGGAAAGAATAAAGGCTGGGAGGAGAAAAAGGGACAGTCTGGCCCAGTGTGCACTATATTGGGTTTGAGGGTACATGTGTGCAACCCCAAGGAGCCACACTCTGGCCCAGGTTTTCCATTCCTGCGTCAATGTAACCCGTGCACATATATCTCCAGCTACATCAATAGCTAACGTGGCTTGCAGAGTAAACTTGGAGGGGGCCGCCCTGTGTGATAAGGGAGCATGTTGGCTTTGGCGATTAACAACAAATGTCTCAGCGCTATGTGTGTGGCATTGCCAGCTGCCAGGAGATTCCTTCGAGAGACAGTTGGTGGTTGCTGCACCTGAGAGATTGCTGTCACTTGCAGACACCAGCCTCAAATGTCAGCATTAATCTGCCTGAGTGTTACTAGGTTAAGACAATCCCTGGTTTCATGGTGTTTGATTGCACAGATGTCTTCTTCTTGGTGGCGTTCCTCCTTTGAAATCACAGCTGGGGTAATTCAGGGCAGCTGCCTGAGAGCCTTTTGTAGCCTGGAGATTTCCCTCGGTGGGATTAATCGCTTGCTGCTACATCTGAAAGAGAAAAAGGGGCTCTAATTATGCTGGGATTAGCACAGGCAGGCTGAGCAAGCACTCGGAAAAGCAGGAGGCTCACGATGGCCTGGCACTTGTCCCTTATTTATGCCACCAGTCGCTCTCAAGCCCTCTCCCAGCTGGCACTGTATTGATCCTTTCTGTTATGGGCTCTGGTGTCAGAATCTTTAGCAGCAGCCACTAGAACGAAAATGTTGGGGAAGTCTGTGTTGCAACTAAAAACCTGCTGCTGGCCCGGGCCAGCTGACTTGGGCTTGCGGGGCTCAGGCTAAGGGGCTGTTTAATTGCAGATGTTCGGGCTGGAGCCCGGCTTTAGGACTTTGCAAGGTGGGAGGGGCCCAGAGCTCAGGCTGCTGTCCAACACCACAAATAAACTGCCCCTTCGCCTGAGCCCCGCCCGCCGCGGGTGTCTAATTGCATGTCGACATATCCCTTGTGCAAGCTAATATACCTTTATGGCCGGCTCCTTCCTGATGCTGAGTGCTGTTGATTTCCCAGGGACACACGTGGGAGTTGAGGGTGCTCACTTCCAGGCTAGATCAATTTATATCTCAGGGTGAGGCCCAAAATAAGGATGTCACATACTCCCCCTTTCTAGTTAACATAGGTTCTTAACACGAAGGATTAATGTACAGTTCTGTTTGTGTCATTAGGATACTAGGAAGGAAGCTGAAAGGAAAATCTACCGAAGACCCCGACCCAGCAAATCGTTACTCATGAGAGTAGCTTTATGCACCCAGATAGATCTCCTGACTGCTCACTTCCATTGACTTCAGTGTGGCTGCTCCCAATAATAAAGTTACTCACAGAGGTAAATGTTTGCAGGATGCAAACTCATGGCCATGTAACATTGCTGTCCTTCAGCTTTGTCTGCACCACGGCGGTGGATGTTGCCCCCATGTTAGCCATTGGTGGCCAGCCACTGATGCAGCGTCAGTGCAAACGCCTAGAGTGAACTAGAAAGCAGGGTAACCTGCATCAGTGCAAATCACAGCTTAGCCTGTCTGCCCTATGGGGTTTGCCCCAGTGCAGTTCCACTGATGGTTGAAACCAGGGCACCTCCCCACCCCCTGGGGTAGGGAAGACTTTAGCAGGAACTTGAAGAACTGTAATAATTTAGGAGCATTTTAAACTGGGGGGCAGTCAGAGCAGGACAGTTGGCAAGTCTGAGTGCTGAGTTTCCCGGCAAACCTTTGCACAACACTGCAGACTCAGGCTCACCAGCACAGGAGTGGAGTAAGCAATGCCTTCCTTTTGGAGGAGCAGCACAGATAATTCAGTCATGTTCCAAGTAGCTCTGCAGCGAGTCACATGTAAAGTATCCTCTTATGTGCTGTGGAATGCCTGTAGAGTGGCATCTCAAGGGCAAGTCTTTTGCGCTAGTGGAGGGGTGTGAGAGCCAGGGGAGGAGGGCTCTGAACTTTCCTGGAAATGAGAGATAAATGGCATTGGTCACGGCCAAGTTGATTTCACAGTGCTGATCTTCCAGTTATTCTGCCCGGCAACAGTCCCTCTATCCCAGCCATGCCTTGCTCCTGCCAATTGTGCTGAACTGCCAAGTGAAGGAGTGATGAGGTCAGATGCCCACCTCGGACTAGACAGAGCCCTCCAAACTCACTTCATTTGTGGCCTAGATCAAGTGTCACAGACTCCCTGTCGTATCCCTGTGTGCACGCAGCACAGCTGGGGTGCAGGTCTCCCAAATCGGCACCTTAACCATTTGTCCAAGAGCTTACGTTTTACGGGCAGCAGTTGCGTCCTTATTTTGACTATACTTCATCTAGTGTCTTCGTTTGCACTGATTTGTGCATGCTCCCGGTATTTCTATAGCTTCCCGAAGAGCAGCGGGTATTGCATATTATTCATTTCTCAGAAATAATAAAGAAGCAGGCATGTGACGTTGCACTCCATATGTTTTATGGAAATATGCTGACGAGTGTGAATATGATGTAACTGGAATATGCTTTATGCAAAAGGTCTCTTGTAAGGTATCATAACAAAAGTTATAACCTACTGAATATATTCCTCCTATTTGTATGCATGTATCATTCATGTATCTTGTCTCTGAAGCTAGAAATATGAAGTATAACTCTGAGGTCCTATTGTAATTATGCAAAGTGTGGGCCATTAACGGTGGTTTAGAATCTTGATGGCTCCCACTGACTAGGACAATTGGTTGTAAATAGTTTATTTACCTGCATGCCTTCCTGTGTATGTATGGGCCAACCCAGAAAGAATGGAGGCTGGGGTCTTACATTGACATGTGACCATGTCTCATGATACTGGAATCCATCTTAATCCTTGTACTTTTCCATGATGAAGTGGGGGTGGGGACAAGCACAGACAAAAGATTCCCACCTTGTACCAAAGCTATAAAAGGGGGTTTAGCAGGATAAAGAGGGTCCCAGTCATGAGAAAACCCCTGCTTACCACCTGAGATGTCTGCTGGAACTAACAAGGACTGTACCGGGGAAAGGATTGGGCCCAGACTAGGAAGGAGTCTAGTCTGTGAAAGAAGCTTATTGCAACATCTCTGACGGTGAGATTTACCTGTAATCAGTTTCTTAATGTATTAGGCTTAGACTTGCATGTTTTGTTTTATTTTGCTTTGTGACTTACTTTGTTCTGTCTGTTCTTACTTGAAACCACTTAAATCCTACTTTTTATACTTAATAAAATCACTTTTGTTTATTAATAAACCCAGAGTAAGTGATTAATACCTGGGGGAGAAAACAGCTGTGCATATCTCTCTATCAATGTTACAGCGGGCGGACAATTTACAAATTTACCCTGTATAAGCTTTATACAGAGTAAAACGGATGTATTTGGGGTTTGGATCCCATTGGATGCTGGAGACAGGTAACCTGCTGAGCTGTTTTCAGTTAAGTCTGCAGCTTTGGGGGCATGGGTCAGACCCTGGGTCTGTGTTGCAGCAGGCTAGCATGTCTGGCTCAACAAGGCAGGGTTCTGAAAGTCCCAAGCTGCAGGGCAAACGGGCTCAGAGGTAATTTCAGCACATCAGGTGACATTCCCAAGGGGATCTCTGTGATCAAACCCGTCACAAGGGGGGCATGTGTTGTCATGTCATGAGCATTTCATGTCATGTGCATTAATTTTAGTCATCTGGAGGCGAAAGGCAGTCAGGCCCTGGGAGAACTCTGGGAAGTCTTTGTTTCCTGGATTGCAAGCTCCCTGGTGCAGGAACAGTCTCAATTTGTTGGTACAGCTCCTAGCACAACAGGATCTCGCTCCTTGATCGGGAGCTCACTGCACTGCTGTAATACAAATAATACTTACTACATGCATGAGAGAAGCTTGTTTACTAATATGCCAGCCCCATGTCTTTAATGGTTATATAATTTAGGCAGAACACTTGTCGAGCCTGCATAGCAAAATATTATGCTAAACTATACCTTGCATTAGGCAATACAAGCAGCTCCTTATCAGATCAAGACAAACCACGCAGACGGTTAGAACACAGTCATTTCTGCCCAGAGGCTGCACATGCTCATTCATAGAGCCAAGCACCTGAATTGCCGTCCGCAACAGTCTCTTCTTTTGCTGGAACAGGATGTGCTGTAAACGAAATAGAGACGAGCGGACTGTGCAATGGCTGAGGTTCTTTTTCTAAAGTCTGGGAAGCTCCAGCCACCGCAGCCATGGCCGCAGAGCAAGGCCCTGAATAGAAGAGAACCTCAGCTGCATGCAACCGGGGGGGAGCTCCCACGGGATAGCAGCTGTGTCTTCAGTGGGATTTTAGCTTCTAGGATAGCTGCACTGCAGCAACCCTCCAGTGTAGATACAATTTACATCAGCTCAGCATGATTCCAAGCCACGATGATTTGCCCCAGTGCAAACCCCCATGCACAAGTGCAAGTTGTGTCCACACACAGAGTCTGCACAGGAGGCTAAAACCCGAATCCACTTAAGGCTGAAAAGCAAGGCAGAGAAATGCATTCCTGCAATGCTGCGCAGTGTTAGCGGGTTCAGGAGGAGTGAGGAGAGTTTGCAGCTGTGAAATGCTTGCGATTATTGTGTTTCAGGGGCAAATGCAGGATGAATAATCCTAGTTTATGGAGCGTGGGCTGGGTGTGCTGACATGCCGAGGCTTATTTCATGTTCATTTGCTTTCGGTGTATCTGAGTGCCTTTCTGAGCTGTTACATTAGATGCTTTAATGATCTCCAGCAGAGCAGAAGAAAAGCAAAGACCATCAACAGCTTTCCTCATTGCTGGTGAAGTGCAGGGAGCGAAACTTAGATACCACACGGCGTGAGCAGTGACTAAGCCAGCTGTCCCACGCCAACCTGCCATCGGAGCTCCGTCTAAGGCTGAGAGAGTAGCTCAGGGTCCATTCACTTTAAGCCTCAGTCTCCCCACTGAGCCTGCCAGCAAGAGAGCTAACTAGTGCCCGTTGTGGCAGTAGGTTTGTGATGGGCCTGTAGGTGCCACTGAATAGCCCTGCTGACCTGGGCTGGATCTGAACCCCTGACCACGGGACAAAATCTCATTCCCCAGGCCCTGAATTACCCAGCCAGGAAATAAAGGGCTGAGGTCCTGCTTCTTTGTCTTTGAGAGAAGAAGGGCAGCAAAGAGCATTCCGCCCCAGCTGGCACCAGGCTGCGCAGAGGCCCTAGAGAAGGATGTTTTACTAGTGATGGTGAGAAGATTTCACCAGCTTGACAGGAGCTGAGACAGCACTACCCATCGGTAATTCACTTGCATAGCTTCTCTGGCCGGAAGGGAGCGTTTTGGTCATCTGCTCTGACCTCCTGGGTCACACAGGCCATAGGACTTCCCTGAATTCATTCTCATTTGAACAATAGCCATCTTGGCTTAAAAATTGCCAGTGATGGAGAATCCACCATGACCCCTGGTAAATTGTTCCAGTGGTTAATTACCATTGGTGCCTTATTTCTAGTCTGAATTTGTCTAGCTTCAATTTCCAGCCTTGTTAGACCTCTGTCTGCTAGATTAAAGAGCCCTCTATTATCAAACTTCTGTTACCCTTGTAGGTACTTATAGACTGTGATCTAGTCACTCCTTAACCTTCTCTGAACCTCTTCACTGTATCAACATCCTTCCTGAAATGTGGACACCAGAACTGGACAGTGTATTCTAGAGCAGTCACACCAGCGCCAAATACAGGGGGAATATGATAACAGGAAGCTTTCTAATATTTGCTGCCGATGAAGAATTAAGGAAAATAGCTAAACTACTCTGCATCTCAGGGTAAATAACCCAGTGCTCATGGTCTGGATTCTGTCACTGTCAGGTGAGGTATAGTACATGGGGGCAAAGGAAGGGGCTGCAGTTAGCCCTGAGTTTCATGGCTTTTTTGGTCTGTTGCAGATGAGCTTGTGACATTTTTCCAGATTCTTTTTTTTTATCTGTGGTATTTCTTTCCTGATCTCGGTTCCCTTTTCAAGTATGCCATCACTTCGGAGCAGATTACACATGTCTTTGGGACAGCAAGTCATATGCCAAATTTCCACAGGTGATTCCAAGGGAAACAGGGGGGAGAAGCGGGAATTATAAATCACCATCATTCATCTCCTGCCCCATCTGTAGCTGTAACACAACTCGTCCAGTTGCTGAGCTGAACTCAGGAAGTCATCTGAGTCCTTGAGAGGGGTTCTGTGACCTTCCTAACACCACGGTGCTTAGCAAAACTGCCTGCTTCGTGATCTCACCTTTGTAACTGCACGCTTGCATTCTGGACTCTTTAGCCTCGGTGTTAAAACAATACGGACCATCCAACTGAAGCAAAATGCTTGTCAGGATTCAGAGATGGATGGGACAGTTATGTGACTGACATTAGCCTCTGGAGTTACAGAGACCAAAATGACAAGAAATCTCAGCCCTCATGCTGCAGGGCATAAGGGGATCAGCAGCTGAGGTCAGGAAGAAATTCACTCGCTCCCATGTGGTAAAGCATTGGGCATTTCAGTAGGTGCTTTATGTTTTCTTCTAAGCATATTGTAAAGCTGCCGGCAGTGACTCGAGCGTGAGTACCAGTCTCAGGGCAGACTGCCAGGAAGCAGGGCACAAACACCAAACTGGCTGTGAGCTCTATACTTAGATTTCACTAACCAAGTGTCAAGTGTAAATTCCTCAGGCGTTGTAACAGCCTTAACATGGAATCACGGACGGTCCCCTTGCGTTCTCCAATCTGTCTCGCCACCCTGCCTTTGTGATGGATGGTCCCTTACACCAAGAATCATAGCAACATTCAGGTTACTCTGAGTCCCAAAAAAAAGGTCACTTATCCCAGGTCAATTGCACCTTAGATCTTACACCAAAGACAATGCTTGTAGCCAATCGTATAATAAAGTATGTACAGATTTATTAAGTAGGAAAATGAAACGAGAGTTATTTACAAGGTAAAAACAGGTAATCATAGATATACAAATGAGTTACATTCTTAGCCCTGGTCTACACTAGGAGTTGAGGTCGAATTTAGCAGCGTTAAATCGATTTAACCCTGCACCCGTCCACACGACAAAGCCCTTTTTTTCGACTTAAAGGGCTCTTAAAATCAATTTCCTTACTCCACCCCCGACAAGGGGATTAGCGCTGAAATCGGCCTTGCTGGGTCAAATTTGGGGTATTGTGGACACAATTAGATGGTATTGGCCTCTGGGAGCTATCCCAAAGTACTCCATTGTGACCGCTCTGGACAGCACTCTCAACTCAGATGCATTGGCCAGGTAGACAGGAAAAGGCCCGCGAACTTTTGAATTTCAATTTCCTGTTTGGCCAGCGTGGCAAGCTGCAGGTGACTATGCAGAGCTCATTAGCAGAGGTGACCATGCAGAGCTCATCAGCAGAGGTGACCATGATGGAGTCCCAGAATCACAAAAGAGCTCCAGCATGGACTGAACGGGAGGTACGGGATCTGATTCCTGTATGGGGAGAGGACTCCGTGCTATCAGAACTCCGTTCCAGTTTTTGAAATGCCAAAACCTTTGTCAAAATCTCCCAGGGCATGAAGGACAGAGACCATAACAGGGACCTGAAGCAGTGCCGCGTGAAACTTAAGGAGCAGAGGCAAGCCTACCAGAAAACCAGACAGGCGAACGGCCGCTCCGGGTCAGAGCCCAAAACATGCCGCTTCTATGATGAGCTGCATGCCATTTTACGGGGTTCAGCCACCACTACCCCAGCCGTGTTGTTTGACTCCTTCAATGGAGTTGGAGGCAACACGGAATCAGGTTTTGGGGACACGGAAGATGATGATGATGAAGTTGTAGATGGCTCACAGCAAGCAAGCGGAGAAACAGTTTTTCCCGATAGCCAGGAACTGTTTCTCACCCTGGACCTGGAGCCAGTACCCCCCGAACCCACCCAAGGCTGCCTCCCGGACCCGCCAGGCGGAGAAGGAACCTCTGGTGAGTGTACCTTTTAAAATACTATACATGGTTTAAAAGCAAGCATGTTCAATGATTAATTTGCCCTGGCATTTGCGGCTCTCCTGGATGTACTCCCAAAGCCTTTGCAAAAGGTTTCTAGGGAGGGCAGCCTTATTCCGTCCACCATGGTAGGATACTTTACCACACCAGGCCAGTAGCATGTACTCGGGAATCATTGTATAACAAAGCATTGCAGTGTATGTTTGCTGGCATTCAAACAACATCTGTTCTTTATCTCTCTGTGTTATCCTCAGGAGAGTGATATCATTCATGGTCACCTGGTTGAAATAGGGTGCTTTTCTTAAGGAGACATTCAGAGGTGCCCGTTCCTGCTGGGCTGTTTGCCTGTGGCTGATCAGAAATGTTCCCCGCTGTTAGCCATGGGGAGGGGTGAGGGGCTAGCCACGTGGTGGGGGGAGGCAAAATGCGACCTTGGAACGAAAGCACATGTGCTGTGTATGTAATGTTAACAGCAAGGTTTACCGTGAAAGAGTGTACCCATTGTTCTATAAAATGTGTCTTTTTAAATACCACTGTCTCTTTTTTTTTTCTCCAGCAGCTGCATGTGTTTCAAGGATCACAGGATCTTCTCCTTCCCAGATGCTAGTGAAGATTAGAAGGCAAAAAAAACGCACTCGTGATGAAATGTTCTCTGAGCTCATGATGTCCTCCCACACTGACAGAGCACAGACGAATGCGTGGAGGCAGACAATGTCAGAGTGCAGGAAAGTACAAAATGACCGGGAGGAGAGTGGCGGGCTGAAGAGAGTAAGTGGTGGGCTGAAGAGAGTAAGTGGCGGGCTGAAGAGAGGGCTGAAGCTGAAAGGTGGCGGCAGCGTGATGAGAGGAGGCAGGATTTAATGCTGAGGCTGCTGGAGGATCAAACTAATACGCTCCAGCGTATGGTTGAGCTGCAGGAAAGGCAGCAGGAGCACAGACCGCCGCTACAGCCCCTGTGGAACCAACTGCCCTCCTCCCCGAGTTCCATAGCCTCCTCATCCAGACGCCCAAGAATGCGGTGGGGGGCCTCCGGCCACCCAGCCACTCCACCCCAGAGGATTGCCCAAGCAACAGAAGACTGGCATTCAATAAGTTTTAAAGTTTTAAACTTTTAAAGTGCTGTGTGGCCTTGTCCTTCCCTCCTCCACCATCCCTCCCAGTGCTTCTCTCCTCCACCACCCCTCCCGGGCTACCTTGGCAGTTATCCCCCTATTTGTGTGATGAATGAATAAAGAATGCATGAACCTGAAGCAACAATGACTTTATTGCCTCTGCAAGCGGTGATCCAAGGGAGGAGGGGAGGGTGGTTAGCTTACGGGGAAGTAGAGTGAACCAAGGGGCGGGCGGTTTCATCAAGGAGAAACAAACAGAACTTTCACACCATAGCCTGGCCAGTCATGAAACTGGTTTTCAAAGCTTCTCTGATGCGTGCCGCACCCTCCTGTGCTCTTCTAACCGCCCTGGTGTCTGGCTGCACGTAACCAGCGGCCAGGCGATTTGCCTCAACCTCCCACCCCGCCATAAACATCTCCCCCTTGCTCTCACAGATATAGTGGAGCGCACAGCAAGCAGTAATAACAATGGGAATATTGGTTTCGCTGAGGTCTAACCGAGTCAGTAAACGGCACCAGCGCGCTTTTAAATGTCCAAATGCACATTCTACCACCATTCTGCGCTTGCTCAGCCTGTAGTTGAACAGCTCCTGACTACTGTTCAGGCTGCCTGTGTTCGGCTTCATGAGCCAGGGCATTAAGGGGTAGGCTGGGTCCCCAAGGATAACTATAGGCATTTCAACATCCCCAATGGTTATTTTCTGGTCTGGGAATAAAGTCCCTTCCTGCAGCTTTTGAAACAGACCAGAGTTCCTGAAGATGCGAGCGTCATGTACCTTTCCCGGCCATCCCACGTTGATGTTGGTGCAACGTCCCTTGTGATCCACCAGAGCTTGCAGCACTATTGAAAAGTACCCCTTGCGGTTTATGTACTCGCCGGCTTGGTGCTCCGGTGCCAAGATAGGGATATGGGTTCCGTCTATCGCCCCACCACAGTTAGGGAATCCCACTGCAGCAAAGCCATCCACTATGACCTGCACATTTCCCAGGGTCACTACCCTTGATATCAGCAGATCTTTGATTGCGTTGGCTACTTGCATCACAGTAGCCCCCACAGTAGATTTGCCCACTCCAAATTGATTCCCAACTGATCGGTAGCTGTCTGGCATTGCAAGCTTCCACAGGGCTATCGCCACTCGCTTCTCAATTGTGAGGGCTGCTCTCATCTTGGTATTCATGCGCTTCAGGGCAGGGGAAAGCAAGTCACAAAGTTCCATGAAAGTGCCCTTACGCATGCGAAAGTTTCACAGCCACTGGGAATCGTCCCAGACCTGCAACACTATGCGGTCCCACCAGTCTGTGCTTGCTTCCCGGGCCCAGAATCGGCATTCCACTGCATGAACCTGCCCCATTAGCACCATGATGCCTGGATTGCCAGGGCCCCTGCTTTGAGAGAAGACTGTGTCCATGTCCTCATCACTCTCGTCACCGTGCTGACGTCGCCTACTCGCCCGGTTTCGCTTTGCCAGGTTCTGGTGCTGCATATACTGCTGGATAATGCGCGTGGTGTTTAATGTGCTCCTAATTGCCCAAGTGATCTGAGCAGGCTCCATGCTTGCCGTGCTATGGCGTCTGCACAGAAAAAAGGCGCTGAACGATTGTCTGCCATTGCCCTGACGGAGGGAGGGGCAACTGACAACATGGCTTACAAGGTTGGCTTACAGGAAATTCAAATCAACAAAGGGGGTGGTTTTACATAGAATCATACACAGAATCATAGAATATCAGGATTGGAAGGGACCTCAGAAGGTCATCTAGTCCAACCCCCTGCCCAAAGCAGGACCAATCCCCAATTTTTGCCCCAGATCCCAAATGGCCCCCTCAAGGATTGAACTCACAACCCTGGGTTTAGCAGGCCAATGCTCAAACCACTGAGCTATCCCTCCCCCCCAATCAACTGTCACACAGAATGGCCCCCTCAAGGATTGAACTCAAACCCCTGGGTTTTGCAGGCCAGTGCTCAACCCACTAAGCTATCCCTCTCTCTGGTATTTCAGGCAGGACTTCATGGAGGGAGGTAGGGAGGGGGGAGCAAATGAATACAAAACAAATCTGGTCTATTTCTTGTTTTGATCCACTCCATCTATCTTTTACATCTTTGGCTGGCAGCAGACGGTGCAGAAGGACTGCATGCCATCCACATCTCCTGACTGCTCGGCAGAAGATGGTACAATAGGCCTGCCATCCACATCTCCTGCCTGCTCACCATAAGATGGTACAGTAGGACTGCCTGCAGGACTAAAGAGAATGACCTGGTCGAGTCACTCCTAATTTAGTCCCTGCACCCCTGTCTGCCGAGGCGCTCCTGACCGACCTTACCGAGGTGGCCAGGAGCACCTTGGACACGATGACGATGGTTTTCAGGACTCTTGCACCGTCTGCTGCCACAAGGCAATGGGTTGCTGCTGCTGTGTAGCAATGCAGTACCGCATCTGCCAGCACCCAGGAGACATTCAGTGACTGTGAGCTGAGCGGGCTCCATGCTTGCCGTGGTATGGCGTCTGCACAGGTAACTCAGGAAAAAAGGTGAGAAACGATTGTCTGCCGTTGCTTTCACGGAGGGAGGGAGGGAAGGGGGGCCTGATGACATGTACCCAGAACCACCCGCGACAATGTTTTTTGCCCCATCAGGCATTGGGATCTCAACCCAGAATTCCAATGGGCAGCGGAGACTGCGGGAACTGTGGGATAGCTACCCACAGTGCAACACTCCGGAAGTCAACTCTAGCCTCGGTACTGTGGAAGCACTCCACTGAGTTAATGCACTTAGAGCATTTTGTGTGGGGACACACACAATCGACTATATAAAAACGATTTCTAAAAAACCGACTTCTATAAATTCGACCTAATTTCGTAGTGTAGACATACCCTTAAGTTTCAAAAGGTAATAGAAGCTTCTATAATCAGCAAGCTCTCTATGTCCTTTAGGGCTACCCCAGGCTAAGGACTGGGGACCTCTTGCTTGTGCCTAGAAAGCTGATGAGAGGAATCCACTTAGGCTGACCAGACAGCAAGTGTGAAAAATCGGGATAGAGGGTGGGGGGTAATAGGCGCCTACATAAGACAAAGCTCCAAATATCAGGACTGTCCCTATAAAATCGGGACATCTGGTCACCCTAAATCCACTTGCATGACTCATCTTCACAGGCAGGAGGGCAGAATAACCAGTGCCTTTTGGCCTCTTTAACGTCCCACAATTGTCTGGTGTTGATGGACCTTTCCTACTGGGCAGGACACCCATCAACACCTTCTGTCAAAGATCAGCCCATCACACTAGTTAATGTCTTTCTCTTGTCTGGTGATTTACATAGGCTCACAAAACAACTGCTCAAATATTCCCTTACAATACAGATTGTGACAAAGTTCCTGCTCTACCTTGGTGGGTCTTGCGCTTATTGGCAGATTTGCTCGCCTTGGAGCTTCACGGCAGCCCTCAGCTTGGCTGTTTTTCTGAACCCACAGTCCAGGTCAACTCCTCCTGTGTCTGACCAGGGAGGATTTGGGGGGGAACCCGGGCCCGTTCCAGCCCAGGGCCCTGTGGGATGCAGCTGTCTACAGTGCCTCCTGGAACAGCTGTGCGACAGCTACAACTCCCTGGGCTACTTCCCCATGGCCTCCTCTCAACACCTTCTTTATCCTCACCATAGGACCTTCCTCCTGGTGTCTGATAATGCTTGTACTCCTCAGTCCTCCAACAGTCTGCGTTCCCACTCTCAGGTCCTAGCGCCTCTTGCTCCCAGCTCCTCACACGCACACCACAAACTGAAGTGAATCCTCCTTTTTAAAACCCAGGTGCTCTGATTAGCCTGCCTTAATTGATTCTAGCAGCTTCTTGATTGGCTGCAGGTGTTCTAATCAGCCTGTCTTAATTGTCTCCAGAAGGTTCCTGATTGTTCTGGAACCTTCCCTGTTACTTTACCTAGGGAAAAGGGACCTACTTAGCCTGGGGCTAATATATCTGCCTTCTATTACTCTCCTATAGTCATCTGGCCTGACCCTGTCACATGATGTTGTGAGTGAGATTAATGCAGGCAGCAACTGACAAGCATTCAGTAAAGTCTAAACACTTTCTTTTCATTCTAACCCCTATTTTAACAATCCTAGCACACAGGTGAGCCAGACTGATTCCAGCTCTGAAGCTGGCAGTGTTCCACTGAGACCTGGGGACTCTTGCATGCGCTGTCCCCTGGTCTGCCAGCGTCACATGTTGTGCTGGGCAGTGCAGTTTTAAAATTTCTGCCGAAGCAGCTGACATTAAGAAAGACAGGAAACGTGGCGCTTGATTGGGTACTGGTCTGAAGTGGAATCTCCATTGGCTGTTAGCAGTACAGTGCCTATGACACACAGGTGAATAGTTCTGATTCTATCCAGTAAAGGAAGCGATGCACCTGCCCACTCTCTCTCTCTTTCTCTCTAGCTGGTTTGTTACATTACGTTCTTGCAGTGATCTGAGAGACAACAGAAGGCTTGACTGCGAGGCCAGGAATTGCCTGCTAACCCCGCCAGGCTAAGCCTGGCACAGTGAACAAATGGGCTTGGGTAACTTTTGGACAACCCTAATAACTCACTTGGTTTGTCTGTTCCGTATCTGTGGAAAAGCTCTTGTGAAAAAAATGAGCTGGTTTCCCTGGCTTCCTCTGAATGCTAGTGCTGAGCACTTACCCACTGCTTTCCCTCTTCCACTTGCTGCGGCAGGATTCACGGGTGAAACCCTCACGATACTCCCGGTGAGTCAGTGCTATGATCCTTATTTTACAGATGGGGAAACTGAGGCACAGATCAATGCTATGACATGCACGAGGCCACAGATGGAGACACTGTCAGAGTGGAAGTAGGACTCAAGGGCTTGTCTGTGGTGTTTATGGAGGTACAAGGAGGCAGCCCAAAGTCTCTTCTGTTCATTAGGGGGTGTATGTTATCTCTAGGGTCCTACGTAACGAGTAATATATTAGGACTGCTGCTTTTATGAATCAATTGCCTAAGTCACTTGTCATTCAAGAGTGTAACATCTTCTTGGCTGGGAAGCTCTGCAACTGATCTCTAATCACCTAAGTGAGGACAGAGCTGCACTGCACTTAAAAGCCGGGGGGTAGATGAAAGTGGGGTGCACGCACTGTTGCTTTTCGGAATATGCTAACACACAGCTATACATGATCTCAGATCACTGCCAGGCCCAGAGTCTTGTGCTCTCTCTATAAGAGTGGAGATCAATCAATCAATCGAATGATTACACGCCATTTTTAATCGCTCTATTTTTAGAGCTGATGGGCCAGATCATCAGCAAGCGTAAATCGGTGTCGCCCCATTGATGTCAGTGGAGCAATGCCAGTTTGCACCAGCTGAGGATCTGGCTCATGTTGTCGAAGAGAGGTGAATTTTTCACTCTGCTGTGCTTGAGCCATGAAAATTCTCTCGGTGGAAATGTGCTATGGTGACTCTGGGGGTGAATTAATTCTTCCGAAGAAATGGGGGGGGGGGCATCATCCCTTTTTGCTGATTCTCCCTTTAAAAGTAGTTTGGGTGCTTTGGGGGCACTTTTTCTTTTAATCTTCAGCATTTTGATCTGAAGCCTCCTTGTCTGAGACAGACTATAAAAATAAAATGGAAACCAAATAAACCACTCCCAGCCCCAGTTCATTTACCAGGTATGTTTTTTACTCCCTCGCTCTCAAGAAATAAAACCATCAGCCCCGACATATAATATTTCAGGTGGCTAAGGAAGAAAAAGACCTTCTGTTTTTAAACAAGGCACCTTTGATTCAGAGGCTGGATTTCATTGAAAGAAATCTAAGGGGTTTAACTTTTACCACCTCTGAGATAAACGCCAACCTTCAGAGTGGGGAACTACTTTCTATGTTTTTTTTGCAAGTGTGAACTGAGGTATGAATGCATAGATTTCAGGCATTGCCTCTCCCTCCTCAGGGGGATCGAATGAAAGGCCTTGCAATTAACAAGACTGTGTTTTAAGGACACAATGCCTTCAGGATGCTGCAAAGCTCCTTGCTAAATGTGCTCGCAGTTTAATGGAAATGGGCTTCTGAAGGAAATGGGCTTCTGAAGGAAAAGCAAACAGAGTTCACCAGGGAGGAAAAACCAGCGAGGAATTCCAAACTGTTTGGCAGGGTTTGGAAACTGTGATGCCATCAGAGCCTTCGTTGGTGAGTCTGCCCTGGAAAGAAGAGAGAAGGCTGGAGCAATTAGAGAGAGCCTCTTGTAGGGCTGATGTTTGTACGCCTCCTGATCCACTCAATGAAGCTCTGTTACCTGCTACCCGAAGAGACAATTCGTGAGCAGTCTCTGCAGCTCTCACGAGCTCAGGTACAGCTAGGGTGACCAGACAGCAAATGTGAAAAATCGGGACGGGGGTGGGGGGTAATAGAAGCCTATATAAGAAAAAGACCCAAAAATCGGGGCTGTCCCTATAAAATTGGGACTTCTGGTCACCCTAGGTACAGCAAGAGTCCACTGCCGCTCCGTCTACGCTCCGAAAAGGACCCAAAATCAGCTTCCTTGCCCGCCCTCCACTGTGTGTGGGACAGGGTGCAACTGCTAGTATAGATGGGACCAAGCTAATCTGAACATCGCTCTGGAAAGCATGATTGAAACCATGTTTCAGACGATAAGCTCTATGTAAGGGCAAAGGATATTATCCAGGACACACGCAGCCTAGCTCATTGCAATGGGAATTTAGGATCATGTAAAACATACATTCAGCTTTAAGAAGAGGCATTAGAAAGCTGTTGGATAGCATTGCTCACCGCCTACCTGTGCAGCTGTTATCGTTTGCTGAACACCCACGTGCTAGTTCTATACAGGGTATGTCTACACCGCAGAACCAGGCGTGACTGTCGCGCCGGTCGGCATACCTGTGCTAGCTTTCATCTAGCTAGAGTGGGTAATAACAGTAAAGCAGGGATGGCCACCTCAGTACAGGCCTGCCTGGTACCCTGGCTCTGTACTCAGCCTGCACGGATGTCTGGTCCACCACATCTTCACTACCATCGTTACCCTTGTCAGCTAGATTAAAGCCTTATGCTACAAGCACACCTGACGGTGTTTGGCAACCCGCAGACAAATAAAATAGACAAGGGCTGACGGTGCAGGTCCCCAGTCCTGCAAACATTTCCTGTGGGCGTAACTGAAGGATGGGAGTTGGCCTATGGACTTCAATGTGAAGCCTCGTGTATTTCAAGTTCAGTTACAGTATGTTTGCAGGATCAGGGCCTTAGCGGAGAGGTGATGAGACAAAGAAAGAGACACAGGGAGGAAACAGGCCACGCAACAGCACCCAAGACGGGGAGGCCGTGGTGCAGGTGGAGAGACTCCCCACTACGGAGGGCTTAGTGAGATCCATGTCAATATAGCTAGGAGAATTCACCTAGGAAATTTGTCTCAGTTCTCTGAGGACAGGACAGAGTGGCACCACATGGATGAGTGAGGAAAAACCTTCTGGGGATGAAAAGACGTAATCCCAGAAGCACCAGTACTGAAGTATTTTCAGATGAGCAAAGAGCCTAAGATCTCAGTCGATAGGCACTCCTGTGGGCCAGGATTATGTGGGTGTTGTACCCCCATCACAGGGCAGCGGCCGGTGTCTCCTGACTCCAGCAGCTATCCTTACAGGGGCCGTGATGGGAACATGGGTTATAGCTGTAAGATCAGGAGTTGGCTCGGAGCACCCCCTCCCAGCACTCAGGGAGGAACAGGGTGGTCCCAACTTGGGTTGTGACCCCCAGGCTGAGAAGCTGCTGTAGCGAGAGATTTTACATAGTTACGTGGCCTGCTGACGCTGAGACAACTCTTAAATATTTCCTGCTGGTGCCCATGTATTGTGATTTCACTTCTCCACGGCACGCCCCTGGCAAGTCTCCAGCGTGCACCAGGCTGTGCCCTGCAGGGCTGTGTTTGTTACAGTGGATATAACGGTAGGACCTGAAAATGAATCAAGCCCATTAGGGTTGCAGCAGAGACCTCTGAGTAGCTGGCTAACTTCGCCCCCAGCCCTTGGTGACCTGTGCGCGGCAGAAAGAGGAGTAAGGATGGACGGTTTGCTTGAATTTGGGATTTTAGCCCCACGGCTGGCCTTAGTGGTATCTAAACCCCCCCCCCATTGTCCATGCCTGGGAGCTCCCGGCTGGCCTCCTGAATCTCAAGGCAGTCATCCCTTAAGCACTGATGTTTGGACCCTTTCTGTTCTGGCGGGTTGGGCACCTTCGTAATGCCAGTGCTAAGCCTGAGCTCCAGAATTCTGATCCGGATCTGGGCCTGGCACACCCCCACCGCCCCCCAGCGTTCTGCAGAGCTCGGAGCTGGGGGCTCAGTTCAGACCTGTCTCATGAGAACAGCTCGGCCTGCTCTTGTGGCGCGGGGCGGCCTGGGTGGGGCTTCTGCTGGCAGCTTTTCCCCGAAGTGAAGCACTAATTTGGTTATCGAAGATCCCCTGCAAAGCAGGCTCCCTGCCTCTGCCCCGGATGGGGACGATTGACTCAGCACTTGTCAAGGGCACCAGAAATCTTTAGGTCAGAGCCTCGCTGTTTAGTCCCGACCAAATGACCCCCTTGGTAGTGCCCCAGTGGCCATTTGCCCCAGCTAGCGAGGGCTGAGGCTGGCAGCAGGAGGAACCGAAGCTGAGCCCATCTGGCTTCAGCAGAAAGCATTGCTACACCCAGGGGAACCCCCCAGGCAGGTCCCAGGCTCGCACAGCAGAATTCAAGCCCTGTTCACACCTGCACAAAGGCCCACTGAGGGCCATTCAGGTGACGATGACACTTGTGTCAGGTTGAAGCTAGCACAGGATCACTGACAGCAGCATTGGAAATGCCAGCTCCAGTTATAAATAATACTTGGCACTTCTCGAGCCCCTTCCAGCACTGGCACTCAAGGCATGTTGTTGAATTAAGCCTTGTAACCTTCCTCATCTTTACACGACAGGTCAGTATTATTACTCCTGTTTTACAGATGGGGAAACTGAGGCACAGAGGCAGTCCAAGGTCACCCGGGGAGTTTGCAGCACAGCTAGGCTCTGTGTATGGTAATGACTAGACTGTGCTTCCTAACTGCCACTGATCCCAGAGAGGGATTGACACCCACCCCCCACCCCCAGGATTCTGCCTGCAGACTGTTCATCCAGACGTGGCTGCCTCTGAGACCCCATCCAGCTCCTCACAGAGAAGGCCAGAAACCCACTGCAGGAAAATGACCATGTGGGTTCAGTGCCGCTGATTCGAATGGATGGTGCGATTTCCTTCCTAATCCACTACCCCAGTGCCGATGGGCAGTTTAAGCCTGGCACGTATGAGCAGAAACCTGTGTTCTCTGGAAACCCTGCTCCGAAAGTGACAGGTGGTTCCTGGCTGAAGTGAAACTGGTGTGCAATGTGTCTGTTCGCTCAGCAACCTGGATGGCCCTCCCCAGCTTGCAGGCCCTCACTTCCTTTCCTGTGCCATATCTCCTGGGAGCAGCTTGTCAGATTCCAGAAGGGGCCCCGAGAAAGTCATCTGCGGGTAACACATGGCCCCCGGAGGAATCATCCGGCCGTATCGCTCTGCTTGCAACTGGGCAGGGCTTGTTATCGGCAGGAGAGTAGGGCTGGATCCAGAGCGCCTAGAAAAAGCACCACTGTTCCCTGGAACTGAGCACACTTGACCCCCACCCCGGCCTGTGGCATGAGGAGATTGTGACGGGTCCTGCAGTTGCTATCACACTGCGGTGCCAGCCGTGGCTGCAGGGAGGCCTCCCTCCTCAGGGCCGGATTCTGCTCTCGCCACAGCACAAAGCCGGGAGACGCGTCTCTCCCCGGCCCAGCGGGCTCAGAGAGAGGTGGTGGCCAGAGCAGAGCCCTGCATGAGGGAATTTGCTCCCCTCTCGGTCCAAAACAGCCTGACTCAGTGACCGTGGCCCCTCATTTCACAGTGTAGGGCCTGGGTGTGCGCAGGGGGCTGAGATCCCAGGCTGCCTCCTTGAGTTTGGAGACGCTGCTGATTTGCTGTTACTGGGTCATTAATAAAATGAGATGACGGGCCCCCAGAGCTCCGCAGAGGAGCTCTGCTCCGCTCTGTGTCAGCAGTGGGGCTAACCCAATAAACAGACTCACTCCAGAGTGACCCTGGCAGGACTGAAAGCAGCAGCTGGCCCTCCGCCCCTCTCTCCGGGAGCTTGTCACTTCCCCACAAAGTCACCCCCCGGCCAACCAGCCAGCCTCCCTCCAAGTGCCAGGAGCAGTAAAGGCCGGGGGGGGGAGGGGGAGATGGCAGAAACCACCTCGCACTGTGGGGTGCCCATCCCGCCTCCAAGCCCAAATCGGGCTGATGTTACCTGTGCATGTTTAGAGGGACCAGCGGGGTGCACTGTGCACGGAGGCCAGTTTCTGCTTCTTCCTTAGGACTCGGGAGGACACCCCACGTCTCTGTGATCTGTGCAGATGGACTCTGTGCAATGCCAGACAGACTCCCGGGCCAAGTGCCCCCGGTGTAACCGCGGCCCCAGTACAATGACATGGGGGTGGGGAGTGGATTTGCATCAACTCCGTGTCTCCTGTGACAGCTCGACCCTAGCTCCTGCTCTCGCTCGTTGACACCGGTGCCCACCCATGGCCAATGCCGCCCGTTACTCCAGCCCCGGAGCGAGCCGGTCTGCCAGGCCATCACCCCCCAGCCTTCAACCACACTCGCTTGTGGCCGGCACCCTGCCCTAGCGGCTCCCCATGGCTTTGTAGCTGCCCCGCTGCAGCCCGTCTGACTACAGGGCTGGAGCAGTGTCTCCTCATTCACACTCGGCGGCACATGGCACATTTGGGGCACTGTCAAAGATGAACTGCGGTCAGTCTGAATGAACTCTCCTGGCCTAGATACAGTTACTCTGGATTGGCACCAGTGTAACTAAGACCAGACTTTGGCCTTTTGATGCCAGCTCAGCTCTTGGAAAAGACACGCTGGAGAGTGGGCAAAGCCCTCACAAACCTGCTGCAGGGGGCGGATCGGTTGTTTCACCCTCTGAAATGTCTCTGCCCCTCTGAACTGACGATCAAGCGAGTCCCACAGTGGTTTGGCATGAGCAGGTTCCCCTGCCCAAAGCCAGGATCCTAGCCTGACATGATCCCCTTTTAGGAGTTTGCGGCCATAGGGCGGTCTCCTCTGGTCAGAGGTTCACACCTGTACTTGGACAATTCAGTCCTTCATTGAGAGGGCTCCCAGGTTCCTTGTTCTCGCTGAGGTCTTGCATAGCAGCATCTGTGAGTCAGTCCTCTGCTAGGCTAGGACACTCCATCCCATCCTGGGACAGAAAGACCTGGCCTTGGTTACATACACCTGCCCCGCCTCGGGGCTGGATGACAGCAACGCGATACACCTGGGCATGCAGCCAGCCGCCCTTAGGAAACGCCAGCTTGTCCTCAGAGCTGCAGCTCAGCTCAGGAATACAGGTGCTGCAAGGACATCAGAGCAGGCCACTCCCTAGAATAGCGAGTCAAGTTCAAGGCCTCAGTCCTTATCTTCATGGTGCCCAATGGCCGGGGCCCAGGATGTCTAACGGAGCCAATGAAGAGTGGGGTCAACAACTCCCCACCATGAGGGGACATTTGTCCAGGGGACAGAGCTTCCTTGGGGGCCGGCCCCCGGCTGTGGAACGAACTCCCCCAGGAACTAAGGTGCATCACAAACCTCCCTGCTGCCTGCCCCAAGCACCAGGGGCGTGCTGAAGACGGTGCAACATCACTTAGTCTCACCGCTGAACTTGGGTGATGTGGGGTGAAAATCCCACTGGGCACGGGGCCAGCACCCCACAAGTCCTTCCTGCGCCCCAAAGGCGACAGAGGCCAAGTGAGCGTACGGCATGTACATTACCGAGAGTTGGCCGTCCCCGCTCACACCCGCTAACTGACGTGTAACTCACAATGCCAGAGAGCCGCACTGGTGCTGGATGGCCTACGCGTCGCCTGTCCCCCACAAGCAATGCCTGGCTCAGTCCTGGCAAACTCGCAGCAGCAAATACGTTGCCTCCACAGAGGATAGCATGGGAGGTCTCTACTGAAAGTGTGTGACTTATCGGTGTTCATGATCACAATGTGATGTGTGTACGGGTAATCGTTAAGAATAAGGTCACTGTACTGAATTTTACGCCCGTACAGTCTGAAGGTTAAAAGGAGTCCCCAGGCAGTGATATCACTTGGTGATGGTCTAGTCATGCGGGGTGGGGTTGCCAGTGACCTAACACACAGCTCAGTTGTCTACCCTGGCCCCATCCCCGAACAGCCAATGGAAAACCATCAAAGCCAAGAGCAAAGGCGCGAAACCACTTGGAGGTGAAAAGGGAACGTTGCACCCGACAGGGGGCCCCTTGTGTGTGAATAGGGATGAAAGCCTGTTTCAGTGGGGAGAGGTCCTCTGCCCCCATTCATGGAGGAGGCAGCTCGCTGGGCGGGGCTGTTCAATGACCATTTGGATCCTGGTTCCCATGAGGCCAGCCAGCTCTGCAACAGCCTGAACGTTGTGGGGAAACCTGTACGAGCTAGGAAAGGGAACTATGGATAAGGGAGCTGTGGGCTAAGGTAAAAGTGGGGCACACTGCTCCCCTAGGGGCAGGGGGTCTGGGATTTCGGTGATTAGCTGGTGTCAGGGGCTGGGTAGCACAGGGGAGGGATTCAAGGGGATTTGGGGAGTAGGGTCACCCCTTGCTGGCAGGGCTGGGCTGGCCTAGCCCAGAGGAGATTGCTTGAGTGGCTGAAAGGCAGGCGGGGTTAGGGAGCTATCACAAGAGAGATGCCCTCAGGCTGGAGGCAGTTGGGGGAACAGGGTGACTCAGTCCTGGGTACCCCGAGCTCCATCACACTCCCCACTCTACATGCGCCCCGTCGCCAAGTGGGTAACACAGGCTGGATGCTGCCGGGGGCACCCAGCTTGAGGCTGGGAAGGCTGCGAACCTCTGGCAGGAGACGTCTGGTGAAACCAGCTTAACAACAAACCTACCATTGGGAGCCTGGCCCAGTGAGGGCCCCCCCTCCCTCCCTGCAGTTCTGGGGCAATGCCCGGGCTGGGGAAGACGAGGCTGCCTGCCCAGCGCAGAGGAGCTGGAAAGCGGAGTGTGATTCCAGTGCCCGAGGTGCCTCTTCCCTGCCAGCCCCGCCTGCCTGCGCACACGCCCGCCAGCCACTGCAGATAAAGGCAGCTGTTCACTATCGGGTCACAGGGCATGTGGGGAGGGAAGGGGGCTGGCAGCAGTTCTGGGGGCGGGAGGTTCATGCCACAGGCTGGATCCTACACCTGCTGAAGTTAATGGGAATTCTCCCGCTGGCTTCCATGGGCCTCGGATCAGGCCCTGCCTGGGCTGGGGCCGTCTGGTGCCTGCAGGCAAAGGGCTGACGCCAGCTGCGGGTCTGGCCCCAAGCCCTTGGCTCCCTAGCGATTACTCTGGTCTGTGTAGCATTGGCTGCGTGGGACTCACTGTACCCAGCTCCAGGGATCTGGGTGTGAGGCCCAGTGGGAACCTCCTGCGTGTGTAAGAACAGCCTCTCCAGCTAGCTTCCCTTCCTGCGCAGGGCGACGCCGGGGGGTGGAAGCTTTGCCACTCTCCGGCCCATGGGACACGTGTTGGGCTAATGGGCAGCCAGGTTCTGGTTGGCTCCCGTGCCGTTCCTACGGAGCACGGCTCGCTGGGGCCCGCAGCATCCCAGGGGTTGCCGGCCCACTGCTTCAGGGTGGCGCTCAGGCCTGCGGAACGGGCCCAACTCATCACAGGGCTGCTGGAGCGGCACCTGCTGCCGCGAGATCTTCAGCCCAGCTCCAGTGCTGGTGCCACAGCCCACGCCAGTCAGGCCCCCCTGTAATCTGAGCCCCGCGGGGAGGGAAATGAAACCCAGAACCAGGAACAGAACCGTTGTGATGAACGGGTGGAAGCTGCAGCACGCTCCCCACAATGACTCAGCCCAGGGCACTGGCGACTGGGCCGCTCCTGGCCTGCTACGGCTGCCCCCATCTCTGCCCTATGTGATCAACGGCGCCCCCCCCCCCAAGTTGGTGCTCCAGAGCCCCCCCGGCCCCACTCAGCCAGAGAGGAGTGGCAGATACGTGACTCAAGCCAATCTCTCTGGCCACCTGGTGCCACCCCGCCCCTGCCTCTGGGGCTGGATGAGCTGCCTATGCAGCTCCCCAGAGCCGGGAGTGAGACACGAGGTGTGCCAGTCAGAGCAGTGCCATGCACTAGCTGCCAGGGACCCGGGGGGGGGGGGGGGCGGCTGAATTTTGCCTTGCCTGCACTGCAGCTGCTTGAATAATTGACGTAACAAATGTCGAGCTGATTTTCCCATCACGCGCCCAGCTCCATGCCTCGCCCTCTAGCATCGTCCTCCCAAAGGCACCCCGCAGCCAGGGCTCGCATGCACAAGGGCGGGGTTGGGGGTGGTGGTCTAGGCAGGCAGAAGCCGGGCAGGGCACCAGCAGAGGGGAGCTGCCCCTGCAGGCCAGCACCAAAATGCCCATCATTCTGAGGTCTTAGCCGCTGAGACGTGGACTGAATGCTTGGGGATAGAAACTTTATTCATCAGTTTGTCCAGGGTTTTCTCTTGGGGACCCTTTGTACCTGGAATAAACCAGGAGCTGCCGTCAGGGGTCCCTTTAAATGTCAGACACTGAAAGGAGCGCGGCCGTGGGCGAGACCACTCTGCTGCTGATGTGTATCTGGGATTTCCAGTGAGCACCTCTTCCGCCATCCGCCATCGCTGGCCACTCAGCCATGCCTGGGACTGGAGAGGAGAAAGCGGAACAATGAGTCCCAGCGAGGAGCAGCTCCCGCTTGTCCCCTGGAGAAGCCACGGCCATCAGCAAAAGAAAGCGGCTCCTGCTGTCAGAGCAGGGCTGGATTCTAGTCCCCTCTCTGCCACCCGTCCCCTACATGGTCTTCGACAAGTCCTTTAGGGCCTGGTTTTCCTGAGAGCTCAGGGCCAGGTTTGCAAGGGCTCAGCGCCCAGCGGGCTGAGCTCATTTGAAAATCTGGCCCCATTTCGATGCTGAAATGGGAGCTGCGTGCTTTTGAAAAGCCTGCTTCCCAGCTCTGCTGAGCACCTGACCAGGGCGGTGGCCGTTCAGCCACTCGGTGCCCATCTGTGACACTCCCTGCACCCCCTCCTCAGGGGAGGGGGCAGCTCAGTTAATGTTCATCACAGAGCCTTTAACCAACAGGCAGAACTGGGAAATCACCGAGCCGGGAGCACAGGGCCTGGGACCCTACGGAGACCTGGCTGGAGCAGCTGCACTCAGGATCATTTACTAATCATTGATCAAAGCCATCATTACTGGGACTGTCGGGACGGTTTCATGCTAAGTCACCGTCTTTGTCACCCCTTTGCTTTGTATACAGATGCGTTCAGCGCTGAGGGGAGTTCTACGAAAGCCTGGTCATTAGCAGTGAGCTAAAAATTCTCCAATAAAAAGCCATAAAAATCCACATTTTCCAGCAATTAACAAAAAAAGCTGAACGTTCGTTTCCCTAGTCACAGGATGTACAGGTATCAGTGCAGCACCATGAATCACAGAATCCTAGAATATCAGGGTTGGAAGGGACCTCAGGAGGTCATCTAGTCCCACCCCCTGCTCAAAGCAGGACCAAACCCCCATAGTTGCCCCAGATCCCTAAATGGCCCCCTCAAGGACTGAACTCACAACCCTGGGTTTAGCAGGCCAATGCTCAAACCACTGAGCTATCCCTTCCCCCGTATCCTTGGCTTATTGATATGCTGCAGAACCCTGTTTGTCCAAGCCTCCATTATCTGGCGCTCCATATTACCTGAACCGGGGCTGACAGCCCAAGCCCCGGGTGGCAGGGCTCTGTCTGACAGCCCCAGGCGGGAGGGCACGGGCGGTCAGTCCTGGCTAGGTTAATACGGAGAGCCGGATAATGGAGGCTCGGATAAACGGGGTCCTACTGCATGGTATTATTTTTTAACAAAATGTAAAAGCTCAAGATTCTCTGTAAAAACACAAATTCCGTGTTTTTCCGCAGCAAATGGATTTCAAATAGAAGGTCTGCAAACAGGACATTCCACCCAGTAATGTATAAAACCACGATCACCTTTCTGCCTGCACATTTTCCTCCCGTCACGGTTACCAAAAGCCCCTGAAGGTGACCAGAATTTAAAGAGAAAAAATATTTCTCTTTCACTTGTCTAGTTTCTTTATACGTCAGTTTCACCACTTCCCCTTTATAGCTTATTTAGTCAGATCTCCTTTTCCCTGCTGATTGTGTGAGTCCTTCACAGCAAAGGGGGAGCAGAAACATTTAAAAATAGTTAACTGTGATTGTAAACCTCTCAAAAATAGCAGGAAACGTAGGTGGGTGAGCTGAGGATCTGAATTAATTTAGAATAAAAAATCCATCCTTACTAAGGGGGACTTCAAACCAATGCAAATCTCCAATGTGTGTTCATGTCTTTTCTACTATCATTAGAGTCCGGTCGGTCTTGATTAACTTTTTGTATTACTTCGGTCCAAATCAGATGGTGATTTATAACATATTTGTTAAAGTAGATAGTTTTAATTTAATAAACACTGAACATTTGCTGGCAAAAAAAAAAAAATTCTAAACCTGTTCTTGTTAAAATAGATTTCAGTTTTTCATTGGGTGAATTTTTCTGGCCTGTGCTATGCAGGACATCACATTAGATGGGCACAATTGTCCCTTCTGGCCTCTCAATCCGTGAGTTGGAGCCGGTAGAAGAAAACAACAAACAGTTCCGTGAAGATCGTCCAATTCATTGGAAGGGTTTTCAGTACATTTCGAAGGGTGGGACAAAGTGTTTCCCAGGCTGCAACTGCGTCGGCCAGCGCTATCGGCAGGGGAGATGCTCCAAGCATTGCTCTGACCGTTTGTATTGACATTTTGCATTGGTTTGCTGAAATGCCAACAATTGCAGCAAGAAATCAAAACAAGGAAAATGCCGACCACGCCGGCCTTGAATGGGGCTGACGAACCTTCCTCCAAGGCTCATGACAGCTACTCACATGTCCCCAGTGGAAAAGAGACACAGCGATGCCTGCGACATGCCTGGCGAGTCTTTTCCTTTAAACACGAAAGCCTCAGCCTCTGTGTTGTTGGCTGGGACTTTTCCCATCTTTGTCTCAACCTCCCACCAGCCTTACTGCCCGCTGAAGTGCCGAATGGCAAAGGAAAAGCCTCAGGGCTACAAAAGGCTAGTCAGTGTGCCCTAGGGGATAGACCAGCGGACTGGGAGACATAGGCTCTATTTCCAGCTCTGCCATTGGCCTTCGATACATCACTTCCCCTCTCTGTGCCTCAGTTTCCCTGCTGTACCATGGGGATGAAGATACTGCCCTCCTTTGTAAAGTGCGCGGAGAGCTGCTGGTGGAAAGCTCTAGAGAAAAGCTAGGTTTCATTCCCATTGTGAACCGGCTACTCCTGGAGCATTGCACGGGTTGTAAGTTCTTTGGGACGGGGACCATTCTGGCCCACACTGAAGTCAATGGGAGTTTTGATTTCAGGGGGCGGGGGCACGATTTTGCCCCTGGACTTTGTGCATGTGTGTGAAGCCCCAGACCTAAGCCCGGAGGAAAGCAGGGCTCTGGGGGTGCCGCGCAGGGTGAGAACCGGGAGGTTCTGCTCACCTCTCATCGCCGTGTTCGCCTTCCTCTCTGGGCTTGCTGGGCACCAGGTCCTCTTGGCGCCAGCCTGCGGAGAGATGCACTGAGCCATCAACCACGAGGTGCAAACAGAAAGGGACACCCGCCCCCTCCACTGGTGTTGGCACCTCCCCCATACCCCCCCCCCCCCCCCCGCGGCTTCAACAGGTGCTAAGGGCAGCCGCACCTCTCAGGAGACCACCGATGCTGCTGATGCTTCCAGACATTCCTGGGTCTATGGTGCCAGCCTGAGGGCAGGGAGCCGGGAATGCGAGGGTGTTCCATGGTGCTGGGCTCAGGGCCTGGAGCCAGGCCTCCTTCACTCCGGGCAGGGAAAGGGGTGCAGGATCCAGTAAGGAGAGGTCTATGCATCTGGTCCTGTGACTGCCTCCAGCGGCCACTGGTAACCCCGGCTGAGCCCTCCCCTCCGGGGCAGGCTGCTCTTGAGACGTGGCTCCCACAGGGACCCTGCCCTGCAAGAGGCTTCCCATGGCCTAGAACAAGTAGCCACACACCTTGGCTGCCCTCCCCTGGCCAGGCACGTCCTGAGGGCAGCGGTGGGATGAGAGTCCCGCAGATGCCGTGTTCAGACGTGACATCTGGGGAAGGAGCCGGGCCACAGATGCCTTCCTGCTTCTGCGGGTCGCTGCCTTTGGTTTGGCGGCTCGAACCATGTACCTGGAGGGGCAGAAGGCAGCTGCTACCATGCCCCGCCGGGTCACAACAAGCCAGCTCTGAAGGCAGAGCCCCAGTCGATGCAGAGCCAGAACCAGGGATGGCTCTGATCCAAGACCCACGATAGTGGAACCCCAGCTGTTCTGGGAATGGTGGTGAATTGGCCCCTGCATGAGTGCTGAGTCCAGAGCGCGGCCCTGGGGCGGCCCAGCCTGGGAGCCAGAGAGCCGCAGTGTGTCCACAAAGGATCTCCTTTCCAGCCAGTGCAGCTGAGTCCTGCCTGGTCTCTGCCAGGCAGCAGGGTGCAGGCGAGTGTGTGATTCCCAGAAAGGCCAGCGGGGAGGCCGCCTTTCCTTGCAGAAATCCCCCCTTGGAGAGTCACCGGTAACACTCTGCTCAGTACCGCATGGTGGGGGGATGGATCACTGGGAAAGCCCCTCAGCAAACAGCGTGGCTCCTGTCCAGGGACTTTTCCTGGGACGTGTGCACACGGCCACCTTGATCACTCGTACGTCCCACACCCTCCCACCATCCCGGGATGGTGCTTGTCTGCTGAGATTGGAAGCTCTTCGGGACAGGGATCAATTCCTTGTATACGTTTATACAGCGCCTAGCACAACAGGGCCCCGATCTTGCCTGGGGCCCCCGGGCACTAATGCAAGAGAATATGTACAAGATTCCAGGGAGGAGGCACCGGTGGTTGATTACTCAGCTCAGCCGCTGCAGTGCTTAGAGTGGGGGCCTCCCACGGCTGGTCCGTCCAGGGCTGCGATGCCCGTCCCCGCCCGGGCTGGAGTTCGGGATCGCAGCCGATCGCCTGCGTTCTCAGCACGCCCCGACACCCCCAGCTGGGAGCAGCCCAGTTGGTCCCCCAGCCATGGGATTGTGAAAGGGGGGGGGTGGGCTAATCAGGGGCCTTGCACTCACTTTGGTCCCTGTGGGGCACACAGGGCCGTGTACCAGTTCCTGGCCCATCCCAGGTCGAAGGGATTCGCTCTGCCCGCCTCGCGAAGCTGGGGACAGAAGAGACACAACGGCGGGAGCTGGGGAGCGCTGGACCATGTTCCCCCACAGGGGACGGGGCTCTGGGACAGGAGGGAGACAGCGTTGGCACCTGCACCCGCTCTAGTTTCAGAGGCAGGAACTGGCTAGAGAGTAACCAGCTGGGGCGGACGATGCTTCGCAGCCGGTGCATGTGTCAGCGTGAGGAAGACGAACCCAGGGCCATGCCTCCGAGGCGCTAAATTGCAACGCTGCCTTGCGGCCATCAGCTGCATCCTGGCCCGACTGGTGCAGGGGCTGTGCCCTGAGCATGGCTGGCCTAGCCCCTCCTGAGGGCAAGCCTCTAGCCCTCGCACCCACCAGCGGCCCTGATGTCCCCCCCAGGCGCGGCCTGGAAGGGACCCTGCAGGGCGAGGCCTGCCTCTCCCAGGCAGGCCGCGAGCCCCGCTTCCCCAGCGCACGCACTGGCTCTGAGCCAGAGAGGCTCACGGGCTCCCAGGGCGGGTGCACAGCTGGGAAAGCAAAGCGCTCCGTGTGGACGCTCCAAAACACACACCAGCCGCTTGGCTTGGCGAGCGTGGGAGCAACCGGGCTGGTTACGCAACCACGGTGCCCCAGCCAGCCCCAGCGGCCTGCACCAGAGCCCCCCTGGAGCGCCCCCAGCCTCACACACATGCGCCTTTGATGCAGGCCCGAGCAGGCAAGAATCCCAGTGATGGGAAAGGGGGTTGGGGGAGGGAGGGGAGTCCATGCAGCAGAGCTGCAGGATCAGGCCCCCTTGCATGCACATCCCATACGCACGCACACGTATCCATGCACACGTACACATGTATGCGCGTGCGCACACACACACACACACACGTGTGCTGCACACATATTGGTTTCTTGGACAGATTTCCCATGACTAAAGCCTGGAGCAGCTTTTACCCTCTGGTTCTACCACCACCAGCTGCTGCTCCCATGCCCTGAGCCCCAGGCTGGGCTCCCTCCTCCCCGTACCTTGAGCTCATAGGTGCGTTTAGCCAGAGTGATGAAACTGGCCTGGGATCCCACCAGGATCAGGAGGGGCAGCAGGTAGAGAGCGGCCGGGATGGTCACCATGATGCTGGCAGCAGGAGAGTAAGTGAAGGATATAAAGCCAGGTCTGGACAGGATTGTGCTCCTGCTGAGGGGCGAGTCCTCGGCCCTCCCACTGAGTGTGGGACACAGCCTGTGTGTGTGTGTGCGTGTGTGTGACATCCTGGTGGACCACAAAGATCAGCCCCAGCCCCCTGGAGCTCCACAACTCTGGCCTGTGTGGGGTGAAGCTCAGTGTGTGTGCATAGTGCCAGCTGCGTGCCCAGGGCTGGGTGCTCTGTGCCAGCTGCGTGCCCAGGGCTGGGCGCTCTGTGCCAGCTGCGTGCTGAGGGACCCGTGGCAGGGGGAAGCCCTGGCTCGTCTCTCCAAGGATACGCACAGATCTTTTCCGCGCCGTAGGCCTGGTGGAAGTTGAGCACCAGGTAGGTGATGCAGGAAGCCAGAACCACCACGTTGTAGCTGCACAGGAAAGCCACGAACAGGAAGAAGAAGCGAAAGTTGCGGCAGCCAATGCAGTTGTTCAGCCACTTACAGTGGTGGTCGAACTCCTGGGTGTGCAGGGAAAGTGCCCGACATCAGCGCTGCCCATGTCCCCGCTGGGCCACTGCACGGCCCCCCTCCAGGGGCAGCTGCAGCCTTGGCCCAGTGCCGCGGTGAGCCAGCCTGTCCCCTGGCTAATGGGGAAGTAGGAACAGGCATGGGAGGACTCCCCAGGGCAGGGTACGTGGCTGTGAGTCTATGGAGCTGCGGATCTGTGTGTGCAGGGTGGTGGTGTATGTGACGGTGTGTGTATATGGGTGTCTGGGTGGGATGCAGATCTGTGTGTGCAGGGTGTTGTGTTTGTGACGGTGGGTGTCTGTGTTTGTGCCGGCGTGTGTATTCGGGTGTCTGGGCGGGGTGTGGATCTGTGCGTGCAGGGTGTCTGTGTTTGTGCCGGCGTGTGTATAGGGGTGTCTGGGCGGGGTGTGGATCTGTGCGTGCAGGGTGTCTGTGTTTGTGCTGCCGGGTGTATACGGGTGTCTGGGCGGGGTGAGGATCTGTGTGTGCAGGGTGTCTGTGTTTGTGCCGGCGGGTGTATTCGGGTGTCTGGGCGGGGTGTGGATCTGTGCGTGCAGGGTGTCTGTGTTTGTGCCGGCGGATGTATACGGGTGTCTGGGCGGGGTGTGGATCTGTGTGTGCAAGGTGTCTGTGTTTGTGCCGGCGGGTGTATTCGGGTGTCTGGGCGGGGTGTGGATCTGTGCGTGCAGGGTGTCTGTGTTTGTGCCGGCGTGTGTATACGGGTGTCTGGGCGGGGTGCGGATCTGTGTGTGCAGGGTGTCTGTGTTTGTGCCGGCGGGTGTATTCGGGTGTCTGGGCGGGGTGAGGATCTGTGTGTGCAGGGTGGCTGTGTTTGTGCCGGCGTGTGTATTCGGGTGTCTGGGCGGGGTGCGGATCTGTGCGTGCAGGGTGTCTGTGTTTGTGCCGCCGTGTGTATTCGGGTGTCTGGGCGGGGTGCGGATCTGTGTGTGCAGGGTGTCTGTGTTTGTGCCACCGTGTGTATTCGGGTGTCTGGGCGGGGTGCGGATCTGTGTGTGCAGGGTGTCTGTGTTTGTGCCGGCGGGTGTATTCGGGTGTCTGGGCAGGGTGTGGATCTGTGCGTGCAGGGTGTCTGTGTTTGTGCCGGCGTGTGTATACGGGTGTCTGGGCGGGGTGCGGATCTGTGTGTGCAGGGTGTCTGTGTTTGTGCCGGCGGATGTATAGGGGTGTCTGGGCGGGGTGTGGATCTGTGTGTGCAGGGTGTCTGTGTTTGTGCTGCCGTGTGTATACGGGTGTCTGGACGGGGTGTGGATCTGTGTGTGCAGGGTGTCTGTGTTTGTGACGGTGGGTGGCTATGTTTGTGATGGCATGTGTATTCGGGTGTCTGGGCGGGGTGCGGATCTGTGCGTGCAGGGTGTCTGTGTTTGTGCCGGCGGGTGTATAGGGGTGTCTGGGCGGGGTGCGGATCTGTGTGTGCAGGGTGTTGTGTTTGTGACGGTGGGTGTCTGTGTTTGTGCCGGCGGGTGTATAGGGGTGTCTGGGCGGGGTGAGGATCTGTGCGTGCAGGGTGTCTGTGTTTGTGCCGGCGGGCGTATAGGGGTGTCTGGGCGGGGTGCGGATCGGTGCGTGCAGGGTGTCTGTGTTTGTTGCAGCGTGTATAGGGGTGTCTGGGCGGGCTAGCAGGCTCCCAGGCCAGGGTACTGAGCGCAGCCCCGCCAGCCTCACCTCCACGCAGACGTTGCACCAGGGGCAGTGGAAGGTCCGTGGCGGGCAGTAGTACCGACACTTCTGGCACCAGTGCAGGTCGAAGCGGCTCTCCTTGACCCGAAGCGCCTGGATCACTAACTCGGCCTGGCCCTCAGCCCCTGGCTCAGGGAGACACAGCGCGGAGTGAGACCGTACGCCCAGCGACAGGGCCTGACCCGGCACCAGCCTCACAAGGAACTGGGCAGGGACCCCAAAGCAGGCTCAGGAGCTGGGCTGGCAGTGCAGCGCCCTGATGTACATCCAGCAAAGCACCGATGGGGGTGAGGGAGGTCGCATATTATCCCCTGGACCCTCTGCCCAGCCGCAGGACCCAGCTGTGACGATGTGACGCAGCAGGGAGGGGGGAGTGTTGACCTGGGAATGTGCCCTGGGGAGGGGAGACCTGAGACCCTGTCACCTGAGCCAGGAGGGGGAGGGGGAGGTAACACCTCTGCCCGGGAATGTGAAGACAGGCTGCAGGAGAGAGCCTGCTGGGGGGGTTTAGTTTTCAGTTTGGGGCTGGGTGGAGGAACGCAGGGAACCCCAGGGCTGGGGTCTAAGCTCCCTGCTCCCCCAGAAGGACTTGACTGAGGGGTCCTGGTTGTACCCACAACCTCTGTTTTGGACTGTGTTCCTGTTGTCCAATAAACGTTCTGTTTTACTGGCTGGCTGAGAGTCTCAGTGAATCCCAGGAAGAGGGGTGCAGGGCCTGGACTCCCCCACACTCCATGACAACTGGTGGCAGAGGTGGGATCTACTGCACCCCGTGAACGGTGCTTCCTGCAGTAAGTGACTGGGGAGCAGTAAAACGAAGGGGGATTGACGGGGACCAGGCGTGCTGAAGATTCAGAGAGAGACAGTTTCAGGGGGCGGTTAACCCCTGGGAGTGTGTGACCAGAGAGAAGGACTTTTGCAGTAACAGGGTCCCCCGGGGGATCACAGCGAGCGGTCCCAGGGGCGGAGGAGTCTGCAGCTCGACCCTGACAAAGAGGTGGTGACCTTGAGAAGGGCTGGCACACGAGGGGTTTTTCCTGGAAACCGTAGAAAGCTGCCCGGCCTGCGAGTGGCCAGCAGGGAGATGTACCTTAAGAGCGACCTGGTGGAGCTGTGCAGGCAGAGGGGGCTGCGCATCGGGAGGTCCACCAAGGAACAGCTGATTGCCCAGTTGGAGGAGAGGGATTGCTTGGATGACCCAATCCCTGTCCCTGAGGGAAGCCGCCCAGTGGGCACAGCGTGGGACCAGGGGCCTGACCGGGCTGGGAGGGGTCAGACTGCTGCTGAGGACATCCCAAGACCCTTCCTACCTAGGCCTGGGGGAGGGGTTGGGGGAAGCCCAGCGAATACCGAGGGCACCCTGACCCTGGCAGCCAGCAGGGGATCCTCCCGGCGGAGCTCCCCATCCCTGGAGCGGAGGCGGCTGGAATGGGAGAGGGAGATGAAAATGAGGGAGCTGGAGGATCATGAAAAACAACGTCAACATGAACGTCAGGAGAAGGAGAAACAAAGACAGCATGAACTGGAGGGGGCCAGGCTGAGGAGCAGTGGGGCCCCGGCTGCGGTGAGTGAGGGGGGACCCAAGACTGCAAGGAGCTTTGATAAGTGCTTCCTGGCCCAGCGTAAGGAGGGGGAGGACATAGATAGCTTCCTGACGGCCTTTGAGAATGCCTGCGAGATGCACAGCGTTGACCCTGCAGACAGGCTCCAGTTCCTCACCCCCTTACTGGACCCCAAAGCCGTGGAGGTGTACAGCCGAATGAAAGGGCCGGAGGCAGGGGACTATGAACTGTTCAAACAGGCCCTGCTCCGTGAGTTTGGGCTGACCCCCGAGATGTACCGGAGAAGGTTCCGGAGTCAGCGTAAAACGCCTGAGGTCACCTACCTACAACTGGTCAACCAAATGCAGGGATATGCCCGCAAGTGGACAGCTGGGTTGGTGGACAAAAAGCTAGAGAACCCCCAGCACGCAGGGCAGCTGGCCGACGAGTTTGTGAACAGTCGGTCAGGGGGTAGCAGGGAGGAGTCCCAAAAGAACAGGCCCCCCTCGATGCAGAGAGAGAGTCACCATGGGACCTCCCAGCGGGGAAATAGGGAGAACCCCCTCCCAAGGGGAACGCCTGGCGTCGGGCCCCTCCGACCCGCTCGAGGGGACCAACGTGACCTGAGCTGCTATCACTGTGGCCAGAGAGGCCACATACGGACCCAGTGCCCCAGGCTCAGGGACAGACTGAGCAGACCCAACCTACCCAGGGTTAACTGGGGAGGGACCCAGCTGGACGAGGGGCAGACGGCCCAAGCAAGGGGGCCTGCCAGCTTACCACCTGCTCAGGAGGAAAGAGTACCCCAGGCCAGCTCCGCCAGAGGGCTGGATGCTCTGGACTCAGGGTGCTCAGTTTACAGGGTGGGCGCGGGGCTGTCCCTCGGGAGAGAGTGCCTTGTTCCCCTGGAGGTGGATGGGAGGAAGGTCAATGGATACTGGGATACAGGCGCGGAGGTGACGCTGGCCCGGCCCGAGGTGGTGGCCCCAGATCGGGTGGTGCCCAACACCTACCTGACCCGGACGGGGGTGGGCGGGACCCCATTTAAGGTGCCCGTGGCAAGAGTACACCTGAAATGGGGAGCCGAGGAGGGCCCCAAGGATGTGGGGGTGCACCACCATTTGCCCACTGAGGTTTTGATGGGGGGAGACCTAGAGGACTGGCCGAGCAAGCCCCAGACCGCCCTGGTTGTGACCTGTAGCCAGAGCCGGCGAGGGGCACTGCACCCTGACCTTGGGGAGGGTACCACACCGGAGGCGCAGGACCCTACCCTGGTGAGGAGGGAGCGCCGAGGGGCACGGCTCAGAGAGGCTGTGGCCTCAGACCCGGCCAATGAGAGGGAACCGGGCCCCATCCCTTCCCCAGCCGCTGAGTTCCAGGCCGAGTTGAGGAAAGACCCCTCCTTGCGGAAGCTCAGGGACCTGGCCGACCTCAGTGTGGGACGGACCATGAGGACAGGCTGCCAGGAGAGGTTCCTGTGGGAGAAGGGGTTCCTGTACCGAGAATGGGCTCCCCCAGGGGAAGGGGAGTCCTGTGGGATCAGGAGGCAGCTGGTGGTCCCCCAGAAGTATCGCCGCAAGCTCCTGTACCTGGCCCATGACATCCCCCTCGCAGGGCACCAGGGAATCCGGCGCACCCGGCAGAGGTTGCTACAGAACTTTTACTGGCCCGGGGTCTTTACCACGGTCCGGCAGTATTGCCGATCCTGTGACCCCTGTCAGAGGGTGGGGAAGGCCCGGGACAAGGGGAAAGCGGCTTTGAGACCTTTGCCCATCATAGACGAGCCTTCCCAGAAGGTGGCCATGGACATAATGGGACCTCTGAGCAAGATGACCCGGTCGGGGAAGAAATACATTCTGGTGGCGGTAGATTTCGCCACCCGCTACCCCGAGGCAGTGCCCTTAGCTTCCACTGAAGCAAACACCGTAGCAGATGCGCTTCTGACCCAGGAAGAGGGGTGCAGGGCCTGGACTCCCCCACACTCCATGACACCAGCGCCCAGCCCTAAGGACCCAGCTGGACCCAGCTGTCTCAGTGGGAGGCACTAGGCAGTCCTTGGAGAAGCCGGCTGTGGCCCATGTCCAGGCTGGGGGGCTGCCAGGAGATCTGTGGTGCTAGGAGGCGGGTAAAGTGGGGATGGTGGAGGGCAGGGGACAGTGGCTTGTAGTGGAAGGCCACGGAAATCCCACCAGCGCTCGCAGGGAGGCTCAGAGACCTCCCGCCTTGTAGCCGGTGTGTGTGGAGTTTGGAGGGTCTCAGCCTGGCTCCTAGGGGACACCCATGACAGTCACACACCCATCACTGACGGCACTGGCTGGGCACGGGCTGAGCCCTGGGCTGGGCCTAGTGGGGTGCTGGCACGGCCTCTGCCCAGGCTGCGTGGGTTCCTGTGGGCATATCTGCCTCTGGCGCCGGCCGGCTGGCCCCTTGCACCAGCACAGCCTCACTGGAAAACAAAGCCAGCTTGGGACAGAGCTGTTCCAGGCCTCCTGGCTCCCAGGGCCAGGGAAAGGCCGTGTTCGCAGGGAGGCTTGGTAACCAGATCCCCCCCTCCAGGCCAGGATGTGTCTAGACCCCTGGGCAGCAGGAGCAGAAACTGGCAGCTGCGCTGGGTGTGACTGGTCTGGCTGCGTGCCTGCGGCCCGCACCTGTACGTCTAGGGATGCTCTGTTCCGCTCAGCGCAGAGCGCTGCAGTCACACATGCTCTGCGCCTCTGCGGGGACTTTACTTTGGTTCTTTCTTGCTTCAGTTTTTCCCTCCCGCTCTTTCTGACTCATTGCCGGCAGCTAGGGTGCGAGCCCTGCCGTGCTGCAGCGAGGCCCGGGACAGCCCTTAGTCTGTAGTGGGGAGGTGCTGCTCAAGCCAGGAGCAGACCACCTCACCCGTAACGGAGCATTGCTCGGGGAACGTGGCTCTCGTCATTGAAGGGAACGACAGAATATGCCTGTGCATCCTGCCCTCTGCTGGATGTAGATGTCACTGCTCAACAGTGTGTCATAGACCCTATAGTGCTAACAGCTGCAGAAGAGTCTCCCCAGCGCCAGTGGCTGGGGCTGTGCTTTGAGGATCTGAGCTCGCGCCTTGTCACTAACACCTAGTTCCCAGGGGACAGGGATTTAATACGTTATTTTTGTCAAGCAGATTTGCTCGTTGCTGGCTTCTGACCTCCGTCTGTACAGCTGTGGCTGGGTAAGCGGCTCAACGGGGGGCACTGGGGGCCAGTCAGGTGCCCATCCCTGTCCTGCCCATAGGCTAGGCTTCTGCAGGACCCAGGGAAACCCCAGGCGGTGACTTGAGGCATCCCAGCCTGGGAGCTGGAGTGCCAGGGAGAACGGCAGAGCCCTCAGGAGAAGGCCAGCCTTCCCAGCAAAGACCATCTGTCCCTTCTCTGCCTACAGGGCCCAGCTGCCTGGCCCTCCCCTCGGGAGCCTGGGCTATGCTCCTGTTACCTCGATGGAGGATCCCAGGGTCCGTGAAGCTGGCCAGCAGGAGGTTGGCCACGGCTGGGATGAAAAGGATGCCTGCGACCAGGGGGAAAGCCAGGGACACGTGGACGGCCAGCCAGCTGCATCTGAAACGGAAGGAGAGGGGAGGGTGGTAGACCACAGCCAGCGAGCTCCAGGTGCAGCTCGGACGCTAAGCAGGGGGAGACCTGCTCAGTGCTTGGAGGGCAGAGAAAGGTGCCAGCAGGGGTGGGGTTGGGGCCTGCACCCTCAGGATCTGCCGGCACCCAGAGGAAGGGGAGATAGAGGCCACGTGGGGCCATTGCACATCCCTGACCCTCTTCCGGAGGCCAAAGGGGTTGCTAACGCTGGTGTCCTGGGCAGATTCCCTCCTGGGCCTGGGTTTGTGCTGGCCTGAGCCTGGGGCAGGCTCCTTTGCTGACCTGTCCGCTCCTGCTGGGGGGGAAATTCCCGGCCAGCCCACGAGCACTGAGGCTGGCAGCTCTTGGGGCGCTTCTGCTGGCCAGAGGCTGCCGTGGGCGAGTCTCCACTGCCCCAGGGTCCACGGACGTGTGCTCGTGGCACTTGTGCTAAGTGTGCTCACGCCAGCCATGCAGACATTCCCGCTCGGCCCCTCCTGCCTGGGGGTGGGGCTGGGCTTTGAGCCCACGTCGCACCGACGAAGCACGAGTACACGTCTGTGGTACGGGGCGGGGAGGAGCGCCCCCAGGTGCCATGGAGACGGACCCAGTGAAAATAACACGGGGGAAGGGCCCCAGAGTTTTCTGACCCTCAGGGAAGGACTGATCTGGTTTCGGGCGCCAGGGTTCGTGTCCTCTCTGCTGCGGCCCATCCCTAGCAGGAGTGGACGGCCCTGCCCCAGCTGTTGGGATAGATGCCGTGGCGGAGTTAGGGGCTCAGTGCGTGTGTGGGAAAGACGGGCTTAGCGCAGCCCTGAGCTCTAATCCCGACTCCGGTGCTGACGCCGTCTGAGCTGGTCCCTGACCTCGCGCTGGTTCCACACCTCAGTTTCCCCATCTGTGAAATGGGGCCAACCCTCCCAGCTGTGCAGGGGGCTCATTGGCGCTGGCTGGTGTACAAGGGCCTAGGTCCAGAGGCTGAGCGCTCTGCCTTTCAATGTTGACTCCTGGGGCATTTGCTCGCTGGCTAGTGAGATCCATCTGCGGCTGGCAGGGCCACCCCAGCATGGCTCTGAACCTGACACAGACACCGTGCGAATGAAGAACCCTCCCCTACCTGGCTGGCTCCCCACAGGCCTTGGGCCTCTTGACACCCCAGGGGGCTCTGCCCCATAGCACAAGCTGCTCTGCCTGTCAGGGGGATGGGCTCAGGTGCTGGGGAGCATCTGCTAAATTCATCAGGCCCATCCCAGCCCTCTCTCCATGCCCAGCAGTGCCTGGCACTCCAGGGCCTCACCCCCACTCTGCAGCCGGTCGCCCTCTGTCCTCGCTGCCCTTCAGGAGCCGTAATTCCTGCCTGGAGGAAGGGACGGGCGGCCATTACAGCCCCCGGTGCTGCTGAGCCAGTGGGGGTTCGAACCGGCAGCCCTGCTTACGGGAAGGAGAAGAACAGGCTGCTCAGGCCCATGAGGGAGCTGAAGTGAAAGGAAGCGAAGAGGCTGGGCAGGACCCAGTGTGGCACCCCCCCGGCAGGGATCATGGCGGTGGCTGTGTGAGCATCCAGCACTGCCAAGGCTCTCCGAGCACCCCCGGAATCTCCCCCCCCAGAATGTAGGCACCCCGTTCCCTCGGTTACACGCTGACCTCTCAGGGAGCTCCGCGGTGCTGCGGGACATCACAATGGCACACTGGGGCCTCATGAGAGGGGAGGGGGGTCTAGTGATCAGAGCAGGGGGAGCTGGAAGCCAGGACTCCTGGGTTCTATCCCTGGCTGTGGGAGGGGAGTGGGGTCTAGTGTTTACAGCAGGAGGAGCTGAGAGTCAGGGTTCAACAGCCACCCATTCATTGTGTGAGCTTGGGCAGGGCTTGTCCCCACTCTGTGCCTCAGTTTCCCCCTCTGTAAGGTGGGATGGGGTGACAGGTCCCTCCCCAGGAGCACTGTGGGACTTACTGACTAGTGTGGGGCCTTTAGAAGAGACACACAAAGGCCCAGCGCTGCCGGCGGCTCTGTTTGAACAGCATCCCCGCATTGCTGACAGCCCTAAGCAGGGCAGTATCGCAGCTTCCACAGGAGGGCGGCAGAGAGAAGGCCCCAGAGACCCCCACTGAGCCCATTTCTCCAGGAGAGGGACTTGGGTGGGTGCCCTCGAAGGAGGCAGAAGGGGTGTTATTAGCCACCCTTCCCATGGGGAAGCTGAGTCACAGAGCAAGGGAGTAACTTGCCCCAAGCCTCCCAGGAAATCAGCAGCAGAGCTGGGGAGAGGACCCAGGAGTCCTGGCTCCAGGTGCGACACACTGGAGTGCCTCCCCAGGCAGAACGCTGCGTGACAGCACTGGGTTCCCTGCCCCCCCCGGCTGACACACAAACTCTGCCTAGTCCAAAGTTCACGGGTGCAGCATGCAGCCCCCAGAGTTTTCTGGAAATCCCTGGCCAGCTTGGGGGGACGGAGGGGTAAACCCAGCTGCTCTCTCCTTGCCTGCCCAGGGACCAGCGGGGTGGCACCGATCCCTGCTGTAACCCACCGCTTCAGCACCCCACTGAGCAAACAGCAATCACGGCCCCACTGATAGCACCAGGCCTGGCTCCCAGGGGCCATGGCTAGGCTGGGGAGCAGAGGGCACCAGGATTCAGGCCTGACCGCGGTTCCTGACTCTACCCCCCCTCTGCAGGATCTGGCAGGGTAAGAGCTGCAATGCCCACCTGGTGAGGGAGGCTGCCTCGGGGCCACGACAGGCTGGCAGAACAGACCCTCAGCTGCCTCTCCTGCAGTGCCCGCTGTCAGCGCCGCGTGGGCGATGCTGTGCCAGGGTCACACGGGGCCTCCCAACCAGCCTAGACACAAGCAGGGGGCCAGAGCAGAGCCGCGAGCGCTGGGGTGAGCGTCAGCCCCCACGCAGGGTGTGCATTAGGAGCCATCGAGTTCACTCTGTGCTCTCGACAAGGCCTGAGAGCCAGGGTCCCGGCCCCCCTAGGGACGAGGCGGCCACGGGGTCTGTACTGGTCATTGCGGCAGGAACGTGCCTGTCCCGGGGGAGTTCAGACACTCTCTGCTGGGCTCTAGAGTCTGGCAACCCCCCAGAACCATCTGTCTCTTGTGGGTCAGACAGAAATAGCCATTCCTCCAGCCAGAGCCCTGACAAAGTGTGGCTCAGACCTGACGGCAAGCTGGGACCATTCGATCCTCTAGTCCGACCTCCAGTCCAGCACAGGCCCTTAACTTTCCCCCAGGGACCCCTGGACTGAACCCCGTAACCTGTGTCTGGCTAATGCAGCAGGTCTGCACTGGAAGCCATCCAGGGGAACCCGCCACTTCCCTGGGCAGGGTGTACCAATAGTCTGTCACCCTCACTCTTCAAACCGTGGGCCCTAGTTCTGATTTCAGTGCGTCTGGCGTCCGCTCCCAGCCGGCGTCTCCTGTTCTACTGTTCTCTGCCCCATTAAAGAGCCCGCTAGGGCCAGGGACGTCCTCGCTGGGAGGGAACTGGCACCCGGTGATCCAATCGCCACTGGAGCCCCCTTTGGAGAATTGTAGAATCATAGAAGATCAGGGTTGGAAGAGACCTCAGGAGGTCATCTAGTCCCACACCCTGCTCAAAGCTCAAAGTCAAACACCTCAAGCTCTCGCAGTCTCTCTCATTCAAGGCATTTTCTCCAGCTCTCCAATCATTTGTTTGGCTCTTCTCTGCAGCAGTTTTTCAACAGCCTTTTTAAACAGTGGGCCCTAGAACTGGCTGCAGTATTCCCGTACGAGCGCTGAGCGGCGCTGGATCCCCCCTGCCCCTACTCACTCCTCCCCTGCTTATACTCCGAGGCGCTCTTTTGCCCCAGTGCGACAGCATGGCTCTGGGAGGTCATGTGTGTCCACTCTGACCCCTTGGAGTCACAGCTGGCCCGGAGGCTGGCCCCCAGTCTGGAAGTCTGGCCGCGTTCCTTGGACCTAGAAGTACATCCCTGTGCGTGGCGGGGTTCAAATGCATTGTGTTGGAATGGGCCCAGCTTCCCAAGCGATCCCTCGCCCTGCCAGACAGCTTTGTCTGCATCATTATCCCCCACTCCGCCATCTGTGTGTCCCCCGCGCACTTTGCCAGCATTAGGTCTGTGTTGATCGACGAAAGTGTTGAACAGTAGCTGGCCTCGCACCGATCCCTGCTACAGACACCCGCTAGAAAGCCCTCCGTGCAATGAGGGTTCCCCGTCGGCAGCTCCTTTGAGATCGCTCCGCTAGCTAGCTCTTAATCCATTGCCCGTGTCCTCCGCTGATATTGCAGAGTGTTAAAGTCCTGTGGTGCTGACTCAAACACCTCACAAAAGTCTAAGTCTCTTACATGCAGTGACGTTTAACTACCAAACTTGTGACCTCCCCGAAGAATGCAATCAGGTTTGTCTGACAAGATCTGTTTTCAATGAACCCATATAGACTGGCATGAACTGCACTCCTAGCTTTGATTCTTTATATTGATTAAACCCTGTATCAGCTTTTCCATTATTTCCCCTGGGACTGATTGATGTCAAGCTAAGTGTCGTGTATTGAAAACTGTGTTAAAATAGCAATCGTCACTTTAAATTCTCAGAGGTTTTCGTGGTCCTTCCAGGTTAGAGGGCTCTGTAGAGAAGTAGGTGATCAGTGCCTGCAGACTGACTGCCTAGAGAAAAGTGGGGGCAGCTGTGCCTTTCTGTTTTAGGGAGCAGCCTGCTTTGTCTCTCTCTGGTTTTGGCTCTTGTGTCATTGTTCTGGATTCCAAGAACTAAAGTCATGTTATGTTGCAGCCTTCCAGGAAGAGGAGTTATGGTTTTATCTAGCTTCTCTCTGTGTGCCTTGAAACGTAACACTAACCAGCCTAGTTACCCTGGGTGTCCCACTTGCCCTTTCTGAATACTGGCGCAGCGCGAGTGCTCTTTCAGTCTTCTGGAATTTCCCTAGCATGCCACAATTTATTCAAAATTAACATCAGTGGGCCAGAGCTCTCCTGAGACAGCTTTGTTAGGACTCTTCTGCGCAAGTTCCCTGGGGCAGCTGGTTTATCTCAGCCAGTAGATACCTGTCTCACACCTCCTTAGCGTCAGCCAAGCCCCAGAGAGGATAAAAGACGATCAGATCAGATCAGATCAGATCAGATCCCTTTCCTTTCCTTTCCTTATTCTCCTCTTAGCTCCTTGCCGACAGACCCACCCTGCCTGCCCCTCACAGCCAGAGCTTGCCCCCTGTACCACACCCCTTTTGTACTGTGTGGGAGGTGGGGGCCTCACTCAGGGCTGGCCCAACCCTGATTCCTGCACCTGCGCTCCATCCTTTAGGGATAAGGTTAACCCTTTCCCTGCCAGCTTCCACATGGGTTCTAATCACCCGGCGTCTAAACAGTCACATTTACACTGACCTGCCGGCCCTCCCCCTGCTACTGTGGAACAAAACGAGCAAATACAGAGGGACAGGGAGCTAGGTGGGTAGTAGAGGGAGGCAGCGAGGGCAGCACACAGGCCTAGGAGGCAGGGTTCCCTTACCAGCTAAGGATCCTGGGATCCTGGACAGTTCATCTCCTCTCCCCATTCATTGTCTGTCTTGTCTGTTTAGCTCTTTGGGGCAGGGCCTGTCTCTTGCTCTGTTCACGTGCAGCTCCCCGATCTCAGCTGGGGCCTCTGGCAGGGCGGTCTGCCCCTTTAAGGCCCTGCAGAGCCGGGGAGCAGCAAGCCCTGGACTAAGGAGCAGCCCAGCAGGTGCTGGGACCCAGCTGATCCATGAGCTCAGGATTGGCTCCGAATCCCAGCTGGGAAACATGAGTGAGACCCTGGGCCCAGGGGCAGGGGGGTTAAAATGAACTATGTTCCTGAGCAGCAGGGGCAGGCTGCAAGGGGGCAGGTAGAGCTGGTGGTTCCCCCCCTGCTGCTATGGGAAGGGCTGGGACCGCTCAGCTGCTGGCGGGTGGAGAGCCCAGTGTCCGGCCCTGCTCAGGACTTGCCTGTTTGTTACGTTTCCCTGTTTCCGGCTTTTGTCGGGCAGAAGAAATTAATCAGACAGCCTACGCACATGTGAGATCTCAGCACTGGGCATAGCTTCCGCCTCTGTTTTGTCCCCAAGCTGTGCACAGGCCCATCTGACTACAGGGTCTCTTCAATGGTGCTGGAGCTGGGGGGGAGGTTAGGGGGACCATGCACCTCCCCCCTTTTAGTATGGGCAGTTTGGGGAGGCAACCCCTGCCAGTATCACTCCAAACCTGCCTGAGGCTTGCAGTTTTGGGGGGCAATGCTACCCCTTGCCCCCAAACTACACCCATGTTACAAGGTGGGGGGCTTGGCCCTCCCCTCCCCCCTGGTTCTGTCACTGGTGGGCCCCACCCTGCCACTTCTACCAAGGTTTCAGTGCCCTTGGTCTCTTTCCACTCTTGAAATACAAATGAATGCTCTCCTGTGCCCAGATGTTGCCAAAAATCTTGCCAAAGGCAAGGCTGCTGGCGAGCTGTGGCCGCTGACTACCGCGCTAGCTGCTGCTGGCTCATTGGTTCCTTGTGCTTCCCCCTTGGTCTGGCTGTATCCACGTGTTCTCTCGCACCTCACACTTAGATTGCAAGCGCTCTGGGGCAGGGACCGTCTCTCTGCGGTTTGTACAGCACCAAGCACCAGGGGGTGACGGGGCACTCCGCTAACAGCCCTAAGAATAGTTAATAGAGCAATCACATCTCAGCAGCTAGTGCTGGTCTCTTGTCTATGCCCCTGCTCACACCATGGCTCTTCTCAGCATTCGCCCTGCTCTGTCCACCCCCCACGTGCACCGCCTCCAGACATTTTGTCTTCTGCCTTTTCTGCTTCAGCTTTCACAGTTTTTTTCACTTTCCCTGCTCTCACTTTATTGACTTGAACTGGGACCATATAGAACATGGTTGCAACCACGGTCCTGTAGTGGAACCAAATCTTGCATAAAGGGGGTCAAATAAGGTGTCTAAGACAAGGTTATGGTTTGCTGGTTAGGATTATGCCGTCTGTGTATAATTTTTGGAGTTAAAGTTATGAATACTGGCTCTATACTGTCTGTAATTCAAACTTGTGCTCTGCTTCTGGGGGACACCCCAGACAAGTTGGTGTCAGCTCTGCCTAGCCTGCTTGAGGGCCCATTAAGGACCATCAGCTACACAATTGACCCACTGAGAGAAGGCAGACACGCCTGGTGACTGAGCAAGGCAGGCAGGGACCTGCCTATGGACAGAACTCTGAGGTTTTTCCAGGCCATGGGATGGGAAGCTTGTCCGTGGGACAAAGAAAGAAAGCAGAGACCACATGGCAAGAGACTATAAAAACCTGCTGCATCTTGTCTTCAATCCTGCTTCTTACCTCTGGAGGGACTTGGCTACACTGAAGCATTGAACAAAGGACTGAATGACCCCTCCCAGCGGTGGATATTCTCCAGAGACTTGATTTGAACCTGCAGTTTATTCTATCACTGCTGCAAGCCTGAACCAAGAACTTGGCCATTACTGTATGTCATTGATTCCACTGAACCAATTCTAGCTCTCATCTATATTTCTTTCCTTTTATGAATAAACCTTTAGATTTTAGATTCTAAAGGATTGGCAACAGCGTGATTTGTGGTAAGATCTGATTTGTATATTGACCGGGGTCTGGGGCTTGGTCTTTTGGGATCGGGAGAACCATTTTTCTTTTACTGGGGCATTGATTTTCATAACCATTCATCCCCGTAATGAGTGGCACTGGTGGTGATACTGGGAAACTGGAGTATCTAAGGGAATTGCTTGTGTGACTTGTGGTTAGCCAGTGGGGTGAGACCAAAGTCTGCTCTGTTTGGCTGGTTGGGTTTGCCTTGGTGCGCACAGAAACCCCAGCCTTGGGCTCTAACTGCCCTGCTCTAAGCAATTTGTCCTGAATTGGCACTCTCCGTTGGGTCCCACCAGAACGAGCATCATTACACCTGCAGAGACGCGAACCTTCTGCCGGCCGTGCTGTCGTTTCCGTCACTCCCGCTCGGTCGATTCCAATCTTTAGTCCACGTTCATTGGATGGGGGCAGTTGGCCGTTGGGTTTCTGCCCCTTGGGCGTGTTTTTCAAAACAGAGGGAGTGAGTGGAGGTGGATTCTTGCCTGAGGCATAGAAGGGGGAGATGCAAATCAACAACCATGCACAGGGGCGGTACGGTAGGCTTCTTAACGGATCAAAGGAAGCTGGATTGTAAGGACTCACAGATGCTAAGGCTAGGTTGTCTGCCCTCCAGAACAGGCCAGAGCACACCCCCAGGATCATTCCTGCTCCAACTGAGCATGATGTTGAAAATTGCCAGGGGTGGAGCAGTCCAAAATCGTTACCAGGAAAGAAAAACAATGGCCAGAAGGGCTCTGTGGTGCAGATCTTCCTGGAAACGCCCCTCCCTGCTTTGTACCACCGTGCCGGGCCTGACTTTCCGCAGCGCTGAGCGCTCAGATATCCCCCAGGTGTCAGCAGGAGATGCAGGTGCTTAGCGCCTTTGCAAAGCACAGGAGTAATTGACAAAGGGAATGGCTGCGCTGGGTCTATCTGCGCTGCAATAAGACCCCCGCAGCTGGTCATGCCAGATGACTGCGGCTCTGGGCTGTCTAATTGCTGTGACAGAACGCCACTAGCCGTCACCTTCAGCCCCCAACTAAAACCCCTCCAGCGCATCATCAGGGATCTACAACCTATCCTGAAGGACGACCCATCACTCTCACAGACCTTGGGGGACAGGCCAGTCCTCGCTTACAGACAGCCCCCCAACCTGAAGCAAATACTCACCAGCAACTACACACCACACAACAAAAACAACAACCCAGGAACCAAACCCTGCAACAAACCCCGGTGCCAACTCTGTCCACCTATCTATTCAAGGGACACCATCATAGGACCTAACCACATCAGCCACACTATAAGGGGCTTGTTCTCCTGCACATCTACCAATGTGATATATGCCATCATGTGCCAGCAATGCCCCTCTGCCGTGTACATTGGTCAAACTGGACAGTCTCTACGTAAAAGAATAAATGGACACAAATCAGACGTCAAGAATTATAACATTCAAAAACCAGTAGGAGAGCACTTCAGTCTCCCTGGACACTCAATAACAGACTTAAAAGTGGCAATTCTTCAACAAAAAACTTCAAAAGCAGACTCCAACGAGAAACTTCAGAACTGGAATTAATTTGCAAACTGGACACCATCAAATTAGGCCTGAATAAAGACTGGGAGCGGATGGATCATTACAAAGACTAATTTCCCCATACTTTTACTCACACCTTCTTGTCAACTGTTTGAAATGGGCCACCCTCATTACCCCTACAAAAGTTATTTTTCCTCCCTTGGTATTCTACTGTTAATTGAATTGTCTCGTTAGACTGACCCCCCCATCCCATACTTGGTAAGGTAACTCCCATCTTTTTATGTACTATGTATATACCTGCTACTGTATTTTCCACTCCGTGCATCTGATGAAGTGGGTTCTAGCCCACGAAAGCTTATGCCCAAATAAATTTGTTAGTTTCTAAGGTGCCACAAGGACTCCTCGTGGTTTTTGTGTAGACATACTTTGAGATAGAATTCAGAGTAACAGCCGTGTTAGTCTGTATTCGCAAAAAGAAAAGGAGTACTTGTGGCACCTTAGAGACTAACCAATTTATTTGAGCATGAGCTTTCGTGAGCTACAGCTCACTTCATCGGATGCATACTGTGGAAATTGCAGAAGGCATTTTTATATACACAGACACCATGAAACAATACCTCCTCCCACCCCACTCTCCTGCTGGTAATAGCTTATCTAAAGTGATCATCAAGATGGGTCATTTCCAGCACAAATCCAGGTTTTCTCACCCTCCGCCCCCCCACAGACAAACTCACTCTCTTGCTGGTAATAGCCCATCCAAAGTGACCACTCTCTTCACAATGTGTATGATATGGCCCACCTTGATTATCATACACATTGTGAAGAGAGTGTATGATATGGCCCACCTTGATTATCATACACATTGTGAAGAGAGTGGTCACTTTGGATGGGCTATTACCAGCAAGAGAGTGAGTTTGTCTGTGGGGGGGGCGGAGGGTGAGAAAACCTGGATTTGTGCTGGAAATGGCCCAACTTGATGATCACTTTAGATAAGCTATTACCAGCAGGAGAGTGGGGTGGGAGGAGGTATTGTTTCATGGTGTCTGTGTATATAATAATGTCTTCTGCAATTTCCACAGTATGCATCCGATGAAGTGAGCTGTAGCTCACGAAAGCTCATGCTCAAATAAATTGGTTAGTCTCTAAGGTGCCAGAAGTCCTCCTTTTCTTTTTGAGATAGAAGTAGTCATGAACCAAGTATTCAAACTCCTCTGTAGCTTGTTAGAACCGCCCTCTAGTGGTGAAGGAAAATATGACCATCTCCTTGCTAAGAGACCCCATATATTTTTCTGAACACACACTGATCGCTCCGTGCTGTAGAGATCTGAGTGCAGACAGGCGCCGTTCAGGGACCAGCTATCTGGTCAGCCTGACCCTGAGCTAGGCTCTCTTTGGATCCAAGCCGGACACAGAAAACTTGAATTTTGACAATCTTGTGACAACACCAAACCTCTCCCTGTGACAAAGCTGTCGGTTCGAAGAGCTGGATGGGGACGTCTAGCTCTGAGAAACACACACACACACACACACACACACAAAGCCGCATGGCCTAATGAACGGGTACGTTTGTTCTCACTAAAGATACGCAATCTGAACGGCCGGTAGCGCAAACACGGGCATCAGGCTGCCCCTGGGCAGGGCAGTTTGGCTCGGACAATCTAGAGAGTGTAACTAAAGCTGGCAGATGATGTGTCACTTCTCTTCTGCATCCCTAGATCGAAACAGTCACTATTACGTGGTGCAGGGGCTGGCTGCACCACTGAATCTTCTCTGAGTGCACCCCGCCGGGCTCGGACCTTGGACCTCCACTCCACGGCTCTCATCGCGGATTCGATTTGCTCATGCTCAGACGGGGCCCGCCGTGTGCCGACCGCTCTGGCCCAGCAGCAGGGCCAACTGGATCAGCAGCTGCGGTTCTTCCCTTCAGGAGCTGTGACTAAGGTTGCCAGGTGTCCGGTTTTTGCCCGGAACGCCCAGCCGAAAAGGGACCCTGGCGGCTCCGGTCAGCACCGCCGACGGGGCTGTTAAAAGTGCGGTTGGCACAGGGCTGGCAGGCTCCCCACCCGGCTCTACGCGGCTCCTGCAAGTGGCCACATGTCCCTCCGGCTCCTAGGGGGAGGTACTGCAAGGGGGGCTCCACGTGCTGCCCCCACCCCGAGCTCCAGCTCTGCAGCTCCCATTGGCCGGGAACTGCAGCCAATGGGAGCTGCAGGGGTGGCACCTGTTGGCGGAGGCAGCATGCAGAGCCCCAGCCCCCTGCCCCAGCCTTGAGCCCCCTCCCACACCCTGAACCCCTCATTCATAGCCCGACCCCAGAGCCCACACCCCAACCCCCTGCCTCAGCCTGATGCCACCGCCCACACTCCCAACCCCTCAGCTCCAACCTCCAGCCCAGAGCCCCCACCTGCACCCCAACCCCCTCATCCCTGACCCACCCCAGAGCCAGCACCCCAACCCCCTGCCCCAGCCTGGTGCCCCCTCCCACACCCCAACCCCCTCATCCCTGGCCCACCCCAGAGCCAGCACCCTCCCCCAGCCTGGAGCCCCCTCCCACACCCCGAACCCCTCAGTTCTGACCCCACCCCGGAGCCCGAATCCCCAGCCAGAGCCCTCACCCCTTCCTGCACCCCAACCTCCTGCCCCAGGCCGGTGAAAGTGAGCAGGGGAGTGAGGGTGGGGGAGAGCGAGTGATAGAGGGAGGGGGGATGGAGTGACCGGGGGGCAGGGCCTAGGGGAAGGGGCGGGGCAGAGGGCGGGGCAAGGGTGTTCGGTTTTGTGCGATTCGAAACTTGGCAACCCTCCCTGTGACCTGTGGCTGCCACTGAGCTGAAACGGCCGTTCTCCAAGCAGTGCCGTTTCTTTAACCCCAGCAGCAGAGCGCTTCGGAGAAAAGGGCTTTAACCCAGCCCCCCGGGCGCGGCTGTCACACCTGGCGTCCCGCGTCCTCCTGCTGGGGACCAGGGAGGCCGAAGGTTTCCGGGCCCGCTTGGCAGGGGTTGAGATCCTCACAGGTAGCTACTCTCCTAACTTGATGGGAGTTGGAGGTTGTGGGCCAGCATCCTCCCTCGCCAAACCTGCTCTCTCCTTACCGGATTGTGGGTCACAGAGGGGATACGTAACTGTTGATGGGGGGAGGGGAGGGGATTTCAAGGTGGGGGGGGGCACATGACCGCCCCCCCCACCCGTCACCTCTAGACGGTTCGGGGGAGCAGCGATGCCAGGCGGCTCGGGCCACCCCCGCGTGCACAGCGAGGCTCGGGGAGGGCGTGCCAGCTGTTGCTAACTGGAAGGCAGGACAAGCCCCGCAGCAGTGCCAGGGGAGCGGTTTCCCTGGGGCAGAGCCCCTGCCCCAGGAGTGGGAGGGAGAGCAGCCTCCAGCCTAGGAATAGGCCCGGGCGTTTGCCCCAGCAGGCAGGGGCAGCGGGTATCATTGGCTGGGGGGGGCTAAGGCTCCCCTAAGCTAGGTTCTGGCCCTGTCCACGCTCAGTGCCCCGTCCCCTGAAGCCCGCAGAGGCTCAGCGCCCGCCCAGGCCTGGAGCTCGGGGCTCGGCCGGCAGCCAGGGGCTGGGGCAGCCATGGGCAGCTCGGGCCAGCCGCTGCGGTGACTTGGGCTGGTGGGAGTAGGGCCAGCCGGCATAGCCCAGGCTGGCCGGTGGGGGTAGGGCCAGCCAGGGCGGGTCAGGCCGGCTGGCACAACTGCGGCGGGCAGACCGGGCTGGGGAGGTTGGACTGGCCAGGATGGCTGGGGCCAGCCAGCCTGGGCTCCTCCAGTCGCAAGAGGGGGAGAGGCTCCAGCCACGGGGGGAGCGAGGGGGACTCAGGGGCAGGGCCTCAGCTGGGGCGGGGCCAGCAGGCTAGCCTCCCCGAAGCGGGGGTTCACCCCCCGCCCCCCCGCAAGGAAGGAGAAGCAGTCCCATGTAGTGGGCTGGGGCAGAGTCTGCGTGGCCCCTCTGCATTCGTCGCTTTGGGACATTTAGCTGTTGCTATAGGGAAGGTAGAAATCCGCTGGGCACGTGACACTCCCCCCACCCCGGCGTTGCCTCAGTGTCTCAAACTCCCCCACGTCTTTTGATTCCCAGGCCCCGACCCCACTCCACAGGGACCAGTTCGCTTCTGGGGGAACCAGCCTGACAGGCCCAGAAGGGGGCTGAGCCGGTGAATCAAGGTGAAGGCTTGTGGGTTGTTCTCCAGTGTCCGAGAGATGTGGGTAGGATACACCGCCCGCCCCATCCTGGGCGCATTTCCTGACAGCCCTGCTACGCGGGAAACCATCACAATAGCCTCGTTAACACACAATATTCATACGGCGTCCCTGGCAGCTCCAAGCCCATCCCCACGTGCCCACAGGCTCGTAGCTCAGCTCTGGTGCAAATCAGAGTGAAGCCCAGCCTGGGGGGCTGGTGGGTTTCCACACCCCACGCTGCAAAACTGCACCGGAGCGGTGGCAAAACCTCGCTGCCGAGAGACCATGACGTGTCCCTGGTAGAAGGTTTCACCGCGACTTTGCTCAGCCCCCGGGGAGGTGAAGCCAGAGGCCAGCCGGGAGCCCAGGCCGGTAGTGGTGGCAGGAAGGTTAATTGCGATTCCATTGGTAGGACTGGACGTTAGAGATGGAAATGACCCACTTGCTGCTCTGGTCCGTCTCCTGGGGCCGGGGCTGGGCTGTTCCCTGGCCTGTTTGCTGGCAGTTCGTCCAGGCTAGCGTTAAGTGCCCCAAGCAACAGGGCTGCTCCGGGGGAACGATTCACTCTCCGGACCCTTTCCCATGTTTTCTCTTTTTAAATTCCACCCCACTGCAGCGAGTGCACCCCCCTCAGGCCTCCAATGAATCCCCTCCCCCTGAGCTGCTGCTCAACCAGTTTCAGCTTGTTCTGCTCCTTTCATTTTCCCTTCTCAGTTGTTCCCCCTTGACTCGCTTCCCCCCACCGTCCCTGCTCTTCGCTGAACTCTCTCCACTTTGCCCAGCTGTGCCAGGGCCCAGCCCACGCGGGCTCACTACTGCAAAGCCCAGAGCTGAACTGGCTTCGTGCACAGCCGGGTCCCAAGGCAAACTCCTGTCTGCTTTGCCCTCCACTGTCACCCCCAGGGCTCTCTGAATGACGGAGTCACCCTCCCACCGAGCAGGGGGGCCAGAGTTCACCCCACAAAACACATGCACGCACACACTGCATTAACTCCACGTTAGAAAGCCGTCCCCTCCCTGCTGTGGATGCAAAGTCCCCCGATCCTGGCCGGTTAGTGCTGTTGGGCCCCAGGTCAATAACCTGGCAGCCGATAGCCAGGGCAGCTCCTCTCTGCAGAGCGGGGATGAGCCACTTTCTCGTCCAATGAACCTCCTGACACACACAGAGAAGGCGGGGGTGGGGGGGGTTATTTGTGCAAACCGGTTGACCGAGATTCGTGGTAACCCTTGAATTTGCTCTGCTAGTTGGAGTGTCTGTGTCCCCAGACAAGCCGCAGCCGGTTACCTACGGGGGACGCGTCGTGACCACTGATCCGTTCCCCCCACCCCGGAAGGGGAGTTACAACTGCACAAGGCCGGGCTGCGAGCGCCGACCTTTGGGACTCTGCCCCCGCCTGGCAAACGCTGCTGGAGCCTTTTGCCAGCCAGCAGCTGGGTTTGTGGAGGGTGAGCAGGAGCCAGCGTGATCGCCGGGGGAAGGGGCAGAATGGAGTATTCCGCAGAGCTCCTGTCCGACCCCAGGTAGGGGACGTCGAGGCTGCAGGCAGAGCGGCTCCTCGCTGCTCAGCCGGCAGCTGCTTGGTTCTGCACTGGTGTGGGGCGTGCTGGGGGCTGAGGACTGTGTGAAGGAGGAGGGTGAATTCCCCCCCCCCCCCCCGGCCCCAATGCCCTCGGGAAATGTCCAGACACTTGGTGCAATCTGCTCCCTGCTGAGTGCCATTATTTATAAGCCGGGGCAGGTCCCATCTGCCACGGAGGGCTGAGTACCCAGGGAAGCAGGATGTGTCACCCCGCTCTGCCAGCTCTGGGGCAGTCAGTGCTGGTCACCTCCGACCACGACTAGGGTGACCAGATGTCCTGATTTTATAGGGACAGTCCTGATTTTGGTGGCTTTTTCTTATTGTAGGCACCCATTATCCCCACCCCCCCCCGGTCCGGATTTTTCACACTTGCTATCTGGTTACTCTAAATACGCCAGCCCCCCCTACCCCCCCGCCTGAAATGCCTAGCCATAAACTCACCTCACCTTAAACCCAGGCCCCACGAGTGAAGGGTGATTAGTCATTGGGGCACCTGCTCCAAGGGAACTGGGCTGAGACCTGCCACACTCATTTCACAGGGGTCACTGCACGTCCACTGGCCCCTTTGCTGCCTGTGGTCGCTTGCCGTTGCCCCGGCTGGGGGGGTTATGAATCAGGGCTGCCCATCGAGTGCTTTCCATCCAGGGAGGCCAGCAGCGCTCCCAGTGGCCACGGGGCTTTGTAGGGGGCCAAATTGTATGATTAGCCCTTGTGTAGCTGGGCTGAGCGAGCTTGGCCGATGACCCGTTGCAGATGGGCAGATCTTACAGCGCCCAGTGCCAGCTGCTGGCCGAGAAGAGCTGGGGCCGCTTCGCACTCCTCGAATCCCTCCCCACGGGTGGGACTGGACTCCAGCCCCAGAGCGGAGCTAACCGGGGGCCTGGTTTTCCTGCAGGTTCTCACCTCAGCTGATTAAGCTGCTGATTACGAATTTCAGCGTCCCCCTGGCCTGTGTCTCCAAGCCGCCCACCTCGCTGCAGCTGCTGTACCGTATGTGGGGGGCGCTGCCCCATGGGTGCCGGCGGGGGGAGGGGGAGAGTTAGACTGGGCCAGGACTGAATATTGGCTGGGTCACAAAGCAGCCCCGCCCTCTCAGCCCCGGTGCTGGGCAGGGGGAAAGGGCTCCTGGTTGTAGGGCTGAGGGAGAGAGCAGGGAAGTGGGGCAGTGGAGAGGGGCAGGGACCCAGCCCCAAGGACAGGGGAGAAAAGGCAGAGGGACGGCTGGCCAACCACTCACCCTCCCTAGGGCGTGTTCACATCTCATGCAGATTTCCAGGGGGCTTTTGCACTGCATGGGAGGGATGGCCGTGACATCTCTCTCATCCCCTCCCTCCCCTGCAGAGCTGGACCCCATCGAGCTCTCCATCCATGGCCTCATGACCTTCCTGACACTGGTGTCGGTCGCCATCTTCCTCGAAGAAGCCATCTACCTTTCAAAGAAGATCCGATGCCTGATCAAGATGAAAACCCTCATCTGGAGCAGCTCGGCCCCCACGGTGAGCCCCAGCCTTCGCTGTGAGGGAGGGGATGGCAACAGGATCCTGGCGGGCATTCACAGCCATGCTGTGGGTTCCTGTTATGCTGATGGACAGCGCAGGCTGGGAGCGAGTGCTGGAGCTTTAGCTTGCGGAGGGCAGGGGACCATGCTGGGCTGGTTTATTACATCCGCATTAGAGAATGGATCCAGAGTTGGGGGCACTGCAAATATCCCAGGGGGGTCTGGGATCATGCCGGGTCTCTGAGCTCCCCCAAGTCGCGGGGGTGATGAGATGCTGAGACCACTGTAGAGCCAGGGACCAATTGCAAAATCCAGCCCCCCGCATAGTGCTTGGATTGTAAACGGGCTGGCCCGTGGAGCTCCAGAGTTCTGCTGTGGGCCCATCTCTGCCATCCGCTCACCCGCCTACCCCAGGGCCTGTGGGGGAACCGGACTGGAGCATGCCCGGCTACCTCCCGTTTACACTGGGCCTGCCCTCCCTTCTTCTCCAGATGGTCTCCGTGTTCTGCTGCTTTGGGCTCTGGTTACCACGCTCCATGATGGTGGTGGAGATGGCTATTGGCATGTGAGTATTGCTACCACCCGGCCCCGCTGCAGCCTGGGGGAGCTCGGACTGATCCGGCTGCTCCTGGCCTAGCCAGAGGCGGATTAAGATTTATTAGGGCCCTGGGCACAAAGAACGTTCCTCCCGCCGCATAAAAAACATGGATGTATCAAACTGTATTAATAAGATGACTCCATTCAGTGTTTACACACGGCCTTACTAATGAAGCAAATCCTATCCCGGTTCCTTATGCCTATATTAACTGCTCAATTTTTCCACTCAGAAAATGAATCTAGCTAGATCTTATCCATACCATCACACTGCTAACCTGGGCAACCCTGGTATTACAGGAATCAGTTGTTCGCAGGCCAAGAAGCGGGTCTTTCATCTCCCCCAATTATCTTGAACGTGGCCAGTGTGCGGTTTTCCCACCTGTTGATCGCGTTATCTTTCAGTTTTTCTATTGTCTGAAAGAACAGGCGGCACCGTTCCAGAAAGTAACTTAATTAAAAGAAATAAGCCAAACCTGAGGCACAATGACTCACTATTCAGAACTGTAAGGTTCAGCCAATGGTGAGAACTGATTTAAAGCAAAGTTTACAATTGATCACTTCAGCTATGAAGAAACATTGAAAGACTCTGATGGGTGCCAAAGTTCATGTCAAACCGTGAGCAAGGTGACATTTTACCAGTTAGCTGTAACAGTTAGTGCTAAAACGTAAACAGAAACGAGCATGTACGTATCCATTCAATCGCACTGTGAAGAAGAGGCCAGGTTCTGATTAGCCAGAGCACACCACAGCAAGTTCTGTCATTACTAAGCCAATGAGAATATAGTTTGTCCAATAATCCCGCAGAGAGAGAATATTCAGCACTCCCTTCTCCCAGTGCCTCATTACTGGTGTAACGGAGGGAAGGGAAATAAGTCACTGGAGCTGAAGGGCCTCCCAAGATACATTTCTCCCATTTCTATAACTATCTGGGTTTGTCCTTTATGTTTTATCCCTAGCCCAGCTTGGCTTTGGCATTCCCATAGCAAGGAATGCCTAGGGCAGCAGTTGATTCCACCGGCCATCTTTGTGAAGTAAATTTGGGTGGGCCACAATTCATCTGTGAAGTTCATAGTTGAGTGAGTTGGGGCTGGAATCTGGGGCCCAGTGTAAACAGAGCCACATCAGTTCGTGCTGGGTGAGGGGGAAACACACACAGAGCTTAAACGTACCGTCGGTAAATAGCACTGTGTCTTTCATCCACTGCCGAAGTGGGAGAACTGTACTATGGAAGGCCTCATATCAGCTGAGCAGGGAGTGAATAATGCCCTGTCACAATGGACACGGCAAGAACCCACCCTAAGATCCCACGGCAAGAACCACATGCGTGGGGAGGTGGGATCCACAACGATCTCACGTGGGGGTAAACAGGGCTACCTCAGGACATACTAGGATGAGGTAAATAATGCTGCATTGTGAGGTGCAGAGATAGGGGCATCCAAAGGCCTCGAAACCGTGGCTGGAGGTATGAAAAACCCAGACAAAGCCTCCGTCTCACCATGTCTTTTGCAATCACCAAAAGACACAGGAAAAAACTGGAAGAGGAGGAGAGGAGACCCACAGAAAAATATCCCCCCTGTTATTCTTTTAAAAAACTGGAAGAGGAGGTCACACCTGGGGAGAGAAGTGATTGAATATTGAGAGCCAAGGCAGAGGCCACGGGGTGTGTGTGTGTGTGTGTGTAGGGTTGGGGGTTTCCATGTTTCCCCATTGAGGACAGCAGAGAGCCCCCCCTTGGTTCCCCATGTGTTTGTGGGGCTGCATTTCCCGGGGAGCTCACTGGTGGGTTGAGGTAGTGGGGATTTCCCCAGTGCCCCTGGCTGCGGGGAGCTGTCTACCCCTCTTCCTGTCTACGTTCTCCCGGTCGCTGATGTGCTGCAGGCTGCAGCCTGTGTCCTTGGGCTCGGGGCAGTAGGACTCCAGCCGGGACTGGAGGAGACACAGCAGGAGGTGGTGTTCCCCACCTCCCTTCGGCTGCCCAGCCAGATGCAGGAGCCTCCCGCCGGCTGATCCCCTCACCGGCTCATCCAAGAAGCCTTGCTCCAGGCCCAGCCAGCCCAACTAGCGGAGCAGACGCTGCAGCAGCTAAATCCTGCTGCCCAAGCATCATGAGATTTTTCCGGGGGCTGCCAAATTGGCCAGGCCCCCCGTGTGTTAATCTGTCCCTGCGCCTTGCAGGAGCGGGGCCTGGCCCCGTGCGGAGCAAACTCTGTGCTGTGGCATTTGCACCTCCCTGGGCTGACTTCGCTCTCTGCCCCCCGTGCTGCCCCCAGGTACTTCAGCATATGCTTCTACCTCCTCATGCTGATCATGGTGGAAGGCTTCGGGGGGAAGGAGGCCCTGCTCAAAGCCCTGAGGGACACGCCCATGGTGATCAGCACAGGCCCCTGCTGCTGCTGCTGCCCCTGCTGCCCACGCATCACTATGACCAAGTAAGGCTGCTGGGCATGGGCACTGATGGGGGCCCTGGGGCACGATACAGGGACAGCAGTGGCTGGGAGGAATGCGGGTTCCTTAGCCCCTCCCTTTACAGGGAAGCCGGCCATTGGGCGGTGCAGCTTCTCCCAAGATGTGCATTGAACCCCATAACTCCCTCTGAAGGTGCCCGGCCAGAAGCATGGGAGCAGCTGAGCTCTGCTTGCACTGCACCCCGTGGAGGGAAGGGGCAACGGTTGGCTTCAGTCCACCTCTGTGCAATCTAGAGCAGCCCCAAGTGTTGGCTCATTGTTTCCGTCTACTCCCCAGTCTGTCTGGATCCAGCTGTCATCTTATCTTATACAGAAACTGTCAGCGCTCTGGGGCAGGGGTTGTCTTTTTGTTTGTCGTTTGTCCAGCACCTCACACCGTGGGGGCAGGGTCTATGACTAGGGCTCCCAGGTGCTACCAAAAGCCAAGCGAAAGATGTGGGATGATTTATAGATCAGCCCCACAAGGCAAGGTCTCTGCTCCCAAGAGTTTGCTGTCCAATGTGCGCGGCCAGTGGCAGGGAAGGGCTGTACTAGAAATCCCCGTGAATTGCACAAGGCAGTTTTGGTCTCTGACTCGCAGGGCATTCCAGTCTCATGTTATAGTCCGTTCTGCAGGCCTAGAAGGGGTGGCCTGAGGGCAAGGCAAGGTGGCAAGTGGTGGAAGGTTGGGTAAAAAGCAGACTTGCAAGGAGCAAGCTCCTGGCTCCGGAGCGGTCACTGACGTCTTGCTCTGTTGCCATCATAGGAGAAAACTTAAACTCTTTCTTCTGGGCACTTTCCAATTCGCCTTCTTCAAGACAGCCTGTGTCTTTGTGGGGCTGGTCCTGGCTGAAGATGGAAACTACAATCCGGCTGATGTAAGTCATAACCCTTCACCCATCGAAGGCAGAGGGGTTAGGGTACCACTTTAGCCCTACGTCTGACTCTGGGCCATAGTCCCAGCAGTAGCAGGGAGACTGCTTCCCTGGCTGTGCAGCGGGAGGGAAACGTGACAGCAACTTGTGGGGCTGCCTGTCTTGTTCGGATTCTCCATCTCTCCCCAGTGCCCAGGGGTATCAGGGCAGCATGTCCGTGCCCCATCCTGGACAATGCTCCGTCTCCTACTCGGGGCTGGAAATCACAGCCATGCTTCCTTTTCTTCTGTCCCTCCCAGATCTCCGCTGAGAGCGTGGCACTCTGGATAAACACCTGCCTTGGGTTCTCCACCATCTTTGCTCTGTGGGCCCTTGGGATCATGTTCCGCCAGGCGAGGGTGCATTTGGCAGAGCAGAACATGGGGGCCAAGTTCGCTTGTTTCCAGGTAACATTGCTCGGGGTGATTACCGATTGTTAGCATTTTCCTGGTCACAAAGGGGCTTTCATTGGCCTTTGCACCTATAAACTGGGTCCTTCAAAACTCCACTCGCCCCACATGTGCAGCATACCATATTCCGGCTGGCTGATACCCCAGAGCTGGCTGCCTTTCTATTCCCCTGTCTTGAAACTACCTCGTCCTCTCAAGGAGCACGAGGGGCTTCAGGTGTGGAATGAGCAACAGGACCAGCTCAATGCCTAAGACCGACCCCGCTTTCCCGTAAGTACCCCTGCCATATGCGGTGAGTGAGCAGCAGGAGTACGTAGGAGGGTGGATCAAGACAGAGGAGGATTCCAGCACACGCTAGGATACCTGGCATTGAAATGGCAGATACAGAAGGGGGAAATTATGTAAAAATGGAGAAACTGACATAAAGATTCCTTTGAGTAAGCAGGGATTTGAAAGTTTAGTTTAAAAAAAAAAATGGGGGGGAGGGGGAGGGCAAGAATTGTGGACCAAGGAGAAAAGAGGAAGATCCTAGGAAGTCTGCCCCAAAAGAGAGGATACTGTGCTTCTCCCAAGCTACAGCAGGATCAGCGAACGGCTCATATTTAGACTTAACTGGTCACTGTAGTTTGAATAATGTATAGTTATTGACTAGACACAAAGCTGGGTGGTGTAACCCCTGTAGGGCTCAAGACCCAGTTCCTCACCTGATATGGGAACGCAGGGAGTGGTCCCAGGAAATAATTTAGATGCTTTAAGTATCAGGAAAGTGGGCTAACATTAAACCACCTCTACTCCGGTTTTTAAGGCTATAGAGCGAGGTAACAGTGTAGTGGCACGAACGGCTGAGGAACAGGGTAGGTGGTGGTGACAGAGTCAGCAGATGAGGCTCCAGCACAAAGCAGCAGCAAGGACAAGCAAGGCTGCCCCGTGGACACGTATTCAAAGCGGAGCTGGAGCTTGCTGCAGGGGCCTCGGGAGGCCAAGGGTATGGAAGAAAGCGACTAGCTGCTAGAATGAGAAAGTCATCGTGAAGGAAGGGGCTAGGCCTTGGATACACCAACACACCCCGTGTTGGGGGTCCCTCAGTTTGCAAGCAGCTCTCTCATCCCCACTTCTTCTGGTGGCAGGTGCTCCTCATCCTGACTGCGCTTCAGCCCTCCATCTTGAGCATCCTGCAAAGCAGCGGCCAGATCGCCTGCGCCCCGCCCTTGTCCTCCAAGACGAGGTCACAGTGTGAGTAGCAAGAGGCCCCGGCCTGGGTTAGTTTAAGGATGACAACTGGCCCAGGATTGAAGTCGGCCTCTCTCTCCATGGCACAGGAATATTTTCACGATGTTTTTTTCTTCCCTTTTGGAAGAAAAGGAGAAGCTCCTCTTATTGCCTTGAAGGAGAGTGTAGTTGCCTTCTTTGCATCTCCACGAGGGGCGGCGAGTTGTACGGGCCCCTGGTGCTCGGGCTCCAACAAATTCAGGGCCCCAGGGGCCCGGCTCCTCCAATGTTCAGGGCCAGGTCTCCTCCCCTGGCCCTGCCTGCTGCCCCCGCACCCCTCCCCTGAGCGTCCCCGCCTGCCCCCTGCAGCTCTGCACTGCCCTCCCTCGCTGGCCGCTGCCAGCTAAGGGAGGGGCACGGGCGGCAGGCTGACTGCTGCACCTGCGGAGGGGAGGGGGCGCAGCGGCATGGCAGACCCCCTGCCCCCTGGCAGGCAACTCCGAGGGGGCTTATCCTGTCTGGACCTCCTCAGCAGCAGCCTGGGGCTTGGGTCAGTGTCGTGCCGGGTGAGAGGGAGGCCCCACCCTGGAGCTTGCTGCTGCCGGTGGGGAGAGGGCTGGGGGGAGTCCTCCTCTCTGGCCCCAGCCCCAGGCAGCCTGCCTGCTGCACCCCAAAGTTTGAACTCCTCATCCCCGGCCCAGACCCACCCCAGAGCCCACAGCGCCAGCCCTCACTCCCCCGACCCCAACCCTGTAACCCAGCCCTGAGCCCTGTCCTGCACCGTGAACCCTGCAGCCCTCTGCCCCAGCCCTGAGCTCCCTCCTGCATCGTTAACCCCTCATCCCCAGCCCCACCTGAGCGCACACCCCCAGTCAGAGCCCTCAACCCCCACTCAGAGCTCTCACAGCCCGGCCCTCTGTTCCAGCCCCAAGCCCCCTCCTGCACAGTGAACCTGTCATCCCCGGCCCCATTCTTTGCTTTGGAGTTGGCATTTCTTTCCATGTGGTTCTTAGGGGTGCATTGCTGTGGGTGCTAGACTGTCTGACTTGTAGGCCTTGTCCACACTGGGTTATTTTACATCAACATAGCTGCATTTGTGCAAGCCCCTAGTGTAGACAATCCATGCCCAGTTAATCATGACTTGTGCTGGCACAGTTTTTGTCAGTGTGAAACCCCAGTGTGGACAAGCCCTGAGTAAGGTGACAACTCCACTTTATCTAAAAAATTAGTTTTATAAAAACAAACCCTGAAGACCCACAGAAAAATATCCCCCCTGTTATTCTTTTAAATTCCATTAAAAACACTGGTTTTACAGCAAGGACAAATTTCCATCAAGTGTTTGCAACCCGAAGATTACAACACTGAGAACTTGGAAGCACCTTAATTGATTTTCATTGTCCAAGATAAGAGATGTGCAGACTTAGAGAGAGTCATAAAGAGGTAAAGAAATACTTGTTTACAATACATGGCTTTCAGGCTGGCCATGTCTCCAATAACAGAGTTTCGCATTTACCTCCCTGTGCACATTAATGAAGATTTACCCTTTTAGATTCCTTTCATCTTGGTTACTAGGCTGAAATATTTGTATAATAGTTAAAACAACAAATCCAGTTAAATTAGTGTACACCCCGCATAGTAATGCCAGTCATGTAACCCAGTTCTGCCTGCTCTCCAGCCTGGGAGAGGAAAGGAATCTCTTACTCCTCACCCCCCACACCCCAACCCTGAGCCCCCTCCTGCACCGTAAACCCCTCATCTGGGTCCCACCCCACAGCCCTCACCCTCCCCAACCCTCTACCTGAGTCCCTCCCACACCCCAAACCCCATCCCTAGCCCCACCCCAGAGCCCGCACCCCAGTCAGAGCCCTCATCCCCTCACACCCCAACCCTCTGCCCTACCCTGAGCCTCCTCCCACAATTTTGTGTAATAATAATCCCATTAATTTTGTGTAATAATAAACAACAATGGATACATTCTTAATAAAGTTACCCAGAGAAAAAGAACAAAAGGGTAATTCATCAAGTGATGGCCTGCAAACTGAAGTTAGAGACGGGGAATGGTTGATTCATTATAAAAAGTAACCTATTTCCCCTCGTTTATTCCTCCCCCCCCCCACTGTTCCTCAGACGTTCTTGTTAAACCTTGGATTTGTGCTGGAAATGGCCCACCTTGATTATCATACACATTGTAAGGAGAGTGATCACTTTAGATAAGCTATTACCAGCAGGAGAGTGGGGTGAGGGGAGAGAAAACCTTTTGTAGTGATAAACACCCATTTTTTCATGGTCTGTGTGTATAAAAACATCTTCTGTATTTTCCACAGTATGCATCCGATGAAGTGAGCTGTAGCTCACGAAAGCTTATGCTCAAATAAATTGGTTAGTCTCTAAGGTGCCACAAGTACTCCTTTTCTTTTTACAAAAGAAAGATGTGGCAAATCTAAAAGATCAGAAAAGGAGTTTTCATCAGTCTTGGCTGTCAAGATTTACGTGGTTGGAGTCCAATAGCGAATTAGACAGAGCTGTTTCCTTTTGAGGGTTATTGATCTAAGAGTGCTGGGTTGTTTCCGTATTCAAACGAGTATTAATAAAGTTGATACTCTTAGTTAAATAATTTTTTCTTACGATAGTGATATTGTGCAATACTGGAAAACTGTTAAATGTTTACTGTTTCCAGTCTATTTTTACATTATTTAAAAAAGTATGTATCAGCTTACAAGGAAGGGGTGTGTGTGGGGAAGGCCGGGGAGGGGGAGGGGAGCAGGACTTGGACCCCTTCTGGGCAGCACCAAAAATTATACAAACCTGCGATCTCCACTGCAGCAAAGACAGCTGTAATTTTCAACGTCGTGACGCAGCAGGAGACTGGGCGTCTCTACACATTCGCTCACTAATGAACAACAGCCTGTTGAAGTGGCAACTGCTAGTTTAGTCAATCCAGCTGCTGCTGTATTTGTTTCCAGCCCTTCCTCCCGGGAATTTTCCAGGCGAGCTTCTCTTCAACACTCTTGTAAAAGCAAAGTAGACTGCATTGTCTGCGAGACTAGGCCCCTGCCTTGGGTGGGACAAGGCAGAACTAGGCCTTACTCACTAGCTAGACATAGGCACTGTTCACCTGCATGGAAGTGAAATTCTGCTGCTCTATAGAGCGAATTAATCCTTTGTCCAAAAGGAAATATTTTTAGCCCCCATATGGTAACTGCTGGGAGCTAGTGAATCCTGATTTCCCCTTACCCTTGTAACATACTACTTTAAACAACTATACCGTTCTGGCTGGTGAGTGAATAGGGAAGAACGCTAATGAAAGACATGTCAACTAACCCCTCTGTTTCTTGGTTTGTTTTCAGACATGAGTGCGCAGTTGCTTATCCTGGAGACCTTCATCATAACGGTGGTGACTAGGATGTATTACAGAAAACAGGACGACAAGGCAGGATACCAACCTTTCAGCCTTCCGGATGGGGACATGGAAAGCAAAGCCTAGACAGGAAGAAGCGGTGACCAGAAAGGAGCTTCTGACAGCACAGAGCCATGGCACAAGGAGTTTCTCCCACTTTGCCAAAACATGTTCCCTCTGCAATTTCACAGTGATAGAATATTTCCCTAGGTAGCTGTCTGAAGTTTCATTTGGCAAGTGACATATAGGAGGGAAACACAATTTGCATCCAGATGGTAGATGGCTCTGAAATCCAAAGGATATGAACCAAAGTTTCTGTAAACCAGCTTCTTAGTGGAGGGGCCTTATCTGTAAAGTGCCTAGCCCACCTCGGGTGCTGTATAAATACAGAATAAAAATCGATCCAGGCACTTAAACTGGGCTCTTTGCTGTTGGAACGAATGCTACTACTCCATTTCAATTTAACAAAAGGGAAAAAAGTGGGGGCTAAAACTCTGCCTACTTCTGGTCTCAAAGAGCTGAGGGTTTGGCTACCACTTCCATCGGTTTAGACCAGTGGTTCTCAAACTTTTGTGCTGGTGACCTCTTTCACATAGCAAGCCTCTGAGTGTGACCCCCCCTTATAAATTAAAAACACTTTTAAATATATTTAACACCATTATAAATGCTGGAGGCAAAGTGGGATTTGAGGTGAAGGCTGACAGCTTGCGACCCCCAATATAACAACCTCACGACCCCCTGAGGGGTCCCAATCCCCAGTTTGAGAACCCCTGGTTTAGACAAATGGGGATATTCCAACACTGAGGTGTATAAATGAGTCTCTATGGACTTATGCAGTCAGGGGAAGTGTGAAAAACCCAGCCCCTTTATACAAACTAGTGGCCCCAGCTGCTAGCTTTAATTACGGAAACATCAGTACCTATCACAGCTACAGCACCACTCATCCAGAGGCCCCAACAGCCTTCACAAAGATGGGTATTAGTATTCCAGTTACACACACGGGGAAAGCAAACCCACAGATGGGCTCAGTGAGTTGTCTAAGGTCACAGTGGTGGAACAGAGAACCCAGGCGTCCTGACTCCTAGAGAGGTCTATTTTCCACTGGAAAATGCTGCCACTTTTCTAACTGCAGATCAAACATGGCACAGATTGCACGTCCTCTCTGCTTTAGCGGAACAGATTCAGCTGCCAGGCTGGAATTAAAGAAAGAAAAAGCGGCCTTGCACTTGCAGAGCTGTAGAATACAGTCTGGAATAAACTGGTAAAGAAAAGCGGCATTAACCAGCATGACACAGGGCATGTTTGGTCAGTAGCTCAGTGCTAGTTTCGCACATAGAAGGGGAACTGGTGGGAAACCTGTTAAGAAAGGCTACGACTTCAGAAGTTCTCTGGGCATGTTTTTACCTTGGATCATCTTTTCAATAAGGGACGGCAGATCAAGGGAGATTAAAAGCACTCAAATTAAGAAAAAAAAAAATATATCGGGCACAGATTGACAAGGGTTGGGTAAAATGACTTTGCATTTATTTGGCTAAACATAAAAGCCAAAAACCAACTCAGAACAAGCCAGTAACACGTGCGCGCACACAGAGAAACCAATACAGTTAACAATGATTGAGAGGAGACATCCTGAGGCACCCTAGTGAGAGGAGCAATGCACCACACTGGTGTGTTTCAAGTACGACAGCATACTGTCCTAAGACAACAAAACTCACGTGACTCCCAACTCGGTGCCCTGGCCTAGAGTGTCACGCAACTTGGGATCGCATTGATGGAAAGTCCCACTTTCCCCCTAGCACTCTGAACCACCACACCCTTTAGCTCAGTTCGTATCCCAGCATAAAACCTTATCCTGCAGCGCTTTCGGAACAAGGTAAGTGACGTTTCAGTGAATGAAAGAAGCTGGAATTTAAAATGAATTCCAAAATCCACATTGTTCCATGTATTTGTTTTGGAAAATCTAAGCATTGATCTCGTCCCAAGAAAAAACAAAACAACTGTTCTCGTCAAGCTCGACGCAAGTGGCAGCATTGCAGATGAGTTACAAAACTGTCAAGTTTTACACAGTTGGTTATACTCGTGACAGACAATGTACTGCTGAGAATATTCTTCTCCTCCTCTCTCTCTATGGCTTTCTAGGAGTCAAACAGCAGCCAAGGCGAACACGTGCTCCATGTACCTGGCCACGTACAATGTTCAAACGGAGAGCTGAAAAGACAGGTTCTGTCTCCTCGCTGGACAAGCTACACCCCATTCTGCATATGAAAGGAAGGCAGGGAATTTGAACACCATTAAGTCACAACAAACAACCCCTACAGGGTGGGTCTGCACACAGGCTTCCTGCACAAGGCCCCCACCCCAGCGTGTTCCATATATATCGTTACAAAGAGGAGGGAAAGAATACGTTAGAAGCATTAACTGCACTAACACATGCTTCGAGTTACAGATGGGCCTTAATCACACCTACAGTGGGCCAGGTTTTAAATGATTTTGTTAAAGAGTTTAACCCCATCACACTTTTTAACAGACAGGTTCCACTTTCCCTCCAGAAGCTTGAATAACTTTCTTCTGAAGCCCCAACTCACGTGCTATTGAACATCACTATCACAGCTTCTTAGAGTCCAATCAATCGCACCAGAAGCGCTGCTCATGCTCAGCCTTTGCCTGCTACTATCTCCTGCTTCCCCTTTTAGCGTCACTCCACTGCCGTCCTTCCTGTCCCATGTGGAAAGGCATTTGCAACGGCTTGCCTTCAAAGCCGGCCACCGTATGCATGAGATCAGAGATCGCTCGAAGCCGCATCTCATATGGTTTTGCAGAAATTGACCCATATGGATTTAGTGGTACCAGGTTCCATCTTATTGCGGCAAATTCTCCATGGAGATCGATCTCGTAGTGGGGGAGAAACACAGACTTCTCTCATTCCTCTACTCTGCCACTTCCTCAGTAGGGTTTGATTCTAACCAGCCCCGTCCGACACTCATGAGCAGCTGTTCCAATGTGTAGGTGAGGCTCAGCAGAGACGCACAGAATGAAACAGTCAAGTGATTATGATGAGGTAACACCCTGGGAAACCCAGCCTGTCCCTCATCAATTGTCATGGAGAACTTTGCTATGCTGAGGGTACATTACACTGTGCAGATGAAGGATTCCTGGCACTCAGCTACGTGCGGCAACAGACATGAAGTGAGCCAGACAGTGGACTCCATGCGATGACGCCGTCTCTCTAAAAGCCATGATAAACACACTGATTTGGGACTGGAGTGTCCATTTCAATTTGCAAAGTGAAAGGAGGAAGCAGGGATTGTTAGGTACAAGCAACAGTTTTGATATTCCTAGTTACAGGCAAACAACACGCCCCGGCTGCACAAGTGACCCCACCCCGGGCAGAGAGACCATGCAGTAGCTTCCCTGTGCAGGATTTAGGAGTGACTGGACACCAGAAATACTGTTATCATCCAAAGCTACAGAATACTGTTCACACCCTGTGTTTAACGTGACTGTCGGTGCCCTGTGCTGCCCTGCCTAAAGTTTGCGATCAGGTGAGGAAACAGACTAAGTATCTGCCGAAGGAGAGTGATACAGATATATGCCACCACTCAGATGCCGAGAAATTAAGAATCGTTTGCATCTCACCATTTTGGTGCCACCTCAGAATGCAAGTGCTCCCTACCGCTGCTAAAAGACTTCCCAGAGCCATGGCCATCCCTGCTGGGAGGAATCACTCACACTGGGGTACTGGGAAACCAAAGCTTTCCTTCCCCTTTGCCAGCTCTGGTCTCACGGGAAATATAGGGGTGGGGGAAGAATCAGTTTGACCAAGCCTGGTGGAGGACGAGAGTCTATACCAAGCCCCAAAGGTGGCATTTCAAAGAATAGCTTGACAGAACTTTGAGGAAGTAGCCGCCCCTTTTATGTACAGGGTGGTCACGTTCAACAGCTGCATATTACTGTGTAGGATGGTTCTAGCATCTGCCTTTTAGTCTCCACAGAATCACTGTTTCCCTGGATCGGACGTCGTGGATTTTAACACCCGCAGACTTTGCCCACGAGAGTCTTAATCTGACCCCGTGGTCTGTATGCAACATTCAAGGAAGCTCTTTCCAAGCAGGAGATGGCAAGGCAAGCTCGGGCAGAAAAGCAATGTTGGGAGTTTCACGGCTGTAGATATGGCAGCTCCACCCCCTGGATGCTGGCTTCCAGGATAGAGTGTATTCCAACAAGACCCACAACCTGCCTGCCCAAAGGACTTCCCTTGGGCATGCGCTGTGCAGGGACTCAGTGTTTGACACTGTGCTACACAGCTTACCTAGGGGCACTTAAAGCGCAATATAAACATTTATTATATCGTTAATAGCAAAGCATCATTGGACGACAATTTCAAAAGAACAGGGGCTATCGGTTAAAATTAAAAATAGTGGCAGTTTCCTTTCATGCTATTTCTGCGCCCCCAAGAAACACCTAACGGACAGAGGTACCTGCATTTAATGCACAAATGATTTGACATCTATGTGAGAACATCGCCCTTCGCTGGGATAACATACCCCAGCATCTATCCGACTGTACGTCAAAATGGACACAGAATTGGCCACGGACATTCTGAACAGCTCTCTTAGCAGGGTCTTCACCTCCCCGATGGGAGAGAGATCACAGCTCTCCATCCCTTAGTGCACAATAATGTAAACAAATACGGACCCGCGCAAAGCAGAGCACTCAGAGTGGACGTTTGGACAGACCGTAATATGGTCGGCACACCAGAGACTGGGGGGAGGTGCGAAGGCAGGAAGAGGACCTTTCTGAAGGAGCAGGCATATTTGTTATTGCCTAGCTGAGCGTACGTGCACACAACCACACAACGCACGTCTGGAAAGAAGAGGTGATGCTCTTCCCTCAAACAGCAGCTGATGGGCGAAATGAGGTTCTTGGCCTGAGATTTAGTGATGCTCCTAGATGCCTGCATGGCAGATAGAACATTCTAAGACAGCCTTTCCCTTGCAGAGGTGTACCTACTGTGCAGGTTTACCAGACTTTACAGAACGGCGCGTGACCCATTTGATGCTGGTGTGGCTGCTCAGATGGCGGATTTCCCACACAGGAGACATGAGGCATGTTTCCACTATGAAACATTGGGAACCTCAGCTAAAAGAAGCAAGGTCAAGACACAGAGCTGGGTAGGTTCTTATTGGTTCCAGAAGAGTACGGACGTCTCTTTATAATTAAAAAATAGCTCATCTACTCTACCGCTTCCTGCGCTGTCTCAAGTTCACACCATATGAGGACCTGGCATATCCGTCATTCGAGAGATTCGGCAGCGATGGAGAATCCTGCCTTGGGGCAATAAAAGGCTGCAGCGGGTCTAAACAGCAGACAGACAAAAGGGTCCGATTAACTGTTCTCCCAATACCCCCCTGGCTGAGGTTTCACAGGGCAAAGACTTCAGTGCCACTCTCTTTAAAATACTTAAAAAAAATAAAACCCACTTTTCTCTTGGAAACCATTGGAACGTAAACAATAAAAAGGGGCTGGGGATAGGGAGAACGTTAGACTGTGCTTCCCAGACAGTAGCCCTTGCACAGAGCAGATGGTGCCTCTTGGAGGGTCGTCAGAAGCCATGTTACCATTGCTCTCACGTTTAAAGTTCCCCTGGGGTGAGGAGCTGGAATTCGGCAATCAGCGATTCAGTGTCCGCGGCCAGCCGCCTAGTCCTCCTCATCCTCGCTGATGTCATAGGCGACGGCGGATTGGTTCCTTGAGAGGTTGGCCGGCGAGGAAGGAGGGGTCTTGGTGGAGAAGGGCCAGCGGAAGGAGGGAGAGGGGGAGCGCTCATGCGTCGGGCTGCTGCTGGGGCTCTGCTTTGGGCTGATAGCCTGCAACATCCGGCCTTTGCCCTCCTTCAGCATGTGTTTCTAGCGAGGGGAGGGAAACAGGAGGGAGATTAACATCGTGGCTGGTGGCACGTTTGAAGGTGATGGGAATGGGTGTTGGAGCCAGCACTCGCAGCATTTATGGCTGCTCTGGGCCATCGCCATCCCATGCTGCGATATGAACCCTATGGAAAAAACTCAACTTGCATGAGCACAAACTTAGCTGCAGTTGGACAGGCTCCGTGTCAATCAGTTCAAGCATCTACAGCACACAGCCTTAGAGGGCTGGGTAACAGAACAGGGAGCATTTCACCACTAGGCGCTCTGTTCAAATCAATGGCTGTAAGTTACCACCCTCCCATGGCTACTTGGTGACATGTAAAACAAGTTGGAGGGGTCAGTCCAACTCTCGGGGAATCAGTGTTTTGAATAAAAACCCGCCATGGCAGCTGGCACTAAGTGGCATCCATGTTGGTCATCTCAGACAGGCCAAGGATAAGTGATCCTTTAAGACTGAGCTACTTTTGCCTCTAGCAGGGCCTCCCTTAGCACATGGCTGATGGAGATGGTCTGGGAGGGAAGCTGGCACTGCACCCAGTGCTGTGGTTACCTAGAGGACTTCCCTCTGCAGGGCTATCACAACAGCAACTCCCAGAAGCATTAAAGTTTACCAGGACGCTTTCTGAAATCCCCCACCCACCCAGTCTTTGCTCCCCATCTCCAGGGTGAACTTGTTACCAGTGCTCCTTCTGGTCCAAACATCTCCAGGAAGTTGCCGATGAATTCCCGGGATTTCTCCTCCCATTTTTGAATGAGGTCAATGCTCTTTTCCTCCACTTTCTGGACAAACTCCTTCGATTTCTCCTCCACGTCCTTCACCCTCTTTTTCACTTTGTCCACACGTTCCTGCAGGTGATATTTCTTCTCCTGCAGAAGCAAACAATGCAGGGGGAAGGATTAGGACATGGAACACTTAAATTTTCACCTGTCCCATGGGCAATTACTCTTACTTTTTAGGATTTAAAGAGGTGAAGATAATTTGCTGGCAATAATAAAAGCAAACAGCACTGGCCCTAGTGCTGAGCAGCCAGAGGCTCCTGGACACACACAAGCTACGACTGGGAATGGATGATGTTTCAATCAAAAACACAAAACGACGACGCTCTGCAACCTGCATCTGCAGCGTTCACAGCACAGTACGCAACCAGGAACTGTTCTGATGCAGTCACATGGCTGACTGGCAGAAACAGACAATTTCACTGAAAAATTCTGATTGCCACTTTGTTGGCGTTGAATCCTCTGTGCAGCATTTCAAGGGGGAAAATGATCGGACAAGATCCTAGGACAGAGAAAAAAGCAAATATTGGTGCAGTGTGTGTGTGTGACTGGTTAGTCCTGCAGATTTATTACTACTTGTTTGTATTGCAGCCACTCCCCGAGGCCTGGGTCAGGATCAAGCTCACACTGTTCAGAGACAGTCCCTGCCCAGGTGGGTTTGCAGTCTAACGCATTGAGACTCACATTTATGAAGCTGACGTTCAGCTCCTTGGCAGTGTATCCCCTCTGCAGGTTTCGACGGGCATAGACATCATAGTCCCGTACAATCCGGGTGATGATATCGGATGTGGAGATCCCTTCGGTCCTCTGAGTTGGTGCAAACATGCCTGAAACCAGGGGAACAGAATCCAGGACAGGTGTAGGTCAGATGGAAGTGAGGAGCTGCTACTGACTCTCAATATGCAGGCTGGGGTATTTCACAGGCTCTTAAAGATCATACCCTACTTACTATATATATTTATTTCCCAATTGGCCTTGGTCTATATTTTGACCCTTGGAAACTGTCCAGTTCTGGTGTCCACAATTCATGAAGAATGGTCAAAAACTGGATACGGTTCAAAGAAGAGCCACAAGAAGGATTAAAGGATTGGAGAGTATACCTTCTAGTGAGGGACTGAAGGAGCTCAAGCTATTTAGCTTATCAAAGAGCAAGTTCAGGGGCAATTTGACCAGTTTAAGTACCTACATGGGGAACAGAAATTTGACTGTAGATGGCTCTTCAGTCTAGCAGACACGATCCAATGGCTGGCAGTTGAAGCTAGAGAGACACAGACTAGAAGTTTGTTTGTTTTTTGTTTTTTTTTTTTAAAACCAGCGAGAGGAATTAACCACTGGAACAGTTCACCAAGGGGTATGCGGGATTTTCCATCCCTGGCATTTTTTAAATCAAGATGGGATGTTTTTCTAAAAGATCTGCTCTTGTTCAATCACAGTGACTGGACTTGAAGCAGGAATTAATTCAGGGGAGTCCTCTGGCCTGTGTTTTGGAGGAATCCAGGCTAGATGATCACAGTGGTCCCGTCTGGGCTTATCTACGCAAACAGCTCAGCAATACTATCGGGCCTGAAACCTGCACTCAGAGGCACTTGGGCGGTGAGCCAGCGAAGTCTATGGGGTGGCACAGTGGCTGGACCAAGGCTGCAGAGTGCAAGTCAAGGGTACACTTCCATGGGTCTCTTTTACCTTGTGCAGGTGACTCCTCGCTCGCCCAAATGTACCGATTTCATAAAGGATGTAGGGAGACTAACCCATGTCTCCAACACACATCACTTAAAGCACCCCAAAAAATTTGACCGTCAGCCTTGGAGAACCTAACGCACCCAATAAAGGGTCAGGTTGCTGGCACCAAAAACTTTATTTTCCTTCCCATGAGAAGGACCCACTGAAGCGTATCGTGCAGCCAGCTGACTGGATGGGAATCTGGGTTTGTCACTGACCGAGCGACCCCTGAGTCTAAGTAGCATGCTGGAAGGTGGGCTCAGATTCTCCACCCATCCCTCCTTTGTTGGATCTCTGCAGTTATTTAATATAAAACTCAGCGGGGGGGGAAGCTGATCAAAAGCGGGACTCTAAATGAAGAGGAGCACTGTTACTGGGCTCTGAGGAAGAGTTAGCCAATAGACTGAAGGATAACAATCACCCGGAAGAGAGCATGTTTCTAAGAAATGTACTTGGCTGGTTGGTTTGTACTCGTTTCTCTTCGCTATTGTTAGAGACGCGTTTTAATCAGGGAATCTCCAGCACTGAATTTGTGATACTGTGCTGAGGATACCAGCCCATCGTCATGGAATGGGCCGTGACAGGACAAAGGAAAAAAGACAGAGGACGCTGCCTTTGTCTGAATACAAACAGCACTGGTAGCCATGTTTACGCTGGAGGTTTGTCACAGCAGGACAAGAGTCAAGGATAGCGTGATTTTCCCATTTGCCCATGTCTTTTCTCTTTTCACTCTACTGTGGTGGCTCTTTTTCCTGTGGGGCTGGGCCTAGTGCCCTGAAGTGGGCATTGCAACCTGGCACACCGGGTTGCAGTGCCGCTCCAGTTTGGCCCGTACGACCCTCTGTCCCAAGAGGGTGTTGGCCCCAGCCCTGCGAGACAGGAACTGCAGGGTGAGCTCTCTCTCCAACCCACTCTCCCTCCCTGGTCCTCCTCTCCTCACCCAGCCAGGATTAAGGTATCAGTGTTGCTCTGGGTGCTTGATGCTCCTGGCATGGGGCAGGGCAAGGAGAGGGGCATTTTTTTAAAATCAAAAATCAGGGAGCAGTCACCCAGACCTCTTACTAAATTCACCGTGACTGCTCTGTGCTTTGTGACAAACATGCCAAGAGAAATTTGCTGTCCTACCCATGACATCGAGTATGAAAATGTTGCAGTATGAGAGGGTTACATTCATTTAAGCCCAACAGATGTGAAAACTGCATCCTGCATTTTGCTTTTTTAGACCAGTGCCATTTTTAACTAAGAGACGAGACATACTTGCTATTTCTAGAATGGAGACTGAGGGATACAACTGTGGGTCACTTATTTTGCTAGCTATTAGATAACAAGCATGCGGTCGTTGTTACCTAAAGGATGTATCATGAAAGAGGAGATCCACCATACCAGGACTAGTGAACTAAAAAAAATAAAAAATGTATTTATTTTTTTAACCGTGACCATGGTATCAGCCTTTGAGACCCAGGGCTTCTGTTTACTCCACGTATCACAGGAGCAGCCGTGCCAATGTGGTGCAAGCCTAGTGTGGAAGAATCAAACTTTTAAGCACTCCGATCCCATGGCGAAGGGAGCAGTAAAAGAACCTGGTCAGAGGCGAGCTCAGTCTCCCAAGACATTCAATCCTTGCCAAGCTGGACAGTAACTGGCACCAACTAGAACACTGGTTTTGCTAGAACACCTGCCTCAAGACACACCAGCTAGTGCTAGATGGTAAAGGTTACAGGTCACCACCACGACTTATGCCTCACCTGCTTCTTTTATGTGTTTATAAACATCGTCACTCCCAGCAGAAGAATATGGGATGTCATCATGGGCAACAAAATCAATCTGGGAGTTGAAGAAAAGAGTTAGAATAAATCTTTCCTTGAATCCACAGAAGGTACCTTTTTATGTAATGACCAGGTAACGGTTAATTACTTACTGCTGAGCACCTGTGTACAGGTACGGGGCTAGCAAAGCAATGAGGAATGTCAATGTGCTTTGCTTTCGAAACAAGGTTAACCCTCCACAGCCCAGCCCTCCTACACAACCCTAGACAAGCCTACGAGCGCACGCCAAGGAGGAAGACAACTGGAGTAAGAAGCAAACGGCAGTTTCAAGCTTCAAACAGCGTTATAAACCAAGTGTACTGTTGGCCCGTAAGCAGTAGCCTGGTGCCAGCAGAGGGCAATATCTGATGTCCAGAGGAAGGTGAGAAAGCTCCTTAGTGCATCTGGCCGCAAATTCCTTCCCGACCCCTGCAGCAAATAAGCACGTGTCCTGAAGCAGGAGATTTGATTCACCTTCTCTCAATCTGCACAGCCACAAGTGTAAAACTACCAGCCCCTTTTAAAAGCCAGCCATGGTATTTGCCTCTCTAAACTCCTGCTAGTGGAACTTCACCCACGGGCCTGTTACTTGTTTTGCATTTACCTGTCACTAACTTTGAGTGACCCCTTGTTCTCATATTAGGGAACAGCAAAAAGGAGGGCTCACTCTGATGGACCCGCCCTGGATCTGGCCTCCTCTCAGATTTTGACAGTACCTGCCATTACAGGCTAGCTCTGCTCAGGCCCCTAACCTCCTCAGAAACGAACATGGCCCGTTATACCAACTCATGGCACAGTCTAGGACGTGTAACAGAAGAGGGTTGCTGGCACGAATGATCAGAGGGAAATACAGCAATTACTCGGAATCCTGCACCGCCGGGGTGTGGAAGGAGCGTGGTAGTTACAAGTGCGTGCACACAGCACAGCTGCCCGATTGTCTGAAAGCACCTGGCAGCTCTACTGCTGCGTCTTACCTGGTGCTCTGCCAGGAACTCCGGGGTGAGGGTCCACGGCGCGTTTCTCACCACTTCATCCACGTAGCGACAGTGCTGCACCGCGTCGTAACGCTCGCTTTCGTTCATCACCGTGAAGCCTTTGAGGTTATGGGTCAGCTCATCGCTGCACACTGCAGAGCAAAAGGTGAGTTCCGTTAGTCTTCTGAATACCCGCCCTGACCCCCTCCACTGCCCGACTCCACCGTCTGCCCCGTGCAGCACGAGAGGACTCTGTGCCAAGACCTGGCAGATATTCCAAGCTAAGCGGGCTCAGGAGTTACAGGTCAAGTGCCACAAGAGGTGTTGGTGATTCAGGAAGAGAACCCAGCTTTCAACTCCCAGTCTACAGCCCTAGCCAGTAAGGCAGGGGTTCACAAACTTCATTGCTCCAAGACTCTCTTCTGACAACACGACCCCAGGAGGGTGGACCAAAGCCTGAGCCTGCCCAAGTCCCGTCGCGCCAGGCGGGAGGGGCCAAAGCTGAAGCCCAAGGGCTTCAGCCACAGGTGGGAGGCCTGTAACCTGAGCCCCCCCACCCCGGGCTGAAGCCCTCAGGCTTTGGCCCCGGGTAGTGGGCTCAGGCTTGGCCGTGGGCCCCAGGAAGTCTAACACCAGCCTTGGTGACCCCATTAAAATGGTGCCCCGACCCAGTTTGAGAACTACTGCAGTAAAGCATAGGTGTGAAAGGTTTGGAGGTGGAAGGGGAAAGAGAGCGCGTTACGGAGGCGAGGAAGCCTCTCAATTCCACTGATCTCTGCACGCTGTGAAGAATACAGCATTATTATGCAAAATTGGTCAGTTGACTGGCTGGTAACCCTTCACCCCAGGCCCTCAAAGGCTCTGAAACCCATGCTGCTTGTCGAAAGAAATGATGAATACAGAAAAGTCAACTTTCCTTTAAAAGCTAACAGTGTTCTTCCTCTTTGAGTGTCAGTACTGGGAGCACAGGGCAGCTCTATGGACCGCCACGAGGTGGGACACAGAACTGCCTCATTTACACAGGGGATGACTTGGGTCCAGACCCCTGACACCTAGCAAAGAAACATCAGAACCAAACAGGTTTCTAAATTTAGAAACGAAGCCAAAACCCATCTGAACAAATCAAACTAGAATAGAATGGGTTCATGGCAAATCATCCAATCACCAGGCTGATTAAACCACGTGAAATAAAATCAACAATTCTTTATTAACTCTATGTAATAATTTGGGAAGGCCCAAACGTAAACAGGCCGATCTCAATTGATATATTGCTGCTCCAGCCAAACAGCTGATATAGGGAGGGTGAAATCACTCCCAGCTTGAAGCGAACGTTGAGACTACGCACACAGAGGGACAGTTTCTTATTCTTCACCTGCTCCGGTTCTCCAGACGAAGGCTCAGAAAGTCCCCTTTTATTTTTGGCACTCAATGCTTTGAACAGCATTTCTTGGCACACAAAATTTAGATCAACGGTTAGACTAACTCGGTCAGAATAGAAAGTAGTCCCCACCTTTAAAAAAAAAAAAATTTCTGGAGTTCCATTTTTATAGACAGGCACATTTGTCTCCCAGCACTGCACTCCATCCAATTCAATACTGAAGAGGACGAGATTACAACGTGGCTGCCCTTTGAGCTGCAACAAGTGCAAGGCACCGTGTAAGACGTTAAGGATGGGACAGTGCAAAGGAAACTACAGGTTGCAATCCTACCTTTGGCATGGTAAACTATTCCTGAAAGGCTGCCAAAGTCAAGAGACCTCTCCTTACCTCCCACAATGAGATATGTGTTCGGGAAGAGGTTCTTCGCCTGCATCAAGGCCCGGGCATGTCCAGAGTGAAATAAGTCAAATATCCCATCAGCATAAACCCTGACTGGTCGATCCACTGAGCATAAAAACAAACAGACATTATTCATGGAGAGCCATTCCTGGGGAAAGCATTTGCTGGCTGCGCAAAGACCTAGTGAGCCTTGGGTTCCTTGTGGTTGTACGTGTTGTTACAGAAACAATTGGCAGAATGCGGAGCTGTAGCCAGAAAAGGTTTGAGAAGGGAAATTGCTGGTTTGTTTCCGTTAGGAGTCAGCGTATGGGGGTGCCAGACTAAGCATGGAACGACATTCAGAGACAGACTTAAAACCGAAAGTGCCATGCGTGGTGTTCTCATGGGGCTAAATGCAGCTGCTCTGAGACAAGGTGCACACAGCACAAAGGGAAACCTGGGGAAAATGCAAACATCCAACATCGCCATCCTACAGGAATCAAAATGCAACATGCCAACGTTCTGCTCAGCAACTGACTACCTACGAGTGACTAGCCGAAGACATTTCATGGGTTGTCTTAAGTTTGCCAAGCAGGCTCCTGGAGGAAATCCTGAGATCTTCCCAATTCCCCCCACACTCCATGCTGAACCTCACTACTATAGCTGTAGTCCTCCAATTCTGGAAGAATGGCCAATGAGAATTCCTGCTCAGTATGACTCCTAAATCAACCAGGCAGGGCTATTACTGAGCCACCCTTTAGTTCCTGCTTCCAAGGAATGCCAAGCTGCACTGAAAATCATCTCGAGACAGCACAAAACAGTCCTGTTAGGCCTTGGGGCTGTCAGATAATTTCATGGAGAAGCTACTGCTGTAAAGCTTTCCCTGGATGGGGCCAGAAGGTTCAGCCCCATTCGGATTAATGGCTATTCCATCTCTTAGTAAAGAGCAGCTCGTTTATTTCGATACTTGAGCTCACACATGCTTAACTTTCACCCACTGTTCCACATTCAGCCTAAAGGATATTTGAGAGCCCATATATTACTAAAACCACAATAGACTTCTTAACTTCCACTTTTCTGGGCCAGCACAGGACTCTCTCACAGCTGTGGGACACTTCACCCATCCCGGAAGTTATCTGACACATGGCTCTCTGGCCAATCTAAGCCAGACAGACAAGACTGAGCCAGAGGGAGGGCACTTGGCAGACAGGAAGTGAGACTGCTTCATATATAGAGGGCAGCATTTAAGGAGGCCTGAAGCTGACGGAAGGAGAATCAGATAAAGGGAGCAGCAGGAGGACGGGACTGGGGGGGAGTGTGGGGGAAGAATACAGATGTACAGTAGTTACGGACACTATAGGGCATTGAAGGTGAGACAGAGGCAGTCAATTAAGGTAATAAAGTGAGTTTTGCTGGAAAGGGACAGATGTTAGATGATGCAGATGAGCTGTATAATGAATGCTAAAAGACAGTAACAATTTATTACTTGCAGAGCCAATCTGATTGATCCTGAAGGTGTTAAATGATTCCATAGAGAAACCGAGGAATCAGAGATTCGAGACCTCTAACCCTGATCTGCGGGCCAATACAGGCTTGGTCCCTGGTGTATATATGTGAGAATGGGCGTCTTGAACTTTCTCGAAGCATGTATCACAGACAACAGGTTGGAAACCTGTGTGCTAGTGTTTAGATTTGACTGTGCAAAGCCATGGGGCTTCCAGAAATTCCCTTGGGAGACTGTTCAGTAGGCCTTGACAGGTCATGAGATGAGTAAACCTCCTTTAATGACTTTATTGCTATTTACAGAAAGAAGTGCAGTGCTTTCGTTACAGCTACGAAGCTGGCACCATGAAGGGCTGGGTACGATCATGTACTTTGAACAGTCAGCATAGGACCAGCAGAGGAGTGCGGCCCCTAGCAGGTGTTTCTAGTACTGCCATTTTCATGCTTCTGAACAAAACCTTGACCACTGAGTAATATACCATTCTACTCATACAAGTGACTGTAGAAATCGGCACCCTCCTATTCCCAGGAGCAGATCTGCTGAGCATCCTAAAATTGGCTATCTAACGTATGCTGCTGTATCCTTCAGCGTGCAGGCAGGGCTCCTCACAATGTTGCCACCGTTAAGGGTATTTGTTTTGCTCACACGTCTTATACTTGTCACGAGACAAGTGATTTTTTTTTTTTAAATGCCTTTTGGCTTCTTTACTCGTCTAGCTTTTTAAGTTGTCTCAGTTGTCGCAAAGAAGAGGGTTAGTGTTGATACTGCTCTTCAGTAACTCAGGAAGGTGGCTTAAAGCAATATTAGCAATGAGGAGAATATAAGCTCTTTGGTGCAGGAATCTTCTCTTACAATGTGTACGTACAGCTCCCAGAACAGAGGCCCCAGTCTCCAGGCAGTCAAGTAATACAAATAATAATAGTCTTAGTCCCCAGGGTGGATATAACGCTCCTAAATAGCCAAGCAGGGCTCCTTCCAACCTGACACAAGGGAGGATGAAACGCTTTAATTCAGCCAGGAGAAATCCTGGAACAGCACATGTGTTTAGGTAACTGCCTTCTCATTTGGTTTTACGGTACTTACAGGGGGTGCCTTGGGTCGCCTCTTCCAACGTCAGTCTGACATATGGCTTACTGTAGTCCACTTCAATTTGATCTGAAAACGGAGCTGGCTCCCTCAAGCCCTAAATAATCAGAGAGAAAAATAGCTTGCAAACCCCCCAAGGTTCAGCATTTTACACAGCCACAGCACAAGCAAACCGGGATGGCAGGGGAATTATGACAGCCCAGCAATTCAGTGGCAGACACGCTGCACTAGGAGAGCTTTGTGCAAAAGGTGCTAATGAGATTTACTGATGTTAAGCCCCAACACGGTCCTGGGGGGTAATTATCCCTAGCTTATGGATGGAGAGAACTGAGGTGAGCTGAGGTTAAGTTACATGCTGAATCAAAGGAAAAGCTCAGCAGAGCCCAGGGCACAGATTCCCAGCTGGTGTGAATGGACTTCAGTGAAGCTATGACAGTTCACACCAGCTGAGGATCTGCCCCACGACTCCTTTACTCCCAAGTCCTCAGATCTAACCAGTGGACCAAACTGCCTCAGCTGGACCATACTTTGAAACAAATCTCCCCACGCGTAGGCTCCAGTGTTGTAACATGCCAGCAGTTACAGGTATCAGAACACAAACTATTAGCACCTAAAGAGAAGCTGCCTATAGCCGGTCTGACTCTCCAGGGAAAGTGTTTACAAGCACCGATTTGTAAGCCCTAGAAGGTGGGAAACCAGTCACATTCTGTGGGAAAGCACAGAAATCTGATGGAACATTACAGGACTTCCCCCACACCCCTTTGAAACTACCTGCAAAAACAACACATTGGTGGAGTTCAGAGTGAGAATTAGGAGGCATAAAATCCAATTATAGCTACTGTAGGGCTGATTTCTTCTGGACCAGAACAAAGCATCTTACCCTCCAATAAGCAGCCAGCTCAGTTTCAGCTAAATGACCATGTAGGGTCTGTGACTGTTAGAGACTAACTTTCTCTTTTAGCAGGAAGGTGTGTCACAGCAGAAGCTTGCCCTTCCCTAAATCAGAAGATGAGGAACCAATCTTGCTAACCATTACACTAATATCTTGACTTAAGCCAAACTACAGCTGCAAGAGATTTCTCAGCAATTTCATCCTGCACACTGTGGTGAGCCCTGGCAGACCTTCTGCAAGTATTGCAGCTGTCACACCCTATTGGAGTTCTAAGCTGAAATGGATCTCTTTAAGTGCAGCGCATGGGAAGGCAGCAACCAGGCTGCTATGCTGTGGTGAGCTAATGCCCTTCGAAACCTTCTTTAATGAGAGTATTGTACTAAGTCTCTGGCCTCTTACATGCCATCTTGTCCATTACGGTCAGAGGCCTTGGGTCTTCTGGACCTTGCGGGATGCAGAGGCAAAAGTGGCATTGTTCCTAGCTCTAAATTTGTAGCACCAGGCATGCATCTCCTCACTTCAGGGGTTCTAAATTAAACTCTGACATTTAATGAGGCCAAAATCCATTCCTCAATACAGCCCTCAGATTTCCTATTTAACACTCAATCCCCCTTTGATTTTTTATTTTTTTTTCCCCAATACTTCCATGCTTGCCTCTGTTCTTATTGTTATGTTACCTAACAGATCACACGAAACCCTCCTCTCTAGATAAAAAAACCCAGTTTTTCCACCATGTAACAGGGTTGGGGTACACACCCTGAAATACTGAATATAATAGATGATCAGAGCAGGGCTATAAAGTCAACTGGGCTTTTTATTACTGTCTGCTGGGGAACTCTAGCCCTGCAATCCTCTAAATGAGCAATCAGATCTTCAGTTACAAGTATTTGCCAAGAGCGTAAAGTATCTGGGTGACACTTTTGCCCTTGCAGGAACAGGGAGCCCTGCTCTAAACTCCTAGGAATAAAACCTTTCATGAAAGAAAAGAAGTAAACTCAAGAGACCCACACGGAGTCTGCACCTCAAAGAGGCTGAGGTATTCTGAAGAGGGCTGGCTAGAGGTAGCATGAGGAAGAAGTATAAGCACAGTTCGCTTTGTGCTATCACAGAGCTATGAATGTAGCACCAAAGAGGGCGGGCGCGCACACGTCCCTTCCCTGTCTTTAGATGATATGTTACAAGGTCTGTTGGTTAAAGCACAGGCACTGAAGTCAAGAAGATCTGGGTTCTTCACCCAGCTCTGGCACAGCTGCTTTAGCAAGTCATGTCACCATTCTGTGCCTCAGTTTCCCCATCTGTAAAGTGAAGACACTAATTCTTACCCATTCAGCTTTGGAAAGCACTTTGAGATCCTTTAATGGAAGGTGCTATTGAAAGGCAAAGCTTCGTTCGTAAATTTGGGAAGGTAAAAGGTGAAGCTGAAACACATTGCAGGTATTTTTACGAGCAACTCTGACCCCACAGTGATGGGGGAATGGATGGCAGCCAGCTCTGACAGAAAGATCAGGAAGGAAGAACTCTAGAATGTGTGATACACATGAGTCCCATGGAGTGGGAGGGAGAGAGCTGCGACATAAGGACAAACCTACAGAGTTACAGCAAGGGCAGTATGAAGTCAAGGCAAGCTCTGGAAAGGAAGCATAGATTTTGGCAATGGTGATCCCAATAAACCCACCCTTCATGTCTACTTGGGAGGTGGAAGGAGAACACAGATCAGGGTCTGGTACTAACAGTGAGTGAAAAGAGTGGGCCTTTTTTGGAGGGGGGGGTGGGGGGAGAGAAAAAGCAACCGAGTTATAGTTTTAGCAGTGTTAATGGATTTAAAAATACAAGAAATCAGCCCGAGAGAGACTCTTCAAGAGGCACCATCAGATTAACGGAGGCCCCAGCATTTCAGTTTTGTAAAACAAGGCTGTACTGAGCCCAGTACAGACAAGAAATGTTCTCATGGATTATTTGAAAACTCTCCTGCAGTGCTGGAAACACAAATACAGCTTCCTGCTAAATACCTCAGAATCAGAAAGTGAAACCCATTAAACACACAATGAGACTAACCAGTCTACCATCACTGCAGAAGGCAAACCAGGGTGCATAAAAATAGATTTTATAAAAATCAGATTTTATTCAGCATAAATATTTAAAAAAAATAAACCTATTTAAAAATTAAATTTGAAATGATAACCTATATGAAAGCCTAAACTTGCTATATTCTATTAACATCATTTAATTTAGATAAAAATATAATATTCAAGCAGTACGTATTTGCTGTGGAAGTTTTAAAGAAAGACAAACCAGTGAACTTGTGGCAGTCACTGGCTAAGCACCTGGAACCAGAGTTTGTTGAAATGCTAAACAAGCTTTTGACTGACAGCAGCCTCTTTTGCAGGTTCAGAGAGATTTTCTTCATTTCACTTTATTCAACTAGTTCAGTTCAATAACTAGGTTCATGGAAAGCTGATAAACTGGGAGCTGAAAGAGCAGGAAAGCTTGTTTTCCTTTTCCAATCTGTGAATAAAAATGGAGGTTTGGGCAGATGAGAACTACTAGTTCTAAAATCTTGAAGGACATGGTGACCAGAAACAATCAGCTCAGCCAACACTTCCCTGGTTTAGTAAATCAGTTTTAAATGTAAACCATGTGTGGACCCAGCACATTTCAGATAGTTTTATTTAACTAATTAAAAAATTGAAAATACTGGTTTTGTGCATTTTTAACGCAATTCCAATTTCCATCCAAACGCAGCCTGACACAAATCACCACACACACAAATCATCAACCTGGCAAATAAGAATGCAGTCACCATTTTCTAACATCATGAAAATGTAAAAATTAAGAAACCAAATAAACATGTTAAGCTATATAAATTGCTTAAATAAATGTGTATAGACATAGCGTATCCTCGGGTTAGCAAAAAATAGTAACAAATTTAGTACCTAACCAACAAGGATTAACCTCACTTTAGGAAAATAACTAAAGTTCAAATGCAAAACAAGATAAAAATTGATTATTTATATCAAGGTTTCCTGCCTGCTGATTGAAATCAATCCGCCTCAAGGCAAGATGTTAAACAACATTATTTTGGTTTTAATAATTTAGCCCCCAAACACTCATGCATGCATGTGACTTTAAAGCCACAAGTAGTTCCATTATTTCAGTGGCATTATTAATGTGCTTAACCACATGAGTAGCTGTAGGAACATGGCCACAAGTGGGTCCAAGGAACCAGTATCAATTTTGTTTAAAATCTCACTTACATCACTAAAGAAATTAGAACTGTGACAAGCTGATTTATTTAAAGTCTGTACACATCCACGCCCAGAGTAAACCACCACAATTACCACAAAGAAGCTTACCTCAGCTGGCTTTGGACTCTATTTTTTTTACGTCTGTGTTGTAAGTATGTACATTAGTGTGAGCAAAGGAGGATTTCAAACCAGCTTTGCAAGAAGCAAACAGCACTAGCCGGGCTGCACTGCTCCGCCTCTTTCCCTGGGCACAGAGGACATTTTACTTTGCCCTAATCAATGTAGCAACATCAGTATCATTCAGCTGCTTTCCAAAAGTGAAACGTTTCTGATCAGAAGCCCTGCTTACTTACAAACGAGTGACGGGACATTTTCGGAGGGATTCCATCCAGCTCTGTTGCCCCATTGGGTCCTGACCCATCTTTTCTTCTCTTCCGGGGATTCAGCCTGGACGAACTTGGTGGCTCCATCACAGAAGAGGTGCTTGGCAAGGTCTTTCCAGCAGACTATAAGAATGAAATAAAGAACAAGAAATATAAGAGGTATTTCACTCAGGAAGGGCTAAGAAACCAGCCAACAATGGGCACTATGTACAAAAGATCAGCCCAAAGGCACCTGAACCAGGAGGCCTAGCCAGTTGTATGTGGCATCAGGTAACAAAACTTCTTGACAAACAGTGCCCGGTGGGAACACTGAATAATTTCTCTCTGCAGAGCAGCTCCTAGTCACTCCTAGTCCTAGAATGACGAGAGGGTAATACTCAGCTGGCTGGAGAGAAACTCCCTCAGGCAGGAGTTGCAATATGAGTGATGATATCATTAGCATGAAGCTAGTTATGCTATTTTAGTATCTGAGTGGCAGGCCAAAGATTAAAATATGCCCAGTCCACAAGTCTGAAGGGTAACTGTGTACAATTTCCCAGCACTCATTTCAATGATAAACTGGATGCACAAAAAGAACACCCACACAACAAGACAGCTGATGAGTAAAGCTGGATTTCCTTTGCGGGGGCGGGGGGAGAGAAGAAACCTTGCCCATGAACTAATTCATGACTAGGCTATTTGCAGTGATCTCTCAGCTGTTAACTTCCCATATGCCAGGAATCCAAGGAAGCCCCACACTGCTTGCTGGTGAAGTGGAACTAGGCATTTACATGAATGGGTAACACTGGAAAATCTCAACTCCAACTGCCACAAGATTTAAAAGCAGATGCTGGATTTGCAAATTTGTGACTTAAAACTGGGTTGAAGTTTTTCCTTTACTAAATCAGCTATATGCATCGCCTCTCGTCAGAGAAGACTGGCATGCCTGGGAAATATGGTTCACACCCAAGTCTAGAAACTCTAACAATAAATGCTCTGTGGATTTAGGACTCTGCCCCCCCTCACATGCAGTGGGTGTCCTGGAACACTTTGTAGGGAGTGTCTGGAGTCTCTGGATTGATGGTGAACCTACTGCAGGAAGAGAGCAGGCTTACACCATCACTTGAATGCTACCCCGACCCTCCTTGAAGCATATGATTGTATATTATCAATCTCTGCGGACTATCACTGCTCAGTTACACCTACTGGATGATTTAACATAAAGTGGTGTTGGATGAAGCTCCATCAGCCAGATCCTACAGAGCTTTTTGAAAGGCGGGCTTTTAAAGGGACAACTATTGGTGGGCACTTTAGGAGCACAGAGGATTCTGTGTTTGGGAAAATTCCGGAGTAATGAGTCAAGCAAAGATAAAAGACTACTTAGGAATGGAGACTAGAAATGTGCTTTATAACATTCCCAATTTAGATTCAACATGGCCTTACACCAGTGGTCTCCAAAGTGGCCTGGACTACTATGTTCAGCTCTAGGCAGCTCAATATCAGAAAGGTTTCAGAGTAGCAGCCGTGTTAGTCTGATGGAATTCACAAAAAGAAATAGTATTCACAAAAAGAAAAGTTTCAGAGTAACAGCCGTGTTAGTCTGTATTCACAAAAAGAAAAGGAGTACTTGTGGCAGCTTAGAGACTAACCAATTTATTTGAGCATAAGCTTTCGTGAGCTACAGCTCACTTCATCGGATGCATTCAGTGGAAAATATAGTGGGGAGATTTATATACATAGAGAACATGCTATAAACACAATACCCGCCGCCTACGGTCACTGTAAACACAAGCACTGTGAAACACAGAAGGTGCACATTTTGTAAGGCATTACCAGCTGAGTATGCCCTTCATACTAGATATTCACTTCACTGGTTCAGCAACCAGTGCCCAGTTCATGAAAAACAAAGTGACCTGGGTCAGTTTTTCAAATAACCTGAATATTCATTAACATGACTGGAGAACCAACATCACTCTTTCTTTTATGGCTTGGGCAGAACAATCTGACACTGTGCTTAATCATTCCATTCTCTGTGGCCATCACTTTCTTCACCTCCATCAACCCCAGCAGCTGATACAATAGTCCCTACTGAGTACAACATTAGAAGTCCACTGAGTTGGCCAGTGCTGCTTTAAGCTCACAAATATCAGGCTGAATGTGATGAAGCATCCGATGAAGTGAGCTGTAACTCATGAAAGCTTACGCTCAAATAAATTTGTTAGTCTCTAAGGTGCCACAAGTACTCCTTTTCTTTTTACGAATACAGACTAACACGGCTGCTACTCTGAAACATCAGGCTGTATCTAACCATAGGAATTCTTAACCCACCCAATTTCTGAACAGAATGTGCTCTTCTTAATGTAGCAGCCTGCCTAGGAGTGATCTCAGAGTGACTCAGATTTCCATTCGCTGTATTTAAACCAGTGCCTGAATGAGCACAAACGCGCTCCTTGCTGAGATACTGCAAGTGTGTTGCTGCCAGATGTAAAGGCTACCACAAGTCAAAGAACTGTAAGCTCCTCCAATGGGCAATGCTGTTTTATTGATGTGTGTCTATGGAATGAGTGACTGCCTGCGTTCAGGGCTAACCCTATCCCATCCCCCACGTCTGTCAGCGCCTCTTCACCACTCACTCTCCTTTTTGCGTTTCCTCCCCACTTACACTCTTCCTGTGCCCACCTGACTCATCTCTTTTGGTGCATGCCCTTCACCTCCTCCCACTTTGGATAAGGTAGCTCGGTGGAGAGCAGCACCCCTGGGTGATGGGGTGGGTCAGCAGGGGAAATGGCCACACATGCACACAGCTTAGGGAAAAACCTGCTTTAGAGTGAGCCTACACTGCAATTAAAAACCTGCAGCTGGCTCGTGCCAGCTGACTCGGGCTCATGGGGCTCAGGCCAGGGCATGTTTAATTGTGGTGTAAATATTCCGGACTGGGCTGGAGCCTCAGCTCTAGGACCCTGCAAGGTGGGAGGGTCTTAGAGCTCAGGCTGCCTGAGCCCAAATGTTTACATTGCAATTAAACAGCTCCTTAGCCCGAGTCAGCTGGCTTGGGAGAGTCGCGGGTTTTTAACTGCAGTGTAGACATACCCTAAAGCCATGTACATGTAAGTTTTACCAACATACGTCGAAGCGTAGGCCTGGCCTCAGACAATGACTCAAGTATGCACTAGCTGCATCAATGCCAAGCACCAGATCCAACTCTCACTGGAAATCAGAGGGAGCCACTTCCAGAAGAACTGGATTGGACACTCAAAGAGGAAGTACAATTCCTGTAGACACGAACATGAATGCAGCTATTTGACAAAGCAAATTTTGCAACACTGCAGGCGTCAGAACTCCTCTTGCCTGTGGTGACTGAGAAGCTGCCCCAGTGACTGAGAAGCTGCCCCAGTGACTGAGAGCTTTTAGCAGCTAATTTCTGCAGAATTTAAGCTTCCATTGAAAAAAGGGTTCTTGCTCTTCTGGCTGCAGAGAAAGCCTTCCAAACGTGAACAAATTATTCTTTATATCATCGTAGCACCTAGGAGCCCTTGTCACGGATCAGGACCAGTGGACGCTGTGTAATCTCTCTGACTCTTAGGACACAAATCTGCAGGGCTGAGAGCAGCATTCTGTTAACTTCATCTCACAGCGAGCCTTCGGCACAGTTTCAGAGGGGCAGCCGTGTTAGTCCGTATCAGCAAAAAAACAAGGAGGACTTATGGCACCTTAGAGACTAACACATTTATCTGGGCATAAGCTTTCGTGGGCTAAAACCCACTTCATCAGATGCATGCAGTGGAAAATACAGTAGGAAGATTTATATACACAGAGAACGTGAAAAAAAATGGGTGTTGCCATACCAACTGTAAGGAGACCAATCGATTCAGGTGGGCTATTATCAGCAGGAGAAAAAAACCAACAACTTCTGTAGTTATAATCAGGATGGCCCATTTCAAACAGTTGACAAGAAGGTGTGAATAACAGTAGGGGAAAAAGAAAAGGAGTACTTGTGGCACTTGTAACACGGCTGCTACTCTGAAACCTGTCAGTAGGGGAAAAAACATTTCCCCATGCTAATTTCCCCCCCCTACGGTTACTTGGAAATGGGCCATCCTGATTATCACTACAAAAATTTTTTTCCTCCTGCTGGTAATAGCCCACCTTAATTGATTAGTCTCGTTACAGTGGCACTGCATTCTGCATCTTGAACGGTGCAAGACAAGGCGGGGGGGAATGATCCTCTTTAAAATGCTGAAAATACCCTTCAAGGATGCCCAAGTCCGTTACGGATACAAATGCTACAGAGCTCAAGTCACCCACCACAGAAACACAGCCACCTCTGGGGTGGAAAGTGGTAGGCGTTTCACAGAACACAGAAACACTACACAAACATTTGAGGATGGGAGTGAAAAATAAGGTAGACAACTGAGATTATGGGACACAATTAGCCGAGTTTGGGCAGGACTATGAGGATTAACCTCCATGTGGAATCTTTAGTAACCACCAGTGGCAATTCTTGTTGCTAATTTGGGGGCTGATCTCAATGGAGAGATGTATATTCCTTGATGGGGGTGTTAATGTTTTGTTAGCCAGGTGTTGTAGTACTGCTGAGAAACAGACCCTATAATTTTGAATATATACCATCGAAACACAGCAATGGAATGAGGAGCTGGCCCAACTGCATTCCACTGGAAGAAGAGTTTCATTAAGAGAAAAATGTTGTTTGCATATGAACAGGGAGGGGCAGAGAATAAATTCCACTGCTTCATCATGAGGCCTCTCTAATCTGCCTGAGCATTTCACAGTCACTGTTACCATCCTGGTCAGGTAGTCTGTAATGTATCCCTACTGCTATATTCTTATTATTCAAGCATGGAATCACTAGCCATAGAGATTCTATGGTACAGTTTGGTTCATTTAAGATTTTTACTTCATTTGATTCTACACTTTTTTTCACATATAGTGCCACTCCCCGACCAGTATGATCTGTTCTGTCCTTCCGATATATTTTGTACCCTGGTATTGCTGTATCCCACTGATTATCCCCATTCCACCAAGTTTCTGTGATGCCTATTATATCAATATCCTAATCTAATACAAGGCACTCTAGTTTGCCCATCTTATTATTTAGACTTCTAGCATTGGTATATAAACTCTTTAAAAACTTGTCACTTTTTAGCTGTCTGCCATTACATGATGTAATTGAATGGGACTTTTTTTCTTTTGACTGTTTCTCGAAGTATTCTTACCGGAATACTTTTTGCCTCTCCATTAGGGCTTTGGCCAGCACAGCTATGTTGGCATAAAGTCACACCCTTGTCTGACATAGCTATGCTGGCAAAAATTAAGCATAGATCAGGCCTTTGTCATGTCTAGATTGGACTGCAATGTGCTCTAGGTGGGGCTACACCTTCACTCCATTTGGAAGACCAAAGCTAGCGCAGGATGTGATGATTTTGGCCGTGTCTATCTTTAAAAGTTTTGCTGCTTTAGCTATTCTGGCGTAGTTAAAGCAGCAAGCTACAATACTGTAAATTCATTTATGCTGGTATGAAAGCTTATACCAGTTCCAGCTCGGCAGAGCCGAACAAGCTATACCAGCCATATACCAGTGTAACAGCTTCTACACTGAGGCTTTTACCAGCATAACAATGCTCGGAAAAAAAAAATTCACATCCCTTAACTACCATAGTTATGCCAGTTAAACTTTTTAAGGGTCAAGCAGACCTTGTTTGTTACAAATGACACCAGCACTCTGTGATCTGTGGAGTTCAGTGTGTTGGTTTTAACGTATGAAGCCCTAAATGGCCTGAGACCGTCCTATCAGAGTCCCCCTCTCATCCCCAAATAAGAGCACCACATTTGAAATCAGCAAAAGCACCTCAGAGGGAGCTTTTTTGGTATTTAAGAGAGCTGTGGGTAGGGCATTCTCCCTAAAGGCCACTCATCTTTTAAATTCACACCCCTCCTTGGTCCAAAATAACCCAAATGTGGTGTTGATAGGCCATACATGCCACACGGCCCGTCTGTTGAAGCAGGAAAAAGGAAAGGACAGAGGTGATAGGGGTAAGTTGTATACAGCAAAAAGAAAAGGAGTACTTTATGACTTGAGAGGAGTACTTCTCAAATTGGGGGTTGGGACCCCTCAGGGGTCACGAGGTTATTATGGGGGTGGGGGGAGGGGTCATGAGCTGTCAGCCTCCACTCTTAACCCTGCTTTGCCTCCAGCATTTATAATGGTGTTAAATATATTAAAAAGTGTTTTTAATATATAAGGGGGGGGTCGCACTCAGAGGCTTGGTATGTGAAAGGGGTCCTCAGTACAAAAGTTTGAGAACCACTGTTATATACTCAGTGGTGGACTAATGCCAAGAAATTGTTATAGAATGATCAGTCAGTGACAGTTTGAAGGTGTAACATTTTGCAAACCACTAGAGCTAACCAGCTATTTATTTAGATTTAAATGTACTAAAATAATACATTTTATTTTAAAAACCTTTTACCCTGGTCTCTAGAAGCTGTGTTATCAATTTAGAAAAACAATACAAAAGCCATTACCAAACCAAAACCACAGCACACCTCCCTGTCCCTCATACGAAGTGCCAGTCAGCAAACACAGGCAAGAAATCAAAATCTCCCCTCCTACTCCCTATACCGGGGTTCCCAAACTTCATTGCACTGCGACCCCCCTTCTGACAATGAAGTTACTACATCACTCCAGGGGTGTCAGAGTCAGAGCTGGGGGGGGGGAAAGAGGGCCGCAGCCCAAGCCCCACTACCCTGGGTGCAGGTGGAGCTCGGGCTTCAGTTTCAGCCCTGGGCCCCAGAAAGTCTAATGCTGGCCCTGGTGACCCCGTTAAAATGGGGTCATGACCTACTTTGGGATCCCGACTCACAGTTTGAGAACCACTGCCATATACAGGTTTCAGAGTAGCAGCCATGTTAGTCCGTATCCGCAAAAAGAAAAGGAGTACTTGTGGCACCTTAGAGACTAACCAATTTATTTGAGCATAAGCTTTTGTGAGCTACAGCTTACTTCATCGGATGCATTCAGTGGAAAATACAGTGGGGAGATTTATATACACAGAGAACATGAAACAATGGGTGTTACCATACACACTGTAACGAGAGTGATCAGGTAAGGTTAGCTCTAATGGTTTGCAAAATATTATACCTTCAAACTGTCACTAACTGGTCATTCTATAACAATTTCTTGGCATTAGTCCACCACTGAGTATATAACAGTGGTTCTCAAACTTTTGTACTGACGACCCCTTTCACATACCAAGCCTCTGAGTGCGACCCCCCCTTATATATTAAAAACACTTTTTAAGATATTTAACACCATTAGAAATGCTGGAGGCAAAGCAGGGTTAAGGGTGGAGGCTGACAGCTCACGACCCCCCCCCCGCCCCCCCCGTAATAACCTCGTGACCCCTGAGGGGTCCCAACCCCCAATTTGAGAACTCCGGTATATAAAATTCCGGACACCAGATCAATGTAGTTTTAAATCCACAAACTCAACAACTCTGTGATATACTGCACACACCTTCAGGTGCATAGGGCAGACTTTTTTGGTCTGGATTTGAGCACAAACATGGTGCCCACATTAGCCCAGAAGAAGTCAGAAAAATAACCCTCCCTACCACACAGCTAGATAAAATAACTCATCTGCGTACTCTGCTCCAATTCAACCAACCCTAATCTCTGACTCTGTCACAAGCCACAGGGAAATGGAGCACATATGGGTGGGAGGTATGGGGGAGGGTGTGGACTCTGATTCTGTCATTACTAGCAGAGATAAGGAAATGGAACAAAAGGACAGACATTCAAAAGCAAATACTGTAATGGGGCACCCTTAGCAGACCTGTCTGGACACAATAATGGGCACTGAGATGAGCAAGGTGGGGAGTTTATGCTTCTCTCCTGGAAAATCTAAGGGAGGAAGCCAAATCTCATTATACCACCCCTTACGCCCCCTACATTCCCAACCAGTGCTCCCCCGAGCCAGGTATCCCCCACCAGTGGCCCACCCAGAGCTAAGTTGCCCCCCATACCCATCCAAATCAGGGTCCCCTCAATGCTTCCAGAACCAAGTACCCCCCTTGCTCCCCAGCCAGTTACCCCCCCCACTGAACTAAATGCCTCCTGTACTTACCCAAGTCAGTGTCCCCTCAACCCACCCCAGAGCCAGGTACCCCCCAGGCCTGTGCCCCCATGCTCCCCAGCACTGAGTGTCCCCAAGCCAATGCCCCCATGCTCCCCAGCCAATAGCCCCCCCCCCGAACTACATGCCTCCTGTACTTACCCAAGTCAGTGTCCCCTCAACCCACCCCAGAGCCAGGTACCCCCCAGGCCTGTGCCCCCATGCGCCCCAGAACTGAGTGTCCCCAAGCCAGTGCCCCCATGCTCCCCAGCCAATAGCCCCCCCCCAGAACTACATGCCTCCTGTACTTACCCAAGTCAGTGTCCCCTTAACCCCCCCCCGAACCAGGTACTCCCTAGTCAGTGCCCCCAGCCACAGCCCTTCCAGAGCCTAGTACCCCCCCCACCCCCACCCAAGCCAGTGCCCCCTTAACCCCCAGAGCCGGGTACCCCCCACCCAGTGCCCCCCATGGTCCCCAGCCAATAGGCCCCCAGCGCCGAATGCCCCCCACACCCACTCAAGCCAGTGACCCCTTCGCCTCCACAGCCGGGTACCCCCCACCCAGTGCCCCCCCCCGGAACCAGCCCCCCAGTCAATGCTCCCCTTGAACCAGCCCCCCCAGACAGCACCCCCCCCCGGAACCAGCCCCCCAGTCAATGCCCCCCCCCGAACCAGCCCCCCCCTTGAACCAGCCCCCTCAGACAGAGCCCCCCCCGGAACCAGCCCCCCAGTCAATGCCCCCCCCGGAACCAGCCCCCCCAGACAGCACCCCCCCCGAACCAGCCCCCCAGTCAATGCCCCCCCCGAACCAGCCCCCCCAGGCAGCGCCCCGCAGACACTGCCCCCCCGGGGCCCCCCGCTCCGACCTGCCGGGCCGCTCCGCGCTCCCTCGCCGGCCGAGGCAGGGCTGGGCGCGGCCGCTCCCGGCTCCCTCGCTCGCCAGCGGGGCGGCCGCCCCGGACGCTGCGTGTCTGGCCGGACCGCACGGGAAGGGACCAGCCGCGCGCGCGGCTCCAGCGGGGCCCCCGGGAAACCGCAGCCGGCACCGGCGTTCCGGGCAACCCCCGGGCCGGCCGGGCTTGCTGTGGTAGGGTCGCCCGGTGGCGCCGGGCTGGTTGTCGTAGGGCTGCAGGGCGGCTGGGTCTCTTGTTTTTGTAGGGTCCCTGGCGGCCCCGGGTCAGTGCCCTGCGCTTGTTATTGTAGGGTCGCTCGTGGACCCCTGACGTGCCAAGTTGCTGGGGTAGCGTTGCCCGTGGGCCCCGCATTGGGTGTTGTGGGGTCGCTGCAAACCCAGGGCCAGGGGAGCCGGGTTTGCTGTAGGAGGATCACGGATGGGCCGCAGGCCCTGCGCAGGGGGTTTGTTATTGTAGGGTTGCCGATGGGTTCCATGTTTATCATTGCGGGGAGGCCGAGGGGCCCAGTTTTATAAAAGGGTTTCCCGGTGGCCTCCAGGCTCAGCCGAGAAGGTTTGTTATCTTAGGGTTGTTAGTAGTCCAGCCCCACGTCCCCTCGCGCATTTTAGATTCACTCGTTCATTCTCAGGCTGTGCAGGCCACCGATCAGAGCGGAGGGTCACGCTCACGACCGCGAGGTGCCCAGGCTGAGTCTGTTATGGCAGAGTTAGTCCTCAGCACTGGGTCATGTGCATCATAGGAACGGCCGTACTGGGTCAGATCAGTGGTCCATCTAGCCCAGTATCCCGCCTCTGACAGTGCCCGGGGCCAGATGCTTCAGAGAAAATGGACAGAACAGGGAAATTATCTAGAGACCCATCCCCTGTCATCCTGTCCCAACTTCTGGCAGTCAGGGGCTTAGGAACATCTAAGGGCTTAGGGTTTGCATTCCTGACCATCTTGGCTAATAGCCCTCAGCAGACCTATCCTCCATGAACTTACCTAATTCTTTTTTGAACCCAATTATACTTTTGGCCTTCAGAATATCCCCTGGCAATGAGTTCCACAGGTTGACCATGTTTGTTATTGTAGGGTTTCCTGTGAGTGCTGAGCCACCTACTAGGTTTGTTTGCCAACCTGGGTCCCTCATGAGGTGTGCTGTTTGCATATTTAATATCAGCACGGGGCTGCATGGACAAGAGTGTGTTTCAAGCTCTGCACCCACTGCAACATAAACACAGCTCCAGCATTTTAATCAGTGTCTGATTCTTAGCAATTGTAGCATATCACACACAGGCGAGGTGTGGCACGTATCAGTTAATCACAACAAACTGCAGAGTGTCTGTTGAGGCCCTGATCATGTAGGCAGTTGGCAGGGGCATCATCTTTGAAGTAGATGGAAAATCTTGGTGAACTGATGTGAGGGCTTTGAGATCAGGAAGGAAAGCACCTGCCTGAGGAACTGGGGTAGGAGCCTGTGAAACTCCTTCCCTTCATAAGAGGGGGCTTTGCTTAACTTACCCAGCGTGGCAATGGTGGAGGAGTTTCCTCCTCCTGTGAGTCCCACGGCTCCCCGGTGGAGTCCTGGCTACGTGCAGGAGATACGGCCCCATCACGCCACTTTGACTCAAAGCCCAACCGTGTGACAGAGAAGGGGGAGGCGGGCTGGCAGCACATAGGACACAGTTCTCCCTCTGATGTTCCTGGAAAGGGAGCCTCACACACTGAGCACCTTTTGGATTTGCTGTGGTGCTTTCGCGGCCGATCTGCCATTCTGAGGGTGCAGAAGAAGCCTGATAAGGTGGGGCTGTGCCGGAAGGGTGAGAGGGATTAAAACCTCAGTGATCCACCAGAAGGAAGGAAGAGAGACAAGATTTAAAACAAAGGGAGCTGCAGTAGTTGCATTGCTGGAAGAAGGGGGTTGGAAGTGAGGGGCGGGGCTTGGTGTGGGGCAGGATCCTCAGGCAATAGTGCTGTGGGGCCTCTGAGATCCACAAGGGGGAAACATAGCTCATTTATGGAGGACTGTGTCAGGAAATGACAGGTTCTCACCATGGCTGGGGCCAGCCACTAGAGGGAGACAACCACATGCACTAGGTCTCATATTACACCCAAATGTCTGCCTTGGGGCTGGAAGCACATTGCTTTGCCTTAAGGCCTGGGAGACCCTTTGTGTGTTAATGGATTCTATTAGCCATCAAAACCAAACCTAAAAATGGAAGGATGCTGCATCACAACTTGTACATTAACTTATCTAGGTTTCAGAGTAGCAGCCGTGTTAGTCTGTATCCGCAAAAAGAACAGGAGTACTTGTGGCACCTTAGAGACTAACCAATTTATTTGAGCATGAGCTTTCGTGAGCTACAGCTCACTTCATCTAGGCAACTAGCATAGTTGGGGCAAAGTACTGTATTGCAGTATGATTTGTGCTAATACAAGTTTTCTCTAGAGCATGAGCTGTTACATTTTTCTTGAAAAAGGGGGAAGATACCATCAGTTACCTTGGGTAGATTATAGTAGGGTTGTGTTACGGAGTTCAATTTGACAGGAGCGTTAACCCTTTTGTTTGTAAAAATCCCATTTTCATGAGAAATCTAATTTTTCACAGTGGTTTGGTGAAAAATGAATTGGTATAGAAAGAATAAGAGTTTAAAAGTCACCCCTCCTCGTCCCTTTTCACTGGATTGTCTCACTTTTCTTTGTACCTCAACTTCAGCCAACTTGCAGCGTTAAAGCAAAATAAATTCCCAAATGCATGAATGGGTGACAGTCAGATGTGCTGATTGGTTGATACATAAAAAGCATATGAGGTCACTGCCAAGGTTTTGTAGCAGAGTTCAAGTTGGATGCAGCCAGGGTACGTATGGCTTTGGGGTAGCTGGTGGAGATGGGAGTGAAGTGTTATGGCGCACTTGAGTGTGTTAGCTCTGCTGTTGCAGGTGATGTGAAGGTGGAAAGGAATGCACACGTCTTTCCCTTAATTTCCCTGTTTTTAAGGGTTGGGATGGAGGGATGTGCCCTGCTGCAACCTTAACTGTCACTAAACGTAGTTTTTGTTTGCTAATTTATACTGTGGTAGCATCCAGCGATCCCACTCAGCATTGGAGTCCTACTGTGATGAGCTCTGCATGGACAAATAAGTAGACTGGGTCCCTGCCTCATAGTGCTTAGAAACTGAGGCCACGATCCTGCAACCACTTAAGCACATGCTTAACTTGGCAATGAGACAACTGACATGCTAAAGTTAAGCATGTGAGCTGTCAGTTTTTGCAGGATCTGGGCCTAATGTGAAACAAGACGCAACCAGTGAGTTTAGCAAATGACAGGAAGGAAGGATGAGGGTAATGGTCATAGAATCATTAGTCACACAGTCTAATAATGAGTCCGACTTAATGGCTCTGAATCATTTAAATTGTTTTTCTTCCTAAATATCAGCTCTCCCCAACTGGCCAATTAACGTTAGCTAGATTGAACCAAGGTTTCTTATAAGCATCACAGCCATAGGTGGTCTTGAGGAGGGATTTACAAGAGGACAGAGTAGTGGCCTTCTGGCCTAGCTGAAGGAGGGCATTCTAGCCATGGCAGGAAACATGGAGACATTTGTGGGAGAAGCAGCTATATGAACATTCAAGGCTGGCATATTTGGTGGAGTGGAGGGAGCAGACGCTAGTGCTAGAAGAGACAAGATCAGATACATAGGTATGGACAAAGCTGGGAAAAGGTATAATATATACATTTGTATTTATTATATTACATTGATCATAAATATTTATTACATTATGGAAACAAGTCACTACTAATAAAAGCAATCTAGTCCTTTTAAGGCACTATATCTGGCTCCTAGGAGTTAATAAATCCATTTTGCACAAAGCAGGAAGGATGATTAAAAAGACAAAAGAATAACAATATGCTACAAAGCTATATTTATACAAGCAGGAAAGAAGAGGAAGTTGTGGACACATCAGTGTATTATAGAGATACAGTGAGCAGGCTTTGTACAATTGTAAGTCTGCTACTTTGAGAAAACATGAGTACACTCCTCCTTAGTATAAATTACTGAAGAAAACCAAACAAACTAACTCCTCTCTAAAATTACTGTAGTACTTTTCTGCAGTCTTCACTGGCATCAGTAATAGAAACAGCCAAATGCAGCTACCACGCAGAACAGACTGTCCTGAGAAAACAATAGAGAAGCATATTAGTTTTAACAAAAGTGTACTCCTCTCACTGAAACAAGTGATCATATTGAAGCCCAACTAAAAGTTCAAAGATTATATTTTTGTTATGTCCTTAATTTGGTATAAAGAAAATCTAGACAAGAACTTAAGAGTGTTTTTAAAAAAAAAACCAGACTAAAACAACTTGCACACCAAGTTTTTATCTTTTATTTTAAAGTCATTTTATTATCCACTAAAAACTTAGAAATCCTGATGCTGCACTAAATGGTTAAAGATGACAAATAACACAGGTTCAAGTTTTGCAGAAGACATCCTTATGGTATTTGATTCACTTTTAACTGCTTAAATACTTAGAATGTAAGCAGGGCTTTTCTTCTTCACAATACTTTACAAACATTAATTCTCAGCACCCCAGTATTATCTTCATTTTGCAGAGGAGTTCAGTGACTAGTTCAAGGTCAGAGGACAGTCAGTGGCAAAGCTCAGGATATCCTGGTTTCCAGTCCTGTACTCTGACTAGCAAAGCATTAAACATGGCCTTAGGTAACTTTACCTCCCTGCGCTACAGTTTCCCGAGCTGTAAAATGGAGCTAAGAATACCCACCTCCTTTGTGAAATGCTTTGAGATCTTGGCTGAAAAGCACTATGTAAGATCTAAGTACTGTAGTATCATCATCAAGTGCTTTGCTGAATAGGGACAGACTGCTGAATTGGGGCCTATACAAATTCCACTGCTGACTATTGGTATTTGTTTTCAGTATTGTCTTGGTACTTAGTACGAACAGATGGCCTAGAAGTTAATGTATCAAGTCCACATTCTGTGATCAGAATCTCTCTCTCTATAAACACACACAGAACAGATTCACTCAATTTTCCCCGGGAAAAATTGCAAATACTCACATTAATAAAAACATCCTGGGCATAGTTGTCAGTGTCAGCATCCCAGAAACACCGCGCAGCCATGCTAAACAAATGAATTGGGATAAGCCATTAACACGGCAACCTGGGGGGGTAAACTGAGATATGAATACCTGGTCACTACTTTCCCTGAAAGCCAAGAGTTGTTTTCCTTTGAAGAACAAAACCAGCTCATTTGGACTTGGGAATGTGACTTTGTGCTGGATGAAGTTGATGTTTTTCAGAGAGTTAGGGAGAGCATTACTTGCAATTTCCCCACCTCAGACACTATCTGAGTCAATAAGAGCTCAGGGCAGGCCAACTTGATACCCCATAGCAAAGAACTTAAGGTTTTAAGACCAGAAGGAACCATTATGATAAATCTAGTCCATCCTCCTGCATAACAGGCCAGAGAATTTCCTCCAATGGTTTATACACCAAGTTAAGGGCGCCAGAACCTTGTAGAAGTGAGGGGGTCACCAGTGCTGGAACTGGGGGGGCCCAGGGGCCCTGCCCCCCACTTTTTAACATGGCTGTAGTTTGGGGAGTAGGGAGTTGCATTGCCCCCCCAAACTGGAAGCCTTGGGCAGCTGCGGAGCAGCACCGGCAGGGGATGCACTTTGCAGTGGTGCTGCCCCCCTAAACTTCAAGCCTTCGGCCAGCACCGCCCCACTGCCCTCCAAACTACGCCTGTATTAAGAAGTGGGGGGGCCATGGCATCCTGGGCCCCCGGTTCTGGTGCTGTTGCATCAACTTCAAAAACACAGGATTCATCAGATTGGATTACATCATTGGTCCATCGAGTTTGGTATCCTGCCTCAGACAGTGGCCCGCATGGAGATGGTTTAGAGGAAGGGGACCACCACACACACATTATATCTCGCCAAATGTACGTGATGTAACGCACAGGGAAGAGATATTCTTTCCTGATCTCTAATCAGCTTACACAAAGGGTATGAGATCTGATTACCCTTATCTGTTGCATTTATCTCATTGAGGAGCACACAGATACTGAAGATAAACCCAGCAGATACAGATTACCTACTTCCTGGGTTGTTCAACACGTTCTTTTCTTAGCTCAGCACTAGTGGAAGCCACAATCTTTCTATGTCAACATGTAAGAATTCTTCTCTAATCACCAGCATTTGGGGCCATATTTTCAAGTGCTCAGCACCCACAATTGAGGTCAGATTTTTAAGAGAATTCTACATGTTGGGTGCTAAGCTCTTTTGAAAGTCTAGATACTTATTTGGGGGCCTAAATGGGAGATGGGCACTTTTGAAAATCTGGCCCTTAGTAAATTGCTGCCTAACAAGAGGATACGAACAGCCTTGCTTTGCTAACTACAGCAGAGAGAACTCTGTGACGTGAGCTATGTTTTAAAGATTTTAAGTCCAGAAGGGACCATAGTGATTATCTAGTCTGACCTCCTGCAGAACACTTGCCTGTCTCAGAGAGTTAGGAGCAAGGGTGTTGCTGTATTAACTCTTGATGAGGATGACAAAAGCAAGACACCTGAAATGCACAAAACTTACTTCACTCCTTCACCTCTCTGTTCTCCAATCACAACCTGCACCACCATTTTATATCGGTGAAATCCCTCTGCTGCAGAGTAAGAGGGAGAAAAATGAACAGTTTCAAAATGGAAGAGTACAGAATTTTATTATAGTCAGACAGGACACAGGGAGAGAGCTATTTATTTTGTAACTAGAAACTCTTAGTTTCCAATGGGCAGTGAAATGAATGCTATGTACAGTAGATAAGCTGCCTAATGGCCTCACTTTCATAAGTGCTGAGCACCAGAATCTGATTCAAATAAATGGGAGTTGCAGGTGCTCAGCACCTTTGAAACACAGGCTAGGGAGAGGAAAAACCTCTCAAACAGATACAACAAACACCAACCATGCCAATTAGACAACTTTCCAGGGTTAAAAAAAAAAATCCCATGAAAACAAAAGGGTCAGAGTAGAAGCGAGGCTGTTACATGAAACCCAGAAGTTTCCAGTCATCTGAATTATTTTAAAATTGTTCTGATCTTGAGGAAATTGATTGCTGTTTCTGCCATGTATTACTAGTATCTTTAACATTCCTGTTTTAGTAGTAGAGGCCTCTCAAGAGCATGCACAGATCTGAGCTACATGACTACAAAGCTGGCTGGTTCTATTCCAAAAGAACAGCAAATAGATACCGTCAGGGTATAGGTGATACCAATTTGGTAGAGAGGGTGAAACTGGCAACTCGCCAGAAATGCAAGAGCCAAAACAAATTTGCTTAAAATAGAACACTGCCTCTATCGTCAATAAGGCAAGACTCCAGCATGCTACACTCCATTTGTATCTCCGCTGCAAGATGCAGTGTGACATGCTAGATCTGGTGGTGCTCACAGTGTCATTCCTTATTCAAGATGACAGCAGACACCGAAGTCAGGCAAAATCCTGTGGGCTGTATTGGGCCACTCCTGCCTCAGGGCACCATGTATATCTTTATAAAGCACTGAAATCAGGTCCTGGGTATAGCTCAGACGACGTATGCTACATAATCTGTTTTAAAATTAGCATCTCTATAAGGGAGATCTAAAACACACTATTAATGCAGGAACTCATGATATTTTGGTTCTCTTGCTGCAAAGGCAGACAGCAGAGAGAGTACAACCCTATTCCCAATATGATAATGCTGACTCCCATCTGTGTTGTTATTCCAGAATTGGACGTGGGGAACATTTAATGGGTCCTGAAATAACTTCTGGAATCAAAAACATGCAAAGCAATGTTCTGAAACAACACTGCTATGCTGCAACATGCCATCAGTACATGATGATGTCATGACCCACAGCCTCTTGCTCCCTAGTCTCTTACCTTTCCCTCAGCTGCTCCCAATGAGTCTGATTCCCAGTGTGGCCCTTTGGACCTGATTCTGATCTCATTTACATCAGGCTAAACCAGGAGTGATTCCATTTATGGAAGTGAGGTCAGAATCAGGTCCCGGTCTTGCTCTCCAACTCTCAGTTATGCCCCTTCTTCCATGCTACCCATGCTCCTCTACTTCTTCCATGATACTTCCTAAGCTGATCTCTCTCACCAGTGGGTCTGTATGTAATCAGATTTGTCTGAATTAAATGTTAAGATCCTCAAGACTGAGACCAAGTTGTAAAGCACCATGTACATATATACTAGTTTATTAAATAATATAGAGTTGTGGTCAGTCATCAGTGAATGAGGAGTTTTAAAGAACAGAGGAGAAAATCAATACTTGCAAAAGAAAGGAACAAATTCAGTAAGGAAAGAGGCAGTTTCCCCACCAATCCTCATTACCTTTCAGTCTATCTTTAATTGTCTCTGATAAGGACCGTGTGAGCCCCGGCGTTTCCTCTGGGTTGTATTGCACATTGGCTAGATTCTCTTTCAGTATCGCATGGATGCACTCTTTTACTGCAGAAGATCGGAATCTAACAGGGGAAAAAAAATCCTAAATCTCAGAAAGTTCACAGTACAGGATGAAATGTAGCTATGTTGGAAAAATTCACCTTTCATTCTCGGCAAGTGGAAATGCATGAAAAGAGCAGCAAAAGTGGAAGCTAGTTAATCAACCTTGCAAAACTGTACACACCCACCAGCTCTACATTCTAGTCAGGTAGATGGGCAAATAAAATCTAATACTGGATCATAGTTATACTGTGATAGGGTGGACTAGGCCCAAAGGCCCCCTGCTGGAGGCCTCAGGGTTCTGCCACACCCATCCCAGGAAGAAAGAAAAGGAGTACTTGTGGCACCTTAGAGACTAACCAGTTTATTTGAGCATGAGCTTTCGTGAGCTACAGCTCACTTCATCGGATGCATAGCATATCGTGGAAACTGCAGAAGACATTATATACACACAGAGATCATGAAACAAAACTTCCTCCCACCCCACTCTCCTGCTGGTAACAGCTTATCTAAAGTGATCATCAAGTAGGGCCATTTCCAGCACAAATCCAGGTTTTCTCACCCTTCCCCCCCCTCCCCCCACACATACAAACTCACTCTCCTGCTGGTAATAGCCCATCCCTCTTTGAAACCTCTCTTTATAATGCGCATGATAATCAAGGTGGGTCTCTAAGGTGCCACAAGTACTCCTTTTCTTTTTACGAATACAGACTAACACGGCTGTTACTCTGAAACCTGTCATCCCAGGAAAGGAGCAGTAGAGAGGCCTCCAAGCAGCTTAGAGTGGCTGCAGGGGAAGCAACCAATCAGGGCCCAGGAGGGCCATATAAGAAGGGCTGCAGCGCAGAGCAGTAGTTAGTTGCTGCATGGAGCAGGAGAAGAATAGACTGGAGGCCTGGAAGAACAGCAGAACTATGGACAGCCAAGTCTGCTGGCAGTGACTTGGTGGTCTCCTGGCTGGCTGCTAGGGACTGAGCCTGAGGAGGGCTACAGAAAGCTAGTGTCTCCAGGGAGGAAGCCCTGGGAATATGGCCCCATACCAGGGCCGGACTATTTAAAGGCTAAAGCCAAAGGAGGGCTAGAGAGAGACCACCAGAGGGGTACTGAGCTAGTCTCTGTGGACTGTATACCCAAGAAGGGGTGTGTGTGCTGGTTAACGTGCAGACAGTGTCACATGGCCGGAGGGCTGAGTGCTTGAGAACCACGGAAAGGGGGCTCCTGACCTAAAAAATGCCGAGATGTGCAACCAGAAGGGGGCACTCCTGAGAGGTGGGTGCCAACCCTGTTACACATACCTCCAAGCATAGATGAGAAGGGTAACTGTCCACACCCACCTTCCCTTCCCCACACAGTATTGAGGGGACAGCGACTGGGGGGCAATGGCCACCTTTCCTCTGGACCTCACAAAACAGTGTTCAGGGAGTTGGCAGGGGGAGGAGGGATGGGGCTGGACTGAAGATTTGTGAGCCAGAACCTTGATTCCACCCCCCTCCCCAGGCCCTCGCTACTCCCCACCCTCCAGGGTCCCCCCAGCCACCCCACTCCAACATCTCCCCACCCCCCAGGGTTCCCCACTCCATTCCTAAACACCTCACTGCTCCCCGTCCCCCCCCAGCCACGCCACTCCATCTCCCAACACCTCCCCCCAGCCACCCCTCTCCAACACCCCCCAGGGCCCTCACTGCTCCCGGTCCCCCCCAGCCACCCCACTCCATCTCCCAACACCTCCCCACCCCCCAGGGTCCCCCACTCCATCCCTCAACACCCCCCAGGGCCCTCACTGCTCCCGGTCCCCCCCAGCCCCCCCACTCCATCTCCCAACACCTCCCCCCACCCCCCAGGGTCCCCCACTCCATCCCTCAACACCTCACTGCTCCCCGTCCCCCCCCCAGCCCCCCCACTCCATCTCCCAACACCTCCACCCACCCCCCAGGATCCCCCACTCCATCCCTCAACACCCCCCAGAGCCCTCACTGCTCCCGGTCCCCCCCAGCCACCCCACTCCATCTCCCAACACCTCCCCCCACCCCCCAGGGTCCCCCACTCCATCCCTCAACACCTCACTGCTCCCGGTCCCCCCCAGCCCCCCCACTCCATCTCCCAACACCTCCCCCCAGCCACCCCACTCCATCCCCCAAACCAGGGCCCTCCCAGCCGGCCGCGGCCGCTCACTTGTGCTGGAAGGCCGGCCGCAGGCTGTACGAGTTCTCGAGGCTCGGCTGCCCCAGCGGCTCCCCCATGGCCGCGGCCGCGCCGCGTTACCACAGCAACCGGCCCTCCCCCCGGCCGGCGCCCCTCGCTTCCGCTTCCGGCCTCTGCAAGCCTCTGCCCCCCGTCACGTGACGGGGGAGCCGCGCGAGCCGGTGCCCCGCCCCCAGCGCCGCGCGGGCAGGAGCTGCGCGGCACGGGGCGGGGCGCTGACTTCTGCCGGCGGGGCAGGCGCCCCTGTGCGGGCCGGAGGGGGTCTACACCCAGGGCCTGGGGAAGGAGGCACATCTGGCTGGGAGGGCAGGTGCCCAGAGCTTGGAGGAGGAGGATGCACATCTGGATGGGGGCGGAGGCCCGCACATCTGGACGGAGGGGGGTCTACGCCCAGAGCCAGGGGAAGGAGGCACATCTGGCTGGGAGGGCAGGTGCCCAGGGCTTGGAGGAGGAGGATGCACATCTGGATGGGGGTGGAGGCCCGCACATCTGGACGGAGGGGGGTCTACGCCCAGAGCCAGGGGAAGGAGCACATCTGGCTGGGAGGGCAGGTGCCCAGGGCTTGGAGGAAGAGGCTGCACATCCGGATGGGGTGGAGGCCCTCCCATCTGGTCGGAGGGGGCCTATGCCCAGGGCCTTTGGAAGGAGGCACATCTGGCTGGGAGGGCAGGTGCCCATGGCTTGGAGGAGGGAGGCTGCACATCTGGATGGGGGCGGAGGCCCTCCCATCTGGATGGAGGGGGCCTACGCCCAGGGCCTGGGGAAGGAGGCACATCTGGCTGGGAGGGCAGGTGCCCAGAGCTTGGAGGAGGAGGATGCATATCTGGATGGGGGCGGAGGCCCTCCCATCTGGATGGAGGGGGCCTACGCCCAGGGCCTGGGGAAGGAGGTACATCTGGCTGGGAGGGCAGGTGCCCAGGGCTTGGAGGAGGAGGATGCACATCTGGATGGGGGTGGAGGCCCGCACATCTGGACGGAGGGGGCCTACGCCCAGGGCATGGGGAAGGATGCTCATCTGGACAGGGGGGCATGTGCCCAGGGAGAAACATGCCTATCTGGACAGGGGACCTGCTTGCCAATGTAGGAAGATGCCTTAGAGCGACAGGGTATCATTTTTGGGTTACACGCCTGCGTGGCAGCCTGCAGCGAGCTGGGAAGAGAGGTGACTGACAAACAGTTCTCTAGTCTAGGCCCAGACAAAGCCTGCGGGCATTCAGTGAACAGCAACAAAATGCCTATGACTGAAAGGGAGGTGGAGAGAGATCCCCGCCCGTGATACATTTTGTAGTGATGAAATTCAGTTAAAAAGCAGATATTTGGGATAAAGAGTTGAAGGACCCACTTGTGGACAAATACCAAGTGGGGCTGGTGAACATTAAAGATCCCATGGTGCTACTGGTAAAAATAAAAGTGCTGACTGGTGTCTTGACCAAATTCCAGCTCAGGCAGCTGCCTTTTGCCTATTTAAGTTCCTCCTGCAATTTCAACTAGGTGTGTTATTCTTCACTTCCTGTCCTAAAGAGCTGTGCTCTGTGAAACAGCTGCCTGCCCCTGTTCCATTCCCAGGAGCAGGAGGGGCTGCACTGCAGTGGTTGATGAGGTGAGCCCTCTCTGCTATGGGATCTGGTGGGGTAAAAGATGATAGGGAAATGCAGGACCTTACTTAGGAAGGAACAGAACAATGATGGCAGCCTTTGCTTTGCTCTCGCCTGTGAACCATGGTGAAGAAGGCAGAAATAGTGTCTAAAGATAAATGATCTCACAGCCAAGTGGGTTACAGGGAGCTGCAGTTGAGCTGCACAGCGGACTCCCATGCAAAACACCCACGCTAAGCTTTTTTTTTCCTCTCTCACTACAGTGTGAAGCATCGCCTGGAAATGATCTTCTGGCAGATCAGAAATCTGTATCATGTCTCATCTCAAGGAGGAGTTACTCTGCAGTTTGCTGTGGGTACATAAGCGTATCTTCCTCCCCATCGAGTCATTGGTCGGAGGAAGGAGCGGGGAAGGCAGCATATCCTCTGGTTGTAAGTCAGGACTCCTAGGTTCCACTCCCAGCTCTCCCACTGACTGGCTGCTGGACCATCCCAACCCCCATCCCCTTGCTGTGCTTCACGTTTCACCATCAGGGAAGTGGGTCTAAGACAGTAGTTCTCAACCAGGGGTCCGGGGCCCCTAGGGGGCCTTGAGTAGGGGTCGGGGGGCCTCCAAGGAGGGCCAGCATTAGACTCGCTGGGGCCCAGGGCAGAAAGCCAAAGCCCCACCGCATGGGGCTGAAGCCCGGGGCCCTGAGCCCCGTCACCGAGGGCTGAAGCTGAAGCCTGAGCAATGTAGCTTCATGGGGGCCCCTGGCAATTGCCCTGCTTGTTACCCCCTAATGCCGGCCCTGGCTTTTAGATGCAGAAAAACAGTTACTGTGGTACAGGTGGGCCGTGGAGTTCTTTATAGCCTGTTGGGGGGGCCTCAGAACAAAAGAGGTTGAGAACGTTTGGTCTAAGATTCCATATTTACCTGCTTCATAAGGAGGCTGGGAGGATGCGTGGGGAGTACATTGGAAGTGCAAAGGCCTACGGGGAGCATCTGCCTGGGAGTCAGGAGACCTGGGTACTGTGACATAGAGGTAGGGGGAACTTCTCTGCTTTCCCTCTACACGTGAATCCTGGGGTAGGATAACTATAAAACCTTAAACGAACTAGGTCCACCAAAACCATGTGGGATACGTGGCAGGATGTCAGACGGTTCCATGTGCAGAGGATCTAGAGAGAGAGAGAGACTGTACAGCCTAATCCCCATAGTGCTGAGCATTTTCGCTCCCACCTACTTCCATAGGAATTTACAGTGCTCAGCACCTTGCAGGATTAGACTTCTTAGAAAAAAACATTAGCCACTATCTGGTAGAAATATTCTAGACCGAGGCAGTGTCTTGGAAACAGCACACCAATAAAATATGACTTTTAAAGGCCACCCCCTGGAAAGGGTCCTACACATCAATGAAACCTCGGAGAGCCCAGAAAGAAGGAGCCAGCCTGCAGGGGGAACAGGAGGGGGGTGTGCAGTGACTTGTGGCAACATTACTCCGCAGACTCTTCACCCCCCTAGTTTGGGTTGCAGATCATTTATACAACTCGCCTGCCTACTGGCATTTTCCTTTCAGTTCTTTACACGTTGCCCTGTACGTTTAGGTGCATATGCTCACACCCGGGGGTGGCTTAAAGATGGATCGAACTTTAGGCAACCCGTGTTTAAAAATGTTGGCCTAAGTGGCTTGCTCCAGGTCAGAACAGTGAGTCGGAGGAAGATGCTAGGGAGAGAACGGTTTGACTCGCCGTTCCAGAACCCTTGGAGGAGACCTGGTTAATTGACTTCCTGATAGAACTCTTTTTTGTCAGTTTCCCACTTTTTTTGCTCGCCAGACTCTTCGCTCGCTCCCTCGGACCCCTGATCTCTCACGTTTATTTCTACGTCCCCCCAGTGCTGGGTGTTATTCTTAGCCTTTTGTTCATGGCAGCTGCTTTTCCATCCCTGTTCTGATTCCGAGGCACAGCAAGGAATGGAAGGAAGAGCAGAGAGCCCCATTCATCAGGGGTTGGTTGGGCTTCAAAGGGTGAGATTCAGGAAGGAAGCCCGATAAGAAGTCGTGTGGTAATTAAGTAACAAACCATGATAATAAGTAGCTCACTTTTCCGTCACACCTCCTCCTCCCAACACAGGCCTATACCTGTTTTACTGGAAATGCAAGGCCGTAATATACCTTATCGGAACTTGTTTAGTTGTTGTTGTTTTTTTAGCAGCCCCATGCTACTTTCTTTTTTAAAAAAATGAATCATTGGATTATTTTTATACAAGGGGAAGTGAATGTGGCTGAAGTGGTGATGGTGTGAGATAGGACTCCTTGCTAGGGAGTCAGCCAGGAAGAGGAGATGCTCAGAGGCCTTTATGTTGCATACCCATTGTGGGCACATCCAACAACCCTGCCCAGCCAGTGTCCTCTGCAGGGCTGAATGGAGGACCTCTGGAGTTAAAAGCATGAATCTCAACTGCTTAAGCTAAAGAAGCACGTACGCCCACGCAAAATGTATTAGGAGCAGCCCATGGAATGAGAGACTGAAAGGAAGAGATTTCTTAGCTCATTTCCCAATGATCCACGCCCTCCTGGGCAGGATTGTTCCTAGCAGTAGGCCGTCCCCGTTTAATTACAGAGTGGGCCGAAGAGAATGGAGGGGAGTGTGGGGAGTCGAGGGGCTGGTGCAGCCGAAGTCGTAGTCTGATTACACTGGCAAGGTTGGGAAGGGCTGCTGCATGCTCCATCTTACCACGCCGCAGGCCACCAGAAGGTGCAGAGAGACCCAGATCTGCAGTGCACAGCGTCACTGTGGGGCCATATCTGCACAGAGGGTCCAGCTAGTCATATGTTCTTATCTCTAACAGGGCCATGTCCTCCCTCCTGCATGCAGCCTCAGCACCTGGGGTATGCTCGGGGGAGGAACATGACAATCCTCTCCCCTAACAGGGAGCGGAGAGATGGCCATGGCCATTCTGTGCCATTGTGGCTGCCCTGCACCTGCAAGGGGAATGGCTTCCTCTGCATGCCGCGGTACAGGACTTCATCAACTTCACCCATGCCCCTTGTGCAGATTCTCTCCACACCACCCGCTGTGCTGGTGAGGCCAGCGTCAGGGGAAGGATTTGGCCCATGGGTTTCTTCCTAAACCCCTCATATGATGCCTCAAAAAGTCCTGATTCGTCATGCAGGAGTGTTTCTTTTCTTTTGCCCGCTGTTGTTTCTGATCAGCAGCTCCTTGCAGGTGTCCCAAAGGAGGCTGGCAAACAGCCAAGCTTCTAACGCTATCTTCTTCCGAGCAGCTCACATCCTGCTTCCTTTTTTGTTTATCTTGATACAACCAGCATCATGAGGACGTCTCGCGGGTACGGTGCGTGGCACCTTGCCTCCACAAGGGTCTCAAAGCACTTGTCGAATGGGTTTAGTCACTGCTGAAACTCAGCCATCTCTGGAGTGGAGTGCCGCATCAGCCCTAAACAACAGGGGAGGGTAGGAGGTGAAAATGACTGTCTCCAGCTGCAGCTGCTGATTGGAGACCATTATTACCCAGCTTGGAGTTTGGCCAGTGGGGATGGTCACATCCTGACTCTTTCAAAAAGTGCCAGGGAATCTTCGGTGATGACAAATGGACAAGACCGTGGCGTTGCGTCAAAGATGGTACCACTGACGGCACAGCTCCCCCTGTCTCCACAGGGAGAGGCTGCAAACAGTAAAAGGCCACGTGTTTCATTTTTCTGCATCACTGCATATACTTTCCAAATGCAGTGGAGTTAACTGCAGCGGGAAGTTCCCTTTAATCGTTCAGATTGAATGCCTGGGACTGTTTGTTTGTTGTTTTCCAGTGCCTTGCGGTGCGTTGCTGCTGTGTTTTGTGTGTGCAGGGCAGCCTTTGCTTGACATCTGCCTGTACAATCTCATGTTTCCCATTCAAACCCACGCCTTTCCTTTTCAAATAATGACTAATTATTACCTTTTTCTCTAGCAGCAACAGATCAAAACTTCTGTTCTCCTTGTAAAAGCACAGCCCCTTCAGCATGGGGGGTGTCTTCTGCATAGCTTGTCAATGAGGTACCAAAGCACAGAGCGTATGCGCTACAGTAGACTACCAAAGGAGTCTGTGGAATCCCCATTATTGGAAGCATTTAAGAACAGGTTGGACAAACACCTGCCAGGGATGGTCTAGATTTACTTGGTCCAGCCCAGCACAGGAGGCTGGACTTTTCAGGGCACCTTCCAGCCCTACATTTCTGTGGTTCAATGCTAGAGAATCTATTGTCATGAACTAGCTAGCACCAGTGGCCCCTATTGCATAGACTCAGACCTGCTCCTTTCTAGGCAATGGGTCTTGTACTGCTGACCCCTATAGATATTTTCCCTCTAGTTCATGAGATGGGATATATGGTGGGGCTAAGCAGACAGCATTGCTTGGAGCAGGGGATCTGATTTCTGTTACTGCTGACATATTCCCGCTGTGGCTGTGATTTGCAGCATGGTGGCTCCTACTTGCCCATGGATTGCTTTCAAGTCGATCCCGCCAAAAATGCCCACCTGGGATTTTACCATCCTTTTCAGGAAATGGTCAGTTTGGGGCTAAGCCCAAGGGAGAGATAGTTCAGCCTAAGGAATTATTTTGGACTTTGTAGTTTGTCTAGACCAGTCTGAAATGCCCCGGGCGACAGAGTTAGTTGCAGCTTCCTTAGGGAGACGAGTCCACAGTCAAACAGATCTCGCTGCCAGGCTGGTTCTTGCCTTCAGAGGGGTAACAAACAGGTTATAATGGTTGTGCCTACAGGCCCTGCTCGATGGCTGCACCCCATTGTGCTAGGTTAGTGGTTCTCTGCTGGGGTACACAAGGGTCTTCCAGGGGGTACATCAACTTATCTAGAGATTTGCCTAGTTTTACAAGAGGCTCCATAAAAAGCACTGGCCAAGTCGGTACAAACTAAAATTTCATACAGACCATGACTTGGTTATATGGCTCTATATACCATACACTGAAATGTACGGACAATATTTATATTCCAATTGATTTATTTTATAAATATAGGGTAAAAAGGAGACAGCAAGCTATTTTTCAGCACTAGTGGGCTGTAACACTTTTGTATCTTTGTCTGATTTTGTAAGCAAGTAGTTTCTAAGTGAGGTGAAACTCGGGGGTATGTGAGACAAATCAGACCCCTGAAAGGGGGACAGGCATCTGGAAAGGTCAAGAACCACTTGGCTAGATGTGGTACAAATGCATAACAACAGAGTACCTGTCCCAAGGAACCTGGCTCTTACCGTGGAGCAATCACACTATTGCTGAGAAGCAGTGCCAGGTTTCTGAGCCCAGGCCAGGCCCCTGTGACACAGTTTCTGCAGCACCATGATTAAACCCACTGGGCCTGCCTTCCTAGGTCTCTGTTGTCACAGCTAGGCCACCTTGGCTCATACATACAGACCACACACTATGCATCTGAAACCCTTTCAATCACCGCAAACCGAACAAAGGAAGCAGCCTGCCCTGAGCTTGCACTCATCAGAACCTCACCAACATTCACTTTGCAGGAGGGATTGGACAGTTATAACCTCAATAAAGCTAGAGGAAGGATCTCATTAGGGCCCAGTCCTACAACCCTGCTTGCAAGAGTGGGCCTTACAGGCGTGGTCTAATTAATTGCCTAATTAAAGCTTCCAGGGTAGGCCCTTACTCTGGAACATATGATAGGTGCAGATAAAGGATGCTCAGCATTTGTGAATAAACTTGGATGGTAGGAGATGATGGGGAGGGCTGTCAAGCTAGATATGAAGCCCTGTGGTCCTGCCCTGCAGAGACATTAAAGATCCCTGTGTAATATTTATGTGCTGGAAGCTTGCCTTGCTCTCCTGTCCCTTATCACATTGTGCACCCTCTTCAGTCTGAGCGCCCAGCTGCTTCTCTCTCCTCCAGAGGTGGTTGCATTTCAGTGGTAAAGTGATCCCAGAAACCAAATCCTGATAGTTTTACCCTCACAAGCAGCCCCACTCACATCAACGGGAGGGGGAAGTCCCTGTCTGTATTCTCATGAGTCAGGGGAGAAGGAACAGGCCTATGGAGTTTGTGCAGTGCCTTGGGGTCCTGCAGGCCAGAGAAAGGTTGAAAAGGGCTTCCAGCAGGAAGGCTGGTTTGAGGATTAACACTGGATGGGAACTAAGGAGGGCTGTGGCTCTGCCACAGAAGCCCATTGTGACCTTGGGTACGTCACTTAAGGTATGTCTACACGAGCTCGGAGTGAGTGTCCCAGCCCAAGTAGACAGACTTGTGCTAGCAGCGTGAACGTTGCAGCTGCGGCGGGGACTTGGGCTAGTCACACAAGCTCAGACCCTGAGGGGCCCGGGGCTAGTCTGAACTGCAGTGCAAGCTGCCACGTCCACACTGTTATTTCTGGTGCTCTAGCTTGAGCCCTCTAGTCTGTTGTGCCGGGTAAGGAGGGTCACTCCCAGTTGCAGCCTGGACATACCCAGCGTGTCTTGGGGATGGGCCTCTGTTACCCATCTGTCAAATGGAGCTAATAATCCCTCCTTTGTCTGGCTTGTCGATGTAGACTGCGAGCTCTCTGAGGAAAGGATTGTCTCTAATGTGCAGCCCTCTGGCCCGTTGAGCTCAGTCTTTGTTGTCGCCTCTAGGTGCAATTGCCGTACAAATTATAACTGACTAGTACTATCGCTGTCCTGTAGATTCATTGCTGGGTGAAGACAATAAGCAGTTTAATTCATTAGCTAGCATCCCCCTGATTCTTGTCAGACAAAATCGCTCTGGGTGTTTGGTGTTTACTCCTTTGAAATATAAAAATGCCCCCTGGCTCTTGCTGCTCCTTACTCTCAGCTGTGCTCTGAGCAACCTGGCCCTCTTTCCCCACAGGGTCCGCTGTGCGCTTCATGCAAATCAGCTGCACAAACCCTCCTAATTTCTGAGAAATATTTGAAAAGCACCAAGCATTCTGCGCCTTTATTTGCAAACACTATTAACCATTTCCTGTTCCTGCCCCAGCCAGCCTCTGCTGCTGCCATTTGATTAAATGTGCATTCAGTGGCTCTAATTTAAATGGAAAAAAAGACTCTCAGAGGGCTGCAGGTTTCTATTTCTGAAACTTACGATCCCTAAGTCCTTCTGTGTCCTCCCGGGGAGCTAAATGGACTGCAGAAGCGGCTGTAGTCATTGGAGCTGCTCTGTACCCCAAGGCCCCAGGGTACCACTAAAGTGCCCAGTATACTGCGTCTTGGAGAGAAGCCCTGGTGGGTGCTAATAACCACTCAGGTTTATAGATGGGCTGGCAGGAAAGGGTGCAGTTGCCATAGGTACAGAGTCTTAAAGAGTTAGAGTTAAAGAGCTCCCCCATGAGTGCTGTGTGATGTCCGGCGATCTTACAGCCTAGTCCACAGGCGGCCCTGCGCACCACTCCGAGGGCTTCTCTCCTGCTGCCATGCAGCTCCCTCTCTCAGAGAGAGCCCAGCCACCTCCTGGTTCAGGACCTATCCCTTTCCCTGGCCAGGGGAAGGGGAAGTGCAGTGGGGAGAGGGCTGAGGAGAGTTGTGGTCCCCTGCTTTGCAGATCCACCATATGGGCCTGCAAATTCCAGCTGTGACTGAGAATGTCTGGGGTGTGCCGAAGGCTGCATCTTTTTTGTTCTCCCAAGATTCCCCGGTTTTGACATTCCTTAAAAAATATCTGTGACATTTTTAGCCACTCTGGGCCTGATGCCAAGCCCGTGGAAATGACGGCAGAGGGACCCGCTCACAACAAGGGGACTGTGAGCTTCGCAGACAGGGCAATGGGGTGCAGCGGTATGGGTTGAACAATTTCACAGAGAGCCATGGGCCTGCTCCAGCTCCCAGTGACGTCAGTGGGAGTCGTCCCTGGGAGTTCCACGAGGGGGGAAATCGGGTGCCTTGAAGACCTGGCATGTTTAACACTTTTCTTGCTGGAGGGGACTGAAGAACGGCAAGCACTCACTCTCCTAATGAGAGTTAGGGTTCTGTGGTATGGTCACAATAGGTGGGTGGGGTCCCCAGATTCGTACAGAAATACTACATCCTCCTCAGAATGATTATAGAATCATAGTATTGTCATTATAGCTAGGTGACCAGATGTCCCGATTTTATAGGGACAGTCCCAATTTTTGGATCTTTTTCTTATATAGGCTCCTATTACCCCCCACCCCGTCCAGATTTTTCACGCTTGCTGTCTGGTCACCCTAATTATAGCTATTTATCTATTTGTATGTTTGAACTGGTTGAGATTTTTCAGTTTTTGTTGCTGAAAAATGGCCTTTTTATGCACTCAAAAAAAAGTTCATTGTCATTTTTTGATGAAAGCTGAATTTTTTTGGTTTTGTTTTAATATTTTGCTACCCCCGTTTCTCCTCCTTTTCCCCTCTTTTTCCTTTTTTGCCATCTTTCAGAGTCCAAGTGAAAACAAGGAAAGAAATCATGGGAAGGGGAACGGGGGTGGGGGTGGGGGGGAGGAGGAGAACTGATAACTTAAAATGTTCTGTACTGAAAAGTTTTGTTGAAAAAACTATGGAAACGTTGGGAAAGTTCTTTTTGAAAACTTCAAACTAAAAATGTTCTCAAACTTTGCAAAAACTTTGCTTTGATTTTTTGACCAGCTCTGTTCTTTCTTTCTATGCGTTATACTGTGCCCATCCTTGTAATCTCTTTGTGCCTTACTCTTATCATAGGATTCCAGCAACAAATGCCATGGTTGTGGCTTAGGAAGAACTTTCTGGTTAGCCAATTTTTAGTTATCCAAATGTAGGAAAAATCATGTTTTTCATCCGTTTTTGGTTGCTGCTGGTTTCAGAATGGAAGAGGTGGTAAGGCAAATTCTGATCTCAGAGACGCTGATGTAAAACCTGGCGCGAGTCCTTTGAGCTGATTGTTTTAAGCTGGTGATGCACGGTGCAGTGGTGATGCACAGAAAGACTCAAATCACCTTTTAAAAATACATATTAAAAGTGTCAAACAACAATCATGCCTATCCAGACATTTGGTCATGCACCGACTGGCTATTTCTCCCTCTTAGAGAGATATTACCTAATAAGGAGAGTTTGCCAGGTTTGAGCAGTTTCTGTTATGTACTGAATAGATGTGACATTACCAAAAATGTCAGGTATTTCTGAAAGGGAAAATAATTACATCGGGGTGATAGTTATCAAAGCACTTCTAGAATAATACCTGGCGATTTGTGCTCTATTTGCAAGGCTAGCAGTTACCACATTAGTCATGTAGGCGTTTGTGTATAGCTCATGTGGATCAATTAAATACAGCTCCTTCTGGGTACGGCTGCAAAGCTGCTAGATGCAAACATGGAGCTGTATTATGGTAAGGTGCAGCCAATACTCATGTACACTGGCCGCTTGGCATCTGCTTCAAAACCCTTCAGAATGTGGGGTATAGACGCTGCACAGGGTATTGCACGTGGCCAGGTTGCCCTAGGGAGTGTGTGGCGCTGTTTTTCCATTGGGGTTTGCAAGAGAGGGAGGCAAAAAACAATGGAAGAAGCGTGCTGATTACATTGCACTTCAGGCCCCTCACCTGTAAAGCAGGGACAATAATATTTGCTTGTCTCCTGGTGGCGGCGGCCAAACTGCTAAATTTCAAAATGCCTACGAAGCACATTGGGTGGGTGCTAGAGAAGGGAAAAAGGGTGTAAGAAGCCCATGGCCATGAAGGATCTTCATGGTGGCCCCTGTGCTGGACCCTATGGCCACTGAGCATTTAATGGAAATGGTGAGGATAGAACCCAGACCTTCTTTTTCCAAAAGCGCAGGCCACTACCCCTTGAGCCGAAGGAGAATCTCTTTTGCCACTACACGGCCTATGACACACAGCTGAGCTGTTCTGGTTCCATCTAGTAGAGCGGAGCCATAGCTTGTGGTTTGATCCCAAGTCCACTGAAGTCTTTCCATTGATGACAGCGGGCTCGGGACAGGCCTGGAGTCACCAGCCAGTTTATTGTATGATATTATTGCTAACAGAAACACATTTTGTAGCAAAGGCTCTTTTTGTTCCCTCGCAAACACGCTGGCCACTTGCTCAGCCCCCTTGCCCCTGGCTCACCCCCTCACTCCCGTGGCCATGCCTGCTGCTGTTCCAGCCCACAGAGCTCCATCTTATTTGTTAAAACTAAAAGGGGAAAAATGTTCTTCTGATAGGGTTGCCAGGTGTCTGGTGTTCAACCGGAAGGCCCAGTTGAAAAGGGCCCCTGGCAGCTCTGGTCAGCATCGGGCCGTTAAAAGTCCGGTCGGTGGTGCTGCAGGGCTAAGGCAGGCTAGTCCCTACCTGTCCTGGCACCGTGCTGCGCCCCGGAAGTGGTGATGAAAAAAGAAACATTTTACACTGGAACAAAAGAGTTGATATGTGTCTGGATTTGCACTGGACAATCTGCTTATCTTTTCTATTCAAATGATTTCCCACAAAGCTCGGTGTAGAAATTACTTATTTTTTCTGTAAAAATGCCTATAATTTTGGCTGCAGATAAGCGTGATGCTGTGATGAAGAGAGGCACTGGCCATTCAATTAATTGCTCGATAAAGACTCTGAAGACTAGGGCACATCAGCTGCATTTCTAAGCAAACAGCAGCCTGCTACGCAAACCATACAGATTCTTCTCTGCAAATAATTGTTGCCCTGGCATCTAGGGCCACAGGAAATAAAAATCAAAACACAGGTAACGGCCCAGACCATGAATTTTGCCTGAGTCAAATGGAATCCTCACGTCAAAATTTCTGAGTTCTAGTCTAAATTTAGAAGCTGTAAGTTTTGAGTGGATACAGCAGTTTCCCCACCCCAGACGAAAACAATTCCCTTGCTCCTTATTTTTAGGACGTGCTGGAAAGTTTGAGCAATCGTGCTACAGTCTGAATCAGACTCAGACTTTCAATGCATAGCTATAACGTCATAATGTGGGCACGCTGCAGTATATAGAGATGAGACCTATCTAAGATACAATGTAACAATTTGTACTTCTGGAGCATCTTGCATCTACACATACCCAAGCACTAATAAACCCTCACCACCTCCATTGGAGGCAGGAGGTTATTACCTCCATTTTACAGGTGGTGAAACTGAGGCACAGAAGGGTCACACACTAAGTCTGTGGAAGAGTCACGAATAGAACCAGGTCTCCTAACTCCCCGTTCTGGGCTTTGACCATGAGACTGTCTTACCTCTGATATTTAGTTACTAGAACTGGTTGAATTATGTGTTGTGAATAAATTGCTGGATACAGTTAGCCCTCTGTTTGATGGCCAAAGATTCACGAACAGGTCCTGATTATGCAAATGTCTTTGTTATCCATAAATGTCCATTACCTTGTTTGGTCCAACAATTCCTGCGCTATGGAATGTTTGTGAACTACAACTGGTTCGTTAGTCATGTGTGGGATTGGTCCCTTACATCGCATGGTATTGCTTCTCGGTTCCGGATTGGATGATGCAAACTTTTAAACAGCAAATAGTGAACCGCACACACTCCTGTTCACATGCAGATGTGGGTGTCTGTTAGGGTTGCCAACTTTCTACTTGCACAAAACTGAACACCTTTGCTCCCCCTGCCCCACCCCTCCTTTGAGGCCTCACCCCTGCCCCGCCCCTTCTCTGAGGCCCCACCCCCACTCACGCCGTCCCCCTTCCCTCTGTCGCTTGCTGTCCCCACCCTCACTCATTTTCACTAGGCTGGCTCAAGGGGTTGGGGAGGGGGTGAAGGCTCTGGCTGGGGGTGTGGGTTCCTGGGTGGGGCCAGAAATGAGGAGTTCTGGGTGTGGGAAGATGGCTCCGGGCTGAGGCAGTGGGTTGGGATGCAAGAGGGGGTACAGACTCTGGACTGGGGGTGTGGGTTCTGGGGTGGGGCTAGAAATGAGGGATTCAGAGTGCGGGAGGGGGCTCTGGGTGCGGGGTGGGCCTGGGGATGAGGGGTTTGGCCCACCCTCTCCTCTATCATGATGATGCGGGGGGGGGGGGAGGGGGCACCTAACAAAAAACTCTGTCACACACTCTAGGGGCACCCACCTTTACCCTTCCATGGGCTCAAGGCGTAACCCTCTTAATTTAGGCACCCATCCTTGGCCCGTTCCTAGGGCTCAGGAGTAACCTTACACTCTGTAGGTTTGCAGGGTCTTTTACCAGTGAAAGAGCCTTACACAGTAGTATCCTACTTAACCTCTATTTATTACCAAAACAAAAGAATGCATTCACTAAACATACAGTGCTCACCACACCCAGTCTCAATAAGACAGATGAACTTTTCTTGATGGCCAGTCAGGATCAGGTCACCTGGGGGACTCCAGTTTCTGCAAGGTGTCATTGGCAGAGTGTTGAGATCTGGCAGCTCTGGGGCTGTGCCCTGCAGTTGGTTCCCAAGAACTTCCTTTTGGACCCCAGTTTATATAGTGAAACTTGAGTCTTGCTTAGCTGTACCGTAACCAATCATTACACTAAAATATTTCTAACCAATCCTAACATATTGTAACAAAATTCTCTAACCAATCCTATCCCACCACTTTAATTGATTTACACCTAGAAAAATTAATTGTGTAACAGACAGAAACATCAAAGAACCAGACAGAGACCATACAGACAAACAATAGAGAAGTGGGGACCATAAAGATAAAACCATAAAGAAATAAGGATTTCACAACCACAACTATTGATAAGTGGTTTCTTGCCTGACAGAATGCTATCAAACTAAGTTTTCCCTTTAATCATCTTAAGATCTTTTTCTTTATCTGGTGATGGTGGACAGGATTGCCTTCTGAACAGCCCGATATTACATTGTTTTAATATAATTTAGATGGAATGTGAGGATGTGACTTTAGTGCGCTTTCTTAATATGGCTGCAGACACAGGCCTTAGGCCTTACAATATGGCTACAGGAAAAGGCCTTTTCCTTACAGGGCCAAATGTGAGCAAGTGGCACTGTGACCCCATGTGCCAGGTTGCAATGCCGCGCACACAAATTTGGGTGAGGGGGCCAGGCCAAACCTGAGTGGTGCTGTGATCCTGGAGGTCACAATGCTGGGTGTGGGGAGCTGAGCTCAGCTAGCCCTGCAGGACAGAAGCTGCAGGAACTGGGGCTATGGTGTACTTAGTACTTATTATGTTAATGTGTATATTATATATTGTGGGTAAAACATATTTAATAACTCAGGTGTTTTGTACTAAAGCTATTCGCTGGATTGCAACAGGCCAGCCAGGTTTATAAACGAGTCCTGAAGGTTGAGAGCCACCATAATAGAGCTCCAGGAGGATTTTAGGAAAACAGAATACAGAATTAAGAACTAGCCAGTGCCCCAGGCTGGAGAGTAAAGAAGGAGAAACCCAGGGGGTGAATAAGAGCCCTGGGCTCCTGTCCCTGAGGAAGGGCGTACCAGAAGGGTGGTGGATAAGGAAATGTGATAAAGCTCTGTGGTAAAGCACAGTGGGCCGTGAATGGCTGCAGGGTTGCAGTTAACATCTCCCCCAGATGGGGGCACAAGAAAAGCAGAAGCCGTGGGGAAAAGTCTCAGATCGGGTTTGACATTTCAAGCCCTTTTTTGGCCTCTTTCCCCCCCAGACTCAGCGTCTGATGCAGTGCCTCCCCCCACAGACACACACGCTCATGTGCGATCAAAGGCCTCGCATTTACCACAATCAGCCTTTTTTTCCACAGCTGGTAAAATCTAATCCAACAAGCCCGGTTAGAGTGGGCAGCAGCCGCACGGGTAGAATGCAGCCGAAAGCTGGTGCCCCGGGGAGCCTGGCCTCTGTGATATTTTAGACGTTTCTACCTTGCGCTTAAGGAAGAGGCCCTTGTTGTGGCATTCTTTTCCACGCGTGCAGGGAAAGAAGACAAGGGACAAATCAAACCGACCAGCAAGTGTTGCCAAAGCAGCGGAAAGCTGGTGTTGCTGTGTGACTGCACTGGGGCAGGAGAGAAGCCAGGGGAATATCTGAGGACTTGTGGAGGGGCAGCGCTTCAGAGTCAGGGACGGGGCAGGCAGAACGGGCTGTTGGAGAGGCCTGTGAAGGAGCAACAATTGCTGGAATCGTCAAGCGAGTGTTCTGGGAGCAGGGCCAGATTAACGCACCCCAGGGCTCTAGGCAAACATACAGTTCTCCCACCCAGGGCGGATGCCCGCCCCACACACCCCATAGTGGCGGCTCCTCTCCCATGGGGCTGGGCCCGGCTCCCTGCTCGGGGGAGTTGTGACCTGGTGCATGGGGTTCCGGCCCTGCTCCGGTTTCGGCAGCTCGTCTGCATGTGAGTGAGGCAGGCCGTCGCTGTCACTAAGACCTTGCACAATGTCTGCATTTGGGACCAATTTTCAAGTGTTCATCAAAAATCCAAGCCCCAAACCCCTAGAACAAAAACAGGCTGGATTTTTGATGGACACTTGAAACCTTCCAGCTCGCTCAGATATATGCTAGAGAGAAGGGGCCTCTTTTTTAAGGTTATGGTGAGGCCAAAAAATCTCCAAAGAATGCTCTTTCTTGTGAGATTTTGGCCCAAGAAGGCAGAAATCTCACAAGCTCACCTGAGTTCACATGATTTCCGCTGCGGATGGTTACTGACGTTTCAAGAACGCAGAACACAAGTTTTCCTTGCCATTAAGTTCTGTCTCAGGACACTAGCCCAGATTCAGCCTCGGGTCTAAACCCAGATCCCTGGCATAATGGGTTTCCCTTTACCGCAAGCGCGCCTCCTCCTGGCCAGGCATCTAGGGTATCTGCCTGGTCTGACACCCCCTTCTGTCTCTCGTTTGTGCTGTGTCCCCGTTCTTGCTCCGGGAGCTGCAGTGCCCCCTGTTGGTGGCTTGGCCCTCCAATCAGGTCACCATTGTTTTCCCCTTCACGGGTTTCAAAGTCTCACTGGACTGGACTGGCTGTGCAGGTATCGTTCCCAGCAGTCCTCCAATTCAAGGCTATGCCACTTTGTCAGTGGCTGCTAGGGGGAATCCCGGCCTGCCCGCTACTCTGGGTTCCAGCCCAGGGACCCTACACTCCACAGCCAAGGTCTGCTCCATCCCAAATCTTGCTGCTGTGTCCCTAGACTGCTTCTTACTCGTCTCTATCACATTTCCTTATCCATCACCCTTCTGGTATGCCCTTCCCTCAGGGACAGGACCCCAGGGCTCCTATTCACCTCCTGGGTTTCTCCTTCTTTCCTCTCTAAGCCCAGAGAGTGCCTGCAGGCTTCCACACGGCAGCTCCCTGCTACTACAGATTTCCTCTCTTTATAATCCTTTCCCAACTTCTCTCCCACCCAAGCTTCCTCAGCAATTAATAATTTATAAACCCCTGGTCCTCCCCCCAGGTGCAACTGAAAGGGTTCATTAGCCTCTTCTGGGCCACCTTAACCCTTTCAGGGCTGATGTGGGATGAACATCCCATCAGACCTATGTTACATTAGATATACTCCAGCCCCAGATCTGAAATCTTACCATTTGGCCCATCTCTAATTAGCAGGCTGGCCCCGTGCCATCTAGACCAGTGGCTCTCAATGTTTCCAGACTACTGTACCCCTTTCAGGTGTCTGATTTGGCTCATGTACCCCCAAGTTTCACCTCAGTTAAAAACTACTTGCCTACAAAATCAGACATAAAAATACAAAAGTGTCCCTGCACACTATTACTGAAAAATTGTTGACTTTGGCAGTTTTACCATATAATTATAAAATAAATCAATTGGAATATAAATATTGTACTTACTTTTCAGAGTATCGTATATAGAGCAGTATAAACAAGTCTGTATTAAATTTTAGTTTGTACTGACTTCACTAGTGCTTTTTATGGAGTCTGTTGTAAAACTAGCCAAATATCTAGATGAGTTGATGTACCCCCTGGAAGACCTCTGTGTACCCCCAGGAGTATGCGTACCCTTGGTTGAGAGCCACTGATCTAGGCCACCCTGATGCTGGATTTGAATGCTGTCATTGAACTAACCACAACAGCCTGGTTCATTTCTGCAAGCACGGAAATTTATCAGATCACAATGACAAACAAGAACAAATCACGAATTTTCCCCTGAGACTTTCTAAAGGTAATGAGCTTCCATTCAAGAGATGCAGGAAGAACCATAGAGCGGGGCGGTTTCATCATAGTTGATTTCCTATGCAAATGTTAGTCAGCACAGCAGACACATAGAAGCAAAGTTGGTTAAGATGGAAAAGACTGAGGTGCTATGGGTCATCTGTCTAATCATCTGTCATAGGTTTTTCTAAGGCCCCTCGCACTGTGGTATCTAATTGTCCTCTAGCCCTCTTCCTTGCAAAACTGGCCTTAAGATTTTCTGTACACAGTTCCTTTGTGTGTGTGGGAAGCACCTTCTGAATATAACATTTATCTTTAGTCCTCTTCATTTTAGACAGTTATAGTTTGGGAGATGGGTTGGCAGAAAAATCTACCATCATCATCTTCTTCAAACTCTTGAGTGTGGGCACAAGGTGGTACTCTTGTTGGTAGTCTCAGCTCGTGAAGCTATCTCTCTCTCTCTTTCTGTGTGTCTCTCTCTCCCTGGATAACTCAGGGGATTGATAAGGGTCTGTAGGTTGTAGGTCTGAATCCAGGCTAGGTGGGTGATGAATCAAAATGGCTGCCATCTAATGGCTGTTTGGCCTACATGAATTGAGTTTGGTGGCCTCACTCCAGTTCCCCGTCAGCAAGTGTCCCCATCTCAAGCCATTGGCATTAGCTAATGCCCCGGTTGGCAAAAAGAAAAGGAGGACTTGTGCCACCTTAGAGACTAACCAATTTATTTGAGCATGAGCTTTCGTGAGCTACAGCTCACTTCATCGGATGGAATCTCAGCTGAGAAGCCAAGGAGCAAATGGAGACCGTGGGGACCGAGAGACCCTTTCCGCCGCTAGAGGTGACCACTTAAGGGCAAAGGCTGAGGGGACCTGGTGGGGGCTTAGGGGAAGTGTGATGTACTTGCTGTCTGGATAAACAGAGGAGTCCCGTCTCTGGGGCTGTCAGGCCGGGAGCTGTCAGCAGCCCTATAAAAAGCCAGAATAAATAATACAGAGATAAGCGCTCCCCCAGCCACAAGCAGAAAACGCAGAGCCGTTTGCCTGGCAGGAGCAAACCTGTGGGTGACGTCAAGTGTGGGGCAAAGGAAGTGCGGCTCCGGGCCCCCTCCCCCTTCGCTTGTGGTCTCGTGCCTCAGACCCCTAACGTTCTGCTGATGCCGCTTTCTCTTCTGTGCGGGTGGATGGCGCGTGGGAGCCTGCCGAGGCTCCTGGGTGCGGAGCGGGGGAGCGGGGCCGGGCGCAGCTGTCGAGCTGTGTCAGAGGAGAAGGAGGAGGAGGGGAAAGACGGGGGCGGGAGGCAGGGAGGGTTTCCCTCTCAAGCCGAGATGGGTACGTTTCATTTCCACTTCTGCTTCAGCTGCAGTCAGTCGACAGCCGCCGTGCGGCCCCCGGGGGGAACAGTGCCACTGGGATACGAGGTGCCCAGGCCAGGCCCCGGAGTGCCCTCCCGCCACACAGCACAGACATAGCAGCTTGGATCCTGACTGGTGCGTCGCACGTGCAGGGGAGGAAGCCAACCCCCAGAGGGCTCCCGGCCCCTCGAAGGCGACGCCAGGGACGATGCTTGTTCTCGTGGTCGGCATCTGTGCGGTGCTGCTGACCTGCAGGCCAGTGCTGCTGCTCTCCCAGCTTGGTATGTATCTGGGCGGCGCGACACGCTCACCGCGCTCCTGAACACAAAGCTGGTGCAGCTTATGCCTGGCGGGGAGCGTCTGCTAGGCTTAGAGCCGCGCAAGCGGTGGAAACAGCCCCGGCAGCGAGAAGGCAGGAAAGCCAAATGCCGGACCTGAAATGCCCAGGCAGCCAGCATCTGGGAAGAGACCCCGGGATAGAAACAAATGCAAATGTTTGGCGTGGATGCGGAGCCCTGATCCGGCCCCCATCACCGCTCAGTTTGAAGGTAGAAGCCTGAGAGTAGTGGAAGGGGAAACAAATAGTTGGAGGGAGCTGGGGGGGAAGGCAGTGGAATGGGTAGATGTATTATAATATTAAAAATTGGGTTTGGCAAAACTTTTTGGACCTTCCCCCTGCCCTCCAATCCCCCCTTCATTCAGGGCCTGATCTCTGAGGTTCGGGCCTTTAATCCGTTGTTGTTCAGGGGATCTTCTGAAAATGGAACGTGGTGTGGTCTGGTACAGAGCATGAGGCTGAGAGTCAGGACACCCGGGATTCTGTGCCTGCTTTGCCCCTGACTTGATGTGTGGCCAGGCCATGTCCTGTCTCTGTGCCCCGGGGGGGGGGGCCCATCAGTAAAAGGCGGTCAACGATATGTACCCACATTTGTAAAGCACTCTGAGATCCGTAGGTGACAAGCCCAGACAAAATGCCATGGCTGGAAAAATGAAACAAAAATATGCGGCTGTAAGTGACTGGCACCTTGTGCCATGGGAACAATAAAGACTCTGGCCTGAAAGTCATTGTCTGGCTTCAAGGCTGAGCTAAGGGGAAAAGAAATTAAGTCAAAGGCATGTGAAAGCACAGAAATCACATCTGGCAGAGCCAAAATGAACTCCAGCTGTGACGAGTTCTTGAGCGGGTTCTAAATGTGGTAAAGTGAGTTCTGGAAATGAGCAATGTCTGGATTTTGTTTTAGAACTAGTAAAAAAAAAAGCAGCATCAGGTCATAAAGTCCTTTACCCACTGCAGTCAGGGCAAACAGCTGCATTTTGTAAAAAAACCCAAACCCCAAACCTGTCTAATATTTTCCACGTCAAATAAAATCCAATCATGCAAATTAAACCATATTGAGAAGTGCAAAACCCAGACAAACTCTTTTGCCTACTTAAAGAAAAGGAGGACTTGTGGCACCTTAGAGACTAACAAATTTATTTGAGCATAAGCTTTCGTGAGCTACAGCTCACTTCATCGGATGCATTCACTTATGCTCAAATAAATGTGTTAGTCTCTAAGGTGCCACAAGCCCTCCTTTTCTTTTTGCGAATACAGACTAACACGGCTGCTACTCTGAAATTTGCCTACTTATTGATTATTATTATTATTATATGTGTGGTACCGTAGCACTAGGAGCACCAGTCATGGACCAGTATCCCAGTGTGCTAAGTGCGGCATCCTCATCGAGCAAAAGGACAGCCCTTGCCCCAAAGAGCCTACTATGGGAATCTGCAATGATTCCCCAGTTGTCTCTTCTCATCTGAATGTCCTCAGTCATTTATTCATAACCAGGGGATATGCCGTCTCACAACAGACCAATTGTCCTTCTAATCCCCTATTTCATAAGGAAGCCTCGTAACTTCTGTAAACTTCCTTGCCTGTCTGAAATGTCCATAGAAGCTGAGGGAATTGTGTGCCAGCATTCATGATTGGACCCAGGAGGTTTTGATCTTCTGTGTTTAATAAAAGGGATTTATGTGTTTATTAATCTCTGGAGCTTTCAAGGGGACTGTCAGCTCGGATCACTGGCTCTTGTAATCTGTGAGAGAAACGGCTTGTTACTACTTTTCCCTGGGAAATCGGAATGACCATTAATTTAATGTCTGTCTCTCAAGATGCGTTAGTAAGGGGCTCAAGTCAAAAATTGGATGTAGATCTGGATTTCCAACACTGCCATCTAGACAGGCTCAAGACCGGTTCTAACCTGGAGAGAGAGATTTATTGGGGAAAGCGCCCGAGAAGCTTATTATCAATAATTCATGATGATAATTGTGGGGCGGATTGTGAAGCTCTTCCTCCCAATGAATCTAGCCCCATTGGCTTCAGTCAATGGAAGTAAAGGCTTCCAGTTTGGGCTTGTATATATGAAGCCCTTCCCTCATCCAGTATTTTGCCAATGATGCTCATAAGCCGTTAAATTACAATCATAAAATAGATCATGTCAAGTGTTAATTAATGGCCGGGTTAAGAGGATTAACGTTAATGACCCTAGAGCATATGGCTGCAGCCCTGTACACTCCTGTAGCCTAAATGCGAGCACTACCCACCCGTGTGGCCATCTGCAAGGTGGTGCCCGTTCTGTTCTTGGCTCACTAGTGTTTATCAGCCGGGCATCCGTGCACCAGTGCTTTGAACAAGTTGTCCCAGCTTTTGAACAGTCTCTGGGAGGAACCCCTCTAATGTGCCAGACCCCCAAGGGGTCCCACTCTTTCTTCAGAGTTGGCCATACTGCCTCACTGCTTCCTAGACTGAGCTACTCAGCTCCACACTCCTGTTTCACACCAGGAACTCTGCTCAGCGAGTCCAACTGAGACTCCAGGTCAGGACTGGTCCCCTCCTGAGGGACTAGTTCACCTCACCTTGTGTTTCCAGAGACACTCAAGCAGCGTAGGATTCATTAGTCACCTGGGACACAGCACTGGAAGTCCTTGGGTTAGTGCAAACAAATAGAGGTGAAAGCGTCGTCCATTCTGGTCAAGCCAGAGCAATTCCCCAGCCAAGCTGTTGTGAGTTCCATTTTCAGGCTCTGTCTCTTTCTGACTGCCTTAGTTAGTCCCAGGAGAGAGTGTAAAACTGCCCTCCGTGACTCAAGAGCGTGCATATCAACCTCAGGGCAGACTGCCAGGAAGCAGGGCACAAACCCCAAACTGGCTGTGAGCTCTATACTTAGATTTCACCAACCAAATGCCAAGTGTAAACTCCTCAGGCGTTGTAACAGCCTTAACATGGAATCACAGACGGTCCCCTTGCGTTCTCCGATCTGTCTCGCCACCCTGCCTTTGTGATGGATGGTCCTTTACACCAAGAATCACAGCAACATTCAGGTTACTTCCAGCCCCAAAGGACCAGTCACTTATCCCAGGTCAGTTGCACCTTAGATCTTACACCAAAGACAAGGCTTGTAGCCAATCCCATAATAAACTATGTACAGATTTATTAAGTATGTAAAGGAAACAGGAGAGTTATTTACAAGGTTAAAGCAGGCAAACATAGATACACAAACGAGTTATGATCTTAAGTTTCAAAAGGTAATAAAAGCAAGCTCTCTATGTCCTTTAGGGCTACCCCAGGCTAAGCACTGGGGATCTCTTGCTTGTGCCTAAAAACCTTGTCCCCTGGAGTCCAAGCAGTATGGACATAGTTAGTTCCTTCTCTTCTCTTCTCCTATCTCCCTCCTGCCATGTGCTCCGGGCTGCAAACTCAGCTGATGGGAGGAATTCCCTTGCATGACTCCTTGCCATGCAGGGTGTGGGGGGAAGAGCAGGACAACTGAGTCTTTTGTCCTTTTTAATGATAATAGTTGGGCAGGGCATAACACCTTCTGCTAGAGATCAGCACTTTATACTAGTTCATGTCTCTTTCCTGTCTGCTGATTTACACAGCCACAGAGGCTCACAATACAAATATTGCCGTACACTATGGGATACAGATGTTATAAGTGAGGTTAATGTAGGCAGCACCTTACCAGCATTCAATAAAGTCTAAATGCATTCTTAGAATTCTTACACCTATTTTAACCATATTAACACACAGGGGAGCCAGCCTGGCTCCAGCTCTGTATCTCTCAGGCATGGGGATCTGGCACGAGCTGGCACCTGGTCTGCCAGCGTCACAGAGAGCCAGAAATCAGTGCTTTATTCCCTGCTAGTCACCTCTCAGCCCTTTGTTCTCCAGGCCAGGCCATGCTGAGTTCGCAGCCCTCATGCACGAATGCCCAGCCGATAAACACTAGTGAGCCAAGACCAGAATGGGCACCTCCTTGCAGATGGGCACACGGGTGGGTATCGCTCGTATTTAGGCGACAGGAGCGTCTGGGTCATTGATTGCTGGGTGTAAGTATTCGGCCCATTGGGGTTTTCCATTGTCTTCTCACATTTTCCATTGATATGATTTGGCCTCGGCCAGTTCTTTTAATGAGCGATGCAGTTTGTTCAGACAGCTCGGTGACACCTATGTCTCTTAGTCTGTCCTGACAGCCAACTTAATTCTTTCCCCTTTGCTGGCTAGGTTTTTAAGGCCTGGCTTGACAAAGCCTTGGCTGGGATGATTTAGTTGGTGTTTGTCCTGCTTTGAGCAGGGGATTGGACTAGGTGACCTCCTGAGGTCTCTTCCAACCCTAATATTCTACGATTCTATGAGTCTATGAATGCAAAACATAGGGGGAAACCGAGGCACACATAGGCTTCAAGTTACAAAAAATTCCCACTTTGTCACAGGGGAGCTCCCACAGGGATGGAGCATTTCCTTGCTAGGCAATGAGTTCAAGTCACAGGCTGGTCATTGTCTGCCAGCACCTGGGTGGCCTCAGGGAAAGGAGCTGATGGTCTCAGTCCAGGGCCTAGCGGGCACGTCTGACATGGTTGCTGGCCATCTCAGTGGAGTGGCTGAGGACTGTAGTTTCCCTGGTGGTTCTTGCTCTGATCCCACGGGGTGATCCCTCCAGGGCTGAGGCACATTAGACGGATTATTAATGATTGCAGGGGACGGGGGCAGATGGGGACAGTTAACACTTCATTTAAAATGATATTTTAAAATGATCATGATGATTACGATTGGTGTCGCTGTGGTTGCAGTAGTGCTTAGAAACACAGTCAGAGAGCCGTCCCCCTTCTGCTAGGACCTACCCAAATATCAGTGTAAAGACAGCTCCTGCCCCAGACACTTACTTCACTGCTGAGGCTAAGGCAAGAAGCAGTGGGTGGGTGGGTGAGGCAAGAAAGGTGACAATAATGGATACAGGCCAAGATTTGGGGCGGGCGAGGGGCCAGTGCACCTTTAAGGAGCAGGGCCAGTGCATCTGTGCTGGGCCAGCTGGCCCCAGTGGGCTATAAGAGGGGGCCCCTGGGTGAATCAGGGCACAGAGTCAGTCTGGAAAGGGGGAAGAGAGAGAACAGATGTGGGGTACTCACTGGGAATAGGGAGAGAGGCCAGAAGCAGGAAGATCCTTGGGAGTGACTACTAGAGTCCCCTGGGACTGGAGCATGCAAGAGAGACCAGGTGAGACAGAGGCCGCAGAAGAAGGGCTGGAGATGGGAGCTGCCAGAGGTGGTGGGTTTGCGACCTGGGAGAAGGCAGAAGAGCAGCGGAGGAGCTGACTGTTGCTATCTCCAGGGCTAGAGCGCTGGACCCCAAGGAACTGGGAGAGGGTCGGGGGATAGGGGGTGTGTGTGACGGATGCTCTGGTGGGGGGGGGGGGGTTCCCGCTGAGAAGAGCAGGGTTGCACTCTAATTAGAAGGACTGGGGTGGCTGTCCCGGGCCAGAGGAAAAGACAAGGACTTACAGAGAGTCCGGGCATGGTCCAAGGTGCCGGGCTATGTTAGGTGGGCATGGAGGGATGAGATGTCTTGAGTTTTAAAGACGGCTTACACTGTGTATTGGAAATGGATAGTGATTGGGACTTGGGGTTATGGACTTATTTGCATCATGTTTTTTTAATGAACTGTCCCCAAGGAGGGGTATTATTGAAGCAAGAGAGCCTGGCGTAGAACCCATGGGTTACCAGAGGGGGGAACTGAGGCATGTATGCCTGACATGCCGTGGCCTGCCGCATGGGAGTTCTCTGGGTCGGCCTGCTCAGTACTTGAAGATCAGGTCCCTTGCGGTGTCTAGTTGGGCGCCTAAAATAACTATTCATTTTGGAAAGCCTTGGCCCTAGGGGGTCTCTGTGTATGATCTAGAGTCCACTGTCTCCCTCTTTGCACCCTTGAATCATCACTTGCCTCAGTCCTGCGGTGATGCCATAGGCCATACTCTACCCTCAGTCGTTGGCCCAGTCCATGCAGCTGACGTCAACGGGAGTTCCACAGCCGAGCACAGGTACGATATGACCCAGAATTCGGAGCTTAGGGCATCAGTCTGTTGCTACAGAGTTGATTGTGTTATTACCCCTTCAACACCCGGCGGAGAGAAGAGGTGACAGAGAGCGACAAATGAGGCAACACGTGTACCTTTCCAACTAGCCATGTGGGCTTCTCAGGGTAGGCAGGGTAGCTTCAAGCACCCTGATTGGAATCAGGTACACAATCAGTTATGCCCCCACCCCACCCTGTAAATCAACTCTGCGTCAGTTTCACCTGCTGGCTTTCAGAGGCAAAATCAGCCACAGAAAGGATGACTAACATGGTATAAAAATAGATCCTAATTTTCATATGAAACAGCTGGAAGTTCCTCTGCGGTCAAGTGGGTGCAACCGAGAGCCGAATTTGGCCCCGTATAAACATTTAATAGAACAGTTATTACCAATAATTAAACGTTAGCTAGTTATTTAGCACCAATACCAGACCCTTTGTTGTCAAGATCCCATTGATTTCAATGGAGTTAGGCCAGCAGGGCTTTGTATTCAGTGCCATGTGGTACATACAGATAAAGAGCTTCCACTTGAGAAGGTAGACACAACAAACAGTTAATACATTTAATACATACTTTTAATTCCGGCAAAAATCTGCAAAAGTGACTAGAGATTTTGAGGACCTGGCTTGAGACACCCAAGTGCGCCCCACTCATCGGGAACTCTGCAGTACATAGAGCTCTCCGGGAGATTTCCAAACCCTCAGTGCCCAGAGGTTTTCAGAACAGCCAGCTGCCAATGAGGCAGAGGAAGGTGAAGCCCTTGTAAATTTCCTAGACTCTGCGTGGGCCCCATATTGCTGACAAACAAGGAAAAGAACCAATGCTAAATGTTTTAGCTTTAAATTCTGGTCGCTGCTCTGCATACATACCATTGAGGAGACAGAGCATTAATCACCACTTAGACTCATGACACCTTTTTGTCTGACAATAATGAGTCAGTAATAAATTAACCAATTAATTACAGATGTGCAGCACTTTTCATCTTCCCCTGGCTTTACAACACTCTTCTATCAGTCGCTCTCAAAGCACTTTAAAAAAGAGGGATTGTTAGTCCCATTTTATAGAGGGGGAAACTGAGGCAAGTGACTTGTCCAAGGTCACCCAACTTGCCAGTGACTGATCCAGGAATGTAACCCAGCTCTTCTGAGTCCCAGTCTAGTGCTCTACCCACTGAATCACACTGCCTCTCTGTGCACCTTTGAGGTAGGAGGCTCAGGCATAGACTGAGAATGCAGCATCCCTCGCAAGGACTGCACAGAGCTTCCCAATGCCTGTGAGACAGCCACGACAGGGGTTGAATTTCCTTTTGTCTAAGGGGAGCAATGTTTGCTGCGCTGGAGCATACCCATGGTTAACCATTTCTCAGGCTGTCAGCACATACATTGCGGCTGGATCCTCCCTCTGCTTTTAGTGGTGGGGGGATTGGGAAAGGCCAAAGATCCAAACACTCCAGGGCAGGGACTGCCTTTGTTCTACTCATTCATACAGCACCTTGTACGACAGGGCCCTGATCTTTGGCTGAAGCCTCTAGGTGCTACCACCCTATCAATAATAACCATTGTCTGTTCTGCGTTTGTAGAGCACCCAGCGCAGGGGGGGTCCTGATGCAGCACGAGGGCTGCTGGGTGCGCCGGTAATACAAAGAATAAATAAATAATAATGGTTTGTGCAATGTGCCTGCGAGGCCCATCAGTGTATCATAGAATCATAGAATAATAGAATCATAGAATATCAGGGTTGGAAGGGACCTCAGGAGGTCATCTAGTCCAACCCCCTGCTCAAAGCAGGACCAATCCCCAATCAAATCATCCCAGCCAAGGCTTTGTCAAGCCTGACCTTAAAAACTTCCAAGGAAGGAGATTCTACCACCTCGCTAGGTAACGCATTCCAGTGTTTCACCACCCTCCTAGTGAAAAAGTTTTTCCTAATATCCAACCTAAACCTCCCCCACTGCAACTTGAGACCATTACTCCTTGTCCTGTCCTCTTCTACCACTGAGAATAGTCTAGAACCATCCTCTCTGGAACCACCTCTCAGGTAGTTGAAAGCAGCTATCAAATCCCCCCTCATTCTTCTCTTCTGCAGACTAAACAATCCCAGTTCCCTCAGCCTCTCCTCATAAGTCATGTGTTCCAGACCCCTAATCATTTTTGTTGCCCTTCGCTGGACTCTCTCCAATTTATCCACGTCCTTCTTGTAGTGTGGGGCCCAAAACTGGACACAGTACTCCAGATGAGGCCTCACCAATGTCGAATAGAGTATCGGCTCCTGCTGATCACGGTGTCCTGTTCTTTGTGTCTTTCCTTTCTCAGAAACAGTGACGTTTTCCCCGGAGAAGCTATCCTTGCCCGTGGGCGACACAGCCAGCTTCTTCTGCAATATTACCACGGCGAACTTCCCTCAGTTTGATTATAGTTTAAACTGGTACAAAAAGATCAATTCCACTTACACACAAAAAATTGCCGAGTTTAATGGGAATGCAAATAAATTCCCGAAGGAGAAGTTCACCCTTATCAACCATACCTCGTCTGTTGAGATAAGGATTCTGCACCTAACTGAGAATGACAGTGGCAAGTACTACTGCGGGCTGATCGCTTTCTCCTCGCCCAGTAAAGTGGTGGAAAGCAACGTGTCCCAGCTCATAGTTACAGGTTTGTTTCAAAGACAGTATAACGAGCAAGCCTGTGTGCGTGTCTACCGCCGACCTCTGCTGGAGGGGCTCAGAGCAGCCCAGCCGTGTGCCAGAGACCCTGCGTTAGTGGTAGGGCCTTGTGCTTTTGGAGCGGGAGAGGCTGAGCTCTGTCCTCCGTGCTGCGGGGAAGTTCCAGGCGTCCATGCGACGCAGTGAGGCTGAAGATTTGCTCCAATGCTCTGTTGGCCTGTGGGCTGAGTGATATTTCTAGTCCAGAATTCCCCCCACCCCGTGATGCCCTAACGAGCTAGGTTAGAATGTGCAGTTCCCAGCTGCTCAAATCAATCAGCGTCTCTGGCTGTGGAGTTCCTGTCTGCTGGTGGTCAGCCAGAGCCTTCGCTTGCTGCTCTGCAGGGTGTATGTCGGGGCTCCTCTTTCCAACCAATATATTACGGTAGCACCCAAAGGCACCACTCCGGGACCACGGACCCCAGGGTTAGACACTGTTCGTGTGATTTCCTGGCCAGAGTGAAAGTGGTAATGGTCTCTGGTGTGATGTTTACAAACCACACGGCCACATTTCCAGCAGCTGACCTGAATCAAGGCCAGATCTGTGCTGGGGCAGGCCCCACTGGGCTCACTGCGGGTAACTGAAAGCAAGTTGGTGGGGGGAGAGCTTGACCCACATCAAGCACCCGGTGCACAGTTGTGATGCTTCAGAAATAATAAACCGTGGCATTTTACCTGGCAGCAGTCACTCTGCCATGGATATTTTCTTATTTTACTGTCCCAGCCCAGCTAATTATCTGCTGCCACTGTAAGGACCTCTCAGCCATGGCCACATGCTTCCTGACACCACAGTCAACAGGGAAGTGGAAGCCCAAGTCCATAAGCATCTCTCGCCCTTCCGCTAAAGCCCAGCTCCTTTACGTTGCATGTTTTAGATGCTGAAGGCTCACGCCCCTGACAACCCTGTTGTCTGTATTTATGCAGCTGTCGCGTATTAGAAAAGGGTGCTGCAGGTGGAGTTTGAACTCCTGCAGATCTAAGATGCATGGGACGAGCAGGGACTATTATTATTATTATTATCTTTTATGGAAGCACCAATGAGGCCCCATCATGGGCCAGGACCCCATGGTGCTAGGCGCTGTACAGACATAGATCAAAAAGCCGATCCCTGCCCCCCAGAGCTCACAGTGTAACATAGGTGCTGGAACTAGGGATACGCGGGGGGTGTGCAGCCCCACCACATCCCCTGGCTTGAAGTGGTTTCCATTATATCCAGGGCTTACAGTTTGGTTCAATGGCTCTCAGCACCCCCGCTATACAAAATGTTCCAGCGCCCCTGATGTGTCAGAGTGCAATACCTGCCCTTTAGAGCTGGATGAAACTTTTCAATCCCATTTTTTGGGGTCAAAAGTGGCTTTTTTAGAAAGAAAAAATGTTGTGAAAAACCGTTTTTGTGATGGTTTTGATCGAAGACATAGAAACGGTCATTGAAGTGGTTATCGGCATTCTTTTGTTTGCCAAACACAGGGGGGAGGGGGCTTTTATGCTCACCAAAAGCATGTTTGTCAGTAAACAACGTCGACCACTTCAGGAATCTTTTTGATTTGAAAATGTCATGAAAGTTTCTGAAAAAAAAAAAAAGAGAGAAAAGGGGACATTTGCAGTCTGTGAAATGGAAATATTTCAATTTGTTTTGTGAATTAAATTGCCCCCCGCCCCCCAATCTAGCAGCTCTAATTGCCTTAGTCCGTGTGACTATGTGTCCCTCTGGCAAACAACTCAAGTGACTCTGACAGCCTCCTACTTACACAGAGCTAATGGGATTACACCTGTATCTCCCAGGTCCCTCAATGGCTATTAGTCAAGAGGGTCAGGGATACAACCCCATGCTCTGGGTGTCCTAAGCCTCTGACTGCCAGAAGCTGGACAGCAGGGGATGGATCACTTGATAATTGCCCTGTTCTGTTCATTCCCTCTGAAGCACCTGGCATTGGCCATGGTCAGAACACAGGATACTGGGCTAGATGGACCATTGGTCTGACCCACTATGGCCGTTCTTATGTTCTTATCTCAGCTGATACAGATGTGTGTTGGGTGCAAAGGTTCTGGGTTTGGCTGCTAATATTGACGGATGGTGCCTGTACATATGTGGCCACCAGTTCGTTACACAGTCTTACACTGGGCCAGAGCTGCTTCCAGCTGACCCTATTACCCAGAACCGCCGAATTGAATGGAGGCAGGGGGCACTGCATTACTTTGAGTACAGATGTTTCATCTTGCCTTTGTTTTGATCAAATGAAATAGAAGATGGAGCTAAGCAGGGGCCTGGACTGATTGGGTGGCACTAGGAAGATCTAGGAAGACAGGGCTGGAAGAGACACTCTGGGTCATTGAGTCCATTCCCCGGCTGTCACGGGCAGTCCCGTCATACGACCCCACGGTGTGACGACAGCACCAGTGCTAGGTCTGACAAACGGTGTGAAATTCACCTCTGTCCAGCGGGCTGGTGCGAGCCGGGAACACCAGTTAAGTCCTGCTTATGCCACAGGTTGAAACTCAATGGGTGTAGGGCTCCCTTAAGAGCTGTGAACTCCAGCCATGGGGTGCAAGCGACAGATCAGTGGCGCTGAGGCTGGGCCGTGGCCCCTCTGTGAGGAGGCAGAGGGGGTGGCTTGTCGTGCTGGAGGAGAGGACTTGGTTTGCTTTGTATTTCACAGAGACTGCAGTGGTTCTCTTTTTTTATTTGCAATTCCCTAGAAGGAGGGCCCACCACCATTCCCAACGTGACCGAGGACAACCAAGTGGGCGACTTTAAAGTGCCAGTCATCATTGGCGTGAGCATCGCTGGGGCCATGCTGCTGGGGCCAATCACCTATGTACTCTTCATCACCACGCGCCGGACGGGAGGTGCGTTGTGGCAGGGCGAGCGCGGCCCCGGCAGTCTGCTGCCCTTCCCTGCCGGTGCCTCTGCTGGGTGAAAGCCAGGGCTAGCTGGAGAAAAAAGGGTGGGGGACAGGAGGGGTGCTTAGGGACTGTGGTGAGCAGAGGCTTGTATAGACGGACCCGACAGGGCCGCTGCGGATGGGAGGGCTAGCTGAGCCATTCTGCCTCCATCCCGAGAGGTGCTGAGTGCCGTGGAGCTCGGTGGGCCGAACGCTGAGGCCCTTCCGGGGTGTTAACGCGGGCAAAATTCCCCCTGGCTTCACTGGGAGTGGACAGTGCTCAGCGCCTCCCAGGATTGGGCCCCAAATCTCTGACATTCCCCCAACCCCGCATTAGACTGGCTCGGCCCATTGTAGGGCCAGTGTGGGGGATGGGACAAGGAGCCTACCCCCTGCCTGGAGCCCCTGTGTAAAGGGCCGTTAGCCCCCAGCCCTGCAGGCGTGTGGCCGGCTCCCTGTCTGGGTTGGGCGGGGCCGTGGCCTGTGGAGCTGGCTCTGCGGTCCCAAGGGAAGGCGTGGTGGGTGCCCTCCCACGGGAGTGGGGTTGTGCCTCCCAGAGCTCTCCTCCACGCTGCCCCTTCCTCAGGCCTGGGCCTTAGTGAGCCCACGGTGGGCAGGGCTGTCTGAGTGCAGGGTCCCCAGCTGTTCAGCTTGTCCGGCCCATCGGCCCCACAGCCACTCAGTGTGGTGCTCTGTCCCTGTCCAGCAGCGGCTGGACTCGATGAGCCAGCTGCAGCCTCGGCTAGCAGAGCTGGGGCGCATTCACTGTGTATCCATCGGCTGGTCTCTCCACTAGGCAGGCTGAACGTTGGCTGCTGGCTACCAGAAACTGAGGGCGCAGCGTGGCCAGGGAGCTGCCCGGCGGCTGCCCAGAGACTTGTGAGGAGATTCCAGCCCACCAGTCCCAGCAGGGCTCTTCAGCCTCGATACCTGGGCTGGTGGCTTGGATCCAGGAGCTCAGCTCCTCACACATGCTCATGGCATAAGAACCTGAACAGAGCAGAATAGGGTCTGGCCCTAGTGATCAATTGCTCATGATCAGGGCGTTAGAGTAGACAAACAGGGCACGATTCTCCGCACAATGGGTCTCTGCTCCAGAACGCTGGGCCCAGCCCTGCAGTCCATGCGCTGGTGACTCTCCTGCTGGCTTTCAGGGGAGCCTGGGGGACGTATGTCTGGATTGGTGGATGCCGGCACACCCTCCAGTGGGATCTTGCTCAGGGAAGGGGCTGGTGTGGGGGGGAGTCTGTGCAGCCCCAGAGTCGTTTGCAGGGAGCTGTAATGCTGCGGGAAGCGGAGCTAAGTCTGACGCCCACTCCCCCCTGTGATGTTCGCTGCAGCCCAGCTCCTGTGCATGGTCTAACCAAATGTGTTACTTTGCAGGGCAGCAGAAACCACATCGTGAAAACGCACTCTTGGTAAGTTCCCTGTCACTCACGTGCGGCTGCACTGCTGTGGAGTGTCGCCAGGCGGGAAGGAACCTGGACTTGCCAGGTCTTTAGTAGCAAGTGCCCAGATTTACACCAGGGCTGCAGGCAGAACTGCACAATGCCATAGCTTCTCACCCATCCCCACAGCCCAGTCCGAGTCCTTCAAGGGCCAGTGCAACCAGGCACCTTCCAGCAAACGAGGAGAAACGAGAGAGAGAAAAGAAACAGAATGAAAGACTCTTAGATGCAGCCAAAGTACTTTGGTTTGCAGCCGATGTATCATTATTATCAATAATCATAATGGATTGACTGTCTATTTATATGGCCCCTTTTATCTCCAAATAGCCCCCAGCGCTCTGAGCAGCGACACAAACACTTTTGATAAGGATTGCTAATGTGGTGTGTGTCGGTGTTCAGCAGCCCCACGCACAGCGAAGAATATTGCATTGGAAATAGCCAGGGGGAGAATGCAATTCTCTGAGCTGCAGTTGGACTGGGACAATTGGATTAACGTCCCTCCTCTTGATAAAAGGGCCATGGGTGTGTGGACCTTGATTGTATGTCAGCCCCCAAAGGTGGCACCCGCAGCTCACGGTGTGTCCGACTGCCATGCTGGGACACCTGGGCCAGCCTTGACACAGAGAGGAGTGCTCGCTGCGAAATCACTAGCACCTCCTGTCCCTTGCAGACGTCCTGTCCAGTTACTAGCCAAGTCCAGTCCTCTGAGTTTGTGAGAGTTAATGGGATTACAGTGCAAGGTGCTTTGACTGCAGCCTTGCTGAGTTCATAGAGTTGGTTGCTCTCTAATAATGCCTTATAGTGAGAGACTAAAGAAGCTCAATCTATTTAGTTTATCCAAGAGGAGGTTAAGAGGTAACTTGATCACAGTCTGTAAGTACCTACCCAGGGAAGAGATTGAATCTGGCAGAAAAAGGCATGACTGGAAGCTGAAGCTAGACCAATTCAGACTAGAAGCCTGGTGCATGTTTTTAATTCAGGGTCATTAACCACTGGAGCCACCTACCTGGGGAGGTGGTGGATTCTCCATCTTGTAGAGTCTATACATCGAGGCTTTTAAAAAGGTACCCTCCTGCTCAAAGAGAAGTTCTGGGCTTGAGGCAGGAATTATTGGCTGAGGTCCTCTGGCTTGTGCTATATGGGAGGTCAGAATGGCCGGTCACTGTCGTCTGTTCTGGCCCTAAAAGGTCTGAATCTGTGGGAGCGCGCCTGCATGTGCCTGTGTGTGGGGTGCATAGAGAAACCAGGCGTGTGTGGATGTGACTCTTCGTAAGCATGCCCCTTCTTGTTGTTGTGCAGAAGAAAGAACAGGTGACGACCTACACAGTGGATTATGGCGTGTTGGAATTCCAGCAGGAGGAGCACACAGAGGCTCCGGTGGAGAGTTACCCACCCGACAACACAGAATATGCCGTCATCGTGTTCCCTGAAGAGAAGCCTGTCACCCCGGAAAGGGGGAAGAAAACGAAACACCAGAGGACCTGTCAAATCTGAGCCCAGCCCTGCTGATGGGTCAGGAGCCCGACTGTGCTTCTCCTTCTCCTTTGTCCTCTCTTTACAGCTTTCTCGGAGGCTTTCGGACAGGAAGGCCTGGTGCCAGCATCTGCACTATTTGTACACGCTGCGCCCGGTTGTACGTCAGCCCCTGACTCTCCTTCTTCCCCGATTTGGACAGCCGCTCGAATGACTGACATTTTACGGCAGCCGTCATCGGGATCCTTCCCTCCTCCAGCAGGCCGCAAGCAATTGTTTGCTGCTAAGGAAGACGTGCGGTCAGAACACGCTTCAGGGTCTGGACTAATGGATGTGTGGTTCGAGCCCTATGCTGCCGTGGCAGAGAGCCATGTTCAATCCCGGTCCTTGGTTTCTTGCGCTGCAGGGGTGTATTGTGGAGGCGGCATGATCCAGCCCTGGGGGTGGGGGAGAAAGAGGTAGAGTCATGTGTCACTCAGCAGTTACCCTATTGGTCAGTGATGCTGGGCTCCAAAGAGAAGCCTTGCCAGTCCTCCTCGTTCATTAGGATGGTGATGGCAAAGCTGGGTCTAAAGGATGGGAGAGGGTAAACCGGTGGAAAAGCATGGGATCTTTAGGGCTGGAAGGTGGATGCAGGGGCACCTGCTGGAAGATGCTACCATAGACCGTTAGAGCCCAATTCTGCCTTGCTTACGGTCTAGGGATACAAGCTGCCACCTCACAGATAAACTAACGCTGACCTGCAGCTCTGATATTTCAGTCCTAGGGTTCCCCAGTCATGCCAAACAGAGCGCAAACCTGCCTCTTTTGACTTCCTGCTGGGTTTGACCCGACTAAGAAATCTTAACATTGGGAGAAATTCGTGAACGCATGCCACCGGCTGCAGTGTAAAAGGATACTATGAAACAGATTGCAGCTCTGATGGGTTCTAATCCCCACAGGAGCTGCAGCACCCAGCTGAAGTCAGTGGGTCTTCTTGGGTGCAGCGGACTGGAGCAGGTTGCTCCTTCTGTATTGTACCGAGCTAGGGGCTTCTCCTAGCTTTGTGTGAGAAGCTGTGTTGCATGTAACTGTTTATTTAAAAAGACTAGTGGGAAATGTACTGTAATGTGTTTTTTCTTTTCTGTAGTTTTTGTCACATATTTGCACTTGAAATTTAAGAGCTCCGGGTGGATGGAGCTGGATTGGCACCAAATCAGGTAGAAATCTGACCAGTGCACGGGCAGAGGAGATGGCAAGGACGCCGAGCGATTCTAGTGAGGCACAGAGACTGTGAAGCTCTTAGGAACGCCTTACTTCTTGACCAGCCCTGCCGGACTCAGCGGGGCTGTTAGAACAGTAAGGTGTCACTCCTGGGGTTCACAGTCAACCTGGGGGCTTGATCCTGTTGAGTGGGTGCTTTGCCCTTAGCTTCGGCTACAGGGAGATCAGGCCCCAGGAATTTACACTGAAGTGGTTTAAGGTCTTTGTGAATAAAAAGAAGCTTTAACTTTACCTTCAGTTTTGTTCCTTGCTTCTGGACTAATATGTGGTGAGGAAAAGGCTGGAGATTGGGCTGGGGCCGGGGCTGTCTTTTTGTCCTGTGTCTGTACAGCATTTAGGGCAAGGGAGTCCGCAAAAAGGAACAGAAACCAACACTGGAAGACAAAAGACATACCAGGGAACGGACATGCCTGTGATCTAAACTGACTACACATCGCTAGGAACAGGGGCGGCAGGTTTGTATAATTTTTGGTGATGCCCAGAATGGTCCAAGTCCCGTCCCCCTCCCTCCACAGCTGCCCAAGGCTCTGGGAGGGAGTTTGGATGCGGAAGGGGGTTTGGGGTGCAGGCTCTGGGAGGAAGTGTGGGTGTGGGAGGGGTTCGGGCTCTGGGATGGAGTTTGGGTGCTGGGTGCAGGCTGTGGGCTGGGGCAGGGATGAGGAGTTTGGAGTGCAGCAGGAAGGCTGCCCTGGGGCTGGGGCAGGGGGCCAGAGAGGAGGACTCCCCCCAGTCCTCTCCCTGCCAGCAGCAGCAAGCTCTGGAGGAGAGGGGGACGGGGGGCCCCCTCCCCAGCACGACACTCACCCAAGCCCCCCTAAGCTGCTGCTCATGAGGTCCAGTCAGGCTAAGCCCCCACCTCCTCGGAGTCAACTCGGAGTTGCTCGCTGCGGGGGGTGGGGGGGAGGTGCTGCCATGCACCTGCTCCCCTCCTCCCTCTGCAGGCGCAGCAGCCACCTCAGCCTGCCCCCGGCACCATTCCCTTGTAGCGGCCAGCGAGGGAGCGCAGTGCAGAGCTGCAGGGGGCAGCTGCCCGCTGCCCAGGGCAGGCAGGGACGCTCGGGAGAGGCACGCGGCGGCGGCAGGCGGGGCCGGGGGAGAGACCAGATCCTGAACATTGGTGGAGCTAGGCCCTCTGGGCCCTGAATTTGCTGGAGCCCAGGCACCACGGGCCCATATAACTCGCCGCCCCTGCCTAGGAAAGGATCAGTAATAACCAATCTCTCATGCATATTGAGTGCTGCCCATTGGTTTCTTTTTCTTACCACTGACTGAGTTACCTCATGAAATCTCAAATTCCCAGAGAGGGTTACATCCTACAAATCCTTCGCTCACACGAGTGGCCCTGGAGGGCAGGTTTTGGGATCCACCCAGTGCGGGGTGTCTGTGGATGTGAGGTCTATCAGAACTGGTCAGCTGGTAGGATTAGGGCCACAGAGCCCACTTGGACATTCATCGAATCATAGAAATGTCGGCTGGAAGGGCTCTCGAGAAGTCATCAAATCCAGCTCCCTGTGCCAAGGCAGGACCAAGTAACCCTAGACCGTCCCTGACAGGTGTTTGTCCGACCTGTTCATAAACACCTCCAACGATGGGGATTCCACAACCTACCTTGGAAGCTTGTTCCGGAGCTTAACTACCCTGAGGGTTAGAAAGCTTTTCCTAATATCTAACCTACATCTCTCTTACTGTAGATTAAGCCCATTATGTCTTATCCGACCTTCAGTGGACATGGAGAACCATTGATCACAGTCCTCTTTAAAACAGCCCTTAGTATATTTGAAGACTGTTATCAGGTCCCCCATGAGTCTTCTTTTCTCAAGACTAAACGTGCCCTGTTTTCTTAACCTTTCCTCATAGGTCAGCTTTTCTAAATCTTTTATAGTTTTTGTTGGTCTTCTCTGGACTCTCCAATTTATCCACATCTTTCTGAAAGTGGGGCACCCAGAAATGGAAACAGTACCCCAGCTGGGACCTCCCCAGTGCTGAGTAGAGCAGGACAATTACCTCCTATGTCTTAAATTCAACACTCCTGTTAATACACCTCAGAATGACATTAGCCTTTTTCATTAATGCATCACACCGTTGACTCATATCCAATCTGTGATCCACTAGAACCCCAGATCCTCTTCTGCAGCGCTATCACCTAGCCAGTTATTCCCCATTTTTAGCTTTTTCCTTCCTAAGTACAGTCCTTTGCACTTGTCTCCACTGAATTCCATCTAGTTGAATTCAGACCAATTCTCTAATTTGTCAAGATCATTTTGACTCCTAAGCCTGTCCTCCAAAGTGCTCGCAACATTGTGCGGTCTGGTCTCAAACCGGACTGAGGATGCCTGCGTGTGTGTGAACAACTTCCCTGGAGCCAAGTCGTGAAGGGCTTCTTGCATGAGCTAAGCTCTGTTGCCTCAGACCCGAAGACTGTACAGCAAGTGGGCTGGGGACAAGTCACCAAACTGAAAGAGTTCTGATAAGCATCAGCCATTTGCTTTTAATAGCGAGCCCAGCCGATATTTGCTGAGTGCATCAGAAAGCACAGAAGACGTGGAGGCCGCGGGGGTGGAGTGCTAACTCAGTCAGCAGTTTTGTTTTTCGCTTTCCCGTAAGACCTGACACTTTCTAGATGCAGCCCCGGGACTGGTTCACTTTTTCCACTCTGCCTCCAGAGCAGAGAGAGGAATCGGAACTTCAGGGCGTTGCTGGCCGCGCGGTTGCAGGTCGTGTGCTGCGGTCTGCTGAGCGCACACGCGTGTTTGTGGATGGACCCTGCCAGGTGCTGGTTTACTTCTCCCTGCGCTTTCCACCTGCCAAGGAAACACAGTTTGGGGCTGTAGTGTGGGGGGGCAGGGGCCAGGAATAAATGGCCTCCTGGAAAACAAGGGTGTTTGGCAAGGGTAGTTTAAGGAAGTTTGAGACATATTCTGGGCACACGGAATGAAGTGCTAGTATCATGGCTCCCTGGCACTAAAAGCACAAGTCTCAACCACTTCAGCTAAAGGAGAAACTCCATTAGTTATAGCAGTAGTAGGCTCTTATCCTCTTTACAGACAAGCCACTAGCGTGGGACAGGACACAGACACTGGGCTAGTGTGGCTTTCAGCAGTAGCTGAACAGAGGATTCCTCAGCCAACCTGCTTGCACAGGGCAGGATGGCATAGGACAGCCAGGGAGGTAAAGTCCTGCACTGCTCCTTGCTGTCGTTCAGAGCAGCGTTCGCTCCTTTCCGGAACCTGCTGCCAGTAACAGCATCTTTGCTGGAGGTTTGGCTATGGCCTCCCACCTTCTGGCTATGGATAAATGGAGCATTGGGAGGTGCATAGCCGGATACCCCACCCCACCCCATGATTCTGCTCCCCCAAAGCCAATGGTATAACTCCCAGTGACGTCACAGGGAACATGGGGGTTAAACCCGTGGGTCCTTCGTTGTCCCTGCTCCTGTGCCGTTGCACTGGGTAGGGGTGGGGAAGGGTCTTTCCCCCCATTTCTGCCCCATCACACCTGTAGGAGGCTGGCCAGGATTTTGCCCATCAGCTGGGCACCACCTTCTTGCTGAGGAAGGGCGGATGCAGCTGGGGTGGGGGCATGGCAGGCAGCGGCATTGGGAGCCAGGTGTCAGCAAACGATGCACGTCCCAGCAGGGCCTCTGAGACAGTTCCCAGCGTGCTGGGCCCAGAGGGGTGTGGTGTGGAGAGGAGGGAGCCCCCCGTGAGGCTGCAAAGCAATGAACAGAGAGGGGAAGCAGAGAGGAGGGGACAGACCATGCGTGGGGAGGGCACAAAGAACCTTCCCCTCTTGTGCCCCCAATACCAGAGCCAGGCACAACTGCAGCCCTGAGCTCAGGGAATGGTCCTTCTTAGTGGGGGAAGGAGCCAGGTCTGTCCAGCTCCTGGCATAACATGGCCTCCCATTCCAACTGGCACCCAGAAGCCCCACAGTCATAGAAATAGGAAAACGTTAAGGAAAGGGCAGGGAAGAGGCAGGACCACGGGCCATTCCCATTCGCACCAGCCAGCAGAGCCTACAGGATGTGCCGTGGAGAGCAGGTGGGGTCCTCCTCAAGGCACGTCGGTGGGCGAGCTCATGGCGTGTCAGGAGGGACACCAGCGGGGTAATCTCTCCTAGAGCTCCCCTGGGCCGGTGCGGCTCTGCGCCCGACGCAGGCCACAGTCTGACCCTCTTCTTTCAGTCTTGCTCTCCGCTCAGGCTGAGCGCGGGCGTGCGTTGAGCGCATAATCTTCCTTCCCAGGCCATGGGCTGCGACTGCCTTTGGGCGTTGAGGCTGTGAAGGAAACAAGAGAAAGAGGAAGGGAAGGAAGTGCCGAGGCGGTGGAAGGGGGTTGTGGGGACGGGGCTTTGCTCGTTCTCAGAACAGGAGCAGGCCCCCTCGTTGGCTCCCCCTCCAGCAGGAGATCATGGAGAGGATGTTCGTGCAGGCAGCTCCAGTTCCACTTCACACGAAACCGAGAAAATCAGTGCGGGAGGTTCAGGCACATTGTCATTTTCCACGCGGGCTCCCCAGGGCCAGGGGCCGTTCGCCGGCAGAGCTGCTGGCCGTTCAGCAGGAGGTTCCACACCAAACATCTCTCTGGAGAGCCTGCAAGTGCTGCACAGGTGGGGCACCCGAAGGACAAGGAGCTCGGCCTCCCTCACACAGAACTCTGCTTCTGCTCCTCAGCACCCGCTGCTGGTCCAATCCTGGCCCTCTCCAGCTCTGCCCTGGCACGATGGGCGGGCAGCCCCCAGTGCTATCGCAGTCCTGTGGTCCCCTGCACACAGCTCTGCTGACGCCCTCACTCCTGACCTGCAGCGCCCCCTGCTGCTCCAGTTCTGCAGGTCTTTAGAGGACAGGCTGGCAACGGTATTGAATGGCCGGGTAAGGGTTGCAGTGTCCACCCTGCACTAAGCTGAGCCCCAGCAAACTCATTTTCACTTATGATCCTAGGGCAAGCTTGGTCGTGGATCCTCCAGAGGGGAAAGGCTAATGCTGCAAGGCCACCTCCCCACCCCCATTTATCAGCTTGGCTTTCCCAGCGGACAGAAGTTGCCTACAGGCCATGCAAAGGTCGAAGATGCCAGCAGGCTGCAGTTTGGTAGCAGGGAGACCTCTGGCCTTTCAGGAACGTTCACTTTGCTAAACTGGCTGGTTGGTCTTTCTAGGAACAGAGATAAGACAGGGTGGGCTCTGTGGTTTTGGTGGGATTAGGTTTCGGCTGTGGAGAAAGAGTTTTGCATCTAGAATGACTAACCTGAGTCACCACTGCACCAACCTCCAGCTCTGTGCGGTGTCACCGTGCGGATTGCAGCGGCGTTAGAGCCGGGCCTGTCGCTGCACTGCCTCCGGAGGAGTTACGCCCGGTTCACGCTGCTGTCAGTGAGAGGAGACTCGGGCCCACCAACATTAAATGACAGGGAGCGATAACGCAGTGGATTTGACTGTCCATTGTGCTAGCGTAAGAGTTCTCAAAGTTCATTGCTCCGCAGCCCGCTTCTGATAACAAAAATCATGGCGCGCCTGAGGCAACCCAAGCCCTGCCGCCCCGGGTAGGGGGGCCAAGGCCAGCGCTTGAGCCCCTCTGCCCCGGGTAGGGGGGCCCAAAGCTGAAGCCTAAGGGCTTTGGCCCCAGGCAAGGGGCCTGTAACCTGAGCCCGCCACCCAGAGTTGACGCTCTTGGGCTCTTGGTGGGGAGGGATAGCTCCGTGGTTTGAGCATTGGCCTGCTAAACCCAGAGTTGTGAGTTCAATCCTTGAGGGGGCCATTTAGGGATCTGGGGCAAAAACTGGGGATTGGTCCTGCTTTGAGCAGGGCGTTGGACTAGATGACCTCCTGAGGTCCCTTCCAACCCTGGTATTCTAGGATTCAGCTTTGGCCCTGGGTGGTGGGGGTTGGGCTTCAGCGTCAGGCCCCAGCAAGTCTAATAGCAGCCCTGGCAACCCCATTAAAATGGGGCTGTGACCCACTTTGAGGTCCTGACCCACAGTTTGAGAACCGCTGCCACTGGTGCCTTGGGTCAACATTTATACCTGGCACAGTCTAGTGTCTACAGACAGGGGACATCCAGCGCTTAATTTGTAATGAAAGAGGTGCCAGGGCTCAAGCAATTTTTTTACTTGCATAACTGACACGGCGAGCCCAGAGGTGCCGGGGCTATGAACTGCTGGGCCCAGAGGTGCCGGGGCTCTGAACTGCCAGGTCCAGAGGGCTTGAGGCTTTGAACTGCCGGGCGCAGAGGTGCCGGGGCTATGAACTGTCAGGCCCAGAGGTGCCGGGGCTCTGAACTGCCAGACCCAGAGGTGCCGGGGCTATGAACTGCCAGGCCCAGAGGTGCCGGGGCTCTGAACTGCCAGGACCAGAGGTGCCGGGGCTATGAACTGCCAGGTCCAGAGGGCCTGAGGCTTTGAACTGCCAGGCCCAGAGGTGCCAGGGCTATGAACTGCCAGACCCAGAGGTGCCGGGGCTATGAACTGCCAGACCCAGAGGTGCCGGGGCTATGAACTGCCGGGCCCAAAGGTGCCGGGGCTCTGAACTGCCAGGACCAGAGGTGCTGGGGCTCTGAACTGCCAGGACCAGAGGTGCCGGGGCTCTGAACTGCCAGGCCCAGAGGTGCCGGGGCTATGAACTGCCAGGCCCAGAGGTGCCGGGGCTATGAACTGCCAGGCCCAGAGGTGCCGGGGCTCTGAACTGCCGGGCCCAGAGGGCCTGAGGCTTTGAACTGCCAGGCTCAGAGGAGCTGGGGCTCTGAACTGCCAGGCCCAGAGGTGCCAGGGCTATGAACTGCCAAGCCCAGACGTGCTGGGGCTATGAGCTGCCAGGCCCAGAGGTGCTGGGGCTCAGCTCTGGCATGCCCTGGCACAAATTAAGCACTGGGTACATCAGTGGGGAATCAGGCCCATTGAATTCGCTCCAACCTATGCCAGTAGCTAAAGCAAAATTGCGCCTGATCAGTGCTTAATTTGTGCCAGGGCATGCCAGAGCTTAGCCCCAGCACCTCTGGGCCTGGCAGTTCAGAGCCCCGGCACCTCTGGGCCTGGCAGTTCATAGCCCCGGCACCTCTGGGCTCGCTGTGTCAGTTATGAAAGTAAAACAATTGCTTGAGCCCCGGCACCTCTTTCATTACAAATTAAGCGCTGCTCCTGACAGTATGTTTTCCAGTGCTTGGCAGAGGAGCAGATGGGATTCCACCACTTCCCAAGAGAGACCATGGCACAGTCTAATAACACAGTAGATCTCACTGCTGGGAAATGTTTTCTGATATTCCCACACTTGGACGTGCAGACACACACACACACTATTCTCTGAAACTCTCACAGCCAAACTGAGTGGAGAGAAAGCTGCTGGTGTCCCTGTGCTGGACAGCGGGCCACTGGAGCTATCCGTGGCTACTCCCACTACTCCACATATGGCCATGACAGGCTTGGGTCTTCCTCTCGCTGATTGCCACACAGGCCTGCTACAAGTGAATGGTTTGCATCAGTGTGGTAAGTGTGGTCTCCAGAGCAGCTCTCCTTTTCCTGTGTACTTTGGGCTGTCAGTTAGAGCAACCACTTCCGACCACCAATACCTGGCGCCGCTCTGACAACTGGGCCAGGTCCAGGCACACAGTCTTGCTGCGTCATTCTCCCACCAGCTGGGATAAACACTTTCCCCCAGCTAGGGCTGAGCTCACTGGTTCACTGCAATGAAGTCCCCTTGAACCAGGGCTTTGGAGCGGAGCCCGGAGCTGAAGCATGGAGCAGCTCTGGAGCAGTGGAGCGGCAGGTTTTTGCCTGGAGCTGGAGCGGAGCCGGAGCACAGCTCCAAAGTCCTGCCTTGAACCTCCCTCTACTCCTTGGCCAAACATGAGCTGAGACTTTGTTAAGAGACTCCCGCCCCTCCCCGCCAACCTTCTCAACATGACCCCAGTCTCCTCCCCCCATTTCCCCCACCTTCAGTTTTGCCTACATTGGAAGGTCTCAGGAGGAGCCATCACACCCATCTCCAGCATAGGGGGTCTCCTCCAGGGGTGACCAAATTGCCTGCTCCCCTCCTCCGGCTCTTGTTTGGATGGGTGACCCGTCTCTGACTTCAGTGGAGTTACTCCTGATTAGAGATGTCTGACACCAGGGGATTTCGGTTCGTTTAGAAGTTTCCCTTGTTTCCAAATTTGCTTTCATCCCGATTGGGAATATGCTGCCGTGTGCTGGTGAACAGACATCCCTGCTCAGGTGGGTACTGTGAGCCTTCATTAATGTTTCTAAAGGGCTTTGAGATCCGTGGATGGAAGGTGCTGTTACGGAAGGACAAAGCAGGCATCCTGGGACCACTGGGATCCGGAGCTGGGCCTGTCCCTAGGTGGCTAAGCATGAGCCATGGACTGGAGGCTCTCACTGGGAAAATGGCTGCTGGCCACTCTGGGGCTTATGATGATGACCTAGAGTAAAGAAATAAGGCTTCCATCTCTGCATCCGGACAAGCAGTAAACTGGAAGGTCCTATGCAGTAATAATCAGTGGATCTATGGATACGTTCACCTGCATGCTGTCAGCTGGCACCTCCTAACCCAGGGGTCGGCAACCTATGGTATGCGTGCTGAAGACGGCACACGAGCCGATTTTTAATGGCACGCTTCTGCCTGCCGGGTCCCAGCCGCCGGCCCCGCTCAGCCCGCTGCCGAACCCAGGCCGGGACCCTGGCAGGCAGCAGCGAGCCATTAAAAATCCTGCCCGCCCCGGCCCGCTCTTCTCCGCCTCTTCCCCCCCACCCCTGCGGGGGCAGGGTGAAGAAGCTTGGTCCTGCCGGCTGCTGCTGCAGGGCAGGCAAGGTTCCCCCCTTCCCCCCCATACTGTTCCTGCCCCTCCTCCTCTCCCTCCCTGCCGCCCATCAGCTGATGGCCCTGGCGAGGGAGGGGGAGAAGCGGAGCCACAGCGCTCGCTGCTCCGGGGAGGAGACGGAGAAGAGGTGGGAATGGGGCCGTGGGGGAGGGGGGAATCAGGGCATATCCCCTCCAGCCCCCTGCCGTGAGCCGCTCTGGGCCGGGGGCTGGGAGCACTGCCACGACCCTAGCCCACACCCACACCCCCAGCCCCCATGCCCTGACTCCTGCACCCCCCACACACCCCAGCCCTCTGCCCTGACTCCTGCACCCCCCTCATACACCCCCAGCCCTCTGCCCTGACCCCTGCACTCCCCCACAACCCCAGCCTTGACTCCAGCACCCCCCACACCCCTTGCCCTGACTCTTGCACCCCCCACATTCTCACCCCCACCCTGAGCACCAAATGGGAGCTTCTGCACCTCCCCCCCATTCCTGCCTGCACCCCTCGCACCAAATGGGAGCTGCCCAGGTAAGCCCTCCACACCCAAACCTCCTGCCCCAACCCTGAGCCCCCTCCCTCATTCTAGCTCCTGGCCAGACCCTACACCCCAACCCCCAGCCTGCTCCTTCACCCCCAGCCCTGTGCTCAGTGCACTCCCACCCTCAGCTCAGTGCAGAGAGAGAGGAAGAGAATGGGCTAGAACCAGGGAGAAGGTAGGTACCCGCTCTATGTGGGCAGGGCAGGGATCCCAGACCGACAGCGGACTGAGCGGGGCCGGCAGCTGGGACCCTGGCTGGCAGGAGCCGGCGGATGGAACCCCAGAGCTGCTCAGCCCACTGCCGGTCTGGGGTCCCAGCCGCCGGCTCCGCTCAGCCCACTGCCGGTCTGCGGTCCCAGCCGCCGACCCCGCTCAGCCCACTGCCGGTCTGCGGTCCCAGCCGCCGGCCCCGCTCAGCCCACTGCCGGTCTGCGGTCCCAGCCGCCAGCCCCGCTCAGCCCACTGCCGGTCTGCGGTCCCAGCCGCCGGCTCCGCTCAGCCCATGACCAGTCTGAGGTTCTGGCTGCCAGCCCCTTGCCAGCCGGGGTCCCGGCCGCTGGCCCCACTCAGCCCACGGCCGGTCTGGGGTTCTGGCTGCCGGCCCCTTGCCAGCCCGGGTCCTGGCCGCAGGCCCCACTCAGCCTGCTGCCGGCCTAGGTGAACGGAACCCCGGGCTGGCAGCGGGCGGAGTGGGCCGGTGGCGTAAGATCAGCATTTTAATTTAATTTTAAATGAAGCTTCTTAAACATTTTGAAAACCTTGTTTACTTTACATACGACAATAGTTTAGTTATATAATATATAGACTTATACAGAGAGACCTTTTAAAAAATGTTAAAATGTATTACTGGCACGCGAAACCTTAAATTAAAGTGAATAAATGAAGACTCGGCATACCACTTCTGAAAGGTTGCCGACCCCTGTCCTAACCAGTTTCTCTCTCTCAAATTTCCCTCTGTCAGAAAGTCTTCTCCATCTTTCCCCCACTTGAGATCTTTGGCTGCCTTTCACTGAGCAAGCTTCAGGGCTATATTCAGTCTGCATTTCCTCCCTGTTGACTAGCTTTGCTTTCTCTAGTTTTGCTTTGAGTTTGCTCTGGCATCTCGTTGTTCTGTGGCTTCCTTCCTTCCTTCCTAAGTACTGAGGAATCAGCCCTGCACGTGGCTGGATTGAACTGGCTCAGCAGTATCCTGTCCTGGAAATACACCAGCTTCCAGGGGTTGGAAAGGAAGCACGTCTCAGTGGGGTGTCCCCCAGGGAGGGAGCATCTCATTGGGGTGCTGCCGTTGAGGGAACAGCCAGATCCCTACTTTCCTAGAGGAGGCGCCAATGTTTGTCTTTGTGGGTATCGCTTTTAGGGTTTCCATACCAGCAATGCACAGCTTTCTGTCCCCCCTTTACATCAGTTCCCCCTTTCCCCGCACTTCTGTTTCCCTTCTAGAACCTCAAGGATCCCTGGGCTGATATTTCATCTCTGCAGTTCAGTGAGTGTCTGGGCCTAATTCCCATCCCCTACCTCCTTTAGAGTTCAAATCCCACACAGTTTGGGGGAAGTGGATGGCTTACAGGATTGGCAGAACCTTCCTCCATGGTCACAAATATGAATTTAGCCTAGCTCGGGGGTGAGCTGGTAGCTGTTCACTGCCCTATGTTACATGAGGCCGGCGTTCCTGTTCTGGCGTCTACATCCCAGTACCTTACCAAGGAGGACTGAAGGACCATGCAGATCTAGCTACTTAATGAGCCCCCTCTGGGCTCTTCACAGTCACTAACATACTCATCCTCCCGATGCCCCTGGGAGGCAGGGGGCAGGAACCAAGGCACAGAGAGACTAAGGGACTTGCCCAAGGTCACACAGGCATCAGTGGCAGAGCAGGAAATTGAGCTCAGGCCTCCTGCACCCCAGCCCAGTGCCATCACCACTCGACCAGCCTTCGATTCGGGCAGCATGCCGAGTATAGACACTGCCCGCCCAGCCAGCGTGGGTGGAAATAGCAGTGTAGAAGGGGAGGCACTGCATAAGTGGATAGAGTGCCCTACCTGCCTGAACGCCAGGGTATGTACCCTACCCAGCTCTCTACATGCCCAAGCCGTGCTTCTCATGTCTACGCTGCTATTTTTAGCAGTGTATTGTCCGGTGGTTGCCTCCCCTCTGCCGGAGCCTTTCCCCGCTACCGGAGCCTTTCACTGTGGCATGTAGCTACACGAATACGGCCTGCTCTCTACATCCCCACCATAAGTGTAGACATCGCTTCAGATGGAGACATAGAGGGGGAATCCTTGAAAACTGGATGTGAGGGGTAGCCAGGGGCAGAGGGTGTATTCAGGGAGCCTGCAGTTCATACCGCAGCCCCCGAGAGGGTGGGCGGTGTGATCTGTGTGTCTGGGGCAGGGAACAGAGAATGACTGGGTGCTGCAGGGCAGGAGGCGGGTCACCGAGAGAGAGAGGGAGCCGGAGGTGACCCGGAGAGGGGAAGATTGTTGGAGGCTGTGGGCTGCTCTACCCCGCAGCCAAGGGGAGGACAGATAAGAGAGAAGGAAGAAATGGTGGGGTGAGCTGAAGAAGAGAGGCCCAGCCCCACCCAGTCAGCTAGGAAGCCTGCCTCATTAATAGAGCTGAGGTTAGATTAATGTGGACGCTTGGTTTAAGCACAAACAGCTCCAGGGGGTGTGAGTGAGGCAGGGGAGCTACACACTGGGCTGTGCCTGGTGTTTGCCGCCTTAAAAATCTCTCTTTATTCTGATGAGCAGCCATCACGGAGGTGTCGGCGTGGTGTCCTACCAACCAAGGCGCTGGTACTGCAGGGCACGCTTTTGTTTCCACAGTGACTGCCGGGAAGAGGCAGGGTGCCCAGGCAGGGCTGGTAGGTGTGTGTATGCATTGGACTAGAACGTCAGCACACTTTCAGCCTCAGGGGCGGTAATGGGAAAGTCCCCTTTAGTAATAGCAAATCAGAGACTTTAATAAAGGGAGCAGAGCCCAGCGATGACTCCGGAGTCTCAGAACTTGAGGAGTTGTGATCTGAGTATTGTTACCGTGATACAGTGAGGGCTGATTTCCATGACACCAGTTTTTCTAAGGCGGGGCGCATTTCACATGCAGGGGCTAGAAAGAGATGCTGGTTTACTTTATATCTGCTACAGGCACATTTCTCATAATCGGTTTGGAGATGAGAGGGCATTCGGGACCAGCTAGCTACCCGAGGGGGAAAATAATAGACTTGATTACCAGGGCTCCTTCCTCCATGGCTGTAGCAGATGGTAGGAGGAAAAGCTATTTTGCTTGTACCACAATTGCTCCTGCTGAAGGGGCTGGTTTGTATGGGCACAAGGAAGAAAAGTTACAATGTACTCATGACAGGCTAACTTCACAGATGTTTTACTACCATTCAAACTGGACTGAGATTTTTAGTCCATCCTAGAGGATTTGGGCACATCTGCCATTAAAATAAATGGAAGGTACGTGTCTAAATCCCCTAGCCTTCTCTCAAAATCTCAACCAGTAACGCTGAAGGAAGATGGGCAGGTACCATAACCAAGTGACCACATGTCCTTATCCATCCTCTCCTCCCGTTAATGACACCAGCTCACATCTGCATCCGACACAATGGGGCCCCGAGCCATAATCGGGGTTCCCAGGTGCACTGCTAACATAATAACAATAATAATATTAATTAACAACAATAATAATAATTAATAATGAATAATAATTAATAAATCATGTCGTGTATAAAGTTAGCCTGCAAGCACTCTGGGGCAGGGACTATGTCTTTGTCCAGCAGTGTCCAGCACGCTATACAGCACCATATACACGTTACATAAATAAATGCTAATGCTAATCTGTGGCAGTCTAAAATCCTGTATGTGACTGATCAGTGAGAGAAATTCAAAGAACAGGTGACTGGTGCTTTAATGTTGCCAGTTTTCTCTTCTCATCCTTATGGGGCCGGGGCTTTCATTCCCCATGATGGGATCGCTTCATGGTTCACTAGGAGACCATTGGCCCATGATTCTGCCGCTGGGATCAGGGGTGGAAATTCATGTCCCGGGCTTGACCCTTGCTGAGTTGTGGGTTCTGCTCTGGGCACAGCTGAAGGCAGGCTTTGTTCCCTAGGAGAGGGGCTCTGTGTGGGGCTTCCACATAGACCATGGATAAATGGCCAGGGCTCTCCCTTCTCCTCATGCAATTTACTATTAATATTCTTATTATTGTACCCTGGGACCCCCAGACCCCACATCCAAATGCCTTTGAGCTAGATAAACCCATCCACCTGCAAAGGCAAGCCCATTCAGTATCTGCTTCCCTGGCATGTTCTCAGCATTAAAACTATGGCCTGGGTATTGCCTGGCTAAGCTCAGGCAGCTTGAGAGTGAGAGGTGACTAAAGTTCTCACCCAGACACAAGGAGTTTTAACTTCAAGAGAACATCAGTTTCCACTGTAGGAGGAAGAAGTGTCTGTCTAGGGCTCACAGCCTGGCTGCAAAGGTCACGGCGCTTTGCTTATCAGCCGTGGATCCAGTGGGTAAGCGCTCACTAAGGAAGACACAGCCCATCTTTGCACCCTGCTCACCATTTGGTAGTGGGCTCTGAGCTCCAATGGAAGAGTCCTCTGGGGGCTCGTGAAAATGACCTGTCACCGGCCCATCTGGTATTTTACACTCCACTGTCTGGGCCAAGTTCTCATCTCAGTGACACAGATGTCCCGGTAATTCCAGAGTGATCCATGGAGTCTCCCCAGACTGCGGCGGGGGCCTCGGGGTGGGGTGGAAGATGGGAATGTCACCCTATGTCATTGTGAATTCAAGGAACAGGCTGAGCAGCGGGGGTGGGGTGGGAGGTGTGTGTGTGTTTTGTCTGGCCTTTAGTGGAAACAAAGGGAGAAAGAAAGCAGCCCACAAACGGCTCTGCCCCTGCTATAAACATGGAAAGTCTGTTTCAGTGCAGTTCCCTCCAAAAACAGCTCAGGAACTAGATGTGACCACATGAAAAGGCTCTGGTAGCAAATGAGTCAGAGCATGGAGAGCTGGCAGCAGCAGGTAATTGACACACGAGGGGTTAACAGCCTCTCCCTGGGCAGAGAAAACACTGCAGCTCCCTGCCCCTGCTATGGAGATTGCTAGGCTGATCGCTAGGCCAGGGAGACTGGGGTAGGCACAGGTGGAGCTGGTTACTGATCCCTACTGTGGTCAGCTTTTGCCCCACAGCAGTTGGGAAATGCCCTGAAGGAAGCAGTCGTGTACCGCTTCCCTCACCTTCACCTGGGAGATCCTCCAAAGAAGCCCTACTTCTATGTCCCACAACAGCTGCCACGCTGCCAGACGCAGCAATTTAGTCTTCTCCCAGGCCTCCAACCCTCAAAACAAAATCTCCAACCTCCTTTTCTTTCCCCCCAAGAACAGGGCATTTCCCGACATGGAGCTCTCAAGAGAGAGTCAGAGAGGGGAGGGGATGTAGGTGCCCCTGTATCATTCATTGGAGGTGGCTATAGCTATCCCAAAGCTGAGCATTAGGCAGGACTGGTCAGATAGTTTACTGGACAAATTCCTTCCAGCAGTTTGAGTCAATAATTACTGGTTACAGTTTTTTCACTGTGGATTGTTAAATATTATTTGTTGTTGTGATGCATGGCTAGAAAGGGTTACACATCCTGCAAAATAAATAACCCTTAAAAGACACATGGGCAGATAATGTTTGTGTTTTTGTGTATTTACATATGTATGAGTAGGGTCGACAATTCTGATAATTCAGAGGTCAAAAGAAGATCCTAGCATTTAAATGAATTGTAAACGTGGGATATCTCGGTATTCATCTCTCTTTGAAATGTACTGGGAAATGGCCCACCTTGATTATCACTACAAAAGGTTTCTCTATGTATATAAATCTCCCCATTGTATTTTCCACTGAATGCATCTGATGAAGTGAGCTGTAGCTCACGAAAGCTTATGCTCAAATAAATTGGTTAGTCTCTAAGGTGCCACAAGTCCTCCTTTTCTTTTTGCGAATACAGACTAACACGGCTGCTACTCTGAAACCTGTATTGGGAATGCTGGAGGAAAAAGCATCATCTCTCTTTGAAATGTACTGTGAATGGCAGAGGAAAAAGCAAATGGCCTTATGTTAATTCGTATAGCTAAGTACCCTTGCGATGGACCTCCTTCAAAGTCATCCTAATTACCTTTTGTTCCCTGAGCAAATCCCAACTTGTCAAAGAGGACATGAAATTGTATAAAAGATCCTTGGGTCCTGATTCTGTCATCTCAGATCTGCTTAGACTTCCTCAGGGGAAGTTTGAGTCGCAAGACTGAGGTCCCAGTTATGCTGGTAGGCCCTGAATATGAGATTTGGACATTGGACTATAACCTATGAACTGAATTCTAAAGGAACCCTTTGCAACTACAAAGCTCACCATCTCTGCTGTGAATCTGAACCTCAATGAATTGAACTCATGTCTGTATGTACATTGATCTTTTAACCGTACTCTCTTTTGTTTTTTTAATAAATTTTAGTTTAGTTAATAAGAACTGGCTGTAGCGTGTATTTGGGTAAGATCTGAAACATTTGTTCACCTGGGAGGTAACGTGTCCAATCCCGTGGGATTGGGAGAACCTTTTCTTTTATATGATGAAATAAGATTTACACAAATGTTCATCATATTTGACGTGGGTACCCTGATGGAGGCCTGAGGCTGGATCACTTTAAGGGAACTGTGTTATTTGGACGTCTGAATAACCAGTAAGGTAATAAAGAAGCTGTTTTATGCTGGCTTGGTGAATCTAAGTATTGGAATATCCACCAGCTTTTGGGGGTTTGGCTGCCCCATTCTTTGCAGTTCACCCTAATTGAGTGACCACAGCTGGCCCCCACTAGGACCCCGGTCACAGTGGCATTGTTGTGTTTGGATACACATTATCACAGGTTAGTTGGGTTTTTGGATCAGAACCACACACTTGTCAAAATTTAATTTTGATATTGGAGAGTTTAAGGGTTAAAAATCAGTTACAGTGAGTGGCCCATGACAGAAAAAGCCTGGAAGAATTGTGCTTACAGAGAGGGTTGTATTTTAAGCAAAAGACTGCAGAGCAGGACCTGAAAAATTTGTTAATTGCCGGTGATAAGGAAGCAGGCCCAGGGAAAATGCCTGCAGTGGGATTGTGGGAAACCAGCAGCTAGAACTTGAACAAAAGCAAAAAATAGCTGATATGGAAGGAGAAGCTGCTGAAAGAGAAGGCCTGTGTGTTAGAGGGCTTTCCTCAACCCTCCCGCTTCCCTGGTTCTTGTCACACAGACAGCAAGCAGCAAAAGACCAGAAGTCTGAAGCGGAGACAATGCAATGTTTATTTGGGTTAGTTTCCAAGCAAGCATATTTCGAAGCCCTTCACACAAGTCGGGCTTATCTCTATACGCCAATAGAGTCTGTTCCCCAGTGTTTCAGAATAATAGCCGTGCTAGTCTGTATTCGCAAAAAGAAAAGGAGTACTTGTGGCACCTTAGAGACTAACCAATTTATTTGAGCATAAGCTTTCGTGAGCTACAGCTCACTTCATCGGATGCATACTGTGGAAAATGTAGAAGATCTTATTATATACACAGAAAGCATGAAAAAATACCTCCTCCCACCCCACTCTCCTGCTGGTAATAGCTTATCTAAAGTGATCACTCTCCTTACAATGTGTATGATAATCAAGTTGGGCCATTTCCAGCACAAATCCAGGTTTTCTCACCGCCCCCCCCCAACACACAAACTCACTCTCCTGCTGGTAATAGCTTATCTAAAGTGACCACTCTCCCAGTGTTCCCTTTCCAGCTCCGACGCCGCGAAGCATTTGCCCCACGTCCCCCTTCCCAGCTCTGAGTAAATTTAGACTGGAAATGAGAACAAGGTTTCTAACCAGCTGAAGAGTGAGGATTGGGACCAGCCCCCAGTGCGGGGTGGGGACCACCGGGCTAGTTTGAAGATGGAGCTTGGTACATGTATGAATGGGATTATATAACAGGGCTGCCTGTGGTAGCCGGGTGCTGGACTCGATGACACAGGAGGGTCTCTTCCAGTCCTGTGTCCCTAGATCTCTATGGTTCTGAGTCTGACTGAGATGCAGGGATTTCCCTGCACTCCCCTGAATTTCCCCAACCCTCCCCAGTTTTGTGAACTAGTTACATGCAGTGTTGCCAATTTAGTGATTGTTTGGAAATTTGAATTGAAATTGAAACATAAACACACTTTAAAAGCATATAAAGTGTATGAAAAAAATACGTGTATCTGAAAAAGTATAATAGATTTGAAAAGTATGAACATAGACTAGCTTCCTTATACAGCTGTTGTTTTTTATGACAATGTCAGTGCATTCATTTAGGTGATGTTGGCCAACCTAATAATTTCAAATGATGATGTGTAAGCAAAATCTAAATGAGCTCTCCCTGACAGCTAGTGATGAGCTGGGGGCTGGGGGGAAAGGCTTCACGACCAGCCTGTATTTACATTCACACCTAATCTACCTAGGTATCCTGCAAACAGAGCTGCCTTGCCCAAGTGATAGATTTTGGCTGCGGTTGGGTTACAAACTACCTGAATGCGGGGGGGCGGGGGAATGAAATGTTATTGTTCTTATTGTCTGAGTAAAGGGCAGCAGCTTTGTACTCTGTACTCGGCCTGTGCTGACTGAGGGTATCAAGAGAGAGGGTGGGGACAGGTGTTTTGCTTGATGGTTGGCCTGAGTCACAAGTACCATTTGACCTGCTCCTCTCCACTGTTTAAAGACAGAGCTGATTAGTCTCCATAAAGAGCCTTTTGTTCTGTTCAGTGACCACTACAGCTGAACATGATACAGTTCTGTGGTGACCTAGAATCCTATTTTCGACATGTCCAACTCAAGGAATATTTCCAACACACCTCTGAACAGCACACTAACCCACAGAGACCTTCCTACCAACACTACAGAAAGAAGGATTCTGGGTGGACTCCTCCTGAAGGTCGAGACAGCAGACTGGACTTCTACATAGAGTGCTTCCGCCGACGTGCATAGGCTGAAATTGTGGAAAAGCAGCATCACTTGCCCCATAACCTCAGCCGTGCGGAACACAACGCCATCCACAGCCTCAGAAACAGCTCTGACATCATAATCAAAAAGGCTGACAAAGGAGGTGCTGTTGTCATCATGAATAGGTCGGAATGTGAACAAGAGGCTGCTCGGCAGCTCTCCAACACCACTTTCTACAAGCCATTACCCTCTGATCCCACTGAGGGTTACCAAAAGAAACTACACCATCTGCTCAAAAAACTCCCTGAAAAAGCACAAGAACAAATCTGCACAGACAAACCCCTGGAACCCCGACCTGGGGTATTCTATCTGCTACCCAAGATCCATAAACCTGGAAATCCTGGACGCCCCATCATCTCAGGCATTGGCATCCTGACAGCAGGATTGTCTGGCTATGTAGACTCCCTCCTCAGGCCCTACGCTACCAGCACTCCCAGCCATCTTCGAGACACCACTGACTTCCTGAGGAAACTACAATCCATTGGTGATCTTCCTGAAAACACCATCCTGGCCACTATGGATGTAGAAGCCCTCTACACCAACATTCCACACAAAGATGGACTACAAGCCATCAGGAACAGTATCCCCAATAATGTCACGGCTAACCTGGTGGCTGAACTTTGTGACTTTGTCCTCACCCATAACTATTTCAAACTGGGGACAATGTATACCTTCAAATCAGCGGCACTGCTATGGGTACCCGCATGGCCCCACAGTATGCCAACATTTTTATGGCTGACTTAGAACAACGCTTCCTTAGCTCTCGTCCCCTAATGCCCCTACTCTACTTGCGCTACATTGATGACATCTTCATCATCTGTATCCATGGAAAAGAAGCCCTTGAGGAATTCCACCATGATTTCAACAATTTCCATCCCACCATCAACCTCAGCCTGGACCAGTCCACACAAGAGATCCACTTCCTGGACACTACAGTGCTAATAAGTGATGGTCACATAAACACCACCCTATATCGGAAACCTACTGACCGCTATTCCTACCTACATGCCTCCAGCTTTCATCCAGACCATACCACACGATCCATTGTCTACAGCCAAGCTCTACGATACAACCGCATTTGCTCCAATCCCTCAGACAGAGACAAACACCTACAAGATCTCTATCAAGCGTTCTTACAACCATAATACCCACCTGCTGAAGTGAAAAAACAGATTGACAGAGCCAGAAGAGTACCCAGAAGTCACCTGCTACAGGACAGGCCCAACAAAGAAAATGACAGAACGCCACTAGCCATCACCTTCAGCCCCCAACTAAAACCTCTCCAACGCATTATCAAGGATCTACAACCTATCCTGAAGGACGACCCATCACTCTCACAGATCTTGGGAGACAGGCCAGTCCTTGCCTACAGACAGCCCCCCAACCTGAAGCAAATACTCACCAGCAACCACACACCACACCACAGAACCACTAACCCAGGAACCTATCCTTGCAACAAAGCCCGTTGCCAACTGTGTCCACATATCTATTCAGGGGACACCATCCTCGGGCCTAATCACATCAGCCACACTATCAGAGGCTCGTTCACCTGCACATCTACCAATGTGATAGATGCCATCATGTGCCAGCAATGCCCCTCTGCCATGTACATTGGCCAAACCAGACAGTCTCTACGTAAAAGAATAAATGGACACAAATCAGATGTCAAGAATTATAACATTCAAAAACCAGTAGGAGAACATGTCAATCACTCTGGTCATTCGATTACAGACCTAAAAGTAGCAATTCTTCAACAAAAAACTTCAAAAACAGACTCCAACGAGAGACTGCTGAATTGGAATTAATTTGCAAACTGGACACCATTAACTTAGGCTTGAATAAAGACTGAGAGTGGACGTGTCATTACACAAAGTAAAACTATTTCCCCTTGTTTATTCCCTCCCCCCCCACTGTTCCTCACACATTCTTGTCAACTGCTGGAAATGGCCCCCCTTGATTATCACTACAAAAGGTTTTTTTTTTCTCTCCTGCTGGTAATAGCTCACCTTACCTGATCACTCTCGTTAAAGTGTGTATGGTAACACCCATTGTTTCATGTTTTCTGTGTATATAAAATCTCCCCCCTGTATTTTCCACTGAATGCATCCGATGAAGTGAGCTGTAGCTCACGAAAGCTTATGCTCAAATAAATTTGTTCGTCTCTAAGGTGCCACAAGTCCTCCTTTTCTTACTACAGCTGATATCACTGATAATCAGGACTAAGTGCTTAGACCTGCTGTGGGACAGTGTTTCTGTGGAAGAGACGGCCCAGTCTGCACTAGCAGCGAGGTTCCCCCGCTGAGAGCTCCGCTGAAATCATGGAGAGCTGGGTGGAACCTCAAGAGACCCACTCGCAGAGGTCACAGTGGCAGGTGGCAGCAGAAGGTGACGGTGCAGGGCCATTGGCAACAGAGTGATGGAGTGAACGGTGGCACAACGAACAACAATGGCCAGAGCAAACAGTGATCAGCTGGAGGAATGAGCAAGGTGCCTTCTTGCCCCCCACCTGGGAGATGAACTCATGTGAAAGCACCTCTGAACTCTGAATCTCCACTGACCAAGGACAACACCGGTGAGTGTTAATGAAGCTGTTAAGAATGCTGGAGACACAACACAGTTCATGAGAACAAACATGGCTGCGGCATCCTACTTTCTATTTAAGCAAGAGATACCACACACTGCAAACTGGAGGCCAATGTTAAGTGCATTGTCACTTGTTCATCCTGAAGTTGAACACTGGTTCCGAACAAGACCAACAAATGCTCACTATCTTTCTGCAAGAAACTCAACTGACTGGCTAGAAGCATGTGGTGCAACAGTGAAAGACTCAACAGTTGAAAAAGTGAAGAACTCTCTCACCACATTCAAAAAATGTGTATACATGGCTGATGAACGCACCGATGCAAATGGGCATCAAGTATTGTCACTGTGTGAATAGAATTTTGTGCTCTGAAAGAAGTCACCTTCTGCCTGATCATGTGGATGAACTAATGAGCATATCAATTGTTACGAATTACACCTGAGAGGACACGCACACAACTGCTGCGAATTATACCTGGTAGGACACGCACACAAATGCTGCGAATTATACCTGATAGGACACGCACACAAATGCTACGAATTACACCTGGTAGGACATGCACACCAATGCTGCGAATTATACCTGATAGGACACGAATTACACCTGAGAGGACACGCACACGACTGCTGCGAATTATACCTGATAGGACACGCACACAAATGCTACGAATTACACCTGGTAGGACACGTACACAAATGCTGCGAATTATACCTGGTAGGACACGCACACAAATGCTACGAATTACACCTGGTAGGACACGCACACCAATGCTGCGAATTATACCTGATAGGACACGCACAGTTCGAATCTAGGCTGAGGCACATAAACAAAGTCCACAACTGCAGAGTTCCCAAAAGACACTAAGTTTATTACGCTCGAGCGTTGTGCCCACCTGCTAGCCAGGAAGGGACCCTGAATACAGATTATACAAAGGTTATATACTTTTTAGCAAAGCATGTTGCCCTCGTGCATCGGAAACCTTAGCCAATAAACAAACCCTTGTCTTATCTACCACCTATCCCTGCTTGGTGCATTCCTCGTGCTATACCAGTATGTTAATTACACAGCATGGTCCTAAAGCCATGCATCAGTAATCTTTATTATCAGGATGGGAGGCCTCACATCAAGGCCAAGAGACAGGGAGTTAGAGACTGACAAAAACCAGATACTGGGAGTCAAGGCAGGCTGGAGACAAGGAGGAGGATTTTCACAGGGATTCAGTATCTAAGGATCACTCCTCCTGGTGTATGATGTGCTGGCATTTAAACAATGGTGAGCCCCAAACCAAAATGGAGTCACATGTGCTAACTTTTCCTTAACACAATGGAAGGAATGGAAGTACCGGACACATGAGAAGCCACCAAAGATGAACACATTGCAGTCAAGAAGTTCATTAACAGAGGTGTGCAAAATTATAACAAGAAACCAAGAAGGATGTAGACTTCGTGCTTCATAGAAGTCTTGAGTCGCCAACTTTAATTTGTGTGATGATTTTAAAACATGAGTTAAATCTAATAAAATAGTCATGAAACATTTTTCAGTTTTACTATGGTGCCATACAGCCCCCCTTCACCCTCACGGTCTCACCCCTCATTGGCCCTGACCTCCCCCCCGTAAATTCGAACACCCCCGCTAATTTCAATTCCTGGGGAAAACACTGCTGAGATGTGAAGTCACAAGCAGTGGCGGATGTAGAGTGAGCGGGGCCCTGTGTGCAGCTTCATTTTTGCCCCCCGCACTCCGGGACCCAGCCAAGAAAAAGAACATTCTCTCTTATCTCCCCTCCCCACCCATTTTTCATTCTTTTTTTCTTCATCCTCCTCCTATATTATAAGTAATAGGAAGTAAATGACAATAAAGTGAGGCACCTTGATTGGGGCAGGGGGTTGGGGTGCAGGAGTTGCTCCCTCCCCTCTGGCAGTGGCTCCTAGGTGGGGCGGGGGGGACACACGGGTCTCTGCACGCTGCTGCCCACAGGCATCACCCCCGCAGCTCCCATTGGCCGCAGTTCCCAGCCAGTTCCCAGAACAGGGTTAGCAAAGGGCTTTGTGAGCAGCTGCATCTTCCTTCCATAGCACTACCATAGACTGTTAAGAGCTGGTTGAATAATAAAGGAAGAATTAATTCACAAAGACTCGGGCTGGTGGCAAATCTTCCCCCTAAATGATTATTCGAAGGGAAACGGCTCTTTGGATCAAATGGAAATTTTCATGAAAAACAGCTGGTTTTTTAAAAAACTTTGGGATTTTCCCCCAAAGCCCCAAACGGAACATGTTTTGGTTTTTCGACATTCCCTCAAAATTTTTCATGGGGAGGGAGTTCCCGGCCAATGGGAGTTGCGGAGTTCCTGGCCAATGGGAGCTGCGGAGTCGGGGCGGGGGCAACACACGGAGACACACACACACACCCCCCTGAGGCCGCAGGGACATGCCGGCCGCTTCCGGGAGCGGTGTGGAGGGAGGGAGGCAACGTGGGCAGGGAGCTGCCTTAGTCCTGCTGCTGGCCCATCTCTGCGCGCCCCTTGTGGGGAGGGGGACAGTGGGTCTCCGTAAGCTGTCTGAGGCGGGGACAGCGCATGGAACTGCCTCCCCCGCCACTAGGGGTAAGCAGAGACATTCCAGCAGCCGGCCGCTTCTGGGAGCGGCGTGGGGCCACCAGCCAGGGAGCCCTGCTGCACCGCCAGCCGGGACTCAGGGGCAGGTTGTCAGATGAGATTTGTCCTGCATTTTGGGGGCCCCCCTGTCATTCGGGGACCCATGCCACTGCACGGTTTGTTACATGGTAAATCCGCCGCTGGTCACAAGTTGCAGTGGGGGAGGTTTAGGTTGGATATTAGGAAAAACTTTTTCACTAGGAGGGTGGTGAAACACTGGAATGCGTTACCCAAGGAGATGGTAGAATCTCCTTCCTTAGAGGTTTTTAAGGTCAGGCTTGACAAAGCCCTGGCTGGGATGATTTAGTTGGGGTTGGTCCTGCTTTGAGCAGGGGGTGGGACTAGATGACCTCCTGAGGTCCCTTCCAACCCTGATATTCTAGGATTCTTTGAAGAGTTTACAACCTAAGAAACAATCTGGCTCAAGATGGCCATAACTGAGCAGGGGTAAGGGAATTCTCTCCTCTATAACTAAAGGAGGCATTGCTTTGTTTACTGCCTTGCTTTAAGCTGCCTTGGCTGGCTAGGAGATGGGCAAGATCAAAACTGTGGCATGGGGAGGAGAGGGGCTGGGGAAATGAACACGAGATGCAAACAACATTCTTATAAGAAACTTTGCAATGCATTTTTGGAGGGCATGGGACAAGATCCTAAGAAGCTGTGGGAGGAAGACTGTGGATATAGGGAGCGGAGGTCATAGGGGGAAGTGGTGAGAGATGGACCCAAATGGCTAGTATTTGCCTATGGACACATACTATAAACCCTAGCTTGGGGTGAACAAATACATAGGAACTGAGTTTAAGCAAAATGAAAATAGCAAGGAATGCGGTGAATTGCGTTTCCTGAATCCTCCCCTGTGTGTTGTCTATTTAGCCTGCAAACGCTTTGGAGCAGAGAACTGTCCTTGCTATATATTTGGGAGGCAACCAGCTCCTTTGTGTGTATGTGTGGGGGGCGGCTAGAAACATCCTGATACTAGTTTAATCATTATCATTTGAACTCCCCAAATGACCACACTCCCTAGGACACTTCCTAAGCACACCCAGACTGGCCGGAGTGCTGGGTTGGCATGGGAGATGCACAGAGACACTGACAGACAGAGCCACCAGCGTGCACCGCCACTAATTTACCCCCCTACAGGTGCAAAAACAGCAGGCTCCTTTGGGAGAGCTGCTCTGTATTGTGTTGTGGCCAAATTCTGCCCTGGCTGGCACCGCACGGAGCGCCAGCAGTGTGAGCAAAGTCATTCTGGGTGTGACTCAGCACAGGGACTTTGTCTGGAAGCAAAGGTCCACCTTTGCAAACACAAAACTTGGTTCTGTGCCATGGGGAAAGGAAAAACAACCCGCAAAGGTCTCTTCCCCCACCACAGCTGTGGAAGTCACAAGCCAGGAGACTCAAATTTCAGTCCGGATCCCTTCAGCAGATCACGGTTACAGTCCAGAAACAAAACCAGCTCCAAAGGCAGATGAGTTGGGACCATGGAGATATGGCAGCAAATATTTTCTCAGAAGATTGGGGAGATGAAACCAGGAGACACATGGACTCTGAAGGCGGATTATAACCTTCAGTCCAACGATCTGGACCCTGGATGGAAGCAATTCCTGCAACAACATGCGTTTGCCAGGTGAGGGGTAGGTAGCAAGAGAACACGGTTAGCAAAGGGCTTTGTGAGCAGCTGCATCTTCCTTCTATAGCACTACCATAGGCTGTTAAGAGCTGGTTGAATAGTAAAGGAAGAATTAATTCACAAAGACTTGGGCTGGTGGCAAATCTTCCCCCTAAATGATTATTCAAAGGGAAACGGCTTTTTGGATCAAATGGAAATTTTAATGAAAAACAGCTGGTTTTTCAAAAAACTTTGGGGGTTTTCCCCCAAAGCCCCAAACGGAAAAAGTTTTGGTTTTTCGACATTCCCTCAAAACTTTTCATGGGGAGGGAGGACAGGAGGAATCACTTATCGGCTCTAACAAAGAGATGTTTACTGACAAATTTTGTGGATTTTTTGCACCATTTTTGGTGACATTTTTGAACTTTCCGGCAAGCTGTTGTGAATCTTGTGAATACAGGCTCCAAGTTCCATTTCCTGTGATAAGTGAGATCATATTATTCTATATTTGTCCATGTCTGCACAACTAGTGGGCATTTGTCAAAATGACTGCGAAACCCAGGAGTTGCACGAAATGTAGCAGCAGCGAATTGATTCATTGCCTGAAAATTCACACCTGAACTCCATCGTTTGTTATCCTCTGCTTTAGAACGCTGGTCATCCAATCAGGGAGGAGAAGCAATACCATGTGGCTCAGGTGACCAGTTAAAGAGCCAGCTTGGCAACAACGGAAGAAGGTGAAGGCTATTAGCCCAAAGCATTTGGTGAATCCTTACAAATAGCAAGCCCATGAACAAATGCAGGATCAGTTTATGAATGATTCACTAACCAGAAAATAGGGCTCAATCATTGCAAATAATCTTAAGGAATAATTTGACCAGTTCTAACAATGTCTAGTTACCTGAATATTTGCAGTGTGCCCATCGTTGCAGTATCTGGGTGCTGGATTTTTATCATAACAATCTAGTGCTCTGGAGCATGCTAGACCCGTCACAGACCACAGAAAGCCATGGGCGGGGAGGGAGAAGCGGCTGGAAAGTACCAGCAGGGAGGGAGAAGGTGACAGAGGGGAGGGCTAAGAAGGGGCAGAGGAAGAGGGGGTGGGGAGAGACCAAGAGGTTGGCCTGGAAGGAGGGAGATGAGAAGGCCGAGGGGTAGAATGGGGGAGGGTGAGTGAGGCCAGGCAATGCAGGGGTGGCAGCGGAGGGCTGGGTCATGCACATGGACGGGGCTGGAGGAAGCAGTGAATTACACCCACCTCGACTCTTCTAGACATCGTCAGTGTCATCTCAAAATCTGACCCAGTGCCGCCGCCCACTCATTCTGCTGATTTTCATCCCCTGTGTTTATTTCCCCACCCCCAGGGCTTCAGGCCTGAAGCTTTATTGCTGCTGAATTATGCTGAGCTTGCTCTCCTCGTAGGGGCCTATGGAGCCACCAAGCCCAGACTGGGTCGGCTTTGCTGCTGGCGCTTTACTTCTCTGGGGTCACCTCTTCGTTCCTTGCCTGCATTTCCAGGCAGCGGGGCCCATCCTGGCTTGAGAAGGAGAGGAAGATTCTAAGGGTCAGCCTGGATCCATATAACAATGGAAAGGTCCGCTGGAGCCAGGGGCTGGTTGCTGTGGGCAGGCAGCCGCCAAGCAGTGGCTTGCAGAAGGGATTCTGGGAGCAAATATGGATGCAGGAGCAGCTAAATCTATACCTCGTTCTACTGAACACTTGGATGATAGTTATATGTTACTTATGTAGCGCTATGGGGCTGTACAATACAACGAAAGTGAGATTCCTGCCCCAAAGAGCTTACAATCTCAATTAAGGAGGAGAAGGAGGAGCCGGGAAAGGGAGAGAGGAGGGAGAGGACAGTATGAGCGTGTGGTCACTTGGGACGCTAACGCATGCGATGTACAGTTATTTGTATGGTGATAGGGCCCAAAGGCCTCTGTCAGCTTGCACTCCCTTGGGCTAGGCACTCTCAGCCATATAGCAACGAACCTCTGCCCCGAGAAAGCTTAAACTCTCAATAGACGGGGCTAAAGGGGATTTTTATGACCACGACCATTGTTATTTTTAAACCTCTGAGGGGCTACAGCTCCGAAGCCTTCTTGAAGCGGTAGGTTTGGAGGAGGGGTGTGAAGGTGGCCAAGGGGAGCTGTGGTCTAAGACGCAGTGAGGGCATGACATGCAGGGGGGCTGCTCTTTATTTCCTGGCCCTAGTCACCACACATGGGTCACTGTTACAAAAAGCTGTGTGTTGCGTCAGTATCTGATAGCTGCTGCTCCAGATCAGGAAGGAATTCTAGGCATTGGGGAAGCATGAGAGATGGCCCGGAGGCCACCAGAGCCCATAGCTATTTGAATGTCAAACATCTGTAGCCAAAACCAGGTCTCAATGTCCATCATACAGAGGAGCAGAAGCATCCTGTTTAGAGTGGACTCATGCTGGAAACCATTTGCAAGGCATAACGACGACAGCTGTATTGAACCTACTAACTAATAAAGAGTGGTATACAATCCTCAGTGCTAGTAGATAGCGCTCCTACACCGCTCGATCGACCCCTCCTGTGTACAGTGCTCCAGAATCCATCCTGCGGGACAGAGGCTGAGTTCTCAGATTAGCAGCTGCAGCCGGTTCAGGGCTTTGAATCTGGGTTAAGTTTTGTCTCCTGCTTTCTCCTGTTAGGTTTCAGTGCTCACAGTGCTGGCATATGTGGCACTCAGCTCAGGTGAACATTCTCTTCCACATGCACCTGGACCGGAAGCAGAGACGGGGCCAGGTGAAGATGAAAATCTTCAGACAGGAGTGCAAGAAGTGTCTCGTGCCGAAAATGGAACTGCCTGAATTCAGCCAGGAGAACGTCGAGAGAGTCCTGGAGAACCTGATGCTGAAGATTCGCGGGAAATGCTACAGAGAGGCCATCAGTCCCAACAACCTGTCCAAGATCATCGTGGAAGCTCAGATAATGGGGCCACATGACAGCTCCCACTGTGAAGCCTGCCAGCTGGGCATCTGTTACGTGAAATATGAAGCCCAAGCACCAGCCAACACCTTCTTTAGGGCTGTTTCTCTTTTTCCACGCAGCTTTCCTGCCCATGAGGAATGGAGCGAAGCAGAGATGGGGAGCAGCCGCAACGTGGGGAGCAGCTGTGACTGGCGGCGCTGCTGTTGCTACATTTGTTGTTTGGTCATTTTTTTGGCTGTGCTCATTTTTGTTCTGCTTTATCTCAAAACCAAGTAGTGGAAATTCGACACTCATACTTGTCCCTAATATAACAGAACTGTAATAACCTGAGTAATAATTGGGCTTGGAAAGATTACATTTTTTTCTGTAAATGTCAGTGAATGCCAATTTCCACCACACACACATAAACCAATACAAAAATATTTCCATCAGTAATTGAAATTTACTGATCGGCAAAGTAAGACAAATGCTGCTTGGGGCCTTGTTAGCATTTGATTTCAGGATATTTACTTGGTATATTTTGACAGGCGATGTTGACAGTTTGCGCTTTAATGGTTAAAAAGCGTTAATTTTTTGAATTGCAGCATTGTCTATCATGAAGTAATTATTGTCTGACCCCCCCCCCCCGACTGCCTCATAATTTCCCACAACTATGAAAATTTAAATCAATAAACGTTTGGGGGGGAAAAAGCCTAAGCCATTATGTTTTGCAGCTGTGAAAATTTACAGAGATAAAAATAAAATAAAATAAAATGCTTAAAAATAACCATGGCTATTTCCTGCCAAAATTATATAAATAATCAAATTCTGCCAAGCCTAGTAATAATAGATAATGTACCTGTCTATGTAGGGCGGAATGCGTGCACTGGGCTGAGAGCTAGAAAAAATATTTTTATTGGCCAGCTGAGCAGATTTCCTCTAGGAGCCATTGAGGGATGGTAACTAAGGACCCCTAAGTGGCCTTTTTAGTGATAATTTTTCAGAGTAGAACTGCCCTTTAATTGTCGCATATGTAATCTTTCCCAGGATCCAGCCCTCGAGAAGCCGAGCAATAGAACAGAAAGAGGTACGTCAGGCAAAAGACCTTTGAATTAGCTCACCTGATCCTCAGGAGTTCAAAGGAGCGTTTAGGGCTTCATTGATTCTTGAGCCGGCGGAACCCCTGCCCCTAGATAGGATCTTGGGCATGATTTTCTAAGCTGCCTGAGGTTAAATATCTATGTGGCTGCAATCGAGTCGCAAGGAGGCTAGGTACCCTCCGTGGTGCCTGTAACTTCAGTGACTATCGACACAACGTTTCCCACCCGCACTTGGGAGCTGTTTCACAACTTCAGGCCTTTTGTCTGTCAGGCTGCTTGGCCCGGCCTTGAGCCCTTTCAATTCAACGAGGGTTTGATGCGTTCCCACGAAACGTCCTGGAAACCTCCCCGTCCCACGGGCCAGCTGGAAAGTCTGCTGCAACCCCCTGGCAAGTTCTCCTCCGCACCCTTTTCTTTAAAGGGCGGTGTTACAAGTGTAACCCCCAAGGAGATGACCTAGATTCCTGGGGCTCGGTCTGCTGGCAGCTCACGGGGAGCCGCACTGTCCCTGGTCGGGAGGGGGAGCCAAGGCAGACTCAGAGTCTGCCTGGCACCAATAGGGAGTGAGAAGCCTTCCCAGGGAGCTCAGGAAAGGGGAGAAGCCATTTTTGAGGCAGTCTGGAGCCAGCCAGGGCAAGGGCAGGACTGGCTGTGTGGGGAGCTGGTGAGTCCCAGGCCTGCATGCAGGGTTCCCCCTGAGAACTGGCCTCTAGGGACCTGACAGCAGATCCCTCCGCTGGGCTTTTCCCTCTCCACTGATGACTCCCAGTTTGTAGAGTTTTGCTCAGTGCCGGGTTTACAATGGCTCCAGTGGCTCCATGGAGCCGGGCCCATGCTCAGAAGGGGCCCCGGCCTGCTCCTCTTGCACTGCGCCCCAAGACCCCACATGCATAGCATGTGTCTGTCCCATCACGCTCCACCAAACGTTGATCCAGAGACCATCTGCCCCGGCTGCAAGTCCCTCCCCTTTCTCCCTGGAGCAGCACCCCCTGGTGGCAGCAAAGTGGCAGCACCACCCTATGGAAAGGGAGGTAGATGCCTGACGGGGGGAGTCAGTGTGGCAAAGCCAGCTGGGATACAGCGGGACGCAGAGCCCTGTCCACGTGGGGAGCCCTGTCCCAATCTGCGGAGCCCTGTCCATGTGGGGTGGCTGTGTGTGCATGAGGGGGCGAGAAAGCTGCGGACTTCCAGCAGGGATGTGTGGTCCCCTGGCTGAATCTGGAGTCGATCCCTGTGGGCAGGGCAGTCCTGCAGACCGGCAGCTCGTCAGCTCCCCTTTCAGTTTCGTTTCTCGCAAGCCCTGAGCTTGGTTCCACATCCAGGGTCCTGAGTCTGTAGCAAGGAGGCAAAGGAGCCCGCCTGTGCGAGGCTGTTCCTCAGAGCAGGAGGGGAAGGTTGCAGACCCGGGAGCCCCCCCATCCGCCCTTAAATAAGTCACATTCCTGGTTCAGACAGTAAATGCTGCTGCTCAAGAGAGGCTGTAAAGGGGAAGGTGAGAAGATGAAGGCCTGGCAGCAGATGTTTGATCAGAAGATGGCATGGGAGAAGCCAGACAACACCTGGTCTCTCACCGTGGAGGATAACCTCCGTCCTCGAAACCCAGAACGCGGATGGCGCCTATACCAGCAGAGAAAAGCATTTGCCAGGTGAGGGGGAGCAGACAAACTGGGTCGTGAATGAGGCGCAAAGGCATGGGTGACGTGTGAACTCCCCCTTTGGGGAGGCTAGCCCCCCATTCCTGTCCCTTTCACCTCCCTTGCCTGCCAGAGCCCTGAGCCCCCTCCCCGCCCACTGTGGCAGGAGGAGCCCCGGCCAAACCATCCTGAGCCCTGGCTGCCGGCCCGAGCTGAGCCCCCGCCGGCTTTGGGGCAGATGGGGAGTGAGGACGGGGCCTTGGGGTGGAGCGTGGGTGACGCCACAGCCTGGGTTAGGGTCGCCTCCCCCGGCCTATCATACCAGCCGCCCATGCTCTACGGTGAATTTCTCCCGGCATTAGTTTTAGTGGGGAGCGAAGCAGGGAGGGCAGGTGAGAGATCTGGGACTAGCTGTGATTGAACGATCGATTGGGCTAGTCCTTGTGTTCGCTGCACACACGTGTAAAAGGGATTTAGCTGTACGGCACCGAGCCATTAGTGTTGATGAGTCACCATGAGGGCACTAAATATTTGCCTCCTGTTAATTAGCATTTTCCACCACTGTCAAAGTCTGTAGAGCAGGAAATTGTGACTCTCCCCTCTCAGGAGTGGAAATGATGTCGTGGTTAGAGCAAGATGGCGTATTTAAACAAATTCCCTTCTATTTCCATCCATAGTTTAGCAAACAAGCAGAAAGCTGGCGGAAGCAGTGAATTTACTATTGCAGGGTATATGCAGCTTTCAGTTTCATAACTGACCACACGTCTTCACTCCAGACACCTTCAGCTAAGAGCTATGCTCATCCAATCTGGGAACAGAGACGGATCATGTGATATACGCGGCCAGTCAACACTGATCACATTTCGAATGTCAAATACTCACTAAGGGACAGAAGGCCAAGAATTATTCACAGAGATTATCCCTCTAATAATGTATTATTATCATTACGTATTTGTATTACCAGAGCACCTAGGAGACCCAGTCGGGACCTCACTGTGGTAGGTGCTGTACAAACACAGAACAAAGACAGTCCTTGCCCCAAAGAGTTTACAGTCTAAGTATAAGACAAGAGACAACAGATGGATACAGACAGCATCAGGAAAAATTTAGCCAGTATTGGTCAGTGTGATAGGCAGCGGTCAAGACAACCGTGCTCTGCTTGCTGGCTGTGAAGAGAAGGAGAGAGGAAAACTGTGGAATAAATGATTCCAAATGAATTTTTTGCTCATCTCTCGTTATGGGCGAGAGACTGATCCACAGATGCAAACAAATTCTGATTGGAGGCTGCTCCTTAATGAGCCTAGACTTCAGCTGTAAATTGGAAGGTGCCTCAGTTCTAGGCTCAGTCCTGCTCGGAAGGGTTCGTTAGAAACCAGTTGCAAAGCTGCAGGGGGTGTGCTGCATGAAATGTGACCCCCGGGCATGCTGAGCCCATGTGGAGGAAGGGACTATTCTCCCCAGTGAAACCCGAGGCGGAACGGGGGCTGGGTTTTACTCTGATTGATTAGTAAGTGGAGTCTTTGCCCATCTAGAACTAGGGGAGGAAACTTAATTGCATTGGAGCTTTCCTCTGGGGAAGTTCTTTGAGTTGGCAATGTTTGTAGAAAGGTCTGGATATTATGGGCAAAACTCCCATTGAGTCCAACCGGAGCCGGCTTTGAAACCCAATATGTTGAAATTGTAGGGTTTTCGACTGGACAGCCCTGTCAAAAAGGGGACCTGACAGTGTCTGGTCAGATCTATTGACCAGACACCCCAAATCCCGTTGCTGCGAGCAGGGGAGGCGGGGAGGCGCTGGGTCATCACCCTCTCCAGCCCCTGCTCAGCTGGTGCCACCTCCTCCCTTCATCGGGCAGCTGCAGCTCCCAGCCCCCGCTCCACAAGCGAGTCCCTCCTGATCTGGGAGGCGGGGGGGGCGGGGGGGGAAGAGAGGAGTGGATGGGGGCAGGGCTTTGGGGGGGTATAGGTGGGGCAGGGGTGGGGCCTCAGGGGGAAGAAGCGGGGCAGGGGAGGTTCTGGCACGTCTGCTGGAGTGTTCAGTTATTAGCTATTACCAAGCTGGCAACCCTATGAATTTGTCCAACACTTTGCTGCGTGATCCTTCAGGGGGGCAGGTGAATGTGCGTGAATGCTGTTACGACTATGCCATACAGGGACTTGATCCTGCAGAGTGCTGAGCGCTGCTGGGAGGTGCTTGCATGGACAGCAACAGGGTTTGGGGGTGCTCAGCACCTTGCAGGATCAAGCCCAATGTCAGTGGATGAGTCTTTCTCAGCATTAAGTTTGGGGGCTGGCGTGGGCGGCGGGTTAAATGTCCTTTCCTTTCCCCCTGTAGGTTTCAGTGCTCAAGCTGTGCCTGTCACTGACCATCGGCTCAAGTGGTCATTCTCTTCCACATGCACCTGGACTGGAGCCAGGGCCAGGGCCAGGTAAAGATGAGGGTCTGTGGGCAGAAGTTAAGAAGTGCCATGGAACGAAGTTTGAGACACCCACGTTCAGCCAGGAGAACATTGAGAGGATCCTGGACAACTTGGTGCTGAAGATCCGTGAGAAATGCTACCAAGAGTTCATCAAAAACCGTGATTTAGCTGGCCCCATAGTTGAAGAAGATGTGGAAGGGCCACATGACACGACCCATTGTGAGGCATGTGCTCTGGGGATCTGTTATCTGTTTACCTACAGATTCGTTATCCCTGCTTCTCTGCCTGCAACTTCTCAGCCTGGCCAGCTGGCTTGGCGGGGAACAGACACAGAGAGTGACTGGAAGCTCTTGTGTTATATGTTACCAGTTCTGGTTGCTTTGCTCATCCTTGCTGTGCTTTTTGGTGGGAAGTAGGAAATTCAGTGCTCAGAATGGTTCCCTAATATTACCCACACGGGTTGCTAATGCATCTTCCCTTTTTCACGGAGAAAAAAAAATCTGGCCCAAGCCGTTTGCCTGGGAAATCACCATATGCTTAATGTTACCATGAAATGCTCTAGAGAGACTGATAATGTCCATTTGTAATGCACCAGGGTAATAAACAGGGACTGTAAAAAAAACAGGCCTCCTCAAAAGCAGGAGGGCACATTATGCCCCCTCTTGTTGACACCTGTGCCCCCCTCTGTGGGTCTGATCCAGCGCCCAGTGGAATGAATGGAAAGACTCCCACTGACTCCAGCGGGCATTAGATCGGGCCCTCTGCCCCTGTCAGATCCTCTCTATGCCTTGTACGCCCCTGAGAGGGGAAGGGTAGGACCCCAGAGGGGGCTTTGCTGCCCCAGGGGAGGCTGGACTTGAGAGTAGCTGCTCTTGTGTGCAAGATGCATCCTGGATCATCTGCAGAACTGGAGGGCCACTCCCCGATCCCTTCTGGGGTGGCGGGAGGGGTAAACGCCAGGAGCCAGAGGAGCCATGTAGCTCCATTGGCTGCAGTGAAGCTATGCTGATTTCACCAGCTGAGCATCTGGCCCGGGGAGTTAATCTATCCCCTGATAACCTGTCCCCTTCCATGGGAGTGGGGCTGGTGTAGGCCTAGATTTGAGTAGAGGCCCCAGTGGAGGAGCTTGGCACTAAAGCAGGCCAGAAGCATGGACCATGTTCACAGGACAGCGAGTTCAGATCCTTAATTACAGCCCTCTTGGGCATTACATACCTGGGTGTTTGCCTGGCAGGAAGCGAGGGGTTGCTTATCAATCATTGGTCCCATCCTGCTTTGCAGCGTGCTTTTCTGTCTCTCGAACAGAATCCTGGGCAGAGCCATGGCCTGAAGATGAAGGAGTTTCTTGGCTTGGTTTATACGTAACACGGAAAAGGCAACTCCGTCTGCGTCGCTGTTGAAATACGGCCCCCGCTGAATTTTAGTGCGTCTGCAATAGAAGGACCTGTTCTGGATAGAGCAGTTCCTCCTCCTGCTTCCTGTATTTTCCATGTTAATAGACCAATACTTAGCTTTGGTATTTTGTCCTGATTGTATCAGTTCAATAAAGCATCACATTTAAATGGAAATATCAGTGGAAGCAGGGGAGCTTCCCTCTCTGCTGAAGTGTGGAGTGACCCCTACACCCTTTGGGGAGGCAGGCGTACACCCAGCAATTGCCCTGGTGCACAGATCTATCCTAGTACCTTCATTAGCAGGGGCAGCACCCCAGGGTCATTGCAAACCGTAGCCATTCAGTGGGAGTGTAACAGAAATCCCAGATGCCTGAGAGGAAGCTCTATGTCCATCCAACACTCAAAGCCTCCACAATCCCTCCAGCCTCAGCGCCTCAGTCCCGGGTTCGGGCACATTCTGAGGTGCAGTGCAGGCTGACGGGGCCACACGCCCTGGGCTTGCCCCGCCATCCCTCCCAGCTCTGGTTGGGCTGGGTTTGTCCAGCCAGCACGCGCCCTCTCCTGCAGCCTGGAATGGCAGACCCACTGCGACAGACGACTGTCACACCCACCCTCCAATCAGAGGAGAGCTGATAGTGGGATGTAGGGGAAGGATGTCCTGGCAGCTCTCTAGCCAGCCAAGGCTGGGGGTGTCAGGAGATGCTTCTCCTGCTTGCCCGTCCTTTAGCCAGTCACGGCTCCGGGGGCAGGGTTGGCCTTCACAGCACTGCTGCTGATCTGGGGTGTGGGGACTCCACAGATCCGTGGCACATCTACACTGTAATGGCTAAAGTCTGGAACTAAAGCTATTCGCTTAACAGCACGCTAAAGTCTATTAACCTCTCAGCTACTGGAGAACAAGTGAAGGCTCCCCACTGTGCATAGCACGTGTCTGCCCCATCACGCTCCACCAGCCCAGGGAACCGTCATTCCCAGTATCTGCCCACAGGGCTGTATTCTCAATGCGTTAACCGCCTGATTACATTTGACCAGGCGTAAGTTCTTGACAGAGCGACCACGATGGCTGTTGGTGGGATCACAATGCCTTCCAAGGTTAGCTAGGAGTGTCTTGGTTTGATGGAGTCAGAGATATCAGCCCAGATAGCGCTCTGGGCTCGATACAACACGTGGGCGTTCAGATGCAGAGCCGATGTAAGTGGAGGCAACTTCTTGAGTTGAGGGAGGAGGAACCGCCAGAGGAGATGCTGAGGAAAACCACAGAACAAAGTTAGTAGCAGCAGCTAGAACCGGAGGACTAAGTGACAGAATGGCCCAGTCCTGCAGGGCTGAGTGCTGGAGAAAGACTTCCCGGGAGGAGTTCTTGACCAGGGACTGGCTGACTGGTCCTGCTTCCATGGGTCTGTCCCACGTCACGCTAGTATAGCAGCCATGGGCAGTGAAGGAGCCCACCTTTTCTCCAGATGTCATGACATTTGCACGCTGACACAATGACATGGGAAAAACCGAGGCCCTGGGTTGACGTTTGTGTCCCGTTTTCATCTCTATCTGTCTCAGTATTCACATGGCCGCAGCTCCGCTGAATCTGAATGCCAATGTGGAAAACAAAGCCAGTCCAGCTTTTTATTTGACAGGTTTCAGAGTAGCAGCCGTGTTCGTCTGTATTCGCAAAGAGAACAGGAGGACTCGTGGCACCTTAGAGACTAACCAATTTATTTGAGCATAAGCTTTCGTGAGCTAGAGCTCACTTCATTGGATGCATTGTTGAGTGACTATTCACACACATCATTTGGAGGCATTCACCCATCTCGGAAATACAGTCCTTATCATGTACCCCAGGCGGAAACTGGAGAACCAGATTGGCTTTGGAAACAAAACTCCTTTCAGTTTCATTTCTCACACATACAGAAGCTATCCCGTATCTCTAGCAGGGAAGGAACTCAACTCCCCACCCTGCCGCTCAGCAGGTGATGAGATAGAAGTGGGAAGTAAACAATTGCAACTCCATTTGTAACTCAGCACACCTTAGAGTGTCCCCACACGAACATCAGGAGAGATGAAGAAGCTGAACATGGATTCCTGGAGAGAAATGTTTTATGAGAAGATAGAGGAGGTGAAGCCACAAGACAACTGGGACCTAAAGATGCAACAGAACCTGGATTACAATGACTTGGGACCTGGCTGGAAACAATCACTGCAACAGCATGCATTTGCCAGGTGAGGAGCAGCAGCTGATAGGGGCCGATACAGCAGCTGATACAACCGCCTCCTTAGTCATTGACAAATGATCTATTTTTTGTGAGGGATGCAGTGTGTGTGTGGGGGCGTAGTAGCATTCGTGCAATGGCTTTAATTATGCCTTGGAATGAACTATGCCTTTAAATGCATCCCCCGCTTTCAAAAATGTTTCCCTTTTTTAGAGGCGTTTGCCGTTTCAGCCACCACACGCCCCTGCCTCCCCCCGCCCCCGGTTTCTGCAAAAGCTGCTGCTACTCCTCTTGTTTTAGAAGTGTAGTTTTTCGTTTGGGTTTTACAGTCTCTCTCTCTTACGCTATTTGAAAGTTGCTGGACGCAGAGAGAGCACCAGGACAACAACCCACGGCAGGGCTTAATTTGCAATGAAAGAGGCGCTGGGGCCCCGCCTCGGCAAGCCCCAGCGCAAGCTAAGCACTGGCTGGGCGGTTGGAGAGCGGTGGCTGCCGGCCAGGCCCCCAGCTCTGAAGGCAGCGCAGAACAAGGATGGCCTGGCACGGTGTGTTGCCACCCAGACTTCTGGGCTGCTGCGGGCGACGGGGCTGCCTTCGGAGCTGGGTGGCTGGAGCGTGTGGCCGGGAGCCCAGCAGCGCAGGGGCTACGAATTGCCGAGCCTAGAAGCGCTGGGGCTCAACCGCAGCAAGGCCCGGCACAAATTAAGGACTGTCCCCAGGGCCTAGTGATGAGGCGCTCCTTCTAATGCTCCAGTAGTTATGGCACTATCAAAAGGTTTGGGGGACCCGGGTTCAAGCCCCTGCCTGGCTAAATAGGTCTGAGGATCTGGGCCTTAGTCACTCTGTGCCTCAGTTTCCCATCTGTAAAATGGGGGTGAGAGCATTGCCCTGACTCACAGGGGTCTTGTGAGTGTAAATGCTTTAAAGCTTGTGAGGTGCCCAGTTACTATGGTGACGAAAGCCAGATAAATACCTTAGGCCAGTGGTTTCAAACTTTTTTTCTGGCGACCCAGTTGAAGAAAATTGTTGATGCCTGTGACCCAGTGGAGCTGGGGATGAGGGGTTTGGGGTGTGGAAGGGCTCAGGGCTGGGGCAAAGGGTTGGAATGCAGCGGTGAGGGCTGCGGGATGGGGCTGGGGATGAGGGGTTTGGGGTGCAGGAGGGGGCTCTGGGTTTGGGGAGGGCTCAGGGCTGGGGCAGGGCTGCCGGAGGGGATCAGGGCTCTGGGCTGGGGGTGCAGGCTTCAGGCTGGGGCCGGGGATGAGGGGTTTGGGGTGCAGGAGGGGGCTCTGGGTTTGGGGGGGGCTCAGGGCTGGGGCAGAGGGTTGGGGTGTGAGAGGGGGTCAGGGCTCTGGGCTGGGGGTGCAGGCTTCAGGCTGGGGCCGGGGATGAGGGGTTTGGGGTGCAGGAGGGGGCTCTGGGTTTGGGGGGAGCTCAGAGCATGGGCAGAGGGTTGGGGTGTGGGAGGGGGTCAGGGCTCTGGGATGGGGGTGCAGGCTTCAGGCTGGGGCCGGGGATGAGGGGTTTGGGGTGCAGGAAGGGGCTCCAGGTTCGGGGCGGGGCTCAGGGCTAGGGCAGGGGATTGGGGCGCAGGTTGGGGCACGGACTTACCTCGGGCGGCTCCTGGTCAGCAGCGCAGTGGCCTGGCACCGCGGTTTGAAAACCACTGCCTTAGACAGAAGTCAATAATTCCAAACACAGTCAGGTCTGATTCCTGTCTACGCAGCATTTAGCGCTGCTAGACACCACGTGCAGCACTGACTGACTGTCAAACCCTTGGTGCAATGTTGAAGTTATGGCTTAAACGCCTCCAAGACAAATACGTTTCGTAGAACCCGGGGGCAATGCTCTCGTCGTATATAGCGAAACAAAGACCACCAGATCCTCGGCTGTTGTAAATCAGAGTAGTTCCTTTGGGTGTCCTGGAGCTAGGTCAATTTACACCAGCTGAGGATTCGCTCATCAAGTAGATACGGTATGAATATGGATAGCTATATATCCAGTTGGCTGGCAGTCAGGCCAGTACCGCCCCAAGGGTATGTATTGTTGTGAAAGCCTCTGGTACATTTAGTGCAGGTGGAAGGTGCTGGACTGACATCGATGGTGCCTGATACAAGGCGCTTCTTCGGTTTTACCTCATTGTAAAAAGATTTGGGAGCAATGTGGTCTTGGGATGCATCAGGCGAGGTATTTCCAGTAGGGATAAGGAAGTTTTAATACCGTTATATAAGGCACTGGTGAGACCTCACCTGGAATACTGTGTGCAGTTCTGGTCTCCCATGTTTAAGAAGGATGAATTCAAACTGGAAGAGGTACAGAGAAGGGCTACTAGGATGATTTGAGGAATGGAAAACCGGTCTTATAAAAGGAGACTCAAGGAACTTGGCTTGTTTAGCCTAACTAAATGAAGGTTGAGGGGAGATACGATTGCTCTCTATAAATATATCGGAGGGATAAATACCGGAGAGGGAGAGGAATTATTTAAGCTCAGTACCAATGTGGACACAAGAACAAATGGATATAAACTGGCCACCAGGAAGTTTAGACTTGAAATTAGACAAAGGTTTCTAACCATCAGAGGAGTGAAGTTTTGAAATAGCCTTCCAAGGGAAGCAGTGGGGGCAAAAGATCTATCTGGCTTTAAGCTTAAACTCGATAAGTTTATGGAGGAGATGGTATGATGGGATAACATTGTTTTGGTAATTAAATATTCATGGTAAATAGGCCTAATGGCCTGGGATGTGATGTTAGATGGGGTGGGATCTGAGTTACCCAGGAAAGAATTTTCTGTAGTATCTGGCTGGTGAATCTTGCCCACATGCTCAGGGTTTAGCTGATTGCCATATTTGGGGTCGGGAAGGAATTTTCCTCCAGGGCAGATTGGAAGAGGCCCTGGAGGTTTTTCGCCTTCCTCTGTAGCATGGGGCACGGGTCACTTGCTGGAGGATTCTCTGCTCCTTGAAGTCTTTAAACCATGATTTGAGGACTTATAGCTCAGACATAGGTGAGAGGTTTTTTGCAGGAATGGGTGGGTGAAATTCTGTGGCCTGCGTTGTGCAGGAGGTCAGACTAGATGATTATAATGGTCCCTTCTGACCTTAGTATCTATGAATCTATTTAGCTTATCAGAGAGAAGGCTAAGAGGTGACTTGATTACAGTCTATAACTATCTACATGGGGAACAAATATTTAATAATGGGCTTTCAATCTAGAAGAGAAAGGTCTAAGAGGACTCAATGGCTAGAATTTGAAGCTAGAGAAATTCAGACTAGAAATAAGGCGTAAAATTTTAACACTGGGAGTAATTAACCATTGCAACAATTTACCAAGGATCATGGTGGATTCTTCCTCGGTGGCCATTTTAAAATCAGGACAGGATGTTTTTCTAAAAGCTCTGCTCTAGGAATTATTTTAGGGCAGTTCTTTGGCCTGAGTTACCCAGGAGGCCAGACGAGATGATCACAATGGTCCCTTTTGGCCTGAGAATCTATGAATCTGTAATTACACTGAAATGTGTTAAAAATAAGGCAAAGCAGTGGCGGACACAGCCCGGTGAGCATTACACCTGCTTACACCAGATCCGAGGTTGGCCCCCATGGCTTTGATTAGCCTTGAGTTTGGAAGCAGGCGCTGCTGGTTGGTTGCTGTAATGGGATCTACAAACCCCATACTGAGCTTAGGCTGGGTGGGGAGTGGACCCTCTCCTGTCTGCAGGCAAGCAGCTCGACCACACCTACAGGTAGCTGCTGGAGCTGCCAATCATGGAGACACTTTTTTGGGGGGTGGGGGAGGTAATATTTGCCTATATCAGACAAAGCCTCTAATATCAGGATGGTCCCGATAATAGTGGGACATCTGGTCACGCTATGCATGCTATATCTCTTTCCTCTTTTTAGCTTCCAGTGCTCACGGTGCCAGCATTTCTGGGCATCAGTTCAAGTGGTTATTCTGTTCCACATGTACCTGGACCTGCACAGGAGAAAAGGTTGCGTGAAGATGAGAGTCTTTAGACAAGAATGTTATGAGTGCTCCAAGGGTAAGTTAGAAGAGCCAGATTTCCAGGAGGAAAGCGTCCAGAGGGTCTTGGAGAACTTGGTCATCAGCATTAGGGAGAAATGCTATGGAGAGTACGTGGACCACACCCAGTTATCTGAGGTTACAGTGATAGGACAGCACTATGGACCACATCAGAGTGACCATTGTGAGGCTTGTCGGTTGGGAATACATCAGAGGCCCAAACGCTCAATGTATTATGGAAGACCCAAAGACACAGTGTACCATGGGACATCCAAAGAGACAATGCCACCAGTTCAGCTACCATCACACAATTTACCCCAAGATACGATTTGCTGTGGTTTCAAATTTTGCTGCGTTTTCTGTACTATTTGCATTTTGATTTTTATTTATATGAGCAGTTGGATACCAAAGCTAGTCAAATAGTGGGGGTAACCCCCCCCCCCCGATTCATGAATAATTGCAAATATAGTCAGCTAGTTTGGTTTGCTCTGATTGGTGCATTTGTATTACTTATTTTACCTGAGTGTGTAGATAATTGCTGGGTATTCAAGAACATTTTTGAAAGTCCCCAAAAACTTCATGAATTCTGGTGGGAGTGATTCTGCGTCTGAAAATTCCAACCAGAACTACATCATTCATCCCTCTCTTTTCTCTCGTTATTGTTCTCCGGTTTGAAAACTTCCAGTTGGCTAATCAAGGAGCAGAAACACTACCACGTGACTTAGGTGACCAACCACACACCAGGAGTAACAAATGGCTAAAATGAAGTTTGTGAACAGCCCCAGAGACTGAAATTATTTGTCTGGACTCTTTGGTAAATCCAAATAACCAACACGTTGGATCCATGAACCCAGAAAGGAGCAACGTTAATAATGAACATGATTTTTGACGACTGGTTCAGCTGGCTCTATCTGTTACCTTCCCGCTTTTTAAGGCATTTGACATTGAAAGCTGAACAACAGGAGAGAGTCTGGATTTAGCAACTGAACTATTTGAGGAAAGATGGGCCAAAGGAGATGAGATAATTCAAAAGAGAATCATAGCAATGTCATGCTGGAGGGGAAGTCAAGAGGTCATCTAGTCCACCCCCACCCCCTCCATGCTAAGGCAGGATAAAGTAAACCTAGACCATCTCAGTTAGATGTTTGTCTACCCTACTTTTAAAACCCTTCAGTGATGGAGATTCCACAGCCTCACTTGGTAACCTGTTCCAGTGCCTAGCTGTCCCTAAAGTTTTTCCTGATATCCAACCTAAATCGCCATTGCTGCCAACAAAACCCATTACTTGTTGTCCTACCCTCGGTGAACATGGAGAACAACTGATCACCGTCCTCTTGCCTTTGACATAGTTAAAGAGAGTTATCACATCCGCCCTCAGCCTCCTCTTCTCTAGACTAAACATGCCCAAAATTGTGGATGCAACTTTTACAAAGATGATACGGACCCCCAGTGCAACTCATAACACCGACGGCTTCGCTGCGATGCAGTCAATTACCTTCTGTGTTTCTCACCCTTCTTTCCTCTTGTGCAGGAAATGAATTGTTCCGTCAATAATTTTGTGTCTCTTTCAAAAAAAGTGAGTAACTGAAAAAGCCAAGGTGATGGGAAGCTCCGTTGCTGTCTCTTTAAACGCCATAATGCAGGTTGGGTAGTCACAAAGCCACATGTGTAATGTTGTGGTTAACAGTGAAGCAACTCTTCGGTTTGCCCTTGAGACAGGTTGTTCCTGTTGACTAATATACGCTGACTAGCATACTTAGATTAGATGCTGGTAATACCACCCGCAATACATGTTCCAAGCCTTTAAGCTTATATATATATTATTAAGCATTAATACAGCAGTTATATAGCCCAGATTGGCCTGTAACTTTATTATGATCCTGTTCACTTATGCTAAGTGTCCCATAACACCTCTCATTAGCTGAAATTAACCCTGGCTTAAGTAGATGCGCAAACTGTCGGGATCAGGACATGTGAGCATTGCCTCATAGCTAACGAGAGGGAGTTACCCTGACAAGCCTGTTTATCCTGGTACAGGCCTAAAGGGTGTCCTCATGCCCCTTAATACCTGGAATGCATGTGGTCAGAAGAACAAAAGATACACTATGGTACCAGGAACAAACAAGGTGAAAAGCTGATTAATGATATCCAGTTTCCGGTGATGTACATACTAGCTTTCACTGGTAAATAAGTAGGGTATAAAAAGATGGCTTTAGGGATGTCACTTTGGGGCGCACACATGGCACGGGGCTGCTCTGCGGAGACTGGTATCATATAGAACCTTTCTCTAGACCATCTTAATAAACCTGAGTGACATTGATGGTTTAGTCTCTTGAGTAGATTTCATAATGAAACAAAGGGTGGTGAAGCAACTGACTAGACAATTTACCCACAGTTCTAAGGCTTCTTTTGAGGCCTGGGTTCAGTGGTTCCTCTCCCTGGGCTGAGGGGTGCGGGCATCGGCGTACCCATCACCAACTTCTTTACCAAATGAGGCAGGGGCTATCTAGCCTCATTCGCTTCTCAGGCCTGCTTCGTTCTCCGAGAACCACCTGTCTTGTGCACTGAAAGAAGCAGAGGTTCTGGGGAAAATATAGTGCCCGATCATGTAAATTACATTATCATAACTTGTAGGCACAAGGGAGCTGAATTAAAGCTGCACGGGCGACCTTAGCGCTGGCATTTCCGGAGTTCAGGATGTTGCAATCAATGTTTCAAAGCTCCCGCTCTGGCCATCTCTCTTGTATCCCAAGTGCAGCGCTGACTCGGCTCAAGGAGGTGGGCATAGATAATCCTCGCTTGTAACCGTTCCCTGCTACAGGCAATCAGAGATGCTGTTGCATGGCCTTGCTTAGTGCAACTGTGCGGCACTCCCACAACGTGCTCTTCTGGTGAGTTTCCTGCCCTCCCCGTGGCAGGCCCCCATTCCCACCCTCCCATCCCCCTGTTAGGCTGGGTCTGAAAGGTAATCTCTGTCCTGAACCCCGAGGAGAGAGGCATCAAGCAAAGTAAAAAAAAACGAGGAGTCCTTGTGGCACCTTAGAGATGAACACATTTATTTGGGCATAAGCTTTCGTGGGCTAAAACTTAAAACTAAAGCTTGTGCCTTAGTCTCTAAGGTACCACAAGGGCTCCTTGGTTTTTTTGCTTATACAGACTAACACGGCTGCCACTCTGAAACCTATCAACCAAAGTGTTGCCCTGAGCCTGTGCCTGCAGATGGCGCCCAGCACCCTTAGCCTGAGATTTTATTCCTCCCAGACAACACTTTAAACCACCCATTGCCTTTGGGTTACGACTGACTCAGGGACAGACTTAACCTAAAAACAGGAGGACTTGTGGCACCTTAGAGACTCACAAACGGATTTGAGCATAAGCTTTCGTGCGCTACAGCTCACTTCATCGGATGCATTCATTTATGCTCAAATAAATGGGTTAGTCTCTAAGGTGCCACAAGCCCTCCTTTTCTTTTTGCGGATACAGACTAACATGACTGCTACTCTGAGACTTAATCTAGAGAAGCCTGGTTCAGTTAAATCTCCATCCGGGGTCTGTGCTGTTGAAGTGCAAGGCAATGAACGTTCCTTCTCTCATCTCAGTTTTGCCCCTTCTGCCTAACTGACCCCTACCAACCAAAGCCACATCGAAATTAGTAAAATCGAAACAAATGTTAACCCTATCCCTGAGTTTTTGTCCTGAAAAGGGAGAAGTGCCATAAAATCCACTTTGGACTTTGCTATTGCTATTGATGGTACTTGGAAAGTGATCGCATGCTGCGATGGTGGGCAGTAGTACAAAACTCTATTAGATAGCTAGATCCTCAGAAATATTCCTCGGGCCTTGCACACAATCCAGCCGGAAGCAACCGAGTCTGCAGTTAGTCAAACATATGGCTGGCCTAATTTAAAGGCTACCGAAATCTCATCGGGGCAACCAGGGTAGAGTCCCGAGCTCCGTGCTCCTCTGTATTTTACCTACTAGCCAGCCAAGGTATTTGAAAATTTCTGCTGGACTCTTTCAGCTGTGAGAAAGTTATTGTGACTGAGAGTTAATTATCCTGCTTGCTTTATACTAAACCCAGTGCACACCGTTGGGCATTCAAACTAAGCTGAATTCTTCTGTGACTCTGTCTTTCAAGCCAAAGTGGCCTTTTGGCTGCTAAAAAGTGGCCGGGGACTTCCCACGATGACTGTGTTTGTTGACGCTGTTTCTTAGCTATCGAGCTTCAAAAATACACATCCAGTGAAACATAACGGGCCAAAGTAACCCCTGATGAAAGGCCACTGGCGCCAATGATTTCAGCTATTCCACTGCAACCAAGAGCACAAGCCAGCTCCACGTTGGCAGTGGGGACTTTTCTGAGGTTTTTTGTTGGGCAGGAGCAGCTGTGTTCCTTGTTTCCATGAATAACGTGTTTCCCGTTGCATTTGCGGGTGTGAATCCATGTCTCCTGAGCCCGTCCCGGTACACATGCACACTCACACAGACACTACCCTCTCTCTCGCACATGGGCCGATTGTTCATGTACGTGCAGATGAGACAGAAATGAAATGACACACTAAGAGCTCTGACATAGGCCCCTGGCACCTGAGGCCCCTCTGGCTTTAGGAGACTCCCCGGGGTTCCTCAGTGGAAGAAGGGGCTTGGAGCGGATGCTGATTTCAGCCACGCTCACCTTCCATCCCCTCCTTTGCTGCACCAGGCACAGTGGGTGACCAAACGCCCCACCACTTGTGCTCCAGTGTTCATTCCCACTGGCGGGGAAAGGCCAGGAAAGCCCCACTCCCCAGTCCAGAGGTTTGGCTGCTGGAACAATGTCTGGGACTAAACGGCTCGGGGGGCTAGGCCCGGCCAGCCCCCTCGCCCAGAACAATACCGGGTGCTGTGCCTCAGATTCTCCATTCCAGTCAATAGGAGAGGGACGTCCACAGTCCCCAGGCAAAGCAGACCGCCCAGGGTTTTGCTCCAGCTCCGATGTCGTGGGGTTTGTGCTGCATCCCGTCCCCACCTTCCGAGGGGGCGGGGGGGGCGGGTTGGTAATGACAGCATTGCTCAGCGCTAGTTGTGATGCCCCTTGTCTCCGCTTGGAACGCCCTGTCTGTTCCAAAGCAACACCCGACTGTGGGCTTCCATGTGCACCAGCCCCGAGTCTAATCACACTGTGCCCAGTGGCATTCCTGGGATGGGTGCTATCGAAACGTACCGACCCTCATTTTCTTTGCTAAAAAAACGTTTCTTCAGATAAAAAGGAGATTTTAAAAAACCTCCGGTTGTTGTAGGTTCTCTGCCACAGACTCCTGGTGTGACCTTGGCATGTCACTTACTCTCTCTGGGGAAAGGATGAAGATCGTTGCTTTGTCCCACTCTTTGTCTAGACTGCAAGCTCTTCAGCACAGGGCCTGGCTCTTGCTACGTGTTTGGACAGTTCCCAGCACAAACTGGAATACAGATGATTCAATTCTGAACTCAGCGGCAACAGCGGAAACCTGATCAACCCTCGCAGTGGTTTTCTGTCTAATTTAATCGGTCTGTCTGTAGGCATTTTTAGGGCAGTATCTTTGTGCCATTGACTTCATCTGAGTAACTCTGGTTTTACCCTGGTGTCCATGAGATCAGAATCTGGCTCTAAGTCCTTCCAACTCCCCCTTTTAAGATTCAGCTCCCTTTGGCAAATGTCCCAGGAAAGGAATTTGGTTTCTTTTGAAGTAAAGCTTTCATCCCCTCCTGCTCAAGAATCTCCCAGAGTCATTCCCTTTCTTCTTCCTTGACTGAGTTTACACAATAATAGAGGTGGAGATCCAGAGCTGAATTTTGCAGCAGAGCCATGCTGTTACCCAGCTCCTCCGCTATGGCCGAGGAACACAGTTACAGCGTGTGTGTGTGTGTGTGTGTGTGTGTGTGTGTGTGTGTGTGTGTGTGTGTGTGTGTGTGTGTGTGTGTGTGTGTGTGTGTGAGCGCGCAAGGGTCAGTTACTGCCCCTGGGGATCAGCTGGCTATTCCCCCTAGGCCAGCAGCATGGCAGGGTGGGATAGCAAGCGCACACTCAGGTTCTCCTCCTGAGGCTAGGTCTGGAGTAGCCCAGCGTAGTGCCCTGTATCCCAGCTTCTCTGGGCCAATATCTCTCTAGCAAGCAGGGGTGCCCCCCGGCAGTTTCTGCATGGTACGCACAGCTGACCCATTCTCCCTTCCTTGTCCTTGTTGTAGCAGGTCTGGAGGCTGTCACTGAGTGAGTCCAGTGGGCAGAACACAGGGGCCTGCCCGTGGTACGCACTGTGCGTAAGGAGCATACAGCTGCGGGTGCCTGACCCTTGTTGGTCACAGGGTCAGCGAGTGGACATGCTCCATCCCAGTGACCTCGTCCTCGTCCCTGGACGGAGCAGCCGGACTCTGCCTGCCTAGTGCTCGCCGCAGAATCAGCTGGCCTCTGGCTGCAGAACAGGGCCTGTGCCGCCGACAGGTCAAGAGGTGCCGGCAAAGGTGGCCTCTGTCCCTGCTTTTCCTTTTCTCTTCTGTGCCCTGTTTTCTAGCCCTGCAATGATCAGCTGCTGGGTGAGCACAGAGGGACCAAAGCCCAGGACAGCACCTCCGTGCATTTAATGAACAAAGGGAAGTGGGCCAGATGGGCTCCGTGTCGAGCATCAGTGATTAACTGCAGAGCTATCAAAGGAGAGAGGAAGAAACGTTTCTTGTAGCAGTAATTCATCAGCTCTGGCTGGGTGAGAGCTACCCTGGAGCTGTCGAAGTGCAGATCCTAGAGCCCAGTGGTTGATGCTACAGGAGCCAGACTTTCATTTTGCCCTTTCCTAAGAAAAAAAGTGTCCCATTTCCTGTGGCCTCCAAACTAGGATTTTCAGGCCTGTGAAATACACTCTATGGGGCTATAGGCCACCGGCTCTCCTCTGCCCTGGTGTGAATCTGAAGTGACTCCACTGAAATCAGTGCGTTTATTTCAGATCTGCACCAGTGTGTACCTCTGAGTAAAATCTGGGCTCCTCTTGCTAGAGATGAATCTGGATCAACACCCCAGGTCTGGCCCCCTGGATCCAGGCCTGTGTTTGGATCCCGTTTTTGCAGCTCAAACCTCTCTCAGCAGGCCGAATCCACCCAGCCTGAAATATGGCAAGGTTTGGGTGAGGATCTGGATTTTGAGCACTCCTCAGGGTCCTCAGGAGCCTTTGCTGCAGGGATTTGGGGAGATATGGGGCCTGATTCTGCTCTTGGTCACCCCAGGGGAAAGCCAGTGCCAGTGAGATCAGGGTCAGGGCCGGGACATGTGGTGCCCGACTCAGAGCTCAGACTCAGATGCATCTCTCCCTGCCTCACAGACCCGAGTGGAGTGTTGTAAAGGGGTGGGTGGGGGGTGAGTCTCACCTGGCTTGGGGTTTTGCCTGGCTGAGCTGGGATCTCTCACCCCACAACAGGTCACCCCATTCTTCCCTTCCACTGTCTTTTCTGGGAAGTGACCCAATGACCTTCTACCTGCAATTCCCCCCCCCGCCCCCGATTTCTCCCCCATACTGCCTTCTTCAGGGGAGAAAGACAGCCAGTAAGGTTGTATCACCAGGGTCTCCCAGAGGTCAATGTCCAGCCCACTCCCCATGGCAGAGAGCTGACCCCTCAACTCAAGACTTAGCAGGAAAGTAGAGGGACTGACTGGTTTTCAGCTAGTTTGATGTGAAATATACTTTTCTGGGATGGTAGCTGCTTGCTACTTGCCCAGCCACATTGTTAATTTCTGTTATTCTCTCTGTTCGCAGCCTACGTGCAGCTACCTCCTGGCTGGCTGCCGAGTGCTTCTTTAAGGCTGTTTCAAGGTTCTAAATAATCGACCTGCAAGGCCTAAGCCAGAGTCATTTTTAACAAACCCTATTCACGTGCAATTGTAGAGACCGGCTTCCGATCTTCCTTCCTGAGCGATGCTAGAAGAGCAATAGCTAAACGGCCGCCCTTACGGTAGCTCAAAGGCAAGAGAGAATACGAGCCCAAGTATTACACAGGTTGCGTGGGAGTGCTGCACAAGGCACTGTGTTTCCTATATGTTGCATACATCTTCTGTGTGCATGATGTGTTTTTTGCACGTTCCATGTTGCATCTTTCAAGGAGCATTGTGTGTTTGGGTTGCATGCTGCGGACTGAGTCGACTGGGTCTGGTGGACCTTTCAGACCGCGCAAATGAAGCCAGGAAAAGCAGATGTGGAAGCTGGCAGAGCTGACAGGGTGGCGAGCTTTATTATGCACATCGTCACCATTGCAGCCTTTTGGTACCTGACTGGTGAGCATCACCCAGCAGGAGCAATGGTGACCTAGGGCCTGTTCAAAGCCCACGGAAATGGGCGTCTGTCTATTGAGTTCAGTGGGCTTTGGATCAGTCCTGTGGGCACCGGTTGTCTCAGCCTCACCTTATTTTAAGAGGCTTTAATTAGAGTATCAGACATGGAACGCCTCAAGTGCAAATGCTAGGTGCCACCAGCAGGCCTATGTGTTCCAGCAGGCCTGGGTCTGACCTGGCTGCTGCTCTGCTCAGGGGGAGTTTTGTTACTGATTTCGGGGGGCGGGGGAGGGGGCAGAATCAGGGAATAGATTTGGACCAAGTTCCGCTTGCTGTAAACCCCTCCTCACCTTTCCTTTGGTATGAATACTGGGTGTTGAAAGAATAACATTGTTTAACCTGTGGGTTACTAAGACGCAGCTGCCTACTAGAGACAACAAAGGCACTGGGAGAGGGAATGGAGAAGTCACACGGCGATCATTGGTTGTACGCTGAGGGAAGAACTTGAAACATCCAAGGGTCCAGGACCCTTTGGTCTGGCAGATCCTGAATTTGGAGCGGCTGCATGTTTTGAAAGACATTCTTCTGCCTAGGTGAAATTCACCCCTGGGCAGAGCCGGACATGCCACCTAAGTCCCACTTATGACTTAAATGTGACATAGATCTTGTGCTGGCTTTACACAGAGGGGTGAATTTCAACCACTCTGTTCCCAGAGGCAGAGAAGGAGTATCTTTCTCAGGCTTGTATCTGTAATTTTCACTCCATGCATCTGAAGAAGTGTTTTTTTTTACCCACGAAAGCTTATGCCCAAATAAATCTGTTAGTCTTTAAGGTGCCACCAGACTCCTCGTTGTTTTTGTGGATACAGACTAACACGGCTGCCCCTCTGATACATCTTTCTCAGAGTTGATCCTGGAAATATTACCGGGCGTCGTACTTTGAATGCTCCCATTAGCATCACAGTCGAGAATACTTAAGTATTTGCAGCATTGGGCCCTTTGTTTGCATAGCATAGGCTACAATTAATTCGAAGCACTTTTACAAACATTCAATGGTCTTAAAAATAATGATTTGGTTTAAGGAACAAACTTTCCTTTGCCATGTTTCATAACAGAGACGGTTTGTGAAACCCCATTTTTTTTTTTAAATTCTCATGGGTTTTGTAAAACCCCAAACTCTGGCGGGGTCCCCCCCAGTCTAAATCAGCAGTATTGATTATGGCATCAGGTTTATCCTGTGCTTTCCTGGTCAATGAAGTTACAATGGAATTGCAGAGTGGTCCGTCCGTGGCTCTTGGTGCCTGGAAACCAAGGGGAAATTGGCTTATCCCCGCAGGATTGGCTGCAGAGATGGGCTCAGGTCACAGGTCAGTTCAGGTGGGTGCAGGAATCCAGTCTAAGCCTTTCCTACCACTAAATCCTGAGGGAATTTACACTCTGAGGCAGGCAAGGCATCTCCCTGAGGTGGCTTTTTTGGCAGAAATTGGAACGACCCATTGATGTGTCATCGACTTAATTGTCTGCTGCAGAACTGGCAAACTTGGTACTCTTCCCAGCTGTTCTCACCTAGCCAGGGTTGTGAGCAGGCCAGAGAATTCAATATTCCACCCCAGTGACCTGCTTAATCCAGGCCAAGCTCTTGGGCACACTGGAATACACTCCATACCGATCATTCTGCCCGCATCCATCTCCCCAGGACACTGTGCCAATCAGCTGCCAGTGGTTATTCTGGTTGCTTATGGTGACCATGGGCCCCCCTGAATCTCCGCTACAAGCATCTTTTCCTCCTGCGGGTAGAAGAGAAGGGTGGTCATTTCCGTGGCGCCCAAGGGACCCAAACGCGCCGCAGACTTTGCAAATTGCTACTCCAACTTTACGGACAGGGTTAGCCATGTGCCCCCACTAAAATGCAGCCACCTCTGAGTGGAGAATGTGGCAACTCTTTACCAGTGCACAGCAAGGCTGAGAAGCGATTTAAGATGGGAAGGGAGGAAGAATTCTGGACCTAGTTGAAACTAAAGGAGAACTAGAGGGAGGCAGAATGACCCAACCTAAAATTTGGCCCGGACACCAGAGTTAACACCCTGGAAAGTGATCATAGAATATCAGGGTTGGAAGGGACCTCAGGAGGTCATCTAGTCCAACCCCCTGCTCAAAGCAGGACCAATCCCCAATTTTTGCCCCAGATCGCTAAACAGCCCCCTCAAGGATTGAGCTCACAACCCTGGGTTTAGCAGGCCAATGCTCAAACCACTGAGCTATCCCTCCCCCCGGTGTAGATCCTTTAGTGACCACATGTGGCCAGGACCTCGGTTTGATGTTTCCTGCAAAGCAGCATGACCAGATGTCCCGAATTTATAGGGACAGTCCCGATATTTGGGGCTTTGTCTTATATAGACACTTATTACTTCCCACCACCGTCCCGATTTTTTACACTTGGTATCTGGTCACCCCAATCCAAAGACATCCAGCACAGGAGAAAAGATGGGTTAACTTCTCAAACTGGTTTCAAGGAGATGTGAAAACCAGATGTTAAGATGTGACCACATCTTATCAGGAAACCGGGCCTGGCATGGTATGGGCGAATCTATCTGTCTGGAACCAAACCGGAAGCTGCGTCCCCTTTGAATCCCCTGCAGTAGTTGCATGGCGTGAACCTCTGTCCATAAGCCCATCCCCACTGCGGAATTTCCCAGAGTTCATGGCTGTAAGGCCAGACAGTGAGCATCCGTTCTGATGTCTCATCCAACGCAGGCCAGAGAAGCTCACCCAGGGATTCCTGACAACAGCCCAATAACTTTTGGTTGCATTAGATCAGAGATTTTCAAAGCGTGGGGCATGACCCTGTGGCGGGTGTAAGGACTGGACACGGCTGAGCTGAAGGGCCAGAGTCAGCAGCGGGATCTGTCCGGATGGGAAGCAGGAGGGGCTCTGTGGAGGCAGTCTCGGCTGCCAGGATCAGGCTCCCTCCCCCCACTGCTGCAGTCTCCCTCCTCTTCTGGGGAGGCAGACACGGACTCTGAGTGGGGGCTGCACGCTGCACCCTGGGAATACTGCCCTTTCTCTGACAGACAGAGACCCCTGCTGGCCCCAGCCCTTCAACACAGCCTCAGGGCACAGAGCCCCATCCACCTCCCCTAATGGATAGAGCCTGTTCGGGGGAAGCAGACAGGGCCATGCTGAAGGGTCACACCCTGCGGCGGGTCAGCACAAAGGCTGTGCATCTCTTCAATCCACCGTAAGCTCTGCTGGGCGGCGCGTAAGCCTCGTGCTGGCCTCTGCACAGGGTGACGTGCCCCTTGCCCCCTCTTCGGACGAGGAGTTGGTAAAGACCTGTGACCCCCTTAGAGTTCACCCCCTAGCCAGGTGTCTAACAGCACGAGGGTGAGACCTGCCCGCTGGGACGGATGGAAGGACACACTTGCACCAAAGCTGGTGTGGATAGAAGGAAGCTGCACCTTCTTTCTCTCCAGCGCAGATCATATCATCCGTCACCTTTTTCTGCAGCCTCGCATAGGCTTCCTGGCACAACGCATGGTCAGTGAGCGGGATCTCAATCTGCAAGACAGGAAAAACACTTCGTTACCAGGTGCCCATTGGCTCGCAGGGGCCCCTACTTATCTACGCAGGCTTGGAAGGATCCGATTTGTAGTGGTAAATGTCACTAAATGTCATACACCGCACCCTGTAGGCACACAAACCGCACGCACACAAACCAACGGAAAAATATTTCCGTCGAGAGCAACTGAAATTCACACATTGCCCAAGTCAGAAGAATGCTGCTTGAGAACCTGTGAGCGTTTGAGTCGAGGCTAAAATGTTGACACCTGATGGTCACAGTTTGCATCGTAATGGTTTATAAAGCTTTAACTTTTTGAATCTCAGCCTCAACTGGTGTGAAATAATCGTCTAATCTCCACCTTTGCCTGGAGCCCCCATGATTTCTCACACCTGTGAACATTTAAAAGGATAAAAATTGAAAAAAAAAAGCGTATAAATAAACACCGATGTTATCCACTGAAATGATAAAAAAAATTAAAATTGAGTTCTGCAAACAGCTCGCCCACCTTCTCTTTCTAATATGCTGGGACTAACACAGCTACAGCTACATAAGCCCAAACATCCTTTAGTCTAGCAGTATCCTATTGCTTTATGTTATACACACCCTTGGCTGGGCGTTGGAAACAGGGATTGAACCTGGAACATCTGGACCCCCAAGCGAAAGTGCCTGCTGCTTGAGCCAAAGGAGCTTGCCCCCCGTACTCAACACTGCAGCAGGTTTCTTAATTGCTATGTGGCCGAGCCGCTGTCAGAGGGGGACAGACCACCACGACATGCCGGCGTGGGGCATACACCTGTAACCGTATCAGTTAACCTATAGAAATCGGAGATGGAGAAGGCCCAGCTCCTTGTGTATACTGAAAGCTTCCTTATCGTGTCCTACTTGAAGAGGGCAGGAGTGGGCGTTCACGCCGAATGCCTTCATGCAAAGAGTCTAATCCTGCCCTCAGACACGTGTCTGCAGTTCCCGTTCACACTCGTGTGTTTGACGACAGAGTCTGGCCCAAAGCACGATGGAACAGGGAGCCAGCTGGAAAAGCCGCCGGCGTGAGTATATCCAGCGACGGAAGAGACAAACACAGCTTAGGACCAGGAAGGGACACGAGGACACAGCTGCTCTCGCTAAGCAGAGGTGGTGGGATGAAGAGGTGGACATGGGGCTCCTACTTGCCAGGGGGGATGATTATGGGCTCTCCCTGTATTTGCCAAAAGGTGTAATCTACCTATTCTTGATTGTCTCCCGCGCTCTTCTTGACTTTGTAGGTTATGTCTACACTGCGATCCCAGGTGTGACTCCAGATCAGATTGACGAACCCATGCTAGCTTTACCCTTGCTAGCCTGGTGAAGAATATCAGTGTAGCTGCAGTAGCTTAGGCTACAGCGTGGGCTGTGTGAGCATGCCAGAAACCCTGGGGACAGGCTTACATTGCTGAATTCAAACTGGAGTTATCTGTGGGACGTCCGAGGGCCTGTGTTACACAGGAGGTCTGACTAAGTGATGACAGGGGTTCCTTCAGGCCTTGAAATCAAATCAATGACTGCACTCAGACCTCCGATTGCAGTGGAGACATGCCGTTAAATTTTAAGATCTTCAAGGCAAGGACCACATGTTCCTGTGTGTATGGTGAGCCCTTGACCACATTGTGGGCACTATCATCATCCAGACAAATAATAATTATGCTCCGGGGTTAAACTGGCACCATGAGATCTGCCTGTAGGTCCCCCAGCACCTCCTGTTGGGGTTTGTCTGGGAAAAGGATAACTGGGAAAAGGACGAGCTATCTGGGCTGACCCGCAAACTAACATCACACTGAAGCAAGAGGTGAAACCTTGGTGAGGTCTGGTGGGGCTAGGGTTAGCAGAATATACCATGTTCCCATTGGATGCAGCGTTCATGGACAGCCTGTTGTAAAGGGAGAGAAAGCCAAGCCATTTGGATTCCATTAGCACAGCTGATATTACATGTCTCCAGTTGATGCTGAAGGTTTGACCTGCTTCTCCTTTGGACTCTGCTGCTGGCAGCCTCGTCCGCAATCGATATATTTCAAAGCCCCCGATGCCTCGTAGCCGAGTGAAGCGGTTGAGCAAAGCGCTCCTATTTGCTCATTGCTCAATGGTTGCATACGTGTCTGTTGGTTTCTCCCAGGTTGCTGGCTGCATGCAGCGATTTTGGAGAAATGATGCTAGGCCCGAGCGGTGTGTTTACTCACGTTCAGGGCCCTGGTGGCTGTTTGATGGCAGCAATGTACACAACAGGCATGGAGTTTGGACCCACTCTGGCTTTAGACAGGTGCATTTTTCTGCAAGTTTTCCAGGCAAGGCACTACCAGGATTCCAGCAGCCCTTGCTGGCTTTCCTGCTGTGTCTGTGGTGCTGCTCAGCTCCCAGCACTGGGCAAACCTGAACTCTCACTTGGCTACCGAGAAGGAGGCCAGCGCCAGCATCCTCATTTTACAGCTGCGGTAGCTGAGGCACAAAGAGGGGAAGTGACATGCCCAAGGTCACAGAGGAGGCCTGTGTCAGAGGCAGGACGCTGGACCCCACCCCTGTGCTCAGGCCCCTAGATCCTGCTATTCTCAGGTTAATAATTCTCACCTCCATCAAGGCTTCAGGGCGTTTTTGCAAGAATTGCTTCCCCCATCCGCTGACAATGACCATGGCATCTGAAAGCAAAGAAGAGTTTGCTAGCGAAGAGATACTCGGGTGTGGGAAGAGGATTCTGCTATTAACTGGACCCTGCTGAACATGGCAGTGAATCAGTCTACGTGTTAAAAGAAAAGGAGGACTTGTGGCACCTTAGAGACTAACAAATTAAGTCCTCCTGTTCTTTTTGCGGATACTGACTAACACGGCTGCTACTCTGAAACCGGTCTATGTGTTAGCCTCTTTCTAAGCCTTTCCTTCACTACCCCAGAAGCGGCCTGTCTCCAGGCAACTGTTATCTCCCTTGAAGCAGATTTTGTACCCAACATGCCTGGTTTATTGTACAAGAGGAGTCCAGGGCAGGCGTATAGATTCCTTTCACGCAGCCAGCTGCATCTGTAATTGCCCTTCCACTCAGCTGCTCTGACATTGGCCTGAGGCACTGATTCTAGCTTGTACGTCCCCTCTTCTGAAACTAGGTGCTGTGAGGACCACAAGCAAAGCAGGTCTTGGGAGGGACGGCTGCCTGGGGAGATGTGAGGCTCACACACACGGCGAGCGGTTCTTGAGAGAGTCTGTGTCTGACTGTCTCAGGCAGAGGAGATGCCTGCTGGACCAGTCCTCTGTCCCCTTTGCCTAGGGGCGACGGGATAAAGAACACAGCAGCCAGGAGAACCAGAGAGAGAGAAAAAACTCTGGGGGTTGGATCAAAGAATCACATGGGTCAGAGCTGGGCACCTCTAGGTCATTTAGTCCGTGCTGATCCCAAGTCAAGATTGTCCCTATCGCGTATTTGCTAGCACTTTGTCCAGTGACTGACATGAAGGACCATCCAAACCTCCCGTGGGGAGATAATGCCATCATCCCATAACAAACTCCTCACAGCTAGGCTGGCTGTCGTGAAAATCTTTCTAGCCTTTGGATCAGTTTTGCCCAGTGGCCTCCCACTAATAGCCCCTTGAGGCATCATAAGCACTTCCTCTCCACCCTCCTTGGGGTCTCTGTCTTGCACATATCTTTTGGTTACCGCATCCACCTTGGTCTGTGTTTAGCCCGGCAGTTGGGCTTTATGGCCTGCTCGCGGTGGGAGCTGCCAGCTGATTGGCACCTCTGCAAGATCAGGCCCTGAATCTCAAGAGCCGTAGCAAGTTTTGTTGTCTGTTTCGGAGCTGGCCCAGCACCGTCCCTGGGTGGGCGAGGAGAAAGAGCCAGCTCTTGCCTTGGTGGTGTGAACCATCAGGAAAGCAAATCGGCATCACGTAGTCGTTCAGCACCGCCTGCTCAGACAGCTCCACCAGGCCTATGTCGTACTCAAAGGTGGCCGCCCTGTAGGAGGGGTGGATGATGATGTTCTTCGGCTGCAGCTGCTGCTCGGTGTCGTCTTGCTTTAGAGTCCGGTGTTTCCCTGTGAAGGAAGGAGGGCCAGGGAGAGGTGGCTACGTGCAGTTATGGGAGGCCATCACCCTGCCTTCCCAAAGGGGCGTGAATTCCCATTAAAGTCATTTGGGGGCTTGGAGAAGCAAATAGCTCAGAGCAGGACACGTCCTAGCAAATTTGTGCCTGGCAGACATAATGTGTCATCATGACACAGCTAGCTTGTGGGGCTCCCATGGCAGGGAACCCAGTTTAGCAGGCAGGGGCAGAGAAGAGCCACAGAGAACATCAGAGACTGTATATTGAAGGGTTCCTGGAGGAAGTGGTGAGCCAGTGTGTGAACCAAGGACACACACAGCAATTTCACAGGGGAATGGCATAAAGGGTGCTGGCCTGAGTCCACTTTGCCTTTAATTACCCAGGCCATGGGATCTTGGGAAAGCGCCATACCTCTGCCCGCCTGGAGGGACTTGTAGTCAGTGACATGTCTCTGCCCCATCGCCACCCCTTGAGCCAGTGTGCAGTGCTGATTGCTGGTCACTCACCCAGGATTATGCTGAATGATGAAGGGCTGACAGCATCCGAGCTGCGGAAAACTGGGTTCTCCAGTTCCAGTTCCTGGTGGAGGCAGTGAGCAGCCGTGACAATCCATTTGGTTCCTAGAACATAAAAGAGTCAGAACATCTGTCCAGTCCAGCCCAGTCCCCATGCATGGGATAGCTCACAACACCCACCCAGCCCAGTGCCCACACACGGGATAGCTCACAACACCCACCCAGCCCAGTCCCCACACATGGGATAGCTCACAACACCCACCCAGACCAGTCCCCACACATGGGATAGCTCACAACACCCATCCAGACCAGTCCCCACACATGGGATAGCTCACAACACCCACCCAGCCCAGTGCCCACACACGGGATAGCTCACAACACCCACCCAGCCCAGTCCCCACACATGGGATAGCTCACAACACCCACCCAGACCAGTGCCCACACACGGGATAGCTCACAACACCCACCCAGCCCAGTCCCCACACACGGGATAGCTCACAACACCCACCCAGCCCAGTCCCCACACATGGGATAGCTCACAACACCCACCCAGACCAGTCCCCACACACGGGATAGCTCACAACACCCACCCAGCCCAGTCCCCACACACGGGATAGCTCACAACACCCACCCAGCCCAGTCCCCATGCATGGAATAGTTCACAACACCCACCCAGACCAGTCCCCACACACGGGATAGCTCACAACACCCACCCAGCCCAGTGCCCACGCACGGGATAGCTCACAACACCCACCCAGCCCAGTCCCCACATACAGGACAGCTCACAACACCCACCCAGCCCAGTGCCCATGCACGGGATAGCTCACAACACCCACCCAGCCCAGTCTCCACACATGGGATAGCTCACAACACCCACCCAGCCCAGTCCCCACACACGGGATAGCTCACAACACCCACCCAGCCCAGTCCCCACACACGGGATAGCTCACAACACCCACCCAGCCCAGTCCCCACACACGGGATAGCTCACAACATCCACCCAGCCCAGTCTCCACACATGGGATAGCTCACAACACGCACCCAGCCCAGTCTCCACACATGGGATAGCTCACAACACCCACCCAGCCCAGTCCCCACACACGGGATAGCTCACAATACCCACCCAGCCCAGTCTCCACACATGGGATAGCTCACAACACCCACCCAGCCCAGTCCCCACACACGGGATAGCTCACAACATGCACCCAGCCCAGTCTCCACACATGGGATAGCTCACAACACGCACCCAGCCCAGTCTCCACACATGGGATAGCTCACAACACCTACCTAGCCCAGTCTCCACACATGGGATAGCTCACAACACCCAACCAGCCCAATCCCCACACACGGGATAGCTCACAACACCCAACCAGCCCAGTCCCCATGCACGGGATAGCTCACAACACCCACCCAGCCCAGTCTCCACACATGGGATAGCTCACAACACCCGTCCAGCCCAGTCCCCATGCATGGGATAGTTCACAACACCCACCTAGCCCAGTGCCCATGCATGGGATAGTTCACAACACCCAACCTCCTCTCTAACAATAACCCTGCTTATAATGTACACGGCACCTTTTATCTAAGGATCTGCAGGCCCTTTACACAGATCAGTTACATCTCTCAACACCTCTGCTCCCTGGGGTGCACCATGCTGAGAAAACACTGGATGTCCTCCAGGCCATCGGCTGCTTTCAAAAGGTTTCTTGGTCCCCAGGGCTGGGCGGTTGTGGCGTCTGAACTCCTTCCCCTGGGGCGGGGAATAGGGGGGTCATTCGCACCTGTACGTGGGGTCTGCACTAGGGCCAGGCACCGCTTACGTCCAAATGGGACCAAGAAACCATGTGCTGGACTCTTGGTTGAACTGGGGCTCATGTGGGAGGTAGACCTTGTGCTGAATTTCACCCCATGTCCAGAAGGGCTGCTCCACAGTCCTGGGGCCCGGGGCTGAGCACAAGAGAGAGGCCGCCAAAGCCCACTGACCCTAAGGGGAGTCCCAGCTCTCAGGGCCTTTCAGGAGGGGAGCCCTGAGACCCACTACTGGCTGGTCAAAAGAAACCGATGGCAAGAAGGTGGCCAAAGAGCCACTGATCCATCAATACAACCCAGGAGTTGTATTCCATGAGTCTTTGCAAGGAAACCAGCTGGCAGCACTATGTCATTGTGCTCCCCCGCCACTGGGGACAGAGCCCACGCGTGAGCTCCAGGCAGGGTGAGCAGTAGGCCGAGATTTCTGCACAGAGGGGCTCAGTCCCCCTCCATGCGCAGGCCTTGGCATGCAAGAGCGCAAGGTCTGCACAGGGACTAGACATAGCGGACATGGTCCGACACTTGGGCCTCCGCATGCTAATGCGGCTCGGAGGTGCTCATTCCCCTCCTAGGCCTCCCCACTTTCAGGCGGTAGGAGTGACGGTGCTATGCAGGATCGGGCTCTGCAGCATAGGTTTAAAGCAGAGCATATCTTTACTTAAAAAGTAGCATTTTTTTTACACAGCGCACAGTCAACCTGTGGAACTCCTTGCCAGAGGATGTTGTGAAGGCCAAGACTATAACAGGGTTCAAAAAAGAACTTGGTAAGTTCATGGAGGATAGGTCCAGCAATGGCTATTGGCCAGGATGGGCAGAGATGGTGTCCCTAGCCTCTGTTTGCTAGAGGCTGGGAATGGGTGACAGGGGATGGATCACTTGATGATTCCCTGTTCTGTTCAGTCCCGCTTGGGCATCTGGCATTGGCCACTGTCGGAGGACAGGATACTGGGCTAGATAGACCTTTGGGCTGACCCAGTGTGGCCGTTTTTATGTTCTTATATCTCCTTTATAGCCAATTCCCCCAGCAGTGTGTGTGATCAGATACCAGGGGCATGGCTCACTTAACAGTACTCTTGCCTAGTGGGCCAGTCACTGGTGGGTTCATGTCTTATGTGTGGACTCCAAACCACCCCCGTTTCTGATCCAGGGCAGCACGAGGGGGTCCCAGAGATGCCTTTTTGGAATAAGATATTAAATTGTCCCCTCTGCTGGCTGCCTGGTTGGAAGTTAAAGTCGTGTTTCACCCACGGGAAAAAATTTGTGGGTGCTTAGCACCCACTGGCAGCCAGCTCCCCCTTCTGCCCCCCCAGCGCCTCCCACCCACTTGCTGCCGCACTGCTCAGAACCTCCCAGCGCCTCCCCGCCTCCCAGCACCTATCGCCCGGCATGATCAGCTGTTTCCTGGCGTGCTGGAGGCTCTGGGAGGGAGGGGGAGGAGTGGGGACGGGGCATCCCGGGGGGAGGGGGCGGAACTGGGTGGGAAAGAGGTGGGGCAGGGGCAGGGCAGGGCAGGAAGAGATGGGGCGGGATGGGGGCTGGGGGAAGGGATGGGGTGGGGGTGGGGGCCTGGGGCGGAGCGGGGGAGGGAAGAGGTGGGACGGGGGTGGGGGTTTGGGGGAAGGGGTCGGGTGGGGGCAGGGCCTGGGATGGAGTGGGGGGTTGAGCACCTCCCGGGCCTGGAGGAAGCCGGCGTCTATGTCGTGTTTGAAGAGATCAGGGGAGAACCCTTGTGTCTGAGCTGAATTTTCTTCTCCTGGTAAAACAAACTCCGCTCTTCAAGGCTGCATGGGGTCTATTGCACGTAGTGACGGCTTCATAGCCCTCCACGGACACTGAGCAGTCAGTGTCTAACTGATGCAATGCACTCCAGGGGCTCTGGGTAGCATTGTGTCAAACCAGATGTGATTCTACTCTGCGCCATACGAATTGCCAGTCAACCCGGGCTTGCTCATTTTCCTCCGAATTCTTCGAGCTGCTGAATCAGAGCGTTATCGCTCCAGTCATCAGCCCAGATGACGCCGAGTACCAAAGAGATTCTTACCTAGCAGAGAGCCTCCGCAGAAGGGCTGCGATCCCCTATACAGCATGGCGATCCACGGAGATACTCCTCGCTGGGCATAGCGTCCGTTGGAAATCCGGGCCAGCAAACTCCTGGAAAACTTTGGCTTCCCACACACTGAAACCGCAAGGAGTAAGGTCAGACACAAGAGAGACATATGCGAAACCCCACCTGAGACACCGAGTTTTCTAGCATAGATGGAGGCAAATCCCCAGATCAGCTGTTTACACTGGTTTTATTGGGAATTTGAGTAAAACTGGAGTAAAGATTGCGTCAGGACCCCAGGATTCGGCTTAGTCAGATGTTACTACAAGACATCAACAAGAAATCATCTCCTGTTGAATTCTAAACAGTTCCCAAGACCCGTTCCCCCTCAGTTCACCTCCCCCGCATCTGATGTCATTTCTCTAAATATATCCAGCGTAAGTGTGATGGAGTTACCTGGGAGTTACTGGACTATCATGGAGCAAAATATGGCCCCTTGGCATCCCTGAGACCCAACCAATGGGGACCCCAGGCCTCCAGAGAGAAAAGGCTCATGGAGCAACTCACTTTGCAGCCCATATTCCATAGATTTGGGTTTTTTTTTTAAATGTAGCTGCACTTTGGGACAAGTCTTGAGTCCCTTGGCTTGGTTCTGATGCAGGCACGTTGCCAAGGAAGCCAATGGCAGTAGGCGGTGAGAGTTCCAGAGGTGACCAAGTGACTTAGAAGCACAAATAACACTGAAAGTCAAGGGGACTTACACTCGTAAATCATTCAAAGTTTGTCTTACATGGCGTTGTACACCAGGGTCTGTGGGACCCGGGCTTGTGGACTCGGTGTTTCCAAGACTGTGCTGGAGCGTCCACACTGCACTGGAGACCTGGGTTTACAATGGCTGGACCTGGGTCTCACAGCCGTGCTAACGTGTCTCTATTGCACCATGCAGACCTTCTGCCTCAGGCCTGCAGCTCAGCCTGCGTCTGCCCTGCAGCATGACCAGCCGAGGACCAGAGTCACGGCATGACTTGGGTTCTGACCCACCCCGCAGCTGGATCTAGGGCCTCGCTCCTGTGTGCTCGTTGACCTGAATCAGGCTGATTTGAGTGTGGACAGAGGAGCGGCTTGGGCTCAAACCAGAGGTCAGGCAGGACTTAGTGCGCAGTTTAGATACTCTGGAAAATCCCCCCTCGAATGAGCAAAACTGAGACAGGACTTTAGGATCTGGCCCTCTTAAAAAAGCTCTTGAGTAGCTCTTGAAAGAGATCTTGGAGTCACTGTGGAGAGTTCTCTGAAAACATCCATTCAGTGTGCAGCGGCCGTCAAAAAAGCAAACAGAATGCTGGGAATCATTCAGAAAGGGATAGGTGATAAGACAGAAAATATCATGTTGCCTCTAGATAAATCCATGGTACGCCCACACCTTGAATACTGTGTGCAGATGTGGCCGCCCCATCTCAAAAAAGGTATATTGGAATTGGAAAAGGGTCAGAAAAGGGCAACAACAATAATTAGGAGTATGGAAAAGCTTCCGTATGAGGCGAGATTAATAAGACTGCGACTTTTTAGCTTGGAAAAGAGATGATAAGGGGGGATATGATAGAGGTCTATAAAATCATGACTGATGTGGAGAAAGTAGATAAGGAAGTATTGTTTACTCCTTCTCATAACACAAGAACTAGGGGTCACCCAATGAAATTAACAGGCAGCAGGTTTAAAACAAGCAAAAGGAAGTATTTCTTCACACAACGCCCAGTCAACGTTTGGAACTCTTTGCCAGAAGATTTTGTGAAGGCCAAGACCATAACAGGGTTCAAAAAATAATTAGATAAATTTATGGAGGATAGGTCCATCAATGGCTATTGGCCAGGATGGGCAGGGATGGTGTCCCTAGCCTCTGTTTGCCAGAGGCTGGGAATGGGTGACAGGGGATGGATCACTTGCTGATTACCTGTTCTGTTCATTCCCTCTGGGGCACCTGGCCCTGGCCACTGTTGGAAGACAGGACACTGGGTTGGATGGACTTTTGTCTGACCCAGTATGGCCATTCTTATGTTCTTATAGCCTAGCCCATGCAGTGTCGCACTGATCATAAATCCCGTATGTGCATGGTCCATGGTCTCCCATGGTATGACTCTGAAGCATGTAGGTTAGTCTTTCTAAAGGAAGGCACTGTTCACTGGCAATGATGGGATGGGACTCAAAGCCCTGTGTAGTGGGGCAGTCACCCCGCTCCGCCCCTGAAAGGGTTAAAAGTCAGCCCTTGGAGCAGGCTGGGACTGAAAGCCAAAAAGGAAAGGCTGAGAGGCGGCCAATCAGGGCCAGGCCGGGCCCTATAAAAGAGCTGCAGGGCCAGAAGGCACTCAGTCTCTCTCTAGCTTTGGAGTGAGAAGGACCTGAAGCACAGCAGTGCTAGGGAAGGGCAAGAGGAGCTGGGGAGCTCCAGCCTGGCAACTCCCCAGGCTGAGGCCTTGTTAAACCTTGCAGAGATACAGCCTGGGGATAGGCAGAGGCAGCTGGTCCAACCCCCTTGCCAATGATGAGTGACCATTACAGACTGCAGTCTGCCCCAGGGAAAGGGGGCTAGATGATGACTGGCAATAGCCACTGAGGTAAGGTGGGCCTAGGGGGAGGGGGTTCCCCTGGGAGGGGAGACCCAGAGTGTGGGGGTGCTGCTGTGGGGCAGCACCCCGAAGTAACGGGCACCAGGGTCTGGGAGGGACACGGGGAGCCAGCGGCAGGCAAGACACCGGCCAGCAGGAGGCGCTCCGAGACTGGAAAGAGCTAATTCCTGGACTGACCAGCAGGAGGCGCCGCAGCGGTGAGTGCTCGATCTGCTACAGCCTGGCACTGGGGGGGGCAGGAGGGGTGAACTGCACTCAAAGAATGGTCCATGCTGGAAGATGGACCAGCACTCAAAGAGCTAGGACTGGGGTGGTGGATTGGCACGGTGCATGCCAGCAGCTGGGGATGGGTCGGCATGGCATGAAAAGCTGTCAAACCACTTAGAAACTTTGAAAGCAGCCTTCTAGTTAGCCCCAGGTTTGATACTCTATAGTCCCTCTCTCTCCTTTATTAGAAGGATGTGTGCATGGAGGTATTTGCTTGTTTCATATGCATTCCTCTGCTCCTTCCTCTCTGCCCGAAGACACCTCAAAGATGGTCTCGATGCAGAGGAGGGCGTTCCCCGTTTTGCAGTCCTCAGCAAGGAGAGGACACTTGGTCATAGGTAGGTTGAATCCCACTGATGCACACAGGGCTAAACTGATCATGGGTCAGGAAGGAATTCCCCACCCAGGGGCACGCTGGCAGGACCCAGGAGTGATGTTTCACTTCTCTTTGGGAGCAGGGATTGTCTGCTGGGATCAAATAGGTGTAGCCACATATGGCTAGTTGCCCGTGGCCCCAGGGGTTGGACGTTGGTGAGCCTCACCCTTCCCATTATTCCCCGTGCTTTGGTGCATTATTTTTGTGATTGGATTAAGAAGAGGAAAAAGCTCGTGGGGCAAGTGCATTGGGAGGGGATGCACATCAAGAAGAAGCCCCGAGGTTGTGGAAGCGGGAGGAGCACAACACAGCAGGGTGAATGCAGGGTGCGGGCCCATGAACTTCACTCAGGCTGCAGTCTCCTGGTTAGAACAGTGGATTGCCAGAACACGTGCTTTGTTCATACCATGGCTTTATTTCCTTCCCGGTAAAATGATACAGACAGTCCATACGCAGCGTTCGACAGCTGACAGAATAGAGTACAAAAAATATAATATCTTCTAGCTACGTGGCGTAGTCGGGATTACAGGCCGTAGCATGTGTGTGCCATAGACATGCTCCTTTGGTCTCCGGAGGATCTCGCTCCTCTTGCTGCTATCTGCATTGCTTAAATGATTGTGGATCAAAGCCTGAGGGTCTAGTTCAGTGTTTGCTCACCCCATACCCAGGTAAAACTCCCCAGGTCTGAGTAAAAACAAGCCAGAATAGTAAGGTTTGGCCCAACAGAAGCTACATGCAGGTATCCATCAGAGAGCAGCTACCTCTCCGTGTTTTACTAACCGGCATCGCTATGTGAGTGTACGTGGGGGTTCACAAGTACACAGAGGAGAGAGTTTAAACACCTGGCGAGCTAGACATGCACAGAGTGTGGCTTTTTTGGTTTGTAAGAGCCGCTTTCGCTGAAATGCTTTTGCTGTAAATAAACACTTTGCTTTAAGGAGGCATCTGGTCCCTGGGTACCACCGTCACGCTTCATTGCAGGAGCTGAACGTAATGGGACTGTAGTCCAGACCCAGTCTGAGAGAGGGAGAATCGCATGATTCCACCCTACGCCAGCTGACGACTCGAGGCTTGAGGTTCAGGATGGGGGAGACACTCGGAGAGACCAGGAGCGGTCAGCAGTGCCGTTTGTCCAGTAGCTGTGACATGCATCACACCCAGAAACAAGTCTCCAGTGAGCCTGGGGTAGACTTCTGCCCAAATCTGGGTCAGTTTTTGGAGTCATGCTGAAGGTATCCAAACTTAGGAGTTTTATGTGGCTTCAATGTGCAACCAAGGGAAACATGGGAGATTTGACTCAATTTGGCTTTGGGAACCCTCCAACTCAAAGCAGAACTCACATGGGGCATACCCCACTGGAAATGAAGCGCAAGGAAAGGATTGCAAACGCCTGCCAAGCCACACAGCCCTGGAAGAGAGGGAAGACTATATTGCAGTGCGTGTGCGTGTGTGTAGCGTGGAAACTCCTTTGCCTGACTTTATTCTGCTTTATCCTCTGCCTGTCTCACTCTCAGAACAAGCTGGGTTTGCTAGCAAGAGGGATTCGTCGTCTCACCAGGCATTGATGGTGTTAAGCTCCAACGCACACGCTGCAAGTCACAGCATCACATGCTCAGCGCGGACAATGGGGACCTCTGGACTCTAGAGCAGGGAAAGGGTCATGCGTAGTAAGTGCCATGAAATGCACCCGGACTCTCCCCATCTGGGATGAAGCTCAGGCCATTGCTTGGCAGTCTGCGCTTTGTAGGGGGAAGACGGAAAAGCCTGGGTGTAGTGCAGTGCAGAGGTCTCTCAATCACTGAACCTCCGTGTGCTGTGCTTATAGGCTTCTCATGCCACAGGTGTAGTGGGCATAGCCTCATCATCGCTAAAGAACTGATGCTATCCTAGGAAAGGGAGCAAGGAAACCTCCGCCCAGACCCCAGCCTAGGGCACCAATGGAAGGGAGCAGGATGGATTTCACACCCTTTGCTCCTGTGCGTCCACACTGAAAAGCCAGCTCCGAGTTTAGCAGCTGTGGAGTCTCCGCGCAGAGAAGATGGAGGCGGGAACAGCAGGGAAAGCATGCACTGGGTGGGCTCGATTTGGAGATGATGGTGAACATCAATCCAGGGGCTGCTGAAGCCAGTGGAGTGACTCTGCATCTACACCAGTGTAAACGATATCAGGCTCTGGCCTCAGAGGACAGAGCTGGGATATCTTGCTTCACTCTGAATTCTGGTCAGTGACCCCCGCCCCCAAATGCATGTCAGTTAAGGGCAGATTCTGGTGCCTTGACCTAGCCAGGAGCCCTGGTGGAACCATGGCCTTTATTCTGGGCTGATGTTAGGACACCACTGACCGCCTGGTGCTGAAGGGAGCTTGGTTTGAAGATAAAGCAGGATAAAGAGATCAGCAAGAACCCCCTCCCCTGTTATCGCTACCAAGGAGGTGAGCTCTTTGTCTAGAGTTAGGGTGAGGGGCTTTGTGGGCCCTGTGTCGCTTCAGCTGGGTTTTCCTGTCTCTCCCCCCCTGGGGGGGAATTTCAGAAGTGGGTGTAGTGCTGGTGGAATGTGCTGGCTTGACAGCCCTGGGTGCTGATGGCCTTTCTGCAGAGTGCGGGTCAGGCAGCGGCAGGGCACGGCTTCCCCCGTGAGGGTACATCAACCCTGACCTGAAGGAACCATCCCCTAGCAAGCGTGAGGGTGCAGGTCAGTCTCCACAGCCCCACCCAGTCCTTGGTCCCTCTGCGCAGATGCTGGCACATGGGCCAGGTAGCCGCGGTGGTATCTTCTGGGTGACGTGGATGCCTGTCCCGCTAAGGAACCTGGCTGAGGTCCACCAGCTCACATCCCATGAGCCGCTGAGCGGACGTTTCCTACGACCGCACATGAAGGAACGTGATGCCAAGCAAACCTCGTGAAATAAGGCTGTAGGGGACTGAGTGTTGCAGAAGACCAGAGTCGTGCCTGCTGGCTGGGGCGAGCTCATCTCTTCAGCTCAGGATCCAGGAATGTCCACCTGTGTGAGGATCCCATCTTCTTCCCCACCCAGTCCACGTAGTTAGACACTTTGGTGTACACTCCGTACACTTGCTTGCTTCCGCACTCTTCTGGCCCACCCCACGAGACCAGGCCTTGGGCCACCCACCTCTGGGTCCCGGGGTCCTGAATGACGAAGGCTCCTCCGCTGTCTCCCAGGCAGGTGTCCTTCCCCCCTTCATAATAGCCAGCACAGAACATATTCTCGGTCACGCTGTAGTTGCCCGAGCGGGACTCGTAGCTGGTCTTGCACTCGGCATGCAGTACCACCGGCAGCTTGACGTACTGCAGGATGTCAGACAGCGTCCTCATCCCCGAGCTGATGATCTCGTCCACGGTGATGTTGGGGTTGGAGATGCCCCAGCCAGCCACCAGGCCCAAGGTGTTGGGGTGAGGCCCTTCCAGCTCGTGCTCAAACTGGGGCAGGCAGACTGGCATTACGTAGGCATCCATGGTCACCTTCTCCTTCAGCTTGACCAGGGCGATGTCATGGTTGTAGTTCTGGATGTCGAATCCCCTGTGCAGGATGATCTCCTCCACCGTCCGGTTGATGGCATCCTTCTTGTTCCTCACGTCATGTAGGCCCAGGTAGACGGTGACATGTTCCTTGGACACTGGGATGACGGTGTTGTCCCGGCGCTGGGAGCGGAGGACGTGAGCCGCCGTCAGCACCCAGGAGTCAGAGAGGAGGGCCCCGCTGCCGAACCACTTGTCGTTGGGGACCCTGGACGTGTCCTCCACTACGATCAGGGCCTGCCAAGGGAAGAAGCCGGGCTCTGCGTTCCGCCCTCCAATGATGCGCTTGATTATCCCGGGGAGAGGGCGCACTGGCTGGCCACACACTGGTGAGAGAAAGGACAGGACAGTTAATCTAACGGGGCGAGCACTTCCATAGGAAACAGCAGAAAGGCGATTCTCCAGTAGATTATGCCAGTTTGGATCGGTCTCTTAAGAACCAAATACTCTTATTTCTGTCCCCAGGGGCCAATCCTTGTTCTCATGGACATCTGTGCTGGAAAAGACCCAACCCCGTCTGCCTCTGCAGGCTTGGTTCCTACAATATATACACCAGGCCATGGAGCAGGCTGATTTTAAATGACATGGGCACCCCAATTCCATGTCCTGAATGGGCCCTCTCTGTTATGTCTGGAAAATGGGTACATACATTTTTCTACCTTGTTTGAGTCCCTAAAGATAGTCACTCGCTCCGTAGCTTGGTGGAATTGCTTGAGCTGGGAGGGACCCCCTAGTGGAGTACCATGGTCCATTACTCTAGTGTTGTGGTCAGGGTGGTGGTGATAATAACCATAATTGCTTTGCCTTATTCTGCTCCTGTTAATGTCAGTCAGGGCCTATGTGGGCTGCCCCAGAGTCTGTCGAAGATGCTGGGTCTGCCCATTGATTTCAATGGGCTTTGGAGTTAGGGCCAGATTACTTCCATCACTAGGTCTGAGCAGACCAGTAGACAGGGCACTGGAATGTGCCTCGGGAGACCTGGGTTCTAGTCCTACCTCTACCATTGATCTCCTGGGTGACCCTCGGCAAGTCACTTTGTGCCTCAGTTTCACCTCCCCCTATTTTTCTGTCTTCACTATTTAGACAGTGAATTGGTGGCAGAGCCAGAATTAGAACCAGGTCTTCTGCCTATGTCCTTCCTCTAGGTCATCCTGCTTTCCCTTGGTGACCTCGGTCCTGTGTCATTGATGTATTTAATTAAATGAATTACCAATGCACGTGTTTCCTCTTGGATTTCTGATCACACATTGCCTTCCTACAGCACGTCCTTCCTACAATGTGCCATATTATCAGCATCACTTAGGCAGAAAAGATAGGCCCATGGCATAATCTACCAGCAATGATGCATGCATGCTGCCTAGCACCATCCATCATTGCACCTTTGAAGCCCAGAATACCTTCATGGGGAAGGGGAAGGGGGGGAAGAGTTTGAACTCTCTCCGTCCCCACCCCCAACACACACACTGAAACAAGGCTGCAAGGGTCCCACCGCCAGTGCACCTCGCCCAGAATTGGAAGATCTTCGGTTCTAGCCTAGGCTGGCAACGAAACAGAACAAAAACAAGTTGCACCATCCCCACCCCACCCAGGAGCTGGGATGGAGGGATCCATGGAACTTGACCCCACCCCTGATTTTCCATCAACGTGCTGTGCAAGTCAAGCTGGAATTCAATGTCTGTGTAGATGAAGTTGAATTGATCCCAAGACTGTGGTTCGGTTAATGGGATGGACTCCCTTATACCCAGTATCCTTTCTTCTGCCCCCATCATAGACCTTGTGGCCATCTTCTCTCCCCACAAGAGACATCACTGCTTTTCTTGCAGCTCTCAAAGGAAAAGCATTCGGTTTCCTAATGCATTTTGTATATTACTGGGCTGATGCTGGAAGCACCTCAGAAACCGGGAGCTGAACCCTATCTCACTGGCACCAGTTCTGCACTGATGTAACTCAGCTGATTTCGAAGGAGTTAGGCTCTGATCCAGCAAAGCAGCTAAGCTTGTGTGTAACCTTAAGTGTGCAAGGAGTCCGTTGACTTGAATCAGGCCTTGCTCCTGTGTCACTGAGAACAGCATCAGGCCTCGAGTCTTTATGGGTGGTCCATGTAGGTGGGTGTCATCCCACTTACGCTAAGGCCCCAAAATACCAGGCCCGGGTTACATGTCTTACGTGTTCTAGATCTGCAGGGCCGACCCTTGTGTTTCAGTAACAAACTGGGTCGCAATTTAAATGGCCATTCAAAACCAATGCTTTAATCGATGCTATTAACAAGACAGGTGCAAACTGATGCTAAATAAAGACCTGATCCAGCGAAATAAAAGAGACAAATATTAACAAGAAGCCCAAGGTTTGCTGATCTAGTGGATGGGTAGGGGGGAAATAATAGATATGATATATCTTGACTTAAGTGAAACTATAGTAAGGCTTTTGACACAGTCCCATATGACATTCTCATAAGCAAACTAGGGAGATGTGGTCTAGATGGATGTCCAAGTGGCTGAAAGACCATGCCCAATGGTTCACCCTCAGACTGGGAGGACATACCTAGTGGAGTCCTGCAGGGGTCAGTCCTGGGTCTGGTCAATTGGCATTGGTCAATATTGTCATTAGTGACTTGGATAGTGGAATGGAGAGTGTGACTTTAAAATCTGCAGATGACACCAAGCTTGGGAGGGGTTGCAAGCACTTTGGAGGCCAGGATTGGACTTTAAAATGACCTTGACAAATTGGAGAATTGGTCCGAAACCAGCCAAATGAAATCCAGGAAAGCAGAGTGCTACGCTTAGAAAGGAAAACTCAAAGGCGCAACTACAAAACAGGGAATAACTGGCTAGGTGGTAGCACTACGGAAAAGGATCTGGGGGCTATAGTGGATCACACACGGACTGAGTCTACAGTGGGATGCAATCGCGAAAAAGGCTAATGTCATTCTGGGGGGTATTAACAGGAGTGTAATTTGTAAATACGGGAGGTAGTTGTCCCGCTCTATGCGGCACTGGTGAGGCCTCCATTGCAGTACTGCGTCCAGTTCTGGGCGCCACCCTGTAGAAAAGATGTGGACAAATGGGAGAGAGTCCAGAGGAGAGCAACAAATATGAGAAAGGGTTTAGAAACCCTGACCTGTGAGGGAAGGTTAAAAAAACGGGGCATGTTTAGTGTTGAGGAAAAGACTGAGGCGGGACCTGATCACAGTCTCCAAATAAGCGAAGGGCTGGTCTAAAGAGGACGGGGATCAATGGTTCTCCCTGGCCACTGAAGGCAAGACAAGAAGTACTGGGCTTAATCTGCAGCAAGGGAGATGTAGGTGAGATATTAGGAAAATCTTTCTAACTCGAAGGGCAGCGAAGCTCTGGAACAGGCTTCCAAGGGAGGTTGTGGAATCCCCGTCAGCGGAGGATTTTAAGAACAGGTGGGACAAACACCTGGTGGGGTTGGTGAAGGTTTACACGGTCCTGTCTCTGGACTAGCCGACCTCTCGAGGTCCCTTCCAGCTTCACACGTCTGATTCCGCGGAAGCCTGACGTTCTTGTGCAATTTCGACTCCGTCCTTACTCATGTGACACCCCGTCCAGCCACTTCCTGCTCTCCGGGAAGCCGGTGGAGCCACAGACTTGCAGGAGCGTAGCTGAACTCCAGCTCGCCCTCAGTGCACCCACTTCGGGTGGAAATGTTCTCACCGCTGGCTCAGCTCCTTGTCCCGAGGTCTGTTCGATACAAGGGGCCTTTAAGAAAACCCTGCTGCTAGGTCGGCTCTCTCCAGAGCATGGCGTCTGGAAGGTACGCAGTGTTCTGGTGAATCTAGCACAGCTGTCTTCCCTTAATGACTCCTCTGGCCGTTATTCCTCTCCAGCTCCCCACCACTTTTCTGGCTACCAAACAACCTTCCCCTTTGCCAGGCTCATGCAAGCAAATCGGTTTGGCTGCCAAGCGGCACAGTCTTGGCTTTAAGAGCTTGATCCATAGCCCACTGTAGTCAATAGGCCCCAAATCAGTCTGCCAAGAGCCCTAATAGGCTACTCACAGGCCTGTGAATTATCCCCTGAACTGTTTATCCAGTTCATTTCACGCTGTTTGGGAAGGAAAGATGCCCGCTAGGGGAAGACAGTTGGCAATTCCGATTTCTAGCCAGGCATTCCGAGGGAGGCTGGCGTGGAGAGGGGCAGAGTGGAGAAGATAAAGGAAAGCAACAGGACAGATCGCTGCGGTTCTGTCTGGTGCCTGGGAAAGTGGGTCACAGAGCAAGCCAGTGACAGATTCAGACACTCACAGACTTCAGTGAGGGGGGGCCACATAAGTAGATGATTAGGTTGATTCACGGCTCACAGCCACATGCTCAATCCCGTAGACTGCTCTGCCTCTTTGGGAGAGGGCCCCAGCGATTAAGGAAGCACAGTAACACTGAGCTCCATAATACGGAGCAGGGACGGGAACAGCTTCATTCCTCTGTGCTGCCGATTTTGTTACACCACCGTGACACTGTTGTGTCTGAAATCTGGCACGGGGGAAAGCTTGACTTGAAAAGATGAAACCTCCTGGAAATGTGTACGTGTGCGCGTACGTGTGTGTATGTGTAGGTGTGTATATAGGCATGTGTGCACATAGGTGTAAGTACATGTAGAGGCATGTGTGTACACGTATGCGTGTATAAGTGTGCATGCGTGTGTTTGTGTGTGTACGTGTGTATGCGTGTGTATGTGTACGTGTGGTACGTGTATGTGCGCGTGTGTGTACGTGTACATTTACTTGTGTGTGTTTAGGTTCCCTGCCATGTCAAACACTGTCAGGAATATAAAATGCACCTAGCCAAACATTTCCTGTATCCCAGCTGTCAGGCTGCCGGGAAGCTGCCTTTCCTCCTAAGGCGATGGGATGCATTTAGAGGAAGCTCTTTTAGCCAAATATTGATTCTAATAAAAATACATAAGACACTCGGAAAGCCCTGGACGTGCTCTTGCTAATGGCAGATAGGGGGTGCAGAGCAGGGGCTGAGAATGGGGTTGAGTTGTGGTGGGCAACTGGCTTGAGCCAAAGGGGGAGAGGAATCTAACCACAGCTGAACTGACGCAGATATTTGGACAGCTTTCTCCCTGCTGTCACGCTTCATTACCCCCGAGTCTCTGTGCGCTCCTGGCTGCCCTCGGGGATCAGAAGCTGGAACACTGGAAGTGGCGCACAAAGGCTGCCTGTATTGATTCCCTAGCCCAACAGAAGCACCAAGGACTCAAGTCCCAATGTTTGTTACCCTAGGCTCCCAGTCGTGTTATCTGGAGCCGGAGCACAATGGAGGGGGGCAAGGAGCAGCCAGAAAAGAGGAGGTTGCCATAGTCACAGCTTAGGGGGTTCTCACACCATCCTTTGGAGCATCTGGTACGGCCACTGGTAGAAACAGTTTACTGGACTAGATGGGCCACAGGGCTGGCAATTCCCGTGTCCTCGGGCGTGGTTAAGAGAGAGTAAATATGGAGCCACAATATCAGTTATTCTCTGGCTTTGGCCCCAACCCTGCAATCAAATCCATGCACCCCTCCAGAGATTTGTCCATGCAGATCCAAGTGCAGGATTGGGGTCCATAATTGTACTTAAAACAAACACACACACACACACACACAGGGTAATCAATCCTCTTCACTCTCCATTGGCCCTGAAACCCTTGAACCTGTGGGGGGGGGGCACATGTTCTGGCTAATTTTATCCTTTTCTATTTAACAATGTAAAAAGAAAATAAGTTTTATGAATGGGGCTGAAATTAACATGGTTGTGTTTGTTTCGCCACGAGACTGTGGAGGGTAGCTCAGGGAGAGGAATGGCAATAGGACACGAGGCTCCATTTTCACCTCTAGGTCACAGGTCGGACCCTAGCTCAGCTGGTCTTATTGGGATCCAGGAAGTGGGCGGGCAAAGCCCGCCCACTGCTAAAGGATCCCCCCCCAGCCTAAGGGGGGAGTCCACAGGACCTGGAAAACCAAGTAATTACGGGGGATAACTAATGAACAACAGGGACGGGAGTGCGGTCAAAGGGTCAAACGAAGGGAACCGGACGGGGACACCGAGCAGAGGACTCTGGACAGCGCTCACTGCTCCTCAAAGGCGTCAAGGGAGTCGGTGGATGCCCCCCAGAGGAACTCTGCCCGGAGACGTGAACGGACAGAGGATCGGAAATAGGCCCCACGGTCGCAGGAGACTCCATCGGCCAACCTCCTCAGCCTGGTTTTATAGATGGCCACTTTAGCCAGGGCCAGGAGGAGGTTGACTAAGAGATCCCGTTACTTAGTGGGGCCACGGACAGGGAGCGCGTAGATAAGGAGGTGAGGGGAAAAGTGCAACCAAAACCTTAACAAAATATTTGTGAGGAGCCGGAATAGGGGCTGCAGCCTGGCGCACTCCAGGTAGATGTGCGCCAGGGTTTCCCTCATGCCGCAAAAGGGGCAGGTGTCCGGGATTGGGGTGAACCGCGCCAAGTACATGCCCGTGCTCACAGCTACCTAGCTCAGCTGGTGGTGGGCAAAGTGAAGTCACCACCATCTGGCAGCGTTCCAGGATCTGAGGGATCCAAACATCCCAGGCAATGGTGGGTTCCAAATCCAGATGCCGAACCTTGCTTTGCAGCTTGGGCTGTCTCTGGATTGAGCGGGTATGGCGTGTTGTTGAAACGTACTACACCTGGACTCTCTTGGTTAGGTGTGGTTTGCCAGCAAAGTCCCATGGTATTGTGTCGAGCCCTCCCTGACGAGGGGAGGTTGCAAACACTTCGAACAGGGGTGTGTGGCTGCAATGGTCAGTTTCAGTGAATAACTGTGAATAACTTGGCCTTGAAATTCGCTGTCCACAAACACTCCTGCCAGGGCATCCCGACCCCACAAAGGCTCTTGGGGTAAGACTGCTGAAGAAGAGTGGGATTCCTCAACGAGTTCCAGCAAATATTCCCAGAAACCATGTGCTGGGATTTGCCCAGCTCCAGGTCAGATCTAGGTGAATTGTGAGGAGAGGGAAAGGCGGGGAGGGTGTTTCTAAAGGGCAGACCGCTCTGCCCAGCTGTGAGCAGAGGGGAACGTTTCCCTTTTTCATGTCCACAGAGAGGTATCATTGCTGGCCTGCGGGGTCCCAGGAGATAGCAGCACGCACCATAGCGGGGCAGGTAAGGCAGGGCACGTTTGGCTGGAGTGTAACTGCAGCAAGCGGTATGCTTGCCAGAGACGAGTGAGCAGTGTGTGCAGATCAGAGGGAGGGCAGGAGTCGGGGTTCTCTCTTTTTCAAAGACAAAGCCGGCCAGTGAGCTGGAGAAGGAGTGAAGGTGGGAGAGGAACAGATAGAGGCCTTTCCTCACCCATGAGCCAGCTGAGGTTTTGCTTCCTCTCTCTCTCTGGCTCAGACTCTAGGCTCTAATTGTTCCTAAAATACTGCAGCCTGGATGCGCACGCACAGAGAGAACCTGCATTAACAGCCACTGGCGCGAGGCAATCGGCCACCTAAGCCACTGTCTGAGGCGGTCTGACTACAGGCACGGAGCCGCTGAGCCTAATTCCCTCCTCTGACAATGCCTCTCCCTGCCCCCTGGGGCCGGTCCCTTACCCGCTCAGCCTCAGTGTCTCCAGCTGTAAAGTGGGGCTAGTTCTCACCCAGGGGCCTAGTGGGGACCAATCAGTAAATGTCTGTGGAGCACTGTGTGCTGTTGGAGTAGATCTCAGTGGGCACGGTTTAGCACCCCCCAGAGGGGACGCTGTTGGGCCGTTATTTAAAGATCCGCCCCTGCTGGGTTTCTGATTTTTGCTGGGCTCTTGGGTGGCTGCTTGAGGCAGGTTCTAAGGTGCCGCACATCCTGGGCCAAATTCCACCAGTGCAATTGTGCTGACACCCCTGGTGGCCTCCAGGGCAGGATTTGGCCACCTGGCATTAGAGGTGGCCCTGAACCAGCCCGCTGGAGCTCAACTCCTGTGGACTTTGGAGTGTTCAGAATCCAGCCCCATCTCGGTGACACACGGCTATTGCTCATTGCTCTGCCCTTTATAGCCACAAGACCCCTCATCCCCTGTGTATAGCGCTGCAGATACTCCCTGTTCCTGCCTGCTGCTGAGGTGTTCCTAAGGTGACGTACCTGTGGATCACAGCCTGGGGCACCGCTGCATAGTGAAGGCATTGGGCTGCCCCAGCCATGGAGTGAAGTCAGCGGATCTGTGCTGAACGGACCCCCACCTTCCCCAACCTGTACTCATCGCATCGTGCTCAGTTACCCCTTGGAGAGCGAATGCTGGATTGGCTGACTCGTGGCATAAGCAACCCTGCTACGAGATGGCAGCTCGTTTGGTGGTGCATCATGCCAGAGCTCTCTAGGTACCTGGTCGACAAGACGGCAGCTTGGTCCCCAGCTCCTCGCTCTTCCACACCCCCGTAGCATCACAGATGTACGTGCCTGGAAGAGAGCAAGACGTTAGCGCCTGCATGACCAGCTGCCTGTTGCTTATCCGAATGCAGGGTTTGCACATGCAGCCGGTGCAGGTACCGTTGGCTGTGGGTTAGCCACGCATCTTGACATACGGCCGATGGGGTGTTGCCATAAATATATTCTAGGGGCCATAGTCTATGCTGGGCTTGCGGAGGTGCCCTGAAGGTGGAATTTGGCTGCCTTGGAGCAGGGTACCTGTAGCAGAGCAGAGCTAGGGAAGGGCAAGAGGAGCGGGGGAGCTCCAGCCTGGCAACTCCCCAGGCTGAGGCCTTGTTCAAGGCCTCAGGAGGTACTGGGGCTGCAGAAGTGCAGCCTGGGGAGAGGCAGAGGCGGCTGGTCCAACCCCCTCACCAATGATGAGTGGCCAGTACAGACGGCAGTCTGTCCCAGAGAAAGGGGGCTAGATGATGACTGGCAGTAGCCACTCAGGCAAGGAGGGCCTAGGGGGAGGGGGTTCCCTTGGGAGGGGAGACCCAGCTGCTGTGGGCAGAACCCCATGGTCAGGGGCACCGGGGTCTGGGAGGGACATGGGTGGGGGGGTGTCTGAGGCAGGAGAGACACCAGCCAGCAGGAGGCGCTCTGAGTGCTGGAATTGAGCTAATTCCCGGACAACCGGCAGGAGGTGCCGTGGCGTGGAGTGCTCGATCTGCTACGGACCTGTTGTCGCTGCAGACCACTCCCCGTGAGAGGGGAGAGTAGCCGAGATGATACCTGGCTATCGATGGAAGCAGAGCTCTGTCCGCTGAACAGTAAGGCTATTTCTACACTGCAATCAAAGACCCAAGGCTGAAGCTGTGGCCAGCCTGGGGCAGCTGACTCCAGCTGGGGCGGTGGGGCTATCAGATTGCAGTGTAGAGGTTCAGGCTCCGGCTGGAGTCCGGGCTCTGGGTCCCTCCTTTGTGGGGCCTCAGAGCCCAGGAGGCACATGTAAGCAGGGATCCATGGGTTCCTTTCTAAGGAAGCTGCTGAGGAGTGGGGCTGTGTAGGAAGAGGTGCCAAAGTGAAGCTGGAGGGAGACCAGGGCCTGCCAGGGCAGGGAGTGGCTGCTGGGAGTGAGCAGACTCCAGGCAGGGAAGGCCTGGGAGCTCCCAGTGGGACGACTGGGAGCACAGCCTTCACAGGGATTTGAGAACTCTGTTTGGGGAATTATTTTGTTAGTGTAAGAAATCCAGGCTCAAGGAGGGGTTTGGCTGAGCTAGAGATGCGTTTGTGTGCGGAGTTCTTAAAGGGCCCTGAAGAAGGGAAACACAGGCAGAACACCGCAGGTCCACCTCTGGCCATGAGGGGGAGCTCAGGAAGCAGCCAACCCTGTGACAATTTTATTGTCTCTAGGTGACTCCAGGGGCCTGACCTGGAGGGGTGCTAGGCTCCCACAGCTCCCATTGACTTCATCTGGAGCACTGGCTGCTCAGATCTTCTGTAGATCAGGCCCTGTATCAAATCCATAGGACCAGGAGAGCAGCTAGTCTGGCCCTCCTGCGTGTCACAGGCCGTTACATTCCCCCCAGATCTCCTGACACTGAGCCCACTAACTTTAGTTAGGCTAAAGCATTTCAATCCCCTGTTGTGAGGAAAAGCATAGTTCTTCAAACTGCTACCCCGGCAAGCATCCCCGCAGATGCGTGCGCCAGGCTGGGGTCAGCCTGGCCTGAGTCACCAGTGAGGGCTGGTTCACACACTGCTGCAGCCCTGATTTAACTGAGTCAGTTTGGAAATCTGTTTAGTTCAATCGGTGCGATCCTCTCACATGCACACTCTGGGTTTGGCAGCGCAGTGCTTTATACTGATTGGCCTCAATGGACGGACGTTAAATCAGTAGGAGTCTCTCTGCATTTGAAATACACCAGGGTTCTGCACCGGTTTAGTGAAATTGGGGCAACTTTTGCACACAGACAAGCCTCATGTTTCCCTCCGCTACACCCTGGCAGCCCTGCTGCCTTCTCGCTCCGCTCTGGGATACAGATGTGTGACTCCGTTTTCCACTGAGGGCACCACTGGGCTGTGCAATCGCAATTTAGAGAACACTTTTGTTGCGTAAAATCCAGCTCCTGGAACTGCACTGGCCCTGCAGGGCTAACAAGAGTGAACAGGCGTAAAGCTGTATTTCTGACTGAGCCACACCCAGGGGACAGGGCTGCCGAGTAACAAGGGGGCACTTTGCAGAGAACAACTGCACTTTAACGGCCTGTTCTGCCTTGAGCAACAAGATCAAATCTCAATCGCTCTTTCTTCCCCTGATGCCGCAGCGTGCCGTGGCCAGTTCGACCCTGCCATGGCATGAGAGTCAATCTGTGTACTATATCAGAGGGGCAGCCGTGTTAGTCTGTATCCACAAAAACAACGAGGAGTCCGGTGGCACCTTAAAGACTAACAGATTTATTTGGGCATAAGCTTTTGTGGGTAAAAAAAATCCACTTCTTCAGATGCATGGAATGAACATTACAGATACAGGCATAACTATATACTGGCACATGAAGAGAGGGGAGTCGCCTCACAAGTGGAGAACCAGTGCTGACAAGGCCAATTCCGTCAGGGTGGATGTGGTCCCCTCCCAATAATTGATGAGGAGGTGTCAAGACCAAAAGAGGGAAAATTGCTTCTGTAGTGAGCCAGCCTCTCCCAGTCCCTATTCAAGCCCAGATTAATGGTGTCAAGTTTGCAAATGAATTGTAGCTCTGCAGTTTCTCTTTGAAGTCTGTTTTGGAAGGTTTTTTTTGTTGAGGATGGCTACTTTTAAATCTGTTGTTGAGTGTCCAGGGAGGTTTTCTCTGCAATTTTCCCTCTCTTGGTCTTGACACCGCCTCATCAATTATTGGGAGGGGACCATATCCACCCTGACTGAATTGGCCTTGTCAGCACTGGTTCTCCACTTGTGAGGTAACTCCCTTCTCCATGTGTCAGTATATTTATGCCTGTATCTGTAATTTTCACTCCATGCATCTGACAAAGTGGGGTTTTTTACTCACGAAAGCTTATGCCCAATATATGTAATAGATACTTAGATACCCACTAGATTATTATTTGCACAATCTCTGCAGATGCATGCTTATTATTAACACTAGCCTACTGCACATCGACTAGCCCAGCAATGAGCATGCCGCACGCTCTCCCTGTTCAGAGCCCCACCCCCACTTGCGTGGCCACAGCCCCTTCCCCAGCGGCGGATGGCCTCACCGGTGATATTTGGGGCCATCTGATAGTAGGGTCGCTGGCAGAAGTACCGGACCCCTGACCGGTACGTGGTGAGATTGTTCCTTGTGGCGAAGGTGACGGACCCGTGTTCCAGCTCCACCGGCGCTTTGCAGTCAGCAACTAAAAGTCCACGAGGAAAGGAGATTTTAGTAGCATACGTACATATCCCGCCTTAGCAGGCTCTGTCCGCTGCCTCTGTCGGGTATTGCTCTAGGGCTGCGGGAGTTTGAAAGGGGTTTGGGTATCAGCTGGCCTGCCAGCTCCCCCAGAGCTAGGTCGGCAGCAGGTGGGGATGTGTGCGCGTGAGATGGTTTTAACCCTTCAGGCACTGAGGAGAAGTATATCTGTCTTTAGTTCCTCGTCTTTCCCTTTCCTTCCAGCAGGCCCTCTCGGCCCTTTCCCGTTGGACTCGCTCCTTCCTTCCCCATTGAAGTCCTGGCCCTGTCGAAGTCAATGGGAGTTTTGGCATTGATTTCAACAGGCCATGATTTCACACTTTAGCCTCACCGCGCAATGCCTTGCACTATGCCCCAAACCAACCCTTCCCTTCGTGAGTCTGCCTACTCCATCCCTATGCAGGACAATGGTTTCCTGTGATAAACCGTAACGCCAGTCAGTCTGTGAGCAGAGGTGACTCTGTCTTACCAAATCCAGTCCAGGTCACTGATGCAATGAACCAGCCAGTGTGTATGTTCACCCTTGTGTTGCACTGAATGGAACCAGGATTGCTCAGCTGTGTGTCATAGGCATTATACTGCTAATAGCTAAGGGAGATTCTCTTTTGGCTCCAGTGGTAGGGCCTGGCCTTTGGGATGAGGAGAATGTGAGTTCTAGCCCTGCTATTGCTGTGAAAGTCTGAGCCATTGTGGTGTGCATTGTAACCAAAATCACTAGGCAGCTATGGATTTGTTACCATAAAATCCCTCGATATTATTGGTTAGGGAATGAATACTGCACAGGTGAGTAGGAGCTATCCAGTCAGATACGCGCGTCAAAGCGGTTCTGATGGCTTCACGGGAACTCTGGGAATGGAGTGCGAAGGGTTCAGGCCGTTGCTGGACCGAGTACTGCATGGGGAACCTGGAACCTGGGCTGGGGTTGGGATCTCAAAAGATTTGACCAGCTTTTAGACACTCAGTTATTACACTTTGCCTTGCTTCCTGGTGAGTGTTCATTCCCATCAGAGCCTGGGAAAGGCAGGCATTGGTGTAATCATGACCAGCCGGGCCCAGACAAGGGGGGGATCCCATGATAAACACGTCAGTAGCTTTATCCGGCTACACAGTTGCTGGTAGACAAATACCTAGAATTGTCAGGCAGCAAATTAATCACTAGACGGCGCAAGGCAGCCCCAGGAATGTAACAGCCAGCACAAGAGCAAACTAATGATATAAACACAAGGACGAGGCGTTCAAAGGGCAGGCCCTGCTCATACTAACCCCTACAACTGCCTTTTTCATAGGACAGACAGCCTGTGAAAAAGGCCACTTGATCTTTAAAGATCCTATGGCAGCTTGGTGCAGTAAGCAGGGTGCGCTGTGAATTCAGATCCTCTCAATGGGCTATTTATTATTTCAGCAGCACCTACCGCCACCTTAGCCTGCACTGTGCTTGGCACTGTACAAGCACAGGGTGAGAGACGCTGCCTGCCCCGATGAGCTTACACTCTGAATAGAAGATGGACAGACTCGGGGGGAGGTGAAGAGAGGCAGGAAACACCTGGTACAAAGTCATTCAGTAAGTCGGGTCAGAGACAGGAAGAGAACTTACGTGTCCTGGATCCCAGCCCAGTGCTCTGTCCATTGACGCACATGGCTGCTTGGATTGATGCTTTTGCTTAAACGTGGGCTTTTGTTGTTCCCCATCCCTCACTTTGTCTAGAGATCAGCCCTGCAAACGCTACCGGAAACCAACAGAACTCCTCCCCTAGCAAGCACCACACCAGCTAGGAAGTGTTTGAAGGATCAGAGACTTAGGTTTTGTCTCCACTGCAGCCGTTAGCGCCGGTTACCACACTGAAGTTATGAGCTAGCTTAGGGTGAGTGAGAGCGGCCACGCTGCAAAATAACACTGGAGCGACACAGCGCTATTGGGTCAGCTGCTGAGGAGTTGTGTTAACACCGGCTGTAGTCCCATGCCTACTGCATTATTAGATGGGGCAGCAGTAAGATCTGAGCTCCCACCACCCCTGAAATGTGTCAGCTAGCTCTGGTTTAAAGCCCCACTTAACGTAAGCTAGAGATTTGTGTGTGTGGATGGAGTCAGGGGAGCGGCAACACTCAAGTTATACCTTGAGCTAACACGCGGGTTAAGACAAGCCCTGCAAATTCTTCTACAAATTGAGAAGACTGCCCATTCTTCCGGACAAGGACGTCATATTTGTCTCTGAGCTGCATAGCGTATTGTTGGCACTGTATAAATAATAATCAGCCGACGGGCTACATTTTTGATGTCGGGAGTGCTGAGTCACGCAACTGACGTCATAGGGGAAAAATGGATCTTCATGGTAAAACCAGACAAACCCTGCATCACTTCAAAACTTCCTCCCCTGCTGTTTTATTTTCTTGCAGCTTCCTGGCTGGGGCTTTGTCATGTTTTAAAGTGGCAACACATTTGGATTGGAAACGGAGGCTGCTGTCATGACTCTGGGGCTAATCAACGTCTGTGGTGACCTGCTGACCAGAAGCAGTAACTCTGGGGTGTTATAAGAAAGCCCATGGGAAACGTATGCTGTTGTTGTTAATTATTATTATGTGTATTACGGTATCACCTGGGAACCCTAGTCACGAACCAGGGCCGCATCATCTCAAAAAAGATATACTGGCATTAGAAAAGGGCAACTAAAATGATTAGGGGTTTAGAACAAGTCCCATATGAGGAGAGATTAAAGAGGCTAGGACTTTTCAGCTTGGAAAAGAGGAGACTAAACGGGGATATGATAGAGGTCTATAAAATCATGAGCGGTGTGGAGAAAGTGAATAAGGAAAAGTTATTTACTTGTTCCCATAATATAAGAACTAGGGGCCACCAAATGAAATTAATGGGCAGCAGGTTTAAAACAAATAAAAGGAAGTTCTTTTTCACTCAGCGCACAGTCAACCTGTGGAACTCCTTGCCTGAGGAGGTTAGGAAGGCTAGGACTATAACAGGGTTTAAAAGAGAACTGGATAAATTCATGGAGGTTAAGTCCATTAATGGCTATTAGCCAGGATGGGTAAGGAATGGTGTCCCTAGCCTCTGTTTGTCAGAGGGTGGAGATGGATGGCAGGAGAGAGATCACTTGATCATTACCTGTTAGGTTCACTCCCTCTGGGGCACCTGGCACTGGCCACTGTCGGTAGACAGGATACTGGGCTGGGTGGACCTTTGGTCTGACCCAGTCTGGCCGTTCTTATGTTCTTATTGCACTAGGCCCTGTACACACAGAGAACAGCCTGTAGTTACTAAGCTGCGCAGAACAGAACTTTCACAGGCTACTGCCAAACTGGCTACGAGAACCGTGGTGAGGTCACTAAGATCAGCGCTCTTTTATCTGGTAAGCCTCGGGTACCTGCCTGGGGGAGCTGAGGGCCCAGGCAGAAATGAGCACTGGCTCAGTCTTCCACACGATTGATTTTCGGTAGAGGCTCTGGGTTACAGGTGAGCAATGAGCCTCTTGGAAAAGAATTACCAGACAAAGAGGGGTAGGGTGGTATTGTCCGAACATCCCTCTCCAGCCAGACACACTCTGCCTTCTTTCTCCGCTTTGCCTTTGCTTGTGGCACTGCTGGATGTCAAAGCCATCTGGGCTGAGACTACAGATTATGATCTTTGTGACTGGAAAGCCCTAAAGCCCTAACCCAGACAGCCCTGGCCATTCAGGTGTCTGTATGCAGCAACATGATGGAGTTACCAGCGTGTATCAACCAATGCCCTCCACAAGTTATTAGCACTGGGCATGACGGTAATGCTGTCATGCCATTCCCAGGGCCTCTGCCTTCGACTGCCGGTACTTCCAGGCCTGTGCACACTCAGATGCACCAATCTCTGAGCCTCTGCTTCAAAACACTGCACAAGAGTTGAGTGGCACCCAAGCAGACTTGGTTATGAATCGTTGAGGGTGGGTTTGCAGTAGGAGAGAGACTGTGGTCTCTTGAGATGGACAGCAAAAGGGGAGGGTCAGGAATGGAGAGACAATGGTCATCCAGAGGTGGCGGCAGCTTCTTCTGCTCCATCATCATGATCTTCCTCCTCCTTTCAGTCTCATGCTGCCCGCTGTGGGGAAAAGGCCTCCAGTTAGCAAGGTCTTTAAGCTGCCAGAGATGTGCCAGGTCACAGGCCTTCCTCGTGAACGATGGGTGGTGCGTAGTGGTGCTGGCAGCAATGGGCTGAGGATGTGGCCTTCTCAGAGCGTTGAAACCTGCAGACTCTACAGGCAGGATCTACTTCTCCTCTGCTCACCCCTCACAATGCCCGCTCCCACCCCCTGCTGCCACTGGATGAGAGCGTCGGTACAGCCTGTGACCCAGTGGCCGTTTCTACTCTTCATAAGAATGACCTGACCTGATTCCTGGCCTTCCAGGGTGCCTGTGTTATGAAGAGAATTTGCACTGGATTATGGATGGAAAATGTCGCACCTTGTGACCTGTACAGAGAGGGTTTGCCTCAGGCCTGTCTTTGCAGGGAGGTGGTGTTGGGGCGGTATGGAGTGAAGTTAAACTCCAGGGTCCTGATTCTCAGTCATGCAAAAACCCCTTTTCACTCGCCTGGCACTACCCCTTTGGGGAGCTCTCTCAGGCTTCACAATAATGCTGATTCTAGGCCTTAAATATTACTGAGGTTTATGTCACAGTGTAGCCTCCAGGAACCTAAGAACAACCATGCTGGTCAGACCAAAGGTCCATCTAGCCCAGTATCCTGTCTTCCAACAGTGTCCAGTGCCAGGTGCTTCAGAGGAAATGAGCAGAACAGAACAATTTATTGAGTGAGCCATCCCTGGCAGTCCAATCCCACCTTCTGGCAGTCAGAGTTTTAGGGACACTTGGAGCATAAGGTTCCATCCCTGACTGTCTTGACTAATAGCCATTAATGGACCTATCCTCCATGAGCTTATCAATTCTTTTTTGAACCCACTAATTCTTTTGGCCACAACATCCCCTGGCAATGAGTTCCACAGGCTGACTGGACATTGTGTGAAGGATACTTCCTTATGCTTGTTTTAAACCTGCTGCTTGTTAATTTCATTAGGTGACCCTTGGTTCTTATGTTATGTGAAGGGGTAAGTAACGCTTCCTTATTCACTTTCTTCACACCAGTCATGCTTTTATAGACCTCTATCATATCCCCTTAGTCATCTCTTTTCTTAGCTAAACAGTCCCAGTCTCTTTAATCTCTCCTCATACAGAAGCTGTTCCATACCCTTAATCATTTGTGTTTCCCTTCACTGTACTTTTTCTAATTCTACTATATCTCTTTTGAGATTGGGTTGACCAGAACTGCACGCAGTATTTAAGGTGTGGACGTTCCATGGATTTATACAGTAGCATTATGATATTTTCTGTCCTATTATCGATCTCTTTCCTAATGGTTCCTAACATTCTTTCAGCAACCTAGCAGATGCAGAGTCCTGGGAACAGAGCAAAGGGGATGGGGCCACAGCAGGTATGTCCAGGTATGTGGGGCTCTCACAAATAGATTTGACCAGGACAGTGAATGTGGCCTGGGGCAAAGGTAGTTATGAATTCTGTAGCTTTCTTTCCATGGGGGTCTACTGCTGCTGGTCCCCACAGCAGGGAAGAGAAGAAGGATCTGCTGGTCCTCCCATGTGGGGCAGATGAAGGGAAGCTACCGTAGAGGGAAGGGAGGCCATGGCGTGGCCCACGACACCAGAGAGATGGAAACATTTGCAAAACTTCAGGAGGAGTCGCCTGATAAAATTGCTGATCAAGCCAAAATTTGCCAGGGTTCATCGGTGCTGATTTGTGTTTGAGTGTCTTCCGCCAGCTGCGTGTTCTTGAGAGGACAGGAGGACCAGCAAGGACTGATGTGCCGCCAGGAAAAGTGTGCACTGGGAAGACTGGGGTGAACATGCTCCTCCTGCTTCCCAGGGCCTGCGCTCACGCCAGCATCGCTGATGCACCAGACGCTTGTCCTGTCATCGAGTCACAGATTCCAAAGCAGAAGGGACAGTTGTGATCTTCCATCTAGTCCAACCTCCTGTCTGACACAGGCCAGAGAACTGCCCCAGCATAATTCCTAGAGCAGAGCTTTTAGAAAAAACACCCAGACGTGATTTAAAAATGGCCAGTGATGGAGAATCCCCCACGACTCTTGGCAAATGGTTCCAGGGGTTAGTTACTCTCACTGTTAAAATGTTATGCTTTATCCTGCCAAACGGCATCTTTCTAATGGTCACCCAGCTACTTCCAGGGAATGTAGAAATAGTTCTAGCAATACCTTCCCCTGCTCCGTGCTTTCGGGGTGGGGTGGGGTGGGGTGGGACACAGTCTTTACAGCAGCAGCTGGTGTTGGTGATGAAAAATCAAGTCTAGTACTGGCAGGCACCAGAGAGACAGCCCTGGAGACTGGACAACGAGAGGGCTGGCTTCCCCCTATTACCCCACTAGCGTCCTTGGACCCTGCCCCGAAGGGACCACCTTAAGTTTATACTCCCACGGCCCATCCAAACTTTGGCCTCTTTGCTGAGATTGAAGGCACGGGGGCCAGTCCGTGCCTGCCACAGTGACTCTGCATTGTGTGGGTACCTTGTCCCACTCAGACCTGCACTGCGAGTCCTTCCGCCCACTTGCCCTCCTTTCACCTCTCCCGCCCCCGCTCCAGATCCTTGTTTTCTCCCGGCAATGCTCCGACCTGGGGAGAAGACACACAGTGCTTGGGGATGTGGGTTAGCCACTGACTGCAAACAGCCCACCTGTAGCTGTTCTCTGCCGGTAATTCCTTCCATCCAGACCAGGCTGCACCACCGGCTGCTGGAGCTCGTGCACTGGGTGGGTTTGTACGGAGGCAGCTAGTCGTAGGCATGGCCAGTGCTACCCCCGGCTACACGGCTCTTTTGAAGCGCACAAGCCGGAGCAGAGCTAGCGTGGCCCGTCTCCGTGCGCTGGGGAGCACCCTCCCAGCTGCAGTGCAGACCCACGCTGAGGAGCAGATGATGTCATGCTCTGGGAGACCTCAGGGCCGTCCGGCACGTGTCCCCTGCCTCCAGGGCTTTGTGAACGGATTCAGTCCAAGCTGCTCAGAGAATGAACCACAAACCCGTGTCCGTTTGCATTTAAGCTACCAAGAGATTCACCCTGCTGGGACTGGAGGGAGGAGCCCCACTCTCCGGTGCCTTGCCTGGGTCTGGATGGGACACAGGACTGTGTCCCCTGGTGATGGAGGCCCCATTTTCTGACACTGGCCCCTGGCCCCCGCTCTCAGCTGGGCCTGATGCTGCAGCCACTCCCTGCTCTTGGGTCCCCAGCGTTCGCTCGTCCTGGGTACCAGCATCTCCACGCTGCTAGATCATCTCTTCCTGTTCTTCTGGGTCAGCTCCTCCCTCTGTCTCCACAGCCTCACGCTCAGTATCTCCCTCGCGGCTGCTAGCCCCACTCCTCTCTCCACCGCCCGGCCCCTCTCTGCCTCGGGCCGGCCCTTCTCTTTGCCCACGTTTTATTTCAGGCCCCTGCTGCACTGTGCTCGACGCCTCCAGTCCCCATTTGCAGCTGCCCACCTCCTGCCAGGCCTGGCCTTCTCCTCCCCGGCCCCTCTCTTTCTTTCCCCCTCTCTGCGTCAGCTGCGAGCTCCTCCCCTCTGCTGCTTTTTGGGTGCTGCTGACTCTCAGACTCTTTCGGCGTCCAGCCCTGGGAGCCCCCGCTCTGATCTCTCTCCTTCTGCAAGGTCTGGTTCCTGCCCGAGCCCAGCGTTCCTCCTCCCCAAGCCCTGCTCTCTATGGGCCTGAGCCAAGATTTCCAGCAACTTCAATGGACTTTGGCTGGCTCTGTGTATGTGGTCCCATAGCTCTCGAGCCCATCTTCATCCACTCTCCCCACTCACTCCCACCGCGGCCCATCATTTCCCCTGCCCATGCACTGTCACGACCACCTAGCCCTTCCCCCACTTCTCCGCTCCTTTCCCTGGCTTGCTCTGTTTTCTTTCCCCTTTCTGTCCCCAAGAGCATGCTAGCAGCCCTTGCCACAATTCCTTCCAGCCGGTGCTCTCTGGCCCCGGAGGTCTCTCCTAGATCTGGGATGGGTGGCAAGGAGATGGAGCCCTCAACATGGAGCCATGAGGCATCCAGTCGTGTCAGGACTTTGAGCAGGCACAAGCAGCTTAAAGAGACTTGTGATCACAGATTGCTTCCTTGTGGATTTATCTTGAAAGCACCTTTTAGTCCCAAAGAGCTGGGGGCGGGGGGTTGAAGTGCACTGGAATATGCTGGCCTAGCCTGGCTTTTTTTGCCCCATGCTATTTAGCTAGAGGGAGGAACGTTTCTTATTCATTACGCTGGAACAGATCCCCAGATTCACCCCGAGAGACCAGGCAGCAAAGAGTTAAATTAAACCAACCGAACAAAACAAGCACAGACGAGGCTGCCAACCTGTGCAGAATGACTTTCATTGTGGTGGGGCGCAGGGCTGGGATGGAGTGGGAGGAGAGGCCCTGTCCATGAAGACCGCCAGGATGCGAGCTCCCTGGCCTGTGTTATGTCTCTCAGCAGCCTAGAGGGTTATTTGTTTTTCCGGCGGGGGCCTGAGTGTTTGAATTCGTTTCAGTTTTGTTTTTCTTTCCCTGTCCGGAGACCCAGTGGGCGTTAAGCGTGTGCCGGGCAGGAAGGGGTTAACAGAGCACGGCACCATACCTACGGCGGCGATGGATTCCATTGTGTCCCATACAGATCAGGAAGGGTGACGGGGGTGGGGATGCCCCGCTGGAGCCCTAATGACTCCCTGACACGTCTCAGAGACACTGGCCACTCTAAGGGGTGCGGCTTGATGGCACCCAGGCTCATGCTGTCGCTTGGTCCAGCTCAGCTCCTCTCTCTGGCCTGGGGTCGGTTGTTTCTGCAGCTGCACCGAAAGCAGAGGAGAAAGGGGGGAAGAGGAAAGCAGAGAGAGAGAAAGCAGAATCAGTGGCCGAGCAGAGAAAGTTCATGCAGGAAACACAGCCCAATAACACCAGAAATAGTTAATGCTACACGGTAGCAATTCAGCAAGCGTGAAAGGCAGCTTGGGTTATACACACTGACTGGGCTCTGCACAGGGATCCATCTCTATTAAAGGTCGATGGGCACTGCAGTGCAATGGAACCCGCTTAAAGGGAAACCTGCCTTAGCGGAGTCACTGTCCTCTGTTGCTTCACTGGGCTTTCTCATTTCACGCATCCTCCTTGGCCGCACTGTGCTCAATTCCCCAGTGGGACGCAGCCTGCACCAGCGTGGCTGGCTCCTGGTCCTATGAAACTTGCCTCACCGGGCCCAGGTCAGCTCCCCCATCAGTGTTTATTAGCGCTCGTTCCAAAATATATGTATTTACCGCCAGATGTTCTGGGGGGGAAAAGTTTCGTTTTTGTGCAACTTTTTCATCGATTATTTCTTTGGAGGGATTTTAATTGACAACAGCCCCTCCCCCCCATTTTTTGACAGCCAAAACTGTCAGTTTGGGGGGGGGGGGGGAAGTGTCAATTTTTCAACGAAACCTCAACAAGATTTGGATGACAATTTCTCTTTGGTCCAAAAGCTGGTGGGGAAAACAGTCTGTGAGGAAAACCCCCCAATCAGTTCTAGTTTTTATTCAGTCTCCGTGCAAGCAGAACTCCAGTGAAATCTGTGGGAGACTGGTATAGTAATAGGGGAATTGGAACCTCAAGGTTTGATTAAATTAGGAGTATTCCTCTGTATTTTCCAGTAATAATTGTAATAATTGTGCCACATGCTTCAAAGGCAATGTAGTAAGATATGATTATATTTAGCAATTCTAGCAGCGTCACGCTTTCCATCCTCAGCGAGATTTGCAAACCAAAATGTACCCTTACAAACACCACTGTGCAGCGGGTTCTATAGGTGCCCGTAGTATTAGGGGGAGGGATAGCTCAGTGGTTTGAGCTTTGGCCTGCTAAACCCAGGGTTGTGAGTTCAATCCTTGAGGGGGCCATTTAGGGATCTGGGGCAAAAATCGGGGATTGGTCCTGCTTTGAGCAGGGGGTTGGACTAGATGACCTCCTGAGGTCCCTTCCAGCCCTGATAGTCTATGATTCTATTTTCAAATAAAGACCCCGCCTGCAATGATATTTGCAAGGGGAGGTTGTGGATCAGGAAAACTCCAGCCGGCAGCACTTCTGGGTCCTCACCGCTGTCCCCCGGTCCCAGGCGTCACCAACACAAGAGAGGAATGAGATCCAAAATGTGCATCTGTAGCTCAGAGCAACTGCATGGATTAGCAAGAGAGTGGAATCCTAGGAGCCTATCCTGGATATACATGGGTGTGTGGAGAGAGAGTAGATGGGGGACAGGCAATGTTTCCTCACGGCTACATAAGGGTCCAAGACACAGGATTTGGATCCATTATTCCACATGGGTGTTTGGATTTATCAGCTGAATGGGTCCCAAGACTCCAAAGATTGAATCGGGATCCAGGTCCGAGGTCCACCAGAGTTCAAAGGCTGGGAGTGAGCTTCCTGGGCTTGTATGGGATCAGAAGTGGAAATCATAGAATCATAGAATATCAGGGTTGGAAGGGACCTCAGGAGGTCATCTAGTCCAACCCCCTGCTCAAAGCAGGACCAATCCCCAACTAAATCATCCCAGCACGCCCAGCTTAGCCACAGGCTGGATGTACTGGAAAGCTGAGGACAGAGTCCACACCCACGAGATTGCAACTGTGATTTTGAAGCAAAAAAGCTCAGGTCAACCTTCAAAATGCAGGGACCTTCTTTGAGCTGCACTACTTCCCAGAGCCTTCTGAAGCTCCTCCATCCATAACCAACAAAACCTACCTCGGTCCTCTGGTCAGCCACCAGAGTGTTTCTTCACACAGCGCACAGTCAACCTGTGGAACTCCTTGCCAGAGGAGGTTGTGAAGGCCAAGACTATAACAGGGTTCAAAAAAGAGCTAGATAAATTCATGGATGATACGTCCATCAATGGCTATTAGCCAGGATGGGCAGGGATGGTGTCCCTAGCCTCTGTTTGCCAGAAGCTGGGAATGGATGACAGGGGATGGATCACTTGATGATTCCCTGTTCTGTTCATTCCCTCTGGGGCACCTGGCATTGGCCACTGTCGGAAGACAGGATACTGGGCTAGATGGACCTTTGGTCTGACCCAGTGTGGCCATTCTTATGTTCTCTCCTCAAGTGTGTGCTTGGTCGATAGATGGTGATAGGGGCTAAGGGTCAAGGTTCAAAGAGTCCCACAAGGTTTTCAGGCCAGGCTGCCGTTGCTCTCAGTGTGAGTAGAACATTGTGCAATGGCAGGAAAGGTAACCCCTTGTCTCCTTTTACAGAGCTCTTCGAGACTTCCTGGGTGGTCGTTGCCAAGTGAGGGAGACCGGCTGACTTCCCCCACTCTTCCCTCTGCTCTGCTCTGCTCTGGGATAGGTGGCAGCAAGTTCAACGCATTGGAGCGTACAGGAAACTGTCAGTGTTTGAGGACCGGTACTTCGTTTTCGTAGAGGCGTTAAACTGGACGGTTCTGAATGTACTGCCCTGGAGGCTGAAGTCCTCCCTTTGTCACAGATCAACTCCAGCTTGGTGCGTGCTTCCCCCACGCTGCCCCATGCGCCTCCACGCTGACCGGGCCGGTGTGATGGGGTGTGCAAACCCTGCACCAGACCGGAAGGGATGGTGGAGTGGTTATGGGCTCACCCCGCCCTGCCCGGCCATACCTGCATGGCCTGTCAGGAGCGGTGTGAGAGCTCAGCAGGAGGCTACTCTGGGGCGAGGACAGACTTCAAGTCTCCAGCTCCCAAGGAGAGGCCTGACGGAAGGCAGGGGCTGCTCCCATGACCACAGACTGTCCAGGCCTCATGAGAGGAGAGCCAGGCTATAAACAATCACCTCAAGACACTTTCTGGTGGCTGAGCAGAGGACATTGAGATGGACTGTGGCTAGCCCAAGGCTGCCTAAAGGAAGAGAGGCTGGGGGCTCGTCTGGGACTTGTTTGTTTCATTTTTTCTCTCTGCCTGTAACCTCAGTGGGGGTGAACTCCAGAAGAGCTCAGCCGGAGGGCTGGGTTTCTGTCTTTGGGCCGGTGATGTTAACATCCACGACCTGGACGATGAGAGCCCAAGAGAGGACGTGACCCTGGTGCACCCCAAAGGGGAGCTGCAGGGGGACCAGGCCCCTGACAGACCACCTAGAGGGGACAGAGGGGAGCTCACTCTCCACGCTGACACTGCCAACATTAGGGTGCTAGCTACTGCCAATTGGGGCGATGTTTTTCTTAATGCACACACTTCTCTGCTAGGAACTGGGTGGACCAGTGGTGTGCCCTCTGCATGTGCAACGCATGCCCCAGGACTGGCTGTGCACTTCTGTCTGCTCCCCAAGTGTGCACAGAGGATGCTAGAAGAAAATGGCGTTCTCCGCACAGCATAACCTCGCATGCGCCGTAGGTGCAAGGTCGTGCTGCACGGAGGACACCATTTTGCATACAAGTGTAGAACTGCGCGCCTGCCTAAATGTGTCAGTCCATGCCACTGGGGTGGACTCTGCCAGTTCATTTAACACTGGCCACTGTCAGATGATAATGCCTTTCGGCTACTTCTGACCTGGGCTGGATCAGAACCGATGACCTTGAGGTCAAAGGCTCCTTACCCTGGCACTAATTTTTTAATCTTGAACATTTCACACAGCTGATCATTCGGAGGAACGTTACCGTTCCTTTCTAGCTTCAACTGCAGCACAAGTGTGAGCCTGGACTGCCAGCCTGGCACCTGGCCCACCCAGCGTTCTCAAACCCTGGGATGCAGCTATTCCTGTTCTGTAAGATCCAACTGTGGATGACATGAGAGCAGGGACATTTGGGTTTAAGCAATCTATACATTCCTGACATGGACACCAGGAAGCTAATTCAAAAGGCAGACATTAGTGATGAGAGCCATAGCTGTGCACGCTGGAGAAAAGAAGTCAGTGGTTTGCAGGAAAAAATTGATTGTGATGAAGGTGTAAATAGTGCATTTCATTAGCTTGATTTCAGAGACAGGGGAACTAGGTCAGAAGACATAGAAGTGATCTGAGGCCTGGTCTACACTGCAAAGTTAGGTTGATATAAGTCTCCTTGCGCGGACCTATTTGTGCAAGTGTCTCCACTCAAATTTGTCTCTGGCTGACATAAGCGCCCCACGATGGTGATGAAGTAAAACTACTTCCCTGAACGGCGCTGACCCCAGCTTGGTGAGCACCTTACCAGCTCTCCCTTGTGTGCAAGCAGCCAGGATGCATGTGCACAGGTGATGTACTAACTTCGGCACTGTACACCGACGCAACTTGCGTCGACCAAAGTCTGTAGCGTAGACCTGGTCTGAGTCTTCACTCATTCTTTCAAAGGGAACTTTTTTTTTTTTGAGGTTTGCAAAAAATATTTGGCCAACTTTTCTAATTTGATTTGTCTCTGCATTGCTTCGTTCTGGGTAGAGACAGGACCACACCAAAGCCCTGGTTTGGATACCCCCAAAACTGGCAAGAAATTCAGATCTGTATTCAGATTTTACAAACGGTCCTTATGTCTATAATGGGCAGAGTAACCACATCCATCCGCCCAGCTCCAGACATCCCCCAGACTTGGACAAGTCCAGATTCACACCAGAACTCGGCAGCTGGCTCCCCGCAGCCATGAGTAGAAGTGAAGGAGCGGAATGATCACAACAAAGACTGTCTGGTGAGAGCTCGACCCAGATTTTGTGGATGAAAGAAGTTCTGAGAAGGTCTGAATCGGTACCTGAACCTTTCCATATCCCCCCACCCATTGCTAGCAGCTTTTGGGCTTGATCCAGCTGCCAGCAAAGTTAACTGGAGCCTTCCCACAGATGTCAACGGGCATTGGATCAGGCCCTTAATGACTGGCTGAAGATTTTCTCAGATGAGCCAGGCTAGGGCTTGCTTGGCCGTCTGAGACGTGAGAAGGTCAAACAGCTTGGAAATCCAATTAAATTAGTAAGTCACTCAAGGAAAAAAATAAACAGCCAACCTGTGGCATTGGGCACAAACCCTGTTCCGTTTAGGAGAAAGAGCCAACCTGGTTTTGCAGAGGTATAATTAATAGCCACCCTGGCTGGTGAGGTGCCTCTGAGCAGCGGATTGCACTCTGTGAGCCTGGCATAGTAGTTCCCTATAGCGTTCGTGGTCGGGGGGGAGGGTTTCTTACTTTTGCAGATGGGGATCTTGTTGCTCCATGTTCCGTCCTTCAGACACTCGATCTGGAAGGAGTTGCTCTCCACGTTATCCTGGGCAGAAGGGACAAGCGAAAACCATTATCCATGCAGCCAAAGGACCTCCCCCTCCCACTGCAAAGACTCATCTTCCCAATGGCCTGACCGGCCCAGCTATCCACCGTAAAGAGACGTTGCTCACTGGGCAAGCCAGTAACAAAGAGAGTTTCCTCTTCATTAAGAACCCCTCCGTTTACTGAGTTTGAAAGAAAATTAGAAAACAAATGTGTTTTTTTCCCAAATATGACGGCAGTGGGCGCAGTATTAGAACCTAGCCAGGAGGATGGAGCAGCCTATCATAGGGTATTAGTGTACTGGGACATAGGAGTGATGCTAGAGATGGATTATATAAAGAGAGAGGTCATTTTATGAAGCCCCAGGGATGGGGTAGGTAGAGCCGAGGATGGCTCAGTACTGATTCAGAGGTAAGAGTTCCACCTACTGATTCATCAGCATTTTCTTCAGTTACCAGCTACTCCGTGAAGGTCACCTACCAAAGGACCAGCCCTGCTTGGCTTGGGAGAGTGTAGCAGGAAATCACAGACAGAGCAGCACCCCAGGTGCCTCCATCTCTTGGGGAGACGCCAAGCCTTGCGTCTGACTTATTTGCCAGTAGTTAGTTTGCTGGCGTGGGCGAGAGGTTTAGCTGGTGGTTGGGGGACGTGCTGTATTCTCTCTCCTCCCACTTCTTTAGTGGCTAGTTTGTGGCTCTAAGCGTGTCGGGCCCTTGTGGATAGTTCTTGCTCCGGGAGAGTTGGATGGGCTTTTCTTTGATTAATTTCTCCAGAGCACGGCTGCAGCCTCCTGTGGCAGCGACGCCCATCCCGGGATAGTTTCAGAGCGTTTAAGGCTGAAGGGACCATCCGATCATCTAGCCTGACCTCCTGTGCTTTGGCTCATTACCCTAGAACATTGTAGGCGTCCTTAAATACGGACATGCCTCTGGCTCGAATGCCAGACACGTGGAGCGCCCCCCAGTGGCCCCAGGTTTCCTCTGGTGGAGGAGAGGAGAGAATCTGGCCCAGCGCCCCGAACGCTCCCATCAAAGCCAGTGGCTCTGGTACCTTTAGCACGTTGTAGCCGGTGTTGCAGCTGATGACCACCTGGTCCTTAAAAGTGTACTTGGCCTGCGAGGGCTCGATTTTCCCGTTGATTGGCGGCTGCACCAGTGGGCACGGGTTCCCTTTGAGGGGGGAGAGGGGAACAAAGAAAGACCATGCTGACCGACTGGCGAGGGTGTGTGAGGGTGGCACCCCAACCAATGGAGGCTGCTCCGAATTCCAGGGCCCACAGCTGTTTATTAGGGTAATAGTTCCCACCAATTCTCACTGGGCCAGACCTGCAGGCAGAGGGGCATGTCACGGGGGGCACAGAGACTGTTGCTTCCTATGGGGTTGCCTTTGGAATCCCCCCCGAGGTGTCTTGCCCACTCACTGGCCTGGCTATTTTCGAACATAGCTGTGTATTTTGGATGAAACGAGGACCGATGACTGCACGCTTAGCATAGACATCCTGTTCCTCCCAGTGGCCCAATGCCTGGTCCTGCTGCTGTGAGTGGCAGGTACATCAAGGTGGTTTCCAAGTGGCAAAAATATTCGATAGCGAGGTCTGTCGGTCAGGGAGGTCGCCCCTGTAGCTAAGCTGATGCCCGGGGTGAGCTGGCATGCTGTGCTGTGACTGGCACACCGTGTACCAGGCTGTGACTGATCCATCCAGCTGGGAGGTCAGGGCAAGCCAGTGGGGGAAGCAAGGAACCCAGCTGTGGGGTGGCGTGACACAAGCACTGATTAGGACGGGCTCAGTGACCTCTCCTGGGCAGCACCGTGCAGAGGAGGAGGGTTAGGGCGGGGGGTGAAGGCTGGGGAAGAGCTGGTGTTGGAGAAACCTTCCTCACTGCCAAAGCCTGAGTCCCGGAGTGGAGGGAGCAGGGAATTCCCCAGCGGGAGCTGTGCAGCGAGACAGGCTTCGGCGCGGCCCAGCAAACACTTCCCTGCCGCTAGCCTAGCAGAGCTGCTGCCTTTACAACCCCTCAGAGACACACCCAAGGTCAGGTCCCCCAGTGGGCCACCCCGTGCAAGGCTGCGCCCCTGCGTGGGGTGCCAGTAGCAGAAACTGACCCTGGGAACCTCTGGATCCAAAAGCATAAGCCTCTCCTAAGCTCAGACCGCTACCTAGCTGTATTAGCCCAGGCTGCCGCCACCTGCGGGCCTGCCACTACTAGAGGGGGACAGAGTGCTGCGCGGAATGTGGACGGGTTACACCTACAGGCCAGCAGGCTCCTGCGTGCCAGTCCGGGCTGCGCTGCCGGGCAGGCTGCACACAGACTTCAAACTGTTACCCAGGCCTGGCTCAAGACCGCCGTGGCAATGGCACAGAGCAGCATTATTAAGGGAAGGCATGCTGTGAAATTAAAAAGGCAGCCCATTTAGCCTGCAGAGTTAACCTGTGGAACTCGCTGCTGCAGGATGTTAGTGAGGTAAATAAAGAGCTTGGTAAGGTCCAAAAAAGAGGGGGTGATGCTTGTCTGAATAGCAGTAGCATGTGCAGTGACATTGGCTAGTGAGGATCATGGGAGATCCCTGTCCCCATGTTTGAGGGCACAGCCATGCTCAGGGAGAAGTCCCCGTCCAAAGAACAGGATTGCTCAGTTAAATTAATTATGCAAGATCTATCCCATCTCTTGCCTGAAGTCTCTGGCCTTGGTCATCGTCAGAGACAGGATTCTAGACCAGGTGGAGCCTTGGTCTCTATGTGCAGGGTCCAGCCCCCTGTGCACGGTGAAGGGAAGAAGCCAGAGCAGTTACCGATTGCTGTGTAGGATAACTTCCACCCTTGGTTCTCTCCTGAGCTGTCGCTGTGGAACAGGATCTGAACGCTATTGCTTTGGGTTTCTAGACGTCCTGGGGATTTTTCCCCACAGAAAGGGCCAAACTCCTTCCGACCGGCTTTAATCTGCCAGAGCAACAAGAGGAGATGGTGCAGAGAGTTAGGATCCACTGGGGGCTCACTATGCACTGAGGCTGGCGCGCGGGTCTCTCTACGCCCAGCGGCTGGCGCGTGGGTCTCTCTACGCCCAGGGGCTGGCGTGTGGGTCTCTCTATGCCCTGAGGCCTTGCGAATATAAATATGTCTTAGACCCTCTGTGAAATGCTTTGGGGGAGGGGGACAAGGAGGGGCACCTCTCACTGGTCTCCAATGAATGTTTGCCCAAATCTCAAAGGCTTTGCAAGGTCACACACAGGCTGGGATCGCCATGAGATGCTCAGGACTGACCCAGCCATGGTGCTATGTGACAGCTCAGGAATGGGGTGTACTGGCAAAGCTGGGGGCGCGAGGAGGGCACCAGTGCTGGACTAGCAGGGGGTGCTGCAAATAGGGGGTGAGCTGGGGCTCTGTTCGTACTCAGGGAATGGCATGAGGAAGTTTGCCTGAGTAAAACCTGAGCAAATCTTCAGTGGTGGGCTTTTAGTTTTGCAGGCAGGGCTTAAATTCAGCTGGAGCTGTCCGGAGCGGAGCTGCAGTAAATATTCAGCCCTGCTGTAAGCAGGCTCTGCTCCCACGGGCTGTACTCACTTGGGCCTGGGTCGCGGGTGGTCCGATGAGCTAGGAGTTGAGGTAACGTGGGGGGAGTCACGCCCAGAGATCTCCCAGAGCTGGGGCCAACCCAGCCAGCTCACCTTGATGTAATCGTAGGGGCAGGACACCTCCGGGTGGTCCTCAATGTCGAAGCTGTCTTCGAACTGCAGGCTGATGAGGAAGCCTTCCTCCAGCTCAATGCGGTACAGGCAGTCGGAGCTCTTGGGATAGGGGCTGGGGAAGTCGGCGCTGGTGATCACCCCACTTCTCTGGGTGAAGAGGTTGCTGCTGCACTCCACTGAAAGGCACACGGGAACCCTGAGCAACCGGCCTCTCCGGGCTAGACCCTGGGTCCCGGAAGGAGCCCAGGGTTAAAATCTGGCCTGCTGCCCCAGCGTTGTCTCCTATTCCTAGCCCTGGGCAATCTCCCCTCAGAACACCTCCACCTGACCTAGCTGACAGGGAACCTCTGGACCGGATCCTGATCTCACGCACACCCGCACCCACCAGGAGTGGGGCCACCGATGCCAGTGGAGTTATGCTGGTGTGAACCAGAGGGGAATCGAGCCCAACGCTGCTGAGAGGACAAGTGCTGGCTGCAGGGGAGATCCACTGGGATCCGGGGAAGGACATCTCCATCCCCAGGCTGCTCTGCTGTTACAGCCCCCATCGCTGCTCCGACCCTCACCCATGCCCGGGGGGATTGGCTGGTGGATCTGTGTCATTGTGGATCCACTGGCCCTTAGCTGCCATAGCCCCCCGCAGGCTGCTCGGGTGCAGGGAGCCCCCTTACAGATGTGCTCAGAACAAGCATGCTGAGACCTTCCTGTGCAGGAATCTGCACTGGCCAGTCCTAATGCATTCTTTGGGCCAAGGTCAGTCTTTATTTTGGTGTCGCACAAGCCAAGAGCAGAGGTGAACCGGCCACACTGCCACACTGGCTGACCACACCCACTCGGACACTCTGAGCAGAGAGTGCATGGCCAGCGTGCTCCCCAAGTCCCAGCTGGGGGGTGGGCAGGGAAAGCAGACACAGGCCAGAGAGGGCAGATTTGCCCTAAGGGCTAAAGATCCAAGTGTGGCAGAGAGCGCGGCATGATCTGTCCCAGCTGCCTGATGTCTCTGGCAGAGCCCGGAGCTGGGCCGTACCTTTGCAGGTCCTGTTGTCAGAGTGCAGGATGTAGCCAAATCGGCAGGAACAGTAGTACCCCCCGATGTAATTGTGGCAGTTGTGGTCGCAGGCCAGCTCCTCATCGCTCTTTTCCAGGCACTCGTCCACATCTGCAGGGGAGCGAGAGTTGAGCAGAGCCTTAGAAAGACAGGCACCAAGACAGGAGCACCCCCCGCTCCTCCCGGCACTGCTCCCGAGGGGGCTTTTAGACACAGGCAACAAGGAGGAGCTAGGATGCACTCGGACCAAATGGCGACGAAGTTTCGGTCCATATTTCATGGCTCATCCATGATGGGCTGAAGCAAAAGCCCACATCTGACCATCCCATGATGCATTAACACGGGGCTGACTGGTGTGAGAAAAGGAGGAGCTGGCCTGCCATGGCAATCGGTACACCTGCCCCACCGCGTAGGGGGTGGGGTCATAGAGTTATGATCCTACAGCCTCACACAGCCAACCGTCCAGCAGCAAGCGAGTGTTTTGTTTGCAACAGCAACTCGCTGTCTATCAATGGAGTGCCCCCGCAGGGCAGGAATTCGACTGCTGGGACCGGGGCCCTAGGGCTGTGTTTTCATGTGCGTTACAAGGGTCATGCTTAGTCTGTTCCCTCCGTCTCCCAGTGCTCAGATCACTTTGTGTTGCCTTCTAAACACTTAGGGCCAGATTCTGCTCTCAGCTACACTGGCATCATTCTGGAGTAACTGCATGATGTCACCCTGGTGTAAGAATCCCTCAAAGCAGCAATAAATGGTAGATGGAACGGTTTCCCTTAAAGTCCTCTCCACCTCACCAAAATGGCAACTGAGATGCAAGGGTGGATTAAGGGGTCTGAAGCCTGGTCCCCAAAATTGAGGGCTGAGGGCAGGATAATCTCACTGGGGATTCCTTTGAGTATGAGAGGGAAAGATGATGCTGGGCCAGTCTTGGAGTGTAGGAGCTGGGCTGGTATATCAGCCTGAAGCCCCGATTCCCAGAATCTGGGGGCACTTTGGGGAGTGACAGACACCGACCTGACAATCTGCAGTTAGTCTGTAGCAACCTGCCTGGAACTTGGAGGGAGGAGTAGAGGTTGCAGCGGGGGAAGAGTTAGAAAGAGACACCAGCAAGTCAGTCTGTGTGCACATGGCTGGAATGCTAGCTGCAGTTGGAGCATCTCTGTAAATAGTTCTCCTAATAAAGAGCCAGTTTAGGTTTAGAAACATGAAGTCCTCTCATGTTATTACCCAGCCCATGGTGCACGCAACAGACTTTGCCACTGCAGGGGTCAAGACTAAATCAGAAGAGGATAAATAAAAGAGAATGATGGAGAGCCAGGGTGGGAGGAGAGAGGACTGGCATGCTGTCCAGCAGGGGATCTCAAGCTTGTTCATAGTGTGCACCACATCTTAATACAGAGATTGTCTCCTGGACACCTCTCCTCTCACTGGCAAACTCCCAGACCACCTCACCTGCCGTTCACAATGCCGTAACATCTCTGCAGAAAGTGTTCTCATTGAAAGCAACACTAGGAAAAAATGTCAGTGTCTTTAACGGTCTTTGATGCAATTCAGTGGCTGGGAACAGGGAGGAGAAACCAGCACCATGTGCCCAGCCAACTCTCAACATGCCACCAGCAAGTGCCCTGCAGACTGCAGTTTGGGCAGCCTCTGCTGTGTGCCAACATGTCATGGCAGTGGGCATCACACATCCTTCTGCGCCCCCCTGAAAATGTCTCAGTTTGCCAAGCACTCCTTTGGGATTGCTTGAGCTTCAGTGGAAGTCACCCCCGGCTCTGCTAATACTCAGCACTTTCCATGGTGACCATAGGCCCTGCACTGCTAACAGCTGATAGAAATTCTCTTTATTCAAGAAGCAGGGGCCTGTGCGTTTGGAGCGGAAGGATCTGAACTCTACCCCTCTCGAGCCATGAAGTTCTGCATCATCCTCAGAGCCTTGGAGTCCTAAGGGGCTATAGGTTTGTAGCAGTATCGTAGTGTACCTGTGTCTGCTACTTCACTGCAAAGGAGCTACTTACCCACTGCTGTGTAATGGGCGTCAAAGCCAGTGAAGCGCTCCTCATTGGAGAAGTCGGATCTGAACGTGAGGCCCATGTAAGAACTTGGAGACAAGACCACCTGCTGCCCGGGGGCCTGCTCTGTGTCTGTCGTCTCCCTGCCACAGAAAGTTGCCAAGACTTGGTCTTCAGCCTCAACCTATTAAAAGCCAAAGAAAGACTCTGTTAACACAAGGCATGGCTGGAGATGCACCAGTCTGCTCAGCTGCTCAGCCAGCATGGTGCACGGTATTCACAACTGACACTCTACTCATAGGAAAGGGCTCAGGGCACCAAAGGCATCAACGAGGAGACTGACTTGGTGTGGAAGAGCTTCCAGTGAGGTCTCTAGTCAATCCTGTATCATGGCAAGTTAGATTTCTTCCTAAACCACCCATTTAATAGACACTAAGACCCAAAGGTCCCACCATGATAAGCCAGTGAGATGCCCCCTACACAGCACAAGCCACAGGACTTCACCCAGTAATTTCCATAGTGAAGACAATTTTTCTCCCCGGCTGGGTAAGTAAACACCGCTGAATCCAGTAATGTGCAGTTGAACATTGAGTAAGGCATCTCCAAGTGATGAAGACCAGATGAGCTTGGAATCACTTCAACGCTGGCATCTTTGCAACAGCTCTTGGTAGCTTGCCCCACTGCCCAGGCCCATCTTGCAGCTACATAAAGTCGCCCTTCCTATTTAACTTACATTCTGTTTGCTGCAGCTTAGGCTGCGAGTCAAGTGCCATCTATCATGTGACCACTTGAAATGGTTCAGCAGGTTGTCTTAATTACCAGTGCTTAGGAACAGCTGAGGAATGACTCTCTCATGAGGTATGAAAAAAATAGTTTCCAGAGGGTTATGATTTTTATTTAAAAAGATATATCTGTATTTTAGCTGATAAAGAGCTAGCGAGAAATGTCAGATCGACACTGCTGGAGACTGAAGCTTCCTCTTTATCTGCACAGCGTTTGGATGAACTTCCATTCACCCCCGACCCTGCTAGTGTACCAGAGACCGGAGAGAGAGCCCACTCCCCACGATCCATTTGATTCTAACCTCTCTGCTGAGCCTGACATCTGGATGCCACTTACACATTTATGCTGGAGGCACCTACTCACTGAGAAGCAGACAGAAAAACCAACACTCCTTTCTCGATGGCTGCCAAAGAGCCACCAGATTGAAAGGTGCCAGATTTACATCCCTGAAGACTGAAGTCTTCTGCTTAACCACCTACCAGGCCCTGTGCTGGCAAGGATGCTGCAGACTTCCCCCATTCGCTGTCCCACCCAGAGAGATCATGGCCATGCAGCTTTCATGATATCGTTGCAGCAAAAGCCAGCTGCCTGGGGTTAAGAAGAAGATCCCTCTATGCGAGATTGTTCTATAAGGTGTCCCTTATGGATGTTTGAAACCTCAGCTGGTACTGGCCACTCTCACGGACAGCATTAGCTGGGCCATTGATCTGATGCAATGTGGTAATTCCTCTGTCCCTAAGACGCAACATCGAAGCGACATAACGCGACATCAGCTTGACGTACACATGCAGGGTGAGGGACACCGCTGTGTGTTCTATTCCTGGACAGAAATCAGGGGGTTATTTCCGTGTCTTCCGAGCGAAAGCTTGTCTCTCTCACCCACAGCAGTTGGTCCCCTAAAGATATTACCTCACCCAGCTGGTCAGGCAGAAGGAGACATCCAAAAGACCTGGTAATATCAGCTACACATAACAGAGAAAAGGGGAGGTGAGTCTGCTTTGGGAGAGGGGGGAATCAGGACAGACCGTGGAGGAAAGAATGTGAAGGTTAATTTAGAGCCCAGGTGTGCAATTTCTATTCACAGCTGTTTGCCTCTGGAAGGTTCCCCCCCCATCTCCTGCCTCCATGCTGACCAGCTCCACAGCCCCAGCCTCACCTTTCTCTGCACTTGGTTCTGGGAGCCTCTTCAGAACCCCAGGAGATCGCCAGTGACCTTGTAAACGGGCAGAGTAACAGGGCGACAAGGGAACTCCAATCAGCAAATTCGAGGAGGCCATCAAGGAGAGGGAGGCCCAGCATTTAGATTGTGTTAAAAAAGACAAACCACCCCAAACATTTCTATGGGCTTATTTTTAAAAATGGAATTGAGAAGCGTTTGGGGCATTGTTGGGATGTCCGTTCCCCGGCAGTGCTGGAGTCCCAAACACAACCGGTTTTGTCCTATGAAGGAGATCCAGAAAGTGAAACTGACTAGGAACTGAAGTGAAACTGACCTGCCTAGTTTTATGTCTCAGCTGAGCAAAGTGTGATAAGTAACTGAACTGCATCAGGAGCCTGTGGAATTGCATTCACTTTGAATGTCCGAAAGAGAGATTAGGAACAGGGACAGGGAGATTTTTTAAATGATCAGATGGGACCAAGTACCCCCCCAACACCCCAGCCCAGTCTCCAGTCTTTCCCCTCTGAATTAGCATGCCTGTGTTCCTGCATGCTAAACTCCCAGGACCTATGTGGTATGCACAGAGATGATTAGAACCGTCAGCAATAGGACAATGCCATTTCACAATGACTCCTGGGTTTCGAAATTTGTTTTCATTACGCATCAGAACAAAACCAAAATCCTTTGAACATTTTTCGTGAAATGGAATTGGGTCAGAATGGCACTTGCCCCCTCGCTCTCTGCTCAGAAATAAACCGAGAGCATCGGACCTCAAAACCATTCTAATGAAAACATCATTGGAACCCATATGTCTCTCCAAAACATTTCAGCTTTGATGAAACAGCCTATTTCAGTGAAATTTCATTTAGCTGAATATGTTCAGCCAGCTCTATTTCATATATAAGTGATTATTACTGTTATTATTTATTCATAGTGTGGTAGCACATAGGCACCCCAGTCCTTGACCAGGACCCCACTGTGCAGGGTGCGGTACAAACAAAGAACAGAAATGACCCGCCCTGCCTCGCAGAGCTGACAGCCTAAGTATACTGATGGATACAGGCAGAGAGAGGTGACCAAGGCCACAGTGCAACAATACTGGTCAATGTCAGAGGGAGTGATCTCAGTCCACCAGCTGCCTAACCGCCGAGAGGTTTCTTGTCGGTGTCGTGGCAAAGGAGAGATGACTCTTGTGTTCTGCTCTAGCTCTGCGTCTGGTCTCGGGTAAATCGCTCTGTGCCTCTTCGTCCCGCTCTATAAAATGGAGCTAATTCCTGACTCCCAGTGGGACGGGGAGGCTAAATTCATTTATGTTTGCTAAAGGCACTGGGGTCAAGTTTTCTAACGCACCTGAAATGACTTTGGAGCCTGGGTTCCCAATTTCAAAAGGCTTAGATGCCCAAGTCCCACTGAAAGTCCTGCAGGTGACTTTTGAAAATGGAACTTTGGATGCTTTTGAAAATGTTCCCCTTTGTGATCTCTCCACGGAAGGGGGACAAATGAATCATTTAAAATGATTGTCAGTTCAGGATGTCAGTAGGCCGGTATTGTTTAATACCCCGGGGATCTGCGTCTGAATAAGGTCTCATACGCCTTTGCTGGAGTTCACTGGCGCTGGAGGTACAATTTCCATCTTGGGCAGACATCCGCGTGTGAGCTCTGCGGGAAGGGGCTAGCCACCCGGAGTACGTCCCTGGGATCTTGGCTGGGGTGGCTGCCCGTGCAGATCAGAGTGACACTGCTATTTTTAGCATGCTAGCTCCATCAGGCTGGTGGGAGTACGCGTACCCATGCTGGGAATGACGCTGCCAGACCCTCAGTGAAAACCGGCGTGGGTGCAGATTGCCTGCTGTACAGAGCAGAGAGAGACCCCAGATAAACGCCGCTGCGGTCAGCCCATCTTGGCCCGTTGCTGTGGTGTTGTGTTGTCAGCTTGTCCCCTCCCTCGGCTCCTAGCTCCATGCTGGCCTGGGCATTGTAACCTCCTCCAGCTGCTGTTCGCAGCACCCTGCCTGCGTTCCTATGAGGAGATTTGAATAGGAAGAGCCCCCCTGCTTTCCCCCATTGGGGGAGGGGGTGGTGGAGGAATGTTGCTTTCCCAGCTTGTGCCAGCCCTGCTCCTTTTCATGCCAAGTGAATTCTATTAAGGGGAGGACTAAAGAAGCCGTCCTCCATTGCCAGAGGATGGATCAGCGCTGTGGCTGCCCTGATCTTCCCATCTCCCTCCCTCTGGAGGGTTCTCTGGCCTTGGGGTTTGGAACGGCTGGCTCCCCATGCCCCACAGAGGAGAGGGCTCTGCATGCTGGTGGGTATGGACGATCTGGACTGTCCTGGGAATGTGAGGATGGGCGGCCAAGTGACTGAGCTCCTGTTTCTGTTGGGATACGGACAGGGGTGGGTGTGACACAGGGGCCTGCACCAACAAAATGAAGGGGTCTGGGAGTGTGACAGGTGTGAGAGAGAGGCGAGTGAGTGTGTGAGGAGTGTGTGTGCGAGGGAGGGGAATGAGTGTGTGCGGCAATTGTGTGTGTGTATTTGCTGACGTCAGGGGAATGGGCACGTGGGGGGTTGTGAGTTGGACAGGGCTGTGTTTGTATGAGTGAGGAGGGTGCGTGTGGAAACTGTGAGCATGACAGGCAGGAGCTTTCAAGGTGTTCCTAACGCTCTCGCTAGCATGCAGAGCTGCAAAATCTTTCCTCCTCACCTAGTGCCAGGCCTGCAACCCAGCGCCTGGGGGAGGTGCCAGGCTCACAGTGGCGGCTGGGTGGCGAGCTTGGCCCGGCATCCGTTCCCCTGACAGCTCTGCCTGGCCATTTCTGTTGCCTCAAGGCAGCAGCAGCCCTGGGGACTCGTGCGATCCCCCTTCCTGGGCTGGAGGATTTCACTGTGGTGCTCCCTGGGCCCCAGCCTCACTTCTTGGAGCCCATGTCTAGCTCCCCCCCTCCAAATCCTGAGGTGCAGGGAGCCCCTGTGGCAGCCTGTCTCTTGGCTCACTGGGGACGTAGGCCCCCACCTACAGCCCACCCTTTCTGCCATGCAGTGGCACCGGTTCAGTTGGGCCAGAGCCCCCAGAGAAAGGGGGCAGCATTTGGACCACAACAGTTTTAGAATTCGGATTAAATGAAGGACAAATATGTAAAGGTGGAGCCGATCTACAACCCTGGCTCGATTTAACCCAGACTCCAGGCACAGACCCCCCGCTCACAGCACCAGGGCACATATCGTATCACATTACGGTGAGCAGTTCTCCGCTGGCATCGGTGTCCGACGGATCCAGTGCAAACGCCAGCTGCAGACAGGGCCGACCGCACAAAGCAGAAAGCCATCTGCATGCTCCCTGTATGGTGCCTACAAGGCAGAGGCAGCATATGGAGAATGAAAGCTCCCGGAAAAAGCTCCGGCTGGTACAAAATGCAGCAGCCCATCTGCTTGTGGACACAAGTCACTGTGAAGGCATCAGCTGGGCACATTGCTCTCTGGTCTGCCTCACTGGGTCTCTGCCCCAGTACTCAGAGCCCTCTGTGGGATTGACCGTCGCTACCTGAGAGACACCACGCCCTCTGCAACTGTGATCTCCCACCACAGCTCCACTGGACTGGAACGACGAATCTGCCCACCAGCAGTGGGAGGGTCACAAGCGTCAGAGATAGGATCCTTCCCAGGAGTTGGACGTAGACTGGGGAACTCCCTCCCACAAGGAGATGAGAACACCAGCTGAAATGTCAACTCAACCCCTCCCCTCCCAACCGCCAGATTTAAACTGTGACTGAAGGTAGGTCTCCACCATTGGTTCTGAGCCCCAACTTTCCTCAAAGCTTGGAGAGGTGTAGATCCACTGTTCTGGTCCTGATGCAGAGGAGAACCTGTCCTACATCCTTCAGATCTGACTTTCTGCTGAGACCGAGGGGGCTTGGGTCTCATGTCCCCACTTGGCCTCATCTCTAATAACAAGAATCATCTTTGGTAATGTTGTGAGGACCACACGGAACGTGTGGCTTATTTCATTCCAGAAGGCTGTACACGGTAAAAGCAGAGAAGCTCTGCAGACACTACTGAGTGTCCCTTTCCAATCTGTCGGGATCTCCCCTCCTGCTGTCATGTTCCCAGAGGGCCTTCAGCCCTGCCCTAGGATTGCTCTGCCTAATGAGCTGTTTAGATACATTACAAGTGGCATGTTTTGCTCTCCTCTGTCCAATTAGTGCATTCCTGGGAGGGCAAAGGAAGCGGTGATGGCTGCATTTCTTGACTGCCTGCTTTGTGCTGTTTTCCTGCTGCAGATATTTCCAGTGCTGAGCGGAAAGACCAAATTCCATTTGGCGCTTACAAAATTCCATTAACTTGGGGATTTCAAAACAGATCTGCAAGGTGTCATTGCCCTGGTTATCCTTCCGCTGGTGCCGTACGAAGAGCAGGCTCTGTGCTCAACAAAACCGTTATAGCTCTGACTAAGTCAAAGGAGCTATGGTGATTGAAACCAGCTGAGGATCTGGCCTTGAATATGAAATCTGAGGGAGCAGGGGCTGCATCTCCTGATTCAGTGTGTGCCCAGGGAGACCTCATTTCTTTTGGACCCCGCAGAAATCGTCCAAGAAGAAAGGCCAGAGTAGACTCATAAATCATTACCTTCCTGATTGATCTGGGTGCAAATGGCTTTGAACTAAGGACGTGAGGTTGATTGAATTGGAAAAGATAGTAAAGGCCAATGGCATTTGTTGCCCAACTTTTAAGAGGATTTAACATGCAATAGAGAGAAGGTTGCTGTTTTTTAAACCAGGATTAAGTTCAGCGTATTCTTGCAGTGAATTTCTCCACTGCAATTGATGTTTCCCGAAGGGACATATCTTCTCTAGTGAAAATGTTGACATAATGACCCCGGACAGGGAGACTCCAAACAAACAGCCGAGATTTAATTACCAGCCAGCTCTCTGGATGTAAATGATCTATGAAAAAGTATACAGTCCTCAGCAGCAGCAGCAAATATGAGCCAGGGAGGGTGACCTTTCTGTTTATTTTACTGCCAGAGGCCTGTCACCGCGCCATGTGCTGGAGGGGATGGAGTCCATCGCAGATAAAGCGTCGCAGATACCTTCAGCGAGGACGCTGGTCTTTTCTGCGAGCCCGGCTCTGCAGCTCTTACTCACGTTGAGTAGGTGGGACTCGTCCTGTGGGAAAATGCCATCGCCCGGAAGGGTTCCAGATTCTGGCTCGATGTTTGTGTCTCTGTCCATAGAAACCTAGAAATGTCGGGCTGGAAGGGAGCTCGAGAGGTCATCTGGTTCGGTCCTGGGCACTGAGGCAGGACCAAGCATACCTAGACCATCCCTGACAGGTGTTTGTCCAGCCCGTTCCTGAAAACCTCCAATGATGGGGATTCTACAGCCTTCCTGGGTCACCTGTTCCAGGACTTACCTACCCTAAGAGTTAGGAAGTGTTTAGCTGCTGCTTAATGCACTTGCTCACAGTTGTGATATCTCCTGCTCCTGCTTTGCCTGACTCCACGCTGACCCTCGGTTCCAATTCCTGGCTTCTGACTTTGGCGCTGACCCTGGGCTCTCGCATCTGGCCTCTCACTCCAGCTCTGAGCCTGGGCTCTGACGTCTGACTCCTGCTCTAGCCACTGGGCATGATCACCCACATCCCAGTCACTGACATAAGAACGGCCATATTGGATCAGACCAATGGTCCATCTAGCCCAGTATCCTGTCTTCTGACAGTGGCTGGTGCCAGGTGTTTCAGAGGGAATGAACAGAACAGGGCAACTATCAAGTGATCCATCCCCTGTCGTCCACTCCCAGCCTCTGGCAGTTGGAGGTTTAGGGACACCCAGAGCATGGGGCTGTGTGCCTGGCCATCTTGGCTAAGGGCCATTGATGGACCTATCTTCCATGAACTCATCTATTCTTTTTTGAACCCACTTATGCTTTTGGTCTTCACAGCATCCCCTGGCAATGAGTTCCACAGATTAACTGTGGGTTGTGTGAAGAAATACTTCCTTATGTTTATTTTAAACCTGCTGCCTGTTAATTTCATTGGGTGACCCTGAGTTCCTGTGTTATGTGAAGGGGTAAATAACACTTCCCTGTTCACTTTTCTCCACACCAGTCATTATTTTATAGACCTCTGTCATATACCTCCTTAGTCGTCTCTTTTCCAAGCTGAACAGTCCCAGTCTTATTAATCTCTCTCATATGGAAGCTGTTCCACACCCCCAAACATTGTTGCCCTTCTCTGTATGTTTTGCAATTCTAATATATCTTTTCCGAGAGGGGGCGACCAGAACTGCACGCAGTATTCAAGGTGTGGGCGTACCATGGATTTATACAGAGGCATTATGATATTTTCGGTCTTATTATCTGTCCCTTTCCTGTTGGCTCCTAAAACATTCTGTTTGCTTTTTTACCGGCCACTGCACATTGAGCAGAGGCTTTCAGAGAACTCTCCCTGATGACTCCAAGGTCTCTTTCTTGACACTCATGCTGTTAAATCTGGAGTTTCCTGGTGAGCTGGCCAGGGATCACAGCTGTTCCACTAACCCAGCAGGTGGGTTGAATGAAGATTCTAGGTGCATGTACATCTTATGGGCCACATTTTCTAAATTGTCCTTGAAAATATGCGTGTGATTGTGCAAAGCCGGTACTTATAGGCACTTTAGTTTGCAAATGTGCACATACAAATGAGGCAGTTAGGGGCAAATCCACCATTAATGTGGAAGGACACAATTCCATGTCACCAGCAGTTCATTTAGCCCAGTTTAGGAAATGTTAAAAAGTACTCTGGGTCTCCCTCTATATACAGACCCAGGTTCTCTGAACTGGCTGATCTGCGCTTGTTGCAAGCCCAGGCTGGCAGGAATGGAGAATGGGATGAGGGCAAAGATTTCCAAACCTGGAGCCAGTAATAAAGACAGAGCAACTCTGTCTTACCTTGGCTGCTAAGGGTCTCAAGGGGTCACTCTGGCAGGGAGGGATTAATCCGATGCAGTGGTGTCCTGGCCATCCTCCTGACTGTACACTTAAGCTGGTGACCTACGTGAGTAGGGGTGAGTGACACAGGACAGTGACTGTATGTCACTGGAGGATATTCCCAGGCTGTGGGAATTTCCACTATCTGGATTGGCCAGGAATACGGCCTTTTTGAATGTCATGAATCTGACCACACATTGCGGTAAAGCTTCTCTAGGGATGTTGTCGATTACATCATCCAGTATATCCAGACGTTCCTTTGCAGTGGTCCAAGCACTGAGCGAAGGAATCCGTACATGGGACTCTCCAAACGCCATGCACAGCGCAGGGCCGGGGAAACAACCACTGATAAAGACAAATCTGCGGGGACCCTTTTATGGCAGCAAGTTGCAGTCCCATGGAAATGTGGAAAATGTGCACAGGACAGGGGCACTCACTGATGCTCTCAAGAGGGCATCGTGTGGCTTGAGCGTAGCACAAGATGTATCCACTCTGCAGTGTTATACACACTTCTAAAACCATTTGGCCTTTCCACAGTCCAGCCTGGCCTGTGGTCTTGCAATATACTTCACTGCAGACATCTCTCAAGAGCAGGGTCTCCACCAGTTCCTTCCTCTTCTTATGGGCTAGGGATGACAAACCCAGAGTTTGTAGTGCATCGCCTCAAACAGCACGAGGCTGACCCTTTGCAGCCCACGCCCTGAATGCAGCTGCAGTCCTCAGGGGGATCACGTCAGTATCACAACACAATGATTTTCCCTCCTGGGATATACGTAAATACTGGCTTCTTTCACGATGCCCCTATTGAGCAGCTTCCCTGATCCAATGTGACTAACCACCTCTGTTTTCTCCTCCAGCTGCTCCTAAAAGCTCCCTTCTTTGGCTTGGCCTTTCCTGGCTAATCAGCCTCTCCTGCCTCTGCAACTAGTTGTGAATGCAAAATCTGCAGCCACTCAAGACACGGCTGATCTCAACAATGAAAAGTCTCCTGACTTTACCTTACAGTCACGCCCTCCCCTCTGTCGGTCAGTGTGACAGCACCGCCCAGAAGTTCAGAGCTCCATTGTGTTGGGTGCTGCATGAACACGCAGTATGGGCTTGTCTACACGGAGAAACTGATCAGAATAGCTCTCGCAGAATAAATTTGGTGAGTGCACTAGTTATTCCCAATCCAGAGTGACTTTTATTCTGGAATAGAGTGTTCACATGGGGAGCAATTCCAGAATAGCTAGACAAGCCCTCCGAGACTCGCCTTGTCCTGTCTACATTTATACAAGATGCAACATGTGGGGGTTGCAAACTGAGCCTCTAATTCCAGAAAGCATTTAAGCACATGCTAAAATCTCACTGATATCAATGGGCCTTAAGTTCTAGTTTAAGTGATTTCCTGAATCAGTGCTGATGCAAAGACCGGGGAAGGGAGGATGTGGGTTACATAGGCTCGTGATGTGCAGAGTGCAATGCAATCGACTCATTCAAAGGGTTGACTTTTAATTATAATAAAGAAATTACCAGATTAAAATCAATGTCAGGAATATCTAACCTCAGCCCTGATCCTGCTATTAAATCCGCCGGGCTGACTCCTATGACAGAGATCCCTGCTGAGGGCATAAAAGTGCAGGAACACGGGGCCTTAGGCTGAAATTTTCAAATCCAGGTAGGGGCTTTTGGCAGAATCCCTCCCTCGAAAGGAATGGAAGTTGTGGGTCTAGATCCCCCAGTTAGATTTGAAAACCTCAGCCCAGCACAGTAAGCTCCATGGGGATGAGGCTGTTTCTTCCCAATTTGCCCGTAAAGAGCCTCCAGGTGACATAAACAATGAATATCATTGACTCTCCTTCCAGTGAATCTCAAGCTGCCCTGCCTCCAGGTCTATTATCCTGAGCTGAGTGAAACTGCTTGGTCTGGTTCGCAGGAGATCATGCCAACCTATTGTTATTTCGGAGTCACATCCCTGGGAGCTCCACTTTGATTTTCTGGGTCTGAGTGAGGTGAGAAATTCCACCGAAGTTGAGGCATTTCGCTTAGGGCTTGTCTACACTTACGGAGGGATCAATGTGCAGCGATTGATGCATCGGAGGTCGATTTAGCAGGTCTTGACCCGCTAAATCGACAGAAGATCACTCTCCCATCGACTCCTGTACTTACTCCACCTGAACGAGAGGCGGAAGGGGAGTCGACGGGAGAGTGTCTCCCGTCAGTGTCGCCTCGTGTGGACCCCGCGGTAAGTAGATCTAAGTATGTTGACTTCAGCTACATTATTTACATAGCTGAAGTTGTGTAACTTAGATGGACCCCCCCCCTCCGTAGTGTAGACAAGGCCTAAGTCTCAGGTGGAACTGTGCACAAAACCACCCCTGATCGGCACCGGTTGGCCTGGAACTGAGCCAGATTTTCCCAGGAGGACCACAATCCAATAACCGCATTCCCACTAAGCAGTGCCTAGGCCTTACTCTAAAAAAAAGAACAGGAGTACTTGTGGCACCTTAGAGACTAACAGATTGGTTTAGTCTGTAAGGTGCCACAAAGTACTCCTGTTCTTTTTGTGGATGCAGACTAACACGGCTGCTACTCTGAAACTAGGCCTTACTCTGTGATTAGTCCCAGTGTGGTGGAGGAAGCTGTCTGACTCGAATGCAGGGCGGGGGAAGAGGCAGACCTGGGGCGGCAGAGCTTGGGACAGGACAGACCTGGGGTGAATCAGGATTTTGTAGGGCAGGAGGCTGTTGTCGGCCGTTGCAGAAGCTGGAAGGCGTGCAGCGAACGAGGCTGGGGCCGGTTGGAAGAGAAGGGACAGATTCATGCTGAACGCTGTGCTGGAGAATTGGAGTCTGTCCCTGCCTCTGCCATAGAGTCCCTGTGTGATACTGGGCAAGTCACTTAAACCAGCCTTTTCACAGGTGGCCATAGCTGTGGGTTCCTCATTTTCTTGGTGCCTGACTTGAGAGGCTGGGGCCTGATTTATAGAAGCGCTGGGCGCTCACAGCTACAACTGAAGTCAATGCTGTGACCATATAAAGTGTGGTATAATGCTAATTACTCTGAAAACTCAGGTCCTAGGGGGCTCAAATCGGCCACCCCAAATTAGTGAACACCTGTGACCTTAATGTCCCTGTGCACCACAGCTCCCCATTTGTAAAATGAGGATAATAGCACTGCCCTATCTCATAGGCAGGCTGGCAGAATAAACCCATTAATGTCTGTGAAGCACTTTGATATAAGCACCATGGAAAAACCCACAAGGAAATGAATTATTCTGTCTTCAGAGCAGAGTTGGAACGGGGGCAGTAAATAAGGACTGGGGCCACCCACTGAACAATGAGGATAAAAGAAAAGAGAGAGTGAGCACCATCCATCCTGGGCATTGATTAAGGCAGGGATCCTCTGGAAAGAATAGTATGTGCTCATACAATTAAAGATGGTTTCATAATGCATATGTACAAGGGGGGGCTGAATGAAGATTGCACAGGAGACCTTAATTCTGGTATCTCCTAGCTTCTGAGGGCTCGAGATTGCTCCCTTAACATTCCTGTCATGTTGTTGTGCGTGTGTGTAATTTCTTGTACTTTTCTCCTGGCCCCTCTGATACGGCTCCTTTCTAAGGTGAACAAGCCCAATCTATTCAATCTCTCTTTGTAGGAGGAATTCTTTGTGCCCTTGACTAGACTCATCACAGTCCCCAAGTCTAATTTGCCAATTCCTTGCGAGGGAGCAAGTTCTTCCTTTATTGTTTTTACAACTATTGTTTTAAATGCGGAATGGATTTAGAGCTCCGGAAAAGTTATTATTCACCTCTGACAAGCCAGTCAGGAAGCCGAGATTTGGACATGTTCTCTGATTGGCTCAGAGGTGATTCATCCTTTGCCCTGAATTCAACAGCTGTCAATCAGGACCCATGTCGGCTAATATGACTCTGGGCCTCGGTCGTGTTGACCTCTGGGAAACAGAGGCACATGGCTGATGCACCACTTGACCTTTCCTCTTTCTGTCCCAAGCCAGGATTTTCTTCCGTGTTACAATGATGGTCACAATGGATTAGCTCAGGTGTTTGTGCAGTGGTGATGTTGTAGAGTGCCTTGAAGAGTGCCTTATTGACTGGTCCAAAATCCATCAAAATCAATGGAGAGTCTCCCTCTCAGTTTGAAGGGCCTTTAGAGCGTATGCCCCCTTCATAAAATCCACCGATATTAACAAAAGCTGGGGAGATGAACCGAGGCTGGAAATCTCCATAGATTCGCACAGCCGCTTGGACACTCTCCTCACTTTGGCTCAGAACTTTGTAATTATTTCATCTAAATACATACGGATAGTTTTCAGGTCACCATCAAAACAGCCAGATGGATGTTTCTGAGCGTTTCACAGCAAGAATGTAATTCCCTGGCTGAGGCTTTGCAGGATAAGTTTCAGCCTGGAGCAAATTTATGCAGCTGAGATCTAAAGCCCTGTAAAAAATACCAGCCTCTTATGGAAACCCAGGAGCAAGAGGGGTTCTGCTGCCAAATGGCACCAGGTGCAAATAAAAGGGATTGTTATGATGAGAACGTGAGGGTTGGGGGAGGGAGTGAAGGGTAATGCTTGGAACTGGGGAGGTTCCAATGAATTCTATCTTCGAGCTCATTGCTTTTTTGTAAAGTTATATATATATGTATGTGTCTGTGACCTTTGTTCTTGGAGGAAAGCCAGGAAAAGCAGAAAGGACTAATCAAATAGCAGCGAGCGCTGTTAGTAAGGGAAACGGTGCCAGCACAGTTCAAACAAGAACTAAAGCAGGAAAAATAAAATACAAATGTTTTTGTTTTGTTTTCTCAAAGCAGAAATCTAAATGAGCTGGAAACAAGAGATGGGGGCTAAGGCGTGAAATTCAGCTCCAGATCCATGCTCCTCCCATCTCAATGATCGGCGGGGTTTGGAACTGGAGGTTGGATTTGGACTCGTCTCTACTGACAACCTTCGGTAATGGTAATGTATGTCCAGTCCTATAGGCCAGGGTCAGCACAGAAAGGGGGAGCTAACTACCAATGTTTTGCCTTGTCTGTACTGGCTGCTCCAGTAGGTGGCGCTCCGTGGCAGCACTGATCTCCTTGCCCCAGGACGGTAGTAAGGAAATGCGGTGTGGCTGGAGATGCTATCTTTCAGAGGAGGTGTCAGCCCGAAATCTTGGATTTCTCAGGGTTGTTATAGCTCCCACAGAGGGATGTCAGCCAGAAAGTCCCACCTACCATGTGGATGACTGTAAAAGACAGCCTGGAAGTCTGGACCCAAACTTTAACAGCCAATCCCTGCTCCTGTAATGGACCAGACCAATCCTTTAGGTCTGATGACCTTTGGGAGAGTCTGGGACCAGATCCAAATGTAGTGGCTCAAGCACATAGCTAGTGACTTGAACTGGATACAGTTTGAATTGGATACAGGACTCTTCTCCACTAGAGGGTAAGGTGGAGCCTGCAAGGATCATTTAGCATTCAAGATGTGAGGCATGGCACATGAAAAAGCCTTTCCAAATTAAAGGCATCTTCTATGCATGCTCCTGGCCTTGGCATCATGCCTTTATTATCTTTGCCACCTGCCATGATCCTGGCACATTTGCCACCACAGGTTCTCCTTAGTGAGCATCACGGTATGCTGGCATTTGGGTTCAGGTTCACACTCTGGGTCTAAGCCCTGTATCTGAACATCCTGCCTGTCCCTCTTCACAACATATTCGTTAATCCAATAAAGAACATCACCTGATCTGCTTTTGTCCCTTTTGCCATTGGCTGATAAGCGCCAACTCAGCTTCCCCTTAGTTTCCCACTTGGCAAGGCAACGCTTGTGCCCTGTGAATGAAAAAAGCTCCTCGCCCACCCTGCTGCTACACTAAGCTCTCCAACACGGCCAAGCTGCATGCCCTCCCGGCTCTTGGGTTGACACACTACAGCAACGGCACAGAGCAGTTTGGGCATCTCACCTTCACGTAGTCATATTCACAGAGGTAGGACGATTCCAGGTCAAAATGCATGAAGTAGAGCTTGATTCTAAATCCATCCGGCACAGAAATATTCCAAGTCATTTCCGAGTCACTGGGGTAGGAATCTGGGAAGTTAGGGGACTGGATCTCCCCAAACATGTCTGTTAACTCAATGGCAGCTGCACTACCAAACAGGAAGGCACAAAGGGACCAGGCCAAAAGGTACCTGCAAAACACACATGAAGATCAAATTAATGTTTCCCCAGGCTGAAACCCACCGAGGACACAATCTACTTGGTTTGTCCCGCGTTCCAGGGTGGTTCTACTTTGAAAAGTGCCTGGGACCGGTACACTATGGCTTCAGGATGGCAAGTGAGGAGGTTCTTTTCACCTTCCTCTGCAGCATGGGATGTGGTTCACTTGCCAAAATCACTGGGGCATGTCTCACTTAACAATTCCCTGCCAGGGCAGGGGCCTTAGTGACACCTCGGTCTCTCCTGTTCCCTCCTGGTGGCATGCAGTTTAGTTTCCTGCGATAGTCCAACTGGCAGCCTGTGGGCCAGATCTGGCCCAGGGAATGATTCCATCCAGTCCCTGAACGTGTCTGCCCCTCAGCAGACCTGCTCTATGAAAATGGCATCCTGGAGCGGCGCGACCTCCCATGTACTGTATGCGCGAGGTCACGCCCCACGAAGGTGGCCATTTTGTAGAGAACATATTTCTGCATGGGGCCTACGACGCTGCCCTGCTCAACTAACATCCAGCCCATGGCACTGGAAAGGTTGACTCGCCCTTTGAGCTGAAGATCGGGGTAGCCGGGTGGGATTTAACAGTCTATGCTGGGCAGGAGGTGAGACAAGATGACCTGATGGTACCTTCTGGCCTTGAACTCTATGAAACCAGGAATGGCTCCCCCATGGGGGGATTTCCTTAAGCAGATTGTAATGACTCCAAATGGGAATTTGGTGAGATACTGGGGCAAATAATCTGACTCTGATGAGAAATGTTTAGGATCGTTAATGAACCCAAGTGGTCGGGACCTCATCTCACTCAGCCGATGGGCGCCCAAGCATCACAGTGTCCTCTATCCCCAGGTTGGGGGGCAGGTGTCAGTGCTGACTCAAAGGATATAATAGGGAATCAAGTCTCTTTGAACGATATAGCACACAGGTGCAATCTACAGCTTAATATTTCCTATCTCTGCACACGGCCTCCTCGCAAACCCAGGGTATCTAACACTTTCTGAGGAACAGACAGGGGGCAGCAAAGTATCCTGCTAACTAATGCTGCGTTGTTCAGGAAATGTTAATTTAATGGAAGAATAAACATGCGAAAGTTTAATAAAATAATGGAGCTTTTAAAATAGGCTTAATGAAAGAATCAGGGGTATAACAGCTAAGCCTTATTATTGTTACTTACCCTCATCTCACTAAACTTGGATAACTGAGGGTTTGTAGACACTACCGGGATGAGTTGTCTCATCAGCGTAGGTAATCCAAAGGCAGACACTAACTAGGTCAATGAAAGGATTCTGCCATTGACCTAGTGCTGTCTACACCGGGAGTTAGATCGACATAACTACGTCGCTCAGAGGTGTGGATTTCTCATGCCCTTGAGAGACGTAGCTAGGCCAATGTAAGTTCCCAGTGTAGACCAGTGCTGACTCTCCAAGTGTATATATCTCCATAACTGCACTACAATAGACATATTGTGTATGTTATGTAGGGAGAGGCTAAAGTTAAATTTTTATCTATTTCCCTCTTTTCTGTTTGTGAGTCTTCTTTCTTTCTTTCTCTTGGGAGTAGGTATTATCCCCATTTTACAGATGGGGAAACTGAGGCCCAGAGAGGTTAAGGCCCAGATCCTCAAAGGCAGGTAGGCTCCTAATTTCTACTGAAATCACTGGAAGTGAGCACCCATGTCTCAAGCTTTCTGTCTGGTTCTGGGCCTAGGTGACTTGCCCGAAGTCACAACAGAGTTTGGATTCTACGCCTGTCTCAGGTCCCAGGAAATTAATGCTGATAATCCAGCCATCCTGATGTCCAGTCTTGTGCGTTTTTCCGGCACAAAAATCTAATATAATTAAGTATTTTTTTTAACAAAACCTGTGAAAACAGGAGGTCTGCTTGGCATGCGACATTCGGCTTGAAGCTGACCAGAACCGAAGCAGTTTAGTTCCATTATCCAAGTGGATAAAGTGCAACAATAAAGGGACAATGTCAAAAGTCAAATCCATTAAAAATATTTTTTCAGTTTTAAAAACTAGACACTCAGGCCTTGATGTTCGGAAGCCATTAAAGCCAGCAGAACTATTTATCCACAAAGCCTGGACAAATGTTTGCAAGATCAGGGTCGGAGTTAGCTATGCCAGTGAAGAAATTAAAACGATATCTACGAATTCTTTTTAACCTGATGGAGCCCTTTTAAAAGCAGGGCCGTGGTTTTGTGTACCACAGGCTCTTTCCTCAGCTTTTGCTGAGAAGCAGAGAAAGGTAACGAGAACTGAGACATTTGGATCGATTTTTCTCTCAACGCAAGTGAGTTTTAGCATACAACTTTTTGATGGCTTCTTCGAAACCACAAAAATGTGCGAAGGGAAAAATCTGTTTCTCTTCTGGTTGAAATACATTTTGGGGGGGGGCCAGATCTGTAGCTGGTGTAAACCGTATAAGCCTCCTTGACTTTGATGGAGCTATGCGACTTTGCACCAGCTCAAGATTTGGCCTGTTAGGTCTTTGCTTTGCTTGCTCGGTAACAGAGGAGGAAAAATAAGATCAAACTTCTCTGCCATGCCAGGAAAGTCTTATCCTCAGGAAAGGGAGAAAAGTGACTTTGGTGTGAACAGAGAAACAGAAACACGTACAGTATGTGACACCTCTGCTGAAACTCACACATTTCAGAATCCCAGCGAACACTGTGTAAATACAGCACTCAGCGGCAATGAGTGCTCGATTTCTTTATCACGCGATTTCTTTGCAACCCAAAAAAGCCAGCCTGCATGGCGAGTCATCAGCTAGAATTCCTGGGGACTCTGGCACGCAATCCCAGCCCTGGCATGGAGTCGAGATGCGGGCAATGTTTTATTTGTTGCTTGCCTCACAGACTAAGCAATAAAAAAAAAGCACTCGTCAAAGTAAAGTATTTTCCAGAGGCAAATCCCCTCCCCAACCCTGCCCAAACAGCACGGGAATCCCCTTGTCAGTTTCCCAGATGGGTACTTACCTCATTTTGCTGCTGTTTGTGTTTTCTGATCTGCTTGCACTGAGGGTGTTTTTGGTATAGGCTGTCTTGTCCCAAACGCTCCTCTGTCTGCCTTATCTTTGTTCAATACAGATTTGTGTGTGTGTGTGTGTGTGTGTGTGTGTGTGTCTGGAGTTGTCTGGCATTCTCCATGCAGGTCACGCCTTCCTCTGCCTGCTACAGTTCTACACACACAAACCTGACTGTGCTGAAACTGTCCTCCACTCAGCCAGGCTGTTCTCACAGTCCCTCCTCTCACTCCACAGGGATGTCTCCTGGACTTCAACAAAAGCCATAGGGCTCAGCTAGGTTTTTGTCTCTAAATCTGCAAGGGTATGTGTGTGTGTGTTTGTGTTGTAAGTTTTTTTTCCAGACTGCTGTGCCAGATGGCTAAAATTTGCTTCTCAACAGGGCGCGCTGCAGAGACACCAGCACAAGATGAGCTGGGAATGTATGAAACACAAAATTGTCCAACATAAATAACTGAAATTAGACTTGGGCCCGGGCGCTGGAATTCAGATATGGGTTTTTGGGACCAGATTTCAGCCTCTCCCCACCACAGCTCCAAAGTTCAGAGTTTGGGGTTCCACTCTGGTTTCAGAGAAAGATTCTAATCACGACAGTCAGATCTAGGCTCAGATCCAGGTTTCCAACCCCCGCAAAGCTCAGAAGGGGTTGGGTTCAGGATTCTCATTCTGGGGTTAACAGCAACATTCAGATCTGGGTTTGGTTCTGGATTTAGAGCCCTTTAAAGCTCAGGGATGCAGGCCTTTGATTCAGACATATCTCTAAAAGGAACAGCTAAAACCATGAATGCTTTCCTACCCTAAATAGATGCATTTCCCCCTTTCTCTGAACAAAAGGAATGACTTGCCTGTAACACATACCGGGAACAAAATCTATATGGGGTGCAAACAAGGGGACCGTCAGCCAGGAATCAAAGGGAGCACCCACTCCTCTACCAGACAAGTTGCTCTTTGAGAGTTTCAGAGTAAAATTTTAATAGCTATTTGCTGATGTCTGCTTAATCCGGTTAATGTAAATCCTGCAGACACCCAGAGGCAGGCCTGGGTACATACGCAGCATGTTAAACACACACCCAGGAAAGGAAAGCAACCAGGCAGGGAAATGAAGATATGTTGGCACAACTTATTCTAAACAGCATGTTTCTAAAACCTTCCAGGACTTCACCAACTCTCTGATGCAGGGCTGGGGCTCTGCAATCAGAGGGGACCTGTTGATTTAAGACCTGTACTTCTGGCGGAAAGGCCTTCATCTTCTATAACTCCTTGAGACCTCCAAGATGATTATAAATGAAAGAAGGAAACTATTTCGCTCTGCTTTTGTCCATGTTTCCTGTCAGCAGTTGGTATGCTGTCAGTTTCACTGCTGCCCTCTGTTGTTTGTGTGGGACTCCTCTTCAGCCACAGGGGAAGAAATAACGTGTGTTTCTTTTAAAATAGGAAAATGTTATTGTAAAACCACAAAAACTCGGCTGGGAGCTCTGAGGGAGGAGCTGTCACTGCTTTTACCTCCTAATACCTGTTTATTTAGGAAGTTTTAACAGGTCATCGTGACACAAGCACCAGGATTCTGTCTTTACTTAGAAACCCACCCAAACCCTCCCATCTTGCCGGATCCTAGAGCCAGGGCCCCTTAGCCTGAGCCCCGTGAGCCCAAGTCAGCGGTGTCTAACTGCAGTGTGGACCTATCCCCGAGTACGTTTCCCAGACCTGAAAAGGAGCTCTGTGGAAGCCTGCCAGCTTGTCTCTCTCACCAACAGAAGTTGGTCCAATAAAAGATATGACCTCACTATGAGCTGCAATACAGACCAGTGTGGGGGTTGTGTCACCACCTGCCCTTCAACCTGGGGTGCCTCATGATGCTTTGCTGCTGTAGCTTCCACCTGTGCCACTCACAACAGCCTGCCAGCAGGCAGGTCACCCCCTGAGTATCCGTGTATAGCTGCAGCCTGGAGCCAGCAACTCTGACCCCAGCAGCCTGTCAGCAACATGCCAGCCACATTCTCCCTTCCACCAGCCTTGGTTACTGCCTGCAGAGTGACCTCAACACACTCCCACTCCTGAATTTCCCCCAAAGCATGTGTTTTTTGCTTTCCTAGACAATTCAGATAGTCATGATCTGCGGCCTCTGTAACGGGTGCTACTCTAACTGGGGTTCCCAAACAGTTCTCCTTAAACACAGCACTGGATTGGTTTAGGTTAAAAATAAAACAAGTTTACTGAACTGCAAAGAGGTAGGTTTTAAGTGAGTACAAGTACAAGATAATGTCAGCAATGGTTACAAGAAAAATCAAGATGAAACACTTCTTAGTAGCTAAAACTTAACAAGCTATATACTTGGTTCAAGGTAAAATCCTTATCACCAGTTCCCAGCAACATGGCTGGCCCCATTCTCAGGCCAGAATCTCCCCCCAAAGTCAAAGGGCTAGTACCTTTGTCTTCTTAGGTGAAAGAGAGATGCACTGGGGTGTTTTGCCCCTCACTTTTATAATCCAGTCATCCTTTGAAATGCATTTTCCTGAGGGTTCCCTCAAATAAAGTTCATTCCAGCTGTGAGGAAGGAGACACGGAGTCTCATAGTGAAAGAGGTTCCATATTGTTTGCTAAAACGCAACTCGATCTGTTCCTGCCCCCCTTCCTTGCCAAAGAATGGCCATGGACAGGTGATTGCCAATCAACTTTGATGACACCTGGCTAGAGGTGTCAACTTGTCCTTTGTCTTTGAGAAGTATGTTTACCTCTTTCCCCAGACTTGTCTGGTAAACACACTTCAGTCATGATTTCAGCTTATGTTCATAACTCTTAATACACCTTTTGAACATACATTACACGACAATATTATGAGCAGTGTGTTGGTAGTTTTCAAATGATACCTCCCCAGGCATATTTTGTACAAAGATTTTTACAGGCCTGTGATCCACACTCCACCCACCTTGTCTCTGATCTCCTGGGATCAACATGGCTACAACAACACTGCACCCAACAAAAATTTTGGCAGGGATATTAACCCTGCTTCAGGGTTTAAGCCAATCTGTAACTGCTAGGGGTTAGGATGAGACCAAATGTCAGGGGCAAATTATCCTACATCTGCCTACTGCGAGCTTTCTTGCACCTTCAGCACGGATAAGGCCTCAGCTGGAGTATTGTGACCAGTATGGGAAAGATGTGGAGAAACTGGAGAAAGTCCAGAGGAGAGCAAGAAAAAAAAAAAAGATTGAAGGGGTCTAGAAAACATGATTTACGAGGAAAGATTGAAAAAAATGGGTTTGTTTAGTCTGCCAAACACAAGACTGAGGGGGGACATGGTAACAGTCTTCATGTACGTAAAAGGTTGTTACAAGGAGCAGGGTGATAAACTGTTTTCCTTAGCCACTGAGGACAGGAAAAGAAGCAATGGGCTTAAATTGCAGCAAGGGAGATTTAGGTTGGACATTAAGAAAAACTTCCTAACTATAAGGATAGTTAAGCACTGGAACAAACGACCTAAGGAGGTTGTGGAATCTCTGTCAGTGGAAGTTTTTAAGACCAGGTTAGACAAATGCCTGGTAGGGATGGTTTAAATATACTTAGTCCTGCCCCTTCCAGTCCTACATTTCTACGATTCCTATGAATTATCTGGTGCTGGGCACTGTCACAAACAGGATATTAAGATAGATGGACCTCAGGTCTGGTCCAGTCAGACAATTCTTGTTTCTAATTTGGCCATTTTTTCTTAAATATCTTAGAAATACCAGAAATATGGAGTCTTATTGTCCTTGTCTTGCTGGAGGACACAAATGTATTTTAGCAGCTGTCTCAGCCCTTAATGGCCTGGATGACTCTTTAATAGAGTTTTTTCCTAAGTGTTGATTGGACATTTGAGTTAAGTGACAGTAATAAAAAAGGAGCACTTGGAACAGCCTGAATATAAATCACTCCCTATCTCAGTCAGATCCTATTTCACTTCCTTGGCTCCTGGCAAGTCATAATCCTACTAGTTTCCCAATCCTCCTTCGGGCCTGCTCGAATAAACAAGATAGGTGCATTTCTCGTGTAAAGAACCATGTAGATGCCTCCACACGTAGTTTTTAAATCATCCAGGCCTTCATCACCCACTGTAAAGAAAAACAAAAATGCACAAGGCCAATTCCCACCACCCCATCCCTTTGCAGGTCTCCTTTTCCAATTGCTGTTTAAGCAACATGTCTGAGAGCAGGAGCTGCTCTTGAGATTCCTTCGGCAGCTCACATGCCTGCAAAAAGTTCCAAGCTGGATGCAAGCTTTGGAATTGACTCAGCTGTTCCACTGTAGAAAAGCCCCGATGACGCGTCACTCCTGTGTGTAGTTAAAAGCTCATTACCCCATGACTCTGGCCTGTGGCACTCGATTCATTAAAAGGGCACCGCAGTTTGCAGCTCCGAGTGCAAACTGTTGAGTAAATCCAGCTGTTCTTCACAGGCGTTTCTTTAACTTCTGGGGCCTGATTTCTCCCTCCCTGACAATGGTGTAAATTAGGCGCAACCTCACTATGGGCACTGGGCGAACCTGCTGCGAGAGGAGAACAAGGTCCTCCTAATAAGAAGAGCCTTGGGACGGATCCTCAGCTGACTTCAACCAACACCAGCTGTGGCCCTGCCCCTTTCCCTCTGCCTGTTCCCTGCTGCACCCTGGCAGGAAGGAGAGTGTGAGTGTTCTTCTGATTGTATAGAGGGGAAAAATGAGTCACATGCCCTGATTGTTTAGACCCGGTGGGGAGAGGGTAATGTTAGGCCCCACTGTTCTCGGCACGAAGAGAAGAGCACGTGTATTGTACCAGAGACATGCTTTTATTGGAACATGACGCAGCTCAGCGACAGCTGCACCTGCCCTCCAGGATGGAAGGTGACCTCCGGACTTCTGCAGACACCCCTGCGTCCTGACCCACCAACCACAGCTGCTCCTCGCGCAGCACCTATGGTCACGAGGAGGCTCCTAACCGAGAGGCTGGCCCTCTGCAGATGCCATGAGGGTGCAGCCCGACTTTGGGTGAGTTCTGGGCAAGGTGTGGCCAGGCAGCCCCAGATGCTCTCCTAAGGAATGGCCTGGCCAAGGAGGCCTCTGGTGGTGCAGGTAGAGAGCTGTGGGCTAACGAGGCCACGGAACCGAAGTGTGAGAAACTTTCCTTATCCAGCCCCCGCACGAATCCCAAGTGCTGCTCATTTCCCTGCGCTGGTGCGGGCTCCGTAATAGACTCGTCGACGTCTGTATGTCCAGCGAATCTGGGCGTGGCTTCATGTCACCAGGGGGCTGATATCACTGAAGGGGCTGCCAAGTTCTGGGGTGGGGGTGGGGGGTTCCAGCTGGGCCACTCTCTGCCCCGCTGCTGTTCTGGGGCCTGGCTCCACACCCAGGAGATCCTGCTTTGCACCCCTAGTCCAATCAGGATGCCCCTGGGGCCCCAGGAAGGGGCTGGCCCTGTCTGGGCTTGGCAGCTGGTGCAGAATATTAGCGTGATGTGCTCTCACCCAGCAGGTGGCCCATGGGTCAGACCAAGGCGGAGCAGATTGCAGCTGTCCAGCCGGGTGGTGGCCAACACGTGGATCTCCATGGGTAGGTGGCATTAAAGAGGGGAGAGTGCAGTTGCCCAGCCTTGGAGATGGGGGAAAGCCTTGCTGACCAGGGATGCCCTCTGCTCGTCTATGAGCAGTGAAGAGTTCAACGGGACCCTTGGGCATGGCCTGCCCTGGGCTGCGTGGGGTGAGTTCCCCTCTGCCTGCTGGCATCATCATTTCTCCTCCTGGACTAAGCCTGACCTTGATGTTTTCCACCCTGGTGCCCCTTTCCCCTGGCACTGACACAGCGCCACCCGTGCTCCCGGAGCCACAGGGCAGGGTCATCGGTGCACTGCCCAGCGGAGCTCTTGATCTCTCCCAGCCGCGGCCCGGAGCTCCCTGCAAGACGGCGCTCGGGAGGGGCCTCTGCATGTCACAGCCCTTGGAGGAGGGAGCGAAGCCAGCCAATGTGACTCCCGAGGCACTGGGACCCCCTAGCACCGATCCTGCCTGCACGCGGCACTGATCAAACTCCCAAAGCCCTGGCCCGGCACATCCTGGGCTCAGTGCAAAACCTCCTCGGGTGCTGTCGCTTCGCTGGTGGGTCCAAAGTCCTGGTCAGGATTCCGAACGGGCCTCGTCGCGAACAGCGTCAAAGGTGGCCGGCAGATCTAACAATACTCGCATGAGCATTCGACCGCCATCCACAGCCCTCCGTCAGGATGACCAGCACAGCCCCCGTGTTGTGACCCCGGAAAGCTCAAGTAGCCTGGGTGAGTGTCACGGGGGCAGGATTCCAGCTCTAGCCTCCTTTTCTTGTATTATGAGAGCGAGGAAGGGTGGCCTAGTGATCAGAGCGCCAGAGTAGGAATTGGGTTTAAGTCCTTGCTCTGTCCCAGGCTTCCTGGGTGAGCTGGGGCAGGTCACAAAGGCCTTGTCTTCCCGGCTAACAGCTGCGTCTTTCGTACGCGAGCACGCAAAACCACGGGGAAGACAAATGCAGCGTTGGTGGGCGAATAGCGCGGACCTCTCCCCGTTCACCTCGCGGCCGAACGAAAGGGGCCTGCCGCCTGTGAGTGTTTATCTCAGGCATGCGTTTCCCTGGGGTAAAACGGCACCTTTTCCAGCAGCACAGACAAGGCCGGCGTCTCGCCGTAGCGTGGGGAGAGCCCCCGACCTCGCAGGCCAGTGTGAGGCTACACACGTTGCCGACTGCGAGGTGCTCGGGTACTCTGGGAAAGGGGGCCAGAGTAGTGTGGTAGGCAGAGACACCCCAACTACCTTCTCGGCACGAGTCTCTCTTTATATAGCCCCTATCACGCTGGGATTCAAGCCCCCAGGGCTGTCTAGCCAGCCCCTTTCACCGGGCTCTTCAGGTAGGAAAAGCAAGCTCTCGTGTTTGCTGCCATCTCTTCTGACTGTCTGCGGACGAGGGGCCAGGGACGTGACCTGTTTTCTCTCTGTTTGTAACTTGTCTTTGTCACTGTGGTGGGTGCTAGGCCCTCGCTGCTTTTAAAAATACCAGGAACAAGAACAGCGGCAAGGCCGCGATTGACATGAGGCAGTGAACTTTTTTCAGAGTAACAGCCGTGTTAGTCTGTATTCGCAAAAAGAAAAGGAGTACATCAGATGAAGTGAGCTGTAGCTCACGAAAGCTCATGCTCAAATAAATTGGTTAGTCTCTAAGGTGCCACAAATACTCCTTTTCTTTTAGTGAACTTTTTGTGGCTGTGCAGGGGCTTCTTTTGCCCACTAGATGGCACTTTAATATCTCTTTAGCAGAGCCAGGGTGTCCTCACCTCCCTACGCACTAGGAAAGCGAGCGTCTCACCCTGACCCGTCCCGGCTCAGGGCTGCTCCGGGTGCCCCCATTTCATGTGCTTTCTAATCGGACTGTGAAAACATTCTCAGGGCCAAACCTCACCAGTGTCACCCCGCCTTGGTCTGGGCTCTGGTCGGATTTCCCAGGCTGAGCAGAGATGACGCTGGTCGGTGCGTGGATGGGAGAGGTGTAGGGAAGACGGTGGGGCTGGTGAACTATGCCCCGGCATGGGGCTAGGGATGTGGTGGTGCTGGACTTGTCTCTTGCTGGGGCAATGTAAATCTGAGGGTCACGGCGCCTGAGGCCGTTGGGTCAGAGTGGGGGTGTTCGCGGGACTGCATTTCCGTGCGAGTCATTACACATTCTGTCTCCCTTGGTTCCCCTGTGGCCTCAGCTGGAATGCGCACCTTTCATGTCCAGTCCTTAACTGTTGCGCAGCATTACGGGGCAGCTGTTCACAGCTGCCACTTTCCACCCCAGAGGTGGCTGCATTCCCATGATGGGCCTAATGATTCTTACATGGGTGTTTTGTAAAGCAGTTTGGGATCCTTGGGGGTGAAAGGTAGCATTCATTACCATCCGGATGGGTTGGATTGTACCCTTGCTGACATAAGAGCCTGGGGTTACCTGCTCAAAGGGGAAGTTTTGAGCTCAGATAAGCTTTACCAAGTCAAGAGCAAAACACCTCAAGCTTTATAAAAAACCACAAACCTTTAGCAGTGAAAACACAGGGCTCTCTCCAGGGACTGCAAATCCTCATAGCTCAGTGGGTGGAAGGCAATTGTAACCCTTGACTTGTTCTAGCCAGCAGGAGGTGCTGTAGCACATATGTAAACATGCCCAGGCCAGCATCATAGAGGTGCTGCAATTATACACCGAGCCTTGCCCCGAAGACCCCAGTGGCATAACTCAGTGTCACGGCTCCCCACGCCGTGACAGCTTCACCCTGCAGGAGGAATTCAGATAGGTAAGGGGGACAGGCGGCACGGTAAAAACTGCAGGGCGCTACTGCACCTTTAAAGCCTGGAACATCCTGTGTGGCAGAATTCAACAGGGCACCCCTGTGGGAAGCTTGCGTTGAGCCTGCCCTGGGCTTAGTGCTGGCTGCTGCAGAAATCCCTCCACAGCTCTGCATTAATTCACACAGCAATGATCAAAATCCACTCCAGCTCTTTGCCCTGCTCTTGGCCTTCTGAGCCTGGGGAGAGTCTAGCCCAGCCCCTGGGTTCATGCCCTGTGCCCTGTTAGCTGGGCAGAGAACATGATGAACCCTAAAAGGAGAACTGTTTGCAGAATCAGTATAATTACCCACTGAGACACCACAAGGAGCCACTCAGTCTGGTAACCTGCGTCTGACCGTGTTGCATTGGAAAGCCCACATCTCAACTGAGCAATATTGGAGCATAGGTGAAATTTCTTCCTGGCCCCAGCTTATGCCCTGAAGCATGAGGATCGATCGGCCTGGTCGCGTTTATTCTCGTCAGTGTAACGACAGAGGCTTTTCTCAGTCACAGATGTGATTGAAATGCACTGTGTGAACTGTCTCACTTTCTAATATTGTTTGCAGTGCTGTTGTAGCCGTGTTAGTCCCAGGATATGAGAGAGACAAGGCGGGTGAGGAAACGTCTTTTACTGGACCGACTTCTGTTGGTGAAAGAGACAAGCTTGCAAGCTCCACGGAGCTCTTCCGGCCTGAAGAACAGCTAAAGCTGTTTCCTCTCCTACCTGGTCTCTCTGACTTTCTAATGGTGGATGTTAGGCAGCCGCGCGGGGTCGGATTGCTGAGTGCTGTGGTGTGAGGCCGAACTGCTCTCTCTGATGAAGATGCCAAGGCAGTGGGTAGCGCCTGGATGGGTTTTTGCTTGGTGCAAAGGGCCCCATGAGTCATTCCGCCAGGGGGACTCATCAGCCTGGAGTTTTAAAGAAGGACTGATTGCTAGGGACTCACGAGATGCATGCGCCCCTCCCATAACCTCGCAACCCACCGAGACAACTACACAGCCCTGCACCTCCCATGCAAATAGCCCCAGGACGAGATGCTACCCAGTGCCCTTTAAACCAGTGACGCTTTGAGGCAACACACAGCATTGATTAGACGGCCCCTGTTTCATATCTTGCTAACAGTCCACAAGACCCCAGGAGTTATTCCTAACACATCTAGGCTTAGTTTGGCCGTAAAAGATCATTAGCTCTGTCAGGCTACGGGTGTAAATCTGCAATCCTTCCTTTCCCCCTCGCAGCTCCTTTGCCCCACTCTGGTCTTTCTCAGTCAGCAGAGAAGGGACATCACAGCAGACACATTTGCCTTTGGAACTGGCAGAGGGCAGTCCGGAGTGAGCCAGGCGGAAAACCCAGCGGGCATTGTTCACCTGGCTTCGGCACTGTGGAGACAGGCCTGGCCATGCCTGCTAGTTCATCAGCGTGAGCTTGTGGAGTGGCTGAGGATCGGGATGGGGCGGGGCTGCCTGAAAGGAAGCCTTGGAAAAGGGGTGTGTCATGTTTTGATAAAGCAGAGGATCACATGTGGCGCCTTCACACGCGTGACTATGTCTCCCTTTGGCAGCTGACCCCCGAGATTCCGTCAGCCTGCTACTTGCCACTGAGCACAAAGGACCCGTTCCTTTGTGCTAATATTTAAGCCAGGTGTTATCCTCTTCTGGAAGGATGATGATAATAAGTAGGTCTTACCATCGGAGAGGACCCCAGCTACGGGCCTTATCCTGTCCAGATTTAAATCCTTTCACGTCCATGGGATTTTTCGAGAGGATGGAGATCTGGCCATATTTCTGTAGATTGGGCGAAGTGTCGCTGAGGTTGTGGGCACCGCCCTCTGTTTAAAATAGCTGGAGCAGACAATGCCTAAAACAAAGGCATATGGGAGGAGGAATTCGCCCAGGAATTTGAATTATGTGGGAGGAGGGCTTTGACAAGACATTGCAAGAGAAGGAGGAGCTAGCAAACAGAGAGACAGAGAACGAGACAGACACAACCTGGACAAGCATGGTGTGTGGTCCTGGGAGAAGCCCAGAGAGGGGGCTTCTGGTGGTGGTGCTGTGAGCAAGGAAACTGTCTCCTGTTGTTTGGTTCCTCCTGTGTTCAGGGAAATGGAACTTCATACGGTCCTTGTAAATAAACAAGACAGCAATGAAGAAAATACCTCATTCCGTTGTCAATTTCTCCTCCAAGGTGGAACAACCTGCAACACCTGGAGTTTGGCAAACTGCTCAGGTCAGCTGGGGTAAGAATAGACACATAAATTGTATGTACATCTGCGCTTTCTCAATCCCTTCCTTGCCAGGAGTATAGAGGGAGTTCCTTAGCCATACCTGCACCATATAGCAGGGCTCTGATTTTGCAGACATGAGAAGCCCAGTGAAGGAAAGAGGCAATTTCAAACCCTCCAAACTCTTTCTAAATGAGTGCTTTGGTAAAATACCCTCTGCAGCAAAACCGTGTTGGTAGGGGGCCTGGCATGCAGCTTTTCTCACCTATGTGTGTCATAGGCCCTGCACTGGTAGGAGTCGAAAGGGATTCTCCTTCACCACAAATGGCGGCAACCTGTGATTTGGAGCAGCAGAATTATTCCCGCTGCCATGGTGCAATATCCTGTGGCTGTGGGAGGCAGCAGACACACCGAATGCTAGGTCCTGGGGGCCAAAGATTTGTTATGGTTTGTACCTACTGAGAAGAATCTTAATGGAGCTAATTCTGGGGTGGAAGGTGGTAGCGGCTTAACAGCGCAACGCCACATGATGGTTTAGGCTAGGAAGTGAACAAGAGGATGGCATCCAGGGAGCAAGGAGGCAGCCACCTCTTAGTTAAGTTTGGTCAAACACCTGGCTAATGCCCCTGTCTTTCTACAGTACATGCCATCAGAGTATCTCATAGTCTTCAATGTACTAGCAACCCCATTGTACAGAGGGGAAACTGAGGCACAGACTGGCTATGTGATTTGCCCCAGGTCACACAGGAAGTCTTTAGCAGAGCAGGGAATTGAACCCAGGTCACTTAAGTCATAGGCTAGTGTTGTAACCACTAGGCAATCCTGGGTTGTGACACATGAGTTCCCTCCCTTTCCTCTAGTGCAACACATGGGGCAGGCTCAAAGCTTCCCACCCAGCTCCTTTCTCTTCCCTGCCATGCACTGAGATGAATGGTGCCTTGTCTGTGTTGAAAGTGTATTACCATGGAGTGCTGGGCTTAGCCGGGGGCCAGAGCAAGACGCCCCCCTCCCTGCTCAGCCCCATCCCCGCCCACGTCTACATCCCTTTAAAGGGAAGTGCCAAGTGCCTTAATGCTTTAAGACAAGCCCAAATCATAACGATTTCCCGCAGCTGAGGAGCCGTGAAATTGCGGCAGTGGAAGAGTGTGGCGTGACCGATGCGATTACTTGGGTGTCAGGGGATGATAGCAAAGCCGCAGCATTTGCAAGGGACCGACTTCCAGCTGCAGACCATGCTGATGCTAGTCAAACCCCTCTCTCTGTTTAGATCAACAGTTTGTTTGCCCTGCCTTTCCTTTGGCTAAGCCAGGGGCTTCAAGGGGACTGGTTCAGCCTCCCACCACAGGAGGGCTTTCCATTCTGAAGCTGCTTGTGTGCATAACTAACGCCACCTGTGTCCTCGCTGGGGCCTGAACCCTCGACCTTCAGGATGGAAAGAACAGGCCTCTGCTGATGCTTGACTTGAAGGAGTAACTCGTGTCGCTGGTGGCTGTAGCAGACTTTTATCCTCGAAGGGCAGCCACCAGAGAGGGACAAAGACGCCCATTCTCCGACTGTGAGTCGTGCCGCGGAGGCTTAGAGAGACGTCTTGGAGGCTGGGCAGCGAACAGACGAGGGACCCCTCCCATCTCGTCCATGTGCAGTGGCATGGCTGCTAACAGCATGAGCTGCTACACACTTGACTGGACCCCCCAAGGGAAGTGCTGGGAGCCCCACTCATTGGGACATTTGAAACGTAACTGGGCGAGGTCCTGGAGAACACATGGCAGAAATCCCTCCTGGAACATGGAGAGGTTGGGCTGGGCTGGGCGGGTCTTTACTCTGCAGGACTGGGGACCATACCGCCGCAGTGGGGGGCATGCTGCAAAGCGACCTTTGATCCCTCTCTGGGTCTGTGATACATGGCTGCTTGGGGGAGCTGTCTGATGGCTCCAGATGGGGAGAGGTGCTGGGAACACGTCACAGGTAAAGATTACGATCTAGCTGTCATGTTTGGCTCTTAGAAGCACGATGGGAGACATTGATCCCCATTGAAATCAACAGGGTTCCCACGACGCTGGGTGGGTCTGTGTGGCTTTCACACTGGCCTGAGTGGCTCGTTTGCTGTTAGCCCTCAAGCACCTGGGAACTGATCACAAGCCTGCTCCGACAGGACTGGGGCTGGAGCAGGCCCTTGTGGTTTTGATGGGCAGCGTATAAAACAACTGGTGTCATTTCCGAATGGCGTAAGCACCTCTGAGCAAAGTGGCCTGTATGGAAAGAGACATAAAGGGGGCCGGGCACATGCCGAACTGTCACCGTGACATGTGGCTTCAGATTCAGGAGGTGGAACTTGGAGGCAAACTCCCGGCACCTGAATGGTTCAGTGTTCAATCAGCCCTGCCTTTGACTCCCCCTCTGGAGACGTGAGCATCACTGTCAGCAGGATAAGTTACTCTTAACTGAGACCGGGAAGGAGAGCCCCGCTGCTACAGCGACAGTCCTGCCCTCCACATGTGCAGGACCTTCCATTCCGACGTGCTTCACAAGCCCGACTCGGAGGAGTCACGTCCCGCTCGCTTCTGAAACGCTGCCCCCTCTGGGGTGGAACGGGGATGCCGTTGAAGTGCAATGCAACGTGGCAGCGTAAGACAGGAAGTTAATAAGAAGACCGTGTCCTGTTGAAACTGCAGGGGGAGAATGGAGCTCCGCGAAGTCACTAGCACGAGCCCGATGTCCGCCAGCACCAGTACACCCCAGTGCCCTGGGGTTAGGAATGGCCACACCTGGGCAGGACCGTGGCTTCCTGTCTCACCTGAAAGGCTGCCCCTTGGAGAGCACGGTCCAGTTCCTTCGCCGCATGCCTTGGCTGATCTGGAGAGCTGCTGAGTCAGGGATGGGAGACCCTCTGTGGGTTCGGTTCTCACTGTTCAGGCACGTGTCCAAAGCGTCTCCAGCCTAGAAATTCGGCTGGGTCCCTTGTAAGCGCTTTACTCCTCCCTAGTGCACCAGGACCCCCTGCCCGTCAAGACCCGTAATCAGCAGGGACCTTCCTCGCCACAAGCTCCCAGCAGTTGAGCTGCAGGAGTAATCCCATTAGCTGTGCCCAGGTAGCAGGAGCTTAGCCTCACTGGGGCCAGCCACAAGGCGGCGATAAGATCACACACCCCTTAGCAGCATTCATGCAGACATCAGCAGGGATTGAACCCGGTTCTTCCATCCCCTCGGAGCTGAAACCAGCCGCCCGGAGGAGACACGATAGTGCCTGCTGAGGAAGGGCTCAGAGGCACTGACGCAAGTTGACACGACTGTGGCTTTGACATAAGGACCCTACACCCAACGCTCTCCTGCCATGTCTGTTCCCCTCCTGGGCAGAAGCTCAGCAGAGGCTTGCGAAAGCCGATGTGTTTCCAAAGCGGATCTGACGTCGGTGGGACTGAACGAGGTTCACGGCCTTGCATGTGCCAGCGTTCGCGTCGGCAGCACAAACTCAAGAGACATGGAACTTTCAAAGAGGGGACCACAAAGCCAGTCAGCGCGGGCCGGGCCTGGGAGATGGCCTGGGTTTTGAAGCCAGGGATTGAAGCCAGTAGTATTTATTCCCCCATTTTGCCCATCACTCATCTTCCCCTTCCCAGGAGGAGCCAGCCCGTGGCAGGGGGTGTCAATTACAACTCAAGAACTAACCAGTTCTGCTAATTTCCTCCTAGTCACTAAGCCAAATTCTAGCAAAGCCGTAAAACAATCCTGACTCCCTGGCTTGTTCGTTACCTGTTGGAAGATGATTAATAGCAGGGCACATGGAAGTCACATGTCCAATCCGAGATCATATTGCCAATCCAGGGGAGATCACGTGTCCCCTGTCATGTGACACAGCCGTCACCTCTGAAGTGAGGGGAGAGGTTCAGATCCATCCACTCATATAATCAGAGGGCTGGCCCGGACCCCAGAGTACATGAGTCTCATTATCTCCATTTACAGGTGCTGAAACATCTCCAGATCTTCAGACACTCCTGTCTACTGCCTTTGCTTGTGTAGCAGCTGCAGGACTGTGGGTCGCCCCGTACCCTGGGGAATCAGGCTCCAGGGCAGGAGGTTCCTGGCCGTTCGTGTCTCGCTCAGGTTCCTGCTGTCTCTGCGAAGCACTCGCTGGTCTCCTCACTGGCATTCTCAGCAGAGAAGCCACGGTTGCAGTTGGCCAGGCAGCCTTTGACGGGGAGGATGGTCCGGGGGTCCTAGTGCTTGAGAGATTGGGGTGTCACCCCTGGCTCTGCTGCAGATTTTGTGTGAGACCCTGGATAAGCCATCGAGAGCCAGGCAGCTAGAGGGGTTTTCCAAAATGCCAGTCTGCACCTTTAGGTGAAAATCTGGCCCTAGTTCTCTCTGTGCTTCTGAGTCCCAGCTGTACCATGGGGATGGGAGCCCTGGCCTGCCTGCCGGGGGGTTGTGAGGGTAAATACGTTAAGGATTGTGAGGTGCTGAGGTCATGGGGGCCGTGTATGTACCTTAGATAGACAGACTGCACCCCCTGGATCAATAGGCCTGGTCCCTTTAGAACAGGGATGAGGCACATGGATGGGGGAAAATTCCCAGCTCTGCCAGTCACCGGGCAACCTTTCCTGTCTCGCTGGGCCTCCTGGTCCCCGATTTGAAATAGCAGTGCTCACCCTGCTGTGAGATCTATGGCCCAAACAGCCTGGTTAAGGGCTAAGAATCTCCGTTCCAGCTTCAAATTCTTCATGTGCAAACTCTGATGATGCACCATAACCCTTCCCTGCATCTGATGAAGTGAGCTGTAGCTCACGAAAGCTTATGCTCAAATAAATTGGTTAGTCTCTAAGGTGCCACAAGTACTCCTTTTCTTTTTGCGAATACAGACTAACACGGCTGCTACTCTGAAATCTTCCTAATCTGCCTTCCCGTGCTGCTCTGACCCCACCCCTCCTCAGCCTGTGCCCGGAAACATTCTTAGCAGCTTCCTCCAGTCTCACTCTTTAAAATTTCCTTTTTTCGAATGTCAAACTTTCTTCCAGTCCTGTCTTCAGAGTGTTTCTCATGTGCACTTTATTTGCTCTTTACTACAGATCCTTAGGCACCAAATTGGCCAAGATTTAGTCATCGAGGAGAGCAGAGAATCAGTGAAGTGTATGTATTAGTGCCTTTCACAGTCAAGGTCTCCCAAAGCACTTTACTCAGTAATGAGTTAGATTCTGGTAATGCAGCGAGTGCATTGACGCAAAGGCAACGGCCCTAGCTCTAGATGTTAGAACCTGTTTTACTAACAGAGGGAATGTTCTATCTATCTGCTCACATGGCTTTCCTCCCCAGAGTGCCTGGTACTCACCCATGGCCTTGGGAGGTAGGGCAGTGCCAGTTTGCAGATGGGAAACTGAGGCACAGAGCGTCAAAGACCCAGATCTATAACCCTATAACCCTAACCCATACCCAGCAATGCCCCTCTGCCATGTACATTGTCCAAACTGGACAGTCTCTATGCAAAAGAATAAATGGACACAAATCTGACATCAGGAATTATAACATTCAAAAACCAGTAGGAGAACACTTCAATCTCCCTGGTCCCTCAATAACACACCTAAAAGTGGCAATTCTTCAACAAAAAACCCATCAAAAACAGACTCCAACGTGAAACTGCAGAACTGGAATTAATTTGCAAACTGGACACCATCACATTAGGCCTGAATAAAGACTGGGAGTGGACAGGTCATTACAAAGACTAATTTCCCCCTACTGTTACTCACACCTTCTTGTCAACTGTCTGAAATGGGCCACTCTCATTACCACTTCAAAAGTTATTTTTCCTCCCTTGGTATCCTACTGTTAATTGAATTGTCTCATTAGACTGACCTCAGATTTGGTAAGGCAACTCCCATCTTTTCATGTATTTATACCTGCTCCTGTATTTTCCACTCCATGCATCTGATGAAGTGGGTTCTAGCCCACGAAAGCTTATGCCCAAATAGATTTGTTAGTCTCTAAGGTGCCACAAGGACTCCTCGTTGTTTAAGTTCCTAATGTCCATTGAAATAAAAATCTAAGTGCCTCTGTGGATCTGATTGCAATGGAAGTTGAAAGCCTGAATATCTTTGAGGATGTGGGCCTAAATTACTGGCAAGAGGTCACTCAGAAATTTTGCAGCTTAGATGGGAATAGAACCTGGGTCCCTTACAAGTTAAGTAGCCCTGGGCCCTTATCTAGCAGGGAACCCTTCTATATCAAAAGGGAGGCTAGCTGAGTGGACCTACTGGCTTATCAGTGCTTACCACATGCAGTTAGCCCACCACCAGGGATGGATAGGAGGGACCCAGGCTGAGCGGAACTAGCTAAGAACCCACAGCGGAGTTCCCATCATTTCCTGGCTCAAATAGGGATATATTTAGCTAAGCTCCCAAACCCATGTTGCTAACTGGGGGCACATTAGGGCACTGTCCTGAGATGCAGGCGAGCTTGATTTATTTCCCAGCTCTGCCATCAAGTCCTTGTGTGGCCGGAGACAAGTCACTTAACTTCAGCTTGCCTCAGTTTCCCTCTCTGTCACATGGGGATAACAGCACTGCCCTAGCTCTGAGTGGTGCTCTGAGGATAAACCCATTAGTGCATGGGAGATGCTCAGATAGGGTGGTGATGGAGCCAGGAAAAAGCCTATAAATAAAAATGAATTGAGAAAAATCTTTAATCAGTTTTTGAATAAAATGCGTTTTCCAGAACAGACTCCTTATAATGTTGTGAGCGGAAGCAGGTAGCTAGAGAGTAGCACACCCCACAGCTGGTCTGGTACCCTGGTCCTCAGAGGTACAAGAAACTCCCCCAGTTTAATTGAACTGAATCCATTTAACCCTTTGAGACCATAAGAACGGCTTTACTGGGTCAGACATATGGTCCATCTAGCCCAGTATCCTATCTGCTGACAGCGGCCAGTGCCAGAATTGGGCAGTGTACAGAACGGGGAAATACTGAAAAGATTCACACCTGTCTTCCCCTCCCAGCTTCTGGCAGTCAGATGTTTAGGGTTGCATCCCTGAGCACCTTAGCTAATCGCCATGATTGATGCACCTATCCTCCATGAACTTATCGAGTTCTTTTTTGAACCCAGTTATACTTTTGGCCATCACAACATCCCATGGCAATGAGTTCCGCAGGTTAACTGTGTGTTGCATGGGAAAAGTACTTCCTCTGGTTTGTATTAAACCTCCTGCCTATTCATTTCATCAGGTGACCCCTGTTTTTTGTATTGTGGGAAAGAATAAATAATACTTCTCTATTCACTTTTTCCACACCATTCATAATGTATAGATCTCTATCATATCCCCCCTTAGTCATCTCTTTCTTACGCTGAACATCCCTAATGCTTTTAGTCTTTCCTCACATGGAAGCTGTTCCATACCCTCAATCATCTTTGTTACCTTTCTCTGAACCTTTTTCAGTTCATATATACGGAGTGACCAGAGCTGCACCATGGATTTATATTGTGGCATTATGATATTTTCTATTTTATTATCTATCCCTTTCCTAATGGTTCCTAATGGTCTGTTTGCTTTTTTGACAGCCGTTGTGCAGTGAGCTGAAGTTTCCAGAGCACGATCCACAATAACTCCAAGATCTCTTTCTTGAATGTTAACAGCTAATTTAGACCCCATCCTTATATGTGCGTAGCTGGGATTATGTTTTCCAATGTGCATTACTTTGCACTTACCAGTGTTGAATCTCACCTGCCATTTTGTTGCCCCATCATCCAGTTCTGTGTGGGTAACTCTTTGCAGTCTGCTTTGGACTTAACTATCTTAAATCATTTTGCATCACCGGGAAATTTGCCACCTTAGCATTCACCCTCTTTTCAGCTCATTTATGAACATACTGACCAGCACTAGACCCGCTCTCCATTGTGAAAACTGGCCATTTATTCCTCCCAATTGTTTCCTATCTTTTAACCAGTGACTGAGCCACCAGAGGTCCTTCCTTGTTCTCGTAGGACTGCTTACTTTGCTTAAGAGCCTTTAGTGAGCCTTTCACTGACTTTCCCCCTGAAGCAACAATACAAAGCCATGAAAGCTCCAGGCATCGAGGGAATAGACGGGCATAGAGTGGGATAGGAAACGAATGAATAAAGGTCAGGGACTGTACATGAACTGGATGCCGTTCATTTTTGTCCAAGGAAACATCGTGTATTATTCCATACCTGACAGCAAATGGCCATTCCTCGTATACGTCATGCAGGACTTTTCGCCTGCTTGCTGCTGACGATGATCGATAAGCCATCAGCTCCTTTCTCGTTAATAACCCGTTAAACGATCGCCAACCGCCTGTCATTGGAGCTTGAGGCGAAACATTATGAACTACAGCCAGCCACACCATGTTCTGGGGGGAAAAGTTGTGTTATGGATTACAGAACTGATGGCAGGCGCGTTGGGTTGATATTAAGGACCTTTCTGCATTGATTAAATCTAGTAGCAGGTAATTATTTATCGTATAGTCCCCGATGTGACACGGTGCAGTATTTACAATCTCAAGCCACAAGGCTTGTTGTGTCTCACCCCTCCGAAATAAAAAGCATGACATATAAATGAAACCGAAGATTAACAGTGCATTTCAGAGGCAGAGAAAAACAACAAGCTTGAAGGCAATCTAGTGGCTTATAGTAATAGATGATGCTCCAGGTTTTATTCAGGGTGAGCGATGTTTTCCCTCATCCTTCAGGAGAGAATTCTCAGTGGCACATTCCATCATAACAGATCAATACTTTGTGTTTATACAGCAGCTTTCATCTCAAAGTGATTTATACAGAAATCATTTCACCCATCCCTGAAATGCAGACACTTCTGGGGCAGAGCACAACAACACATGGCAGCACAGCACAGCACCTTTTAAGAGAGGAAGGGAAGAAGAAAGCAGTGTCTGATGGAAAGTGAAGGGGGATGCGATGGGATCCCCGGGGTGCATCCTGGGACTGTGGGACTGCTGTGCCCCCTGAACTCTCTCCAGCCTGGGTTGTCTCTCACAATGCCTTGCTAGTGACCAGCAGCAAACCCCTCCAGGTGCTGTTATCACCCAACACAACTGCATGTGGAGACCCCATACCCAGCTAGATTGCATGAATGCTCCCAGATTCACTCATGAATCACCCAGGGAAAGGCACCAGAACCAAAGCCCCCCAGCTCCCAGCACTGTACCTCAGGAATATACAGTCTTGCCCTGCTCAAGATGGGCAGTGCAGATTTATTAATTGGCTCACCACTTCGTCAATGGAAAGTGGACATACAAACTCACTGGTAAAGATAACGAGTTAAACAAATTTATTGACTTCAAAAGATAGATTTTAAGTGTTATTAAGTGATAGGCCAAAAGGTCAGAGTTAGTTACCAACAGAAATAAAATATAACCAAGCAGTCTAAACTCTGAACCCTATTAGACTGGGCAACAGCTAGACTAAGCAGTTTTTCTCACCCCACTGGATATTGCAGTTCATAGTACACAGGTTTCACCCTTGAAATCTGGGCCAGTCCCCTCAGTTGGAGTCTTCAGAGTGTCCTTGTTGTTTGCAGCATAGGTGGGTGAAGGAGAAAGGCACAGCATGGGCCCCCTGTGTTCAGTTTTATACCCTCAGTCCCATGTGCTTGGGGAGCACAAGTCCAGGCCTGTCTGCGGGCATTGTTGAGTCTTCAGGCCAGGTTGAGCAATTCCCCTGATGTGGCTCATGCAGGTGAGTCATCGCATTGTAGCTCCCTTGCTGGACAATGGCTGTTGATGGGTTGACACCCTGCCTGGGCGATGGTGACTTTCCTTGCTGTTGCCTCTGGGGAGCTAATATCTGGCTGATTCCCCAGCTTACAGCATGTTTCAGTGACCATCATACAACACACTTCTCATAACTTCATATGCATCAATGATACACATCAATGGAGAGAGAAATGACTTTCAACAGATCATAACCTTTCTCGTGGTACCTTACAAGGCATGCTTTATATGTAAGACCACGACTGTATAAAAATGAAGAATATGGGGGTTACAGGATGCTCCCCCAAGGTATAGAATGTCACAGGGGAATTTTAGGAAGACGACGGTGGATGCCTGAACTGAAATGTAATCAGGGCACTGGGCTAGTCTCACCTTTGTCTTTGGGACTAGAAAGGTTAAGACTTCAGCTGCACAGCTCAGACAAACGAGAGCCCAGCTCCCCCCTGGGCCTGTGCAGAGCTCATTACAGGATTGTGGCTATAGTCTGAATGGTGAAATTCCCCCTGGTCAGTTTCATTTTCAGCCCCTAGCCCATTTCTGCAAGCCTGGGGATTTCTTGTAGTGTTAAGGAACTGTGTGGAGGCTGCCTGCCAGCAATCAGGAGGTTAAGTCCCTCCCCAGATCTCACTCAGCTATGCAGGGTGGGGTAACGAGGCAGGGCTGCAGTCCCAAGGCCCAATCAGAGGGGGAACCCAGGAAGTTCTATATAAACAGCTACCTGGAGGGCAAAGGGTTTGAGAGATCTCTGGGGGGAGTGTGGGCTGTTCTGTCTTCTGTTGTGCTGTACGATGATGCTAGTTACAAGCTGGGAACATAGAGCGTTGTAAGGGAAAAAGCCTCATGTCTTCTCTGCCTTCCCTTGTGTCCCATCCCACACCCTTCTCTTGGTATTAGGTTTGCATCTGAGTGGGGGGAATTCAGATTTAAAAGACAACTGTAAACTGGCATTGCTAACTTTGCAGTGCTTGGCTTTGCTGCCTTAATGTTCTTTTAATGTAGATCTGTGTGTGCGATGTATACTTACAGCCCCTACCACAGTGGGGTATCTAGAGACTACCGTAATCCATATAATAATTCATAAAGAAATCAAAATACATAGGCAACAGCTAGCTAATATACCCAGAAGAGATACAGAGATCTTATACTAGGCTATTGACCGTGTATTTTTGTCACTGTTGTGTTGGTTACTCAAATGAGGATCTGAAGATTAATTAAGAAGTGAAAATTTTTAAAAAGGAGAGGAGAGAAGGGGATGGTGCATAGGAAACAGGCTTTGGATCCATTTTTCCACTGTCTGCCTGCCATTTCTCAGTGGGAGTCGTGGGAAAGGTTGGGTTACCTGGACCTGTCTGGGATGTTAGCCGTGCTCAGAGCGTGAATGCACTAGGGTTGCCTTGTCCAGTGTAGTTTGGGTTGGTCCGTGGCAGCTCCAGGGCTTGGTGGGATTCAGGAAAGAATGAGACCTTGATAACGCCAATGAGAACAGCCAGGGAGAACTGAAAAAATACAGAATGGTACATAGAAACCTTCATGCTTCAGGGCCTGAGGCAACCACTTACTAATGGGGGTCAGGAAGAAACTCACCCCATGGGTAGGTTATTCCAGAACTGTCTACTAGGGGGTTTCTTGCACCTTCCCTTGAAGCAGCTGATGCTGGTCATTCTTAGAGAGAGGTTATTGGACCGGATGGGTGTCTGCTACTGTGTTAACTACGCCTCCTGGACTCTGAGTGCGCCCCCGCTAGGTCTCAGGCCTTGGCGATCACTTCTTTCTTGGGGTGGAAACACAGGCTTCTTCCACTCTCAGACCAGGTGGTGGGTGGCAGTCCCTTGTGTATCAACCGTGAGCACCAGAGCAGGTCTGCCCTGGGCCCAGCCCTGCAGTTCCTTTCCTTCTGGAGCAAAGACAGCTGTACTTAGCGACCAAGCTGCTTCCTTAAACCAAAGGATCACTGATGTGGGACAAAAGCACGTCAGTGAAAACCTCTGAAAGCAATAGCGAATGCATCCCTCCTTGCCCTGGGGCTGGGAGGCCCAGGCTGTCTGTCTAGACAGCTGCTCGCAAGGGAAACTGCCCACCCTCTTCACCCCCTCTGAGCGCCTTTTTAACTCTTTAGTCTCCTTTTGCCCCCTAGTTCCCAGCCCAGCTTTCCAGCATGCTGGAAACTAGATCCAGCATCTTTGAAGCTATCAGCAAGACCCCCCTGCCCTATTTTTCTTGTGTGTATGTGGGAATTCTGGGAAGCCATTGTGTTGCCTTCCTATACAGTTCCCATGGGATACAAGCATTACAGGCGTATAACAAATATTCCACTAAGCGCAATCCAAGTTAGAACAATGCATACCCACAGGAAAGCCTTAGAACCCCATATACTGACCTGGTCTTATACAGAGCCCATACCGATATTGCTTATCAATACTCATGAATTAAGATATAGTCATTCCTAAGCCTCGCGCATTTCAGCTCCAATTCCGTCGCAATGGGCCACGGCTCTGATCCAGTCTGGCAGCGCCGCGTTTCGTTCCGAAGGTCTCTGTTGTTCTGCTTTGTCTCTGGGTAATTTCATTTGCCAAGGGTTTAAACGCCAGCCCCCGATCGAGTCCTGCCTTTCATCTTCCATTCCCGCTTCAATTAATATTGATGCGGTGTTTATCTTTAATTAATATTCATGATGATAAAGAAATTACATCCATTCACTTTTAATTACATTCTTCTTTGGTAAACAACTTAGTGCAATTAAAGAGCTTCCAGTGTGTTAAAAAACAAATAAACTTCCCCTCTCCGCCCCCGAAGCAACCCCTCTCCCCCCCCCAGTGCCCCCTGGGACTGATGACATGTCTTTAGGACCTGTCAGAGCTGTTTTATCTTGCTGTCTTCTTGCCATATATGCGGAGAGATGGGGGTCTGTAATGCCAGGCTAGGCTCGAAGGATATTAAAGACACAAGGGGCAGATTCTAATCTCCGTGAGACTGGTCTGAATTGTGAGTAACCCCACTTACTTCAACAAAGTTGCTCTAGAATGGGGGGGGAAAGGCGGGTCTTCTAGTTATTGCATTTCACTGGGACTTGTGAACTCAGGGTTCAGGTCCAGCTCTGCCACAGATTCCCTGTGTGGCTTTGGACACGTCACTGGTTCGCTCGCTCTGTGCCTCGGTTTCCCCATGGAGCTCATAATACGTCCTTTGTCCTGTCTTCTTATATCATAAGCTCTTTGGGGCCAGGGCTCTGCCTTGCTTCATATTTGTACAGTCCCTAGCCCATTGGCAGCTCTGCAATACAATGAATAAGAATGAGGTAACTAAGATGAAAATGGTTTCAGAGTAGCAGCCGTGTTAGTCTGTATTCGCAAAAAGAAAAGGAGGACTTGTGGCACCTTAGAGACTAACCAATTTATTTGAGCATAAGCTTTCGTGAGCTACAGCTCACTTCATCCGATGTAAATTTCTTGTAAATTTACTGTAAATTTCTTCAGCAAAGTCAGTGAGTTGTGCTGGTTATTTACATGAACAACCAGATCACACAGAGCCCTCAGTATAGGTTTGCCATCATGACTGTGTCTAGGAGACATGTGGCCACCTACCTACAGACCCCACAGTTGTCCCTGGGGATTGAACCTGGGTCCTTCTGCTCAAACACATAAGTCCCTGCCACAGGAGGACTCCTCAAACTGCAAGTGAGTGGTAGGCTGTTATAGTTACTGGGGTCAGCCACTATAGGGTGACACGACTTGTAGGTTCTCATGTGGCATGGTACAGGAAATTGAGCAGTCAGTGCTAGCAGATCCAGTTGCAGAATGGGACCTAATAGAGGGTTAGGCCAAGATCTTAGTGACTCGTGATTTTGGGTGGTCCAGCTTGAGCCACTTTAAGGGGCCCGGTTTTCAGAAAATGCTGCAGATCTGCCTTATGAAAATCAGAGCCCTCTGAGGTATCCCAAGTGGGGACCTGAAAGTTGAAGCACCCCAAGTGACTAGTCAGTTTGCAAACCTTGACCTTAATTTATTATATTTTTAAGCTCTCTTTTCAGGAACTGTTGGACATTAGAGAGGAAGGATGGCCCAGGGTTAGGCACCAGTTTAGGACCGGGGTTCAGTTCTCTTCTCTGCCACAGTTTCCCTGTGTGACCTTGGGCAAGTCTCTTAGTCTTGGTGCCTTAGTTTCCCATCAGTGCAATGGGGATAAGAGTTGGGCACTGTCCAACTTTATAAGTGTGTTCAGAGGACATAAATACATTGAAACGAGTGACTAGTGATGTGAGATCTAGTGATGAAAAGCTGTATGTAAGAGCTAGGTGGTATTATTGTGTGTCCTCTTAAAACCTGGTAGCCCCTCCATGGGAACTGCCATCCTTTAGGAGTTTGTTTTTAACAGCAAGGCTCCTTGGCGGAAAGTCTGTCAAGCGATTTTAGTGAAAAACTAATTTTGTTTTTCTGTTCTAATTCTCGTAGGTCACCGAGTCGACCAACAGGCTGGTCATTTTCATCTTGTAAAACAGACATTTTTGCATTTCCCATCAGGGTAAAATAAATCTCCTTGTCTGGGGCCTGATTTTTGAATCTTCTGGCCTGCTTTAATTACCGTCCTCCTGCCTCTATATGTGTATGAGGAAACCGGTAAAAATTTAAACCACTCTGGGTGATGGGGGGGTCCAGGGGCCTCACTGAAAAATTCAAAAGAGAATCTGTAGAGAAGAGATTGGTGCATAAATAAAGGATGAAGCTGCCGCTATGGCAGACAGATGCTTCTCTAGTGCTGTTCGCAGGAGTTAATGCTTTCATTGCTCATCCTCTGCTGCAGCTCCTGGTGATGTGTGAGTGGAAGATTTTTATTCCAGTAGCACGCTGAGGGCCCACGGGAGCTCAGGGCCCCCATTCGGGTAGGTGCGCTACAAACACCTAACCAGAGACAGACTCTGCCCCAAAGAGCTTCCCATCTAAATAGACAAGCCAGCCAAAGGGTGGAAGGAGAAACAGAGCAGAAAAGTGATTTGTCCACAGAGTGGCTAGAGCCGGGCTTAGAACACAGGACTCCTGACTTTGCCTTGGCAGCTTTCTGGTCATGCCAGTGGGCTTTGGGTCCGGCCCCTCTTGTGCGGCTGCAGCTCACTGACTTTCAGCTCCGCTCAGTGGAACGACTGCTCCCCATGGTGCCCGCGTTCCTGCTACGGGTACCCGAGCCCTTTGGCAACAGTCAGGGAGGGGCTCTCCCAGCTCTGCCACTCCAAAGTGCCGGATTCATCAGTGCTGTCTTTGCGCCTTGTGTGCGGGGAAAGTGACCAGAGTGGAACATGAAGTCCTCACTGTTTGCACTGGGAGATTCCTTCAGTCTCCTCCTCTTTGTTCTCCAGGCCTCAGGGTTCGGTCCAAAACCCAAGGGAGGCTAGTACCATTCCTGGTGTGCCTGGGGTGTGTGTGCAAGAGAGAAGGGCTGCAGAGTAACAGGAGGCCTTCCATCGTCTCCGGGGCCGGGGAGCTCTGTCTCTAGCACTGCTGATTAGAGTCTCTTCAGCTCTAGCAAGTGAATCATAGAAGGTTAGGGTTGGAAGGGACCTCAGGAGGTCATCTAGTCCCACCCCCTGCTTGAAGCAGGACCAATCCCCAATTTTTGCCCCAGATCCCTAAATGGCCCCCTCAGGGATTGAACTCACAACCCTGGGTTTAGCAGGCCAATACTCAAACCACTGAGCTATCCCTCCCCCCAAATTGATCCTGCTTGACCAATTAGAGCTCTGGTTTTGTAAGGTCTCCCTCCACGGGTAGGTGGATGTTGCAATGGATGGACCACTGCTTTGGTTAAGCAGTGACTTCCTCTCCCTCCATGCTACCTTGTTCTCGGTCTACAATACTGCTCATCTCCGGTTGCCCAAGTGGCTATGACAGAGCCATGGGGCGCGCTGCAGCTGGATGCCCAGGAAGGACGATACCCCCCTGGATGCTGGAGTTCCTCTTTGCGATGGTTCCGGAGCAGAATGCAGGGTGCACAGACTTTAGTATTCCGGCTGCTGGCTGATGGGGGAATCAGGTCTCATTACCTTCGCCTGAGAGAGAAACACTTTCTGAGCTCTGGGTGATTATAGCACATTCATTCGAGTGACAGACATGAGCGGGGGCACGGTTGGGAGCAAGGTGCAGGAAATAGGAGAGTGAGATCCTGACGCACTCAGACTCTCCCTGCTTCGAAGCGAAGGGAGACAGGAGAGGGAAGAGGACGGAATCCTGACCTGGGTTCAAACTCTCTCCTTTTCCCAGCATGTCGGACTCAGGCGATGGATAGACTTTGTGCTAGCCCTCTGCACGGAGGTTAATTTCACCCCTTAGCCCCACAGGTGTCAGAACACGCGGCTGCTATTAAGCCTCCGGAACCCTTTCTGTCAATAGGAGATCGGGTCTGTCTGGGTTCACCTAAGACAAAGGGAACCGGAGAGCATTTCTCTCTTTATCAGATGTAGAAGTGGATCCAGCTCAAAGCCAGTCCCCAGGTAAGATTGTGAGGCCGCTTTAAAAGACGGGTGAGATGGGCAGTCACTTTCCTCCATAGCTGAAAATCAAACCATCACTTGAGCACAAAAGCAAGGCAGCCGTTGGCGTAACACCAGCCAGTGAGTTCTCCCTCCCTTCTTGGATAGCCAGCCGCTTCAGCAGAGGAAAGTATACCATCAGGACGCTATGGCACGCCATGCCGAAAAGTGTTCTCCCACAGCTATTGAGAACTGCTCGGTCACTCATTAAAATGTGACGTTTCCTTTCGGTGTCTTTGTGGAATGGTCTCCTCATGTGGAATAGCTTTGGGGGAGAGAGGAACGGGAAAGCTTTGCTAGTGGAAGCTTTATTTAGAAGGGGCGTGTGAATCCACTGCCATGCACAACCTTAAAAAGCAAGGAAACGCAAGTTGCGGGAAGCCTGATTACCACACCCTTCCAGCCACATGGCACTGCCCGGGCAGACCCCACGCCTTCCCACTGCTTCCAGTTGATGAGGAAACACCCAAGGTGTTACTCCCCTTAGTAGAAACCCAAGACCTTACCTGCCACCTCAGCAAGAGGCGCAAATGTGTTCGTGCACAAGTGAAGGGTGTGGTGTGTGCTTGTGTACTCAAGGTTACCTTTGCAATCCTCATACAGACCAAGCCATGCCAGTCCCAGCATTAAGGGAAAAACAGAAGCCTGCCTTAATGTAGAAATGATCACAGTGATACTTCCCCATCGGTCTGTATCCATCTGTTGTCTCTGAGATTGCAAGCTCTTTGGAGCAGGACTGTCTTTTTGTTCTTTGTACAGTGCCTAGCACAATGGGCCATGACTAGGGCTCACAGCTGCTACGATCATACAAATGATAATAATAAAAGCTCTATGATAACCGAGTTACATTCGACGTACAGTGCTATTGACGGTGCATCGGATAATTACTACTCAAGTCCACTAGGGAGCCTTTTGCAAACGTATGTTAAAGTCCTGCATTATTCAGTCGACAGGACGGCATTCCCATCTCCCTGCCGTGTTATCCAGATGCTAATCGCTGTTTATCACATCAGGAGTCCTCTGGGTTTTTTTTTTACACTGTCTGCAGCTCTGTGGTGGTTTTCAGAAATTGTGTCCTTTTTTTAAGATTATCAGCCACACCAAACATTACTTTGCCACCAGCCCAGTGAGACTTACAAGGGAAAGACAGATGCCCGGCTGGGCGTTTGCTTGTAGAAGAAGCAAAACGAAAAGGATTAGTGCTGAATGATTTGGTGCGAAAGGGCCTTTTCTGGGAATGAAGATGTATGGACGTGTTTTCTGCTCAGTGACACCAAAAATAAAAACAACAAGGAGTCCGGTGGCCCCTTAAAGACTAACAGATTTATTTGAGCATAAGCTTTCGTGGGTAAAAACCTCACGTCTACCCATGAAAGCTTATGCTCAAATAAATCTGTTAGTCTTTAAGGGGCCACCGGACTCCTTGTTGTTTTTGTGGATACAGACTAACATGGCTACCCCTTGATACTTGACCCCAGAAATAAAGGAGTAGAGAAAGTATTAGTGTCTATGTGTAGGGGATGGAAAGTCACAATGCTCCTGATCAGTGACATGCTGTGAGAGAATTTTCCTGTGCCATGAGGCGTGATGAATTCTCTCCTTTCTTTTTTAAGCACAGGTAGGCCTGTGTGTTGCTATGCTACCTTGGCCCGCGAGGTTGATACGGTTAAAAAGCAAAGCAGCACTGGGAATGATCCGTGCATGGACGGAAGGCCAATGCAATGATGTAGCTGGAGTTCTTCTTTCTCCATTGATGCTGAACCAAAGCTCGAAGCAGCATCCTGAGCTGCTTTCAGCCAAGATATAAACCTGCCATATGGTGACCTGAGTTCCCCTGGTGCTTTTTGTACAAGTTAGAGAGTTAGCCCCAGCATCCAAGTGGAATAATTACATTCGCCCTAGCTAAGATTACTCTGCAGTTTTAACTGGTTACAGGATTCTGCTCTTCCTCTCCTAAACTGCTGCACTCTGTTGCTGTGTGCTGTTAAACGTCTCTTGTGCTGCACCCCAGAGGTGGCTGTTCATCAGCCATCGATGAAATGATTCCTGTCTCATGCAGTGGGTCACATAGCTAAAGTGGTTTGCGATCCTGCTGGATGAACTATGCAAATCAAAGGAAAGAAAAATCACACCCTCAAAGGAATCGGACCTGGGTAACTGCACAGAGTTGGCAAATCCGAACGGAACACACTTTCCTGATTCTCCATCTTCACCAAAAAAAGGCAGCTGAAGGGAAGCAAGTGTGACCTGAATAATAAATAATCATAATAAACAGTGTTGATGATTGTACGGACAGAGCCACCCTCAACGCCAGCCTACATGCCTAGGGAGCGCTAGAATAAGAGGAACTCGGTAAAGGATTTTTTTAACCAGAAATGATGAGCTGGATCCAGGAATCATGAGGTAAGGTTCCCCGGCATGGGCTATACAGGAGATCAGCCTGGTCTCTTCAGAATCTATGCAACAAACAGGTTAAAGTACAGTGCAGACGCTACATCAAAGTGGATAAACTGTTCAGAACGGGCAATTTACTCCTCAGATTTCCCCCTTTTTGGTCCGCTCACCAATTGTGCACAAGCAGGTCTCAATTTTTCTGAATTCTTCACCACTCCTATTTATTCAGGAGGGGCCTGATCAGAGCCCAGCGAGGTCAGAGGGAGCCTTTGGCCTGACTTCTTGGGGCGTTGGTTGTACTCTGTTTGGAATGATTGTTTGCTACCTCCCATTACTAAGGGTGTTTGGGAGGTGAGGATTCTTTCTATTGCCCCAAGCCCAGGGAAGAGACCTGTTGGCTGGAGTGAAAGGGCAGGTGAATAGCCAAGAAATACAGATACAGGTGTATAAAAACAAGACGTGGCAAGACCTCTCGAGGTCCATTAATTCTGTAATATCCTGGGACATCCCCTTTAGATTCCTGACCAGGACTTGGAACAACCAAAGGAGGGGCTGTGCACCCAGGGAATGCATCCTAGATTTCACACTGAGTCCAGGGCATGCTAGAATGGGCTTCTAGGAACTTGGGTCCAACTGCTCATGCTCACAGCACAGACGTGATTAATAAGGTTCCTGGTTCTGTACCTTACTGCCACGTCTGTAGGCCAGACTGTGCTTTGTTCCACTCTGGTGAGGCAAATCAGGCTTAAACCTGGCCAGTCTCTTGTACAGGGAAATCTCTGGGAGCTCAATGGTCAGCATCGGGGCTGGGGGGGAAGAGTGTCATGTCAGGACCAGAAAGCGCGTGTGGCCAGAACATTCTGCACTCCATTGAACCCCAGCAGCCAGAATCGCCCGCTGGGGGCTTCTGCAGCCAAGTGAAACTTAGAGCAGCCCTGACGCTGCTCTACCTTGAGCTGGAGGCTGAATGGGCACTTGACAGCCCCAGGATTAAGGGAGTTACTGGTGGTATCACCCTCTCCTCTTGGCTGGCTCTGAGGATTAAAGCTCTCCATGAGTTAATTTAAGGAGCTGCCTCGCAGTAACTGGGGACAGAACCGCTCCAGCATCCTGAATCCTGCTGACTGAAGCTGTACCAACAAGAGGCTGGATGGGGCTCTGGGGGCTGCAGGCATGTCGGGAGAAAGTTTAGAGTGGGCTGCTGCAAGGTGCCATGGGGAGAAGAGAGTCGAGCTGGCGTGGCAGTTTTCATGAATGTGGGTAATTGCTTTTGTGATTCCCTGTTCAGAGCGGGGGGCAGTGGGTTGTGCAGAGCTAGCCAGACACTGGGGCAGCACATTTCGGAGAGATGCCTGTCGCCACGGTGCTGTTCCTCGCTAGAGGTCACCGACAGCTGCTCCCCCTCGGCTGTGATTAAGGTGCACATTTAGCTAGTGAATCTGTAAAGGTGCTTAGTTGATGTGAAACCGGCTAGTGCAGAACTGGGGACGGGGGAATGAAAAGGAGTCTCCTCATCCCCAGGGAGCAACCTGTGGGCAGGTAAAGGGGCTTCTTCCAAATTATCCCTATGCCCCATTTAAAATCAAGATGCTTCTTACACTCTCTAGGCAGCTAACTAGCTGGGAACCCCCAGAGTACTTAGGGTTGCGGTGGAGTCCCCAGCACTGACCATTTTAAAATCAAGATTGGAGAATTTTCTAGAAGATCTGCTCCAGGCATTATTGTGGGGCCGTTCTCTGGCCTGTGTTATGCAGGAGATCAGACTAGCTGGTCACAGTGGCCCCCTCTGGCCTTGGAATCTATAAATAGACCCCACCCTGCAATGTTGTGTTTCCTGATTACTTCCTGTGCAGGATATTAGCGAGGCACCCCCATGGCATTCTGGGTACATCATGCCAATGTCTGGATAGGGGAGGGGGGATCCTGTAAATGAATTCTGGGGAAGCCCCCCCCAATATCTCTTACCCACCTCCCCAAAGACTCTTTCCCTCTGCCCCCAACAAATCCCCATGATCTGCCTTCCTCCTTTGCTCACATCCCTTTTTTTAACCTCTTCCTCTCAACCATCGGGGGAAGGGGGGCTGGTCGTCCCATCCTGCCTTTGCCTTCCCATGGTGGTTGGATAAGGCAGATCTTTTCTCTGCTCATACTGATCAGTGCACTTCCCAGGCAGTACAGTCTTGTGCTAACTGCAAAGCTTTCCCATACCCTGTGGCATCATTCCCCTCTGGGCCATGGCTTTTGTGTGTTTTCAAAGCCACTACAAATTCTCTGTACATCCCGTAAGTTAATGTCCACCTGAGCTAGCCCCTTGCTGCGTTGAAGGAGGCCGTTCACACCTCTCTGAGCTATTGTTCCAGAATCTCAGCTCTAATTTGTTTTTAAGTGTCTGTGATGGTGGCAAAGAAAACCTAAAACATGTGAACTGAGTGGGCCTCCTGGAGGGATGTTTGCCTGAGTCTGCAGAGAGCCTGGAATAGCTGAGAGAGGTGTGACTTGCCCCCTTCAGCTCAGGCAGGAGTTCACTCAGGTGGACAGAGATGGGAAATGAAATGACAACATTGTTAACCATTTCATTCTCCAGGAAAAAAAAGATCAGGAAGGTTGCAGATCTGCGTAGTTTACTGTGATTGATGGCTTATGTTGGTGTCGCAGGTGGGTGGCCTTTGGGAGATAAACCTGGTGTTTATAATTTTATTTTCAGTCATAAGGCAGCCCAGCAGATCCCATATTTAGGCTTGGCAGAATTCAATTTTTATTTTTTATAATTTCGATGGATACTAGCAATGTTTATTTTAAACCATTTAAATTTTTTTTAATCGATTTACATTTTTATGGAATTATGGGGGGGTCAACATCACACGTCAAAGAGTACAAAATACATAACCTTAAATCAAACTCTAATAAGTTCTCAAGCTGCATTTCTCTTTACTTTGCCTCTCTGTCAATTTCGATGATTGTCAGTGGAAATATCATTTTTGTGGCTTTGTGTGTGTACGGTGAAATCAAGATTTGCCAACGAAAATCTGATGGTTCCAAGCCTACCTCTATTCATGCCCCGCCGAGGGCAGCCAAGTTCCAGGAGCTCAGATGGGTGCACAATCATAGTTTGAACATCTGCACAACCTACCACAAGCCATATCTCATTTTGGTGATGTATGTGGGTGGAGCTTATTTTGTGGGTGGAGCTCAGAAGAGCCCCAGTGCTTCTCCCCCCCTCGATTTGACCCCTCCGTCTACACCACTGACAGCAAATTGTATCAGGAAGTACTGGGCGTCTCTGTGTTCTGTTACCAGGAGAGTTGCAGATCCAATTTCCAGCTCAGAGTGGCTCAGATTGGAGACTTTGTGAATCAGACCACGGGGCAGGAGATGCCCATTACACAGGTGACTTGGAAGAGGCAAGTTTCACAGGCTTCCAATATGTTGCCCTCAGAATGCAAGCAGCGAGTAAGAGTTCATCCTGGCTTCTGGCTCGGGGGGCTGTGTTCACTGCACTGTTAATCTGGGCTCTTACCTGGATTTTAGCTCCAACCCCACTACCATCCACAAAGGAAAACCTATAATCCAGGTTTGAAAGTGCCTGAAGCCCGGACTTGCTGGCAGGTCTGGGGGTGGCGGGGGAACTGGGGTCCACTTTAGCTCAGGTGGGAACCCACCCACTTTGTAGTGCGGGCACATGCTAACCCATCCAAGTGCTGGTAGTCCTCCAGTGCCTTCCCACAATGCCCCTCAGAGGGCAGAGAAGTTCTCCCGCAATGGCCACAGCTGACCAGGTATGAATCCTAGAACGTAACCCTGCAAAGAACCATGGCCTACCTTCCACCCCTCCGGACACACGTGGCGAATGCAGAAACCTTGCAGACACTGGGAGGTAGGTAGGGCTTTGCTGTGGGGATGCTCACACTCAGGTGACGCTAACCCGGGCGCTCACAGCCAGAACCGGGGGCAGCTGCTCGGTGAAGACAGACCCTTGAGTGTGTCGACTCTTAATGTCCTGCTGGAGAGTTTGGGGGCAGGGTGAAAGCTCAGCTCTTTGTGTCCAGCACCGGCTGCTCTGTTCAGATCTTCGCAGTCCCAGCTGCCATTTCCTAACTAACCTCTGGCGTTTTAACCGTTGTTGCCTTCAACACGACTCCTCCAGTACGTCCGGCTGCTTCTCTGAACCTTCCCAGCTTCGGAGGTGCCTCCGGTCCCTAACAATTAACGAGGCAGCTCCTCAGTGTCGCAGGCCAAGCGCCAGGGAGTAAGAAAGTTTGGGTTTATTCATCCAAACAAGCTAATATTTGGACTGTCAAGTTGATCTGGGGCGAGTGCAGCTTGACAGACCATTATTTGGGAGGCACACAGATCATTTCACCCAGTCTAATAGCTGCTGCAGCGCAATTAGTCATCGGCGCCGAGCGGGAACCAGAGGCGCCATCGCTTGGTACCGGGAGCCAGTGACTAAATTTAATGAAGGCGTTTGAATCATAACTGCAACGCGTGTCTATTCATTATGCTGCTCAATTGGCCATAATCGCCTTGTGAGCCGGGAGAACACCCCATGTGAGCCAGTTTTAGCTCCAGCTGGTTGCTGTGGGAGGGAGATGAATTGTGGAGACGAAGGGGAAGGGATTTGGAAGGCGGCTAAGGGGACCGAGACCGGCTGGAGGCTTGAGGTGGGATCTCCGTCACGAAGGAGTGCCTAATACGACGAAACAAGAGCCCAAACCGGGCTGGCAAATTATGCACGAGTGTCCGATGCAGAGTTCCCTGGGCAGAGACCCTGTAATCACTTAACACCCACTGTGACTTCAGCCAATCACAGCCAGGCCGGGAAGAGGACTCAGGGTTCCTGACGCCCTGTCTGAATGGATCTCATTTGAACTATTGTCATGGGATCGAGCGCCAGATTGTGATCCCTACCCTGGAAACCATCCCTCCTCAGTAGCATAAAATGCTAGTTCTAGACAAAGAACTCCTCCCCCCTCCCCCCGCAATTAGCAGGGTTGAGGCAGGAATGGATACGTTGTATCAGAGATAGGACCAAACCTTGGGGTTCATAAAAATCAAGTGTAATTAGCAAAGGACTTCAAATGCCAAATGCAAATACTGTAGCCATTTTCTCAACACAGCTGCCTCCTTCCCCAAGGCTAAGCACGCACTGTTTGCAGCAGCTGATGGCAGTCGAATAACATGGCTGATCTCTGGCCGACCCCAGACACACGCCATAAGACATGGAGTTCCTGTAATTATTACTTCCTTTCCTCTCACGCCTTATCGACCACTGGAGATAATGTTGCATCGCTCCAGCGCGAGGCCCTCTTCTGGGGGAGCAATGATCCCATTTAGAATGTCTCTACCCCAGGGCTTTGGGGTTTTATCTCTGGATTGCAAATGTTGCCTCTGAAGCACTAGGTTAACACAAACGCTTTCCAGTGAATTTATCGCTGGGGAAATTATCTGGATTGACAGCCCTGGAGACTAAAACCTGATTAGTCACACACCAAGGATGTGACAGGGTGGCTTGGGCTGGAGACCCTGGGGCCAAGCCAACCCCAGATGACACAATGAGCTGGACCTGAGGTCCCTGCAGGGCGACCCTGAGATCAAGGGAATGGCTCCAGCTACGAAGGGCTGGGAGTAGCCTGCTAAGGCAGGAAGGGCTCTGTCCAGGCCAGGGGTGTTTGTGTTTCGTTTTGAATGTTAAGTTAAAAGATCAGCCCCTAAGGAGGGCTGTTGTGATGGGACTGGAAAAACCCTGCTGTGGGGTGTTTATTTGGGAATCCAAGAAGGGGAAACTCTGGCCTGGGGCTGTGTGCATGGCTGCCCTGAGGCCACTGGGTGGTGCTGTGAAGCAGCCAGTTGTGTACAAAGGACATTGCAGATTGCAGTGGGCGAAGCGTTATGTCGCCCAGCTAATGTCCATCCATCCTGGCCTGGAAGGATGAAAGGAGAGTGCAGTCTCCTGGCCCGGTCAGTCCTTGTCCTCTCCGCTGGGACGGCCTACAAGGCGTGTGTCTGTGTGCCTGCATGGGCAATTAAAGCTGGCTACGTCAGTAATTGTGGGGTGTGGACATTTTTGCTCTAGGATGTGGAGTTCTGCTTTGGTCTCGGTATTTTGGCAACCTTGGCTTTTGAAGTGACACTTTTGGGTCAAATTTGGCCCAAGATATAGCTTTCTTTAAGCCCCCCAATTGAGTACAAGACTGGGTACAGATCTGGGAAGACACTTGTCCTCACATGTGCAACTTAAAGCCATTGAAGGGTTTCATTGACCTCCATCAGATTACTCACATGCTTCAAATACAGCATGCGCTAACGTCCTTTCCTGAACTGGGAGCTCGGCTGCCGGGAATTTTCCCCCACCCGCTCCAGTGGAAAAGTTTTTTTCAACAAACATCCTCTAGCTCTGATTGTAACTCAAGTCTTGTGCATGTACCAGGGACCTAGAAAGTGAAACAAAAATGAAACTGGCTCATCTAGTTTCACGGTCCAAGCAAAGAGAAATGCAAGACCTAATCCCATCGGGAAATAGCAGAAAGTAAATCAGGTGGTTTTTTTTGTAACATAGTGTTGTCAACTCACGTGATTTCACCCCGAAATGTGCAATATGTCACGTTTTTGTTAGCGCCTCGGCTTGTGGTTCAGGTGAATATGTGAGAATCTCAGCTTTCATTTGTGAACCGTGGGGTAGGCTCTTCTTGGATCGCTAAATACTTGAGTATCAAAAGTTAGGTACCAGAGTGCATAGTTAGGCACACTTTTATATGTACTGCTTTCACTGAAGCCCATCATCCGTGTTGTTATGCTTTAAAGTAAATGCATGAAGCTTACTAGACAAACCATGTTGTGTAAATGACTTGATCTACTGCACGGGAGGAAGAATCAAGATTATAGAAGATGAATGTTTCTTGAGACTAGATGGATGTTATAACTCTTCTCCTTCTGTTCCGGTGCCATGAGAATGGATAAAGTTGGTGCCTGAGATCTTGCATTGTCAGAAGAGCAGAGACGAGTTGTACTCATTTGTTTTTCTTTTTTTAATAAGCTGTTAATTATCACTGTCACAAAAATGAATGAACTTTTATCCTGTTTCTTGTTTTTTCTTGTACATTAAAAATCAGAATAAACAACCTCAGCCTGAAAGCTAATTACAGTGACAGACTATCTAATCTGTCTATGAAAACAACAGAAAGTTATGCAGTGTGAATTCTCCAGGAAGAAAGTACTGTAGGCACCATATGACAACCTCCTCTGCATGGGACCAGAAATCCAGGTCAATCCAAAAATCCAGGGTCATCCAGAACCACTGGGAGGTGGATGGAGTTTAAATTAGACAAATCAGTTCAGATAATCATCTGAGACGTTCCCTTAACTCCACCCAGATATCCACAGCACAAAGACATCACCCTAGTTGGCACAACTGACCCACTTGTAGAGACTAGGAGCTAATTAGGCCCCGAACCACAAGTCACCCCACACTTGTAGAGAGTGGCCCCTCCAGGATAAGGAAAAGACATAATAGCATGGGGTAGTGTGGGGAAGATGACATTGTCACTTACCATCTATTCAGTAGATGCAGAATGTCTGTCTCCAAGGTGGTCAGTGCAGGGCTAACGACGCTCCATTGACTTTATTTAGTTTTTTAAAATACTATTGGGAAAGCTTTTGGGGCCCAGTTTATCGAAGTGGCCTCTAAAAGTGTGGCTGCAGCTTTGGGCACCCATGAATTTGCTGGTACAATTTTCCGCATCTGAGTTTCTTCATGAACCAAATCTTGTCTCCAGCAGCACAACTCAGGTGCTTAAAGTCTGGTGCATGCGTAAGTACCATTATCTTTTAAAAAGAGGTGGCTGCGTTGGGAGTGTAGACTGACCTGCTACCTCAGGTGTTGGCTGAGCAGTGGTAGCATTGGCAGGTCTGACTCGAAAGAGCTTTTTAGGAATGTCGAAAGAGGGTGAACTGGTGACATTCCCACACGGCCTGGTCTGAAGCCGATGGAATCTTGCGACAAGCGACAATGGGCTTACGACCAGGTCCATATTTCCAAACACAAAGGAGTCTCATTAAAAAGTGAAAAGTAACACTGAGCAACTTGCATGGGCTGTAGGATCACTGCACTGATGACGGGTGGGAATGAATTTCCAGCGGTGGCTTCTGATAACAATCCCCACTCTTGAGTTAAACTGTCCAGCCCGTATTCCTCTCCCTGCCACTCACAGTGACAGAGCCACAAAGCAAAACAAATCCAAGATGATTGCTAAAGCACCTCGTGGAGCCATTTGTCTCCTCCCCCCCCCATTATTAAATTTAAATCCCTTTTAGAAACCCGGCCATTAATTTTGCAGGCGATACCATTTCAAACAAGCAAGAGACGTAGCAAATTTCACAGCATTCCACCCACACAGCAATGTAAAGATCTGATCAGAGGCATGCAAAGGGAAGTGCATTTCCCTTCTGTAGACCTTAGTGGTCAGGTATCTGATCTGCAAAATCAAACCAGGGTTGGCTCAGGGGATGGCTGGTTAGATAGCTCTGGGGATGATCATGGCCCAAATGCCTAGGCAGATAAAAAGTTTTTTCATTTTGCCCCGCCTTTCTTCCCTTCCATAATTCCCACCCCCATAATTTCCCCCCCCCCATCTTGTCCAAGATCTCATCTTGCATTTTTCCTGTCTTTTCTTACTTAGCTGATCAGATCTTTGAGGCAGGTGATCGTAACTCACTGTTATAAAGTGTGTTAATTAACAGCGCTGTGTAAATAATTTGTAAAAATAAGAGCTGTATAATAGGCAAAATGGCTTAGTCTGGATTTGGCAAACCCCAAACCAGGAATTGTTTGGACCTGGGCTCCATTTTATCTGAACCATCAATGTTTGGGGAGGGAGGAAGATTTGGATGCAAGATGTCACCTTTGATCACACTCCAAAGTTGATGCACCCTATCTAGCTGCCTGGCTCCTCTCGTCATCCTGGGTTATTTTCTTCCTCTATGTTCATTTTAGTTAGCGAATGTTCTTGAACAGAGATGCAGCTGGGAAAATTAAAATGCACTTGTGATAAATGAAGGGGGGGTGGGGTAGCTCCCTTTTATGGACATTCAGCCAGCCAGTAGCTATAAAATCCCTCTTAGTAGCTGTTCTCTAATTGCTCTACCTGTAAAGGGTTAAAAAGTCTCACTGCGAGGCGTAGGTAAAAGGAAGGAAGTGGGCACCTGGCCAAAAGAGCCAATGGGAAGGCTAGAACTTTTTAAACTTGAACAAAGTCTCCCCTTTTGTCGGTCTGTTGTTGTTCTCCCGGGGAGAGGCAGACAGGGCACTAGCGATGCTGTAAGACGCTATGAAAAATCCTCGGCATCACACCTAGAAACGACTCATTTAAAACCCCAGCTATGTAAGTAGATCATGAAAAGTGTCTAGGAAGACGCAATTAAGTTTATCTCTTTTTATTTCTTTATGGCTTGTGGACTCCTCTGTGCTAACCCCAGGTGCTTTTGTTTTGCTTGTGACCTTTAAGTTGGATCTCAAGGAAGCTATTCTTGGTGCTTAATCCTCGTAGTTGCTCTTTTAAAAATCTAGCAATAACCTGAGTTCCCAGATGTATTTTCTTTCTTTCTTTTTAATTATTAATAAAATTTACCTTTTTAAAGAACAGAATTGGATTTTTGTGTCTTAAGGGGTTTGTGCCCACGCTGTTTAATTATCTGGTGGCAACAGCTGATTTCCTTTGTTTTTCTTTCTCAGGTCTTCCCCGGAGGGGGTGTGACAGGGCTTGAGGGTCCCCCAAAGGAAGGAATTCCCAAGTGCGCCTTCCTGGGCTCTCAAAGGGGTTCTGCACTTGGGTGGTGGCAGCATCTACCCATCCAAGGTCAGAGAGAAGCTGTAACCTTGGGACTTTAATACAAGCCTGGAGTGGCCAGTATTAATTTTTAGAATCCTTGTGGGCCCCCACCTTCTGCACTCGAAGTGCCGGAGTGGGGAATGAGCCTTGACAGCACTAGAAAAGATAAAGGAAACCACCCACAGAAAGTACGAAATCAGGGTTCCTTAGACAAGCCATGGATCTGCAAACCCAGTACAGCAAAGGAGATCTCCTTCTAGACAGATACCTCCGTCGGCTTAGAAGATCCGTTCTTAATCTGGGGGTTGTGAACATGTGTCCAGGGGGGTTCACAGCAATCCTGTCATTTCATATTGCTAAATGAGAGGGGGAGGCTGGTTAGATGGAAAGAGGGTCCCTCAAAGGGCAAGGTGGGTTCTGGTTATGGAAAGGGTTGAGAAACACTGGTTAGACAGTGTGGACACCGGTGTAATTGGGAGCACCAGTTATCCCCTGGTGCTTCATTGAGATTTGGGCTGGAAGTCTCATGAGAACTGGCTCTTGGGTGCTTCAGTTTAGGTTTCAAGGGAACAGTCTTTCGGGTGCATGCTGGTGCTTCCACATCTCTCCAGAACTTGGGGAGCCCTGTATTCTCCGGCAGTAATGCCTATCAACTTCTGCGGGGGTTATTTTTATCCTGTGGGAGCAGCACACGGTCCAGGGAAGTGTGTGGGGGGGGGGCGGAGGGGGGTCGTCAGGAAAACTACAAATAGTTGGGAAGCAGGAAGCTAACTGGACAGATGTGATCCTGGGCTACATAAACAGAAGAATCTCTAGTAGGAGTAGAGAGGTTATTTCACCTCTGTATTTGGCACTAGCTGCCCGGTTCCGCACCTCTCAGAGAGAAGCGCTCTGCTGGAGGCAGTCTTCCTTCCAGATTCTCCAAGAGCGCGTAACCTCTGTAACCCAGGGCTTACCACTGCAATGGGCTGTCCTTCTGCACAGCGTCCCCTCTCATTGCTGGGGCATTGGTTGCATATGGACTCAGAGGGAAGAGTCCCACATGATGAATCACCTACGTTACGTCCAGAAGCAGATGGTGTTTCTAGCCCAAGTAGCCTGATAGACCTGAGAAAACCATTATGCTAATCTAGTCTGACCCCCTGTATAGCACCGGCCGGAGACCTTCACCCAGCGATTGCATCCAGCCCCGTAACTGGTGGTTGAGGTGCAGTGGATCTTTCAGAAAGACACATCCAGCCTTGATTGAAAGACACCAAATGATGGTGACTTCTCCACACCCCGCGGCGATCTGTTTGCAGGGTTAATGACCTTGCACTTTATTTCCAGTTCGAACTTTGCTGACTTCAGATGTTGAATCTTATTATGCCTCTGCTAGACAGAAGACTCTTGTGTATCAGAAAACTTCCTGTGTAGCTAATTATAGGCCAGGATCAAGTCACCCTTTAGCTTTCTAAGTACCGACACTTTCTCTCAGGGTTTTATCACAGTAGTATCTGAACACCTTCCACCTAGCAACAGCAAAGTCCATAATGGATGTCATGGACCAACAAGGTCCAATGCTGCTTAGCTAACTGGAGCTAAGATCATACCTTGAGGCAAAGTGCCTGCAGGTCGTAAGACCAAAGACCTAAGGCTTGATACCATTGAATTCATTGAGAGCTTTGCCGTTGAGTTCAATGGGATGCAATCTGCTTGTTCCTTTACTAATACATCATGCCTTCTGCAGTAGCCGTGTGTGTTTAAACCATTCAAATGCAGTTTGTCTCTGAGCTCTGAATGGATGTTGATAGACTCACCCTGCTCTGTTACTGGATGTCATGTCAAGTCAGCTTTGCTCATGGAAAGCAAGTGGAACTGATTCTCAGCAGACTTGGTTTTTACCATCAATCCCCATTAGAAAGCATCAGGCAAACGCATTCCGTCCTGCAGGAGACACTGCGTACTCACACAGGGCTGAGTCACAGGGCTCCCCTATTAAGAGAGCCTTATTTGTTTTGGTTTTTTATACTACCATGGACTAAAGTTGCCAGGCTGCATTATTGACATTAGCCATGTTGTGTAAATTACCTGGCATAATTGATGAGATAGCCATCAGACGTTAGTGAGTCTGTTGTGTCAATAATGCACCGTATTCTGGTTTGTTGTTCTGAAGTGCAGGAAGCATGGGATAATAGTTTATTTTTACTGGATTTTAGTAAGTGATTGTTTTGCTCTTGAGTCCAAAGAATTCCCACTTTTGCTGCCTGTCTGCCTGTCAGGCGCTGTACCGATTATAGGGCAGGTTATCCCACCACTGCCTCTTGCAGGATTTCGTGCACCTTCCTTTGAAGCAAACGGACTGGCCATCGTCAGAGACAGGAGACTGGGCTAGACTCAGGGTCATCTTTGATGCTGATTGGTCTCAGTCCTCACATCCGGCCTACGTCTATGTCACGCTATGTCTTTCTGTTTTTTTCTGCATGACATTTCTGAGATACGGGCTTTGCTATTATGACGGGATCCCCGGGGTACAACCTGGAACTGGAGTACCGCTGTGCCCCCTCACCTCTCCAGCCTGGGCTGTCCCTCTCAATGCTTTGCCAGTGAGAAGCAGCAAACCTCTTCAGGGACTGTTATCACTCAGCCGCCAGCGTGCAGGGACACACCCAGCTAAGTTGCATGAATGCTCTCCACGCCACTCATGAACTATACACAGGGAAACACCAGCAAAACTCCCATGCCTCCAGCCTTGCACCCCAGAAATAGACTGTCTCAGACTGCTCAAGACCTTCTCTTGAACAGCGCAAGCTCATTAGTTAGGTCACCTTCGTCAAAGAACATTGGACCTGCACCAGCCTTTGTAATCTAAGCAGATTCCCCAAGCACTGTAGGCAAACTCACTGATCAGGATAAAACATTAAAATAATTTTATTAACTACAGGAAGGAAGATTTTAAGTGACTGTAAGTGTTGGGCACAGAGGTCAAAGTTGGATACACAAGAAATAAAAGTAGAATCACAGTCTAAATTTTAACATGCACAGGGTAAGCAAGATTTGAATCAGACAGCTTTTTTCTCCACACTGGATGTTCCAGGTAGGTTGCAGTTCTAAATACACAGGCTGAATTTCCTTCTCAGCCTGGGACCAGTCTCCTGAGTTCAAAGTCTTTTTCTTCCCAGAATTCTTGTTGCCTTCAGCGTAGGTGAGGGAGGAGAGAGTCCCAGTGATGATGCTATCAACCCTCATCATCCGATGAAGTGAACTGTACCTCACGAAAGCTTATGCTCAAATAAATTGGTTAGTCTCTAAGGTGCCACAAGTACTCCTTTTCTTTTTGCGAATACAGACTAACATGGCTGTTACTCTGAAACCCTCATTTATGTTTTCTTATCAGATGCTAGAAAGATCCTTGCTGTGATGGGGGGTTAGGTAGTCCCCATTGTGTACATGTGCCCCCTGAGGAGTCTCTCTCTAGGAGAGTGGATTCTTCTTGATGGGCCATCAACACGTGTCTGGCTGGTCCTGATATAAATCTCTCTTGTCAGTGTTAGTTGCTCCTTGCTTGCCACTGAAAGGCAGACTTACCACATATTTCAGTAACAAGCCTATAGCAATGCTTCATAACTTCACATACAGTGATCGTACATGCAATCCAACAGGATAGTCATGTTCAGTGGATCAAGACTTTTGAAATGATACCCCCGAAGGGCATACTTTGTCCCAAACATACCATCATCAGACCACAGCAGTGAATATGGGGGTTCCAGGGTGCTATTTTGAGGGACAGAGTGCCACACCTGTCCATCCATGCGCTAAAACCCTCGTCATCTCATGTCTTGATTACTGAAACAACCATCTGTCTCTCTTGACAAATGCCGCCTTGCCCCACTCATATCCGTTCGGAATCCTTCTGCAAAGATCACCGTCTTAGCCTGTCTCTTCGATGGTGACACCCCTCTTTGCATCCAACACTGGCTCCCCCTTCTTTATCCCATCAAACATAAGCTGCTTGTCTGCATTTTCCAGGCCCTTCATGACCTATCCCCACCCAACCCATCATCTCTCATTCACTAGCAAGAAGTCAACTCCCGTCTCTGAGCAGCTTGTTAGCCCAGCCCCCATCGCCTGCGTGTTAAATTTTCTAACAATCCCTTCATGCTTCCTCCCATGTGGCCCCTCAAAGCCATCTCGTTATCCTCCTTCAAAGCCCTCCTCAATACCCGGCTTTGCCATGACGTCTACAAAAACATTTGACAACGGTTAGGCGACTGGTGTGCTGATACCACTGCTCATCATGCTGATGAGTATTGTCTCATTGTTTCCTTGTCCTCTCCTGTCTGCCCGTATCCCTCTGTTATCTCTTGTCTTATACTTGAATTGTAAGCTGTTTGGGGCAGGGACTGTCTTTTTGTTCTGTGTTCGTACAGCACCTAGCACAGTGGGACTGGCTAACAGACTATAGAGGCAATGATTTGAGAAAGAAGGCTGAAGTGATTTGGGCATAGAATCACTGAAGTGTAGGACTGGAAGGGAGCTCGAGAGGTCATCTAGCCCAGTCCCCTGCACTCATGGCAGGACTAAGTATTATCTAGACCATCCCTGACAGGGGTTTGTCCAACCTGCTCTTAAAAACCTCCAATGACAAAGTTTCCACAATCTCCCTAGGTGATTTATTCCAGTGCTTAACCACCCTGACAGGACTTTTTTCCTAATGTCCAGCCTAAACCGCCCTTGCTGCAATTTAAGCCCATTGCTTCCTGTCCTATCCTCAGTGGTTAAGAAGAACAATTTTTCTCCCTCCTTCTTGTAACAACCTTTTATGTAGTTGAAAACTGTTCTCATGTCCCCGCTCAGTCTTCTCTTTTCCAGACTAAACAAACCCAATTTTTTCAATCTTCCCTCATAGCTCATGTTTTCTAGACCTTTAATCATTTTTGTTGCTCTTCTTTGGACTCTCTCTGATTTGTCCACATCTTTCCTGAAATGTGGCACCCAGAACTGGACACAATACTCCAGGTGAGGCCTAATCAGCGCGGAGTAGAGCGGAAGAATTACTTCTCGTGTCTTGCTTACAACACTCCTGCTAATACATCCCAGAATGATGGTTTTTTTTTTTGCAACAGCATTATGCTGTTCACTCATATTTAGCTTGTGATCCACTATGACCCCCAGATCCCTTTCTACAGTACTCCTTCCTAGGCAGTCATTTCCCATTTTGTATGTGTGCAGCTGATTGTTCCTTCCTAAGTGGAGTACTTTGCATTTGTCCTTATTGAATTTCATCCTATTTAATTCAAACCATTTCTCCAGTTTGTCCAGATCATTTTGAATTTTAATCCTGTCCTCCAGAGCACTTGCAACCCCTCCCAGCTCGTCTGCAAACTTTATAAGCGTACTCTGTACGCCATTATCTAAATCATTGAACAGAACCGGACCCAGGACCGATCCCTGTGGGACCCCACTTGATATGCCTGTTGATCAGACACTTGATCAGCATGTTATACCGATGTCAAAATACCATATTACTAGACAAGCCCTTGACTCGATACCACTTGGTGGAAGACAGAAAGGAGGGAGATAACCAATGGTGTATAGGAAAACCATAGAGAAAGATGTCGCTGTCATGGAGGTAGAGTACAATGGAGCAAAAACCATGGCACTAGACAGATGGAGGGGAAACACCGGCTTGTCTCATGTGTCATAAGGCACAAGAGCATCTAATAATAATAATTAATAATAAATTAATAATAGCACAGTGGGGGCCTGGTCCATGACTAAGGCTCCTGTGCATTACAGCAATACAAATAAATAATTATTAATAATAATAATAATAATAATAATAATAATTAACAATTGTTGTTTATCTAATCTAGACATCTATCTATCCTCATCTGATCTGACCTGGCTATTCCTGTCACCATAATGTCTCGGCAGCCTGCTCAATATTTTGGCTGGTTTATTCCCCTCTCACACTCATTTGCTAGCTTGCAAGCTGTAGCTCATTTGCATAAAGCTCAGATAACGCAGGAGGACTGGACTCTGCAGAAAAAGCTCATTCGAATTAGTCTCTCGGGCAGATGGAAGGACTTTATCCTCACTTTGATTTTTCGGCGCTGCCAGCATCATTTCCATGCCCAACGTTTCAATCAAAACTGCAGTTGTATTGTGAGAGTCACGGAGATGAATCATGGGAAAAAAGACTCGAGGGTTACCCAGCCCATCTGTCCTAGCTACTACTGGATGGTTCCCAGTCTACCTGTGCTTCTGCCTTCTCCCACACGGGAGTGAAACAGGAGCTCCTTTCATTCCAGCACATAAGGGCTTACCAGATTCCTCGCTCATCTGGTACAGGGCTAGGAAGGAAAGGGAATACAGTTCTCTTTCCTCCCAGCTGGCTGGTTGAAGGGAGCCCTGGGTAGGGTGTTGTTACCCAGTGTTCTGACTTGCTTTGCTGTTGTTTAGGATTTTCCCTCGTGCCCTAAAGCCACCTCTCAATAAAGACTAAAGTTTAACTGGAACTTTAATTGCCCTTCCTGGCTGGCGTATTGGCTCGCTGGCTCACTGGGACACTGTCACTGTCTGGTAAGTTGCATTCTCAGGAAACTTTTCCTGATGTCTGTCCTCAGTTTTCCTGTGCTTAGTTTTAGCCAATGACTCTCTGCGTCTATGAGCCTCCCAGGGGCCTGATCCCATAATGCATTTTCCAGGGAAATCACCCATGCTCTTTTGATTTCCCTTGGCTCGTGCCCATGGGAGTTACATACACAGAGCACATCTCAGAACGAGTCATTAAATGAATCTAATGCTTCTGTGTACATCAGCAGTTCAGTCACACTCTGTACTGTGGCCTCCAGCATCCAAACTGGAACTCCCTTCTGCAGGAAAATGTACTCCGAGTTCCTGTCTTTGCTCAATGTGGCTATCGCAGCAAAGCACTCAATTAGAACAGAAGTGACACTTTGCTCATGCTTAGAGCAAATCAATACACGGACACAGAGGCAGGCAGCTGTAAATACAGATCGTTGGCTGTGCCACATACCACAGCTGGGAGATAGATTTATTTTTCCTCTTTAGCGTCTCACTTTAACAAACCCAGTTGTCTTGGGAACCCCAGAGAGCAGGGTGAGCAGGTGGGAATTTATATGTGTTGTAACAAATCACTTCTTTGTGGTTGTCACTGTGATACAGGCAATGGACGCTCAGAACATCACAGCTACAGCAAGGGTTGAACTGAGATCAAAGAGCAGGGACCTTTAGCACTTGAGCCAATGGAGAATCTCTGCCGTCAGTGTAGGGGCTTTGACACACAGGTAAGCAGTTCTGATTCTGTCCAGTAGAGGGCAGCCATACTTATGCTAGCCACTCAGGTCTATCAGCTGCTAGAATACCCCTTCCTATCTCAAGCACAGAGAGCCTCATGCCTCCTCTCCGATTCAGGCGGAAGGCCCTGAGTTCCTTTCCTTTCAACAGCCCTCCATTTCTGTGATGCTTTGGGTCCATGGGCAGCTCACAGAAAGGGGCAATGATTTTCCAGGCAGCCAAGAAAGATTTGTATAGAGTTGCTCATCAATAACCAGTGCCAACAATTAGCGACCGAATAGCAGCTCCAAGGGGTTCGGAACGATCAGCCGCGTGACCCAATCCGCGCCAGAGACGGTGCTATTTTCAGCAACGCTAACGAGTCCCGCGGACGTGTCGCACGTCACGGTATCGAGCGTGGATTGATCGCTACCTGTGCAGGCGGGAATGGGGCCCTGTGGTTTGGAGGCTTTCAGGGGAATGAATGAAGGCAGCAGGCTAAGGCTGCTCCCCTTCCGCAGGCAGCTCTGCTGCTGAGGCCATGCAGCGATAAAGATTTAAAGCAGGGAGGGGAAGTCAAATTTATGGGCATTGGGACAATAGATCAACAGAATGGATAATGTCCCAATCAGGCAGGTGGTCTGGACAATAAGCAGCACCTCTCTTGATATTCCCTGGCTTGGAGCTCCCACGGCCACCCTGATACAGCTCCTGAGTTTTCAGTTAATTCGGCCTAAATGCTGTATACTTTATTGCCTGTATTTAAAATCTGAGAGAGATGGAGACCAGAAGGGTCATGCTTAGAAACGGGCCTTTCCCTGCAGACTTTCCATTGAGAAAGCCCGGAGTGTAAACCAGTCATTGTGATACTTTGGGCTTCCGCAAATGAAGTGGGGAAACTGAGGGCCAGAGAGATGCAGTGGTCTATTCCTCAATCTGCTCCTGACGCCCTGCGTGGTGTCACTGCATCTCTCTGGCCCTCAGTTTCCCCACTTCATTGCTGGCGTGTTGCGACACTTAATCGCAGCTGAAAGGCAGCCGCGGAAGCGCAAAGTATCACCATGACTGGTTTACACTCCGGGCTTTCTCAATGGGAAATCTGCAGGAGAATGCAAAATCTGGCTCCAAATTGTGCAACTCATGCCCACCTCTGATATAATGAACTAATGACAGCTCCCCATCCTGAGCTTGTATCACCTTTTAGGCCCCATTCTCTCAAAAGGCTTGGAGACTCAGCTAAGCCCCCAGTCAGAGTGGTGATCCGAGCATCCTCTCCGCTGGACAAACCTGCCTGCGAAAAACTAAATTGTAATGTGCATGGGTGTTGTGTTCTGAGATGGTGGGTCCCTTTCTGCTGCTGTTTGGGCTGGAAAGAAGGTGCATATGGCTCTTTCTCTCACCCTCTGGCAATGGCAGGCCCAGTCCTCACCCCCAGAGCCAGGAAATAAAGAGGGGCACAAAACCAGGAAATGATGGCTGAAAAGAAATTGTGATCTACGCTTTTTGAGCCTTGAAGCAGTCAGTTCGTTTCCAGTGTAGGGCCAAAGGTTAACTCTGTTCTTATTTGTCCACACTGGATCCCTTTCCCCCAACACCATCCCAAAGGCAGAGCATATGGTTATTGACAAAAGCCTCTCCATTTGAGCGGGGAAAGATTTTGAATCTGTCATTAGTTCATTATATCAGAGGTGGGCATGAGTTGCACAATTTGGAGCCAGATTTTGAATGCTCCCGAGTGGGTGGTCTGCAGGGAGCTTGCCGGCCACGTTGTTCTGGCTCCTCCTTTTTGTCCCCGGCTGCTAAATCACATTAAAAGGACATAAAAATATATTTGAACTTAAAATTCCTTTCCCAATAGAGCAGTTCCTGTTGCTGTCACATGGAGGCTACTTGACTGCAAATGGGAAGGCAGGTGGAATCTATGCAATCATCTACAAGGGAAGATATGCCCATGATACAATCTTGTCACCAAGATGTGGTGCCCACTATGAAACCAGAAATTATGGGCATGATGGAGGAACCACTAAATCCAATCGTTTGACCTGTGCCATGCAGAATATCAGACTCGATGAACATAATGGTCTCTGTTGCCGATAAAATCTATCAATGTAGTAAATAGTTTAAAAACTCCTGCTTTACATAAGCAAATGCTCAGGAGGATGTTAAATAGCAGCTACTAAAGTTGGACATTTTTAAAGCAGCAGGTCCACATAACTTGCATCCAAGAGTTTTAAAGGAGCTGGCCAAGGAGCTCTCTGGATCAATTTTCAATAACTATTGGAACACTGAGGAAGATGCAGAAAACTGGAAGAAAGCCAGACTCTCCTGGCTAATACTTAGACTATAAGATCTTTGGGGCAGGTACCATGTTTTTTGTTCTGTGTTTGTACAGGACAGAGCACACTGGGTTCCTGGTCCATGACTAGATTTCTTGGCACGATCACAGTGGTAATAAATAATAATAATATTTTAAACTGCTAAATGGGATGACCTGGGTAATTATAGGTCTATAAAACTGACACTGATCCTGGGCAAAATAATGGTACAGTTGATATGAGACTCCATTAATAAAGAATTAAAGAATGGTAATATAATTAACGCCAATCAACCTGAGTTTATGAAAAATAGATCTTATCAGACTAACTTGATATCTTTCTTTGATGTGATTATAAGTTTGGCTAATAAAGATAATTGTGTTGCTGCCATATACGTAGACCTCCATAAGGCATTTGACTTGGTACTACATGACATTTTGATAAAGAAACTAGAATAATATAAAATTAACATGGTCCACATTCAATTGCTTCAAAACTGGCTAACTGACAGGTCTCCAAACATAATTGTAGATGGGGAATCATCACAGTACAGGTGTGTTTCTAATAGGGCCCCGCAGGGATCAGTTCTTGGCCCTATACTATTTAACATTTTTATCAATGACCTGGAAGAAAATCATCATTGATAAAGATTGCAGATGACACAATGCTTGGGGGAGTGATAAATAATGAAGAGGATAGATCACTGGCACAAAGCGATCTGGGTCACTTGGTAAACTGGGGGCAAGCAATCAATATGTGTTTTTAATATGGCCCAATGTAAATGTATAGGTCTGAGAATGAAGAATGTAGGGCACACTTACAGAATGGGGACTCTATCTTGGGAAGCAGTGACTCTGAAAAACTTTCGGGGTTGTAGTGGATAATTAGCTGAGGTGCCCGTGCAACCTCAGTGGTTTTTCGCCTTCCTCTGTAGCATGGGGCACAAGTCACTTGCTGGAGGATTCTCTGCTCCTTGAAGTCTTTAAACCATGATTTGAGGACTTCAATAGCTCAGACATAGGTGAGAGGTTTTTCGCAGGAGTGGTGGGTGAAATTCTGTGGCCTGCGCTGTGCAGGAGGTCAGACTAGATGATCATAACGGTCCCTTCTGACCTAAATATCTATGAATCTATGAAACACTGTGGCCAAAAGGGCTAATGTGATCCTTGGATGCATAAACAGGGGAATCCCGGGTAGGAATAGGGAGGTTATTTTACCTCTGTATTTGGCATTGGTGTGACTGCAGCTGGAATCCTATGTCCAGTTTTGGTGTCCCCAAGTCCAGAACTGGAGAGGGTTCAGAGAAGAACCACGAGAATGATTAAATGATTAGAAAACACGTCTTATAGTGATAGACTGCAGGAGTTCAATCTGGTTATTTTAACAATAAGAAGGTGAAGGGGTGACATAGTCACAGTTTATAAGTACCTGCATGGGGAGCAAAACTTTGAGAATGAGCTCATTAGTCTAGCAGACAGAGGTATAACGAGATCTAGTAGTTGGAAGTGAAAGCTAGACAAATTCAGACTAGAAGTCAGGTGCAAGTTTTTAACAATGAGGGTAATTAGCCATTCGGACAATTTACCAAAGGCTGGGGTGGATTCTCCATCACTGGAAATTTTTAAAACAAGACTGGTTGTTTCCCCTAGAGAGATACTCTAGTGGATCACAGTGCTTCTCTCTGGCCCTGGAATTTATGAATCACCACAACCTCGCTGTTCCGAAACTGTCCATTTTTGGTGAGGGTTATCTGGATGCAGATAGTAACATGCTTTTCTTCAGCTGAAAAGTTTGGTTGCATTTACAGAAGAGTGACTGATTTACCCTTTGCTTCCCCTTCCTTAGCACCGTAGCACCCTTCTCCCTCTGAGATTCTCTCATCTCTTTTCTCTTTGCCCTAGGGTGACAGTAATGAACTGCAGCTGCTCTCCCTAAAGGCCTGAGAGTCTGCCTGCAAAGGACCATCTTGGAGACAAGTTATAGAGACAGACCCTGAGCTGGTGTAAATCGGCATAGCTCCACAGTGGTCAATGCAACTGTGCTGATTTACACCAGGTGAGTATCTGCCCCACATTCTTTATTCCCCTTGTTATCAAAGCCCATGCAAGTATCTCTGCCTGCTATCTCGCCTGGTCTTGGGCAGGCAGATTTGTTAACAAAAGCATCTTCATTTATCTTTTCAATGCATCCCCTGCCGTCGGATGTTTCTCTGACCCTCATGTTTTCAGTAATCTTTTCGCTTCTTCCTTCCAGCGCTCGCGCGGCTCCTTCCGTTTGAAAGATGTTGACGTATGCAACAACGAAGTGAGCAAAACGTAATCGATAACACTTAAAGGAAGAAAGTTTCTTTGTATTTTAGCTACACAGAATCTTTTTCTTTGTGTTTTGCATGCATGCATATTGCCCTGGAGATTTTTAAAGATGCAGTTGTCTGAGCCAGAGAGAGAGAATTCCAAGCAAGTGCTAGCATTTGAGACATGTGAGTCATTTATCACATCAGTTTCCAACTTCCGGGGGCTGCTTGCAGAATGAGACAATACAAGAAAAGCTGCCAGCCCCTGGGCTCCCAGTGTTTATGTTGGTCTTCCTGAGCGAAGTCCTGGCCACATCTCACACTCAGATGATTTAGCCCTTAGAAAGGAGCTCTGGTCCCCGCCCCCTGGAGCTTCTGAATCTACATTAATGCAACCCAGCCACAAAGTCCCCTTGAATAGATTTCTCCCCCAGATGGTTTAAGAATAAAGGACAGCTTTTCTCTCTCATTGTGCACCACTCAGTTGCCATAAAGGAGAATTCCCCCTGGGTAGCATAGAGCTGTTACCGCTCCCCTCGCAGTCCCCAGAATAGAGGGCATGGTAGGGGAGGGATGGAGCAGACCCACGGGGCTGCCCAGGCCAGGGTGCTGCAAATTAGAGCAGGCAGAGGCTTCTCTAGCTTGTGATGGGGGGTTATTTCAACCTAGGGTTGCCAACCCTCCAGGATTGTCTGGGAGTCTCCAGGAATAAAAGATTAATCTTTCAATAAAGTTTATGTCATGTGATGAAACCTCCAGGAATACATCCAACCAAAATTGGCAACCCTGTTTCAGCCCTTGGAGCAAGTAGAATCTGGAAGACAGATGGCTTAGAACATCTTTACCCTCTTCCCTCTGGGCTGCAGCTCCTGGTGTTGCAACACAGACTCAGACCCAGAATGTGGCAGTGTAAACTGGGGCATGGACTCCGCAGAAAAATACACCTCGACCATCAGCCAGGGCTTTTCCTCAAGGGAAATGACTCCCCCACCGGGGGTTCAGCTCTGCCCTGTGATGCTGGGTGTGGAGCCCACCCTTCTCAGAAGCAGTGTCTCCCCTCTGTCTCTCAGGCAGCCAGCAGGGTCCTTCCCCTGAGCATCTGTGAAAAGGGAGGGGTAAGCCAAACTGGAGTTAATCCCTTGTCTACTGGGGCCCCCTGTCATGGCTGGTTATAAAGCTGCAGAGGAGAAGGCTGAGTGCCAGGTGATCTGAAGGGAAGAGGCCTGGGGAAGCTGAGTGCCAGGCACAAGGAATCAGAGAAGGCTGAGATGCAGTGAGGTCTGTTAGATCATCTGGTCCATTTCCCTGCAGGGAGGGGAGTCTGGAACAGGAGCGGGGATCCAGAGGGTAGACTAGGCCATGGAGGGCTTCTAAAGAGCTGGCATACTTGAACTGGAAGTAGAAGCAAACGGAGGGTGAGTTTGTCCGAGTTTGGGGCTGATGTGCCTGCATCAGGGTCTTTCTGGGTGTCATTCTCAGCACCATGCGAAGGCAAGAAGAAGACAACCTGATATTTGCATAGGATCCCAAAACTCCAATTGCGGGAAAATCTAGCGAGGGAGGATGGAATGTAATCAGGGAACGGGGATTAACTCCTTCCTGTTCGGGGAGAAAAAGCCAGAGGAGCTTTAAGTACCGTGGATTTACATTTCATTAGAGAGATGGGCTTGTCCGGCAATACAGCACCGCCGGGGATCGCACTCCAGCATTGGTCCCGTATAGACTGAATGGGAAGAGTTCTGCTTATTGAATCACTAATACCATTTCCATGTCACCCTGGAAGGGCATCTGAGCACTACCCAGGTAACCTGGTCACTCTCTATGCTAGCAACATTTAAACAGAGTAGCAGCAGAAACTACAGGAAACTAACGGACCATGAAATTATTATCCAGGAAAGAAAAAGAAAAATGAGCCCCTGTACCAGTGATCTGCACTGTGTCTGCAACCATGCTGAGCTCTCTGGGAGAGGTTAAGGCAGCAGAAGATGAGATACACGTGGTCTTAAATTGGAGACAAGAAAGCGCTCGCCCAGGCCCTTTTCATGCTCGCTGGGCCACCCACTGCAAATGAAATGACATTACGTTGGTCAGAATAGAAAGGAAGAATTGCAGCATTAAAGAAACCCTTTTGGAAATTGCCAGGTTGGCTTTCGGGGGGAGATAGCATAGTACTAATAATTCTGTACGCTGATAGAGCATCCTTCATCCAGCGGGACCCCAAAGCGCTTTGCCAAAAGATATATACAGCAATTGTCATGGTCATTGCTGGAAAGCAGCCACCTCTGGGCCGGAGCAAAGCGGTAATATAGGGCACACAACCACTTAGCATAGAGAAAGGAGGCAAATAGACTGGAAACATCTGAAACTGCTCGAGGAAATGTAGGGAGGCAGAATAAAACTACCCAGTCTGATATTTGTCCAGGTCATTGGGGTTAACATCTCACCCTTGGGGTAGAAATACTGGGTCTTTAATCACCACAAGTGGTCAAGACCTCACTTGGGTAAAGGTAGCAATTTTTCGGCAGCATACATTCAATCGAACATAATCTAATCTAATCTATTTTTCTAGGCCTCTATACTATTCTCCCCATGTTGGTGTCTGAGCAACCAGTGCTGGGCCATTAGGTTGTCTGTAGTAGCTACAGTTGATTGGGAAGTACAGTTTATTTCCCTGAAAAGCAGAAAACCCCCAAACTGGAATTTTTCCCAGGGTTTGAAAACCAAATTTTTCGTTGTTTTGGGGGTTTACAGTTTTTTTACGTAAATCCAAAAAAATATTGATGAAAATGGACATTCTCTTGCAAAATTTTCTATTTAGTAAAAAATAAAATAAAAAATAAGGCATATAATTTCTGGCCAGCTCTGGTAGTGACAAATGAAAAGACGCACTGAGGGATCTGGATTGTGAATCTTTCCCAAAGATGCTGCCAATGAGCTCAACTCCCTGCTCTGCCGCTGACTTCCTGTGTGACCTTGGCCATGTCACTTAGCCTCTCTGTGCCTCAGTTTCCCACCTGTACAGTGGGGATAATAGCACGGCCCTGCCACACAGCGGGCTGTGAGGATAAATGCATTGAAGATTGTGAGCTCATCAGATACTGTGGTGAAGGGGTCTGATAAATACCTAAGCTAGATAGACAGCAGATATGTACCACAGCACTGGCTGAAACAACACGCACCAGGCAAGAATGTTTAGCTCAGTCTCAACAGAGAGCCACTTTTTGCCGTGGCTTGGATATATGCTTCCACAGTTTAGGGTTGTCAACCCTCCAGGATTGCCACGGAGCCTCCAGGAATCATAGATTAATCTTTAATTAAAGATTGTTGTGTGATCCAACCAAAATTGGCAACCCTTCCCCTGTTGGACTCTGGAGAGCTGGGGCAGAAGGGCAGCCATGTGGAGAGAGGAGATGGAGGCCTGGCTGAAGATTTCAAACCTGAAAAATGTCAGTCTCACGATTTAGGGTCTAATCCAGGCCCCAGGCTCACCAGAGCAAGGAAGACCTCAAGTCATGCTGCCCTCTAAGCAACCAGAGCTAAGTAAGGACATCAGGATCTGGCCTGTCAATTGCATTTGTTGCCTGTTTTTTTCAAATGGAAATAAAATGAAGAAAGAACTCCTGTCTGAAAAGAAAGGATCCAGGAATCAAGGGAAATATATGGGCCAAACCCTCAGCTGGTGTAAATTGGTATAGAGTCTATGAGGCCAATGGGGTGAAACCCCCAGCTGGTATAAATAGGCATAATTCCACTGGAGTCAGTGTGGCCAGATCCTCAGCTGGCATATGCTGGTGTAGCTTCATGGATTTCTATGGAGATGCAGAAGTTTGACACAGTTGAGGATCTTAAAATTTATGAGCAGAGTTAATTCTCTGGAAAACAATAGATAAGTGAAACTAACCAGGGAAGAGGTCTGCAAGTCCCGTGATTTAAACACATGCCAAAAGGCAAATGGGGGGTGACGGGGGGAGGGGGAAGGAAAATTGGTCTGCATTTGCCACTTATTATTGGCCATGGCTAGGGTTTGTAAAGTTAGAAGATGCAAAAGGTCTGGAATTGCCCAATGCCACCTTTCTGAGTCAGACTGGAAAGTGTCTGCACTATTACACAAAGGCACACGCAGAGGGTCTGTAATGACCAGAGATTACAGGGGCCTCAGAAAGCTTTAGGCTGAGATAACCTCGGGTAGGGTGAAAGGCTGCAGTGATGATGGGCGAACTTGAGGGGTGGAGCTTTCTGACTCTCCGGGTTTCCAGATTCGTTCCAAAGGCTGTTTGCCAGAACTGGGAATGGGCAACATCGGGTGGATCACTTGATGGTTTCCTGTTCTGTTCATTCCCTCTGAAGCACCTGGCGTTGGCCACTGTTGGAAGACAGGATACTGGGCTAGATGCACCATTGGTCTGACCCAGTAGGGCCGTTCTTATGTTCTGTGAAGGAAGAGGAGGCATGCGGGCGTTTGCTTAACACTTTGGATTGTGCTGGAACCATGCAGAAGTTTACTCAGGCGGGTAACCCCAGGGAAGTCCATGGGACTAAGTGAAGACTGCTCGTGGGAGGTTGTCAGCTCTCTGGGATAGAGACTAACTTGTTCTGTGTCTGTAGAGCTCCTCGCACATTGGGGTCCTGGTCCATGACTGAAGCTTCTAGGTGCTAGGATAACACAAATAATAAATACTACTAATAATTAATAAAAGTCTGAATGGATCAGGGAATAAGGTTACGAAGAAGCAAGTGTCCAATGCAAGCAGCACAAGGGGTTTATTAGTACTAGAGAATTTGTTTTTCCTGTGGCATCTTTGTACTTTATATTGCAAAATGCTTTGCAGAGAAAATCCTACACAAGCAAAACAGATCAGGGGCTTGTCAATTCCTCACCAATGCTGCTGATTCCTCACATAGCAGCATCCATGAATAGAACTTTCTGCTCTCTCCTCCCAGCTGGGAGTCTCCATCCCATCCTGACCTGGCCTTTGTTCGCCACACCTTCCTCACTTTCTGTCTAGATTACAGCAATGCCACAGACCTTGGGATGGAGCCATCAGCACTTAGGCAACTCTACAGAACGCCGTAGAGCTTCTCCTCAGCAGACCTGTCCTCCACTCCCCATGGAATAGCAAGTCAAGTTACAGGCTTTAGTCCTTAGCTTCACAGTGCTCAAAGACCTGAGCCCGGATCTAAAAGAGCGTAAAGTGCTGGGATGAAGATCTTGGTGACAGCTTTGCTTCTTGGGTACCATGGGACTTTCCACCATCAGGGTAAAGCTTGTCTGTGAAGAGCCCAGAGCTTTCTTGGGGCCAAGGCTCAGACTGTGGCATGAACTCCTCCAGGAACTAGGGCCTAGCATGCTTCTCCAGTCGGACTTCTCTGAGATAAACACAGAGGAGCATGGACCCTCACACCCCAATTCCTACCAAACCAAACCATTCCACACACAACTCCCCCTCTTGGGAGAGGACGAGAGAGAATGAACGACGCTTGAGAGACTTGAAAAATCCACAACCCTGAGAGATGCAGTGACACCGACCTAAGCCCTGGTTGAGACAGCGCTACACCGACAGGAGGACTTCTCCCATCGCCATAGCTACCACCTTTTGCGGAGGTGGATTAACTACGCCGAAGGGAGAAACTCTCCTGTCGGCGTAATAGTGTCTTCACTTCACACCCCACACTGAAAGAAGACATGGGCCAAATTCTGGTCTGACCTCGGTGTAAATCCAGAGTAACTCCCTTGTTTGTAGAGAGGTTATTGCAACTTTACACCCGTATCAGCGAGACCAGAATCCGGCCAAATGTTTATAAAAAGAGAGTTACATTAAAAAGCTTTTTACTGAAATACTTAATTAAAATAATATTGGAACAACCAAGACACAGTCTGTGCTAAACACACAGGAACGGCTTCCCACAGCTCATTTGTGAGAGCGCTCGATAATAGCGGAGGGTAATTATTTTTTAATCAGCCAGTGTAAAGAACTGTTGGCATGTTAACAAATGGTACTTATTTTCTATTGCTCTAACAGTACAAGATCGCGTGCTGTGTTGTGCCAACTCGCTGGCACTTCCCTGGCGTAGTGGAATTACCCGGCTTTCTGCTGGCTGCAGCTGCTTGGATTTTAATGAGTTCACAATTCGTGAAGGGTCGACATTCTGGAGGGTTGGGTCAGTGCAGGCAACAATGGTTTGCGCTTCTAGAGCAAAGCAAGGATCGCAAAGCTCGTTACAAATGCTAATTAATCAAGCCTAACCACACCCCTCTGAAGTGTTTGTTTTTATTATTATTTATCTGCATTGCAGTAGCAGTTTAGGAGCCCCAGTAATGGACCAGGCCTGAAAGATGGTCCCTGCCCCAAAGAGCTAAGGAGAAGGACTATTATCCCAATTTTACAGATGGGGAAATGGAGGCACAGAGAAGGGTAGTGACTTGCCCATGGTCACACAAGAAGTAGACTCCTAGATGCCTGACTCCCATATTAATTGCCAGACAACTTGCTTGATGCTAATTTGAACTTACTGGTACTATTTCTTGGATCTGGGCTAGGAGTCTCATGGAATTGGCAGAGAAATCTCAGGAGTTCAGATAACATGGATATAGCACAATATACATATCTAGATAGAGAGGGAGATTAGGTAGAACCAGTTTTCCCAGGAGATTTCTAGTTCTCTCTGCTTCCGGAGAGGATGGGAATCCTTTAGGAATGGGCTTTCTTCTGCATAGGTTCCGCACCTCTCTCCTGCCTTCACTCAAACCCCAGAAATGCACATCCGAAGCAATCAATGATGGAGCAGGTGAGTGCCTACCACATCCACCCCAGTTCGTCAGCACTGGAACTGCTGCCCCGGGCGTTGCATATTAAACGGTGCCCAAGCAACTCTGTACATTAATAATTCTATTTGTTCTGAAAGCACAGAGCAGGTGCCATGGAAATGAATGAGAGCCCACTGAAATCAATTTCCTGCCGCAAAAAATCCTAACCAGAGGAAAATGTGCAAAGGGGCTTCAGTGGTGTTGGTTTTTTTTGAAGCAGTAGGGATAATAAATTCCCTGCCAAGGGGTGTGTTTTGTTTACCCACTATACGTATTCTTTTCCCCTCTCTCCCCTACCAACTCTCTAATCACTCTGCTTGGATGTTGCATCCTTTCCCCATCTCCTCCCAGGCTCTTGTATGGCTTGTCTATTTCAGCTGTGAGCCCGTCAGGGAGGATCTCTTATATATGTTTGGGCATGCTTGGTGCCTCGATTGGGGCTGCTACCTGCTACCATCATGTAACAACCATAAAGCCAGAGTTCTTGCAAAAATGGTTTTAAAATGAGTTTAGTGCTTGTGACAGGTGCTAGGTCCGTAACCCTGAGAATCAGCACATTGGTGCTACTGTAATTGGCATCCTGTGTCTACCTAATCAGTCTGTCTGTGCAGATATTCCTACTTCACCTCTCACCGTGGTAGGTGAGCACAGTATCTCTCTCTCTTGGCTGGACGAAGAGATAGACAGACACCCCTGTTGTTCCGAACACACAGAATGAAATACCCTGGTCACGGGCAGTGCAAGCTCTGATCTATCTCTTCACTGTGCCCAGACCTGCCCAGTAGTGACCATTTCTTTGGGATGCTTGTGGAGTGTCAAAGGGCTGGTCTACACTAGGAAATCACAGTGACCCAGCTACGTCACTCAGGAGCGTGAAAAAATCCACACCCCTGTGCAACATAGTTAAGCTGACCTAAGTCACCACATAGACAGCACTAAGTCGTGAGAAGAATTCTTCCGTCGACCTAGCTACCGCCTTTCGGGGAGATGGATTTAATACAGCTATGGGAGAACCCCTCCTGTCGCTGTAGTGTTTTAAGTGTAGACCTAACCTAAGTCTCTACAGGCCATTGGTCTCTCTGCTGAAATCGCCACTCAAGGTGTCGGTGGAGGAGGAACAGAGGGGAAAGAAGCGAAAGCTCTATCTGAAAGCATTGGCTGGCTTAGATTCTCCATAACCCTGCTAGCTGAGATTGGGGTTGTTTGGGGGCAAGGGTTTATCTCAGCTGATCATTTATATCCTTATACCCCTGAGGTTTACTGTGATTTTTCACGCTGGGTATCGCCCCCATCCTCGGTGTCCTATTGGAGAGAGACCTTTGTTTTGGCAGATCAGTACCTTCTGTGGCCCACCCAGCAGCGGTACTAAAGACTCCATTGCAAGAAGATCTATGCATGCTGGCAGATGCATTGACTCGGCCTTTATATACCCATCAGGCTGTGCGGGCTCTTCTCCATCTCATCTTTCTGGCTGGGTGATTTATTTAATGAAGTTACTAAATTCCGACTGACACATGCCTCCCACAAATGAAGTTTTTTGGGGGGAATGCAACGAAATGACTTGTCACACAATCCAAAGCACGATCACTATAATTTTCTCATCAGCATACATGTGCTCACTGCCTTTGGAATCTTGCCATTCGCACTGGAACAGAGAGTTTTACACCAGCTTCTGGCTTTGGAGACTTCTACTGCAGTGAGTTGTTGAGAGGACAGTGGGGAATAAGTAAATGTTCTTTTCCTTCCCTTCCCTTTGAGGCACAAGAGTCTGTCTGATTTCCTTTGATTTATGCTAATTATTTTGTCTGGCTCTCCAAACACTAGGAAATCACTTACCCCGTCTTCCCTGCATATCCTCCAACAGAATAAAATCTACCCAAGGGGTCTAATAGTGAGAACAGGAGAGTCACACCTGAGTATTCTTGGCTTCTATTTCAGGCTCTGCTGCTGACTCCCTGAGTGACCTTGGCCAAGTTCATTAAGCCACAACATCCAAACCTGGGTGCCTAAAGTGTGAATTCAAAACAGATGAAAGGAAATAAATTTTCTGACCACATGCAGTTAGACTGTGGAACTCATTGCCATAATTTAGCAAGGGGAGTGTGGATTCTCCATCACTGCCAATTTTTAAAACAAGATGGGATGTCTTCCTTCAAAATATGACCTAGGAATTATTTTGGGGACGTTCTCAGGCCTGTGTTATGCAGGAGGTCAGATCAGATGACCACAATTGTCCCTCCTGGCTTTGGAACCTCATGCTTCAAGGTTTAAACCAGCCTCTAGCTTTTAGGATGAGACTTTCACGGGGACCTCTCCCCAGGTGTGAATTTCACCCTCAGTAAGGCTGGAGTCCTGCTGGATGAAGCTGGAATGGCTCTGATGATACTCCTTATGTAGTCACATCGTTTTAAAAGATCTATGGTTATTGCGAGCGGTGCTAGTACCCGGCATGTTATGAATCATTGATGTACAAGTACACAGGAGGAAATTCTCCATAGAAAGAGTTTGATGCCCCATGCAGTAACTGCACGGACACTGAGGCACTGAGTAGTGGTTTAGGGCAGGCGGTTACTGAGAGGACAGTATAGGTTAAAGAACTCTTCGATGTCTGGATAGGCATTTGGTTCCTTCATGTTGCAGAGCAGCTGCACAAAAGAGTCCTAACGCCAGACTCACTGCAGTGTTGTGCGTGGGGCTTGCAAGCAAAAAGTCCAGGGCTGAGGCAGGACAAGAGGGCAGTGCAGTAAGCAGTAGAAACCAAGATAGACATAGACAAGAGAGAGCAGCTTCTCAGTGCCTGAGGTGTTTGCAAAAAGTGCTGTCTGTTACCACTTCTGTTTAAGGAAACAGGCAGGACCTGTGTGCATTTGGGAAATAAACAAATCACACTAAGAAATACCTGGCCTCTGCATCACTGATGTCTCAAGCAGTGGGAAGCGAAATGCAAAGGCCTCCAAAAATCTTATCTGATACTAAGCAAAGAGAGCAACATCTATCTATCTATTCATCTCACAAGCCAGTGTCCTAGCGTGTTTCACGGCTCAGTACGCTGGAACTTTATTCCTTTGTCTAGCGGGTCTACGTGGAATGCCTCACTTTACTTGTGTAGACATTTTTGTTTGGGGGAATTGACAACATGTACTCATAAACTGATTTAATCCTTTAGAAGTTATTAGTTGCCTGTATATAGTGGAATGTATTTTCCCAATGCAGAGACAACAATTCTTTGCTGGTGACTTGACCAGAAAAGAGTGAAGGGTCTGTTCTGTTGGCTGGTGAAAGATGTGCAGAGAGCCAAAGGGCAAGGATCCAGCATTCCATGTTAGCTCTGTGTGGTTTCTGCGTTGCATTGAGAAATGTGCGTGGAGTATGAGTGACCCTTGTGTGTTCACACCAATCACTGGTGAATGTAGTGAAATATGGGCGTGACTGGGCCTGGAGATAAGGTGTGGCCAGAGCACAGGTACCTCAATGCAAGACAGTCAAAATACCTGGTCTACCTAGCTGCCCTTTTGGGGTCTGGCTTTGTGATCACCTTACTCACGGGAGTAATTCAATGGAATTCAGGGGGCCCGCTCGTGTAACTAGCAGGATCACAATTTGCACTTTGAGCTGTTCAGTTTCTCCTGTTGCCAGCCAGGAGCAGTGGCAATTTGAGCGGACTCCAGGATTGTACTGGGCAGAAACTGAGAGCGGGGCAACTAGGAGAGCCAGCCACTGCGCCTGGAACATGGCATGAGGCTGAGCCGCTGGCCGGGAGAGGTGCTTTTTCCTAGACACGTTTCTGCCTCAGTGTCCACGTTAGCTTGTCCGCCCTGCAGTGCTTGCTCTCCTGAGCTGACCTCGCCTGCCTGGATCTGTCAGAGCAACATGCGCTGATGGTCCGCTGCTCCCGTACCCAGACCCTAGTGGAATCGGAGCCTTAGCTAGTGGGCTTAAGCAATCCTGGTTTCCCCCAGTGCTTGGTTAAACCAATCCCACCTAGTCTCCTTTGCTTGTTTTTATTTATAAAACCCTCTTGACTGGTGCCTCAGGCTTGACATGCCATTTTGGAATAACAAGACGACTTTGAAAGACTCAGGTCTACGAGGAAAGACCCACTCACTGAAATAAACAAGGTACCTGTTCATCCCAGGCCATATGCCATGTCTTGAGGCTGATGCAAAAGGGGGTAGAAAATGCCCCCTGCCCCCACTCAGGCAGCAGGACCAAAGCCAAGAAAGGGGTTTATTAGCTTTAGCTACTATGGATCTATGACTCACCCAAGAGCAGATGGGAATGGCAGTGTGATGGCTGCTGTCACCATGCCTCATTGAGCCACAGCTGAGGATGCTGGCTGAGGACACACTGCTGAGAAATAGGGCAGACTCACCCCAAAGTGCTGGTTATTCCATCGTTAGACTATACCAAGCCAGTAACAAAGTGAACTTCTGTCTCACCACACTGGTTAGCAAGAAGCCAAAACCACAGTCTCCTCGGGCTTTCCAGGCCTAGGCTCATCACCAAGGCATTGGACTTTATGATAAAGGGTTTGTGACGGGTTGATCCCCTTTAAGGTGCCACCTGATGTACTGGGATACCACTGAGCCCACCTGTTCTGCCAGCCTTGGCCCCCTTTACCCTGTCTTGCTGAGCCAGGCTCTTAAGCCTCCTCTAGCACACACACACACAGGCAGGGCCACACCCAGCTGCAGAAAGACACAGACACTGAGATCAGCTCTTGGAAGACACAGCTTAATGAATTTGACCCAGAACTCAGGTGCCCACCTCCCTTGGAGTGCAGACCCAAAGGCATATTGTCTTGTGCTGTATAGAAGATCTGAACAGCGCAAGCTCATAAAAATTCACCCTCTCCCTCAATGTGAAGAGAGACATGCACAACTTCTTGCTCCACCCCCAGTTAAAAATTACACAAACTGGGTTTAATAATAAACAAAACAAATTTATTAAGTATAAAAGGCAGACTTTAAGTGATTATAAGGGATAGCAAACAGAACAAAGCAGATTACTGAGCAAATAAAACAAAACACGCATACTAAGCTTAAGATCTTAAAGAGACTGGTTTCAAGAAAAGAAAAGGAGTACTTGTGGCACCTTAGAGACTAACAAATTTATTTGAGCATAAGCTTTCGTGAGCTACAGCTCACTTCATCGGATGAATTCAGTGGAAAAAGAAGAAATAATTTCTTACCCTAAATGTTATTTTAGGCAAGTTGCCGAGTTTCTGTAGCTTAAAGTTTCAGTTATTTCTTCTTACAGATTGGACCCCTGTTTCAGTCTGGACTCACCCCTACCTTTCCCCTTAGAATCATAGAATATCAGGACTGGAAGGGACCTCAGGAGGTCATCTAGTCCAATCCCCTGCTCAAAGCAGGACCCATCCTCAATTTTTGCCCCAGATCCCTAAATGGCCCCCTCAAGGATTGAACTCACAACCCTGGGTTTAGCAGGCCAATGCTCAAACCACTGAGTTATCCCTCCTCCCAGAAGGTATTAGGTTAGTTCCTTTTTCTCTTCAGGTACTTTCAGCAGTCTTTCTTCTTGGGTAGCAATGGAGGAGAGTCCAGATTAACCCCCTCCAGAGGAAAAGTACCAGCAGTGTCCAAGGTGGTATTTTGTATCAGGTGATCTTATCACCTGACCATGCAGTGTTAAAGCAACTATGAAACCAGGTTTATTTGCAATGTCCACAGGAAGGAACTCCAGGCAGATGGGAGATCCTCATCTCCAAAGACTCATTGCCTTTTTCTAATGGCCCATTAAGGCTGATTGCTTACTGTCTGGTGGCTGTTTCCCCAAGTACACACACAGTTGTAATTGTTACATAGTCAATATTCCTAACTTCAGATACAGAAATGATACATGCACGCAAATTGGATAATTGCATTCAGTAAATCATAACCTTTCCAGCGATATCTTATATGAGCCATCTTGCATAAAGTATATCTTAGTTAGGCCATATTCATATCATAACCATATTTCTATGAAGAATATGGGGTGTAACGTCACAGGGTTACTGAAAACCAATTCCATCAGTTAGAGGGTCCTTCCAATCCCAAGGGATCAGCCACTTAGCCAGGCCCTGGAGCCTGACTCCTCTCTTTCTTAGCCCACTCAGCAACAATGCTGGCCTGCTCATGCCTCAACATTAATGGACACCAGACCCCTTCAGGACAGGAGAACCAGGTCTAGGAGTTACAGGCTTAGACTCCATGGACCATTCACTCTTTGGCTTCTCTCCTGAGACTGTCCAGCAAGGGAGCCAAAGGATCGTGTTTGCTCAGTTGGGATGCCAGGCCTCTCGGAACTGACCTGTGACTCACCAGTTTATGTCTCAGAGCAATCAGAGGGTAGCAGTTTCCACTCCCAACCAAACTGAGCTGAATTTCAATCGCCAGCATAGCAGAGAAAGGCTCCTCCGGTCACTACCCAGAGCCATCCAACCCCTCCAAACACTTAACAAGATGCTCCCCTGAATGAAGCATGGAGCTTTGCATGGACACTGGTGCTTTTATGTCTGGTGAGGGCAAAAGCCAGTCTGACCCAGGACCTGATTCGATAGGTTTGCCCTTCCTAATGGTGGGGAACATTCGATTAATGCCCAGCCCAGAGTGCAGAGGGGCCTGTATGGCTGGGGAGACTTAAGCAGTCTCACCACATGGCTGAGCATGTTTCATTGATTGAGACGACAGCTTCCTTATCTCTCGAACAGGAATTTGGCATTTAAGTAAAGCCTCTCTGACTTTATGCTTTGCTCCACAATAAAAGTCCATTAGAGAATTAGAAGCTCAATTCCAGCTGCAGTGCTGACCCTGATGAATTTTCTTCCCAAGAATATTGTGCGGGTCCAGTGAGGATCAGTTTGTCACATTTCTGCATCGGGGATGCTAAGCTTTAAAGGTCACCCGGGGCAAAAAATCTCAGCTGCACTCCGAAGGCTATAAAAATGTCATGAGCCTCACAATCCAGCTGCCTGGATCATCCGTCTGCTGCAATTGGTGAGGTCCTACACAGCTAGGGCTCTGGCTAAGCTGTCTCCTCATTCCCAATTACCTTTCAAAGAAGAACAGAATGATGCAGGATCCCCTAAAGGGGTCTATGCGTAGCTGTCACAGAAACAAATAGGAATGAGGGAAGAAGGTGGCAAAGGATGGGGAAAAGAGATTGAGTGAACCCAGGGAAGAAATTAAACTCATGACTAGGCTAGATCCACACCCGGTATAAATTGGTGGAACTCCGTTGCTCTCGGTGGAACTACACTGATTTATGTTGGCTGGGGATCTGGCCCCATCGATGGCAGGAAGGTCAATACTCAATAATACTTTGCATTTTCCATCTGAGGATCTTAATGCATGCTACAAATAATTCATCTCACACAACATGCTTATGAGGTTGGTATTATCCCAAGCTTATGAGTGGGGAACCTGTGACCCAGATCTCCCAGTAAGTCCGTTCAGAGCTTGAAATAGAAACTAGCCATTGGGGGGCAGTATATAATTTGGCTGCTATTGCTTGATGGATACCTAGGCTAACACAGCTAACTTCCCAAAACTACACAGCTGTTCCCCTTTAGAGTACCGTAGGGGCGGATAATATGCTTTGTACATTTAGGGTGACGTGCTGCACGGATAATATATTTCACTGATGAGTTCTGATGGAGAAAGGACCAAACTCAGGACACTTGGGTTCTGATCGTTGCTCTGACACTGACCTGCTGGGTGACCTGGGGAAGTCACAGAACTCGAACCTTTCAAATGTGCCCTCTGATTTCAGGTGCTTACGTTTTGGGGTTCCCGGATGGAGACACCTGGGGCCTGGCTTTCACAGGTGCTGCCCCGCCTAACCCCTGTAACTCCAAAGAAGTTGATAGGGACAGTGAGTACTGAACTGCCAGTAGATATTTTTTTAAATTTGGACACACACACACACACACACACACACACACACACACACACACACACACACACACACACACACACACTCTTACACTTGTAAGTGCCATAAAGCAGATTCTCAAGGACGCTTCTTGCTACCTGGCAAATACTTTAGCTCTCAGCAATAGCTTTGCTTGCTGTAATCGATGATTGCCGTAACTGCACATGCGATCCAAATGCGACTGCAGCGAGATAGTTAAAATGTGTTTGTTTTGCCTCGATTTAAATTCCACCATCCGTGTCTGCATTTTAAGGTGTGTAATTGTTCTGTTTCTTGTTTCCTCCCCCTCTCCCCTGCCTTTTTTCCATAAGTAGATTAAAATCTGGGGGAAAGTAAATGCAATGTTTGAAGTGAAAAGGAAAGATAATGTTGAAATAATTGCCATCAAAGCAAGATACATTTTTCAAACGTGTCCTTGCCGTTCAGCAGGAGAAGATAATAGTTTGCGTTCCAAAACGTAATGATACATTAACTACTGTACAGAATGTTTGTTCCTTGGTTTATTATTTTAATTTCCAAGTACATTTAGCATTGCTAAATGATGCCTAAGTGACAGCCCTGAAGAATGAAGTCCTCTGTTTAGTCACACTACAGAGACAGCCGGGGCAGTGGCCGGGCTACCTTCCACCCCACTGCCCCTTGCTGATATGTCTCAGCAGGGACTATACCATAGGGGCTGAAACTAAAGATGGCCTGACTCTAGTTGTTAGGTCACTGCATTGGGACCCAGGAGACCTGGGTCAAGTTCCTGGCTCAAGCATAGCCTGCCTGTGTGACCTTGGGCAGGTCATTGTCTACCCTGTGCCAGAGTTCCCCATTTATAAATGGGGATAAGATAGCTGCACCTCTCACCCCCATTAATGGCATTTCCACTCCCAATACACCTGTCTCCAGTGCGTTGAGAGGATAAACTCCATCAGTGAAAGTGAGGTGGTCAAGTGAGGGCCATATGTACCTAGCTAGAGAAGGCAATTCCAACTCTGCGGTCTTTCTGCCGAAGCTTCCAACCAGGCGGGCAGTTTTGACGGTGGGGTTTCTGTCTACATGGGTTGGACACCCTTCCACTAGATGCTTAGATTCATTTTGTATAAGCTACCTGTAAATGGTAGCAGGCCAATCATGTTGCTCGCTGAGGACACCCGCCAGCGTTAACTGCCCAGGGGTTTTCCTATCTTGGGAAGATCTTGCCGCTACAGGTCCGCCACAGGATTTGGAGGGAAAGCGTAAAGTCAGGGGAGGAAATATGGAGCAGGGGAACCCAATGATTCTGAAGCTTTGAGAAAGGTTGTGGTTGGCTTTGGGTTGGGGGAATGGAAGGTTATGGGAATGGGTGGGGATGTGCCTTTTTTTTCTCAGCCTAGAGGTGGCAGAGCAACTTCCCTCCCCAGATCAATTCAGATCGGGGTGAGGAATGGGCCCCTCGAGGTTCTGGCGGGTGGTGGCCGGACCTCTGCTGAGCTTCAGACACATCAGCGCTAATGGAAGGCGGCATATCCCCTTATCCTCAGGTGCCCCCGGGCACGTAGGCAGCAGTGTTAGTGGCTCCAGCTACGCCGCCATGTGTTCCCTGTGAGTGGAATTCGCTGAGTGGGCAAACGTTACGTGGAAGGGAAATATCTCCTGGCCCCAGGCCAGATGGGGAGCTCAGACATTTAAATGAGGTCAGGGAAGCAGAGTGGTGGCACATGCTTCTCCAGCACGGCTGTAACAGGAATCTCCCAGGCAGCGCTAGGCATGTCACAGAGCCACGGGCTGGCCAAAACGATGATGAGACGCTGGCCCCTGAATGCAGATTCACTGGCTGAGAGGCTTCCAGGGGGTCCGGGATTCCTGGGACTGTTGCGTTGCATGAGTTCTTTAGTAATAAGAGCTGCGTATGGGGATGGATGGATAGATAGGTTGGCATGGATTGTCAGAGCTGTTACCCAGTGTCCTCTGCTGGGCCCTGCTCGGGTTGTGACTTTGCAGGGGCTACTCACCTGTTACGCCCATCTGTGAGCAAGTCTACGGGCAGGGGTAGGGTGTGGAGGGTTCCCGGATCTGCCCCCGCCCCCTACTCCCTGCTTGCTGGCCAGAGTAGCCATGTTGGCACTGCTGTGATAATTGGTCCTACAACCTTACCCCGAACTGCGAGCTTGCCCGGGAAAACTGAGTGAAAGTTCATGAAATGTCACAGTAACCAAGAATGCCAGGTGTTGGCGGGGAGAAGGCGCAAAAGCAAGACAGAGACCGAATTAGTTCAAACCAAACGGCCTTGTGACATAACTCACGGCCTGGGTTAAGATGATGACTGGTAAACAAGAAAAGTGTGAGACTGGAAATCAATGAACCCATTTGGTATGTTGGAAATTACTCCTAATTAGTGGACAAAATAATGAGGGAAGGGGCTAACACCACTCCCCCCCTTGCATCACTCCCTTTGGGGTCCTTAAAGAAAGAGACTTTGGGGAGGAAAATTGGCTACTGGAGTGAGCTTCACCATTTTGGCTGCCACCCTGGCTGACCTCTGGGCCCCCAGGCCTTTGTCTGAGAGACGTCCTGACCAGACCAGCTCCGAGAGAGGCAGCCAGATGACTCCCCCACCTCCATCACCTCCGGTTGAATCCCAGATACAACCTGGAATGTGAGATTTTGTTTCCCCCATGTGTCCTTCTCCTTCCCCACCTTATTTCTTCTCTTTCCTATCCCACTCCTTCTTCCTTCTCTCTAATAGGAGCCTGGCTTAGCTGGCTCAGAGTGTATATGTTGCAATGCTGCGGTAAGCGAACAGCAATGCCCAGAACAGCCCAAAGTTGGGACAAGTTTGCCAGGTCTCGGCGTACCTGATCAGACCGTGTGCTGGGCCTGTGTTTCTCCATAGAATCATAGAATATCAGGGTTGGAAGGGACCTCAGGAGGTCATCTAGTCCAACCCCCTGCTCAAAGCAGGACCAATCCCCAATTAAATCATCCCAGCCAGGGCTTTATCAAGCCTGACCTTAAAAACTTCTAAGGAAGGAGATTCTACCACCTCCCTAGGTAATGCATTCCAGTGTTTCACCACCCTCCTAGTGAAAAAGTTTTTCCTAATATCCAACCTAAACCTCCCCCACTGCAACTTGAGACCATTACTCCTTGTCCTGTCCTCTTCTACCACTGAGAATAGTCTAGAACCATCCTCTCTGGAACCACCTCTCAGGTAGTTGAAAGCAGCAGTGAGGTGGCAGGTGAAAGTCAACTCCAGAGACAGCCACTGCGTTGTCTCTCTTTGCTGTTCTTTCCTCTTCCCTTTTGTGTGTGTTTGACTTCTAGAAAACGGGATTGGACCGAAAGAACAACAGCAGCAGCTCCCGCCCATCTCAACTAACGTCTTCACCTTTCCTCAAAAGGACAGTTACTGCCATCTCTAGTCCCATTATCTGAGAGACTGTCAGACAGCTAAAGGGGAAGGGAACAAAGGATGTTGTTCAAATGAAATCCCGCTTTAACTCTTCACATTTCAGATGCTCTAGCTGTTTTCCCTTCTTTTCTGTATCTTTACGCTATGTGTTTGCCATAGAATCATAGAACCATCAGCTTAGAAGGGATGACAAGGGTCATCTAGTCCAGAGGCTCTCAACCTTTCCTGATGACTGTACCCCTTTCAGGAGTCTGATTTGTCTTGCGTACCCCCAAGTTTCACCTCACTTACAAACTACTTGCTTACAAAACCAGATATAAAAATACAAACGTGTCCCTGCACACGATTACTGAAAAATTGCTGACTTTCTCATTTTTACCACATAATTATAAAATCAATCAATTGGCATATAAATATTGTACTTACGTTTCAGTGGATAGTATATAGAGCAGTAGAAACAAGTCATTGTCCGTATGAATATTAGTTTGTACTGACTTCGCTAGTGCTTTTTATGGAGCCTATTGTAAAACTGGGCAAATCTCTAGATGAGTTGATGTGCCCCCTGGAAGAGCTCTGAGTGCCCCCAAAGGTACGAATACCGCTGGTCGAGAACCACTGATCTAGTCTAACCCCCTGCCAATGGGCAGGCTGAGGTCTCTGTATGTCAAACTTGGAACCTTGTTTAACACTGTTTAATGTTGGACAGTGACTGGGTGATGTTAACACCTTTGGCCCATATATTTCATCGAAATCAATACAACAGCACGCGATGGGGTCACAAGCTGTTCCAGGGAAAGGGGTGAAGTAATTTCCTACAGCTCCCCACCCAAGAGCAAGGAGTTACATGGACGTGCAATGATGCATGGCCTGTACTCCTGGGGTAGGCAGTGCAGCTACCATCTAGTCCACAGTGGGTTATGTCTCACTGAGTTCTGGCCCCACTGTGAGTAACTACCCCATGCCACACAGACTGATGTCCAGCTGCCAGCTTTTCATTTCGCTGGGACAGTGGGCTGAGGGGAGGCTGGAGGAGTATATCCCAGCTCTGAACTTCCGGGCCACCCCTTGCATGCATACCAGGCCTCTGATTCTGAGAGCTCCTGAGCTCCCATTGACTTCAGTGGGAGCGGTGGCCTCTCAGGAGCTCCTGAGGGTGGAGGTTGGGCTTTGCGTTATCATAAATGTTAGCCTAGCCAGAGCCGCCGGGAGGGTGGACAAAAGAAGCATTTTGCCCTGGGTTCCCCATATGAGAGGGCCCCCCAAGCCGAGGCCTGGTGACCTTGCACGCCTAGTCACAAATATGAGACTCATTCAAATTTGGCCTGGTGCGCCCTCCGTCAGAGTGGAGGGGTGGCTGGGCCAAACTTGAGTGATGGTGTGACCCCACGTCCCAGGCTGCACTGCAGAGAGCCAGGCCCAGCCCTGTGAGACAGGAGCTGGGGCACCACTGTGGGGTGAACTTGGGGTGGGCTTGCTCTCCAATCCCTCTTCCCCACCATTCTTCTTCTCTTTGGAAATTTTTTTGGAAGAGTGGGGGGGGACCTCAGCTTCCATTTTTGCCCCAAGCTCCCCAAAAGCTCTGTGTGGCCGTGAGCATAGTTGTTTTTTCCATTCTCCCTTACCTCACACCCCAAGGTCTCTTAACTCCTAACTGCTGTGTCTCACCCCCCCAAGGCACTTTGCTTGGAGGGGCCCAGAAGATGAAAGCTCAGGAAGACGTCACAGTCGTTCCCATTCTCTCAGAAGTGCTTGCAAGTATTAACATAAAGCTTATTTACATGTTTTCCAGCCCTCAAGCCGTGGTGGCAAAATCTTTTTATCCGTAGCACAAATGGGAGTATCTACTGTGTACCCCATGCACACGCCACTGGAGACAGCCCACAACACCAGAGGGCTGGTGAAGCAACTAGACGGTCTTGCCCGCACGGGCAGAGCTTGGCTGTCCGCACCATGGCACTAGCTTCGGGGTAGCACCATCAGTAGCTAGCGCAGGCCGCAGACGCGGTCGGAAAATGGCAGCTGGTTGCCTGGAAGAATGTGGGCAGAAAGAAAAATGTCCATTTTTTTAAAAAAAAGATTTTTTGGCAGAAATGGTCGTGTCTTTCGATGGAAACCCAAAAACTAGAAAAAGAATCATTTTGTCTTTTTTTTTTTTTTAAAAAAAGGGGAAAATTTCGAACAGAAATGATCCAGGAAAATTTTCCTGTAGGAGGAAAAAAGGCCATTTTTCATCACCCCCTTCGGCCCCCCAAAGTTTGCATGGCAAAATGTTGGCCAGCTCTAGTGGCCAGGTAGCCATCGACGTTTTAACCACCAAGGCGTCTAGACCTGCTCCGTGCCATGGAAGGCTACCTCAGCCACTGGCTTTTCAGCCACTGCACGGCCTACAAGGGCGGGGGGAGATTCCCCATGTCCCCCCCTTGAGATTCCCATCCCAAGGATGCCGAATACAGACGGGGGACTGAACCAGAGACATTCTGATTTAGCACAATTTATAAATCCAGATAAATAAATAAATAAATAAATAAATATATAAATAAGCTAGCTAAGCTCTATGAATGAGTCGCGTGGGGGAGGGGTACTTTCGCAAACACCTGGAATTACTAACAAAGAACTCTTAACGACCTAATTTACTTTGCCAGGTGTATTCCCATCAACTGAGGAAGAGAAACCAGACTGGTTCCCCTTTCTGTTCCTTTTGTTAAAAACCTTGCATTGGTTGTTACCTTCATGACAGCCAGCAGAGCCTAAAGGTACATCTAATCAAGCTACATCTTGCTCAGAACTGAAGAGGGAAGAAAGCATGTGCCACATTTGTCCTTACCTTTATGTTATATTATTAAGATGGGCCAGAACTGGAAGCCAAACCCTTATAAATTGTGTGGGGTTTGGGTTTGAATCCCCAGTTCTAAATTCACCTTTGTGGCTTTGGTTCGAGTTTGCATCCAAAACTGAAGAAGGGCTCTTTTCCAATTCTATTTCCAGTGCAGCTGAAATCTCACAAGAACCAGTGACCCTGCCAAATTTCTTCCAACTAAAAATAAGACATTTTCACTGAAAATCAGGGTGCGGCGGGTCAACACCCCCGCCCCCGGAAGCCCTGCCATCCAGGCACAATGCGCCCAAAACATTTTGGGGGAAAATTGCACTGAGTTTAGTCCTCCAGGGGATGCCTAGAAAGGCCACCTTGAATCAGATGCAGGTGAAATCAAAGAGTATGGGTCATCCAGCTACTAGAAAGCCTGGGAGCAGGCAGAAGCCAATCAGGGGCCAGCAGGCAAGATGAAAAGGGCTGGCTGCTTCTAGGGCCAGTTCTGGGTGAAGCTGGGATCGGGAAGGATGGAAGACTCTCCCCCTCTCTCAACCCAAGAAGCCTGGGCTGGCCTGGCCTGGTCAGGACCTAACTCTGACTGCAGCTTTTTGTTTTAGTCATAAGAACGTCAGAATGGCCATAATGGGTCAGACCAAAGGTCCGTCTAGCCCAGTATCCTGTCTTCCAACAGTGGCCAATGCTAGGTGTCCAAGGGGGAATGAACAGAACAGATAATCATCAAGTGATCCATCCCCTGTCACCCATTCCCAGCCTCTGGCAAATAGAGGCTAGGGACACCATCCCTGCCCATCCTGGCTAATAGCCATTGATGGACCTATCATCCATGAATTTATCTAGTTCTTTTTTTAATCCTGTTATAGTCTTGGCATTCACAACATCCTCTGGCAAGGAGTTCCACGGGTTGACTGTGCGTTATGTGAAGAAATGCTTCCTTTTGTTTGTTTTAAACCTGCTACCTATTAATTTCATTTGGTGACCCCTAGGTCTTGTGTTATGAGAAGGAGTAAATAACACTTCCTTATTTACTTTCTCCATACCAGTCATGATTTTATAGACCTCTATCATATCCCCCCTTAGTTGTCTCTTTTCCAAGATGAAAAGTCCGAGTCTTTTTAATCTCTCCTCATACAGAAGCTGTTCCATACTCTTAATCATTTTTGTCACCCTTTTCTGAACCTTTTGAAATTCCAATATATCTTTTTTGAGATGGGGCGACCAGATCTGCACACAGTTCAAGGTGTGGGCTTACCAGGGATTTATCTAGAGGCAATATGATATTTTCTGTCTTATCATATATCCCTTTCTGAATGATTCCCAACATTTTGTTCACATTTTTGACTGCCACTGCACACTGAGTGGATGTTTTCAGAGAACTATCCACAATGACTCCAAGATCTCTTTCTTGAGTGGTAACAGCTAATTTAGACCCCATCATTTTATAGGTATAGTTGGGATTATGCTTTCCAATGTGCATTACTTTGCATTTATCAACATTGAATTTCATCTGCCATTCTGTTGCCCAGTCACCCAGTTTTGTGAGATCCCTTTGCAGCTCTTCACAGTCTACCCGGAACTTGGGTAGTTTTATATCATCTGCAAATTTTGCCACCTCACTGTTTACCCCTTTTTCCAGATCATTTATGAATATGTTGAATGGGACTGGAACCAGTATAGACCCCTGGGGGACATTTACCTCTCTCCATTCTGAAAATGGACCATTTATTCCTACCCTGTGTTTCCTATCTTTTAACCAGTTACCGATCCATGAGAGAACATTCCCTCTTATCCCATGACAGCCCATGATACTTCTTTGCTTACTTCGTGGCTATCCTTGAATATTAATGTGACTGCGGTAAGGCACTCCGTGGGAGACTCCTCTGGTATAGGCAAGCCTGTGACATGGGGGGAAATTCCAGAAAACACATCAGATTTTGTAAAATCCCCACACCTCTTTTTTCCTTTTTCTTGCCAACTCTTAACTTTGAAGCTGAATTTTAAGACGATGTGGCCAATTTAAATAAATTATTCTTATGTTGGAAGGCTAGCTCGAATTTTTGTTTGTAGAACTGATGGCGCAGTAAGAAGCTTATTGACTTCTAACCCGGTGTTCTCCAGAAATGTTTCATGGGAACGTTTTTCTTCCTAAGGCCCTGAGCCATCCCATAATGAGCATGGCTAATCTTGTTAAAGGGAAAATCTTACCAGTCATTTAAATCTTCAATCCGTGCAGCTTTTGATGTATGGAGGGAAATACTTAAACAAGCCTCTTTGCTTCTTCTAGCGCTATATTTCATCACAATTAAATCAGAATGCTGCTGTGTTTTCGCTGGAATATATTTTCAAGATTTTTCTTTTGAATGAAGTTTCATCATTTCTGATCTGTTTCATTGGGGATCATTAGAACAATAGAAGAAGAAATCACATTTCCCTAGCAGGACAATAAAACATGCCTTGGAATTTATAATAAGAGTTCATTCTGGAAATTGGATCCACCATTGACACAGATAAAGCATTTGAGATCTGACAGATGGAAGAGGAGACATTAGGTCTTTTGGGGCCATCTTCATAAGGACCCTCCTTTCCTGGCTGTCTCCTGGTCACTCGTGATGCTGATGGTTTAAAACACAGCAGCACCTCGAGGTGCTCCATTTGAGATCAGGACCCCATTGTGCTGAGTGTGGGAAATCAGAAGCCATGGTCTAGGTAAACAGATGAGACCAAGGGTTGGACATGAAACAGAAAGGGGAAGTGACTTGCCCCAGGTCATAAGTGGAGTTAGGACCAGAACTCAGCTCTCCAGAGTCAGAGTCCAGTGCACTTTCCACTAGCCCACACGTTTTCTTTTTGCTCTCTATTCAGGTCTGACACCAGATCAGACCAAAATTCAAGGCTGCCTTATTTGTTCAATCTAAACCTGAGCCCTCCTAAATGTTGGGTTAAATTTGGATCTGGAGCTGAACTTCATAGCTTGAGCCTGTCTCTTGTAACCTGTATGTCCTGGCCCATCTCTCACGCACACGTGCAATCATCACATGTGCATGCACATCCTTGCTCACCGGTTAACACGAGTGCACCTCCCTGGTGTATCTGCGGACGTGGGATGCACAAGGTGTTTGCTTTCACTCGCCCTCTTGCACAACATCAAGAGTTAACAGGCTCTTGCTGTAAATCCCTGCTCAGGGTTGGAGCCTGGAATAGTTTTTCCTCCCCAGGAGACAATGTGGATTTTTGTTTTGTTTTGTGGGCTGAATAACTTTGTGGCCGTTGCATGAAGTGGGCCGTGTTATCAGAGCTGTGCACTTGCTAATGATTGCCATTCTGCTGGGCCGGATAGCGTTTAATTGTGTGGGGCGTTTTTGTAATCTCGCCATTCTTCTGCTCCTGATTTGCACGCCTGCCGGCCCTTATCTGCCTGGCATGAGCCTCATTTCCCACGGGTGCTTTTAGGAGACAAGGGCAGTACGTGAATGCCCACCCCTAACCATCTGCCCCTCACCAAAGAACAACACCTCTTGGTGCTTCCAGGGGGAGGGGGAAGGAAATAAATAATAATAATAAGGTAGCAAACACAACAACAAAGACGAGGATGAAAACCAGAAATTACTTTTAATTAATAATTCAGACCGAGATAAGGTAACATCCAAATGCCAATATGCTAATGTGGCTCCTTGGGCTGCATATACTGTAATTGTCCCTTCCTCGTTTGTTTCAGATCTATGACAAGCTGTCTTCTCTCAGCCCGGAGATACATTTTTCTCTCAGAAATTAGGGCAAACCCTGTCAACATTTCACCATGAACAACACCACCAACAAAAACCCCTTATAAACCCATCTTCTTCACGCTGGCCCTGCCAATACCACCCCACCCCTGATTTGTATTTTCCATCAGATCATAACTCTGTTCTGTGTGTGTGTGTGCGTGTGTGTGTGTGTGTGTGTCTTTTTTCCCCACCCTACCGATTCCCATGCCTTCCAGAGAAATTTTGACCTCAAAGGGCTGAAAACAGATGCTAAAGAGAGAAGAAGTGAGCTGAGGATTTGATAACATGGAAAACAGAGGAGTGTTGATGGGATGGGTTTAATTTTCCAGTTGCTCGTAGAAGTTAGAAGGGCACTTTTTGTTAGGCATTGTAACAGAGCTGAGGTCATCTACAGGGACTTCTGCAAAGGTTCCACAACAAAGAATCTCACCCACACAATGCTCCTCTGCCTTTTTGGCTGTATCACAAACTGGAAAGAGCCCAGGTTAGTTGAAAAATTCATGGATAGTCTGAGTAACCCTGGACCCAGTTTTAAGTGAAGTTTCCAGGAGGGCTGTGCCCAGACTGAAGGCCTGGAGCAAAACCTTCTCAAACTCTGAACAAGCTCAAAATCTGAACATGGATTGAAATTTGGTAAATGATGCTGATGGTGACTAGCTGGGAAATGGGGATTTTTTTCCCCTTCTGACTAGTGGTTTAGGGACAGATTGTGATGTCTCTGTGCGGGCACATGGGAGTAAGAACTTTCCTTACAGCTGTAGGCAGATATCTGGACCTTGGATCTAGACACGTAAGACTACACTAAAGCTATTTGCCTGCTTATTCTCATTATGAAAGAGGTGGCCAGGTATGGGCAGGGAGGGGCAGAGTCTTAGCTCCACCCTCCTACTCACTGGCAAGCAGTGGCACCCATTAGGATGGCCTGGGGGGCCGATCGCCCCTTCCCTTCGTCCCAAGGTTTTTACACTTTCTCAAATTCCGTAGGCTGTGGAGCTGGGGGGCCCTGGCCCCGACCAGTTTTAAGCAGTGGTCCCATACAAAATCCCTCCAGCTCCAGCATACAGACGGAGAGGTGGTCAGGCAAAATTTCAGTGAGTGTCATTGCGGCCTGGAGCCACTCAAATTTGGCCTGGCTGCCCCTCCATCCAGACAGACCAAATGCTGCCATGACGTGGTGCCCAGGGAGGCTGGTCCTGTAGGGCAGAGAACTAGACTCTTGGTGGCACCGGCTCATGCATCATGTGGGTAAGAGAGAGCAGAGACCCCTCTGAGGCAGACCTGACCCGGGGTCCCTGCATGAGGAGGGGGCTGAGTGGGGACTGGAACGGGGTCCTTGCCGGGGTGGGTGAGAACCGGAATTTGCCCTCCCCTCCCAGGAAATATCTGACTTGGCACCACTGCTGGCTGGAGTAGCCAAAGTGGGGGCAGGGTTTAAATAATACTTTGCTGAGGATATCAGAACAGCAATCAATTGTTACCCTCTGGGAGCAAGGAAGAAGCAGGAGGGGCATTGGGGCTAAGGGATGTCTCTGAATCACAGCGCCTTCCAGGGCTACCCGTGGGGTGGTGCGGCTTACGCATCCTCCCATGCTCAGATGTATGCCTTGAAGCCATCGTTTAGCCTTACTCTTTCAAAGCCAGTGGAGGCTTCTATTGACTTGCCTTGGTTTTGGATCAGGTCACACAGGATTAGATAGATAGCAACTTGCAGGCTATGAGCATGAGCCGAAAGGGAATTTTGATCAATCTCAGACAGGTTGTTCTGGGCAGACTGTGAATCAGACAGACATTTTACCTCTCTGAGATCCCAAAAAATTAGCAGGGAAAAGAACAGAAGCTAGAGATGCTGAAAAGTTCCATCGGCAGGACCTCTTATTCCAGGTCTCAAACTCAGATCTTTGGCAGAGAGGTTTGCCAGTGGACAAACACCTGCAGGGGCTCTTCCATCGGGGAGACTCAGAGCCTTCCTATTTCTCCTTTTCATATCATTTATAGTGAATATTTGGTACTGTTGTTATCATCCAAAGAATCCACTACAATGCGTAGAAACGTTGGGCTGTATTCACCCCTGGTGTGACTTCAACTACTGAGTTATACCGGACACAAATCTGGTGTGTTCTCTTTTGCTACGGGTGTTTGCAGAGAATGAACCTTTGCTGTAAACCCATGGAACTGTTCCTCTCCATTTTAACTGTTTGGATTCAAGGCCTCCAAACTGCTAATTGGTAGAAATAATTTCCTCTGCAAAATAATCATTTTTTTTTTAATTCTCAAATTGTTCAGTTTTAAATTCACTGATGAGAAAAGTGAGAAAAAAACTTTTTTCAGCATTTTTGGATTTCTGAGTTGAAACCCCTCTTCTTTCTGAGATAGTTAACATGGTCCCTAAGGGGACTAGCACTTTGCAGCCTGCAGGCTTAGCTCTCTATCTCTAGACCTAGTTAATTTAAAATTAAAATCTAGGCGAGAATTTCTCAGTTCCCTGAGATAAACATATTTTGGTTTGTTGTCCTTTAGGAGCCATAATATACAGCAGAATAAACAAGCAAAAAAGAACCACTGAGCGAATAGTATGTAACACGTGTGCTCCTTGCGAGCACACTGTCCAGTGGTACTCCTCTTTGATATCATCTGGGAATCATTATTATGGAGAGTGCAGCTCTAATCTGAAAATTGACGTTCATTCGACTGACCTGCTGCCTGTGTGTAATTTAGAGTCAGATCTGCTGGTTTTAGTGAGGAAAAAACGATAGAGCCGGTTAGCAAATGGGTTTTTATTCCACTGAAAAATTTGACCTTTTGTCAAAAAAAAAAAAAATCCTATGAATGTCAAAACAGAAACTTTGCCACCAAAATTTACTGAAAACTGAAAAAATGTCAGCTGAAAACTGCCGAAACCTGAAAAAATTGCATTTAATAATAATAATAATAATAATAATTAATAATTAATAATCAGTTCAGGATTTTCCTTTTTTTTTTTTGAGAAATGTAGACACTTGCCACAAAAGAACCCAGTTTTCCGTCAAAATCATTTTTGACGAAAATTTTTTGAGCAGCCCTATAAGATGAGCTTCCGCTACTTTTTACTCCTGCTAGTCCCGCAGAGCCAGCCAGCTCTCCTGCACCACATCCATGGAATTGTCTACTACATTCCAATCAGTGAGAGAGAGAAAAACAATGGGATTGCCAGGGCTACATTTATCTTAGCCCTGGTGGTGCGTGAGACGGAGAGAGCCCAGCTTGACTCTCAGATCCCAGGCTGAGTTTCCAGGAGGCAGTTAGAAAGCTATGACTTTGGGCATGATCCTGTTGCCGTTGAACTCTATGGCAAAGCTGCCATGTGATGAAGACTTTCATTTCCAGTCTGTCACATTCCATCTGGTGTCACTGAGCTGAAATACAGAGGGGAGCCCCAGGATGCCATGTTTATAGAGCTGCTTTTCAGAGCAGAACCGCCCTTTTAATAAAAAAAAAAGTTCCTTAGCAAAGGGAAAGGCCAAGGGTAAATGGGATCTCACCTCCTAATCCTGGCACTTGGATAAAGCACCCGGCCCAAGCTGGATAACAAGGATAACTTCCAGATTTAAAAAAAACGACGAGGAGTGCTTGTGGCACCTTAGAGACTAACAAATTTATTTGGGCATAAGCTTTCGTGGGCTAGAACCCCCTTCATCTGAGTAAATTTGATAGTCTCTAAGGAGCCACAAGGACTCCTCGTTGTTTTTGCTGATACAGACTAACTCGGCTACCGCTCTGAAACCTTCCAAATTTAAATGGAAGATAAATTGTAAGCAACGCCTGTCTCCTGTGCTGTCTCCAAAGGGGCTACAGCAGCTGAAGCTGGGGGAATGCAAGTCTTATGTACTCCCATGGCAACGTCCAATTGGCAGGGGCCAGAGGTGGTGGAGCAACAGTCAATGGAGCTGAAAGAGGTCCCATAGGTTTATTCTAATGATGGGGGGTGAGGGCTGCAGGTGTGGGCCCAGGAACAAGGGCACCAGTATCTGGAGCTGGTATTTATAGGCTCTTCCTGGGTGATCAGACTGCTGGGAGAGGAACAGAGGACGCAAATGGAGTTGAATGATACTAATGTACCAACCGCCATTTCCATTAACAACAAGCACTCTGCCTGCCGCCCCAGCCCTAAGCATAACTCTCTGCAGCTTGAGCAATGGAGCCAGGTTCCCAAGCGGGACACTGGAACGGACTCATCTCCTCTGCGGATCAGGCACAGAGTGGGACACATACACACCCTGCCTAGCCAGTTGCACCGGATCTTATAGGGCCCAAAGCCCATTGGTGTCTTTCCATCCACTTTGATGGGCTTTGAATCAGGCCCATTGGCTCCTGGTGATGATGCCAGGTGGGTGGCGCTGGAGGAGTGGACCAATGAGCCACGACTGCCCCAGTCTGTAGCCCTCATGTTACAATTCCTCATGGGGCAATCAGTGAAGTCAGCAATTGGGTCAACTAAATTCATCCCAGGAACAATAGGGCAAGACAGCAGGAGTCACAGACACAGCCCCCAGGGCAGGCTGGGGCCCACTCGGTCTTGGAAATACATAGGGAGAGGATATGTGGAATTAGAAGCTGTTTTTTTTTCCTCATGGGTGACTTTTCTGACTGTTACTATTATAATTTATTTGCACCCTGTTTGAATAACAACGTCATAACATTTTGTCCTCCTGTAGCCCCTGATTTCTGAGGCCCCCGAAGCGCTTTGTAGACATTCACGAGTTCGTCCTCACTGTCGGGTAGAGAAGAATCATTGTCCCCGTTTTACAGATGGGGAAACTGAGGCACAGAGCGGTGAAGGGATGTGCCCAAGGTCACAAAGGACTCAGTGCTGGAGACAGGAAGTGGCCCCGTATCTTGACACCCAATTCATTATTTTATCATTATTTATTAAGGCTATGTCTACACTGTGGCTTATGCTGGCGTAATTTATGTCGCTCAGGGGTGTAAGTGCCAGTGTGGACAGCAGTATGTCGGCGGGAGAAGCTCTCCATAGCTTGGAGACGTAGCTCCCGCCGCTCACGGGGTCTTGAGTCGTTAGCTGACGGGAGAGCTCTCTCCTGTCGGCTTACAGTGGCTACATGAGGAGTTTACAGCAGCGCAGTCGCAATGTGGTAGCACTCAGGCCCCTGAGTCGTGGACCAGGATCTGTTTGCGCTGGGTGTTGTGCAAACCCAGAACAAAGACAGTCTCATTAGCCACACGACCAACCTTCTGCCTTGAGCTGAGCTAACAGGTTACCTCTCCGCTCTACTGTGTACTGATTTTTGTCAGACGTGGAATGTAAATTATACCTTATTCAGAGCCATAATCATCTGCCGACGATTTCATACAGAAGGCACAAAGGAGAACGATTGGCCTGGGCCTCGCTTCTGCAAGCATCATCCGCCCAGAGCCTCCTCGTTAACTCGCTCCTCTCAAGCAGCCAATCTGTGGCAATTACAGCAATCAAAAACGCATTCAGCCCCCCTTCAGCACCTGACAAACCAGCCGACGTATTAGCTCCAATTGTGGCAAACGCGACTTCCCGCCGCGTGACTCTGCTTCCATTGCCAACAATGCCGGTAATGCCAGCCCCAGCACACGCCTTCGTGCTACCAGGAAAATTTTTTTTTTTCAAAAAAAAAAAAAAGACAGATTTCAATTTTCTTCCATCGTTTTTAGGAGCCATAGAAAGCGGAATGAAAGATGCCATTTAGCCCTTTGGGTTTCATCTCGGTTTCTGCTGAGTCGAAAGGAAAATGAATCTCTCTTATTTGCCTGATTGGAAGCACTGTTCCCTCTCTCTCCCCCGCTGAGATGAAAGGCCCAGGTGGGGCTGAATGCCTGGGGAGATTGATCCGTTGTGACTCAGTTCTCTGCTCCCAGTGGGATGCTTTGTGAGAGCAGCAGTGAGATGGTGTTGGGACCTGGGGGCCCGCTGAACAAAGCCCCATTAGAGAACTGCCGGTTTGGTGCAGCAGCTGCTTCCTCCTGCTTCCCTGAAGTTTCTCATTTTCCACGATATTTTAGCTAGGAGCCGCTAAAATCCAGATCCGAGGCAGAGTTGGATTTTGGGGCGACGCCTTGGGGCAGATCCTGCTGCCATTGAAGCCACCAGCAAAACTTCCTGTGGGATGAATTTGCTGCTGGTGGAAGAGGGGGAAACGCGATTATCTATACAGCAGCGTGGATGGAGCCCTTTGCTTCAAAGGAGCATCCCATGGGTGATCAGTTTGTGCATGTTTACACTGCAATAAAACGCCCGGGGCTGGCCCGTGTCAGCGGATGTGGTCTGCGAGGCTACAAAATTGCAGTGTAGATGTTTGGGTTCTGGGACCCTGTGAGTGGGGAGGGACCCAGAGCCTGGGCTGCGGCCTGAGCCCAAACATCTGCACGTCAGTTTCATAGCCCCATGGCCCGAGCCCCCTGCAGCTGACATGGGCCGGCCCCGTGTGTTTCATTGCAGCGGAGACAGACCCATAGGGGCCTATTCACTCACATCTCAAAGCTCCTCGCAAAGGTGGATAAGTATCATTATCCCTGTTCGACAGAGGGAGGAACTGAGGCACAGAGACACCCCATTTCCTGCCGCAGCAAGTCAGTGACTCTGACTTGCAAGCAACAGCTCCCTCCCGGGTCCCTGGGCTCCCCGTCTTGTGTCCTGTCTGCACTGAACCCCGCCCTTACAGCTCTCAAAAGCTTTGACAGCCAGAATGAAGCCTAGCCAGATCTAGCACAGCCAGATCCAGGGACATGTGGGCTCAGGAGGCAGCAAGTAAGAGCCCACAAGAGCAGTGCATAAGATTGACTAGCCCCGCTCTCTTGCAAGGTCCCCATAAGGAGGAAATTACTCCATCTTTTTTCCAGCACACATAGGCCAGGTCCGCACTACAGACTTCTGCTGCCAACGCTGAGTCAGTTCGGGGTGCGATGGGGTGCGATCCCTGACGGGCATCACCGTTGCTGGCAGAAGATGCAGCAAGAGGGGGAAAGCCGTGCTTTTACCAGTATGGCTTGTTTCACTCAGGGCAGGATGCTCAGGGCAGTTTTGCCGTCCACCCTGGGACTGCTTGGCTAATATCTTATACTGCTGTAGCTATCCCGGTGTCGACCTGGCCTTCGAGTACCAGATTCCCACTGTGACTCCAGCAGGGTCTGCCCCTTGACTGCCCTGCGAGTTTATTCATGCATGAAGTGCAGACTCATAGCCACTGCTATTGGCTTGCTACAAGTACAGTGTAATCATTAAGAAACTGGATCAATGACTTCCTTTTAGAGCATCGGGCTTTCCTGTGCGAAGCACGGGGGACGCAAGTAATGAGACAGATTCAAATGTCTCTTTCCCCTTTGCTGCTGTTGAGAAGCTTAATCTGTGACTATACAAGCACCTTCCAGCCATGCGGAGGAAACCCGCCTGGCTGCCAGTGGAATTTATCAATGAATGGAGATAGCTTTGGAAGCAAGAAGGGGCAGGCTGGGTCTGTTGTAGATCAAGCTGACACTCTGCAGGGGGGCTGGGGAGATGGATAGATATATTAGACCATTTCAGGTTGGTGACCCCTTATTGAAAGTAAAAATAAAATAAAATGGAAACCTCTTTACATTGATTGTAAAAGTAAGAATAGAAAATGTATCCAAGCTAACACTGATGAATGTCTAGGATTTATTTGTGTGCACGCTTCAAGAGGCTGACGGAGCCTATTTGACCATGAAGGTTAAGGGCGGGCAGGGAGTGCGGAAGCGAGATGTTCTTTGCATTAGATTCTAACAAAATTTTCAATGCCTCCTGACCTCCCGTAATTGCCTTTTGTGAGCCTCTTGGCAGTCTTGACCCACAAGCCCGGCAACTGATCTAAAGGCCAATGATCCATAAGGACATGAATACATTGTTGTGCAGGTGAATAACCGTGATCATTTACGTTACAGTATCAGACCTCACCGCGCTGCAGCAGCTTTTATCTGTGTGGCTCTTGCGCATTGAGGAGGTGAAACTTATAAGGATCCTCTCTGGAGCAGGGCCAAGTGCTGAGCACCCCAAGCTGAGATGGATTCTTGGGAACAGTGCTGGAGAGGATGGTGAAGGTGCAAAGGAACACAGGACCCATGGAGCCGAAGGTCTGTCAGCACTCTAAACAGGAGGGTAGATATTATTAACCCCAGATGGGCAAATTGTGGAGCACAAAGATTAAGTGACTTGCCCAGGGCTACACAATAAATTAGTGCCAGCAGTGGGATTCGAACCCAGGTGTTGAGAATCCTAGGGTAGTGCCTTAACTGTAATGTTAGTCTGATCTAATACCGGCCTTCCTCCCCTGATTTAGAACAGGACTAGGTACTCATATATTTCAGAGATGAATAGGAGCATAGATAAATAGATAGCACTAAGGTCTCCTAACTCTCATTCCATTGCTTTATCCATATACCACACTGCCTCTCTGTAGCCAAATTCATCACATAACTCTGGATTTATTGCATGGACATCATGGCCACATACCGTTCTGCAGTCTTGAAATCCCACTGGGCCTGTACTAAGGGAGTGTCGTTTCTACTGGGTCTCAATGCTATTCAACAGCATTCACCCCAAGGGGTCTAGAAGCCAGTCTGCAGAGCTGGAGTGATTTGAAGACTCCAGGGCTGTGTGTGGCATATTTATATATGGGGGCGGTCATGAGAGACTATGCAGAGTACATTGATGGATTCATAGAGTCCAAGGCCAGAAGGGATTCTTATGAACATCTAGTCTGACCTCCTGTAGAACGCAGGCCATAAAAGTTCCCCAAAACAATTCCTAGCTTATATATTGATGTCCAGCTGTCTTTAATACACGCATGCATCAAGCTACAAATGTCCCCCATAACACTTATCTCCCAGAAGATACCTCACTACTTAGTCAACTGGCCTTCCTCTGGGTTGCTTTAAATATCAGGCATCTTCTATATAACAGCCATGTTCCTTTAATGAATTATCCTTCCCCTGCAACTAGCATGGTGAAAGGACAACATCCACCAAGCGAGGGTGATAACAAACCCAGGGCCGCTTCTATAGGGAGATATATTGTGTCCAAAGGTTCTGCTGGGGTTGAAAATAACCCACATGACAAAGGTCTAGAGGCAGAGTGCTGGAACAATTTTTATAGTGGGGGACCTGATGATAGAAACCATGTATTTGGTTTGTTATTGTTACTTCAAGCCAGGGGGTGCGGCAGCCCCCCCATCCCCCCTAGTTTCAGCACCACTGCTGTGGGGCCTGTGGAATTCTCCAGGCTTGATCAGAACCTGAAATTACAAAGCAATTTTTATCTCTGTCCAACGATCCCCGGAACCCCACTGTGTGTCTCTTTCTCTCCCAAATCTCTCTAATTTCTAATCCATTTAGCTCTAAACACTTGGCTTGTCATGAAAACCATTAGGTTTATCAGTGTGGGTCCTGCTGGGAGCTGGGAAGGCCTCTCAGAGCAGGGCCTGCCCTCCTGACCCTGACGTAGCTATGACAGGCGAGAGTTACATTCTGAATAACCAGCTGTCAGTGCTACCTTGCATTCCATTTTATTACCCTATAAATAAGGAATTCGTGTCATCATCAGGTAACTGTTGCTCAGATGAGTGAACATCCAGGGGAGAATTGCTCGACCTTGAAACCGCTTCCCCGTCGCTGCAGACTGTGCAGCTAAATCAAATCTCCTCTTTCTGTTGGCGTGTTTTTCCTTTTAGTGCAAATACTGTTTGCTTTCTTCCTCCCACGTGCCCGTGTTTTGGGGAAAAGACCAGAATAGAATCTAGCGAACGCCGGGGAGTGAGTTAGGGATGAATTGAAAACCTGCTCATCCGGTGACACTGTAGGCCAGGCCCTGAGCTGGCGCAAATCAATGCAGCTCTGCTGAAGTCCAGGGAGTGCTGCTGGTTACCCCAGCTGAGGATCCAGCGTTATGTCTCAGCACGGAAACCACTGGAGAATAGGAGCTAATGAGTGTATTGAAAATAATGGCCACAGTAGCTCTGTGAGCCAAGTTGTTTATTCAGCTTCTTGTTCATCCTCCTTTCTTTCATTCCAAACGCAAAAAAGCTGGTTTACATTTTAATGGGTTTAATTACCTCGTGAAAATGTGAGCCGATAGGAAAGCAATGCCACCGACAATGGCTTAATGGTCTACTGAACGTAATTTGAATTAATTTGATCGGGATGGTTATTAGTGCTAATACTCGGGGAACTCGTGTTAACTGGTGCTGCTGTGACTTCCGGAGCCCCAGCCATTTATGTATTGGCTGAACTGAGCGCAGTTAACAGGCAGATTTTGTTCGGCTAGTACTGAGGTCGGTGTGAATGATAAGGCCCAATGTGAACTTGTAAGCAGCTAAGTCAGGGGTGGCCAACCTGAGCTGGAGAAGGAGCCAGAATTTACCAATGTACATTGCCAAAGAGTCACAGTAATATATCAGCAGCCCCCCACCCCCAACACTTTACCTCTTCCAGGTGCTGATTAGTTCTCCCAGTTAATCACCCCCATGTTCCAGAGGGTCGGGGGAGATACCGAGAGGGGAAGTGATTTATTCAAACCCCAAATCAAGGGCAGAGTCAGCATTAGAACTCGGCAGGCCTGACTCCCAAAGCTGTGCTTATGTAACCCACACACCTCCTGGGTGTGGTGCTCTGTCCCCTCTAATGGCACCCAGACCACTTTGAGAGACAGATTAATGAGTCTGCTCTACAGCCTTAGCTAAGGGCTTTTAGCTCATGCAGTAGAAGCTCATGCATTTAGCTCCAGAGGTTCCCAGGTTCGATCCCGCCTGCTGATGACCGGGGTCTGTCGCTGTTACACTTAGACTGCTAGGCCTTGCTATTTACATTGATAAACCATTTCATCCTTCTCTTATTTCTCCTCCTCATGTTCCATGCTGAACTCTTCCCTTGGTGGCAGATTGTTATTTGTATCATAATAATGCCTAACGCTCCCTGCTGGCCAGACACAGAGTAAAAATATACTGCTCGGCCAAAGAGCTTACCACCTCGCCTTCGGGTAAGATGTAACAGGCGGATGAAATAAACAGATGGGGCTAAAAGGGAAGGATATGGCAGCAGCGAAATGAGCAGTAATCACAGCTTGCCACCTGCCCACCCATGGCTTCAGTTCAGTTACATAATTTTCTCCCATTGGGCCCAGCTGGTATTTTTGTGGTTTCTGTCCCTGTGATCTCTATTTCATCAGCTTTCTTCCTGGCCCACTTGGCGTGATGATTGATTTGTGGCACAGCAACAACAAGACGCCCTGACTGAGATCAGGGACCCCCACAGTGCAAGGTGCTGTACAAACACATGGTGAAGGGCAGCCCCTGCCCCAAAGTGCTTACAGTTGGAGCCGGCAAGGGTGGGAGGGGAAAGAGAGTTGAAGGAGCTTGCCCACAGTCGTACAGGAGGACAGGAGCAAAGCCAGGAACAGAACCGCAGTTTTCTGAGTACCAGCACAGTGTCGCTAGACCCTACTGCCTCTCGCTAGGTTAGTTGTGACCCAGGGATGATCTTGTTTGATGGATGCTAATCCTGAGACATGCAATATGTTGGGCCTCAGTCCAGTTGACCGTACAAGGTCGGCATCCCAAAAGCCCCAGTAGCACCCTTAGCAGACAGCGGGACGGAACGCACCACACAGCCCAAACTCCCTTCTCCTCCTCCAACCCAACCCAAGACCAAAATGTCTGAACAGTCCAGAGCCGCTTCGTTAACTGCCCCCTCCTCGCCCGTCCATCCTGGCTTGCGGCTAACGGGCCAAGGGCTCCAGTCTGCGCCTCCAGCCGAATGTAATCAGGGATAATCCCAACCAATGACACCTTCACAGCACCTTTCATGTAACTTCATTTCCCAAAGCAGAGCACATGCCTGATTGGCTTGTACTTGAACAGGGAAGGGAGCAGACTCATGATATGTAGACGCCAGGTGAAATCTGCAGCTCGTCAGGGATGAGGTGTCATCAAGTTCTTTACACTTCCCCCACGTCCCATTCCCTCCATCTCTCCCCTGCTCGCTTCCCCTCCCCTTTCAGCGCTGTAGCTAGCAATGTGTCATTTGTACCCACATTGGCCCATCTGACGGTCCTGACCTGTACTGCCTCCGTGATTTCCCAAGACAGAGACCCGCCATCTCCTGCAGTCTGGTCACTAACACAGCAGCTGCTGCTAGACAGAGAGATCTAGCAGGGTGTTAATAAAAGGCCTGAAGGGGGCGAAAACAAAGAAAATTGAAATTGCATTCCACTCCAGATGTGCTGCATGCTCTCCTCCACACACACGCTTTCCTTCTAATACCCGTCATTCCTTCCTGGGATGCTGTTGATTTCTTTGAGCTTTTACCATCCAAGTCCCTATCAGCTGTCTGTTCGCCTGATCTGGGAGCCTGCATGTTTGACAGATTTGAGTACGTGCTGGATTCTGCCCCACTTGGAGTCCCCGTCCCTTTGCTGAGTTTTGTGTGGGAAGATCTGGAATGATCCGAACACGGCAGGTGTGTTTGTAATAAGTTTCTGAGCGGCATAAGGCCAGGTCTTTAGCTGGTGTTCAACAATGGAATGACGCCAATTGATACCAACGGAGGGTCTGGCTCATAGGATGGAATCATCGGTGCTCAGGATGAAAATGTTCCTGGGCCATGCAACACTGTTCCCCTCCAGTATAGTTTTCATTATTTTCCTGGCTAGCGGTGCATAGCAGGTGATGGAATGGCTTCCCTTTGGGAGGCTCGTCTACACAGCATCAGCATCAGGGTGTTTCCCCTGATGTTCCATGGCTTCTCGATAACATCCCCTTGGCTCTTTAAGCAAAGGGGATAAATTGTAGGGGGAAAATCCTGATGCCTTTATCCAAGTTTTCCCCAGGCCAAGTTCCCACTCATGCTGGTGAGAGTTTTGCCTGCTCATGCTGCTCCTTTACCTTGAAGGCTCAGCCAGGTTGACTCCCAAGTGAGTTTTCCCCCGAGTTGTTCTGACCTGATCAGGGACCATCAGCTTGGACACTGGCACTCTGCAACTGCCGTGCAACACCTCCCCAGAATTTGGTCCCAGAGAGATAGGATGGGCTCTTTGTTTCCAACCTGGAAGTGTTAGCTTAGGGGTCATTTTCTGAACTGAGGAAGAACAAAAGACTGAGCTGACTCCTGCGAGATTCGAACCTGGGACCCCAGGGAGCCTTGGTGAGTCAGTCTCACTTGTTAGGCAGCGAATCCAGCCCCTCCAGCTAGGGTGTATTTCTTTCCCATTCATAACATCCTCTTATGCTCAAGCTCAGCTCTGGGCTTTATTGTACCAGCTGCAGTTGGGTTAGGTCGGCTACCAGATTAGTTGGGGCTTCCATTCGTGGCATCATTTCCTGTCTCATATGCATTGTGGGGGAAGGGAGGGAGGCAGATTCATCCCTGTGCAGGTGCTAGGGTCAGCATGGGGACATAGGGGAAGTGGCTGTGGCCATGGATGCTGCAGAGGGGTTCAGGCCTGGTGCAGGGCAGGCCTGGTGTGATAGGTCTGATGGGTCACTGCAGAGGTGCACAATCACCGGGGTTCAGGACTACCCTGACGCACCCCCTGGAGCATCTTCTCTGAGCATTAAGGTAACACTGAATTGAGAATAACAATGGGCCCTATCCAAAATCTCCGAACTCTGGTTCTGAATGAACTCAGGTGCTGTCCCCTCACTCTGTGATGGTTCAAACCAAACAGCCCCAGGCTTTGGGGAAGTTCAGCTGCCCAGTCCACCTCTGAAGCTTGGAATTTGTCTGAATAAAAGAAACAATAAAATATGAATACTCATCCTTGAGCAGTATTTATAGGATGAGATATCATGCGCCTCATTGAGGGAACTGTTTTCTAAGGTATAAAAGCTTGTTGTGTATATAAACTCTGTTTTCTTGGCTCTGAGAAGAAAAGCTGCTTTATTTGTGGAGTTAATTTGCATTTCCTGGGGCTTGCGTTAAAGTTATCCATTTTCCTCCATTCAAGGGACTTTGTCTTTTGTTCACATGAAAGAGGAAAGAGAATCCATCTGCACTGCACGTGTTCCTCCCGCTAATTGCTCATGGCACGTTACACTTTCAACTCCCATGAACAATGTTCTGAAAACTAAACCAAAATCACCGCAGTTTGCAAACAAAAAAATACTTAGTGGTAGAGACGCTGCTGTCAGGTGTTAGATGTAAGGACAGCTCTTCCGAGTTTATTAATATTATGTGTACTACAATAGCACCTAGAGACTCCAAACTGCATCTGGGCCTTGTTGTGCTGGGCACTAAACATTCACATGCACAGAGTAAGAGACAGTCCCTGTCCCAAATGGTTTACAGTCTACACAGACAAGAAAAAGGGTGGGAGAAGGGGACTGCTATTATGCCCGCTTTACAGGTGGAGGGCTGAGGCCCAGAGAGATTAAATGATTTGCTCCAGGTCACTCAGGGAGCCTCTGACAAATGTCTTTACCACAAGATCATCATTTCCTTCTCTTTGTGAATAGCGCTTCGGAACAACCGAAGATGAGACTCACCCCACCCAGAGAATCTGAGCCAGGGTTTACGTGGAAACTCAAGGCATTATTGGGACAGGTCTTTGGGGCTTTAATATCTCACGACTGAGTTTCCGTGTCTTGATCTAGGGAGCTCCCAATAACCCTCCAGTCACTGCCACTCAGCTGTAGCCCCTTACACCCCCACCCCACCCCACCCCACCGCTCAGCACTGGGTCATAAAGCTGCCCGTTGAGCCTTTACCTTCCAGTGTTCAAATATCAAAACCCAAGGGAGCTTGTGAGTGAGTCACTCTGCACACACATCGCACGACTTGGATTCTGACACAAGCCACTTCGGCTATTAACTTGAGTGAGCTAACGTCAAGGGTGAAAGTGAGCTGGTACGGGCCAGTATGGCGTACCGGTAAGAAGCCGGTACAGGCCCTTACGCAGCCCACATGCCCCTGCCCCTTTTGCCTCCCCCGTCGTCAGCCCGGCCGGTAGGGTCCGTACCGGCAGGGCCGCCGACGGGGTGGGGGGGAAGGGACAGCAACTTTAAAGCGCTGCTGGGGCAAAGGACCGTCCTTTGGGACAGAACGTCGCTGCCCCTTCCCCGTCGGCGGCCCTGCTGGTACAGACCCTACCGGCAGGGCCGCCTGTGGGGGAGGCAAAAGGGGCAATGACGTTAAAGCACTGCACATCCTCCCAGATCTCCTGTCTGCTCCAGGCAGGAGCGCGTCCGGAGCGTGCGGCCGGCGCGGCCAGCTGGCCGGCTGCACTCAGCAATGGAGAGCTGCGAGGTATGCTCACCAAGCCGGCCCATCAGGAAAAGGAATTTCAAAAATTCGCGAGGCTTTAAAGGGGAAGGGGGGCTTCTGGTGTCCATGAGCCCAGGGGAGTGGAGTTCCCAATGGTGACCAGAGTGGGCTGTGTGGGGCATTGTGGGACAGCTGCTGGAGGACAGTTCGGGCCGACATAAGTAACGCCGTGTCTCCCCACACACCGCATTAACCTAAGTCCATTGACCGGGACTCTGTGCTGCTGAGGAGGTGGTGTTATTATGTTGGCGTAACAGGGTGTTTACAGCGAGGGAGACCGATTTAAGCGCAGACCCATGCACAGCTAGGTCAGTGTAAGCTGCCTTGTGTCGCCCTAACTTTGTAGTGGAGACCAGACCATAGTCTTATATGTGAGCCAAGATTCACTAGCCATTATAGGAAACATTTCCCCTACATTTCATTTCAAGTAAAACTTTTCTAGCCTTTACACTTCCAGCATTACAAGTCAGGGTTTGCTGCCGCCAACTACAGCGATGATGGGCCCATGGCTTTTTAATTTCAAAGAAAAGAAAGTGGCAATCAGCCATGGGGCAGCACCAGAGGGCTTGCAAGCAATTTGGCACCAGGTTTTCAGAGATAACTCCACGAAATCCTTTTCCACGAAAGGAAAGGTCATGTTTGCATCTCCCACTCGGAAAGCCCAACATGGAGATTTCATCTAAAGTGCTAAATTGTCTTTAAACATCAGGATTTCTAAGAAGAAAAGCATGAAATAATCTCCCTATAATCCTATTAAAGGGATAAGACAAAAAGCACAACAAGGTTAATAAAATACAGTTAGGCCCTGGAGCTGGACAGACCAGTTTAAATCAAGGAGATTAAATCATTGTGTTTTTCCAGAAGTAAATATTTGTTTTTTTATTTCTTCGACTGTGGACATCAAGGAGTGCCAAGTAATCGCTGGAACTCAGCCTAAAAGAGCTGTCTGTGCTCCTTGAATTCTTTCCTGTTAAAAATCATTGAGCCAGATCCTAAAGTGGCGTAAATTGGCCTATCTCCATTGACTTCTTGGAACTATTCCAATTTACACTAGCTGTGGATCTGGGGATGGATAAGGTGAAGGATAAAATTTTAAGGTGAAGGATAAAATTGCCTTTAGTGAAACAGTCTCTGTACTCAAGAAAAAACAGCTTGTCTCCACAATTTTAGTGCAAACAGTGCAAATGAAAGGGCTCCTATTGGCATTTAATTTAGATTCAATAAGGTCTCGAGTGGATTGTTCATTAAATATCAAAGACCCTTTTAAAAAACCCTCTTTACTGAGGAAGAAGAACAAGGCTGATAAAGCTCAAGTGTGTAGTGAAGCTTGACAAAAAGGGGGTTAAAAATACATGAACTAGAAACTTATTTAAATTCAACTGCATTTGTATTAAATCAGCTAACTGTACAGCCCTGCTTATTCAGGCCCCAGTACAGCCACGCACTTAAGCGCATGCTTAAGTCCACGCTTATCCAGCAAAAGCCTGGAGACAGCCCAATTACTCCTTCCCTGTCCACATTCAGCCCATGATGTAAAACTCCTCTCTTCCCAAAGGCTTCAGCAGGTAACAAAGAGGAGGTAAAACCTTTCCTCACTGACATTCCATGGTGTTTCACCGGTTCACACCACACCTAAAACTCACTGATAGAACAAGGGAACATTGAAGGACTTCAGTCCTGGCTTGTGCAGAACACACTGTCATGCTCTTATCATGCAGCACAGCCAGGTGACTTGGTGATGGGTGCTTCAGAAATGCAGGTGGCTGAAAGATATGGAAAGGGTCTGACTCTCTTCGCACATTGGCTTAAGAGCAGAGTAACTCCATTAATTTAATTGGGGTTACTCCTGATTTACCCCAGGAGAAGTGAGAGGAGAAATCAGATCTTAGTGAAGTGGAGTTAGACGTACTCAAGAGATGAGCCACCATTCGTGGGATCAGCCCTTCAATCCCTCATAAAGTGCTTTGGAATCCTTTAGCATGATCCTCTGCTACATAAATGGAAGCTACTCTTCGGGTTATTTGACACTGTTTGATTCAAATAACGTTCATGAGATGATCGTGGCCGTTCGTGTTTGATGCATGCGGCAGCCTGCCTTTTCACTACATTTCCAAGCTAGTCTTCATCTATTCAGTATGCTGTGCTGCCAAGGGGGAGTAATCAGCAAAGATGTCAAGAATGCTAATGAATTATCAGCTTTCTTTAAGCCTCATTAGATTTTCTGATAGCAAAACCTGTTTGAGGAATGTCACCCAGCAGATTCTCCTGAGGGTCTGCCCTTGTTACTTATGTTCCCTGCCCGCAACAAGAATTCCCACTGTAGCAATGCCCTGCTCTATAATCTACACTGATTCCCCTGCCGAAATGGTACCATAAATTCTCATCTCAGTGCTCCAATTATTCCTTTGTGTGTGTGTGTGACTTAAGAATTCATGGGCCAAATTAAGCTGCATCCAATGACATTTCTTAAATTCTACTGGAAAGAGAATCCTTGATCTCATCCTGATCACCCTAATTCATTTAACAATTCAACTTGGTGGGGGGGGGAAGTGGGTCAGATATTCCCATTTTATGTTAAACTTGCCTGTAAACAGTGAGATGATTGTAGTCAGAAAAGCAACTTGGTTAAAAGGACATAACTGGTTTTCATATTTATTCCTCCTCACTGATTCCACTTCAAATTTGCTCAGTTTACAAATCTAATTACCAGCCCTACACAGCTCATCTTGGGCTCGGCAAATCCAGCTGTGTACCCTCATGCAGCCAGTCATTTTTGTTGCTCATGCACAAGGCAGAGCAGAATCCAGCTCACTCTTCCAGCACTGAGTTGGTTTTATTGTACCAAGAGGAGCGACGTGCATGTTTTCAGATGGGAGTTGAAAACACAGTCGACAGGGAATTGCTTAGGCGGAAGGCTACAAGGAGGATGTTCCAGATTACAAGAACTGCAGAGGAGACAGGATTAAAATAAGCTATAAGGGATAGACTTGCTCATGCTTCAGAACATAAGCCAGTCACTAATTTATGAGGGTGAGGAAGAAACTTCCTCCTGGGGTAGTGATTCCATAGTTGTACACTAGGGGGGTTTCTTGCACCTTCTCCTGAAGCATCTGCCACGGGCCATTGTCCAAGAGAGAATACTGGACAAGATGGACCATTGGTCGATGCAGTTTCATTTGCTATGTTCTGGATATTAGGAAAAACTTTTTCACTAGGAGGGTGGTGAAGCACTGGAATGGGTTCCCTGGGAGGTGGTGGAATCTCCTTCCTTAGAGGCTTTTAAGGTCAGGCTTGACAAAGCCCTGGCTGGGATGATTTAGTTGGGGTTGGTCCTGCTTTGAGCAGGGGCTTGGACTAGATGACCTCCTGAGGTCCCTTCCAACCCTGGTATTCTAGGATTCTATGGTGGGAAGGGTCTCTCATCAAAGTGGTGTCATGACCCCACAGCACAGGTCAGCAGCAAGAGTCTGTGGCATGGAGGGCCGGAAAGGAGGCTTGAGTGAGATGAGCAAAAGAAGGAAGGAATATGTTGCTCTCAGACATATGGGGATCAGATGGGCTGGCTTGGCAGGTGCCATTTCACAGCTGGTCAGGTGACACAAAGAGTGAGTCGTGCATTTCCACAGCTAAAGAGGGTGAGTTGGATTCTATGCGTTATTCAGCAGGTGTGGTGAGTGGAGCCGCTGCGATGGTTATAGAGAGGGTGTGAGGGTGTGATTGGGGAGAATTTAAAGGGTCATTCTTCACATAGTAGTAGAGGGCACAGAATGCTGAGCAGAACAGAGAGCTGCCTGCTGCCACTCGTAGCAGGCTCTGGTCTGGGTGCTTTTGGGTGGATGCAAAGTCAGGAATAAAGGACCTTATTTGTATAGCACAGGTGTGTTTGTATAGCATGACCGCTCCTTGCATTAATGTGCAGAACAACCAAGTGAGGGTCCAGGTGACCACCAATTTGTAAGTGATGAAATGTTTCATAAACCCTGAGAGTTCCATGGATTTCAGAAGGAATGATTATTAACTGGAAAACTCCACCAGTGGGTTATTCTCTCTGTCATTCAAGTGAGCTGTAGCTCACGAAAGCTCATGCTCAAATAAATTGGTTAGTCTCTAAGGTGCCACAAGTCCTCCTTTTCTTTTTAAAAAGTTTCAGTCACCCAATCAGATACCATGGTTGATGAACAGCAGACAATACCATCTCACTTAGGTGTCCAATCACACACCATGATTATCAAATAGCCAACACTCGACCTGCACATGAACCACCCCGTGCTGAAATTTGTTCAAACAAACATCTGAGGTGATCTGGATCAATCTGTAAACAGACAAATACACTGAGTCTCTGAATTACGCATAACTACACATGTGAGCAGTCTGAAGTTATTCATCTGTCTAAGTGCTTGCAGGATCGGGGCCTGTGGGTTTGATCCAAGGTCCAGTTAAGTCAATGGCAATCTTTCCATTGACTTGAATGGGCTTTGGATCAGGTTGTATATTTGTAACAAATAATTTAAAGTCCTTGTGTGTCTTGTGCCCATAGCCACTTACATTAACAAAACCAAGATCACTCAGCCAGGGTGGCTGTATTATTAAAAGATTTTTAAGAGTATATTGAAAAACTGGAGAGGGTTGGAATGATTCAAGGGATGGAAAAATGTGACTTGCAGTGACAGACTTAAAGAATCTGTTTAGTTTAAGAACATAATACTGGTCCTACTGGCTGAGAGCAATGGTCCATCGAGCCTAGTATCCTGTCTTCTGACAGTGGCTGGTACCAGATGTTTCAGAGGGAATGAACAGAACAGGGAAATTATCGAGTGATCCGTCCCCTGTCGCCCAATCCCAACTTCTGGCAGCCAGCGATGTAGGGACACCCAGAGCATGGGGTTGCATCGCTAATAGGTAGTGATGGACTTTTCCTCCATGAACTTATCTCATTCTTTTTTGAACCCACTTATGCTTTTGGCCTTCACAACATTCCCTGGCAACAAGTTCCACAGGTTGACCGTGCGCTGTGTGAAGAAATACTGCCTTTTGTTTGTTTTAAACCTGCTGCCTGTTAACGTCATTGGGTGAGCCCTGGTTCTTGTGTTAGGTGAAGGGGTAAATAACACTTCCTTATCCAGTTTCTGCACACAGTCATGATTTTATAGACCTCTCTCATTTCCCCCCTTAGTTGTCTCCTTTTCTAAGCTGAATGGCCCCACTCTTTTCAATCTTTTCTCAGACGGAAGCTGTTCCATACCCTTAATTATTTTTGTTGTCCTTCTCTGCACCTTTTCCAGTTCTAATAGATCTTTCTGGAGATGGGGCAACCAGAACTGCACGCAGTATTGAAGGTGCGGGCATACTGTGGATTTAGGTAGTGGCATTATGGTATTTTCTGACTTCTTATCTATCCCTTTCCCAATGGTTCCTAACTTTCTATTCGCTTTTTTGACTGCCGCTGCACACCGAGCAGATGTTTTTAGAGAACTCTCCATTATGACTCCAAGATCTCATTCTTGAGTGGTAACAGGTAATTTAAATCCCAGCACTGTATATGTATAGTAGGAATTATGTTTTCCAGTGTACATTACTTTGCACTTATCAACACTGAATTTCATCTGCTATGCTATGAAGTGAGCTGTAGCTCACGAAAGCTTATGCTCAAATAAATTGGTTAGTCTCTAAGGTGCCACAAGTACTCCTTTTCTTTTTGCGAATACAGACGAACACGGCTGTTATTCTGAAATCTGCTGTTTTGTTGCCCAGTCATGCAGTTTTGAGAGAACATTTTGTAACGCTTCACAGTCAGCTTTACACTTATGTTGACTAATTTTGTATCATCTGCTGACCTTGCCATCTCACTGTTTACCCCCTTTCCCAGCTCATTTATGAGTATGTGAAACAGCTTTGGTGCCAGTACAGATTCTTATGTGTTTTATAAAACAGAAGATTGAGAGGCTACTAGATTACTGTGCATAAGTGCCTTCCTGGGGAGAAAATACCCAAGGAGCCCTGGGTAGCTCAAAAGCTTCTCTCTTTCACCAACAGCAGTTGGTCCAGTAAAAGATGTTCCCTTACCCGCCTTGTCTCTCGGGAATTAAAGGGCTCTTTAAACGAGTGGAGAAAGCACTGGAACAAGAGCCAATGGCTGGAAGTTAAAGGAAGAAAAATTCAAATGAGAAGTAAGGCACACATTTTTAACAGTGAAGGTGATTAACTGTTGGAACAAACTACCAAGGAAAGTGGTGGGTTCTCCATCTCTTGATATCTTCAGGACTGGGTGCCTTTCTGGAAGATGAGCTATAATGGGGTTTACAAGCCCCATGCTGAGCATAGACAGAAGAGAGAGTCTTCCCAGTGCTTATAGGCAATCAGTTTGATCACAACCCCACACAGGACGGCCAGTCCTGGAGGCATGTATGCAGCACTGTAGTCATGTTAGTCCCAGGATATTAGATAGACAAGGTGGGTGAGGTATTATCTTTCATTGGACCAACTTCTTTTGGTGAGCGAGACAAGCTTCCGTGCTTCCCCAGAGCTCCTCTTCAGGTGTGGGAAACTAATTTACAGTGTCACTCTTAAATCCAAGGTGGAGCAGATTGTTTACCCTAAGGCTATGTCTACACTGGCAGAGTGACAGCACCAGCAGTTACCGCGCCGCTCAGAGAGCGCTGAAGGGAAACCGCTGTTGTGTGTTCACACTGTCAGCTGCCTGCGCAATAGTGTGTTCACACTTGGGACATTTGCAGCAGTATTCGGAGCGGTGCGCTCTGGGCAGCTATCCCACAGAGCATCTCTTGCTCTTCTGCCGCTAAGAGTTGTGGGAAGGCGGGCGGGGTCACAGGGCATCCTGGGTCCTGTCCCAATTCCCCCGTGATGCATTGCTTTGCATCCCAGCAATCCCTGGGCTTCCGTCCGCATTTGGAGCCATCTTTCAATAGTTTGTGTACTGCGCGCCCTGCCTCTTCGGTCTGCAGGAATGGATCCTACATTGGTGATTGTTGTGGCAAAACTTTTGTCTTTCGGGGTAGAGGGGAGAGGGGTTAACACCTCTGAAAGACAAAAGTTTGTCATTCAATTGCCAGTGTAGACATAGCCAGAGAAAACAAGCCCTGCTAGAAAGGGGAGAAGAGAACAGAGAGGGAGAAGGTAGCAGAAAGGCCTGAGATAGCAGAGGGTGACATCCCTGCTCCAGGCTGCGTCTGGGAAAGCCACCAGGAGATAGACCGCAAGCCCTGGAGCTGAAGGGCTGGTAGACACAGTTTAAGGTGAAAGTTCATGACCTGATCTGATTGCAGACCAGCTGAAGAGGACCAGTTAGGAGAAGCTGGGTCTCGTAGACTGCACCAAGAGGTGGTGATATATGCCTTAGTCAAACAAGTTATGGGGTTCAATACAGGGGTGTGTGGGTGAGGTTCTCTGGCCTGTGATATGCAAGAGGTTAGACTAGACTTAAACTCTATGAATCTATGATTTTGTTTGAGACAAGCCCAAAAGAGAGGTTGGAGCCAATGCAAACTTTCCCAAACAGTGGATCATTTTCAGATCCTCATTTTTGGTCCTGTCCCATCTCTAGAACTTTTCCCAATTTAACAAATTATTATTTTTTGAAAAGAAAAAAAGAAGAGATGAAACAAAAGAATTCATTTCATTAAAAAAAAAAACTTTGTGTAAAGCAAATCAATTGGAAGGAGTATCTTACTGTAGCTCTCTTGGCTATCTCTGCATGGTTGCATGTGGAAGGTATGGAAGTAAATATTTCCCATGCTTAAAGTGTGAAAAAAAGTCTAGATTCCTAGCAAAATATTGTTAAGCTTTCCTGATCCGACCCCATGTCCCCTGGTGCGAGGCTTGTGTTATACTTGCAGAAGCGGAAGGCGATTATGGTACGAAGCTCAACATAAGACTCGGTATCTCTGCACCTAAAACAAAGATAATGAGAACAAACAAAGCATGCTCTCCTAATAATTATCTCAGCTAGGAACAAAAGCAGATCTCCTCCTGATGCATTATTGTACAAAAACAAGAAAAATCATAGCTGACAGAAAAAAATTGGAAAATGAGAGACTTATTTTCTTTTGGTACAAACAGAAAGGATTAAAAAAAAAATTAATGCAAAGCTGATGCTGTCTCTGCAGAAGCTCCTATTGCTTCCACATCCACAAAGTTACCTGCTGGAAAAACTTTTGTTCTTGTAAACTTGAAGTGGCGGACCAAGCTGTTTGTTTAACCCTTTGGCGTTAAGAGTGGGATTTTCAAAGTACTCAGCAATGACCTAACTCTGATCCCATCAAAATTAACAGGCAAACTTTCCCTGACTTCAATGGGAGATGGGTTAGGACAACTCTGAGTGTTTTTGAAAATCAATCCCTGGAGGATTTGGTATCGCTTCTTTTCCCTTTTACTGGATCTCTCTATACCTTAGCAAAAATAACGAGGAGTCCTTGTGGCACCTTAGAGACTAACAAATTTATTTGGGCATAAGCTTTCATGGGTTAGAACCCACTTCATCGGATGCACGGAGTGAAAATACAGGAGCAGGTATAAATACGTGAAAGGATGGGGCTTGCTTTACCAAGTATGAGGTCAGACGCCTCATTATTTTTGCTGATGCAGACTAACACGGCTACCACTCTAAAATCTATACCTTGGGTATCAATAGGATCCTCATCACCATTGGCTCTAGACACCAGAGCTCAGAAACGTATATTAGTGTAACACACTTGAATGTGGTGTGGCTTTTTGTCCCTCTCTCGTGGCTGGAGCACATGAGATGTTTGAATCAGCTACAGCTTCCAGATGAACTGAATTAGTCTGTGAGCTCCAGCAGGAGAGTGTCATGCTTTGAGAAGTCCAAGATTCAATTCCTGCTGACAGTTGATTCAGGGGGGTTGTTACCCCAAGGAGCAGTGGAATCTCTGTAAAGTCTGTTCTTTCCCTGGGGTTAGTACCTCACCATCATCTCTTCCTCATGGTTCTTTGACTACTGTGCCAAGCAGTGAATTTCCCCATTGGAGCTAAACAAGGTCAATCAACAGCTTAATCAGATCTATTCTGGGGAGCTTTCCACAGCTAAGGACCTGCCTCCACCAGGAATGTCCATCCCCCGGGGTCCAGAAAATTTCACCCTGGGCCTGGAGAGCTCCGTTTTACATTAAGAGTATAGCAGTCCGTATGGGTCACATGAAGATGTGGTCCAGGAGCTGACCCAGTGCCATATCTGGACAGTCCTTCCAATGACGTACGAGCCGCTGGGAGAGCCACATTACAGGACAGTTTGAATTGCTAATCTATTGCTCATTCCCAGAAGCAGTGCTTGGCTGCTCTTGTCAAGAAAAGACATCTCTAACACCAGCAAATCTTACCTACCTTCTCCCAAGGTCACATTTCAGATAAAGCCCACACAAAAGCATTACCTTATCAAACAGCCTCTGAGTACTCTATCCCAGCTCCACAGAAGGGGATGGATATCACACTGTGAACAAAGCAAATGCCCTGGGATTCTCTTTTCATCTGAACTGTATTAGCACATTAAGATACACAGGAATTAACCAGTCGATGGCACCTCCCCATTCCAGTCTCCTACGGCGCTATTCAAAATAAAGAAACCGGCATTTGGAAACATCCCAAAGGTTGTCTCGAGAGCTATATGGATAGATAGATGGTGCCACGTACCTGGTGGCCATAGACATGTGATAAATTGCATTCACCAAGCACCTTTGACCACCTCACCTGCAGTCTGCTCACTGCTCCATCCCAGCTGGGAGTCCTTTGGACATTCCAAACCCCTAACCAGACACCATTTTCTTTTCAAACCCACAGACCAGGGAAATGTTTCCCTCTTACTCCCCAAGTGTACTTCCCTCTTACTCCCCAAAATGCACTGTTTGAAGGCCAAAGAGAGGCAATATTCAGTGTTGTACCAGTGATAGCTTTCAGGCCACAGCTACAAACAGGAGCTTTCTATCAAGGGGAGATTTCTGCCTTCCCAGTGAGACACTCTCCCTCTGAGGCCCGTGCAGTTGGACTGATGGTAACAAAGGTTCCCAGGTGTGGTGGTGAACATCAGAACGGCCATACTGGGTCAGCCCAATGGTCCATCTAGCCCAGTATCCTGTCTTCCGACAGTGGCCAATGCCAGACGCTTCAAATGGAATGAACAGAACGGGGAGTGATTCATTTCTTGTATTCCAGTCCTAGCTTCTGGCAAACAGAGATTTAGGTTCATCCCAGAGCATGGGGTTGCGTCCCTGACCATCTTGGCTAATAGCCATTGATGGACCTATACTCCAAGAACTTATCTAATTCTTTTTTTGAGCCCAGTTATGCTTTTGTCCTTTACAACAACCTCAGGCAACGAGTTCCACAGGTTGATTGTGTGTTGTGTGAAGAAATACTTCCTTATGTTTGTTTTAAACCTGCTGCCTGTTAATTTCGTTGGGTGACCCCTGGTTCTTATGTTAAGTAAAGGGGTAAATAACACTTCCTTATTCACTTTCTCCACACCAGTCATGGTTTTATTGACCTCTATCAATATTGACCTCTATCCCGCCTTAGTCATCTCTTTTCTAAGCTGAGCAGTACCAGTCTTCATAATCTCTGCTCATATGGAAGCTGTTCCATACCCTAATAATTTTTGCTGCCCTTCTCTGCACCTTTTCCAATTCTAATATGTCTTTTTTGAGATGGGGTGACCAGAACTGCACACAGTCTTCCAAGTGTGAGAGTCAAAGGCAATTAATAACATCTAAAAATACTTTTTTGGGTATACTATAGCGCATAGAAAGGATACAGAGTGGTGTGGGACAGAGATGGGGCTGCGGTTTATGACTGGCTTCATCACTTGTTCATGATATCAGACTGCTAATGATAGTTAGGGCCAAATTGTCTGCTGACTTTCTCTTACCATCAGAGCTTCATATTGATACAACTTTTTGTATCACCCCACCCCCATCACCACTTCCCTCCCTCTGTCTCACATTCCTACATCTCACTTAAATACCCATTTTCCATCCACAGATCCCAAGCCCCATTGCAAAAGTGGGTAGGTCTAAGGCAGCGGTGCCCAATCCGTTCGCCACTAGCCACATGTGACTAATAGGCTATTGAATTGTGACTAATGCATGTGGCTTTTTTATAATGTGGCTTAATGTAGCTTTTTAATAATGTGGCTAATAAGAAAAATTCAAAACCACAAGTGTGGCTAGCAGTGTGGCTAGCATAGAATTTCTATTCGACATCGCTGGTCTAGGGCATGGAGAAGCGATCTGCCACGGTCCCACAGGGAGTTAGAGATGGAATTGGGACTAGAATCCAAGGGTGAAGTACTGGTGAAGTTCTGGCTCCCCTGAAGTCAATGGCAAAGCTCACGCTGATTTTAATAGGGCCAAGATTTCACCCCAGGACTCCTGATTTCCAGTTCCATAGCCAGGGTATGTCTACCCTGCAAAAAAATAAATAAAAATAAAATATAAAAATGCACCAGCAAGTCTCAGAGCCTGGGTCAATTGACGTGGACTCATGGGGCTCATGGTATGGGGCTAAGAATAGCAGTGTGGCTGTGTTGGGCTGGAGTCCGGGCTCTGAGGTCTGGCGAGGGGGGGATGGTCTCAGAGCCCAGACTCCAGCCTGGGCGGAAACATCCACATGGCTATTTTTTACCCTGTAACGCAAGCATGAGTCAGTTGACCCAGGCTCTGAGACTCAGTGTTGGGGTTTTTTAGTTTTTTTCAGTGTAGACGTACTCTCAGCCAACTAGAATATCTGCAGTTCCTGTTGGCAACACCATCTCTGCAGCCCATAATTACACCCCTTAGCTGCCAAAGTTTCTAACAAAATGGAGAGTAGGAGGAACAAGCTGCCTGAAATTAACCGGAGCAGCAGTATAAAGATTTTGCCATATCAGTCCTTTCATTTGGGTCTGACATCTCTAAACTTTATTTCTGTCTGCTCAGAGTCTTCTCAGTTCAGAGTAATTGAATTGCGCCTGGCTTACTGGCTCTTCAGTGCATGCATAATTTAGGCTGATTGCATATTTTAGTACATTAAAGAGGAAAGTATATGGATCCAGAAAATAACGCCCCCCCCACCCCCCCAAACATGCAAAATGACAAAGCCAGATACTGCTCAGTGCGATCTTCGGTGCTTTCCATTGAGTAATTAAACAGGCTTCCTTGGGGAAATATGGAAATGGGTCTCTTAAAACGCTCGCTTCACCTATGAGAACATCAAGGACTGCAGGGAATTCTTGCTCCTTGTTGCTGACTCCACAAAGGTTTCCTTCTAGTTGTGTCACAGAGAAAATAACCGAATCTGAGGGTTTCTCTCAAAACAGGAGATGCTCGTTTTCCACTGTCCCAGCTGCATAGAGGAGCATTTCTAACAGTTTGTTCCATGAGCACCTACCTTTAAAACAGACAAATGGTGTGCAAAAATACATCTGTTATTGCATGTGGTTGTTATTAATATTATTTATTGCACAGAGTAGCATCTAGAAACCCCAGTCACAGCCCTGGTGTGCTAGGTCATGGAATCATAGATCTATAGGGCTGGAATGGACATTAAGAGGTCATTTAGTCCAGCCCCCTGCGCTGAAGCAGGTCCAAATAAACCGAGACCATCCCTGGCCGGTGTTTGTCCAACCTGTTCTCAACCCAGCACTGGGAATACTACAGCCGTCCTTGGAGGCGTATTCCAGACTTTAACTACCCTTATAGCTGGAATGTTTTTCCTAACATCTAACCTCAGTCTCTCTTGCTGCAGATGAAGCCCATTACTTCTTGTCCTACCTTCAGTGGACATGGAGAACAATTGATCCCCATCCTCTACAGAACACGCCTAACATATTTGAAGACTATTACCACGTCCACACTCAGTTTGCTTTTCTCAAGACTGAACATGCCCTGTTTTATTAACCATTCTTCTTAGGTCAGGCTCTTGAAAATTTATATAATTTTTGTTGCTCTCTTCTGGACTGTCTCCAGGTTATCCACATCTTTCCTAAAGAATTGGACACAGTACTGCAGCTGAGGCCTCACCAGTACCAAGTAGAGCAGGACAGTTACCTCCTGTGTCTTACATTCAACACTCTTGTTAATACACCCCAGAATGATATTCACCTTTTCCCCCAACTGCATGACATTAATGACTCATATTCAGTTTTTGATCTGCTCTAATCACCAGATCCTTTTCTGCATTACTGCTGCCTAGCCAGTTATTCCCCATTTTGCAGCTGTGCATTGGTTTTTTCCTTCTTAAGTGCAGTCCTTTGCACTTGCCTTTGTTTAATTTTATCTTGTTGATTTCAGACCAGTACATGTTGGTATGGCATAAAGGTTTTATTAGCAATAGTCTGGGAAGACTGCATGACTCATAAGAGTGAAATCAGATTCACATAGTTACCACAGCCCAAATTTTCTCCTCTCCCAGCAATATACTCTGCTAGGTTCCTCTCATGCAGGTGCATCCAAATGGGGCCATGTGGGGGAATGACCCTTGAAATATGTCACAGAGTTCCATCCACCACTGAAATGCAGCCACCTCTGAGGGGGAACATGCCAAGTGCTTAACAGTGCACTGCAATGCCATGCAAGGCAGAGAAGTGAAGGAAAATATTGCATCCATTTGAAACTGCAGGAATGTATTTACTTAATAGGAATATGGTCAGCACATTGGGACATCGCCCATTGCAGAACGAGCCTCGGGATGAATTTAATCACAACACATGGTCAGGAGCTCATTTTTATGTCCCATGGTGAACACAGCACCATGATGGGGACAATGGGTCACTGGTGGCTCAGAGGTATCAGTGTCACCTACTGATTATCCTTCTCCATAGCTCCTTGGGCTCCTTGGTGGTCTACTGTCCCACGACTGGTCTTGAGGGAGCTGATGTGATCACAGCCCAACGTGGCATGGCTCCTGCTGTCCAGCAGCGAGACTCTCAGCTCCAGCCCAACTAATAAGAAAATAGCAGGCAGCTTAATAGCTAGGCAAGCTCCAAGGGCTCCCAAGAATAAATGCTCAGTCCTTCTCCCAGCTAATCGTAGCTGTTTGGACTCTTCAGGGCTTTCCTGGAAAGGTCATTGTGAATCAATGTGCAGTAGCAACCCCCTGAATGGCTCTCATTGATTTTCCAAAGAGGCTTTAGCTCGGTGCTTTGCCACGCATGCAACAGCTCCTTCCACTCCGTTCTCAGCAGTATCGAATCCAGCTCTCCCCATAGCAATTTGACATTGCATTTTTTGCAGAAAAAAGTTTTGGTTGAAAAATGTCTCCAGCACTACTTAAAAGCCCCGGTTACAAGCAACCCATTGGACTCTACGGCAATCTACATTTGATTAACCATTAATTAAAGCCTCTATTAATAATTTATTAACCCATTATACATTATTTATTAATGATACCTTACTATAATGTGTGACTGATATTTCTGTTTAGCACTTCACCCTGTGTGGCCCATCTTTCTTCACTTGTCGATATGATACAGGCAGTAAATTTCTTCGTATCTGTCATTTCTTTTATTCCGGTGTCTATGTTGCTGTATCTGGTATTTATTTCTGCAACCATGGTGACAAAATGTATTTATTGCTGCAATCATAAGACTTTGGAACAGATCTCAGTCTTTGTTTAAGTTCAGCAAACCAGGCCATTTCCCTAACAATGGAGAATCTAGGCCTGGATTTATCCATGCGTCCGCCCCACTGATTTCTAACTCTGTAAGCAAATCTAGAATCAGTGCCAGGCAGGAACAATAGAGTTCTGAGGGCTGCTTTGTCCACACTCTGCCCGGGGCGGGAGAAGAGGTTAATGAGAGACAGGATTGAGACCCCCCCTTCATCCCCCCCCGGCCCCCTGCACCATGTAGAAGTAGCAAAGCTCCTGCAAGGACGTTTACAACTGATTAAGAAAAAGTGCATCAAAATACTGCAGGGGAAGGAAGCTGAAGCTACAGTTCCATTAGCACCAGCAGCTACATAACAGATGGGACCAGAGGCAGCAGCAAAGAATTGCACCTAGGGGAGCATTCCAGCTTTCTCTGCCACTTGCTACTTCCCATCCCTTCCAAGACCTTTTGCCCGGATTCCCCAGGGCATCCTTTCTTCTCTGTGTTTCTCTTCCTTAGAGGGTCCCTCTCATTCAATATACTACAGAGCCTCAAGTGTGGTCTATTGGATGGGCCATAGCCTGACGTGCAGGAGTCCAGGGACTAGATCCTCAGCTGCTGGAAACCATCATCGCTCCAGACCAACTCCACTGACTTTAACGGAGCTTTGGTTCCTCCACCAGCGGAGGATGTGACTCATTGGTTCTATTCCTGGCTCTGCCATGTGACCTTGGTCAAGCCACTTCATCTCTATGTGCCTTTGTTTTACCCTCTTGCCATTTGTCTGTCCTGTCTATTTAGGTTGTGAGGTCTTTGGGGCAGAGATTGTCCCTCCCAAAGTGTACGTGCAGCGCCCAGCATAATGATCTTAGTTGGGGCTTCTAGATGTAAGACCAAATCATTATTGTCGTTGTCATAATAACAACTGGTAATTTCTGAGCACTGTGGGTTACTCTGAAAAATATGTCCACCCGCCAGGCCATCTCTTCTTGGGACTCAGCAGTTCACATTATAAACTGGTTTTAATCTTTGGATAAAGGGAAGGCGCTTTGCTTGGAGGAATCCTCCTTGCAAGATAGGGCAGCAGTTTCTAAGGAAAATCATCTTTTCCCTGTCGGAATGAGCATGTGCCATCATTAACTCTCACCTCCCAGGCTTGGGCAAGGTCTGACGGCTGCTAGTTAGATGCGCCGCCGGCCTCCTGGTCAGAGGCCAGTCAGGACTCTGAGTCGCTGAACCTCTCCACTCTGCTGTCAGACGTGGCGAGCCAGGATGCTGGCCAAGGGGATGCTAGTAAAAACAGTACCGTTCCAATTAAACCCCGGTGTTTATCAGTCATTGCAAAAATAGACGCTGCCCCAGAGCACGGAAACGTCCCTGAGGCAGAGCTGATTAGCTGCTTGTGATGAATCAGCCACTGTGGAGTATACGTCTCCAACTAGGCTCTGACACCAGCAGCTCCCCTAGCAGCCAGTGGCTGCTCTTGGTACTCAGGGTCCCAGACACTAGAGCCGGGTGAAATGTGTCTAGCTATTTCTCCCCCCCCCCGCCCCCGAAAAATGTCCTGTTTTCTAAAATGAAGAGTTCCACAAACATTTTTCAGTTAAAAAAAAATCTGTTTTGTTTGTTTATTTTTCTTTTAAAAAGAATCCCCAAACTGTAAAATTTTTAATTTTTTGGAATTTTGGTTTTCCCTTCTCCTCCCCAACTCCATTTTCCTTTCCCCCAACTATCAGTGGCAAAGTAGGGGAGGGGGAAAGGAAAAGGGGGAAGGCAGAGAGAGGGGCAGAAAGTACCCAACCCCTGAAATCAAAACAATTCTAAATTAAACATTTAAATATTTTTTCACGAAAATTTCCAAATAAATGCAAAATATTCTTCCTTCTCCAAACGTGAAGCATGAAAACAATTTCAAATTTTTTAGTGAAAATCCTTTGCCATCTTCTGAGAAGTTTTTACCAAACAGGCAAATGTTTGTCATTTCTTTGAGACCATTTACCACTCTAACTTTGTTCAGTGCCTAGCAGTCATGCCCTGTTCTTGGTTGGCCCCTGGGCACTACTGTAATAAACATAATTAACAATGATAACCAGGCTATAAACAGCAATCACTAACAATTCACAACACTGTTAGGATAGGAGAAGAAAAAGATTCTTGCATCCCAAATCCTGATCTGTATCATTTTTGGATCCAGAAGTATTTAGAGAAGGCTGTGGAAAACCCTTAAATGTAGTGCAAATTTGCTTTTCATTGAGTCAAGTTCTACCAAAACTTTCTGTCCTAAAGTGTCTTAGAATGTAATGTTTTGCCTTCCTGTTTCCATGACATTAGGCAATGTAACTGATCCTTAAATGCAGAAAATATGCAGAAAAATGTTAATGCGATATGATTATAGCACTTTTGCAATCAACGCAGAAACCAGAGAAGAAATAAAGCCTTGCAGGCCATGTGGCCTTTCTACCCTTTTCTGGCTGCTTCTCCGTGAAACATATATTTGAATCTGCTTGGCTGCAATTTAACAGGGGGTAAAAAAAACAGGAAGGTTCTTAGCTGCATCTTTGTTACTAAAATGAAATACGGAAGATCCAATTCCAGATGCAGCTTGTCACTCTAGAAATCAGAATTCAGTCCCTTGAGGAACAAAATGTGCCGGGAGCTTGGGAAGGAGCTCTGGAAATACAGCCCCTTCTCACCTAATAGGTGTGCCCCCTACGGGCTGAACCCCAGAATGTCCCAGCGGGGTTCTGATGGAATCCAAAGCAACGCTGCAGCTATTGTAGGTGTAACTCTGTGCTCCTTTCAAACACATGGGGAGTTTTGCCATTGGCAACAATGGGCACTACAGGACTTCTCGCCAATGCCCCACCCCAGTCACTCCCCATGTTGCCCAGTGGTGCAGGGAGTGGGAGTGTCTTGGGCCGGCTCCCTGGCACACATACAGCACTGCAGGAGGAAGATGGTGCTTGCGATGCATTTAGCAATTGCCCTGCTCAGGGAGGAGGATGGGGCAAGATTTTGAGCTCACCACCTAAGCCGGAGATGGGTGTTCAGACCTGGATGTACCAATTATTAAAGGGTAGAAAGAGAGGCTCTGGCCAGGGGGATCTTTCTCTCTGATGGACCAGGGACATGCCACAGAGTCAGGGATCCCTCCGCTGGGGCCCTCACCCAGTGCTCGGCTGGTAACGCCTGACCCGTGTGGGTTATGACTCTCTCGCAGTGCTTGGCCTGCACAGAATATGAGTCTCTAACAGCTCCAGTTGCAAAACCTGACTGTTTAGTCCAAGCTGTACAAACTCAGGTATTTAGCATGGGAGCTCTCTGGTTCAGTTCCTGTTGGTGGCCATTTCACAAAACGCCCACCTCGTCTCTTCTGTTATTTCATTGGGTACAGATGTAGCTTATGGTCCAAAATGGCTCATCCGTTCACCTTGTTTAACTCCCTGTGTGCTGCTCTATAGAACTGCACACGCCTTCCCTCCAGATGTAAGGGGGGAACCAGGCGTAAAACAGATCTAGCCACTGCGAATACTGAAAAGGATCAAATGTGTGGCTAGAGGGCAGGGCATCATCAACCTTGGTTGCCTTTGTGCAGCCATGCCTTTGGGATGGGGAATGCATAGCTCACTCTGGAGTCAATTATCTCATAGCAGAGCCCTTCACAAGCTAACAGGTAAATGGCAAAGATTACATTGGAAGTATGAAAACGGAAATCTCTGCCTTAAATTCCCTGGAGGTGCTAACTCAGCCCAAAGACTTCTTGGCAGCATTACCTGGATCATTAGTGTAAGGCATTATATTGTATCACGGCCTTCTCAGTCCAGCGTTTACTCAGGGTTCGTCTTTACTACGCAGCTAAATAGGTGCCACTGTGATCAAGGCAGTGGCGTCAAGTTAGCAAGTCTGGTGAAGACATGATAGGTCCATGGCAGAGCGCTCTCTCATCGACTTCATTAATCCACCTCAACGAGAGGCGGAAGCTATGTCGAGTGGAGAGCGTCTCCCGTCGACACAGCGTGGTGTAGACCCCATTTCAAAGTTGACGTAAGTTACCTCAACGTAAATTACGTCACTTATGTAACTTAAGTAGCATAACTTAGCTGGACGTATAGGGTTAGTGTAGACAGGGCCTCACAACTGCCCTGGCAATTTCATTTTTCAATACACATAGCTGCAAAAATAGCAAACAGCTGCAAAATTACCGATACTGTGTTTATATATATGAGAGACATGAAATTGTGTAGGGCAATTCTGGAGATGTAAGTCCCTTTCTGTATTTTCTTTCGGCATAATTAGCACTAGAGAGCAGTTATTTGCACATGCAGCAGGTACTTTTGTAACATTATTATTTATTATTGGTCGCGCCGCAGAGCCTAAAGGCAGCCCTGTTGTGCTAGGCACGGCACATACACAGTCCCTGCCCCAAAGTGCTTGCCATCTAAATAGTCAAGACAGATGGAGAGTGGGAAGGGGTAAAAAGGGCACTGAGAAGTGAAGTGACTTGTCCCACATCATACAGTGGCAGAGCTGGGAAAAAGAACCCAGATCTCCTGACTCACCGTTCAGAGCCTTATTCACGAAGCCCTATTGCCTTCCCAAAGTGCCATTGCTTCATTATGCTACATTACGACTGGCAACTGTGGCCTAATGGATTAAGAAGGGGCCGGAGGCCTAGATTCTTTTGCTAATTCTTTTGACTCCCCGCGTGAGCTGGGGCAGTGACTTACCTGTGTCACAGCTGCCCTGTCTGCAAAGCGGGGTTTATAACGCTTGCCCTGAACGCCTTAGTGATCCACTGATGAAAAGCACCGTACAAGTACAAAGAGTTATTACTACAATATATTCTCATTACTGATTATATCCGTTTGTCATTATTATTATTTTATGGCACTAGGCCAATCAGGGATCAGGGCCCCATTGTGCTCGCTAACGTAAATGATTTTCAGCTGCTTGCACGATTTATATTGAAGCTGAAGCTTTGAGCCAGTTGGGATATTCACTGTATTTTTGATTCGGGTCCCCATCCTGAGCCCATCTGATCCACATGGGCCCAGGGGCTCTTTGAAGTCAATAGGTCTCCACAGAGATCAGCTTCCATGACTGGAGTTTAACTGTTTACTTTGTCTGTAGAGTGTAAACTCTCTGGGTCAGGAACCATCCTTTTGTTCTGTGTTTATATAACACCTAGCGCAATGGCGTCCTCGTACGACTAGGTGTCTAGGTGCTACTGCAATAATAATAATAGCAATTAATAATAATTAATAATTATTATTATAATTATAAGTATATCGCTATATACTTATACTTATAATTATGATATTAATATTATAATTACATATAACATAATTATAATATATAATTATATAATAATAATTGATAATAATTATTAATAATTATTTGAGGGACGAGGTGGGGGAGATCATATCTTTTCTTGGATCAATTTCTGTCAGTGAAAAAGACAGCTATCAAGTTCCTCTGAGCTATTATTCAGGTCTGGGAAAGGTACTCAGAATGTCACAGCTAAATATAAGGTGGAACAGATTGTAAAGCATAAGGAGTTAACATATCTTGCAAGAAACCAATCAAAATGAAATCATAATTATGAATAGTAATCCTAATAGAGACAGAAGCACTTACAGCCCACATTAGGTGACTTTTAAATAAATCTGAAGAAATAAAGAAAAATAGTCAAGATTGTATTCAGGGCTGGAGTTCCATTATTATTTAAATTGTATAGATTTACATTAGGGCTGGTCGAAAAAATTCCAAACTTTTGTGGAGAAGAAAAAGTGAGCCGTCATTGGAAATGTTGGTGTTATTATCACAAAACTGGAAAACAAAATTTAAAAACACAAAATACAGTGTTTTAAATAAAAACTTGAAAAATATTAAAGAAAATTTTTGATGAAAATGAAAAACGAGTTGGTTTCACTGAAATTTTTCATGGGGAAAAAAACAATTTCCTGAGCAGCTGTTTTATGTTTGTATGTGTGTACACACACACATACACATGTACACACAAACACTGGAAAAATGTGATCTGTTCTATTCTCTATGGGTTCTTATACTTCACTTAGCACTGTAGTATCTGAACTCCTTCCAATCGTGCATTAAACAATGTGACTACACATCTGTCATGCATTGTTTGATCTCTCATCCTCTCCCCAAGGACAGAAGTGTATGCAGTGGAGTGCATCTATCTATCTTGCGTTCCATCCCTTGTTTGCGTTAATATCTCTTTTCTCCTCCTCCTCTCTCTTTGCCATTCTACCTTGCCCAACACCCCCACACAGCCCCATTTAGCAGCACTCCTTGCCCTTGAAAGCCTCACTGCCAAGTCACTGTAAAATCTCGAAATTAAGCCTTACATGTTTTTCAGATTTGCTGGTTATTCTCCTTATGAGTTCCTGCTCCCTTTCTCATTTTACATTATGTAGACAGCACTCTGGACCTTGCACAGAGCACTTTAGTCAACAGGCAATAAAGTACAGACCAGATCCGGAAGGACCCCGTGAAACAATACCAACAATTAGAACATGCTTAGAATCATATGATATTAGAACCACAAAAGATTACTTGGATCACCCAGTCTGACCTCTCCATGCATTTTGCTGGATTTCCAGTGCATCAGTCCTGCTAATGTCTTCACTATCAATGATGGTTCATAACTGTATCAGCAGGCAGACACTGGGGCTGGCGAATGGGGAGGGGGAAGTCAGAAAAAGAATCAGTGGCTTGAAAGGCCTTGCAAAGTCGCCATGTTTATCTGTAGCAGGGACATGGCACCGGAGGGAGAAAGTTGTTTGTGTTGTCGGCTCTCTTTAGCAGCTTCAGGGCAATGCTGTTGCAATCCAAAGAAGCCAATTAGATGGCCAAGATGCACTCTGAGTTTATTAGCCCACTGTCAGAAAGTACCGTGTACAGTAAAGCCTGCTCAATAGTTCTGTGTTAGAAGGGCATGAAATGCTTTTTTAGCTCTCAAAGATAAAAGCTATGAGCAGAGGAGACTTCACTGCGTATCATTTATTAATGTATTTATCTAGGCCATTTATTTATTGAAGATCTATTTTTCTATAGAACAGACCAATTAAGTCTGACAGTTTAATTGACATCCAATGGGGGGAAAATGCCATTTCACAGAGCAGTTAAGTCTCATTGATTTCGATATCAGCTCCATTTTTTCCCACCAAGTGTCATCGGCAGTTTGGCAGGCTCATTAACAGCATACTAAACTGCCCACTTTTTTAAAGGGCAATAAATTGCTATGGAGAAAGATGCTGCTGTCTTAACAGATGCTTTTCATGGCATAAACATCTCTCGATTGATAACCTCGAAAAGGCAGCAGCCTGTAAACTAGTCTTTTAATGTTGAATAAATAGCAAGACTGGAAAGTTAGCACTGAAATCAATGGTGTTTTGCTTTTCAGAGAGTGCTGGATTGGATAGCTCAGGAGACAGGTAATGGGATATGGAGACGTTCACTTCTAGGTAACGTGGTCTTAATCCAGTCCCTGATTTGCTGATTAGATTAGCACTCCTATTCCGTGGCAACCAGTTCTGAGCAACGTAGCCCCTCCTCACATTCGTCAGAGAGCATCTACAGCCAGACTGGTGGAAAAGCTACTTGCCAATCCAGGTCTCCCACCATACACAGACATCTTCAGTCATCCCAGAGCATGACTTATGTCCAGGCGTCCATTGCGGTCTCAACTGCCAGATCGGAATCTGTCAGCAGCTTGATGCCCTATGGCATGATGAGCAGTCAGCCAAAGATGTTTGGAATGGTTTCCTTGTTGCTGATTCGACCGTTCGACGGCCAGGATTTGACTTGCCACGTCAACTGTGGATGCTGCTGACCAGGTTCCAAACTGGCCCAGGAATATGCACAGCCAACCTCTCTACACACGCCGGCCCACTGTGTCAATGTGGTCTCCGTCAGTCAATGGCACTCGTTGTCGATGAGTGTCAATTAACCGGACTTCATGGGGGCCTTAGGGCCCTTCATTCTGCTGTAGGGTGGCTTGGCCAGCACGGTAAGTGCTAGAAGTCCCTGATTGTCAGTGATGGACATTTGTCCTTGTCTGCATGTGAAATGAATTTAGGTAGCGTTAGCCCACTTGTGAGTAGAGGTGTCCACAGGCCAAAACCTCCACCAGAGCTGGTATCTTCACTCAGTTGTCGCAGAAAGGCTGCTGATTTAACGGGTCCTGGAGAGCCAACCACCCCCTCCTAAAAATGGGCCCTCTAAACCCAGGGTTGAGGCACAGGTGCAATGGTGGTAAGACAAGAGCTTACACAACAGACGTGTTAAGTGAGGCACGTAGGCATGATATGACTTCCCAAGGTCATACAGAAGGTCAGGCAGAGAGCTAGGAAGAGAACTCAGGTGTCCCGAATTCCCGTCTAGAACTCTGTCCACTGGACCACACTGCCTAGAACACAGAGCAGATCTCAAGCGTCTTCATGCAAAGTAGTCATCTGCTAAGCCCTAACTAATGCACCTTCTCAGTAAGGTCGGTGATGTCACCAGGGGAGGTAGGTAAAACAGAGAACCCCAGGGTTGGGTAGAAAAAGCTTTCAGGTCGCCTTTATAAGCTGCTATAATAAATATCGTAGAAAGTAATGTAATTTTCTGATGGCAAAAGGAAAATCAATAGCTCATTATTACCTCCAATAATGTGTCAGGGTTTGATTTATTCCTGAAAGAGAAATCACTGATAATGGCTGAAGAAGGTGATGCCCATGTGATGTACAGCAAGCCATAACTGTACATCTAGGACTCAGGAAGAAAAATGGCTGGAAGTAAATTGCCATGGAAACTCTGCGGTAATTATTGTCTGAATCTCATAATTAAGGTGCTAGTCAGTGAACGGTTTAGGTTATTAGGTACCTACCAGAGAGGCAGGACTGATCAGCAGCGCGGGACTTTTTTCCCCATTCTCTTTACATTTGTATAAATAAGGAAAGGAAGAGAGGCTGCATGGGCCAAGGCAGTGTCAATATCCAGAGAGCAAGGGGAAGGACTTAACTTCATACATGCCCTCATCTGGAGCAGTCACCAAGGTCATAACCCTCAGCCTTTTAAGCTCTGTCCAGATGTGTAGGCAGGCTCTGCACCAGGCTGAATGATCCTGCATCAGGCAGGCCTGGAGTGCGGGGTGAAATTGGAGGTAACTTATCCCTTCACTCAACGGAGCCACCATGGGAGCCTCTAGTCAAGAACTGTAGAAGCCTCCAAGAAGAGAGCAGGACCACAAATACGTCCCGAAGAATGAAACAAAGCAAAATCTCAGGACAGGGGTCAGACTGGGGAAAGAAGGTGGCAGTGTTCTTCTAAGCGCCGCCCAGGGGAATTGCCAAAATGAGACCCCGCTCACATGCAGATAATTAAAATATGGTTGTGTTGCCACTTGGCTCCATTGGGTTCACTGAGCTTGGTGCCCCATTAGCGGGGCTTCTCGAGAGATTTACAGATCATAAAGCCAGAAGAGCCCAGTACGATCACCCAGTCTGCCCTGCTGCAGAACACGGGCCAGAGAACTTCTATGCAATAATTCCTGTTTGCATATCTCCTAGGCAAAACATCCACTCTGGACTTAGGTTGTTCCATGGCTAGTTACCCTCACTGTTAAAAAAATAAAAAGTACTTTATTTTGAGTCTGAATTTGTTTAGCTTTGATTTCCAGCTGCTGGATCTTCTTATACACCCACGGGCTCTGAGAGGCTCCTTGGGTTGAGCTCCTTTTTAACTGGGGAACAAAACCAAACAAACTGGTGGCATCTGCCAAAGGCCACCCACCTGTAGCACTAATATGAGTTCCGATCTGTGACGCTCCTGCTCCTTTCTTACCCGAGGAATGAAACAGTTAACTCCGCTGTCAGTGAAATGATCATCGCTAGCCGTCTGAGCTAACCCCTCTCTCCGGGCAGGTCTACACGGAAAACCCTGCATTGGCGCGGCTGCAATGCTTTCATGAAGACGCTCCAGGCCGACAGGGCAGAGCTCTCCTGCTGGCGTAGCGAATGCACCTTCCCGAGAGGCGGGAGCTATGTTGATGGGAGAAGCTCTCCCGCCGACGTGCCGCGGCCTTCACCCGGGGTTAGGTGGGTGTAACTACGTCACTCCAGGGTTTCACACCCCTGTGTGACGTAGTTATACCAGTATAGATCTGTAGTGTAGACGCAGATGTGCCTGAGATGAAGGGGGCAGTTCACACCTCACTTGGCCTCTGCCGACGCATCTCTGCATCGGTTATATTCGGGTCTCCTTCCTGAGTTTTCCCTTGCAGCCACAATAGCTAGAGAGTGACTTTTGGTTTTCAATGACGGCCAAGGTTCTGGAGAACAAGACAGGAGCCGCAGAAAGGAGCCAGTACAGCATCTGGGCAAGTCTTGCCCGTTTCCGAGCCCTGCCAGAGGGCAGTGGGGGTGTGGTGGGGTGAGCTGTGTTTGCCCCGCCCCTAGTCATCGAGAGAGGTGTTTCTTTCGGCTAGTCGGTGCTGGGCTGTGCTCCTGGCTGATAGCTAGAGCTCTCAGTCTGTGTGGCCGCATCCTCAGTTAAGGGGATGATAGACTTCTGTGTTGCACTTTAACATGTGACCTTAATGATGGGTCTGCAGAGTCCACTCCCTACCCCACTCCCCACACACTCCAGTTGACGAGATTCTTACTGGGATAGACATTTGAGAGAGTGAGAGAGAGAGAGAGATTGTTTGTTTCCACATCACAGGGCACAGTCAGGCTTTAAATCTAACAAAATTCCCTAAATCTGATATCCTGCCATCTGAGCGCTTAAATAATTAGCTACAGAAACAGCCCTGCTCTCCCACAGGCCTGGCCAGGAAGGCGGGAGTGTTTGCGCTCTAACGGATCCCTAAATACAATGCAAACAACTCGCGGGTCTGTCAATAATTGCTTTGGAAGAGCCAGCCAGAGCTGGTCGCTAAGATCAGACAGTCTCCTCAGCAGCCACACTTGTGGGTGTGAAGCCTGACTCCGGCTGTTCACTTTAATGACCTTATTATTCCGATATCATTAGCTGTGTTCTTCTTTAAATTCTGCTAATGGGCTAGCACAGAACAAACCGGAGCGCCGTGAGTCACGCTTCCAACTCTTTATTTATTTATTTTGCTCTCTGGGGGCTGCAGTGTCTATCTCCGGCGAGAGATATAATTTTTTAAAACATTGGCACTGAAAGGACAATTTTCTTGCTCGATGTAGCAATGGGAAGAAAGCGTGGTTCATTTCCCGGAGGCCCACACATCTGGATCCCGAAATACGACACGCCTCTCGGCCTCCACAACCCACAGCCATGTTGTCGCCCGGTAATTCCCCCGCTTGCCGTTTCGTTGCGGCGGTTTCAAGTACTCTTCATCTCCTCCCAGACGCGGCTACAGGAATCATGCTCCTCTCTCGCGGCTCTGCGCCTGCTACCATCACCTCTAGATCCCTCCACTGGCTCATCTCACATCAAACTCCAACCTGGGGGCTCACCCACCCAACCCGGTGTAATCTTGTGCCCATCTACAGCTCATCACCACTGTCCCTTCCTCCTTCCCTCCCCTCCTCCCTATGGCCAGCCCTCACCTCACCCTTCCGGGTTTGACCTGGCCCAGACCTGACCCTCTCTGGTTCCTTCTGGCTGCAGTGGAAGTGGGGAGCTCAGCACCGGGGTTACAGGAAGGGTGGGGGCCGGGAGGGACCCCATTTCTCCCTCCTGTGCTGGAGACAGCGGGGAAGCTCTCCCTGGTGCTGCTTGCCTGGGGTTGGCTGGGTAGCACTCATCTCACAGCTCCCCCTTCCTGCTTGGCTGGGGCGGTGAGACCTGCCCATCCTGTTTAAGTCTCTTTTAACCCCTGCTCGGCAGCTCCTTGCAGGATCAAGCCCAGCTCCAAATTCTCCCACCCTCCACTTCGCAACTTGTTTCAAGGCCCAGGCCTGCTCTCCCTCCCCTGCTCCACCAAGGCCTCTCCTGGGCCTTCCCTCTGAGCCCCGGGTGCCCTCACTCGGCTGTCAGCCTGGATTTTGTGGTGTGGACCCTTCTGCGGATCAGATATATGGGGGAGGGGTCTGATGCTCCCCTATGAAAATCAGCCTGGGACTGACCCAAATCTACTGCATCTTTCTGGGGGCTGAAGTCTCCCTTGGTTCTTTGCATCCACCTGCAGCAAGTGCCCCTTGCTGGCAGCCAGAGCCCCTCCACACCAGGTAAAAGAAGGCTGCAGGAAAGTGAGTCATCCACTCCATGGGCCAGAATAACTCGGACTCCCACAACGGACATCAGCTAAGGGCAGGGCTGCGTCACCCAGTAACAGGGCACCCTGCAAACCCATCTGACTCAACCAACACCAGCCGCAAAGGCCAAGAGTCTGTGTGTGTGACCTTCTCTCCGCTGTCCCAGACCCCTCTCTCAAGGCACTGGGCAGTAGCAGGGCTAGATAATGAGCCTGAACTCCAGCTGGTGGAAATCAGCAGAGTCACCTTGGGTTCGCTGGAGCTATTGTGCTTTGCATCAGCTGAGGATCTGGCTCAAAGTCCCCGGGAATGGTGTGAGTTGGTGCAAGGAGCTAGGGGGCAGAGTGGATGGTGGGCTCTTGTTTAAACAGGAGGAGGGGGATGCTTCAGTGTGCCCCAGCCAGGCCCTTGAGAGATAAGAGACATCCTGTTTCCCAAGTGAGCTCAAGCTAACCCCAGAGCTCTCACCCAGCAGAGCATAAGCAGGAAGCGTTGGAGATAAGAAGTCAGCATGGTCCAGCATGGTCCAGAGACCTTGCATCTAGTCCTGGGTCTGCTAATGACTCACTATATGACATTAGGTTTCTGTGCCTCAGTTTCCCCAGCTGTAAAATGGAGAATAGTGTGACCCACTGTTACAAAGTGCTTCGAGATCTAAGGAGATAAAGGGCGGAATATTATTATTATTAATCTTGCATACATAGGTGCTACGCCCCTCTGCATTTGAAAGGCGGGGCAGCATTGACTGAAACAGCCCTGGCTAAGCAGGTCCTATTTCATGGGGAGCGTGAAACCTGGCTTGCACTTCAGCACTTTTGGAAGTGTAGAAAAAGTCCCAGTTCAACCTTTCAGCTCTCAGCAGAGCTAAATTAAGGCCTTTTTTTCTGAGATAATCCCAGGCCAACCTGATGATAGAATTTCACCCTCTTTGGTGATACACGGAGAGACGGTATTATCTGAAGTCATTTCCCTAAAGCAGGTTGTCTTCTGGAACTTGAATAGGCCTTCACTCAGGTTGTAAAGCAGCCATCACTTCAAATTTCAAGAGACATTCAAATTGCAAAGCTTCCCCAGACACGACAATCCTTGAATCATTATGCAGCACTATGAAGGAGCTAATACAAATGTACGTGACCTGAGTGGCTTGCATATCCCAAACAGTTATGATGCACTGGGCCCCTGGGAGGTAGCTAAGTGCTATGATCCCCGGTTTACAGAGAGGAAACTGAGGCACGGAGCGATTAAATGATTAGCCCAAGGTCTGTGGCCGAGTCAGAATTGAACACAGACCTCCTGAATCCTAGTCCAGTGCTTTATCTGACCCAAGCAGTGCGAGGTTTGCCTGTCACTAGCACTACAGACCTTTTGTTACAAGCATACTGTGGAATTAAGGCATTATCATGTTGCTAACTGACTAGTGAATACTGACCGTCTCTGTTAAACACCATGGACTTGTATGGGATAAAGATTGATACCCCAAACTAAAGACCTCAAGCTACAGGGCATAAACTGATCATCTGTAGCATTAGAAAGAAAATTCTCCTGCAGCAGCCCGCCCCCCTCCCCCCTCCAGCCCCGTGCCATACAGCCAGTTGTTCAGACTGTGCGGGGAGGAGGGGGGGGATGGAACTGCCTTTCTCTGAAGCATCTGGAATAATTCACTGCTGGATGGTACAAATGGTCAGATCTGGACCAGGGATGCTTAGGGTCCCAAGTATGAACTGTAATTAGCTCCCTATCACTAGACAGGCTGTGGATACCGGTGGATCTGGGTCCCTCCCGGTCTCTGACTGTGGCATCCCATAGTGTAGTCTCCTGAGGGCTGTGATACTTTGGCTTAATTCTGGTTGCTGGGCTTAGTGTGCAGGTGGTGTTGGTGGCCTGTGATAGCCAGGAGGTCAGACTAGACGATCTGGTCCCTGTCCAGCATGGTTGATTTCAGCCCGATGGAGCAGGGTTTGGCACAGAAGTGCCAGGTCGCAGTGTCTGGAAGGTGGGTTATCTGCATGGGAATACAGCTTGAATAAATGGGCACCGAAGGTTGGGTGTGAGGTGGGGGGTGGAAATCGGTACAGAAACAAGCGAATAACATGGCATACTTCAGCGTGAGAAGGAAGGAAACACACACAGAGCTGCCTGCGTGGGAGGTCTCACACTGACAATATACAATCAGCACAGGTTCAGTATCAGCCCTGTTATTTCTCATACATTAGTTAAACTGTTATCATACAGATTTCTTCTCATCAGTGGTATTCTGACTTACATCAGAGAGGAACCTCTGACCCTCCAGAGCATCTCCACATTGGAGAATGAACCGGATTAGCATAAGGTTGCTGATCTTGACACATTTCAGAATCAGTCACATTCCAGTTATAAATATACAGCCTCTTAATAATCAGTATCAAAACCCCAGTGGGTTAAAGGGGCACTCGCTGCTTTCAAATGATATGTTGTAAGCACACACATGGCTCTTTACCCGGGTTCTTAATAACACTGCAGATTATAAAATGTAAAAGCATTTTAAAATATCCAATTTCTCTGTCGGCATTGAAGATGGTCACTTCTTTTGCTTTTCTCTGCAATCGGTGAAGCCCGTTTCACTTTTGTTTATTATCCGTCTCACTTTAAAGCTCCCTAATTCTACAGCGTGTGGCTCTGAAATGCTACAGGGGAATGTCCAGCTGTAAAAAAACACCTGGCAATCTTAAAAAAAAAAAAAAGTTGAAACATTTATGTTAGTCTTCGGCTTTATAAAGGATTGTTCTTGCAAAAGGTAAAACATTGGGGCCAAATTTAAGTTGGAGTTAGAGGGAAAGAAAGAAAGAAAGAAAGAAAGAAAGAAAGAAAGAAAAAGATTTGTTAATATTTGTACTTTAACAAATACTTTAAAAGCTATTTTTTTAAACCAAACGTTGGAAGTATCAGCCCAAAATCAGAATGTGCAAGAGAGAAAACAGGGGGTTACAACAGAAAAAAGCCCTGTTCGGACTTTACTGGATTGATTGCTATTGCCAAGCCATCTCCAAGGACAATGCTATGGTTCCTGCCTCAGGCAAATATGTAAATACGGTACAGTCATTGTGAAGGTTCTCAGAGGACCCAGGACTAGGGAGGCCACTTGTCCGATTTTATACCGGACAGTCGGCTTTTTGGCTGAGTTGTTGCCCATTTCTAGGGCCCTACCAAATTCACGGTCTATTTTGGTAAATTTCACAGTCATAGCATTTTTTAAATCTTGAATTTCACAGTTTCAGATATTTAAATCTTACATTTCACGGTGTTGCCACAAAGCATGAATATGTATTTAAAAATATAAACATGTAAAGCTCTTAAGGCAGCATTTCTCAAACTGGGGATCCCAACCCAAAAGGAGGTCACAAGGCTATTGTGTGGGGGGGAGGGTCATGGTGTTGTCACCTTTACTTCTGTGCTGCCTTCAGAGCTGGTTGGCCGCAGAGCGGCAGCTTCTGGCAGGGAGCCCACCTATGTAGGTAGTGCGGCCGCCAGCAGCAGTGCAGAAGTAAGGATGGAAATACCACGACTCCCTGCAATAGCCAGATTTCACAGGGGAGACCAGATTTCACGGTCTGTGCCGTGTTTTTCATGGCCATGAATTTGGTAGGGCCCAAGCTATTTGGTACTGGTGCAATACCAGGTGTGTTTTGTCTGGTACTGGACAGGGGACTCTATTTTGAAGAGTGTGCCTCTCCACCCCTGCTGGTGTGACCAGTGGGTGGCGTCACATCTGTGGGGGCGGGGCGCCCCCACCATTCCCAGAAGTGCCAGAATGTCCCGTATTCCAAATGCATGAGTGGCTACCTTACTCACCATTGGGAGTCTCTCCTCCCCGTGCCTCCAACATGCCAGAGTTCTTCTGTGAGTGTTAGCTCACAGCCAATCAAGCACTCTCCTCTGGACTGTCAGCTCAACTTTGCCTTGCACGTTAAAAGGAGGTGCACCCAACCCCTGAGTTCAGTTGAATTGTTCTCATGAGATATCCAGCCCCCGACACTGGCTACGCACACAAATTCCAGATCCTTTGCACCCAAAGGTGCAGTGTACCCCTGTTTAACCTTAACCCACCACTCCTGTATAACACACAGCACTTGTAATAAAACAAAAGTGGGTTTATTAAAGTGAGAAGAAAGATTGAACTAGAAAAGAGAGCAAGTGATGGGAACAGGTGGTTACAACACAAAACAAAATCATAAAACTGGGGCTCTACTTCTCGTTAGTTCCCTTTCCCATATAATAAAGTACCTTTCCTCCGCCCAAAGTTCAGTCTTTTGCAGAGCTGGCTGCTTTCACAAGAACCAGGATGCAAACGTTCATGAAAGCACCTTACTCCCCCAGGAGTTTCTTAATGGATGGATACAGGGTGCTGTGCTTCTTCCTCCTCTGTGTTATACTGAAAACAGCCTTTTGTTTCTATTCACAGCCAGGGCAGAAGCTCCGGCTGGTGTAATGTTCCTTTTCCCCCGTCAAGTGGTTTCGATTGTTTCCTGGTGCCTCTGATCCTTTTCCATTGATAGATCTGGGAGGGAGCAAGGCTAGGCAATGGAGCCTTTCATTACTTCAACAGCTGATAACCGAGGGGTAACAGTTCCCTCTCCCTTTAGTGGGGCATCACTCACACACATTACCTCCTCGTGATTCATTTCTTCTCCAAGTCCAGAAAGCATAGTTTCAATATACATACATTATTCCTTAAATGCTACCCATACATACATCTCGCTGCGATTAGGAGTCTTGACAAGTTATGAGCTTTCTCCAGATATGTCACATAATATTCATTGTGAATAAATACTCTGCAAGACAAGTGTTTGGTGTAGTGAGTTTGTCAGGTCTGAGGTGAGAGCAGTAACAAAGAACAGGGGATCCTTTGCCACGGGGTCTCTGTGTCACAGTCACTGTGATTGCAAACGGGGCTAGACTGACAGCTCTGGGGAATGAAATCCTTTATGTGTCTATGGTGCCCCGGGGTGAGTGAATTCCACCCCTACAGAACAACAATGGCTGGGTTATGTGCTAGAAGAACCCGCTCTCTGCAAGGCAAGTGTGGAGGCAGTTCAGGGTCTTTGGCTGCCTTGGTCCTTAGTCCTCAAGGGTCTAATGGTGCCAGTGGCACCTGGACTAAAACCCACCGTGCTCAATTCACAGCAAACTGCTAGGATAGAGTAACAGTACCCACCTGGGCTGGCTCCGAGCCAGCCATCTAGATGATTGCCAGTTACAGTAATGTCACTGTTGTGAAGCCGCATTGGGTACCCTTTTCCTGGATGCCCTTTGAACTTTCATCCCCACTAGCACTCGTTCCCCTTGGCAACTGTCTCCTGCCCTCTTTCTGGCTGGGCTAGTCGTGAAGGTTTCTCATCACACACCTAATAGCCTTTGGAGGTTTTCCTGTTCCCCACAGAAAAATAATTGACCGTTCTCCGTGGGAGACGATTGCTGATTAGAGGATCTAATGCCAAGCCATGGGCTCCTCACGGGCTGCACAAAGGCCTGGGTGACCTCAGAAAGGGAAACGCTGCTGTAGATTGTCTCCGAGATACACACCCTCTGCTCCCACAAAGGCTCCAAACTCAGGCTGCCTTCTACAGCCATGGAGACCTCTCTGTGACTGAAAGGACCTCCATCCCATCTGCCATTTGTCCATGGACGGACTTGTTTTACAGATGGGCTAGGACAGTTGACTTTCCTTTCACTCTTCATTTTGTGAACAAAGGCAGTAATAACCCAGTGCCAAGACACCTGTTTCTTAGGCCTGGTCTAGTTAGGCCTGGATGGCTTTCCCTCCCTTGCTCCTTGCTGGGAACCTTGGCTGTCTTGTCAATTTCACGGCTCCAGGCTGGAGGTGTGAAATTGACAAAGCTGCCCAGCTCCCAGAGGGGAGTGGGTAGGGGTGGGGGTGAGAAGCCAGGGCAGCTGGACCCTTCTCCCCAGGGGGCAGAAGCCCCGGGCAGCTTCCCCACCGCTCCTAGCAGGGAATGGGGAGGTGAGAAGCCCTGGGCAGCTTCCCCTGCACTCCCAGTGGGGAATGGGGAGCTCTGGGGGGGAGGGCAGCCTGCCGGGAGCCCAGGAGCCTGTTGGGGCAGCCAGGCTCCTGGCAGGGAGCTGAGAGACCAGGCTCCGAGCTCCCCACACTGCCCCTCTTTGGTCAGTGGAAGCACTCCTGGTGAGAACGCACATCACCGATCCAAGAAGGGTAGTGTGGACATACTGCGGTGGCTGTAAGTTGCCCTTGTGGTTAGATGTTCGGCTGCGTGTGTGTGTTCTCCCTGTGTGCTACCCCAGCTCTGCACAGACAGCTGGCACAGCAGACCTCGAGCGAACTGCCCAATGACCACAAGAGCCGTTAAGGTGCGAAGATGCCAGGCCAGGTTTATTATCAATGAAGCATGGTAATAGCACCTGGCAGACTCTAGTTGGATACTAAGACATGTATGCCCATGACAATGGATGCAGCTCAGTGAATGGCGTGACTTTCCATTCCCCACTCGGCTGGACAAAGATACTCCTTCGGAGATCCATCTTTATATCCTGATACAAACTAGTTATGTACTGCTTCTGACATAGTTAGTTTCTGCCCCCTGAGGTGGCTAGTTATCACCTATCACCTTGTACATGTTGGTTGGATCAAAACATCTTTGTTATGTACTGTCATTCAGACCTTATCTTTTAGGAGGTGTCAGTGTGTTCCTGTTATCCTTTGGGAATGTTTTTGTACCATTCTTGATATCGGGATGTTCTGGTAACACTTTATATCGGGATGTGCCTGCGTGAGCATTCTGTGCTGAGCACATCTTAGGAATGTGTATTTCTGCAATATCACCCCTGTTCTTGCCAGATTCCATGAGAAGGTCCTGCCTCATACCAGGCCTCTAATACAAGGGCTTATGTCCCGGGCTCTCTTCCTACTACAGACCTAATATAGGTTGACTTAAGTTTTCAGTGTAGACATACCCTAAGTGGTACCCTAACGCTGAGGTAACAGAGGTAAAACGAAAAGGAGTACTTGTGGCACCTTAGAGACTAACAAATTTATTTGAGCATGAGCTTTCGTGAGCTACAGCTCACTTCATCGGATGCATTCAGTGGAATTTCCCTTTGGCTGCTGGAAATACTGTATTTTGGAGATCTCCAAACTTTTCCCTGCAACACAGGGCCACGGTATGCAAAAGGCCAAGCCTCTCCGTGGCCTTCCATTAACAGTCCCCACAACTATCCAGACACAGCACTCTGTGGCCTTCTGATTTATTTCTTTTCAGAAGTGAGCTGGACCGTGAAATCACTCTGAGGTTTCGCTCCTCAGCTGAAATGTCGGGAGAACCAGACAGAATCACTTTTTAAAACAGAGGGGAAAAATCCCAGAGCAGAAATAACGGGAGAGGAGGGACTCTTTCAAAGCCACTAAATCTAGATTTCACTCCCCCTGTCTATCCGAATCCGATCTGTCTTTAACTGGGGAATGGATTGAAAGTGATTAATTCATAAGGTGGTAAATATTGCCTCCAGGCAAGAGTGTGCTTCTTTAGATCTTAGTGCTGGAAGCTAAGTGACTATAACAGGTTGCAGTCAACACGTGAACAATGGAGTTTTGCGTCACCTGGTAGAATTTTTAACTCTGTCAAGAGCGCTCACGTGTGTCCTTCAAGCCAGAGTGGGGAAAAAGCCCTCTGGAAGTCTCAGGGCTTTTGGATAGGAGATCCAGAGCCTTTCATGCTTGCTCTAGTAGCTGATGGACTAATGTTGGTAGGAGGTGTGAAAGGATTTGATTGTCCAAGGTGAGTTAATGGAGGAGAGTTGTCTTCAGCAGCAGCTCACCCTTTTCCACGCTCGGCCCTCTGAGAGTACATCTACACGGCAGGGTGTCTCAGAGCCTGGGTCAACTGATTCCGGCTTGCGCTATGGGCATATGTGCTGATTTTCTCATTTCCCCAGGGGTGCTCGACCCCCACTCTGCCCCAGCTCCGGAGCACCCATGGAGTCGGCGCCTATGGCTATGGGGCTAAAAATAGCAGTGTAGCTGTGGCCTCTTGGGCTGGAGCCTGGGCTTTGAAATCTGACCGGGGGGAGAGGGTCTCAGATCCTGGGCTCCAGCCTGAGCAGAACAGTTGACCCTCGCTGCCATGCGGGGAAGGGGCAGTTTGCAGTGTAAACGCGGCCTCAGCCTCCTACCCTCTTCTGTCTAGTCGGCTAAAGCAGGCTTTGAGTCTAGAAGTGAATCCGAGTTTCATTGGTCAAACCAGGAAACAGCACGATTGGGTGGCTGCACATAGACACCTTCTCCCGAGACAAAGTTGCACGGCTTCATTTGGGTCCGAGCAAAGCCCGGTGAACCTAACCTCACTGCTCTCTTCTGACTTGCCCTTTGCAGTGTGGGCTTAGACACCCCCGCACCTCAAAGCAAAATGGAGCGGGGCGCACTTCTCTTATACTGCTCTGGTGGGAGCCTAAAGCAGCCTGGAAGGGGGGGGAAAAGGCCCCTTGAGAACACCCCTCTGCACTGGGCTCCTCTCTAGCTGGTGTCAAGCTGACGCAGGGGCATTATGCCAGCCCCGCTCCTAGCCCTCAGCATAGGGGGCGTTGGGTGCGTGTGGGGGGCAGGGAGGGGCTGTTGCTAGAGTGCACTGAGCTGCAGCAATTAATTAGTGCAGCCCTGAGTCCGCTCTAACTTACCCTGGGGGCCGAACAACCACCTGTGCAGCACCAGGGTATGAAGAGCACAAAGGTTTAAAGCCACTCCTGTTCCCCCTCCCCATTACTGCCCAAAGTGCAAGGGTGGGGGTGGGGGGACAGAACTGAGGATCGGGGCCAGTGCGTGCAAACCACATGGAATGACTTTGCGTCCGGGGTCCGATTACCCCACTTCCGCCCCATGCAGACTGACACAAGCCAACTTGCCCTGCAACTTTCATATAGAAGTGGCTGCACCGTGGGCTGAAGGCATCGTTCCAGCTGTGGGGACATATACCTGTCTGCTCACGTTATCTCCAGAAAGCCAGACTGTCACTCAGGATTAACGACATTAATTGTGCCTGGATGGAAGCGGGCACACTCCGCTTAATGTATTCCCCTCCTCTCGTAGGCGCTTGCTTGTTATTCTTTTACCCCCCACTGGAGAGAGCTCAGGCTCAATTAGCGCCGAGCTGACCCCTCCTTTGTGGATAATGCGACGTGCTTGTTTCCTGTTTCATTACAACGGCATCAAAAAATAACATAATGCACCAGGCCTTTGCATCAGCACACGGGGCTGGATGCCGCATAACGCCGACAAGTTCATGCCCAGCCTCGGGAGCAGCATGAGGTCTGAGCGGAGTACGTTATCTGTGTCATGGAAAAACTCTTCACTAATGTTGCAAACAGCCTCCAAGTTGTGCCCGGCATTATCCCAGGGCTCCAATTTAGGCTGGCACCTGGGGGTTGAGGGTGAGGAGTCTGGATAGCTTGGGGTGTTGAGAAGGGGATGCTTGGTCTATTCCTTGAACGGGAAAGAGTGATTTTGCAGTGAAGGCGTTGGGCTATGATTCAGGAGCCTTGGGTGAAGTTCCTGGTTATACCGCAACCTACTTGTGTGAACTTACTAAAAAGTATGCTCCAGCTCAACCACAAGATATGGGCTGCTTTCAGGAATTCTGAGTGGCCTGTGTTATACAGGAAAGTAGATGCTCAATGGTCCCTCCAGGCCATACAGTCTATGACTTGAACAAGTCATGTCATTGCTCCCTGCCTCAGTTTCCCATCTGTCTGCAACGGGAGTTGCAGGAGGATAAACTCAGAAATTCTAGGGGGCCTTAGGAAGTTACAACAGCATCTTGGTCCTGTGCAGGTTATCAGAGCCCACAAGCAGCTCACACCTCTCTGCTGATGAGCAGCTGGGGTGTGAAACGAGTTCATGGTCTTGGCCCACATCCATTGGCTTCGCTAAACCAATGACCTCAGCTGGCAGTTGAAGCGGAAAGACCAAGGAGTGAAAGGGCCAGGAGACTGAGCTCTCCCCCTGTCCCGAGAGAGATGGCATGGTTGGGGCTCATTTCTGCAGCAGTGAAAGAGGCAGTTTCCACAGCCACTGCTCACATTAAGAACATAAGAACGTCTATATTGGGTCAGACCAATAGTCCAACTAGCCCAGGGTCCTGTCTTCCGACAGTGGCCAGTGCCAGGTGTCCCAGAGGCAATGAACAGAACAGGGAATCATCAAGTGACCCATCCCGTCGCCCATTCCCAGCTTCTAGCAAATGGAGGCAAGGGACACCATCCCTGCCCATCCTGACTAATAGCCATTGATGGACCTATCCTCCGTGAACTTATCTAGTTCTTTTTTTAACCCTGTTATGGTCTTGGCCTTCACAACATCCTCTGGCAAGGAGTTCCACAGGTTGACTGTGTGTTGTGTGAAGAAATATTTCCTTTTGTTTGTTTTAAACCTGCTGCCTATTAATTTCATTTGGTGACCTCTAGTTCTTGTGTTATGTGAAGGAGTAAATAACACTTCCTTATTTACTTTCTCCACACCAGTCATGATTTTATAGACCTCTGTCATATCCCCCCTTAGTCATCCCTTTTCCAAGCTGAAAAGTCCCAGTCTTATTAATCTCTTCTAATTGGGCAGCTGTAACAGCCCCCTAATCATTTTTGTTGCCCTTTTCCACTTCCAATATATTGCAGCTTCCCTGAGGACTCCGTCTCCAGGGCTAGCAGTCAAGCCCTCATCACAAGTGCTACACATCCTTGTAAACGCAGAGGCGGCGTTTCTCAGATATGCTCTGGTGGGATTTCTGAAAGCGTTGGCATTCGGCAGCTCCCAGCAGCACGGCGTGGAAGGAACAGGTGAGCTCTGCCCGCCCACGCTGCTCGGATTCTCCACTGCAGCAGAAGCCATGTGCCAGGAAGAGCCTGCTCCCTGAAGGGAGAGAGAAATTGACTCCCGGGCAGAGGAAGTGAGAGACTTGGAAGACATGGAGGCGGGTGGAGGGAGAATGGAGGATGGGCTCGGAGGAGCCCTGGTGAAACTTGGTCAGTGCCCGGGGAGCCAGATCCTGGAGGCTCTCTGGGGTCAGTTATCCTCTCACTTACTCCAGTGTTAATCAGCGGATAGTGTGTGAAGGCAGTATGAGTGTAGAATCAGACCCTTTGTGGGGAGTTCCCACTGACTTCACTGGGAATCCCATGTGTGGGCAGAGGTGGGATCAGCCCTGGAAGTTTGACATCTACCGCCTTATTGGAGTTAAGAATTCCTTGCCCAGATCATTTTTTTAAAATATAGATTCATCCAGGAGTCATTTCAGAGCCCCAAATTCCCATCTTTACCCCCCACACCCATCTCCTCTTGGAGCAGATTTCTCTGTATCCTCATTAAAGTGCCACGGGAGCCTAATCACCAAATTCAGCGCTGCTAGGACCTGGCCTTGTCCCTTGTTTCCCTGGAGTGCTTTTTAATTCCAGTTTGGGCCTACACTCAGCAGAACCCAATACCGAGGCTAACTCCACTGACAATAGCAGATGCTGGAGAGTTTGCATGAGAGCACATCTTAGCGCCCCTGGTCTAAATCCAGAACAACCCCCTAGGCTATAGCCTACCTGAGATCAGAACACGGTCCAGACAGCCTGGTCTGGCGCAGATTTCCAGCTGAGTTTTGCAGAGTCAGCAGATTTGGATAATCAGGGAGCACCTGGAGTTTTGCTTCTTCAGATTGAGCCTTGCCACGGCTGGCAGATTCCCCCCTCACTCGGATTTATTAACGTAATTAATAATGGGAAGGCAAATGTCAAAGCTGATGCAGTCCGCAGGTGCTCTTGGGCTTCACCCATTGTGTCTGTTCTTTCCTAGGCACCTACTTCCCTTTAGGAGATCGCGGAATAGACTATTATGGTTCTGTTATCACTTAACGTTCAGTCTGGCTTGAAGTGCAGCCATCTGACACCTCTTGAGCGAATACCTCCACGCTCTTCAGCTCTGCATAATCCTTCTTCCCAAAGCCCCCAGTGCTTTCAATTACTCAGTCTCCAATAAGACTCTTAAACCAAACAGCTGGAAGACGATTCCCTAGTGCATGGCTAACCAGTAGCTAGTCTCTGGATGGATTTAAATCAATGTGCTTTAAGTGATAGAGAGTTGAGTGACAAGCCTGGAGGAGTGTTAAGTAGAATCCCCCTGAAAGGGAAATTTACTTTCCCTCTTCTCCATGACACTATCTTGTTACATAGAAAGCTTCTCTTTGACAGCAGAAATATTGACATCAGCCAGCAGCGGGAATGAATGGGGCTGCATTCAGAGCATTTGTGTATGCATATGGATTTGGCCATATTGAAGGCACAAACATGATTAGCTTTTCTGGTTTGGATGGCTCCACGTAAAACTATGCATCCATGCGCCACCCCTGCAGCTATTTGCAGTGCCTAGGGACTGTAAAGTGGGCAATATCTTGGCTTATCTTTCATCATTTATTGGCAGTGATACCGCTGAATGGCTCTCTGGAGGCCATCCAATCAAACAAACTCACTCTTGCCTGCCAAGACGGTGATGGTTAGGAACAGACATCGCTAATTAAATGTTAGTTTACAAGCTGGCATAGAAAAGTGGTCGTCTGGCAGCGATAGCAAAGACCTGGGAGTCAGGATGCCTGGGTTCTACTCTCAGTCCTGCCATTGACTCCCTGGGTGAGCTGGGGTGAGAGTGACTTCACCTCCCTGTGGTTACCCATCTGAAAAAACTCAGTACAGGAGTGGGTGGGTGAGGTTCTGTGGCCCGCAACGTGCAGGAGGTCAGACTAGATGATCATGATGGTCCCTTCTGACCTTAAAGTTTCTGAGTACAATAATATTTATTGGTATTCCAGGAGGGGGTTGATATTTAATAAAAGGCACTTCGCTGAAGGACACTAGAGAGGTGCATGGCAGTCTTATTCTTGTAAGAGATGTCAGGCCTAGCGCTGAGCACCTCCTGTTGGGTGCTGCACCCTGTCAGCTCTCATTGAGGATGTTCATGAGGGGAGGCAGTGGGGCCTAGTGGATAGGGGACTAGACTGGGAGTCAGGAGCCATGCATTCCGATTCTGGCACTGCTGCTAGCCTGTTGTGTGAGAAGTTTCCCCGCCCACACTTTGTCTGCTTATACTGCCAGGTCTTTGAGACAGTCTCTCGTTATGTGCCTGGACAGGAGCTAGCACAGTGGGGCCCCGATCTCGTTATGTTAGCGTACTACAAATAATTAAGCATCATCATCTCCGCCACCTGGGGCCTGGCAGGATTGGGCCCCTTCTTACTGACCAGGACAGGCCTGCTTCGGCCTTCACCCTGAGAGATGCTGAGCTCTTGTAGTTTTCTCCCCTGTCTCTTCCTTGGTGCCATCCTTTACCCCCGTGCAAAGGAGGTGGCAGAACAGTAGCCATTTGCACCCACTTCGCATTCACTTAGCACAGGTGCAAATAACCACACAAGGAGCAAGCCTGGGGTTGTTCAAATCTGCGCTGCTGGTTTGGAACCATTGCTGGTTAGTCAGCACATTTGCTAGGTGGGTAAACTGAGGCCCAGAGGAACATTGTGTCTTGTCATGCAGGGAGTCGGGAGCAGAGCCAGAAATGGAAGCTAGCAGTCCTGCGCCAGGCCTGCCAGAACCACTCCGTCGCTGAGCTGCAGGGGAAAAGCCGTACCTGGACCTCCACTTGAACGGAGCTGATGGGTCTAACAAGCAGGCTGAAGCATCCCCTGGGCAGAGCTGAATGCAGGGTGCCTGCTAAATGAAGCACTGGGCAAGGGAAATAGAAAACGCGTAAAGGAAAAATACAGTTAATTTCTCCCCGGTTGGAGTGACACAGTGTATTAGAGTCAAAGCCAAGTAACTAACTGGATCTGAGTGCTCTGCTGGCACACATAGAAATCTTAAACCAGATCCCCAGTCTGATGGAAAAGAAGGGGGAACAACTGGGTAAGACTCTCCCCCGGGCCCCATCCAGTCCTCAGGGTCCTGCTGCACTCGGCAACATACATGGAGAGGGGGAAAGAGACCTGGGTGCCCTTGAAGCCAGCTCAATGAGCCCTCTGCTCAATCTGCCGATGTGGTCAAAAAAGCAAACAAGGCGTTAGGCTGCATAAAGAGTGGGATGGCGTAAGGCCTTTCTGTGATCAATGGTGCAGCCCCATCTGGATATTGTGTGCTGTGCCGGCCGCCCCTGCTCCAGACAGAAGCTACAGAAGTTGAGGTGGGCTCAGAGAAAGGTGGAGAGAATGATGAAGGGCTTGGAAAACCTCCCCTATGAAAAGAGAATGGAAAAGCTGGGAATGTTTCCCTTAGAAAGGAGATGAGTACGAGGGGACAGGATAAAATAAATAATGACCTGTCTAGAGCAGGTAGCTGGGAGCTTCCGCTCTCCCTGTCTGGTGAAACAACAGCAGGGTACTGGGCCAGGCTCAGGGCTCTTTGGCGCTACAGTAATAGAAATAACAGCAGTGTCCTGTCTTCTAACAGTAGCCAATGCCAGGTGCCCCAGAGGGAATGAACAGAACAGGGAATCATCGAGTGATCCAACTCCTGTCGCTCATTCCCAGCTTCAGGCAAACAGAGGCTAGGGACACCATCCCTGCCCATCCTGGCTAATAGCCACTGATGGACCTAGCCTCCGTGAACTTATCCAGTTCTTTTTTTAACCCTGTTATGGTCTTGGCCTTCACAACATCCTCTGGCAAGGAGTTCCACAGGTTGACTGTGCATTGTGTGAAGAAATACTTCCTTTTGTTTGTTTTAAACCTGCTACCTATTAATTTCATTTGGTGACCCCTAGTTCTTGTGTTATGAGAAGGAGTAAATAATTCTTCCTTATTTACTTTCTCCACACCAGTCATGATTTTATAGACGTCTATCATATCCCCGCTTAGCTGCACTTGCCTGCATTTTCTGCTATGTCAGTTAAAGGTTTCTAAGAGTTTTACAGTTTCCTCCTGTGTTTGTTTTCCACTCAGCACCCGTCTCCCTCTGCAGTGATTTATCGCAGAGTAGGAGTGTGTCTGGGCTGAAAGCTTCACAGTGGTATGCAAAGTATTTGCTCAGAGATGCTGCTCCTCACAGCCAACCGCTTTGCTTCCATCACTCACTACAGACGTGATTGTAGAGAAAAGGTCCTAGCTTTTCGACTTGCCTTTTGCAACTAACTTCTGGAGCTGGTGTCAAAGCTAGGCCTGGAAAGCAGTGGACGTTCCATTCCTGCTAATATTTATTCATTTTCGATCACTCCTAATGTCGTTTGTCGTAAGCCCAATTTGTAGCCAAAAGTTGTTCCGATCTCATGGCTGTTCGCTGGCCTGTGTAAATGACTGGATGGGTGTGTTGGGGCACTCACCGCACACCAGCACCAAAGGGGTTAAGGTGGCAGGAGAGGCCATTTAGCGGTAGGCTGCACCTCTGGGGAGCTAAGTGGCAACTGAGAATGAAGCTTACCTGGGCAGGAACAGGTCGGGGGGCTTCTATAAAGCCTAGAAGCTGAGACTAGAGGAGGCTGGCAGTGAGGTGAGCCTGCAGTCACACTCCCCGATACAAGGGGGAGAGCAGGAGCCTGAAAAAGCTAGGGTAGGAAGCAATCCAGGGCAGGAGCAGTGAAGTCTGAGAGAGTGTAGACCTCAATTGCTGGTTCCAGGGTCCCTGGCCTGGAACCAGAGAAGAGGGAGGGCCCAGGTTCCCCTACCAGCCACTGCAAGAGTGACGTATGGAGTGGGTATGGGGACAGCTGAGACTTTGGGGAAGGAGACTCTGGTGATACCCAGGAAGAGAAGGACAACGGTGACTTGGCCGGAGGGCTAAGCCACGAAGGAGACAAGTGACAAGTGAGAGAGGGGCTGCAGAGCAAGTGACTGAGGCAATGGGTGCAGTGTGGACAGTGGCGAGCTAATTCCCCAGATGAGCCACGAGGGGGCACTGCTGAACGGTGAGTAGTGGACCCTGTTGCAATGGGGCTCAGTCAGCTGTAGATGTCAAAGTTTCCACGTTACGAAAACCATCCACAAAACGTGGCCCCTTTGTGGGCAGGCCCAAAAGTCAAGAAGGGGCAGGTCATGGAGAGCGAACCTCCCCCCCTTGCTTTGAGGATCTCATCCCAAGCCATGGCTGTAGCACATTGGTTGGGCAGTGTAAGATGAAGCTTGCACTCCCTGTGCTGTGGGGGAAACTGAGGACTTCAGTCTTCAGGGCTTTGAGATCCATAGATGAATGCGGTCACGTAAGTGCAAAGCATCTTGGGTAAGATTTTCAAAGGGAATTGAACTCCCACTGATTTCAGTCGCAAATCGCCACCTACGTCCTTCAGGCTCCTTTCAAAATCTCAGCCTGTGAGCATTAACCTTCGCCCAAGAAACTGCGGATAAAAAGGTCACCGGCTATAAACTCTTCCCCCTTAATAATGTTCGTGTTCCTCATAAAGGGCCTGAAGCTTGAGTCTCCAGTTGTGTGTGATATGGCAGTGCCGTTAGGGCAATCGGAGCAGAATGCTGAGCAGCAAGCCGTTTAGGAGGATAGTGTTCTAAAACAGGCCACGGTCAATTCAAAAGCTTTCTGGCAGCTCTCTCTTCATTTCCAAGATTTCTATCTTAGCAGTCCTGTGAAAGAACAGATTAGAGTGGATAAATTGGATGGGAACTTCTCCTAATGGTTCAGCAGGGCTAAAAAAATGCTCCCCAGCGTTATCCGACGTGCTAACACCCACACAGATGCTTTCACTTTCTTCCCAGCTGCAGACAGAGCACTTCAGACTGTGAACGTGTTAAGAGATCACAAGAGAAGCAGGATTGGAAATTTCAAAAACAGACTCCAACGAGACACTGCTGAATTGGAATTAATTTGCAAACTGGATACAATTAATTTAGGCTTGAATAGAGACTGGGAGCGGATGTGTCATTACACAAAGTAAAACTATTTCCCCATGTTTATTTCCCCCCCCCCCCCCCACTGTTCCTCAGACGTTCTTGTCAACTGCTGGTAATGGCCCACCTTGATTATCACTACAAAAGGTTCTCCCCCCCCACCCCCTCCTGTTGGTAATAGCTCACCTTAAGTGATCACTCTGGTTACAGTGTGTATGGTAACACCCATTGTTTCATGTTCTCTATGTATATAAATCTCCCCCCTGTATTTTCCACTGAATGCATCTGATGAAATGTGCTGTAGCCCATGAAAGCTTATGCTCAAATAAATTTGTTAGTCTCTAAGGTGCCACGAGTCCTCCTTTTCTTTTTGCAAATACAGACTAAGACGGCTGCTACTCTAAAAATGGAAGTGGTTTCATTGATTCGGAAGTGGGTGGCTCTTCCTTGTGGGTCAGCGCAGACCCCCTGGGGGGTTATTGTTCTGCCAAAGTTGCTGGAAAGAAGACTGTAAAACCAAAGTCCTGATTTTTGTAAAGGGACCGCTCAGTGCCACAAAAATAAGTCTGCTCATTCGATTGCAGGCTGGGAACTTGCTGCTTTATTTAACTGGATCACAACAGAATGGGGGAGGTGACGTGGGGTCTCCCACTAGCTGAACAGAAAGTAAGAGAGAGGAGGAACTGATATCACCACTTTATTATGCCAATCACTTGTGTTCGTTAAAGATCTCATCTCACTTTTTGTAAGAGCAGATTTAGCACACAGCTTGACATTTTTGAGTTCCCTTTGGCTGGGTTGTGGATGGGGTGTTTAGAAAGATGTTATTCCTCCGGTGATCCTAGAAGCGGGACATGAACAAATTACAAATAATGGGTTTTTTTAAAAAAATAGTTTATCTAGCACAAATGCCCCAGTAATTATAAATACATGGGCTCCCCAATAAGGAATAGAGGTGTAGCATGTTATAGTTACGGACGTGTTTAAGTCCAGTGTTGGTTAGCAACCTTTTGTTAGGAACCATTCCCTTTTGGGGAATGTAAATTTTTGTTACGCTAGGCTTGGGGACTAAAAGGCAAAGCACCGATATATACACGAGGTGAGGTCAGGTAAATGTTGTTGCACTGGGGACTGGGTAAACCTTGGCTGAAGCTAGCGGTCGTAACAGCTGCCCTTCAGTCAGGAAAAGTGTCAGAAGCAATTAAGCAACTTTTGGCACAAGATACCTGAAACAATAGGTGCCACCACTCAAACCACAGACCACATGCAAAGCCAGTCAGAAACTGAGGGGCACGGGTGGAGGGGTTTTGCTCTGGGTTGAGTGCAAATGTAGAGGATGGGTGGAGGGGGTTGTGTTGTTGGTTGGGGGGGGGGTTTGGGTGGGACTGTGCCTGTGTAAAACGCCACAGAAGCAGACAAAGAAGGCAGTGGAAAATGAAGGGCAGCTAGAGAAGCCCCTGACCCTGAGAGAAAGCTAAGAGAGAGAGAGAGCTTTTTGGGCAAAGAGCTGGCTGGAAAATGAGGCTTGGAATAATGAACAAGGAGGCACTCGCTCTTGTTCTCTGAGTTCTCCTGTGTTCAGGGAAAGGATTTTCTGTGCATTGCTTGTAAATAAACAGGATTGCATCCACAGGTGCGACTTTCTTCTTTCCAAGTGGGTGCTCCACCCCTACTCCACCCTGAGGGCCTGCCCCTGCTCCTCCCCCTCCCCCAAGGCTCCACCCCCTGCTCCTCTCACCCGCTGCCGAACAGCTAATCGGCAGGGCCTGCTGAGCAGCTGATATGTGGGGGGCTGGTGGGCGCAGCCCCGGAGCACCCATGGAGTTGGTGCTATGGTTGCATCAACGAAATACCTGACTTGTAACATCAGTTTCTCCTCCTAGTGAAAACAACCCGCAACACCCTAACTATTGGCTAACTATTTGAACCAGAAGGGGCAACAATATGAAGTGAACTAAGAATCAGAATACTTGGTCCATTGGCTTGGCCCATTATAACTCAGCACAAAGTTAGGATGTGAATCCAAGCCTTCCCCAGATCAGAAGAGTGTCTGGAGCTGGGGATTTGGTCCAAGCCCACTTTTGAATATAAGTAAGGCTGGCTGATGATTATTAAGCTGCATGAGATAACCTAACCAAAATCTGAACAACTAAATTTCCTGGAGGCTCAAAAAATTCTGGTTAACTTGTTTATTATTTTAAATTCTAGTTCAAACTCTCTGCACTTCTTGTTTCTAGCAGAAACCACTGAAATATTGCAAGACAAATCTGTTCTGGTGCAATTTTTATTTTATTTTATTTCATGATCAAAGGCAGAAAATAATCAGACCATGGCAGGAAAAAGAAAAGAGACCTTTGCTGTGAGGTTTCTGGCTTAGCTTTGCAGCCCCACAATTAAGTTACTATGTATTTACTCACGGAGATCAAAATCTGACCCAAAGTCTCTTTCTAATTCTGCCACTGACTTCGTGTGTGACTTTGGGTGAGTCATGTCTCCTCTCGGGGCCCAGTTCCCCATCAATAAAATGGAGATACCAATCCTGAGCCACCTCCCAGAGACCCAGGCTGTGAACTCTTTGAATGCATGGGTGAGCAGTTACTCACATGAGAAGCGCTGTTGATTCCAATGGGGGTGCGGATGCAGCTACCCACTCCCCAATGCGCTTAATGGATTCTCAGTCTAGCCCAGGGATCTGGAGGGAATGAATGGACCCGATTCTCATTCACACTGATGTACGCTGCACTCACTTTAGGGCCCCTTCGTAACGCCAGAGTGGTTTAAAGGGAATTAAGCCCAGATGCTCAAACTATTTAGACTCCTCATTTCCATGGGGAAGTTAGGTGCTTAAATACCTTTGAGCTTCTGTTGCTAAAGCGCTTTGCGATTCATCTTCCAAATTGATTTAGGAATGGCTGCTCCAGCTCCTCATTTAGGGATGGGTGTGGGTGCCTTTCATTCTGCAATCTGCGTATTAATTTAAAAAAAAATCATTAGGATGTGAACTGCGCCGTCCTATTAACTCGGTTACCCAGAGACTAATTGTCAAATGACAGCTCGGTGTTGGTCTTGTTCGGCTGCGTTCTGAGCAGCAGCTATTGCTCTGAAAAGGGGATTAGCCCTGTGCTGTGAAATACGGGAGGAAGAAGAGAGCAGGAATCTGATTAGCTGCGATGAAAACTGGTGGGAGAAACTCAAAAAGAGCTGTAATGAAAGATTCAGCAAGCTGAGCGCCTATTGTCTAATCACAGATTGGGTGTCTGCTGAAGACACTCAGTTAGAACCGGTGAGCTGCACCTCTCCGCTGGGCCATTCCACGCAGTTTCCTCATGCTGTCCATCTATATACACACACAGAGATACAGGGACTGATTCTTCCCTCACTCACACTGCTGCAACTCCATTGATTTCAATGGAGTTACCTCTGATTGACATCGTTGTCAGCAAGGGCGCGATCACGTGCCTGGGGTCTTCCCTCATTTCTTTAAGTATTTCTTTGGAGCCATGCAGAGTTTTGGTCAGAGGGATAAGTCCTTCTGCAGTTTAAGGCACCAAATCTGAAATGCCTCTGGCTGCGGAGGATATGAAGAGATGAACATGTTTGTTCTTTCCCCGTCGGGCACAATAAATCATTCCTGCCATTGGTCTGAGAAGCTGTCTTTCCCTCGTGCCTGTCCAAAGTCACCACACTGGCACATCAGCCCTCAGGATGCAGCTGTCTATTCATAGAGGCTTTTCTTACCATTCAGTGTTTTCTGAGCTGCCGTTCATGAAGGGCAGCTATACGCTGGAAGGTAGAATACTTTCCAGGGAACACAAGTATATGCCTAGGACCAGAGCAGACAATGGCTGGTGAGGCAAAAACAACCCCCATCAAAACCTATCATGTGCTGTGTGTGTGTGTTTTAAAAGGAGAGGCAGGTGAATAAATCAATCGCTGCATATTGTGGGAAAACTGGCCAAGAATTTATTCTCTCCCGACCCCATCACAATGACTTGGGCCTGAGTTAGACCGTAAGCTCTTTGGGGCAGGGTCTATCTTTGCATTCTGTGTTTGTTCAGAGCCTGGCATATTTGGGTCCTGTCCCATGACTCGGGTGTGGAAATCTCCTGGACGAACCTCACGGAATTAAGGTAAAGTATTTGAGGAGCTCACTGTATTAAAAATGCAAATGTTTGTGTGTTACTGAGACGTTACTAATGTGAACCTTGGGAAGTATTATTAGCTGCAGAGGACTCTTGGAAACAATGTGCTAGGCAAAGTCAAGTAGGATTTCCAGGAAATAATTTGGGGGTGGTTATGCAAAAACCCAGCCTTTTGGAGCTCTGCCTTGGGGAGGGATTTCTTGCTTATGAATTACCTATTCTCAAAGACCCAAACTGCACGAAGGATTCATAGGGGTGCTTGTCCTGACCTAATAGATGTTATGAACTTACGACTGCAGAAGAAAACCCTACTGGGGTATGAAGGAGCCTTCACCAGCCAGAGCCTTTGCTGGAGTTGGGGTGATCACTGGTAAGCTTATTAGCACCTGGGTAGGTTCTTTTATTGTTTGAATATGTTTTCTCTGTGGTGCTTTTATCTTAAGAACAAACGTACCAGCTTAGAAACTTCAAACTGCAGCAATTACATTGTTCAGAGTCTCTGAAGAGAAAGCAAAGCATAGACAGTGGCCTGTTTAGGCAGTCTGGCTTGCTGGGGATATCACAGTGTAGGCAGGGAACGGTGAAGCCAGGAAATTCATTTGAGTGTTTCTCATCAGTTCTTATCCATATTTTATCATCTTCCATCCTCTCCTCCTTACTAGGACATAGACAATCTCCATTAGTAGGTCCTCCCCTGGATGTCTCTGGCCGAATCTTGTGCTCCTCTGCACCTGTTGGCTTTCCCCCAGCCCTTAGTTTAAAAACTGCTCCACGACCTTTCCCAAAGGTTTTCCCAGTTCCTAATAAATCTAAACACCTCCTCCCTACACCATCGTCTCATCCACGCATGGAGACCCTGCAGTTCTGCCTGTCTAATTGTCCCTGTGCATGGAACTAGAAGCATTTCAGAGAACGCTGCCAGGGAGGTCCTGGACTTCAATCTCTTGTCTAGCAGCCTAAATTTGGCCTCCAGGACCTCTCTCCTACCCCTCCCTATGTCATTGGCTCCTCCCCAGCACTACACATAAGTCTATCTAGATGTCTCGAGAGATCCGCAACCTTCGCACCAGGCAGGCAAGTCACCATGCAGTTCTCCTGGCCATCACAAACCCAGCTCTCTATGTTTCTAATGATCAAATCACACATTACTAATACCTGTCTCTTCCTAATAACTGGAGTTCCCTCCCCCGGAGAAGTATCCTCAGTGTGAGAGGATACCACAACATTATCTGGAAGGAGGGTCCCAACTATAGGATCATTTCCCTCTGCTCCAGTTGGATGTTCTCCTTCCCTGAGGCTTTCATCCTCCTCAACAGCACAGAGGCTGTCAGACCGAAGGTGGGACCGTTCTTCTGTGTCCCGGAAAGTCTCATCTATGTACCTTTCTGTCTCCCTTAGCTCCTTCAGCTCAGCCACTCTGGTCTCCAAAGCTGACACATGGTCTCTGAGGGCCAGGAGCTCCTTGCACCGAATGCACACATACGTCACCTGCCCATAGGGCAGGTAATCAGACATGCTGCATTGGGTGCAATAAACTGGGTAGCCCCCACTCTGTTGCTGGACTTCTGCCTGCATTCTCTTTTTACTCCTGCCACTGGTTCCTTTGTTGTTGTTTTGTTTTTATTGGGGGGTGTTTTTTGGCTGAAGTTTAAAGAGTATTAAACGTATCTAGCCCCCCACTCTCACTCCCCCGGTGAACTCCCTCGCAAAACTCCCCTGTTAGCTGCTCCTGTCTGCTATCTCCTCTGAATTGCCTCCCATTGGGGTGAAGTTATTTAAAAATCTGAATTACAAATACAATTCATCAGAGCACTATGTGCGTTGAGTATGGCACCTTACAGCAGAAGACCATTTGAAGTCAGAGTGGAGTCATTTCTGCCTCTCACGCAGGGTGTGTGTGTTCGTATCTAAAGACATGATCTAAATGGGAATTCCCAGAAAAACCAACAAAAGATATTATCCAGGGTCTCAACTGGCAGGTAATGGAGTCCCGGGAGCTAATAACTTCATGCCCTTTTGTTGACTGGCAGCTCTAAAATTGAATGTCTCTGGTTCTTGCTCATGGGAGTTCAGCTTCCTATGTCTGTTCCTCCACAGACACCGATTAAACTCCTGTGCCAGTCGGTCTGTTTGGTTCATCTGCAGATTTGCCTTCCAAGCAGAAAAATCTCTTTAAACAATGATGAGCCCCTACAGCAGTCCAGTAGCTTTACTGACAACCCCTAATGTTTTAAAATCATGAGATTTAAAAACGAGCTGATTTGGAATTCTTTTTATTTGCCACCTGTATTGTGCACCTTTGGGGTTTCGTGTTCTCTGGTATTTTTCTGTAACCACGAGAGCTAGAATCTTGCTTTTCTTTCAAATGAAAGCTACGGTGCTAATGAATTCCTGGTCCTGGAACCCACCAGAGGAGAGGCAATTCTTGATTTAGCCCTAAGGGGAGCACAGGATCTGGTCCAAGAAGTGATTATAGCTGGACTGCTTGGGAATAGTGACCATAACATAATTAAATTTAACATCCCTGTGGTGGGGAAAACACCACAGCGGCCCAGCACAGTAGCATTTCATTTCAGAAAGGGGGACGACACAAAAATGAGGAGGTTAATTAAACAGAAATTAAAAGGTACAGCGCCAAAAGTGAAATCCCTGCAAGCTGCATGGAAACCTTTTAAAAATACCATAATAGAGGCTCAACTTAAAAGTATCCCCCAAATTAAAAAACATAGTAAGAGAACCAAAAAAAGGGCCACCGTGGCTCAACAACAGAGTAAAAGAAGCAGTGAGAGGCAAAAAGGCATCCTTTACAAAGTGGAAATTATATTCTAGTGAGGAAAATAGACAGGAGCATAAACTCTGGCAAATGAAGTGTAAAAATATAATTAGGAAGGCCACAAAAGAATGTGAAGAACAACTAGCCAAAGACTCAGAAAGTAATAGCGATTTTTTTTTTTTTTAAGTACGTCAGAAGCAGGAAGCTGCCAAACAACCAGTGGGGCCACTGGACAATTGAGAGGCTAAAGGAGCACTCCAGGATGGGCTCATGGCCCGCAGCCACCGCTTTCCAGCTCTGAAGGCAGCCCTGCACCAGCAGCCGCGCAGAAGTAAGGGTAGCCATACCACAACCCCCCGTACCATAACCTTGCGACCCCCTCCCCACAACTCCTTTTCGGGTCAGGACCCCTACTATCACAACACTGACATTTCAGATTGAAATAGAGGACATCATGAAATTTATGATTTTTAAAATCCTATGACTGTGAAATTGACCGTGAATTTGGTAGGGCCCTAATGATACTGCTTCTGTTCCCTGATTGGATGAGCATAATCTAGTTTTCAGTCTGGATACTCGTGTTTCGAATTCAGAATTCACTTTACGCCAATAGTCTCCAATATTCACTTTAAATTTGCTGTTTCCATGCATTTTCAGGCCAAGAAAACTCTTTTTTTTTTTGCTAGAATATGCATAGAAATCTAACACAAAAGGGTTATGGACACAATCAAAGAGAATTCAGATTTGTATGCGAACTGTTCAATCTGATATTCTTGGATTGATTTATTTCTCACCTCCAGTAGTGACCATAAGGTGTTAAGCACCTGCGCATTCTGCAATATGGGTCCAACACGGCAACCTCATTGGATCAGAACTATGGAATAACACAGTGGCCCAAGATCAGGCAGGTCCTGAAGCATCTGCCTGATTCTAAGCACCTGAGTACTAGTCCCACGGAAGTCAAGAAGTTTATTTACATACTTAACATTAGGCATGTTCTTAATGGCCTTGCTGAACAGAGGCTCAAGGAGCCACATCACAGGAGATGCAATGAGTTTTTCCTGAGGTTGCTAATCATCATACTTATATGTTGCCATTTTACCAAGGTGACTATCCACGGTATGCTCACTGTTTGGTTAGATATTCCTAGCATCAAGCAGTTCGAAAGTACTATTATTCTGTCCTATAATCACAGGCCCACACGTGAACAGTTATCATTAAAACCAGAATAAATTCCCCTGCTCATTCTCAGTGAGGGAAACGTTTGATTCTGTGAACTTCCAAGAATGTGAGGTCAAACAAGTGGGGCCAGGTTCAAGTGGGTGTAAACTGCTACCTTCCTGATTTGGAAGCATTGTACACTCACTCTCTATTGGTGTAAAGGATGACACCAGCTGCAGGCTAATTCCAAAGACTGCACAGTAGTTACACTAGAAATAAATTTGGCCCGTTGTTCCTAGTGTCCTCACTGCTTAAACCAGTGCTCATCCCCCGGTTTGGGAGTGCTGTTTACGCGTTAGTGCAGTGGCTGGATAGCAGGATGCCTGGGTTCTTTTCTCAGCCTTGCTAGTCAGGGTGATTTTATGGTTAGCACAGGCATGTGGGAATTAGGACTCCTGAGTTCCATTCCCACATCTGGGGGGCTACGTCGATAAATAATTAATCCCTCCCTGCCATGGTTTACCCATGGCTACAATACTTGGCTACCTCACAGGGACGCTGAGAAACCAACTCAATATTTGCAAAGTGCCTTGTTTGGAAGGTGCTGTGTAGATGCAATGCACTGTTGTCGTGGCATCTCTTTATCTGCATCACAGACCACAAACACAAAGGAGCCCAGAACTAACTCTCTCTCTCTGCTTAGAACTCTTAACCCAAGGGACGCCATTGTGTGTTTCTTACTTAGCGTAGGACATCCAGCACAAGGCTGGATAATCCCTGGGGGTGCTTTATAAATGCATGTCTTGTTAGGAACAGTGTGGGGGCATCACTTAAGACCGATTCATCAAGATCCCCTTAGAAGGAGATGTATAATATGATTTTTTTAACCCTCTAGCAATTCTGACTGTTCCCCTTTATATATAATATATAGTAAATGATTAATATCTCACTTCACTGACAGTCAGGTCGTGCTCTCAACTCAGAGGGAAATTAAACAATTTACCTCCCCGCAAGTGCCATATTTTCCACAGTGACAGTGCAGAAAACTGTAGTGGATTCAGGAGTCCATTCCATGACTGCTGAGGTCAGGCCAGGCCAGAGTGCATGCCCTGTGTGAGGACACTAGATGTACCCAGGTGGGAGGGCCAGAGAGAACCACAGGGTCTGTCTGTGTCTGGCAGCCTCCCTAAAGAATCCTCTTTATGTTCCTTACAGCAGGCAACAGTCTCTTTGACTGAGAGGGACAGCAGTGACCCAAAGCAGCCTCATACAACATAGCTAGAGAACACCAGAAACCGCAGCCCATACCCCAAAGGGCCAGTTCCCCAGCAAGGTAGAGGAAGGAAGAAAAGCAAGAGTAACAGATGCAAGTACCAGAGAAAGGAGCGGCTAACTCTTTTGATAATAGGCCAGCTGAAAAAAAATGGACCCTATGCATTCATGGAATGATTCCCTGCATGGGGCACTGACTGGGTTTGAACTTGGGACCTTCAGCGCCAAAAAGTGGGCCTGAACTATATGAGTTGATAGAGCAGCTTTACTATCTACCTGGAGTAGTAGGCTTAGCCTTTTGCATGGCGTGGTCACCATATGACACCCCACCCCATGGCAGTGTGTTACATAAACACATGCACACACGTGTGTGCTTGTATCGACACATATGTACGTACATGCATTTGGGCATGTGTGGCTGTGTGTTGATATGCATTCCTGACTCTGGGCATGCATGTCCATATGTGTGAGAGTGTGTTCATACGTGTGTGTTCATATAGAGGGGACAGATAAATCCTGATCCCTTGCCTAGGGAAGCAAGAACACACTGCTCCACTCAAAAACCATTTTCTTCTGCTCCTTCCAAGTAAAGCTTCCACTGGCCAAACCTGCGTAAATGGTGTGCAACGTTTTTATGAATCAAGCCCTTAATCGGGCATTAGGATTTCTGTGCACATCCTTCAGACCTAACAGCCCTTTAATAAATTCATTACATTAAGAGTTAATTTACAACACGCGGTTTAGGACGAGTTCTCGGCTCTTTGCCGGGCTCTTAGCCCAAAGCGAGAGAAGCGCATTAACAACTCAAATGTATTCTGCATTCGGGGGAGGAAAAAAACCCACCCCCTGATACTTAGCCCTGCAAGGGAGACTCTGGGTAGCAGAACAACAACACAGTGGTGTGATGGGACCACCACCGACTTCATGAATTTTAGATGCCTGGAAGAAATTATCTATTTTGCTGGATCCTTGCTGGGCTCAATCAGTCTCTCCATGGTTGGTGACAATTAACAGCCAGTGTGATGCGAGGGGGATATTTTAAACACTGTTTGACACCAAGCCTTTCCCCCCACCTGTTCTGACCTCCCACACACCCCTGCACTTCCACACTGCTTGGCATCTCTCGCTTTCCTTGAAGCAGAAAGCGATCAACACATCTTTCCCATGCTCCTGGCACCAAGGCAATGGATTTTTATATACCCAAACCGGGTGTTTCCACCCAAATCTCACCCCCTGGTAATGAGCTAGAAAAACAGCCTTGAGAAAGAGTTGTGTGATAGCAATGAGCAGCCGCAATCAGGTAATAGCAGCTGTCAGCGCGGACTCCCCTCCGCAGGTGAGGAGTCTCTGGGTCAACTGGGTCCGAGGGCACTTTGCTCCAAGCAGTGCTGCTATTGGAAAGGCAGCTTTTCCTGCTCTCTGTTCTGCTCAGGGGTTAGCAATTTCAGACCATTACCGTGGAGAGATGCAGAACCATTCCATAGCAGGGCAGGACGTAGTTCCAGCAGCTGCCGGTTCATGAGAACCAGTACAGACAAAAAGAAAAGGAGGACTTGTGGCACCTTAGAGACTAACCAATTTATTTGAGCATAAGCTTTCGTGAGCTACAGCTCACTTAGCTCACAAAAGCTTATGCTCAAATAAATTGGTTAGTCTCTAAGGTGCCACAAGTCCTCCTTTTCTTTTTGCGAATGCAGACTAACACGGCTGTTACTCTGAGTACAGACAAACAATGCTTTGCTTTTATGAAGCGCCTTTTGCCTGAGGATCTTGCAGAGCTTTGCAGACATTAATGGCTTTGTGGTGAAGGGTGCCAAAGAAAAACAGAATTCTCACAACCTCCCTTCTTCTTATGGCTGGGAATTCTTACCCCCATATTAACAGATGGGGAAACTGAGGCAGGGAGGCCCAGATTCTCAAAGACACCTAACTCCCACCGAATTCCAGTTAGAAGCCTAAATGCCTTTGACGGTCTGGGCCAGAGATGTTAAATGACATACTGAAGATCACAAAGCAGCAGAACCAGCAGAGTCTTGTCGGCCTTTTCTACGCTCTAACCACTGTACAAATTCCCTCTGCTCTGCACTTATGTCAGAGTTTGGCTGGCACAGTACCTTTCACACCCACCAAGGAGGCCGGGTCTCAGGCAGGATCACAGACATTAGAAATGGAAAAGATCATTAGCTCAAGTCTCTCCACCTACAATTACAGAATCTAGCTTTCTGACAGCTGTGTGATGGAGACTACCTTTGATACTAGCCAAAAGGCCCCTAAGAGGTAATGTGGTCCAGGGACTAGCACAATGGACCAGGACCTAGGAAATGGGGGTTCTAATTCTGGATCTGTTGCTGGCTGAGTCACTTCCCTTTATGCCTTGTCTATTTAGATTGTAAATTCTTGGGGGCAGGACAGTCTCTCATTACTTGCCTGTGCAGTGCCTCGCACGATGCAGCCCTGAGCTTGGTGCAAGCTTTTGAGCGTGCCCGTAACACAGATCATCACAAAGCCCTTCAACTGAGCTTGCTCCTTCTGAGTTTTCTTAACACTGACGACGTTGGCATCCTGCTTCTCTGCTTGCTGAGCGCTTGAGACGCTCCGCCAAACCTAGGGCAGAGCGAGCTGCTTGAAGCTGGCCCTCGGCGGGGCTGTCCCCTGCGGCCCAGCCCACTATCTCAGGATTGTTTTAACGAAGTGCAGATTCCTGGGCAACAAAACCCAGCATAACTAGTGTACAAAGGGCAGGGACTTAATCAACGCGAGCTTATGACCCGCACTTACTGGGAATTCCTCGTTCATGGGGAATAATTGCAATCCCCGATCCACATCACGAATGGGGTTCAACGGGTTACCCACACCTGTCGGTGTAGGGTAGACACACGCTGAGCCAGTCAGTGTAGCGCGCGTGCAGCCCCGGACATCTAAGGGCATCACAGACCTGTTATTGCTCAATCTCGGGTGGCTGAACGCCACTTGTCCCTCTAAGAAGTTGGACGCCACCGCTCGGGGGTCGCATAACTAGTGTACAATCTGGCCTGCAGTCATGGGGCCCCTCACTTACACTGGCGTAAATAAAAGCAGCTCTGTTGCGTTCAGTTGTTACACCAGGGTAAAAAGAAGAGACTCAGTGGCACAGTCTGACGGCAGAGATCAATTCACTGTTTGACTGCCGAGCCCTGTATCCAGCTTGTGGGCGTAGGCAGATGTATGCCACATACGAATGGCTGTTCACCCCTTAGATTGGCAGGGCTTCAGGCTCACTGGCCGGGGACAGGGCAGCGCAGTGCGCTGGAGAAGCTGGCACTTGCCTAGGCCGTCCTGTCCCAGGGAGAAAAAGAGAAAAATCTCTCCTCCAGGGACGGCAGCCTGGCAGCTTCCACAGAAGTGATGTTCACTTTCACTTTCGGTCAGCATGTACAAATCTGAACCGTCGCGCCCCCTCTCAGCTGCAGCTGGCTCACGCTTCAAAACAAGACCGGCTGCTCTCTATGGCAGGGGGCTTATCTACTGATTTAAAAAACACAGTAACTGGGCTATAGGATTGAATAGAGACCTATTTGCCTGCTGTAGAATTTGCTGACTGATATACGCTGGCTACCATACACATATGTTATACTCATAATATGTGTTATCTGAGCAATAGATATTAAGTGTTAAGTATTAAATATTAAGCATAAATATGGCCGTTGTACAGGCCAGATTGGCCTGTACATTTATTATAATCCTGTTCACTTATGCTAAGTGTCCCATAGCTCCTCGCGTTAGCTGTAATAAGCTTTGGCTTAAGTAGATGAGAAAACGGTCAGGATCAGGACACACAATTATTGCCTCATAGCAACAAAGCGGGAGTTACCCGCACAAGCCTACGTACCCCGGTACAGGCCTAGGAGGTGTCGTCACGCCCCTGGTCCCTGAAATGCATGGGTGCCGCACAAAGAGAAGGGGTACACCACGGGACCAGAAAAACAAGGGAAAAAAGCCGATTGGTTGAAATCTAGTTTCAAATGATGCATACGGTACCTTTTCCTTGCAAACACGAAGGGTATAAAATATGGCTTCCGGAGTGTGACTTTGGGGAGCACACCTTCTGTGTAAGGAGACTGTACCATGGCTGCATGGGACGGCTTCTTGGAGACTGGTATTGTACGGAACCTTTTCCCTCTACCATATTAATAAACCTGACTGCGATTGGTTACTCTGTCTCTTAAATAGATTTCATAAGGAACCGAAGGGTGGTGAAGCAACGGACTAGACAATTTATTGACACATTCTAGAGGACGGCTTTAAACAAAGTGCTGTACAAGCACGTCATTCTTTCCTAAATCTATAGGGTTAAAGAGAAATTTCTACAGAACCTGGTTTGTTTCAGCCCCATTCAGTCTATAGGAAATTTCCATCAAGGAGGCCACCAGTCTAGTGTTATTTGCATTACAGTAGTGCCTAGCTCTTGAAGAGGGCCCCTGGGGACTGGGCCCTGTACAAACACAGAGACAACCCCTTCCCCAAAGACCTGATCATCTAAGCAGAATCACCGGGAGGGGCAGGTCACCCCACAAGGGAGTGGCAAACCTGGGAATTGAACCAGGTCTCCTAAGGCCCAGTCCAGTGCTCTATCTACTAGACCCCACTGCCTCTCTGAATAAAAGGTTTTTCACCTTTTTTCTGAGCTCCCCATCCTCTCTTTCCAAAATCAGGTGAGCTATGCTGTTACAGCCTGATCCTGCAGGTCAGTGGGAGCTTTCCCAGTGACTCCAGTACACGGGGGATCAGCCTCCATTCCCCAGTACACCATCCGCTGTCCATCATTAGAAACACTTGCCTCTGACTTGACTGATATCTCAGCTTTCTCGCCTGCAGTTTTTCCATTGACTGCTGTGGGCTTTGGAGCCTACCCCGCTTGGTCTCCTTCAATTGAAGCCATAGCAGTCTCTGTCCAATGACACACTGAGTCGGCCTCATTGTGAGCGAGAAGAGGGGGCACAAGCGTGTACTCATGTGCCCCACTCTGTGTGATTTCCCACTGGACTGTGTTCTGTGCCTGGTGGCCTATTTACCTCTGCTTTATAGATGTTGCTGTGATAGTTAATTAATTCATTCCATGTCTAAATGCTATTATATCGGGGCTCACCAGGCCACTGAGTTCCTGTGGGAAATTGACCAGACTCCTCAAATTGTAGAGAATAATCAGGGTGGTCTGAGGTAAGTTCCTTCCCGCTCTCTCTTTGGGCAGGAGGAGAAAACATCCCTGGCTTTAATTGCTCTGGCTGGCTGGTGATGAGAAACAGCCCCCACTCATTATTAGAGGGCGTGAGATCTAAACAAGAATGAGCTCTGAGTGCAGGCACCTGGGAGAGGAGGAGGCAGAGTCTTATAAATACTCTATTGGGTTACCTTAGGAAAGGAGAAGATGGGATAGAGATGGGAGCAGTGGTGAAGCTAGCAAAGGGATTTCTGGGGGATGGCAGTAGCTAGGAGATTTCTCTAGCATCATGGATGTGAGAAATAGACAAGAACTTCTAGGTCCCACCTAGTCCCAAGCCAGAGTTGTTCCCTACAGTATAGTCTTCCCTGTTTTCTCCCTGTCTAGTTTTTTTTTGTCATTTCCCTTGGGAGGCCCTTATTCAGCCCAATATATCTCCCTGAAGGAAACATTCCTTGATATTAAGTTTTCATTTTTCCTTTGCTCAGTTTCATCCTATTTCACTTCGATAGACCCCCTTTCCCACAGCTCACTCTAAACAATTTTCCCCTCCATGCTGTTTACACCTTTCCAATTCTAGCAGAAAAGGCTCATGGTCTGAGGCTTTCTGCACTAGAATTCTCTGCTGAGCTTTGATCTGCATATTTAACCTTATGGCTGGCACAGTGGAGTTCTTGCATTCACTGGGCATGTTGCCTGTGACATATCACCAAGGAAAGTCTTGCTTTCCTCCAACAGCAGATCAATTTGCCACCCCAAACAAACATCTATGTCTGGGGAGACCTTTCTTGAACTTTTCACCACAGAACAAAATACTTTGTTCCATCATGCAACCAGCCACAAAATAATCCTAATCTAATGTATTGCAAATCTCTTGTCAGTTCTTAGAATTTCAGAGTAGAGGGATGAGTCTTAAATCATGTAAATCCATAATAAAGTTCATTAACTTATTTGATTCTCTTTCTACTACCACTGCTAAAGTTTAGCAGCTTTAAATGATAGAGTTAAACTGCAGATAGGTGCAATTAATTTGAGGTCTTTGTCTGAAAAGCATGATATAAATGCTAAGCTAGATATAGGGGAGGGATTCAATCTGTTCATATAACATATCCTTTTAGAGGACTATTACTACTTATTTGTATTGCCATAGTGCCTAGCGGCCCTATGCGCAAGGTGCTGTACAAACACAGAACCCAATGAAAATTCCATCCTGTTACATGGTTCCAACAAATATTTTTACCAGTCTTAGCTCCCAAATCAAGTCTCATCCTCCAAAGAACAAATCTGAAATCCTTGATGATTGTGATCTAAAGTGTGGCAAATGGCCTGCTTCGACGACGTGGAAAGTCACAGCTGTCTGAAAGAGCTTACAGAGGGAATGTCGGATGCAACCCTGGGAGGTGGAGTGGGGGGAACAAACAGAGTGGAGGGGATGGTGCAAAGAAGCGTATCAGCAATACAACAATAGGGTGGCTATTATTGTGCTAGGCTCTGTGCATACACATAGAAAGAGACAGTCCCAGATCCCCAAAGCTTGCAATCTAAATAGATGAGAGAAGACAGGGTGGGGAAAAGACTGTCGAATTCTCCCCATTTTACAAAGGGGGAACTGAGACCCAGATAGGTTTCACAGGCAGTCAGCGGCAGAGCTATTCCATTCCCTTCTCTGGAGATCCTCACACTGCACTCACCAGCGTAGCATCTGAGCACCATCCATGAAGCCATGTGACTCGTATGAAGCCATGTGACTCGCATCTGCCACCATGTTTGTTCTCGCGGCCTCTCCCCAGGGGGAGGTGGGTGTGCAGTGGAGCATTTTGTTTTGGATTTTTGAAGACTATCTACCTAGGCTCTATGTTTGTTAGAGAAGGCAGATCAAAGAAATGCATCTTGCACCTAGAGTGAAAGGTGAGCAGATTTACGGGTGCTGAGTTCCTGCGGGAGTTCATTCCATCGTCTTGGGCTGGCCTCCGAGAAAGCTGTCTCCTACACACATCAGGGAATTGAAGCTGGAGTTTCTGATCCCCCAGTCCAGTGCCTTAACCACACAGGGTCACCCTTTCATGCAGGCATCCGCACAGGGTGGTGCAGTCTGGGTATTTATATATCAATACAGAGATATAGCCACAGGATGGATTATGGTAAATATTGTTGGCTCTCTAGAATTGCAGATGGAATCAGGCCTCAGGGAAGATATTCTGGACTGACATAATTATAAATGAAATCAGAACCTGGCTTGATATTGATGCAGGCTCATCTCTGTTTTCCTGCTCAGGCCACACCCTCAAATAATTATTAATTTTTAGCCCCACCCAGAAAGTGGAAAGACCAAAAAAGCAGGAGCAGCAGCATGGAGCTCTCCGACTCGTGTGGGGCAGGAAAGTCATTATTCTTCCATTGAAGCCTGTTGAATCTTTTCTCGGCTTAACGCCATGGGTGGCTGGAGTTTTAGCTTCCCTTGGGTGTTTAAAAACCCTCAGAAGCCATTTATTGTCTACCTGTGTCTTCACCAGCAACAGCAGCCCATGATCACAGCTTTATTGAATGATAGTCAGCAAATAAGATATAATCAGCAAAAAAACCCCTCCGTTTTACCCTTTGATCCACCCAGTGGCGCAGCTCGGAGTGGAAATTTGGGGGGTGGCTGGGCAATGACAGACGGTGCTAGCTCAGCTTCTCCCCTGCCGCCACGCCCGCTTGCTAGCCCTGGGGCCCCCAGACACAGGGCTTCACCTGCCGAGCTGGGCACGCGCATGGGGTGGCTCAGAACTTGGCCAGGCAGAGCGGCCAGAGTGTGGCTTCCTGAAGGGCAGGCACAGAGCATTTCAGGAGCCTGAGTGATGCTCCGGGCCGCTGTGGCAGCACCGCCCCCCTGCTCAGATTTGGGTGGGCCCGGATGCTAAGTGGGTGGGCGGCGCCCCACCCAGGCCCACCCGTAACTATGCCCCTGGAGCCAGCTAGATGCCCCAAGGTACAGTGTAATTAAATTCACTGATCAGCTATAGAAACCCAGTCAACAAGGGAGTTCCAGAGATAACCAATGAAGCCAATCACCTCGCCAGAACCAATTATATACATTGCTTTCTTCTTATATCCAGAGTCAGGTGTTTTGTGGAGAGTGGCTGATCATCAGAGAAAAGAAGACGAAGGGCAAGATTTAAAACCTAAGCTAGACTATTATCTCATTGTATCCACCTGCTGCCTGTAGACCTACACGTAGATGGCAAGCTCCTTGGGGCAAGGACTGTCTCTGTGTTATATGCTTGTACAGCACCTAGCACAATAGGGCCATGGCCTGTAGCTGCTACTGTATACAAATAATGATGATGATGATGATAGGTATTATTACATATTACACAGGGCTGGTAAGAGCCATAGTCTGTTACAGAGCATTGAATCCTCTTGAAGAAGAGTCCATCCTTATGCCGCTTTCTTAAAATCAGCTCAGGATGGTTCATTTCTTTTCCTGCCAGGAAAGCCTCAGTTGACAGATGCTATAGTATTAGTATTTATTATTTATTATTAAATGTTTTGTTTTCAAGAGCAGGACATAGGTAGAGGTAAAAGGACTACACTTTGCATGTGTGTTTGTTTGCATGCAGCCTAGATAGAGGCCACGTCCGCAAAGCTCAGATCCAACCGTACACTTCCTCACGGCTGACTCGGTGGGCAGACAACAGACCTCACTTGCAAAGCTCAAGCCAGAGCCTAGACACGCAGATGCCTCTGTGTGGAGTTCAGTATAAACATCTAAACAGGTCAATCTGGATGTGGATCCATGTTCCAGCTTCACCAGTGTTTGGGTGGTGTTCGGGTTCAGCGTTCTGGTTCTGGCTCACCTCACAACACATGCATCGGAGCTACAGACTTAGAAAACCACATTCCAAACTGTTGGAATACAGGGCTCAGCTGGCCTACCTCAGGGTCACTCCACGGCAGCTTGAAGTCAGTGGACTCTTCTGCGGATCTGGTTGCAAACTGGTTAAACCTGCAACAGGCTATCAGCAAATGCAAGTGTAATCCTGAAGTGACCGTAAAGAACCCATATCACTCCTACAAACAGACAATGACACCTGAAAGCTATCAAGCTTTCCTTCTATTTGAGCTGAGAGCTGTATATATGTTCTTGTAGGGCATCTGGGAGTGTTTATGAAATGAGGTGCTAACCAGGCATTTACAGTCCTGTGATAATTTTGGGGCATCATAAAGGAACAAATTATTTATCTGTTGAATAGACCGTGCGGGGGGTGGGGTGGGGGGAAGGGGAGACAGGAATCACAGATACATTTTTGTTTTATCTTCTCCCATGTTTTTAATGGTTCTCCTACAGCTGTTACTTTGGAACGGTCCTTTACCTCCGCAGTCGTCTGAAATGATTTTCCAATTAGCCAAACTTTTAGGTTGGCTCCCTTGAGTTCTACACAGAGCTTGTTGCAGGAGACGTTAATTTGCAGAGTGCTTGTCATTTCCAGCCTTCTAACTCCTCGTGTTAACTATCCCTCCCTGCTACAAGCCCCAAAACAACCCACTGCAGCAACCTGCGCACATCCAGCTAGATGCCAAAGGGCATATTTACCTTGTGCCCAGTGAAATGCCGGAGAGCTCATGACAACAATTACAGCAGCCATGAGCTGCTAAGGACAAGGGGGCCTGATTCCTCAATACTCAGCATGCGTACCACTGTAAAGTACTACCAGATCAGAACCACGGCGTTTCATCCCTGCATTGCAGTGGTGTAAATGAACGAGCACGGTTCATGCTAAGGGTGGTTTGGGCCCAGGATCCTTTGCTGACTTAGATCATGGCCTAACACCCACGTGTGGCCTGTGGGAATTCCTGAGGGCTCAGTGGTCTGTGCAAATCTATTCGCAGGTTCAGGGCGCAAGGGCTTCAGCTTTAACGGAAGAGACAAAATTTGACGACTTGGGTCCCACTTCCCCCATTAGATCAGTGATTCATTTGTAAAGGGGTGGAGGTAGTCAGGGAGAACTAACATCCCCGGCCATAAACATTCAGCATCTTCTCTTCCTGTGAGCTTAGTTTGTCCCATTCTGTGATGACCTAGATCCATGTTATAACGTTCTATTCTGCAGCCTGGAGGCCTTTGGGTGGCTTCTGTCATGTACCCAGATGTCCACCGTGTGACTGCTTTTTCCAGGCCAGAGCTAATGGGGAGACACCATCAGCCCCAGAAAGAACTACAGGGTCGTCTATGTCCTGCAGCCTCAGTAACGACTGGATGTCTTTCTACCAGATCTGCTCTTGCTCAGCCCGAAGTTACAAGCCGGAGGCGAGGATCACTGGGTGAAATTTTCTGGCCTGTCACATCAGGCTAAATTATCCTAACAGTCCCTTCTGGCCTGAACATCGATGAAAATCCCCTGCTGTTCCCGTGCTGGGCTCCTGCTGAGCAGAGATTGACAATGCTGCTAAATTCTCTGCTCTTTTTGTTCACTAGGGACTAATCTGAGCCCACTGCCTTGCCTTGCCTTCACGTTCCCTCCAGTCACGTTTCAACTCACGTCTTCCACAAAGCCCACGGGGGACCTCTCCGTCTCGAATCGGTTTTACATGGGAGGCACTCCAATGCTATGGTGTTGGGTGGCAGTAGAGAACCCGGAGGTAGGTAGTAGCTAGGTCTCCATAGCAAAAAGCCATGCTCTAACCCACGCAGGCTTCCCTCTGCAAAAAAAATCTGGCAGCTCCAGCTGCCTACATGGGCAGTGGGTGAACCCCCCCGCCCTTTGGGGAGGCTAGTCCCCTGAGCCCACCCCTTCCACTTGAGGCCCCACCCCGACCCCCACTGCAGCCAGAGGAGCCCCAGCTGAACCACTCCACGTCCTGGGCCGCTGGCTGGCTTGAGCATCGGCCCGACCCCTGTGCTGGCCCAAGCTGCCCCTGGCCGCCGGCCGGCCAAGTCCTGAGCTCCAGGCTGCCTTCCGGAGCTGAGTCCCTGCTCAAAGGGGAAGTGAGGGCAGGGCCTAGAGGCAGAGCGTGGATGGGACTATGGCCTGGGTGCCTCCCCATGCCTATTGTACCCTTTGCCCATGACTGACTAGCTGCACGCTATCTAGCTGATGTATGTGCATTCGTTTCTCTCCTTGCGATGCACCGAGGGAGGGTCCCTTTAGAGATGGCCAGCTGGGACCAATATGTTGCAGCAATGGAGGGTGGCAGTAGGTCACCTGCTTTGTGCTCTGATTTGAACAAAGCTTAAATGAGCTCCTGGTTGTCAGCAGATTGACTCTACCGTAGGCCTCTGTTTGACTGGGGAATCTCCCAGTTTACTGCTGTCAAACATTAAGATGAATAGTGGCAACCCAAGAGAGAATCACTAGATTTTAGTCCTTCGAAAGCCAGTGCTGGGACTCTGCACAGGGCAGAATCTCGCCGAGCAGCCGCTCAGCACGAATGTGCATGCAGACAAGGCTAGAAGCTAAACCATCTTGACGCAATCTGCAGTTGTCATTATTTTCAGAGCCAGCTGCAGCTCCTTCTTTGGGGCTCTGCTGAACTACCCGAGTGAGAAACTTAGTCTGGCCTCCTCCCACGGTTCATATTTGTTTGGCAGTCCGTAGGTGGGAATCTCTTTGGTGCTATTCCACTCGCATCACTGCAGCGAGGAAATCTGCAGCTGCTGCTGGGTGCCAGGTAGACTTTCCCGGTCAAACGGGGCTGGGTAGCACCAGGAACAGCTTGATGCGCAAGTGACATTCCTCTGCCCAAGTACATGACTCATGACATTAAGCTGAGCTGATTTAAGCACCGGCATGTCAACACCCCGGCTCCCTACGGGAGACTGCAGGTGGAATACACCTACATCTATGTTCAATGGGGAAAGCTGCCTTATAAACTTCCATACAGCCAGGATAGTACAGACTCACTCCTGGCCTGAGGAGTTTACAATCTAAGGGCTCAGTTGTGTCATTAAGAAACAATCCCAACAAGCAATGAGACAGTAATCCCCCCACCGCCCCCGCCTCCACTGGGAGCTCTGGAGAGCCCCACACCTTATCAAATGTGTGTCCCGTGGTTGTTTAGTACAGCAGTAATTATCATAGTGTGTCTGGATCAAACCACAGCCTATCTTGCATACCTGGTAATATCTGAAGCAATGTAAGAGGTGCAGAAAATACCACAGGGGCAGGTCCAGGAGGTGAAGGACACAGTATGTTGCAGCTCTGACTGTAACAATTTTATTGTTATCTGATAAAGGTACCCAATTTAGGCTCAGGACAGGTTGATCCAAAGCCCACTGAAGTCAGTGGGTGTCTTTCCATATGTTTCAATGGGCTCAAAGAATCATTTGGAGCATCGGCTTTTTCTAACAGAAGCATATTCCACATTGTTGCAGGTGTGTGATTGCAGCTATGGGTGGATGCACCCTCCATTTCTGAATAAAGATTTGCAAAGATTGTTTAACATTTATATGGTGGCAGCAGATAGCATCTACAGGCCATCCAGGTCAGAGTCCCAGTGTGCTGGGTGCTGTCCAAATATATAGTAAATGACAGCGCCTGTTCAATTAACCTTCATGGAACCTAGAGGGAGGGGAACAGGTTGCAGGAGGGAAGAGTTTGGAGAATGCACCAGGAAGTCAGTCTGTGTGCACATGGCTGGAATGCTAGCTGCATCTGCAGCATGTCTGTAAATAGGTATCAATAAAGAGCCAGTTTAGTTTTTTAAGCATGGAGTCTTCTCAGGTTATTACCAGGCTTGTGGGTACATGCAACACGTGTCCCTGCTGCATTCCAGCATTGAGCATGTGCTTCTTGGGCTTAGTGAGGTGTTTTCCAACCTCTGTTTGGCTTTTTTGGATGCACTCCTGGCAATGTGCGTTCATGACCTGTATCTCAAACCCACTGGAATCTATGTATTGAAATTTTCCCCTGGTCAGTTACCATGTGTAATTGACATGATGTATAGCTCAGTTTGATATTGAACAGAACCCTGGTGCTGTCTGAGATCTACCTTTTTTTAAGCTTTGTTCAGATGGAAAATTAAATGGTTTTTGAAATAATAAATGTCTACCCTGGAGAGAAATACTTGACTTCTCTGTCGGGGTAGCAATGCTGAACTCCTGTCGAGCAAGGAGTAATTAAAGTAATTGAAAAGTTTGTATTACTTTTTGAGCCAATTTCTCTTGCCTTATGTAGTGTCACAAATGCACTGGGTTCTGGCAAAGCCACTCTTGCTCTCAGACAGGGTGACAAGCCTTGCTTTAGAAACACCACACAATTGAAACCAGCGGCCTGGTTCTCCACAGCTTTGCACCTTGTACAATCACTGCTGGGCTAAGTTAGTGCGAAGTGGGAGAGCCACTCAGTCTGCACAGATATAAATGACCACACCAAGTGCAAGGCAGGAGAGAATTAGGCCCCATGTCTTCGGTTAGCCTTGGCCAACCAGTTAAGGAACATCTGGAGTCAGACAGATGACTCTGTGAAATATGGACCTTAGCACCTGCCCCAGCCATATCCTGCTCGACTTATTCATGTTACTGAGTTTACCACTGACCTCACTGAATGAATGGAAGGAGAAGGGCAACCAGGATTTGGCTCTTTTTCTGTTCCATGCATGTCTCCTTGCAGACAAACAGCAGTTTGACCGCTCTCATGCCTGTAAAGGGAGAGCTGGACTCTGTTCCCCCTTACGATTCACCCCTCTTTCCCCCTAGGTTATGGGTGAAGAGTCTTTCACGCTAGTTGATGATGTGAGATGCCAAAATAGCACAGTGGGGTTTTCAGAGCCAAGCTAGAACCAGGCAGTCAGGGTCAGACCTGAATGTGAAACTCATTCTCACAGGGTGGCTGGCCTGAAATTAGTCCCTGTGCCAGAGCGGGGGCTCCCAGCTGAGCCAACGAATGGGATGGAGGACCGCATCTGAAGCGTGAAGCTCTCCTGCTGTGGGCCTTGGAGAAGGGAGATGAGGCTGGGTGAGGAGACCTAGCTGAAGGTTTTGTTCTTCCTTTGGGAGGCCTCGCATCTTCTTCCCCTGCTCAGACACCAGAAAGGGATGGCACCTCAGGAATGAGGGGCTGTGCCCAGCTTACGGCCGGGGGGGAGGGGAGGGAAGATGTGTTTTTGTGCTTGTGTTTGGAACTCTGTGCTCCCAAAGGAACCAGCCCCTAGGAAGGGCTGTGAGTGGGTGAACAACACTGTGTGGAGTTTTGTTTAAGGAGCCCTGAAGAAGGGGCAGGGCTCTGCAGAGGGCAGCCCTGGCTACAAGGGGCCGCTCGGGTGATGGCCACGCCATATTGCACTCACCAGTAGAGTAGGGTGGGGTATGCCGCCAGGAAATCATTTTTATCCTGTAGGGTTTTTCTAACCATCACCAAACTTCTAGCTCAGGGCCTGGATTTGGCCATGTTCAGCTCATGCTGGAACAAATTGCCCCCTGAGCAAGCAGCCTGGGTGCAGGGGCTCTCTGGGTGGACCAGGGCCCTGGAATCCTATCTCCCAAGCCATGGAGCAACCGTGTGGCCATTACCACAGCCCCTGTGCTGCAGCTCTGTGCCCGGGACTGGCCAGAGAATCACAGACCCCTGGCCATGCTCTTGTTCTTCTTCCATGAGCCCCTCGAGGCTGGCAGGGAAAGGGCTGTTGCAGAACACTGAACTCTGGTGGACGGGAAGCATGGAATCTCCTAGGTGGCATCTTGGACACTGCTTCCCCTTGTACAAAGGAGCCAGGGTAAATCACCCAGATTTAGAACGGTTTCAGAGTAGCAGCCGTGTTAGTCTGTATTCGCAAAAACACAAGTACTCCTTTTCTTTTTGCAGATTTAGAACCTTTCTCACCCATTTGATGGCATTTTCCCCAGCCAAAGAGGTTGTTTCAGACAGGATCGCTTTGTAAAGCCTCGTTAACAGACAAATGCATTACAGGGGCCCAAGGACTGGAAGTTCAAGGTAGATACATTTAAACTGGAAATCAGATGCAAAATTTAACAGTGAAGGTAATTAACCATTGGAACAACTTACCCAGGGAGGCAGGGGGGATTCTTCACCACTTTAACTCATAAATCGATTGAAGACTGAAAAGCTCTGCTCTAGCTCAATCAGAAGCTGTTGGGCTGGATGCAGGAATCACGAGCTGAAATTCTCTGGCCTGTTCGAAGCCAGAGGTCAGATTAGAAAATCACAGATTAGAAGAGCACAGATTAGAGGTCTCTTCTGGCCTTGGGTTCTATGAAAACCATAGGAAGATAAAAGGAAGGAGACAATCAAAAGGAAAAATCAGACATTTCAACATCTCTCTCGTACCTGGTCACCTTGTGGACTTTCACAAGTGGCAGTCAGGGTTTTCTTTTTTTTTTTTTTAAATATAATAAATGCAAATAAAATGAAGGTTTGACATGTTTTTTTTTTTAAAAGCTCTCAAATAATTACAGCACTCAGAGTGAACAGGCTCTTCACACTTGATTAGCTAATATGTATTACGACTCCATTAAAACACGGTGGCACTTCTGCCATTTTCCGTATTTCGAAACATTCAAAAGCAGGGTGGTCATGTCATCGGCGCTAATTGCCAGAAAAACAGAAATGAACCTCCTAAAAGGAAATCATTTTATAGCCGTAATTTGATTAATTAGGAAAGCTCATTGTTTCCATTTTAGGCAGGCAGTAAAACCCAAGTAAAGTTAATATTTATTAATCTTAATGCACAGGCCAGATAATTACATCTCCTAGTGCAGCTGCAATGCCAAGTCCCTCTTGCGGGATGTTTGCGCACCCTTTGGGTAAACAGGAAAGAGAGGAGAGTTCACCGCTAATTAGAAAGACACCAGTCCCTTCCCAATGGGCTGCTGATTTTAATCTCATGCGCAGAACTATATGCAAATGAACTGGGGCAGGGGAGCAGGAGGTTCACAGCTAACTATCATTTTACAATGAGCAGGAAATAGGAGTGGGTGAACAGATAGGGAAGAAACGGTGACACAAATGTGTACCGCTGCTTTGCTCATTTTCCATGCTGAAATCTTTTTAAGGAGATCCATTCTATTTACTCTCCCCGTCCTCTTGGCCGCCGGTTCGAATGGAGCTCCGAGGACGAGAGTGTTTGAAAGCCGATCCATGTAATGGCTCATTTGAAATGAGTCTGTAGTTTTCACAACTCCACCAGCTTCACCACAGCTAGCCCTAGTGGGATTCCTTGTTGACAGCTGTGATTCAGGGGTCAGGGAAGAAATAGGCCCTGGAGACAGAGCAATCCTCTCGCCTGGGTTTGATGCTCTTCCATGGGGATGTCTGCATTGCCAGTGCCTGAGAGGCATGTGGCTGGACATGAGGACTTCAGTCTCCAAAAGGAAACGATACAGACAAGTTGCTTTATGAGGAGAGGAGGAAAATTAGCTGGAGTGAGAGCGTGTGGGGCTGCCTTTCTACCGTCAGCTCATTATAAAGAACATGTGTCCACAGCCGCTTGGCGGCTACTGTTAATTTGAACCAAGATATTAAAACCTGTAATTGCCCCTATTTTAAATAAATCTCCACTGTCTGGATTATTGTATTTTTAATTAGTGTGGCTCCGTCTACTGTTTTTATCACGCTGATGGATTTGTTTATGCTATATTTATTTATAATTCATTGATCTCCCTGACCCTGCTTTCTCCTGATGTCTGTGTTTGGGGCATACTCCAGCCGCTAAGCAGGAGCTTGCCCTGAGTAAAGAGCCAGTGAAAGCTGTCGGGCCAGATCATTCCCTTGAGAGCTGTGTGGAGAGGACCCTGGAATATGTATTTCCCCATCCCCATGCAGACAGCAGCTCTGGGGCTTTGTTCTCCCTCCTCCCCAAAGCCATGAGGAGGGCTGCCAGTGGAGTGGCTAGGCTGAATAATCCTGCACCACCACCCATTATGCCCAATGCAAACACAAGAAGAAAATTCATTTACTATGATTTTCCTGAGTAGCCCCTACCGTGCTGGGGAAATCCCTTAAAGTGGGCTCTCCTTGGGAGGCATTGAGCCTTCATCCACATCCCCTGAGGTCCAGGGATCTGTGTGATGCATAGGCAGGACTCTGAATCTCCGACATGGTGGGGAGACTCACAGACTCATAGACTTCAAAACCAAAGGGGACCATTGTGATCATCTAGTCTGACCTCCGGCACATCCACAGGCCACAGAAACTCACCCACCGACTGCTGTAACAGACCCCTAACCTCTGGCTGAGCGACTAACATCCTCAAATCATGGTTTAAAGACTTCAAGTTACAGAGAATCCACCATTCACACTAGTGTAAACCTGCAAGTGACCCGTGCTGCAGAGAAACCCCCCCCAGCGCCTCGGCCAGTCTGACCCTGGGGAAAATTCCTTCCCAACCCGTAACATGGTGATCAGTTAGACACTGAGCCTGTATGCAGGATCCACCAGCCAGACACCTGGGAAAGAACTGTAGTAAGAACCTTCCCCATCTAGTGTCCTTCCTCCGGCCGTTGGAGATATTTGCTGCTAGCGGTCACAGATCAGCTATATGCCAGTGTAGGCGGTCCCATCTCATCACTGACCCACTCTTCCAACAGAAGAATGCAGAGGAATTTCCTTCTTTGGACTGAAAGAGAGGAAGTTCTATTTGATTTGCTTGCTTTGACTCTGAGTTAGCAGCTGGAAAAACACAAAAACACGAATAGTGCAGGAGGCAGAATTCAAAAAATGTGGACTGGCATGAAGCACGACCACAACCAGCCCACAGTTTATTGATCATACAAGTGATGAGGCTGAACCATTACCCCAGATCGAAAGAGCCCCCAAATCTCTGGAAGTTCAGATCCACATCCAGATTCCTATCTCTCTAGTGGACAAAACCAAACCTGTATTGCATTAGGAAGCCGAGGCCGGGATCAGGATCGGATTTTGTTGCTTGGGACCAGTGTCTCTATTACATGCCATCGTATGACTGATCCTAGGCTAGTTTATAAGAAACAAGCAACATTTTTGATGAGACACCAGTGTGAGAATCAAAGTCAGACATGGAATATAACCACACAACACTGACAAACAGCAGAAAACATCTTTGCAAGAGATCTAAACAATGAAGATTTCCTTTTGTAACTTACATTTTAAATTGGCAAGCCAAATTAGATGCTCCAAGAAACAATTCAGTATCATGGGATGCCAGAAAGTTAGCCGGAGTTTACTTAGATTGTAAACTCATTCGGACAAGGACGGTCTTTCTTTGTGTTTGTACAGCACCTCACAGAATGAGGTCCTCATCCAAGATTGTGACTACTTGGGAATGCAAATAATAAATAATAGCAATAATAGCCTAGCTAGTTGCTGACTACTACTAGGAAAAGGATATGCTAAAATCGCTCGACATTTTCCTGGTTTTATAGTTCAGGAGCTTGAGGAACGGATTAGATGCTCTAGGAATTATTTTGGGAACATCCTCTAGCTTGTGTGATACCGGAGGTCAGACTGGATGATCACAATGGTCCCTTCTCAGAGGGTTTGCCGTGTTAATCTGGATCTGTAAAAGCGGCAAAGAGTCCTGTGGCACCTTATAGACTAACAGACGTATTGGTTGCATCTGAAGAAGTGGGTATTCACCCACGAGAGCTTATGCTTCAATACGTCTGTTAGTCTATAAGGTGCCACAGGGCTCTTTGCCGCTTTAACGGTCCCTTGTAGCTTTGGAATCCATAAAATCTATGAGACCTTCATTGTTACGAGACAGCCCTCAGGTTGCCCTTGTTGGCCACAATAACAATGTGTGGCCACAATATACACGTACGATCTGTGTCTATTAGCAAAGGGTTATTTTCTCCTGCAGTGTGAAACAGGGCATTGCATTGCTGAGAGACTATGGCCTGGGTTGAGTAATGTTATGACGGCAGAGCATTAGTAGGGTGGCCTTTGTTACAGGAACTTCAGCCTGTACCAAGTGGTGGAGGTGTAACAGCAAAACCTCACTGGCTGATTATAGTGGTGTAATGAAGTCAGAGCGTGGCAGGGCCATTATAATGTGTTTCAGTTGTTCGGGGGAGAGGGGTGTTATGAATACAGTGTATTAGTGGGTGATTATAGCATTCATTGAGTGGGGTTATGCTAGCATTGTTGGGAGGTTGTTGTGTTGCTGGGTGATTATAGCATGGTTCAGTGATATTATATGGTGGTCAAAGTCTAAGTAACATTAACTGCCCAAGAAGTGTAATAACACCTTTGAAATTGTGGGGTATATTTTGTATGAAAATAGAAATTATACAATAAACAGGGCTAATACTCAGAGGGCATATTTCTTTTTAACATGACATCTCTTCTAATAGCCAGCTGAAATGCTCAGTTTGAGTTCAGAATTTTAAAGGCATTTCATAATTATGCTTAATTGTCTACAAACAATATTTATTATTAAGCACCTCCCCCAAAGTGCTTCATGCTGCACAAGACACAAAAATAAGTCCTGTCCTGGGGCGCTTGTGAGAAAGTGGGCATTTTACACACTAAATACATGAGGTTTTCTTTCAAACTCACATAATGCTACAAGGCTTTCTTGAAACTCTTCTGTGATGGCAGAGGGATGTATCAGTGTTCTGTAGAACAAATTGGCATTCTATGGTTGTCCATAGCAACCCCACTGCATTAGACTCTTTTAGTTTGACAAGTGTTAAGTGGATCTGAAATTCTGTGTCTTATTGATTCTCCCTCAGAGAAAACATATAGATTGGTACAAACCACCTTCCCGAATGCATTCCCTGTTACGATCCTTGACTCAGGAATGTTCATTATCAGTCAATTTCAAAAAATGGAGAAATGTATAAAAGTCGTGGTCTGGCCGCAGATAATTTGCCAACAGAAAACAGGGCTAAATGAGTCCCATAAATTGTTTGCAGTGTATGGCAGGGTCGGCTCTGCTCATGAGGGGCTCAGTAAAGCCAGAACTGAGCACTCTGACCTTGATCCAGCAAACCACTTAAGCATATGCTTAACTTTAAGCACATGCATAGTCTTATTCAAGCTAATGGGCGTCAAGTTAAACATGTATTTAAGTGCTTTGCTGGACTGGGGCCATAGTTCTCAGAATGTCACAAGGTCAATCTCTTTTGTAAGCCAAAAAAATGGATTTAAATAAATATTTATATAGTGGCACAAAAGCAAGGAGCAGAGGCTGGAATATATCAGGCCCTCAGTTACTACAGTGATGGGTGCAGCAGGGAAAGAAAGAAAGAAAAAAAAAAAAAGAAAGAAAGAAAGAAAGAATAGCGGGTGTCAATGGTAAAGAATCACAGAAAGCAACTTTCTTCGGACACTGAACAAGGAACTTTCTCAGCATAAGGAAAGCAGCATTAAAGCCCCTCTCTCCTTCACTGCAGAGCTTGTCTTGAGTCTTCTCCAGCTGTGTTCGTTCTCGCTTCACTCCTTGCTGCTGATTTAAATCAACAGTACACCCTCTGCGTGGAAAGAGGGGTGGATGGTCTTGTTCCGGCACCGGGCTGGAATTTGAGAGAGCTGGCTTCAGTTCCTGGCTCACCACAAACTGTGTTAGGCGTTTACTCTCTGCGCTTCAGCTCCTCTCTGAGGCAATGGCAAGAACTGTCCCTCCGCTGAAGTGAGCTGTAGCTCCTGAAAGCTCATGCTCAGATAAATTGGTTAGTCTCTAAGGTGCCACAAGTCCTCCTGTTCATTTGTGAATACAGACGAACATGGCTGCTGCTCCGAAATCTATCTAGACTGTAAACTCTTTGGGACAGGATCTGCCTCTGAGGGGGCAAATACAGCACCTAGCACGATGAGACCCTGATCTAGGCTGGGGTCTCTAGGCCCTACGGCAGTATAAATAACAGCACAAGGCAGACAATAAAAAAGCGCTTGTGGCAAGTTTATGATGCTTCGTAGATCTCTGGAGGCAACTTTGGTAAGGAGCCGACGGATTGAGTGGGCAATAGAGACTGAACTGCCCCCGGTCATCCCCTGTTGTGGTCCCTCCAGGACAGGGTGGGGGAAATGTTTACTGGCTACTCTGTGGCCACAGAACCCACTTTGGTCTACAAGTTCGTCAGGTCTACAAGTTCGTCAGGCGGGCACCTCCCACCTGCATGAGATCTCCAGGACGATAGCCACCCTGAACCAGAGCAGTGGCCCATCTCATCCTGTGTTGTAAGGAGGGTCGGTCCTAGCCCAAATGGCGCCCCAGGCAAGGAGTGTCTTCGGCGCCTCCCCCATTTGTTAAACTTTTGAATATCTTATTTTTTATGCATTTGTCGCCCATTTCACAACTTTGACATACAATTTACATGCGTGATTTAGCCCTGTCATATAAGGTGATAAATTTGCACGCTAGGTTCTGTAAATCTGTTTTTATATCTCACTGACTGACTGGTGACGCCCTGACCCTTATATACTCGCGAGGGCATGGCTGACAACATCTAGGAGGTCCAAGGGAAATGTAGTTCTCAGAAAGTTTGGAGATTCTATAAAGGTCCAGAACATTCTAGGAGGTTAGTGAAAATGAATCCATATATGGAATACCTGAAACGTGTTACTTCAAATGTTCTATTTTCCCCCTTTGTTGCTAATGACAAAAACAGCACCCCAGGCCCTGCACCCCACCAAGCCCGGCACCCCAGGTGGTCGCCTGGATCACTTGCCTCTAAATCTGGCCGTGGCTGTAGGGATTGGAAGTAGGGGGAAGGAGTGTTGTTGGCTGGACCGTAAAGTGGCGGTATCAGCACAACTTGCTTGCAGGGTCCCATGGGTACATTTCCAGTTACGCTTTGGGTTGTGTGTTTCCTTTTCCCCAAAACAGGGAACATTTTTATTCTGCAAACACTTCGGGCTGGCTGCTCTGTATCATCCCTCTCACGTTGCATGGGGGAGGCTAGGCCGCGATTAAGGGCCCTGAGCTGGGAGCACTTCCGTGGTCAACGAGTAGATTGACACTGGGCCGCTGATAGGGCTGACTCACAAAGCCCAGCCCAGCCCTGACTCTCTCCCCGCACAACCCAATGGCAAACGTGCGTGGGTGTGACATTCTGCAGTGCCATGTAAATCAGGGCAGCATTTTGCCTGGAACCTTCTTGAGAGCTTCTCAAGAGCCTAGAAATCAGTGACCACTCTCAGCAGGTCCATCCGGAACCTACCCCTAGAACGCAGTTATGGAACAGCCTCGCCTACAGGGGAAGTTCCTTCCAAGTTGCCCTGCCAGTTATGGGTTGGTCTGTCTCTCTAGGGAGGTACCTGATTTTAATGGCTATCCTCCGCTAATCTCTGGGCTGGTACTATCCGCTCCTGCCATTTACAGTCATAAAACACTGAGCAAGAAATTGGCAAGTCAGAGCAACTGTTAGAATCTGCTCACGTTGTGGGGGGAAAAAACCCTGGTGTGCTGAGAACAGCATTCCCCCCTCGTTCCTTACTGCTGTGTCCCCCCAGCTCTCCTGCTTACTGTCCCCTTCCTTCCTCCCCACCTAAATCCACACTTAACTGAAGGCCTAAATGAGGCCACTCTAAACGAGGAAGACTTCTAGTTGAGTCAGTGAAAGCTGCCCTCGTCCCGTGAGCCATTCACTGGCGACCGCTCTGTATTTGTCTTTTTATTGTGTGTTCCCATCATGTATGGTGGCTGATGGGGAGAGGAAGAAAAAGGGCGGGCTGGTTCCGAAGCCAGCAGAGAAACACTCGGCAGGATGCCAGGTCCGGGTGCTATTTCTGCTCCTGGATCTTCACATAGCGGGGGAGTTTGCTGCTGTGCTTGTCTGGGGACACCAGGGCCAGGGGGTCTTCGAGCTTTGAAGGTCGCCGGGGAAGGGGGAGCTGGCTGCAGGATTTTGTGCCGCTACATCGACGCCTCGTCAATTTCAGCCTGTCCAGGCAGAGAGATGGCCCCACCTCCTCCCCATTTGTATGCTCTCCTGAGGAGGAGGCTGTCCTAGTGGGAGGGGGAGCCTGAGCCTGAAGGGGCATCCCTGTGCCGGGGGGAAGGTGCTGTTTGCCCTCTCGCTCCATGCCCATCACTGCCAGGCCGTGCTTTACGTAGCTGCGGAAGAGGAGGGAGAAGTTTTCCAGGAAAGGCTCCAAGTCCACATCGGGGCATTTCTTCTTGTATTCGTACAGCTCCTCCAGACCCTCCCTAGCGTTCTCCTTGGAGCCAATCTTTTTAAAGATGCCCGCTAACATGTCATTGACTTTGCTCTTTGCAGCCTTGTCAGCCACATGAGAGACCCCCTGACCGGCATCTGTACTGGTCTCGTTGGCAGCCTGCATGGTGGAGAGCCTCGTTGCCCGGCAAAGGTGAGCCTCCAGCTCCGACTCCCCCTTGTTCTCTATCATGGTGAGGTGGTCCAGAATCCCAGGCCCCTTCAGCCTGCTCAAGGAGTGCAGTAGAGTTTTCAGAGCTATCTGGGGGAACTGGCTTGTGCACTGCTTTAGTTTCTCATGGGGGAGCGCCTTCATGAAGAGGTGGATGTCCAGTAGGATCTGGTCCAGGTTGACAGTGCCGATTGTTCGGGGGAGAAGCTGTGTGATTCTCCACAGACACTTGGCCACCAGCTCGGGGAACTTGTGGGGGCTGGCTGCAGCCGTTAGGCTATCCTGGAGCAGGGCGAGCAAGGCACTAAAGATTCTGGTCTGGTCAGACTGCTCCAGCACCTTTTTCATTAGGAGATTGATGGACTGGATGACATCTTGACCTTCCTCCAGGTCCACCACCAGGGAATCCAGCATCAAGGTGATGAGACTGTGGAGCAGGTCCTTCAACACCCCTGTGGAGGCCTCCTGGGCCAGGCTCTCTGTCTGGAACAGCAGCATCATGTTGCGAATGATGCAGCCATACAGCTGAATGACTTGGTCCTTCCCCAGTTTCTCCTCCCCCACCTGCAGCCTGTGGATGTACCGGAGCTGCCGCAAAGTGGCTATCAGGAACTGGTTGATGTGGCCAGACATGGCTTCTGCCTTGTCCTCCTGCTTCAGGATCTCATCGATCTGTGCCAGAGCCTGGATGATGGTGTCGACGTCGCCACTGGCCACGTGGTGGATAATGAAGTTGATGGTGGAGGCAACGTTGCTACGCATGCCATTAGGGTGCAGGGAGACAGCATTGGGCTGGGGTTCAGGAATTGCACCTGGCTGAGTGATGCCATCCGGTTTGGGACTCTTGCACTGGAGAGAGTCATGCACATTCTCAGGCTCCTCTATGTCCATCTGGAATGCCTGGGGAGCTGCCTGCCCCATCTCCATGTCTGCTCCCGTGCTGTGGGCGTGACTGGGTTTGGAGGGCATGCCCTCTGCTGTTTCCATGCTGTCATTAGCACTTGCGCTCAGCGCATGTGGTGGTCTCTCCATGGTCTGTTTGACCGGAGAAGCAGCTGGCCTGGTGGCTGCCTGTTCCATGCTCTCTTCTAGCATCCTCATGTGTTTCTCTGAAAGGTTCCCAATCAGCTTGAGCACCCCTTCCCCATGCACGTGGTGAGCGGTCACAATGATGTTTAAGGCAGCACTGTGGATGGCATTGTTTTGGTCTCCAATGAAGGCAGATATCGCCTTGAAGGCTTTGCCAGGGCTCGGCTGGCACACTTCCATGCCGTAGGCTTTGACTAAATATCCCAGCTCAGCAAGGCACCCTGCCTGCTGCTTGGCGTTCTTGGACCTGGTCCCTTCCATGATGAAGTTGAACATCTTCCTGGCTGGATAGACCAGGCAGACCCTCTTCAAAACAGCATGCACCTCCCTGAGGAGAACCTCTTTTGTCTCCCCCATCTTCATGACCAGGTAGGGGAGGAAAGAGGTTGCCTCGTGCTCAGTCAGCTGGTATCTTTCCCGGCTCAGCAAGGTGAACAGCAGCTTGAGATACTCCAGGCTCTTCGTCAGAACCCAGGTGTTGGTGTCAAAGAACCGCAGGGTGAGCCACTTCAGGATCAGGTCCAGGCAGCTGATGAGGCCGTCTTTCTCCCTCTCCAAGTGCTTGACCAGGATGGCCAATGCTTTGATGTGGTGCTGGAAGTTGGAGTGAAACAACTCCTCCTGCAGCCAGTTGGAGACACAGCTGCACATCTGAGCCTTCAGCTGCTCCGCGTACCTGTTGCTGGGGGTGGTGAAGTTCCACCTCAGCACCTTCCCCCCTCTCTCGTCCTTTGCCCTCTGCTCTTTCCCTTTGGGGACGGTGATAAAAATAGGACCCAGCTTGTTGCCACCGTCCTTCAGGCTGGCCTTTGTTTGCACCTTCCCCCCATCGGGCAAGCCTTTGACTTTCAGGGCAGCTGCTCCTGATGTGGCATCTTTGGGTCCAGGCTTCTGTTCCAGGGCACTGCTGGACACAGAGTCTCCAGCAGGGGCTGGGGAAGAAGAGGCTGATGCCAGGTGGGATGTGGCTGAGGCTGAGGCGAAGGCTGGGACGGCCGTGACCCTTGGCAGCCTGGAAGGCAACTTAGCAGGAACAGTGGGCTTGGACGTAGAGTTGGCTTTGGCTGTCTCCAGCATGGCCACTATGTGGTCCTTGGTAGCTGGCTTCAGCTGGCGAGCGGCTTCGTCCATCTCCTCAAATCCCAGGTGCATCAAGAAGAAGGGCATGGCTTCCTGGGCCGCCTTCTGCACGTCGCCATTGCAATCTCCCAGGCAGGCGTAGAGGTGAGGCACTCCCCGCAGCAGGTCTGAGGGGGCAGAACGGAGAGCAGGCAGCTTCTCAGCCAGCCAGCCCAGCAGTTCTTGCCTTTGGAAAGGGTTTTCCTCTCTCAGCTCCTCGGAAGAGTCCTCCCCCTCCAGCCAGTCCTTCGTGCCGATCTGCTCGGCCCAGGCATTCACGGCCATAAGGGCTGAGGCTCGCACGCTGCTCTTGCTGTCCCTGAAGATGGCGACCAGGGGGATGCCCAGCTTCCTCACATGCTGCTTGATGCTCGGGCCCATGATGGTGGCCAGTCGCTGGAGGATTCTCAGGGTCTGCTGCACCAGGACTGTATTGGGGTCCTGGAGACAAGCCCTCAGGGCAGCTGGGAGGTCGCCCACGTTTGGCTGGATAAGGCTGGCATCGCTAAGGATACCTGCCACCTCGTCCAGGCCCTCCTTCTGGATCCTCCAGCTCTTGTCCCGCAGCTTCGACACCAGCGCTGAGGTGATCCTGTCGCTGATATTCACAGTCTCAGTCCTTCCATGGTCCTGGGGCTTCCCTCCCTTCCCCTCATCCCCTCTCCCCCTACAGTGCTTGGGGCTGCCCCGGGTGGGAGCAGGTGGGCTCTGCCCTTTCATCTTCTCCAGCTCAGCATCTATCTGGGAGAGAAGGGGCAGCGTCTCGCCCTCGAAGAACGCCCTCAGAGGGGCACCCACGTACAGAGAAATGGTCCCCAGCAGGACAAAGGCAGAGGCCCGTACATCTGGGTGAACAGCAGCAAGAGCAGCCTTTACGGTACTGACCAAGGCCTTCACCTCCATCCCAGAGAAGCCAAACTCTGTAATGGCGTTCGCCAGCCACTTCAGGGCTTCTGCCTGGGTCCTGGGCTGGGTCTGCGAGAAAGCCAATGACATGACCTTGTCAGCAGTCCACGGCAGCGCACAGGCCTCTGCTATTGCTGTCAGGGCTCCTTTCACGTCGCTGCTGCAAATCACGTCGCCCACCTTCCCCACCAGGCCGGCCAAGACGACCTGAGCTGACGTTCTGGAAAAGTTTCCCTTCTGGGCAATCAGGGTGATGATGTGAAGCTTTTTCTGTATCACCGGGAGTTTGGTTTCCTCCCAGCCACGATCCTTCTCCAGCAGCCTCACCAGGGCCTGGCAGGGCATTTTGCTCTTCTCTATTTCTTCCACAGCCTTCTGAAATGCCTCCAGGCCGGAAAACCTCTCCTTCCAGTTGTGGCTGGCCAGCTGCCGAATGCAGGAGGCCGGAAGGACAGCTGCCACCACTTTCTCACATGATTCTTCTGAGAGCTCAAGTTCAGACATGTTGCTTGGCACTGACTTTTGTTTGTTTTGGGCGCCAGAACCTCCTGCACCATCGGTTCTCAGGTGGGTGACCAGGCTGGGTGACAAGAGCGTCCAAATGAGCTGCAGAGGGTCTTCCCGATGTCCTTGCCCCCTGCAGCAGCTGGAGGAGCTGCTGATGTTCCAGCCCCAGCGTCGGATTCCTGGTGATCATCTGCTGCTCTTACTTGTGAGTTCTGATGCGCTCGGTCTGACGGCTGCAGGTCATTGTGACGTCATCCACCCATGTTTAGTCCAGAGAAGAGAAGGCCAAGGGTGGGGACATGGTAACAGTCTTCAAATTTGTAAGAAACTGTTCTAAAGAGGATGGTGATCAACCATACTCCATGTCCACTGAGGTAAGATAAGGAGGAATCGGCTTAGTTTGCAGCAAGGGAGATTTAGGTTAGAAATTAGGAAAAGCTTTCTGACGATAGGGTAATGAAGTCCTGAAACTGGTGACCTATGGAGACTGTGGAATCCCCATAGAGAGGGCTGACCAGGAAGAAAAGCAGAGCTATGCTACTTGCTTGACAAGGGAAGCCTGGTTCTCGCTGAGATCTTAGGACAGCACGGTCTCGGAGCAAACCATTTGGTGGTCTGGGATGACTAGGCCCAGGGAAACTGACAGAAAGGGACTAGCTGCCCAAAGAGAAGCCCAGAGCAGATGAGCGAAGGTCCTCCTGACATACCTGCAGATGAGCCTGGTTCTGAAGTTCACCGTTTCTCTTTTTGTTTTGGACTCGGACCAACCGCAAATCAGTGAGGGATGATGCACCCACAATGGGGTGAGTTGTGCCCAGACAAACCGCAAGGAGACACCACCTCGACAACCCAGCTAAGCCATCCCTGGAGGTTTTCATGAACAATTTAGACAAACACCTGTCAGGGATGGTCGAGGAGACTTAGTTGGTCCTGTCTCAGTGAAAGGGGATGGACTGGATGACCTCTTGAGGTCCCTTCCAGCTCGACATTTCTATGTTTCTATGATTCTATAAGACGTAAGCACTTAAAGTCGGTCAGCTCAGAGAGACTCTCAGCCCTTGAGAGACTTTCTCGGGCTAATAGAGGGCAGTTGCACACAGCAATGGAGAGCTGCTAGGTGTGCTTGCCAAGATGAACAATCAGGAAAAGGCATTTCAAAACTTTGTGGGGTTTTAAAGGTCAGGGGGAGGGATGGGATTCCAGTCTCCGTTAAGCAGCAGAGTTCACGCTTATGACCAGAGCAGTCGGTGAGGGGCATTGTGGGATAGCTGCTGGAGGACTGTTAGGTCGACATAGCTAACCCATTGTCTACACCCATGCTGTGTTGACCTCAGTACATGGACCTTGGCTCAGTGCCACTCGGGGAGGTGGCGTTACGATGTCGGCATCCTGGAGAGCTCTCATTGCGGGGAGACAGATTTAGTGTAGACACAGGTGCAACGAGGTTGATGCGTGGCGGCTTACGTCGCCCTCACTTTGTAGTGTCCATGGTGAATCAGACGCAGAAGCCGGAGTAAACCGCAGGAATTCCCGGCTCTCTGTCCTGTGCTTACTCTTCTAGACGATGCTGTCTCTGTGGGGGTGGGAAGGAATTTCTCTCCAAGGCATAGTTTTTACAGGGACCTTGTGGGAGTGTCACCTTCCCCTGGAGCGCTAAGCTGGGGCCACCCATTAGGATCAGGTACAAACGGGGTAGGGGGTGGGGAAGGGGAAGGCCGATGCCACCCTTTGCTACGTTCCTATGATTATGCAATTGCAACTAACGCAATCTTAGTGGTGCAATGTCAAAGTGAGGTACGAACCCTCCTGCGCCTGGACAGGATTGTTTATGTACGTTGCCATGGAGGGAAAGTGGCAGTGGGTAGAGAACGCAGAACTGAAAGGACCGAGAAAGGGTAATCAAGCATGACTGCTTGCCCCTTGCCTAAAGAAAAGAGATAGGCCTCGGGGGGGGGGAAGGGGGGGGAGAGACGGTGATGGTCAATTCAAAAGCAGCAGCGGAGGTACAAAAACAGTCCGTGTTCAAACTGGAGAAAGACGGGAAAGTGATCGTTACCCATTAACAATCACTATTCAGTAGTCCTCTATTGCTCTAGAGGAACGAGACTTTGCACTTACCTCTATTCATCTGAAAATCCCACCTTCATGATGTTGCCTCCATAGGACCCCAGTCCTGTGAAGAATGCCTGTTCGCCTTGATTCTGAGATGGACCCGGAAATCCGGCTCCAAGCCCTGTTTTATGACAGAGCAGCACCTTTGTTTTTATCTTTTGTCCTGGAGAGGATTTAATTGCTGCTCGTCACCCGGGGTGAGCTCGTAGACTCTCTGCTTTTAATTCTGTGTGGTTGGTGGGTCCTGACGTTCGACTCCCTTGTGCCGAAGTTGACGTAACGACGACGGCTGCCGTGTTTGTTGTGAAGCCCCGACGAGGCCCTTTGGCAGGCAGGTGCTGGAGATATGCCACCAGCCAGAATTTAAAACCCACACTCAGTTTTTACTAAGCACTTACTCAGCTAGTCACCTTTGCCATTACCCGGGGTATTAACGAAGCAAACAAGACTTCATGACCTGGCCCAAAGTACTGCTGATAACCAAAACCGGCTGGATCGTAACCAGCATCTGTGCGCCGTATCTATCTCATTCAGTGACTCTAGTCCATCACTCTGCCCATCTGCCCTGGCCTCCTCTGTGCAGCCAAAGGCTGGGCATGAGCAGCACAAATTTCCCCCTCCCGCAAACAGCCCCCTCCTGCCCCGGAGGAGCCACGTCTAGGGGTGCAGCGTCTCAGTGGCTCATTTAATCCTTGGCCTCTGTTCTAAGAATAGCACCCTTTGCGATGTGAACACTCAGCTTGGGGACCCCGAAGGGGGCCGCTGAACTATCCAAGGTGAACACCTGTTGGTCCCTCCCAGCCTAGTTCAGATCTGAATTAATGCCTGAGGTCTGAAATGGTCGGGAGTAATCATTGTAAAACAGCAGCACTTAAAGGCTCTGGCCTTGGTCAGGGCCCTAGTGTGCTAAGACACAGTGAGAGACAGTCCCTGGCCCACGAAAGTTACACAGTCTAAAAGGGTCTGTTCCCTTTCCCGGTGCCAGGAAAAACACACACACACACACACACGTGCGCATACGCATGCACACACGCGCACACGCACGCACACACAGTTTCAATTCAAGTATCTTGTCCTCTTTCCATGTGTTTCTTCAGTTTTCCAGCCCAAGACGTGACGAAGTCCCTTCAGAGCCTCTGTCTTACATCTACAGCTTGCTTTAGCAGAAACATCTGACTCCGTGGGGAGGAAAGGTCATTTTGTGCCCGCCCTGCGGCTAACAAGTTCTCTCGGTTGCTTTAAACGATCTTCCGTTGGCACGGCTTGCACTAAGCGCCCGCCCGACGTCTTCTGACAGTGCTGTGCTGTGCGGGCCTGTGTCGCGGGTGCGAAGGCGCAGGCCGGGCTGAGGCGTGGGGGAGAGGGCAAGCCGGCGTGGGGACTCTGAGGCTCTTTAAGAGACTCTTTAATGGGCTGCAATGCATGCTCCTCACCCCTCCGCTGGCTCGGCTGCACGGGCTGGTACGGAAGGGGATGTGGGACAGAGGGCAAACCCGTATCGCAGCCTACCCCTCCTTACACATAAGACACCTTTTCAAAGTCCAGTGCTGCCAGTGGTTCCAAATGCCCCTGGTCCTTGCCTTCAGGGACCATAACAACTGCAACAGGGCAGCACCTGGGCATAGAAAGGAGAAGATGCTTTTCACCCTCTCTCCCTTTGCGCTCCTCCCCAGGGCCAGCTGCAGTGAGGAGAGGAAGGATGGTCCCGTGCTTAAGGTGCTATCTGGAAGTCAGGACACCCCAGCTGAGTTCCTAGCTCTGCAGCAGGCTCTGTGCTGTTCTTCTCAGTAAGGCATTTAGGTACCAACTACGCTGATTTTAATCAAACCTGACCCAGCCCTCTAGCAGCACAGCAGCCAGACCATGCTGCTCACTGGGGCCTGGCTCCTGCAGTCCGGAGCCCTGCCTTCCAAACTGGAAAGTGACCTTTGGCCTCGGCAGCCACCTCCACATCCTCACCCACAGTGCCAGCTACCCCACACCAACCGACTGGGTGAGTTATCTGGACGAGTTACCTGGGTCTCAGCTCCTTTCTGTGCAATGGGTATAATAATCGTCCCTGTCTCCAACCCTTTGTCTTGGGCAGGGGACTGTCTTTCCACCTGTGGCTCTGTGCTGTGCCTAGCACACTGGAGCCCTGAGCTGATTGGTTGCCTAAAGGTGCTATCGTAATACAGGCAGTCGGGAGTACATCTCCTAATTCTGTGCTTTTGAGCTCCCTCTGCTGGGTCTTCAGGGCCTGTAACAGCAAATGCACCTCATTCTCGGGCTTGTGCTCCATTCAGTGATGCTAATGCACAAAGGAGGAAGGAGGGATAGCTCAGTGGTTTGAGCAATGGACTGCTAAACCCAGGGTTGTGAGTTCTAATCCTTGAGGGGGCCATTTAGGGATCTGGGGCAAAAATTGGGGATTGGTCCTGCTTTGAGCAGGGGGTTGGACTAGATGACCTCCCGAGGTCCCTTCCAACCCTGATATTCTGTGATTCTATAAGTAGACAAAAGAGGCCCAGTTAATTTACAAGATGTTAAAGATTTGGGGGTCATGGTGGATAATCAGCTGAACATGAGCTCCCAGCATGACGTTGTGGCCAAAAAGGCTAATGGGATCCTGGGTTACACAAACTGGGGAATCTTGATTAGGAGCAGAGAGGTTATTTCACCTCCGTATTTGGCACTGGTGCAACTTCTGAGGAATACATTGCCCAGTTCTGCTGTCTCCAATTCAAGAAGGATGCTGATAAATTGCAGAGGGCTCACAGAAGAGCCACGAGAATGATTAAAAGATTAGAAAACCTGCCTTGTAGTGATATTTATCTCCATCTATTTATCTTAACAAAGAGAAGGGTAAGGAATTACTTGATCAATGTCTGTAAGTATCTACATGGGGAACAAATATTTAATCATGGGCTCTTCAGTCCCACAGAGAAGGGTAAAACACAATCAAAAGGCTGGAAGTGGAAGCTAGATGAATTCAGACTGGAAATAAAGTGTGCATTTTTGACAGCGAGGGTAAATTAACCATTGGAACAATTTACCAAGGGTCAAGGTGGATTCTCCATCACTGACAATTTTTAAATGAAGAATGAATGTTTTTCTAGACCAGCGGTTCTCAAACTGTGGGTTGGGAGGACCCCAAAGTGTGTTGCGACCCCCTTTGAATGAGATCACCAGAGCTGGCTTAGACTTGCTGGGGCCCAGGGCTGAAGCCCAAGCCCGAGGGCTTCAGCCCTGGACAGTGGGGCTCAGGTTGCAGGCCCCCTGCCTGAGGCTGAAGCCCTTGCCTTGAGCTTCAGCATTGGCCCATCTGCCCACTGTGGTGAGGCTCAGGCTTTGCCCCCCAACCCCACCCGGGGAAGTGGGGGTCGAATGGGCTCAGGCTTCCGTACCCTCTCCTGGGGTCGTGAAGTAATTTTTGTTGTCAGAAGGGGGTCGCGGAGCAACGCAGCTTGAGACCTGCTGTTCTAGAAGATCTGCTCTAGGAATTATTTTGGGAGGTCAGACTACAGGATCACAATTGTCTCTTCTGGCCTCAGAATCTAGGAATTTTAGCCTGCCTAGAGGACACAGGGTGGGGAGAAGATCCCATAGGAAAGGACTGGAGCAGCTGGGAAAGGAATATTATGTTTGCACTGGTAGGAGGGAATCACAAACCATGAAGAGTAACCAAGAAAAGCCAAAGGTAAAGCTACGACCCCAAAACCTCAGGAGAGTGAGTCTCTTTTTAACTGAAAGCACTGAAAAGTCTCGACATTTTGTAAAACACGGACACATTCAGAACCAACGATGATGATCAGGTTTCACTGGGGCTATAGCAAGAGCCTGCCCAGGCATCTGTCCCAGTACCGAGGCTGGATCTGAATGACTCTTTTAGCTCAGCAACGCGGCTGCTCCGGGGGCTTTAGGGAGCGGGTGGCTTCTGGAATAGCCATTAAGCAGCTGGATGCTTCTCCCTTCTTCTTTGTCCCTGTGGTTAACCAGATGACCTAGGCAGTGATTGAAGCAGCTGCAGGGGAGAGGGTTGGCGTACCCCTGGGGATGGAAGCCTGGCTCGGAATTGAATGGATTGCACCCCAGAATAACGTTGCCAGCTGCAGGGCTTGGCAGAGGTTGAGAAACAGGACTTTCTTCTCCATGGTGGGTGTACCACAGTCCAAGGGCCTAAATGGGGAAAGGGGCCCCCTTGTGTGAAGCTGAAGACAAGCTACAGTTTGCACCCTGACTGGTGTAATCTTGGCTGGCTGTTCAGTGAGTCAAGAGGGTAAGCCCTGGATAAAGGGGCATGTGAGGGAGAGGCTGCTGACATCCACCCAAGCTCCTGCAGTCACCCTCCCAGTTGGCATGAACTGGCCTCCTTCTTGGCAAATTCAGTAGAGAGCCTGACAATGGAACGGGCCATGGAGACTCAACTTCCCTCGGACTGCTTTGTCACTCCAGATAAGGAGTGATAAGGAGCCCAGTTAGGAGGCAGCTTTGGGGTGAACTCAGGCTGCTGCCGCCTGGACTGTACCCATTCCGTGATCAAACAGAGGATTCCCTTTCCAGGGCCATGAACACAGCACCTTTCTTCAGCACTAAATTCATTGAGATGCTCTTGCAGGTCACAACTGTGCTGAGGCAGCTGTAAGTTGCAGTGAGGACCAAGTGGGTCCCCAGCTGCCCTGCGGATCCAGTGGATGCAGTGGCCCCGAATCGCGATCTCATCTACCCTTGTGTCTGTGCCTTTGTTCTCTTTGAGTCCCTCATTTCATAAGTGACCCGAGTCGAATGCATTTTGTCAGCTGAGTCAGCTGCAGGACCAAGAAAAATGATACACGGGTGGATTCATTCACCAACTGACCTGCGGGACCTTGGTGCAAGGCATGGGCGGGGCGAGTTCTGTGTGCACAGGAAACAGTCAGCTAGGTCTAAACACAACCCTCCTGTTTGGAATCGGCATGTCAATATCCTGTTCTGCAAATGGTTGACGCACAAAATGCCCCTTGATCTTGAGTCTAAAAATTGCTCCAAGGATGCCACTATCTTTGTCCAAATAAATGATTCTAAATAACTTGTTCTAGGAAATGGCATTTAGCATTTGTCACGGGGTAATAAGTGATTCATATATGTTTTTTCTCTCTGCAGCGTTGGTTAGGGGTGTTGCGTTGTTCTGGCTGAGTGAAAAGCTCTCAGAGAACCTGAAGTGTGCTGGGATGGGAAAGTAAGTGCAAGTCCTTTTATTGCTTGTGCACAACCTTTCCATCCATCTATCAAACGCCCTCTGCTTTATTCTAGGAGAACAAGGGCTGAGTCCTGCTGTTAAATGCCTCTTGCAACATGCCTCTTTGGGTCTGGTTCTGATAGGCACTCCGTGCCTCAGCTCCTGTGGAGGGGCGGAGGGGCTCAACCCCTCCCAGGAGGCGCTCAGCACCTTGCAGACTCCAGCTCCATGAAGTGGCATTTGAGGGTGCTCCACTCCTGGCAGGAGGCACTGAGAACCCTGCAGGATCAAACCCCTAAAGCTCCTTGGTGAAGGAAAAATACTACATAGGACTGGGAGGCAGGGATACAGCTGGCTGCATGTGCCTGTAGGTTAGAGCAGCCCTAAGGCTGCTGTAATTTACACGGGGGGCCCCCAGGATCCAGGGAAGTGGTAAGGTGACATAAAGTTACCCTGAGGTCTGCTACAAGCCTAGGCTGGCTGAACCCAAGAATCGGAGCCATTGCTCTGTTCTGAATACTCTGTTCCATGCATGAGAGTCTGATTCACCTCTGGGCCATGCTGACTGGCAGAAGTAGCCCCCTGCTCTATAACGTTTGGACATCAATAAAGCCCAGCCATGTACTGGCACAGAAATGATTTTCCTGGGTGTGGAAAAGACCAGGGTTTCTCCTGGGGCTTCTTGTCATCTTATGACAATGGAAAAAGCCAAAGAAAGCTCAACGCAGGTTATGCTTTATTTGGAAGCGGATGTGGGGAGTGCAAGAAATGAAGCTAAGAATATTGGGAGTGACCTTAGAATCCAGGGCACCGGGTGTTCATGGGACTGGGGGCGCAGGGTGTGACTGACCTGATACTTGGTCAGGAGTAAGCAGTTCTGTTTGGGACATGCAGGACTGAATAGAATCCAGCTCTCTCCCTCTTAGTTCAGCAGGGCTAACTGAAGTACAAAGTGGTAGAGCCGTAATTTATTCAGTGAAGGCAGCAGAGCGGAGTCTGAATTCACAGCAGGCAGAAGGCATGTGGAGTAAGATGGTGACAGTCACTTTCTGGAGTACAGCCACACTTTACATTTGACGCCAACATGCCTTTATTATAGCACAGAGCTGGGATATTTGCAAACTGTCTGTCGCAGTCTAGCATCCTGAGCCTGGCAAAACTCCCCCTCTAACCAGTCGCATCCAAAAACCCGTGGCCTGGTTTTCAGCGCCACTGACATTAATGGGAGTCATCAGTGCTCAGCGCCTTTGAAAAAACCATCAGTAACTTTATTTTTCCAGGCCCAATCCACCCGCCTGTGGATTTTCTCTACTTCAGACTACAGCTTCCAGACCTTTGGGTGGCTCTTCATAGACATTTCCCTCCAGTGTCTCAAAGAAGCCACTGCTATGAATACACACACAGTGACTCATTCAGCTACTGCCGGTAACGCTAGCTGCAGTAGAGAGCAGGCTAAAGTGAAAGTCAATCCTTTGTAGGCTGACAAACAAAACCGTTATCCCTCACCCTGCCACCCTGCTGCAAGCCTCAGTTTGCCTACCCTCTGTTTGCCAGAGGCTGGGAATGGGTGGCAGGGGATGGATCACTTGGATTCCCTGTTCTCTTCATTCCCTCTGGGGCACCTGGCATTGGCCACTGTCAGAGAACAGGGTGCTGGGCTAGATGGACTTTTGGTCTGACCCAGAAGGGCCATTCTTATGCTCAGACTTGCCAGACAACATCACAGACTTCTCCTATGTGTACATAGATATTGGATTAGGGACCAGGATGGGCAGGGATGGTGTCCCTAGCCTCTGTTTGCCAGAAGCTGGGAATGGGCGACGGGATGGATGATGATGCCCTGTTCTGTTCATTCCCTCTGAAACACCTGGCATTGGCCACTGTTGGAAGGCAGGATACTGAGCTAGATGGACCTTTGGTCTGATCCTGTATGGCCGTTCTTATGTTCTTATGACCTGATTCTGCAAACCTTACTCCGATTAAATAGGGCTTATTCGTGCAAGCCGGCCCATTGCAGGAAATGTTCCTAAATTAGCTAGCTAGGTTGAAGAGGTGACCAGACTCAACCCAAAGCACTTTGCACAGCAGACAAAAGTATGCACAGCGTAAACAGCGTATTACAGGAGTGTCACATAAAGATTTGTCTGATAGTGAAGGCAGTGGACTGGAACTCAGGAGATTTGGGTTCAGTGTCTGGCTCTCTCCCAAAGTCCCTGTGTAGTGTTGGGCAAGTCTGTTAACCTGTTGGGGTCTCTGTTCGCCATCTGTAAAATGGGGATGATAAATCTTCCTAGTTCTGCATTTCGATTGTAAGCTGTTGAGGGCAGAGGCTATCTCTTACTTTGTGTTTGTACCATGCCTAGCACAATGTGGATTGTCATACGAATAAACAATCCACATATAATAATAAATAGGCCGTGGAATCTTATTGCAAAATCGTCAGCAGTCCTGTACGCCATGAGCTGACTGAAGTGATCTGGTGGCAGTGATTTCCTGGCAATTTCCTGCAGTATCCTTGGGAGACCTTATTGAATTTGGTTTAAGTATGTTTCAGGTCCACTGTAGTAAATGACCGGTTTATGTATTATCATGGGCCAGTATTGTGTGAACCCTGGGCAGTGTTATGAACTTGGAACAGTGGGCCAGACAAGAATGGACTTTTAGGACAGTGTCAAGTGTTTTGCCTGGGGAATCTCTGGGGGAGGTGAATGTGAATTCCCCACTTCTGGTTATGTAAAAATTCAGCCTTTGGAAGCTACACCCTGAGAAGGGAACCATTGTCTGCTGATTGCCTGTCCCAGGAGGCCAAGATCAAAGACCAAAGCTGTATAGAGGAAAGACTGAACTATTCATGCAGGTGCTAGTTCTGAGCTGAGGCTGTATATGAACTTGTAAACACAGAAAGACCCTGGGTGGGCTTTGGAGGACTGACTCCTGCCAGAGCGCTTGTTGGAGTTTGTGGGGGGGCGGGTGTTGATCTCTGGTAAGCTTATTAGCATGTGTGTAGGTTCTTTTATTGTTGTAATACGTTTTCTCTGTAATGCTTTCACTTTAAGAATAAATGTGCTTGCTTAGAAAGAGCTGTGTGGTAACATATAACTGCTGACAATCGCGCAGTTCATAGCCTTCGAAGAGAAAGCAAAGTGCAGAGACTGGCCTGTTTGGGCAGTCTGGCTTGCTGGGGATATCACAGTGTAGGCAGGGAACTCTGCAGCCTGGAAGACCCCCAGTCAGGAAGGCGAGAGACGCGAGTCTCCATGCAATAGAGGTGGTGGCTGAGAAGCCAAAAGCCTAACCCTTGGTGTCCCACAGATTGGGAATACAGGTACAGTTGCCCTGAATTGTTGCATTTGTCTCTCTGAGACAAGGAAACCTAAACATGCCTCCTCCAGAATGTATTTCTTCAGCTATGCAGACACCACCACGCTATGAAGCCAGCAGCATTCATCAAGCTTGGCTTGCTGCAGCTGAATCGTCAAGTGCGGCTCTGCTTGGGGATCTGCCACAGCATTATTTGCAATGGCTTCACTCCAGTGATCAGCAACGTGATGCTGCCTCGAAAAGCACTGGCTGAGCCTGGTGACCAAAACAGAAAGTACAGGCGAGGAGCCATCTGTTTATACACCACAAAATGCCGGCGCCTAGAATGAGACTATCTGAGCCTGCTGCGTCTCTGTCTCCTTTAAATTCCTGTTGCTCCGGCCTGATGGCTGTCTCCTTGCTGAATAATTAGCTTGTTTTCAGAAGCTGTTTAGGGTTTCTATTGAGATGCCAGTGACAAGCCAGAAGGTGGAGATTCTGCAGCTGAAGAAGGCCCCTTTCCATGGGGAACTACAGTGGAGTCCACTTGGGCAGCCGGTTCCTGCAGCCATTGGACCCATTCTCTCCCCGTCTATTTTAGGTAATTAATTGGTCCTCATCACCATATTATCTGAGCACCTCACAGGCTTTAATGCATTCATCCTCATATCACCCCAGGGAGGTAGGAAAATATTATCATTCCCATTTTATGGATGGGGAAACCGAGGCAGGGAGACTAAGAGAATCATCCACGGTCCTGTAGGATTCTGTGGCAAAGCAGGGAATTGAACTGGGGCTTTCTACATCTGGACCATGTTTCTTGTAAGAAAGAGGGAGAAAAAGCCTCATAGTGTCCTAGGAATTCTCACCTTGGGGGCTGGGGTTTGTCTCCCCCAGCTGATCTCAGAGTATTCATTACAGGCCACAGCATCATCTACACAGTGTCTTATGCCTTTGCAGTAGTTCTTGAGCTCGCTGGCTGTGTGGTTCTATTGGAAAGACAAACCCCTGTTGCCCCTGGAACCATTCGTCCCCTGCCACGCTGCTTCAGGCAATGTTAATTTCTTTCCCCGCTGATTTTGTGTTGGAGGTGGAGAGGGGGACCTTAGCCAGCTTCCCAACCCCAGTGCCTGACAGTGCCTCTCTTCCCCAGCAAAGACACAGGACTGGAACCCCAAACTTCAGGACTTCTGTGGAGTTGAGAGGCATGAGTTGTAGGGGAGCATATCAAAGTGACGAATTCTCCCATTCGGAGGGTGCAGGCTCCCATCCCTGCAACCCAGAGGGTGAGTACGGGGTCCTCAATCACCGCTAGTCAATCTGAGTTCTTCTTGAGCAAGAATGGATGAAAGGCAGGTGTGGGAGTCATGTGGCCTGTGTTCTAAGCTTGATTCAGCGTCTTGCCTGCCTAGGCAAGCCACTTCACCCCTCCATGCCTGCTTCCCTTCCCAGACTTGGTCTGTTTAGGTTGTACGTTTTTACTGAGTTGGGACTGTTTGTGCCTGTGTCCGTGCACAGTGCTGAGTGCAGCTGGGACCCTGGTCTCAGGTGAGTGCTACTGTAACACAAACTAGTAAGCAAGGGCTGCGGGATTTCACACCTGATGTAATAAAATGCCATTTATCGTGAAGTGGAATGAAAGCCCCAGTTTTGTTATCAATGCCTCATGAACTGCCAAATGGCAATTCCAGCGGGGGAGACGCTGCTCTTGGGTACATCCGTGCCAATTGAAAATCACTCCCTTCAAGCCAAAAATTTCCCACAATCACTTCGTATTGGCCCCGAGTCAGCAAAGCACTTGGGCATGTACTTAAAGCTGATCATGTGTGGAAGTGCTTGGCTGAATCAGGCTCTGTAAGCGGGGTCTCACTGCATACCAAGACTCAGGTTATCCTTCAGAAATGGGCTCTGACTGGTTCAAAGGCCCAACACATAGCAAGTAACACTTCGATTAAATGGCAAATATTATAGAGCTGTCAAAGTCCAGTTCTTCCAAGCTATTATCAAGTGAGATCTGCCCTAGGATTTGGAACATCCATGCTTAAAACTATGTTTAACTGATAGCTTTCTGAGACACGTCATATGCTAGGACACATTTCCCAACGTAATTTTATTATCAAAAATCAAACATGGATTCTTGAGTCAGTGCTGGTGAAAAAGAACAGAATGATGCCCTGATTCTTTGGAAGCCATCCATCTATTCAAAAGATCTGGTGTATGTATCGAAACTCAAGTGGCATGTCTTTAGGTGGCTGTTAGCAATACGAGGGATTAAACTGAAAGGCTGGTAGTTTATTTTAACAATCAAGTCAAGCTTTGTTTCCCAGCCTTCCAAATGAGCTAAAATCTTTATTGTGTGTTATTTCACTTCACGGCCCTGTAGATAGAAAGGATCACATTTTGACTTGCAACCCCCGTGACCACTCAGGTGTGACAGGGCAGAATTTGGCTATCCAGGTTGCCGTAGTACATATGCGCACACACAGAAGGAGCTAGATAGATACCACCTGTGTGGTGTGTGCTTGCGTAAACTGGAGAAAAAGGTGAAAACCTACACCTTAGACTAGCTCACTGCACCCCACCCATGAATCCATCTCCACTGGGCCTTCCATTGCAAATTCCATTCTACCCACGAGAACGTAAGAACAGCCATATTGGATCAGACCAAAGGTCCATCTAGCCCAGTATCCTGACTTCCAACCGTGGCTAACGCCAGGTACCACAGAGGGAATGAGCAGAACAGGTCATCACCAAGTGATCTATCCCCTGTAACCCATTCCCAGCTTCTGGCAAACAGAGGCTAGGGACACCATCCCTGCCCATCCTGGCTAATAGCCACGGATGGATCTATTCTCCATGAACGTATCTAGTTCTTTTTTGAACCCTGTTATAGTCTTGGCCTTCACAACATCCTCTAGCAAGGAGTTCCACAGGTTGACTGTGCATTGTGTGAAAAAATACTTCCTTTTGTTTGTTTTAAACCTGCTGCCTATTAATTCCATTTGGTGACCCCTAGTTCTTTTGTCATGAGAAGGAGTAAATAACACTTCCTTATTTCCTTTCTCCACACCGGTCATGATTTTATAGACCTTTATCACATCCCCCCTTAGTTGTCTCTTTTCCAAGCTAGAAAGTCCCAGTCTTATTAATCTCTCCTCATATAGAAGCCATACCATACCCCAAATCATTTTTGTCACCCTTTTCTGAACCTTTTCCAATTCCAATATATCTTTTTTGAGATGGGGTGACCACATCTGCACACAGTATTCAAGGTGTGGGCATACCATGGATTTATCTAGAGGCAATATGATATTTTCTGTCTTATTATCTGTCCCTTTCTTAATGATTCCCAGCATTTTGTTTGCTTTTTTGACTGCTGCTGCACACGGAGTGGATGTTTTCAGAGAACTATCCACTATGACGCCAAGATCTCTTTCTTGGTGGTAACAGCTAATTTAGACCCCATCATTTTGGATGTATAGTTGGGACTATGTTTTGCACTGTGCATTACTTTGCATTTATCAACATTGAATTTCATCTGCCATTTTGTTGCCCAGCCACCCAGTTTTGTGAGAACCCTTTGTAACTCTTTAAAGTCTGCTATGGACTTAACTATCTTGAGTAATTTTGCACCATCTGCAAATGTTGCCACCTCACTGTTTTACCCCTTTTTCCAGATCATTTATGACTATATAGACTGATACATGGCCCAGTACAGAAAGGGGGTGGGGAGGGCACCACTATTTATCTCTTTCCATTGTGAAACCTGACCATTTATTCCTACCCTTCATTTCCTGTCTTTTAACCAATTACTGATCCATGAGAAGATCATCCCTCTTGTCCCATGACTGCTTACTGTGCTTAAGAGCCTTTAGTGAGGGACCTTGTAAAAGGCTTTCTGAAAGTTCAAGTGCACTTTGACCCCCTCAAAGAATTCTAGTAGATTGGTGAGGCATGATTTCCCTTTACAAAAACCATGTTGACTCTTCCCAACAAATTATGTTCATCTGTGTGTCTGACAATTCTCTTCTTTACTATAGTTTCAGCCAGTTTGCCCAGCACTGAAGTCAGGTTTACTGGTCTGTAATTGCTGAGATTACCTCTGGAACCCTTTTTAAAAATTGGCATCACATTAGCTATCCACCAGTCATTTGGTACAGAAGCTGATTTAAATTATAGGTTACAGACTACGGTTAGTAGTTCTGCAATTTCACATTTGAGTTCCTTCAGAACTCTTGGGTGAATCCCATCTGGTCCTGGTGACTTATTCCTGTTTAGTTTATCAATTTGTTCCAAAACCTCCGCTACTGACACCTCAATCTGGAACAGTCCCTCAGATTTGTCACCTAAGAAGAATGGCTCAGCTTTGGGAATCTCCTTCACATCCTCAGCCGGGAAGACTGATGCAAAGAATTCATTTAGTTTCTCTGCAATGGCCTTATTGTCTTTGAGTGCTCCTTTAGCATCTCGGTTGTCCAGTGCCCCACTGGTTCTTTAGCAGGCTTCCTGCTTCTGATGTACTTAAACATTTTTTTGCTATTACTTTTTGAGTCTTTGGCTAGTTGTTCTTCAAATTCTTTTTTAGCCTTCCTAATTATATTTGTACACTACATGTCCCAGCATTTATACTCCTATTTTCCTCACTAGGATTTAACTTCCACTTTGTAAAGGATGCCTTTTTGCCTCTCACTGCTTCTTTTACTCTATTGTTGAGCCACGGTAGTCCTTTTTTGGGATTCCCTTACTATGTTTTTTAATTTGGGGTATACATTTAAGTTGAGCCTCTATTAC